>NC_141878.1:56597500-59097500 GCF_056163025.1 Triticum urartu | reverse complement strand
CACCAGAAAAGAGCTTGATGTCTACTACACAACCTTGATCTTGTAGACGTTGTTGGGCCTCCAAGTGCAGAGGTTTGTAGGACAGTAGCAAATTTCCCTCAAGTGGATGACCTAAGGTTTATCAATCCGTGGGACGCATAGGATGAAGATGGTCTCTCTCAAGCAACCCTGCAACCAAATAACAAAGAGTATCTTGTGTCCCCAACACACCCAATACAATGGTAAATTGTATAGGTGCACTAGTTCGGCAAAGAGATGGTGATACAAGTGCAATATGGATGGCAGATAAAGGTTTTTGTAATCTGAAATTATAAAAACAGCAAGGTAACTAATGATAAAAGTGAGCGTAAATGGTATTGCGGTGAGTTGAAACAAGGCCTAGGGTTCATCCTTTCACTAGAACAAGTTCTCTCAACAATAATAACATAATTAGATCATATAAGAATCCCTCAACATGCAACAAAGAGTCACTCCAAAGTCTCTAATAGTGGAGAATAAACGAATAGATTATGGTAGGGTACAAAACCACCTCAAAGTTATTCTTTCGGATCGATCTATTCAAGAGTTCATACTAGAATAACAGCTTAATACACAAATCAACCAAAACCCTAATGTCACCTAGATACTCCAATGTCACCTCAAGTATCCGTGGGTATGATTATACGATATGCATCACACAATCTCAGAGTCATCTATTCAACCAACACATAGAACCTCAAAGAGTGCCCCAAAGTTTCTACCGGAGAGTCAAGATGAAAACGTGTGCCAACCCCTATGCATAGGTTCATGGGCAGAACCCGCAAGTTGATCACCAAAACATACATCAAAGTAAATCAATAGAATACCCCATTGTCACCACGGGTATCCCATGCAAGACATACATCAAGTGTTCTCAAATCCTTAAAACTCAATTCGATAAGATAACTTCAAAGGGAAAACTCAATCCATTAAAGGAGAGTAGAGGGGGAGAAACATCATAAGAGCCAACTATAGTAGCAAAGCTCGCGATACATAAAGATTGTATCACCTCAAGAACACGAGAGAGAGAGAGAGATCAAACACATAGGTACTGGTACATACCCTCAGCCCCGAGGGTGAACTGCTCCCTCCTCGTCATGGAGAGCGCCGGGATGATGAAGTTGACCACCGGTGAGGGATCCCCCCTCCGGCAGGGTGCCGGAACAGGGTTCGAATTGGTTTTTGGTGGCTACAGAGGCTTGCGTCGGTGGAACTCCCGATCTATTCTTCTCTCGAGAGGTTTCAGTATTTATAGGATTTTTTGGTGTAGGTCTCACGTCAGGTGGGTCTCCGTGTTGTCCACGAGGCAGGGGCCCACGCCCAGGGGGGTGGGCGCACCGCCACCCTTGTGGGCAGCCCGGGACTCTTTTGGCCCAACTCTTTTGCTCCGAGGTCTTCTTTTGGTCCTTAAAAAAATCATCGAAAAATGGCACGTCAATCGGACTCCGTTTGGTATTCCTTTTTGTAAAACTCAAAAACAAGGAAAAAACAGAAACTGGCACTGGGCTCTAGGTTAATAGGTTAGTCCCAAAAATAATATCAAAGTGTTTAATAAAGCCCATAAACATCCAAAACAGATAACATAATAGCATGGAACAATCAAAAATTATAAATACGTTGGAGACGTATCAGTAACAATCGCAGAGGTGCTCCCTTTATGCCCTAGCCGAAATAACGGGAACGTAGGGCATAAGCACAGGAGCCTGGTAACCCAGCTTGGCCAAAACTTAAGTCATATCGATGCATATAATGGCGAAGAAAAGGTACATATATATGAGGAGAACACACATATGTGATGAGCTTGACGCTTGAAAAATGATAATAATAAGCTTCTGTCCGAGAAGCCCCCAGGTAGGATGGACGTACATATTTAAGTATGTGTATGTCATGGGTGCATGATTGAGCCACGCAAAGAGCTTTATGGCTAAAAAGGGAAAAAAGCCAAAAGAGAGGAAAAAGTAATGGTAACAATAGGGAGAAGGAAACGAACAAAGAATTTAGCACTAGGTGTAGAATCTTCGGAGTCTGGCCGCGTTCCAGTGGTTCTGCTCTAGGCGATTGTCAGATGCATCACGCGGGCGGTACGCTCCTCCAGTGAGAACTTCATCAATGATGAAGGGACCCTCCCACTTGGGCTTGAGTCTGTCCTTTTTCTTCTCCGGCAAGCGTAGAACGAGTTCGCCAATATTATAAGTCTTGGCCTGTACTTCTCTGCTCTAATATTTGCGGTCTTGTTGTTGATAAAATGTTGAACGGGCTTTTGCAACATCACGTTCCTCCAGGGCATCTAAGCTATCTTGCCGATCAAGCTCGGCCTCTCTCTCTTTGTACATGCGCACGCAAGGTGAGTCATGAATAATGTCGCAAGGCAACACAGCCTCCGCGTCGTACACCATGAAAAATGTGTATATCCAGTGGTGCGGTTGGGTGTGGTCCTCAGCCCCTAGAGTACGGAGTCGAGCTCCTCAACCTAGTGCTTGTCTGATTCTCTCAAAGACCGCACTAGTCTAGGTTTGATGCTGCTCATAATAAGACCATTGGCCCATTCGACTTGGCCATTTGTTTTGCGGATGGTAGACGGACGCGTAATCAAGCTTTATGTCCAGATTAGCGCACCCGTTTTTCACCTCATCGACTGAGAAATTGGAGCCGTTATCGGTGTTGATGTTGTGTGGGACACCATAACGGTGGACCACACCGGATATGAATTCTATCACTGGCCCGGCTTCGGCCGTTTTAACTGGTTTGGCCTCTATCCACTTAGTGAATTTGTCCACCATAACCAGTAGATATTTTTTCATATGGTTTCCTCCTTTAAGGGGTCCGACCATATCAAGCCCCAGACTACGAAAGGCTAGGTGATGGAGATTGTTTGTAGAGCCGTGGGTGGCATATGGCTTTGGTTGGCGAAAAGTTGGCATCCGACGCAATGTTGGACAAGGTCCTATGCGTCTGCCCGGGCCGTCGGCCAATAAAAACCTGTACGGAAGGCCTTTCTAACAAGGGCGCGAGCCGCGGCGTGGTGACCGCCATGACCGGCATGAATTTCAGCCAAGAGCTACCGCCCTCTTCCTCGGAGATACATCTTTGAAGTACTCCGGTAGCACTTTTCTTGTGGAGTTCTCCGTCATGAACCTTGTAGGCCTTCGAACGCCGAACAATATGGCGAGCCTCATTCTGGTCCTCAGGGAGTTCTTTCCTATTAAGGTAGTCCAAGAAGGGTTCGGTCCATGGGGCAATGGCTGCCATGATGAGATGGGCCGACGGTGTTGTTTTGGTGGCTGAGCCCCCGATGATATCGGTGTGTTCGGTATTAGTGGTCGTGTTCGGATCCGGACCGGTATTGCCGCTCTCCCCTTGCCACACCACGGATGGCTTAAAAAGCCTTTCCAGAAAGATGTTAGGTGGGACGGGGTCATGCTTGGCGCTGATGCGAGCAAGGACTTCCGCTGCCTGATTACTTTCTCGGGCCACATGATGAAACTCAAGCTCCTCGAACCGAGGCGACATTTTCAGGACGACGTTTCGATAAGACCCAATCTTCAGGTCTTTGGCATCGAAATCTCCATTTATTTGACATATTGCGAGGTTTGAGTCCCCGCGCACTTCCAGGCGTTGTATGCCCATGGAGATGGCCATCCGAAGTCCATGTAGTAAGGCCTCATATTCGGCCTCATTGTTGGAGTATGTGTATAATATTTGGAATACGTACTGAACTACGTCTCCGGTGGGGGGCGTTAATACAACTTCGGCCCCTAACCCTGCCAACATTTTGGAACCATCGAAGTACATAACCCAATTGGAATACGTGTCGTACTCTTTATGGAGTTCGTCCTCTGTCCATTCGGCAATAAAGTCAGCTAGTACTTGGGATTTAATGGCTCGACGCGCTTTGTATGTTATGTCGAATGGGAGGAGCTCAATGGCCCACTTAGCAATCCGGCCCGTGGCATCGCGATTATTTATTATGTCATTGAGTGGTACCTCGGAAGCCACCGTAATTGAGCACTCTTGAAAGTAGTGTCGCAGCTTCCGGGATGCCATGAAGACCGCATATGCTATTTTTTGGTAATGAGGGTATCGGGATTTGCACGGTGTGAGGACAGTGGACACGTAGTATACCGGCTTCTGGAGCGGGAATTTGTGTCCGTCCTGTTCTCGTTCTATGACGAGCACGGCGCTCACCGCTTGATGTGTTGCCGATATGTATAATAACATGGGTTCGCTAATGTTTGGCGCGGCCAGGATGGGGTTGCTAGCTAAAAGGGCCTTTATTTCCTCTAGTCCGGCCGTTGTCGCATCTGTCCACTCGAAGTGGTCGGTGCGTCGAAGAAGGCGGTGGAGTGGCAATGCTTTTTCTCCCAATCTGGAGATAAAGCAGCTTAAAGCTGCCATGCATCCTGTGAGTTTTTGGACCTGTTTAAGGTCTATTGGCATAGCCAATTTTGACAAAGCTCGGATTTTGGCTGGATTTGCCTCAATTCCTCTATTGGAAACAATGATGCCTAGCAGTTTTCCGGCAGGAACGCCGAAAACGCATTTTTCCAGGTTGAGCTTGATGTCTTATGTTCGAAGGTTGTCGAATGTGAGATGTAAATCGTCTATCTGTGTCTCGATGTGCCTGGTTTTGATGAAGACGTCATACACATATGCTTCAATTGTCTTGCTGATCTGTTTCTCCAAGCATGTTTGAATCATGCGTTGGTAGGGGGCGCCAGGGTTTTTGAGCCCGAAAGGCATAGTGTTGAAGCAGAAAGGCCCATATGGGGTAATGAATGCCGTTGCGGCTTGGTCGGACTCCTTCATCTTGATTTCATGGTATCTGAAGTTGTAACACCCACGATGCGGCTATATCTCCCACGTGTCGGAGCACGACTTAGAGGCATAACCGCATTGTAGGCAATGTCGCAAGAGGGGTATCATCCCATGTATTGAATATGAATGAGATACATAATTGGCTTACAATTGCCACTTCACACAATAACATAAATATAGCATTACAATCATCCAGATACAATCAAGGTCCGACTATGGAACCAAAATAAAGACAACCCCAAATGCATAAGATCCCCGATCGCCCCAACTGGGCTCCACTACTGATCGTCTGGAAAGGAAACGTAGTATCGTCCTGAGTCCTCATCGAACTCCCACTTGAGCTCAGTCGTATCTCCTGGAATGGTATCATCGGCACCTGCATCTGGTTTTGGAAGTAATCTGTGAGTCACGGGGACTCAGCAATCTCACACGCTCGCGATCAAGACTATTTAAGCTTATAGGTAGGTAAAAGGTATGAGGTGGAGCTGCAGCAAGCACTAGCATATATGGTGGCTAACATACGCAAATGAGAGAGAGAAGAGAAGGCGAAGCACGTTCGAGAATCTATGATCAAGAAGTGATCCTAGACTACTTACGTTCAATCATAACACGAGACCGTGTTCTCTTCCCGGAATCCGCCGAAAAGAGACCATCATGGCTACACACGCTATTGATCCATTTTAATTAAGTTAAGTTTCAGGTTTTCTACAACCGGACATTAACAAATTCCCATCTACACATAACCGTGGGCACGGCTTTCGAAAGTTCAAATCCCTGTAGGGGTGTCCCAACTTAGTCCATCACAAGCTCTCACAGTCAACGAAGGATATTCCTTCTCCCAGGATGACCCGATCAGACTCGGAATCCTGGTTACAAGACATCTCGACAATGGTAAAACTAAACCAGCAAAGCCGCCCGAATGTGCCGACAAATCCCGATAGGAGCTGCACATATCTCGTTCTCAGGGCACACCGGATGAGACATCCTACGAGTAAACCAACCCTCAAGTTGCCCTGAGGTGGCCCCGCAGTCTACTCGGTTCGGACCAACACTCAGAGGAGCACTGGCCTGGGGGTTTAAAATAAAGATGACCCTTGATTCCACGGAACCCAAGGGAAAAAGGCTAGGTGGAAAATGGTAAAACCAATGTTGGGCCTTGCTGGAGGAGTTTTATTCAAGGCGAACTGTCAAGGAGTTCCCATTATAACCCAACCGCATAAGGAACACAAAATCAAGGAACATAACACCGAAATGACGGAAACTAGGGCGGCAAGAGTGGAACAAAACACCAGGCATAAGGCCGAGCCTTCCACCCTTTACCAAGTATATGGTGCATTAAAATAAACAAGATATAATAATGATATCCCAACAATAATCAGGTTCCAACAAGGAACAAACTCCAATCTTCACCTGCAACTAGCAACGCTATAAGAGGGGCTGAGCAAAGCGGTAACATAGCCAAACAACGCTTTGCTAGGACAAGGTGGGTTAGAGGTTTGACATGGCAATATGGGAGGCATGATAAGCAAGTGGTAGGTATCGTAGCATAGGCATAGCAATAGAGCAAGCAACTAGCAAGCAAAGATAGAAGGGATTTCTAGGGTATGGTCATCTTGCCTGCAAAGTTCTCCGCGTTGACGTAAGCTTGATTCTCGTAAATGTTCTCAATGGGTTCCTCGATCACGTACTCGTCTCCTGGCTCTACCCAAAGCAAGAACACAAGCAAAGGGAACCACAATCAACCACGGTGCAATGCGCAAGCAACATGATGCAAAACATGGCATGATATGCGGGATGTGATATTTAAAGCATATGCATGCTTCGGGAAGGAAAGATTGAACCAGGCCTCAACTTGGAAAACCAAGAGTGCCGCTGGAAAGATGAGTTGATTTTGGTCGAAATCGATATAAAGATCACCGGAATCGGATGCGCGGTTTGCAAATGGCAAGCAAAACAATAATGGCACAAAGCTGCGATTAATAGCACGATACCATCTAAATGCATAAAGAGAAATAAGCTACTGCACTCTAACATAGCAACAAGGCACATCGCAGTCATCCACTCAAGATGCTTGACAAAAGATGAACACTGAGCTATGGCTAAATCACACAATTGCAGGTTCAAACAAGCATGGCAAAAGTGTAAAAGATATCAGGTTCACAGACTTAGTGAAAATAACAACAAGTCAGGATTTAACATCAGGAAGCAATGTTTAGAGCAAGATAACAAGATGCTACAGGAACATATCATGGCAAAGCAAGGCATGGCATGAAACTACTCAAAGCATATATAAAAATGTCCTTTACTGAGCATAAGCCAAAAAGGATCAGAAGATACAATGGCACCCATGTAAACATAGCAAGTTTCGTTAACAGATTCAAACTTAGCAGAAAACTGGACATGGCTAAAACAGAGTTATGTAGGCATGTTTGCGAGCTCGATGCACTCACCACAAGGCATTGCATGACAAACTAAGCATACACCTAGCAAGAAGACATGTTTAAGTAGCTAACCATGACAAGAACAACCTCATAGCATGCATGGATCAACTACAACAACCTCGGCAAAATTGATTAACATGTAAACAATCTGCCAGGAACATTTTATAGCAAAAGTAGAGCAAGATTGAGTCATGCTAGGGTACTCCATAATTGCAAACAAAGACATGGATGGGATAGAACATAACAATATCTCAAAATCATCTTTACTGAACATGCTTGTCGGTGTCAAAATCGGCGGATCTCGGGTAGGGGGTCCCGAACTGTGCGTCTAGGCCAGATGGTAACAGGAGGCAGGGAACACGATGTTTTACCTAGGTTCAGGCCCTCTCGATGGAGGTAAAACCCTACGTCCTGCTTGATTAATATTGATGATATGGGTAGTACAAGAGTAGATCTACCACGAGATCAAGGAGGCTAAACCCTAGAAGCTAGCCTATGGTATGATTGTTGTATATGGAGTTTATTGTCTACGGACTACAACCCTCCGGTTTATATAGACACCGGATAGGGTTAGGGTTACATAGAGTCAGTTACAATGGTAGGAGATCTTGAATATCCGCATCTCCAAGCTTGCCTTCCACGCCAAGGAAAGTCCCATCCGGACACGGGACATAGTCTTCAATCTTGTATCTTCATAGTCCTGGAGTCCGGCTGAAGGTATAGTCTGGCTACCCGAACAAACCCTAATCCAGGACTACCTCAGTAGCCCCTGAACCAGGCTTGAATGATGACGAGTCCGGCGCGCAAATTGTCTTCGGCATTGCAAGGCGGGTTCCTCCTCCAAGTCCTTCATAGAAGATTGTAAACACCAAGAGTAGTGTCCGGCTCTGCAAAATAAGCTTCCACATATTGCCATAGAGAGAATAATATTAACACAAATCAAATCTGTTGACGTATTCCGCAGTGCACCATCACACTACGGCCAAGTCCTTTACTCGAATCGTTTTTACTTTTCCACCTCGGCGTGTTTTGCGAGGCGGTTTCCTTGGCACGTCTTTTCAAAGCAGAGATCGTGTACCCCCCTTTTACGGGATTCTCATCAATACGGACGTGGGTAACCCAATCGTGCCCGTTAGCATATTTTCTCGATTAAAGGCGAGTCCCAAACGGTTACGGGGAGGGCTCCTGGTATTCAGCCTCTTATAAAGAGACCAGGGCCTTATCTTTTCTCCAATCCAAAACAAGTTCGCCCGTCGCCTCGAGTTCCAACACCCTAGGCTCCAGATTCCGGGCGCCTCGGACCTTCGACAATGTCCGGTTCCAACCTTCAAGGCCGATGGATGCCCTCCTCCGTCACGGAGGAGGACGTGCTAAAGTTGAGAGAGGCTAAGTTCCTGACCGGCGAAATTTGGCATAGGTTGCCTGCTCAAGGGCAGGTCATCCCCAGTCCCCAGCCCGGTGAGAGCGTGGTGTTCATGTCTCACTTCATTCGGGGGTTGGGCTTCCCAATGGATCCCTTTGTGAGGGGACTGCTGTTTTATTACGGGCTGGAATTCCATGACTTAGCTCCGGATTATGGCTCAAGACCTTCAAAGTGGAGCCGAAGATGAGCAAGGGACGGCACGCAGAGTGCGGAGGTACTGTTATAAGCAAAAATGCTGATGCTCCATGGCCCGAGGGCTCTTTTCAAGAGGAGCTGGGCCTGTGGCAACGAGAGTGGTTTTATATCACCGCTCCCCGGAGCACCAAATGGGTGGCACCTCCTGCCTTTCGCTCGGGTCCCCCACCACGGCTAGCATCATGGGTCAACGGAAGGTTAGATTGGGGTTTGCCCAAAGACGTGCCCTTGTTACAGGGCCGAATTAAGGATCTCTTGGAAGGAGACCTCAGCTTGGTCAAGGTGACGCAGGTCATGCTGATTCGCCGAATATTGCCCAGCAAACATTGCCCAGCTTGCGGTCCCTCTACAGGCGTTGCCCTCTCCAGAACTTTATGGGCGCAACGCCCGCGGAGATGTATAAACTGTTCTTCGGATCACAAGAGATGTGTCCGGATTTAACCGAGGACGCAGGCCTAAGCCGCAATCGCCTGGATACTCAAGTAAGCAACCTTGTGCCCGGACCTTCTATCCGTATAATTGTCATAAACTTGCCCCTAAAAGAGCCGTCCTTTTAACAGGAGTGGATAGCGAAGGCAAAGCTGATCAGGTGTCCGGCTCTCCTTCCTGAAACCAGGCCGGATCCTGTGTTGGTCAGGATGCTAGAGATAATGCCTTTGCAGGGGGAGGACAAGGAAGCTATGGACTCCTCGAAGGAGGCTGCTACGAAGGGAGGAACCGACAATTCCTCTCCTAGGGGGAAGAAGAGAGCCGCCTCTGACGACCCGGGAACCATGGCCTCGAAGCGGGGGAGAAAATCCTCGTCAGAGGGTCCGACGCTGGGGAGTTCCTCGGCCGGACTACGCCCTCAAGGGGATCAGCCCTCTAGCGAGCCGTAAGTGAGAAAGATTTTCCTTTTAAGGGATGAGGGAAATCCTTGATTTATGTCTAAGAAAATTAACCAAAATTTTACCTTGTAGCTCGGACCTCAGCCCTTCTCAGCAGAGCTCGTCTTCGGGGGATCTCCTTCCGGAGATGATGGAGAGCGGGATGCCTCCTGCTGTGCTGCCTAGCGAGGCGGGCGATCCTGAGGTGTCGTCGCGGAGGGTTTCTTCGAATCCGGCAGGGGCGGAAGATAGCTATGTGGCCCCCCGAGGTTCTCTGCGTCCGGCCTTCGAAAGAGGTCATGGGACGAGCCCGGCACCGTCTGGTGCTTGGTCGGAGGAGCTAAAGATTCTGCTGGGGCGAGCTTGTATCTCAGAGGAGCACCGTGCATTGATGGGCACGGTAATTGACAGGATTTCATCCGCCGAGAGTGGATTGTATGAGGCCGTCAAAAGTTTACTGACGGGTTTCGAGGTACATTAGATAATGTACACTTTTGTCAGTTGCGCATGAATAAGATGCGCCCTGTGTAGATAGTAGCCCCTGAGACTCTGCGCGTCGTCAAGAAATGACGGCACGCCGAGGATCATAATCCCAGGTCTAAGATGTCGCCTTTGAATGTAGGCGGCAGGGTGTTCGGAATCGAGCCGAACTGATGATTTTGCCGAACTGAAGCGGCAACTGGACGTGGCAGATGCCGACATCATGCTTGTCAACAAGCGGCTTGATGAGGCTCAAGGTATGTAATTCCTCGGGCGGCATCAGGTAAGAACAGTTTCATGCTTGTGTCTTATGATGTGTGTGCTTGACGCAGATGGTGCGGCCGTCGTGGAGAGTCTTAGGGCAGAACTTGCCCGAGCAAAATAACAAGCCAGAGAAAGTGATGCGGCCACCAAGAAAGCCCTTGAAGAGCTGAGAGCCGAACAGGCTGCTCATTGCCGAAGCAAGGAAGAGATGGCCGAGATGGCCGAAAAGTTGAAAAGCGCTACAGACCGTTGCAGACTTCTTGAAAAAGAAGACCAGGCGAAACAGACGGACTTATAGAAGGCCGTTGCCAATGCCAAGGACGCGCGCTCTGCTATGAGAGCTGCAAAGGAGGAGTTGCGTCAGGCCAAACAGATTATGGCTGGAAAGCCCTTCATGCTGCGAAGGAAATTTTGCGATCCGAAGTTTTCTCCGTTGGACCAGATGTGGAGTGTGGAGGATACCTATCTGGATTTGGCAGCGAGTGCTTTTGATGCGACCGAGCACTTTCGAGATCAGAAAGATCACGAAGTGGAAAAGCTTTTCTGGTCGCAGTTTCACAATCCAAAGCGTCCACTGGCAGTGGACGATCATTTGGCTCAATGGGCCGAACTGAATAGGTTGTCCGGACTTGCCATGAAGTACGTCATGGGTCATCTATGGCCGGGGAGATCGGAGCCGAAGAGTTATTTCAACTTGGTGCAGCAATTCCTTGACGCGGTGCCGCGTATAAATGCAATGAAGAGGTCGGCATGCATAGAGGGCACAAGGATGGCTCTTGCCCATGTTAAGACATACTGGGCGGAGATGGAGACCACCGTTGTTGCGTCCCGAGATTCGGACAAGAGCCGAGTACCCTCCGAGCACTATTTTCAGGAAGTCCTTGAAGGCGCTCGTGTAATAGAGACGCAATGCTCGAAAGATGCTATGTTATGATAGCATATGTATTTATGAAGTAATATTTTGATAAATTGTAGTGGTCTTTTTATACTTGTGCCTTCAAGTATTGGGAACACCTCCTGTGCGGCCGTTTTAATATATATATAAAATCTGAAAGATGGCAGTCGTTGGCTTCAGCCCCCACGCACATAGTGCGGGGGTGCTCGCAGAAGACGCATTTTCACACTTAACCCAACGTCTTGGTCCTACAAAGGAGGTGATAGCGCAGCAGGCCAGGCAACCGGACTATAATGCTTTAACACTTTCACTTAGCCATAGGAGCTTGACAGTGAGACTATTTAGGTAGCTCCTTGGTGGCGACTGCGCTCATCCGAGTTCGGGGCGCGTATGTGCCTGACCGGGAAGCGGCCCTTCGTTAAAGCGGAGGAATCCGATAGATTCCGATAGGTCATCGAGTGGCTGACCAGTCTCACGCTACATCATGACAGTCAGTTTTCGGCTTTCTCTACTGAGGTGCTCGCACGGCCGAACCGGGGCAGAATCGCAGTAGTTCTCCTGGTGCTACCTTAGCCGATAGAGCGGAACGTAAGGTAGCCGAACTCAGGAGCCGGGCAACCCAACATTTGACCAAAGACATGATTCGGAGCTGATGCATATAATGCCAAAACTCGCGACGCCGAACACTCCCTAAGGTATTCGGTCTTTATGAGTGCGGGCGAAACAACACTCTTTATAAAAAAAGCCCCTAGTGTCCAGGTACGTGCAAAAATTCTGACGTGGCCACATGCCAAGACGCCAGCCTCCTCCTTGGTCATATCAGAAAAAACCAGGGGATATGTAGCAACAAGAGACAGTAAAAAAGGTTTACGCAGGGTCTTAATCTAAAAAGAATCCTTTAGGACAGGTCCCTACTGCACGTCTGCGCCTGTGTCTCCGTTGTGCCGTATCCTAGACGGGCGCCGCACGACGTTCATCTGTAAAAGAGAGGAACTGAGTTGAAAACGGGTCGTGCCGAAAAAGTTTAAAATAAACAAAGTATAAAGTAGAATATATAAGATTGAGCTTTATTGTCTCTTATTGTATATGCGTGGAGCCCCTAGTGCGGGGGTATATGGCCATTAAGCCTGCATCCATGATGATTTTGCACCGAACTCGTCTATCCGCGTTCGTGGTCTTGAATGACCCATTTCGAAGTTTTTTGGCCGGTGAGGCCATTTTGCTGTGGGGCTGTCAAAGTGGCCGCACAGTCCTCCGCTTGGGGAGGAGCGCTTTAGTGCTTCCCCTTAAAAGAGATGATGCCTCGTGGACTGGGCATCTTAAGCGTAAGAGATGCATAATGCGGTATTGTGTTAAAGCGAGCGAAAGCTTCGCGTCCCAGTAGTGCTTGATAGCGACTTGAGAACGGGACGATATGGAAGGTCAGCTTTTCATGGCGGAAGTTATCGGCAGAGCCGAATATGACTTCGAGCCGGAGAAAACACATACAATGGGTGTTCGGACCAGGTATTACCCCTTGAAAGGAGGTTTTGCTGCGGCGGATTCTTGCTGGGTTTATCCCCTTGTGCTGGATTGTATCCTGATATATCAGGTTTAGTCCACTGCCGCCGTCCATGAGGACATTTGAAAACTGGAGTCCGCCAATTATTGGATCGAGTATCAAGGCAGTCCAGCCTGCATTCTTGATATTTCTAGAATAATCTAGCTGATCGAAGATGATCGGTTTTGACAACAAGTGGCAGGACCCTTTGGGGATGGGCCGTGTGGTGCGTACCTTTGCGGGCGCCACATGTTTTGTTATGTGAAGTAAGTTCACTGTTTTTACTTCTTGTGGGAAGTTCTTTTGTTTCCTGGTGCTCTGCTTTCGGGGTTCGTCCTCGTCTTCGCTTGGTGTGTCGAGCCCATTCTGTTCAGCATTGAGTCTGCCGGATTGTTTGAAAACCCAATAGTCTCTGTGGGTATGGTTAGCAGGCTTCCCGGGAGTACTGTGTATCTGACATATCCTATCCAGGATTTTATTTAGGTTGGATGGATCGTCCCTGTTATCCAGGGGGGCGATTTTGCCTGATTTTGTCGTGAGCCTTTGAATTCGGCATTGACTGCCGTGCTCTTCGTACTTTTGTCCTTAGTCCGGCGACGGTCCTTGTTGCGTCGCGGTTTTCCGTTTCCATCCCTAGTTTCGGATGTACTTGGGTCGTTGGGGCTGCACCTTGCCAACCAGCTGTCCTCCCCTGCACAAAAGCGGGTCATGAGGTTTGTTAGTGCGGCCATTGTTCTTGGCTTTTCTTGGCCGAGGTGTCTGGCGAGCCATTCGTCTCGGACGTTATGCCTGAAAGCTGCTAAGGCTTCGGCGTCCGGACAGTCGACTATCTGATTCTTTTTAGTGAGGAATCTATTCCAGAACTGCCGAGCTGATTCTCCGGGTTGTTGAGTTATGTGACTAAGATCGTCTGCATCCGGAGGGCGGACATAGGTCCCTTGAAAGTTTGCTCGGAAAGCATCCTCGAGCTCTTCCCAGCTTCCAATTGTGTTTTCGGGAAGGCTTTTAAGCCAATGCCGGGCTGGCCCTTTAAGCTTAAGGGGTAAATATTTTATGGCGTGGAGATCATCTCCTCTAGCCATGTGTATGTGGAGGATATAATCCTCGATCCAGACTCCAGGGTCTGTTGTTCCATCATATGCCTCTATGTTTACGGGTTTGAATGCCTCTGGAAATTCATAGTCCAGGACCTCATCGGTGAAACATAGGGGGTGTGTGGCGCCCCTGTAGTTGGGTGTGCCGGATTCTGATGATGGCTTCATAGCATTGCTTACGAGAGCTTGCTTTCTTGGCCCATAAATGGACCTGACTGGGCCATGATGCGAATCCTTAAGTGGGTCGCATGCCGATTTAAGTGCGGCGCCGCTTGCCGCTTTATGGGGTCGTCTATCCGACCGTGTGGCTTTCGCATTTTTTGAATGCGAGGGCTCTAGGGCCTCTTCGTCGAATTTAGGCAGTAGCTTTCTTTTCGGATAGATTTTAGTGCGGCGACTGTCGCCGTATTTATGTGCAGTATTGATTACTTTGCTCCATCTAATCCGGAGTGCATCTTCCGCTGTTTTTAGCTTCCGCTTCTGCTTTTTTAGGCTGCGTGCAGTTGCAACGAGCCTCTCGTGGAGGTTCTTCTACTCCATAGGTTTATCTGGCGTAAGGTCATCTGGAATGCCGTTTTCGCCGGAGGAGGGATGTTCGGTTTCTCTATCCGTGTTGCCCTGTTCGGACGGTTGCTCTAAGGCCTGCTCGTCGTCTACTGGCTCGTCCTGCTCTATGGCTGGGTTTTTATTGAGGCGGGGCTTGGGTCGGCGTTTACGCTGACGCTTTGAGTGCTTTTCGGGGGGTCGATCTCCCGTTCCATCCCCTTTTTCCTCGTTGTCACTTCCTTTAGGGGTATCCACCATGTACACATCGTGAGATGAGGTGGCTGTCCAATGCCCTATGGGCGTTGGTTCGTCGGTATCTCCTGCATCGTCATCCATGCTGTCGATGTCTCCGGAGTCGAAGTTGAGCACGTCGTTTAAATTGTCGACAGTGTCTACCAAGTGGGTGGTGGGTGGGCTTTGAATTTCTTCATCATCTGTATCCCACCCTCGCTGACCGTAATATGGCCAGGGCTCCCCTGATAAAGAGAGAGACTTAAGAGAATTCAGGATGTCGCCAAAAGGCGAGTGCTGAAAGATGTCTGCGACGGTGAACTCCATTATCGGCGCCCAATCGGATTCGACTGGCAGGGGCGCGGGGGGTTCAGAGTCCGGGGAGGAGTCCGGATCCTCGGAGTCACGGGTCATGCAGAGTGCGGGGCTAGCGTTCGGCTCGATCGCCTTTGAGATCGCGGCCCCCGAGGTGACGTCAAACCGTTCGTCCTCGATTGGTGCAATAGGCTCCGAGTTAGGGGTCGGAACCGATGCGTGTGCGGCCTCCAGGGCACTGTCCGGAGGCAGAGCTAGATCATGCCCCTCGACATAGTGCGGCGCGCTTGGCCGTGGCTCGAACCCGTCGTAGATCAAGTCTCCGAAGATGTCAGCCGTGTAGTTTAAGCTTCCAAACCTGACTTGATGGCCAAGGGCATAGCTTTCGATCTGCTCCAGGTGGCCAAGCGAATTGGCCCATAGAGCGAAGCCGCCGAAGACGAAGATCTGTCCGGGGAGAAAAGTCTCACCCTGGACCGCATCGTTGTTGATGATCAAAGGAGCCATCGGACCTAAAGGCGACGACACAGAGGAACTCTCAATGAAAGCACCAATGTCGGTGTCAAAACCGGCGGATCTCGGGTAGGGGGTCCCGAACTGTGCGTCTAGGACGGATGGTAACAGGAGGCAGGGAACATGCTGTTTTACCCAGGTTCAGGCCCTCTCGATGGAGGTAAAACCCTACGTCCTGCTTGATTAATATTGATGATATGGGTAGTACAAGAGTAGATCTACCACGAGATCAAGGAGGCTAAACCCTAGAAGCTAGCCTATGGTATGATTGTTGTATATGGAGTTTATTGTCTACGGACTACAACCCTCCGATTTATATAGACACCGGATAGGGTTAGGGTTACATAGAGTCGGTTACAATGGTAGGAGATCTTGAATATCCGCATCGCCAAGCTTGCCTTCCACGCCAAGGAAAGTCCCATCCGGCCACGGGACGTAGTCTTCAATCTTGTATCTTCATAGTCCTGGAGTCCGGCTGAAAGTATAGTCCGGCTACCCGAACACCCCCTAATCCAGGACTCCCTCAATGCTCAAAAGAGGCATGGATCACTCTGTAGCAACAAGAATACATGGCATAAAAATATCATCACGAGAGTTATGGAAATGACTTAGAAGAATTCTAAGTCCCTGAAATCAGCAACATCACGAGATTTACTTTGCATGCTTGTTCTAGTCACCACAATGATCACAGAAATACATGGCATACACCCCTATGAAGATGGCATGGCATAGCCCAAAACACATGTAGGGCTCAAGTTCATAGGAGGCACACATTAAACATGGCAAAAATGACAAATGTCCATAATCTGATAAGAATCAGAAACTAACATTACATAGCACTCTTGCAACAGCATTTAGGGCATCAATATGAACTCAAATGAACATGGTGCATGGAATGAAATGAAGATCACATCCAGACGGACAGTTTGATATGGTACACGCCCAAAATGGAGCTACGGATAATGAGATATGACATGATGAAGAATGCTAAAAATATGGAAAACTGGGGAATTAGAGAAAGGCAAAAGTCAACCCTAGGGTTACTATAGCCAGATCCAGATCGGGGCGCACACGTGAACCGAGGTGGGCTCGAGCTCTCGCCGGAGCTCTTCGCCGGACGGTGGCCGGAGCGCGGGGAGGAGGCCGGAACTTGGAGCGGGCGGCGCGGGGTCGGCGCGGGGTTCGCCAGCGACGAAGGCAGGACGAGGCAGCGGAGTCGGACGTCGGATCCGGTGGCGGCGGCCGGCGTAGATGGCGGGGCGGCGAGGCGGCGCGGCGATGTCGGCGGAGGCGCGCGCGGGCGGCGGAGTCGCTGGGACCGGGCGGCGGTCGACTTGGGCCTCGGGGGCCCGCCTAGGGCCTGGCTGGCCGGCAGCGATGTGGGGCACGGCTCGCCATGTGGCGGCGCGCGGTTTGTCCGGGCGGGGTGCGGACGCGTCCGGCGCCAGGCGGACGTGTCCGGGGCGCGGAGGAAGGGGAAGACTAGGGTTTGATCCAGGATTTTTGGGGGAGGCACCTATTTATACATAGAAGGAGTTAGGAGACTCCAAATGAGGTGCGATTTTCGGCACGCGATCGTGATCGAAAGACCGAGAGTATGGATGGGGTTTAGCTGGGTTTTGGGCCACTTTGGAGGGGTGTTGGGCTGCAACACACACGAGGCCTTTACGGTTCCTTGGTTAACCGTTGGAGTATCAAACGAAGTCCAAATGGCATGAAACTTGACAGACGGTCTACCGGTAGTATACCAAGGCCGCTTTGCAAATATCGGTCCAATCCGAGAACGTTTAACACTCACACACGAAAAGAGGCAAAAGGGGACACCAGAGGACATATGAGTGCCGGAATGCAAAACGGACAACGGGGAAAATGCTCGGATGCATGAGACGAACACGTATGCAAATGCGATGCACATGATGACATGATATGAGATGCATGACAAGGGCGAAAGCAAAACAAAGACAAAACCCAACCACGAGGGAATATCATAACTTAGTGCCGAAAATGGCAAGAGTTGGAATACAAATATGGCAAGTTACATACGGGGCATTACAACACTCCACCACTACGAAAGGATCTCGTCCCGAGATATAGGACTGGAAAAACTCCGGGTATTCGGAACGGAGGTGGTCCTCACGTTCCCAGGTGGCTTCACGGTCGGAATGATGTGACCACTTCACTTTCAGGAATTTGATAGACTTGTTGCGACTCTTGCGCTCAGTTTCTTCAAGAATAGCAACGGGATGCTCATGATAAGACATGTCTTCTTGGAGATCAATCTCTTCGAAGTTGATGGTGCGGTCAGGAGTCTTGAAACACTTGCGAAGCTGAGACACGTGAAACACGCCGTGCACATTTGCAAAATTGGATGGAAGCTCAAGTTGATAGGCAAGATCGCCTCTTTTGCCAATGATCTTGAAAGGACCCACGTATCTAGGGGCAAGCTTCCCTTTGATACTGAAGCGACGAGTACCTTTCATTGGAGAGACGCAGAGGTAGACATGGTCTCTGATCTTGAAAGCCAAGTCATGATGCTTGCTATCATAGTAACTCTTCTGGCGCGATTGCGCGGCTTTGAGATTTTCATGAATGACTTTGCACATTTCTTCAGCCTCTATGATCAAGTCATTGCGAAGAAGTTGGCGTTCACCAGTCTCTGACTAGTTAAGAGGAGTACGGCACTTCCTGCCATAGAGAATCTCGAATGGGGCCTTGCCTGAACTCACTTGGAAGCTGTTGTTGTAGGAGAACTCGGCATATGGAAGACAATCTTCCCACTTCATACCGAAGGAAATGACACATGCCCTGAGCATATCTTCAAGAATTTGATTGACTCGCTCGACTTGGCCACTAGTTTGAGGATGAAAAGTTGTGCTGAAACTTAGAGGTAAAGATGCTTCTACAATCTGAAGATATCAACTGCGGAATGCCGTGCAAAGAGACAATCCTGGAGGTATATAGCTCTGCCAACTGAGCTGCTGTGATAGATTCTTTGATAGGAAGAAAATGAGCCACTTTAGTGAGCTTGTCGATGACAACGAAGATAGCATCATTGCCACGCTTGGACTTTGGAAATCCAGTCATGAAGTCCATCTCAATATGATCGAACTTCCATTATGCAATGGCAAGAGGTTGGAGGAGACCAGCTGGTCGTTGGTGTTCTGCTTTCACTCTTCTGCAGACATCACATTCATTCATGAACTGAGCAATCTCGCACTTCATTCGAGTCCACCAATACGACTGCTTGAGGTCATGGTACATCATTGTACTTCCAGGATGAATAGACAGGAGTGAATTGTGAGCCTCATTCATAATGACTTTACGGAGGTCACCCTTAGGAACAATAATGCGATCCTTGAAGAATAGAGTATCCTTGTCATCAAGGCGATAGCACTTGTACTTGGGTTGGCTCTTGGCAATCCCAATCTTCACCTTCTTCACCATAGCATCAAGAAGTTGAGCCTCACGAATCTGATCTTCCAAAGTAGGAGAGACTTGGAGGTTGGCAAGGAATCCTTGAGGAACAACTTGGAGATTAAGTTTGCGGAAAGCTTCACAAAACTCCGGTTGGTAGGGCTTGAGAATCAAACTGTTGCAGTAAGCCTTCCTGCTCAATGCGTCAGTAATTACATTGGCCTTGCCTGGAGTATATTCAATACTCGGATTATACTCTTGAATCATTTCGACCCAACAAGTCTGCCTGAGGTTGAGGTTTGGCTGAGTGAAGCTGTACATGAGGCTCTTATGATCAGTGAAGATGTCCACTTTCCTTCCCAACAAGATATGTCTCCATGTTAAAAGATCATGGACAACTGCCGCCAACTCGAGGTCATGAGTGGGGTAGTTCTTTTCGTTGGGCTTCAACTGGCGAGAGGTATAGGCCACAACTTTCTTCTCTTGCATTAACACAGCACCGAGACCTTGCAGGGAAGCATCACAGAAAACCTTGAATGGTTTGGATTCATCAGGAGGAGTCAGAACTGGAGCTGTGACTAACTTCTCTTTGAGGATGTTGAAAGCGATGTCACATTCAGGCGTCCAGACATACTTCACATGCTTCTGGAGGACGTTGGAAAGAGGCTTCGCGATCTTTGAGAAATTCTCAACGAACCTTCGACAATAGCTTGCGAGCCCAAGGAAGCTACGGAGTTGCTTCACATTCTGAGGCGGTTCCCAATTCACAATTGCAGACACCTTCTCAGGATTAATAGCTATGCCCTTGGCAGAGATGATATTCCCAAGGTAGAGAACCTCATCGAGCCAAAACTCCCACTTTGAAAACTTCGCATAGAACTGATGTTCTCTGAGTTTGTCCAACACCAATCTCAAGTGCTTGGCATGATCCTCCTTGTTCTTGGAAAAGGCCAAAATGTCATCGAGATAGACCAAGACGAAGTCATTTTTGTAGGTGTTGAAGATGAAGTTCATCATGCGAGAGAAAGTTGGGGGAGCGTTGACAAGGTCGAAAGACATGATGGTGTATTCATATGAACCATAGCTTGTTCTGAATGCTGTCTTGGGGATATCTTGTTCACGAATACGAATCTGATGATAGACCATACGGAGGACAAGCTTGGAGAATACTTGAGCACCTTTGAGTTGTTCGAATAGCTCATTGATGTTGGGAAGTGGGTACTTGTTCTTTATGGTCTTCTCGTTCAATGGACGGTGGTTGACACAAAGTCAGTCCGTTCCATCCTTCTTCTTGACAAAAAGAACACCACAACCCCAAGGAGAAGAACTTGGTCGGATGAGACCCATACGCTCTTGTTCATCGAGTTGTTTCTTCAGCTCCTTCAACTCTTCAGGTCCAAGCTTGTAAGGACGTTTGCAAACAGGTTCTGTGCCAGGCTCAAGATCGATGACAAATTCAACTGGCCGGTGAGGAGGCATTCCTGGAAGCTCTTCTGGAAAGACGTCTTGATATTTACAAACAACTCGAATCTGAGAGATGGTATCCAACTCGCCCTTCTTGTTGAGAGAAAACAGTCGAATGGTATCATCACGAGCGGCAAAGACGATCACATCCTCAGACGAGTGTGTCAATTGAATCTGCCTGGCAGCACAATGAAGTTGAGCCTTGTGCTTAGAAAGCCAGTCCATTCCAAGAATTAGATCAATATCCAAGTTAGCAAGAACCACTGGAGAGGACAGAAATTTATAGTCTCCAAACTGAACTGAGACATCGGGAGCAACCAAACTAGAAGTCATAAGCTTTCCGGGAGAAACAACATGCATGACTTTGGGCAAAACCTCTGTGTCAACATTGTGCTTCAATGCAAAAGGGAATGACATGAAAGAATGCGATGGACCGGTATCAAAAAAAACTTTTGCAAGGATATCGTTAACAGGAAGGTTACCCATGATCACTTCTGACGAGTCCTCTGCCTGAGCTGCGTTCATCATGTTGACCTTTGCAAACTTGGGATTGTGCTTGACCACTGCATTGCTGGCAGATCTCACAGGAGGAGGAGGAGGAAGACGCCTCTGGTTGAAGCATTTGTTTGCATAGTGACCCTTCTACTGACACTTGTTGCACGTAACCTCCGAGAGCGGACGGTGATATGGAGCACTTGATCTTGGAGCATGAGACGAAGCCTTGTTCTGAAAGCCTGGGTTGGGTGGGTGGGAAGATCCATTGCCACCTTTGCTCTTCTGCTGATAAGGCTGACGGAATGGAGGAGGAGGAGGCAACCAATACTTTTGTTGCTTAGTTGCCACTTGAGTTGAGGAAGAAGAAGGAGTTGCATCCTTGACTCTCTTCTTGGAAGCATCGCACTTGAGCTGAGCAGCCTCTTGCTTTAGTGCCATATTGTAGAACTCATCATACTTCTTCGGCTCAAAAAGCACAAGAGCTAGTTGCAGATCTTCTCTGAGGCCACCTCTGAACTGATAAGTCATGCTTTTCTCGTCAGGGACGTCTTGCTTAGCGAAACGAGCGAGCTTCTGGAACATGATGTTGTACTAGTAAACAGACAAGCTGCCTTGCTTCAGATTGCGGAACTCCTCACGCTTGCTCTCAACAACACTCTGAGGAATTTGGTGAGCTCTGAAGTCTTGGCAGAATTCATCCCAGGTAATCACACGACCTCCTCTGGAATCTTTGTATTGCTGATACCACTCTGCGGCTTGGTCTTTGAGTTGGAATGAAGCAAACTTGACAAAGTCCTCAGGCCTGACGTTGCTGCACTCGAAATGTTTCCAGATATCCACGAGCCAATCATCAACGTCTATGGCCTCGACACACTTACTGAAGGTCTTTGGCTGGTTTGCGAGGAACTGGTTCAGGGTAGCAAACTGAGTTTGATTGTTGCCATTGCCTTGATTTCCTTGGTTGCACTCTTGCAAGAGTTGCATAATCAGCTGCATGTTGGCGTTGGTAGCGACCATCACAGCTTGCCATATCTCCGGAGGTGGAGGTGGAGGCGGCAGTTCCGGATTCTAACGCGTTGGAGGAGCCATCCTGAAGAGGGTGACATCCGTTAGCATCTTGACAGACATATATTCAAGATGAATCAAATGGGTCGAAATTGCAACATATAGTCTTAACATTCGAACAACAATGAACGAATGAATTCCAAATTAAATGATCACACTTCCATAAATTGAGAAGCCACTTCGATAGAGGTAGATGAATAAAACAACAAGGTAAGGATATGAACAAATACTTGGTAAGGATGACCCAATCACAAACCAAATGTCTGTGGAAGAAATACTAGAGCTACATTAATTCCCACCTATGAAACTGCCGAAATTTTCCGGTTATGCAATCAGGTGTTGGGGATATAGGGGAAGCATAATATCTCACCCAAAACTAGCAAATCCTACATCCAGCTGTATCCATCCTTCAACACATAACCAAGAAACCTTCGGAAATCGTTTACCTCAACCTTCGAAAAGCATCCGTTATACGAGTTATGGCAATACTCCCGAACTCCCGCCCAGTACTGGGTGGTGTCGAGGTTATCTCACCAACAACTTCATAAAAGAGATTTTCCATGTCGGCGAAACTCAGGTATTCCGGAACTGCAACGAAAAAATTGTGATGACAACACCTCGGAGCTCAACTCCCCGGGACACTGCCACAACCCCTAAATGTCAGGAGGCACCAAGAATAATGTTCTCGTCACAAAACCATCGGAACAATTCCAAGATACCCGCGTGATCCTGTTTTTTTTAGTGAAATTTGAGAAGAGAGGAGTCAAAACTCTACATCAGGATGCCTCACCAGAGCAACGAAGGGACTGAGGAGTAAAAAGAATCCTACTCTCCGATATATATAATCCTAAAAGACTCAAAACATTTTTCTAGACTCAACAACGCCAGCGATTTGATCAAGCAGGGGGCTCCTAAGTTGGGCCTGGCTCTGATTACCAACTTTTAACACCCACGATGCGACTATATCTCCCGCGTGTCGGAGCATGACTTAGAGGCATAATCGCATTGTAGGCAATGTCGCAAGAGGGGTAACCTTTACACATCCCATGTACTGAATATGAAAGAGGTACATAATTGGCTTACAATCGCCACTTCACACAATAACAAAAATATAGCATTACAATCATCCAGATACAATCAAGGTCCGACTACGGAACCAAAATAAAGACAACCCCAAATGCATAAGATCCCTGATCGCCCCAACTGGGCTCCACTACTGATCGTCTGGAAAGGAAATGTAGTGTAGTCGTGAGTCCTCATCGAACTCCCACTTGAGCTCAGTCGTATCTCCTGGAATGGTATCATCGGCACATGCATCTGGTTTTGGAAGTAATCTGTGAGTCACGGGGACTCAGCAATCTCACACCCTCGCGATCAAGACTATTTAAGTTTATAGGTAGGTAAAAGGTATGAGGTGGAGCTGCAGCAAGCACTAGCATATATGGTGGCTAACATACGCAAATGAGAGCGAGAAGAGATGGCGAAGCACGTTCAAGAATCTATGATCAGGAAGTGATCCTAGACTACTTACGTTCAATCATAACACAAGACCATGTTCTCTTCCCGGAATCCGCCGAAAAGAGACCATCACGGCTACACACGATGTTGATCCATTTTAATTAAGTTAAGTTTCAGGTTTTCTACAACCGGACATTAACAAATTCCCATCTGCCCATAACCGCGGGCACGGCTTTCAAAAGTTCAAATCCCTGCAGGGGTGTCCCAACTTAGCCCATCACAAGCTCTCACGGTCAACGAAGGATATTCCTTCTCCCAATACGACCTGATTAGACTCAGAATCCTGATTAAAAGACATCTCGACAATGGTAAAACTAAACCAGCAAAGTCGCCCAAATGTGCCGACAAATCCCGATAGGAGCTGCACATATCTCGTTCTCAGGGCACACCGGATGAGACATCCTACGAGTAAAACCAACCCTTAAGTTGTCCCGAGGTGGCCCAGCAGTCTACTCGGTTCGGACCAACACTCAGAGGAGCACTAGCTCGGGGGGGTTTAAAATAAAGATGACCCTTGAGTCCGCGGAACCCAAGGGAAAAAGGCTAGGTGGCAAATGGTAAAACCAATGTTGGGCCTTGCTGGAGGAGTTTTATTCAAGGCAAACTGTTAAGGGGTTCCCATTATAACCCAACCGCGTAAGGAATGCAAAATCAAGGAACATAACACCGGTATGACGGAAACTAGGGCGCCAAGAGTGGAACAAAACACCAGGCATAAGGCCGAGCCTTCCACCCTTTACCAAGTATATGGAGCAGTAAAATAAACAAGATATAATAATGATATCCCAACAATAATCTGGTTCCAACAAGGAACAAACTCCAATCTTCACCTGCAACTAGCAACGCTATAAGAGGGGCTGAGCAAAGCGGTAACATAGCCAAACAACGGTTTGCTAGGACAAGGTGAGTTAGAGGTTTGACATGGCAATATGGGAGGCATGATAAGAAACTGGTAGGTATGTAGCATAGGCATAGCAATAGAGCGAGCAACTAGCAAGCAAAGATAGAAGTGATTTCGAGGGTATGGTCATCTTGCGTGCAAATTTCTCCGAGTTGACGTAAGCTTGATCCTCGTAAATGTTCTCAACGGTTTCCTCGATCACATACTCATCTCCCGGCTCTACCCAAAGCAAGAACACAAGCAAAGGGAACCACAATCAACGACGGTGCAATGCGCAAGCAACATGATGCAAAACATGGCATGATATGCGGGATGTGATATTTAAAGCATATGCATGCTTCGGGAAGGAAAGATTGAACCAGGCCTCAACTTGGAAAGCCAAGAGTGCCGCTGGAAAGATGAGTTGATTTCGGTCGAAATCGATATAAAGATCACCGGAATCGGATGCACTGTTTGCAAATGGCAAGCAAAACAATAATGGCACAAAGCTGCGATTAGCAGCACGATACCATCTAAATGCATCAAGAAAAAAAAGCAACTGCACTCTAACATAGCAACAAGGCACATGGCAGTGATCCACTCAAGATGATTGACAAAAGATGAACACTGAGCTACGGCTAAATCACACAATAGCAGGTTCAAACAAGCATGGCAAAAGTACAAAAGATATCAGGTTCACAGACTTAGTGAAAATAACAAGTCAGGATTTAACATCAGGAAGCAATGTTTAGAGCAAGATAACAACATGCTACAGGAACATATCATGGCAAAGCAAGGCATGGCATGAAATTACTGAAAGCATATAAAAAAAGTCCTTTACTGACCATAAGCCAAAAAGGATCAGAAGATACAATGGGACCCATGTAAACATAGCAAGTTTCGTTAACAGATTCAGACTTAGCAGAAAACTAGACATGGCAAAAACAGAGTTACGTAGGCAGGTTTGCGAGCTCGATGCACTCAGCACCAGGCATTGCATGACAAACTAAGCATACAGCCAGCAAGAAGACATGTTCAAGTAGCTAACCATGGAAAAAACAACCTCATAGCATGCATGGATCAACTACAACAACCTCGGCAAAATTGATTAACATGTAAACAATCTACCAGGAACATTTTATAGCAAAAGTAGAGCAAGATTGAGTCATGCTAGGGTACACCATAGTTGCAAAAAAAGACATGGATGGGATAGAACATAATAATATCTCAAAATTATCCTTACTGAACATGCTCAAAAGAGGCATGGATCACTTTGTAGCAACAAGAATACATGGCATAAAAATATCATCAGGGAAATTACTTAGAAGAATTCTAAGTCCCTGAAATCAGCAACATCACGAGAGCTACTTTGCATGCTTGTGCTAGTCACCACAATGACCACAAAAATACATGGCATACACCCCTGTAAAGATGGCATGGCATAGCCCAAAACACATGTAGGGCTCAAGTTCATAGGAGGCACACACATTAAACATGGCAAAAATGACAAATGTCCATAATCTGATAAGAATCAGAAACTAACATTACATAGCACTCTTGCAACAGCATTTAGGGCATCAAGATGAACTCAAATTAAGATGGTGAAATGGAATGAAATGAAGACCACATCCAGACGAACAATTTGATATGCTACACGCCCAAAACGGAGCTACGGATGATAAGATATGACATGATGAAGAATGCTAAAAAATATGGAAAACCGGGGACTTAGAGAAAGGCAAAAGTCAACCCTAGGGTTACTGTAGCCAGATCCAGATCGGGGCGCGCATGCGAACCGAGGTGGGCTCGAGCTCTCACCGGAACTCTTCGCCGGACGGTGGCCGGAGCGCGGGGAGGAGGGCGGAACTTGGAGCGGGCGGCACGGGGTCGGCGCGGGGTTCGCCGGCGATGAAGGTAGGACGAGGCGGCTGAGTCGGACATCGGATCCGGTGGCGGCGGCTGGCGTCAATGGCGGGGCGGCGAGGCGGTGCCCGAGCGGCGCGGCGATGTCGACGGAGGCGCGCGCGGGCGGCGGGTGGCGGCGGAGTCGCGGGGACCGGGCGGCGGTCGACTTGGGCCTCGGGGGCCCACCTAGGGCCTGGCGGGCTGGCGGTGATGTGGGGCGCGGCTTGCCACGTGGCGGTGCGCGGTTGGTCTGGGCAGGGTGCGGATGCGTCCGGTGCCGGGCGGACGTGTCCGGCGCGTGGAGGAAGGGGAATACAAATATGGCAAGTTACATACGGGGCGTTACAGAAGTATGCATCGAGGAAACATAGTGAGTCATGTCCTGCGGTCGCATCAATAATCTGATCGATGCGAGGTAGGGGGAAGGGATCCTTAGGGAAGGCCTTGTTGAGGTCTTTGAAATCGACGCATAGGCGCCATGATTTATCCTTCTTTAGTACCATCACCAGGTTTGCTAGCCGGTCCGGGTGTTTTATTTCTCTGATGAATATGGCCTCGAGTAACTTGGCTAGCTCCTCCCCCATGGCTTGTTGTTTCGGTTCGAAAAAATGCCAGAGTGTTTGCTTGACCGGTTTATGTCCCTTTAAGATATTGAGGCTGTGTTCGGCCAATCTGCGTGGGATTCCTGGCATATCAGAAAGGAGCCAGACGAATATGTCTAGTACTCATGCAGGAACTCTCGTAGTGCGGCGTCGACCGTTGGGTCGAGTTGTGCTCCGATGGATGCTGTTTTCTTAGGATCTGGCAGATGGACTTGAAATTTTACTATTTCCTCTGCTAGATTAAAGGAGGTGGATTTGGGTCGTTTGTCCAGGATTACGTCATCCCTATCCACAGTAGTGCGCAGCGCGGTTAATTCTTCGACCACGAGTGCTTCAGACAATGCCTCGAGGGACAGGGATGCGGTTTTATTTTCGGCGCGGAGTGCTATGTCCGGATCACTGGCGAGAGTGATGATACCATTTGGCCCAGGCATCTTGAGATTCATGTACCCGTAATGGGGTATAGCTTCGAAGCGTGTAAATGCGTCTCGCCCCTATAAGGCGTGATATCCACTGTTGAAAGGAGCCACTTGGAAGGTTATCTCTTCGGACCGATAATATTCCGGTGTGCCGAATACCATGTCGAGCATGATTTTTCCTGCACATCACACCTCCCGACTAGGAATAATTCCCCGGAACGTCGTGCTGCTTTGCTCAATGCGGCTCCTGTCAATTTCCATTTTGTTGAGCTTATCCTCGTAAATAAAGTTTAATCCTCTGCCGCCATCCATGAGCACTTTGGTGAGCCAGAAACCGTCCACAATTGGATTAAGGACCAAGGCGGCTGGTGCCCGAACTATCCGGAATTTTGGTTCATCACTGCGTTGTAGGTTATGGCCGTGTTGTTCCAAGGGTTTATTGCTGTGACTTGGCAGACTTCGGCGAGGTTGCGAAAAGCCCTTTTGCACCGATTGTTTGAAGCGAAAGTCTCGATGACTGTCAATACGCTGGGGTCATAGCCCTCCAGGGGGTGTTGCACTGGTGTATTTTTGGTGAGGATATCCTCGCCGCTTTTGGCCACTTGCTAGAGTATCCAACATGCTCTAAGGCTGTGGGTTGGTATGGTGTCCGGAGTTGCATCTATTTTGCATGGCCTATCGAGCCATCGTTCCAGAACGGTTCTGCGCCCCGTGGTGTGCTTAAATTTCTTTACTATTCGATCTGGTGCATCACGAGGATGTATCCTTTTTGTTCGGACGAAGGGTTGAGTGGGAACCGGTGGTTCCCAGAGAGCTGCCTGAGTTTTCCAGGCGCTTTCCATTGCGCAATACTTTTGCATGATGGTTACCAAGTCAGCGGAGTGTAATACGCGACGGCGATTAATGGCGTTGAGGAGTCCTTTGTCCGTGCAATTATTGCAGAATGCTAAGATTGCGTCTTCGTCACGATAATCTTTAATCTTGTCTTTGCCAAGGAGGAATCTGGCCCAAAAGTGATGGACTGTTTCCTGAGAATGCTGCCATATGTGCACGAGATCGCGTCTATCTGGGTGGGTGGGTGGCTTTAAATCCGAACCTTGTCCCGATTTGGAATCCGGAGTCTGAAGAACTCTCGAACTTAATAGCTCGGGCTATGGGATATTAACGGATTTTTCAGGCCTGTCGTTCGATTCTAGATTCGGAGGGCGGGCTATGTCCTTTCGAAGGCAGGTGTCCGACTCTTCGGAGTTCCGAACCCTGTTCGTCCTCAATATGGAGGAAGAGTTGCCGTTTTGCTCCTCCACTACCGCTATCTGGTGGGTGATCGGCGGACATTTAATTTCTCTCCAGTTGGGTTTAAGCCCGATCCGATCGTAGTCCGTGGAGACCCCCAGGGCGGCGATGCGATCTAGGAGCTCATTCAAAGACGATCGCTCAGCCAGATCCATCTGCTTAGAGTATTCTGAACTAACACAGAGGTGGTTTTCGATGACCCGAGAAGTCATCGTTGGCTTAACGGCCGCAGGGGTGGTCATAGTGAAGTCGCCCAGCCAGAGGGTTTGGCCCAAGGTCAGGGCACCTCCTGTGGTGATACTATCCTTAATGACAAGGCAAGCCATCAACCTTGTCTTCAACGTCACAGCAGAACTCTCAATGAAAGCACCAATGTCGGTGTCAAAACCGGCGGATCTCGGGTAGGGGGTACCGAACTGTGCGTCAAAGGTTGATGGTAACAGGAGATGGGGGACACAATGTTTACCCAGGTTCGGGCCCTCTCTATGGAGGTAATACCCTACTTCCTGCTTGATTGATCTTGATGAATATGAGTATTACAAGAGTTGATCTACCTCGAGATCGTAGTGGCTAAAACCATAAAAGTCTAACCTGTATGACTATGAGTATGAATCTCTCCCTCCATGGACTAAGCCCTCCGGTTTATATAGACACCGGAGGAAAGATGAGTTGATTTCGGTCGAAATAGATATAAAGATCACCGGAATCGGATGCACGGTTTGCAAATGGCAAGCAAAGCAATAATGGCACAAAGTTGTGATTAACAGCACGATACCATCTAAATGCATCAAGAAAAATAAGCTACTGAACTCTAACATAGCAACAAGGCACATGGCAGTGATCCACTCAAGATTCTTGACAAAAGATGAACACTGAGCTACGGCTAAATCACAAAATAGCAGGCTCAAACAAGCATGGCAAAAGTGCAAAAGATATCAAGTTCACAGACTTAGTGAAAATAACAAGTCAGGATTTAACATCAGGAAGCAGTGTTTAGAGCAAGTTAACAACATGCTACGGGAACATATCATGGCAAAGCAAGGCATGGCATGAAATTACTGAAAGCATATAAAAAAAGTCCTTTACTGACCATAAGCCAAAAAGGATCAGAAGATACAATGGCTGTCACAGCCCTAGAGTTTGCTTGTAACTAGTGGCATTGCATCCATGCATCATTTTCAACTTCTATTAATTTTGAAATGGCGACTGATAAACCATAGCAGCAAGTGAAATACAACTAGGGTCAAATTAAATCTTTTCCATCTACCCAAAATGGCTTTTAGAAAAGTTCATCAATTTTGGAATGGGTGAAAACTTCTTCCAACAATGATGCACACATTTCTTCTGGATTTTGGAGTTAATTCATACGTATTTGAATTTGGACAATTAAATGCTATATAATATCTTAAATGTCCAAATAATTCTGAACTTAAGTGAGGGCTGTTGGAAATATTCCATACACAGCCCACAATTATTTTCAGGGTTTTTGAAAATGCCTTAGCATTTTAATTAAGTCAAAACAATTACAGAAAAATAGAAAACAGCAACTAAATAAAAGAGAGAGAGATAGAAGGAAACAAACCTGGCGCCACCTGGGCCTCACATGTGTTGGCCCAGCCCACCTGGCCTGGTGCCAGTCATCCCTAACCACTGCCAGTAGGCAGAGGCGGGACAGCGCACGCGCGCGCGAGGCGCCACGCCTCCTCCTGCTTGCCGCCGAGCCTCTGGACGCGTGGGTGAACGCCCCGGCGTCGTCCCGATCCGCCCGACCTCTCTCACTCTCCCCCTGCTCTCTCCCTCGCCTCCGCACCTTGGACCGAACGCGCCCGCCACCGATGACGAGCAGCACTGCGGCCATCGCCTCCCCCTCGTTCCCTCGAGCAGCCTAGAAGCACCGCTGCGTCCTCCCCTTCCTCTCCACTGAGCCGCGCCCCGCCGGACGCCTTGAAGCACCGTCCCCGACCCTTCATCCTCCTCGGGTCGCCGGAGATCCGCCTCGCCGCCCCGCTCACTCCGACACCTCCTCGCCGCCCCGCCGTCTGCACTGGAAGACTCACCGTGAGCCACTGAACCTCTCCCCTCCACCTTTTCCTTCGCACACGCCCCGTAGCCGCTGCCCCGCGAGCACCCGAAGCCGCCGTCCGCCATGGCCGGCGAGCCCCGTGCCCCCGAGCCCCTCCGCTCCTACTAGATGCTCCGGCGTGTTTTTGATGACCGTTAGGTGCTGCCTAGCACCTCCGTTTGCTCGCCGTCGAGCTGCAGCCCTGCGCCCATGGAACCCGAGCCCCGCCGCCACTTGACCTCATCGCCGAGCCCAACTCCGGCAACCCCAGGGCCTCCCTCCACCTTCGTTGGATGTGGCCGAGTGCCAGCTTTCCAACGGGACCGCCCGCGGCCCAAGCAACCTCCTATAGGTGAAACCCGAGCCACTCCGGTGCACACCCGCCGCGGATTTGGTCGATGGCGTTCACACGCCGGTGGTGATGACGTGGCACCGTCATTAGGGACTAAGTACCAACTTAATTACCCCCTGACCCACTAACACACGGGCCCCACGCCCTTAGTTAACCACAGTTTAAATTCCTGTTAGTTTTAACTAATCACTGTGGCCCCACGCGTCAGCTTTGACCAAGCTGACGTGGATGTTGACTGGACCCACATGCCTGTGACCCTAACCAGCCCTAAGACATTGACTATTGGGTCCCATGCGTCAGGTTTGACCTGGGTCAACCCAGTTGACCTGCTAATGCAATGCTGTTGTCATGCTGACGCAGTAATGGTTTCTGGATTTAAAATAATTTAGAAAATTCCAGAAAATTAGCAAAACTTCTAAAAATCATAGAAAATCAACCGTAGCTCCAAATGAAATAAATTATATATGAAAAATTATCAGAAAAATTCAAGGAATCCATTTGTACCATTTTCATGCATGTTTGAGCAAGTTAACCTCACTGATTAGGATGAAACATGATTAGGGAAAATTTCATAATAGGGTTGGAGTTGGAATTTGATATAGCTTTGAATTCCACTTCAATTAAAATGACTTTCTGTTGCATTAGCCAAAACACATTCATATTGCCATGTCATAGCATGCATCATATTGTTGCATATCGCCATGTGTTGATTGTGTTCTTTCTCAGTTGCCGGTGTTTGTCCGCCCTCAGTAGACATTGATCCAGCGATGAATTTGGTGACACTGATGAAGACCCAATTATATCTTCAGAAGTGCCAGACAAGCACAACCCCCTTGTTCATTCCGATACAAGCCCACTCTCTCGCTCCTGCTCTCTTTTACTGCATTAGGATAACAACGATTCATCTGTTACTTGTTGCGATAGTTGAACCCCTTATCCTCTGCATGACCTGTCGTTGCCACAGTAAATAGATGAAACCCACTAGCATGAGTAGGAGTTGTTTGAGCCCTGATGTGCCTACTCATTCATGCTTGTTTGTCATGCCTGCTACTGCTTAGAGTTGATTCAGGTCTGATTCATCGGGGATGAATCGGAGGTGTGTAAACATGTCCTACTGTTGAGAGCTAAGTGTGTGAACACGATTTGGTAAAGGTAGCGGTGAGAGGCCATGTAGGAGTACATGGTGGGTTGTCTCATTGAAGCCGTCCTTAGGATCTGAGTTCTGTGTTTGTGATCCATGAAACAGTTACTACCACGCATTGGGCCCGAACCCAATGGACCCTCTCGGCTTCTTGATCACCCTTGTCCTCTGTCCAGGAGTTGCAACTAGTTTCTAGTGTTTATAGGATATTGTTGGCGGCCGTGCGTAGCACTGACCCTAGGGGTGGGCTATGATGCGGTAGATACACCGTGGCACGGTGTACCGGGCGCACGTTTGGTGTCTCGGAAACCCTGTTCACATCGTTCGGGGCCGTATGTGGAAACCTCGGCCGGACTCCCTGCGAATGGAACCTGGATAGGCGATAAACCTGGACTAGAGACTTGAGTGTTTAGGTAGGCCATGGCCGACACCCTCGTTGGGCTTCCGCTTGAAGGTTGCCGAGTACATGTCGTGTAAACGGCGGTAAGTGGTGAGAGAGTGGGTGAAGAAGTACACCCCTACAGGGTTAACATCATCTATTCGAATAGCCATGTCCGCGGTAATGGACTTCTGGGTTGCCTATAACAATTCATAGACAAGTGAAAGTGGATACTCTAAAACTCGCAAGATAAGTGTGAGTGCTATGGATGGCCTTCTTGTAGGGAGACGGGAGCGGATCCATAGTGGTGTATTGATATGGTGAATATGTGGACTCGTGTGCGCTACCTCAAAAGAGTTGCTTGCAGTCGTAGTTCAGGTTAGCCACTGAGTAAAAGCTGGCTTGCTGCAGTTAAACTCCACCACCCCCCCTTGTTGATACCGATGCATATGTAGCTAGTTCTGATGTAAGTCTTGCTGAGTACCTTTGTACTCACGTTTGCTTAATTTATGTTTTGCAGAGAGACTTCAGTCTTGCTAGTAGTTCCACGTGGACTTCGACATTTAGCTTGATACCTCAGCTACGATCTTGTGCCCTCGGCAGGATCTGGTAGATAGTTAGGCTTCTTAGCCTTTTTCATTTGTAGATGTCTGTTCTCACACATGTTAAGCTTCCGCATGTGCTTTGACTTGTATGCTATGATTGTTGGGTCATGAGACCCATGTTTGTAATATCTCGCTCCTCGAAGCCTAATGAATACTTGAGTTGTAGAGTTATGTTGTGATGCCATGTTGTATTTACACATATCGAGCATATTGTGTGTATGATTGAAATGCTTGGTATGTGTGGGATCCGAAAATCTAGTTGTTTATCCTTGGCAGCCTCTCTTATGGGGAAATGTAGCCTAGTGCTTTCCATGAGCCATAGTAGTCCGCTACAGCCCGGTTCACCGGAGTCCTGTTAGCCCAGCACTACTGCTCAGGACAATTGACTGGCCGGCATGTGTTTCACTTCGTTCCTGTGTCTGTCCCTTCGGGGAAATGTCACGCGGTGACATCCGGAGTCCTGCCTAGCCTGCTACAGCCCGGGTTCCCGGAGTCCTGTTAGCCCAGTGCTACAGCCCGGATTCACACGCTGCTGACCGACATGCTCGATGTGATTCATGTATGCCTGTCCCCATAGGTTAGTGCCGCTTTGGGTTCACGACTAGCCATGTCGGTCCGGGTTCTCTGTCATATGGATGGTAGCGACAGTATCATATACGTGAGCCAAAAGGCACAAACGGTCCCGGGCCATGGTAAGGCGACACCCGTGGGAATACCGTGCGTGAGGCCGCAAAGTGATATGAGGTGTTACCGGCTAGATCGATGTGACTTGGAATCGGGGTCCTGACAGCTTTGGTATCAGAGCCTGACTGCCTGTAGGATTACCAAGCCATACTGGTCGAAGTTGAGTCTAGAAATGCTTTAGTTATGTAAGGGAATTGATTGTGGAAGGGAACGTAAGGCTCTTTTTACTCCTTTACCCTATGGCCTTCTAATCTGAGTCGTCCTCTTCTCTTCTACGGGGATTAAGAACTAGGCTTCTCATCTTTCTATCAGGATCACGTGTTACTAATCCGTAGACTCTTAAGATTGTTGGATTCAAGCATAGTTCAGTCTCTACTACTTTTGTGTGTTCATAGTTGGTCTCGGAACCTTGATATTGTGCTTCTGAGTGGTTATGCCACCATTTCGCAGGATGTCTCAAATCATTTTGAGCAATTACAGCCGTTATGATGTCCGAGTCATCCCAGGTTTCTAAACAATCTGATGCAATTGCAAATCACTTCATCACGTTTCTGATGTCCTTTTGGGCCAGATTAAGCACACTAATCGGTCTGTTGAGGTACTCCATTGCCTTGACATATATGTTGGAGCTAGTATTATGACCCTAGGCATTCTGGCGAACCACCCACTAATCTAGCAATGCTTTGCATCCCCGGTGTGATGATTCTGGCCACCATTCTCGAAAGCATCCCGTGATGCCGTTTAGTTAGTAGGCATTCTATTCCTGGGTTCTTGGCCCAAGATCCACTCTACTTACCTCGTGTTGATAGTGTTGCTCGTACCTTTAGGATATTAGTAATCTTTATGATAGTCTTCGAGGTCAGTGGTATATCATTCTTCCAAATACCATGAACCATCCTTGGCAGAAATTCGTTTGAATCAAAAGATCACAACCAGGGTGCTCTTGACGAGTTCTCCATTCAAATTGTGAATCTGCCAGTCCTTCTTCTTCTGCATGGGTTATCCGGAAGAAATATGTTGAACTCGTTCGACATGCTAATCTATGCATCCACAACTCAGAAAAATATATGTTCCTTTGAGTTGTGCCTCTTTAGTTGTTTCTGACCTCCGTCTATCAATTGATAGTCAAGAGTATGCGTGCATTCGTTCATCGTTGCCTTTACTCTTGCGTTCCATCAAGCCATTCTATCTCGGAATGACTAGGAGAAACAAACTCCAGTACCTTATCCATTTCTAGGATTGGGTCAAAGCTGTTGTAATCCGCAGATCAAAATGCCAATCTAGCTTTTGCTCTGTTCTACCGTGGAGTGTCACCTTCTTCTTATCAAGAATGTCATGAGAATTGCACCACCTCTTATGAGTTCTTGATTTAGTGATACTTCTTGCCATCATTGTTCATTCCGTGGTTCCGTGTTGTTGTAACCAGAATGCCGGCAAGTGAATCGTGATGTGTGAAATCAATACTCCTAGCAACTCCGTTGCCTGGTAGTTAATGGACAATATTCTCATTCTTAGCGTGTTGGTTATTAAATCATCATCCTAATAGTGATCGTGCTACCTTGTCCTCATTCTGGTGCACTCTTCGATCAATAAGTTAGGATTATTCAATTCCTCACTCTTTCGATCATATCGTCTTGCCCTGAAAAGCAAGATTGTTCTTGAGCTTAGTGACATATCGGTGGTTCGTGATTTTCCGAATATCTTCTCGGAAGTATCACCAGGTTGTCACCTGACCGCTATGTTGGGTTCGTGATCAAGTTGGTTTCTTATAAACCACCCCTTCTCCAAGAATCCGTGTTGGTTACCCCTGAGCTAGTTGGTTAAGCTAAACAACAACTTGGAGAGTTGGAAGATAAAAAGCTTTGCCGAATTTGGTTCTTTCTGAAGGGATATCCTTGTGTTTATGTGGGTGTTGAAGAAAGATGATATCTTCACCAATTGGTCCTCGTGATTAGTTGTTGAATCTATTGTCTTGTCAAAATTTTGACTTTAGTATGGACTATCGTCAAGTCAAATCAGAACCAACGATGTTCGTAATGTTGTCTTACTCGTGGTTGATCCCTCGAGCATACACCATTACATTTTTGGTCTAACCAATGCAATCACCGCGTTCACATGATGGTGGAAGTCCAGTGATATGGAAATTCCGATGAGTTGCTGTTGAGCCCATCAGCAGCATTTTGTCTCCCCCCATGATTCATGTTGAACATCAAGCTAGTGTTGGAAACTTGTGTAAGCATTTCTTGTGTTTCGTTCATGAAGCATATGTTTGGATGAAAGATGTGACGTCCTCTAATTCATGTGCATCTGATGTACGTTGCCGCCGTGAATTCGAGAAATTTTGTTTTTGCTTCCTCTGGAATCATCCCAAGTCAGTCAATCATGTGCGAAGTATTCTATGGTCTGATAGACTGATCATCTACATTCTATACGTATCCCTAGCACACCAAGCCACTGATTGAGTTGCTCAAGGAGAAGAAGTTTCTTTTTAAGAGTTAGACCTACGCAAGGACTTCGATATCCTTGTTGATGGTTCCCCCCTGAACTCGGTAGTGTTTCATTTTAAGACTACCAGGTGACCATGCTTGTCTAGGACAACGTGTTCACATGCTTGTAGCAGAACCGGCTCATGTTTTGGAGCTTACCACCGTAGTTCATTCCCCCAAGAATCTCGCAACATCGTCTCGTCGATTTGTGTTGCAAACCTTCATTTTCCTTTCTAGACTCGATGAGTCTGGAATATCCTGACACCAACCAGATCTGAATCTCAGGCAGATATGATGGTTGGAGCATTTTCCAAGAACTATAATATTGGTCTCTCGATAACCGGTAAACTGGATGTCGTGGCCAACACATCCAGCCGGAAGACCTATTATTGTAGTATCTCGATTGAAGAAAGTTGGCCACCTTCCCAAGAGGATTTCGTAGGATTTACCTCCGTAGCTAATCCTTACGGATTCTTGGGCTCCCAAAATCCGACCTTTTTACTTGATGTCCTAGATAGCAAACCATATCAATAAATGGGTTATCCTAGCACATCAAGGCGAACATTAGAAGCGGAGTGCTAAATGTCTCTCGATCGATCATCCAGATTTTGTTCCCTTGGCCTCGCTAAGGTAAAATCTGAGAAAGTGTTATCTTCCTTTGCATCTGCATCATCCATCACCATTCATCATGGTGGTATGTTGTGTTGCCAGGATCCTTGACACGGATATTGGTAAAACCTTGATGAATATGGAGATGCTCAAGTTTTTGAGAGCACGCGCAAGCACCAGGTTCTACCATTGGCGTTAACTGGGATTTGCTTCCAGTTTCCTCGGTTATGTTATAACCTTTTCAAACAGTGGACTCACTCTCGACTGTTGAGCTCTTCCCAGTTACCAGAATCATTCCCACCATTTGCATTTTGTTCCCAGCTTGCACCTCAGTAGTTGTTGTTCAGGATCATCTTCAAAAGTGGACTTACCATGGGTCCCATCCATTTCCGATGATAAGCAAAAATCATCCATTGCATTGTCTTCAACAAGATAGTCCACATCATCCATTCTAGTCGGAGTATGCCATTCTTCGAACTTCTTCAAATGATCGTTGTGATTGCCTTAGGCTGGTATAGAGAGTTTCAATGATCTTTGTATCAAAAGTAATACTTTTTGCCACCTAAGGGAAAATCCCACGGGTCATCTCCCCTAAGGTGCCCCATTATGGAATCATGGAAATTATTTCCTCGCTATCTTGAAATCATGCACCATCCTTTTCAGCATGGAATTTTGCCTACCCAGTAGAACCTTGTCATCTACCTCTTTTCCATCACTCCTGATCTGTGTTTCATGTCTCAGCTCGAGAGATGTTACTATGTCTCATTCCATGAGTTGATCTTGTAATCATTAAGATGATCCTAAGTTGCTCGAACCTCAGGAGGGTCGATTCTTCTTAAATTCTCCCTTTCCACTCGTTGTCATGTTGGATGTAGTTCTCAAAGCAAGACGTCGAGATTAAGGTGATGCAATGAATCAACATCCTCGAGAAAGACATCTGGATCGTGAAGACTGTGTTAGCTTGTGCTCCCTCTATCTTCTTACCTCACGACTTGAATCTCGGGACGAGATTCTTGTTTAGTGGGGGTGAGTTGTCACAGCCCTAGAGTTTGCTTGTAACTAGTGGCATTGCATCCATGCATCATTTTCAACTTCTATTAATTTTGAAATGGGGACTGATAAACCCTAGCAGCAAGTGAAATACAACTAGGGTCAAATTAAATCTTTTCCATCTACCCAAAATGGCTTTTAGAAAAGTTCATCAATTTTGGAATGGGTGAAAACTTCTTCTAAAATGATGCACACATTCCTAGGACATTTCTGGATTTTGGAGTTAATTCATATGTATTTGAATTTGGAAAATTAAATGCTATATACTTAAATGTCCAAATAATTCTGAACTTAAGTGAGGGCTGTTGGAAATATTCCATACAGAGCGCACAATTATTTTCAGGGTTTTTGAAAATGCCTTAGCATTTTAATTAAGTCAAAACAATTACAGAAAAATAGAAAACAGAAACTAAATAGAAGGGAGAGAGAAGGAAACAAACCTGGCGCCACCTGGGCCTCACCTGTGCTGGCCCAGCCCACCTGGCCTTGTGCCAGTCATCCCTAACCTCTGCCAGTAGGCAGAGGAGGGACAGCGCACGCGCGCGCGAGGCGCCACACCTCCTCCTGCTTACCGCCGAGCCTCTGCACGCGTGGGTGAACGCCCCGGCGTCGTCCCGATCCGCCCGACCTCTATCACTCTCCCCCTGCTCTCTGCCTCGCCTCCGCACCTCGGACCGAACGCGCCCGCCGCTGACGATGAGCACCACTGCGGCCATCGCCTCCCCCTCGTTCCCTCGAGCAGCCCAGAAGCACCGCCGCGTCCTCCCCTTCCTCTCCACCGAGCCGCGCCCTGCCAGACGCCTCGAAGCACCGTCCCCGACGTTTCATCCTTCTTGGGTCGCCGGAGATCCGCCTCGCTGCCCCGCTCACTCCGACACCTCCCCGGCCCCGCCGTCTGCACTGGAAGACCCACCGTGAGCCACTGAACCTCTCCCCTCCGCCTTTTCCTTCGCACATGCCCCGTAGCCGCTGCCCCGCGAGCACCCGAAGCCGCCGCCGCCATGGCCAGCGAGCCCCGTGCCCCCGAGCCCCTCCGCTCCTACTAGATGCTCCGGCGTGTTTTTGATGACCGTTAGGTGCTGCCTAGCACCTCCGTTTGCTCGCCGTCGAGCTGCAGCCCTGCGCCCATGGAACTCGAGCCCCGCCGCCGCTTGACCTCATCGCCGAGCCCAACTCCGGCAACCCCAGGGCCTCCCTCCACCTTCGTTGGATGTGGCCAAGTGCCAGCTTTCCAACGGGACCGCCCGCGGCCCAAGCAACCTCCTGTAGGTGAAACCCGAGCCACTCTGGTGCACACCCGCCGCGGATTTGGTCGCCGGCGTTCACACGCCGGTGGTGGTGACGTGGCACCGTCATTAGGGACTAAGTACCAACTTAATTACCCCCTGACCCACTGACACACGGGCCCCACGCCCTTAGTTAACCACAGTTTAAATTCCTGTTAGTTTTAAATAATCACCGTGGCCCCACGCGTCAGCTTTGACCAAGCTGACGTGGATGTTGACTGGGCCCACATGTCTGTGACCCTAACCAGCCCTAAGACACTGACTATTGGGTCCCATGCGTCAGGTTTGACCTGGGTCAACCCATTTGACCTGCTGATGCAATGCTGTTGTCATGCTGACGCAGTAATGGTTTCTGGATTTAAAATAATTTAGAAAATTCCAGAAAATTAGCAAAACTTCTAAAAATCATAGAAAATCAACCGTAGCTCCAAATGAAATAAATTATATATGAAAAATTATCAGAAAAATTCAAGGAATCCATCTGTACCATTTTCATGCATGTTTGAGCAAGTTAACCTCACTGATTAGGATGAAACATGATTAGGGCAAATTTCATAATAGGGTTGGAGATGGAATTTGATATAGCTTTGAATTCCACTTCAATTAAAATGACTTTCTGTTGCATTAGCCAAAACATATTCATATTGCCATGTCATAGCATGCATCATATTGTTGCATATCGCCATGTGTTGATTGTGTTCTTTCTCAGTTGCCGGTGTTTGTCCGCCCTCAGTAGACATTGATCTAGCGATGAATTTGGTGACACTGATGAAGACCCAATTATATCTTCAGAAGTGCCAGGCAAGCACAACCCGCTTGTTCATTCCGATACAAGCCCACTCTCTCACTCCTGCTCTCTTTTACTGCATTAGGACAACAACGATTCATCTGTTACTTGTTGCGGTAGTTGAACCCCTTATCCTCTGCATGACCTGTCGTTGCCACAGTAAATAGATGAAACCCACTAGCATGAGTAGGAGTTGTTTGAGCCCTGATGTGCCTACTCATTCATGCTTGTTTGTCATGCCTGCTACTGCTTAGAGTTGAGTCAGGTCTGATTCATCGGGGATGAATCGGAGGTGTGTAAACATGTCCTACTGTTGAGAGCTAAGTGTGTGAACACGATTTGGTAAAGGTAGCGGTGAGAGGCCATGTAGGAGTACATGGTGGGTTGTCTCATTGAAGCCGTCCTTAGGATCTGAGTTCTGTGTTTGTGATCCATGAAACAGTTACTACCATGCATTGGCGCCGAAACCAATGGACCCTCTCGGCTTCTTGATCACCCTTGTCCTCTGTCCAGGAGTTGCAACTAGTTTCTGGTGTTTATAGGATATGTGTTAGCGGCCGTGCGTAGCGCTGAGCCTAGGGGTGGGCTATGATGCGGTAGATACACCGTGGCACGGTGTACCGGGCGCCCGTTTGGTGTCTCGGGAACCCTGTTCACATCGTTCGGGGCCGTATGTGGAAACCTCGGCCGGACTCCCTGCGGATGGAACCTGGATAGGCGATAAACCTGGACTAGAGACTTGAGTGTTTAGGTAGGCCGTGGCCGACACCCTCGTTGGGCTTCCGCTTGAAGGTTGCCGAGTACATGTCGTGTAAACGGCGGTAAGTGGTGAGAGCGTGGGTGAAGAAGTACACCCCTGCAGGGTTAGCATCATCTATTCGAATAGCCGTGTCCGCGGTAATGGACTTCTGGGTTGCCTATAACAGTTCATAGACAAGTGAAAGTGTATACTCTAAAACTCGCAAGATAAGTGTGAGTGCTATGGATGGCCTTCTCGTAGGGAGACGGGAGCAGATCCATAGTGGTGTATTGATATGGTGAATATGTGGACTCGTGTGCGCTACCTCAAAAGAGTTGCTTGCAGTCATAGTTCAGGTTAGCCACTGAGTCAAAGCTGGCTTGCTGCAGTTAAACTCCACCACCGCCCTTGTTGATACCGATGCATATGTAGCTAGATCTGATGTAAGTCTTGCTGAGTACCTTTGTACTCACGTTTGCTTAATTTATGTTTTGCAGAGAGACTTCAAATGAGGATATTGTGATGCCATGTTGTAGAGTTATGTTGTGATGCCATGTTGTATTTAAACATATCGAGCATATTGTGTGTATGATTGAAATGCTTGGTATGTGTGGGAACCGACAATCTAGTTGTTTATCCTTGGCAACCTCTCTTATGGGGAAATGTAGCCTAGTGCTTTCCATGAGCCATAGTAGTCCGCTACAGCCCGGTTCACCGGAGTCCTGTTAGCCCAGCACTACTGCTCAGGACACTTGACTGGCCGGCATGTGTTTCACTTCATTCCTGTGTCTGTCCCTTCGGGGAAATGTCACGCGGTGACATCTGGAGTCCTGCCTAGCCTGCTACAGCCTGGGTTCCCGGAGTCCTGTTAGCCCAGTGCTACAGCCCGGATTCACACGCTGCTGACCGACATGCTCGATGTGATTCATGTATGCCTGTCCCCATAGGTTAGTGCCGCTTTGGGTTCACGACTAGCCATGTCGGCCCTGGTTCTCTGTCATATGGATGCTAGCGACAGTATCATATAGGTGAGCCAAAAGGCGCAAGCGGTCCCGGGCCATGGTAAGGCGACACCCGTGGGAATACCGTGCGTGAGGCCGCAAAGTGATATGAGGTGTTACCAGCTAGATCGATGTGACTTGGAATTAGAGTCCTGATAATGGCATCCATGTAAACATAGCATGTTTCCTTAACAGATTCAGACTTAGCAGAAAACTAGACATGGCAAAAACAGAGTTACATAGGCAGGTTTGCGAGCTCGATGAACTCACCACCAGGCATTGCATGACAAACTAAGCATACACACAGCAAGAAGACATGTTCAAGTAGCTAACCATGGCAAGAACAACCTCATAGCATGCATGGATCAACTACAACAACCTCGGCAAAATTGATTAATTTGTAAACAATCTATCAGGAACATTTTATAGCAAAAGTAGAGCAAGATTGAGTCATGCTAGGGTACACCATAATTGCAAGCAAAGACATGGATGGGATAGAACATAACAATATCTCAAAATCATCCTTACTGAACATGCTCAAAAGAGGCATGGATCACTCTATAGCAACAAGAATACATGGCATAAAAATATCATCAGGGAAATGACTCAGAAGAATTCTAAGTCCCTGAAATCAGCAACATCACGAGAGCTACTTTGCATGCTTGTGCTAGTCACCACAATGACCACAAAAATACATGGCATACACCCCTGTAAAGATGGCATGGCATAGCCCAAAACACATGTAGGGCTCAAGTTCATAGGAGGCACACATTAAACATGGCAAAAATGACAAATGTCCATATTCTTATAAGAATCAGAAACTAACATTACATAGCACTCTTGCAATAGCATTTAGGGCATCAATATGAACTCAAATGAACATGGTGCAATGGAATGAAATGAAGATCACATCCAGACGAACAATTTCATAGGGCCTCGAGTAAGTTGGCTAGCTCCTCCCCCATGGCTTGTCGTTTGGGTTCGAAAAAACGCGGGAGTGTTTACTTGACCGGTTTATGTCCCTTTAAGATATTGAGGCTGTGTTCAGCCAATCTGCGTGGGATTCCTGGCATATCAGAAAGGTGCCAGACGAATATGTCCCAGTACTCATGCAGGAACTCTCGTAGTGCGGCGTCGACCGTTGGGTCGAGTTGTGCTCCGATGGATGCTGTTTTCTTAGGATCTGGCAGATGGACTTGAAATTTTACTATTTCCTCTTCTAGTTTAAAGGAGGTAGATTTGGGTCGTTTGTCCAGGATTACGTCATCCCTATCCATAGTAGTGCGCAGCGCGGTTAACTCTTTGGCGACGAGTGCTTCAGACAATGCCACGAGGGACAGGGATGTGGTTTTATTTTCGGAGCGGAGTGCTATGTCCGGATCACTGGCGAGAGTGATGATACCGTTTGGCCCAGGCATCTTGAGATTCATGTACCCGTAATGGGGTATAGCTTCGAAGCGTGTAAATGCGTCTCGCCCCAATAAGACGTGATATCCACTTTGAAAGGAGCCACTTGGAAGGTTATCTCTTCAGACCGATAATTTTCCGGTGTGCCGAATACCACGTCGAGCATGATTTTTCCTACACATCGCACCTCCCGACTAGGAATAATTCCCTGGAACGTCGTGCTACTTTGCTCAATGCGGCTCCTGTCAATTTCCATTTTGTTGTGCGTATCCTCGTAAATGAGGTTTAATCCTCTCCCACCATCCATGAGCACTTTGGTGAGCCGGAACCCGTCCACAATTGGATTAAGGACCAAGGCGACTGTTGCCCAGACTATCCGGAATTTTGGTTCGTCACTGGCGTTGAAGGTTATGGCCGTGTCGTTCCAAGGGTTTATTTCTGTGACATGGCAGACTTCGGCGAGGTTGCGGAAAGCCCTTTTGCACCGATTGTTTGAAGCGAAAGTCTCGATGACTGTTAATACGCTGGGGTCATAGCCCTCCGGGGGGTGTTGCACTGGTGTATTTTTGGTGAGGAAAGCCTCGCCGCTTTTGGCCACTTGCTAGAGTATCCAACATGCTCTAAGGTTGTGGGCTGGTATGTTGTCCGGAGTTGCATCTATTTTGCATGGCCTATCGAGCCATCGTTCTAGAACGGTTCTGCGCCCCGTGGTGTGCTTAAATTTCTTTACTATTCGATCTGGTGCATCACGAGGATGTACCCTTTTTGTCCGAACGAAGGGTTGAGTGGGAACCGGTGGTTCCTAGAGAAATGCCTGAGTTTTCCAGGCGCTTTCCATTGCGCAGTACTTTTTCACGATGGTTACCAAGTCAGCAAAGTGTAATACGCAACGGTGATTAATGGCGTTGAGGAGTCCTTCGTCCGTGCAATTATTGCAGAATGCTAAGATCGCGTCTTTGTCGCGATAATCTTTAATCTTGTCTTTGCCAAGGAGGAATCTGGCCCAAAAGTGATGGAGTATTTCCTGAGACTGCTGCCATATGTGCACGAGATCGCATCTATCTGGGTGGGTGGGTGGCTTTAAATCCGAACCTTGACCCGATTTGGAATCCGGAGTCTGAAGAACTCCCAAACTTAATAGCTTGGGCTCTGGGATATTAACCGATTTTTCAGGCCCGTCGTCCGATTCTAGGTTCGGAGGGCGGGCTATGTCCTTCCGAAGGCAGGTGTCCGACTCTCCGGAGATCCAAACCTTGTTCGTCCTCAATATGTAGGAAGAGTTGTTGTTTTGCTCCTCGACTACCGCTATCTGGTGGGTGATCGGCAGAGATTTAATTTCTCTCCGGTCGGGTTTAAGCCTGATCCGATCGTAGTCCGTGGAGACCCCTAGGCAGCGATGCGATCTAGGAGCTCGTTCAAAGACGATAGCTCCGTCGGATCCATCTGCTTAGAGTATTCGGAACTAACACGGAGGTGGTTTTTGATGACCCGACAAGTCATCGTTGGCTTAACGGCCGCAGGGGCGGTCATAGTGAAGCCGCCCAGCCGGAGGGTGTGGCCCGAGGTTAGGGCACCTCCTGCGGTGATACTATCCTTAATTACAATGCAAGCCATCAACCCTGTCTTCAACGTCACAATGGAACTCTCAATGAAAGCACCAATGTCGGTGTCAAAACCGGCGGATCTCGGGTAGGGGGTACCGAACTGTGCGTCTAAGGTTGATGGTAACAGGAGATGGGGGACACAATGTTTACCCAGGTTTGGGCCCTCTCTATGGAGGTAATACCCTAATTCCTGCTTGATTGATCTTGATGAATATGAGAATTACAAGAGTTGATCTAGCTCGAGATCGTAGTGGCTAAAACCATAAAAATCTAGCCTATATGACTATGAGTATGAATCTCTTCCTCTATGGACTAACCCCTCCGGTTAATATAGACACCGGAGGAAAGATGAGTTGATTTCGGTTGAAATCGATATAAAGATCACCGGAATCGAATGCACGATTTGCAAATGGCAAGCAAAACAATAATGGCACAAAGCTGCGATTAACAGCACGATACCATCTAAATGCATCGAGAAAAATAAGCAACTGCACTCTAACATAGCAACAAGGCACATGGCAGTGATCCACTCAAGATGCTTGACAAAATATGAACACTAAGCTATGGCTAAATCACACAATAGCAGGTTCAAACAAGCATGGCAAAAGTGCAAAAGATATCAGGTTCACAGACTTAGTGAAAATAACAAGTCAGGATTTAACATCAGGAAGCAATGTTTACAGAAAGATAACAACATGCTACAGGAAGATATCATGGCAAAGCAAGGCATGGCATGAAATTACTGAAATCATATAAAAAAGTCCTTTACTGACCATAAGCCAAAAAGGATCAGAGGATACAATGGCACCCATGTAAACATAGCAAGTTTCGTTAACAGATTCAGACTTAGCAAAAAAACTAGACATGGCAAAAAAAGAGTTACGTAGGCAGGTTTGCGAGCTCGATACACTCACCACCATGCATTGCATGACAAACTAAGCATACACCCAGCAAGAAGACATGTTCATGTAGCTAACCATGGCAAGAACAACCTCATAGCATGCATGGATCAACTACAACAACGAGGCAAAATTGATTAACATGTAAACAATCTACCAGGAACATTTTATAGCAAAAGTAGAGCAAGATTGAGTCATGCTAGGGTACACCATAATTGCAAACAAAACATGGATGGGGTAGAACATAACAATATCTCAAAATCATCCTTACTGAACATGCTCAAAAGAGGCATGGATCACTCTGTAGCAACAAGAATACATGGCATAAAAATATCATCAGGGAAATGACTTAGAAGAATTTTAAGTCCCTGAAATCAGCAACATCACGAGAGCTACTTTGCATGCTTGTGCTAGTCACCACAATGACCACAAAAATACATGGCATACACCCCTGTAAAGATGGCATGGCATAGCCCAAAACACATGTAGGGCTCAAGTTCATAGGAGGCACACATTAAACATGGCAAAAATGACAAATGTCCATAATCTGATAAGAATCAGAAACTAACATTACATACCACTCTTGCAACAGCCTTTAGGGCATCAAGATGAACTCAAATTAACATGGTGCAATGGAATGAAATGAAGATCACATCCAGACGAACAATTTCATATGCTACACGCCCAAAACGGAGCTACGGATGATGAGATATGACATGATGAAGAATGCTAAAAAATATGGAAAGCTGGGGACTTAGAGAAAGACAAAAGTCAACCCTAGGGTTACTGTAGCCAGCTCCAGATCGGGGCGCGCACACGAACCGAGGTGGGCTCGAGCTCTCGCCGGAGCTCTTCGCCGGACGGTGGCCGGAGCGCGGGGAGGAGGCCGGAACTTGGAGCCGGCGGCGTGGGGTCGGCACGGGGTTTGCCGGTGACGAAGGCAGGACGAGACGGCGGAGTCGGACGTCGGAACCGGTGGCGGCGGCTGGCGTCGATGGTGGGGCGGCGAGGCGGCGGCTGAGCGGCGCGGCGATGTCGGCAGAGGCGCGCGCGGGCGGCGACTAGCGGCGGAGTCACGGGGACCGGGCGGCGGTCGACTTGGGCCTCGGGGGCCCGCCTAGGGCCTGGCGTGCCGGCGGTGATGTGGGGCACGGCTCGCCATGTGGCGTCACGCGGTTGGTCCGAGCGGGGTGCGGATGCGTCCGGCGCCGGGCGGACATGTCCGGCGCGCGGAGGAAGGGGAAGACTAGGGTTTGATCCGGGATTTTTGGGGGAAGGCACCTATTTATACATAGAAGGAGCTAGGAGACTCCAAATGAGGTGCGGTTTTCGGCCACGCGATCGTGATCGAACGACCGAGAGGATGGAGGGTGTTTATCTGGGTTTTGGGCCACTTTGGAGGGGTGTTGGGCTGCAACACACGCGAGGCCTTTACGGTTCCTTGGTTAACCGTTGGAGTATAAAACAAAGTCCAAATGGCACGAAACTTGACAGGCGGTCTACCGGTAGTATACCAAGGCCGCTTGGCAAGTCTCGGTCCAATCCGAGAAAGTTTAACACCTGCACACAAGAAGAGGCAAAAGGGGACACCGGAGGACATAGGAGTGCCGGAATGCAAAACGGACAACGGGGAAAATGCTCGGATGCATGAGACAAACACGTATGCAATTGCGATGCACATGATGACATGATATGAGATGCTTGACAAGGACAAAAGCAAAACGAAGAAAAAACCCAACCACGAGGGAATATCATAACTTAGTGCCGAAAATGGCAAGAGTTGGAATACAAATATGGCAAGTTACATACGGGGCGTTACAGAAGTATGCATCGAGGTAACACAGTGAGTTGTGTCCTGCGGTCGCATCAATAATATGATCGATGCGAGGTAGGGGGAAGGGATCCTTAGGGCAGGCCTTGTTGAGGTCTTTGAAATCGACGCATAGGCGCCATGATTTATCCTTCTTTAGTACCATTACCAGGTTTGCTAGCCTGTCTGGGTGTTTTATTTCTCTGATGAATCTGGCCTCGAGTAACATGGCTAGCTCCTCCCCCATGGCTTGTCGTTTGGGTTCGAAAAAACGCCGGAGTGTTTGCTTGACCGGTTTATGTCCCTTTAAGATATTGAGGCTGTGTTCGGCCAATCTGCATGGGATTCCTGGCATATCAGAAAGGTGCCAGACGAATATGTCCCAGTACTCATGCAAGAATTCTCGTAGTGCGGCGTCGACCGTTGGGTCGAGTTGTGCTTCGATGGATGCTGTTTTCTTAGGATCCGGCAGATGGACTTGAAATTTTACTATTTCCTCTGCTAGTTTGAAGGAGGTGGATTTGGGTCGTTTGTCCAAGATTACATCATCCTTATCCACAGTAGTGCGCGGCACGGTTAACTCTTCGGCCACGAGTGCTTCAGACAATGCCTTGAGGGACAGGGATGAGGTTTTATTTTCGGCATGGAGTGCTATGTTCGGATCACTGGCGAGAGTGATGATACCGTTTGGCCCAAGCATCTTGAGATTCATGTACCCGTAATGGGGTATAGCTTCGAAGCGTGTAAATGCGTCTCGCCCCAATAAGGCGTGATATCCACTGTTGAAAGGAGCCACTTGGAAGGTTATCTCTTCGGACCGATAATTTTCTGGTGTGCCGAATACCATGTCGAGCATGATTTTTCCTACACATCGCACCTCCTGACTAGGAATAATTCCCCGGAACGTCGTGCCGCTTTGCTCTATGCGGCTCCTGTCAATTTCCATTTTGTTGGGTGTATCCTCGTAAATGAGGTTTAATCCTCTACCTCCGTCCATGAGCACTTTGGTGAGCCGGAACCCGTCCACAATTGGATTAAGGACCAAGGCGGCTGGTGCCCGGACTATCCGCAATTTTGGTTCGTCACTGGCGTTGAAGGTTATGGCCGTGTCGTTCCAAAGGTTTATTGTTGCGACTTGGCAGACTTCGGCGAGGTTGCGGAAAGCCCTTTTGCACCGATTGTTTGAAGCGAAAGTCTCGATGACTGTTAATACGCTGGGGTCATAGCCCTCCGGGGGGTGTTGCACTGGTGTATTTTTGGTGAGGATATCCTCGCACGCTTTTGGCCACTTGCTAGAGTATCCAACATGCTCTAAGGTTGTGGGTTGGTATAGTGTCCGGAGTTGCATCTATTTTGCATGGCCTATCAAGCCATCGTTCCAGAACGGTTCTGCACCCCGTGGTCTGCTTAAATTTCTTTACTATTCGATCTGGTGCATCACGAGGAAGTATCCTTTTTGTCCGGACGAAGGGTTGAGTGGGAACCGGTGGTTCCCAGAGAGATGCCTGAGTTTTCTAGGCGCTTTCCATTGCGCAGTACTTTTGCACGATGGTTACCAAGTGAGTGAAGTGTAATACACGACGGCGATTAATGGCGTTGAGGAGTCCTTCGTCCGTGCAATTATTGCAGAATGCTAAGATCGCGTCTTCGTCGCGATAATCTTTAATCGTGTCTTTACCTAGGAGGAATCTGGCCCAAAAGTGATGGACTGTTTCCTGGAGACTGCTGCCATATGTGCACGAGATCGCGTCTATCTGGGTGGGTGGGTGGCTTTAAATCCGAACCTTGACCCGATTTGGAATCCGGAGTCTGAAGAACCCCCGAACTTAATAGCTCGGGCTCTGGGATATTAACCGATTTTTCAGGCCCGTCGTCCGATTCTAGGTTCGGAGGGCGGCCTATGTCCTTCCGAAGGCAGGTGTCCGACTCTTCGGAGATCCGAACCCTGTTCGTCCTCAATATGGAGGAAGAGTTGCCGTTTTGCTCCTCGACTACCGCTATCTGGTTGGTGATCGGCGGAGATTTAATTTCTCTCCAGTTGGGTTTAAGCCCGATCCGATCATAGTCCGTGGAGACCCCTAGGGCGGCGATGCGATCTAGGAGCTCATTCAAAGACGATAGCTCAGCCGGATCCATCTGCTTAGATTATTCGGAACTAACACGGAGGTGGTTTTCGATGACCTGAGAAGTCATCGTTGGCTTAACGGCCGCAGGGGCGGTCATAGTGAAGCCGCCCAGCCGAAGGGTTTGGCCCGAGGTCAGGGCACCTCCTGCGGTGATACTATCCTTAATGACAAGGCAAGCCATCAACCCTGTCTTCAACGTCACAACGGAACTCTCAATGAAAGCACCAATGTCGGTGTCAAAACCGGCGGATCTCGGGTAGGTGGTACCGAACTGTGCATCTCAGGTTGATGGTGACGGGAGATGGGGGACACAATGTTGACCCAGGTTCGGGCCCTCTCTATGGAGGTAATACCCCACTTCCTGCTTGATTGATCTTGATGAATATGAGTATTACAAGAGTTGATCTACCTCGAGATCGTAGTGGCTAAAACCATAAAAGTCTAGCCTATATGACTATGAGTATGAATCTCTTCCTCTATGGACTAAGCCCTCCAGTTTATATAGACACCGAAGGGAACTAGGGTTGTATAAAGTCGGTTATAGAGAAAGGAATCTTCACATTAGGACTCCAAGCTTGCCTTCCATGCCAAGGAGAGTCCCATCTGGACACGGGTGAGAGTCTTCGGTCTTGTATCTTCACAGCCCATCAGTCCGGCCCATGTCCAACAGGTCGGATGCCCGAGGACCCCTTAATCCAAGACTCCCTTACCCATGCCCGTGCGCGCGCCCCCTCAGCGGGATGGGACACTGCAGTCGACCGCTACCTCTCAGCGGCGCCAGTTGTCATCCTCCCGCGCCCCGCCCATCAATCGCGCGATGACATGATGTTTGATTTACAAGTGAAGAACATTTTGTGCTACCTTGAAGACTTCAACAACGGTGTCCCAGAGGACGACAATGACAATGACGGCGCGGCACGCCACCTCCGCCGCTGCCGGAAATAGTTTTTTTGGGGTTTAATATTGTATCTCGAATTCTTGATCATATGAATATAAATTCGCAGTGTGGCTGAATGAAAGATATGGTTTGAACAAACTTGCGTTTTTCTCTCTTAATGTACAGACTTATCAAACTATTTTCGTTTGAAGAAACGTCAATGGCTTTTAAATATAAAACACTCATCGCAAATGTTTTAGTTAGAACACCTATATGCAAACCGACAGCTTCCCAGGAAGCCAAGGGAAAATGTGTCGAGCAGGATTTCTGCTTCCCTTCAACGCAAACGGTTGTTTTGCATGACCCGTGTGCAACCACGTACAAACAATTGGGTAAGATTTGCATATCTGTCATTTTGGGTATGTTGCCATTTCTCAAACTGGAAAGATTGACATTTGTTTATCTAGTAACATTGCAATTTGTCAACCTTTTAACACTGTGATTTGTCAAAATATGCAGCTACAAATCACCAGCACTATCTAATTTTTGCAACTAAAATCACTAGCACTGTTCATATGGACACCACTAGCAGGTGTGAGTTCATGGATGCATATGCAAATGTACCATTGATTACATACAACAAGTCATCAACCCACAATGACAATGAGGATACACATTGGATTATAGATAATTTCCAACAAAACATTCTAGTAAAGTTTTTCTCACACAAAAAATAACAAAGCGATGAAATAAACTTCAACTCAACCACTCGTCGGCATTGGAAACACTTGCTTTGAACCAGAAGTGATTCTCTGGGAAGGGCCAGCTACTGTCAATCTCGAGACCAACGCAGTGCTGATCATCGACGCTGAAGCGGCCTATGTCAGCACCCATATTGGGATGGTAGGGAAGCATAGTAATGTCCGAGGTATAGATACAATTGCTTCTCATCTCAAAGGGAAAAACTCAATTCATCACAACAAGATAGAGAGGGGAAAAGACCATATGATCTGACTATATTAACAAATCCCGTGATACATCAAGATCGTGACATCTCAATAACACGAGAGAGAGAGAGAGAGAGAGAGATTAAACACGTAGCTACTGGTACAGACCCTCAGCCCCGAGGGTGGACTACTCCCACCTCATCGTGGTGGCCACCGGGATGATGAAGATGGCCACCGGAGATGATTCCCCCCTCCGGCAGGGTGCCAGAACGTGGTGTAGATTGGTTTTCGGTGGCTACAAAGCCTGCGGCGGTGGAACTTCTCATCTAGGTTAACCCTAAGGGTTTTCGGAATATTTGTGAATTTATAGGGTAAAAAAGGGGTGGTGGAGGCCACCGAGGTGGGCACAACCCACCTGGGCCCGCCTGGGCCCCCAGGCATGCCCTGGTGGGTTGTGCCCCCCTCAGGGCACCCCCCAGGTGCTGCTCTGGCGCATCATGGGTGTTCTGGTCCATAAAAATCTCCAAAAAGTTTCACAGTGTTTGGAATCCATTTGATATTGATTTCCTGCGATGTAACTAACAAGCAAAAATCAGCAACTGGCACTGGGCACTGGGTCAATAGGTTAGTCGCAAAAAATGATCTAAAGTTGCTATAAAACGATTGTAAAACATCCAAGAATGATAATATAACAGAATGAATACTCCATAAATTATGGATACGTTGGAGACGTATCAATCACACGGGCAATTTTACCCAGGTTCAGACCGCCGCGGGGCGTAAAACCCTACACCTTCTTTGGTGGATTATTGGGGGATTGTGGTGGAGACGCAGCGCTCTAGCCCGGCAGGGTTGCCTCGGGGCGAGAGCAACTACGCGCGTATGAGTGTACAAGGGTCCGAATCCTTTCTATGGTTGCCATGGCCCTCCTTTTATAGATCAAGGGGTCACCACAATGGAAAATCAGTCATTGTGCATTGATTAGATAGAAAACAGTGCTATCATACCAAACTCTGTAGGGAGGACAGAGCGCATTAAATGTGTCACTTAATGTCACATCGTGGCGTGCCTGGCAAGCCTTGCCGGTCGGCTCTGCCACCTTCTCGCCTGTCTGCTTGAGACGTCTCTGGACGGGTGTCATTCGGAGGTGATTTCCTCTGAAAGTCGCTGCCATGTGTCAAATAACAACCACTTAGTCACTTGGGGGCTTGACACTGCACCGATCGGTGCCAGGCAAGCCTGTCGTGGCAGCCTCGAGACTTGTCCTCTGGGCAACCTCGACCTCGCCACGCTTGCCTGCCAGGCAAGGGAGGTTTTGCTTAGTAGTGCCTTGCGTCTTTGGCTTGTCTTGGTCTTCTTGATCCGCTCTTTGATTCCCCAAAGAGCTTATCTCTTCTGCTTGATCTGGTCTCAGACGTCGGAACCTTGCTCTTAGGCCTATGCACGGTCTAGGCAACAGAACTAGGGTTTGTTGCACCGACAGAAGGGCTGCCTCGAGCCGCGCATCAGGTTCTCATGTTTATGACCGGCCGCGACCGTTCACCAAAAGTTGTCAATTGAAGGCACTGCGTATAGTTGAGCGGTTGGCCTTCACGGTTAAGTAAATGCTTCGGATACCGGATACAGTGCGACTGTGCGTGCAGGCCGGATACCCTTTAAAGGCTTGGCTACAAAATATTGTTTCAAATACATAGGAGGAACTCGCCTACAAGCCGGAGACTGCGATATGTGGAGTCTACGAGAAGCCGGCGTTGGAGGCTAGTTCTGGGGCTACTAAGGGAGTCCTGGACTGTGGGGTCCTTAGGATGCCGACCTATCTCACATGGGCCGGACAACTGGGCTACACTATGACTGCTGGTGGACCGAACTATGGAGCAGTATTGTATCCGGACGGGAGATCTTTTGTGCCTTGGTGTGTACTCCAAGTCAAGATGGAAGATTCGGAACAATTATTCCCTCGATGTAACCGACTATGTGCAAACCCTAGTACCTCCGGTGTCTATATAAACCGGGGGGTCTAGTTTGTAGAGGCTACGAGAATATTCCTAATCCTACCTGCCTAGGTTTTGGTTCATCTAATCTCGTGGTAGATCGACTCTGTAATCCTCATATACACAAGCAATGTAATCAAGCAAGACGTTGGGTTTTACCTCTTAAAGAGGGCCCGAACCTGGGTAAATACTGTGTCCCGCATCCCTTGTTCCCCATTGATCCAAGCTTCATAGTTTGAGTTCTCAAAAGAAGATCCATAGTTCGGGACCCCTACCCGAGATCTGCCGATTTTGACACCGACAGGGTCTTTCTACCATTCTAACATGCATAGAAACTAAGAAGCACAACAATCACAAATAAACATATATTGTGAAATAGGCTCCATCATGGACGTCCTTCCATGGCAGCTCCAACTCAAATGACCAAGTCGGTACTCCATCTTATTCGTCACGCGGGGATGCCAAAGCCTCGAACTTCATCAAGTACTACAAATAGTAATGAATTTTATAGAGAATCACAAGTCGACACACATGTCGTTATACATTATAATGACAACACTTTCTCTCCTGCCGACTGACAAAACATGACGCGCAGACCATGTATAATTTACACACATGCATCACATACACATGAGACTTACTATTCACATCAAACCTGCAAAACTAAGTTATGCATAGAATCAATGGTTTTGAGTGATCGTGTACGAAATACAAGGCGCTACTCATACGTTTTCAGAAATCACAGATCACATTTGTACTCCGATCACGCTGAATTTTCTGATCTGACCAATCTCATTGGTCATCGCGAATCCAATTCAGGTTAGGTTTCACGATGGCGGAAACCGAATGGTAGGGGAAGGTTGTGTCATGACCTCATCGATTCCAATTGACAGAAATCATAGCCTCAACGATCCCCAAGTGAAATTGATCTCATCAACTGTGCACATAGCCGATCTCATAAATGACAATAGATCTCATCTGTCGTCTCTACATATCAAATATGCATCCGATCTGAATCCAAATCCTATAGCAGAGCCTCTGATATCATTGTTAGGTTCTATGCTAGGTGCATCGTCTGCAATATAAAATCTTCCTATGCGCATATCAACCAGGAACATGCTACGGGAATGGATCACGGATCATTACCACTAGACGTGCAGTGTCGTGCAGCAGAAGTAGAGTTGGGGCAGAGCGTCCAGAGTCGTCTCCTCCTCATCCGATCTCCCTTGAACATTCGGTCATCGACTCCCACATATAGGTTCATCGGAGTGGAACAAGTGCACCGCCTCTAATGGTATCCGCGCCTGCAGGAGCAACACCGTGCAGTGAACTGCTAGGTCTGACCACACAGTCGGAATTGAGTGGAGGTGGCTACTTGCAACACATGTCAAGCCCTAGTGAGAGCGGCGAAACGATCGACTGAATGAGTGTGCCGCACCTCCACTATATATAGGCATCCGTCGCAGGCTCTACACTTGGCCCTCGAATGGACCCTAATGCCCAAAGTCTGTTCGGCCTAGATCCGAATCCAAGTAGGATCACATATGACTCGTGGACTCGTGTCCAACCTCACAGGTTCATTTCATTAAGTGCGCGAATGAAAGCACAAGTGCTCCCTAGGTGATTTTGATAATTAATGACAACATATCTCTTGTTGGACTAATACTTTTACCTAGTATGTTTCAGACAAGTTCAACAAATTAAGTGGCATGGACTAAAGGATGTGGAACCCCTTCAAGATGCTAAGGACAAAGGATTAGCTCAAGCTTCAAAATCAGGACTCTACATTTTCTATTTTAGTGATCCAAGATCACATTGTGTCTATAGGAAAAGCCAATACTATCAAGAGGGAATGAGGTGTTACGTAATGGCTTGCTTGCTCAAAGTGCTTAGTGATATGCTCCAAAACCCTCAACTACCTTACCCACATCCACATATGACCTAAACAAAAAGTCAAACTCGGCCCCACCGATTCTTCTATCCGGCGCCACCGAGTTCAGATGTCATAGCCACTGCCACAAACCCTAGGAAAATCGGTTTCACCGATAGGGATCTCGGTCTCACCGAGATGGGATTGTAATCTCTCTTGTATGTCCATTACCAAAATCGGTCCCACCAAGATTGAGCAATCGGTACTACCGAGATTACAATGCAAACTTTCTGGTTAGCTTATTACCAAAATCGGTCCCACCGAGTTTGTGTAATCGGTCTCACCAAATTTGCCTGACCAACTCTCTGGTTAGCTTATTACCAAAATCGGTCCCATCGAGTTTGTGTAATCGGTCTCACCAAGATTACGTTATGCCCTAACCCTAACCATATCGGTCCTACCGAGTTGCATCTCACTCCCACCGAAAATTCTAACGGTCACTAGGTTTGCTAAATCGGTCCGACCGAGTTTCTCAATTCGGTCTCACCGAGATTGGTAAATTGTGTGTAACGGTTAGTTTTTGCGTGGAGGCTATATATACCCCTCCACCCACTCTTCATTCATGGAGAGAGCCATCAAAACATACCTACACTTCCCATACACATTTTCTGAGAGACAACCACCTACTCATGTGTTGAGGCCAAGATATTCCATTCCCACCATATGAATCTTGATCTCTAGCCTTCCCATGTTGCTTTCCACTCAAATCTTCTTTCCACCAAATCCAAATCCTGTGAGAGAGAGTTGAGTGTTGGGGAGACTATCATTTGAAGCACAAGAGCAAGGAGTTCATCATCAACACACCATTTGTTACTTCTTGGAGAGTGGTGTCTCCTAGATTGGCTAGGTGTCACTTGGGAGCCTCCGACAAGATTGTGGAGTTGAACTAAGGAGTTTGTAAGGGCAAGGAGATCGCCTACTTCGTGAAGATCTACCGCTAGTGAGGTAAGTCCTTCATGGGCGATGGCCATGATGGGATAGACAAGGCTGCTTCTTCGTGGAGCCTTCGTGGGTGGAGCCCTCCGTGGACTCGCGCAACCGTTAACCTTCGTGGGTTGAAGTCTCCATCAATGTGGATGTACGATAGCACCACCTATCGGAACCACGACAAAAACATCCGTGTCTCCAATTGCGTTTGAATTCTCCAAACCCTTCCACTTACATTCTTGCAAGTTGCATGCTTTACTTTCCGCTGCTCATATACTCTTTGCATGCTTGCTTGATATGTATTGTGTTTGTCCAACTTGTGCCAAAACTCCACTTCAACTTAAAGAAATTAAAAACTGCAACTTTTGGTACTTAGTGTCTAATCACCCCCCTCTAGACACCTCTTCTCGATCCTTTCAATTGGTATCAGAGCCTCCATCTCCATTGCCTTGCTTTAAACACCTTTGGAGGAAGATGGATGTGTCTACTTTGGGGAGTCTTAGACATAGAGTGCCTATTCTTGATGGAGAATATTTTCATGAGTGGAAAAATGAAATGCTTGAGATTTTCAATGAATATCACTTGAACAAGTACATTGCTAGCCCTTGTGCACCTCATATTGATCCCTTGCATCCCGCACCCAAAGAGGATCTTGACATGATTCGCAATCTTAGAACCATCAATCTTATCATAAGAGGATTGCCCAAAAATTTCATTGATAGTTTGCCTACTCTTGATTGTACCTATACTATATGGAAATATCTTGAGGAACGATTTCCAGATTATTCATTGAAAAATTCAGACGAAATTCTCCATAAGTCTATTGCTTTGAGTAACATGAATTCTAGTGATCCTAACTTTGGTGATTGTCTATTTGAACTTACCAATCTCATGCATGCCATAGGAAATGTTGGGATCATTAGCGATATCATATCCGAAACTATTATAATTCATAAAGGTGACCATTGTGATGATCATTTGTCTAATGAATTACCCTCTCTAGGAATTGATCAATCACAAAATGATGTTGAACATGGATACTATGTTGAGGATGATGATAGTGACTATGATCTCGATGATGCGATGAGACACTTTGGTCTTATAGCAAATCTTCACGGCTACATGGCTGGAGGAAAGGAATGGGTCCTTGATAGTGGATGTACTGATCACATGACCGGAGATAAAGACATGTTCCGTGAGCTTGCTGGAAACGACAGCCCTCGAAAGTATGTCACTTCTGGTGAAAATTCAAAGGGTAAGGTGGTTGGCCTTGGTAAGGTGGCCATCTCACATGATAGCTCCATACAAAATGTCATGCTTGTTGAATCTCTTGGCTACAACTTACTTTCAGTATCTAGACTTGCTGATTTCGGTTTCAATGTCCTATTTACTGAAGTAGACTGCCAAGTGTTTCGTAGAGATAATCATAAAATGGTCTTTACCGGTATACGTAGAGGAGATCTTTACATTGTTGATTTCACTAAAAAGGCTCAACCTAGAACTTGCTTAATTGCTAAATCTTCTAAAGGCTGGTTGTGGCATAGAAGGCTAGGCCATGTGGGCATGCGAAACCTTGACAAACTCATTAAAGGAAATCATATCCTTGGCGTTAACGATGTCATATTTGACAAGGATAGACTTTCTAGTGCTTGTCAAGCAGGGAAACAAGTTGGAGGAAGTCATCGCGCTAAGAACATCATGACCACAAGAAGACCACTCGAGCTACTTCACATGGATCTGTTTGGTCCAAATGCCTACAAGAGTCTCGGTGGTAACTCATTTGGTCTAGTCATAGTTGATGATTTTTCAAGATTTACTTGGGTGTTCTTTCTTGATGACAAATCGCAGGTCCAAAAGATCTTCAAAAACTTTGCTAGGAAGGCCCAAAATCAATTTGACGTGAAGATCAAGAAGGTTCGGAGCGACAACGGAACGGAGTTCAAGAACGCAAATGTAGACACCTTTCTTGGCGAAGAAGGGATTGCACATGAGTTCTCGGCTACGTACACACCTCAACAAAATGGAGTCGTTGAGAGGAAGAACCGGACTCTTATCAAGATGGAAAGAACGATGCTTGATGAGTACAAGACGCCAAAACACTTTTGGGCGGAAGCGGTTGAGACAGCTTGCCATGCAACAAATCGCTTGTATCTTCACAAGCTACTCGGCAAGACGGCATACGAGCTCCTCACCGGTAACAAACCCCAAGTTGGATACTTTGGAGTATTCGGCTCAAAGTGCTACATTCTTGATAAGCATCGTCGTTCTAAATTTGCTCCTAAGTCTCATGAAGGTTTCCTACTTGGTTATGGCTCAAACTCTCACACATACCGTGTCTACAACAATTTCACTCGAAAGGTTGAAGAAACGGTAGATGTGAAGTTTGATGAATCTAACGGCTCGCAAGTAGAGAAATTGCCAATTGATGTAGGAGACAAAGATCCCTCGGAAGCAATCCAAGACTTGTCTATTGGCAAGATTCGTCCAACGGAGATGAAGGAGAGTACCTCATCCGTCCAAGTGGAAGCTTCTACCTCACGACAAGGTGAACCAAGAGTTGATACGGAAGCATCAACGAGTGGGACAAACCAATATGAAGAAAACGAGGACGTGCACCAAGACGAACGTCAACAACCTCCTTCTCCACCACGACAAGAGAACGACAACGCTAACAATGAAGAAGGCCAAGAAGAAGAATAAGATGAAGAAGATGTTCAACCAACCCAAGCAAAAGCTTTCAGGAGTTCGAGCAAGAATTGCTAAAGATCATCCCGTGGAGCAAATCTACAATGATATCCAAACCGGGAGAATCACTCGCTCTAAAACTCGTTTGGCTAACTTTTGTGAACATTACTCATTCATCTCTTGAACCTATGAAGGTTGAAGAAGCATTGGAGGATCCGGATTGGATAAACTCTATGCATGAAGAGCTACACAACTTTGAAAGAAATCAAGTGTGGACATTGGTCGAGAAGCCCGACAACAACCACAACATCATTGGTACCAAATGGGTGTTTCGCAACAAGCAAGATGAAGATGGACAAGTGGTTCGCAACAAAGCACGTCTCGTCGCCCAAGGCTACACACAAGTCGAAGGTATGGACTATGGTGAGACATATGCTCCCGTTGCTAGACTTGAGTCCATTTGCATCTTACTTGCCTATGCTAATCACCATGATATCACTTTGTACCAAATGGACATTAAAAGTGCACTTCTAAATGGTGAAATTGAGGAGGAAGTTTATGTTAAGCAACCTCCCGGCTTTGTCAATCCTAAGAAACCTAATCATGTCTACAAACTTCACAAAGCCCTTTATGATCTTAAACAAGCTCCTAGAGCATGGTATAAATGCTTGACCAAGTTCCTTATTGAAAAAGGCTTTGAAATTGGAAAAATAGATTCTACTCTTTTTACTAAAAGGGTTAATGGAGAACTATTTGTATGCCAAATTTATGTCGATGATATTATATTTGGATCAACTAACCCTCATTTTAGTGAAAAGTTTGGGAAGCTAATGTCGGAGAAGTTTGAGATGTCTATGATGAGTGAACTCAAATTCTTTCTTGGTTTGCAAATCAAGCAAACTAAGGAAGGCACCTTTGTCACTCAAACGAAGTACACCAAGGACATATTCAAGAAGTTCAATATGCAAGAATGCAAAGGTATGACTACACCCATGCCTACTAGTGGACATCTTGATTTGACCAAAGATGGTGAACCGGTTGATCAAAAAGTTTACCGCTCTATGATTGGTTCATTGTTATATCTATGTGCTTCACGTCCCGATATCATGCTAAGTGTTTGCATGTGTGCACGATATCAAGCTACTCCTATGGAATGTCATCTTAAGGCCGTGAAGAGGATAGTGAGATACTTAATACATACACCAAATTTTGGCATTTGGTATCCAAAGAGGGCGTCCTTTGATCTTGTTGGCTACTCCGACTCGGACTATGCCGGTGACAAGGTTGATAGAAAGTCCACTTCGGGTACCTGTAAATTCCTTGGTAGATCTCTTGTGTCTTGGTCTTCCAAGAAACAAAACTCGGTATCCTTATCCACCGCCAAAGCGGAATACATTGCCGCTGGTTCATGTTGTGCTCAATTACTTTGGATGACCCAAACTCTTAAAGATTATGGGATATATGTGAAACATATTCCATTACTTTGTGACAATGAAAGTGCTATCAAGATTGCTCACAATCCCGTGCAACACTCTCGAACTACGCATATTGAAGTTCGTCATCATTTCATTCGAGATCACGTTGCTAAGGGTGACATAAACCTTAAGCATGTTCGCACCAATAAGCAATTAGCGGACATATTCACTAAACAACTTGATGAGAAAGTGTTTTGCAGGTTAAGAGGTGAATTGAACATCATTGATGCTTCAAACTTGGAGTAGGAACTCCATTGGATACATGCAAGACTTGAGCTTACGACTAATCACTTGATATTTCTCCTATGATGATTATCTTATGTCTTGAAAATTTGCATCTTGCATGTTATCTAACCCTTGTAGGTACTTGGATGAATCTAATTCTATGAGATTGCAACTCACTCACATCTTGAGCAATCTCTACATCACCAAGTCTCTACACAATGGTGGTTGATGACAAGAAAGCACGAAACCTTTCAAACATATCCTTTGACAAATTCTATGTTGAGTTTCATGATTGTCATGTTGGATACACAAGTGCTCTTCCTTGCGAAAACTAACCCATGTAGGTAGATGAACTCAAAATCCAAAGGGTGCTCCCAACTCTTGATGGGCTACATCAACCTTGAGAAATCCACACAAGTTCAACTACATGATCAAGATCAACACCGCCACCCAAGGTATGTTATTCCATCTTAGAGTAGCTTTACTCCAAGTCATGAGTCAAAGCAACTCGACAAGATGTGAATACATCAAGATACTTAAACGAAAAATTGTAACCCCATTTTGACCTTAAACGATGAGGACGACCCATGATCAAGTGATCTCACTTGACTCTTAAGTCAATATACTCTAACATAGGTGACTTTGTCACCGCCCAACTCTAGATGAAGTTCTCTTGTGTTCTTTTCTGTGTTCTTGCATTTGTCTCATGCATATTTGTTTCCCCTTTCAAAAAAACTTCATCTAGATCTTTTAGTTTCTTTGCTTTGATTTTTGTTCTGCATTTTCTGCATCCAATTCATTGCAAATCTTTGTGAGATCTTATTTGTCCAGTGAGCTGAGGTGACAAGTATTTTTCTCTGTGATGAACTCGGTTCCACCGGTTTCATGTCTCCGATCTAGCCGAAGATTTTCGAAGCAACCGAAGCATACAACTCGGTGACATCGATTTCACTACAGGAAAAACATTTTGCCATTTATTCCTGCTTTATTCTTGATCCAGCTCCACTCAATGAATCTTGTCCTCTGCAAGCATCACATTTACCTTAATGCTTTGTACTGTGATTCAAGGACCGAACCCATTCACAACAAATTCCAGAAGACCCTTCTTGGAAATTGATGTCAAAGGGGGAGAGAGAGATCACATCAAAGCTTAATCATATCTCTAGGGGGAGAGATCTCTAGGGGGAGGGAATACTCCAGGAAAGAGTAATTTTCAAGGATCCCAGATGCTTGATGTTCAAGAGGAGAGATGCCACATGTCTTCTTGGGGGAAAGACATGTTCATATGTGCTTATTTGCATTAGCTCTATTCATTTGTTTCTTTGATCTTTGTTTTTCTGTTCCCTATCTTCTCCCAGTATCCCATGCTAGATTCAGGGGGAGCAAGACATCCAAGGGAAAGAAATTTATTAAATTCATTGCATATCTTTCTCTTTAGGGACATGTCAATATCTATCGTGGTACTCTGTACTCACTCTACATGTCATCCCAGTCTTGGTACTCTTGTGGTTTCTTTTGTTTGCTCTAGCTAATGGGTGCATCTGTGTTATCTAACCTTGTTTACGCAGGCTCATCCCATCCTAGCCAACTCAAGACCACAAGGTAAGTATATGCATCATAGTCATGTGTATGAGAAATTCTTGCTGATGTACATACTGTTTGCAAGAAGGACTCATGGGAATTAAGGTACATTTCCCATATTCATATCTTTTGCCCTGATGCATATAGCCAATATACATGTAACACATTGCTACTCTGTCATGGTTATGCTCTCACATGCTTCTATATTCCATATTCACATGATTGCATACATGTAGGGGGAGCCTATGCTTGTTACATGTCTTTCCAAAGCTTTACTTGCTATTCTCTATGTCTTTATCTAAAGCTTTGATGTATGTTGCCATCAATTACCAAAAAGGGGGAAGCTTGAAAGCACAAGTGCTCCCTGGGTGATTTTGATAATTAATGACAACATATCTCTTGTTGGACTAATACTTTTACCTAGTATGTTTCAGACAAGTTCAACAAATTAAGTGGCATGGACTAAAGGATGTGGAACCCCTTCAAGATGCTAAGGACAAATGATTAGCTCAAGCTTCAAGATCAAGACTCTACATTTTCTATTTTAGTGATCCAAGATCACATTGAGTCTATAGGAAAAGCCAATACTATCAAGAGGGGATGAGGTGTTGCATAATGGCTTGCTTTCTCAAAGTGCTTAGTGATATGCTCCAAAACCCTCAACTACCTTACCCACATCCACATATGACCTAAACCAAAAGTCAAACTCAGCCCCACTGATTCTTCTATCCGGTGCCACCGAGTTCAGATGTCATAGCCACTGCCACAAACCCTAGGCAAATCGGTTTCACCGATAGGGATCTCGGTCTCACCGTGATGGGATTGTAATCTCTCTGTGTATGTCCATTACCAAAATCGGTCCCACCGAGATTGAGCAATCGGTACTACCGAGATTACAATGCAAACTTTCTGGTTAGCTTATTACCAAAATCGGTCCCCCTGAGTTTGTGTAATCGGTCTCACCAAGTTTTCCTGACGAACTCTCTGGTTAGCTTATTACCAAAATCGGTCCCACCGAGTTTGTGTAATCGGTCTCACCAAGATTACGTTATGCCCTAACCCTAACCATATCGGTCCTACCGAGTTGCATCTCAGTCCCACCGAAAATCCTAACGGTCACTAGGTTTGCTAAATCGGTCCGACCGAGTTTCTCAATTCGGTCTCACCGAGATTGGTAAATTGTGTGTAACGGTTAGTTTATGTGTGGAGGCTATATATACCCCTCCACCCACTCTTCATTCGTGGAGAGATCCATCAGAACATACCTACACTTTCAATACACATTTCTGAGAGAGAACCACCTACTCATGTGTTGAGGCCAAGATATTCCATTCCCATCATATGAATCTTGATCTCTAGCCTTCCCCAAGTTGCTTTCCACTCAAATATTCTTTTCACCAAATCCAAATCCTATGAGAGAGAGTTGAGTGTTGGGGAGACTATCATTTGAAGCACAAGAGCAAGGAGTTCATCATCAACACACCATTTGTTACTTCTTGGAGAGTGGTGTCTCCTAGATTGGCTAGGTGTCACTTGGGAGCCTCCGACAAGATTGTGGAGTTGAACCAAGGAGTTTGTAAGGGCAAGGAGATCGCCTACTTCGTGAAGATCTACCGCTAGTGAGTCAAGTTCTTCGTGGGCGATGGCCATAATGGGATAGACAAGGTTGCTTCTTCGTGGACCCTTCGTGGGTGGAGCCCTCCGTGGACTCGCGCAACCGTTACCCTTCGTGGGTTGAAGTCTCCATCAACGTGGATGTACGATAGCACCACCTATCGGAACCACGACAAAAACATCCGTGTATCCAATTGCGTTTGAATTCTCCAAACCCTTCCCCTTACATTCTTGCAAGTTGCATGCTTTACTTTCCGCTGCTCATATACTCTTTGCATGCTTGCTTGATATGTATTGTGTTTGTTAAACTTGTGCCAAAACTCTACTTCAACTTAAAGAAATTAAAAATTATAACTTTTGGTACTTAGTGTCTAATCACCCCCCCCCTCTAGACACCTCTTCTCGATCCTTTCAGCGACCCCTTATGTTCAAGTCATCTTGGTCGCACGTCGGATCACCTCGGACCTGCTCGACTGGGAGCGGCCTCTAGCTAGGCGTGTCAACCACCAAGTAGACAATGAAGCCGGTTGGCAAAACTTCACAACATGTCACACTTCTGTTCCGTTTGCCACACGATATATGTTATCAGGCTGAAGGCGAGTCTTTCATCCTTGTGCTAGCCCGCCCTCTTTCTCGTTCTAGTGATGCTGACCACGAACCAGATTATCTCATAATCCTTATCGCGTGGTCATGCTTATCTTGGTCGGATCACACGAGTGGACCAGAGTATATCTCTCCAGATCAGGAAGGCAAATCTCGTCTTGCTCGACCATGTCTTACGGCATGGGTCTAGTACAGCGATACGTTCTATGTCCTAAGATCTGAGCTAGCGCAAATACCCGGGATGATGACATACCTGCTTTGAGCCTTATAGCGGGCCTCATAGTGGGTCTGTCCAACTCGGACCTTATCTCGACTCGGATTCGACATCGAATCCGACCAGATCCTTTCGAGTCCATATTATCCGGTTGGCATCCAAGGCTTCATGGCCAACGAGACCGAACTATCCACCATGTCATTTGCTAATCTAGTCGGCTAGGTGTCCACACAGCCCTTTTGACTAGGGACCTTTTAGGACAATCATCATACAATGCATAGTCCCACAAACAAATCATGTACTTGCTGATATACATTATTGACAATATCCAAGGATTATCTTTATTTATAAACACATAGAAAATATCATTATACATACATGATTGCCTCTAGGACATATCTCCAGTAGGTCGTATATGGTCAAATTCTAGTGGCAAATTTGGGTTTCTCGGTAAAGACACGATATTGCGTGACGGAGGAAGTGATGCCGTCAAGGTTTTATTTTTTATGACGATGCTTCAGTGACAATTAGGGTAACGGCGGAAAACGGCACCCGATCATTTTCTGTTATGAAATTAAAACAATTTAACATGACACAAGAAAAACGTCACAAAATAGCTGAGATTTTGTAGTGGAACTCTATCTCGAATTGAAGTAGTTTTATACTATTACTCCACATGAACGACGTAACTAGGTGAAGCTGTATCGTTACTTGCCTGTCGGTATGTTTCGAGAGGATACTTGTTCGCAGCTTGATAATTTGACAAAATAGGCCAAAAAGTAATGTGCTCTGTCCGAATCATTCGCTTTCTTCAGAGTTATGATAATCTTCAACCGAAGGAAGGGACTGACCAATCTTCAGAGTTTCCGAATGATTTGTTCTTACAAGACAACAAGACTGAACCTGGTGTTAGAAAGTAAATTAACTGACAGCGCCACACTACGGCGCACACAAAGTCAGGTGAGAGGTGACGAAGACCATCAGAATTAAGCATAAAAACTTGGTGCATGCCAAAATACAACAAAGATAAAACAGACTAGATTATTATCTGATAGTGGGTATTGGGTCTACGACTAGTGAGATCCACGTGACGTCTTCTGGATTAAAGACCAAGTATTGCATCATTTTGTAGGTGAAATGCTTCGAAGCAGAGTATATATGTTTTTGTTCTACTCAACCAATCACCAGCTGTGCACAAAGATTCCAATGTGTTGAAAATTGTTTCTTCAGGAGCTTCATTAGAACTAGATTGATGTCTAGAAAATACATGTATTTATGCGGCTTTTATCCATGTTTGTCATCTGAAAAATCCTATTTGTTTATATTGCTAAAATCCTGTAAACTGATAGGCGCCCGCGCGCCGGCCTAAATTTAAGCCGGTCACGCCGCAACCATACGATATAGCTGTAGGCAGCCATTCGATCTGTCACTTGTGTCGTCTTGTTCTTTCCCCCTTTAATTATTTCTTTCTTCCCCCAAGCGCCGGCGCACCAGGGCCACACCAACATCGCGAATCCCCTTCCCGCCCCGCCCCCCGACGATCACCCAATGCTGATGACCTCGCCAGCTTGCCGCTGCTCGCCATTATCGATCCCGAACAGTCGCAGTTCCAGCCCCCCCCCCCACCCCCATGGTTGCAACAAAATATCAGCAGAAGCTTTCCTGCTGTCGGTTGCAGCAAATTCACAATACCGTTGGAAAAGATCTAAAAAAGCAACAAAATCCTAAGTGTTCGGTTGAAGCAAAAACATTATAAGTTTCCAGCAAAAAAGGACATCGGTGCCAGCAAAATCAATCTCAGCAGGAGAACTTCAGTGGTCGATTGTAGCCAAAAAAATTGCTAGTTCTAGCAAAAAATAAATGCCGGTTCCAGCAAAAATAACAGCAGGGAGACTCCCATTGATTCAATTGTAGCAAACAAAGAAAATGATTGTAGCGAAAAGAATTACTAGTTCCAGCAAAAAAAACACTTGTTCCAGCAAAGCCCGATCCGGCAATCCAGATCACCTGTTGCACCTCGTTGTCGCCACCCCCTCCATTAGCTTGTACTACACGGTTGCAGCTCGTCGTCGGGTGCGTCGCGGTATGCAGCTCGACCAACGGGCGGTTGCAGCTCCTGGAACCGCCCTTTGTAGCTAGTTATCTGGCGGCCATCACTGGATGCAGCTCGACCATGCCTTGATTGTAGCTCCGCTAGCCAGGGGTTGCAGCTCCCCATCTCGCCGGCTGCATCACGTACTGGCACCATCGCAGCTTGCGGCCTGCTGTGCCACCCCTCCGTCTCTCACTATCTTGGTGTAGGCCAGCTCCCCTCCACCTCCCACTCTCGCAACTCTACCCGGCCCCCTCAAAAACCAGCTCGTGGACGCCTAGTATGGAACTAGAGCACGACAGCTGAAGTCGGACGGTGGATGGACTTTTCTGGTGAGATGTGTTCGTGATGAGGAAGAAGATGCTGGAAGAAAGGGAGTAGATAGATAAGGAGGGGAAGGAATAAAAAACTGATGGGAGGTAGTGCTAGTTGGGTCACGGGGACGTGTGGCTAGCGTGGCCCCACGCACTTGCGTCGCTAGCGAGCCGCGACCGGCCGAGCATTCAGCCGGCGCGCCCGCCCCAAACGTTTACCTTTCAGCAAACTCATACTGAAGTGCTCTTGTGCGATAATTTTATTATGTGTGAAATTTTGCAAAAAAAATTATGTGTGAAATTTTAGCATTATTTGCAGTAAACTCAACATTTTTGTGCAATTAGGTGTGAAATTATGTGCACTATATTGCATCCTTGGCACAAGTGAACACATGCACGTACTGACCAGTGTCAAAACAACTCTATATGTGTGGTGGGGAGCCAATAATGGAAAATATCCAGTGGAGCTTAGGCTTAGGTGCACCTCCTTATCTAGCCATTCATCTATGTATCGCGATTCGTGCAAGAACTTTTCTCTTTCTTGTTTCTTTCAAATAAAACAATATATGAACTTCAAACTTTGCAGCACAAGAAAACATTTTAATTAGAATGTGGGAAAAAACTTTCAGATTTTTTACTGCATCATAAGTACTAAAAATAACATTTTTTGAATAAAGAAAATCTCATTTTGTATATTTATGTCGGTCAAAAAAATCTATAATTTTTTTCTCTCATTGAAAATTTCACACTGTAAGTTAGTTGTTTAGCACGGATCTCAAAGCTATATTGAATGGTATAGATATAAGGTGTTCATGAGCCTAAGCTCTAGAGATCCGCGTCCATAAATGGCAATAATCCAGAGTCGGAGTGGAGTTAGTAGCGGAACAGGTCTACCGCAAAAAAAAAGGTAGCTGAACAAAGTTATCTGCTCCTGATTTGTCATGTGGAGCCAAGGATTTGATAGAGTGGAGTGGCCCCGACGGAACAGGCTCTAAGTGTCAGTTGACCTACCACGCTTACATTATGAAGCAATGCAGCTCCGTGTACGGGCGTTGAGCCAGTCCTGTAAGAATTTTTTCTATATAAACACCACTGACAGGAGCAAAGCTGTAAGCAAGTTCTTACTGATTTCCAGCAGGAACAATATATGGAGTATTTGCTTTCAATACTTGCTTATGCCGCCCTCTTCTTCCTTGTCCTAGCCGTGTTCCGACGCATCTGCCGGCGCCGTGCGCCGGCGCGGGTGATCCCTCAGCCGATCATCGAGATCAGCGATGCTGCCGTCACCAGGCGCGCACTGGTTGAGTACGCCGACGCTTTCTCCAACCGCCCAATGTCCATGTTCCGCATCCCTATCGTCAAAGGTCACCGCCGCCGACGGAGCGACAACATAATCTCCGTGCCATACGGCCCGCTCTGGCGCACCCTGCGGTGCAACCTCGCAGCGGAGACCATCCACCCCACGCGCTACGCTTCCTATGCGCCGCTGCGACGGGCGGCCATCGACGACATCGTCGCTAGCGTCCAGTCAGCCGCAAGCAAGGGCAGGGCGGTGGTCGTCCGCGACGGCCTCTATGCCGCCGTGTTCTCCATGATTGCACGCATGTGCTTTGGAGACGGCCTGGTCGACGAGGCCGACGTGCGGGCCATGCAGTGCGAGTTCCGGGAGTTCATCCTCGCCGCCGTGGAATCCACCTCCACGTGCGAGTCTAAGCTCTTGGGCTACTGGAGGCGACGGCAAAGAGATCCTATCGCCTTGCGCCACCGGCTGGCCGAGCTTTTCCTCCCTCTCATCGAGGAGGCACGGCGGCAGTCTTCACAATTTTGCGACGGCAAGGCCCGTTCATACGTCGATTCGCTCATCCATCTCCGCGTTCCAGACGAGGACGACGACATTGACGAGCATCTCCGCCGAGCCCTCACGGAAGATGAGATGGTGAGCCTCGTGTCAGAATTCCTCGGCGCCGGCACGGAGACCGTCGTGGCTTGCGTCGAGTGGACCCTCGCGCACCTAGTCACCCGGCCGGAGATCCAGAACAAACTGCGTCGCGAGGCCATCATCAACATCAAGTACGACGGTGACAACAAGTATCCCTCCGAGGACGAGGAGAGAGAAATACTCCACCGCGGCATGGCGCCGTACCTCCACGCCGTGGTGCTGGAGAGCCTCCGCATGCACCCGCCAACGCCGTTCGTCATGCGCGACATCCGCGCCGAGGGAGGAGTGGTCGGCCAAACGGCCATGCCGGCCGGCGGTTTGCGCGTGCACTTCGTCTTGGGGGACATCGGGAGGGACCCCAAGACATGGACGGATCCCGACGAGTTCCGGCCGGAGAGGTTCCTTGCCGGAGGAGAGGGAGAGGCCGTTGGGCCTCTGCCGGGGCCCAAGGAGATCAAGATGATGCCGTTCGGCGCAGGGCGGAGGTACTGCCCAGGCATGGCTCTGGGGATGCTCAATGTCAAGTGCTTGCTGGCAGCGCTGGTGCGCGAGTTCGAGTGGAGCGAGGGAAATTGTGGCGTCGACCTCACGGAGCTCGACGGGTTCTTCAAGGCGATGAAGAAGCCACTTCGTGCTCGTGTCATGCCTCACACGTGCATGCATCACGTGTAATCAGGTAGTTTGCTTAACTCGCTAAATAATCTGCATGAACGGGGCACGCGCGGGTTGTACGCCCCTGCTATTTTTCTTTCGGATATGTTCATGCGCAATGCCATGAGTATGTTGTATGTTTGTTGTCCCCGCCTAACTATGGTTCTCCAAAAATGGACATATGTTTTTATATATTTTTATAAAGTATTTACGAGTTTGTCAAGTTTTTTAAAAATTGGATTGCCTAAATACTACTCCCATCCCTCCGTTTCAAATTGTAAGATGTTCTAACTTTTTTCTAAATCAAATGTATATAGACGTGTTTTAATGTGTTTGTTCATCCGTTTCAGTCCATATGTAGTTTAATTGAGATATTCAATACGTCTTATAATTCATAACAGAGGTGATATTTATGATGGCATATGCCACTACGGAACTGGGATATTCAAGGTTGCCATTCAAACTTGACGAATTCGATCTCAGCCAATAACATTGGCGAAGATATTAGTTACATGCCCACATGCATGACGTCGCGAGTTGCCATCGTCGTCAGGCCCTTCCCAGTGCTCCAAGGTGTACCGGTGCTAAGGGTGCCACATAGGCAAAAAAAGTGACGTGATAGAGCAATTAAAGAGGTGAGAGAGCATTACGGTGACCTTGGGAGGAAACGATGATAAGCGTGTGGACCTATGCAAAATGACTATTAACCAATGCATGAAAATGTTTTGATGTTAAAATATTAAATGAGGGAGGCTGAGCTATAAAATATAAGCACCAATGCATTGGGGCGAGTAGTTGCTAAACTTTTTAATGCATTTAGCACACCACCTTAGCATCAATGCATTGGAAGAGGCCTCAGCTTTCACTCATTTCCTTGTCTATAATTTCCTTTTTGCTCGATTCGCACGACGCGTGACTAGTGCATGCAGGTGACCCCGAGATGGTGTGCAGATAGGATGGACGGTTGGGAGGCGTTGGTGGATGAGTGGTGCTCTCCCAATGGCTAGCCATCCACAACAAGACCAGGGATAAGCGTGCCCAAATGCAAGGTGTGCCACACCATTAAGGGAGCTCCAACCTGTTTGAGTATGAGGATCACTGGGTATGTGGTTTGCTTCATGATTCATACATTTTCATTCTTCATGCTAGCTAGAGCCCTTAATTAATATTTTGTTCCTCTCTTTTAGGCTCGACACAACAAGAACGACGTGCCACCGCTGTACCTGGCTGCCTCTCCCGCTGATGCCGCCGCTGCCATCTCCGACAGTACCTGGCTGACGGGGAAATAAAGTCTCTTTACTCATTTCGTAATTCATCATCCTGTAAATAACTCATTAGTCACATTGCTTGCAAGGCTTATCATGATGTGCATTACCGAGAGGGTCCAGAGATACCTCTCTGATACTCGGAGTGACAAATCCTAATCTCGATCTATGCCAACCCAACAAACACCTTCGGAGATACCTATAGAGCATCTTTATAATCACCTAGTTACATTGTGACACTGGTAGAAAAAGGGCCTATAGTCCCGGTTCGTAAGGGCCTTTAGTCCCGGTTAAAAGTGTCGGTACTAATACCTCCACCCTTTAGTCCCGGTTCAATCCAGAACCGGGACTAAAGGCCCTCCACGTGGGCAGTGCGCAGAGCCCAGTCAGGAGACCCTTTGGTCCCGGTTGGTGCCACCAACCGGGACCAAAGGGTCTCCTGACTGGGCTCTGCGCACTGCCCACGTGGAGACCCTTTGGTCCCGGTTGGTGGCACCAACCGGGACCAATAGGCATCCACGCGTCAGCACTTCTGTGGCTGGGGTTTTTGTTTTTTTTTTGAAAGGGGGGGGGGGTTGGGGGTTTTAGGGGGTTAATTTAGGTGTTTCATATATTGTGTTAGCTAGTTATAATTAATAGAGAGAAGTGTCCTCTGTTATGTCTGTGCTTGGTCGACGCTACGTACTATACATACGTATATAGAGAGGACTAGACACGCTAGCTAGCTAGTAAGCAAACGAAGGAAACAGAAGATCGTCATGAACATATATGCATATATACAGAGAGAAGTGATATCGACCACCTCTCCTTCTCCGAGAGATTGGTCGAACAACAAGTTCTCGTATATCTATCTGACACTACCGGCTACATATATACAGTAATTATCTCTTACAAATATAATCATATGGACTCAGGGTTAACATAGAATTCTCCGTCTTCAGGGATCACGTGGTCAAGAAAGAATGCCGCCAATTCCTCTTGAATTCCTCGCATGCGAGCTGGTGCTAGGAGTTCATCCCGCTTCCGAAACATCTAATTTAAAGAAGGGGGTCAATACATATATATATATGAATGAATGAAACTCAACACAAATGATGGTAATAAAATAAAATTGTGAATGTTGTTATTTACGTACTTCATATTGTTCGTCAGTGTAGCCCCGCTCACAGGTCGTGTGGCGGATGGACTCGCAAACATAGTAACCACAGAAATCATTCCCTTGTTGCTGCCACAACCACTTTACAAGAAATAGAGGTTAATCAAACTGATAAGCAAGAATGCCAAATGGTATTGATGAAACTAGCGCTTGAATGACTAGTAGATGCGCTTAAAATGCTACTATAGCTAGTACTTACTTTCGGGTGTCTAAATTGCAGCTCCTTCGGCAGTCCCGGAGCTTTTCTGGTGAATTTTCTCCAAACCCTGCCGGACAAAGAAAACAATTACTTGATATATCAGGAAATGAACAAAGTTGCTGATATGGTGGATAATGATCGATTTAACTTACTTCTCGAGTATTTGAGTCATGTCTGCATAGTCCTTGGGATCTTTTCGTCTTGAGTCTAAGACGGTTACTAGTCCCTGCTCAAGCTTAATATGTAGGAGAATATAGTGGAAACTGCACACGCATGCATAACTCATCAATTACATTACTATAACCTTGACTAATATATAAGGGAAACCGAATACGCACAAGACAGTAACACTCACTTGAAGTTGTAAGGAAAGAGTATTATATCTTTGTTTTGATTTATTATCAACGATTCTAGCATGCTGGCCTCGGTTTCTGCGGCATGAAATTTAACCTGAGTTGCATCTATGAGATTTATGTTAATGAACCCAATATCACCGACTTGTCTTTTCTTCAATTCGATGATCTTCAATCTGCATAATATAGTGAGGATGATTATAAATACATGCAATGAAAGAGCTAAGCTATATAGAGAAACTTAATGACCATAGGTGTATCTTTTGTCTTCCCATACACGCCCAAGAAGCCTAGCAGGTTCACGCAAAGGTTCTTCGTCACGTGCATCACGTTGATTGAGGAGCGGACCTCTAGGTCTTTCCAGTAGGGTAGGTCCCAAAATATAGATTTCTTCTTCCACATGGGTGCGTGTCCCTCAGCGTGATTCGGAACAGCTAGTCCACCGGGACCCTTTCCAAAGATTACGTAGTGTAAATCATTGACCATAGCAAGCACGTGATCACCGGTGCGCATGGCGGGCTTCTTCCGGTGATCTGCCTCGCCTTTGAAATGCTTGCCTTTCTTTCGACATTGATGGTTGGTCGGAAGAAATCGACGATGGCCCAGGTACACATTTTTCCTGCATTTGTCCAGGTATATACTTTCAGTGTCATCTAAACAGTGCGTGCATGCGTGGTATCCTTTGTTTGTCTGTCCTGAAAGGTTACTGAGAGCGGGCCAATCGTTGATGGTCACGAACAGCAACGCCTTAAGGTTAAATTCCTCCTGTCTGTGCTCATCCCACGTACGTACACCGTTTCCATTCCACAGCTGTAAAAGTTCTTCAACTAATGGCCTTAGGTACACATCAATTTCGTTGCCGGGTTGCTTAGGGCCTTGGATGAGAACTGGCATCATAATGAACTTCCGCTTCATGCACATCCAAGGAGGAAGGTTATACATACATAGAGTCACGGGCCAGGTGCTGTGATTGCTGCTCTGCTCCCCGAAAGGATTAATGCCATCCGCGCTTAAAGCAAACCATACATTCCTTGGGTCCTTTGCAAACTCATCCCAGTACTTTCTCTCGATTTTTCTCCACTGCGACCCGTCAGCGGGTGCTCTCAACTTCCCATCTTTCTTTCGGTTCTCACTGTGCCATCGCATCAACTTGGCATGCTCTTCGTTTCTGAACAGACGTTTCAACCGTGGTATTATAGGAGCATACCACATCACCTTCGCAGGAACCCTCTTCCTGAGGGGCTCGCCGTCAACATCACCAGGGTCATCTCGTCTGATCTTATACCGCAACGCACCGCATACCGGGCATTCGTTCAGATCCTTGTAGGCACTGCGGTAGAGGATGCAGTCATTAGGGCATGCATGTATCTTCTCCACCTCCAATCCTAGAGGGCATACGACCTTCTTTGCTGCGTATGTACTGTCGGGCAATTCATTATCGTTTGGAAGCTTCTTCTTCAATATTTTTCAGTAGCTTCTCAAATCCTTTGTCAGCCACAGCATTCTCTGCCTTCCACTGCAGCAATTCCAGTACGGTACCGAGCTTTGTGTTGCCATCTTCGCAATTGGGGTATAACCCTTTTTTGTGATCCTCTAACATGCGATCGAACTTCAGCTTCTCCTTTTGACTAATGCATTGCGTCCTTGCATCGACAATGACCTGGCGGAGATCATCATCATCGGGCACATCGTCTGGTTCCTCTTTATCTTCAGCAGCTTCACCCGTGGCAGCATCATTGGGCACATCGTCTGGTTCCTCTTGATCTTCACCAGCTCCCCCCGTTGCAGCATCACCGTATTCAGGGGGCACATAGTTGTCATCGTACTCTTCTTCTTCGCCGTCTTCCATCATAACCCCTATTTCTCCGTGCCTCGTCCAAACATTATAGTGTGGCATGAAACCCTTGTAAAGCAGGTGGGAGTGAAGGATTTTCCGGTTAGAGTAAGACCTCGTATTCCCACATTCAGTGCATGGACAACACATAAAACCATTCTGCTTGTTTGCCTCAGCCGCATCGAGAAACTCATACACGCCCTTAATGTACTCACGGGTGTGTCTGTCACCGTACATCCATTGCCAGTTCATCTGCGTGCATTATATATAATAAGTGTCCAAATTAATAGAAGTTCATCATCACATTAAAACCAAAGTGCATACATAGTTCTCATCTAACAACATATAGCTCTCCAGAGCATCTAATTAATTAAACCATACATTGAAACTATGTAAAACATTTCAATGCGAAAACAAATGCGATCATAATCGCAACCAAGGTAACAATTGATCCAACGGCATAATGATACCAAGCCTCGGTATGAATGGCATATTTTCTAATCTTTCTAATCTTCAAGCGCATTGCATCCATCTTGATCTTGTGATCATCGACGACATCCGCAACATGCAACTCCAATATCATCTTCTCCTCCTCAATTTTTTTTATTTTTTCCTTCAACAAATTGTTTTCTTCTTCAACTAAATTTAACCTCTCGACAATAGGGTCGGTTGGCATTTCCGATTCACATACATCCTAGATAAATAAAATCTATGTCACGTTGGTCGGCATAATTTTCATAAACAATAAATGAACCAATAGTTATGAAGATAATATACATACCAAATCCGAATCATAGACAGGACGAGGGCCGACGGGGGCGGATACCAAAACCATCGCACTATATAAGATGCAATAATAAATGTAAGAAAATGATACAAGTATCTATCTAAACAGACAAGTAAGAATATTTTTCCTTTCAGAAAGAAGATAAGAACAAGAGGCTCACCACGGTGGTGTCGGTGATGAGATCAGCGCGGGTGATCCACGGCGGTGAAGACGGCGACGGGGCGTGACGGACCGCTAAATCTAGACAAATCTCGAGGAAAATGGAGCTTGGAGGTCGAGCTTCGAGAGGATAAAGTTTAAGTAGTGTGGCTCGGGCATTCCATCGAACACCTCATGTGCATAGGAGGTGAGCTAGAGCACCACAAACCCCTCCCCTCGCCGGCCAGAGAAAAACAGAGCACTGGAGTGCTCTGCTCGCGGGCGAGGGTATATATAGGCACCTCATTGGTCCCGGTTTGTGGCAAGAACCGGGACTAAAGGGGAGGTTTGTGGCAAGAACTGGGACTAAAGGGGAGCCTTTTGGTCCCAGTTCAGGCCACCAACCGGGACCAATGGTGGTGGGCCAGGAGCGAGGCCCATTGGTCCCGGTTCGTCCCACCAACCGGGACCAAAAGGTCCAGACGAACCGGGACCAATGGCCCACGTGGTACGGCCGGCCCCCTGGGCTCACGAACCGGGACCAATGCCCACATTAGTCCCGGTTCTACACTGAACCGGGACTAATGGGCTGAGCCGGCCTGGACCATAGCCCTGTTTTCTACTAGTGTGACGTTTGTTAGCAAATAAGGTATTCCTCCGGTATTCGGGAGTTGCATAATCTCATAGTCAAAGGAATATGTATAAGTCATGAAAAAAGCAATAGCAATAAAACTTAACGATCATTATGCTAAGCTAACGGATGGGTCTTGTCCATCACATCATTGTCCTAATGATGTGATCACGTTCATCAAATGACAGCTCCCCCGGCAGCTCCCCCGGCAGTCCCGGAGCTTGTGCGGTGAATACTTTCCAAACCCTGCGAGACAAAGAAAACAATTACTTGATATCAGGAAATGAACAAAAAGTTACCGATATGGTGCGATAATGATCGATTGAACTTACTTCTCGAGCATTTTAGTCATGTCCGCATAGGTCTCGGGAGATTTTCGTCTCGAGTCTAAGACGGTTACTAGTCCCTGCTCAAGCTTAATCTCCAGGAGAATATAGTGAAAGCTGTGCATGCATGCATAACTCATCAGTTACATTACTATAACCTCGCTCGAGTACTAAGGGAAGCCGAATATGCACAAGACAGTAACACTCACTTGAAATTGTAAGGAAAGAGTACTTTATCTTTGTTTTGATTTACTATCAATGATTTGAGCAAGTTGGCCTTAGCATCATCGGCGTTCTTTTCAACCTCAAATTTATCTATGAGATTTGTGTTAATGAACCCAGTATCATACATTTCTGCTTTTCTGCACTCGACGATCTTCAATCTGCATAATATAGTGAGGATAATCATATACACATGCAATGAAAGAGCTGAGCTATATATAGAGACTTAATGACAAAAGTAGTACTTACAGACAGTAGCAAGTGACCATTAATTTATCGAGGGCCTTTTTATTGAACCACTGGAGCAACTCAAATGGAACAGTCAACAAATCAATTCCAATGAGGTCGTGCTCCTCTTTAAGTCTCAGATACAAAGTATTCGTCCCCCCAGACTCTCTGCAGGTTTTCATGTACCAATCATGGAATCTTCGCATCATCGTTGTTAGAGATTTTTCCTCTTTGACAAGAGGCTTCCCGTACTCGTATCTGTGTTCTTCCACCTCCAAGAAATCATAATGTACATCGTCGGGCAGGTAATCATCAAGATTGTTATAACCGGGCACCATCCCCGGATCATTAGCGACGATATCGCTAGACACCTTGAGCGGGGGGCACGATTGGTCCGCTTGTTCGCCGAGCTGGGCAATTTTTTCCCAACTCGTCGTTCTGCTAACCTTCGATCACTGATAGTATTTCCCGACCGCTCCGCTTCAATATATACCTTTGCAGTAATGCGCTCATAGTTGGTTTTCGCGCGGAGATTTTGGTGGTTTCCTCAGGGCATCGAGTGTGCGCTTTGCTTTCACCCGGTCTACCTTCTCCTCCGGAGGTGGATGTATCTTTGCTTTCACCCCTTCAAAGAAGTCATTCACTTCCTTTTCCACGATCTTCGCATTTTTTCCATGGTCCTCTCGTATGGTAACTTCTCTAGAGGCTTGAGAGGTGGACCGAATCTGTATTGCCTGCCTCTGGCTGTACTGCTAGATGCCGGAGCAGACGGAGCGGCTGCGGCTATCTTCTTTCGTGCTTGCTTACGAGGCGGAGGAGAAGGACTACGACGCGCCGGAGCAGCCGGGGCGGCGCCGGGTCTCTTCCGCCCTTGCTGGCGAGGCGAAGAAGGAGGAGGCTGGTGGCTGCTTGGGCGCGCCGGCGCAGGCGGAGAAGGAGGCGGAGTGCCGCCACGCGCCGGAAAAGGAGGAGGCTGGTGGCTGCTCGGGCGTGCCGGCGCAGGCAGAGCAGGAGGCGGAGTGCCGCCATGTGCTGGAGAAGGAGGAGGCTGGTGGCTGCTCGGGCGCGCAGGCGGAGAAGGAGGCGAAGTGCCGCCACACGGTGGAGAAGGAGGCTGAGTGCCCTGATCACTTGCCGGAGGAGGAGGCGATGGAGGAGGCGGAGTGCCCTGACTCGCCGAAGGAGGAGGCGGAGGCGTGCAGTTCGGAAGGTTGATGAGCTCCTTCCGCCATAGGCATGGAGTCTTCAGAGCAGAACCCAGCCGAGTCTCCCCTTCACTGGTAGGGTGGTCAAGCTCGAGCTCCTCAAATCCCTCTGTTATTTCGTCCACCATCACCCTAGCATATCCTTCTGGAATCGACCGGCAGTGAAAAGTCGCACCAGGTTCAGGACTTGTAACAGAGCCAACAGCCGCCTTAACTTTCATATTCATCCATTGTGTCACAAGGTGGCAATTGTGAGACTCCGTGATTAAGTCCATGGGGTAGCTAGCAGGAGCCGTGAAGACAGGCTCCTAAAGCAGCTCCCTGGAAGCCACGCTGCTTCTCCGCTGATATGGCGGTGTAGCTTCAGGTGTAGCAGCTTCAGTAGGTCGCGCGCTGGGGGCCTCGTCTCGTTCCTCTAGCGCTTGTACCCTTCATGCAGTGCCTATAGTTTGGTCAACTCCTTTTTCTTCTTCCTCTCCCGGCGTTTGTAACCGCCTGCGCCGGGAAATCCAGCCTTCCATGAAAGGGAGCCTGGCGTGCCTCGTGTCCGTCCGGGGTGCTCAGGATTCCCGAGGGCCTCTGTGAGCTCGTCGTTCTCTTTGTTTGGAACGAACATCCCTTGCTGCGCCTTTTCGATATACTCCTAAAGCTTCTCGATGGGTGTGTTCAGCTGCTCGTTGGTCCAAATGCACTTCCCTGATACAGAGTCCAAGTTTCCTCCAACCCCGAAGAACCAAGTCCTGCAACGGTCTGGCTAGCGTCGCATCTCTGGTTCGATCCCTTTAGCAATGAGGTCATTCTCAGCCTTGTCCCACAACGGCCGGGCTTTCAGGTAGCCACCTGACCCCGTGCGATGGTGATGCTTCTTCTTTGCAGCATTTTTCTTGTTTGTCGCTGACATCTTCGCTGCTCTCTCAGATTTATTTTTGGTGACAAATGCGGGCCACTGATCTTTGATCTTCTCAAATCGGTCGATGAATTCTGGAGTCTTGTCTTGGTCGACAAACGATGATTTCAGCTCATTCTTTCACCTCCTGAATAGCTCAGCCATCTTCTTGAGAGCATAAGCCTTGATCATTGGCTTTTTAACTGGATTCTCCGAATCCTCCTCTGGCGGGAAGGTGAAATTTTCCTGCAGCGTGGTCCAAAGATCAGCTTTCTGCATATCGCTGATATAAGACACCTAAGAGTCTTTGTCCTTAGGCTTCAACCATTGCTCGATGCTGATCGGGATCATGTCCCTAACTAGAACCCCGCACTGAGCATTAAATTTTTGCTTGGTCCGGAGGGGTTCAATCGGTTGGCCAGCGCGATCAATTTTGATGATCGTGTACCTTTCATCCGAGCACAACTTTCTCTTCGGGCCTCATCTCGTTATCGAAGTGTTGCTCAATCCGGAGGGCTAGAAAAGAAGAAAAAGAAGAGAGTTAATATGTGTACATACCAAAAACAATCAATGCATCAATTAGGTATAGTCAGCACATGCTTAATTAATTAATATATATACCTGGTCGGACTCCGTTCGGTCACCGGAGCCATCATCACGGTGTCCTTCCCCCTCCATTCGGTCACCGGAGCCGTCATCACGGTGTCCTTCCTCCTCCATTGTTTGATCATCATCGTTGTAGCCTGCTTCTTCATCCTGTCTTTCCAGACCATCGGTGCATGTCTCATTGAGAAACGACAAGACGGCATCACTTCCATGTGCGATTATCTCCCCAACACCACCTCTTGTGCTTCGTCTTGGGGGTGCGGATCCATAGTTTCTGCAAATATTTACAACATGGCAATTATTATTCAAACATGACAGATGGATATATTAGTGGCAAATGTTGAACTAGCTAGCTAAGCACAATAAGGAGTCATATTAGTAGGCTGGCCTCGACGTTTCTCTAAAGTTTGGGGTGGCCTCGACGACAACGCTCTTTTAACTTGGTAAATTTGGGTGGCCTCAAGAGAGTTTGTCGATCGGGTAGGGGCGCGGCGGGAGGGGGTAGGAGACCGACATCGTTTTTTTCTAGGGTTTGGGTGTCCTCGAGAGTTTTGGTCGAGCGAGAGGGCCGGGGGGGTGCTCCCATGGTATAAGTTATCACGGTCGAGAGGGGGTATATCGACAACGACAACATACGACGACCCCTCGAACCCTCGGTGACCCTCGACCCTCTACCCTAGCTAGTTCCCACCCCTCGCCCCTCAAACCCTCGGCGACCCCTCCCCCTCCCCCCCTCCCTCCCCCCTCATGTCGAAGTTATGGGGGACGGGGTATATCGACAACGACATACCCGATAAAAAATAAGAAGACGAAGAAGAAATAAAAAAGAGGAGAAGAAGAAAGGAATAAAGGAGAAGATCGAATAAAAAAGAAGAAGAAAAAAGAGGAGAAGAAGAAAGGAATAGAGGAGAAGGAGATAAAATAGAAATTTTTATATTTTCTCTCCTCCTCTATTCCTTTCTTCTTCTCCTCTTTTTTCCCCTTTTTTCCTCTTCTTATTTATTTCTCCTCTTCTTCCTCTCCTCTTCTTCTCCTTTTTCTTTTCCTTCTTCCTAAACTAAACATAAACTAAAATAATCCTAAAACTAAACGAAGTTATCGGGACGGGGTATTTCGACAACGAAGAAAAAAAAAGAAGAAAAAAAAGAGGAGAAGAAGAAAGGAATAGAGGAGAAGAAGAGAAAATAGAAAATATTCTATTTTCTCTTCTTATCCTCTTTTTTTTTCTTTTTTCCTCTTCTTATTTATTTCTCCTCTTCTTCTCCTTTCTTCCTCTTCTTATTTTCCTTTTTCCTCTCATTCTTTTTCTTCTTCTTTCCTTTCCTAGCCAGATATATAAAACTTTTCTAAAAATATAACTTTTGCATATATAAATTTTTTTCACTCTACATTTTCGTACATATGAAAAAAATAAAGTTTCTATACAAAAGCGCACAATTTTTATGAACAAATTACAACATCTAAATTAACTAGACATCTAAATAAATATAACTACACATCCAAAATTTTCCTAATCTTAAAACTAAACTAAACATAAACTAAAATAACCTAAAAAACATGTAAAAACATCTAAGAATAGCATCTAAAAACTTCTAAAAAAAATATAAAAACATCTACAAATATAATAGCACCGCGCAGGGGCAGATCCAGCGGCACGGTGGAGGGGCCGGCGCCGGCGGGGCAGGGTAGGGGCGCAGGGGCGCGGGACAGGGGAGGGGCGCGGGAGCAGGCTGGTTCTCACAGGGGGCGGCGCGTCGGGGCCGGCAGGGGCGCGAGGGTCGACGGCGCATCGGGGCAGAGGGCGTCAGCGGCGGCGGCTGCTACCTCTTGACACTGCGTTGGTTTTCCCCGAAGAGGAAGGGATGATGCAGCAAAGTAGCGTAAGTACTTCCCTCAGTTTTTGAGAACCAAGGTATCAATCCAGTAGGAGGCTACGCGCGAGTCCCTCGTACCTCCACAAAACAAATAAATCCTCGCAACCAACGCAAATAGGGGTTATCAATCCCTATAAGGCCACTTACGAGAGTGAGATCTGATAGATATGATAAGATAATATTTTTGGTATTTTTATGATAAAGATGCAAAGTAAAATAAAGACGAAGTAAATAGCAAAGGAAATAACTAAGTAGTAGGAGATCAATATGATAAAGATAGACCCGGGGGCCATAGGTTTCACTAGTGGCTTCTCTCGAGAGCATAAATATTCTATGGTGGGTGAACAAATTACTGTTGAGCAATTGACAGAATTTAGCATAGTTATGAGAATATCTAGGTATGATCATGTATATAGGCATCACGTCTGAGACAAGTAGACCGACTCCTGCCTGCATCTACTACTATTACTCCACTCATCGATCGCTATCCAGCATGCATCTAGAGTATTAAGTTAAAAACAAAGTAACGCCTTAAGCAAGATGACATGATGTAGAGGGATAGCCTCATGCAATATGAAGAAAACCCCATCTTGTTATCCTCGATGGCAACAATACAATATGTGCCTTGCTTCCCTTACTGTCACCGGGAAAGGACACCGCAAGATTGAACCCAAAGCTAAGCACTTCTCCCATTGCAAGAAAGATCAATCTAGTAGGCCAAACCAAACTGATAATTCGAAGAGACTTGCAAAGATAACCAATCATACATAAGAGAATTCAGAGAAGATTCAAATATTATTCATAGATAGACTTGATCATAAACCCACAATTCATCGGTCTCAACAAACACACCGCAAAAACTAGATTACATCGAATAGATCTCCACAAGAGAGGGGGAGAACATTGTATTGAGATCCAAAAGGAGAGAAGAAGCCATCTAGCTACTAACTATGGACCCGTAGGTCTGAGGTAAACTACTCACACTTCATCGGAGGGGCTATGGTGTTGGTGTAGAAGCCCTCCGTGATCGATGCCCCCTCCGGCGGAGCTCCGGAACAGGCCCCAAGATGGGATCTTGTGGATACAGAAAGTTGCGGCGGTGGAATTAGGTTTTTGCCTCTGTATCTGATCGTTTGGGGGTACGTAGGTATATATAGGAGGAAGGAGTACGTCGGTGGAGCAACAGGGGGCCCACGAGGGTGGATGGCGCACCTGGTGGGGGTGGGCACGTCCCCCTACCTCGTGGCCTCCTGTTTCCTTTCTTGACGTTGGGTCCAAGCCTCCCTGGTCTTGTTCGTTGAGAAAATCACGTTCCCGAAGGTTTCATTCCGTTTGGACTCCGTTTCATATTTCTTTTCTTCGAAACCCTAAAACACGCAAAAACAGCAATTCTGGGCTGGGCCTCCGATTAATAGGTTAGTCCCAAAAATAATATAAAAGTGGATAATAAAGCCCAATAATGTCCAAAACAGTACATAATATAGCATGGAGCAATCAAAAATTATAGACTGGCTAAATTCCTGCTTAATTCCTGCTCGTCCTCGAGTAGGTAAATGATAAAAACAGAATTTCTTGTGTGGAGTGCTACTTGGCATAATTTTAATGTAATTCTTCTTAACTGTGGTATGAATATTCAGATCTGAAAGATTCAAGACAAAAGTTCATATTAACATAAAAATCATAATACTTCAAGCATACTAACAAAGCAATTATGTCTTCTCAAAATAACATGGCTAAAGAAAGTTATCCCTACAAAATCATATAGTCTGGCTATGCTCTATCTTCACCACACAAAATATTTAAATCATGCACAACCCCGATGACAAGCCAAGCAATTGTTTCATACTTTTGACATTCTCAAAACTTTTTCAATCTTCACGCAATACATGAGCGTGAGCCATGGATATAGCACTATAGGTGGAATAGAGTGGTGGTTGTGGAGAAGACAAAAAGGGAGAAGATAGTCTCACATCAACTAGGCGTATCAACGGGCTATGGAGATGCCCATCAATAGATATCAATGTGAGTGAGTAGGGATTGCCATGCAACGGATGCACTAGAGCTATAAGTATATGAAAGCTCAAAAAAAACTAAGTGGGTGTGCATCCAACTTGCTTGCTCATGAAGACCTAGGGCATTTTGAGGAAGCCCATCATTGGAATATACAAGCCAAGTTCTATAATGTAAGATTCCCACTAGTATATGGAAGTGATAACATGAGAGACTCTCTACTATGAAGATCATGGTGCTACTTTGAAGCACAAGTGTGGTAAAAGGATAGTAACATTGTCCCTTCTCTCTTTTTCTCTCATTTTTTTATTTAGGCATTTTCTCCTTTTTTATATGGCCTCTTTTTTTATTTGGAATTCCTTGGCCTCTTTCATTTTTCGTCTGGAGTCTCATCCCGACTTGTGGGGGAATCATAGTCTCCATCATCCTTTCCTCACTGGGACAATGCTCTAATAATGATGATCATCACACTTTTATTTTTCTTACAACTCAACATTTACAACTCGATACTTAGACCAAAATATGACTCTATGTGAATGCCTACGGCGGTGTACCAGGATATGCAATGATGCATGAGTGACATGTATGAAAGGATTATGAATGGTGGCTTTGCCACAAATACGATGTCAACTACATGATCATGCTAAGCAATATGACAATGATGGAGTGTGTCATAATAAACGGAACGGTGGAAAGTTGCATGGCAACATATCTCGGAATGGCTATGAAAATGCCATAATAGGTAGGTATGGTGGCTATTTTGAGGAAGGTATATGGTGGGTGTATGATACCGGCGAAAGGTGCGCGGTATTAGATAGGCTAGCAAAGGTGGAAGGGTGAGAGTGCGTATAATCCATGGACTCAACATTAGTCATAAAGAACTCATATACTTATTGCAAAAATCTAGAAGTTATCAAATCAAATTATTACCCGCATGCTCCTAGGGGGACAGATTGGTAGGAAAAGACCATCGCTCGTCCCCGACCGCCACTCATAAGGAAGACAATCAATAAATAAATCATGCTCCGACTTCATCACATAACGGTTCACCATACGTGTATGCTACGGGAATCACATGCTTCGACACAAGTATTTCTCAAATTCACAACTACTCAACTAGCACAACTTTAATATCACTATCTTTATATCTCAAAACAATTATCAAGTATCAAACTTATCATAGTATTCAACACACTCATAAGAAAGTTTTATTATTAATCTTGTATACCAAGCATATTAGGATTTAAAGAAAATTACCATGCTATTAAGACTCCCAAAATAATCTAAGTAAAGCATGAGAGATCAATAGTTTCTATAAAAAAAATCCACCACCGTGCTCTAAAAGATATAAGTGAAGTACTAGAGCAAAACTATATAACTCAAAAGATATAAGCGAAGCACATAGAGTATTCTAACAAATTCCAAATCATGTATGGCTCTCTCAAAAGGTGTGTACAACAAGGATGATTGTGATAAACTAACAAGCAAAGAATCAAATAATACAAGATGCTCCAAGCAAAACACATATCATGTGGTAAATAAAAATATAGCTCCAAGTAAAGTTACCGATAGAAGTAGACGAAAGAGGGGATGCCTTCCGGGGCATCCCCAAGCTTTGGCTTTTAGGTGTCCTTAGATTATCTTGGGGGTGCCATGGGCATCCCCAAGCTTAGGTTCTTGCCACTCCTTGTTCCATAATCCATCAAATCTTTACCCAAAACTTGAAAACTTCACAACACAAAACTTAAAGTAGAAAATCTCGTGGGCTCCGTTAGCGAAAGAAAATAAAAGACCACTTCAAGGTACTGTAATGAACTAATTCTTTATTTATATTGGTGTTATACCTACTGTATTCCAACTTCTCTATGGTTTATAAACTATTTTACTAGCCATATAATCATCAAAATAAGCAAACAACACAAGAAAAACAGAATCTGTCAAAAACAGAACAATCTGTAGTAATCTGTAGCTAACGCAAGATCTGGAACCCCAAAAATTCCAAAATAAATTGCTGGACGTGAGGAATTTATCTATTAATCATCTTCAAAAATAATTAACTAAATATAACTCTCCAAATAAAAATGACAGCAGTCCTCGTGAGCGCTAAAGTTTCTGTTTTTTACAGCAAGTTCAACAAGACTTTCCCCAAGTCTTCCCAACGGTTCTACTTGGAACAAACACTAATTAAACACAAAAAACACAACCAAAATGTAGGCTAGATAAATTATTTATTACTAAACAGGATCAAAAAGCAAGGAAAAAAATAAAATTGGGTTGCCTCCCAACAAGCGCTATCGTTTAACGCTCCTAGCTAGGCATAACAAGCAAGAATAGATCTAGGTATTGCCATAATAGTAAGATAGATTATTAAAACTCATTTCATATTCTCTACATTCGGCGGCAAGTTTTCTTTGAGGAAAGCAAAAGTAATCAAAAGGGCTAAATTTAATGGGACAAAAGTCCCCAATATCAACCTTGGGAAGTATAGGTTCCTCCTTTGGTCCTTCATATTGCATAACCAACTCATCATTATAAGCATTCTTTTGACAGAACTTTGTGAGCCTATATTCAAGAGAATATCCTAGTTCATTATTTCGAACAGCCAAATCATCATTAAGTTCAGAAATTCTATCAACTAAAACATTGGTAGGAACCCTTTTTCTAAGATTTTCATTGAAAGCAACATAATCTAGAGATTGAAAATGCATTATTTCTTCTTGATCAAAGAGGATAACCTCTATGGGAGGACGGCAAGCGTCCACCCTATAATGTGCAAATATTTCTTTGGCCTCTTTTATTATGAATCTAAACTCATGAGCCAAAAAGATAGTAGTGGCACGCTTAACAGAAGAATGCTCAATATTAGAAAATTCCAGAAAAATCCTTTGTATGGAAGGATGCATGTGCATGAATTGTCTTTAAAGTTCAACTACAAGCATGGCAATAGCGTCCGCAAGACTACTAGTTCTATGAAGGATAGAACTACCCATAGAGGGTAAAGCACCGGCACAAGTAAAGAAATCTTGAATAACTCCTTTTCCAATAATATTACCACTACCAACACGGAATCTTTTTATATGTGAGATAGTGGGTTCTTTAGTAGGAGCATCAAAATTATCATCGACAATAGTTTCCCCAATTTCAGACATAGAGGCAGAAGGTAAAGGACTAGCCATAACGACTAACACACAAGCAAACAAAAAGCAAGCGGGCAAAAAGAGGCAAATACAGAAGGAGAGGGAGGATAGAGAGAGAGGGCGAATAAAACGGCAAGGGTGAAGTGGGGGGAGAGGAAGATGAGATGCAAATGGCAAATAATGTAATGCGGGAGAAAAGGGTATGTGATGGGTACTTGGTATGTTGACTTTTGTGTAGACCTCCCCGGCAACGGCGCCAGAAATCCTTCTTGCTACCTCTTGAGCACTGCGTTGATTTTCCCCGAAGAGGAAGGGATGATGCAGTAAAGTAGTGTAAGTATTTCCCTTAGTTTTTAAGAACCAAGGTATCAATCTAGTAGGAGGCTACGCGCGAGTCCCTCGTACCTGCACAAAACAAATAAATCCTCGCAACCAACGCAAATAGGGGTTGTCAATCCCTATAAGGCCACTTACGAGAGTGGGATCTGATAGATATGATAAGATAATATTTTTGGTATTTTTATGATAAAGATGCAAAGTAAAATAAAGGCAAAGTAAATAGCAAAGGAAATAACTAAGTAGTAGGAGATCAATATGATAAAGATAGACCCGGGGGCCATAGGTTTCACTAGTGGCTTCTCTCGAGAGCATAAGTATTCTACGGTGGGTGAACAAATTACTGTTGAGCAATTGACAGAATTGAGCATAGTTATGAGAATATCTAGGTATGATCATGTATATAGGCATCACGTCCGAGACAACTAGACCGACTCCTGCCTGCATCTACTACTATTACTCCACTCATCGACAGCTATCCATCATGCATCTAGAGTATTAAGTTAAAAACAGAGTAACGCCTTAAGCAAGATGACATGATGTAGAGGGATAGACTCATGCAATATGAAGAAAACCCCATCTTTTTATCTACGATGGCAACAATACAATACGTGCCTTGCTGCCCTTACTGTCACCGGGAAAGGACACCGCAAGATTGAACCCAAAGCTAAGCACTTCTCCTATTGCAAGAAAGATCAATCTAGTAGGCCAAACCAAACTGATAATTCGAAGAGACTTGAAAAGATAACCAATCATACATAAAAGAATTCAGAGAAGATTCAAATATTATTCATAGATAGACTTGATCATAAACCCACAATTCATCGGTCTTAACAAACACACCGCAAAAAGAAGATTACATCGAATAGACTTCCACAAGAGAGGGGGAGAACATTGTATTGAGATCCAAAAAGAGAGAAGAAGCCATCTAGCTACTAACTATAGACCCGTAGGTCTGAGGTAAACTACTCACACTTCATCGAAAGGGCTATGGTGTTGATGTAGAAGCCCTCCGTGATTGATGGCCCCTCCGGCGGAGCTTCGGAACAGGCCCCAAGATGGGATCTCGTGGATACAGAAAGTTGCGGTGGTGGAATTAGGTTTTTGGCTCCGTATCTGATCGTTTGGGGTACGTAGGTATATATAGGAGGAAGGAGTACGTCGGTGGAGCAACAGGGGGCCCACGAGGGTGGAGGGCGCGCCTGGTGGGGGTGGGCGCGCCCCCTACCTCGTGGCCTCCTGTTTCCTTTCTTGACGTAGGGTCCAAGTCTCCCTGGTCTTGTTCGTTGAGAAAATCACGTTCCCGAAGGTTTCATTCCGTTTGGACTCCATTTGATATTCCTTTTCTTCGAAACCGTAAAACAGGAAAAAAACAACAATTCTGGGCTGGGCCTCCGGTTAATAGGTTAGTCCCAAAATAACATAAAAGTGGACAATAAAGCCCAATAATGTCCAAAACATTAGATAATATGGCATGGAGCAATCAAAAATTATAGATACGTTGAAGACGTATCAGCGGCGACGACGTTGAGCAGCCTGACGGCGTCGGTGGCGGCGGCGACAGCGACGTTGAGCAGCCTGACGGCGTCGGTGGCGGGGGCGACGGCAAGGTGGAGCAGGGGCGCCGGGCGGCGACGGCGACGAGGAGGAGCAAGGGCGTCGGGGGAGAAGAAGTGATGGATTTCATCGAAACTGCTAAGTGTTTTCTTATATACCAATGCCCCCTTTAGTCCCGGTTGGTGGCACCAATGCCCGGTACCAATGCCCCCTTTAGTCCCGGTTGGTGGCACAAACCGGTACCAATGCCCCCTTTAGTCCCGGTTGGTGCCACCAACCGGGACTAAAGGTCTCTTTTCAGCAGCCCAAAGGGCGAGAAGCGGAGGCCTTTGGTCCCGGTTGGTGGCACCAACCAGTACCAAAGGGGGGCATTCGTACCGGTTGGTGGCACAAACCGGTACGAATGCCCCCCTTTTGTACCGGTTGGTGCCACCAACCGGGACCAAAGGCCTCGTGCTCCCCGTGGCCAAAACTTTAGTCCCACCTCGCTAGTTGAGAGGGGCACGGAGTGGTTTATAAGCCCCACTATCGCACCCCTCTCGAGCTCCTCTGGATTACAGGCTTACGAGCCTAATTGTCACTGCTATGCCTGATGGGCCTATTGGGCCTTCTGCGGGCAGGAATCCTGGCCCATGGTAGGGTTTCTAGTCGTATTCACGCCGTGGTGGCCCAGTACTTGGCACTTTTTTATTTTTTTGTTGTTTTATTTATTTTATTTTGTTTCTACTTACAACAAAAAACATATTGTTGCTATTTTTATTTATTTTATTAAAGTTAATTTATTTTATTAAAGTTTATTTATTTTACTTTTATAAAGTTTATTTTGTTTCTACTTCTTTATTTTATAAAAGTTTATTTCATTTTATTTTATTTTATTTTATTTCTACTTATTTATTGTATTAAATTTTAATTTGTTTTATTTTGTTTCTACTTATTTATTTTATTAAAGTTTATTTTATTTTATTTTGTTTCTACTTATTTATTTTATTAAATTTTAATTTATTTAATTTGGTTTCTACTTTTTATTAAAGTTTATTTTGTTTCTTTCTGCTTTTCATGTTTTGAAAAGAAAATAATTTGATAATTTCAGTGGCATGAATTTATATAATTTTACTTTAAAAAATATTAGAGGTTTATAAAAGCTTTTTAGTTCATTCCTTTTGCTATTAGAGTTTTATAAAAGTTTTTTAGTTAATTTTCTTTTTGCATGGTATCATCATTTCATCCACATAGCATGTGCAAGAAATTAGAGAGGGTTACGGCAAAAACTGGATGCACTTCGTGTACAAAACGGACAATCTCTTTCGAAGTATGAGTGTTTCATACGGAAACTCGTCTGTACAAAGGGATTTTATTTTTTGAACTTATTTGAACTCCAGAGTTTTTCTGTGTTCAAAATGCACCATTCAAAGCCACTTCATCAATTTTCAACCCTTTCTGACTTCATTTGTTATTTTTCATCCATTTACTGATTATTTTGAGCTATAAGACCCTGAAATTGAAAAGCATTTCAAATGAACTCTGAAAAGGTTGAAATTTGGTATCGTATCATCATTTCATCCACATAGCATGTGCAAGAATTAGAGAGGGTCACGGCAAAAACTGGATGCACTTCGTGTACAAAATGGACAATCTCTTTCGAAGTATGAGAGTTTCATACGGAAACTCGTCTGTTACAAAGGGATTTTATTTTTTTGAACTTATTTGAAGTCCAGAGTTTTTCTGTGTTCAAAATGCACCATTCAAAGCCACGTCATCAATTTTCAACCCTTTCTGACTTCATTTGTTATTTTTCATGCATTTACTGATTATTTTGAGCTATAAGACCCTGAAATTGAAAAGCATTTCAAATGAACTCTGAAAAGGTTGAAAATTCACATCGTATCATCATTTCATCCACATAGCATGTGCAAGAAAGTAGAGAGGGTTACAGTAAAAACTGGATGCACTTCGTGTACAAAACGGACAATCTCTTTCGAAGTATGAGAGTTTCATATGGAAACTCGTCTGTTACAAAGGGATTTCATTTTTTTGAACTTATTTGAACTCCATACTTTTTGTGTGTTCAAAATGCACCATTCAAAGCCACGTCATCAATTTTCAACCCTTTCTGACTTCATTTGTTAATTTTCATGCATTTACTGATTATTTTGAGCTATAAGACCCTGAAATAGAAAAGCACTACAAATGAACTCTGAAAAGGTTGAAAGTTGGCATGGTATCATCATTTCACCCACATAGCATGTGCAAGAAAGTACAGAGGCTTACGGCAAAAACTGGATGCACTTCGTGTACAAAATGCACAATCTCTTTCGAAGTATCAGGGTTTTGTACGGAAACTCATCTGTTACAAAGGGATTTCATTTTTTGAACTTATTTGAACTCCATACTTTTTGTGTGTTTAAAATGCACCATTTAAATCCACGTCATCAATTTTCAATCCTTTCTAGCTTCATTTGTTATTTTTCATGCATTTACTGATTATTTTGAGCTATAAGACCCTGAAATTGAAAAGCACTACAAATGAACTCCGAAAAGGTTGAAAGTTGGCATGGTATCATAATTTCACCCACATAGCATGTGAAAGAAAGTAGAGAGGCTTACAGCAAAAACTGGATGCACTTTGTGTACAAAACGGACAATCTCTTTCGAAGTATCAGGGTTTCATACGGAAACTCGTCTGTTACAAAGGGATTTCATTTTTTTGAACTCCATACTTTTTCTGTGTTCAAAATGCACCATTCAAAGCCACATCATCAATTTTCAACCCTTTCTGACTTCATTTGTTAATTTTCATGCATTTACTGATTATTTTGAGCTATAAGACTCTGAAATTGAAAAGCACTACAAATGAACTCTGAAAAGGTTGAAAGTTGGCATGGTATCATCATTTCACCCACATAGCATGTGCAAGAAAGTAGAGAGGCTTACGGCAAAAACTGGATGCACTTCGTGTACAAAACGGACAATCTCATTCGAAGTATCACGGTTTCATACGGAAACTCGTCTGTTACAAAGGGATTTCATTTTTTGAACTTATTTGAACTCCATACTTTTTCTATGCTCAAAATGCACCATTCAAAGCCACATCATCATTTTTCAACCCTTTCTAACTTCATTTGTTATTTTTCATGCATTTGCTGATTATTTTGAGCTATAAGACCCTGAAATTGAAAAGCACTACAAATGAACTCTTAAAAGGTTGAAAGTTGGCATGGTATCATCATTTTACCCACATAGCATGTGCAAGAAAGTAGAGAGGCTTACGGAAAAAACTGGATGCACTTCGTGTACAAAACGGACAATCTCATTCGAAGTATGAGGGTTTCATACGGAAACTCGTCTGTTACAAAGGGATTTCATTTTTTTGAACTTATTTGAACTCCATACTTTTTCTGTGCTCAAAATGCACCATTCAAAGCCACATCATTATTTTTCAACCCTTTCTGACTTCATTTGTTATTTTTCATGCATTTACTAATTATTTTGAGCTATAAGACCCTGAAATTGAAAAGCACTACAAATGAACTCTGAAAAGGTTGAAAGTTGGCATGGTATCATCATTTCATCCACATAGCATGTGCAAGAAAGTAGAGAGGCTTACGGCAAAAATTGGATGCATTTCGTGTACAAAATGCACAATCTCTTTCGAGGAGGAGGAGGAGTAGTAGTCGTAGGGGTAGGAAGAGTAGTAGTAGTAGTAGTAGTAGTAGTAGTAGTAGGAGGAGGAGGAGGAGGAGTAGTAGTAGTAGTAGGAGGAGGAGGAGGAGTAGTAGTAGTAGTAGTAGTAGTAGTAGTAGTAGGAGTAGGAAGAGTAGTAGTAGTAGGAGTTGCAGTAGTAGGGGTAGGAGGAGCAGCAGTAGCGGTAGCAGTAGCAGTAGCAGTAACAGTAGTAGCAGCAGGAGTAGTAGCAGTAGCAGTAGTAACAGTAGCAGTAGAAGTAGCAGTAGCAGTAGTAGCAGCAGGAGCAGTAGCAGCAGTAGCAGTAGCAGCAGTAGCAGTGTCTAATACGGACATTGGATATTTTGATAATATTACTTAACGATGTTGTAAGTTGCGAATTATATGTAAACCAGGGTATTTTGGCCTAAATATATGTAATATAGTTGGTAATTATCGTACATGTATTTACATAGATTAAATTGAGCTCAAATTTTCCTTACAAATCTGAACGGGTGAAAAAAATAACAAATTTTATGAAGGCAGCTGTTTCGTGACTATGTTTGCGCACATGCCCAACAGCCTCCATATATATATGGAGCATGCTTCATGTGCGATATGGTGAATCTACTAAAATTGATGTAAGATGAGTTGGACATCATGTATCTTTAGCAGGTAATATTATCGGGAATCATAAAACTTGTTCCGGATATTCAGTTTGATGTTAAAATTTTAAAAATACTGATCTGTAATCACTCAACTTACGTTTTTGTGTAATTACAGTCACTTCATCTGTATCCGGACATATCATGCACTTATGTGGCAGGCTAACATGACTGTAGGGACGTGCATGTGTTTTTCTTTTTGAGAAACACTCCCGCTCTATTTTTAATTGCGCAGAAGCCCCTCATCAACACTTGTGGGTCCCAATTGACAGCGTGCTATAGATGAATAAAAGAAATGAGAAATAAAAAGCCGCTTGCGGGCTCGAACTCACGACATCATGTACACACATGACATGTCCCAAGCACTGCAACAAGTAGTTTTTCACGTGTACGAACAGATATATCTTTTTTTTTCTTTTGCGGATGATATCTTCTTTTTATTTTACAAGTCAAAGCAGGGTTTAGCTGATATTTCACTTCGATTCTGATGGTCTCCACCATTAAATTTTGCAATTTTAGCTGATATCTACATGCAAAAAATGCACTGGGGAGAGACTCGAACTCGCAAGCTGGCCTCACCTAGCAGATATGCAGTACTAAACGCTGAAACGTGCAGAAGCTTGTTTTTTCTAGTTTCAACTTTCTATATTTCAATGTCAAAAAAGTTTGAACTCAAAATCGGTTTGAATAAATCCGCGCGAAAAAATCCGCTCACCCTCGGCTAGTCGTCGTCGCCAACATATAAAATTATGTATTTCTCCTTAGACACATGAACAAGTATGGATTTTGAAATGGCAAAAAATTCCTCTCACCCTCAAAATGGTCAAAATTCTTTCAGACAAATCAACGAAAATTTTGGTTGAATTCAAATAATTGTAAATTTAAAAATCTAGATAGAATAAAATATAGCGCATAATGAATATATCATTTCTATCTTGATGGTCAGTCCATTATTAACTAGCAACTGGCCCGGGTTCGAATCTTGTGTAAGTTACATTTTTGCCATAATCGATACAAAAATAATTAAAATGTTTGTGCCTCATGATTTGAACTCTAGACCTAGAGGTGTGAAGAAAACTGACCTACCGCAACAGTACAAAATTGGATTTTAATTTGAAGTGACGCAAGTCCCCTTTGAAATAGGAATTCAGCAAGCTTATTGCTAACAACGTCGTCGTCTTTGCATATGGTTGAATTTGTAGCTGTCCGCCAAAAATAAAGAATGTATTTGTGGGGCTGGCCAATATAATAGCGTGTGCATCGAAGTACTAGACATCAAGGACGTCCATCGTGGTGGTTAGCACGCGGGACGGGAGTGAATAGGTTTCTAGTTTGAATCCTCACAACCCAATTAGTTTTAAATCGTCAAATCTTTCTCGCATCCATTGGCAGGTGGGTCCCACACAGGTACAAGGAGTAGGCTGCCTGACAAGTGGGGCCGACGGACGCAATTAATTGTACTTACTACGTGCGAATAATTTATATAGACATAATTATCAAAAAGCATAGGATATTTCTGCAAAAAAAGACATCACGTGCATCACACCTAGCACCTCCTCCACTAACCACTAGTAGAAAAAGGGTCAAACGTGAAGCACATTAGTGCCGGTTTGAATTTGAGCCGGCACTAATGTGTGCATTAGTGCTGATTTCAACAGCTAGCCGGCCGCTCTCATTAGTACCGATTCGTGGCGAACCTTTAGCACCGGTTCGTGCCACAAACCGGTACTAAAGTGAGTGGTGGTGGGATGTTGTCAGTCCGGGGCCCCTCCAGCACCTTTAGTACCGGGTCGTATCACGAACCGGTACTAAAGGTCGTTCTACATAGACCCTTCGTCCACCCGAGCTTGCTCTGTTCTTTCCCTTTCCCCTCTCCTCTCTGTTCTTTTTCCTCTTCCTCTCAAACTCATCACACATTTTGCCCAAAATTTGTTAAGATTTGAAGGCCCCCATCCATTCAAATGATCACAAAGGTTAGCAACTTTGTCCTTTCATCTCTCATTGCTAGATTAGCTCGTGCAATGCTTTATATAGTGATTGATTTTTGAGTTTAGTAATTTGGGAGAATTATATATATGTGCTAGTATTTGATTTATATGCAATTTGAGGTCAAAAATAACACTTAGTTTGCATATGTAGGTGTGGTTTACTTAGTACCTTCTAAATCTCCGTCGTAACCACCGTCGATCGCTCGCAACGTCCCGTCGCCGGCACCACCTTGTGGTGAGCCTCTTGTTCATGAAGTTTTATATAAAAAATTGATGTTTGTGTGATTTGGATATATAGTTACTCGTATAATTATCTTACCCATACGTTGTTTGTTATACATAGTGCCATGGTTTTGATATCCGTCCCCGTCGGCCCTCGTCCGGGTTATGATTCGGATGTGGTATATTCTCTTTTAAAACTATTCATTGCATTTCGTGTTTATGACAAATTATGCCCATCAAGTTGACATAGATATTTGTATGTAGGAGGTAGTTGAACCGGAAATTCCAACCAACCCTATTGTCGAGAGGTTAAATTTAGTTGAAAGAGAAAACGAGGATTTGAAGGAAAAGTTGAAAAGAATTGAGTGGGAGATGATGGAATTGGAGTTGCATGTTGCTGATGTCATCGATGATCACAAGATTAAGATGGAGAAAATGCGCTTGAAGATTAGAAAGATTAGAAAATATGTCATTCATAGTGAGGCTTGGTATCATTATGCTGTTGGATCAATTGTTACCTTAGTTGCGATCTTGATCGCATTTGTTGTTGCATTTAAATTCTTTAGCTAGAGAGTTATTTGTTTGTTGCATTTAAGTGTTGTATGATTTTTATGTATGAACTTTATGTATTGTATTAATTTGGTGTTTTCGGTGCTGTGTATTGAAGATGAGCCGGCAATGGATGTACAATGACCGATGTTGTTCCGAGTTCATTAATGGCGTGCGTACTTTTCTGCTTGCGGCAGAGGCAAACAAGCGGGCGGATGGTTTTATGCCTTGTCCATGTGCTGGCTGTAAGAATGGTCACAATTACTCTACATCAAGAACCATTCACGTCCACCTGTTTGAGTTCGGTTTCATGCCCCACTATAATGTTTGGACCAAGCATGGAGAAAGATGGGTTATGATGGAAGACAATGAAGAAGAAGAGGACGACGACAGCTATCCTGGCCATGGGTTCCCTGAATACGATGATACAACAATGAGGAAAGAAGCTGAGCCGGTAATGCGGGAAGAAACTGAGCCGGCAATGCAGGAAGAAACTGAAGAAGAGGCATCGAATGAGCCCGTTGATGATCTAGGTCGGTGAAAGATCGTGGATGTCGCCTAGAGGGAGGGTGAATAGGCGCTTTAAAATAATTACGGTTTAGGCTTGAACAAATGCGGAATAAACCTAGCGGTTAATTTGTCAAGCACAAAACCTACAACAACTAGGCTCACCTATGTGCACCAAAAACTTATGCTAAGCAAGATAAACTACTAGGTGATAGCAAGATATATGATAAGAAACAATATGGCTATCACAAAGTAAAGTGCATAAGTAAAGAGCTCGGGTAAGAGATAATCGAGGCACGCGGAGACGACGATGTATCCCGAAGTTCACACCCTTGCGGATGCTAATCTCCGTTTGGAGCGGTGTGGAGGCACAATACTCCCCAAGAAGCCACTAGGGCCACCGTAATCTCCTCACGCCCTCGCACAACGCAAGATGCCGTGATTCCACTAAGGGACCCTTGAGGGCGGTCACCGAACCCGTACAAATGGCAACCCTTGGGGGCGGTCACCGAACCCGTACACTTTGGCAACCCTTGGGGGCGGTAACCGGTACCCATCAAATTGCTCGGGGCGATCTCCACAACCTAATTGGAGACCCCGATGCTTGCCCGGAGCTTTACACCACAATGATTAAGCTCCGAACAACACCAACCGTCTAGGGCGCCAAGGCACCCAAGAGGAACAAGCTCTAGGGTGCCCAAACACCCAAGAGTAATAAGCTTCTCAAACTTCACTTCCACGTATCACCGTGGAGAACTCAAACCGATGCACCAAATGCAATGGCAAGGGCACACGGAGTGCCCAAGTCCTTCTCTCTCAAATCTCACCGAAGCAACTAATGCTAGGGAGGAAAATGAGAGGAAGAACAAGAAGGAGAACACCAAGAACTCCAAGATCTAGATCCAAGGGGTTCCCCTCACAAAGAGGAGAAAGTGATTGGTGGAAACGTGGATCTAGATCTCCTCTCTCTTTTTCCTCAAGAACTAGCAAGAATCATTGGAGGGATTGAGAGTTAGCAAGCTCGAAGAAGGTCAACAATGGGGGAAGAACACGAGCTAAAAGGATTGGGTTCATTGGGGAAGAAGACCCCCTTTTATAGGTGGGGAAAAATCCAACCGTTATGCTCACAGCCCGCACAGAGCGGTACTACCGCTCCAAGGAGCGGTACTACTGCTAGGGCGGAAGTACCCCTTTGAAAAACAACAGCGAGGAGGCAAAAGGCCAGAAGAACCGCCGGAGCGGTACTACCGCTCGTCCTCACGGTACTACCGCTCGACCTCACGATACTACCGCAAATGGTAGCGGTACTACTGCTTGCGAGCGGTACTAAAAAAATACATCCGGGCCTACCACCGCAAGACTTGGGACGAGTTTTTGGTCTGGAGCGGTACTACCGCTGTAGGAGCCGCAGTAGTACTGCTCTGGAGCAGTAGTAAAAAATTACATCCGCTCCAATTCGCGGTAGTACCGCTGCAGCCTTTTCAGAACACCAAAACTGCCACAACTTTTGCAAACGGACTCCGAATTCGATGAAACTAAGTTTGTTGGAAAGCTAGAGACAAGGGCTAACACAATCTTCAAAGAAATATCAATAAGAAGCAAATGAGAAAAGTCCCATAAGAAAATGGTGAGAACCCTTCCTCGGAAAAGACCGGTAAAACCTCCAACACCGAAAACATCATAGAAGATGCATGCGAACTCCGTTTTCGATGAACTCAAGCTTGTCATCAAGATGACCATAAGTTCTAAGACTCACAAAGAGAACCAAACAAGAACCAAGAAAGATGATGCAAGGATGCAATGGTTTGAGCTCTCTACTAACGATACGATCAAGCTACCAACTTGAGAGCCCCCCTTGATAGTACGGCAAACGATCCTATAACCCGGTCTCCAAACTACCACCATGAGACCGGTAAAATAGAAAACCTATCAAGGGCAAACCTTTGCCTTGCACATGGTCCACTTGATCTAGATGATGACGATCTTGACTCCCTCAAGTTGGACCATCTTTCTTGATTGTGTTGGCTCGATGAAGACTAGATGATTGCTCCCCCATAGTCCACTATGGGTGAGCCACTCTTCGGCACATCTTCACAAGTCCATTGTCACCACAATGGACGGCAAGCTTCAAGCACTTGATCTCTTCGCGATGATCCACTTGAACTTGCACACGGCAATCTTGATGACGATCACCACTTGATGTCATCCTCTCCATGGGTTGAGTGATATCTTCCTCTTGACACAAGCCCATGAACACGTACCTAACCCCACGTAGAACTCTCACATAGACCATGGGTTAGTACACAAAGCACAATGGACAATGCTTACCAAACCATGGGATCACTTGATCCCTCTCGGTACATCTTCTACGCTTTGTGAGTTGATCAACTTGATTCACTCTTGACTTAGTCTTGATCAACCTTAAATCTTTCCAACTCTCTTCATTTGGATGATGTCTTGAAGGTAAACATGAATGATCACACAATCTTCTTCTTCAAGACATGCTTGCAATAAGCTCAACTCTCACATGACCAAGCTTTGGATAATTCCTTAATAGCACCTTGGTCAACACAAACTCTCCTTGAAACCAACACATGTACTCCAAGAAAAGCCTATGCACAAAACCTTCAAATATAACTCAAGGCAACCATTAGTCCATAGAGATTGTCATCAATTACCAAAACCAAACATGGGGACACCGCATGTTCTTTCAATCTCCCTCATTTTGGTAATAGATGACAATCACTTTCAAGAGAGTTTATACAAGGAATTATGCATCACCATGCACTGCAACAACCAATAATGCATGCGAATGAGATGCAAAAGCTAAGGAAACATAAACCAAAGCTTCTCCACAAAACTCTCTGAAACTTCTCCCCCATTGGCATCGATTGCCAAAATGGCGAAAAGCTTAGAAGGCCAATATAGATTGTGGTCCTCCATAAATTGTGTATTTCTCAACAAGAGAGTGGAATGCAATACACACATCCAACGGTAAATACTTGGAGGAAGACAAACTATATTGAGGCCCAAAGATTGCAAAAGGAGGATATGCCACAAAGACATAACAAGGAGAGAAACAAGCAATCAAGCAGTCAAAAGATATCTATTGAAGCAAGCTATCAAAAGATACCAATTGAACCAACTAGGCCAATGATCCTACGAGCCACATGAATAAAAGATATTATGATATGAGCAAAGGAGTGTTCTAAAGAAACTAGAGAGGCTCCCCATGATTTGTGCACACATAAGAATATTTGAATTTGGAAACAAAGTGCACAAAATAGGATCATAGCTCCCCCAAAATCAATAGAAACTTACAACAAGTGCAAGTGAGCATATAGGAAACTAAGCCTAGTACATGTAGAAAACACATGGTTGAGCAATAAGTGAAAGAGGCAACTTAAGAATGGGCTCAACCAAAATGATGTGTGTGAGTCAAGGCAATGTACTTGAGAAGACTAATGTACGGATGAGCATTAAGCATCAATAAAGTCTTGAAAGATTGAGGCAACACAGTGCAAGGCCTATCATTCCCACACACAACAAGCAAATGGGTTCACAAGCTTACTAATAAGCATATAGAGAACCTATGCTTGTGACAACCCGCGGTGAAGATAGAAGATGAAAGATGCGTCAAGACGAGGGATGCCAGTTAAGATGGCAAAAACCTCGTAAAGAAAAGCATGAGGAAAATAATGTTCACCACACAAGAGCGCATCAAGATGCAACGATAGAAGACACGCACTCAAGGCAAAAGCTTTCATGGAGCCGCCAAAGAAATAACATAAGAAAGACAAGGTGGACGTGAAAGAAAGGATATCATCTAGAGATGTAATTTCTCTCAAGTGTATATGGTTCTAGGTAGACTAGATCATGATGATATATATCTACAAAGAAGGATGTACACCCGAAATAGTTACAACACGAAGGAACAAGATATCCAAAAGGAAGTCATACATATACTAATAAGATATTTGCTTGGAAGCATATCACATGGCTAGATATGGTCTTATAGTATATAAATGAATTCCTACCACACACCCATCAAAGACATCACAACTAGCAACAAGACATCATTGTTGGGATGCTTTGAGAAAGGAAACAAGTATCACAAGAAAGAATGGATAACATGCCATGATACAACCTACACAAGGTTGATGCAAGAAATGAGTGCATGAAGTATATGAAGATACTTGTTACCGAGATAACATTGGAAGGATGTAGTAGATACCAATTGAAGGTACAAAGTAGTTCATTGATCATCCTAGCTTGACTCCAATAAGCACATGGTGACAACACCTTCCTTGTGAGTGAGCCGAGCATCCAATGCATCTCCACTTGTTCCTAGAACAATAACACAAACAAAATGGTACCCAAACTCATTGGGACCAAAGAGTTAGAGAACCAACAACACATAGGACAAACTCCACATAAATATGTGCATATAGATATGAAAATGAATTTCATGCACATCTCATCCAATTTGAGACTTGGTGGAGTTCCCCCTATATATTGGGTCAAAGAAAGAAAACATGCCAAAGAAACTACAAGAAGTAAATATGCATGCTCAAGACTTTCAAGAACCAAGACCAAAAGACAAAGAAATACCAAGCGAAGAAAAGATACCAAATGAATAAATCATCACTTGGAGGATATCCATAAAAGATACATCAAGGAGTGAGATATCCATTGATACACTCAAAAAGAAAGATGTCAAACTCCCAAAAGAGAGAATGGTTCCAAACAAACCAAGCCCTCTACAAAGTTTCATGATGGCACAAAGCACCAAAAAGAAATGGCTTTCCTTCCACAAACACACACTTGATAAGGATCACAAGATGAGTGTTTTATAGAGAATAGGATAGCTCCCCCAAGACTAGTGCATTATAGAGAATTTGAATTTGAATACAAAATGCACGAGGTGGGATCACCACTTTCACTATATCTAGAAAACACTAGACAAGGTCAAGAAATTAACAAGATCCACAAGTGATATGGAATACAATGGGAGTTTACACAATCCTAGGCAAGAGATAAAGCAAATAAAAGCAAAGGCCAATGTAAAGATGATCAATAATTTCTACCACACATAAGTGAGTACCAATTGTCAAAAGACAAGAAGTATTTGGAAATAATTCCTGGTGGTAGATAACAAGGATATCCGACATCATCTTCACACCAAACAAAAAGCAAATTGCAACTTGTAGAGCTAACATGCCACCTAGGAACAAGATAATTTACAATATCAACACTAGGTGACAATATCTCAAATGTACACATTTTCTAGGCTAGTAATATACACATAGCATATTACTCCCCCATAATGTGATACCAATTAAGGATAAACAAGAGGCAAATAAAAGGATCCAACAAGAGATAATTAATGGACTATTTAGAATTTGAATTTCTCATGAGAAGACATACCACATAGTGACTAGATAATCTTGAAATATCAATACTAGATGGTATTACTCATGTACACACATTTATAGCATTGTGAGGTGCACAAAGCACATCACTCCCCCATAATGGGATATTCCATTAATCTCTCACAAGAGCCAACTAAGAAATAAACAAGATGCGAAAAGGCTCAACACACAACACACACATACATGATGTGCAAACCAACATACACATACTTGATTTCTCAAGATAAGCAAATTGGAAGCACAACATATACAAGCACATGCAAGGTACAAAACCACAACATGCTAAGGGGCAAGTAACTTTCAAGTAAACAATTTAAGCACGAGTTACCGCAAGGAGGAACACTGGATATAAGATAGAAACTTGATAACCCGAATTACTTGGCTTGAGACAATAAGAATGATGAAGTCCCCTTAATTCTTCATAATGTAGCCAAGTCTCCAAAGACCTCCAACAACACCTATTGATCAAGTATGAGCTAGTTGGTCCCCAACCAAGTTGGGTCCTAAGAGGTTAGTCACAATAGGCTTGGCTACCCAAATGGTTCTTTGCTTCAAACCACTTTGAGTACCAACAAACTTGGCAACCACATTGCCAACCTTATCCTTCCCAAGAGAATAGACATCATCAATAATAATTGGGTTGGATAAGTTACCACTAGTGCATGAAGAAGCGAGGTGACCTTTCTCGCGACATAGGTAGCAACTTCTACTCTTCACTTTCTTCTCACTTGATTTCTCAACTTGAGAAGCATAAGCTTGAGTCTTCTTGGGAAGAGGCTTTTCTTCAACTTGAGGTTGAGAATGAGAGTGAACTTGTGGCCGCTTCCCTTGTTGCTTGTCACTAATGGGCTTCTTCTTCAATGGGCAAGATCTAACATGATGCCCTTCTACTTTGCACTTGAAGCAAACAATCTTGGCCGAATTCTTGACTTGTTCTTGGCCCTTCTTTTTGTTCACCTTGGACTTCTTCTTCTTGTTGGAGTTGAATCCAAGTCCACCTTTGTCATTGGGGGATTTTTGCACACTCAAGATATTGTTGAGTGTGAATTTCCCTTCATGACTCTTTTCCAAGTCTTTCTTCAAAGAAGTGACTTGGGCCTTGAGCTCTTTGATTTCCTCTACATGGTTAGTATCAACACAAGTACTAGAGGAAGTATAAGCTTCATCGTTAGAGCAACATGGCAAGGAAAGAAATTCATCACAAGATGTACCAATGTTATGCATGGATGAATCGCGAGGACTGGCACAAGGAAATATAGCATTTTGACCAAAAGTAGTGCTAGTATCCACATGCGGCTCACTAGATGTTACCTTAGCAAGCATGGCCTCATGAGCTATCTTTAGCACATTATGGGATACTAGAAGATCATCATGAGAGCTTGTGAGGTTTACATGATTTTCTTCCAACATCCCATAATTGCTAGATAGCAACTCAAGTTGAGCCCTTAGCTCAACATTCTCCTTTAATATGGATGCCTCACAAGAGATAGAGTTAGTAGCACAAGCATCATCATTAGCAATAAGAGGAGAAGACAACTTGGCAAGCTCTTTTGAATATGAAGCTTTAAGTTGAGCATGAGACTCGGTGAGTTTGATGAGCTCACCCTTGATGACCCTTGAGCCATTTTCGAGGTGCTCAAAATCCTCAAGGAGTCTAGCATGAGCAACTTCAAGCTTAGCATTTTTAGTTTTGAAATCATTGGCCACCTCGAGTGCTCTATCATGAGATTCATTTATTCTAGATAATTCTAGAGCAAAGGTCTCCTCAAGAGATTCGGATGTGGTTTGTTCATGTTTAAGAGCTTGAGATAGCTCCGCGATCTCATTTGTGTAATCACGCTCATGAGCTTGCATTTTATCAATGGCGACCTCATGCTCCTCTAGATGAGATTCCAACTCCTCAATGTATTTCTTGCCTTCAATGGCAAGAGACATGATTTCCATGAAGTTGGAACGAGCAAGTTTATTTTTGTGAAGAGCTTTAAAAATCATTTCTCCCTTAGTTTTTAAGGAGGCAACATTATCATTCTCTTCATCATAATCAACATCATCATCACTCTTGCCATCATCACAAGATATATTGGGATTCAAAGTGGGAGATACCTTTGAAGCCTTGGCCATAAGGCAAAATGCAATAGATGATGATGAAGGATCTGTTGAAGCACCATTCAAGACCACATCTTGTTCCATGGGGTGTTGGGTTTCCTCTACATTGTTAGCACAACAATTCGAGGACATATATGCATTTTTATCATGGCAACAAGACATAGTAAACATATCATCATGGGATTTAGTCAAGCAATGTCTACATGATATGCAAGGACTATCAACACAAGCATGTGAAACATTTGGAGTGCTCGAAGTGTTAAAGCCCAAAGAAGGAGCATTGCAATAAGATAGTGATGAAGGATCATCCACAATAAACATACTATCATCATTGCAATGACCAACACTACTCACCATATCATTACCTTGTGGCAAGCCACATGTAGTTGAAGTAGAAGAAGTTGAGAAGACTATACGGCCAGATGTGGAGGGAGAACAATCATCCCCACAAAACTTGGACACGCCATATTTATCTTGAAGCTTTGTCCACAACTCATGAGCATCCCGGAACGGCATGAGTTGAAATATAACTACATTGCTCAAAGCATCGAAAAGCACATTAGAAGCTTGAGCATTGAGATAAGAGTTTTTCTCATCCTCTAAAGATAATCTTTGAGGATCCTTTGGAGGAGAAAAACCAATATCTACAATTCGCTCTAAATTTGGGTCCATGACCCTAAAGAGATTAAGCATGCGAATTACCCAAACATCAAAATTTGTGCCATCGAAACTAAGAGTGTGAGAGAATCCTAATCCCCTAGTCGACATCTTTACTCTCTAAGCGGTTAAGCCTAACAAAGAGAGACGAGGCTCTGATACCAACTGAAAGATCGTGGATGTCGCCTAGAGGGGGGGTGAATAGGCGCTTTAAAATAATTACGGTTTAGGCTTGAACAAATGCGGAATAAACCTAGCGGTTAATTTGTCAAGCACAAAACCTACAACAACTAGGCTCACCTATGTGCACCAAAAACTTATGCTAAGCAAGATAAACTACTAGGTGATAGCAAGATATATGATAAGAAACAATATGGCTATCACAAAGTAAAGTGCATAAGTAAAGAGCTCGGGTAAGAGATAACTGAGGCACGCGGAGACGACGATGTATCCCGAAGTTCACACCCTTGCGGATGCTAATCTCCGTTTGGAGCGGTGTGGAGGCACAATGCTCCCCAAGAAGCCACTAGGGCCACCGTAATCTCCTCACGCCCTCGCACAATGCAAGATGCCGTGATTCCACTAAGGGACCCTTGAGGGCGGTCACCGAACCCGTACAAATGGCAACCCTTGGGGGCGGTCACCGAACCCGTACACTTTGGCAACCCTTGGGGGCGGTAACCGGTACCCATCAAATTGCTCGGGGCGATCTCCACAACCTAATTGGAGACCCCGACGCTTGCCCGGAGCTTTACACCATAATGATTAAGCTCCGAACAACACCAACCGTCTAGGGCGCCAAGGCACCCAAGAGGAACAAGCTCTAGGGTGCCCAAACACCCAAGAGTAATAAGCTTCTCAAACTTCACTTCCACGTATCACCGTGGAGAACTCAAACCGATGCACCAAATGCAATGGCAAGGGCACACGGAGTGCCCAAGTCCTTCTCTCTCAAATCTCACCGAAGCAACTAATGCTAGGGAGGAAAATGAGAGGAAGAACAAGAAGGAGAACACCAAGAACTCCAAGATCTAGATCCAAGGGGTTCCCCTCACAAAGAGGAGAAAGTGATTGGTGGAAACGTGGATCTAGATCTCCTCTCTCTTTTTCCTCAAGAACTAGCAAGAATCATTGGAGGGATTGAGAGTTAGCAAGCTCGAAGAAGGTCAACAATGGGGGAAGAACACGAGCTAAAAGGATTGGGTTCATTGGGGAAGAAGACCCCCTTTTATAGGTGGGGAAAATCCAACCACTAGGGCGGAAGTACCCCTTTGAAAAACAACAGCGAGGAGGCAAAAGGCCAGAAGAACCGCCGGAGCGGTACTACCGCTCGTCCTCACGGTACTACTGCTCGACCTCACGGTACTACCGCAAATGGTAGCGGTACTACTGCTTGCGAGCGGTACTAAAAATATACATCCGGGCCTACCACCGCAAGACTTGGGACGAGTTTTTGATCCGGAGCGGTACTACCGCTGTAGGAGCCGCGGTAGTACTGCTCTGGAGCAGTAGTAAAAAATTACAGCCGCTCCAATTCGCGGTAGTACCGCTGCAGCCTTTTCAGAACACCAAAACTGCCACAACTTTTGCAAACGGACTCCGAATTCGATGAAACCAAGTTTGTTGGAAAGCTAGCGACAAGGGCTAACACAATCTTCAAAGAAATATCAATAAGAAGCAAATGAGAAAAGTCCCATAAGAAAATGGTGAGAACCCTTCCTCGGAAAAGACCGGTAAAACCTCCAACACCGAAAACATCATAGAAGATGCATGCGAACTCCGTTTTCGATGAACTCAAGCTTGTCATCAAGATGACCATAAGCTCTAAGACTCACAAAGAGAACCAAACAAGAACCAAGAAAGATGATGCAAGGATGCAATGGTTTGAGCTCTCTACTAATGATACGATCAAGCTACCAACTTGAGAGCCCCCCTTGATAGTACGGCAAACGATCCTATAACCCGGTCTCCAAACTACCACCATGAGACCGGTAAAATAGAAAACCTATCAAGGGCAAACCTTTGCCTTGAACATGGTCCACTTGATCTAGATGATGACGATCTTGACTCCCTCAAGTTGGACCACCTTTCTTGTTTGTGTTGGCTCGATGAAGACTAGATGATTGCTCCCCCATAGTCCACTATGGGTGAGCCACTCTTTGGCACATCTTCACAAGTCCATTGTCACCACAATGGACGGCAAGCTTCAAGCACTTGATCTCTTCGCGATGATCCACTTGAACTTGCACACGGCAATCTTGATGACGATCACCACTTGATGTCATCCTCTCCATGGGTTGAGTGATATCTTCCTCTTGACACAAGCCCATGAACACGTACCTAACCCCACGTAGAACTCTCACATAGACCATGGGTTAGTACACAAAGCACAATGGACAATGCTTACCAAACCATGGGATCACTTGATCCCTCTCGGTACATCTGCTACGCTTTGTGAGTTGATCAACTTGATTCACTCTTGACTTAGTCTTGATCAACCTTGAATCTTTTCAACTCTCTTCATTTGGATGATGTGTTGAAGGTAAACATGAATGATCACACAATCTTCTTCTTCAAGACATTCTTGCAATAAGCTCAACTCTCACATGACCAAGCTTTGGATAATTCCTTAATAGCACCTTGGTCAACACAAACTCTCCTTGAAACCAACACATGTACTCCAAGAAAAGCCTATGCACAAAACCTTCAAATATAACTCAAGGCAACCATTAGTCCATAGAGATTGTCATCAATTACCAAAACCAAACATGGGGGCACCGCATGTTCTTTCAGTCGGACCATTGCCAGTGCAAAGAGAAACTGCACAAGTGATTTGGAGAAGAAGAAGTTGCAGCGCATGTTAGAGGATCACAAAAATTGTTGTACCCGAATTGAGTAGGTGACAAGAAAAAGCTGGGCACCACACTGGAATTGCTACAATGGAAGGCAGAGAATGGTGTATCTGACAAGGGATTTGGAAAGTTGTTCGTACGATGAGCCAAAGCGGCACATAGTTCTTTCTCGGAAGAGAAACATCGTGGGAGTGGATGACAAGACAGACATGTCAGGAGATTATGAAAAGTTTGATGAAATTGCTCCATTCACAGTGAATGTTGACCCGAGAATCCAGTTAAATGATGAAGATTTTCCATGGCTACGGCGCAAAGGGACACACGCGAAGAAAAAGTTTCACACCCAAAGATCTGGGATGTGATCGGCTTCACTATCATCACTTTCTTCTGTGTTTCACACCCAGGAGGGAATCTCTGTAATAGTTAGGGTAGCTAGTTATGTGTTTTGGCATTTGAAACGCGAAGAAATTTTATGTGCAAGCAAATTCTTTCATGCATTTACTGATTTTTCAGCTAAATGACCCTGAAATTGAAAAGCATTCCAAATGAACTCAGAAAAGGTTGAAAGTTGTCATGGTATCATAATTTCACCCACATACCATGTGCAAAAAAGTAGAGAGGGTTACCGCAAAAACTGGATGCACTTCATGTACAAAATGGACAATCTCTTTCGAAGTATCAGGGTTTCGGACGAAAACTCATCCGTTACAAAGGCATTTCATTTTTTAAATAACCTAAGCATTACCAAATTAAATATAATGATAAAACACACTAATATTAAACATAATAAAAAAGAATCACTGAAAAATCTATTTTCGAAGTTAAGTTATTCACAAACTAGTGATTCACACAAATTTCAAATAATTCAAAATTTAAACTATTCAAATTTGTAAACTACCGGTACTAACAGAAAGTTTGTAATTTTTTGTACCTAAAGCAAAAATATTCACAAAGAAACTCTAAATACAGCAAAAACAACTCAAAAATAAATAAATAAAATAAATAAAACAAAAAAATAAGAAAAAAAAAGCCCACCTACTGGGCCACGGCGGCCTGCATACGACTAGAAACCCAAATTCTAGTTCGGCCAGGATGCAGGTCCGCTAGCCCAGTAGGCCCAACAGGGCATCGCAGCAGTGGTAGGCCCAGAAGGCATGCTTAAGAGAGGAGCTCGAGACAGCAGCGCGGGCGGGGCTTATAAGCAGGTGCGAGTGCCCCTCGGCTAGCGAGGTGGGACTAAACTTTTGCGCCCCTCGCGTGGCAACGCACACCTTTAGTACCGGGTCGTGGCTCCAAACGGTACTAAAGGGGGGCCTTTAGTACCGGTTGGCGCCACCACCCGGTACTAAAGGGGGTGCGGTTCCCGTCGCTTCGCCTGGCCAAAACAGACCTTTAGTACCGGTTGGTGGCTCCAACCGGTACTAAAGGTGGGTTCTATATAAGAAAACACTTCAAAAAATGGTCAGTTTCTCATCTCTCCTTGCTTCTTTCTCCTCTATCCCATCGCCGCCGCCCCTAGTCGCCGCCCCCATCGCTGTCCCCGTCGCCGTCTGTCGCCGTCGCCGTCCCCGTCGTCCCCGTCGCCGCGCCGCGCCCCGTCGCCGCGCCCCGCACCGTCCTCCCGTCGTTCCCACCCGGCCCGTCCCCGTCCCCGTCGTCGCCGCCCCGTCCCCGTCGCCGTCTCCGTCCCCGTCGCCGCCCACCGTCGTCGTGCCTCGCCGATGAGCTCCTGCCCCGGCCACCAACCACACACACACACACATTGTTATAGAATTGTTAGCAATCTTTCTGTTTTTTAGTTATAGAATTATTAGAAATTTTAGTTTTAGTTATAGAAATGTAAGTTATATAGAAATATTAGAAATGTTAGTTATATAGAAATGTTAGTTATATTAGAAATGTTAGTTATATAGAAATGTTAGTTATATATAGAAATGTTTTTTAGTTATAGAAATATTAGAAATGTTAGTTTTAGTTATAGAAATATTACAAATGTTAGTTTTAGTTATAAAATTTAGAATTTGCATATATGAAATCACAATCCATCATTTAAAAAATGTTACTTTACTTTTGCGGCATATAGTATTTGTTGTCGACGATGCCCGGCCCGCATCCTCGCTGTCGACCCGTTCGCGACGACGTCCTGCTTCAGAGGACCCATGTCCGGGACTGGGCTCCGCCCGGCTGGCACTGGGAGGTGCTACCTTCAGGGGCGCGACGCTTTGTGAGGAACCCGGCCCCGGGTCCCGTCGTCGACCCTCATCTCCTTTGGTGGCGTTCGCGTGGGCCACTTTCGGTGCGGAGGGAGCCGGCCCCGCCGGAGATGGTACGTCGTCGTGTCAGGGAGGAGGACGAGCACGTCCATTGCTACATGGCTGCTATGGACGTCAGGTTCTCCAATACCTGGCAGGTTCTTTTGGGAGATCACCCGAGCTATGATCCAGTGATGGTCCTTCTCTTTGGGTGTCCACCGCCCGCACCTCAGGAACCGCGAGTGGCCTAGATTACTCTGTAGTATTCGATTTTTATTAGCTTGCTAGCTAGCTAGCTAGCTAGTGATGTATTCGATATTATATCTATTATTCGAGACGATGTATTCGAGATTATATCTATTATTCGAGACGATTTCAAGATTATATCTATTATTCGAGACGATGTATTCGAGATTATATTCGATGATGCTTATTATGTACTATAATTGATTCAGTTTTTCCTTATTAATTGATTGCATCCATGCATTGTAATTTGAATATATTTCTTTTGGATTAGTTAAACAAAACCTATGGCGGACAATACCGGCAGAGAGGGAGAAGAGGCCCTGTTCAATATCATACGCAATCCTCGCGGGCCAGATGATGATCAGAATGAAGAATATTATGACGGCTCCGAATATCTAAACAACACCGGGGAGGGTGATATGATATTCGATCGCGATGACCGAATTGATGAAGTCATGAACTATGAACATGACGAAGAAAATGTTGATCTTGAAACAACAAAGACCGGCGAGGTATATATATTTATATAAGCAGGCATCTGGTGATCATCACATGTTTTAAATGACTTGAAGATATATTAATGAATCAATCTTTCTTCTTTCAGCCATCCGGATCGAGCAAATCTTCAGGCAACAGGAAAAGTGGCCCGACAAAAAGTTGAAGGAGGGCGTAAAGTACAATATCGAGGCCATCAGACCTAATGGCGAACCATTCGCGCCTGAGAAGATTGCGGACAAGTTCATTCGTCAGTGCGGAGTTCTTGTGAAGGACCAACTCCCGATCTCCCTTCAAGAATGGAGAGAGCCAGCAAAGCCATGTCCAGGAGTTACTTTTGTCGATGACAGACAAAAACTTCTGCTTTGGGAAACGCTCATGGAACATTTCACCCTACCAGATCATTTCACAGATGTAGATGTGGAGAAAGTCAAGGACGCTGCTCTTAGGAAGATGGCGGTTGCATTCAAGAACCACAAGATTCGTGAATGGGCCAAGTACGTCAACGGAGGAAGGAAGACTCCAGTATTCGAGGGAACACTAGAGAAGCAAAGTGCTCATTGGGACGATTTCGTGAAATTCAAGGATTCGGAATTATCTAAGGAACGGTCGAGAATAAACAAGTCCAATGCCGCAAAAAAGGATAAGTTTCATAAGCTGGGGCCAGGTGGCTATGCGGTGGGAATGCCTAAGTGGGATAAGTCTGAGAAAGAGATGTTGGATGCAGGTGTCACTCCAGAAACATTGAGCTGGCCCCCCAGGTGCAGGACTTGGTTCTATGCGCATGGGGGGAGTTGGACCCGAAGACAGGCAAAGTTTCGAAGAAGGCATGTCTGGACGGAGCCGAAGATAAGCTACTTGTTGCAATAGAAGAGGCTCGATCGGGGTTGTTTGAGCCCAACAGAGAGAACGACGAGCTTACGCGTGCCCTGGGAAATCCTAAACACCCGGGAAGAACACGAGGCATGGGCGCTATTCCGTGGTATGAGGGGTTTTCAGACTGGAACGCCGACTACAGAACCCGTGCGAGAAAGAAGATTGCGGAGGAGAAGAAGAAGATGGAGGAGGAGCAGAGGAAGCTAGACTATGAATGCCTTCAAGGCCTAGAATCAGCGCACGCGGACTTGGCAGCCAAATTCCAGCGGCAGCAGGAGCAGATCGACTCACTTAGCCAGCAAAGGGGGTCTCAGCAGCTAGCGGATGATCCACCATTGGATAGCACCGTCCCATCCATGCCGAGAAGCAGCGTGGGTTCCGCCCCGGGCGACGCATTGCTGGATAGCTACCCAGTGGATGACATCATGGAGAACACTAACTGCGAGCTACACTTCAAAATGAAGAACATATCCATGAAGGTGGCGGACGCCCTTGCTTTTACAAATCCCCCCGAGGCAACCTTCCATTGCAACCCGATTCCAACGGGCTATGCTCGTGTCTTGGTTGATGAGGTGGTGGACCAATATTCGGGGCTAGAGCTTGACATTCCTGGAGGTGACGATGAGCACACACTGGGAGAGGTGAACCATCGTATCATCCTATGGAGAAAGGATTGCATCATCTTTCAAAGGCCACCGACACCGCGTCATCCAACTCCTCGTCGAAGTCCGCCACCAAGTCAGCAGACTCCCGCTCCTCCAAGTCCACCAACGCGTCAGGGCACTCCTCCTCCAAGTTCGGCACAGCTTCAGGCCACTCCTCCTCCTCCAACTCCGGCAAAGCGTCAGGCCACTCCTCCTCCAATTCTGGCACAGCTTCAGGCCACTCCTCCTCCAAATCCGGCACAGCTTCAGGCCACTCCTCCTCCTCCAACTCAGCCATGTCAGCCGTCTTCGCCGCCTCAGCAATCACGGAAGAGAGCCGCCTCAGCTATGGTGCGTAGCGGTACAAGTCGAGGTAGTACTGGAGGTATAGGCGGAGGCAAGCGATTTCAATGTGGTCCAAGCCTCGCGCCTCTTCCGCAGAGGCCTTACGACAAGTCCGAGGAGGAAAACGTCGCCATATCGAAGGCCGAGGTGGAAGCCCATTTTGCACCGAAACCGCCACTGCCGCCAAGGGAGAAAGTGCCTGTGGAAAAGATTGACCACTTCATTCGTATGGCTAGAGCACCAGCTCCCAAGCCTGTTGACACAGACTATGAGTGCCACATCAAGAAGTTAAATCGAGCGTGTCTACAGAAAGAGGCGAGCTCGAGCTCGAGCAAATCAGCTGGCAAAAGGAGCGGTAAAACCGTTCCCCAGCTGGGAGAACAGGCGGCGCAATCAATCCCCCCGCTTGTTGTGCCAACAACACATGAGAGTAGGCGCACCCAATATTATTGTGGGCAAAACGTTAACGTTTCCGGGGTGGGCGGTGTGGTAATAACCGAGGAGCATATTGCGCAGGCTGAAACGATCGGGATCACTGTTGGACAACTCCTCGATATCGAGCCCATGTCTCCGACTAAAGAGGAGGAAATAAAACGGAAATATGCCCGGGGCCAACCTTTGGTCGAGCCAGAGGAGGTCAATAAGCTCCCAACGAGAATGTATGAATTGCATCAATGGTACATGGACATTATCAAGATTTCCAATCGAGAGTCCCTCATGGTGAATGTCAAGAAGGATCATTACTACCATGAGAAAGCTGTGACCGTTGAGTATTCAGAACTATTTCAGCTATACAATCAAGACGCACTCGACAAATCTATCGTCAGTTGCTATTGTCTGTAAGTGATTTCTTTCTGTAATTTAAGTCTCAAACTAGCTGTAGTGATCATTTTGATCAATCATTACCTGTAATTATCCTCACTATATTCTTTTCTATGGTATTATGAAGGATGAAGATTTATCAAATGAAAAAAGGTGGACGCTATGGCATTGGGTTCGTTGACCCAAATATCACTAATGAATACACATGGAAAATAGATCCATATCACGAAAAAAGTGTAGAGCAAAGCATGCTAGAGTTCTTCAAGGACCTCAAATACAATGAAGATATACTACTTCCTTACAACTTCCAGAGAGTCACACTGTCTTGTACTACAAATTCTGTTTTTCCCTACTAGCTAGCTACATGTTTTTGCTTACATATGCCCGCTTAATTAAGACATGCAAACGTGTGTGCATGCAGATTTCACTGGATCTTGTTAATCATTAAAGTTGATGAAGGAACAGTTGAAGTACTAGACTCACTACTTAAGAAAGCAAGTGACTACACCATCGTGAAGGGGATAGTCAACAGGCAATTTCAATCATTATTAACTATATCTCGGCATATTTAATTAGTTCGTCAGTTCCTGATAACAACTATTTAATAACCCATTTATTCATTTTCTTTGTCGGCGGGCAGGGCTTGGGCAAAGTTCATCAGGGCCACTCCAGGCCCATGGAAACAAAATCTGAAATGGTATCAACCCAAGGTAAGTAATTAAGTAATACTAGCTAGCTGCCATCTCTTTAATTATCATACTCGATTAATTATTATCTGATCAAATTCCATTCTCGTAAAGGCCCTGAAGTAGGCGCCGGGGAATGATCTATGTGCATACTATGTTTGCGAGAACATTCGCATGATGACGTCCGAAAGGAGCAAATCTCAAAGACAAGAGTGGGTACGATATCGATTGTCAGAATACTATTCACAATTTTTACACCATTATTGATATCTAGTCACACAACTAATACACATGCATATTGATGTCCTTCTTAACAGTTCAAAGAGGTGCGGGACAAGCTCCTAGCATAGGACCGCATAGAAGCAATTCAAGAGGAAATAGCGGGATTTTTGCTTGACCAGATCATAGATCCCAAAGGAGAATACTATTACCCGCTACCGCCCCATGAACCACTTCCAATTGTTATCGTGCTCCGAAGACACCAATTAGCTAGGCTAATGCCACTGGCTCCGAAGGCACCAATTAGGAGAAATTGTATATATATATATATATATATATATATATATATATATATACATGTGTGTATATATGTGAATTAATTAATGGTGGTTGTGAGACATTCGTAATGATCGGTTCTACTAGAAATTCTATTTATATATATGCATAACGTGTACAATATGTAGTATCGTAAAATACCAGCAAACGAAAAATAATTAAATGGAAAACACAAAATTAAATGAAAAAGAAATCATAAACCCAAAACCCCCCAACCTTTTAATACCGGTTGATAACACCAACCGGTACTAAAGGGCTCCCTGCCCCCGAAGCTGGCTCGTGCCAGTGGTTGCCCTTTAGCACCGGTTCGTGCTGAACCGGTACTAAAGGGGGGGGGGGCTTTAGTGCCTACAATTTAGTGCCGGTTACCAGACCGGCACTAAAGGGCCTTACGAACCGGTGCTATTGCCCGGTTCTGCACTAGTGAATAGTCGCTGACCGTGGGGCCATGCACGCGTGGCATGCCATGCAAACGACGGATATGCCCGCGTACACACACCATATTTGCATGAGAACGCAAGTTGAGCGACCACAAATCCATATTTTCAAAATTTTAGCACCTTACTAAACATTCAAAGAAGTTCTATGGCTTGGCGGTTTGGTTATTAGGGCCAATGGCAGGGTAGTAGGAGGTGCCCTTGCCGAAATGAAACACAAGTACCCTCCGTAACAATTGAACTCAAAACGGACGCCTAATGTTTTGATACAGAGGTAATATAGACATGAGGGAGTATCAATATGGATATAATGGATATCAAGCGGTCAGCTTGGTAAGCTACCTATAAAATTTGCAATCAAAAAAATAATATGAATAGAATGAACAAACTTGAGGAGGATCGAAGTGCGGAAGACTAAAAGCAAGGCCTAAAAGCGTTGATACAATAGATAATTTAGATGTAAAATACAACGCTTGGTGATCCAATATACATCATCAGGCACTTGGTGATGTAAAACGGCCAGTCTCGCGTCAAAGCCCAACCGCTCACTCTAAAAATTCCCGGTGCCCGCCCGACGCCCGCCTCCTCCGCACGCCGCCTGTCGGCCGCTGTCTGACCCCATGGCCGACTGCGACGGCCCTGCCACCGCCACCGACGATCGACCCACCTCGCTGCAGCCGTCGCCGCCGCTACAACCTTCCCCGTCCCCTCCTTCGCCGCCATGTCGCCACCATCCCGCCGCGCGGTGTCACCCCACCCCGGCACGCACACAGCATGCACGCGCGTAAGTGTATGTACATGGCATGATCCGTGCACCGACTTATTGCATTTACATACGTATTACCACGTGCGAACATGTGCAGACAACGGGAAGGTGGGGCGCGGAGGCAAACCTGGAGCAGTGGACCACGAGCGTGCCGTCGATCACGATGGGCAAGTCCAAGTTCAGCGTCACATTCGACTGGTCGGTGGATCTGATTTTGCCAGGCGTCGTCATCGTCAAGAACAACCGGGCCTCCGATAGAGTTCTTCCTCAAGACCATCGCCGTCGATGTGCCCGACCATGGCACCCTCACCTTCATCGCCAACTCGTAGGTGTACCCACAGGCAATGCATCACACTACAACCGCATCTTCTTCACCGACGACCGATATGTGAATGCCCTTTGATTTGTATATATGCACACTTTAGTTTACTCTTCTTGTAAAACACCATATATATACAAATGCTTCCAAACACATATAGACATTCGTCTTTATGAACGTGCCTTCAGATTTGACAATTAGCATGCACGGCTTCGACCCATGAAGTCTTGTTGATAGTTTCTTATGAACAGCTTCGGCCCATGAAGTCTTGTTGATAGCTTCTTATATGACTATCAAGGACATCAATTTTCTTGTTGATTGCTCTAGTCGATGTTGCCTAGGCACCTATAACTCAAGCGCCACCCATACAGGGTTATGCATGTTGTCGTTCCACACTTTCTTCTGTGACTTACTCGATTACTATTGTTTGTATTTACCTAGAATACATACAATATATTAGAGCATTTACAGCTGGGCGCTCAAAACCGCCTCAAATGCACGAACAGACCGTTCGATCACTGATCGGTAAAAAAAAAGTGGCCCACCCGGGCGCTTCAAACCGGTCTCAAGCACCCGGACAGGTCATCCGGTCACTGGCATTCTTTGACATAACAAAGGCCCTGCGAGAAACTGAGCTCCATGATAGGGCGATACTGGTGGAGCCAATTGATAAGGAAAACAAAATCAATTGGGTCTCATGGGAAAAATGTCGAACCCGAAGAGAGACAACACACTGGGCTTTAGGGACTTATACTCCTTTAATCATATCCCATGTCTTCCCACAAAAAGAAAAATCATACCCCATGTCGTGAGCTCAAGTCATGATATACTCAAATCATCCATCTTTTTTCCCCATCAGTGGCCTTTGTCACATAACACAGTTTCTCCGCTCAGCCAATTATGGTTCATAAATTGTTGTAAGAAAAAAAACTATGGTTGATAGATTTCAATGTTTTCTCCCATCATAACATACGGGCATTTGTGTTAGTTATTAATCACGAAGGAAATAAATAGTCTGACTTTAGCCTCGCAAAAAATAACATTCTAACTTTTCTCGCTTGATTATTGTCACTGCTGACATCGTTGTGCTGACATGATTGCAAGGAAATAGGCGGTTGCATTAGGGCTACTCATAGTGAAAAATATCATATACTAGTATCATGCATATGATACTACTAGTATATGATACTACCTTTATATGTAGTGCATAGTATTATTAGATTAGTATCATATGTGATCTTATTTATTGCCATGCATGACATATAGTAGCATAACATGCGAACCAATCTGTGATTGGATGGTTAGAGGGACAGTGATATCCCCAGCCCACCAGGGTTCAAGTCCTGGTGCTCGCATTATTTCTGACTTTGTAAATCTCAAGATGATATGGCGGCTCAGTCTCTCGAAGATGCTCATAGAGGTAGGGTGTGTGTCCGTGTTCATAGAAATGAGTGTATGCGTGTATGTATGAGCGCTTGCATTTGTACTGTGTTAAATAAAAAATATAGTAGCATAACATTTATTACGATATAGTATCTACCTATATTACTTTAATCCTTTCTCTCTTCTTTAATTGTCTGCCACATCGGCATGTTTACTAGTCCTGAGCGCATGGTACTAAGATACCACGACTATGACCAGCCTAATGTATTGGTGTTGTGTGTGGGGTTGGCCTGCCTAGGGGTAGCTTCCGTGGACGGTCCTTTGTCGGATGAAACTTCTGCTTTACGTTTGTGGTTGCATCATCATGAAAACACAATCGATATCTTGTCTCCGTACCCTAATAATGATGCATCTGCAGTCCAACGCGGCAGTGCCCAACGGGAGGTCACACCCTCCATTTCGTCCATCTATAAATAGCCTTGGTTGCTCTCCAAGCTCTCACACACCACACCACCAGACTCCTCACATATATAGAAGCATACGTACGTAGGAACCAAGAAGATGTTTGGCGGCATCGCGAGCGACCACAGGGTCACGGGGGGGCTCAACTTGAGGGGCTCCGTTACTCTGATGCGCAGGGACGTGCTCGCCTTGAACGACTTCGACACCACCGTCGGCGACGGCGGCCTCGCCGACACCCAGTTCCTCGACGGGGGAGTCACCTGCCAGCTCATCATCTCCACCCTCGTCGACCACAGTGAGCTAGCACTCCCTTAATTCTCTCAGCGTGCACGTGCACGTGACGTGAGCGCTCATTTTGCGTTTGTAAATTCGTACATAGAAAAGCAGATCTCCTTACACAAGGACGAAATTATAAGTAAAGAACAGAGGAACATCAAAACAAAATGACACCATTATTGCATGTAATGCTTGAGACATGGACAAAAAAGGGCGCGCACGTACACACAGCACGCACGCACGTACGTGTACGTATATGGCATGATCAATCATCGACGCACTGCCTTATTGCACTTGTACGTGTGCAGACAACGGGAAGCGCGGGAAGGTTGGCGCGGAGGCGAACCTGGAGCAGTGGACCACGAGCCTGCCGTCGATCGCGGCGGGCGAGTCCAAGTTCAGCGTCACGCTCGACTGCCCGTCGGATCTGTTCGAGCTGCTAGCCATCATCGTCGTGAACCACACGGCCTCCGAGATCTTCTTCAAGACAATTAAAATCCACGATGTCCCTGGCCGCGGCACCGTCACCTTCATCGCCAACTCGTGGGTGTACCCACAGGCGGTGTACCACTACAACCGCGTCTTCTTCACCAACGATGTGAGTTGGAGCGATCCTACCCGTACCAGCAGAGGATCGATGAAACATTTAGTTTGCTTGCTCAGTGCCCCATGCATTAATTTGATCGGGTCTGCTGGAACAAACGTGCAGACGTACCTGCCGGAGCAGATGCCGGCGGCGCTAAAGCCCTACCGCGAGGACGAGCTCCGGAACCTGAGGGGCGACGACGAGCAGGGACCGTACAAGGTCCATGACCGAGTCTACCGCTACGACGTCTACAACGACCTCGGCGACGACCGTGACATCCTCGGTGGCTCCAAGGTCCTTCCCTACCCGCGCCGCTGCCGCACCGGCCGGAAGCCCTCGGAAAACAGTGAGAGCCTCTCCTGCTCGCTTCCTCTTTCTCTAGCCGTGTAGGACTGAGTTTGACGATTGCACGTCCCGCAGAACCCGACCACGAGAGCCAGGCAAAGGACATCTATGTGCCACGTGACGAGATGTTCGGACATCTCAAGCAGAAGGACTTCCTCGTCAACACGATCGAGGCGACAATGGAATTCGCCAAGGCCGAAATCAAGGAGTTTGTCAAACACTTCCTGGGTGATTTCGACTCCTTCGCGGACGTCCTCAAGCTCTACGAGGGCGGTGTCAAGCTCCCCAACACCCCAGCCCTCCAGGAGGTGCGCAAGCGCTTGCCGCTCCAGCTCGGACAGGACCTCGTCCCCATTGATGCCGGTTCCGTCCTCTTCAGCTTCCCCAGGCCACAAATCATCGAAGGTAAGAATGTTTACGTGCTAAAATTGGGTAGGAAAATGATCAATTAACCACATACTGCTACTAAATGGATGCATTCTGGCGTGTTAATTAATTTCATCAAGTGGACGAGAAAGCATGGATGACTGACGAGGAGTTTGCGAGGGAGATGCTTGCGGGCGTGAACCCGATGATGATCAAACGCGTCACGGTGAGTGCATAATCCATCTATATCCACCATTGTATAAAATAATGCATGGAGGTGCCATCGGTCATATTGTTCGGCTGAGGCAGAAATATAAGTTATCCCCAGCTTCAAAAGTGTAGAACGCATGTGCAAAAATAAAGTGAATATTTCATGCATGGTATGGTATAATACCTTTCGTTTGAATTTATTAGGCCCCCTAGTATTTTTGAGCCAAACTTTGATCATTTATATGACTAATAAAATATAAAATATATGCTACAAAAGGTACACTGCTAAAAAAGCATTTGCAGCGTGTTGCTCATGAGTTTTTGCGCCGCGAGGAGCGCCTGCTCCAGCGGCCGCTCCAAAGTTTAGTGCGCGCGAGCCGTTTCAACATACGCGCTAAAGACTGCAGCGCGCGCAAGCAGCCGGCGCTTGCCAAATGTTGCATTTTGGAGACGGTAATGATATTTCAAACATCAAAACAAAAACATGGCATAGTTTAAATCATTCAAACAAGTTCTTGACATAAAATTTCAAATTCATGCCCACATCCAACCAAGTTCATGACATAAAAGTTCACACAAATGAATGGGCCATCAACAATCATGTCGCGTCCTTGTCTTCATCCTCCTCTTCCTCCGATTCATCATCCTCATCCGAAGACGATTCTTCCTTCTCCTCTTCATTGACGCGCGCCGCATCATCATGTGGAGCTCGGAAGGTGTTGGCAAGATTTTCAACGGAAGGTGTGTGATGAGGCACATCGGAAGACATTCCACCCATGCCGCCCGGAGGTGCTTCCATGCCTCTCATGAGAGACGCAAAACTCATGCCTCCCATGGTAACTCCGAATCGACCCATGCCACCCATGCCGTCCATGGTAGCTCCGAAGCCACCCATGCCACCCATTCCACCCATGGTAGCTCCAAAGCCACCGATGCCTCCCATGCCGCCAATGCCACCGCCTCCAATGCCGCCCATGCCACTGCCTCCCATGCCGCCCATGCCACCGCCTCCCATGCCACCCATGCCACTGCCAACCATGGCTCTTTTTTGGACAAACACTTCTTCCTGGGCAAAATTGATGTACTCTTTTTGCTTCTCATCGAGGGTAGATGTGTCCATTTAGAACAACTACTTCTCCCATTTCAACAACCTAGCTCGCTCCTCCATGACGGCTCCTCCGAGGTCGTCCGCGGCCCATGAAAAGGGCGCGCCCGATGCCGGTGCTCGGCGGAGGCGAAGCCAAAGCTCCCCGTGGTAGGGTTTGCGGCGGCGGCGGCAGAGGGGTCGCGGGTGTAGGAAGGGGATGAGGGTGGTGTCGGCGCGTCCGTCCACCGGGCCAATTCGTCGGCGGCGGTGCGGGCGGGGCGAAAGTGGCGCGAGCGCTTGAGTGTGCGGCGTGCGGAAGCGGGCGCGGCAAATTAATGTCGCGCGATGGCGTTTCAGACCACGCACGAACTCTTTATGTCGCGCGCGCGGTTATTGCGCCTCCGCTGAAACTCGTTGAGCGGTTGCGCGCGCGCTAAAAACCAAACATATCCGGCGTAACGCTTATATAGCGTGGCTGTTGGAGATGCTCTTAGATTTGTATTTGAAAGAACTTTTTGACGGTATAATTTTTATGACAGATAGTTTACATTTTATTAGTTAAATTTGTTGATAAAAATTTAGCCCAAAATAAAAGGGATCTAATAAACCTGGAACATTGCATTCATGCAGGAGTACCCTCCCAAGAGTACACTTGATCCTAGCAAATACGGCGACCACACCAGCACCATCACCGAGGCACAGATCGGGAAGAGCCTCGATGGCTTCACCGTGCAGCAGGCGCTCACCAGCAACAGACTCTACATCGTCGACCAGCACGACAACCTGATGCCATTCCTGATCGACATCAACCATGACGGCACCTTCGTCTACGCAACGAGGACTCTGCTCTTCCTGCAAGGGGACGGGACACTCTCACCGGTTGCCATCGAACTGAGCTCGCCCCTGATCAAGGATGGCCTGACCACTGCGAAGAGCACCGTTTACACGCCCACGCCGGTCGGCTCCGGCGTTGAGGCCTGGATATGGCAGCTCGCCAAGGCCTACGTCTCCGTGAACGACTACGGCTGGCACCAGCTCGTCAGCCACTGGCTCCACACACACGCAGTGATGGAGCCGTTTGTCATCGCCACCAACAGGCAGCTGAGCGTGACCCACCCGGTGCACAAGCTCCTTCACCTGCACTATCGTGACACGATGAACATCAATGCGAGGGCACGGGAGTTTCTCATCAAGGAGGACGGCATCATCGAGTTGACCGTCTTCCCGGGCAAGCACGCGATGCCGTTGTCCTCCATCGCCTACAAGAACTGGAACTTCACCGAGCAAGCTCTCCCGGACGATCTAATCAAGAGGTGGATAACTGAACAGACAAATCAATTATCGAAAAAAGCTTTAGTCCCGTTGTATATATAAAAAACCCACCACAGTCATAAGGTTCAACACGAGTCCACACACACAAGATAGCACAACATAAATTGTGAGAGGGTTCTACTGAGGACATACCTCAACAAGCCTTGAAATTAAAAAACAGAGGCGAATGGCAAACAAATCGATTAAATGCGAGGATTGGTTCGTAACAATTAATCAATCTGGTGTTCCAGGGGCATGGCAGTGGAGGACCCATTGAGCCCGTACAAGGTGCGGTTGCTCATCGAGGACTACCCGTATGCGGCGGACGGGCTGGCCGTCTGGCACGCAATCGAGCAGTGGGTGGCAGATTATCTGGCCATATACTACCCCGGCGACGGCGTGCTCCAGGGGGACATGGAGCTACAGGCATGGTGGAAGGAGGTGCGAGAGGTCGGTCACGGCGACCTCAAGGACGCAGCGTGGTGGCCCAACATGCACACGGTGGCGGAGCTAGTCAAGGCCTGCGCCACCATTATCTGGATCGGGTCAGCGCTGCACGCGGCCGTCAACTTTGGGCAGTACCCTTACTCTGGTTACCACCCCAACAAGCCATCGGCGAGTAGGTGCCCTATGCCGGAGCCAGGATCCAAGGAGTACGCGGAGCTGGAGCGTGACCCGGAGAAGGTCTTCCTTCGCACGATCACCAGCCCGTATCACGCTCTCATCGGCATCTCGCTGATAGAGGTACTGTCCAAGCATACCTCCGACGAGCTCTACCTGGGGCAGCACGACACGCCGGAGTGGACGTCGGACGCCAGGGCGCTGGAGGCGTTCAAGCGGTTCGGCGCGAGGTTGGAGGACATCGAGAAACAGGTGGTGGCCATGAACGCGAACCCGCAGCTGAAGAACCGCACGGGGCCGGCCAAGTTTCCGTACATGCTACTCTACCCCAACACCTCCGACCAAAAGGGCGAGGCCAAAGGGCTCACTGCCAGGGGCATCCCCAATAGCATCTCCATCTGAGGGGCCGAGGAGGAGGTCTCTTCATGCACCGTAATTTCACTCGGGGAATTCCGGTGCATGCATGCTATCCCATCGTCGCTGAGAGTGTTGTGGTAGTAGCCGGCTACTATGTACTACCTACCGGCTATATTATGTTTTTTCTTTGTGTAAAATAAAGTTCTCTTCCATTTGCCAATAAATGAAGTCGATGTTTTGATGTTCCCTCTTATGAGCGCCGCTTCGGAGAGCATATCCTGTACTCCCAAGCATGGAGTACTCCGGCTGCACCAATCACATCATAGCCATTGGATGGAGCATATGTGTCAATTATAGTGTGGACGCCACCATCCTGTGAAATTTGCAGAAACCTCCTATTTAAGTATAAAATAACAATAACAATCACATATTGTAGCTCCAAACGATGTGTTGCCCCAGGTCTGGAACAAAAAGAACAGCCACATCATGTACCTCATTAGCTGGTCGTCCCATTGCTGGCATATTTAACTGATCGAACACACACATAAAGAACAGACACACCCTGATCGAACACATACATAAAGAACAAACACACCCTGTACGCTCCTGGCGTCGCACGCTGCAAAGGTAGATGACGGATAGGACAGAAAGAGGCTGACCCTTTGGTTGTGCTGCCCCTTCGCATAGGTAATTGGCCTGCGTGCCTTTTATGGCTGCCATGCCATAATCGTACTCCCTTAAATTTTGATGTTTGTGGCTGTGTATTTCAAATCCTGCCTGCTGGCTTTATCTATAAAAGTCGGGCATGAGCCTTTTATTTAAAAAAAAATAGGCTGACCCTGACGAAGCAATCGTGAAATAAGAGGCACACGAGCCAGGCGCCGATTCCGGGGTCGTGGCGGATGGTGGCACGGACGACAGTGCGGACGAGCTGCTCCGCGCTCGGGGAGGTGGAGTCATAGACGAATAAGGCCTTTCCTAACTGGTTGCGCGCGCAACCAGAATCATGGCCGTCGCTGCACCTCATGGATCAGCGCGCCCATGCCCACACCGGGTCCCATCCATATTTCTCTTTCCCACGTCTGCTAGATTCCCTATGGCACTGTTTGCATGTCTGACACTAAGGCCTTGTACAATGGGAGATGCTTAGGGGAGGTGCTTAGAGAAATAAACCAAGCTTTCTTTAAGCACCAGTGCTTATTTGTACAGGATAAACGCTTTAACTAAGCGTCTCTCCTGTAGAAATAGGCACTGGTGCTTCAGAAAAACCCGGTTTATTTTTCTAAGTATCTCTCTAAGCACCTCCCATTGTACAAGGCCTAATACAACTAGGTGCCTATGCTATCATCTCTTCAAAACAAAATTGCACTACAAACAAATATATCACCATATCTTTTAATTGTTTTTGTGAAAAACTAAATTCGTATATTTATTTCACTTTTTCATGACGAGCTCTTCGAAACAAGCCCAATATCAACATATTTAATTTAGAGATAGGAATTACTATATATCAAACACATGACAAATAAGAAAAGTTTATTGAATTATACCACAAAGTTCTTCGGAAATTTCATACAAAGTGCCAGCTAGGTAAATATAATATTTAGTAAAAAAATCTTAATTGGCAAAAATGACCAGCACATTCAACCATAAAGTTTTTTTTAATTATACCATAATGTTCTTCAGAATTTTCATACAAAGTACGAGCTAGGTACATGTAAAGTTCATTGTTTTTCCTATAAAGTTTGCGGATTATAACAGTAAAGTTGATTGGACTTTTCCATAAAGCTCGCTGATTATAACAGTAAAGTTCATTGGATTTTCCCATATGCTTTCGTACATCCATATGATTCGTTCGGAACTATCAAGTAGATAATTAACATAGTTTATTTCACACCATTATTTAAGAATAATTAACCACAGTTTGGCCCATTTAATTAAACACGGTTGAAATCATGGTTGAAATCATCCATTAACCTTTTATTTAGTCAAACCGTGCATGGCAGCATGCAGCTGATGTGATGTGCATGCAAGATGAGTGGAGGAGATATGCGTTGTGTGCGCAATCAGTTAGGATAAATCCACATCCAGAACCCGACCTGTAGCTGCGCTTTGCTTCGGAAAACGAGATGAAGAGAACAACCCATGCCAGGGCCAGAACGAGAAGAATGCGTCCTGCGCTCATCTCTCAGTGCGATCTTTGGATTCTGTGAGCTGGAATATAGGGTGGCCATGGCGGTTGTTTATATGCGTCCATTGATCTCAAGACCAAGTGACCAACAATCGTAGCAACAGGGTGAACTGGCCAGTGTGAGTCGCGAGAAGATCGAGCGACGCATAGTCGGAGTACCGATTATGGTCTTATACTCCCTTCGTTTCTAAATATAAGTCTCTTTAAAGTTTTCGACATGGACTACACACGAATTTATTTAGACATGTTTTAGAGTGTAGATTCACCCATATTGCTTTGTATGTAGTCCTTATTAAAATCTCTAAAAAAACTATATTTAAAAACGAAGGGAGTATTAGTTCATGGAGGCAGTATCGATAAACAGTGATTGGGCAAGATTATTTCCAACATTAACAACATCAAGGGCACTTAAAAAATATTTCACGCCTGGGAGACCCGAGATCACAATAATCGTTGCCAGGTCAATGCGACGATCGAACGATTTCTGTTTGATGTGGGGAATCTCCAGATCAAACCCCAGCATATAAGAAAAAAAATTGGGCAAAAACAAAGCCAGATTAGAGCACATGTAGCAGTTTTTTTCTGCAAAAACCAGATAGAGTATGTTTTTTTGCCATGATAAATAATACTAGTACAATTAACTTCAGAAAGCAGAAACGTGACGGGAAATATAGCGCATGCAATTGCCATGTTCAAATTTTTCTTGGGCAAGGTGACAAATTTACCATGTTCCTAACACAATTTGCCACCATGGAAAATTATTCACCATCGTCCACCAAAGTAAAGAAGGCATGGTACAAAGAGTAAATTTGCTTTGGTCCAAATATAAAATTTGAAATGGTATCAAAAATAAAATTTCCATGACCTAATTTTTTTTGCCATGATTAAAAAAAGGAATTTTTCCATGATACATACAGTAAATTTGCCATGGTTTGTGGAACAGAATTGGCATTTTCTAACTTGTTTTTGCCATTGTAACAAATTTGCCATGTTTCAAATTTGTTCTTGCCATGGTAACAAATTGTCCATGTTCGTACAAAATGTTTTCCACAATTTTTTTACCATGGCCAAATATTCAGCATGGTCCACCGAATAAAGAGGCCATGGTAAACTAGTGCGCTTCTGGCATCATTCAGTTAACTGAAGAAAACTACTGTGACAAGTTCAGACTTTAGAGTTCAACTATAACACGTACGAGCGCCCTCTAACAAAAGGTAGTCACATCTAAGGAAAACAGGATTAAAGTGCTAGACAAATAAAGGATGCGCAACAATCAAATGATTGAGCAGCTGGACTGGAATAATCAAGCAGGCAGCGGCATATCCTGGTCGCGCGAAAGCAGCTCTTCGCCGGCGAAGTTGAGCAACCACGCCATGCCCACGAGCATGCCGTAAAACACCAAACCCAGCGCCCAGATATCAGGTCCTCCGGCGTAGGCGTAGTAGGTCAGGCCGAGCGTGCACACCACGTACATCACCAGCGAAACAACCTGACGCAATCACGCCCATGATATGTTTCGTGTTAAAATAAAAGAAGAGAGGAAATAAGCTAATCGTTTGATATTGTAAGCATGTGTGCATGTAGGTTTGTACGTACGTTGAAGGCGTTGGGGGTGGCAGGCAGCAGGTAGTGGTAGCTGTTGACGGAGGCATTAGGGAGCGGGGCGTACGACGGCGCCGGCGCCATGGGCTTTGAATCTCGAGATGGAGTCGACTCTGTTAGAGGTAGCTGATTTGAGGCCGATGGATCGATCGAGTTACTCCGGGTGGTTGGCAACACGTACGGCAGGGTTGTATATCAAAGGCGGACAGCAAGCAGACTCTCTATACAATTGATGTCTGTGTGTTAGAGTAATCCTGATTATTAATGCCGAGTCCGGTTTATATCATATGTGAGGTTTAAGTCGTAGTAGCTAGCTAGGTTGATTATAGTTCAATAATGCAACCGTCTGCCGCAGGATGTTCATGTCCTAGTATGCATGTATCCAAGAGTAACACGTGTAGGTTAGCTTTTATTTGGTGTCCAAGTCGGTTTTAGGTCTCCTTCGGTCTAAGAATATATATGTGATCCATACGTGTGCGAGAAATCCAAACAGGTTTCCTTCGGTTTGGACTTTGAAGTCAGAGACAAACTTTTCTTTAAGGGAAAGTCAGAGACAAACTTAGCCTTCGGTTTCATCTATAAATATATAAGTCGTGCCAACAACTACGTACGTACCGGTAATTAATCGGCCATGGCGCACCAACGTGAGCTCACCAAGTACCAGCGGGTCGCGCTCGCGCTCTTCCTTGTGACCACTGTCCCTTTCGCCGCCGCCGTCGTCCGCGGCATTGCCAACACGATCGGCTACACAGACCCCGTCTACACCGTCACCATCGACTCGATCGGGGGCCTCGCAGCAGACCTCGCCAAGCCAGTCTCTCCAGAGTTCAAGCTCACCTTTCGAATCGACGAATGCACTGGCCGCCACACCGCGTGCATCGGACACAGGGCGGCCGTCACCGTGGACTACCAGGGCGCCATGCTAGCCCGCGGCCCCGCCCCAGAGCTGTGCGTGGACGAGGACACCGGCACTGCGGAGGCGCCTGTAGCAGCGTGGGGCACCGACATCAAGATCCCGGCGTTCATGCGTGACCAGCTGCGTGAGGAGCTCTGGCGGGGGGAGGCGGCGTTCGGCGTGTCGGTGCGGGTGCCGAGCAAGACCAACACCGGGCCGGATACCTTGTTTCAGTGCCGGGGGAAACTCGGAGAGGAGTCAGCGCCATGCAGCATGACGCATATCGCTTCCAAAGACCACGAGGAAGTATACTGGTATATTTTTCCCTAAAAGTAATAGTACCAAATTGCTGAGCGACTGAAAAGTATAGCACGTCCGATTTACCTGAATTTTGTATGCGTTTTGGTGTAATGGTTTGTGAATAAGAAATTAATATGACTTGTATTCAATGTTTTGGTTACCAGGCGGTAAATTTGGTCACTGTCCAGTAACCGTGTTTCTCGTCTCCCATGAGAAAGAGTTACCGAACAAAAACTATTGATTTATTTTTTTGAATTTACAGAGTATCACCCACGACGTCTCTTGTATGTAGCAAAATCTGTGACGATGCAATGGTAAAGCACAACTCTATTCATCAGGAGTCACGGGCTCTAGGAGGGATGTCTGGAATAATATTGAGCTCACATCTTGTCAGAATCAAACCCTCGTCTCTACGTCATTAGGAAGTCATTAGGAACCTTCAGGATGTGAGGTCAATATTATTTCAGACTTCGCTCTATTTAGAGACGACCGACTCTCCGACAGTGGTGGAGCTAGAATTTTAGTGGAGCCTGGGCAAGTTGGGCCTAAGTATATAATCTATAAATCAATAACCGGACATTCGGATACGCAACATAATATAGCACCAAACTTCCAAACCACAAATCCACATTAATAACTAAGTGAAAACATAAACATAATAGTGTCACAAAAATGAAGTTTCGTAGACCAAATAAACTAAACTTGACAAACAGAAGACATATAACTAGCCTTGTATAGAGGAAAACTCGCCATGTTCCCAACAAAAGTAAAGCTATCCATACCAGATGCCAGTGTGCAATTTCTTTCGCCACGGTCAAAAGCATCTCTCACTTGTTCATTTTTGCCAAAAAAAAGGACGCATAACCAGCCCTGCATAGAGGCAAGCCGACCATGTTACCAAAGTCCTAGAAGATACTGTAGTATAAAAATAGATTTATAATTCAAATAATTTTAGTTGGGAGATGTGAATATATTCAAAATAGAAAGCTTGCAAAAATAGATATGGTCACATGGGACATACCAATAGTGCGCTTAAGAAAATCACAAGGCAAATGCCCTTTCCGAGACTTTATTGCAGTAAATGCTTAATCTCATTTGGATTAAACTAGCCATGCCCACGCGGCGGCACGCCGCGCCTATTGATACGTTACGTGAGAAATTCTTTGTATGCTGATATCAAATTTGACCTGTTGATTATTTAATTAATTATTCAGTTTTTGCTTGTTCGCTTTAATTTAGTTTAAGTTTCAGTCACTTTTTCCCTACACCCTCAGATTAAGATCCAATGGACAAAAGGGTGTGCTGCCCAGGGTTTGCATGGCACTTCTAATTACTTAGAAGTATTCTTCCCAGAATACTGACTGAACTGATCCAACAAGTGAATAGAAAAGAGATATTGCTGAGCGTAAGCAAGTCTAAAGAAGCAAGCCACAGCACCGGTAAGCAAGAAACACATCAGAAGTAGCTTTGGTTTTAGGATTTGAATCATCTTTTGAAATGTTGACATGACCATTCTATAATAAACAAAGCAAAATCTTCTATCGCCGGATGTAGTCCCATCATTACGAACTCCTGCACCACCATTTTGCAGGTGCTATAGCATCATTAGGTCCCAATTCTCCCTGGTTGGCATCGAATGAGTTTGATAACAGAAGAACAACATTTAAGATCATATTTTTCTCTATCGGCCAAGGTGCTCCAAATTTGTCAGCGGCTTGACAACATTAAACATAGTTGGAAATATGTCACTTTTGTAGAGTATTAGATAAAATAGCCTCTCTGTTGTCCCCCCCCCCCCCCCCCCCCACCTTAGCAGCAGTCGATACACATAAACTATATGTAGGATTCAGGCGTCGACGCACACGGGCACACGACGTGGAATCCGTGGCCGCACCCTTTCGTGACAAAAAAGCGGATCTCCTCCTTCCCTCGAACCCCGACAGGCAGATGCCCCACTTCCTCAAGTTCTTCTCCTCATCCACGGCCTCCACGGATGCCAAGGCGCCGTGCGCCATGACGGCCGTCGCCACAACATCCTCAGCTCCGTAAACGCCCTAGTTTTGAGCCGCTTGTTTGCCGCTGCCGCGTCAAAACAGGGAGCCGGCGTAGCTAGTGCCGCCGACGCCGTGCCGAGACACCTAACAATTACACAACCACGTGCATGGGCCATGCAGGCGAGCACACACGTACAATCTGGAGTAGACCAAGCAATTACGCAGGCACATGCAGAGCCCATGCAACCAACCACGCACGCGCAGCTCCCAACGCCCTTTGCCAATAAAAAAATACAACACCTCTCCGGCTAAACCATGGGCCACGCTAACGTAATTTAACCTGTGTAAACCAAATTCGGCCGCACCCGACGGTCGACTGATGAACTACTTGGCCGCACGTACACAGCATGCGTACACAGAAGGAAAGAAGAGCCCACCATCGAGTTAATGTACGCGACAGCAACAAAGACCTACATTGAATAACTTAGCAGGAAGAACGATCTATTTATAGCCCCTGCAACGTATCTATCAAGGTCTCTAGATTGCACCACGAAAGCGGCAGCGATATATAAGCGGCAAAGTCTGTAGACGCAACGGCGACAGCGGCATCGATCAAAAATAGTATAGCAGGCCATAGACTAAACATAAATTAGCAGCACCGATCAAAAAGCACTTGAAGGCTGTACGCCAGACGGTCGAGTCGGCACCGCCTTCCCAGCGCAAAGCGGTACCGCGTACACTGACGCAGCCCACCACACGTCGACGAAGGGCGACGCGCAGCCCAGAGAAGGAAGGAGGCCCACCCACGTATACAACCACCGTATAAACCCTAGAAAAGCAAGTCAACGGAGCAGGCTGGCCCATGCGCACCCAATATCGCTAGCCGCACCAACAGAGTAGCTACACACGTTGAAATTTTTTTGGTCGAGAGCGTACAGCCAACCGGGCAAATTTACACACCGCGTACCAAAATAATACCATGCGCCACAACCAAAGTTCACCATGGGTCACTTTCATCCAAGTGGATGAACCTCAAGGCTAAAACCTTGCCTGCAATAGAGGCTTGGGTATTCATTGGCAATATGAGGTGTTGTCTGTCCCTCAACTTTTATTTCCGTTTACACACCATTCACATTTTTAGTGCTTGCTCTATTAACCAAAAACCACCTCATCTCTGAAATTGAATGATAAAACTTGAAGTTAGTTGTTACTGTCCAGCATCCAACAAATATAATTTAATGAGCTACAAGTAACAAGTTTCCACTTTCCAGCATCCAACAAATACAATTTTCTCTATCCATCAGCATATCAAACGAAACATTCTCTAAATTTAAGCCCTAAGTCTATTGGCTCATTGCGAAATGACTTTTCAGATGTAAAAAAATTCACCAAACACTTTCGTATAAGATTGTTTCTTCTGAAGGCATGTAGTAGTAGTAATTAACAATTTAACTAATATCATAGCATAGAGGAGCGCAGCGCTGCTGCTCTTTTGAGGTTGTGCTTGAGGTCTTGGGTGATCCAATCCCTAGCCCTAATTTCCATGGAGGATTCTTACCGAAGGAACTGCTAAAGCCGAATGAGAGGAAGGAGGGGATGAGGGACGATTAGACTTCCCCTGGTGCCGTGCGTCCGCTCGCGCGTCTAACCGTCTAGGGCTCAAGGCCAGCCGGCAGCCGCTCGCCCCCGAGAGACAGACTAAGAAAGGGAGTAGGGAGTAGGGGAGATCGATCTGTTGATCCCCTCACGTCAATTGTTTTGGTCTGGGCTGTGAACTGTACGAAACAAAGGCCCAATATATTTTTTTGCCCGGATAAAGCAGCAAACAGAACAGGTTTGGCCCATTACATTTTGGTCGATGGCTGCTGTCGCCGCTCCAGCGAGCCCGGGCAAGGGCATTTCCTAAACGGCGCCCATTGCGCCCGATACAGGCATCCACGCAAACGGGCGCACACCCCCGCAGCACCCCCGGGCAAGGGCATTTCCTAAACGGCGTCCGTTGCGCCCGATACAGGCATCCACGCAAACGGGCGCACACCCCCGCAGCACCCCCGGGCAAGGGCATTTCCTAAACGGCGCCCGTTGCGCCCAATACAGGCATCCACGCAAACGGGCGCACACCCCTGCGCTGCCTTGGGCCGGCCTGTTTTTTTTTTTCCTATTGAAACTAGAGCAAAAATTAACGTGAGATAGGGAGGGATCGAACACTTGATCGCTCGATTGAAAGTGGAGCGCACTCACCACCAGGATAAGAGCGCGCCTATGTTCACCAACTTCTTTCTTCTGTTTTTAATCTTTATCTAGATCGTTCGCTGGTCAGTTTCTGGGCGTTTTTTTTTCTCTTGTTCCTTTTTCATGTTTCTTTTCTCATTTCCTTTTCTTTTCTTCTTTCCTTAAATGCGCCAAAATTTTACCAAATTCGTGAATTTTTTTCATTTTCGATGAACTTTTTTCAAATTCAATGAACTATTATCAAAATCGATGAACTTATTTTTCAAATTTAATGAACTTTTTTCAAATTCAATGAACTTTTTATCAACTTTTTGAACTTTTTTCAATTTCGATGATCTTTTTTCAAATTCAATGAACTTTATCGAAATTGCTGAACTTATTTTCAAATTCGGTGATATTTTTTTCAAAATTCAATGAACTTTTTTCAAATTCAATGTATAATTTTTTAAAATCAATGAAAAAATTTCAAATCCGATGATTTTTTTCATATTCGATGAACTTTTTCCAAATTCGATGAACTTTTTTCAAATTCAATGAATCTTTTTTCCAAATTGATGAACTTTTTTTCAAAATCGATGAACTTTTTTCAAAGCGATGAACATTTTTTCAAAATCGATTAAACTTTTTAAAATTTTGTGAATTTTTTAGAAAAAATGGTGAACTAATTTTCAATATCGATGAACTTTTCAACTAATTTTCAGATTTTACGTTAATGTTTTCACTGAATAACGGTTAGGTAGAACTTTTTCCGAGGTACCACATAGGGACGTATTTGGTCTACTGGTTCTCGTGTCGGACAGAAAGAAGTGTGATGGTGAGTTCGAAACCCAGCTTTTGCAATTTTTCACGTTTATTTTTTCGCGTCGTTGTTTTCGGTCAAAGCTCACCTGGGCCGGCCCAATAACGTGCGCTGTCCGAAACCGGCGCTGAAGGCACCGGTTAGGAGCTCCCCCGGGCAAGTGTGGGCGGTGTCTCCGCCGTTGCTCTCCGAGTTCTATTGGCTCTTCCTCACATAGTTAGAACACGTTACACGTATATGCACTACAGGAAAAATAAATGAAATCGAGCATGGAACATACTCGACAATGTCCCATTTAAGCTCGGCTTATTGTAAGCTGGGTGTTGCATAAGGTGTAAGCCGAGTGCTTTTGTTGGTCATTTCGGCTTAAGGTGTAGGCCGAGTGTTTTTGTTGGGCGTTTCGGCTTAAGGTGTAGGCCGAGTGTTTTTTTTTTTTTTGATCGAAAGGGGTTTCCCCCGCTCTATTTTATAAAAACGAAGCAAAGCGAGTCACAGCAGACCGTTACAAGCATTCGGGACATGCCTGAATGGCAGGACCAGAGACACCGGAATCAAAAGACAAATTCAGCGTTTTGAGGAAGTGCAAAGACGGTCATACATCTACCACGACAGGGGAACTGACAGATCACTCTGCTATTTTTTATTTCTTTTTTCACTCTGGGTGAATCTTCAGCATCTCCTCTTCGATCTTTCTCTTGCAAGCTCTCAGGCCGACTCCCATGCAATCCTGAGCAGCTCGCCTCTTCGCCGATCTAGGAGTTGGATGCATCTTCTCAGCAGGACCGATTGGTCGCCCACACATAGCACCTTCCATTGATGCAGTGACGAGCTGATCCTTGCCAAGATTGCACGCGTGCTTGTCCACTGTACGCCCTGAAAGCACATGTCATTACGCATCGTCCAAATGCTCCAAATGGTAGCAACACAAGCAATATTAATAACAGACTTTTTGTTATTTAGATTCCAGAAGGAAGATAATTCATTCATGTCATTTGGAATACTAAACTCAAAAGAGTCAGATATATCACTCCAAACTTGTTTAGCAACCACACATTCAAAGAACAGGTGACAGACAGTTTCATCCTCATTACAAAATAAGCATTTTAGATTTTCCACCTCTCTCCTCTTATTCAGGTTATCCCTGGTAAGAATTTTGTTATGAAAAGCTAGCCAGAGAAAGACTAAATATCTGTGAGGTACAACAATCTTCCAGAATTTTCTCCAAATGAGGGTAGACACCCCCCCCCCAATTAATCATGTTATAAAACGACTTAACTAAATAGACCCCCGACGGTTCCAATCTCCAAATGGGTTGGTCCGTCTCGTCAGTTATTGGCATGTCAGAGATTATTCGAATCAATTCATGCCATCTATCCAAAAATCCAGGCTCCACACATCTGTTGAAGGTAAGTTTGAGAGTAGAACCATCCCATACCTCAGAAACTGCGCAACATTGCTGTTGGCAGATTTCATACACGTCCCAGAATTAGGTTTTGAGGGAAGAATCCCCCACCCAAACGTCGTCCCAAAAGCTTATTTTATTACCATTCCCTAGTTTCCATTTATAGAAGGGTCTAACCCCCTCCAAGGCCCAGGTGACACCTTTCCAGAAGGGAGAACCCACACCCTGCCTAGACCACAGTATATTTGACTTAGCTGTTTTATATTTATGGTCAATCAGCTTCACCTAGTTTTTGTTACTGTCCATAAAATACCTTTTAGCCCAAGAGGCTAGTAACACTACTAGGGAAAAGCCTATACACAGAATCTTACCAGTAGCGATGTACAAAATCAAACACTACTGCTACTTAGTAGCAGCGCGCGTAAATAAACCGCGCTACTGCTATGACTTTTGCAGTAGCGCGTACTAGCGAAAAGCGCTGCTGCTATATTTGAACTGGGCGCGCATGGCTAGCCCAACCTAGCAGTAGCGCGTATACTGGCCCAGCGCTACTGCTACTCTCCTTAGCTGTAGCGCGCTTACGTGTAAGGCGCTGCTGCTACCGGAAATAAAATAAAGTGAAAAACAAGTAGAAAAGTAAATGAAAATGGAAGAAATAGAAAAAGGAGAAAGGAAAAAAATAAAATGTAAAGAAAAATAAAAGAAAAAAGGGAAAAAAGGAGAAAGGAATAGCAGTAGCGGGTTTCAGGAAACGCGCTATAGCTAACTTAGCTATAGCGCGTTTTCAGAAACGCGCTACCGTTACGTTTCACTTAAACAGCGGTTTCCCCCGCCCCCCCGGCCACCACTTCTTCCCCAAATCCCTCGCCCTCGCCGCCGTCTCCCCAATTCGCCGTCGCCCCACTTCGCCGCCGTCTCCTGCCGGCATGGACGCCCGCAACTTCACCGTCTCCCCCCGAGGCCGCTGTCATCCTCACCGCCGCCGCCCGAGGCCGCCCTCAGCCTCACCGCCGCCGCCCGAGACCGCCCTCGACGTCACCGTCGGCGCCCTCCACATCATCGCCGCCCGAGCTCGCCCAGGACCGCCGTTGCCCGTGCCCGAGCCCGCCCTCTCCGCCCCTACCTCCATCACCGAGCACCTCCCCGCCACCGTTTCTCCCCTCTCTGTAAGTCCCCCACCCCTCCCCCCACTCATCTCTCTTTGCATTCTAGAGAAAAAATTAGTAGAGCAAAAGTTTGTTTATAGCAAAAAATTTAGTTTAGAGCAAAGGATGTTAAGTAGTAGATGTTAGAGCAAAAATTAGTTTAGAGCAAAAAATTTGGTTTACAACAAAAGTTAGTTAGGGCAGTAGGGTTTAATTAGGGTAGATGCTGCTTGTATAGTATATAGTGATACTAGTAGATGTTAATTAGGTTAGGGCAATAGTGGTACTAGTAGATGTTAATTAGATGTTTTTCAGTTAGGGCACTAGAGTTTTGCTAGGTTAATTAGGTTAGTAGTGCTGCTAGTAGTATTGGTACAGTAGGTTAATTAGGTGATGTTAAATGAATAACCTAAATGAATGAAATTAGTAGTTAACTAATTTTTTTTCCTTTCATCATTATAGAGCACTAAAGTTAACTGAATTTTGTTCTATTAGTAGTTAAATGAATTTTCTTCTACACTATTTGCACATGTGGTTGCTCGTGTATATTTGGACACTGTTTGCAGGGAATGATGCTTACTGGGCTATGTTTTACCGGAATGTTGATTCATTTCTTTTCCGGCAAATTTCAGGTTCTCGATTTGTCCACTTTTTAGCAAAGCTCATGCCGAAATTTTCTGTGAATTTCGGCATGACTTGTGCTACAAACTAGGACATATCGAGTGCCCATGATTTGCCGCACCAGGAAGGAGTCAACATTCCTGCAAAACAATAGGCCTTTTTTATGTCGTTATTCATTTTATTAGGTCTAGAATTAATTGACTAGATTTAATCATAGGAAACATGGCTAGCAACGATGAAGGACATGGTTCTCATCGAAGAACATTCACAAAAAGGATTACACCCACATCAAGAATGTTCTCGACAGTGCTATGTTTTACTACCAAGCAAGGGGTGGAGAGGTCAGGGACAAGAAGAGAAGGGGCGGCAGGGTCGCCTTCGGCCATAAGACCGACTTCTGCTGCATCCAGCAACCGAACGATTCTTTTAATGATGGATTCTATGTCCTACACCACATGCTGGAGTACAGACGGGATCACCAGAACCTTCGCATGTCACCTAGATCCGGCGATGCCCATATTCTGCAATGGACAAAGGACATAGGAGATATCGAGGATCATCGACTTCGAGCTGAGTTCTATAACATCCAACGCGAACTTGCCCAAATCATCATGAAGGAGGTCGTCGGGAAAATAGGGATGTTCTACGGAGAAGGACAAATGTCGCGGGAAGACGTCCGAACATGGATAGCCTCTCAGCGTCTCGACCTGAAGCCTTTCACTAGGCTCGGGGACTATCTCCCCAACTTGGATGGATGGAACGACATGTTGGAGTGATTTTCGATATATGACAATGTGTCCGTTTAGTCCATACTTTCTGTATGACAAAACTTTGAGTTATGCACGGTGAAACTTTATTTGTGATGTAATTAAACCGTCCTCCTCCTCGACTAGCGAAAATCACTCTAGTTAGGGCATTTTGGGGTACGATGAACTTTGTTATTTATGCTTATGATATGTTGTTTTTATTTTTGCCAAGTCTATCTCTTTCTGTTGCTCAACTATATATGTTGTATATCATCGACTCATGTGATGATGCAGGTGCATAGATCATAGATGGCGAAGAAGTGCTATGCTAGGAGTATATATACGACAAGTGGCCGGACTGTCAGGCCCTTCCGGTTTCCGAGCGATAGGCAGTAGTTAGTTTAGAGGTTCACGCTAATGCGAAAGAGGGATACGGACTCATGTTCTCAAAGTGATAGCTCTTTTCGCGTATATCATTGTTTAGATGGATGACGATGTATTTGCATATCATTCGAGACTTGTATCGCTATTTTCGAGATGATGACGAGAGACCACTTTGTGTTGGATGATGATTATGATGATGACATGATTTGATGAGACTAATTGTATGTATATGCTATGATTACATTTGTATGTGTATGATATGCTAAAGATTATTGTATAAAGCCTATTCAAATACAAAATAAATACAAAACAAATATGCAGGAAAAAACTAATAAATAAACTAGTAGTAGCGAGGGGGGAAATTTAGCAGTAGCGCCGCATTGTCAGTAGCGCGTCCCAGCAAACAGCGCTGCAGATAATATCAGTAGCGCCCTTTCCCAAAGAGCGCTACAGCTATTCATGTATAGCAATAGCGTGGGACAACCGGCGCTACTGCTATACGTTAGCTGTAGCGCCTTATTAGTAGCGCCGGTGCCCGCGCTACTGAGAGGCCCAAAACCCTCGCTGCTGGTAGGCTTTTCCCTAGTAGTGTAAGGCCATGTTGAATTCTCTCAAGTTAGGTACCCCAGACCACCAAAGTCTTTTTTCTGGGAGATCAAACCCCAGTTAGCAAGATGGTACTTATGTTTATCCCCCACATTCCCCTCAGAAAAAGTGAGCCATCTGAGAAGTGATGGCCTTGATCGCCCACTTGGGGAACTTAATAACTGACATGAGGTACGTGGGGGATACTGGCAATGCATGCCTTAAGGAGGACTAGTTTTGCCTCATAGCTAAGTAATCTCCCCTTCCATCCACATATCCTTTTGATGATCTTATCTATGATGTATTAGATGTCTTCTCTTCTCAATTTGAGGTAGTGAAGAGGAACTCCAAGATATTTTAGAGGGAAATCCCCCAATTTACAACAGAAAATCTGAGACAGGAGTTTAGCATCATCCTCATTCATATTGATAGGTACTACTTCACATTTGTCATAATTGATTTTTAACCCAGAAAGGTTTTCAAAGCAGGCAAGTAGCCATTTCAAGTTCCTAACATATTCAGGTTTAGGGTTAAGAAAGAGAATTGTATCATCAGCATATTGCAGGCATATGAGTCCTTGAGGGATGATATGGGGAACAATCCCATATATGATATTGTTATTAACAACTTTAGCTAACATGCGAGAAAACACATCAGCCACCAAATTAAAAGGCATGGGGGAACTTGGATCCCCTTGTTTTAAACCTTTTCCACCCACAAAGTATGGACCCAGGGTATCATTGATCTTAACACAGAAAGAGCTCTGTTACAAAATGGATAAGTTCCATCTAATCCACTTAGCCCCAAAACCCCTAGATGTAAGCATTTCTACTAGGAAATCCCAGTTCACTCTATCATAGGTTTTTTCATAATCTATTTTGAGAACAATCCCAGATTCTTTTGATTTAAGGCCGAGTGTTTTTGTTGGGCGTTTCGGCTTATAATGGGTAAGCCGAGTGTTGCACCTGGCCTAAATGCCAAACTACTATTTTTTGGGTTGCTTGTTGGAACAACCCTGCATTTCAAACAACAATATATATAACTCCACCAAGTTTACAAGTTCACCATGCATACATAATATTACATATCCAACAAATTACCAAGTTCACACATGCATACATACCACCATGCATACATATCACAAGTTCACGCATGCATACATATCCAACAGAGTTCCGAATTCACAACAAACATAACCATAAAGTTAACAACTATGAGCTCCATCACTGAGAACATGCCATGTACGCCCACTGTCAATGGCATCCGTGATGCAAACCTGCAAGTTCATTGCCACAAGCATGAGTTTTCGAGTTTAAAATGCAAATGATCAATAAGGTTCAAAGTGAAGCTAAGAAGTATTAATAGAAGCATCAATACTTGTGTGCTCTACCATCTCTAATGAAAAAAGGAATATACATCGATAAGGCACAAGCATCAGAGTGGGGCTAGATCAAGGTTTCTGACATTCTCGTGGGTTTAAGGCAAATTTTACAAGTTCAGAAGCACAAGCAACAACAAGGCGCAAGCATAGACAAATACCTGGAGTGGTCATTCTTGCGTGGAGGCCGAAGCGCCACCCGCCATACAAGGTGTCATTTGGCTTGTTTACCCAGGTGTAGATCCACCTATCGACATGTTGCTAGATGGTTTTGGAATGTCCTTCTCAGGGATGGAACCGTCGCCTTTCCACAATCGGCCATTCTTCAAGCCTTGTCCCGCCAAGACGGCAACCACAGGGTCAATGTCCCGTGAACGTGGATCCAACTCGGGACTGTTCACCTGCTTTAACTTCTCACTGTATCCACCAATCTTCAACCGGGAGCCTGGGATGATCCACCGCTCCCCATATTTATCACGATCCAACTTCTTTGGGTGAGACATAATATTGTGAAGGTATTAAGCGGATCTTCGCCCTCGCCTCTCTTTCTATTCTACAATACAAAGCAATAAGATCTATAAAGGCACAAGTTATTGAGCAGTTCATATAAGAACAAGTTTAGAAGTTGTGTCAGATATTATTACCTTCTTCTGAGTGGATGCGGGGAGGGTGAGATTTCCTTGACGGTGTGTCCCACCAGACATCAAGGCACGCCGTGCTGAAGACGTCATGTGCATGTCCCCGCAAACCTGGCTTCTCCACCTGGATCTGATGGGTTGTAGCAAGGCATCTTGTCGGCTCACCTTAGAGGAACCGCCTAAAGTATGACAAATACACACATCTTATGAATGAAACTAAAGCTATGGTCGTCCAGGCAATCATAAGTAAATGGAAAGTACCTTCAAGCACTGGGAATAGGTGAGATGCACTCTCCGTGCAATTGGTTTTGGCAGAAGCGTCATGCGTTTGTTTGCAAAATACTTGGCCACACAGTGCGCGCCCTTCGTAATACATGCCGTGGACAAGTTTCTTCGCAATCTCCTCCATGACCTCATTACCCTCATCATGCTTACCCTCCAAGCAAGCAAAGAAATCCTACAAAATGTGCATAAAGGTGCATATGATAGTGATTAGTGCAATGATTTTGAATACTAACAAAGAAATAATTATGAATATTGACAAAGAAATATATCCAAAAATCATTGACCACCTGCTCGATGGCATTGTTGTAGACCATCTGCCACTTGTCGGCAGTGTCCGGAGCGCGTTTCCAATGCTCCCTGACCCAAGGAGGCTCATATTTATCGTCTCTTATTTTGACAAGGCCAGGGTAATATTGCCCGCAAAGGCACCCAATGATGATGCTTGGCAACCGTGGTGCCTTTACCTTTTCAAGAACCACCAAGGACCTACAAAAATGGATAGGCAAGTGAATCAGTATGTAGTACAAAAAATCTTGAACGTAAAGATGATATTAAGAGTCCGCGGAAGCATTTACTTTTTTCTACTTGGTTCCACAATGAATCCCTCAGTTGCATATGGTCGCATGTGGATCTTGGACACCCCATGCAATCAGAGTAGGCGTTCCTGAGGTTGCGGCCGTTCCATCTCCTTTGCCGACTCATCCACCACATACTCTCCCTCATCCAAATCTTCATCCTCCTCCTTAGCCGCACCACGTGAGGACCCTGACTCCTGCTCCTCCTCAACTAACTCCTCCGCCTCCTCCTCCTCCTCTGATGCCTCCGACCCCTCCTTAGAATTTGGGGGACATGCCTGTGTGGAAGCTTTCCCATCCTGGAGCTTCTCCTGTGTGGCTATCCTTTATCTACAGTGCCAAGTCTGGCAAGTTTGCTCGACTTCTTGCCTGGCATCTTTCAATCATCTTGCCTGGCATTGTATTGCACTGTGATGGCGCGTCGCTCGACACCGCCCTCCGCAAATCCCGCCTGGCAAACACGGTCCTGGGCTACACGCTCGTGTGCGTGCTCACGGTGGACAGCCTCCTGATGTCCGTGGAGCTCTTCTTGGGGCGCGCCGAGCATTTGGACGCAAGCATTTGACAGAAGAGCATCCTTGCATCACCCCATTGTGTTATGCGCGCCCGACATGCTTTCCGGTGTCGTGGGCATGGTTATTGTCGTTGCCGCTTGCCCGCGGAGGTGTATAGAAGTGTTCAACAAAATGTATGAGCCAAATATAAGTATTACTCTGTTAGTTTAGGGGATCAATTAAAAACAATATTTTTTAGAGGAGCAAATATCCTCCGCTATAGAATACTCTGCCATATCCCTTTCGAAATAGGCTTTTGCCCCGCTTTATAAATAAAGTAAATACTCTGCCATATCCTCCTCTAAATTATTGAGGATCGGCTAGAGAAACCCTTAAGGCCTCATTTGGTTGTGGGAGGAAACAAACCCAGGGCAGCTAACCACTTCGGGGGAATCTGCCGAGCATGTAGGATCCCCTCCTCTTGTGGGGGAAATATCCCTAAATCCACGTGACCAAATGACAACAGCAAAGACCGGGGGAGATGGACAGTTGTAGACTAGAAAAGCGGGCGTCGCGAACGACCAGTACGCGTGAGAAAATAGCGGGGAGGAATTCCACGAGTGCTGAGGCGTGGAAACTCTACCCGGGAAAACAGGGGGGTTGGGGTCTGCATGCCCCGTGGGTTGGGACCTCCAAATGTCGTGCTCGTTTCTCTTGGGGACAGTTTCCGCATGGGTTTCGGCCCCTGGAAAAAGGCCGGGATCCCTGGGGGATTCCTGCCAACCAAACGAGGCCTAAATGGGTAGGAAACCTGGTACAGACCGGAAGGGGAACCTGCTACAGAACGTGAGCCGTAGCTGCTTGTAGTTGCACATTATTCATTCTTGTAAAAATAAAAAAGCTGCACATTATTCAGAAAACAGTATACTGCATGTCACCAACTCTCATCCGTTCTCAAATCTTCAAATTTTCAGTGAGTTTCCCAATTAAGAAAAACTATCCTCCATTCTCAGGTAAAAAAGATAGAAATGCTATTTGGGAAACGTCAGCCGGGGGATGGTTCCAGCAAACGCCCTTTCTACAGTTGCATGAATCTCCGCACAAGGGCACTGGCACGTCTGATTTTGAAACTAGTCCGTCGCAGGGACGGAGCCAGGATTCTAATATAGGGGAGGGGGGGGGGGGGGGGGCGAGCTTTTTCCTCAATGTGGGGACTGGTAAAAAAAATCATGCAGTGAAACTTGACAATGTCTACCCTGGTTCAAATCCAGCTTGACCCAAACCAAAAATCTAGGACTTCATGAATATGAAATAAATCCTTTTGTTTTTCTTTCATAGAATAAAATGTCTGGTCTATAGGAATAGCCTAGGTTGATGAACAAAATTTTAATGGACCAAAGAAAATTGGTGTCAGCTATGAGGTATTCAATTTTAATCAAAAGTTTCCGCAAATCAAATGAGATCGCAATTCACATGTATGAACCAAATACTTCTGGTACAGAAGATAAACAATGTAAAACGGCCCTGATGCTAAAGGCACAAATTAATGTAATTTTCCAACATAAACCATGGACAAATGGAGCAAGTAAAAGATGAGAAAAGTGACTAACCTGCACTGCATATGGGCTGGGCTGGCCACAGGAGCTGCTTCACACTACGTACTCAGAGGAACAGGCCGACAGGGGGGGGGGGGGGAGGGGGGGGCGAAACACCTCACGCATACGGGTGATTAGCCAAAAACCTCATCGCTATTAAGGGGAAACTGCATCGTTGGGGGGGGGGGGAGGGGGGGATTGGCGAAACACCCCCCCCCCCCTTTAACTTTTCGTAACAACCCCGCGTACCACACTGGCTAGTGGCGTGGTCTTCCAAATGGGAGACCTGGGTTTGAATCCTAGGCCCTCCTCTTTTTGCCTTCTTTCTTTTAACCATGATAGAATCATATTTTTTTCACTTAGGTACATGGAAATTTTTCTAGAAAAAATAACGTGTCAGTGCATAAATTTTTGAAGTATGTCACATGGCAATTTAAACTTTTTTCAGAAGTCAAGTTTTGTTTTTGTACATAACATCTTTATTATTAAGAGATGGCAATTTATTGTTAGGAGATGACATATTTTATTATTTAGAGAAGGCATATTTAGTATTAAGAGATGGTATCTTTTATTATTATAAGAGATGGCATTTTTTATTATTATAAGAGATGGCAATTTTAGTATTGAGAATTTCATTTTTATTATTAAGAGATGCCATTTTCATATTTTTCAGAGCATGCCATTTATAACTTATAGAGTTATGTTTATTTTGTGTTCATAGCATTTTTTATTTAGAAGATAGTAGTATTAAAATTTAGCATGCCATTTTATTTTAGATCGCACGACCTTCTAACAAAAGTTAAGCATGGCAATTAAAAAAAAGAAGTTGATTGGGCTGATTGGGCCTTTTGGCCAATGGAGAAGGGTGCGCGATGACTTGTCCCCTGAGAAACTGGCTGAAAGTGGCTCGCTGGAGGCAGCCCCTGGGCGATCATGGCAGCTCCAAACATTTTCGACGGCAACTTTAGTAACATAAAAATTACAACTTTAGTTGTCAAGTAGGACAACTTTCGTACTTCAGTTTGTTTTTAACAGAAACTGGAATTCGTCATCCTTGGATATCTGGAATTGCCATAAAAAATGTTAGGTTTCGAGTGCCACACATCTGACGGGTGATAGTGCCACATCTCAGGTGTGTGGCACTCTTGCCTTTGACATTTTCCTATGGCAATTCCAGACACAGAAGGATGGAAAATTTCAGTAACACGCGACACGTTTCTGTCAAAATTAGGCTGAAGCATGAAAGTTGTCATGCTTGGGAACTAAAGTTATTATCCTCAGGTCACTAAACTTGCCGTAAAAAAGTTTAAAGTTGACATGTGCTCGTATGCTAGCTATATGCTTAACACATGCAAGTCGGACGTTGTTTTCACGAGCTGGGCAGAAGGAAAAGAGGCTCCTAGCTAAAGTTGTCTCGCCCTGCTTCAAAACTGCAGGGTGCGCGCTACGGCTTTGACCTGACGACCTTTATTTGTTGGAATCGGAATAGTTGAGAACAAAGGGTTAGCCAAAGCAGGATCTATGGTTCAGTTGCTTTTCTTCTCCTGATTTTCTGATCCAATCCTATTTCATTGATTTTCTGACTGTAATTCAAGAAGGCAAATTAGGAGAAATTAACTTGAAATGATTATCCCATTTCTTGTTTTCCCAACCGAAACAACAAACTAGTAGTTATTCCAAAAATCCTATCATGTGCCCGATCTAGCCGACAAACCAACAACTGACTCGGTCCTCCCCAAGAGGCCCAAGTCCATGGTTGGCCTTGCTCCCTGTTCCGAGCAGGAACACATTCTGCGCCGGAACAAATTTTAAGCTTTAGCATAACCGAACCGCTTCCAACAGAAACATATGTTAAGCTTTAGCAAAACCGAACCGCTTTCGGACGGGAACAAATAGATATCGCTCGGACAAGAATTTCTCTCTAAAGGCAAAGAAAAAGAAGTGGCTGAACACTCAGCCTAGCGGGCGAACATGTCGGCTCCGGCTCCGCGCACCCGCTGACACTGATACGTCTCCGACGTATCTACTTTTCCAAACACTTTTGCCCTTGTTTTGGACTCTAACTTGCATGATTTGAATGGAACTAACCCGGACTGACGATGTTTTCAGCAAAATTATCATGGTGTTATTTATGTGCAGAAACAAACATTCTCGGAATGACATGAAACTTCACGGAGCAACTTTTCAAAAAATATAAAAAATACCTGCAAAAGATGAAGGCCAGGGGGCCCACCACCTATCCACGAGGGTGGGGGCGCGCCCCCCTACCTCGTGGGCCCCCTGGTGCCTCTCCGACTCCAACTCCAACTCCATATATTGTGTTTCGGGGAGAAAAAAACAGACAGAAAAATTCATCGCGTTTTACGATACGGAGCCGCCTCCAAGCCTTAAAACATCTCGGGAGGGCTGATCTGGAGTCCATTCGGGGCTTCGGAGAGGGGAATCCGTCGCCATCGTCATCATCAACCATCCTCCATCACCAATTTCATGATACTCACCATCGTGCGTGAGTAATTCCATTGTAGGCTTGCTGGACGGTGATGGGTTGGATGAGATTTATCATGTAATCGAGTTAGTTTTGTTAGGGTTTGATCCCTAGTATCCACTATGTTCTGAGATTGATGTTGCTATGACTTTGCTATGCTTAATGCTTGTCACTAGGGCCCGAGTGCCATGATTTAGATCTGAACCTATTATATTTTCATCAATATATGAGTGTTCTTGATCCTATCTTGCAAGTCTATAGTCACCTATTATGTGTTATGATCCGTTAACCCCGAAGTGACAATAATCGGGATACTTACCGGTGATGACCGTAGTTTGAGGAGTTCATGTATTCACTATGTGTTAATGCTTTGTTCCAGTTCTCTATTAAAAGGAGGCCTTAATATCCCTTAGTTTCCGTAAGGACCCCGCTGCCACGGGAGGGTAGGACAAAAGATGTCATGCAAGTTCTTTTCCATAAGCACGTATGACTATGTTCGGAATACATGCCTACATTGTATCAATGAACTCGAGCTAGTTCTGTGTCACCCTAGGTTATGATTGTTACATGATGAACCGCATCCGACATAATTCTCCATCACCGATCCATTGCCTACGAGCTTTCCATATATTGTTCTCCACTTATTTACTTTCCCGTTGCTATTGCTATCATCACTACAAAATACCAAAAACACTACTTTACTACTGTTACCTTTTATTACTGTTACCACTACTATCATATTACTTTGCTACTAAATACTTTGCTGCAGATACTAAGTTTCCAGGTGTGGTTGAATTAACAACTCAGCTGCTAATACTTGAGAATATTCTTTGGCTCCCCTTATGTCGAATCAATAAATTTGGGTTGAATACTCTACCCTCGAAAACTATTGCGATCCCCTATACTTGTGGGTTATCAAGACTATTTTCTGGCGCCGTTGCCGGGGATCATAACTCTATTCTTTGAGTCACTTGGGATTTATATCTTCTTATCATTATGAAGAACTTGAAAGATCCAAGAACCAAGATTTATCCCTCAACTACGAGGGGAGGTAAGGAACTACCATCTAGCTTTGTACTTGATTCACCTTCTGTTTTGAGTAAGCTTGCGACACCTAAAACTGCTTCTGCTATTCGTTCTGATATGTCGCATGTTATTGATGATGCTACTTCTGCTATGCATGATACTTATGATGAAACTACTTCTATGCTTGATACTACTGTGCCACTTGGTGAATTTCTTGATGAACAACTTGCTAGGGCTAGAGAGATTGAAAATATTGAATCTGATAATACTGATGAAAGTGATGAGGAAGAATCACTTGTTATTCCTGAGGGTTATGTTTTTGATCAAGAAGCCTCTTTAGCTATTTTAGCTTGCAAAGATAGAAACGAACTTAAGAGGTTATTAGCTAAATGGAACAAACAATCTCTAAATGCTAGAATGAAACCTGACCCTGCTTTTGCTACTTCACCTATTTGTGTTACTGATAAGGATTATGAATTCTTTGTTGATCCTGATACAATTACTTTGGTTGAATCTGATCCTTTTCATGGTTATGAATCTAAAACTGTTGTGGCACATCTTACTAAACTGAATGATATAGCCACCATGTTCACTAAAGATGAGAGAACTCATTACTTTTATATCCTTAAAATATTTCCGTTCTCATTAAAGAGTGATGCTAAGATATGGTTTAATTCTCTTGATCCTGGTTGTGTGCGTAGTCCCCAGGATATGATTTATTACTTCTCTGCTAAATATTTCCCTGCTCATAAGAAACAAGCTGCCTTAAGGGATATATATAATTTTGTGCAAATTGAAGAAGAGAGTCTCCCACAAGCTTGGGGGAGGTTTCTCCAATTACTTAACGCTTTACCTGATCATCCTCTTAAGAAAAATAAAATACTTGATAACTTTTATAACGGACTAACCGATGCTTCCAGAGATTACCTGGATAGTTGTGCTGGTTCTGTTTTCAGGGAAAGAACCCCGGATGAAGCTGAAATTCTATTGAATAATATGTTGACAAATGAAAATAATTGGACACCTCCGGAGCCAATTCCCGAGCCTATTCCTAAACCAACTCCGAAGAAGAGGGGTATTCTATTTCTCAGTCCTGAAGATATGCAAGAGGCAAAGAAATCTATGAAAGAAAAAGGTATTAAAGCTGGAGATGTTAAGAATTTACCTCCTATTGAAGAAATACATGGTCTTAATTTACCGCCTATTGAAGAAACATATGATCTTAATCCTTTACCTATTGAAGAAACTCATGGTATTGGTAACCCGACACAGGTAGTAAAGGTAAATTCTCTCTATAGATATGATAAAGCTGAAATCCCATTTACTAAGTTTGCTAGCCCATGCTTAGATGAGTTTGATAAATCTATGGCTAAGCAAGAAGATTTTAATGCTTATTTTGGTAGACAATTGAAATACAATTCAAATATGCTTGAACACTTGGGTGATCATATGGCTAATGTTAAAGGTGAACTTAAACTTATTAGTAAACATGCTTCTATGGTTACCACTCAATTAGAACAAGTGCTAAAGCTCAAAATGATTTGCTCAGTGAATTGAATAGTAAGGATAATGATAAGGTTGTTAGAGTGGCTACTAGAACTGGTAGAATGACTCAGGAACCTTTGTATCCTGAAGGCCACCCTAAGAGAATTGAGCAAGATTCTCAGAGAAATAATATAGATGCTCCTAGTCCTTCTAAAAGGAAGAAAAAGAAAAATGATAGGACTTTGCATGCTTCTAGTGAACCTGTTATTGAAACACCTGAGAATCCAAATGGTATTTCTATTTTTGATGCTGAAACTCAATCTGGTAATGAACCTGAAACTAGTAATAATGTCAATGATAATGTTCATGATGATGCTCAACCTAGTAATGATAATGATATAGAAATTGAACCTGCTGTTGATCTTGATAACCCACAATCAAATAATCAACGTTATGATAAGAAAGACTTTGTTGCTAGGAAACATGGTAAAGAAAGAGAACCATGGGTTCAGAAGCCCATGCCTTTTCCTCCCAAACCATCCAAGAAAAAGAATGATGAGGATTTTGAGCGCTTTGCTGAAATTATTAGACCTATCTTTTTGCGTATGCGATTAACTGATATGCTCAAAATGAATCCTTATGCTAAGTATATGAAAGAAATTGTTACAAATAAAAGAAAGATACCGGAAGCTGAAATTTCCACCATGCTTGCTAATTATACTTTTAAGGGTGGAATACCAAAGAAACTTGGAGATCCAGGAGTACCCACTATACCATGCTCTATTAAAGGAAACTATGTTAAAACTGCTTTATGTGATCTTGGAGTCGGTGTTAGTGTTATGCCCCTCTCTTTATATCGTAGACTTGATCTGAATAAGTTGACACCTACTGAATATCTTTGCAAATGGCTGATAAATCAACTGCTATACCTGTCGGTATTTGTGAGGATGTGCCTGTTGTAGTTGCAAACGTTACTATTTTAACGGACTTTGTTATTCTTGATATTCCCGAGGATGATAGTATGTCTATTATTATTGGAAGACCCTTTTTGAATACTGCAGGGGCTGTTATTTATTGCACTAAAGGCAATGTCACTTTTCATGTTAATGGTAATGAGCATACGGTACACTTTCCGAGGAAACAACCTCAAGTTCATAGTATCAACTCTATTGGAAAAATCCCATCGATTATATTTGGAGGTTTTGAATTTCCTCTTCCTACTGTCAAAAAGAAATATGATATTCTTATTATTGGGGATGTGCATATCCCCGTTGACGTAACATAGTGTTATTCGAAATTTCTCCGGTTCCATGTTATTCAGAATGAGTTCGTTAACAAGACTTGATCAACCTTGTTAGTGGATTCCTTTTGATGATCATGAGAAGGATGAAGCTAGAAGGCACAACCTTCTGTACCCCACTTTTACTTTCTGTTATTTATATTAAAGAAAATAAAAACAAATATTTTTCTGTCTATTATCTGATTATCCGTGCAATACAAAAATACCCCGAAAATAAAAGTTCTCCAAATGCCCTGAAATTTAAATATGATTTTTTCTAGAATATTTGAGAATATTTGGCACTGAGAACACAGTAGGGGGGTCAACCACCTGCCCACGAGGGTGGAGGCTGCGCCCTACCCCCTGGGCGCGCCCCCCTGCCTCGTGGGCCCACGGTGGCCCTCCTCCACTTATTCCTGCACCCACACACTTCTTCTTCCTCCCACAAACACGAATATCCAGCTCAAGCACGAGTTCTAGCTCATCTTGCTGCCATTTTCGATCTCCTTGCTCAAAGCACCTCTCACAAAACTGCTTGGGGAGATTGTTCCTTGGTATGTGACTCCTCCATTGGTCCAATTAGTTTTTTTCTAGTGTTTTATTCATTGCAAATTTTTGCTACTTGCTACCTCTTGAGCACTGCGTTGGATTTCCCCGAAGAGGAAGGGATGATGCGGCAAAGTAGCGTAAGTATTTCCCTCAGTTTTTGAGAACCAAGGTATCAATCCAGTAGGAGGCCACGCGCGAGTCCCCCATACCTACACAAAAACAATAGCTCAATGCAACCAACGCGCTTAGGGGTTGTCAATCCCTTCACGGTCACTTACGAAAGTGAGATCTGATAGAGATGATAAATAATATTTTTGGTATTTTTGGTATAGAGATGCAAAGTAAAAAGTAAAGTAAAAGCAAAGAAATAATAAAGTGATGGAGATTGATATGATGAGAAAGAGACCCGGGGGGCCATAGGTTTCACTAGTGGCTTATCTCAAGAGCATAAGTATTCTACGGTGGGTGAACAAATTACTGTTGAGCAATTGACAGAATTGAGCATAGTTATGAGAATATCTAGGTATGATCATGTATATAGGCATCATGTCCGAGACAAGTAGACCGAAACGATTCTGCATCTACTACTATTACTCCACTCATCGACCGGTATCCAGCATGCATCTAGAGTATTAAGGTAAAAACAGAGTAACGCCTTAAGCAAGATGACATGATGTAGAGGGATAGTTTCATGCAATATGATAAAAACCCCCCATCTTGTTATCCTTGATGGCAACGATACAACACGTGCCTTGCTGCCCCTTTTGTCACTGGGAAAGGACACTGCAAGATCGAACCCAAAGCTAAGCACTTCTCCCATGGCAAGAACAACCAATCTAGTAGGCCAAACCAAACTGATAATTCGAAGAGACTTGCAAAGATAACCAATCATACATAAAAGAATTCAGAGAAGATTCAAATATTATTCATAGATAGACTTGATCATAAACCCACAATTCATCGGTCTCAACAAACACACCGCAAAAAGAAGATTACATCGAATAGATCTCCACGAGAGGGGGGGCATTGTATTGAGATCCAAAAAGAGAGAAGAAGCCATCTAGCTACTAGCTATGGACCCGTAGGTCTGAAGTAAACTACTCACACTTCATCGGAGAGGCTTGGATGATGATGTAGAAGCCCTCCATGGTCGATGCCCCCTCCGGCGGAGCTCCGGAACAGGCCCCAAGATGGGATCTCATGGATACAGAAAGTTGCGGGGGTGGAATTAGGTTTTTGGCTCCGTATCTGATCGTTTGGGGGTACATGGATATATATAGGAGGAAGAAGTACGTCGGTGGAGCTTCGAGGGGCCCACGAGGCAGGGGGCGTGCCCTCCACCCTCGTGACCACCTCGTGGCTTTTTTGACAGAGGGTCCAAGTCTCCTGGATCTTATCTGATGAGAAAATCACGTTTCCGAAGGTTTCATTCCGTTTGGACTCCGTTTGATATTCCTTTTCTTCAAAACCCTAAAACAGGCAAAAAAACAGCAATTCTGGGCTGGGCCTCCGGTTAATAGGTTAGTCCCAAAAATAATATAAAAATGGATAATAAAGCCCAATAATGTCCAAAACAGTATATAATATAGCATGGAGCAATCAAAAATTAAAGATACGTTGGAGACGTATCACTGCTTAGGTGACCCTGTTCTTGAGCTTGCATGTCAAATTTATTTGGTCAAAAGTAGTTTTGATGCATGATATAGGCTCTAGGCACTTGTAGGAGTAGTTGCTATCAATATTATTGAGTTTGGTTTACTTTTATTTTGAAGTTGCTAAAAATTTCAGAATTTTTCAGAAAATGATGAAGAGACTTTTGAGGGGCTCATCGAGCCAAAGCTCGAAGGAAAAGGCACCGAAGCCTAAGTATAATCTGCCTCGCACCGCGGAAGTTCGGGCGTGTGAATGGCCTTCCGATGATTTCTTGAGAGCAGCCGGGATTTATGAAGATTTTCATGAATTGGCTAAGAATGCAGGCCTCACCGCTTTCCTCCACGACCAATGCGATCAGTATCTCTTACTCACAAATATCTTTGTGCAAAACTTTCATTTCCATTCTAGGAGCTCACCACCTACGGTGGAGTTTTATTTACATGATGAGCATAAGGAGATGTCACTTTATGATTTTTGTCGGGTTTGTTTGGTCCCTTTCGAGGGCAAGACAGAAAAACCACATCGCGAGGATGTGGACGGGTTTATTGATACTATATATCACTATAGGGGAAACAAAGAAGGTTTTCGATGCACGAATCACTAGCATGCATTTCCCTGTTTTACGCTATTTTGCATTATTTGCTAGTCGTTGTTTAATTGGTCGCGGAAACTGTGGAAACCTTAGTATCTCTGATATTATTATTTTGCTCCACGGTTTATACAGTGATAACTCTGTTAGTATGGGCGGCATTATTGCTAAACGGTTAAGTCTGAACCGTACCAAGGGCCCCATCTTTGGAGGCATCTATGTTTCACGCCTAGCTGCACATTTTAACATACCCATTAGGCATTATGAGAAGGAAGAAAAAGTGTTGCCTCGTGTTTATTTAGATTATAAAAGTATGGTGACACATGATTTTATTGGTAAGAATAGGGAAGGAGAGCTTAAATATAAATTGTTCTTTGATAAACATCATCCTGAGACTATTACCTTGCCTGCTCCTTCTTTGTTTGATTTATCTGCAGGCCAGTACCTTGTTCCGTTAAAGGCTATTCACGCCTACCGGAACCCTGCACCAGCCATGGAGCCAGATCCGGAACCACAAGTTGATCCTTTAGGACAGTCTAATTACCAGTGGGATCCGGAGATGATTGCCAGCTAGTGGCAATCGGAGTCTTCTTCTTCTTCTCAGTACGACCCCAACTATTATTATGGATATCCGCCAGGCCAGCCATGGTCGTAGACCAACTTAGGCCAAAAGCCTAAGCTTGGGGGAGTACATATTTCCCACCGACATTACATTTATGTTCACACACTCATTGCTAGATGTCGGTGCTCATACTTTTTCATTGTATCATCCATGCTAGTTTATTTTCTTTTTTATGCTTTCTTCTTGTGTGTTTAATAAACCTTAAGAAAAACCAAAAAAATAGTTGTAGCTTTTAATTAGTTTAATTTCCATGCTTGTAGTAGTAATTAAAAAGAAAACCCAAAAATATTTCCTGTTCTTCTTTTGCTTGTTGGGAGCTTTCCCGTGTAAATAGTTTTATTTCTTTTCTTTGGGGGTCGATAGGAGAAGACCATAATTAAATTGTTGAAGTGGCTCTTACATGCATTATTGTTGATATGACAAAAGAGCCCATATTGCCTTGTCTTCTCCTGTTTATTGCATGTTTGCAGATTCCAGCTTAGTCCAATGCACGTGCACTATTATTATTATTCACATTGTTCTGTCGTGCAAGTGAAAGGCAATTATGACGATATATGATGGACTAGCTGAGATGAGAAAAGCTGGTATGAACTCGACCTCTTTTGTTTTTGTAAATATGATTAGTTCATCGTTCCTGATTCAGCCTATTATGAATAAACATGTTTGCAATGACAACTAGAGATCATAGTTCCTTGTGCCATGCTTGATTAGCTATGAGTCATAATGGTTTACCTTGCGTGCCAATATGCTATTGAGATGGTTATGATGTGGTATGATAGGGTGGTATCCTCCTCTGAATGATTTAAGTGACTTGACTTGGCGCATGTTCACGCATGTAGTTGAAACAAAATCAACATAGCCTTCACGATATTTATGTTCATGGTGGATTATATCCTACTCATGCTTGCATTCGGTGTTGATTAATTTTAATGCATGTTAATGACTGTTGTCGCTCTCTAGTTGGTCGCTTCCCAGTCTTTTGCTAGCCTTCACCTGTACTAAGCGGGAATACTGCTTGTGCATCCAATCCCTTAAACCCCAAAGTTATTCCACATGAGTCCACTATACCTACCTATATACGGTATCTACCTGCCGTTCCAAGTAAATTTGTATGTGCCAAAACTCTAAACCTTCAAATAAATATCCTAATTTGTATGCTCGAATAGCTCATGTATCAACTAGGGTTGTCTGTATCTTCCATGTTAGGCAGGTTATTCTCAAGAGGAGTGGACTCCGCTCCTCACTCATGAGATAAATGGCTGGTCACCGGGATGCCCAGTCCCATGCTTTATGCAAACTAAATCAAAATAATTGCAAACAAAACTCCCCCTGGGACTCTTGTTAGTTGGAGGCACTCGTTGTTTCGAGCAAGCCATGGATTGATGCTTGTTGGTGGAAGGGGGAGTATAAACTCTACCATTCTGTTTGGGAACCGCCTATAATGTGTGTAGCATGGAAGATATCGCCGTCTCTTGGTTGTTATGTTGACAATCAAAGTATACCGCTCAAAATATTATTCACCTCTGTTTCAAAACCGAGCTCTGGTACCTCTACAAATCCCTGCTTCCCTCTGCGAAGGGCCTATCTATTTACTTTTATGCTGAGTCATCATCCTCTTATTAAAAAGCACCAGTTGGAGAGCACCGATGTCATTTGCATTCATTGCTATTAGTTTACATTGAATATGACTTGATTGGATCTCTTTTACCATGAATTACAATGTCTAGTCAGTCCTTGGTCTTTAAAGGTGCTTTGCATTTATGTTTTGCGGTCTCAGAAAGGGCTAGCAAGATACCACCTTGTTATATCATATTATGATTGTTTTGAGAAAGTGTTGTCATCCGAGATTTATTATTATTGCTCGCTAGTTGATTATGCTATTGATATGAGTAAACTTGAGACCTAAGCGTTATTGTGAATGTGGTTAGTTATAATCTTTGCTGAAAACTTGAATGCTGGCTTTACATATTTACAACAACAAGAGCAAACAAACTTTGTAAAAGTTTTTCTTTATCACTTTCAGTTTGTCAACTGAATTTCTTGAGGACAAGCAAAGGTTTAAGCTTGGGGGAGTTGATACGTCTTCGACATATCTACTTTTCCAAACACTTTTGCCCTTGTTTTGGACTCTAACTTGCATGATTTGAATGGAACTAACCCGAACAGACGTTGTTTTCAGCAGAATTACCATGGTGTTATTTATGTGCAGAAACAAACGTTCTCGAAATGACCTGAAACTTCATGGAGCAACTTTTCAAAAAATATAAAAAATACCTGCAAAAGATGAAGGCCAGGGGGCCCACCACATGTCCACGAGGGTGGGGGCGCGCCTGCCCCCCTAGGGCGCACCCCCTACCTCGTGGGCCCCCTGGTGCCTCTCCGACTCCAACTCCAACTCCATATATTGTGTTTTGGGGAGAAAAAAATCAGAGAAGAATTCATCGCGTTTTACGATACGGAGCCGCCGCCAAGCCCTAAAACCTCTCGGGAGGGCTGATCTGGAGTCCGTTCGGGGTCCGAAGAGGGGAATCCGTCGCCATCATCGTCATCAACCATCCTCCATCAGCAATTTCATGATGCTCACCGCCGTGCGTGAGTAATTCCATCGTAGGCTTGTTGGGCGGTGATGGGTTGGATGAGATTTATCATGTAATCGAGTTAGTTTTGTTAGTGTTTGATCCCTAGTATCCACTATGTTCTGAGATTGATGTTGCTATGACTTTGCTATGCTTAATGCTTGTCACTAGGGCCCGAGTGTCATGATTTCAGATCTGAACCTATTATGTTTTCATCATTATATGAGTGTTCTTGATCCTATCTTGCAAGTCTATAGTCACCTATTATGTGTTATGATCTGTTAACCCCGAAGTGACAATAATCGGGATACTTACCGGTGATGACCGTAGTTTGAGGAGTTCATGTATTCACTATGTGTTAATGCTTTGTTCCGGTTCTCTATTAAAAGGAGGCCTTAATATCCCTTAGTTTCCGTAAGGACCCCGCTGCCATGGGAGGGTAGGACAAAAGATGTCATGCAAGTTCTTTTCCAGAAGCACGTATGACTATGTTCGGAATACATGCCTACATTATATCAATGAACTGGAGCTAGTTCTGTGTCACCCTAGGTTATGATTGTTACATGATGAACCGCATCCGGCATAATTCTCCATCACCGATCCATTGCCTACGAGCTTTCCATATATTATTCTCCACTTATTTACTTTCCCATTGCTATTGCTATCATCACTACAAAATACCAAAAACACTACTAAGGGAGTCCTGGATTAGGGGGTCTCCGGACAGCCGGACTATATCCTTTGGTCGGACTGTTGGACTATGAAGATACGAGATTGAAGACTTCGTCCCGTGTCTGGATGGGACTCTACTTGGCGTGGAAGGCAAGCTAGGCAATACGGATATGGATATCTCCTCCTTTGTAACCGACCTTGTGTAACCCTAGCCCCCTCCAGTGTCTATATAAACCGGAGGGTTTTAGTCCGTAGGACAACATACAATCATACCATAGGCTAGCTTCTAGGGTTTAGCCTCTCTGATCTCGTGGTAGATCTACTCTTGTACTACCCATATCATCAATATTAATCAAGCAGGACGTAGGGTTTTACCTCCATCAAGAGGGCCCAAACCTGGGTAAAACATTGTGTCCCCTGCCTCCTGTTACCATCCGGCCTAGGCGCACAGTTTGGGACCCCCTACCCGAGATCCGCCGTTTTTGACACCGACATTGATGCTTTCATTAAGAGTTCCTCTGTGTCGTTGCCGTTAGGCTTGATGGCTCCTACTATCATCGATAGCGATGCGGTCCAGGGTGAGACTTTTCTCCCCGAACAGATCTTCGTGTTCGGCGGCTTTGCACTGCGGGCCAATTCGTTTGGCCATCTGGAGCAGATTGAAAGTCACGCCCCTGGCCACCAGGTCAGGTTTGGAAGCTTAAACTACACGGCCACTATCCGTGGAGATTTGATCTTCGACGGATTCGATCCTCTTCCTTGTGTGCCACGCGGTCACGATGAGGATGACTTAGCTCTCCCATCGGACGGTGTTAAGGAGATCGCACCGGCAGCCGCTCCGACCCTCAATTCGGAGCCAGTTGCGCCTTCTGCGGACGGGTGGATGGACCACGCCACGGAGGCCTTACCATCAGCGGCGATCGAGCCGAACATCGACCTTGCCTTGCACGAGAGCCGTGTTGTTAAACTTTTGGATCCTTCTCCGGCCACGGATTCCGAACCACTTGCGCCCGTTACTATCGAATCCGATTGGGCGCCGATCATGGAGTTTACCTCCGCGGATATTTTTCAGCACTCGCCCTTTGGCGACATACTGAACTCATTAAGGTCTCTCTCCTTGTCAGGAGGATCCTGGCTGAACTATGTACGGTAGGACTGGGATGCGGACGACGAAGAAATTTGAGGCCCACCCACCACCCACTTAGTAGCCACTATCGATGACTCAACTGACATGCTCGACTTCGACTCCAAAGACATCGACGGTATGGACGATGATGCGGGAGGCGAAGAGGAACCACCGCCAACAGGGCGCTGGACGTCCACCTCATCATATGACGTATACATGGTGGACACACCAAAAGAAGACGACGGCGAGGAACGGAAGGACGCAACGAAGGCTTGTCCCCTCGAGAAGCAGTCAAAGCGGCGGCGTAAGCGCCGCCCCAAATTCTGCCTCGGCAGAATAAAGGTCATACAGACCCAGCGTTGGAGCAGGGCGAACCACTGCTGGACCACGGCAATACCGAGAATCAAACCGAACAAACCGATTCTGTCAAAGATAATAGTCCGGATGACATAACGCCGGATAGGCACCCGGAGTAGCAGAATGCCCGTCAAAGGCTTGTTGCCACCGCGAGGAGTCTGAAAAAGCAGAAGCAAAGGCTCAAGGCTATGCGGGACACACTCCAAATCAGATGGAGTAAAGTACTCAACACAGCAGCGAAGTATGGTGGTAATCGCCCCACCAAGAGCTACCCGAAGTGGAAGTTGCTACCCGAATTCGATGAGGAGGCCCTAGATCCCCCACAACCAAAAATCAAAATGGCCACCTGGCCGGATAGACGACCTCACGGCCAACATGGAGCGGCAAACAACGCCACTCACAAGCCAATACGCGATCCACACGAGGGCTCGCACCAAGAGGACGGCGCAACCAGATCCATCTATGGACCACGCAAGCGCGCCCCAGCATATGATGTAACACAACAAACATCAGAACAACCCGGTACACCCAGATACAGGGGTGCCGCACACCCCCTATGTTTCACCGATGAGGTGCTGGACCATGAATTTCTAGAGGGATTCAAACCCATAAACATAGAGGCATACGACGGAACAACAGACCCTGGGGTCTGGATTGAGGACTATATCCTCCATATCCATATGGCTCGAGGAGATGATCTCCACGCCATCAAGTACTTACCCCTCAAGCTCAAAGGGCCAGCACGGCACTGGCTTAAAAGCCTCCACGAAAACTCCATTGGAAGCTGGGAAGAGCTCGAAGACGCTTTTCGGGCAAATTTTCAAGGGACTTATGTCTGACCCCCGGATGCGGACGATTTGAGTCATATAACTCAAAAGGCCGGAGAGTCAGCCCGAAAGCTTTGGAACAGGTTTCTTACTAAGAAGAACCAAATAGTTGACTGTCCGGACGCCGAAGCCTTGGCAGCTTTTAAGCATAGCGTCCGCGACGAATGGCTTGCCAGACACCTCGGCCAAGAAAAGTCGAGAGCAATGGTAGCATTAACAAGCCTCATGACCCGCTTTTGCGCGGGTGAGGACAGCTGGCTAGCCAGATGCAGCACCAGCGACCCAAGCACATCCGAAGTTAGAGATGAAAACGGGAAATCACAACGCAGCAAAAAAATAAGCATAGGAATAAAGAAGACAGCCCAAAGAGCATGGCGGTAAACGTCGGATTCTGAAGCTCTCGGCCAAGTGAGCAAAAGCCGCCCTCTAAAGGCGCAAGAGATGAACTGTCCAGCCTGAACAAAATTCTGGACCAAGTATGTCAGATCCATAGCACCCCTGGTAAACCCGCTAATCATACCCACAGAGAATGTTGGGTCTTCAAGCAGTCCGGCAAGCTCAACACCGTACACAAGGGGGAGGATACACCAAGCGATGATGAGGATGAGCCTCTCAAGCAAGACACTGGGGAACAAAAGAAGTTTCCATCAGAAGTCAAAACAGTCAATGTATTACACGTGATCAAGGGAAGCAAAGCGGCCCTCCCAGATAAATATGCCCAAGGGCCTATCACCGCGAAACCCTGCCACTGGTCGTCTCAACCGGTCACTTTCGACCATCGTGATTACTCAGCAAGTATCTGGCGGGCGGGATGGGCTCCCCTGGTATTAGACCCAATAATTGACGGATACCACTTTGCATGAGTCCTGATGGACGGTGGCAGTAGTTTAAACCTGATATACTAGGATACAATCCACGAAATGGGGATAGACCCAACGAAAATTTGCCATAGCAACACTACCTTTAAAGGAGTAATGCCAGGCCCAGGGGCTCACTGCACGGGCTCCCTGCTACTAAAGGTTATATTCGGCTTCCCCGATAACTCCCGTAGAGAACATTTAACCTTCCACATTGCTCCGTTCCAATGCGGTTATCAAGCACTACTTGGACGCGAAGCTTTTGCTCGCTTTAATGCAATACCGCATTACACTTCCCTCATGCTCAAGATGCCCGGTCCACGTGGCATCATTACAGTGAACGGAAGTATTAAGCGATATTTGCACGCCGAAGAGAATGCGACTGCCTTGGCAGCCGCACACTAAAAACGGCCTCACCAACTAAAGCATTTGATAGGTCGTCAAGACCACGGACGCGGTTAGACGAGTCTGGCGCTGCTATATTAATTTGTACCGGATTGATGGCCACACCCCTATTACACATACAAGGGGCTCAACGCGCGCAGACAAGTGGCAATTTCTACTCATTTCTAGTTATACATGGTTTCTTTAAAAACTATCTTTTTGCACGACAACTTTTTCACCTAAGTTCCTCTCTTTCACAGATGATCATCGTGCTACACCCGTCCAGGATACGGCACAACGGAGACACAGGCGCAGACGTGCAGCAGGGACCCGCTCCAAGGATTCTTTTTAGATTAAGACCCTGCGTAAACCTTTTTTACTGTCTCTTGTTGATACACATCCCTTGAATTCTCAGTACAATTGAGAAGGGTGCTGACGTCTTGGCATGTGGCCACGTCAGAATAATGCACGTACCTAGACACAAGGGGCTTCTTACAAAGGGCACTATTTAGCCCCGGTTTATACCATAAAGACTGAATACCTCAGGGAGTGTTCGGCGTCGCGAGTTTGGCCTTATATGCATCAACTCCGAATCATTGTCTTTGGTCAAATGTTGGGTTTGCCCGGCTCCTGTGTTTTGGTGCCTTACGTTCTGCTTTATCGGCTAAGGCAACACCAGGAGAACTACTGCGATTGTGCCCTGGTTCATCCAGACGAGAACCTCAGTAGAGAAAGCCGAAAACTGACTGTCATGATATAGCGTGAGACTGGTCAACCACTCGATGACCTATCGGAATGTTAGAATTCCTCCGCCTTACCGAAGGGCTGTTTTCCGGCCAGGCATGTACGCACCCCGAGATCAGGAGAGTGTGGAGCCACCAGGGGCTATCTAGTAGCCCCACTGTCAAACTCCTATGGCTAAGTGAAAGTGTTAAAGCATTATAGTCCGGTTGCCTCGTTCGCTGCGCTATCACCTCCTTAATAGGACCAAGACGTTGGGTTAAGTGTGAACACGCGTTATTTGCGAGCACCTCCACATTATATGCGTGGGGGTTGAAGCCAACAACTGCAATCTTTCAGTTTATATATTTACATAAACGGCCGCACAGGAGGCATCACATTACTTTTCGGCAAAAAGTATAAATACAGCCTTACTATATTTCATAAAAACATTGTGTTTACAATGGGAATACATGTCATTCAAACATAATATTCTTCGAGCACTGGGACTCTATCAAGCGAGCACCCTCAAGAACCTCTTCAAAATAGTGCTCGGCAGCTACTCGGCCTATGGCCGAACCTTGCGCCGCAATAGTGGTAGCATCCATCTCCGCCCAGTATGCCTTGACACGGGCAAAGGCCATCCGCGAGCCTTCTATGCATGCTGACCTCTTCATCGCGTTGATGCGCGGCACCATGCCAAGGAACTGCTGCACTAAGCTGAAATAGTTATTCGGCTTCGGCTTCTCCGACCACAACTGATCTACAACAAACCTCATGGCGAGTCCGGACAACCTATTAAGTTCGGCCCATTCGGCTAGCTGATCAGTCAAGGGAAGCGGGCGCTCTGGAACTTTGAATTGCGACCAGAATAGCTTGTCCACTTCACGACCTGGTTGATCTTGGAAGTATTCGACCGCATCGACAGCGCTCGCCGCCAAGTCCATATATGTGTCTGCCGAACTCCACAGCCGATCCAGAGGGGCATACCGCGGATCTCCGAACTTCCTCCGCAGCAGAAAGGGCTTCCCAGCCGCAATATCCCCGGCTTCGTGCAGCTCCTCCTTCTTCGCCCTCATAGCAGAGCGACTGTCTTTGGTCACCATAGTGGCCTTCTCAAGGTCCGCTGCCTTCACTCAGTTCTCCTCTTCAAGGAACTGGCAACGGTCGGCAGTGCCTTTTAATTCTACGGCCATCTTGGCCATCTTTTCTTTGCTTTCGCAATGGGCGGCCTTCTCGGCTCTTAACTCCTCAGCCGCCTTCAAAGCAGCCGCAATACTAACCCTCGCTTGTTCCTTGGCTCGGGCAAGCTCCACCCGAAGGGTCTCCACGATGGCAGCTCCGTCTGCAGTCACAACATATTAAAGATACTGGCATCATGCTGCTCTTATTGTGTGACATTCACCGGAAAACATTACTTATCCTGTGATTCATCAAGCCGCTTGTTAACAAGCTCGATGTCGGCGTCTGCCGCATCCAGTTGCCGTTTTAATTCGGCAAACTCACTAGTCCGGCTAGCCACCGGAGCTTCCACCACCTGCACATAAAGGCAGTCTGGTTATTGCCTGGGACTATGATCCTCTGTTCGCCGCCGTTCTCGATGACAACCAGAGTCTCAGGGGCTACTATCTACATAGGGCACACCTAACATGTGCGGTACTATCACATATTATCTCACGTACCTCAAAGCCTGTCAGTAGACTCATAAAGGCTTCATGTAATCCGCTTTCGGTGGAAGAAATTCTTTCCATCACCATACCCATCAGCGTACGGTGTTCTTCTGAGATGGCCGCTCGCCCCAACAGCTCCCTCAGAACGTCTGACCGCATACCAGACGGTGCCGGACTCTTTTGTTTGCTCTCTTCGAGAGCCGGACGCTGGGGACTTCGGGGGTCTATGGGATTATCTTCTGGCCTCACCGGATCCGGAGAGGCCCTCCGTGACGACACTTCGGGGTCGCCTGCTTCTTGAGCGGAGGAGTCCGGGGGAGGCGTTTCGCTCTCCATCATCTCCGGAAGAAGATCCCCCGAAGACGAGCTCAGCTGAGAAGGGCTAAGACCCGAGCTGCAAGATATATGCGGCGGTTATTTTCTCAGAAGAAAGATAGTATACCTTCACTATTAAAGTATTTTTGGATCACTTACGACTCGTTGGAGGGCTAATCCCCCCGCGGACTTTGTGCGGCAAGAGCACCCCCCGAGGCAGGACCCTCTATTGGAGATTTCTTCTCCCGTTTGGAGGCCTCGGCTTCCGGATCCTCGGAAGCAGTCCTCTTCCTCCCCCGGTTATCCTCCTTTATGGAGGCGCTCATTCCCTCAGTTGGAACTGGCAGCGATGGGGGGCCGCTTCCGCCCATATTATTCCCCCCTGTATCTTCCTTCGAGGGCTCCGGGCAAGGTGCAAGCTCGAGCATCTTTTCCAATACCGGATTTTCCAAACCCTCAGGGAGGGGGGCCGAACACCGAATCATCTTCTCCTTTGTTAGCCAGTCCTGGTCAAAGAGCGATCTCTCAGAAATAACTTCATGATGAATAAAAGACAGTGTGTTCGGCTAGAGGATTTCTTACTTGTTCAGCGGCGCGGTTACTGCTCAGGCCCACGTCCTCGGTAGTATCCGGACACTCTATTTGAGGTCCGAAGAATGACTTGTACATCTCCTCGTGCGTCAGGCCGAGGAAACTTTGAATGGCACGTGGTCCTTCTGGGTTGAACTCCCACAAGCGAAGGGGCCGGCGTTTGCAAGGCTGGACTCGATGAACCAGCACAACTTGCATTACCACAACCAAATTAAAATCTCCCTCGAAGAGATCTTGAATGCGGCTTTGCAGTATAGGCACGTCCTTGGCTGGACCCCAGCTCAGACCTCTGCTAATCCATGACATCGGTTGTGGTGGGGGGCCGAGCGGAAAGCGGGGGCAGCCGCCCACTTGGCACTTCTGGGAGCCGTGACGTAAAACCACTCCCGTTGCCATAATTCGGACACCTCTGGAAAGGAACCTTTCGGCCACGGAGCTCCTGCCATCTTGCCTATTGACGCGTCTCCGCACGCTGCATGTTGCCCCTCGATCATGTTCGGCTTCACTTCAAAGGTCTTGAGCCACAGGCCGAAGTGAGGGGTAATGTGGAGGAAGGCCTCACACACGACAATAAATGTCGAGATGTGGAGAAAGGAGTCCAGAGCTAGATCGTGGAAATCTAGCTCGTAATAGAACATCAAACCCCTGACGAAGGGATCCAGAGTGAGGCCTAGGCCTCGGAGGAAGTGGGAGACGAACACGACTTTCTCATTGGGTTCGGGAGTGGGGACGACCTTCCCTCGAGCAGGCAGCCGATGCGAAACCTCGGCGGTCAGGTATCTGGCCTCCCTCAACTTCTTGATATCCTCTTCCGTGACGGAGGAGGGCATCCACCGGCCTTGAAGGCTGGATCTGGACATGATTGAAGATCCGGAGCACCTGGCCTGGGCTTTGGGTGTTAGAACTCGAGGCGGGGGAGGGGTTCGATTGAGCACGAGAAGGAAAAAGCAAAAACCTTGTCCCTTTATAAAGAGGGTGAATATCAAGCGTCCTCTCCGTAGCCGTTTGGGACTTGCCTATAATCTAGGAGTCCTAGACACGGTTGGGTTACCCACGACCGTATTAATGAGAATCCCGTAATTGGGGGAACACAATCTCTGCTTTGACAAGACGTGTCAAGAAACCGCCTCGCGTTATGTGTGGAGCTGGTTGAAGAAAAAGGGTTCGAATAATCACCAGGCCATGACATAACGTCATGCTGCCAAAACAAGTCAGCAAATTAGATTTGTGAAAATATTATTCTCTCTACGGTGGTATGTGGAACTTATTTTGCAGGGTCAGACACTATCCTTGTATTCAAATTCTTCCGTGGTGTATTCGGAGAAAGAACCCACCTTGCAATGCCGAAGACAACACTGCGCGTCGGACTCGTCGTCATTGAAGCCTGGTTCAGGGGCTACTGAGGGAGTCCTGGATTAGGGAGTCTCCGGACAGCCGGACTATATCCTTTGGCCGGACTGTTGGACTATGAAGACACGAGATTGAAGACTTCGTCCCATGTCCGGATGGGACTCTACTTGGCGTGGAAGGCAAGCTAGGCAATACGGATATGGATATCTCCTCCTTTGTAACCAACCTTGTGTAACCCTAGCCCCCTCCGGTGTCTATATAAACCGGAGGGTTTTAGTCCGTAGGACAACATACAATCATACCATAGGCTAGCTTCTAGGGTTTAGCATCTCTGATCTCGTGGTAGATCTACTCTTGTACTACCCATATCATCAATATTAATCAAGCAGGACATAGGGTTTTACCTCCATTAAGAGGGCCTGAACCTAGGTAAAACATTGTGTCCCCTGCCTCCTGTTACCATCCGGTCTAGATGCATAGTTCGGGACCCCCTACCCGAGATCCGCCGGTTTTGACACCGACAACTACTTTTACTACTGTTACCTTTTATTACCGTTACCACTACTATCATATTACTTTGCTACTAAATACTTTGCTGCAGATACTAAGTTTCCAGGTGTGGTTGAATTGACAACTCAGCTGCTAATACTTGAGAATATTATTTGGCTCCCCTTGTGTCGAATCAATAAATTTGGGTTGAATACTCTACCCTCGAAAACTGTTGTGATCCCCTATACTTGTGGGTTATCAGACACCTTTCGAATAACTTTCACGTGTGAACCGAAGTTGTCTTGCTGAACTCCTTCATTTCTCATTCAATCCTTTTATTGATATCGATTCGATGATCCCTATAGGGCACAGTCACCGAGAGTTCATTATTGGGGACAGACAGACTGGCAAAACAGCAGTAGCCACATATACAATTCTCAAGAAAAAAAAGGAAAATATGTAAGAAGAACGAGAGCGAGATAGTTACCAGGGTTCAAATGTTGGGATCCCAATTTTCCTCACAAATTCCCAAACCCTTTCATTCTCTAAGGATTTTCTGATTGATTTTACGGACCCTTTTATACTAGCAATAACCTCTTCCCCTGATTCGTCAAAAAAATCTTTCCCTTGAATTTCATAGGTGGGCCTCTCCTTTCCTCTCTAATCTCAAATGAAAATACTCCACCTGAGGCCAACTCCAACGCACGATCCCAAACAAAGGTCTGTTCTATCCGGATTTTGTCCGTTTGGGTTGGGCAATGGTGCGGCATCCGGCTGTTTTTCTAGATGCGCTGACCGTGCACCCAACGTGTGGATGCATCTCGTCCGCCACGGCCGACTGGAGCCCTTATGTATACACTTTTTATACACGTTGTAAAAAGTTTTACAACCAAATAAATATAACATTGCAAAAAAGTTTTACATTCTACATTTTAATAAAAACACAATCAAATAGTTTTACAGCCCAATGAAAATTATCTTGAATACATGAAAAGGAAATGAACCGATACTTCTACTGGTTGCTAATATGAGTCCATATGTGCTCAATCAGGTCATCTTGAAGCAGCATATGAGTATGCTAATCACACATTTCACGATGGAATTGGGTGAACTGTTCAAACGTTGTCGATTCTTGGTGCTTAAGCTCAACATTTTTACCCTGGAAATCAAACCCTTGGTCGTAGATATTGTCATCATGCTCATCCTCCACGATCATGTTGTGCATGATCACACAAATAGTCATCACCTCCCCATGTCAGTGCAGAGTGTCGGACGATACCCCATCAAGATTAAAGCACACCAAAAGCACACTTCACATCCTTCCTAGCACTCTCTTGTTGTTGAGAAAATCTATGTATCTTCTCTCCTTGTTGATTGGGTATTATCTTCACAAGAGTTGACCACTTAGGACAGATACCATCAACTCGGTAGTATCCCATGTTGTAATGGTGGCCATTGATCTCAAAGTTGACCTCTCGGGAGTGGCCTTCTGCAAGCCTTGCGAACACTAGAGAACGTTGAAGCACGTTGATACCATTGTGAGAACCAGCTATGTCGAAAAAATAATGTCATATCAAAAGATCTTGTGAAGCCATCGCTTCTAGTATGACAGTGGCACCTTTCACATGCCCCTCGCACTGCCCCTGCCAAGCAAATGGACAGTTCTTCCACCTCCAGTACATATAATCTATGCTGCCAAGCATACCCGAAAAGCCCCTATCAGCATTGATCGCCAACAACCAGTCTGTATCTGTGACATTTGGCTTGTGGACTCACTCATACGTACGTCCTCATCCAAAAGAACGACGGTAATTCTATATGCAAGCATGTGATTAACGCCATGCATTTCTGGTAAGAAGAGAAGCTAAGCTTGCCAAGGTTATCCTCTTTGCACTCAAACTATGGGTCATATGCTACCACTCCTCCCGAATATGATTGAACACATGTCTCGTCATCTGAAAGTGGCGGTGGAATTGATGTAGTTTGAAGAGCACGACATTCATGTAATCGGCATAGAGCAGGATGTGGCCGCTCTCCCTATTGCGGTTGATGGCCGAAGCATACCTCGAGATTGATCCCCTGAACCTAGGCCGCTGCCTAGCTATGTGGTCATTGACGACTAGTGCAGCAACCACAAGTTCTTCGTCATCCGAGGACGAATCATCCTATGAACAAATAAAATTGTGGAAAAAAATACTCGTCTCCACTATCCATGGTATCTTTTGAGCAAAGTGTCGAACACCTTGTGGTCGTGATGGCGATGCTACCAGGGAGCACCTCTAGCTCCCCGTGCAGGCAGCAGGCAAGGTTGGCGTTGACGGTCGGCGACTTTGTAGCGCCTGCCAGAAGGTGTTGGGGTCGATGGGCGTCGGCGGCAGCTGTAACTTCGTTGGTACAGGATGTGGCGACAAAGAGCCCCAAATGCCGGAACTTCTCCGAAAACGCTGGCATGGGAGGTCGTGGTTTGGGCGGTCGGACGACAGCGAGGAGGCAGCTGGAAAAATGAGCAGCAATGGCTATGGCGGGGGAGGGTGCGGGCCGCGTAGGAGAAGAGAAAAAGAAGCATTATGTCCCTGATAGGCAGGCCAGGAGAGGACAAGGACGCATGACCCAGCCGTCCGCGCTGTCCGTTTCAACGCAAACGTGGTGCAAATTGGGTCAAGAATAGGCCGAAAGAGGAAAAAAATTGACAATTTGCTTCCGCTCGTTGGGCAGCGATTTATATCCATTTAGCCCTTTGTGTTCGCCTAAGAGCATCTCCAACAGGCGCGCGATATTAGCGCCGCACTAGAAAAATCAATTTTTTTGCGCGCGCGGCCGTTTCGGACGCTCCAGCGGAGGCGCAAAAAATGCACGGAGCGAAATGGCATCGTGTGCCGCTTATTTCGTGTGCTGCAGACTTGAGCGCCTGCGCCGCACTGCTGACACCCTCTCTGGCCGCCCCGCCCTGCGCCGCCACCGGGGAATTCGCCTGATGTACGGCCACGCCGACATCCCCCTCACCCCTTCCTACACCCGCAACCCATCCACCGCCGCCACAAACCCTAGCCCGAGGAGCTTTGTCTTCACCTTCGCCGGTGCTCCTCCAAGCACCAGTCTCGCGCGTGGCCTTTTCATGGCGCCACGGACGACCTCGGCGGGTGGCGTCGCGCCGGCGCCCGCGTGAAGCCACGTAGTCTCCTCTCGAAGCTCCCAAATGCAGCGGTGACAAAGGCAGGCAAGGTGTCCGGGAAGAAGAACAAAGCGGCGGACGGCTCATCTAGGCGGCCAAAGAAGAAACTTGCAGGGCGTGCGACGGATGCGGCGGCGACCGAAGCACCGGCGAGCTCGCTTGTTGCGCCAGCGGACGATGCGCACAAGGTGTTCGATGAAATGCCCACAAGGTATGATTCCGCCTAGTTTTTTTCGTTGTTATTGGATACATATGGATAGCTGTTATATATACTTTGTAGTTTCAATGATGAAACATATATGTCAACTATGGGTGTTGGCTCCAACAATTCTCATTGGTCTCAAACCAATGAAGTGCATTTAGATGATCATGATTTTGAGGTGGACGAGGATGGTGAGGGCATCGTCGATGCACTGAAAGGAAGAGCGGGCAACTACACCATGGACGAAGACATCTTGCTATGCAATACATGGTTGAAAGTGTCTAGGGATGCCACCGTTGGAGGGGACCAAAATAGATATGCATATTGGATCCGGATGAATGAGCACTTTGATTTACACAACAAAAGGGGAATTGACCACACGGAAAGATCTCTTCGCTCCCGGTGGTTGACAATCAACAAATATTGTCAAAGGTGGGCGGCCGCACTTAAGGCGGTTGACACGGTAAACCCAAGTGATACTAATGATAGAGATAGTGTAAGTGCCATTTATTTCATGATTCTTCCATGTTCATGCTTCTTCTTTGGTGTTTCAAGTGCTAACTTATTCTTTTGTTTGTAGCTCACTATTGCACAAAATTTATTTCAAGGAGAGAAGAAGAAGACCAAGAAAGGGAAGATCAAGAAAGGGAGACCATTTACCTTGCCACATTGCTATGATGTGTTTAAGGATGAAGATAAATGGAAGCCCCGTGAAGGTGTCGATGAGGAGAGCAACAAACGCAAGCGAACTATTGATTTGGATGATGATGAGGAGGAGGCATCAAGTGATGACGGCAAGAGAGGCCCTACACCAAACTCGGTTTCCTACTCCAAGCCAAAAAGACCAAATGGAGCCAAGAAAGACAGAAAAGAAAAGAAGAAGAGGAAAGGAGATGATGAGTTAAAAATGCTATGGAAACTATTGTGAAGGCAAGAAAGGAAGCGAACAAGATGAGGATGATGGCAAGGAACCAAGATGCGGCGGCCGAGGAGAGGAGGGTGGCAGCCAAGGAGAGGAGGGTGGCATTGGAGGAGAAGAAATTGGCCATGGGGGAGCGATCTAGATTGTTGGAATGGGAGAAGTACTTGTTCTTCATGGACACATCTACCCTCGATGAGAAGCAAAAGGAGTACGTCAATCTTTCCTGTGAAGAAGTCTTGGTCCAAAAAAGAGCCATGGCCATGGGAGGCATGGGAGCTACTATGGGAGGCATGGGTGGCATGGTCGGCATGGCTACCATGGGAGGCATTTGTGGCTTCGGAGCTACCATGGGGCGGCATGGGAGACAGGGTGCCTTCGGAGCTAACATGGGCGGCATGGGTGGTTTGGGAGCTAACATGGGAGGCATGAGTTTTGGGTCTCTCATGGGAGGCATGGGAGCACCTCCGGATGACATGGGTGGATGCATGCCTCACGTACCTTCACATGATGCCGTTGGAGATCTTGACAACACCCTCCAAGCTTCCCATGATGATGCGGCGCGCGACAATGAAGAGGAGGAGGAAGAATCGTCTTTGGATGAGAATGAAGAATCGGAGAAAGAGGAGGACGATGATGAGGATGCGGCATGATTGTTGATGTGCTATTTATTTGTGTGAACTTTTATGTCATGAATTTGGTTGGGTGATTTTAAACTTGGTTGGATGATCATATGTGGCATGATTGTTGATGTGCCGTGCAACTGAACTATTATATGTCTTTTTTAGTTTGAAATATCATCATATTATCAAAATGAACATGTTATAAGCGCCGGCTGCTCGCGCGCTGTAAAAGTCTAGCGCGTCTGCTGAAGCGGCTTGTGCAATTTTTTTTTATAATGAATGTTGGAGCCAGCGCTTTGCAACGCGCAATGCTATTTTGATGATGTAAATTTATTTTAGCGCGTCGTGCGGTTGCGCACATGTTGAAGATGCTCTAATGTAAACAACTCGCCCCCTCAACGCCACTTACGCCGCCGCGATAACCGACAGCTCCGTCCCGACGAGGCTACGCCGGACTCCCCCTCCATCTCCAAGTTTCCACCCCTGCTGCCGCCGGACAAATCCATCTCTTCTCTGCCGCACCGTTCAACCCATCCACCAGCCACAGCTCCCCTGCCCCCACCGCCACCGGCTTCAATGAGAACGGCATCGCCTCCTCCGCCGCAACCACCACCCCCATTTTGGCTGTTTGGCACCAGGTGAGCGGAGCGGCATCGCTTTACGAGCAGGTGGACATTGCCTTCTCCCACCTCCCGACTTGAGCTATTCTTTCCGTTTCCTTCTGCCCCTCCTCTGTCTCTGAGGAGCAGCTTCCCCTGCCTTGTCTCCCACCCTATTGCATGTCCGCGACGCAGTGCCCGCGCGGCCTTCTACTGCAGCGCTACATCCATTTCTAATGCCGCAATGGATGTGCGTCTGCTGAACGAACTGCCCGTCACTCATGGGGTGTTTTATTTTGATTCAGTTCATGTGGTGAATTGTTGATGGGTTTCAGTTTGTTGATACATGTGGTGAACCTCTGCCGGTGCATTCAAATTGAATTTACAGGTGATTGATCCATTTAGATGGAGTGTTCGTCAAATTGCTTGGAAGAGTGTATTTGCTTAGTGTCATAATATTAGAGCTTCTTCTGATGTTCTAGAATGTTACTACCTCTGTACCTTAATATAAGACGTTTTTGAACTGCGAAAACGTCTTATATTAAGATGCAGAGATACAGAGGTAGTATTTGTCATTCTTTTCTTGTATGATGTGCTCACCTGCTCTTGATGTGTTAGTGCTAGAATGAAACCGACCTGCGCTTTCAGTTTGCATTTGCAATTTTTTGTTAATACATGCCAGCTTGGAATGATCTAGCTCTTTTGTAGTATTATGGCTTTGAAGTATACATACCCAAGGTGCTTTCGAGAACGAAAAATTGGACATGGTATAGGTGGAGACTGCAGAGCACAAGTTGGCTGACCAAGTTCTGAAGCTGCATGAAAATCACAAGGTTTCTTCTTCTCTTTGATAGGACAATCAATAATGTCATCTGCATCAAGTTGTCAGCAGCACTATCAAATGCGTACTCGTACAAGATTGCATATTTGTGTATGCCTTTTGGCAAGAGATGGAAGCCATTCATGCTAAGCTAATTAAACTTGATAAATGTGTATTTTGGGATGTCCAGCTAACTGTTATTGTTCTTCTAACTGATTTGTAATACAGACAATAACCTAATTAACTCTGCACTAAAAATAATAATTTCACCACATTCATTCCTGCACGTCTTTGTAATATATGTTGTTGTATCTATATATATCCATTACTTTGTACAGAAATATATATCCATTACATGGCTAGGCTACTCAAGGGCATTGGAGCTATTATATATCTATCACGCATTATGAACTCAATGCTCTGTTTTCCCTTAGCATTGGCGGTTTAGAGCTTCAGTTAATTTCTACTGTTGTATCTTAGTGGCAAAGATATTGTCAATTTATCTGTAGTGCTAGAGGTTGCTTCTTTTTTATGAACAATGTAGTTATTTCATGTTGCTTCTGTTTCATGAACAATGTAGGATGGCATAAGGACAAGTGTTGTTAATACAGTTACTACTCCCTCTGTTCCAAATTACTCGTCGCAGAAATGGATGTATCTAGAACTAGAATACATCTAGATACATCTATATCTACGACAAGTAATTCAGAACAGAGGGAGTACATGATAAGTATGAGCTAAGATTTGTAGATCATGGAGCCAATGTAGGTAATCACAGCCGGCATCTCTCCCTGGCTTATCAAGTACAACAAATTCAAGCCCCATAGATGTTGCTGATGCTCTGTTTTTCAGTCCATGTCAGTGGCGTGGATGAGCCATCAGTGGTTGTAGCGGCCTAGAGAACACTGTGCTGCTGCTCAATATCTGCTTCCTCTATTTAGGTTATATGTTTTCCTTTCTGCGTTTATCTTACTCCATTAACTATTTCCGATTGCATTGATTCCTCCATTGAACATAACTCTGTTCAGTGGACGGTGAGATCAGGGCTTTGTTGTGCTAGGGAGTAGACATTTTTTGGTTTGTCCAATGACCTTAATTTGTCCAATTGATGCAAAGATTCGTAGGATTTTTCTTAATTTTACCGGCCCTCTATCTTGATTGCCTGCCACATTTTATTCTTCAAGAGAACATGTGTGCTCTTGCAGAGAAGCTATTTTGGAATCTGGATGGAAAAATCAATATCAGTCTACTCTTGCCCAGTATTTACCTTTTCTTTCTGCTCTTATTTGCCATATTGTGTTTGTGTCTGGGAACTTCCGTGGCAGTATTTCTTCAGTGTCGGTAGAAATTTCCTGCCTCTTAATGTTTCACCAAGTATTTCAACTGAGGGAGATACTACCTATGTCTCTTCCTTATGACTTTAATATCCATGCTTGGTCAACTTCTATTGGTAAATTTTCTTACTGTGCTTCAGTCGACTTTTAAGGCGCAAAAGAATCTACAGAATGACCTGGAAGAGAGAAGACCATCATAGATCTTACCAAGATCATATCACATACAGCCCCATGATGCTGAAAGGAGTACACTGATGCAACGCTCACCGAGGACATGAATAGATTCAACGATGATGTATGTATGCACCCGCTTGATTTTCTCTATCTATGTTGTATATTCCTTTTTGTGCTGTTGGGTGCATTTTTCTGTTACCATGTTTTTAAGGAGTATGGTAGTCATATGGTTACTCTCATTGTGCATTGTTTCTTTTTCCGGTTCTAAACCTTCCACTTCCATTGTCTTATATAACATACATGTTCAGTGTATGTTTTCTTGGGCTTTGTTAGCACAATAGAATTTTGGCTAGGGGTACCTAACATGTGCATGACTAGACTTCCCTGTTGTGTAGTAAACCTGAGAAACTATTTCTGTTGTTATTGCAATTGAACTGGGTAAAGTAAAAAACAGGAACCGAGTAGAGAATATGTTTAGTGCTGGTATGATGTCAACAATTTTGAAACCTGGAAATGACTTACATTTTGGCAAAATCAAATGCTCTGGTATGCAGGTGCGCACTGTGGGGAAAGATCTGTCCTGAAGAAAAGAGCAACTGATGCAGTGCATAATGGCTTTGGACTGCCAATCAAGTGTTCGGCTGCAGCTACTTTGAGGTGACGAAGAGGAAAACCATACATTTTGACAGGAAGATCAAGCGGGGAAGTGGGATGAACTGTGTCGATCACCACATGGCGTCAAGTGGAATGTAATGCAGTTGCAGTAAACCAAAGGGACAAAGCAGGGGGAAACATCATGCGAACAACAACCCAACCTGAAATGGAAAAGTGAAAACAACGCCACAAACAGCCAGGGAATGACACCGTGCATCACCTCACCAGCTGGAGATGGAAGAACGTGTATGTTTACATGTGCTTGAACAAGTATCGTGAGCAATCCAAGTTGCTCGATAAAATCACAGTTAAACATATTTCACTGCTCGTCCAAAATCCTCGCATCACCAGGCACTCCCAGGGAATGGTACAGAGCAGAGCAACTGTTGTTGAACCGCTGAACAGCGCAAAAACATTTAAATGTTCAGATGATCTGGACGGAGAAATAAGCTGGCCTCACATGACTCCTGTCCACACATCGAGTTCCGGGATCCTTGACACAGAAGAAAGCTCATGAAGGTCTTGCAGTATGTAGGCTCACAGCTGACCCGTAGCTTTGACTGGGCAAACCAAACAGCCTCATGGGTATGTCTGTGCATTGTTGTGGCTGGCATCACAACAGTGCTGCAATCAAAACAGGTGCAACTGTGTGTAAGCATCTACCAGTTCTAAGAAATAGCAGAGGTGATGAGGCAGACATACCTTAATCCAGGAAATGATATGTCCGATAGCAATAATAGCTGCAAGAAAAATGGCGATAGGGATTGAAGCTTTCGTAGGCGGCATTGCATACCAGAGTGCTCCCACCTTCAGAAGGCAGATCCCAAGGAACATGAGGCAAGCCATGTGACCGGAATAATCTTGCGGAAGGTTTGACCGGGTGTTGAAGAGGCCAAATAGCCCTCCAATTGTTGAGAAGCCCCACACAGCCCCAACAGAAGCAAAGACTATGGTCTGGGTCAAATTATTGGTCTCTTTGCTTTTGAATAGTGCCTCCAGGCCAAATATGAGTGGCAGAAAAACCATAAAAATAACAGTGTAAATGGTCTGCTTTTTGCTCCAAGCGTTGCCATCCTGCAATGCAAAGAAACATATTGTATGAAGCGACCAAAACTAATCTTCTAATTCTGAGGACCTAATGAAAGATTACATCTTGTTTGTTCCAACTTTTTTTGTTGTTGCAAAAACACACTCATCCCTAAGCTCTAGTTGCTAAGTCTAGCTTGAATTTAATTTACATATGCAGGCATCGGGAGCAAATCAAATATAAAAGAAAGTGATTTTTTTTACCTTCGGAGGCTTGTTTAGTAGAGCTGCATGGAAATCCTCATCATTTGGTGTCCCAATCGATCCAATAACTTCGTCGCGTCCATAAATTCCACACAACTGTGCTGCATAATAGGTATTTCTGAGCCTTTTGTTTGCTTGGTTGTCCAGCCCTTGACGCTCCAGATATATATTCTGCTTCGCTTCCAACTCTGCACTTAGTTTCTCAATCTTGTATCTCTCCTTTGATAATTGATCAATATCGATGCGGTGCTGTTCATCAAACTGCTTTTGCTCCTCTTGGAAGTGTACTTGTCGATTCTCGAATGAGGTGAGACGAGATTCGAGAGATGTTTGTAGCTGTTGTTGCTGCCCCAGAAATTTCTCCCAGTGACCAATAGATTCTTTGAGTTGCACACACTGTGTATCCTTGGTTGCGCCCAACATGTAGCTGGCACCTGGGACACTATCCGCCATGGCACCTGCATTGATGATCCAAAATGCATATGATGATACAAATTAAACATTGGACCACAAACAGCTCGCAACCGTAAATAGTTTCTTTGCAACTTTTTGGGGAAAGTTTTTTGGATTTTCATCGTTAAAATTAGATTTATGATATGAGTGCAGAAAAATATCACTCCATACTAGCAGTTATACACCTATGGTTGAAAAGTGGATTGATAATCTTCAGTAATGAATGTAGTTAATCATAAAAACTTCCTCTGTTTTTTGGAGGTAAAGAATAAAGCTTCATATTCTACAACTATAAAATAATTGAAATGTTCTTGAGAGTGCCAAGTTCTCACAAAAACAGATAAGTACATAACGGGCAGAAAATTACTTCTGAATGTACTAAAACATAAGACAAGCTTCATCTTTTGTGTGTCTTACCTATGATTTTTGTGAATATAACATATTACTTCTGAATATAGTTAGTCATGAAAAGCCTCCTCTGTTTTTTGGGGCTAAAAGGATAACTCTCCCTGCTGTATATACTAATCTGAATGTTCTTCAGAGCAGCTAGTTCTCACAAAAACAAAGTCACATGGCAACAGAAAATTACTACTTGTGAATGTAAAACATAGGACAAGCTTCAGCTCTTGGTGTCTTACCTATGATATTTGTGAGTATAACAGAGTACTTCTAAATATAACTATTCATGAAAAGCCTACTCTGTTTTTTTTTGGTGTGGGGGGGGGGGGGGGGGGGGTAAAAGGATAACGCTTCCTGTTGTATATAAACTAATCTAAATGTTCTTCAGAGCAGCCATTTCTCACAAAAACATATGCATGGAACAGAAATTTACTTCTGAATGTACTGTAGAACATTAGACAAGCTTCATCAGTATGATCTTCTCTTGTTGCGCGTCTTACCTGTGCTCTGCTCCACGTGGAGATTGACCTCGCTCTTGGTGAGGGCCGCGTCCGTCTTGGTGAGCGCGTCCTGCCCTGGGCCATGTTCGCTGACATTGGTGTTGTTGGCGCCCTGGGCATTCCCGACGACAGGTTTCTCGGTAAAGCTCCCAGCTTGGGTGCCCACGCCGTCATCCAGGACGATCGGCGACTCCTTGGAGACATCCATGCTGTCGTAGACCCCGGGATCGGTGTTCAGCGTCGCCTCTTCCTTGGGGAGCGCGGCCGGCGGTGCGCCACGATGATGCTCGCGGCCGTCTCCACCGTTTGGCCCGTAGAGGTTGACGCCGATGGTGGTGGTCTGCAGGCTTGGCGTCGCATCTTCCTTGGGGAACGCGTCCACCCCTGTACCGCGAGGCACCCCGCCGTGGCTCTCCTTGCGAGCTCCGGTGGTCGGCGTCGCCTCTTCCGCGGGGAGCGCGCCACGAGGATGCACGCGCCCGTCTCCGCCGCTTGGCCCGTGGACGTCCACGCCGGGGGGCTCGCTCTCCTTGCGTGCGTCGGCGGCCGTGTCCTCCAGGCCCTCGCCGGCGAGGAGGATCCGCTTGTCTGCCCCTGTGCCACCATGGTGCTCCCCGCCTTGTCCGCTGTCGTCGCTGGGCTTGGGGCCGAGGTCTTCCTCCTTGCCGTCCATGCCGTCGCGGGTGATGTCGATCCGCGCGCCTGCCCCTGGACCAGCACCAGCAGGGTGATCCCCGCCGTGCCCGCTCTTGGGTGGTCCGTCGACCCCGCCGTCGCCGGGGCCGACGTTTTTCTCCGTGTTGTCCATGCGGATGCGGCGAGGAGGGGCTGAATGCCGCCGCCGCCGCCGCCACCACCTCAACGTCCCTCACGCCCTCACCCACCTCATCCCCTGCTTCTCTCCTTCTCAAATCTCTTCCTTTTGGGTCTTGGATGAGCGCTCCACCTCCACGCTGCAGAGGGGCGCCTGACAGCTTACGTGAGGCTCCCTCCAAAAAGTAAAGCAAAATCAAATTTTGAAAACGAATTTGCTTTGACCGAGATTTACACTGCGTAAATTGCTGGTGTTTTCCTATCTCTGTTTTTGAGGTTTTCTTTTTCTTCAACACACTACAGACGCAGACTACATAAGCACATACATTTATCTCTATAAATGCATGCAGGCACACCCTATCAATATGAGCACGTTCAAAAGACTAAGCCGGTACATCATCTTGAGATTGACGAAATCGTCACAGACGCCTTTATAGTAGATTGGAACGTCTTCTCCCACTGAACACACATCATCGAAATCTCTAAACTAAGAGCATCTCCAACAGCCGCGCTAAGCGCCGCGCGTAAAAAACCTGTTTACCGCGCGCGCTGCGGCTGGTTTTGCGCGCCCGCCTGCGCTGGCTCCAGCAGCCGCGCTATAATGCAGCGCGCGCCGCTCCAGCAGAGCGCAAAAATACAGCGTGCGCGACTCGCCGGGCATTTTGCATATATGATATTTTGAACAAAAATGAACATGTGAAATTTGACACAAACAAGTTGATGAATAAAAGTTCATGCCCATAAGTTCATCCAACCAAGTTCAAATGCAAACTAAAGTTCAAGACATGAAAGACACATCAATCTTCATCTTCCTCGTCTTCGTCTTTGTCCTCATCTTCCAAAGACGACTCTTCCGCCTCCGAAGATGAATCTTCCTCCCTCTCCTCATCACGCACCGCATCACGCACCGCATCATGTGAAGCTCCGACGGTGTTGGCAAGATCTTCAATGGCATCTTCATGGGAATGTGTGTGAGAAGGCACATCGAAAGACATTGCACCCATGGCGGCCGGAGGTGCACCCATGCCTCCCATGAGAGAAGCAAAACTCATGCCTCCCATGGCGGCCATAGCGTCGGAGGGTGCTCCAAAGCCACTCATGCCTCCCATGGCGGCCGGAGGTGCACCCATGCCTCCCATGGCGGCCGGATGTGCACCCATGCCTCCCATGGCTCCGAAGCCACCCATGCCTCCCATGGCGCCGAGGCCACCGCCACCCATTGCACGAACCAAGGCTCTTTTTTGGATCAAGACTTCTTGTTGGGCAAGATTGACATACTCTTTTTGCGCCGCATTGAGGTTAGATGTGTCCAAGAAGAACAAGTGCTTCTCCCATTCCAACAACTTAGCTGTAGGATCAAAAGTATGTCTAGAGGGGGGGTGATTAGACTACTTGACCAAATAAAAACTTAACCTTTTCTCAATTTTAGTTCTTGGCAGATTTTAGCTACTTTAGGACAAGTCAAGCAATCATCACACAATTCAAGGAAGGATGTAAAGAGTACATTGGCAGCGGAAAGTAAGGCATGCAACTTGCAAGAATGTAAAGGGAAGGATTTGGAGAATTCAAACGCAATTGGAGACACGGATGTTTTTCCCGTGGTTCGGATAGGTGGTGCTATCCTACATCCACGTTGATGGAGACTTCAACCCACGAAGGGTAACGGTTGCGCGAGTCCACGGAGGGCTCCACCCACGAAGGGTCCACGAAGAAGCAACCTTGTCTATCCCACCATGGCCATCGCCCATGAAGGACTTGCCTCACTAGCGGTAGATCTTCACGAAGTAGGCGATCTCCTTGCCCTTACAAACTCCTACAAACTCCTTGGTTCAACTCCACAATCTTGTCGGAGGCTCCCAAGTGACACCTAGCCAATCTAGGAGACACCACTCTCCAAGAAGTAACAAATGGTGTGTTGATGATGAACTCCTTGCTCTTGTGCTTCAAATGATAGTCTCCCCAACACTCAACTCTCTCTCTCAGGTTTGAATTTGGTGGAAAGAAGATTTGAGTGGAAAGCAACTTGGGGAAGGCTAGAGATCAAGATTCATATGGTAGGAATGGAATATCTTGGTCTCAACACATGAGTAGGTGGTTCTCTCTCAGAATATATGGGTTGGAAGTGTAGATGTGTTCTGATGGCTCTCTCCACGAATGAAGAGGAGCGGGAGGGGTATATATAGCCTCCACACAAAATCCAACCGTTACACACAATTTACCAATCTCGGTGGGACCGAATCAACAAACTCGGTCAGACCGAAATAGTAAACCTGGTGACCGTTAGAGATTTTCGGTGGGACTGACATGCAACTCGGTAGGACCGATTTTGTTAGGGTTAGGGCATAACGTAATCTCGGTGAGACCGATTACACAAACTCGGTGAGACTAATTTTGGTAATTAGCTAACCAGAGAGTTGGTCAGGCAAACTCGGTGGGACCGATTTGCTCTTTCGGTGAGACCGAAAAGTTACAAAAAGGAAATAGAGAGTTTACGTTGCAATCTCGGTGGGACCGATCCGCTGTTTCGGTGAGACCGAAAAGTTACGAAAGGGAAACACAGAGTTTGCAATCCCATCTCGGTGAGACCGAGATCCCTATCGGTAGAACCGATTTGCTAGGGTTTGGCAATGGCTATGACAAGTGAAACTCGGTGGCGCCGGGTTGAAAGAATCGGTAGGACCGAGTTTGGCTTTGGGTTTAGGTCAAATGTGGATATGGAAAAGTAGTTGAGGGTTTTGGAGCATATCACTAAGCACATGAAGCAAGAGGCTCATTAAGCAACACCTCATCCCTCCTTGATAGTATTGGCTTTTCCTAAAGACTCAATGTGATCTTGGATCACTAAAATATAAAATGAAGAGTCTTGAGCTTTTGAGCTTGAGCCAATCCTTTGTCCTTAGCATTTTGAGGGATCCACTTTCAACATCCATGCCATGCCAATCATTGAGCTTTCCTGAAATAATCATCTTGGAATAGCATTAGCTCAATGAGCTATATGTTGTTATGAATTACCAAAACCACCTAGGGATAGTTGCACTTTCAATCTCCCCCTTTTTGGTAATTGATGACAACATATAGATCAAAGCTTCGACAAATAATAATAAGAATGGAATATATAGTCGCTTTGAGAAGTGTGTGATAAGTAAGAGCTCCCCCTAAATTTGTGCATATTTAAAATTTGCTTTGGACTGCAAATGCACAAAGAGTTAGAGTCATGGGTTACTCTTCCATGTCACATACATCTTGGTGGAGCGCTCAAAATGATAAGAATTGAAATACATGCACTCATCACCAAAGAAAGTGAATGATCACATAAGATAGATAGGATAATATCAAGCATGCATAAGTGTAGCTTATGATCAAACACATGATCATCAACGTCTCACAGGCATATCAAAGTATCTCAACCAAAAGCAAACAAAGTTCGAAAAACCACCAAATAAAGCAAGAGAGAATAAAAGAAACACACTCTCTCTCTCTCTCGAATCCTATGATCTATACATTTTTCTCCCCCTTTGGCAACAAGTTACCAAAAAGTTCCTAGAAAATTCATAGTGCTAGATCGACTCTCAGGCTTGATCTTCTGGTGGTGGTGGAGTCCGGAGCACTCCAAGGACGAAGCCTTCTGTAGACGTGGTTGGAGTTGAAGCTGAAGTAGATGCTGGAGCTGGTGGAACTGAAGCTGTAGCTGGTGCAGAAGTGGTGGCTCTGGTGTCAGCAACTGGCACTGTATATGATCTCTGAGCTCTTGGCACTCTGGCAAATGCATCAGTTGTAGTCTTGCCCTTCCTCTCCTGCATATCATCCTGTAATTGTTCCACTGCAGACTGAATCTCTGTCACCTTCACATCTAGGTCATAGAACTTCTGTTTCATGATTCTTTCTAAGCTCTGCTGATTCTGAGTGAGGGTGGCCAGTCCTTGCTCAATCCTCAGTGTGGATGCAATCAAGTAACCAAGCTGCTCTTGTTTGGTTTTCAAGAAATACTCAGATGCCTCCTCTTGAGTTGGCATCTTGGCAGCTTTCTCCTTCCTTGCCTTCTCCTTCTGTGCTTGTGCTTGAGCTGATGATGGTTCATTCTCATTCATCACAACTTGATTATCTTCAAAATCTGGATGGATGGGCAGGTGTTCCTTGTCCAATAAGTATATGCATGTGCCCATCTTTGAGTTGATCAACTCCTGAATCTGAGGGGCATAACCACAGCTCCTCTTCTAATCTGCTGCAGTCCTCTTGATAGTCTCTACTATGAGGCTCATGACCTTGAATTTCTGAGGTACATCAAATACATGAAGCAAATTGATTGCATGGCCTCTGATCATCTTGTGATCACCTAACTTGGGCAACAGAGTGTGCCTAAGGATCCAGTTAATGGTTGGCAGCCCTGACAGAAGATAATGCACTGAGCCAAATTTGAAAGTTTCAAGAGCTTCATTTGGAATTTCCTTGTACATATTGGACATAGAGTTGTGGTCCATCTTCTTCTTGGCATAGATATCCAAGTCATCTTCCTGCTCTTCTGGGGCATTGATCAACTGAGCCCACTCAGCAACTGTTGATTAATACCTTGTCCCTTTTGACATCCACACAATCCTTCCATCTGGATAGAAGTGTGCTTGGAGTAGAATTGCATAATGAGTTCCTCGTTCCACTTTGTGAGCTTCTGCCCAACAAAGTCTGCAACTCCACAAGCACCAAAACTGTCAATCACACCAGGATAGTGTTCCTCATTGTCCTTGATGTACTCCCAATCAAACCATCTCATGTCACAAACTATGGGCTTCTTATCAAGCAGCACTGTCTCGTAGAAATCTTGTTGTTCCTTGGTGTGAAACCTGTAATCAACAGCAGTTCTTCTCCTTGAAGCATATGGATCTACTTCTCTCCACTTCCTTAGCCCTGAATCTCTTCTGATTTTCATGTCCTCAGCCACAGGATGAGCATCATTGTGGTCTGGGATCTTGGGCTTAAGCTTCCTGAGCACTTGACCTTCTTCTTCTTCAGCAATGTCAGGCACTGGGGCCTTGTTCTTCTCAGCAGTTGGTATGCTCCTTGTATTCCTATTTGGTGCTGGCTTGGGCTTGAAGGCAGCTTTGGGTGCTTCTTTGGGCTTTGATGCAGCAGCCCCTGTCCTGATAGCATCACCCATAAGCTTAGGTGCCTTAGGTGCTGGTGCAGCAACCTCTTCTTCCTCTTCCTCTTCTGAGTCTCTCATGATTGAGGATCTCCCAAGCACTCTGGTAGTGGTCTTTTTGACCCTTTCCTTCCTCTTCTTCCCTTCAGCAGCAACTGGCTCTATGGGTGCAGGCTTTTTAGGAATCTGAGTTGAAGCTCTGGCCTTTGGCATAGGCTGCCTACCTGCTGGCCTTTTGATTTTCAATCCTGGCTTTGTGCCTTGAGCTGAGCCATACTCCTTCTTGAGCACTACTTTCTTGGAAGTAGCTTCCTCTTCTGCCACATAGTCCTCATCCTCTGAGTCTGAGGTTCTCTTCTTCCTTTGTCTGGTGGCAGCTTTTGGCAGATTGCTAGGGGTGCTCCTGCTGCCTACATCAGAAGAACTGGAGGGACTAGTGCCCTCACTCATGTGCACTTGTTGTTCTGACACATTCTGGCTGTCACTCTGATCTGACATGATGAACAAGCTGTCTGCTGACCCTGTGAATAGTTTATAGATGAGGTAGAATAGATGAGCATCACAAAATGCAGAGATTTTTGCAAAAGAATGACTCAAAATCTTAGTTTTAGTTTCCCACAGAAATCATCTCGGATCTACCGATTTTTAAACTCGGTGATACCGAAGCAGTTTTGGAACCTAAACTAGTGAACTCGGTCAGACCGAGTCACAGTTCGGTAGCACCGAGACTGCTAGGGTTTCACAAAGTTCCAAAATCAGTCACACCGATTAGTAATTCTCGGTCAGACCGAGTCTTACTTGTGCAATGGCATGAGCCAAATCGGTGGGACCGAGTTTTTCAACTCGGTGGGTCCGAGATGGTTTCGGCGGAAACCTAACCCTAAAATTTTCGAATCAAAACTAATCTACAAACGCATTGACTGGATAGGAGTGTTTCAATCGTGGCAAGAATCATTAAGAACACAATGTGCTAGGAATCGGACGGGGAATAGCACTGTGATCGAGTCCATACCCTAGTTCGGCGGAGACTCGCTACGGCGGCAATGGCGGGGTTGAATTCCATTGACGGTGATGGAGACCAGCGACTGGAGGCGGCTGGCGGCGAGGAGACGATCCGGAGACCACGTTGGCAGAGCGAGCTATCACGCGGGCGAAGGGGTTCGGAGAAATTTCCAAATTTTTGCCCGTGACTATATATAGCCCGACCCTGTCGGTGTGACCGAGTGGAACAACTCGGTGGCACCGAGATGCAAAACTATATACAGTTATTGCAACTCGGTGTGACCGAATGGTTCAAATCGGTTGCACCGAGATCGAAAATTCAGATCAACTTAATGATCTCTGTAGGACCGAAAGTAGGATATCGGTCAGACCGAGAATCATAAAGAGGTTTTGGAAGTTTAAGTCTATGATGAATCGGGGACTCCGAGTGCTCCTCACACAGAGTGGTTCGAATCTGACTTGATCAAATTTTTTGATGTAGCATGAATAGAGTTTGAGACGAGAAAAGCATAGATAGCTAGAGGAGGTTCTTACGCATTCTTGTCCATCCACTTGGCAAAAGGAAATAAAACCAAACAATCAAAACAACAAGAGGATGTCCTCGAATGAGTAAAATATGCAACCAACATGCTCACACAATAAAATGGCAATTGAAATATGTGACAAAGCATGCACAACCAATTCTAGCATCTATCAAGCAATTGGCGATGACTAGGTCATCTATATATGAGTATATTGACTTAGGAGTCAAGTGAGAACACTTGATCATAGGTCATACTCATCGTTTAAGCTCAAGTGGGGTTACCACTTTTACATAAAGCATTGTTGTGTTCACATCTTCAGAGTTGCTTTAGCTCAAGTCTTAGAGTAAAGCTCCCCCTAGATGTGATATCCCCCCTAAGAGGGATGAACTAACCTTGGGTTTTGTCGATGATGACTCCATGTAGATGTTGAAGATGTGGATGCTCAATGTTGATGTAGATCACTTGGAGCTATCCATTTGAGTGAATTGCACTTTCAATACCTACATGGGTTAGTCCCACAAGAAACAAACAAGGATATCCATAGACATAGAGTGATGCACACACAAGATAATGTCCATGAAAACTTTTAGGTTACCTTGTCCCTTGTCTTACCAACAAGAGGGGTTGTGACTCCTTGAACTAGTGCAAGATGTGGAAGTTGATTGCACTTGTTCTTGCCAAAATGATAAGAGTGAAGTATGTTGGCGGAGTCACCCTCAAGAACTCTCTAATTCTTCTTCTTTTGGATCCACACCATCTTGATGGGAATCCTTGGAGTTGTAGTCATACTTGATGAAGTGTGTAAGTGCATCTAGTGCCACCCCTAGTTGGTTTTGGAGTATTGACGACAAACCTAGTTGAGGGACTAATGTGTTTGTGAGAATTGCAGGATAACACAGGTAGAAGTCCCTCATTGATTCGGTTTTCCTACCAGAGATGACCCCTAAAAATGTATGAAGACATTGAAGTCAATGTTGGTATATGAAGATATTCACATTGAAGACTATGACAAGAGAAGACACCACATGAAGCCTATGGAGCTCGAAGACTTAGATCTTTCGTAGTTCTTTTTCATTTGTGTTGAGTCATAGGAACCACCGTACTGTTAAGTGGGGTCCAAGAGAACCAGTCGGAATGACTGAAGTGATGCCTAACCAAAAACCTATGTCTTCGAATGAAGACTATGAGAGCGAATCTTGTCCAGAGTCGGACAAGTCAGCTTTACTTTTAGCCCAAGTAAAGTTGCCGTGTGAGTTTGAAATCTGACCGTTGGAACACGTGTCAGTTCCTTAGTGACCCAGGGTCATTTCGGACAAATCAGGTTGGGTTGCCTAGTGGCTATAAATAGCCCACCCCCTACAACCATAAACGGTTGGCTGCTCAGATTCAGAGTACGGCTTTTGTCGTTTGAGAGCAACCCACCTCTAAGCCTTTGAGAGAGAATTCCTTGCGAGGATAAAGCCCTAACCACCCAGAGCCAAAGAGAATTAGGCATCACTTAAGTCTTCTTGTCTAAGTGATCTGAAGACTTATTACACTTGAGGACTGTGCATCCTCCAGCCGGTTAGGCGCCGCGTTCTGAGCATCCAAGAGACATTGTGGATTGCCGGTGAACGAAGTCTGTGAAGGTTTGGGAGTCTACCTTGAAGACTTACCAGAGTGATTGGGCGAGGTCTGTGTGACCTTAGCTCAAGGGGAATACGGTGAGGACTGGGTGTCCTGAGCTGCGTGTTCAGGACTGGGTGTCCGGGACTGTGTGTCCTTTGGTTTAAATACTTAGCCGCCCTAACCAGACGTACAGTTGTCACAGCAACTGGAACTGGTCCAACAAATCTTTGTCTTCAACGAGTCACTGGTTTCATCCTTCACTTCTCTTTACTTACTGTTACTGTAAGTGCATCTAGTGCCACCCCTAGTTGGTTTTGGAGTATTGACGACAAACCTAGTTGAGGGACTAATGTGTTTGTGAGAATTACAGGATAACACAGGTAGAAGTCCCTCATTGATTCGGTTTTACTACCAGAGATGACCCCTAAAAATGTATGAAGACATTGAAGTCAAAGGTGGTATATGAAGATATTCACATTGAAGACTATGACAAGAGAAGACACGATATGAAGCCAATGGAGCTCGAAGACTTAGATCTTTCGTAGTTCTTTTTCTTTTGTGTTGAGTCATAGGAACCACCGTACTGTTAAGTGGGGTCCAAGAGAACCAGTCAGAATGACTGAAGTGATGCCTAAACCAAAAACCTATGTTTTCGAGTGAAGACTATGAGAGCGAATCTTGTCCAGAGTCGGACAAGTCAGCTTTGCTTGTAGCCCAAGTAAAGTTGCCGTGTGAGTTTGAAATCTGACCGTTGGGACACGTGTCAGTTCCTTAGTGATCCAGGGTCATTTCGGACAAATCAGGTCGGGTTGCCAAGTGGCTATAAATAGCCCACCCCCTACAACCATAAACGGTTGGCTGCTTAGATTGAAAGTACGGCTTTTGTCGTTTGAGAGCAACCCACCTCGAAGCCTTTGAGAGAGAACTCCTTGCGAGGATAAAATCCCTAACCACCAGAGCCAGAGAGAATTAGGCATCACTTAAGTCTTCTTGTCTGTGTGATCTGAAGACTTATTACACTTGAGGACTGTGCATCCTCCAGCCGGTTAGGCGTCGCGTTCTGAGCATCCAAGAGACATTGTGGATTGCCAGTGAACGAAGTCTGTGAAGGTTTGGGAGTCTACCTTGAAGACTTACCAGAGTGATTGGGCGAGGTCTATGTGACCTTAGCTCAAGGAGATTACGGTGAGGACTGGGTGTCCTGAGCTGAGTGTTCAGGACTGGGTGTCCCGGACTGTGTGTCCTAAGGTTTAAATACCTAGCCGCTCCAACCAGACGTACAGTTGTCACAGCAACTGGAACTGGTCCAACAAATCATTGTCTTCAACGAGTCACTGGTTTCATCTTCACTTCCCTTTACTTACTGTTACTCCTTGTGAAGTCATTGTATGTTTGCTCTATCATTTGTCTTCACTGAGTGACTGCGTGTTCTGTTTGGCTTCACAATATCTTCCTACCTGATCCTTACTACCTAGCTGCTATTAGTCTTGTGCTTTCACTTCATTGAATACTTGACTATGGTTTACCTAGTGTAGCCTACCTTCCGCTGCATGGTAATAGGTTTAATTTTATCGTTTGTCTTCAAAACACCCATGTTCTGAAGACTTTCATAAAAATCGCCTATTCACCCACCCCCTCTAGTCGATATAACGCACTTTCAGTTACTCTGTGTGAAGTCATTGTATGTTTGCTCAATCTTTTGTCTTCACTGAGTGACTGTGTGATCTGTTTGGCTTCTTAATATCTTCCTGCCTGATCCTTACTACCTAGCTACTATCAGTCATTGTCCTTTCACTTCATTGAATACATGACTATGGTTTATCTAGTGTAGTCCAACTTCCGCTGCATGGTAATAGGTTTATTTCTATCGTTTGTCTTCGAAACTTCCATGTTTTGAAGACTTTCATAAAAATCGCCTATTCACCCCCCCCTCTAGTCGATATAACGCACTTTCAATTGGTATCAGAGCAAGGTGCTCCCTTGTTCTGTGTGATTCGGTTTAACCACCTGGAGTTTTAGCTATGTCGACTTCAGGGATAATTAAAGTCTCCGCTGCGTGCCCCATCTTCGATGGAACTGAATATCCCTACTGGAAGAATAAGATGCGCATGCATCTTGAAGCCATTGACGTTGACCTATGGTATGTCGTCAAGAACGGCGTTCCCAAGGCTGGAAAAGGTGTCACTGTTGCTGATGTCAAGAAGTTCGTTCAACTGGACTCTACTGCCAAGAACATTATCTGTGGTCATCTGACCAAAGGACAGTATGGCCGTGTGAGCGCTTTGGAAACATCTAAGCTGGTCTGGGACTGGCTCTCCAAGGTCAACGAAGGCGTCTCAACCCAGAGAGATCAGAGAATCAGCGTTCTTCGCAACCTCTTCAACCGCTTCAAGCGAAATGACAATGAGAATGTCCAGCTCACATTTGACCGACTCACTGACATCACAAATGAGCTTCAAGCCCTCGGCGCCACTGAGATCACCAAGCATGAAGTCGTCAAGACACTACTGAGATCACTTGACAGTTTGTTTGACACCCTAGCCCTGATGATTCAAGAACGGCCTGATTTCAAGACACTTGATCCATCCGACATACTTGAGAGGCTCAAAACACATTAGTTTCAGCTGTCTGAGAAAAGAGATATCTACGGTCCAAACTATGGGCGAACTCGTGCCCTGAAGGCAAAAGTTGTCTCCTCATCTGAAGAAGAATCTGACAACAGTTCTGACGATCCTGAAGACATTGGAAAGGAACTTGCTATGCTTGTAAAGAAGTTCCAAAGATTCACCAAGAAGAAAGGCTTCAGAAAGTCTTCACGATCAAGCTCAAGGAATGATGAAGCTTCTGCTCATGACTACAAGAAGAAAACATGTCACAAGTGCAAGAAAACTGGCCACTTCATCTCTGAGTGTCCGCAGTGGGACAATGAGAACAAAAAGAAGAAGAAGAGCAAGGAATATGACTCTGACGACAAGAAGAAGAAGAAATTCTCAAAGTCCTCATCCAAGTCTTCCTCAAAGTCTTCATCACACAAGAAGAGTTCATCTGGCAAGGCACGTGCGTTTGTTGGCAAGGAAATGGATTCACAGGAGGAGTCTGCTTCTGAGGAGGCGGAGGTGGAGTCTGAGGAGGAGTCCGATTCTGGCGTGGCAAGTCTGGCTACAGCATGCGTTGCCAAGTCCATCTTCAACACTGAAGACAATGACTTCACCACCGACGCCGATGCAAATGACAAGGACGACTCTTCTCCTACCTACTGCTTCATGGCACGCGGTGCCAAGGTAAACACATGCACTACTCACTATCAAACATCTAGTGACGATGACTCTGATTGTGATTCAAAACCCAGCTACAAAACACTTGCTAAAATTGCAACTGAACAACAGAAAGCTATGGAACATATTCAAAAACTGTTAGACAGAAGCGATGATCTGTTGGGTGCTGAAATGACTCGATCTGAATCCTTAATTGAAGACATAAAAAATCTTCACGTTAAGTATGAGGAACTTGAAAGTCGTCATGAAACGCTCTCAACAACTCATGAAAAACTTTCCTATGATTATCTTCAAAGGAAGCAAGATCTTGAGAAATTGAGAGCGGCTCATAAAAATCTTCAAAAGGAAAACGAGTCACTTCGCGCCGAACAGATCAGTTCCGCTCAAGAAGGATTTGAACCACCATGTCTTAAATGCATTGAGCGTGATAATGCTGCTTCTGTTGCTGAATGTTCTTCTGCTGCTACTGTTGCAATATCTTCAACTATTGATGTGGTAACTAACCCCTCTGCAGAGGATACCACTGCTATTGCTGATGAGAATGCTAGATTGAAGACACTGCTTGAAACAGGGATGTACAAAAGTATTAAAGGGCGTCAGACACTATGTGATGTCCTTAAAAAGCAGATACTGAACCAAAACCCTAGGAAAGAGGGTGTTGGGTTCGTAAGGAAAATGAATGCTGATGGCTCTTACTGGAAGCCTGAGCAGTACCCCAAAACCACATGGGTTGCTGCAAAGGAACCTTCAGCTGATCCATCCAATCTATCTGGCTTCACTTGTGCTAACCCCATTATCATTGATGAATCCTTTGATGCAAACTATAAACTATTTAAGAATCAGAATGGTGAAGTGTTTGCCAGGTACATTGGTACTAACTGCAGGAATGGACCGCCTATGAAGAAGATCTGGGTGCCAAAAAAGTGTTTGGAAAATCTTCCTGTGAATGTCATCATGACACCACAGATGAAGAAGACAAACCCCAGACCACAGGCTTCATATGGCCCAAAGGCTTCATACAGACAGAGGACTCATCTGAGTCGCACTAATGCAAATGTTTTGCAGGGAAACCATACTCAGGCCTATGAATATGAGCACGGTTCATCGAACCGCCATGTTCATAAGACCAAAAACTATTCTGCTTATTCTTATGAGTATTATTGTCCACCTGCGAGACTTTTTGCTAGGGCTCCAAAGCCAAAGTTCTCATATGCTGTACTTAGACTTATTGCTTCTAAGCCACCCTTGAAGATGTGGGTGGCTAAGAAAGCTTAACTCTCTTTTGCAGGGAAAGGTCTCCAGCAGAAAACCAAAATCGTCTAACGCTATTGCTGGGGACCTTAAACATCTTGTTGGGCGCAAGATCAAATGCCCGAATGGCATTACTATGTACTTCATTCCTGAATCGCATGCCACTCTCCCTATTAGTCCTAATCTGGATCTAAGTTTTCATAACCCACTGGCTCGTCAAATGTTTTTGCTTCACAATTCGCTTCGTGAAGCCTATCCCCCTAACTGCACTGTAGGGTACAACACCAGCGTCTTCAGAATGGATTATTGACAGTGGGTGTACAAATCACATGACTGGCAAAAGAAGCCTTCTTATGGACTCAACCTTACGTCCATCCGACAAGAGCCACATCACATTTTCTGACACTGGTAAAAGTAAGGTATTGGGTCTAGGTAGAGTTGCAATCTCAAGGGATTAACACATGGATAAAGTCATGCTTGTTGAATCCCTTGGCTTCAACTTAATGTCTGTCTCAATGCTTTGCGATTTAAACATGATCGTAATATTTAGAAAATATCGCTGCCTTGTTCTAATGGAATCTGACAAGTCTCTAGTGTTTGAAGGGTATCGGAAAGATGATCCGTACGTGGTAGATTTCTCAGCAGGACCACAGCTTGCCGTATGTCTTCTAGCAAAAGCTTCAGAATGCTGGCTCTGGCATCGAAGGCTTGGGCATGCTGGCATAAGGAACCTCCACACCCTTGAAAAGAAGAAGCATGTAATAGGCATCGAGGGCGTCAAGTTAAACAAAGATCACTTATGCGGTGCCTGTGAAGCAGGAAAGATGACGAGGGCCAAACATCCCTCGAAGACAATCATGACTACTACTCGACCCTTCGAGCTGCTTCACATGGATCTTTTCGGTCCCACTCATTACTCAACTCTTACTACTATTGCTTGTCTCTATGGCTTCGTTATTGTTGATGATTATTCTAGATATACTTGGATGCACATAATCCTTTACAAGACTGAAGTGCAGGATGTCTTCAGACGCTTCGCCAATCGAGCTATGAACAATTTTGGCGCCAAGATAAAACACATCAAAAGTGACAATGGCACTGAATTCAAGAACACTGGCCTTGATACATATCTTGATACCTTGGGCATCACACATGAATTCTCAGCCCCGTACACGCCACAGCAGAATGGCGTCGTCGAACGCCAGAACAGAACACTCATTGAGATGGCCAGAACAATGCTAGATGAATACAAGACTCCAAGAAAATTCTGGCCTGAAGCCATTGATACTGCATGCCACACAATCAATTGTGTTTATCTTCACAAGCTTCTGAACAAGACATCATATGAGCTCCTCACTGGCAAGAAGCCAAATGTCAGTTACTTCAGAGTATTTGGTGCAAGGTGCTGGATCAAGGACCCACATCACACTTCAAAGTTTGCCCCAAAAGCACATGAGGGTTTTATGCTTGGATATGGAAAGGATTCGCACTCCTACAGAGTCTTCAACCTCTTTCATTATAAAGTGGTTGAAACAGTGGATGTGCGGTTCGATGAGACCAACGGTTCACAAAGAGAGCAGCTGCCAAGTGTGCTAGATGAAGTTCCATCCAGTGAATCAATCAAGCTAATGGGAACTGGAGAAATTATACCTTCTGAAGCTCATCCTGAAGAAGAACTTATCATTTCAGCACCTGATCAACATGAAGACAATGCTCAGCCTGAAGACATTCCTTCCAACAACGACAATGAACAGCAAGAGCAAAGTCTTCGCCCTGTACATCCTCGCGTTGCCAATGAAGTGCAGATTGAAAGAATAATTGATAACATCAATGCACCTGGTCCACTCACTCGTTCAAAGGCAACTCAGCTAGCAAATTTATGTGGGCACTTTGCATTCGTCTCAATATCAGAACCCAAGAAAGTTGAAGAAGCCTTCATGGAACCTGAATGGATTCAAGCTATGCAAGAAGAGCTTCAACAGTTTGAGCTGAACAATGTATGGGAACTGGTTAAGCGTCCCGATCCTCGGAAGCACAACATAATAGGCAAAAAATGGATATACTGCAACAAGCAAGATGAGCATGGTCAAGTTGTCAGAAACAAAGCTCGTCTAGTTGCTCAAGGATATACTCAAGTGGAAGGCATTGACTTCGATGAAACATTTGCTCCTGTAGCTAGACTTGAAGCCATACGCATACTGCTGGCCTATGCAAATCATCATAACATACTTCTTTATCAAATGGATGTGAAGAGCGCCTTTCTCAATGGCAAGATTGAAGAAGAAGTGTATGTTGCACAACCACCTGGCTTTGAAGATCCAAAACATCCTGATATGGTATACAAGCTCAACAAGGCACTGTATGGCCTCAAACAAGCCCCTCGGGCCTGGTATGACACACTCAAATACTTCCTGAAGAGCAAAGGCTTCATACCTGGTTCCCTCGACCCCACTCTCTTCATGAAGACATATGATGATGAACTGTTTGTGTGCCAAATATATGTGGATGACATTATCTTCGGCTGCACCAATCAGAAGTACAGTGAAGAGTTTGGATACATGATGCAAGAGCAATATCAGATGTCCATGATGGGAGAGCTGAAGTTCTTCCTCGGTCTTCAAATACGACAGCAACGCAACGGCATCTTCATATCTCAAGAGAAGTATCTCAAAGATTTCCTTAAGAAGTTCGGTATGCAAGGCTGCAAAGGGTTCACAACGCCAATGCCAGCCAAGCATCATCTGGGTCCTGACGACAATGGTAAAGAGTTCGATCAAAAGGTATACCGCTCCATGATTGGTTCCTTGCTTTATCTATGTGCATCTAGGCCAGATATTATGCTTAGTGTTTGCATGTGTGCTCGATTTCAAGCAGCACTAAAGGAGTCGCATCACTTAGCTGTGAAGCAAATTCTTCGATATTTGGCTCACACCCCAACTCTAGGATTATGGTATCCAAAGGGCTCAGAGTTTGATCTGGTTGGATTCTCGGATGCTGATTATGCTGGTGGCAAGGTGGATCGCAAGTCTACATCAGGCACATGTCATTTTCTGGGACGATCACTTGTTTGTTGGTCTTCAAAGAAGCAGAACTGTGTATTTCTCTCCACTGCTGAATCTGAATACATTGCTGATGGATCTTGCTGCGCTCAGCTTCTGTGGATGAAGCAAACTCTCAAGGACTATGGCATTCATATGAAGCAACTGCCACTCTACTGCGACAACGAAAGCGCCATCAAGATTGCCAACAACCCTGTTCAGCACTCGAAGACAAAGCACATTGAAATTTGTCATCACTTTCTCAGAGATCATGTTGTGAAGGAAGATATTGATATCATACACGTCAACACTGAAGAGCAATTGGCAGATATCTTCACCAAGCCCTTGGATGAGAAGAGATTTTGCAAGTTACGGTGTGAGCTAAATATCCTGGAATCCTCAAATTTCCTATGATCAGGCACACATCCTAACCCTTATGCATATTGATGACTTAGATGTGCAACACACGAAGTAAAGTATATCTTCAATTAATGAAGACATACATTCTAAGTGTGAATACATTAAAGTGGAATTTGACTTCGGAGCGCCACGATAATTGTGCGCCGTGTCTGGGTCTAATACTTCCTATACGGTGGGTAACGCCACCACCAAATGTTCAATTTGAAGTGTTTCACTCAAGGCGTTACCTTGCTATGTCTTCACATTTGGTCTGGTTTCAATCTCAACACATTTTCATGATTATCTTCAGTATGTTGATTATATATATATACTAGTGTTCTGTCCTCTACAGCATTCACTTATAGCTATGTCTTCCTGTTGAATCTTTGATCTAAGTGAATGTGATCGGACCCTAACCTCTCTGTGCTTTCTATCTCAAACTCTATCTCTCCAAGTCATATGCATTCTATTGAAACTGTCGAATGTCTTCTCTGCGTCCTTGTCAGCTGAAGATACAGAGACAAACATTAAGTCCATTTTCAATGCTCATTCCTCCACATGAAACCCGGAGAAGTAGGAACGACCACCCAACAATCCAGGCGTGTGTGGGACGTGGAGCAAACTGCATGATGGCCACATGTTCCTCAGATATTAATCGCCAGGGGCACCTGTGTAATAACGCAGTGCCGCCCTTGTAACTATAAATACACCCTTCACAGTGGTCATTATCTCTTCTTCCACTCTCGCACGAACCCTAGCGCCACCGCTAGCCCTCGACGACGCCGGCGACGAAGCGCTTCACTGTCGCAACCTCTTCGATGCCGTATTCACGCCGACCGCGGACATCGTCCTCTCCGCCGTCGCCGTAGGTGTCCTCCATCGCCAAGTTAGGTCACGGAAGATCAAACTGCTCGGCCTTCTCTTCCACTCCGTCTAGCAGTTCCCAGTGTGGTAAATAAAACTTCTTTTTATGGCCCCTTTTGATCCTATGACTTTGTCACTTTCTACCATAAGAAGTTTCTATTCACACAAGTTAGATCTCTTTCCTACTGCATCTCAAAACATTCCTAGTATATTCACTTATGCTCACAAGTAGTTAGATTCCTCACTTGTACTGATCTCTGGATTCGTACAAATCTGGAACCAACTCCTTATCTATGAGTGAATGTCTTTGCACGATGAGGTCAATGTCTTCTAAACCGATTTATCTTCAAAATCTTCTGAGAATGCATATGACCTCTTCCCCTTCCCTCGCACCTTAATGCTGTCACAGGTACATGTCCATGGGAGAATCCCTTGGTTCTCATAGTCTGCATTCATTTGCAGAATTCTTACAGCATCATATAAATTCTCCCTAAGCCAGTTCCTGTTTGTCCAGCAAGAGAAAACCTTTGAAGCCTTTGAACGTTGTGAAGCCTTTCAGTTTGAAGTTCATGGCTGCAGAGAAGTCAGTAAGGAAGGGTGGCAGACAGCGTCGTGGGGGAACATCAAGAGATTTGCCTGATGACCTCTCAGAGCTGTACAAAACAGATCCTGAAGAGGATTATAATCAGCGCAAGACCCGAATCCAATGGATTCGAAGATATTGGGCAGAACAGTGGTTCAAATACCGGTTTGCGACCCAGGAATATGTTGAGAAAAATGCCATCAAGAGACTGTGGGAAGATATCCTGTACAAGAATCTTCAACCCAGGTCCAGAGAAGAAGCCATTGAGCAATGCTTCTATCCCTGCATGGTCCGTGGGCCACAGCCTGCAGATGCACACCCATCGTCACTACTCTAGTGTCGTGACGACAATCTGTTCAAGCGCAACTTCCAATTTGCCAAGAACTCAGCGAAGCAGAACAAGAAGTCTTTTGGGTTAGACTTCAACCCTGGTCCTTCTGCTCCAAGGGCTGACGGCACACGCGATGCAGAACCCAATGTCGTCGGTCCTTTCTACAATTTGGCAGGTCTCGTCACCCATATCTTGGTTCAAGGGATAGCTGTGAACGAGCCTGTTGCTGACAGTGAATCAGATGAAGCACCTACAGCGCCAATGCCAAAGAAGTTGAAGAAGCCCAAGGCTTCAAAGCCTGCCCCTTCACCAAAAATCTCACGGGAAAGGCCACTGGCAACTGCACCTCCTGAAGACAGTGTGCAGTCTGAAGACTTTTCATACATCTCTAAGCCCCAGAAGAGCAAGATGTCTCTGCCACACACCGGCCAAGAGCTCACAGCTGCTGCCATTCTGCGCAATGATGACATTGATCTGTCAAGTGACGAAGATCTCGCAGATGACGCTCTTGAGCAACTCATCAAGAGCAAGGAAGAAGCAGAAATTTTCAATGACCTGCTGCTCTTTGATGTCACAATCATTCACAACTTCATTGATGAATGGTTTGACACGCCAAACATCAGCTTTGATGATCTGCAGCTACCCATTGGCCTCAGTGTCGCCTTCCATGGCGCCATTGCTTCAGAACTAGCCATCGCCCAGCGCGTTGTTGAACTGAAGCAGAAGATTGACTATGAAAAGGCTCAGTTCAAGAATCATATGGCCAAGCTCAGCGTGCAAGATGTGAAGAACTTCAAGATCATGATGCATGAGCTCAAGGAAGCCTTTCTGAAGAAACGTGCAGAAGCTCAGGGTTCGCGTGAGCGCATGAAGACTCTGGCTGACAGATGTGTGCAAGCCTACAATGAGGCTGAGAAGCGCAAGGCACTTGGGCGTCCTGGCATCGACCCCAGGATGGCCGCAAAGAAGAAGAAGAAGCATGTTATGGCTGAACCCGATGCACCAAGGCAGGAAGCAGTTCCGATTGTCTTCCCCACAAGAATGATTGGCTCGAAGCCAAAAAGCAAGTCAACAACTTCAGAGCTCAAGAAGACGAGGACTGCTGAGGCTGAAGTGAGGAAAAGGAAATATCCTGAAGCCTCTCCTACTGCCCCCTCCAAGAAAAAGAGAAAGACCAAGAAAGATAGGGATGCTCCCACAGAGCCCTTGGTTGTTGAACCCATTTCCATGGTTCACCCCGACGCCAATCCACAAGAACGCCAACTGACCACCCATGTGCCTGCTTTCACAGAGGCTCATGAAGCTGAAGACATTCCAGCAGCTGATCCCATCGCTGCTGAAGACATTGGTCAACATGACAATGTAGAAGATGGTGCAGTCCTTCTCGAGAACAGCGAACTCATCAGCATTGGTCGTCCTCTGACGCCAATCGCTCAGGATGCTTCATGGGTGGATCGCCCACAAGAGGAAGAAGACAATGAGGCCCAGCCAACTCCATCTTCACATGTGTCGCCTGCGTTGCACAGGCTTCGCAAAGGTCCAAGGCCTCAAGTCTCTGCTGAAGACATTCCGGCTGCATCAGCCGCGGAAGAAGAAGCTCCACAAGTTCCCAACCCCCTGTCCCATCAAGAAGCAGTTCTCGAGGAGAACGTGCTTGTGACCGACCCTCCAGCTCGTCAAGTGGAGAATGAAAATCTTGAGGCTGCCACAACCACCAATGAAGCTAATGTGGAGCCCTCCCCACCAAAAGCATCAAAAGACAGTGAAGCCACTGATCCTGACACTTCTGTTCCTGAGTCTGCTGCCAGTCCTCAGTTTGACTATCATGTTGAGCACAGGCCTCAGGTCCAGAAGCCAATCCCAAGATTGCCAAGGTTCCCAGGTCCTGCATCAGCACCTGGCTCCTTCAACATCAATGGCTTCAGAGCAAACAACACATTCTTCAAAAGCTCCAGGAACCCCTACTCAAGGGACAGGATATCATCTGATCGGTTCTGGAGCTATCCTCAGCGAAGCTATTACTCATGCATTCTCTACAACCAAGGTCGCATCTTCCCACACAAGCGCCTTGACATTGAAGCTATAGCTGGTCTGCCCTGTCTGGAAGAAGCTTTGGATTGCTTCAAGGAAGTTGGACTGCTGCCGTTCGTTACTGACCAAGAGCATTGGAATGAAGAGCTACTCCTCCAATTCTATGCCACACTTCACATTCGAGGGGATAGCAGAGATCCGAAGACTTGGGTCCTGGAGTGGATGACTGGAAATGTTCATCACGAAGCAAAAGCCTTTGACATCGTTGAGCTCACTGGCTTGCCCACTCCTGGCGATCTCTTCGAGCATGGCTGTCAGCTACATAGTGAAGCTATTGAGAGCATCTTCAAGAAGCCTGAACCTAATATGAGTCAGATGCTCAGCATGATGAAGCCATTGCCCCTAGATGCTGCTTATCCCTCGGAGTTCTTCATTGAAGACCTTGAGTATCTGCCAAGAACCATCTATCACATTCTCAGGCGGACTCTCTGGCCCATCAAAGGGCACTCTCCACATGCCAAGCTTGAGGGTGCAATGAATACATTGGTCTTCTGTATTCTTCATGAAAAATGCTTCAATGCACAGGATTTATTCATTCGCCAACTTGCTGCATCAGGCACTGATCTGTTTGGCTTGAAGTTCTATGCCCCATGGGTAATGCGGCTAATCAAACTTCACTCCGATATCTTATATCAGCCATCAGCTCGCAATCATCGCATTTTTCTGCCTGATGTGGAGATCTCAATTGAAGCCATCTATCCTGAGCCTTCCAAGGAACCTCTAAGTCTTCAGAATGCAGAGCATCAGAGTTTCACGCAGAACATTGAAGGCGTTGAAGCAGTCACTCAGGTGTATCCTTTGGCTGGCACTACACGTGCACCACACCCTTCTTCCACTGAAGCAACTGATAGTACAACTGCTCCAAGACCCAAGAAGCGCACTCGTGTTCTCAATGACCGAGAGCTTCTTGTGGCCCTTCATCAAAAACAGGATAGGCATCATGACTGGCTGAAGCGTCAGATGAAAAGCCTCTTGGTGGATGTTAATCGCATTCGAAATCTTGCCACCAAGAATGCTTTCGTTACCCATGAAACCTGTCGCCGCACATGGAAAGGGCTAACGATGATGTGTTCTGAAGCTGATCTTCAAGAGGATGGCTTCACTGAGCGATTCAAGTTTGACTCCACACCTCCTAGAAGGGTTGTGCTGCGAGGAACACCATCCCTTGAAAACTCTGAGTTCTCTTCCTTTGCTGCAATAGTGACTGCCAGAGTTATCGAGGATGAAGATGATGCTACTTCACCGCCACCTCCTTCAGCACACTTCAAATCTTCTCCAAGCTCTTCTGCACCGCCAAACACCACCGAAGACCCTGCTACTTCACCTACTCCTCATGGGAACGAGTAGATGCTCTATGTCTTCAAACCTTTTTGGTCCTCACTGACAAAAGGGGGAGAAGCATGAGGTTGATAGTCTTCAAGCGGGTCCATATGGGCGGGTGCTTTATATTTTGCTTCGTGCTTACAACTCTCGTTTTGCTACATTTGGTTCTTTGAGTTGTAACACTTAAACTCGATGGTCGTCTGCTACTTATTTGCCAACTTGTTTTGCGATGATAAATTCCGCATGTGCGACAATAAATTCCGCACTTAGATCATTCTGCAGACGTCCATTTTTCATTATGCATGTCATTATCTTCATATACTTTCACATGCATAGTGGATTGTCATCATAAGTTGAAGTGGATCTCCACAAGTACAACCTGCCATGTGCATTTGCATTCCAAAAGCAAATTACTTATATGCACATCTTCAGGGGGAGCCCTTGCAACTTATGAAGACAATTCCTTATCCTTTAAAATTTCACAGATTATATTCCCCGTTGAAAACTTAAACTAGTTTGTCATCAATCACCAAAAAGGGGGAGATTGTAAGTGCATCTAGTGACACCCCTAGTTGGTTTTGGAGTATTGACGACAAACCTAGTTGAGGGACTAATGTGTTTGTGAGAATTGCAGGATAACACAGGTAGAAGTCCCTCATTGATTCGGTTTTCCTACCAGAGATGACCCCTAAAAATGTATGAAGACATTGAAGTCAATGGTGGTATATGAAGATATTCACATTGAAGACTATGACAAGAGAAGACACCACATGAAGCCTATGGAGCTCGAAGACTTAGATCTTTCGTAGTTCTTTTTCATTTGTGTTGAGTCATAGGAACCACCGTACTGTTAAGTGGGGTCCAAGAGAACCAGTCGGAATGACTGAAGTGATGCCTAACCAAAAACCTATGTCTTCGAATGAAGACTATGAGAGCGAATCTTGTCCAGAGTCGGACAAGTCAGCTTTACTTATAGCCCAGGTAAAGTTGCCGTGTGAGTTTGAAATCTGACCGTTGGAACACGTGTCAGTTCCTTAGTGACCCAGGGTCATTTCAGACAAATCAGGTCGGGTTGCCTAGTGTCTATAAATAGCCCACCCCCTACAACCATAAACGGTTGGCTGCTCAGATTCAGAGTACGGCTTTTGTCGTTTGAGAGCAACCCACCTCGAAGCCTTTGAGAGAGAATTCCTTGCGAGGATAAAGCCCTAACCACCCAGAGCCAAAGAGAATTAGGCATCACTTAAGTCTTCTTGTCTAAGTGATCTGAAGACTTATTACACTTGAGGACTGTGCATCCTCCAGCCGGTTAGGCATCGCGTTCTGAGCATCCAAGAGTCTGTGAAGGTTTGAGAGTCTACCTTGAAGACTTACCAGAGTGATTGGGCGAGGTCTGTGTGACCTTAGCTCAAGGGGAATACGGTGAGGACTGGGTGTCCTGAGCTGCGTGTTCAGGACTGGGTGTCCGGGACTGTGTGTCCTTTGGTTTAAATACCTAGACGCCCTAACCAGACGTACAGTTGTCACAACAACTAGAACTGGTCCAACAAATCTTTGTCTTCAACGAGTCACTGGTTTCATCCTTCACTTCTCTTTACTTACTGTTACTCTGCGTGAAGTCATTGTATGTTTGCTCAATCTTTTGTCTTCACTGAGTGACTGTGTGATCTATTTGGCTTCTTAATATCTTCCTGCCTGATCCTTACTACCTAGCTACTATCAGTCATTGTCCTTTCACTTCATTGAATATATGACTATGGTTTATCTAGTGTAGTCCAACTTCTGCTGCATGGTAATAGGTTTATTTCTATCTCCATGTTTTGAAGACTTTCATAAAAATCGCCTATTCACCCCCCCTCTAGTCGATATAACGCACTTTCAAAGTGGAACTTGGAGTGGTCTTGGGAATCCACTTGACTAAGGTCTTAGGAGCTTCTTCAAATGCATCAATTTCCTCTTGAAGCTTGTCCTTGCCTTTTTGCTTGTAGTCTTGTGGTGGAAGATCATCTTGAGCTTGTGTCCCCTTGAAGGAAGTGTCATACTTCTCTTGTTGAGGAACAAACTTTGTCTTGGGGTATTGATCTTCTTCCCACTCAACTCCATTGGCATTGAACTTTCGTTCAAAACCAACACCTTGATTCTTCCGGTGCATTCCTTGCTTGCGTACAATTTCCTCGAATTGCTTACTCCCGGCAAGGCTTTTGTACACTCCTTTCTCTATAATTCCCTTCAATAAGCTATTTTCTTGCTCAAGTGTAACTTGGCTAAGAGAATCATTAGTGGAATCAAGAGAACTACTAGAAGCAACAATATTGGATTTAGCATGATCATTGTTACTACTAGAGGAAGAATCTTTCTTGTTCTTGTTACTAGACTTGACTTGAGGCATGTAAGTGGATAAGAGTAAACGCTTGGCAATGTAAGAAGAACTTTTCTTGCGGAGATCATCATTGATTGCCTTTAAAAACTCATGCTCTTGCTCAAGATTGAGCTTTTCAAAGTGTAACTTCTCATGAGCTCTTAAAAGTTCTCGATGATCTTCGAAGATAGTTTCATGAGCTAACTTAAGAGTGTTTAGTTCTTTAGTTAGAGCCTCAATCTTCTCCTTATCATTGTCATTCGTTTTATCTTGATTAGCATGATTAATTGATGTTTCATCATAGTATTCATCACTAGAGTTGTCAACAAGTAAATCATCATCACCTAACAAGTCATCTTCATCACTATTAAAATCGACATACTCGGGGTCTGTTACCTTAGGACCTTTGGTCATGAAGCATCTTCCAATTCCTTCATTTGGTGAGTCAAATATATCATAGGAGTTGGTTGTCACAAGTGCTAGACCGGCAACACCTTCATCTTGAGTATATTCGGAGTCGGAGTGATAACTTCTCTCGGAGTGGTCGTCGGAGTCAGAGCCGGATACCCATTCACCAACATGAGCTTGATGTCTTCGTTTTATGTAGCTCCTTGATGATTTTTCCTTCCTTTCCGAATCCTTGCTTCTCCGTGAGTATCTTAATTCATAACGATCATCTCTAATCCTTCTCTCTCTTGGTGGTGATTCTTCTCTTTTGCTTCTTCTTTTTGGAGAGTCTTCTCTTCTCTTGTAGGGAGCCGTACACTCATTAGAATAGTGTCCGGGTCTTCCACAATTGTACAGTTTCGCTCTCGACTAGAAGATCTTTTGTCATTGTAGGACCTTGACTTGGAGCTTCTATCTTTGCTTCTACTCTTGTAGAACTTGTTGAAGTTCTTCACCATTAAGCTCAATTCTTCATTGAAGTTTTGTTTCTCACTTGATGATGTAGGGGCTTCACATGAGGCTTTGTAGGCACCACTTGATTTGTTGTGAAGTTCCTCTTTATCCTTAAGTGACATCTCATGAGCAACAATTCTTCCAATTACCTCCGTTGGCTTGAGATCTTTGTAATTGGGAATCATTTGGATCAATGTGCACGCGGTATCATATTTTCCATCCAAGGCTCTTAGAATCTTCTTGATGATGAATCTATCGGTCATTTCTTCACTCCCTAAGCCGGCAATCTCATTTGTGATGAGAGCAAGCCTAGAGTACATTTTAGCGACACCTTCACCATCCTTCATTTTGAACTTGTCAAGTTGACTTTGAAGCACATCCAATTTGGATTCCTTGACGGAGTCGGTACCTTCGTGCATATCAATCAAAGTGTCCCAAATTTCCTTTGCATTCTCAAGACGGCTGATTTTGTTGAATTCTTCGGGGCACAATCCATTGAAGAGAATATCACAAGCTTGAGCATTGTATTGCAACATCTTCAGCTCACCCGCGGTAGCTTCACGGTTTGGTTCTCTCCCATCAAAGAAGTCACCTTGCAAACCAACACACACAATAGCCCAAACGGCGGGGTTATGTCCAAGAATATGCATTTTCATTTTATGCTTCCAACTAGCAAAATTTGTACCATCAAAGTAAGGACCTCTACGGTGATAATTTCCCTCGCTAGGCGCCATACTCTCCTAGGTTGTGAAACCAAGGCTATGACCACCAAAAGCTATGGAAATCAAAGCAAATGGAGACCAAAGCTCTGATACCACTTGTAGGATCGAAAGTATGTCTAGAGGGGGGGTTGATTAGACTACTTGACCAAATAAAAACTTAACCTTTTCCCAATTTTAGTTCTTGGCAGATTTTAGCTACTTTAGGACAAGTCAAGCAATCATCACACAATTCAAGCAAGCATGCAAAGAGTACATTGGCAGCGGAAAGTAAGGCATGCAACTTGCAAGAATGTAAAGGGAAGGGTTTGGAGAATTCAAACGCAATTGGAGACACAGATGTTTTTCCCATGGTTCGGATAGGTGGTGCTATCCTACATCCACATTGATGGAGTCTTCAACCCACGAAGGGTAACGGTTGCGCGAGTCCACGGAGGGCTCCACCCACGAAGGGTCCACGAAGAAGCAACCTTGTCTATCCCACCATGGCCATCGCCCATGAAGGACTTGCCTCACTAGCGGTAGATCTTCACGAAGTAGGCGATCTCCTTGCCCTTACAAACTCCTACAAACTCCTTGGTTCAACTCCACAATCTTGTCGGAGGCTCCCAAGTGACACATAGCCAATCTAGGAGACACCACTCTCCAAGAAGTAACAAATGGTGTGTTGATGATGAACTCCTTGCTCTTGTGCTCCAAATGATAGTCTCCCCAACACTCAACTCTCTCTCACAGGATTTGAATTTGGTGGAAAGAAGATTTGAGTGGAAAGCAACTTGGGGAAGGCTAGAGATCAAGATTCATATGGTAGGAATGGAATATCTTGGCCTCAACACATGGGTAGGTGGTTCTCTCTCAGAACATATGGGTTGGAAGTGTAGATGTGTTCTGATGGCTCTCTCCATGAATGAAGAGGAGGTGGAGGGGTATATATAGCCTCCACACAAAATCTAACCGTTACACACAATTTACCAATCTCGTTGGGACCGAATCAACAAACTCGGTCAGACCGAAATAGTAAACCTGGTGACCATTAGAGATTTTCGGTGGGACTGACATGCAACTCGGTAGGACCGATTTTGTTAGGGTTAGGGCATAACGTAATCTCGGTGAGACCGATTACACAAACTCGGTGAGACCGATTTTGGTAATTAGCTAACCAGAGAGTTGGTCAGGCAAACTCGGTGGGACCGATTTGCTCTTTCGGTGAGACCGAAAATTTACAAAAAGGAAATAGAGAGTTTACATTGCAATCTCGGTGGGACCGATCTGCTCTTTCGGTGAGACTGAAAAGTTACGAAAGGGAAACAGAGAGTTTGCAATCCCATCTCGGTGAGACCGAGATCCCTATCGGTAGAACCAATTTGCTAGGGTTTGGCAATGGCTATGACAAGTGAAACTCGGTGGCGCCGGGTTGAAAGAATCGGTAGGACCGAGTTTGGCTTTGGGTTTAGGTCAAATGTGGATATGGAAAAGTAGTTGAGGGTTTTGGAGCATATCACTAAGCACATGAAGCAAGAGGCTCATTAAGCAACACCTCATCCCTCCTTGATAGTATTGGCTTTTCCTAAAGAATCAATGTGATCTTGGATCACTAAAATATAAAATGAAGAGTCTTGAGCTTTTGAGCTTGAGCCAATCCTTTGTCCTTAGCATTTTGAGGGATCCACTTTCAACATCCATGCCATGCCAATCATTGAGCTTTCCTGAAATAATCATCTTGGAATAGCATTAGCTCAATGAGCTATATGTTGTTATGAATTACCAAAACCACCTAGGGATAGTTGCACTTTCATTAGCTCGCTCCTCGTTGCTCACTTTCCTCTCCTCCAAAGCCACCTTTCTCTCCTCGGCCGCCACCCTTCTCTCCTCGGCCGCCAACCTCCTCTCCTCGGCCACGGCATCTTGGTTCCTTGCCATTTTCCTCACCTCATTGGCTTCAACCCTTGCCTTCACAATAGCTTCCATAGCATTTTTTAGCTCATCATCTCCTTTCCTCTTCTTCTTTTCGGTTTTGTCTTTCTTGCACCCATCCGGTCGTTTTGGCTTCGAGTATGAAACCGAGTTGGGTGTGGGGCTTCTCTTGCTGTCATCACTTGATGCATCATCCTCCTCATCATCATCATTCATCTCAATTGCTCGCTTCCGTTTGTTGCTCAAATGCAAATCCTCCAAACCATCACGCTTCTTCCATTTCTCATCATCCTTTAACACTTCATAGCAATGAGGCAAGGTAAAGACCCTGCCTTTCTTGATCTTCCCCTTCTTGGTTGTCCTTGTCTCTTCTTTGAACAAGTTTTGTGCAATGTTGTACTACAAGAAAAACAAAACAAGTTAGCACTTCGGTCACCAAAAACAAGTATGATGAACATATATGAGATGCCACTTACTCGATCATCCTCATTTGTGCCACTTGGGTTAATCTTGTCAACTGCCTTTTGTACGGCCGCCCACTTTTGACAATCCGAGTTGATTGTCGACCATAGGGACCGAAGTGATCTCTCGGAGCGGTCAATTCCACTCAAGTTGTGAGCATCAAAGTGTTCTTTCATTCGCCCCCAATACGCGTCTCTACTTTGATCACCTCCAATGGATGGATCCCTCGACACTTGCAAATAAGTATGGCATAGTAACTTGTCATCGTTGGTTGAGTAATTGCCCGCTCTTCCTTTCGGCGCCTCGACAATTCCCTCACCCTCCTCGTCCACCTCAAACTCATGGTCTTCGAAATGGATGTCATTGGTTTGAGACCAATGCGAATTGTTGGACCCAACACCCATAGTGGACATGTATGCATCATCGTTGAGACTACAAAGTTTTTTGAACAATGCAAATAAGCTATCTATATGTGATGATGATGCATTGAAAAAATAAGAAGAAAAGAAAAGTTGGAAAAAATTTCACCTTGGGGGCATTTCGTCGAACACGTGGTGCGCGTCGGCGGCCGGCTCAACGAGTGAGCTCGCCGGCGCTTCGGTAGCCGCTGCGGCCGTCGAACTCCCTGCAAGCTTCTTTCCCCTCGCCTTCGTGGTGCCGGAGCCGTCCGCCGCCTTGTTTTTCTTCGCAGATGTTTTGCCCTTCTTCGTCCGCGCCGCATTGGGGACCTTCTTCGACGGTGCAGCGGCGGCACGGGACGGCGCCGGCGCGACGCCACCCGGCGCCGTGGTCATCCGTGGCAGCAAGAAGAGGCTGCGCGCGAGGCCGACGGTCGGCGGAGCTCCGGCAGTGGCGACGCCAGCGCTTCCCGCGCTAGGGTTTCCGGCGGCGGCGGCGGCGGGGGGGAGGGGGGTCGCGGCTGTACAGCGGGGTGAGCGGGGCGCCGGTGTGCGCGTCCATGGGTGGGTGGCAGGGCGCCGACGCCGGTGCACGCGGGGCGTAGGACGAGGAGAGGAGAGAGTGCGGCGCGAGCGCTCGAGTGTGCCGCGCGCTGTAGCTGGCGCCCGAAATACGCCGCGCGGGTAAGTGTTTTCAACCGCGCGCCCAACCCGTTATAGAGTGCGCGCCGTTTTTGCGCGCCCGCTGGAGCGACCTGCCGCGTTGCGCGCGCGCTAAAACGGCCTAATTTGCGGCGCGGCGCTAGTTTAGCGCGGCTGTTGGAGATGCTCTAAATCCTGAAAGATGCGAGCATCAGTGTCAAGTCTATGACTTAATCAGGTGGGCCGGGATACCACTGTTCTTCTAACTATCCAACCATCGCTATTTTTGGGTTTTCTATGCACTTAATCGTGTGTGAAGATCTGTAAACATTTTTAGAATCATGAATATTTTTAAAATGTGTGGACATTTTTTTTACAGATTCACAAAAAAATAAAAAAAATGAACGCTTCTAAAATTCGTGAAAAATATGAACTCATGAACATTTTTCAACTCTACGAACAATTTAACAAGCCACGAACACCTTTTGAAATCCTGCCTTTTTTCAAAATAGTGAAGATTGTTTGGAATTCCGAGATATTTTTTGAATTCACAAACATTTTTTGAATTTCATGAACATTTTATACAAATGCAGGAAAAATTTTGAATTGATAAATATTTTTTTGAAAATCAGGAACATTTTTTTAATTCACAAAAAAATTTCAAATTCACAAAAAAATCAAAATCATGAACAATGAAGTTACTTTTTAATTTGCGATTATTTTTCAAGTTTGAGAACATTTTTTTGAACTCACGGTATTTTTTGAATTTGATTTTTTTTAAATTCATGAAGACTTTGAAATTGATTTAAAGTCACGCGTGGGACGAGCGAGTGGTGTTCATTACCTGGCTCTCCAGCACATGGGTCGGTCGGGAATAGGAGCTCCCCTGCTTCGGCCCTGTTTTTGTTCTTCAGAAGTTTTCAGCCTTTTCTCGGCTTTATAAATTTTTACTTGGGTTGGGTTGATATGAGTCTGTCTTTTTTTAAGTGCGGCCTTTTCTTTTTTTGCTTTTCTCATTTTTGAGTCATAGTTTTGATACCTTTTGGGCAGTGCGAGTCGCGGCAAGTCGTGCTTCACCTTTCTCTTTTTTATACATATTTCTTCTTCTTATGTTTATTATTGTTGTTGTTGTTGTTATTGTTGTTGTTGTTGTTGTTTTTATTGTTGCCTAACTCAACGTCGAGGAGACAGAAGTCGAGGATCCAGCAGCCATCATGATGAGGCACTCTGAGCTTGAAGTAGATGCGCTCTGACTCGAGGAGGAGCACATCATCGAACGCCCCAACCACGCAAGGATCGACGAGGAGCAGGCGCCACGGCTCACAGTCTCATCGCTCCGACTCGTACGCCAACCTCAGTGACCTCAATTCGAATGAGATGAGGAGGACGAGGAGGAGGAGGACGGTGACTAGATAGCACCACCAAGGGACTATAGTCTAGGTATTAGTAGTAGCAATGTCGAATAGGGACATTGCATATTTTGATAATATTGCTTCATGACGTTATAAGTTGCAAATTATATGTAACCAGGGTTTTTTGGCCACTGAATATATGTAATTGATACGTCTCCAACGTATCTATAATTTTTGATTGCTCCATGCTATATTATCTACTGTTTTGGGCAATATTGGGCTTTATTTTCCATGTTTATATTATTTTTGGGACTAACCTATTAACCGGAGGCCCAGCCCAGATTTGTTGTTTTATGCCTATTTTAGTGTTTCGAAGAAAAGGAATATCAAACGGAGTCGAAACGGAACGAAATCAACGGGAGAAGTTATTTTTGGAAGGAAACCTACCGGATAGACTTGTACCCTACGTCAGAAGATGGAGGAGGAGCTCACGAGGGTAGGGGCGCGCCCACCTGCCTCGTGGCCCCCCCTTCGGTCCACCGACGTACTCCTTTCACCCATATATACCCACGTATCCTAAAACTTCCAAAAAGGAGAATAGATCGGGAGTTCCGCCGCCAGAAGCCTCCGTAGCCACCGAAAACCAATCTAGACCCGTTCCGGCACCCTGCCGAAGGGGGAATCCTTCTCCGGTGGCCATCTTCATCATCCCGGTGCTCTCCATGACGAGGAGGGAGTAGTTCTCCCTCGGGGCTAAGGGTATGTACCAGTAGCTATGTGTTTGATCTCTCTCTCTCGTGTTCTTGAGGTGATACGATCTTGATGTATCGCGAGCTTTGCTATTATAGTTGGATCTTATGTTTCTCCTCCCCCTCTTCTCTCTTGTAATGAATTGAGTTTCCCCTTTGGAGTTATCTCATCGGATTGAGTCTTCAAAGATTTGAGAACACTTGATGTATGTCTTGCGTGGGATAACCGTGGTGACAATGGGTTATTCTATTGATCCACTTGATGTATGTTTTGGTGATCAACTTGCGGGTTTCGTGACATTGGGAACCTATGCATAGGGATTGGCACACGTTTTCGTCGTGATTCTCCGGTAGAAACTTTGGGGCACTCTTTGAGGGCCTTTGTGTTGGTTGAATAGATGAGTCTGAGATTGTGTGATGCATATCGTATAATCATACCCACGGATACTTGAGGTGACATTGGAGTATCTAGGTGACATTAGGGTTTTGGTTGATTTGTGTCTTAAGGTGTTATTCCAGTACGAACTCTAGGGCTGTTTGTGACACTTATAGGAATAGCCCAACGGATTGATTGGAAAGAATAACTTTGAGGTGGTTTCGTACCCTACCATAATCTCTTCGTTCGCTCTCCGCTATTAGTGACTTTGGAGTGACTCTTTGTTGCATGTTGAGGGATAGTTATGTGATCCAATTATGTTAGTATTGTTGAGGGAACTTACACTAGCGAAAGTATGAACCCTAGGCCTTGTTTACTATCACTGCAATACCGTTTACGCTCACTTTTATCATTAGTTACCTTGCTGTTTTTATATTTTTCAGATTACAAAAACTATTATCTACCATCCATATACCACTTGTATCACCATCTCTTCGTCGAACTAGTGCACCTATACAATTTACCATTGTATTGAGTGTGTTGGGGACACAAGAGACTCTTTGTTATTTGGTTGCAGGGTTGCTTGAGAGAGACCATCTTCATCCTACGCCTCCTACGGATTGATAAACCTTAGGTCATCCACTTGAGGGAAATTTGCTACTGTCCTACAAACCTCTGCACTTGGAGGCCCAACAACGTCTACAAGAAGAAGGTTGTGTAGTAAACATCAAGCTCTTTTCTGGCGCCGTTGCCGGGGAGGTGAGTGCTTGAAGGTATATCTTTAGATCTTGCAATAGAGTCTTTTAGTTTCTTGTTTTATCACTAGTTTAGTTTATAAAATAAAACTATAAAAAATGGAATTGAGTTTGTCTCATACGCTTCATCTTTTTAATATCTTTCGTGAGTATGATGAAAAGGATAATTGTGCTCAAGTGCTAGAAGAAGAAATCTATAAAATATTTGGCACTAAATATTTGAATTATGAGCATGATTGCAAGGTTGTTAGTATGAATTCCTTGAATATCTATGATGCTAATGATATGCAAAGCCACAAGCTTGGGGAAGCTACGTTTGATGAAGATGATAATTTTTGTCCCCCAAGTTTTGATGAGCAAATTTATTATGATGAGAGCATGTCTCCTATCTATGATGATTATTGTGATGACACGTATGCTTTAAAGAATAATGATAACCATGAAACTTGTCATCTTGATCTTAATTTTCAATCACATGATAGTTATTTTGTTGAGTTTGCTCCCACTATTATTCATGAGAAGAATTTTGCTTGTGTGGAGAGTAGTAAATTTTCTATGCTTGTAGATCATGAAAAGAATGCTTTAGGTGCTGGTTATATTGTTGAATTCATTCATGATGCTACTAAAAATTATTATGAGGGAGGAATATATGCTTGTAGGAATTGTAATAATATCAAGTTTCCTCTCTATGTGCTTAAAGTTTTGAAGTTATGCTTGTTTTGCCCTCCTATGCTAGTTGATTATTGGTCCCACAAGTTGTTTGCTCATAAAATCCCTATGCATAGGAAGCATGTTAGACTTAAATGTGCTAGTCATATTCTTCATGATGCTCTCTTTATGTTTCAATTCTTATCATTTATGTGAGCATCATTGAAATCATCATGCACAGCTAGGGGCGTCAAACGATAGCGCTTGTTGGGAGGCAACCCAACTTTATTTTTGTTCCTTAATTTTGCTCCTTTTTAGTAATAAATAAATCATCTATCCTCTGTTTAGATGTTGTTTTATGCTTTTAATTAGTGTTTGTGCCAAGTAGAACCTTTGGAAAGACATGGGGAAAGTCTTGTTGATCATGCTGTAAAAAACAGAAACTTTAGCGGTCACAAAAATTGCTGCCATTTTTATTTGGAGAGTGATATTTAGCTAATTACTTTTGCAGATGATTAATAGATAAATTCCTCATGTCCAGCAATTTATTTGAGAATTTTATGAGTTCCATAAGTATACGTTTGATCCAGATTACTACAGACTGTTTGTTTTTGACAGATTCTATTTTTCATGTGTTGTTTACTTATTTTGATAAATCTATGGCTAGTAAAATAGTTTATAAACCATAGAGAAGTTGGAATACAGTAGTTTTAACACCAATATAAATAAAGAATGAGTTCACTACAGTACCTCGAAGTGGTGATTTACTTTCTTATACTAACGGAGCTTACGAGTTTTCTGTTAAGTTTTGTGTTGTGAAGTTTTCAAGTTTTGGGTAAGGATTCGATGGACTATGGAATAAGGAGTGGAAAGAGCCTAATCTTGGGGATTCCCAAGGCACCCCAAGGTAATATTCAAGGATAGCCAAGAGCCAAAGCTTGGGGATGCCCCGGAAGGCATCCCCTCTTTCGTCTTCGTTCATAGGTAACTTTACTTGAAGCTATATTTTTATTCGCCACATGATATGTGTTTTGCTTGGAGCATCAATTTATTTTGTTAGTATTTGCTTGCTGTTATTTAGAACAATGTTTTGCAACTTTTATTTCAATAAAAGTGGCATTGATAGCCTTTACTATGCCTATGTTAGAAGTATACACGTTGTTGTTTGAAAACAGAAAATTTACCGATGTTGCAATAATTCCCTAGAAAAGTCAGAATGTGATAAAATGTTGAAACCTTTTGCATATTAAGATCTGATAAATTTACTACAGTGGGAATTTTCTTTCATAATTTTTGGAGCTAGGGAAGTATGGATGTTGCTGCATTCTTTACAGACTGTCCTGTTTAGGCAGATTGCTGTTATGTTTGCATATGTTTGCTTCTTTAATGATTCTATTTGAGGATAGGACTATTAAATATGCAGAGGCATTTAGTATGCAATGTTGAATAATAACTTTAGTGATTTTCTACAGTACAGTATGATAAGGTTTTTGCAATGGTCTATACTAACTTATCTCACGAGTCCTTGTTGAGTTTTGTGTGGATGAAGTTTTTGAGATTTAGGAAGACCGTGATATGAGAGGAATTAAGGAGACACAAAGGCTCAAGCTTGGGGATGCCCAAGTCACCCCAAGATAATATCTCAAGAAGTCTCAAGCGTCTAAGCTTGGGGATGCCCCGGTTGGCATCCCACCTTTCTTCTTCAACAACTATCGGTTAGTATCGGTTGATCCTAAGTTTTTTCTTCTTCACATGATGTTTGCTATTCTTAGAATGTCATTTTATTTTGCTTTGCTTGATGTTTGAATAAAATACCAAGATCTGAAATTATTAAATGTTAGAGAGTCTTCACATAGTTGCATAATTATTCGACTACTCATTGATCATCACTTATATCTTTCAGAGTAGTTTGTCATTTGCTCTAGTGCTTCACTTATACCTTTTTAGAGCATGGTGGTAGTTTTATTTTGAAGAAATAGATGAAGTCTCATGCTTCACTTATATTATTTTGAGAGTCTTAAATAGCATGGTAATGTGCTTAATCTTAATATGCTAAGCATAAAAGATTTGTAAAAATTCTCATGAGTGTGTTGAATACTAAGAGAAGTTTGATGCTTGATGATTGTTTTAAGATATGGAGGTAGTAATATTAAAGTAGTGCTAGTTGAGTAGTTGTGAATTTGAGAAATGCTTGTGTTGAAGTTTGCAAGTCCCGTAGCATGCACGTATGGTAAACGTTATGTAACAAATTTGAAACATGAGGTGTTCTTTGATTGTCCTCCTTATGAGTGGCGGTCAGGGACGAGCGATGGTCTTATCCTACCAATCTATCCCCCTAGGAGCATGCGCGTAATGCTTCGGTTTTTGATGGCTTGTAGATTTTTGCAATAAGTATATGAGTTCTTTATGACTAATGTTGAGTCCATGGATTATACGCACTCTCACCCTTCCATCATTGCTAGCCTCTTCGGTACCGTGCATTGCCCTTTCTCACATTGAGAGTTGGTGCAAACTTCGCCGGTGCATCCAAACCCCGTGATATGATACGCTCTTTCACACATAAACCTCCTTATATCTTCCTCAAAACAACCACCATACCTACCTATTATGACATTTCCATAGCCATTCCGAGATATATTTGAAGGAAATATGCCCTAGAGGCAATAATAAAGTTATTATTTATTTCCTTATTTCATGATAAATGTTTATTATTCATGCTAGAATTGTATTAACTGGAAACATAATACATGTGTGAATACATAGACAAACCAAATGTCACTAGTATGCCTCTACTTGACTAGCTCGTTAATCGAAGATGGTTATGTTTCCTAACCATAGACATGTGTTGTCATTTGATTAATGGGATCACATCATTAGGAGAATGATGTGATTGACATGACCCATTCCATTAGCTTAGCACCCGATCGTTTAGTATGTTGCTATTGCTTTCTTCATGACTTATACATGTTCCTATGACTATGAGATTATGCAACTCCCGTTTACCGGAGGAACACTTTGTGTGCTACCAAACGTCACAACGTAACTGGGTGATTATAAAGGAGCTCTTCAGGTGTCTCCAAAGGTGAACGTTGGGTTGGCGTATTTCGAGATTAGGATTTGTCACTCCGATTGTCGGAGAGGTATCTCTGGGCCCTCTCGGTAATGCACATCACATAAGCCTTGCAAGCATTACAACTAATGAGTTAGTTGCAAGATGATGTATTACGAAATGAGTAAAGAGACTTGCCGGTAACGAGATTGAACTAGGTATTGAGATACCGACGATCGAATCTCGGGCAAGTAACATACCGATGACAAAGGGAACAACGTATGTTGTTATGCGGTCTGACCGATAAAGATCTTCGTAGAATATGTAGGAGCCAATATGAGCATCCAGGTTCCGCTATTGGTTATTGACCGGAGAAGTGTCTCGGTCATGTCTACATTGTTCTCGAACCCGTAGGGTCCGCACGCTTAAGGTTTCGATGACAGTTATATTATGAGTTTATGAGTTTTGATGTACCGAAGTTAGTTCGGAGTCCCGGATGTGATCATGGACATGACGAGGAGTCTTGAAATGGTCGAGACATAAAGATTGATATATTGGACGCCTATACTTGGATATCGGAAGTGTTGCGGGTGAAATCGGGATTTTACCGGAGTACCGAGAGGTTACCGGAACCCCCCGGGAGGTATATGGGCCTTAGTGGGCTTTAGTGGAAGAGAGGAGAGGTGGCCAGGGCTGGGCCGCGCGCCCCTCCCCCCTAGTCCGAATAGGACAAGGAGAGGGGGGAGGCGCCCCCCCTTCCTTCTCTCTCTCTCCTCTTTCCCCCTCCCGAATCCTATTCCAACTAGGAAAGGGGGGGAATCCTACTCCCGGTGGGAGTAGGACTCCTCCTGGAGCGCCCTCCTCCTGGCCGGCCGCACCTCCCCTTGCTCCTTTATATACGAGGGCAGGGGGCACCCCTAGATACGCAAGTTGATCCACGTGATCATATTCTTAGCCGTGTGCGGTGCCCCCTTCCACCATAATCCTCGATAATATTGTAGCAGTGCTTAGGCGAAGCCCTGCAACGGTAGTACATCAAGATCGTCACCACGCTGTTATGCTGACGGAACTCTTCCCCGACACTTTGCTGGATCGGAGTCCGGGGATCGTCATCGAGCTGAACGTGTGCTAGAACTCGGAGGTGCCGTAGTTTCGGTGCTTGATCGGTCGGGTCGTGAAGACGTACGACTACATCAACCGCGTTGTGCTAACGCTTCCGCTGTCGGTCTACAAGGGTACGTAGATCACACTCTCCCCTCTCATTGCTATGCATCACCATGATCTTGCGTGTGCGTAGGAAATTTTTTGAAATTACTACGTTCCCCAACAGTGGTATCAGAGCCTAGGTTTTATGTGTTGATGTTATATGCACGAGTAGAACACAAGTGAGTTGTGGGCGATATAAGTCATACTGCTTACCAGCATGTCATACTTTGGTTCAGCGGTATTGTTGGACGAAGCGGCCCGGACCGACATTACGCGTACGCTTACGCGAGACCGGTTCTCCCGACGTGCTTTGCACAAAGGTGGCTAGCGGGTGACAGTTTCTCCAACTTTAGTTGAACCGAGTGTGGCTACGCTCGGTCCTTGCGAAGGTTAAAACAGCACCAACTTGACAAATTATCGTTGTGGTTTTGATGCGTAGGTAAGATTGGTTCTTGCTTAAGCCCGTAGCAGCCACGTAAAACTTGCAACAACAAAGTAGAGGACGTCTAACTTGTTTTTGCAGGGCATGTTGTGATGTGATATGGTCAATACATGATGCTAAATTTTATTGTATGAGATGATCATGTTTTGTAACCGAGTTATCGGCAACTGGCAGGAGCCATATGGTTGTCGCTTTATTGTATGCAATGCAATCGCGCTGTAATGCTTTACTTTATCACTAAGCGGTAGCGATAGTCGTGGAAGCATAAGATTGGCGAGACGACAACGATGCTACGATGGAGATCAAGGTGTCGCGCCGGTGACGATGGTGATCACGACGGTGCTTCGAAGATGGAGATCACAAGCACAAGATGATGATGGCCATATCATATCACTTATATTGATTGCATGTGATGTTTATCTTTTATGCATCTTATCTTGCTTTGATTGACGGTAGCATTATAAGATGATCTCTCACTAATTATCAAGAAGTGTTCTCCCTGAGTATGCACCGTTGTGAAAGTTCTTCGTGCTGAGACACCACGTGATGATTGGGTGTGATAGGCTCTACGTTCAAATACAACGGGTGCAAAACAGTTGCACACGCGGAATACTCAGGTTATACTTGACGAGCCAAGCATATACAGATATGGCCTCGGAACACGGAGACCGAAAGGTCGAGCGTGAATCATATAGTATATATGATCAACATAGTGATGTTCACCAATGAAACTGCTCCATCTCACGTGATGATCGGACATGGTTTAATTGATTTGGATCACGTGATCACTTAGAGGATTAGAGGGATGTCTATCTAAGTGGGAGTTCTTAAGTAATATGATTAATTGAACTTAAATTTATCATGAACTTAGTCCTGGTAGTATTTTGCATATTATGTTGTAGATCAATAGCTCGCGTTGTTGCTTCCCTGTGTTTATTTTGATATGTTCCTAGAGAAAATTGTGTTGAAAGATGTTAGTAGCAATGATGCGGATTGGATCCGTGATCTGAGGTTTATCCTCATTGCTGCACAGAAGAATTATGTCCTTGATGCACCGCTAGGTGACAGACCTATTGCAGGAGCAGATGCAGACGTTATGAACGTTTGGCTAGCTCAATATGATGACTACTTGATAGTTTAGTGCACCATGCTTAACGGCTTAGAATCGGAACTTCAAAGATGTTTTGAACGTCATGGACCATATGAGATGTTCCAAGAAGTTGAAGTTAATATTTCAAGCAAATACCCGAGTTGAGAGATATGAAGTCTCTAACAAGTTCTATAGCTAAAATATGGAGGAGAATCGCTCAAGCAGTGAGCATGTGCTCAGATTGTCTGGGTACTACAATCGCTTGAATCAAGTGGGAGTTAATCTTCCAGATAAAATAGTGATTGACAGAATTCTCTAGTCACCATCACCAAGTTAGTAGAACTTCGTGATGAACTATAATATGCAAGGGATGACGAAAGTAATTCCCAAGCTCTTCGTGATGCTGAAATCGACGAAGGTAGAAATCAAGAAAAACATCAAGTGTTGATGGTTAACAAGACCACTAGTTTCAAGAAAAGGGCAAAGGGAAGAAGGGGAACTTCAAGAAGAGCGGCAAGCAAGTTGCTGCTCAAGTGAAGAAGCCCAAGTCTGATCCTAAGCCTGAGACTAAGTGCTTCTACTGCAAAGGGACTGGTCACTGGAAGTGGAACTGCCCCAAGTATTTGGCGGATAAGAAGGATGGCAAGGTAAACAAAGGTATATTGGATATACATGTTATTGATGTGTACTTCACTAGTGTTTATAGCAACCCCTCGGCATTTGATACTGGTTCAGTTGCTAAGAGTAGTAACTCAAAACGGGAGTTGCAGAATAAACAGAAACTAGTAAAGGGTGAGGTGACGATGTGTGTTGGAAGTAGTTCCAAGATTGATATGATCATCATCGCACACTCCCTATACTTTCGGGATTAGTGTTGAAACTAAATAAGTGTTATTTGGTGTTTGCGTTGAGCATGAATATGATTTGATCATGTTTATTGCAAATACGGTTATTCATTAAAGTCAGAGAATAATTGTTGTTCTGTTTACATGAATAAAACCTTCAATGGTCATACACCCAATGAAAATAGTTCGTTGGATCTCGATCGTAGTGTTACACATATTCATAATATTGAAGCAAAAAGATGCAAAGTTAATAATGATAGTACAACTTATTTGTGGCACTGCCGTTTAGGTCATATCGGTGTAAAGCGCAAGAAGAAACTCCATACTGATGGACTTTTGGAACCACTTGATTATGAATCACTTGGTACTTGCGAACCATGCCTCATGGGCAAGATGACTAAGACTCCGTTCTCCGGAACAATGGAGCGAGCAACAAACTTGATTGGAAATAATACATACTGATGTATGCAGTCCAATGAGTGTTGAGGCTCGCGGCGGGTATCATTATTTTCTGACCTTCACAGATGATTTGAGCAAATATGAGTATATCTACTTGATGAAACATAAGTCTGAAACATTTGAAAAGTTCAAAGAATTTCAGAGTGAAGTGGAAAATCATCGTGACAAGAAAATAAAGTTTCTATGATCTAATCGCAGAGACGAATATTTGAGTTACGAGTTTGGCCTTCAGTTAAAACAAAGTGAAATAGTTTCACTACTCACGCCACCTGGAACACCATAGTGTAATGGTGTGTCCGAACGTCGTGATCGTACTTTACTTGATATGGTGCGATCTATGATGTCTCGTACCGATCTACCACTATCGTTTTGGGGTTATGCATTAGAGACAACTACATTCACATTAAATAGGGCACCATCTAAATCCATTGAGATGACACCGTCTGAATTATGGTTTGGCAAGAAACCAAAGTTGTCGTTTCTTAAAGTTTTGGGTTGTGATGCTTATGTGAAAAAGTTTCATCCTGATAAGATCAAACCCAAATCGGAGAAATATACTTCATAGGATACCCAAAGGAGACTGTTGGGTACACCTTCTATCACAGATCCGAAGGCAAGACATTCGTTGCTAAGAATGGATCCTTTCTAAGAGAAGGAGTTTCTCTCGAAAAAAGTGAGTGGGAGGAAAGTAGAAAACTTGATAAGGTAATTGTACCTTCTCCCTTATTGGAAAGTAGTTCATCACAGAAATCTGTTCTTGTGACTACTACACCAGTTAGTGAGGAAGCTAATGATGATGATCATGTAACTTCAGATCAAGTTACTACCGAATCTCGTAAGTAAACCAGAGTGAGATCCGCACCAGAGTGGTACGGTAATCCTATTCTGGAAGTCATGTTACTAGACCATGACGAACTTGCGAACTATGAGGAAGCGATGATGAGCCTAGATTCCGTGAAATGGTTTGAGGCCATGAAATCTGAGATATGATCCATGTATGAGAACAAAGTATGGACTTTGATGGATTTGCCCAATGATCGGCAAGCCATAGAAAATAAATGGATCTTCAAGAGGAAGACGGACACTGATAGTAGTGTTACTATCTACAAAGCTAGACTTGTCGAAAAAGGTTTTTGACAAAGTTCAAGGTGTTGACTACGATGAAATTTTCTCACTCGTAGCGATGCTTAAGTCTGTCCAAATCATGTTAGCAATTGCCGCATTTTTATGAAATCTGGCAAATGGATAAACAAAACTACATTCCTTAATGGATTTAAAGAAGAGTTGTATATGATGCAACCAGAAGGTTTTGTCAATCCTAAAGGTGCTAACAAAATATGCAAGCTCCAGCAATCCATCTATGGACCGGTGCAAGCATCTCGGAGTTGGAATATACGCTTTGATAAGTTGATCAAAGCATATAGTTTTATACAGACTTGTGGTGAAGCCTGTATTTACAAGAAAGTGAGTGGGAGCACTACAGCATTTCTGATAAGTATATGTGTATGACATATTCTTGATCGGAAACAATGTAGAATTATTCTGCAAAGCATAAAGGAGTGTTTGAAAGGATTTTTTCAAAGAAAACCTCGGTGAAGCTACTTACATATTGAGCATCAAGATCTATAGAGATAGATCAAGACGCTTGATAATTTTTTTTAATGAGTACATACCTTGACAAGATTTTGAAGTAGTTCAAAATGGAACAGTCAAAGAAAGAATTCTTGCCTGTGTTACAAGGTGTGAAATTGAGTAAGACTCAAAGCGCGACCACGGCAGAAAATAGAATGAGAATGAAAGTCATTCCCTATGCCTTGGCCATAGGTTCTATAAAGTATGCCATGCTGTGTACCAGACCTATTGTATACCCTACACTAATTTTGGCAAGGGAGTACAATAGTGATCTAGGAGTAGATCACTGGACAACGGTCAAAATTATCCTTAGTGGAATAAGGATATGTTTCTCGATTATGGAGGTGACAAAAGGTTCGTCGTAAAAGGGTTACGTCGATACAAGTTTTGGCACAGATCCGGATGACTCTTAGTCTTCATCTGGATACATATTGAAAGTGGGAGCAATTAGCTAAAGTAGCTCCGTGCAGAGCATTGTAGACATAGAAAATTGCAAAATACTTACGGATCTGAATATGGCAGACCCGTTGACTAAACTTCTCTCACATGCAAAACATGATCACACCTTAGTACTCTTTGGGTGTTAATCACATAGCAATGTGAACTAGATTACTGACTCTAGTAAACCCTTTGGGTGTTGGTCACATGTCGATGTGAACTATGGGTGTTAACCACATAAAGATATGAACTATTGATGTTAGATCACATGGCGATGTGAACTAGATTATTGACTCTAGTGCAAGTGGGAGACTGAAGGAAATATGCCCTAGAGGCAATAATAAAGTTATTATTTATTTCCTTATTTCATGATAAATGTTTATTATTCATGCTAGAATTGTATTAACCGGAAACATAATACATGTGTGAATACATAGACAAACCAAACGTCACTAGTATGCCTCTACTTGACAAGCTCGTTAATCGAAAATGGTTATGTTTCCTAACCATAGACATGTGTTGACATTTGATTAATGGGATCACATCATTAGGAGAATGATGTGATTGACATGACCCATTCCATTAGCTTAGCACCCGATCGTTTAGTATGTTGCTATTGCTTTCTTCATGACTTGTACATGTTCCTATGACTATGAGATTATGCAACTCCCGTTTACCTGAGGAACACTTTGTGTGTGACCAAACGTCACAACGTAACTGGGTGATTATAAAGGAGCACTATAGGTGTCTCCAAAGGTGAATGTTGGGTTGGCGTATTTCGAGATTAGGATTTGTCACTCCGATTGTTGGAGAGGTATCTCTGGGCCCTCTCGGTAATGCACATCACATAAGCCTTGCAAGCATTACAACTAATGAGTTAGTTGCAAGATGATGTATTACGAAACGAGTAAAGAGACTTGCCGGTAACGAGATTGAACTAGGTATTGAGATACCGACGATCGAATCTCGGGCAAGTAACATACCGATGACAAAGGGAACAACGTATGTTGTTATGCGGTCTGACCGATAAAGATCTTCGTAGAATATGTAGGAGCCAATATGAGCATCCAGGTTCCGCTATTGGTTATTGACCGGAGAAGTGTCTCGGTCATGTCTACATTGTTCTCGAACCCGTAGGATCCGCACGCTTAAGGTTTCGATGACAGTTATATTATGAGTTTATGAGTTTCGATGTACCAAAGTTAGTTCGGAGTCCTAGATGTGATCACGGACATGACGAGGAGTCTCGAAATGGTCGAGACATAAAGATTGATATATTGGAAGCCTATACTTGGATATCGGAAGTGTTCCGGGTGAAATCGGGATTTTACCGGAGTACCGGGAGGTTACCGGAACCCCCCGGGAGGTATATGGGCCTTAGTGGGCTTTAGTGGAAGAGAGGAGAGGTGGCCAGGGCTGGGCCGCGTGCCCCTCCCCCCCTAGTCTGAATAGGACAAGGAGAGGGGGGCGGCGCCCCCCCCCTTCCTTCTCTCTCTCCTCTTTCCCCCTCCCGAATCCTATTCCAACTAGGAAAGGGGGGAATCCTACTCCCGGTGGGAGTAGGACTCCTCCTGGCGCGCCCTCCTCCTGGCTGGCCGCACCTCCCCTTGCTCCTTTATATACGGGGGCAGGGGGCACCCCTAGATACGCAAGTTGATCCACATGATCATATTCTTAGCCGTGTGCGGTGCCCCCTTCCACCATAATCCTCGATAATATTGTAGCGGTGCTTAGGCGAAGCCCTACAACGGTAGTACATCAAGATCATCACCACGCCGTCGTGCTGACGGAACTCTTCCCCGACACTTTGCTGGATCATAGTCCGGGGATCGTCATCGAGCTGAACATGTGCTAGAACTCGGAGGTGTCGTAGTTTCGGTGCTTGATCGGTCGGGTCGTGAAAACGTACGACTACATCAACCGCGTTGTGCTAACGCTTCCGCTGTCGGTCTACAAGGGTACGTAGATCACACTCTCCCCTCTCGTTGCTATGCATCACCATGATCTTGCGTGTGCGTAGGAAATTTTTTGAAATTACTACGTTCCCCAACAATATTGCCATGCAACTTTCCACCATACTGTTCATCATGACACATTCATCATTGTCATTTTGCTTTAGCATGATCATGTAGTTGACATAGTATTTGTGGCAAAGCCACCGTTCATAATTCTTTCATACATGTCACTCTTGATTCATTGCATATCCCGGTACACCGCCGGAGGCATTCATATAGAGTCATACTTTGTTCTAGTATCGAGTTGTAATCATTGAGTTGTAAATAGATAGAAGTGTGATGATCATCATTCAATAGAGCATTGTCCCAAAAAAATAGAAAATAGAAAGGCCAAAAAAAAGAAGGCCCAAAAAAAATTAATAAAATAAAAGGGGCAATGCTACTATCCTTTTTTCCACACTTGTGCTTCAAAGTAGCACCATGATATAGCGAGTCTCATATATTGTGCTTCAAAGTAGCACCATGATCTTCATAGTAGAGAGTCTCTCATGTTATCACTTTCATATACTAGTGGGAATTTTTCATTACAGAACTTGGCTTGTATATTCCAACAATGGGCCTCCTCAAGTGCCCTAGGTCTTCGTGAGCAAGCAAGTTGGATGCACACCCACTTAGTTTCTTTTGTTGAGCTTTCATACATTTATAGCTCTAGTGCATCTGTTGCATGGCAATCCCTACTCCTCGCATTAACATCAATCGATGGGCATCTCCATAGCCCATTGATTAGCCTCGTTGATGTGAGACTTTCTCCTTTTTGTCTTCTCCACATAACCTCCATTATCATTATTCTATTCCACCCATAGTGCTATATCCATGGCTCACGCTCATGTATTGCGTGAAGGTTTATAAAGTTTGAGATTACTAGAGTATGAAACAATTGCTTGGCTTGTCATCGGGGTTGTGCATGATGAGAGCATTCTTGTGTGCCGAAAATGGAGCATGACTAAACTATATGATTTTGTAGGGATGAACTTTCTTTGGCCATGTTATTTTGAGAAGACATAATTGCTTAGTTAGTATGCTTGAAGTATTATTATTTTTATGCTAATATGAACTTTTGTCTTGAATCTTTCGGATCTGAATATTCATATCACAAGTAAGAAGAATTACATTGAAATTATGCCAACTAGCATTCCACATCAAAAATTATCTTTTTTATCATTTACCTACTCGAGGACGAGCAGGAATTAAGCTTGGGGATGCTTGATACGTCTCCAACGTATCTATAATTTTTTATTGCTCCATGCTATATTATCTACTGTTTTGGGAAATATTGGGCTTTATTTTCCACTTTTATATTATTTTTGGGACTAACCTATTAATAGGAGGCCCAGCCCAGATTTGCTGTTTTATGCCTATTTCAGTATTTCGAAGAAAAGGAATATCAAAAGGAGTCGAAACGGAACGAAATCAACTGGAGAAGTTATTTTTGGAAGGAAACCTACCGGATAGACTTGTACCCTACGTCAGAAGATGGAGGAGGAGCTCACGAGGGTAGGGGCGCGCCCACCTGCCTCGTGGCCCCCCCTTCGGTCCACCGACGTACTCCTTGCACCCATATATACCCACGTATCCTAAAACTTCCAAAAAGGAGAATAGATCGGGAGTTCCGCCGCCAGAAGGCTCCGTAGCCACCGAAAACCAATCTAGACCCGTTCTGATACCCTGCCGGAGGGGGAATCCTTCTCCGGTGGCCATCTTCATCATCCCAGTGATCTCCATGACGAGGAGGGAGTAGTTCTCCCTCGGGGCTGAGGGTATGTACCAGTAGCTATGTGTTTGATATCTCTCTCTCTCATGTTCTTGAGGTGATACGATCTTAATGTATCGCGAGCGTTGCTATTATAGTTGGATCTTATGTTTCTCCTCCCCCTCTTCTCTCTTGTAATGAATTGAGTTTCCCCTTTGGAGTTATCTCATCGGATTGAGTCTTTAAATATTTGAGAACACTTGATGTATGTCTTGCGTGGGATAACCATGGTGACAATGGGTTATTCTATTGATCCACTTGATGTATGTTTTGGTGATCAACTTGCGGGTTTCGTGACATTGGGAACCTATGCATAGGGGTTGGCACACGTTTTCGTCGTGATTCTCTGGTAGAAACTTTGGGGCACTCTTTGAGGTCCTTTGTGTTGGTTGAATAGATGAATCTGAGATTGTGTGATGCATATCGTATAATCATACCCACTGATACTTGAGGTGACATTGGAGTATCTAGGTGAGAATAGGGTTTTGGTTGATTTGTGTCTTAAAATGTTATTCCAGTACGAACTCTAGGGTTGTTTGTGACACTTATAGGAATAGCCCAACGGATTGATTGGAAAGAATAACTTTGAGGTGGTTTCGTACCCTACCATAACCTCTTCGTTCGTTCTCCGCTATTAGTGACTTTGGAGTGACTCTTTGTTGCATGTTGAGGGATAGTTATGTGATCCAATTATGTTAGTATTGTTGAGGGAACTTACACTAGCGAAAGTATGAACCCTAGGCCTTGTTTACTATCATTGCAATACCGTTTACGCTCACTTTTATCATTAGTTACCTTGCTGTTTTTATATTTTTAGATTACAAAAACTATTATCTACCATCCATATACCACTTGTATCACCATCTCTTCGCCGAACTAGTGCACCTATACAATTTTACCATTGTATTGAGTGTGTTGGGGACACAAGAGACTCTTTGTTATTTGGTTGCAGGGTTGCTTGAGAGAGACCATCTTCATCCTACGCCTCCTACGGATTGATAAACCTTAGGTCATCCATTTGAGGGAAATTTGCTACTGTCCTACAAACCTCTGCACTTGGAGGCCCAACAACGTCTACAAGAAGAAGGTTGTGTAGTAGACATCAGTAATCTAGTTCCTAACTAATATACTTGGTAACTATCATACTGATACATGTGTTTACATAGATTAAAATGAGCTCAAATTTCCCTTACAAATTTGAAGGGGTGCCAAAAAACAAAAAGAAGACAATTTTTATGATGGCGGTTGTTTCGTGACTATGTTTGTGCACACGCCCAACAGCCTCCATATATATACGAAGCATGCTTCATGTGCGATATGGTGAACCTACTAAAATTGTTGTGAGCTGGGTTGGACATCTTCATGTATCTTTAATGTGCCTCTTGTGGTCACCGTGTATTAATTTTTTTGTTAGTGGTGTATTTGATCCTTTGGTAGCAAGTTTTGGCGTTTTTCTTGGAGAAAATCCTTTTTACATGATCTTGTTGCTATACAAGGAATCGGCGGTGACACAAGTTCAAGTTTTCGTCCCTCCTTCCTTCCTCCCATGAAACTCTATGAGCTAGGTACCACCACCAATCTACCTCCTCCTAGGCAAGATCAAGGGACATCCTCTCTGTTCGTTCACTGCTCATCGACAGGAGGGAGCGGAGATCCTATTGTTTTGGACTGACAATGGTTGGGTGAGGTTTTTAGTTTAGGTTTTGGTGCCCAATTGTCGGTGTGGCGATGGCAAGGAATAAGTCCTCCTTGCCTCGTCCTCTGTCCTCCTTGGCATCATTGGGAGGCATGTCAGGGCCGGGTGGTGTGTTCCTAAATCTAGTTCTCTGAGTTTGGGGTTTTCTTCTAGAGTTTTGTCTTGTTGGCGTTGTCATGCAGAGTGGATGGCACGGTGGTACGTCTTTATTCTCCAACTCTAGTTTTGAATCACAAAGGTTGGGTAGTTTCGGCCCCATTGGGGGCGTGTGAGAGTTGTGTTTGGCTACTCCATATGGTGGGACCTAAGGTGTTATACACGCCCTCTTTGTCGGTTTTACATTCGAGGCAATGATTTGTTACACAGATTGCGGACGCTGGGATCTTCTGATCTACATCACTAACTTCATGGACGCAACTTTTATAAGCTCCTGGGTTTTTATAAGTTTGCTCCGCTAAGACGAAAGCTCAAAGGCGGAAACGAGTTTTGCTTTTGGCGTGCTACTGGTGGATGGAGGAGAAAAGAAACTTTGGCACCCTACTGTGTTGTGCCTGCAATATTAAAACAACTATAGTACGAGTGCATTGTTTTGGTGCTCGAGCTACATGGAGCCTTTTCATCGAAACATTCAAATATCGCAATTCAATAGATTCAAAAAGTTCTGAAAACCTTTCCATGTAAGTTAGTATTTCAATTACACGACACAACTTCGTAGGAACAACATGTGGGCAAGATCTTTTTTAAGGGAAAGCCTCTCGGTATTTTATTTCTCAGCCAAAAGAGTTGCATCATTTATTACATAAGGAAGAATGAAATTGGGTGGATCTCCATCCCATTCAAAAGAAGATTGAGTATCATAAGAGTGCTTACCCAGATGGTGAGCAACTCGATTGGCTTCCCTCGGGCTGTGTTTGAAAGTAACTTCATTGATCTTAGCTCTTACAAAACAGTCAACTAAGGTTGCAGCATAAGGACCAAAGACTCCATCTTCCCATTGCATGTGTTGATTAACTCCAAACAATCAGACTCACATGTGATATGGGTATAGCCCAACTTCTCAACTAGCTCTAGACCTTTTAGCAGGGCGAGGGCCTCCGCCGAGGCAGCATCTAAGATCATCTGAATAAGGTTGGCTGCTCCTACAACAGCCTCACCTGCGCTGTTACCTATAACAGCGCCAACAACACCCGTACCGTCTTGATGGAAAGTAGCATCAACATTTAGTTTATAGCATCCTCGGCTTGGCTTTTCCCACAATATTTCACGTGGTTTGCTGGAATAGGAGACAACTCCAAAATTTGAAATAAATGCCTAAATCGCAAAGGCTTTCCGGGGAGGATCCGCCACAGCGCCTCCCTCCTTTGCCACCATATATACCAACATGCAACGGCAACTGACTCCTGTAGTCCTAACATACCCAAACCTGGTGACTTCCTGTTCGGGTTACAGATAATATGCTCAAGTACTACTGACCCTGATAAGTCTGAAATTAGTGCATCCTCAATGACAATAAGGAGTCCTAGAGCAGACCAAACACTCCGTGCACGCTTGCAAGTAAATAATAGATGACACATATTTTCCGGACCCGACTGACAATAGGACATTGCGGCGAGACGAGTATGTGTCGCGATGCAAGAATCGCCTTTCCCGGGATTGTACCATGTAGAGCCTTCCATAGGAACACCTTAATCTTTCTTGGGATTTTTAGATTCCATAAAATGTCCCACACCGGGTTTGGTTCAGTAGAGCCTTGCCCATCCTTTCGTCTCGTTCATGCGCCGACTGATAATCCCATTCAATATGGGCAAGATCTTGTTTGGTCTGATTTCTCTCTTTTTAGTCAATATGTTATGAATAATATGGTGTGAGGGGCATCCATGAGGCCACGTGCACATCTGAGGTGTTGTTGCGCGTTTGTTGTGTGGATTAATCACACTAACGTGTTTCTGGTGCTAGAAAAATATAGACACGGCTAGGTACAATTAGGTTATTATAGATGCGAATCCCAGCCACCTAGACCATTGGATCAACGTCAATCAACGGCAGGCGTATAACTCAAAATTGCAAAATTGATACACTATATAGCAGTATAGAAAAGTACAATGATTCACGAGCTACACAAAATTGTGAAACCCATTGCTTTTATATAGTGAACAGTGCACATATTGTTCACTGTATTCAAAATCATCAGTTATTCTGTGTAGCGTCTGTCAATGGATTTCATCATGAAAATTTACACACATGTAGCATACGGTTTGCGACCAACCTACGCTTGCCTGGGATGGGCCATATGCTGCTGGACTTGGGCTGCAATGAGGCCTCGAGAGGACTATAAATACACAGGAGATTTTACTAACAACTTGGCTAGGAACTGGACGACTTTGACCTCATCTATTTCTGTATCTTCTTCCTCTCATGTTCTCCTCCCATATAATGGTCAGAACTTGATCAATCCATGGCTATAATCCCTATTGGTGAGGAATAGATCCTTGTGAGGAGTGTGCTGTAAACATATACTACATCCCTAATAATGTGATTTTTTTCAGAATTTTGAATAAGTAAAACGTTTTTTGAATTTCTAAAAGTAACAGCTCCATGGACCCCGAGCACCATAAGGCATATAGGTACTATAATGAATTGTTTGAATAAACATATATAAATAAAAAAATCTTGTAGCTGATAAACTACTAGTAGTTTACTTCCACGGTTGCAGCAGGTCGCTATTCGTCGAAGCAGCAGTAGATCGTAAGCACTAGTTAAATTCATGAAGATTTCAAAATTGATTTTATTTGAAATCATGAACATTTTCTAATGCAGCAAAAAAACAAGAAGGAAACAAAAAGAAAGGAAAAATCAGGGGCACCTTGCCCCCACATGGGCCAGCCCAAAGTCGCGCCTAGGCGAGCGAGGGGTGTGAGTTAAGAGTGCTCCTCTTTGGCGCCTTCGGTTTCAAAAATGCTCCTCGCAGCTCCAGGCTAGTTATGCATGGTTGTGACCCAAAAACTCTCGATCAAAAGGGGTCGCACCCCTCTCGGTTTCGCTCGATAGAAAGCCGATCAGTCAATCATTTGCCGGTCAACCATTGAGCTGAAAACTGTTGACCGGTCAACTGTAGACCATTTTAAATTTTTTGTTCTTAAAAATGAAAATAAAATTGATTTAAAAAATGTCCAGAGATTGCAAAAAATTATGAAATGAAGAATGTTCAAAAATTGAAAAATATCATGAAATTTGAAAAAAGTTCGTACATGTAGAAAAAAATGTTAATGATTTTAAAAAAATATTCATAGATTTTGCAAAAAAATCATGAAGATGAGAAAAGGTTCATGCAATTTGAAACGAGTTCATGTATGTTGAAAAAAGTCCATGTAGGTGAAAAAATTTCATCAATTTTGAAAACAGTTCATAGATTTTGAAAAAAAAATGGTTCACGAATTTGAAGAAAGTTCATCAAATTTGAAGAAAAAAATCGTATATCTTTTAAAATTTTCAAAAAAGAATAAAAAGTTATGGAAATTAAGAAGAAACTTTCTTGAAATTTTATGAAAAATTCATAAAATTTGAAAAATGTTCATAGATTTTGGAAAAAGTTCAGAAATTTAAAAACAATCATCGATTTTGAAAGCAAATTCAAAGATTAGCAAAAGAATGGGAATGAAAATAGTTTTTAAAACCCAAAAAAAGTTCACGCATTTGAAAAGGAAAAAATAAAAAAATAGGAAAACAGAAAAAAACAAATGAAGCAGATGGACCTGAAACAAACAAAAAAAAACTGTTGGAAGCTTCCCAAAATCAGCGCCCCAACACCCACGACTACCTTTAAATGGGCCGACCCACAGGGCAACGATCAAAACACGCGGGGGTGGGGTGGGGTGCGCCAGCTTGCGGCAACACCTATATTCGCACGTGGGTCTGGAATAGGAGCTCCCCTGCTTCGCCCCTGTTTTCTTCTTTGAGTAGTTTTCAATCATTTTTAGGCTTCCTAAATTTTTATTTGAGTTGGGCTGATATGAGTCTGTGCCTTTGTTTAAGTGAGGCCTTATCTTTTTCTGCTTTTCACTCTTTTGAGCCTTAGTTTGATACCATTTGGGCAGTGCGAGTTGCGGCAAGTCATACTTCATCTTTCTCTTTTTTTGATACATTTTTCTTTTTTGTATGTTTAGGGTTTAGGGTTTAAGATGATGAGGATCTCCGAGGTCCGAGCTAGAAGCGGATGCTCTCCGCCTCGAGCAAGAGCACATCCTCGAGCGCCTCAACCCCGCTCGACTGATAAGGAAAATTTACACAAATATAGTATACCGTATATTGTATATCGTCATGAAAATTTACACACATACAATATACTATTAGCGACCAACCTACTCTCGCCTGGGATGGGTCATGTGCTGCTAGGCTTGGGCTGCAATGAGGCCTCGAGAGGACTACAAATACACAAGGGATTTCTACGAACAACTTGGCTAGGAACTGGATTTGCTGCATTTTTGCTAATGAACAATGTACAATTAGTGAAGATTTGCTGCTCAAAATCAACTTTTCAATTAGTTGGCCCTCCCCAATCAGTTTTACGAGCACTTGGCCGCCCTGATAGGATTTTCCTGGCTCCACGCCACTGCTTCGGCCTCCTATGTTTGTGTCTCTTCCTCCTATATTGTTTTTCTCCTCCCCTATAATGGTTAGAACTTCATCAATCCATGGTTGTAATCCCAATCGATGAGGAATAGATCCTTGTGAGGACTTTGTTGTTAATATATTCTACTCCCTCCATGCAGAATTATTTGAATTAAAATACGTTTAGATATATCCATTTCTCTGACAAATATTTCTGGGCAGAGGGAGTACATCTATAATAATGTGGATTTTTTTCAGAATTTTGAATAATTGAAACATTTTTTAGAATTTTTAACAGCTCCATGGAGCCCGAGCACCAAAAGGCATTACTATAATGAATCGTTTGTATAAATATATATATAATAGAATAAAAATATTGTAGATGAACTACTAGCAGTTTACTTCCATGATTGCAGCAGGTCGCTATTCACCGAAGCAGCTGCAGATCGAATGCACTAGTTAACTCTGTTGCAAAACCTCCTGATCTCTCCTTGGGTGCCGGTGAGCACGTCGAGGTTGCCCATCTTCACCATCGCGGCCGCGAACCGCGACATCCACACCGTCCTGTTGCGCGCGTAGAGGTCTACGAGCGCCGCCGTGTCATCCCGCGTCAGCAGCGTCACGTCCGACGTGAACGGCACCTCGCGCGTCTGCACGTTCCTGTAGTACTGGTTGTCGAGCCGGAGCCCCGTGACCGGGTCCAGGTGCACCACCCGGTCCCGGCGCCCCGTCGCCGCCGGGCACCGCGTCCGGAGGGACCTGCCGTAGGCGGCGTCCATGTCCGCCGCGACCCGCGGGTAGAGCCGGAAGGCAATGGCGGAGCAGTGGGTGCGGCCGAAGGAGTGCGCGCCGGAGAGCGTGACCATGTCGTCGGCCGTGAGGCCCTTGGCGGCGAAGCTGTCGACGAGACGCGAGGCGTTGGAGAAGGGCGGGGGCAGGCTGTTGAGCACCTCCGACGCGTTGGAGACGCGGCCGTCGCGCCGCCCCGCCGGCACCTCATACTCGATGCCCCCCAGGACGCCGCTGGCGTCGCGCGCAGCGAAGGCCACGATGTCGGCGCAGGATACGGTGCGCCGGCACCGCCGCTCGACCACGCGCTTGGCGCGCTCGATGACGCCGTAGCCCCTGAGGCTGGGGCTGTTCGCCTGCGACGCCTTCTCCACGGCGTCGTCGCTGCCAGGGACCGCGTCCAGGAGCACGGACGCATCACACCCCTGTACAGTGCACCAAAAAAAACAGGGCGATAACGTTGGCATTAAGCTCTTCACACCGAATATACATGACGGATAAGCCAGAGAGATGCTGACCCTGACGAAGCAGTCGTGGAAGAAGAGGCGCACGAGCCCGGCGCCGATGCCGGGGTCGCGGCGGATGGCGGCGCGGACGACGGTGCGGACGAGCTGCTCCGCTCTCGGGCAGGTGTAGTCGTAGAACCCGACCTCCAGCTGCGCGTCAGACAATGGGACGAAAAGCACTGCCCATGCCAAGGCCAGAAGGAGAGGGGAAGGAGATCGCCGGTGAAGGACGCGTCCTCCGCTCATGTCTCTGAGTTCGATCTTTTGATTTCTGTGAGCTCGAATAGGAATAGAGGACAGTGTGGCCATGGCGGTTATTTATACGCGTCGATCTCCCGAGACCAACGGCAACAGGGTGTACCGGAGCACTGAACTGGTAGTAGATGTGCATGGAGCGACGAGAAGAAAAGAGTTGACCTACGGATTCGCGTGGAAGGGCGTCCACAAGCTACACTAATCAGTGAGTCAAAGCTGTAATCTCATTGTTTATTTGCATTTCTGTGCTGCGAGCTCTTCTAGTGCTAGTGTTCCGCGCAGTTTGTCGGGTCAAACTGACATTACCAGTCGTTGCGCCATAGACAGTTGTGCCACGTTTACTGCAGTATCTACCGCCCTGCCGGCTACCGTTGGGCAGATCAGCCTTGGGACGAAGTGGACGTGTTTTCCCTCCGCGGACAGGGCAAACTCTTCCCCACCATACTTCATCGTGGGGAGCCTATGGACTCACCTTTTCTCTCTTTTTTCTTTAGAAAATAAGGATGACCCTTGGCCTCTGTATTTGGAAGATGCATACAATAATTTTATTAATTATTCATAAAGACCTTTACAAAGTATTGCATCAATATGTGTGAATCCGTTATCTTAGCAACATATGTCGCTACTCCTAACAACTTGATGAAGGGATGCAGAAATACTGAGCCGAATACCCTGACCTCTTACGTAAGCCTAACATCTAAATCCGGAGGCCCCATCCAAGCCACATACCGGGTCTGGGGCACAGATCGGTCCGACACACTCTCATATATAGGTCGTCGTCACAGTCTTCCACCGATCCATCTTCAGAGCATGTACTGATGCATCGACTTTGTTAGGCCGGTCGGCGGCGCCGTCACGGTACCAAACGGCACCACTGCCCTGCGCTCATCCATCAGACACATCCGTCGTCGAGATCTAGCTGCACCATACCGCCAATACTCGTCGTCATCGACGCGGTAGATACAATGCCGCTCCTCCTGCCAACCTCCACACCGTTGCCGATGATGGAGCTACGCGGAACCCACCACCCACAGCAACTCTTCCTCGAACACTTGAGCCTCCCAAGACGGCGCCTCCATGGAGGGTACGACGCGCAAGATGCCGCCGCCGCCCAATCCAGACGGAATTTTGGACTTTCGTTCGGGAGGGGTTCGAAGGTGGATAGGAGGGACCTCGACTTCACCTCCAGAGAGGGTAACGGCATCGAGGGACGTCGTCGATGTCGGGCCGAACCAGCCGACCAAAGTTCCTCCAGTCCCCATCCTATACCACCAAACCTCCATCTGCTCCAGATCCAGCAGCGAGTCGTGAATCAAAACCTGCAGAGATGAAAGTGCCATGGTGCTCAACCCACCAGGAAGGAGGATCGAGAAGAACAGCCGCTTTGATGGTCATTAGATCTATTCAAAGGTTCTAACGGCAGTAGTGGTCATACAATAGTCTAGAGACATCAATGTAATTTTTATTGTGTGTTTGAGATGTTTTGTATTCCTTGTGAACTTTTATTACAAATCTGAAGCTTTTCACTAAAAAACATGTATATTGTGGGAGTTGTCTCTTTTACCTGTGAGAAAATCCTTGGAGGCACACAGGTACTGCTCCGGACTATCACTCTCACACTCCCAAATCTCCATCACCACACCCCACTCCCTCATCCATTCGTCCCTCCTTCCTTGCTAGCATGGGAGGAAGCGATGAGGACCTTCCTCGATTATGTACTCCTCTCGCAGTGAGGTTTTTCGGATTCACCAGCAACTGGCTAGCTACGTTCTTTGAGACATCAATGAAGAGGTTCTTTCCGAGACGCCATATGCTACATCAATGGTAAAAAAAACTTGGTAGTTAGCAACAAGCTTCCATAGGGTATTTTTTAGGAGTTGACACTCGTGTTGGGTGTGTCGATATATGTTAAGCTATATTCATCTTTGTTCCACTAGCGGACATGCCAATATTGTGGAACCTTGTGGTCCTCTTTAGATGTCTACCGTGGATCTCATGCTTGCGGGCCCATTGGCCTTCTCGCTTCCGAGTTAGTGTAATGTGTCTACTCTTGAGACGTGTGAGACATTTTCAACGTTCTTGTCCTTCTACAGTTTACCAACGCCAGAGGTATAGATGTATATATAGCGGTGCAACCTCGGAGCGAGTGGTAACAACATCATTAGAGGACTTCGGGTTAATAGTGTTGTTTGAGAGTTGATTTTTGAGCTTCATAGAGTTTGTGCATTGCACATGTAACAAGTTGCATGTGTCTATAAGAGGTTGAGGTTTAAAGCAACAACCATGTAACCCGGCCCACATGATTATGCCCAACAAATATATATCAACATGACATCCAATAGGGTGTAGATATGTTTCAATAATTTTTTCATGATATCGGAGTTTGCCTCTTCCATCCACATTTAACCATGGCGTCATCAACTCATCTACCTCAACCTCTCAAACCCTCGAGCTGACCATCTTTTAGAAGCTCACGCATGACAACTACGTTCTTTGGAAGACTCAAGGCCTTCTTCTCATCCGCGGTGCTTAGCTCGCCGGTTATATCGCTGAGACTACACTAGTGCATCCCACAACCCTTGAGGTCATGAGGGTGATAAAAATTGAGAAAATCCATAATTCGTTATACACGATTTGGCTCGCCCAAGACCATGTGGTGCTCGGATACCTCCTGAATTTTCTTTACGAAGTTGCATCCATGAGAAGAGCATCCTAAGTCTGGACCTCAGTATCAAGAATGCTTTTGTCTTAAGGGTAGGGATGAAAATGGAGTGGAAAGTTTCCGCTTTTCCGGAGGAAAAATGGAAACGGAGAGGAAATATGAAAATAGAAATGGAATTTTTTATGCGGAAATGGAAACAAAAATGGAATGGCGTTTTCCGGTGGAACACACGTGGAAACGAAACTTTCTGTTTCTGTTAATATGGAATTTCTGTTTCTACTATAGGCCCATGGATGCTTTGTAGCCCAACTACAAAACAATACACAATGACACAATGAGTAGAATGAGTAGAATGAGCAGAATGTATCATTTGAGTACCAATTTTTACTACCACACACATACTCAGCTAGACTCTATACGGAATTGTCATGTACTACTACAATACTACCCTATGTTACGAACACAACCATATCATTTTGTAGCCATGTTAAGAATTCCATCAATTTGTTTATTTTTTGTCTGTATTTCTCTATGATTCAAGGGGGTTTTAAGTTCTGGTCAACACACAGTTTGTTTCCGTGTCTGCTCTGTATTCGCTCCGTGTTTGTTTCCGGTAGTATCTGTTTCCGTATTCGTTTCCGGGGTTTTTGTATTCGTTTCCGCTTCTGTAAAAAAAATACAAAAACAAATATGGTAGAACCCAGTTCCGTCTGTTTCTGCGTCGTTTTCATCCCTACTTAAGGGTTGTTTGGATTGCATCCTATGAAGGAAATATGCCCTAGAGGCAATAATAAAGTTATTATTTATTTTCTTATATCATGATAAATGTTTATTATTCATGCTAGAATTGTATTAACCGGAAACATAATACATGTGTGAATACATAGACAAATAGAGTGTCACTAGTATGCCTCTACTAGACTAGCTCGTTAATCAAAGATGGTTATGTTTTCTAACCATGAACAAAGAGTTGTTGTTTGATTAACGGGATCACATCATTAGGTGAATGATCTGATTGACATGACCCATTCCATTAACTTAGCACCCGATCGTTTAGTATGTTGCTATTGCTTTCTTCATGACTTATACATGTTCCTATGACTTGAGATTATGCAACTCCGTCTGCCGGAGGAACACTTTGTGTGCTACCAAACGTCACAACGTAACTGGGTGATTATAAAGGTGCTCTACAGGTGTCTCCAAAGGTAGATGTTGGGTTGGCGTATTTCGAGATTAGGATTTGTCACTCCGATTGTCGGAGAGGTATCTCTGGGCCCTCTCGGTAATGCACATCACATAAGCCTTACAAGCATTGCAACTAATGAGTTAGTTGTGAGATGATGTATTACGGAACGAGTAAAGAGACTTGCCGGTAACGAGATTGAACTAGGTATTGAGATACCGACGATCGAATCTCGGGCAAGTAACATACCGATGACAAAGGGAACAACGTATGTTGTTATGCGGTCTGACCGATTAAAGATCTTCGTAGAATATGTAGGAGCCAATATGAGCATCCAGGTTCCGCTATTGGTTATTGACCGGATTCGTGTCTCGGTCATGTCTACATTGTTCTCAAACCCGTAGGGTACGCACGCTTAAGGTTTCGATGACAGTTATATTATGAGTTTATGCATTTTTGATGTACCAAAGTTTGTTCGGAGTCCCGGATGTGATCACGGACATGACGAGGAGTCTCGAAATGGTCGAGACATAAAGATTGATATATTGGAAGCCTATATTTGGATATCGGAAGTGTCCCGGATGTTATTGATGTGTACCTTACTAATGCTCGCAGTAGCACCTGGGTATTTGATACAGGTTCTGTTGCTAATATTTGCAACTCGAAATAGGGACTACGGATTAAGCGAAGATTGGCTAAGGACGAGGTGACGATGCGCGTGGGAAATGGTTCCAAAGTCGATGTGATCGCAGTCGGCACGCTACCTCTACATCTACCTTCAGGATTAATATTAGACCTAAATAATTGTTATTTGGTGCCAGCGTTAAGCATGAACATTATATCTGGATCTTGTTTGATGCGAGATGGTTATTCATTTAAATCAGAGAATAATGGTTGTTCTATTTACATGAGTAATATCTTTTATGGTCATGCACCCTTAAAGAGTGGTCTATTCTTATTAAATCTCGATAGTAGTGGCACACATATTCATAGTGTTGAAACCAAAAGATGCAAAGTTGATAATGATAGTGCAACTTATTTGTGGCACTGCCGTTTAGGTCATATCGGTATAAAGCGCATGAAGAAACTCCATAATGATGGGCTTTTGGAACCACTTGATTATGAATCACTTGGTACTTGCGAACCGTGCCTTATGGGTAAGATGACAAAAACACCGTTCTCCGGTACTATAGAGAGAGCAACAGATTTGTTGGAAATCATACATACAGATGTATGTGGACCGATGAATGTTGAGGCTCGTGGCGGATATCGTTATTTTCTCACCTTCACAGATGAGTTAAGCAGATATGGGTATATCTACTTAATGAAACACAAGTCTGAAACGTTTGAAAAGTTCAAAGAATTTCAGAGAGAAGTTGAAAATCATCGTAACAAGAAAATAAAATTCCTATGATCTGATCGTGGAGGAGAATATTTGAGTTACGAGTTTGGTGTACATTTGAAACAATGTGGAATAGTTTCGCAACTCACGCCACCCGGAACACCACAGCGTAATGGTGTGTCCGAACATCGTAATCGTACTTTACTAGATATGGTACGATCTATGATGTCTCTTACTGATTTACCGCTATCGTTTTGGGGATACGCTCTAGAGACGGCCGCATTCACGTTAAATAGGGCACCATCAAAATCCGTTGAGACGACGCCTTATGAACTGTGGTTTGGCAAGAAACCAAAGTTGTCGTTTCTGAAAGTTTGGGGTTGCGATGCTTATGTGAAAAAGCTTCAACCTGATAAGCTCGAACCCAAATCGGAGAAATGTGTCTTCATAGGATATCCAAAGGAAACTATTGGATACACCTTCTATCACAGATCCAAAGGCAAGACTTTTGTTGCTAAATTTGGAAACTTTCTGGAGAAGGAGTTTCTCTCGAAAGAAGTGAGTGGGAGGAAAGTAGAACTTGACGAGGTAACTGTACCTACTCCCTTATTGGAAAGTAGTACATCACAGAAATCTGTTTCTGTAACACCTACACCAATTAGTGAGGAAGATAATGATAATGATCATGAAACTTCAGAACAAGATACTACTGAACCTCGTAGATCAACCAGAGTGAGATCCGCACCAAAGTGGTACGGTAACCCTGTTCTAGAAGTCATGCTACTAGATCATGATGAACCTACGAACTATGAAGAAGCGATGGTGAGCCCAGATTCTGCAAAATGGCTTGAAGCCATGAAATCTGAGATGAGATCCATGTATGAGAACAAAGTATGGACTTTGGTTGACTTGCCCACTGATCGGCAAGCAATTGAGAATAAATGGATCTTCAAGAAGAAGACTGACGCTGACGGTAATATTACTGTCTACAAAGCTTGACTTGTCGCAAAAGGTTTTCGGCAAGTTCAAGGGATTGACTACGATGAGACCTTCTCACCCGTAGCGATGCTTAAGTCTGTCCGAATCATGTTAGCAATTGCCGCATTTTATGATTATGAAATTTGGCATATGGATGTCAAAACTGCATTCCTGAATGGATTTCTGGAAGAAGAGTTGTATATGATGCAACCAGAAGGTTTTGTCGATCCAAAGGGAGCTAACAAAGTGTGCAAGCTCCAGCGATCCATATATGGACTGGTGCAAGCCTCTCAGAGTTGGAATAAACGCTTTGATAGTGTGATCAAAGCATTTGGTTTTATACAGACTTTTGGAGAAGCATGTATTTACAAGAAAGTGAGTGGGAGCTCTGTAGCATTTCTGATATTATATGTGGATGACATATTACTAATTGGAAATGATATAGAATTTCTGGATAGCATAAAGGGATACTTGAATAATAGTTTTTCAATGAAAGACCTCGGTGAAGCTGCTTACATATTAGGCATTAAAATCTATAGAGATAGATCAAGACGCTTAATTGGACTTTCACAAAGCACATACCTTGACAAAGTTTTGAAGAAGTTCAAAATGGATCAGGAAAAGAAAGGGTTCTTGCCTATGTTAGAAGGTGTGAAGTTGAGTCAGACTCAATGCCCGACCACTGCAGAAGATAGAGAGAAAATGAAAGATGTTCCCTATGCTTCAGCCATAGGCTCTATCATGTATGCAATGCTGTGTACCAGACCTGATGTGTGCCTTGCTATAAGTCTAGCAGGGAGGTACCAAAGTAATCCAGGAGTGGATCACTGGACAACGGTCAAGAACATCCTGAAATACCTGAAAAGGACTAAGGATATGTTTCTCGTTTATGGAGGTGACAAAGAGCTAATCGTAAATGGTTACGTCGATGCAAGCTTTGACACTGATCCGGACGATTCTAAATCGCAAACCGGATACGTGTTTACATTAAACGGTGGAGCTGTCAATTGGTGCAGTTCTAAACAAAGCGTCGTGGCGGGATCTACGTGTGAAGCAGAATACATAGCTGCTTCGGAAGCAGCAAATGAAGGAGTCTGGATGAAGGAGTTCATATCCGATCTAGGTGTCATACCTAGTGCATCGGGTCCAATGAAAATCTTTTGTGACAATACTGGTGCAATTGCCTTGGCAAAGGAATCCAGATTTCACAAAAGAACCAAGCACATCAAGAGACGCTTCAATTCCATCCGGGATCTAGTCCAGGTGGGAGACATAGAGATTTGCAAGATACATACGGATCTGAATGTAGCAGACCCATTGACTAAGCCTCTTCCATGGGCAAAACATGATCAGCACCAAGGCTCCATTGGTGTTAGAATCATTACTGTGTAATCTAGATTATTGACTCTAGTGCAAGTGGGAGACTGAAGGAAATATGCCCTAGAGGCAATAATAAAGTTATTATTTATTTCCTTATATCATGATAAATGTTTATTATTCATGCTAGAATTGTATTAACCGGAAACATAATACATGTGTGAATACATAGACAAACAGAGTGTCACTAGTATGCCTCTACTAGACTAGCTCGTTAATCAAAGATGGTTATGTTTCCTAACCATGACCAAAGAGTTGTTGTTTGATTAATGGGATCACATCATTAGGTGAATGATCTGATTGACATGACCCATTCCATTAGCTTAGCACCCGATCGTTTAGTATGTTGCTATTGCTTTCTTCATGACTTATACGTGTTCCTATGACTATGAGATTATGCAACTCCCGTCTGCCGGAGGAACACTTTGTGTGCTACCAAACGTCACAACGTAACTGGGTGATTATAAAGGTGCTCTACAGGTGTCTCCAAAGGTAGATGTTGGGTTGGCGTATTTCGAGATTAGGATTTGTCACTCTGATTGTCGGAGAGGTATCTCTGGGCCCTCTCGGTAATGCACATCACATAAGCCTTGCAAGCATTGCAACTAATGAGTTAGTTGTGAGATGATGTATTACGGAATGAGTAAACAGACTTGCCGGTAACGAGATTGAACTAGGTATTGAGATACCAACGATCGATTCTCGGGCAAGTAACATACCGATGACAAAGGGAACAACATATGTTGTTATGCGGTCTGACCGATAAAAGATCTTCGTAGAATATGTAGGAGCCAATATGAGCATCCAGGTTCTGCTATTGGTTATTGACCGGAGACGTGTCTCGGTCATGTCTACATTGTTCTCGAACCCGTAGGATCCGCACGCTTAAGGTTTCGATGACAGTTATATTATGAGTTTATGCATTTTGATGTACCAAAGTTTGTTCGGAGTCCCGGATGTGATCACGGACATGACGAGGAGTCTCGAAATGGTCGAGACATAAAGGTTGATATATTGGAAGCCTATATTTGGATATCGGAAGTGTTCCGGGTGAAATCGGGATTTTACCGGAGTACCGGGAGGTTACCGGAACCCCTCGGGAGGTATATGGGCCTTAGTGGGCCTTCGCGGAAGAGAGGAGAGGTGGCCAGGGCTGGGCCGTGCGCCCCTCCCCCCTAGTCAGAATAGGACAAGGAGAGGGGGCCGGCGCCCTCCTTCCTTCTCTCTCTCCTCTTTCCCCCCTCCCGAATCCTATTCCAACTAGGAAAGGGGGGAATCCTACTCCCGGAGGGAGTAGGACTCCTCCTGGCACGCCCTCTCCTGGCCGGCCGCACCCCCCCCCCCCCTTGATCCTTTATATACAGAGGCAGAGGGCACCCCTAGAACACACAAGTTGATCCACGTGATCATATTCTTAGCCGTGTGCGGTGCCCCCTTCCACCATAGTCCTCGATAATATTGTAGCGGTGCTTAGGCGAAGCCCTGCGACGGTAGTACATCAAGATCGTCACCACGCCGTCGTGCTGACGGAACTCTTCCCCGACACTTTGCTGGATCGGAGTCTGGGGATCGTCATCAAGCTGAACGTGTGCTAGAACTCGGAGGTGCCGTAGTTTCGATGCTTGATCGGTCGGGCCGTGAAGACGTACGACTACATCAACCACGTTGTGCTAACGCTTCCGTTGTCGATCTACAAGGGTACGTAGATCACACTCTCCCCTCTCATTGCTATGCATCACCATGATCTTGCGTGTGCGTAGGAAATTTTTTGAAATTACTACGAAACCCAACATCCTAGAACTGCCCAGCCAAAGAATTGGCGTTCATGTGAGCATCAGTGATTGTTTGCATGGGCTATAGTTAATTACCGACATATGCCCATCCACTTCTCTCGTTCATTCCATGTCAAATTTATTTGGAATAGCCTACCAACGGAATCCCGCACCACGTTTTTGGCGAGCTGATGGCTGGCATGGCCACCATAGGCAAAAACCAAACAAACCCCTAGTATCATGTGTGAACTAAGAAAGTGTGCATAGCTATGGCGAACATGTAAAAATTGTTAGAAATATGCCATAGATGCAATTATTAGTGACAATTATATTTCATTATATCAATAAATTATTAAGTATTCCTTGAGTAATTCCATTTGCATTGATTGACAAGTATGTGACTTGTTTGTGAAACTTTAATATACTTGAATGATTATTCTAAATTGGGCCCTAGTTGAAATTCATGATAAGAGTACACATATGAATATTATACTAGCGCATGTACTGGTTGGTGACCATGTTTCGGATGTCATACATGGATATGTCGAATCAATAAAGTGAAGACAAGTTATGAACATGAGGTTGGACAAACCCAACTTGAGGCATATCAAGAATGATTTTCGTTGTCTGTTGCAATGTGTATGTTATGTCCTTAGATTTGGATTGTCGTGTGTACTTGAGATATGCACCTTCATTTCCAGAAGCTCATCTTGAAAGAACCTCCAGGTTAAGTGTTCTTGGGCTTGGGTAATTTAAGAATGGGTGATCAACTGGAAATCTGAAGTGCACACGAGTGAGGAGGGACTGCCCAGGAAAGACTAGAGTTAGTCTATGGGGCCAATCTAGATCCAAGGTGAGGGCTAGCCATATCGGCCTTATACCCGCCAGCCAACCCATGGATGTTACAGAATGGTATTAGAGCGGACCCTTGCACTTACTCGAGTGTGTGTGGGCTAGTGACACAAACATCTATATGGCACATGTGGGCCGTTGTGGAACACGACATGTCACATGTGCATGCGTGGCACTGGTGTACATAGACATGTGTTAAGAGAAAGCGTTCTTGTTGGGTCGACGAGGACATCATATAATGGGGGGGGCACTATAACATTCAGATTAATATGATTGATAGAGAAATCATATCAACAAGACACACCTTATTTTCGAGAAGCTCATCTCCAAAGAACATCCAAGTTAAGTGTGCATGGCCTAGGTTATTTGAGGATGGGTGATTGACTGGAAATGATCCCGGGTGCACATGAGTGACGAGAAAACACGTAGAAAAGACAATTGTTGATCTGCGGGGCCAATGTAGATCTTGGGTGGTAGTGGCCTTATACCCGATAGCTAGTTCGAAGGCGTTACATGCTATTAGCCACAACCATGGGGGCGATATTGGGTAAATTGTGTCTCTATTCTCAAATCATGTCCAAGATACCATGGTGATTAGTGACCAAGGTGACGCTTCCAAGACAAAAAGTTACATGTGACTAGTGTATTATTGTCAGGTATCGACGAAATTATCACCAACAACTAGCACAACCATGGGAATTCACACCATCAGATCGGAACATTCCTTCATCTTCGTTTTTGACTCCACCCGATAGTATGGAGTTGTTGGCGTATGAAAGCTACAACAATGATACATACTATAACCCTTCGACCAATCATACATCGATTACTCCATCCATCATGGACGCCTCCTACATGTTGGGACACTAGTAGAAAAGGGGGCTTTCGTTCGGGCCTGGCCAGCCCATTAGTCCCGGTTCTTCCACGAACCGGGACCAATGGATGCATTCGTCCCGGTTCGTGAGCCCAGGGGGCTGGCCGGGGCCTCGTGAGCATTGGTCCCGGTTCGTATGGACCCATTTGTCTCGGTTCTAGGCACGAACCAGGGCCAATGGGCCTCGCTCCTGGCCCACAAACATTGGTCCCGGTTCTTGGCTCGAACCGGGACAGAAGGCGGGGCTTTAGTCCTGGTTCCAGCCTTGAACCAGGACAATGAGTTGCCTATATATACCCCGTCACCGCAGCAGAGCACTCCACAGTGCTTTGTTTTTCCTGGCCGGCGAGGAGAGGGCATTTTGGTGCTCTAGCTCACCTCCTATGCACACGAGGTGTTCGATGAAATGCCCAAGCCACGCTAGTTAAGCTTTCTCCTCTCGAAGCTCGACCTCCAAACTCCATTTTCCCCGAGATTTGTCTATGTTTAGCGGTTCGTCACGTCCCTTCCCCGTCTCACCGCCGTCGATCGCCCGCGCCGATCTCGCCGCCTGTACCACCATGGTGAGCCTCTCATCTTCTTCTGAAATAAAAAAATCTTACTTTAGATAGATACTTGTCTAATTTTCTTACTTTTATTATTGCTTGTTATTATATAGTGCGATGGTTTTGGCATCCGCCCCCGTCGGCCCTCGTCCTGGCTATGATTCGGATGTGGAATATATTATCTTTTATAACTATTTGGTTCATTTATTGTTTGTGACAATTATGCCCATCAAGTTGACATAGATTTTATTTATGTAGGAGGTAGTTGAACCGGAAATTCCAACCGACCCTATTGTCGACAGGTTAAATTTAGTTGAAGAAGAAAACAATTACTTGAAGGAAAAAATAAAAAAAATGAGGAGAAGAAGATGATATTGGAGTTGCGTGTTGTGGATGTCGTCGATGATCACAAGATCAAGATGGATGCAATGCGGTTGAAGATTAGAAAGATTAGAAAATATGCCATTCATACCGAGGCTTGGTATCATTATGCCGTTGGATCAATTTTTACCTTGGTTGTGATTATGATCGCATTTGTTGTTGCATTGAAAGGTTTTACATAGTTTCAATGTATGGTTTAACTAGATGCTCTGGAGAGCTATATGTTGTTCAATGAGAACTATGTATGTACTTTATTTTTAATGTGATGATGAACTTCTATTAATTTGGTCACTTATCTATTCATGAGAGCTATATGTACTAAATTGATGATGTGTCTTTGAATGATGCATTTTATACACGAAGTGCATCCAGTTTTTGCCGTAAGCCTTTTTACTTTCTTGCACATGCTATGTGGGTGAAATGATGATACCATGCCAACTTTCAACTTTTTCAGAGTTCATTTGTAGTGCTTTTCAATTTCAGGGTCTTATAGCTCAAAATAATCAGTAAATGCATGAAAAATAACAAATGGAGTCAGAAAGGGTTGAAAATTGATGATGTGGCTTTGAATGGTGCATTTTGAACACAGAAAAAGTATGGAGTTGAAATAAGTTCAAAAAAATAAAGGAATTTCTAATTTCCAAACGTTCGTAACACGATAATAGATCCGAACAACCCTATCATCGAGCGATCCGCATCACACGTTCCCTTAGGCCGTATCGTTTTTTATCTCCTTCTCTTGAAAACCGTTGTAAGTCTGGTTCGGTTTTTTCCTTCGCTATTGATTTTTCTCGTAAAAAAAGAGGATAGTGGGAATTGAACCTCGTACCTAGAGGTTTAGCTCTAGGTTGACTAGCCATCTAGGCTAATACCTTGCTTGTGGTTGTATACAGATTAGGCTATTTTTATTTTGACAAATGTTGCTAGTGCATTTTATGGAGCAAGCGGGATTTGCTTTTCGATTTTTTTTCTTGATCTGGCAACCGGTCATGAACCATGTAACGTGGTTGTTTCAAAGAATTTTTTGGCTATTTTTATTCATTCCTTTGTTATCCAAAAAATTTCTATCTTTCATCAGTTGTCTTTTCTTTGTTGCAAGAAGATTTTTTTATCAAGGCATAAAAAAGTGTTCAAAGATAATCCCCTTTTTTTGGGTGAATCGAATGATTTTTTTTATGATCGTGGACCTGATAACTTATGCACTTTTCACAAAAAGAACTTATATACTATAATCATGATAACTTTAGCCTGAGGAAAAAAATTACAACTCGATAACCTCAACGTGGATAGGATGCTAATATAAGCACCGAAAACCTATTATCTTATGTACAAACACCAGTAGCAGTAGTGTACTAACCAACTCACCTACTTTTGATTGTTGTCCAATAAGTAGAAATATGACAGTTAACATTTTTTCCACTTTCATATGAGCCAAAAAAACATTTTTCTTCTTGTGCTTTTTTGGATTTCTCAAGTTGTCTTGTAGTCTCTCATATACCAACGAGTTATACACCTTGCTCATGTAGTCTTGTTGTAAATATCATGGCAACTTCACATGAGGGATTTTTTGGGTTGAAACATACCCCGATAACTTCTATGCAAATGGCACGGTAATTTGTGCACCGGGACCCGATAACTTACGTATAAATGTCATGGTAACTTCGACCGTGGGTGAAAATTATTGAAACATCCCCCCGGTAATTTATGTGTAAATAACACGGTAATTTCTGCAAGGCAACCCTGATAACTTAGGCCAACACCACGGCAACTTTGACCTGAAGGAAAAAAGTTGTCAAAAATGTACCCCGATAACTTTTGTATAAACGTCATGGTAGTAACGCATAGCTTAGGTACAAACACCATGATAACTTGGACCCGGAGGAAAATTGTTGAAAAATATAACCTCGATAACGTTTGCGTGAATATCATGGTAATAGAAGCACTGCATACCTGATATTTCGGTGAACTGTGTTAGGGGGAGTTGTTGAAAAACATATTCCGCGGTACTTTGTGTGCAAATAACATGGTATTATACACACAATAAAGTTGATAACTCACTACAGACCCCACGGTAACTTTTGACGCTGTGATAAAAGTTTGTTGAAAATATACCCTGATAACTTGTATGTAAATAACATGATAATATACATACAACAAAGCTGATAACTTACTTAATCCAACGTGGTAACTTTTCGACCAGGGAAAAATGTTGTTAAAAAATACAAATCCCAATAACTCATGTGTAAACAACATGATAATACACACAAATGAGAGCTGATAACTCATATACAAATATCACGGTAATTTTTTGACCGAGGGAATGAAAATTGTTGAAAAATATACCCCGATAATTTTTGTGCAACATGGTAATATACACAACAAAGCCGATAACTCATTGCAAACATCATAATCACTTTTTGACCCTGGGGGTAAAAGTTTGTTGAAAACATACCCCGAAAACTTTTATGTAAATGATACGGTAACTTATGTATGACAGGCGTGATAACTTACGTAGCCCAGATGTGGTAACTTTTGGTCCGAAAAAAATCGTCAAAACATATCAACATGGGATCTAGTTTCGAAGATCTCGTTGTGACGTTTTTTGTGAAGACAGTTTCTTAATCGGAGCGATGGTTTAAGCTATAAAACATTTTGAAATTTGAAAAAAGAAAAAGAATCTAGGATAACATCAGTTTTTCGTCCTTTAGTGCATATATGCATGTAATTAGAGGGAGAAGTGCACGTGAAAGAAAAATTAGTTATTCTAATGCATGCATGTATATAATTAAAGTAAAGTAAAGATCATTCTTGCCTATTGCTAAAATCCGAGCGTTTGGATGTTATAAAAGTCCAAAAATGAAATCCTTTTGTAACAGACGAGTTTCCGTATGAAACCCTGATACTTCGAAAGAGATTGTCAGTTTTGTACACGAAGTGCATCCAGTTTTTGCCGTAAGCCTTTCTACTTTCTGCTATGTGGGTGAAATGATGATACCATGACAACTTTCAACCTTTTCAGAGTTCATTTGTAGTGCTTTTCAATTTCAGGGTCTTATAGCTCAAAATAATCAGTAAATGCATGAAAAAAACCAATGAAGTCAGAAATGGTTGAAAATTGATGATGTGGCTTTGAATGATGCATTTTGAACACAGAAAAAGTATGGAGTTGAAATAAGTTCAAAAAAATGAAATCCCTTTGTAACAGAGGAGTTTCTGTATGACACCCTGATACTTCGAAAGAGATTGTCCGTTTCGTACACGAAGTGCATCCAGTTTTTGCCGTAAGCCTCTCTTATTTTTGCACATGCTATGTGGGTGAAATAATGATACCATGCCAACTTTCAACCTTTTCAGAGTTCATTTGTAGTGCTTTTTAATTTCAGAGTCTTATAGCTCAAAATAATCAGTAAATGCATAATATATACGAATTTCAGGGTCTTTCAGCAAAAAGAATTATCATAAAATAAAATAAATAAGTAATTTGAAACAAAATAATATAAACTTTAATAAAAATATATAAATAGAAATAAAATAAAATAACATAAATAAAATTTATGAAACTAAAATATCAAAGTATTTTCTGTTCAAAACATTATAAGCAACCTCTAAAATTTATGAAACTAAAATTATATAAAATTGATGCAACTAAAATTATGAAAGTATTTTCTGTTCAAAATCATTAAAAGCAAAAAGAATTTTCATAAATAACTTTTTTTGTTAGAAACTTTAATAGCAAAAAGAAAATTATCATAAAATAAAATAAATAAGTAATTAGAAACAAAAAAATAAAATAAATAAGTATTTTGTTGTAAGTAGAAACAAAACAAAAAATAAAGCAAAAAAAAGAAAACAAAAAGATGGAAAAAAATAAAAAAAAATTGCCACCTACTGGGCCACCACGGCCTGAATACGACTAGAAACCCATCCATGGGCTAGGATTCAGGCCCGCAAAAGGCCCAGTAGGGCCATCAGGCATAGCAGTTACAATTAGGCCCGTAAGCCTGCAATGGAGAGGAGCTCAAGAGGGGTGCGGCAGTGGGGCTTATAAACCACTACGCGCCCCTCTCAACTAGCGAGGTGGGACTAAACTCTCACCACCACCCTGCTATGCAAGGCCTTTGGTCCCGGTTGGTGGCACCAACTAGGACTAAAGGGGTGCATTGGTACCGGTTCGTGGCACCAACCGGAACCAATGCCCCTCCAATGGCCGCCGCTTCCCGCCCTTTGGGCTGCTGAAAAGAGGCCAAAAGAGGCCTTTGGTCCCGGTTGGTGGCACCAACCGGGACTAAGGGGGGCATTGGTCCCGGTTTGTGCCACGAACAGGGACCAATGCTCTTGGTATATAAGTGGCACTTAGAAATTTTGCAGAGTTCATCACACCAGTTGCCCCAGACGATGCCGAGCACATCGACGCCGCCAGGCTGCCCCTGCCCCTGCCCCCCCCCCCCGCCGTCGTCGTCGTCGCCCGTGCCCCGGCCCGCCCCCGCCGTCGCCGCGCCCCTGCCCCGGCCCGCCCCCACCGTCTCCGTCGCGCACGCCCCCTGCCCTGGCCCGCCCCCATCATCGTCGTCGCCCCTGCCCTAGAGCCCGCGCCCTGCCCCGCCCCCTCCATCGCCGTCGCCGTCGCTGTGAGCTGCCGCCGCCTCGGCCTGGTGTCATTTTTTTATTAGTAAAGTTTATATTTTTTTTGTTCATATATAATGTAGATGTATATATATATGGATGTATGTATGTATATATGGATGGATGAAAATATTGATGTGATGTTTTTTTTGTTCATAGACCTTTTTATGTTCATAAAATTAGTATTTTTTGTTCATATATAATGTAGATGTATATGTATGTGTATGTATGTATGTATGGATGTGTAGTTATATTATTTTAGTTTATGTTTAGTTTAGTTTTAAGATTAGGAAAATTTCAGATGTGTAGTTATATTTATTTAGATGTATAGTTAATTTAGATGTTGTAATTTGTTCATAAAAATTGTGCACTTTTGTATAGAAACTTTATTTTTTTCATATGTACGGAAATGTAGAATGAAAACGAAAACAAACATATAAGAAAAACAAAGGAAAAATGAAGAAGGAAAAGAAAACCGCACGGCCCGGCCACCACCGCATTTTCATAAAGTGTTTCCACCAAGTCCACGTCGCACCGATCGAGCACCCGCGGCGAAGCAAGTCTTTTTTTAATGTAGTTCTTTGTTAAAGTGAGGGGGGGCGTCGGGAGCACCCCCGGCCCTCTCGCTCGACCAAAACTCTCGAGGACACCCATACCCTAGAAAAAAACGATGTTGGTCTCCTACGCCCTCCTGCCGCGCCCCTACCCGATCGACAAACTCTCTTGAGGCCACCCAAATTTACCAAGTTAAAAGAGCATTGTCGTCGAGGCTACCCCGAACCCTTGAAGCGTTGTTAAGGCCACCCCAAACCCTTAAAGCATTGCCGAGGCCACCCCAAACCCTAGAGAAGCGTCGAGGTCAAGCCACTAATACGATTCCTTATTGTGCTTAGCTAGCCAGTTCTATGTTTGCCACTAATATATCCATCTGTCATGTTTGAATAATAATTGCCATGTTGTAAATATTTGCAGAAACTATGGATCCGCACCCCCGAGACGAAGCAACAGAAGCGGTGTTGGGGGAGATAATCGCACACGGAAGTGATGCCGTCTTGTCGTTTCTCAACGCCACATGCACCGATGGTCTGGAAAGAAAGGATGAAGAAGCAGGCTACGATGATGATCAAACAATGGAGGAGGAAGGACACCGTGATGACGACTCCGGTGACCGAATGGAGGGGGAAGGACACCGTGATGACGACTCCGATGACCGAATGGAGGGGAAGGACACCATGATGACGGCTCCGGTGACCGAACAGAGTTCGGCCAGGTATATATTAAGCATGTGCTGACTATAGCTAATTAATGCATTAATTGTTTTTGGTATGTACACATATTAACTCTCTTCTTTTTCTTCTTTTCTAGCCTCCGGATCGAGCAACACTTCGGTAACGAGATGAGGCCCGAAGAGAAAGTTGCGCGCGGATGAAAGGTACACGATCATTGAAATTGATCGCGCTGGCCAACCGATTGAACCCCTCCGGACCAAGCAAAAATTTAATGCTCAATGCGGGGTTCTAGTTAGGGACATGATCCCGATCAGCATCGAGCAATGGTTGAAGCCTAAGGACAAAGACTCTCAGGTGTCTTATGTCAGCGATAGGCAGAAAGCTGATCTTTGGACCGCGCTGCAGGAAAATTTCACCTTCCCGCCAGAGGAGGATCCGGAGAATCCAGTTAAAAAGCCAATGATCAAGGCTTATGCTCTTAAGAAGATGGCTGAGCTATTTAGGAGGTGGAAGAATGAGCTGAAATCATCGTTTGTCGACCAAGACAAGACTCCATAATTCATCGGCCAATTTGAGAAGATCAAAGATCAGTGGCCCGCATTTGTCACCAAAGAGAAATCTGAGAGAGCAACGAAGATGTCAGCAACAAACAAGAAAAATGCTGCAAAGAAGAAGCATCACCATTGCACGGGCTCAGGTGGCTACCTGAAAGCCCGGCCGTTGTGGGACAAGGCTGAGAATGACCTCATTGATAAAGGGATTGAACCAGAGACGCGATGCTGGCCAGACTGTTGCAGGACTTAGTTCTTCGGGGTTGGGGGAAAATTGGACCCTGTAACAGGGAAGTGCGTTTGACCAACGAGCAGCTGAACACACCCATCGAGAAGCTTTAGGAGTATATTGAAAAGGCGCAGCAAGGGACGTTCGTTCCGGACAGAGAGAACGACGAGCTCACAGAGGCCCTCGGGAATCCTGAGCACCCCGGACGGACACGAGGCATGCCAGGCTCCCTTTCGTGGAAGGCTGGATTTCCCGACGCAGGCGGTTACAAAACGCCGTAGAGGAAGAAGAAAAAGTAGTTGACCCAACTACAGGCGCTGCACACAAGGGTACAAGCGCTAGAGGAACGAGACGAGGCCCGTAGCACGCGACCTGCCGAAGCTGCTACACCCGAAGCTACCCCGCCATCTCAGCTGAGAAGCAGCGTGGCTTCCACGGAGCTGCTTCAGGAGCCTGTCTTCACGGCTCCTGCTAGCTACCCCGTGGATGCTATCATGGAGTCTCAGAATTGCCACCTTATGACGCAGTGGATGGAATTGAAAGTCAAGGCGGCTGTTGGCTCTATTGCACCTCCTGAACCTGGCTCAACTTTTCACTGTCGGCCGATTCCATAAGGATATGCTAGGGTGATGGTGGATGAAATCACAGAAGGATTTGAGGACCTCCAGCTTGACCACCCTACAAGTGACGGGGAGACTCGGCTGGGTTCTTATCTGAAGACTACATGCCTATGGCGGAAGGAGCTCATCAACCTTCCGAACTGAACGCCTCCGCCTCCTCCTCCTCCTCCGGCGAGTCAGGGCACTCCACCTCCTCCACCGCCTCCTCCTCCGGCGAGTGATCAGGGCACTCAGCCTCCTTCTCCGGCGCATGGCGGCACTCCGCCTCCTTCTCCCCCTGCGCCGGCGCGCCCGAGCAGCCACCAGCCTACTCCTTCTCCGGCGCGTGGCGGCACTCCGCCTCCTTCTCCGCCTGCGCCGGCGTGCCCGAGCAGCCACCAGCCTCCTCCTTTTCCGCCTCTCCAGCAAGGGCGGAAGAGACTCGCTGCCGCCCCGGCTGCTCCGGCACGTCGTAGTCCTTCTCCTCCGCCTCGTAAGCAAGCACGAAAGAAGACAGTCACAGCCGCTCCGTCTGCTCCGGCGTCTAGCAGTACAGCCAGAGGCGGGAGGCAATACAGATTCGGTCCACCTCTCATGCCTCTAGAGAAGTTACCATATGAGAGGACTATGGAATAAAACGCGAAGATCGTGGAAAAAGAAGTGAAGGACTTCTTTGAAGGGGTGAAAGCAAAGAGACATCCACCTCCGGAGGAGAAGGTAGACCGGGTGAAAGCAAAGCGCACTATTGATGCCCCGAGGAAACTACCAAAGTCTCCGCTGAAAAACAACTATGAGCGCATTACTGCGACGGTATATATCGAAGCGGAGCGGTCGGGAAATACTATCAGTGATCGAAGGTTAGCAGAACGACGAGTTGGCAAAAAAATTGCCCAGCTCGGTGAACAAGCGGACCAATCGTGCCCCCCGCTCAAGGTGTCTAGCGATATCGTCGCTAATGATCCGAGGATGGTGCCCGGTTATAGCAATCTTGAAGATTACCTGCCCGACGATGTACATTATGATTTCTTGGAGGTGGAAGAACACCAATACCATTACGGGAAGCCTCTTGTCCAAGATGAAAAATCTCTAACAACGATGATGCGAAGATTCCATGATTGGTACATGAAAACCTACAAAGAGTCTGGGGGGACGGATACTTTGTATCTGAGAGTTAAAGAGAAGCACGACCTCATTGGAATTGATTTGTTGATTGTTCCATTTGAGGAGTTCTTCCAGTGGTTCAATCAAAAGGCCCTCGATAAATTAACGGTCACTTGCTACTGTCTGTAAGTACTACTTCTGTCATTAAGTCTCTATATATAGCTCAGCTCTTTCATTGCATGTATATATGATTATCCTCACTATATTATGCAGATTGAAGATCGTCGAGTGCAGAAAAGCAGAAATGTATGATATTGGGTTCATTAACACAAATCTCATAGATTAATTTGAGGTTGAAAAGAACGCCAATGATGCTGAGGTCAACTTGCTCAAATCATTGATAATAAATCAAAACAAAGATAAAATACTCTTTCCTTACAACTTCGAGTGAGTGTTACTGTCTTGTGCATATTCGGTTTCCCTTATTGCTCGAGCGAGGTTATAGTAATGTAATTGATGAGTTATGCATGCGTGCACAGCTTCCACTATATTCTCCTGGAGATTAAGCTTGAGCAAGGACTAGTAACCGTCTTAGACTCGAGACGAAAAGATCCCGAGACCTATGCGGACATGACTAAAATTCTCAACGAGTAAGTTCAATCGATCATTATCGCACCATATCGGCAACTTTTTGTTCATTTCCTGATATCTCAAGTAGTAATTATTTTCTTTGTCTTGCAGAGTTTGGAAAAAGTTCACTGAAGAAGTTCCGGGACTGCCGAAGGAGCTGCGATATACATAGTCGAAAGTAAGTACTACTAGCTAGCTAGTTCCGCGCATCTCCGTTGATTCTAGCTACTTTCATCAATGCCATTTATAATGCTTCATTATCAGTTTGATTGACCTCTATTTCTCGTAAAGTGCTTGTGGCAGGAACAAGGAAATGATTACTATGGATACTACGTGTGCGAGTTTATCTACAACGCGACTTGCAAAGATAAGCGGGGCTACTCTAAAAGACAATTTGATGTGCGTAAGCAATAATATTCACAATTTCATTTTATTACACCATCATTTCTGTTGAGTTTCATTCATATATATGTATTAACCCCCTTCTTCAAATTAGACGTGGGAGATGCGGAATGAACTCCTACCAGAAGATCGCATGAAAGCAATTCAAGAGGAATTAGCGGGATTCTTTCTTGACCACGTCATCAATAAAGCCGAAGAATACCATGTGGAACTTGATTTCAGATGCTAGGGGATTGTAACAGATCTTACATATTGTATATGTATGTAGCCAGTAGCGTCGGATAGATAATACGAAAACTTGTTGTTCAACCAATCTCTCGGAGAAGGAGAGGTCGATCACTTCTCTCGGTATGCATGACGAACTTCTGTACTTAATGGTTTCCTTCATTTTCTTACTAGCTAGCGTGTCGAGGGCCTCTCTATACGTATAGTACGTAGCGTCGACCAAGCACGGAGATAAGAGAGGACACTTCTCTCTATTAATTAATTAGCTACCTAACACAATATATGAAACACCTTAATTAACCATACAAAACCCCCAAATCCACCCCCTTCAGAAAAAACAAAAACCCTAACCCCTGAACAACTGACGCGTGGATGCCTATTGGTCCCAGTTGGTGCCACCATCCGGGACTAAAGGCCCTCCTGCCTGGGCTCGCCACATCGGCCATGTGGAGGCCCATCTGTCCCGGTTCGTGTAAGAACCGGGACTAAAGGCCAAGGGCATTAGTAACGACCTTTTAGTCCCGGTTCCCCAACCGGGACAGATGGGCCTTATGAATCGGGACAAATGGCCATTTTTCTACTAGTGGGATAGACCCGAAGGTGATTTTGTGGGTTGTTATGACTTAAGTAGGCTACTCCTTACTCGCCATAGTAGCAGACCTCTATTACACCAACTAGGACCACCCACCAAACCCCCGATGCCCCTAACAAGAGGTGGGTCTGCAGGGTTTGTCTCCGCGTTGGCGACTTTCCTTTGTAAGTTGGTCCTTTGGTCTCATTTCCATCACATCATGTGCTCCTCCAGCGCCAATGTGAGGTATGGGAGAAATAACGAAGTTCTAGCTCTTGGACCTGTGACTCTTCTGGCTGTCACGACCTCTTCTCTAGGGTGACGATCTAGCAAGACCATGACTTTGTTGTTGGTTCCCCGTGTTGGGGAACGTAGCATGCAATTTCAAAAATTTCCTATGCTCATGCAAGATCTATCTAGGAGATGCATAGCAACGAGAGGGGGAGAGTGTGTCCACGTACCCTCATAGACCGAAAGCGGAAGCGTTTGACAACGCGGTTGATGTAGTCAAACCTCTTCTCCTTCCGACCAATCAAGCACCGAACGTACGGCACCTCCGAGTTCTGCACATGTTCAGCTCGATGACGTCCCTCGAACTCTTGATCCAGCAAAGTGTTGAGGGAGAGTTCCGTCAGCACGACGGTGTGGTGACAGTGATGGTGAAGTAATCCACACAGGGCTTCGCCTAAGCACTACGTGAATATGACCGGAGGCGTAAACTGTGGAGAGGGGCGTCGCACACGGCTAATAGATGTTTGTGTGTCTTCTAGCGGTGCCTCCCCTACATATATATAGGTTGGAGGGGAGGAGAGGCAGCCAAGGGGGCGCCCCAAGTAGGAGGAATCCTACTTGGGGTCCTCCCAATTCGGCCTCCCCTTTTCCTATTCCTATTCGGAGTAGGAAGGAAAGAGGGGGAAAGGGGAATCCTATTCCCTTATTTCCTTTCCTCCTTCCCCTTTTCTACTCCAATTTGGCCAGCCCATATGAGGGGGGGGCACCAGCCCCTTTGTGGCTGGTGCGTTTCCCTTCTTGGCCCATAAGGCCCATATCTTTTGCCGGGGGTGTCCGGAACCCCTTCCGGTGACCCGATAAGTACCCGGTGCATCCCGAAACACTTCCGGTGTCTGAATACCATCGTCCTATATATCAATATTTACCTCTCGACCATTTCAATACTCCTATTCATGTCTATGATCTCATCCGGGACTCCGAACAACATTCGGTCACAAAATCACATAACTCATATAATACAAAATCGTCATCGAACGTTAAGCGTGCGGACCCTATGGGTTCGAGAACTATATAGACATGACTGAGACACCTCTCCGGTCAATAACCAATAGCGGAATCTGGATGCTCATATTGGCTCCTACATATTCTACGAAGATCTTTATCGGTCGAACCGTTATGACATCATATATTATTCCCTTTGTCATCGGTATGTTACTTGCCCGACATTCGATCGTCGGTATCTTCATACCTAGTTCAATCTCGTTATCGGCAAGTCTCTTTACTCGTTCTGTAATACATCATCCCGCAACTAACTCATTAGTCACTTTGCTTGCAAGTCTTCTTATGATGTGCATTACCGAGACGGCCCAGAGATACCTCTCCGATACTCGGAGTGACAAATCCTAATCTCGATTCACGTCAACCCAACAAGACACCTTGGGAAATACCTGTAGAGCATCTTTATAATCACCCAGTTATGTTGTGACGTTTGATAGCACGCAAGGCATTCCTCCGGTATCCGGGAGTTGCATGATCTCATAGTCAAAGGAATATGTATTTGACATACATGAAAGCAATAACAATATAACTGAACGATCAACATGCTAAGCTAACAGATGGGTCTTGTCCATCACATCATTCTCCTAATGATGTGATCCCGTTATCAAATGACAACTCATGTCCATGGTTAGAAAACCTTAACCATCTTTGATCAACGAGCTAGTCAAGTAGAGGCTGACTAGGGACTCAGTGTTTTGTCTATGTATTCACATATGTATTGAGGTTTTTGGTCAATACAATTCTAGCATGAATAATAAACAATTATCATGAATAAGGAAATATAAAATAATAACTTTATTATTGCTTCTAGGGCATATTTCCTTCACCCCGTCCATGATTGACAACTACAAGTTGGACCCGACAATGAAGCTGTATGTGGAGATGCACCATTGCCCATCGATTCGTTCCGAAGGAAGAAGATGGTCAACCCTAGAGACTTAATGTTTTTTTTGAGGAAAGTCTCATCCCAAGAGGCGATCCATACTTGGCACATAGGTCGCCTGCTAGCTACATCACGCGTACCCCCTAGGGCGCCAGATCGAGTATTCGGGTCGACCCAATATAGCGTGGTATCCCCACCAATTTTGGGAAGGATCTAGAACCTTCCCTAAACCGGTTTTTTGTTTCCCTTTTAGTTTTTTCTTTTTTCCTTTTTCTATTTTATGTTTCTTTATTTTCCCCTTTTTTGTTTTTATTTCTTTTTCTTTTTCCCTTTTATTTTCCTTTTATGTTTCTTTTTATTTTCCCCTTTTTCATTTTTATTTTTCTTTCTTTCTTTCTTTCTTTCTTTTTCCTTTTTCCTTTTTTGCGAACATTTTCAAGTTTGTGAACATTTTTTGAAATCATGAACATATTTTCATATTTCGTGAACATTTTTTAGATCATGACATTTTTCAAATCCGTGAACATTTTTTACATATTTGTGAATATTTTTCTAAATTGTGAACATTTTTTGAATTCATTAACCTTTTTTATAAATTTATTGGTTTGAACTTGATGAACATTTTTAAAACTCGAGAACAGTTTTCCGGATCGGTGAACATTTTTGAAAATTGTGAACTATTTTTGAAATTAATGAACATTTTTCGTATTTGATGAACATTTTTTGAAATGCATGAAAGTTTTTCGAGTTTATGAAATTTTTAATAAGTGAACATTTTTTAACCAGTGATCAAATTTTTTCTTATTCAGGAACATTTATTTGATATTTGTTAAAAAAATTAAATTCATGAACAATTTTTTGAATTCACAAACATTTTAGAATATCCGAACATTTTTTGAAAATCAAGAACGTTGTTTGATTTCCCGAACATTGTTTTCCAAAATTATGAACATTGTTTTTCTAAATATGCAAAAAAAAATTCAAAATCAAGAACATGTTTTAATCCACCAAGCATATTTTGATTTCTTTAACAATTTTTCAAAATTTACTAATATACTTGGATTTTTATGAAATATCAAATTTATTTTAAAGAAGGAGAAACGGAAAAAGGCAGAAAAAAGAAATAAAAAAGGTGGGCGTCCAGCCCCGCTCATGGGCCGGCCCAATAGGTCGTGCGTGAGGGGAGCGGGTGCACGCCGGCTTGTTGGCAAGCGTTGTATAGGAGCAACCATCTCCGAAATCACTAATTGAGGAGTACTCCTTCCAAAGATCATTTCCATCTCTTTAGATTGTGACAAGTGGGCGCGCTGCATGTGCGTTGCAACATGAGAGTTTTCCTTTTTTAGATCCGTTTATTCAAAATGTTTTATCTTTTAAACCGTGCATCCAATCTTGAATCGTTTTCACCATTGGTTTCCTCGCGTCGAGATCTTGAAATCTAGATCCCATGTTGATAAGTTTTGATTTTTTTCTAGAAAAAACCAGACTAAAAAACTGAACCGGAAGCATGTTTTTTCTTCCATGAGAGGCACGGTTTTGCTTCCGCGAGAGGGACGGCCGTCCCTCTCGTGGAAGCAAAACCGTGCCTCTCACGAAAGCAAAAAAAACACATTTTTTTCTGTTTCCGAGAGGCACAACCATGCCTCTCGTGGAAGCAAAATTGTGCTTCTTGCGGAAGTAAAACCGTGCCTCTCTCGAAAAAAAACACATTTTTTTCGTTTCCGAGAGGTATGCCCGTACCTCTCATGGAAGCAAAACCGTGCCTCTCACGAAAAAAAGAAGAGAAAATGCGTATTTTTTCGTTTCCGAAAAGCACGATCATGTCCCTCGCGGAAGCAAAACCGTGCCGCTAACGAAAGAAAAACCGTGTCTCTCACGGAAACAAATCTATACCTCTCGTGGAAGCAAAACCATGCATCTCATAGGAAAAAATGCGTTTTTTCTTTCAAATTTTTCCTGATTTTTTGTGAAAAGCTAAGAAAGAAAAGTGAAAAACTGAAAGGCGAAAAAATCATCTAAAAAGTCAAAAATACATGCGGAAAAATAATTTTTTTCAGAGAAAGCGTCTAGTGCGCGACACGTGGCGGCGGCTGTGGCGCGCTTTCACCCCATCCCATATGATTGTTGGGGAGGCTCTCGAAGGAGCACTCCTCAACAGTTTTTTTAGGGGAATGCTCCTGGCTGGCTGTAAGAGACTTCGATGTACAGTATCGAGTTCCGTCTGGTTAGCAAGCCGGCCTTATTGAATTTATAACGGGCTGGGCTAGGTTGGGCCTCACTTCGGTGACCTACCCCAAACCCCACTTCAGTTCACTAGCCCACCCCTCTCGTCCTGTCTCCCGTTCTTCTCCGACCACCCGACTCGCCGGCCGCCACCTTCCCATTTACCGCCCCGCCGGCCGCCACCCACCGCTTCCGCCTTCCAATTTACCGCCCCGCCGGCCGCCACCCACCGCTTCCGCCTTCCCATTTACCGCCCCGCCGCCGCAGCAAGACCACCACATACCTCTACGACCAATACATGCTCCAGAGATGCCACTTACTCCGACCTGTTTCCTCCCCCCTCCGCCGCCGCCGCCCCATCCACTCCTCCGCTCCGCCCCAAGCCGACGGCGAGGTCGGCGCCGCGACCGACCCAACTCTACTGGGCCGTCTCACTCGCCTCCTCCTCCTCCACCGCTTCCCCGCCGTCTCCCGCCTCCTCTCCTCCTCCCCGCTCACACACGCCCTCCTCCACGCCGCCCTCCGCCGCGTCCGCCTCGACCCGGACGCCGCCCTCCACCTCTTCCGCCTTGCTCCGTACCGCCCCTCCCTCCTCGCCCACGCCCAGCTCCTTCACATCCTCGCCCACGCCCGCCGCCTGCCCGCCGCGCGCGCCCTCGTCGCCTCGCTCCTCTCCGCCCGCTCCAGCTCCGCAGCCCCATCCCTCTTCCCCCACCTCGCCGAGGTGTACAAAGACTTCTCCTTCTCCGCCGCCTCCTTCGACCTGCTCCTCCGAGCCCATGCAGACGCTGGCCAGCTTACCGACGCCCTCCACGTGTTCGATGAAATGGGGAAGTTCGGGTGCCGCCGCACCCTGCGGTCCTGCAACCGCCTGCTCAACCAGCTTGTACAGGCTGGGGATGTGGGCACCGCGGTGGCTGTGTTTGAGCAGATGCGGTGTGATGGTACACTGCCGGACGAGTTCACGGTGGCCATCATGGCAAAGGCGTACTGCAGGGATGGGAGGGTGGCACAAGCAGTGGATTTCGTGCAGGACACGGAGAGGATGGGTGTGGAGGTGAACCTTGTGGCATATCATGCGGTTATGGATGGGTATTGTGGAGTAGGACAGGCCGAGGCTGCGAGAAGGATTTTGCTATCACTGGAGAGTAAGGGTCTGTCACCGAATGTTGTGACATATACCTTACTTGTAAAGGGTTACTGTAAGGAGGGGAGGGTGGAGGAGGCTGAGAGGGTGGTAAGGGAAATGAAAGAAAATGAGAAGATTGTGGTTGACGAGGTAGCCTATGGTGCGGTGATCAATGGCTATTGCCAAAGGGGAAGAATGGAAGATGCCAACAGGGTAAGAGCTGAGATGATTGATGTCGGACTGCAGGTTAATTTGTTTGTGTACAACACACTGATCAATGGATATTGCAAGTTGGGGAGGATGTTTGAAGTAGAGAAACTTTTACAGGAGATGGAGGACAGAGGGGTGAGTCTGGATAAATACAGTTACAATACTCTAGTAGATGGGTATTGCAGAAATGGTTCCATGAACAAGGCATTTGCAACCTGTGATATGATGGTAAGGAATGGGTTCGCAGGAACAACACTAACATATAACACGCTATTGAATGGTTTTTGCTCACGTGGTGCTATTGATGATGCACTCAAATTGTGGTTCTTGATGTTGAAGAGAGGAGTAGTGCCTAATGAAATTAGCTGTAGCACACTGCTGGATGGTTTCTTCAAAGCAGGTAAAACCGAGAAGGCCTTGAACCTTTGGAAGGAAACCTTAGCAAGGGGTTTGGGAAGAAACGTGGTTACAGTTAACACAGTTATCAATGGGCTGTGTAAGATTAGGAGGATGGTTGAAGCAGAGGAGCTATTTGGTAGGATGAAGGAATGGAGATGTCCTGCTGACAGCTTGACTTACAGAACACTAATTGATGGTTACTGTAAAATAGGTAACCTGGATAGAGCTACTCAAATTAGGGTTGACATGGAACATTTAGGCTTTGCTCCTTCAGTTGAAATGTTCAATTCTTTCATAACCGGATTCTTTGTAGCTAGGCAAAGTGGCAAGGTGAATGATATCGTTGTTGAAATGACTGCAAAGGGTCTTTCTCCTAATACAGTCACTTATGGAGCCCTGATAGCTGGATGGTGTAAAGAAGGCAATCTGCATGATGCCTACAATTTGTATTTTGAAATGGTCGAGAAAGGTCTGACTCCTAATCTCTTCATCTGCAGTGCTTTAGTGAGCTGTTTCTATAGACAGGGAAAGGTTGATGAGGCAAATTTGGTGTTGCAACAACTTGTCGATACTGACATGATTCCAGACTGCAGTGCAAGTACGGTTGATATTGGTAAAGTAGCACATGTCATTGAATCTCTTGCTGGTGGAAATGATCAGTCTGCAAAAATTATGTGGAACATTGTTATTTTTGGGCTGTGCAAATTGGGTAGAGTTTCAGATGCTAGAAATTTGTTTGAGGATCTGAAAGTAAAGGGATTCGTTCCTGATAACTACACTTATTCTAGCCTCATTCATGGTTGCTCTGCCTCAGGTTTTATTGATGTAGCTTTTGGTTTGAGGGATGCGATGTTGGGCGTTGGTCTTACTCCAAATATCGTAACATACAATTCTCTCATCTATGGCCTCTGCAAATCTGGGAATGTTCCAAGGGCAGTTAGTCTTTTCAATAAGTTGCACTCAAAGGGCATGTCTCCTACTGCTATCACCTATAATATCCTGATTGATGGACATTGCAAGGATGGTAATACAACTGAAGCCTTCAAGTTAAAACAAAAGATGATAGAGCATGGTATTCAGCCTACTGTATTCACCTATTCTATACTGATCCATGGTCTCTGTACTCAAGGGTATATGGAAGAAGCAATCAAGCTTTTGGATCAAATGATTGAGAATAATGTGGATCCAAATTACGTTACATATTGGACACTGATTCAAGGTTATGTTCGATGTGGTAATATGAAAGAGATTTCCAAGCTTTACAATGAGATGCATATCCGTGGACTTCTGCCTGAAGCCAATTTTACTGGGCATGTAAAACATGCAGATCCAGTTGTAATTTGTAAACAGCCAGAATGTAAATATAGTCAGTGCTAACCTTTTGTTTGTGTGTATATACTTTTCATTACTTGGAAGATGTTGGTCAGTTATGGTTTACATGAGAAAGCAAATCACAAGGCCCCACCTCTAACTTTCAATTAGTTGACAAAGGTCTTGTTACCTCATGTTCTCAACTTGTCGTACAAATTTAGTCTGATCTGTTTTGTTTTTATTGCTTATTTTAATCTTGTTTCAGAAACCAATTCTTTGTACAATTAGAAGCTTCAAAGATCTATGTGAATCTACTTGAAGAATACGGTCTGCTTTATCCATCACACATTATCCCTTTCTTTCTACAACAAGAGAGAGTACTCATGCAATCCATGTTCATCTTTGGATCAATTTTATTAGGTCACTGGCTCGAGAATTTTATAAAGGGGGTGGACAGACATGCAAACTTCTCCAGTCAAGAAGAGGATGAAGGTAACACTCTTTTCCTGTCATCATTCTGAGTATTCAGAGCGACACTATTGGGTGATAGTCTGTGATATAGATGGAAGTTGGAATATAAATTATTTTGTTGGATTTAAGTGTTCTTTTCATGTGTAGCAATGTTTTTGGATGTGCCTTTGAGTTATTGTTATTTGTATCTGCACCACACGAATGCTTGGAATAAGAGTATCCAAAACTCGCTAGATGGCATTAAAGATTTTATTAGTTCTACCAGTCGATGCTGAGTTGCTGACCTTCAAATATTATTCATGGCTTGTCTATGTACGGTGTTGTTAGAAAAAATAGGTACCTGGAGCATGTTTTATTTTATATCTCTGGAACAATTATTTTGGTGGAGAAAATTTCAGTGCATATAGATAACATGCATGTACCCTTCTTGCTCTTTATCTGCTTTTCAAGGTGCCAAATATCACATTTGTGGCACATGTTTTGTGTCTTTTGTAGGTGCAAATGGTTCAACAGATAAAGCATGATGGAGAAGTTAACTGAACTTGATATATACCCCAAAATTCATTTATAATTGCTACCAAGACAGTCAGTGCAAAAGTGTATGTCTTGGATTATAACAAAATGCCCATCAAAGCCTCCACTAATTGTGCATGCAATCCTGATTTACCGGCAAGTGTACTAAAATCAAATAAACATCATGCAATGCTCTTCATTCCGCCCACCATAGTATATCAAAGAGCTGATGAAGGGGATGAGCATAACATGCAGAAGTTAGAACCATGTCGTAAGAACAATACTCTGTAAACGATCATGATGCACGAACGAAATATGTTTTCTATCACATTTGTTCACCATAGTTAGGTGGTCATATGTAGCCAAGAATTTGATATTATCTTATAAATAATGAAATGCTGTCAAAAACTATTTGGAATTTCCACCCTCTACAATTTAATAACTCAGCTCATCAATGCATGTGAGCAAGACCTTTTCAAACGCCTCCTGGTCAAATTCCCAACTAAATATTGTGCCCATTCCAGTACCATCATCACTTGACTTAAACTTTTTCTTTCCTTGTGCTTTGTCATCATTAACCTCGATATGATTTTTCTCACAAGTGCCCAGATGAGATATCAGGGAAGAGATTCATTTGTTTTAGCACCATGGATTTTTTTTTTTGCCTTTTGAGATTCATTCCATTAAAAAAATCTCAAAGATCTCCTTCCCTTGTACTGAACAGTTCTTACAGTGTGTCAGTGTCCCCGCATCGTCGGAGGTTATCTCATCGAAGATGACACCCAGCTTCTTGCAGAGAAGGTGCTTTGCCTTGATGAGGATGTCAGCCTGCATCGCCACCGCAGACGGAGCCTGGGGAGACGTGAATTTTACGGTGGCGAGGCGGGGAATGAATGATTTTCATATACAGAACTTATGCCCGATGGATTAAAAACTGATCCTTCACACAATACCTTTGGTAACGTTATGAGTGCAAGGTTGTTGCATCTTTGAATTAATTTTCTTACTATCTTGTAAGTTGTAACATGCCAACATTCTAGGTTATCTTTGCATTTTATTGACAATTAGCACTCTTTATATCAGCAAATGCTTTATTTACAACTGAAATCATTTATAACATTTCCATGGAACAGTGTCATAGATGTGTTAATGTTAAGTTATTGGTCTTTATGAAGTGGAAGGGCCAGTTGAACTTGCCTCTGTTTTTTGAATATGTTATGGTGTCAAGACAAAAAAATCCGACACAGAATAGTTTTGGTAACTTTATACTGGCTGGCCTTGCTTAGTTTTGTCTCCCAAATTCGAGTATTGTTTTAATGATGGACCAGTTCCTTAGATGTGTTAGTATTTTGTTAATTTATCCTTATGAAGTAGAAGCACTAAAACGTTGAAATTGATTATAGCCTTCATGCTCGCATGGGACACTAGTTAAGGCTGATAAAAATCACAAGGAGAGGTACAGAAAGTACAATGCATTTCTTTTTATTGTTTTGTGTGGCTTTCTAATCTATCTATATTTTTATCCCATACGGTCCTGCAGGTCTGAGGAGAAGAAGCATGTCGTGGACAAGCACACACCAGGGAAGCACCTGAGCATGTCATCACGCTATTCTGCACACTGATGGCCACCTGCACATGAATAGGCAAGATTGTGCACAGCAAGAGGTGTGCAGCTATTTACCTCCAGGTCCTACCTATCCAGTGATTAACTCATATGAGTATTTAATTTTGTCGGGTAAGTAAATATGTCATGATCAGAAGTCATAGGCAATGTGCTCTGCATATGCCATTCCTTGAAACTGAAAGTTACTCCCTATGTCCCATAATATAAGATCGTTTTGCAAGATGTTTTAGCTTGCAAAACGATCTTATATTATGGGGCAGAGGGAGTAGAACAGTACAATCTGCAATCCTTTCGTGAAGTACATTGTGTATTCAATTATTTTCAAGAACAGTAGGTTCTTTAATCTCTCTCTCATCCTACCTATGTGAAAATGAACCTTGCACTTGGCAGATGATTTGAACTACATGTTCAGTAACAACCCTAAGCTTCATAAGGTGACAGAGGTTTTGATGGGATGACATTATACAAGAATGATCTTTAGGTAGAACAGATATACAGCCTGTCCAGTTTTATTGTCTCATCGAATTGTTTGAGATCATACCAGTGGCGGCGCTGGGGGTCTTCCTGGGAATTCCCTGGAATACCCAAAGATTTTGGCCCCAATTTTTTTACTACATATTTTTATACGCTAAAACTTGGCCCACTAAGTCCAGCCCAAACTGGCACCTACGGCAGCGTCGCAGCGACGCACCAAACCACACACCACCGACCCAGATTAGGCGGCCGATTCCTTCCCCGATTCCCAACCTAGCTGTAGCGGCGGCGGCGATTCCAAGTCCGGCGGCTGCCCTCTCCCTCGGTCCCTCCCCTCCCATCCGGCCTGCGCTCTCCTCACTCCCTCCCCTTCCCTCCGCTCGGCCTCCGGCCCTCGCCGACCTCCCCTCCGCGAATCTGCAACTCTGCGTCCGGTCATGCCTCCCCTTGCCGCCAAGGCCAGAGGCCAGTCCGCCTCTGCCCTCCGGCCTCCCCGGCTCGGCTCGCCTTGCTGGGCTGCAGGAGCACTCCACGGCAGTCTCCACCTCCGGCAGTCCAGCCACTGTGGCTCTGTCGAAGGTATCCAGCGACCACTACTTATTATGTGATTCATTTGCTATTTATGTGATCCACCGATTGCTAGATGGACATAATGAACCCAGCGACCACTACATCTCTTTATTAATTGTTAGAGATATTGCCACAATGATATTTTGCTACCATTATTGATGAATGGTCATTGATATTGCCATTTTATAGTACATTTTTGCTCTGTTATATTGCTTTGGCCAAAAAAAAATTTAGAAGAATACCCAGGAGCAAATTCCTGGCGCCGCCACTGGATCATACCTCAACATCATGAATAAATTGGGGTAATTCCAAACTCTTAAGGCCCTTGCCTGATCAGGAAAAGACTGTTTGAACTGAATTGTGGATATGTGGCATTTGCCCCATGTGAGAGAAATAGCATTTTGATATCATCCTGAGAAAATAGCAGTCTTCGCAAGGAAAAGCTAACAGTACTCCATCGGTTATTGGTTGTAGAAACAGTATGTTAATTTTGCATTTCCATGCCTGCTGGTTTCTGATGACATTGAAAGATAAGAGTCCTATGCATATATTGCTTGATCTTTGCTCCAGAGGTCTTATCGATTTAATAGTTCTAGAACTAAAGAAATCTGAAGGCGTAGGTTTTATCTAATTTTCTGGTGCTTTCAGTTTCAGCTTTGATCTTGCAACTGAACCTGAATACTACTTACTTTTGTGGATGGCTAACCTTGAAAGTCAGAAGCTAAATCTGTGGCCCCTGTGTTGCCCCCTCTGACAAAAATGTACATCGAGGTTCTCTATCTTGTGGTGCTTTCAACTTTGATCTTGCAACTGAACCTGAAGGCTACTTACTTTTGTGGATGGCTCAACCTGAACGTCTGAAACTAAATTTGTGACCCTTTGTTGCTCCTTCGACAAAAATTATACATTGAGGTCAGCTATCTTGAACGTCGGCCATTTCGTTTCGGTTCAGCATGACCATATTATGACATGAAGTTGTATCTTTGCTCCTTGGCATACTACTAATAGTTATTTGTTATCTAAAAATTCTGACGAAGCGTTGTGATAGGTTATGGGCAGCTACACTTCATGATTTTCCGCTCTAATATCCATATATTTTGGTCAATGTCTTGCACAAATTTTTGGGTTATAGACCACATAAAGTGATCTCACGTGGGCTGTAGGGTTCAGATGTGTGTATGACTAGACACTGGGCTGTGACTAGATGAGCATTTTCCTTGCTGAAGCTATGCGAAACTATATATCCAATAAAACTCAAGTTCCACTGATACCACTTCTAGAGTTTTAATTGAAAATTCTCAGTATTAACTGTATGTTAGCATGGTGATTATTTTTTTTAACAAACATGTGTACGTAATTTAAAGTTCACACGCATATTCATTCGGAAGATATGTAAAAAAATAAATTCAACATGAATACTGCTGTTACTGTTTGTTATTATTCCAATCAGGATTTGTTTTTCCGTGCATTCAAATAGCTTTGAGTTCGACTATAAACACTCTAACGGGTTTATACAACATCACCTTCCCCAGCATATTGTATGCTTTTGATAATTTGTGTAAACTTTGAATCACTTATAGTGTCTCATCAGTTTTTTTCCATAACATGGTTTCAACCGCATATTGTCCCCAAAAAGCCATGGCATAGCCTGTGGCTGAACACGTCAACCATAACCTCCACTAGATTGCATTAGTATATACGATGCATATGCATGCATGACAGTATCTGTGCATGGGATATATCAGTTAGTTAGCCTGGCATAGTTTTGCCAGCTCAGTCAGTAGATTAAGTAAACAAGAAACTCTGACAAGATTAAGTAAACAAGAAACTCTGGCGTCATGCTATATATCTCAGCAAATCCAACATATGGGCGGTAATCGTTAGCAATGCCAGCCAACCAACCTATATCTTTATTTTACCTGAAGTGAAGAGCATCGCAGCTCGGCCAGCTTATATATTCACTTAGGGTATGTACAATGGTTGATAAGATAGTCTTATCTTAAGTTTTGCATGTAAATTAGAGATGACAAAAAAATATGTCTACAATGGGTCATCTCTTAGCATTATCTTCAATAATTAGTTGTTCCTAAAAACGTGGTGAGACAAATTGTGCTAAGATATCATCTCTTGTCTTCTCTTAAATAAGATAAGACAAGCCTTCTCTTATGGTTTCTCTTTCCTCCATCTTATCATTTATCCTACGTGACACTCTTAAGATAGAACCATTGTACATGTCCTTATATATTCAGCCCAAGATGTGCGATAGTCATAGAGAGCATACATCCCGTGCCTTGTGATAAAACCCATACAAGTGCATCAGTATCCGAAGATGAGCTCCTCCGGGAAGTCATCGTGGCCGGAGGTGCTCCACTGGGCTGTGGAGCCAGCAATGCCGCAGATCAAGGAAGAGGAGGGGGGCATAGCCAGCCAGTCGATCATATACTCTGTGGTGATCTGGTTAGATATGACCGTTATGTAAATCAAATAAATGTACGTCTTCACACACACTATGTGTGTGTTTATAACTTTACATGGAGCTGGGAATAATACTCTCTCAACTGTCACAATTAACACTGGAATCCGGTGCCTATATATGTACGTGTGTCCAGAGTAGAACATGTGTTCATCACTGGGAAGAATCGATCATGGGAAGAATATCAATGTAGATGTCAGTGCTGAAGGAGATGGGGCTCCAAGTAGGTGTGATAGACTCAAAGATAGAGAAGACGTGAGAGTTACTCTAGTAGAAAAACCCTCATTCGTCCCGGTTGATAAGGGTCTTTTGTCCCGGTTTGTGAACCGGGACTAAAGGGTCGTTACTAATGCCTTAACCCTTTAGTCTCGGTTCTTACACAAACCGAGACATATGGGCCTCCACGTGGCCGGTGCGCCGAGCCTAGGCAGGAGGGCCTCTGGTCCCGGTTGGTGGCACCAACCGGGACCAATAGGCATCCACGCGTCAGCATTTCATGGGTTGGGGTTTTTGTTTTTTTAGGGGGGGTTGGAGGTTTTGGGGGTTTAATTTAGGTGTTTTATATATTGTGTTAGCTAACTAATTAATAGAGAGAAGTGTCCTCTTTTATGTCCTTGCTTGCTTGGACGACGCTATATATACGTATATATAGGGAGGACTAGGCGCGCTAGCTAGTAAGCAAATAAAGGAAACAGAAGATTGTCATGAACATATGCATACAGAGAGAAGTGATATCGACCACCTCTCCTTCTCCGAGAGATTGGTCGAACAACAAGTTCTCGTATATCTATTCGACACTACCGGCTACATATATACAATAATTATCTCTTATAATATAATCTCCCAATTATATATGAACACAGGGTTCACATAGTATTCTCCGTCTTCAGCGATCACGTGGTCAAGGAAGAATGCCACCAATTCCTCTTGAATTGCTCACATATGATCTGGTGCTAGGAGTTCATCCCACATCCGAAATATCTAATTTGAACAAGGGGGTCAATACATATATATATGAATAAATGAAACTCAACAAAAATGATGGTAATAAAATAAAATTGTGAATATTATTGCTTACGCACTTCATATTGTTCGTCAGAGTACCCTCGTTCACAGGTCGTGTGGCGGATGGACTCACAAACGTAGTATCCACAGAAATTATTCCCTTGTTCCTGCCACAACCACTTTACAAGAAATAGAGGTCAATCAAATTGATAAGCAAGCATGCAAAATGGTATTGATGAAACTAGCGCTTGAATCACTAGGAGATGCGCGGAATATGTTACTATAGTACTTACTTTTGGGTGTCTAAATTGCAGCTTCTTCGGCAGTCCCAGAGCTTTTTTGGTGAATTTTCTCCAAACCCTGCCAGACAAAGAAAACAATTACTTGATATATCAGGAAATGAACAAAGTTGTTGATATGGTGGATAATGATCGATTTAACTTACTTCTCGAGCATTTGAGTCATGTCTGCATACTTCTGGGGATCTTTTCGTCTCGAGTCTAAGATAGTTACTAGTCCCTGCTCAAGCTTAATCTCTAGGAGAATATAGTGGAACCTGCGCACGCATGCATAACTCATCAATTACATTACTATAACCTGGACTAATAAGGGAAACCGAATATGCACAGGACAGTAACACTCACTTGAAGTTGTAAGGAAAGAGTATTATATCTTTGTTTTTATTTATTACCAACGATTGTAGCAAGTTGGCCTCGGTATCTTCGGCACGATATTTAACCTCAGTTGCATCTATGAGATTTGTGTTAATGAACCCAATATCACTGATTTGTCTTTTCTTCAATTCGGCGATCTTCAATCTGCATAATATAGTGAGGATAATTATAAATACATGCAATGAAAGAGCTGACCTATATAGAGTGACTTAATGACAGAAGTAGTACTACTTATAAACAGTAGCAAGTGACCGTTGCTTTATCGAGGGCCTTTTGATTGAAAAACTGGAAGAACTCCTTAAATGGAATATTCAACAGTTCAATCCCAACGAGGTCATGCTCCTCTCTAACTCTCAGCGTCAAAGTATTCCTCCTCTTAGACTCTCTGCAGGTTTTCATGTACCAATCATGGAATCTTCGCATCATCGTTGTTAGAGATCTTTCATCTTTGACGAGAGGCTTCCCGTACTCGTATTTGTGTTCCTCCACCTCCAAGAACTCATAATGTACATTGTCGGGCAGGTAATCTCCAAGATTGCTATAACCGGGCACCATCCTCGGATCATTAGTAGGCACCTTGAGCGGGGGGCACGATTGGTTCGCTTGTTCGCCGAGCTGGGGAATTTTTTCCCAGCTCGTCGTTCTTTTAACCTTTGATCACTGACAGTACTTCCCGACCGCCCCGCTTCGACAAATGACTTTGCAATAATGCGGTCATAGTTGCCTTTCGGCAGAGACTTTGCTGGTTTTTTCAGGGCAGCCAGAGTGCGCTTCGCTTTCATCGGATCTACCTTCTCCTCTGGAGGTGGATTTTTCTTTGCTTTCACTCCTTCAAAGAAGTTCCTCACTTCGGCTCGCGCGATCTTGGCATTCTCCTCCGGGGTCCTCTCGTATGGTAACTTTTCTAGAGTCTTCAGAGAAGGACCGAATCTGTATTGCCTCCCGCCTCTGGTTGTACTGCTAGACGTCAGCAGAGCAGACGGAGTGGCTGCGACTATCTTCTTTCCTTGCTTACGAGGCGGAGGAGAAGGACTACGACGCGCCGGAGCAGCCGGAGCGGCGGCGGGTCTCTTCCGCCCTTGCTGACGAGGCGGAGAAGGAGGAGGCTGGCTGCTCGGGCGCGCCGGTGCAGGCGGAGAAGGAGGCGGAGTGCCGCCACGCGCCGGAGAAGGAGGCTGAGTGCCCTGATCACTCACCGGAGGAGGAGGCGGAGTGCCCTGACTCGCCGAAGGAGGAGGAGGAGGCGGAGGCGTCCAGTTCAGAAGCTTGATGAGCTCCTTCCGCCATAGGCATGGAGTCAATAGACAAGAAGCCAGCCGAGTCTCCCCTTCACCGGTAGGGTAGTCAAGCTGGAGGTCCTCAAATCCCTCTGTTATTTCGTCCACCGTCACCCTAGCATATCCTTCTGGAATCGGACTACGATGAAAAGTTGCGCCGGGTTTAGTAGGTCGAACAGAGCCGACATCCGCCTTGACTTTGAAGTTCTGCCATTGCGTCATAAGGTGGCAATGTTGAGACTCCGTGATAGCATCCACGGGGTAGCTAGCAGGAGCCGTCAAGACATGCTCCGGCTGAAACAGCTCGGTGGAAGCCACGCTGCTTCTCTGCTGAGATGGCGGGGTAGCTTCGGGGGTAGTTTCGGCAGGTCGCTTGCTGCGAGCTACTTCTCGTTCCTCTAGCGCTTGAACCCTTTCGTGCAGCGTCTGAATTTGGGCATGCTCCACTTTTTTCCTCCTCTCCTGGCATTTGTAACCGCCTGCGTCCGGAAAACCAGCATTCCACGGAACAGAGCCTGGCGTGCCTTGTGTTTGTCCAGGGTGCTCAGGATTCCCGAGGGCCATTGTGAGCTCGTCGTTCTCTCTGTCTGGAACGAACGTCCCTTGCTGCGCTGCATCGATAGTGCTTTAGCTTCTTGACTGGTATGTTCATTTGCTCGTCCGTCCAAACACATTTCCCTGATACAGGGTCCAAGGTTCCGCCAGCCCCGAAGAACCAAGTCCGGCAACGGTCTGGCCAGTTTATTGTCTCTGGTTCGATCCCTTTATCAAGAAGATCATTCTCAGCCTTGGCCCACTTAGGCCGGGCTTTGAGGTAGCCACCTGACCCCGTGCGATGGTGAAGCTTCTTCTTTGCAGCATTTTTCTTATTTGTCGCCGACATCTTCTTACTCTTTTCCGATGTCTTGTAGGCCACAAATGCGGGCCAGTGATACCTGATCTTCTCATATCTGCCAATGAATTATGGTGTCTCTTCTTTGTCGACAAACATTTTCAGCTCATTCTTCCACCTCCTGAATAGGTCTGCCATCTCCTTAAGAGCATGAGACTTGATTAGTTGCTCTTTAACTGGCTTCTCCGGATCCTCCTCTGGCGGTAGGGTGAAATTTGCCTTCAGCTCAGTCCAAAGATCATCTTTCTGCATATCATTGACATAAGACACCTCAGGGTCTTCGTTCTTAGGCTTACACCATTGCTGGATGCTGTCTTGTCCCTAACTAGAACCCTGCACTGAGCAGCAAATGCTTCCTTTGTCCGGAAAGGTTGGAAAAAGTGGTAGGCGTAAGCGAGGCGGTTGACCTTTGCCTAGTGCCTAGGCAGTGCCTAAGCGCCCTAGGCGTGGCCTAGGCAGGCGGTAATATAATTTTTACTCGTAGTGTCTTTGTGATTATTATATGGGTGTTGATATTAGTTTAGGGCATATAAATAAGTTAATTACCATCTACTGCCATTGGAATATAACCCGTTTGGCATATTAGTGCGGTATGTGGCATGATTTCTTACATGGGTAGATAATTCCTTGGTTGCCCTGCCTAGACCTCCATTTATGCCCTAGGCGAGGCGTTTGGCCACTGCCTAGCGCCTAGGCGTGCCTAAGCGCCTCCTAGGCACTGCCTTTTCCAGCAGACTCCGGATGGGTTCAATCGGCATGCCATCGCGCGCGATTTCTGTAATACCAAACCTTTCATTCTAGCATAACTTTTTCTTCGGGCCTCGTCTCTTTACCGAAGTTGTGCTCGATCCGGAGGGCTAGAAAAAAGAAGAATTAGACGAGTGTTAATTAATATGTGTACATACCAAAACAATGAATGCATCAATTAGCTAGTCATCACAGGCTTAACTAATATATTTACCTGGCCGGACTCTATTCGGTCACCGGAGCCGTCACCACGGGCTCCGTCTTGCACCAGCATTGGGTCACCGGAGCCATCATAATCATGTCTTTCCTCCTCCACTCTTCGATCACCGTAGCCTGCTTCTTCTTCACCCTGTTCTGCTTCCAGACCATCATTGTCGTTAAGATACGACATGACATCACCTCCGGCTAAGATTATGTCCCCCAACACCTGTTCTTGTTCCTCGTCTCGTCCGAACTCCATTGTTTCTGCAAATATTACAACATAGCAATTATTACACAAACATGACAGCATGTGGATATATTAGTGGCAAACGTAGACCTAGCTTATTCTGGGTTTGGGGTGGCCTCGGCAACGCTTCAAGGGTAGGGGCGCGACGGGAGGGGGTAGGAGACCGACATCATTTTTTTCTAGGGTTTGGGTGTCCTCGAGAGTTTTGGTCGAGCGAGAGGGCCGGGGGGTGCTCCCGTGGTATAAGTTATCACGGTCGAAGTTATCCGGGAGGGGGTTATATCGACAACGACGACATACATACATGGGAAAAATAATGTTATCAGGGAGGGGGTAGGTCGAACCCCCCCTCGTGTTGAAGTTATCGGGACACGGGGTATATCGACAACGACATATTCGATAAAAATAAGAATACGAAGAAGAAATAAAAAGAGGAGAAGAAGATATTAATAGAGGAGAAGATTGAAGAAAAAAAGAAGAAAAAAAGAGGAGAAGAAGATATTAATAAAGGAGAAGATTGAAGAAAAAAAAGAAGAAAAGGAAGAGGAGAAGAAGAGAAAATAGAATATTCTATTTTCTCTTCTTCTCCTCTATTCCTTTCTTCTTCTCCTCCTCTTCTTTTTCTTCTTTTTTCTTCTTCTTATTTATTTCTCCTCTTCTTCCTCTCCTCTTCTTCTCCTTTCTTCCTCTTCTTATTTCCCTTTTTCCTCTCATTCTTTTTCTTCTTCTTCCTTTCCTAGCTAGATATATAAAACTTTTCTAAAAATGTAACTTTTGCATACATACATGGGAAAATAATATTATCGGGGAGGGGGTAGGTCGAACCCCTGATACGTCTCCAACGTATCTATAATTTTTGATTGCTCCATGCTATATTATCTACTGTTTTGGACTATATTGGGCTTTATTTTCCACTTTTATATTATTTTTGGGACTAACCTATTAACCGGAGGCCCAGCCCAGAATTGCTGTTTTTTTGCCTATTTCAGTGTTTCGGAGAAACAGAATATCAAACGGAGTCCAAATGGAATAAAACCTTCGGGAACGTGATTTTCTCACCGAACGTGATCCAGGAGACTTGGACCCTACTCCAAGGAGTCAAAGAGGAGGTCACGAGGGTGGGGGGTGCGCCCCCTGCCTCGTGGGCCCCTCGGTGCTCCAGTGACATACCCCTTCCTCCTATATATACATACGTACCCCCAAACGATCAGAATAGGAGCCAAAAACCTAATTCCGCCGCCGCAACTTTCTGTATCCACGAGATCCCATCTTAGGGCCTATTCCGAAGCTCCGCCGGAGAGGGCCGTCATCACGGAGGGCTTCTACATCATCCTAGCCCCTCCGATTTAGTGTGAGTAGTTTACCTCAGACCTTCGGGTCCATAGTTAGTAGCTAGATGTCTTCTTCTCTCTCTTTGAATCTCAATACAAAGTTCTCCCCCTCTCTTGTGGAGATCTATTCGATGTAATCTTCTTTTTGCGGTGTTTGTTGAGACCGATGAATTGTGGGTTTATGATCAAGTCTATCTACGAATAATATTTGAATCTTCTCTGAATTCTTTTATGTATGATTGGTTATCTTTGCAAGTCTCTTTGAATTATCCGTTTGGTTTGGCCAACTAGATTGGTAGTTCTTGCCATGGGAGAAGTGCTTAGCTTTGGGTTCGTTCTTGCGGTGTCCTTTCCCAGTGACAGAAGGGGCAGCAAGGCACGTATTGCATCGTTGCCATCGAGGATAACAAGATGGGGTTTATTTCATATTGCATGAATTTATCTATCTACACCATGTCATCTTGCTTAAGGCGTTACTCTGTTTTTAACTTAATACTCCAGATGCATGCTGGATAGCGGTCGATGAGTGGAGTAATAGTAGTAGATGCAGAATCGTTTCGGTCTACTTGTCACGGACGTGATGCCTATATACATGATCATGCCTAGATATTCTCATAACTATGCTCAATTATGTCAATTGCTCAACAGTAATTTGTTTACCCACCGTAGAATACTTATGCTCTTGAGAGAAGCCACTAGTGAAACCTATGGCCCCCGGGTCTATTCTCATCATATCAATCTCCATCACTTTAATCTTGCTTTGCTTTTTACTTTGCCTTTACTTTTTACTTTGCATCTTTATACCAAAAACACCAAAAATATTATATCTATCAGATCTCACTCTCGTAAGTGACCGTGAAGGGATTGACAACCCCTAATCGCGTTGGTTGCGAGTAGCTATCGTTTTGTGCAGGTATGAGGGACTTGAGCGTGGCCTCCTACTGGATTGATACCTTGGTTCTCAAAAACTGAGGGAAATACTTACGCTACTCTGCTGCATCATCCCTTCCTCTTCGGGGAAAACCAACGTAAGCTCAAGACGTAGCAAGAAGGATTTCTGGCGCCATTGCCAGGGACTCTACGCAAAAATTCAACATACCAAGTACCCATCACAATCCCTATCTCTCGCATTACATTATTTGTCATTTGCCTCTCGTTTTCCTTTCCCCCACTTCACCCTTGCCGTTTTATTTGCCCTCTCTCTCTCTATCCTCCCTCTCCTTTCCGCTTGCTCTTGTTTGCTTGTGTGCTAGTTTGTTTGCTTGTCGCCATGGCTAGTCTCATATCTTCTCCGTTGTCTCCCGAGAGTGAAGTTCTAAATTTTAAACAAAGGGAGGGAGAAAATTTAAAAGATGCTTGGTATAGAATTTGCAATGCTCAAAATAGATCTACCAGGAAGCAATCTACCTTAGTTCTTCTCCGCAATTTTTATGTAGGTGTTAATCCTTGGTATAGATATATCCTCGATACCATTACCGGAGGGAACTTCTTGGGTAGCCATACTTTTGATTCTTATAATGCTATGCTAAATTTATTTGGCTCACCACCTCTTTTGGTTAATGGAACCATGTTAACTTTGGAGCATGTTATGCAAAGACTTGAAATTATTGAAAATAAAGTTGCTACTATTAAATTAATTGAAAATCTAGATAAAAAGATCCACAATCAAATTACTCAATATGGATCTAAGGTGGGAATGACTCTGAAAAATATTAAGGAAAAGGAACCCATAGTTAATGAGAAGATAAACTTAGATTCTACTAGAATTGATAAACTTGAGGGTATCATTACAAACTTGGGAACCGCTTTTTCTTCCGTAAAGAATACTCCAAGTCCTCCTACTAAAATTGCCAAGCTTATGTATGTTCCTAAAAATAAGGGTGAATCATCTAGTAAGGAAACTGCGGATCTTAAATCTATAAGTATTCATCCCAATCTTTTTGCTATCATTAAGGAACCGATTGCTACAAATGAATTTTTGATCTTGTGCCTAAAAGTTTGATAATCACTAAAAAGAAAGAAATTTCTAAGGGAAATAGATGCCTCATCGAAGAATTGCCTACCAAAGATGGCAATACCTAGATCTATCCTCGCTTTTATGCCTAGCTAGGGGCATTAAACGATAGCGCTTGTTGGGAGGCAACCCAATTTTATTTTTATTCCTTGATTTTTGCTCCTGCTTAGTAATAAATAAATTATTTAGCCTCTGTTTTGGTTGTGTTTTTTGTGTTTAATTGGTGTTTGTGCCAAGTAGAACCGTTGGGAAGACTTGGGGAAAGTCTTGTTGAACTTGCTGTAAAAAACAGAAACTTTAGCGCTCACGAGAACTGCTGTCATTTTTATTTGAAAAGTGCTATTTAGTTAATTATTTTTTGCAGATGATTAATAGATAAATTCCTCACGTCCAGCAATTTATTTTAGAATTTTTGGGGTTCCAGATCTTGCGCTAGCTACAGATTACTACAGACTATTCTGTTTCTGACATATTCTGTTTTTCGTGTGTTGTTTGCTTATTTTGATGAATCTATGGCTAGTAAAATAGTTTATAATCCATAGAGAAGTTGGAATACAGTAGGTTTAACACCAATATAAATAAATAATGAGTTCATTACAGTACCTTGAAGTGGTCTTTTGTTTTCTTTCGCTAACGGAGCTCACGAGTTTTCTACTTTAAGTTTTGTGTTGTGAAGTTTTCAAGTTTTGGGTGAATTCTTGTGATGGATTATGGAACAAGGAGTGGCAAGAGCCTAAGCTTGGGGATGCCCCGGAAGGCATCCCCTCTTTCGTCCACTTCCATCGGTAATTTACTTGGAGCTATATTTTTATTAACCAACATGATATGTGTTTTGCTTGGAGCGTCTTGTATTATTTGTGTCTTTGTGTCTTAGTATGCCACAATCATCCTTGCTATACACACCTTTTGAGAGAGCCATACATGAATTAAAATTTGATAGAATACTCTATGTGCTTCACTTATATCTTTTGAGCTAAGTAGTTTTTGCTCTATGTGCTTCACTTATATCTTTTGAGCTATGTAGTTTTGCTCTATGTGCTTCACTTATATCTTTTGAGCTATGTAGTTTTGCTCTATGTGCTTCACTTATATCTTTTGAGCGTTATAATTTTGCTCTATGTGCTTCACTTAGATCTTTTAGAGCATTGTGGTGGATTTGTTTTAAAGAAACTATTGATCTCTCATGCTTCACTTAAATTATTTTGAGAGTCCCTTAATAGCATGGTAATTTGCTTAATAATAATATGCTTGGTATTCAAGATTTGTGAAACTTTCTTTTGAGTGTGTTGAATACTAAGAAAAGATTGAAGCATTATAATTGTTTTGAGATATGGAGGTGATAATATTAAAGTCATGCTAGTTGAGTAGTTGTGAATTTAAGAATACTTGTGTTAAAGTTTGTGATTCCCGTAGCATGCACGTATGGTGAACCGTTATGTGATGAAGTCGGAGCATGATTTATTTATTGATTGTCTTCCTTATGAGTGGCGGTCGGGGACGAGCGATGGTCTTTTCCTACCAATCTATCCCCCTAGGAGCATGCGCGTAATACTTTGCTTTGATAACTTCTAGATTTTTGCAATAAGTATATGAGTTCTTTATGACTAATGTTGAGTCCATGGATTATACGCACTCTCACCCTTCCACCTTTGCTAGCCTCTCTAATACCGCACACCTTTCACCGGTATCATACACCTACCATATACCTTCCTCAAAACAGCCACCATACCTACCTATTATGGCATTTCCATAGCCATTCCGAGATATATTGCCATGCAACTTTCCACCATCTAGTCCATCATGACACATTCATCATTGTCATATTGCTTAGCATGATCATGTAGTTGACATAGTATTTGTGGCAAAGCCACCGTTCATAATTTTTTTCATACTTGTCACTCTTGATTCATTGCATAGCCCGGTACACCGCCGGAGGCATCCATATAGAGTCATACTTTGTTTTAGAATCGAGTTGTAATCATTGAGTTGTAAATAAATAAAAGTGTGATGATCATCATTTAATAGAGCATTGTCCCCCCCCCCCCAAAAAAAAGAGAAAGGCCAAAGAAAAAAAGAAGGCCCCAAAAAAGATAAAATAAATAAAAAGGGACAATGCTACTATCCTTTTTACCACACTTGTGCTTCAAAGTAGCACCATGATCTTCATAGTAGAGAGTCTCTCATGTTATCACTTTCATATACTAGTGAGAATTTTACATTATAGAACTTGGCTTGTATATTCCAATGATGGGCCTCCTCAAGTGCCCTAGGTCTTCGTGAGGCAAGCAAGTTGGATGCACACCCACTAGTTTCTTTTGTTGAGCTTTCATACATTTATAGCTCTAGTGCGTCCGTTGCATGGCAATCCCTACTCACTCACATTGATATCTATTGATGGGCATCTCCATAGCCCGTTGATATGCCTAGTTGATGTGAGACTATCTTCCCCTTCTTTTTGTCTTCTCCACAACCACCACTCTATTCCACCTATAGTGCTATATGCATGGCTCACGCTCATGTATTGCGTGAAGATTGAAAAAGTTTTGAAAAAGTTAGAGTATAAAACAATTGCTTGGCTTGTCATCGGGGTTGTGCATGATTTAAATATTTTGTGTGGTGAAGATAGAGCATAGCCAGACTATATGATTTTGTAGGGATAACTTTCTTTGGCCATGTTATTTTGAGAAGACATAATTGCTTTGTTAGTATGCTTGAAGTATTATTATTTTTATGTCAATACAAACTTTTGTCTTGAATCTTTCGAATCTGAATATTCATATCACAATTAAGAATATTTGCATTGAAATTATGCCAAGTAGCACTCCGCATCAAAAATTCTCTTTTTATCATTTACCTACTCGAGGACGAGCAGGAATTAAGCTTGGGGATGCCTGTCTCCAACGTATCTATAATTTTTGATTGCTCCATGCTATATTATCTACTATTTTGGACTATATTGGGCTTTATTTTCCACTTTTATATTATTTTTGGGACTAACCTATTAACCGGAGGCCCAACCCAGAATTGCTGTTTTTTGCCTATTTCAGTGTTTCAGAGAAACAGAATATCAAACGGAATAAAACCTTCGGGAACGTGATTTTCTCACCGAACGTGATCCAGGAGACTTGGACCCTACTCCAAGGAGTCAAAGAGGAGGTCACAAGGGTGGGGGGCGCGCCCCTGCCTCATGACCCCCTCGGTGCTCCACCGACGTACTCCTTCCTCCTATATATATATATACGTACCCCAAACGATCAGAACAGGAGCCAAAAACCTAATTCCACCGCCGTAACTTTCTGTATCCACGAGATCCCATCTTAGGGCCTGTTCCGGAGCTCCACCGGAGAGGGCCGTCATCACGAAGGGCTTCTACATCATCCTAGCCCCTCCAATGAAGTGTGAGTAGTTTACCTCAGACCTTCGGGTCCATAGTTAGTAGCTAGATGGCTTCTTCTCTCTCTTTGAATCTCAATACAAAGTTCTCCCCCTCTCTTGTGGAGATCTACTCGATGTAATCTTCTTTTTGCAGTGTTTGTTGAGAGCGATGAATTGTGGGTTTATGATCAAGTCTATCTATGAATAATATTTGAATCTTCTTTGAATTCTTTTATGTATGATTGGTTATCTTTGCAAGTCTCTTCGAATTATCCGTTTGGTTTGGCCAACTAGATTGGTAGTTCTTGCCATGGGAGAAGTTCTTAGCTTTGGGTTCGATCTTGCGGTGTCCTTTCCCAGTGACAGAAGGGGCAGCAAGGCACGTATTACATCGTTGCCATCGAGGATAACAAGATGGGGTTTATTTCATATTGCATGAATTTATCTCTCTACATCATGTCATCTTGCTTAAGGCGTTACTCTGTTTTTAACTTAATACTCCAGATGCATGCTGGATAGCGGTCGATGAGTGGAGTAATAGTAGTAGATGCAGAATCGTTTCGGTCTACTTGTCACGGACGTGATGCCTATATACATGATCATGCCTAGATATTCTCATAAGTATGCTCAATTCTGTCAATTGCTCAACAGTAATTTGTTCACCCACCGTAGAATACTTATGCTCTTGAGAGAAGCCACTAGTGAAACCTATGGCCCCGGGTCTATTCTCATCATATCAATCTCCATCACTTTAATCTTGCTTTGCTTTTTTACTTTGCCTTTACTTTTTACTTTGCATCTTTATACCAAAAACACCAAAAATATTATATCTATCAGATCTCACTCTCGTAAGTGACCCTGAAGGGATTGACAACCCCTAATCGCGTTGGTTGCGAGTAGCTATCGTTTTGTGCAGGTACGAGGGACTTGAGCGTGGCCTCCTACTGGATTGATACCTTGGTTCTCAAAAACTGAGGGAAATACTTACGCTACTCTGCTGTATCATCCCTTCATCTTCGGGGAAAACCAACGCAAGCTCAAGACGTAGCAACCCCCCTCGTGTTGAAGTTATCGGGACACGGGGTATATCGACAACGACATATCCGATAAAAAATAAGAAGACGAAGAAGAAATAAAAAGAGAAGAAGAAGATATTAATGTTGGGGAACGTAGTAATTTCAAAAAATTTCCTACGCACACGCAAGATCATGGTGATGCAAAGCAACGAGAGGGGAGAGTATGATCTACATACCCTTGTAGATCAACAACGGAAGCGTTGACACAACGTAGAGGAAGTAGTCGTATGTCTTCCCGATCCGACCGATCCAAGCACCGTTACTCCGGCGCCTCCGAGTTCTTAGCACACGTACAGCTTGATGACGTTCCCCGGGCTCCGATCCAGCAAAGCGTCGGGGAAGAGTTCTGTCAGCACGACGGCGTGGTGACGATGATGATGTTCAACCGGCGCAGGGTTTCGCCTAAGCACTGCAACGATATGACCGAGGTGGAATATGGTGGAGGGGGGCACCGCACACGGCTAAGGAATGATCACGAAGATCAACTTATGTGTCTAGGGGTGCCCCCTGCCCCCGTATATAAAGGAGCAAGGGGGAGGCCGGCCGGCCCTTGGTGTGCCAAGGAGAGGGGGGAGTCCTTCTCCAAGTAGGAGTAGGACTCCCCTTTCCTAGTCCAACTAGGAAAAGAGAGAGGGGAAGGAAAGAGAGGGAGAGGGAGAGGGAAAGGGGGGCTGCGCCCCCCCCTCCTAGTCCAATTCGGACTCTCCATGGGGGGGGGGCCACCTCCTAGGCTGCAGCCCTCTCTCTCCCCTCAGGCCCACTAAGGCCCAATACTTCCCCGGGGGGTTCCGGTAACCCCTCTGGCACTCCGGTTTTCTCCGAAATCACCCGGAACAATTCCGGTGTCCGAATATATCCGTCCAATATATCAATCTTTATGTCTCGACCATTTCGAGACTCCTCGTCATGTCCGCGATCACATCCGGGACTCCGAACAAACTTCGGTACATCAAAATTGCATAAACTCATAATAACTGTCATCGTAACTTTAAGCGTGCGGACCCTACGGTTCGAGAACAATGTAGACATGACCGAGACACGTCTCCGGTCAATAACCAATAGCGGGACCTGGATGCCCATATTGGCTCCTACATATTCTACGAAGATCTTTATCGGTCAGACCGCATAACAACATACGTTGTTCCCTTTGTCATCGGTATGTTACTTGCCCGAGATTCGATCGTCGGTATCCAATACCTAGTTCAATCTCGTTACCGGCAAGTCTCTTTACTCGTTCCGTAATACATCATCTCACAACTAACGTATTATTTGTAATGCTTGCAAGGCTTATGTGATGTGCATTACCGAGAGGGCCCAGAGATACCTCTCCGATGATCGGAGTGACAAATCCTAATCTCGAAATACGTCAACCCAACATGTACCTTTGGAGACACCTGTAGAGCACCTTTATAATCACCCATTTACGTTGTGACGTTTGGTAGCACACAAAGTGTTCCTCCGGCACACGGGAGTTACATAATCTCATAGTTATAGGAACATGTATAAGTCGTGAAGAAAGCAATAGCAACATACTAAACGATCGGGTGCTAAGCTAATGGAATGGGTCATGTCAATCAGATCATTCAACTAATGATGTGATCTCGTTAATCAAATGACAACTTCTTTGTCTATGGTTAGGAAACATAACCATCTTTGATTAACGAGCTAGTCAAGTAGAGGCATACTAGTGACACTCTGTTTGTCTATGTATTCACACATGTATTATGTTTCGGTTAATACAATTCTAGCATGAATAATAAACATTTATCATGATATAAGGAAATAAATAATAACTTTATTATTGCTTCTAGGGCATATTTCCTTCAGTCTCCCACTTGCACTAGAGTCGATAATCTAGATTACACAGTAATGATTCTAACACCCATGGAGCTTTGGTGCTGATCATGTTTTGCTCGTGGAAGAGGCTTAGTCAACGGGTCTGCAACATTCAGATCCGTATGTATCTTGCAAATCTCTATGTCTCCCACCTGGACTAGATCCCGGATGGAATTGAAGCGTCTCTTGATGTGTTTGGTTCTCTTGTGAAATCTGGATTCCTTTGCCAAGGCAATTGCACCAGTATTGTCACAAAAGATTTTCATTGGACCCGATGCACTAGGTATGACACCTAGATCGGATATGAACTCCTTCATCCAGAATCCTTCGTTTGCTGCTTCCGAAGTAGCTATGTACTCCGCTTCACATGTAGATCCCGCCACGACACTTTGTTTAGAACTACACCAACTGACAGCTCCACCGTTTAATGTAAACACGTATCCGGTTTGTGATTTAGAATCGTCCGGATCAGTGTCAAAGCTTGCATCAACGTAACCGTTTACGATGAGCTCTTTGTCACCTCCATATACGAGAAACATATCCTTAGTCCTTTTCAGGTACTTCAGGATGTTCTTGACCGCTGTCCAGTGATCCACTCCTGGATTACTTTGGTACCTCCCTGCTAAACTTATAGCAAGGCACACATCAGGTCTGGTACACAGCATTGCATACATGATAGAGCCTATGGCTGAAGCATAGGGAACATCTTTCATTTTCTCTCTATCTTCTGCAGTGGTCGGGCATTGAGTCTTACTCAACTTCACACCTTGTAACACAGGCAAGAATCCTTTCTTTGCTTGATCCATTTTGAACTTCTTCAAAATTTTATCAAGGTATGTGCTTTGTGAAAGTCCAATTAAGCGTCTTGATCTATCTCTATAGATCTTAATGCCCAATATGTAAGCAGCTTCACCGAGGTCTTTCATTGAAAAACTCTTACTCAAGTATCCCTTTATGCTATCCCGAAATTCTATATCATTTCCAATTAGTAATATGTCATCCACATATAATATCAGAAATGCAACAGAGCTCCCACTCACTTTCTTGTAAATACAGGCTTCTCCAAAAGTCTGTATAAAACCAAATGCTTTGATCACACTATCAAAGCGTTTATTCCAACTCCGAGAGGCTTGCACCAGTCCATAAATGGATCGCTGGAGCTTGCACACTTTGTTAGCTCCCTTTGGATCGATAAAACCTTCTGGTTGCATCATATACAACTCTTCTTCCAGAAATCCATTCAGGAATGCAGTTTTTACATCCATTTGCCAAATTTCATAATCATAAAATGCGGCAATTGCTAACATGATTCGGACAGACTTAAGCATCACTATGGGTGAGAAGGTCTCATCGTATTCAAACCCTTGAACTTGTCGAAAACCTTTTGTGACAAGTCGAGCTTTGTAGACAGTAACATTACCATCAGCGTCAGTCTTCTTCTTGAAGATCCATTTATTCTCAATTGCTTGCCGATCATTGGGAAGTCAACCAAAGTCCATACTTTGTTCTCATACATGGATCCCATCTCAGATTTCATGGCTTCAAGCCATTTTGCGGAATCTGGGCTCACCATCGCTTCTTCATAGTTTGTAGGTTCATCATGATCTATAGCATGACTTCCAGAAGACCACTCTGGTGCGGATCTCACTCTGGTTGATCTATGAGGTTCAGTAGTATCTTGTTCTGAAGTCTCATGATCATCATCATTAGCTTGCCCACTAACTGGTGTAGGTTTCATTGAAACAGTTTTCTGTGATGCACTACTTTCCAATAAGGGAGCAGGTACAGTTACCTCATCAAGTTCTACTTTCCTCCCACTCACTTCTTTCGAGAGAAACTCCTTCTCTAGAAAGGATCCATTTTTAGCAACGAATATCTTGCCTTCGGATCTGTGATAGAAGGTGTACCCAACAGTCTCCTTTGGGTATCCTATGAAGACACATTTCTCCGATTTGGGTTCGAGCTTATCAGGTTGAAGGTTTTTCACATAAGCATCGCAGCCCCAAACTTTAAGAAACGACAACTTTGGTTTCTTGCCAAACCATAGTTCATAAGGCGTCGTCTCAACGGATTTCGATGGTGCCCTATTTAACGTGAATGCGGCCATCTCTAAAGCATAACCCCAAAACGATAGCGGCAAATCAGTAAGAGACATCATAGATCGCACCATATCTAGTAAAGTACGATTACGACGTTCGGACACACCATTACGCTGTGGTGTTCCGGGTGGCGTGAGTTTCGAAACTATTCTGCATTGTTTCAAATGTACACCAAACTCGTAACTCAAATATTCTCATCCACGATCAGATCGTAGAAACTTTATTTTCTTGTTACGATGATTTTCAACTTCACTCTGAAATTCTTTGAACTTTTCAAATGTTTCAGACTTATGTTTCATTAAGTCGATATACCCATATCTGCTTAAATCATCTGTGAAGGTGAGAAAATAACGATATCCGCCACAAGCTTCAACGTTCATCGGACCACATACATTTGTATGTATGATTTCCAATAAATCTGTTGCTCTCTCCATAGTACCGGAGAACGGTGTTTTGGTCATCTTACCCATGAGGCATGGTTCGCAAGTACCAAGTGATTCATAATCAAGTGGTTCCAAAAGTCCATCAGTATGGAGTTTCTTCATGCGCTTTACACCGATATGACCTAAACGGCAGTGCCACAAATAAGTTGCACTATCATTATCAACTCTGCATCTTTTGGCTTCAACATTATGAATATGTGTATCACCACTATCGAGATTCATCAAAAATAGACCACTCTTCAAAGGTGCATGACCATAAAAGATATTACTCATATAAATAGAACAACCATTATTCTCTGATTTAAATGAATAACCGTCTCGCATCAAACAAGATCCAGATATAATGTTCATGCTTAACGCTGGCACCAAATAACAATTATTTAGGTCTAATTCTAATCCCGATGGTAGATGTAGAGGTAGCGTGCCGACCGCGATCACATCGACTTTGGAACCATTTCCCACGCGCATCGTCACCTCGTCCTTTGCCAGTGTTCGCTTAATCCGTAGTCCCTGTTTCGAGTTGCAAATATTAGCAACAGAACCAGTATCAAATGCCCAGGTGCTACTGCGAGCTCTAGTAAGGTACACATCAATAACATGTATATCACATATACCTTTGTTCACCTTGCCATCCTTCTTATCCGCCAAATACTTGGAGCAGTTCCGCTTCCAGTGACCAGTCTGCTTGCAGTGGAAGCACTCAGTTTCAAGCTTTGGTCCAGACTTAGGTTTCTTCTCCTGAGCAGCAACTTGCTTGCTGTTCTTCTTGAAGTTCCCCTTCTTTTTCCCTTTGCCCTTTTTCTTGAAACTAGTGGTCTTGTTGACCATCAACACTTGATGCTCCTTCTTGATTTCTACCTCCGCAGCTTTCAGCATTGCGAAGAGCTCGGGAATAGTCTTATTCATCCCTTGCATATTATAGTTCATCACGAAGCTCTTGTAGCTTGGTGGCAGTGATTGGAGAATTCTGTCAATGACGCAATCATCTGGAAGATTAACTCCCAATTGAATCAAGTGATTATTATACCCAGACATTTTGAGTATATGCTCACTGACAGAACTGTTCTCCTCCATCTTGCAGCTATAGAACTTATTGGAGACTTCATATCTCTCAATCCGGGCATTTGCTTGAAATATTAACTTCAACTCTTGGAACATCTCATATGCTCCATGACGTTCAAAATGTCGTTGAAGTCCCAATTCTAAGCCGTAAAGCATGGCACACTGAACTATTGAGTAGTCATCAGCTTTGCTCTCCCAGACGTTCATAAGATCTGGTGTTGCTCCAGCAGCAGGCCTGGCACCCAGCGGTGCTTCCAGGACGTAATTCTTCTGTGCAGCAATGAGGATAATCCTCAAGTTACGGACCCAGTCCGTGTAATTGCTACCATCATCTTTCAACTTTGCTTTCTCAAGGAACGCATTAAAATTCAACGGAACAACAACACGGGCCATCTATCTACAATCAACATAAATAAGCAAGATACTATCAGGGACTAAGTTCATGATAAATTTAAGTTCAATTAATCATATTACTTAAGAACTCCCACTTAGATAGACATCCCTCTAATCTTCTAAGTGATCACGTGATCCAAAACAACTAAACCATAACCGATCATCACGTGAAATGGATTAGTCTTCAATGGTGAACATCATTATGTTGATCATATCTACTATATGATTCACGCTCGACCTTTCGGTCTCCGTGTTCCGAGGCCATATCTGCATATGCTAGGCTCGTAAAGTATAACCCGAGTATTCCGCGTGTGCAAAACTGGCTTGCACCCGTTGTAGATGGACGTAGAGCTTATCACACCCGATCATCACGTGGTGTCTGGGCACGATGAACTTTGGCAACGGTGCATACTCAGGGAGAACACTTCTTGATAATTAGTGAGAGATCATCTTATAATGCTACCGTCAATCAAAGCAAGATAAGATGCATAAAAAGATAAACATCACATGCAATCAATATAAGTGATATGATATGGCCATCATCATCTTGTGCTTGTGATCTCCATCTCCGAAGCACCGTCATGATCACCATTGTCAGCGGCGCAACACCTTGATCTCCATCGTAGCATCTTTGTCGTCTCGCCAATCTTATGCTTCTACGACTATCGCTACCGCTTAGTGATAAAGTAAAGCATTACAGGGCGATTGCATTGCATACAATAAAGCGACAACCATATGGCTCCTGCCAGTTGCTGATAACTCGGTTACAAAACATGATCATCTCATACAATAAAATTTAGCATCATGTCTTGACCATATCACATCACAACATGCCCTGCAAAAACAAGTTAGACGTCCTCTACTTTGTTGTTGCAAGTTTTACGTGGCTGCTACGGGCTTAAGCAAGAACCAATCTTACCTACGCATCAAAACCACAACGATAGTTTGTCAAGTTGGTGTTGTTTTAACCTTCGCAAGGACCGGGCGTAGCCACACTCGGTTCAACTAAAGTTGGAGAAACTGTCACCCGCAAGCCACCTCTGTGCAAAGCACGTCGGGAGAACCGGTCTCGCGTAAGCGTACGCGTAATGTTGGTCCGGGCCGCTTCGTCCAACAATACCGCCGAACCAAAGTATGACATGCTGGTAAGCAGTATGACTTATATCGCCCACAACTCACTTGTGTTCTACTCGTGCAAATAACATCAAACCATAAAACCTAGGCTCGGATGCCACTGTTGGGGAACGTAGTAATTTCAAAAAAATTCCTACGCACACGCAAGATCATGGTGATGCAAAGCAACGAGAGGGGAGAGTATGATCTACGTACCCTTGTAGATCAACAACGGAAGCGTTGACACAACGTAGAGGAAGTAGTCATACGTCTTCCCGATCCGACCGATCCAAGCACCGTTACTCCGGCGCCTCCGAGTTCTTAGCACACGTACAGCTTGATGACGTTCCCCGGGCTCCGATCCAGCAAAGCGTCGGGGAAGAGTTCTGTCAGCACGACGGCGTGGTGACGATGATGATGTTCAACCGGCGCAGGGCTTCGCCCAAGCACTGCAACGATATGACCGAGGTGGAATATGGTGGAGGAGGGCGCCGCACACGGCTAAGGAACGATCACGAAGATCAACTTGTGTGTCTAGGGGTGCCCCCTGCCCCCGTATATAAAGGAGCAAGGGGGAGGCCGGCCGTCCCTTGGTGCGCCAAGGAGAGGGGGGAGTCCTTCTCCAAGCAGGAGTAGGACTCCCCTTTCCTAGTCCAACTAGGAAAAGAGAGGGGGAAGGAAAGTGAGGGAGAGGGAGAGGGAAAGGGGGGCTGCGCCCCCCTCCTAGTCCAATTTGGACTCCCCATGGGGGGGGCGCCACCTCCTAGGCTGCAGCCCTCTCTCTCTCCCCTCAGGCCCACTAAGGCCCAATACTTCCCCGGGGGGTTCCGGTAACCCCTTCGGCACTCCGGTTTTCTCCGAAATCACCCGGAACAATTCCGGTGTCCGAATATATCCGTCCAATATATCAATCTTTATGTGTCGACCATTTCGAGATTCCTCGTCATGTCCGTGATCACATCCGGGACTCCGAACAAACTTCGGTACATCAAAATTGCATAAACTCATAATAACTGTCATCGTAACTTTAAGCGTGCGGACCCTATGATTCGAGAACAATGTAGACATGACCGAGACACGTCTCCGGTCAATAACCAATAGCGGGACCTGGATGCCCATATTGGCTCCTAGATATTCTACGAAGATCTTTATCGGTCAGACCACATAACAACATACGTTGTTCCCTTTGTCATCAGTATGTTACTTGCCCGAGATTCGATCGTCGGTATCCAATACCTAGTTCAATCTCGTTACCGGAAAGTCTCTTTACTCATTCCGTAATACATCATCTTACAACTAACGTATTAGTTATAATGCTTGCAAGGCTTATGTGATGTGCATTACCGAGAGGGCCCAGAGATACCTCTACGATGATCGGAGTGACAAATCCTAATCTCAAAATACGTCAACCCAACATGTACCTTTGGAGACACCTGTAGAGCACCTTTATAATTACCCATTTACGTTGTGACGTTTGGTAGCACACAAAGTGTTCCTCCGGCACACGGGAGTTACATAATCTCATAGTTATAGGAACATGTATAAGTCATGAAGAAAGCAATAGCAACATACTAAACGATCGGGTGCTAAGCTAATGGAAATGGGTCATGTCAATCAGATCATTCAACTAATGATGTGATCTCGTTAATCAAATGACAACTTCTTTGTCTATGGTTAGGAAACATAACCATCTTTGGTTAACGAGCTAGTCAAGTAGAGGCATACTAGTGACACTCTGTTTGTCTATGTATTCACACATGTATTATGCCGGTTAATACAATTCTAGCATGAATAATAAACATTTATCATGATATAAGGAAATAAATAATAACTTTATTATTGCCTCTAGGGCATATTTCCTTCAATTAATAGAGGAGAAGATCGAAGAAAAAAAAGAAAAAAAGAGGAGAAGAAGAAAGGAATAGAGGAGAAGAAGAGAAAATAGAACTATTTTCTCTTCTTCTCCTCTATTCCTTTCTTCTTCTCCTCTTCTTTTTCTTCTTCTTATTTATTTCTCCTCTTCTTCTCCTTCCTTCCTCTTCTTATTTTCCTTTTTCCTCTCATTCTCTTTCTTCTTCTTCCTTTCCTATCTAGATATATAAAACTTTTCTAAAAATGTAACTTTTGCATACATACATGGAAAAAAATATTATCGGGGAGGGGGTAGGTCGAACCCCCCCTCGTGTTGAAGTTATCGGGACACAGGGTATATCGACGACGACAGACCCGATAAAAAATAAGAAGACGAAGAAGAAATAAAAAGAAGAGAAGAAGAAAGGAATAGAGCAGAAGATCGAAGAGAAAAAAGAAAAAAAAGAGGTAGAATTTTCTATTTTTTCTTCTTCTCCTCTTCCTTTTCTTCCTCTCCTCTTCTTCTCCTTTTTCCTCTTCTTATTTTCCTTTTTCCTCTCCTAAATATATAAATTTTTTCTAAAAATGAAACTAACCTAAAATGTACTAAATCAGAGAACATATATAGATAATCCTTTTCTAAATATATAAATCTAACTTTTGCATATATGAACATATATACACAGAGAACATACAAACATATATACATTTTTATAAAAAAGCAAAATACAAATCATCATATATATGAAAAAAAATCTGAAAAGATGCAACATACACAATACATATACTCACATATATACATATATATATATAATCTGAAAAAACAAGCATATAATATATGAAAAAAAGGAACAGGGGAGGGGCGGCGCCGGCCGGACCAAGGGAGGGGCAGGGGCGCGGGTTCGGCGGCGAGGACGGCGACGTAGCAGGGGGCGCGCGTTCAGCGGCGAGGATGACGACGGGGCAGGGGCGACGACCGGCGAGGAAGGAGGCGGGGCAGGGCAACGGCGACGATGGGGGCGTGCGGACCGGGGCGCGCGACGCGCGTCGGGGCAGGGCAGCGAGCGGCGTCGGGCGAGGGCACGGGCGAGGGCGAGCGGGCGGCGACGGCGACCTCGGGCGGCTAGGGGAGGCGATGGCGACGTCGGGGCGGGGCCGGCGTCGAGGAGCAGCGCAGCAGCCTGGCGGCGTTGGAGAGAAGGATGGCGGGTGGAGGAAATTTCCTAAGTGTTTGGTTATATAGAAAAGGCTTTGGTCCCGGTTCGTGGCATCAACCGGGACCAATGCCCCCCTTTAGTCCCGGTTGGTGCCACCAACCGGGACCAAAGGCCTCTTTTTAGCAGCCCAAAGGGCGGGAAGCGGCGGCCTTTGGTCCCGGTAGGTAGCACCAACCGGGACTAAAGGGGGGCATTGGTCCCGGTTGATGCCACGAACCGGTACCAATGCACCCCTTTAGTCCCGGTTGGTGGCACCAACCGGGACCAAAGGCCTTGTGCTGGAACTGGCGCGGTGCGGTGGGATGTGTAGTCCCACCTCGCTAGCCGAGAGGCTTCGACAGTGGTTTATAAGCGCTGCTGTGCTGACCACTTCGAGCTCCTCTTAAATGCAGGCTTACGGGCCTAAAGTCACTTTATCTGCCTGTGGGCCTACTGGACCTCCTGCGGGTCTGAATCCTGGCCCATGGTAGGGTTTCTAGTCGTATTCACGCCGTGGGGGCCCAGTAGGAGGCACTTTTTTATTTTTTTGTTTTCTTTGTTGCTTTATTTATTTTGTTTTGTTTCTACTTACAACAAAATACTTAATGTTGCTATTTTTATTTTTTTCTAGTTTTTTTGTTTTGTTTTTTGCATTATTTATTTTCTTTTGTTTCTTGCTTTATTTTTTAATTCTTTTTTGCTTTTAGGTCAGAAAATTATAAACTTTCTGTTAGTGCCATTAGTTTTCAAATTTGAATAGTTAAAATTTGAATTCTTTGAAATTTGTGTGAATCACAAGTTTGTGATTAACTTTACTATAAAAATAGTTTTTTTTTCATTTTCTTGTTTTGTTTTTTGCATTATTTATTTTCTTTTATTTTTTGCTTTTTTAATTCTTTTTTGCTTTTAGGTCAGCAAAATTATAAACTTTCTCTTAGTGCCATTAGTTTTAGAAAAAATATAAATTTTCTGTTAGTGCCATTAGTTTTCAAATTTGAATAGGTAAAATTTGAATTGTTTGAAATTTGTGTGAATCACAAGTTTGTGATTAACTTTACTATAAAAATAGTTTTTTCCTGTTTTTTTATTTGTTTTTTTGCATTATTTATTTTCTTTTGTTTTTTGCTTTAATTTTTAATTCTTTTTGCTTTTAGGTTAGTAAAATTATAAACTTTCTGTTAGTGCCATTAGTTTTAGAAAATTATAAACTTTCTGTTAGTGCCATTAGTTTCCAAATTTGAATAGTTAAAATTTGAATTCTTTGAAATTTGTGTGAATCACAAGTTTTTGATTAACTTACTAAAATATGAGCATAGATGCACTTATAGAGAAAATTCAACCTAAATTCATAGTAAATTTCTATGAATTTCAGAGAAATTCACTCTGAATTTAGGTTAAACTTTTTTCTATAAGGGCATCTATTTTCACTTTGAGAGGAACTCAACAAGGCAGAGAGGGAAGGGCTTATAAACCGGTGTGAGCCCCCTTCTATTGGCGAGGTGGGACTAAACTCTGCCCGCGACAAGGACCAACCCTTTAGTCCCGGTTTGTGGCACAAACCGGGACTAATGGTCATGGGCCAGGGGCGAGGAGCATTGGTCCCGGTTGGTGCCACGAACCGGGACCAATGCCCCCTTTAGTCCCGGTTGGTGGTACTAACCGGGATCAAAGGCCTTGTGCTGCCCCGCATCAAAAGTTTAGTACCACCTCGCTAGCTGAGAGAGCTCGAGAGTGGTTTATAAGCGCTGCTACGCCCACCCACTCGAGCTCCTCTCAATTGTAGGCTTTCGGGCCTAACCATACGCTGTGTGCCTGTGGGCCTACTGGGCCACCCACGGGCCTGAATCCTGGCCCATGGTAGGGTTTCTAGTCGTATTTAGGCCGTGGGGGCCCAGTAGGTGGCACTTTTTTGTTTTCTTTGTTGCTTTATTTATTTTATTTTGTTTCTACTTACAACAAAATACTTATTGTTTTTATTTTTTATTTATTTTATTAAAGTTTATTTTTAATTATTTTTTCTTTTAGGTCGCAAAAATTATAAACTTTCTGTTAGTGCCATTAGTTTTCAAATTTGAATAGTTAAAATTTGAATTCTTTGATATTTGTGTGAATCACAAGTTTGTGATTAACTTTACTATAAAAATAGTTTTTTTCCAGTTTTTTGTTTTTTTGCATTATTTATTTTCTTTTATTTTTTGCTTTATTTTTTAATACTTTTTGCTTTTAGGTCTGAAAAATTATAAACTTTCTGTTAGTGCCATTAGTTTTACAAAAATTATAAACTTTCTGTTAGTGCCATTAGTTTTCAAATTTAAGCAGTTAAAATTTGAATTCTTTGAAATTTGTGTGAATCACAAGTTTGTGATTAACTTTACTATAAAAATAGTTTTTCCAGTTTTTTGTTTTGTTTTTTGCATTATTTATTTTCTTTTGTTTTTTGCTTTATTTTTTAATTCTTTTTGCTTTTAGGTCAGAAAAATTATAAACTTTCTGTTAGTGCCATTAGTTTTAGAAAAATTATAAACTTTCTGTTAGTGCCATTAGTTTTCAAATTTGAATAGTTAAAATTTGAATAATGGTATTACGAGGGCCGAACCATAAGACATTAAAGCATTTCAAATGAACTCTGAAAAAGTTGAAAGTTGGCATGGTATCATAATTTCACCCACATAGCATGTGCATGTACAAAACGGACAATGGTATCATACTCGTCTGTTACAAAGTTGGCATGGTATCATCATAATAGTTGCGGGAGAAAGTCTTCACTTTTTCTTCGCTTGTGTCATTTGCTTATTGCGCCATAACCATGGATAATCTTCATCGTTTATGAGGATGCTTGGGTCAGCCTTGACTTTGAAGGGAGGAATTTCATGAAACTTTTCATAATCTTCAGACATGTCTGTCTTGCCCTCCACTCCCACGATGTCCCTTCTTCCTGAAAGAACTATGTGGCGCTTTGGCTCATCGTATGATGTATTCGCTTCCTTATCTTTTCTTTTTCTCGGTTTGGTAGACATGTCCTTCACATAGATAACCTGTGCCACATCATTGGCAAGGACAAACGGTTCGTCTGCATACGCAAGATTGTTGAGATCCACTATTGTCACGGGTACTGTGGGTCTACCTATACCCCGCCTCCTGACAGATTGACCCATTTGCACTTAAACAAAGGGACCTTAAAATCATGTCCGTAGTCAAGTTCCCATATGTCCACTATGTAACCATAATATGTGTCCTTTCCCCTCTCGGTTGCTGCATCAAAGCGGACACCGCTGTTTTGGTTGGTGCTCTTTTGATCTTGGGCGATCATGTAAAATGTATTCCCATTTATCTCGTATCCTTTGCAAGTCAACGCAGTCAAAGATGGTCCCCTGGACAACAAGTACAGCTCATCACAAACAGTGTTGTCACCTCTGAGACGTGTTTCCAACCAACTGCTGAAAGTCCTGATGTGTTCACATGTAATCCAGTTGCCGCACTGCTCCAGGTGTTTGGAGCGCAGACTGTTTTTTTGTTCATCGACATACGGGGTCACCAAGGTAGAGTTCTGTAGAACTGTGTAGTGTGCTTGAGACCAAGAATATCCATCCCTGCATATTATTGAGGCCCCTCCCAGCATGCCTTTTCCAGTCAGTCTCCCCTCATACCGCAATTTAGTGAGACCTATCTTCTTAAGGCCAGGAATGAAGTCAACACAAAACCCAATGACATCCTCTGTTTGATGGCCCATGGAGATGCTTCCTTCTGGCCTAGCGCAGTTACAGACATATTTCTTTAGGACTCCAATGAACCTCTCAAAGGGGAACATATTGTGTATAAATACGGGCCCCAGAATGACAATCTCGTCGACTAGATGAACTAGGACGTGCGTCATGATATTGAAGAAGGATGGTGAGAACACCAGCTCGAAACTGACAAGACATTGCGCCACATCACTAAAGGAAATGTGCCCTAGAGGCAATAATAAAGTTATTATTTATTTCCTTATATCATGATAAATTTTTATTATTCATGCTAGAATTTTATTAACCGGAAACATAATACATGTGTGAATACATAGACAAAAAGAGTGTCACTAGTATGCCTCTACTTGACTAGCTCGTTGATCGAAGATGGTTATGTTTCCTAGCCATAGACATGAGTTTTCATTTGATTAACAGGATCACATCATTAGGAGAATGATGTGATTGACTTGACCCATTCCATAAGCTTAGCACTTGATCGTTTAGTTTGTTGCTATTGCTTTCTTCATAACTTATACATGTTCCTATGACTATGAGATTATGCAACTCCCGTTTACCGGAGTAACACTTTGTGTGCTACCAAACGTCACAACGTAATTGGGTGATTATAAAGGTGCTCTACAGGTGTCTCCGAAGGTACTTGTTGGGTTGGCGTATTTCGAGATTAGAATTTGTCACTCCGACTGTCGGAGAGGTATCTCTGGGCCCTCTCGGTAATGCACATCACTTAAGCCTTGCAAGCATTGCAACTAATGAGTTAGTTGCGGGATGATGTATTATGGAACGAGTAAAGAGACTTGCCGGTAACGAGATTGAACTAGGTATTGAGATACCGATGATCGAATCTCGGGCAAGTAACATACCGATGACAAAGGGAACAACGTATGTTGTTATGTGGTCCGACCGATAAAGATCTTCGTAGAAAATGTAGGAGCCAATATGAGCATCCAGGTTCCGCTATTGGTTATTGACCAGAGACATGTCTCGGTCATGTCCACATTGTTCTCGAACCCATAGGGTCCGCACGCTTAACATTACGATGACAATTTCATTATGAGTTTGTATATTTTGATGTACTGAAGGTTGTTCGGAGTCCCGGATATGATCACAGACATGACGAGGAGTCTCGAAATGGTCAAGACATGAAGATTGTATATTGGAAGCCTATGTTTGGACATCAGAAGTGTTCCGGGTGAAATCGGCATTTTACCGGAGTACCGAGAGGTTACCGGAACCCCCCGGTAACCTAATGGTCCTTAATGGGCCTAGTGGAGGAAGTGGAGAGGAGGCCAAGGGGCAGCCGCGCGCCCCTTCCCCCCATTCCGAATTGGACAAGGAGGGGGGTCGGCACCCCCCCTTTTCCTTTTCCCTCTCCCTCCTTCCCCCCAAGTCCTAGTCCAACATGGAAAGGGGGGGAGTCCTACTCCCAGGAGGAGCAGGACTCCTCCTGATGCCCTTTGCCTGGCCGCACCTCCTCCCCCTTGCTCCTTTATATACAGGGGCAGGGGGGCACCCCAGACACAACAGTTGATCATTAATCTCTTAGCCGTGTGCGGTGCCCCCCTCCACTATAGTCCTCGATAATATTGTAGTGGTGCTCAGGCGAAGCCCTGCGACAGTAGAAAATCAAGATCGTCACCACGCCATCGTGCTGATGGAACTCTTCCCCAACATTCTGCTGGATCGGAGTCCGGGGATCGTCATCGAGCTGAACGTGTGCTAGAACTCGGAGGTGCCGTAGTTTCGGTGCTTGATCGGTCGGGCCGTGAAGACGTACGGCTACATCAACCGCGTTGTGCTAACTCTTCCGCTTTCGGTCTACGAGGGTACGTGGACAACACTCTCCCCTCTTGTTGCTATGCATCACCATGATCTTGCGTGTGCGTAGGAATTTTTTTGAAATTACTACGTTCCCCAATAGTGGCATCCGAGTCTAGGTTTTATGCGTTGATGTTGTGCACAAGTAGAACACAAGTGAGTTGTGGGCAATATAAGTCATACTGCTTACCAGCATGTCATACTTTGGTTCGGCGGTATTGTTGGATGAAGCGGCCTGGACCGACATTACGCGTACGCTTACGCGAGACTGGTTCTACCGACGTGCTTTGCACACAGGTGGCTGGCGGGTGTCAGTTTCTCCAATTTTAGTTGAACCAAGTGTGGCTACGCCCGGTCCTTGCGAAGGTTAAAACAGCACCAACTTGACAAACTACCGTTGTGGTTTTGATGCGTAGGTAAGAACGGTTCTTGCTTAAGCCCGTAGCAGCCACGTAAAACTTGCAACAACAAAGTAGAGGACGTCTAACTTGTTTTTGCAGGGCATGTTGTGATTGTATATGGTCAAGACATGATGCTAAATTTTATTGTATGAGATGATCATGTTTTGTAACCGAGTTATCGACAACTGGCAGGAGCCATATGGTTGTCGCTTTATTGTATGCAATGCAATTGCGCTGTAATTCTTTAGTTTATCACTAAGCGGTAGCGATAGTCGTGGAAGCATAAGATTGGCGAGACGACAACGATGCTACGATGGTGATCAAGGTGTCGCGTCGGTGATGATGGTGATCATGACGGTGCTTCGGAGATGGAGATCACAAGCACAAGATGATGATGGCCATATCATATCACTTATATTGATTGCATGTGATGTTTATCTTTTTATGCATCTTATCTTGCTTTGATTGACGGTAGCATTATAAGATGATCTCTCACTAATTATCAAGAAGTGTTCTCCCTGAGTATGCACCGTTGCCAAAGTTCATCGTGCCCAGACACCACGTGATGATCGGGTGTGATAAGCTCTACGTCCATCTACAACGGGTGCAAGCCAGTTTTGCACACGCGGAATACTCGGGTTATACTTGACGAGCCTAGCATATGCAGATATGGCCTCGGAACACGGAGACCGAAAGGTCGAGCGTGAATCATATAGTAGATATGATCAACATAATGATGTTCACCATTGAAGACTAATCCATTTCACATGATGATCGGTTATGGTTTAGTTGATTTGGATCACGTGATCACTTAGAAGATTAGAGGGATGTCTATCTAAGTGGGAGTTCTTAAGTAATATGATTAATTGAACTTAAATTTATCATGAACTTAGTCCCTGATAGTATCTTGCTTATTTATGTTGATTGTAGATAGATGGCCCGTGCTGTTGTTCCGTTGAATTTTAATGCGTTCCTTGAGAAAGCAAAGTTGAAAGATGATGGTAGCAATTACACGGACTGGGTCCGTAACTTGAGGATTATCCTCATTGCTGCACAGAAGAATTACGTCCTGGAAGCACCGCTGGGTGTCAGGCCTGCTGCTGGAGCAACACCAAATGTTATGAACGTCTGGCAGAGCAGAGCTGATGACTACTCAATAGTTCAGTGTGCCATGCTTTACGGCTTAGAATCGGGACTTCAACGACGTTTTGAACGTCATGGAGAATATGAGATGTTCCAAGAGTTTAAGTTAATATTTCAAGCAAATGCCCGGATTGAGAGATATGAAGTCTCCAATAAGTTCTATAGCTGCAAGATGGAGGAGAACAGTTCTGTCAGTGAGCATATACTCAAAATGTCTGGGTATAATAATCACTTGATTCAATTGGGAGTTAATCTTCCAGATGATTGCGTCATTGACATAATTCTCCAATCACTGCCACCAAGCTACAAGAGCTTCGTGATGAACTATAATATGCAAGGGATGAATAAGACTATTCCCGAGCTCTTCGCAATGCTAAAAGTTGCGGAGGTAGAAATCAAGAAGGAGCATCAAGTGTTGATGGTCAACAAGACCACCAGTTTCAAGAAAAAGGGCAAAGGGAAGAAGAAGGGGAACTTCAAGAAGAACAGTAAGCAAGTTACTGCTCAGGAGAAGAAACCCAAATCTGGACCTAAGCTTGAAACTGAGTGCTTCTACTGCAAGCAGACTGGACACTGGAAGCGGAACTGCCCCAAGTATTTGGCGGATAAGAAGGATGGCAAGGTGAACAAAGGTATATGTGATATACATGTTATTGATGTGTACCTTACTAGAGTTCGCAGTAGCACCTGAGTATTTGATACTGGTTCTGTTTCTAACATTTGCAACTCGAAACAGGGACTACGGATTAAGCGAACACTAGCAAAGGACGAGGTGACGATGCGCGTGGGAAATGGTTCCAAAGTCGATGTGATCGCAGTCGGCACGCTACCTCTACATCTACCTCCGGGATTAGTTTTAGACCTAAATAATTGTTATTTGGTGCCAGCGTTGAGCATGAACATTGTATCTGGATCTTTTTTGATGCGAGACGGTTATTCATTTAAATCAGAGAATAATGGTTGTTCTATTTATATGAGTAATATCTTTTATGGTCATGCACCCTTGAAGAGTGGTCTATTTTTCATGAATCTCGATAGTAGTGATACACATATTCATAATGTTGAAACCAAAAGATGCAGAGTTGATAATGATAGTTCAACTTATTTGTGGCACTGCCGTTTAGGTCCTATCGGTGTAAAGCGCATGCAGAAACTCCATACTGATGGACTTTTGGAATCACTTGATTATGAATCACTTGGTACTTGCGAACCGTGCCTCATGGGCAAGATGACTAAAACGCCGTTCTCCGGTACTATGGAGAGAGCAACGGATTTGTTGAAAATCATACATACAGATGTATGTGGTCCGATGAATATTGAGGCTCGTGGCGGATATCATTATTTTCTCACATTCACAGATGATTTAAGCAGATATGGGTATATCGACTTAATGAAACATAAGTCTGAAACATTTGAAAAGTTCAAAGAATTTTAGAGTGAAGTTGAAAATCATCGTAACAAGAAAATAAAGTTTCTATGATCTGATCGTGGAGGAGAATATTTGAGTTACGAGTTTGGTCTACATTTGAAACAATGCGGAATAGTTTCGCAACTCACGCCACCCGGAACACCACAGCGTAATGGTGTGTCCGAACGTTGAAATCGTACTTTACTAGATACGGTGCGATCTATGATGTCTCTTACAGATTTACCGCTATCATTTTGGGGTTATGCTTTAGAGACGGCTGCATTCACGTTAAATAGGGCACCATCGAAATCCGTTGAGACGACGCCTTATGAACTGTGGTTTGGCAAGAAACCAAAGTTGTCGTTTCTGAAAGTTTGGGGTTGCGATGCTTATGTGAAAAAGCTTCAACCTGATAAGCTTGAACCCAAATCGGAGAAATGTGTCTTCATAGGATACCCAAAGGAAACTGTTGGGTACACCTTCTATCACAGATCCGAAGGCAAGACTTTCGTTGCTAAGAATGGATCCTTTCTAGAGAAGGAGTTTCTCTCGAAAGAAGTGAGTGGGAGGAAAGTAGAACTTGATGAGGTAACTGTACCTGCTCCCTTGTTGTAAAGTAGTACATCACAGAAACCAGTTTCTGTGACACCTACACCAATTAGTGAGGAAGCTAATGATAATGATCATGAAACTTCAGATCAAGTTACTACCGAACCTCGTAGATCAACCAGAATAAGATCCGCACCAGAGTGGTCCGGTAATCCTGTTCTGGAAGTCATGCTACTAGATCATGATGAACCTACGAACTATGAAGAAGCGATGGTGAGCCCAGATTCCGCAAAATGGCTAGAAGCCATGAAATCTGAGATGGGATCCATGTATGAGAACAAAGTGTGGACTTTGGTTGACTTGCCCGTTGATCGGCAAGCAATTGAGAATAAATGGATCTTCAAGAAGAAGACTGACGCTGACGGTAATGTTACTGTCTACAAAGCTTGACTTGTTGCAAAAGGTTTTTGACAAGTTCAAGGGATTGACTACGATGAGACCTTCTCACCCGTAGCGATGCTTAAGTCTGTCCGAATCATGTTAGCAATTGCATCATTTTATGATTATGAAATTTCGCAAATGGATGTTAAAACTGCATTACTGAATGGATTTCTGGAAGAAGAGTTGTAAATGATGCAGCCAGAACGTTTTGTCGATCGAAAGGGAGCTAACAAAGTGTGCAAGCTCCAGCGATCCATTTATGGACTGGTGCAAGCCTCTCGGGGTTGGAATAAACGCTTTGATAGTGTGATCAAAGCATTTGGTTTTGTACAGACTTTTGGAGAAGCCTGTATTTACAAGAAAGTGAGTGGGAGCTCTGTAGCATTTCTGATATTATATGTGGATGACATATTATTTATTGGAAATGATATAGAATTTCTGGATAGCATAAAGGGATATTTGAATAAGAGTTTTTCAATGAAAGACCTCGGTGAAGCTGCTTACATATTGGGCATTAAGATCTATAAAGATAGATCAAGACGCTTAATTGAACTTTCACAAAGCACATACCTTGACAAAGTTTTGAAGAAGTTCAAAATGGATCTAGAAAAGAAAGGGTTCTTGCCTGTGTTACAAGGTGTGAAGTTGAGTAAGACTCAATGTCCGACCACCGCAGAAGATAGAGAGAAAATGAAAGATGTTCCCTATGCTTCAACCATAGGCTCTATCATGTATGCAATGCTGTGTACCAGACCTGATGTGTGCCTTGCTATAAGTCTAGCAGGGAGGTACCAAAGTAATCCTGGAGTGGATCACTGGACAACGGTCAAGAACATCCTAAAGTACCTGAGAAGGACTAAGGATATGTTTCTCGTATATGGAGGTGACAAAGAGCTCATCGTAAATGGTTACGTTGATGCAAGCTTTGACACTGATCCGGACGATTCTAAATCGCAAACCGGATACGTGTTTATATTGAATGGTGGAGCTATTAGTTGGTGCAGTTCTAAACAAAGCGTCATGGCGGGATCTACATGTGAAGCGGAGTACATAGCTGCTTCGGAAGCAGCAAATGAAGGAGTCTGGATGAAGGAGTTCATATCCGATCTAGGTGTCATACCTAGTGCATCGGGTCCAATGAAAATCTTTTGTGACAATACTGGTGCAATTGCCTTGGCGAAGGAATCCAGATTTCACAAGAGAACCAAGCACATTAAGAGACGCTTCAATTCCATTCAGGATTTAGTCCAAGTGGGAGACATAGAAATTTGCAAGATACATACAGATCTGAATGTTGCAGACCCGCTGACTAAGCCTCTTCCACGAGCAAAACATGATCAACACCAAGGCTCCATGGGTGTTAGAATCATTACTGTGTAATCTAGATTATTGACTCTAGAGCAAGTGGGAGACTGAAGGAAATATGCCCTAGAGGCAATAATAAAGTTATTATTTATTTCCTTATATCATGATAAATGTTTATTATTCATGCTAGAATTGTATTAACCGGAAACATAATACATGTGTGAATACATAGACAAACAGAGTGTCACTAGTATGCCTCTACTTGACTAGCTCGTTGATCGAAGATGGTTATGTTTCCTAGCCATAGACATGAGTTGTCATTTGATTAACGAGATCACATCATTAGGAGAATGATGTGATTGACTTGACCCATTCCATAAGCTTAGCACTTGATCGTTTAGTTTGTTGCTATTGCTTTCTTCATAACTTATACATGTTCCTATGACTATGAGATTATGCAACTCCCGTTTACTGGAGGAACACTTTGTGTGCTACCAAACGTCACAACGTAACTGGGTGATTATAAAGGTGCTCTACAGGTGTCTCCAAAGGTACTTGTTGGGTTGGCGTATTTCGTGATTAGGATTTGTCACTTCGACTGTCGGAGAGGTATCTCTGGGCCCTCTCAGTAATGCACATCACTTAAGCCTTGCAAGCATTGCAACTAATGAGTTAGTTGCGGGATGATGTATTACGGAACGAGTAAAGAGACTTGCCGGTAACGAGATTGAACTAGGTATTGAGATACCGACGATCGAATCTTGGGCAAGTAACATACCGATGACAAAAGGAACAACGTATGTTGTTATGCGGTCTGACCGATAAAGATCTTCGTAGAAAATGTAGGAGCCAATATGAGCATCCAGGTTCCGCTATTGGTTATTGACCAGAGACATGTCTCGGTCATGTCTACATTGTTCTCGAACCCGTAGGGTCCGCACGCTTAACATTACGATGGCAGTTTCATTATGGGTTTATATATTTTGATGTACCGAAGGTTGTTCGGAGTCCCGGATATGATCACGGACATGACGAGGAGTCTCGAAATGGTCGAGACATGAAGATTGATATATTGGAAGCCTATGTTTGGACATCAGAAGTGTTCTGGGTGAAATCGGCATTTTACCGGAGTACCGGGAGGTTACCGAAACCCCCCGGTAACCTAATGGGCCTTAATGGGCCTAGTGGAGGAAGTGGAGAGGAGGCCAAGGGGCAGCCGCGCGCCCCTTCCCCCCCAGTCCGAATTGGACAAGGAGGGGGGTCGGCGCCCCCCCTTTTCCTTTTCCCTCTCTCTCCTTCCCCCCAAGTCCTAGTCCAACATGGAAAGGGGGGAGTCCTACTCCCATGAGGAGTAGGACTCCTCCTGGCGCGCCCCTTGCCTGGCCGCACCTCCTCCCCCTTGATCCTTTATATACAGTGGCAGGGGGCACCCCAGACACAACAGTTGATCATTGATCTCTTAGCCGTGTGCGGTGCCCCCCTCCACTATAGTCCTCGGTAATATTGTAGTGGTGCTTAGGCGAAGCCCTGCGACAGTAGAACATCAAGATCATCACCACGCCGTCGTGCTGACGGAACTCTTCCCCGACATTCTGCTGGATCGGAGTCCGGGGATCGTCATCGAGCTGAACGTGTGCTAGAACTCGGAGGTGCCGTAGTTTCGGTGCTTGATCGGTCGGGCCGTGAAGACGTATGACTACATCAACCGCGTTGTGCTAACGCTTCCGCTTTCGGTCTACGAGGGTACGTGGACAACACTATCCCCTCTCGTTGCTATGCATCACCATGATCTTGCGTGTGCGTAGGAATTTTTTTGAAATTACTACGTTCCCCAACAATCACTCCTTAGCCTTGGTATGATTTCTGGATTGATCACCTTCTGAGAGATTGCATTGAGGAATGCACATAGCTTCACAATGGCTAATCGGATGTTTTTCGGTAGAAGCCCCCTCAATGCAACCGGAAGCAATTGTGTCGTAATCACGTGGCAGTCATGAGACTTTAGGTTCTGGAACTTTTTCTCTAGCATATTTATTATTCCCTTTATATTTGACGAGAAGCCAGTCATGACCTTCATACTGAGCAGGCATTCAAAGAAGATTTCTTTCTCTTCTTTCGTAAGAGTGTAGCTGGCAGGACCTTTATACTGCTTCAGAGGCAATGCCGTCTTTTTCGTGCAAACGTTGCAGGTCCTCCCGTGCCTCAGATGTATCTTTTGTCTTCCCATACATGCCCAAGAAGCCTAGCAGGTTCACGCAAAGGTTCTTCATCACGTGCATCACGTTGATTGAAGAGCGGACCTCTAGGTCTTTCCGGTAGGGTAGGTCCCAAAATATAGATTTCTTCTTCCACATGGGTGCGTGTCCCTCAGTGTCATTCAGAACAGCTAGTCCGTCGGGACCCTTTCCAAAGATTATGTGTAAATCATTGACCACAGCAAGTACGTGATCACCGGTATGCATGGCGGGCTTCTTCCGGTGATCTGCCTCGCCTTTGAAATGCTTGCCTTTCTTTCGACATTGATGGTTGGTCGGAAGAAATCGACGATGGCCCTGGTACACATTCTTCCTGCATTTGTCCAGGTATATATATACTTTCAGTTTCTTCTAAACAGTGCGTGCATGCGTGGTATCCCTTATTTGTCTGTCCTGAAAGGTTACCGAGAGCGGGCCAATCGTTGATGGTTACAAACAGCAACGTGTGCAGGTTAAATTCCTCCTGTTTGTGCTCATCCGACGCACGTACACCGTTTCCATTCCACAACTGTAAAAGTTCTTCAACTAATGGCCTTAGGAACACATCAATGTCGTTGCCGGGTTGCTTAGGGCCTTGGATGAGAATTGGCATCATAATGAACTTCCGCTTCATGCACATCCAAGGAGGAAGTTTATACATACATAGAGTCACGGGCCAGGTGCTGTGATTGCTGCTCTGCTCCCTGAAAGGATTAATGCCATCCGCGCTTAAACCAAACCATATGTTCCTTGGGTCACTTGCAAACTCAGGCCAGTAATTTCTCTCGATTTTTCTCCACTGCGACCCGTCAGCGGGTGCTCTCAACTTCCCGTCTTTCTTACAGTCCTCACTGTGCCATCGCATCAACTTGGCATGCTCTTCGTTTCTGAATAGACGTTTCAACCGTGGTATTATAGGAGCATACCACATCACCTTCGCAGGAAACCTCTTCCTGGGGGGCTCTCCGTCAACACCACCAGGGTCATCGCTCGTCTGATCTTATACCGCAATGCACCGCATACGGGGCATGCGTTCAGATCCTTGTACGCACCGCTGTAGAGGATGCAGTCATTAGGGCATGCATGTATCTTCTGCACCTCCAATCCCAGAGGGCATACGACCTTTCTTTGCTGCCTATGTATTGTCGGGCAATTCGTTATCCTTTGGAAGCTTCTTCTTCAATATTTTCAATAGCTTCTCAAATCCTTTGTCAGGCATAGCATTCTCTGCCTTCCACTGCAGCAATTCCAGTACGGTACCGACCTTTGTGTTGCCATCTTCGCAATTGGGGTACATCCCTTTTTTGTGATCCTCTAACATGCGATCGAACTTCCGCTTCTCCTTTTGACTTTCGCATTGCGTCCTTGCATCGACAATGACCCGACGGAGATCATCATCATCGGGCACATCGTCTGGTTCCTCATGATCTTCAGCAGCTTCCCCCGTTGCAGCATCATTGGGCACATCGTCTGGTTCCTCTTGATCTTCAGCAGCTTCCCCCGTTGCAGTATCACTGTATTTAGGGGGCACATAGTTGTCATCATCCTCTTCTTCTTCGCAGTCTTCCATCATAACCCCTATTTCTTCGTGCCTCGTCCAAACATTATAGTGTGGCATGAAACCATTGTAAAGCAGGTGGGTGTGAAGGATTTTCCGGTCAGAGTAAGATTTCGTATTCCCACATTTAGGGCATGGACAACACATAAAACCATTCTGCTTGTTTGCCTCAGCCACTTCGAGCAAAGCATGCACGCCCTTAATGTACTCGGAGGTGTGTCTTTCACCGTACATCCATTGCCGGTTCATCTACGTGCATTATATATAATTAAGTGTGTCAAAAACCATTACAGAACATCATGAATAGATAATTAAGTGACCAAATTAATAGAAGTTCATCATCACATTAAAACCAAAGTACATACATAGTTCTCATCTAACAACATATAGCTCTCCACATCATCTAATTAATTAAACCATACATTGAAACTATGTAAAACATTTCAATGCGAAAACAAATGCGATCATAATCGCAACCAAGGTAACAATTGATCCAACGACATAATGATACCAAGCCTCGGTATGAATGGCATATTTTCTAATCTTTCTCATCTTCAACCGCATTGCATCCATCTTGATCTTGTGATCATCGACGACATCCGCAACATGCAACTCCAATATCATCTTCTCCTCCTCAACTTTTTTATTTTTTCCTTCAAGTAATTGTTTTCTTCTTCAACTAAATTTAACCTCTCGACAATAGGGTCGGTTGGAATTTTCGGTTCAACTACCTCCTAGATAAATAAAATCTATGTCACGTTGGTCGGCATAATTGTCATAAATAATAAATGAACCAAATAGTTATAAAAAGATAATATATACCACATCCGAATCATAGCCAGGACGAGGGCCGACGGGGGCGGATACCAAAACCATCGCACTATATAATAACAAGCAATAATAAAAGTAAGAAAATTAGACAAGTATCTATCTAAAGTAAGAATTTTTTCTTTTAGAAAGAAAATAAGAACAAGAGGCTCACCACGGTGGTGCCGGCGACGAGATTGGTGCGGGTGATCGACGGCGGTGAAGACGGGAATGGGACGTGACGGGCCGCTAAACCTAGACAAATCTTGAGGAAAATGGAGCTTTGAGGTCGAGCTTCGAGAGGAGAAAGCTTAACTAGTGTGGCTCGGGCATTTCATCGAACACCTCATGTGCATAGGAGGTGAGCTAGAGCACCACAAAGCCCTCCCCTCGCCGGCCAGAGAAAAACAGAGCACTGGGGTGCTCTGCTCGCGGGCGAGGGGTATATATAGGCACCTCATTGGTCCCGGTTTGTGGCATGAACCGGGACTAAAGGGAAGCCTGTGGTTCCGGTTCAAGCCACCAACCGGGACCAATGATGGTGGGCTAGGAGCGAGGCCCATTGGTCCCGGTTCGTCCCACCAATCGGGACCAAAGGGGCATGATGAACCGGGACCAATGCCCCCACAAGGCCCGGCAGGCCCCTGGCCTCACGAACCGGGACCAATGCCCCCATGGGTCCCGGTTCTAGACTGAACTGGGACTAATGGGCTGACCCGGCCTGAACCAAAGCCCTCTTTTCTACTAGTGTTAATGTTCCAGCCAAGGCGAGAGCATCTAATAAACACAACTATGGTTATTTTGCTGACTCTGAAAAATTACATCATACAAGTTCTTCTCTTATGCATATTACTTCACTAGTTGGCATTGATTTAGTTTGTTCTATTGATATGATAGAACACAACCTAGACATTATTACTAGCAAATTAAGGCTAGGGGTGATTTAGTCTAGCAAAGCTTGACTAAGAACTCTTTACCATCCTGCCCTGGCTCACCAGAAGCTATGGATACTGGTGATGCTTCCCTCAGTGAGCTGTGTTATGATAATGAGTATGCCGATGCTCAAATTGAAGGAGACTATTTTGCAAGAATTAAAAAGAGTTTTTCTAGTGAGAAAATAATAGAAACAGTTCACCAATGCATGGTTGTGTGAAACACACTGTTTCCACGAGAGATTCCCAGCGATTAGGGGTGGGCATAAAAACCGATAAACCGAAGACCGAACCGATGCCGAAACCGAATAAACCGAAATTTCAGTTTTTTTGGCTAATACAGAAAAATTCGGTTTTCACACCTGCTAACGGAACTAAATTTGCTCGGTTCGGTAGTACCCAAGTCAACCGAACAAAAAACCGAGCGAATCTGAAGGTGGTGAACGAATAGTCAAATCAGCTTGTTCTCCCGCGCCAGAATAAAATATCGCGCGCCAGATCGTGCGTGCAACAGAAGCGCATGTAGCTTTTATTTATCGAGACAAGGAGCGCATGCAGCTGGTTGGATCAGTCCAAAGGGGTGATATTTTATTGCGAAATAATACTACATGCATGGCCCAAGCAGACTAAGCCGTTGTGGGCTTTTTTTATAGTGCGATGAGGCCGCTGTATGGCTGTACGTGCGTACCTACGGAACTACAATGCCTCAAAAAAAAAGAAAAACCTACAGATGCCTCAAAAAAAAACCTACAGAACCACGAGCGCTGCCGGTTGTTGTTTAGTCCCGCCTCGGCCGGCCATGCACGTGCCAGGCACGCGGCTCAAAATCTTTTAGCATATTCGGTAAAAACCGAATACCAAACCGAAAGCTCGGTTAACTGAATTTTCGGTTAGCTATTTTAAGATGTATTTTTCGGTTTTTAACTTTGGAAACCGAATTTACGAGAACACTGAACGGTAGAAACCGACATTTCGGTTTATACCGAATGCCAGGCCTACCAACGATGTTTTGTGAATGAATCAAATGTCAAAAGATAATTGGACTTTCTGGAATTGCATGAGACCTAGAAAAAAAAAATTCAAAAAAAAAGCTGCATGCATTAGGTGGTGGAAAGGAAATTAGCAGGCACTAGTCCCCTCCAAGAGGGAGATCGTGTGGAATCCTGGTTGGAATTAGCAATGCCATATTTAAGACTTCACAAATTGAGATTGGGGAGTAATCTGTCAGAATTACTTCATTTGACAAAACAAGATTTTTTTGGTGGAGTTTGTTTACTATATATGGTGATTCCAACCTGTGAGGAAAGCAACCTTCTTAGCTGAATCTCTAGAGTTTATCTTGATAATCCACCTGCCTTGTCTAGTTGGTGGGGATTTCAACCTATAATAGAAATGAATCTGAGACAAATAAAACCAAATAGCATTTACCATTGGAGCTTTGCAATGCAATCATAGAGGATGCTGATTTAAGAGAATTTATTTTACTTGGTATGAATTATACATGGGACAATCTCTTAGAAAACCCTACCTCCGGAAAACTTGACAATGTTTTATTTTGGCTTGATTGGGAAGAACACTACCCTCTCACCATTCTCACTTCCAGATCATACACCACTTCTTCTATACATACGCTAGGACTCGTACTAATAAAAAAAATCCATGTCTAGGACGTTGCATGGATAGAGCCAATCATATAATAGTTCAAACACAGTGGATAACTTTCCTAGCTCATATTCTTTAATCTATTTAGGCATCTATTGAGTGTGGTTTTTGTACCCACGGTGCACCCATTTAAAAAAACATATCAAAACACTTCAAAAAAAATTCTGAAACTTCGTGGGAATGTTCATCAACAAATGTTATGAGTGCTTGCATAGTTTGGTGGTCAAATAACATCCGAGGAACTCTGTACAAAAAAGACAAAATCACTAAAAATTAGTCAAAATATGAGTGCATTGTTTGAGCAAAATTTTGTAATTTTGTCTTTTTTGTACAAAGCTCCTCGAATGTTATTTGACCACCAAACTTTGCAAGCGCCCATAACATTTATTGATGAACATTGCCACAAAAATCCAGATTTTTAAAAGTGTTTTGATATGTTTTCTTGTGTGGGTGCACCGAAGGTGGGTGCAACCACTACTTTTCCTTTTTTTTGAGGGGAGCCACTACTTTTCCTTGTTCCTTATATAGTTCTACATGCTTACAATAAGAACTTGTAGATCTTGTCAAACCCTCTTATTTCAGCGGGATCCTAAAGGAAATTGAGAGTGATGAAGGTACTCATTTTACAAAACACCGAAAGGAAACATTAACATTTGATGGACACATGTAATCTTCAAATTATAGTCATTCCCATTGCTATCCTGATCATGTCACCTCAGAGTTCCTAGTGAAGAACTATAACATATGCATACAACTTGTAGGTATGAACCAAACATATAGATATTCAAGAAAAGAAATATAGTTCAAATCTGATATCATATCACTCGGTCCATACTGACAAGCATTACACATAACAAAGTCATAGCAACATCAATCACATAACTACAATGACACTCAACATCAATCCATGATAAATCTTACAACTATTACATGATGGATCTCATCCAATTCCATCCACTTCATGTGTCTACAGAAGATTACTCACACATGACTATCGATGATCCTCTATCGGGAGCTCAAATCTTTCTCTAGACGGCCCTCCGGCAAGATGAAAAGAGGCGGCGTTTGTCGCCGCTTCAAAGAAAATTAAGGGAAATGATTCTCTTTGTTTTTGTGACAAAAAAGGCTAAATAGGCAAAAGAGGTCAACCAGAGGAAGCCTATAGGTCCCACATGCCCCTGTGTTGCGTCCCAAGGCTAGGGCATGCGAGCCCTATGGGCCACCCCTGGCCGGTCTCTAGCTTTGTGGCTCTTTTCCTCCCAAAATCCCAAAAGTGAATTTTCTCATTTTTGGCAAACTTTATGTTTCTGGAAAAATACAACACCAGGGCAATTATGTCAAAAATAGCGTTATTCGGTTAGTTCTTACTCAAACTGTGCAAGATAGAGAACAAATTGTAGCAAAGATGATTTTACTGTTCATCACGATTCCAAACAGGTTTAGTTTTTCTGAACATTCCGGTAAATTTTAGATTAAGTATAAAATTTTAATTGTTTATAATACTTTGAACCTCCCCAGCATATTGTATTTTTGAGAACTTCCAAAAACTACTATGAATTATAGTATTCATGTCGGTCTTTTTTTTGTAGCGAGGCCTCATTCAGGATCGACCCGGAGGCGCAGCTGACATGATAGCGGCGTCATGGGTAGAGGAGAGTCAAAGATTGATGGGTTCGAGTAGGGGTTGTGGGATCGCAGGAGAAAACTCGGTTCCTAAAGAGGTTTAGAGGGATGGTTGGAGTGACGGCTGCACGACGACTGGCGTGGCTCAGGCAAGATAGAGTGGCATGGCGTCAGTGGTAGCACCGCCAGGGACTGAGATCCAGTGACTTCACTTGGTGAAGTCACGTTGCAACTTTAGGCTCTTCATCTCCATCCAAAACAGATCCAATGGTCCATATCACACAAAGGCAAAAGCCCTCAGCACTTAGCAGTTTTGGATAGTGCAGGCTGAAGAAAAGAGTTCGCGGGAATATGCTCCGCTCTCGCGTGCCGCGCCGGCATCTCGGACAGGGAGACGGCGCTGCTCCGCCGCATCAGAGAGGAAGGGGAATCGTACCACACCGCAACATCTGGGAGAGAGAGCAAGGGACTTGCGCCGGCCGCCGCATCGGAGAGGATCCGCGCGGCCGCGCCGGCCGCCGCATTGAAGAGGAAAAGGAGCCGCGCGGCCGCACCATCGCTGGAGGAGAGGGAGAGGCGGGCTGCCGCCGGAGGAGTGGGAAGGCCACGCGTGCCGCCGTCGCCGTCGGACCTCTGCCATCCCGCATCCAGTCGAGGTAATGTTTCCCCGATTCATACAGATACAGTAAGAGTTAGGTATGTACAGAGCAGTTCTTGTACAGCTTCAGTTTGAATTGCTTGGGTGCAGAATGGTAGTCAGTTTGGTTACTCATGATGCATGTACAATACAAATTGCTTGGAATAGTTTGCACGTACACTCTGATGAAATTTTGTCCTCTGATTTTAGACTTTCATTTGGAATTTCTGAAATTGAGTGCTCTCTGTTGTGCTATTTGACAGAATTCAGTGTTGTGCTTCACAATTGACTATTGTGAGATGGCAGCAATTGGCAAGGGAATACCTCAAGTTGGTATGAGATTCAGAAATGTGGATGAGGCTTGGGCATTTTGGGTTGCATATGGGGGTCACACAGGCTTTGATGTGAGAAGGAGATATGCAAACAAAAGAGTATAGGCCATTTGGTGTTTTTCTTGGGCTCAATCAGTTCAGAGAAACTACTATTTTCGGTGCTGCCTTGCTGTTTGATGAAACAAAGGACTCATTTATATGGCTATTTGAGACTTTTCTAGCTGCACATAATGGAAGACAACCTAGAACTATTTATACGGATCAAGATGCGGCAATGGGAAAAGCTATAGAGAAAGTATTCACGGAATCATATCACGGGTTGTGCACCTTTCACATTATGATGAATGCTGTCAAACATTTATCTCCAGTCAAGGGTGAAGAGAAAGATGTAGGAGAGGTCGAAGAGGAAGATGAAGGGGAGGTGGAAGAGGAATCTCATATTCTCTCTGATTTTAGTGCTTGTATGTTTGGCTATGAGGAAAAGGCAGCATTTCAAGAAGCATTTGACAACATGCGACATAAAGTGCATAAGCAAACTTGGTTAGATAGTATCTACAAAGTGAAAGAAAAATGGGCTGAATGTTATATGAGAAATGTCTTCAGTTTGGGAGTGAGAAGTACACAACTAAGTGAGAGTTTCAACAATGCGTTGAAGAACCATTTGAAATCTGATTTCCATATTGTCCGATTCTTGATGCATTTTGAGAGAACGGTTGAAGTAAAAAGAAGAAAGGAATTGGAATCTGAATATGAGGCAAGAAAAAAGTTGCCAAGAATAAAAATGTGCACTCCGATGTTGGTGCAAGCAAGCAAAGTGTACACTCCCACTATTTTTGAAGCTTTCCAAAGTGAATATGAAAGATCCATGGCTGCTTCCACTAGAGTGTTGGATGAAAATAACAAATTCGTTGTTGCTATTGGGAGGTTGCATGGTGATTTGACTTATGAGGAGGAGGAGGAGCGCATAGTGATTGGTGATCCTTTGAACCAAACAGCTTCATGTAGCTGTCAAATGTTCAAAAGGGCGGGAATATTGTGTGGAGATAGTTTGAAAGTTCTTGATTTGATGAATATAAAGACATTGCGAACACATTATGTCCTAAAGAGATGGACTAGAGAAGCATGCAATGGAAGTATACAAGATAGGCAAGGAAGGAAAAATGGTAGAAAATCCAAAATTGGAACCTCAACTTTGGTACAAAGATACGTCTCATAAATTTCATGATATGGCATATAAAATAGCCAACTCTCCTGAATGTGGTTTGTTGCTAGAAAATGCACTTGATTCTCTTTGGCCACAACTAGAGGATAAACTCAATGCATCAGCTACTAGTGCTACGAATGGATGTTCCATTGACCAAGAAAATGTTGATCCAAATGTGCAGCAAGCCAATGACTTTCTTAGTTCTGCAAAACTGAAGAAAAAGGAGGTTTCATCTAAAAATTTAAGGAGAAAGCAAACTTGGTTTGATAAGTTACGCAAGGGGCGAAAGCAACCTAAATCAGCGGCAACAACAAAAAAAGAAGCAAAGGTCAGCTGCAGTATGTATGTACTATCTGTTCTTATTCATTCCTAAACTAACAAAATGATTTTTCATTTACATTGGCAGCAACAACAACAAAAGAAAAAAGACAGTGTGCAGCCTCAAGTGCAAGTGGAGAATGATGGCACAAACAAAGGAGGGAGTCCCATGGGAGAAAGTGAGAAGCGTCAAGAATACAATGCAATCGACAGCTTTACCAAGCTTTCGACAACTTCACGAGTTGACGATGATATCTTCATGATGATCTGATCTAGTATGTTCAAAGTTGCTAGGTAGTATTTTGGACAGGGTTAACTATAGCATTTTGGGAATTAACCAGTCTTTTTTGGCCTAAGTGTACAAGTGAAATGGCCTGCTTTTGTGCACTTGAATGATTACTCGACATTGGCATTTCTTGCTGTAGCATTTGGATGTTCTATTATGCAGCCTTTCAATGTCAAATGCCACTCTATATCTGTTTCATGAGTATTGTCAGTCAAAAATATGTATGTGCATGTATGAACTTTTTAGTTCAGCTAAGTGGAAGGTACAGCCAAATGATAACCTTGCTTCATGTATGTTGAAACGCCTATAGACCTATAGTTTATATATTCAGAAATGAAGATTAGATAGTTGGCATGTAATCTGTTTTAACTGAATCCTACGATGAGTCTTCTGTCGCTGCTGGGCTGCAAAACTGACCAAGTGCTGAGGCTTTTGCCTTTGTGTGATATGGATTATTGGATCTGTTTTAGATGGAGATGAAGAGCCTAAAGTTGCAACGTAACTTCACCAAGTGAAGTCACTGATCTGAGTCCCACCGGCAGCTGTGGATGGCCGCAACAGATGATTAAGCTGACATTGTTTGGTGGCAACAATAGAAAGGGATCTGTACTCAGATCGCTTAGTATATGGTACCCGAAAAAAACCTTTCTCTCGCCTGGGCCGCTCCCGCGGGCGGCAGGACGAAAACCTAGCCGCCGCCCGCCAGCATCCCCTCCCCGCCGCCGCCGGAGGGCGCTGCCGGGCGAAGCCTGGCTGGCGTCTGCGGCGGCGGGGTTCCTCTCCCTCCTCCCTGGTGTCCTGTGGCGTGAGAGACAAAATCTGGCAAGGCGCCCGGTGCTCGCGCAGGGCGGCGCGGCGGCGACCCGGGCGGCTGTGCGACGGGCGCAGCTGTGCGGCGGAGCGGCGGCGGCTGCGTGGAGTTGGTGGCGGGGCGTGCTGGCGCGTCGGGGGCGGTGGGGTAGCAGGCTGCGGCGGTGGCTTCGTTAGATCCGGCGGGAGGCGACGAGGGCTGCGGCGGCGCGGGCTGGGGGGCTACCGGCTTGGCTGGGCCCGCCCTTGGCGTGGTGGGGCGTGGGCGGCTGACACGGCCACGGCTTCGCTGGTCGGACGGCAGGGACGTGCTTGGCGGCCTCCATTGGTGGCCTTGGGCGCGGATCTGTCGGGCTGTGTGTCTACTGGACCTTGGCAGGGCGTGCGTGCGCCTTGCCGTGGTTCGGGTCGGTCGTCGCGCGGTGGTGGCACTTGCCGGTGAGGCGGCCACCGCGGCTCTGGTGGCGGTGGTTGGCGTTCGGCGGCAGGGGTGCGGGTGGTGGTGCTCCTTTCTTCTCTTAGATCCGGGCCGGTGGCGTGGGCGTCTCCCGCCGCGGAGATGGCCAGAACTTGGGGCTCGTGCTCGGGCGGACCAGCTTGGGGCCCGGGATGGGTCGGAGCTTCGGCTCCGGGTAGGCGAAGGTGGGCGCGGTCCAGGTGGTGCCCGCGAGTAGTGGGAGTCATCTCCTTGCGGGTATAGTGGTTGATGGTGGTGGTCGAGACAATGCTCATTTGTCAGGCAGGTCGGAGCCAAAGGCCACGGGCATGGCGTCGTGGGAGTCAGCTTGGTGACGGCCGTCAGTAGCCATGGGGTTGTGTCTCCCCCGGTCAACTGGGACTAGGTGGGGACACAGGCGTGGGCGCCTCCGACACTGGAGGCGCCGACCCAGACTCCGTGGCTAATGCCGGGCTAGGAGTGAAAGGAGTCATCTTTCACTCTTCCTACCGTGGTGGGTGCTCCGTGATGTGGATGGGGGCGGTGTCTGCGACATGGATGCCGGGGTGGCGACCCTGGATGGCGGTCCGCACGGTTGGCTCTTTGGCGGGCTTCATGACGGTGGTGGTGGCTTTTTTCTTGGTCGTGTGGGCGGCAAGAGGTGTAGCGGCGGGTAGCTCGGGTGCTCTCTGCCATTGGCAGTGGGGACGCCCCGATCCAGACCTGGCGATCGGACCTCATCGCGCGTGTCCTGGAGGCCTCATGGTGACACGATGGAGCCGCCGAGCGAAAGCTCTATGCTTTGTCGCCGACGGCGGCGACGCCTGCGGGCGCCGCTCTCTTCCTGAAGACGTCGTCGTGGTGCTCCTCTTTATGTCAGGGTTCCGGGTGAAAACCCTTGTCCATGGTGGACTCAGCAGCGGTGTCGCTTCGCGTCGTTTTCCTTCCTAAGGGCGTTGTCATGGAGTTTAGGTGTTTAGGGCATTGAGTGGCGTTGTACTCTGATCTTCCTGTGCTTTCTTTCGGTAGCGTAGTCGCGTGCGTCTTGCGTGGTCCGGTGATCTTGGGATCGGCGTTTGAGGGCTATTCCATCACCTCGTATTGTTCGGCCGTGTACTTTTTCAGTTGGTGCTTTATTTATAAAGCGGGGCGAAAGCCTGTTTCGAGAGACAGGGCAACAATAGAAAGGAGAAATCGCGACTACGCAATGAGGAAAAAATTAGAGAGGAAGAAAACAATGTGTGTTGGGAGGATGACCCTTGGATGTCGATCCAACGGTCCAAATGAAAGAAACTGAAGGTTTAAAATTTTATTGAGGGACTGTAGCATAGGTGGTCCCGTATTAGCCATGTCTAGCCTGGCTGAAGAACACGTCAACCGTAAATTCTTTCATCTGCATATGCATGAATGACGTATCTGTGCATGGGAAGCATCAGTTAGCTATCTTGGCATAGTTTTGCCAGCTCAGTCAGCAGACTATCTTTCAGGAAACTAAACAAGAAACTCTTATAACGGCCAGCAAGCGCGCCCGATGCATCATACTAAATATGTTAGTAAATCCAACCTATGGGCGGCAATCCCTAACATGCCAGCCAGCAATTTTATGTACGATTTGTTTAAGCTGAAGTGAGGAGCACCGCATGCAGCCCGGCCAGCGTATAAATTCAGTCCAAGTCGTACGATAGAGTCATAGAGCGGATACAGCGCCTGTGCTAAACCCATACAGCTCGCAGTATCTGAAGATGAGCTCGTCTGGGAAGACCTCATGGCCGGAGCTGCTCCACTGGGCTGTGGAGCCGGCGATGGAGCAGATCAAGAGCGACAGGCCGGAGCTGATGATCGAGTCGCTGCCGGTGGGCACCTACCCAGGCGTCCAGGCGGACCGCGTGCTCGTCTTCTTCAACCAGGAGGAGCTCGTCCGCCGCGTCGTGGTCATCCCCTACGTTGGCTAGCCAGCGAGTCGATCTATACTCTGAAATATGTGGTGGCGATCATCTGATCTGATCCTATAGTTATGTAAACCAAATAAATGTGCTGCCTTCGTATATAGGTTATACACAAACTAAATAAATGTACCGTCTTCATGTATGGGTTTTATATATGAAACTTCAAATAATATGGAAGTGTCTATTCATCATGTATCAAAAAAAAAATTGTTGCTAGTCAAAAATCTAGGGCGTGGTGTCATCATCCAATGGCCACCAATCAATCGTATGGTCCTCCAACACAGCCGGATTCCGCCACCCACGCGGTTGGCGGTCGCCTGACCGTTGTCCTGCCTCAACCTATCGTTGCCATCACTTAACCCCCCCCCCCCCCCCCCCTCCCCTCGACCAATTGTTCCGGCATCAGCAAGCCCCACACTCGTACCCATCAACCTACCTCCTCGCCCCCATCTGAGACGACGCCACAAGCGGTGGGCGTCGTCCGGAAATAGACCGACGCACGGAAAATATTCAACCCCCAACGATGGCGTTGCAGTCGGTGGGGCGAGAGCTTCCATGTGTTTCTCCCCCTCGATGAGCCACCAATGTCTTGAGCTTTGCATTGGACGTTATTACACATTTCACACATCCCATACCAATTTGGTCTTGCTTTAATTGCATTTCAACAAGCAATTTCAGAAGCATTACTAACACATTTCACACACTGCATCTCAGAAATACTAATGACATTTCATCGAATTATTTCAGTCATGTTTCATTGAATATCCGAGACATTTCACACAACAATTTCAGAATTTTTGTCATTTTCAGTGCAATTTGACAAATCTGTGAAATTCCACAACCAATAGAAATAGAACCAAGCTATATAGAAATAGCACACAATAATTTCAGGCATTTGTGAAATTTCACAACCATTTCAGAGGAATTAAGAATGCATTTCACACTAGTTTCAAATGCAATTTAGAAAAATTACAAATGTATTATAGTCAAATTTCAGAACTGCACAAGTACAAATGTAGCTCAAATGCGCAAAGATGTATTTTTGAGCCATGTCTGTGCAATTTCAAATACGACAAAGTGCAAACTATTCTCACCATATTTCATAGCCATTGCACAAATTACATTTCGGAAATAATTTCACCACAATTACATGCGGGAAATCCACACATATTTCAGATTAGGACAACTTCCAATTAGTTACTCAAATACTATATAACTTTCAAATATATTTCAAATTTTGCATTTCCTTCCACTGGATTCAATCGCTGATGCTCCGCCGTGGGATCACCGATGCGATTGCTCAGAATCGTGAAGCATGAGGGAGGCTGATGAGCTAGGATTCGCTAGATCCCGCTCCGCTGCCACCTTGCTCGCCCTTGCCACTGATGACACGGGGATATGGGAGAGGCTACTACAGTGATCGTGGACGCTAGATCCAAAGCTCCTTGGCATCTCAGATTAAGATCCCACTCCCCTCGATATCCCACAACCTCGACAGATGTACATAGAGAGGAAGGTGGTTGTGGCATGCAAAGATGATGACATGCCGGATACGAGAATGGATCCGCCGACCCAGTGATGGAGATGATGGACCTAACGGCGCAGACATTGTGCTCGCCATACACCTCCAGCCGCATCCGTCGAGAGACACGATGCGAAAGGAGGACAACAAAGGGGCTGCGTTGATTGTGGGGGACCAGAACACATTTGTAGATGACAGATCAATCTAAAGGTAGTAGGATCCGAATGTTGTTTGGCGATTTGATCGCTTTAGTATGACCAATGGTGACGATGGCGTTGAAGGGGCGGCCGCGAGGAGATAGCGACGATGGCAGGGTAGGTGACGTCGGATCCCATCTAGAGGCTGCGGGCGGTTTGGCGAACCTTTTTTTCTTTTTCGAATAGGCAAATCCTGTCTTTGTAGTGGAGTCACATGATATAGCAACAACTAGGTACAAAACCAAAACGGTTTCATTAGATTCAACCTAATTTTTTCCCATACTATATATATTTGATGTTATAGATATTAGCACATTTCTGTAGACTTGTGAAACTCAAACAAGTTTGACTTGGTAAAAAAAACAACTTCAAATAATTTAAACCTGAGGGAGTATATGCATGCATGACATATGCGTGCATGGGATATAGTATCAGTTAGCTAACCTGGCATTCTTTTGCCAGCTCAGTTTGCAGATTAACTCAACAAGAAACTCTGATAACATCTAAGAAGCGCGCCCGATGCATCATACTCCATACTATATACTCCCTCCGTAAACAAATATAAAAGCGTTTAGGTCACTACTTTAGTGATCTAAACGCTCTTATATTTCTTTACAGAGGAAGTATCAGGTAATCCAACAGATGGCGGATAATTACAAGAGCACCGTAACTCGGCCCAGCCTATATATTCAGTCCAACTGTCAAAGACGAGCCGGATATATAGCCTGTGCTGAACACATGCACCAGTCTCTGAAGACGGGCGATCCTGGAAAGACGTCGTGGCCGGATCTGCTCGGCGTACGTGTGGGCCCGGCAATGATGCAGATCAAGCTCGACAGGCCGGAGCTGTACATCGAGTTGCTGCCGAATGGCGGCTCCCCCGACCCGCCGGGCTTCCACTCGGTCCGTGTCTTCGTCTTGCCGTCTTCTACTACGTCGAGGGGTGTTGGACTGTATAATTTCTGTATATGTGTACGTATGTGTAACGTTGTATTCATTCATTATATATATGTGATAGGTCATTCCTAGAGGGTTGTGTCGGTTTCCCCAAACCTATTGTCTCACATGGTATCAGACTACGTCAAAAACGCTTCCGCCCAAAACCCTAACCAGCCGCATCACCTTCGCCGCCGCCTCCTTCCCAATCACGCCACCGCCGCCATGTCGTGCGCCGCCGCCTCCGCCTCCTCCAACTCCAGTTTCCTGCCGGCCTCCCTCGCGGCTCTCCTTTCTTGCCCACTGGATGCCGCCACAATGCAATCACCGATCGGGACGAGGAATGTTGGCTCCTTTTTCACGACTCAACCATCGGCCGTCTCGTCGCCTGGGCAGGCGCTAGCGGTTCACACCGCCTCCACCTCGTCCGCTTTCCCCTCGGCCATCTCGTCGCCTGGGCAGGTGCTCGCGGTTCACTCCGCCGCCGCCTCGTCCGCCTTCCCTGTTGCCGTCGACCCGCCTCTCCCGCTAGCGGCGCCCGCTTCGGCCTGGATGGCAGGCCTCTCTGCATCGGCCTCGGCACCAGTGCATCCTGCCCCCGCGGCGTCTGCGTCCATGGTGGCGCCCTCTGCCTCCATGGTGTGTTCACCTCAAGCAGTCTACTCGCCAGGATCGCCGCTGCCGCCGCCGTTTCACTTCAGCAACCTCATCACCATCAAGCTGTCATCGGACAACTACATCTTCTGGCATGTGTAGGTCCTTCCGCTTCTTGGGAGCCATTATCTGCTTGGCTACGTCGACGGTTCTCTCCCTTGTCCCCCCGCGCTGGTGGACAACGTGCACGGCCCGGTCTATAATCCGGCGCACCGTGTTTGGACAGGGCAGGAGCAGGCGAACCTCTCCTCCATCCATGGGTCGCTTACCCCGGCTATGGCCAGGCTCATCGTCTTTGCAAAGACGTCTCATGAGGCATGGACTATCTTCGAGCGCTCGTTTGCGGTGCAGTCTCAGGCTCGGGTCTCCGCGCTTTGCCGTCAGCTTGGCGAGTGTGAGAAGCTCGACTCCACGGCAACGGAGTTCTACAACAAGGTCAAAGGACTTGCCGACACGTTGGCCTCCATCGGACCGCCGCTCATCGACTCTAAGTTCAACTCCATCGTCAACGGACTTGATGAGGAGTACGGTGCCTTGGTCAGAATCATCAACGAACGGGGCAACTCGACTCCCATGATGGCACATGAGGTCTACTCCCGCCTCTTCCTCACTGAGCAACGCGTTGAGGCCCGCCGCTCCAAGGGCAGCCACGGGCCCCTCTCCGCGAACGCTGCCACCAAGGGTGGCCGCAACCCCTCCGGCTCCTCGTCCAAGGCGCCGCCTGCTGCGTCGTCCTCGTCCTCCTCGGCTCCTCCCCCGTCTGCAACTCTTCCAGGGGCGGGTGGCCGACGCGTGTGTCAACTTTGTGGCATTGAGGGGCACTGGGCCTCTAAGTGTCATAAACGCTTCCAGAAAAGCTTTCTTGGCCTTGGCAATGATGGCAAGGATACGCGCAACTATGCGCGTCAGGTTGCCATGGCTGATCGCCCGGCGCCACCGAAGCAGCAAGGGCACACTCAGTCCTACTCCATCGATCCCCACTGGTACATGGACTCTGGGGCAATGGAGCATCCGACGAGTGAGATGGGGAAGCTTCATACTCGTGAACCCTATCATGGCTCCGACAAGATCCACACCGCCAATGGAGTAGGTATGCACATCTCTCATATTGGTCAAGCATCTCTTCTCACTAGACATGCAAATAGGAGTCTTCAGCTTTGCAATATACTTAGAGTTCTATCTGTAACACGTAATCTTCTTTCAGTTCCTAAACTCACACGTGATAATAATGTGCTTTGTGAATTTCATCCTTTTGATCTTTTTATTAAGGATCGGGGCACGAGGGACATTCTTCTTGGCGAGCGTCTGTGCCAGGGCCTCTATCGTTTGGAGCATCCTGGCGTCGCTCGTTTTTTTAGTGGAGTTCAGGTATCTCCGTCATAGTGGCATGTCGTCTTGGTCATCCAGCCATTCCTGTTCATCATGTTTTGCGTCGTCATGAGCTTCCTAGCATGTCTAGTAATAAAGATGTAGAAGTGTGTGATGCTTTTCAGCAGGGGAAGAGTCATCAACTTCCTTTTTTAGAGTCTAGTCATGAGGTGAAACATCCTCTAGAACTTGTGTTTTCAGATGTATGGGGTCCTGTTGAGACTTCTGTTAGTGGTCATAATTATTATATCAGTTTCGTTGATGCTTACAGTCGCTTTACTTGGCTTTATCTTATTAAGCGTAAATCTGATGTGTTCGATGTCTTTGTTCAGTTTCAAAAACATGTTGAACGCCTTCTCAAGCATAAAATTGTTCATGTTCAGTCGGACTGGGGCGGGGGGGGGGGGGGGGGGGGGAGTATCGCAACCTCAACTCCTTCTTTCAGTCGCTTGGAATCGCTCACCGTTTAGCATGTCCACATACACATCAGCAGAGTGGTTTTGTGGAACGTAAGCACCGTCATATCGTCGAAACTGGTCTTACTCTTTTGGCCCATGCATCGGTTCCTTTTCGGTTTTGGAGCGATGCTTTCACCACTGCATGTTTTCTTATAAACCGTACCCCCACTCGTGTTTTGAACATGAAGACTCCCATTGAATGTCTCCTTAATGAACAACCTGATTACACCTTTTTCAAGGTTTTTGGGTGTGCTTGCTGGCTGCACCTCCGTCCATATAACAAATGCAAGCTGGAGTTTCGATTAAAAAAGTGTGTCTTTCTTGGCTATATCTCCCTTCATAAAGGTTACAAATGTCTTCATGTTCCCACTAATCAAGTCTATATATCTCGAGATGTCGTGTTTGATGAGCATGTTTTTCCCTTTGCCAAACTTCCTATGTCCACTGCTGAACCACCATCCATGCATTCATCCTCCATTGCCTCTGACCAATTTGATGATGTTGCATACTCTCCTGTATTGTTTCCTAACCATGGTGCAGGCACTGGACGTGGGACTCATCTGGAAATTTTAGAGGCGCCGTCGCCTCCTTCGTCGGCATCACCAGTGGCTCACGTCGATCCTGCTGAGCCCCTGCATGGCCTCGGCTCTTGTGCCCATGCACATCTGATCGATAGCCCAGCAACGCCGCCTGCCTCATCGCCCCTGGCCTTTGAGCCGGCCTCGCCACTTCGGCCCGCCATGCCGGCCTCGTCACCACTTCGTCCTGCCACGCCGGCCTCGCCGCTTCGGCTCGCCACGCCCGCCTTGCCTGGGCTGGTTCCCTCGCCATGCAGCCCGGCGTCGCCTGGCTCAGGCTCGTCATCGCCTGTGCTGACTGGGGCGTCTCCGTCGCTGGCTGAGTCCCCGGTCCCTCGCTGGCTGGGGCGTCTCCGTCGTCGCCGTCGCCATCGCCATCGCCCAGTCCCTTGTCGACTGAGCCCTCCTCGCCTCCTATGACTCCTGCGGCTCCTCAACGACCACATACACGAAGCCGCAGTGGCATCTTTCAGCCCAAGCAGTGTCATGATGGCATTGTTGCTTGGTTGGCTGTATGTCTGTCTGCTTCTCGTGCAGATCTGGCCTCTGAGCCTCGTACGTACCAAGCTTCTATGAGTATACCTCATTGGAGAGAGGCCATGGAGTAGGAGTACCATGCTCTTCTTCGTAACAAGACATGGACTCTTGTTCCGCCACCACCCCGCGTTAATGTCATTGATTCTAAATGGATTTTCAAAGTGAAGAAACATTCTGATGGGTCCATTGAGTGCTACAAAGCACGTCTGGTTGCCAGAGGTTTTCGGCAGCGCTATGGTCTTGACTATGAAGACACTTTCAGTCCAGTGGTTAAGCCTACTACCATCAGGCTTCTTCTCTCTCTTGCAGTCACTCGGGGTTGGTCTCTTCGTCAGCTTGATGTGTAGAATGCTTTCTTTCATGGTGTACTGGAGGAGGAGGTCTATATGCGGCAGCCTCCTGGTTTCTCTGATCCTGATCGTCCTGATTATCTGTGTCATCTCACCAAAGCACTCTATGGTCTGAAGCAGGCTCCTCGTGCTTGGCATGCCCGTCTTGCGACAGCTCTTCGTGCTCATGGTTTTGCATCATCGACTGCTGACTCCTCATTATTTCTTCTGCAGAAGCTTGAAGTTACTATGTATCTATTGGTCTATGTGGATGATATTATCCTTGTCAGTTCCTCTCAGTCGGCTGCTACTGCTCTTGTTCGGTCTCTTGGTGCTGACTTTGCTGTCAAAGACCTTGGGAAGCTTCATTACTTCCTTGGCGTGGAAGTTGCTTCTTGTGTTGATGGTCTTGTTATGATGTAGAAGAAGTACTCCTTGGATTTGTTGCAGCGGGTTGGGATGCTTAAGTGCAAACCAACGACTACACCTATGTCTACCACTGACAAGATCACTGCTGTGGATGGTGAGCTTCTGTCTTCTGTTGATGCGACAGAGTATAGGAGCATTGTTGGTGGGCTTCAGTACTTGACGATCACACGACCAGATATTTCCTTTGCTGCCAACAGAGTATGTCAGTATCTGCAGGCACCTCGTGACACTCATTGGTCTGCTGTTAAGCGCATATTGGGCTATATTCACTTCACGCTGTCCTATGGTCTGCACATTCGACCGAATCCCTCTGGGGTCATCTCGGCGTACTCTGATGCAGATTGGGCTGGCAGTCCGGATGACAAGCAATCCACGGGGGGCTATGCTGTGTTATTTGGTTCTACTTTGATCGCCTGGAGTGCTCGAAAACAAGCTACTGTTTCGCGTAGCAGTACTGAAGCTGAGTACAAGGTTGTGGCTAATGCAACTGCAGAAATTGTCTGGATACAATCTTTGCTTCAGGAATTGGGTATACCTCAATCACAGTCTCCTATTCTTTGGTGTGACAACATCGGTGCTACATACCTTTCTGCAAATCCAGTATTCCATGCCCAAACGAAACATATTGAAGTTGACTATCACTTTGTACGGGAACGTGTCTCTCAGAATCAACTACATATTAAGTTCATCTCCTCCAAGGATCAACTTGTAGACATCTTTACCAAGCCATTGCCTCTACCACAGTTCGAGGCCTTGCTACCTCTTGAGCATGCGTTGGTTTTCCCTTGAAGAGGAAAGGGTGATGCAGCAAAGCAGCGTAAGTATTTCCCTCAGTTTTTGAGAACCAAGGTATCAATCCAGTAGGAGACCACGCGCGAGTCACCTCTTACCTACACAAACAAATAAGAACCTCACAACCAACGCGATAAAGGTGTTGTCAATCCCTTCTTGGCCACTTGCAAGAGTGAGATCTGATAGAGATAATAATAATAAGATAAATATTTTTGGTATTTTTATGATATAGATTGAAAGTAAAGATTGCAAAATAAAATAGATTGGAAACTTATATGATGGAGAATAGACCCGGGGGCCATAGGTTTCACTAGTGGCTTCTCTCAAGATAGCAAAAGTATTACGGTGGGTGAACAAATTACTGTCGAGCAATTGATAGAAAAGTGAATAATTATGAGAATATCTAGGTATGATCATGTATATAGGCATCACGTCCGTGACAAGTAGACCGACTCTTGCCTGCATCTACTACTATTACTCCACACATCGACCGCTATCCAGCATGCATCTAGAGTATTAAGTTCATAAGAACAGAGTAACGCCTTAAGCAAGATGACATGATGTAGAGGGATAAACTCATGCAATATGATATAAACCCCATCTTTTTATCCTCGATGGCAACAATACAATACATGTCGTTTCCCTTTCTATCACTGGGATCGAGCACCGCAAGATTGAACTCAAAGCTAAGCACTTCTCCCATTGCAAGAGATCAATCTAGTAGGCCAAACCAAACTGATAATTCGAAGAGACTTGCAAAGATAACCAATCATACATAAAAGAATTCAGAGAAGATTCAAATATTGTTCATAGATAATCTTGATCATAAACCCACAATTCATCGAATCTGACATACACACCGCCAAAAGAGTTACATCGAATAGATCTCCAAGAAGATCGAGGAGAACTTTGTATTGAGATCCAAAAGGAGAGAAGAAGCCATCTAGCTAATAACTATGGACCCGAAGGTCTGAGGTAAACTACTCACACATCATTGGAGGGACCATGGAGTTGATGTAGAGGCCCTCCGTGATTAATTCCCCCTCCGGCGGAGCTCCGGAAAAGGCCCCAAGATGGGATCTCTTGGGTACAGAAGGCTGCAGCGTTGGAATTAGGTTTTCGTGGTGCTCTCTGATGTTTTTAGGGTACGTAGGTATATATAGGAGGAAGAAGTAGGTCGGTGGAGCCACGAGGGGCCCACGAGGGTGGAGGGCGCGCGCAGGGGGGTAGGCGCGCCCCCTGCCTCGTGGCCGCCTCGTTGGTTGCTTGACGTCCACTCCAAGTCCCCTGGATCATGTTTGTTCCAAAAATCACGCTCCCGAAGATTTCATTCCGTTTGGACTCCGTTTGATATTCCTTTTCTGTGAAACACTTAAATAGGCAAAAAACCCAGCAATTTGGGTTGGGCCTTCGGTTAATAGGTTAGTCCCAAAAACAATATAAAAGTGTATAAATAAGCCATTAAACATCCAAAACAGAATATATAATAGCATGGAACAATCAAAAAATTATAGATACGTTGGAGACGTATCAAGCATCCCCAAGCTTAATTCCTGCTCGTCCTCGAGTAGGTAAATGATAAAAACAGAATTTTTAATGTGGAATGCTTCCTAACATATTTCTCAATGTAATTTTTTCTTTATTGTGGCATGAATGTTCAGATCCGAAAGATTCAAGATAAAAGTTTAATATTGACATAAAAATAATAATACTTCAAGCATACTAACTTAGCAATCATGTCTTCTCAAAATAACATGGCCAAAGAAAGTTCATCCCTACAAAATCATATAGTTTGGTCATGCTCCATGTTCGTCACACAAGAATGCTCTCATCATGCACAACCGCGATGACAAGCCAAGCAATTGTTTCATACTTAATTAGCCTTTTCAAACTCTTTCAACTTTTACGCAATATATGAGCGCGAGCCATGGACATAGCACTATGGGTGGAATAGAATATAATGATTGAGGTTGTGTGAGAAGACAAAAAAGGAGAAAGTCTCACATTGACGCGGCTAATCAATGGGCTAGGGAGATGCCCATCAATTGATGTAAATGTAAGGAGTAGGGATTGCCATGCAACAGATGCACTAGAGCTATAAATGTATGAAGGCTCAACAAAAGAAACTAAGTGGGTGTGCATCCAACTTGGTTGCTCACGAAGACCTAGGGCACTTGAGGAGGCCCATTGATGGAATATACAAGCCAAGTTCTATAATGAAAAATTCCCACTAGTATATGAAAATGACAAAACAAGAGACTCTCTATCATAAAGATCATGGTGCTACTTTGAAGCACAAGTGTGGAAAAAGGATAGTAGCATTGCCCCCCTTTTTTGGGCCTTCCTTTTTTATTTGGCCTTTCTTTTTTTTTTTCATTTTTTGGGACAATGCTCTATTAATGATGATCATCACACTTCTATTTATTTACAACTCAATGATTACAACTCGATACTAGAACAAGATATGACTCTATATGAATGCCTCCGGCGGTGTACCGGGAATGACTCATGAGTGACATGTATGAAAGAATTATGAACGGTGGCTTTGCCAGAAATACGATGTCAACTACATGATCATGCAAGGCAATATGACAATGATGATGCGTGTCATAATAAACGGAACGGTGGAAAGTTGCATGGAAATATATCTCGGAATGGCTATGGAAATGCCATAATAGGTAGGTATGGTGGCTGTTTTGAGGAAGATATAAGGAGGTTTATGTGTGATAGAGCGTATCGTATCACGAGGTTTGGATGCACCAGCAAAGTTTGCACCAACTCTCAAGGTCAGAAAGGGCAATGCACGGTACCGAAGAGGCTAGCAATGATGGAAGAGTGAGAGTGCGTATAATCCATGGACTCAACATTAGTCATAAAGAACTCACATACTTATTGAAAAAAAATCTACAAGTCATCAAAAACCAAGTATTACGCGCATGCTCCTAGGGGGATAGATTGGTAGGAAAAGACCATCGCTCGTCCCCGACCGCCACTCATAAGGAAGACAATCAAATAACACATCATGTATCAAATTTGTTACACAACGTTTACCATACGTGAATGCTATGGACTTGAAAACTTCAACACAAGTATTTCTCAAATTCACAATGACTCAACTAGCACAACTTTAATATCACTATCTTCATATCTCAAAACAATCATCAAGCATCAAACTTCTCTTAGTATTCAATGCACTTATATGAAAGTTTTTTATTATATAAAAAGCAAATTACCATGCTGTTCTAAAGGAATCTCAAAATAATATAAGTGAAGCATGAGAGATCAATTATTTCTATAAAATGAAACCACCACCATGCTCTAAAAGATATAAGTGAAGCACTAGAGCAAAAACTATATAGCTCAAAAGATATAAGTGAAGCATATAGAGTATTCTAACAAATTCCAATTCATGTGTGTCTCTCTCAAAAGGTGTGTACAGCAAGGATGATTGTGGTAAACTAAAAATCAAATACTCAAATAATACAAGACTCTCCAAGCAAAACACATATCATGTGGCGAATGAAAATATAGCTCCAAGTAAAGTTACCGATGAACAAAGACAAAAGAGGGGATGCCTTCCCGGGCAACCCCAAGCTTAGGCTTTTTGGTGTCCTTGGATTTTAACTTGGGGTGCCTTGGGCATCCCCAAGCTTAGGATCTTTCCACTCCTTGTTCCATAATCCATCAATCATTACCCAAAACTTGAAAACTTCACAACACAAAACTTAACAAGAAAATCCCGTGAGCTCCGTTAACGAAAGAAAACAAAACACCACTTCAAGGTACTGTAATGAACTAATTCTTTATTTATATTGGTGTTAAACCTACTGTATTCCAACTTCTCTATGGTCTATAAACTTCATTACTAGCCATAGATTCATCAAAATAAACAAATAACACACGAAAAACAGAATCTGTCAAAAACAGAACAGTCTGTAGTAATCTGTAGCTAACACAAACTTATGGAACCCCAAAAATTCTAAAATAAATTTCTTGACGTGAGGAATTTATCTATTAATCATCTTAAAAAATAATTAGCTAAATATCACTCTCCAATAAAAAATGGCAGCAATTCTCGTGAGCGCTAAAGTTTCTGTTTTTTACAGCAAGATCAAACAGACTTTCCCCAAGTCTTCCCAACGGTTCTACTTGGCACAAATACTAATTAAACACAAAAATAACAACCAAAATAGAGGCTAGATAAATTATTTATTACTAAACAGGAACAAAAAGCAAGGAATAAAAATAAAATTGGGTTGCCTCCCAACAAGCGCTATCGTTTAACGCCCTTAGCTAGGCCTAAAAGCAAGGATAGATCTAGGTATTGCCATCTTTGGTATGCAATCCATAAGTGGCTCTCATAATAGATTCATATGGTAATTTAATTTTCTTTATAGGGAAGTGTTCCATGCCTTTCCTTAACGGATATTGGAATCTAATATTGCCTTCCTTCATATCAATAATTGCACCAATCGTTCTAAGGAAAGGTCTACCAAGAATAATAGGACATGAAGGATTGCAATCTATATCAAGAACAATGAAATCTATGGGCACATAATTCCTATTTGCAACAATAAGAACATCATTAATTCTTCCCATAGGTTTCTTAATAGTGGAATCCGCAAGGTGCAAGTTTAAAGAACAATCATCAAATTCACGGAAACCTAGCAAATCACACAAAGTTTTTGGGATCGTGGAAACACTAGCACCCAAATCACACAAAGCATAGCATTCATGATCTTTAATTTTTATTTTAATTTTAGGTTCCCACTCATATAAAGTTTTTTAGGGATAGAAACTTCCAACTCAAGTTTTTCTTCATAAGATTGCATCAAAGCATCCACGATATGTTTAGTAAAAGCTTTATTTTGACTATAAGCATGAGGAGAATTTAGCATGGATTGCAACAAGGAAATACAATCTATCAAAGAGCAATTATAATAATAAAATTCCTTGAAATCCAAGATAGTGGGTTCGTTGCTATCTAAAGTTTTGACCTCTCCAATCCCACTTTTACCAATTTTTGCATCAAGATCTAAAAACTCCGAATCATTGGGACGCCTTCTAACTAAAGTTGACTCATCTCCAGTCCCATCATTATCAAGATTCATATTGAAAAACAAATATTTAATAGGGGACACATCAGTTACTTTTAGATATTCATCCTTATTATCATGAAAACTAGAAGAACACGCTTTTATGAAGCAATCTTTTTTAGCACGCATCCTAGCGGTTCTTTCATTGCACTCATCAATGGAAATTCTCATGGATTTGAGAGACTCATTGATATCATGCTTAGGTGGAATAGATCTAAGTTTCAAAGAATCAACATCAAGAGAAATTCTATCCACGTTCCTAGCCAACTCATCAATCTTAAGCAAATTTTCTTCAATCAAAGCATTGAAACTCTTTTGCGAACTAATAAATTCTTTAATACTAGATTCAAAATCAGAGGGAATCTTATTATAATTTACATAAGAATTGTTGTAGGAATTACCATAATTATTAGAGGAATTACTAGGAAACGGCCTAGAATTGAAATTACCTCTATACGCGTTGTTACCAAAATTGTTCCTACCAACAAAATTCACATCCATAGATTCATTATTATTCTCAATCAAAGTATACAAAGGCATATCATTAGGATCAGTAGGAGCACTCTTATTAGCAAACAATTTCATAAGTTCATCCATCTTTCCACTCAAAACAGTAATCTCTTCAATTGCATGCACCTTTTTACTAGTAGATCTTTCAGTGTGCCATTGAGAATAATTAACCATAATATTATCTAGGAGTTTGGCAGCTTCTCCTAAAGTGATTTCCATAAAAGTGCCTCCCGCGGCCGAATATAAAAGATTTCCAGAAGCAAAATTCAATCCGTCATAAATTTTTTGTATAATCATCCATAAATTCAAACCATGTGTAAGGCGATTACGTATCATTAATTTCATCCTCTCCCAAGATTGTTCAACATGCTCATGATACAGTTCCTTAAAATTCATAATATCGTTTCTAAGAGAGATGATCTTAGCGGGAGGAAAATACTTAGAGATAAAAGCATCTTTGCACTTATTCCATGAATCAATACTATTTTTAGGCAAAGACGAAAACCAAGCTTTAGCACGATCTCTAAGTGAAAATGGAAATAGCTTAAGTTTAACAATATCATTATCCACATCTTTCTTCTTTTGCATATCACACAAATCAACAAAGTTGTTTAGATGGGTAGCGGCATCTTCACTAGGAAGGCCAAAAAATGGATTTTTCATGACAAGATTCAGCAAAGCAGTATTAATATCACAAGATTCAGCATCGGTAAGAGGAACAATCAGAGTGCTAATAAAATCATTATTGTTGGTATTGGCAAAGTCACATAATTTAGTATTATGTTGAGCCATCGTGACAAGCAAGAAATCCAACACACAAGCAAACAAGTGAAGAAAAAGTGAATGGAAAGAGAGGGCGAAAGGAAAAGAGGGTGAATAAAATGGCAAGGGTGAAGTGGGGGAGAGGAAAACGAGAGGCAAATGGCAAATAATGTAATGCGAAGGGTAAGAGTTGTGATGGATACTTGGTATGTCTTAACTTGGCGTATATCTCCCCGGCAACGGCGCCATAAATCCTTCTTGCTACCTCTTGAGCATGCGTTGGTTTTCACTTGAAGAGGAAAGGGTGACGCAGCAAAGTAGCGCAAGTATTTCCCTCAGTTTTTAAGAACCAATGTTTCAATCCAGTAGGATACCACGCACGAGTCACCTCGTACCTACACAAACAAATAAGAACCTCGCAACCAACGCGATAAAGGGGTTGTCAATCCCTTCTCGGCCACTTGCAAGAGTCAGATCTGATAGATATAATAATAATAAGATAAATAGTTTTGGTATTTTTATGATATAGATTGAAAGTAAAGATTGCAAAATAAAATAGATTGGAAACTTATATGATGGAGAATAGACCCGGGGGCATAGGTTTCACTAGTGGCTTCTCTCAAGATAGCATAAGTATGACGGTGGGTGAACAAATTACTGTCGAGCAATTGATAGAAAAGTGAATAATTATGAGAATATCTAGGTATGATCATGTATATAGGCATCACGTCCATGACAAGTAGACTGACTCCTGCCTGCATCTACTACTATTACTTCACACATCGACCGCTATCCAGCATGCGTCTAGAGTATTAAGTTCATAAGAACAGAGTAACGCCTTAATCAAGATGACATGATGTAGAGGGATAAACTCATGCAATATGATATAAACCCCATCTTTTTATCCTCGATGGCAACAATACAATACGTGTCATTCCCCTTTCTGTCACTGGGATCGAGCACCGTAAGATTGAACCCAAAGCTAAGCACTTCTCCCATTGCAAGAAAGATCAATCTAGTAGGCCAAACCAAACTGATAATTCGAGGAGACTTGCAAATATAACCAATCATACATAAAAGAATTCAGAGAAGATTCAAATATTGTTCATAGATAATCTTGATCATAAACCCACAAATCATCGGATCTCGACAAACACACTGCAAAAAGAGTTACATCGAATAGATCAAGGAGAACTTTGTATTGAGATCCAAAAAGAGAGAAGAATCCATATAGCTATAAACTATGGACCCGAAGGTCTGAGGTAAACTACTCACACATCATCGGAGGGGCCATGGAGTTTATGTAGAGGCCCTCCGTGATCAATTCCCCCTCCGGCGGAGCTCCGGAAAAGGCCCCAAGATGGGATCTCTTGTGTACAGAAGGTTGCGGTGGTGGAATTAGGTTTTCGTGGTGCTCTCTGTGTTGGGGAATGTAGCAGAAATTCAAAATTTTCCTACGTATCACCAAGATCTATCTATGGAGAGACTAGCAACGAGGGGAGGGAGAGTGCATCTACATACCCTTGTAGATCGCTAAGCGGAAGCGTTCAAGAGAACGGGGTTGATGGAGTCGTACTCGTCGTGATTCAAATCACCGATGATCCTAGCGCCGAACGGACGGCACCTCCGCGTTCAACACACGTACGGAACGGAGACGTCTCCCATGCCTTGATCCAGCAAGGAGGAGGGAGAGGTTGATGGAGATCCAGCAGCACGACGGCGTGGTGGAAGTAGCGGGATTCCAACAGGGCTTCGCTAAGCGCTGCGGGAGGAGGAAGATGTGTCACGGGAGGGAGAGGGAGGCGCCAGGCCTTAGATTGGTTTGCTCCTCCTTTTCCCCACTATATATAGGGCCAAGGGAGAGGGGGAGGCGCAGCCCTTGCCCCTTCCTCCAAGGAAGGGTGCGGCCAAGGGTGGGGAGGAGTCCATCCTCCCCAAGGCACCTCGGAGGTGCCTTCCCCTTTTAGGACTCTCCCCTTTTTCTCTTCTCTTGGCGCATGGGCCTCTTGGGGCTGGTGCCCTTGGCCCATATAGGCCAAGGCACACCCCCTACAGCCCATGTGGCCCCCCGGGGTAGGTGGCCCCACCCGGTGGACCCCCGGGACCCTTCCGGTGGTCCCGGTACAATACCGATGACCCCGAAACTTGTCCCGATGGCCGAAATAGCACTTCCTATATATAATTCTTTACCTCCGGACCATTCAGGAACTCCTCGTGACGTCCGGGATCTCATCCGGGACTCCGAAAAACTTTCGGGTTACCGCATACTAATATCTCTACAACCCTAGCGTCACCGAACCTTAAGTGTGTAGACCCTACGGGTTCGGGAGACAAGCAGACATGACCGAGACGTTCTCCGGTCAATAACCAACAGCGGGATCTGGATACCCATGATGGCTCCCACATGTTCCACGATGATCTCATCGGATGAACCACGATGTCAAGGACTTAATCAATCCCGTATACAATTCCCTTTGTCTATCGGTATGTTACTTGCCCGAGATTCGATCGTCAGAATCCAATACCTAGTTCAATCTCGTTACCGACAAGTCTCTTTACTCGTTCCGTAACACATCATCCCGTGATCAACTCTTTGGTCACATTGCGCATATGATGATGTCCTACCGAGTGGGCCCAGAGATACCTCTCCGCTTACACGGAGTGACAAATCCCAGTCTCGATTCGTGCCAACCCAACAGACACTTTCAGAGATACCTGTAATGCACCTTTATAGTCACCCAGTTACGTTGTGACGTTTGATACACCCAAAGCATTCCTACGGTATCTGGGAGTTGCACAATCTCATGGTCTAAGGAAATGATACTTGACATTAGAAAAGCTATAGCATATGAACTACACGATCTAGTGCTATGCTTAGGATTGGGTCTTGTCCATCACATGATTCTCCTAATGATGTGATCCCGTTATCAACGACATCCAATGTCCATGGTCAGGAAACCGTAACCATCTATTGATCAACGAGCTAGTTAACTAGAGGCTTACTAGGGACATGGTGTTGTCTATGTGTCCACACATGTATCTGAGTTTCCTATCAATACAATTATAGCATGGATAATAAACGATTATCATGAACAAGGAAATATAATAATAATCAATTTATTATTGCCTCTAGGGCATATTTCCAACAGTCTCCCACTTGCACTAGAGTCAATAATCTAGTTCACATCGCAATGTGATTAACATTCACAGGTCACATCGCCATGTGACTAACACCCAAGAGTTTACTAGAGTCAGTATTCTAGTTCACATCACTATGTGATTAACACTCAATGAGTTCTAGGTTTGATCATGTTGCTTGTGAGAGAGGTTTTAGTCAACGGGTCCGAACCTTTCAGATCCGTGTGTGCTTTACAAATCTCTATGTCATCTCCTAGATGTAGCTACCACGCTCTATTTGGAGCTATTCCAAATAACTGTTCTACTTGGAGCTATTCTAAATTGTTGCTCCATTATATGCATCCGGTATCTCTACTCAGAGCTATCCGGATAGGTGTTAAGCTTGCATCGACGTAACCCTTTACGACGAACTCTTTTACCACCTCCATAATCGAGAAAATTCCTTAGTCCACTAGTTACTAAGGATAACTTTGACCGCTGTCTTGTGATCCATTCTTGGATCACTCTTGTACCCCTTGACTGACTCATGGCAAGGCACACTTCAGGTGCGGTACACAGCATAGCATACTGTAGAGCCTACGTCTTAAGCATAGGGGACGACCTTCGTCCTTTCTCTCTATTCCGCCGTGGTCGAGCTTTAAGTCTTAACTTCATACCTTACAACTCAGGCAAGAACTCCTTCTTTGACTGATCCATCTTGAACACCTTCAAGATCACGTCAAGGCATGTGCTCATTTGAAAGTACTATTAAGCGTTTTGATCTATCCTTATAGATCTTGATGCTCAATGTTCAAATAGCTTAATCCAGGTTTTCATTGAAAAACACTTTCCAAATATCCCTATATGCTTTCCAAAAATTCTACATCATTTCTGATCCATAATATGTCAACAACATATACTCATCAGAAATTCTATAGTGCTCCCACTCACTTCTTTGGAAATACAAGTTTCTCATAAACTTTGTATAAACCCAAAATCTTTGATCATCTCATCAAAGTGTTCATTCCAACTCCGAGATGCTTACTCCAGTCCTCAGAAGGATTGCTGGAGCTTTGCATACTTATTAGCATCTTTTCAGGATTGACAAAACCTTCCTGTTGTATCACATACAACCTTTCCTCAAGAAAAATCGTCGAGGAAACAATGTTTTGACATCCTATCTGCAAGATTTCATAAATAATGCAGTAACTGCTAACATAATTCCAACAGACTTTTAGCATCGCTACGAGTGAGAAAGTCTCACCGTAGTCAACTCCTTGAACTTGTCGGGAAACATCTTAACGACAAGTCGAGCTTTCTTAATGGTGACATTTACCATCATTGTCCGTCTTCCTTTTAAAATCCATCTGCACTCAACAGCCTTACGACCATCAAGTAGTTCTTCCAAAGTCTACACTTTGTTTTCATACATGGATCCTCTCTCGGATTATATGGCCTCAAGCCATTTATTGGAATCCAGGCCCACCATCGCTTCTCCATAGCTCATAGGTTCATTGTTGTCTAGCAACATGACTTCCAAGACAGGATTACGTACCACTCTGAAGTAGTACGCATCCTTGTCATCCCACGAGGTTTGGGAGTGACTTGATCCGAAGTCTCATGATCAATATCATAAGCTTCCACTTCAATTGGTGTAGGTGCCACAGGAACAACTCTTTGTGCCCTGCTATACACTAGTTGAAGTAACGGTTCAATAACCTCATCAAGTCTCCACCATCCTCCCACTCAATTCCTTCGAGAGAAACTTTTCCTCGAGAAAGGACCCGATTCTAGAAACAATCCCTTATTGCTTTCGAATCTGAGACAGGAGGTATACCCAGCTGTTTTGGGTGTCCTATGAAGATGCATTTAGCCGCTTTGGGTTCGAGCTTATCAGCCTGAAACTTTTTCACATAAGTGTCGCAGTCCCAAACTTTTAAGAAATGACAGCTTAGGTTTCTCTAAACCATAGTTCATACGGTGTCATCTCCTCGGAATTACGTGGTGCCCTATTTAAAGTGAATGTGGTTGTCTCTAATGCTTAACCCATAAACTATTGTGGTAATTTGATAAGAGACATCATGGTATGCATCATATCCAATAGGGTGCAGTTTATGATGTTCGGACACACCATCACACTATGGTGTTCCAGGCTGTATCAGTTGTGAAACAATTTCCACAATTTTGTGCCAAACTCGTAATTCAGATATTCATCTCTATGATCATATCATAGATCTTTTATCCTCTTGTCATGATGATCTTTTAACTTCACCCTGAAATTACTTGAACCTTTCAATAATTCAGACTCGTGATTCATCAAGTAAATATACTCAACATCTACTCAAATCATCTGTGAAGTAAGAACATAACGATATCCACTACATGCCTCAACACTCATTGGACTGCACACATCAAAAATGTATTACTTCCAACAAGTTGCTTTCTAGTTCCATTTTACTGAAACTGAGGCTTTCAGTCATCTTGCCCATGTGGTATGATTTGCATGTCTCAAGTGATTCAAAATCAAGTGAGTTCAAATGGTCCATTTGCATGGAGTTTCTTCATGCATATATACCAATAGACATGGTTCGCATGTCCCAAACTTTTCAAAAATGAGTGAGCCCAAAGATCCATCAACATGGAGCTTCTTCATGCGTTTTATACCGATATGACTTACGTGGCTGTGCCACAAGTAGGTGGTACTATCATTACTATCTTTTGGCATGAACATGTATATCACTACGATCGAGATTCAATAAACCATTCATTTTAGGTGTAAGACCATTGAAGGTATTATTCAAATAAACAGAGTAACCATTATTCTCTTTAAATGAATAACCGTATTGTGATAGACACAATCCAATCATGTCCATGCTCAACGCAAACACCAAATAACAATTATTTAGGTTTTAATACCAATCTCGATGGTAGAGGGAGCGTGCGATGGTTGATCATATCAACCCTGGAAACACTTCCAACACATATCGTCAGCTCACCTTTAGCTAGTCTCCGTTTATTCCGTAGCTTTTATTTCGAGTTACTAACACTTAGCAACCGAACCGGTATCTAATACACTGGTGCTACTAGGAGTACTAGTAAAGTACACATTAACATAATGTATATCCAATATACTTCTATCGACCTTGCCAGCCTTCTAATCTACCAAGTATCTAGGGTAATTCTGCTCCAGTGGCTGTTCCCCTTATTACAGAAGCACTCAGTCTCGGGTTTGGGTTCAACTTTGGGTTTCTTCACTAGAGCAGCAGCTGAATTGCCGTTTTATGAAGTATCCCTTCGTGCCCTTGCCCTTCTTGAAACTAGTGGTTTCACCAACCATCAACAATTGATGCTCCTTCTTGATTTCTACTTTCGCGGTGTCAAACATTGCGAATATCTCAAGGATCATCATATATGTCCTTGATATATTATAGTTCATTATGAAGCTCTAGCATCTTGGTGGTAATGACTTCGGAGAAACATCACTATCTCATCTGGAAGATCAACTCCCACTCGATTCAAGCGATTGTTGTACTCAGACAATCTGAGCACAAGTTCAACAATTGAGCTTTTCTCCCTTAGTTTGCAGGCTAAGAAAATCGTCGGAGGTCTTATACCTCTTGACGTGGGCACGAGCCTGAAATTCCAATTTCAGCCCTCAAAACATCTCATATGTTTCGTGACGTTTCAAAACGTCTTTGGTGCCTCAACTCTAAACCGTTTAACTGAACTATCACGTAGTTATCAAAATGTGTATGTCAGATGTTCGCAACATCCACAGACAACGTTCGAGGTTCAACACACCAAGCGGTGCATTAAGGACATAAGCCTTCTAAGAAGCAATGAGGACAATCCTCAGTTTACGGACCTAGTCCGCATAATTGCTACTATCAACTTTCAACTAATTTTTCTCTAGGAACATATCCAAACAGTAGAACTATAGCGTGAGCTACGACATAATTTGCAAAATCCTTTTGACTATGTTCAGGATAATTAAGTTCATCTTATGAACTCCCACTCAGATAGACATCCCTCTAGTCATCTAAGTGATTACATGATCCGAGTGAACTAGGCCGTGTCCGATCAACACGTGAGACGGACTAGTCAACGTCGGTGAACATCTTCATGTTGATCGTATCTTCTATACGACTCATGCTCGACCTTTCAGTCTCTGTGTTCCGAGGCCATGTCTTCACATGCTAGGCTCGTCAAGTTAACCCTAAGTGTTTTTGCATGTGTAAAACTTCTTACACCCGTTGTATGTGAACGAAAGAATCTATCACACCCGATTAACACGTGATGCTTCGAAACGACGAACTGTAGCAACGGTGCACAGTTAGGGGAGAACACTTCTTGAAATTTTAATGAGGGATCATCTTATTTACTACCGTCGTTCTAAGTAAACAAGATGCATAACATGATAAACATCATATGCAATCAAATAGTGACATGATATGGCCAATATCATGTAGCTCCTTTGATCTCCATCTTGGGGCTCCATGATCATCTATTACAAGAACATGATCAATCTCATACATTACATATATCATTCATCACATCCTTTTGGCCATATCACATCACATAGCATACCCTGCAAAAACAAGTTAGACGTCCTCTAATTGTTGTTTGCATGTTTTATGTGGCTGCTATGGGTTTCTAGCAAGAACGTTTCTTACCTACGCAAAACCACAACGTGATATGCCAATTGCTATTTACCCTTCATAAGGACCCTTTTCATCGAATCCGATCCGACTAAAGTAGGAGAGACAGACACCCGCTAGCCACCTTATGCAACTAGTGCATGTTTGTCGGTGGAACCGGTCTCACGTAAGAGTACGTGTAAGGTTGGTCCGGGCCGCTTCATCCCACAATACCACCGAATCAAGATAAGACTAGTAACGGCAAGCATATTGAACAAAATCAACGCCCACAACTACTTTGTGTTCTACTCGTGCATAGAATCTACGCAATAGACCTAGCTCATGATGCCACTGTTGGGGAACGTAGCAGAAATTCAAAATTTTCCTATGTATCACCAAGATCTATCTATGGAGAGACTAGCAACGAGGGGAGGGAGAGTGCATCTACATACCCTTGTAGATTGCTAAGCGGAAGCGTTCAAGAGAACGGGGTTGATGGAGTCGTACTCGTCGTGATTCAAATCACCGATGATCCTAGCGCCGAACGGACGGCACCTCCGCGTTCAACACACGTACGGAACGGAGACGTCTCCCATGCCTTGATCCAGCAAGGAGGAGGGAGAGGTTGATGGAGATCCAGCAGCACGACGACGTGGTGGAAGTAGCGGGATTCCAACAGGGCTTCGCTAAGCGCTGCGGGAGGAGGAAGATGTGTCACGGGAGGGAGAGGGAGGCGCCAGGCCTTAGATTGATTTGCTCCTCCTTTTTCCCCACTATATATAGGGCCAAGGGAGAGGGGGAGGCACAGCCCTTGCCCCTTCCTCCAAGGAAGGGTGCGGCCAAGGGTGGGGAGGAGTCCATCCTCCCCAAGGCACCTCGGAGGTGCCTTCCCCTTTTAGGACTCTCCCCTTTTTCTCTTCTCTTGGCGCATGGGCCTCTTGGGGCTGGTGCCCTTGGCCCATATAGGCCAAGGCACACCCCCTACAGCCCATGTGGCCCCCGGGGCAGGTGGACCCACCCGGTGGACCCCCGGGACCCTTCCGGTGGTCCCGGTACAATACCGATGACCCCGAAACTTGTCCCGATGGCCGAAATAGCACTTCCTGTATGTAATTCTTTACCTCCGGACCATTCCGGAACTCCTCGTGACGTCCGGGATCTCATCCGGGACTCCGAACAACTTTCGGGTTACCGCATACTAATATCTCTACAACCCTAGCGTCACCGAACCTTAAGTGTGTAGACCCTACGGGTTCGGGAGACAAGCAGACATGACCGAGACGTTCTCCGGTCAATAACCAACAGCGGGATCTGGATACCCATGATGGCTCCCACATGTTCCACGATGATCTCATCGGATGAACCACGATGTCAAGGACTTAATCAATCCCGTATACAATTCCCTTTGTCTATCGGTATGTTACTTGCCCGAGATTCGATCGTCGGAATCCAATACCTAGTTCAATCTCGTTACCGGCAAGTCTCTTTACTCGTTCCGTAACACATCATCCCGTGATCAACTCTTTGGTCACATTGCGCATATGATGATGTCATACCGAGTGGGCCCAGAGATACCTCTCCGCTTACACGGAGTGACAAATCCCAGTCTCGATTCGTGCCAACCCAACAGACACTTTTAGAGATACCTGTAATGCAGCTTTATAGTCACCCAGTTACGTTGTGACGTTTGATACACCCAAAGCATTCCTACGGTATCCGGGAGTTGCACAATCTCATGGTCTAAGGAAATGATACTTGACATTAGAAAAGCTATAGCATATGAACTACACGATCTAGTGCTATGCTTAGGATTGGGTCTTGTCCATCACATGATTCTCCTAATGATGTGATCCCGTTATCAACGACATCCAATGTCCATGGTCAGGAAACCGTAACCATCTATTGATCAACGAGCTAGTTAACTAGAGGCTTACTAGGGACATGGTGTTGTCTATGTATCCACACATGTATCTGAGTTTCCTATCAATAAAATTATAGCATGGATAATAAACGATTATCATGAACAAGGAAATATAATAATAATCAATTTATTATTTCCTCTAGGGCATATTTCCAACACTCTGATGTTTTCAGGGTACATAGGTATATATAGGAGGAAGAAGTAGGTCGGTGGAGCCACGAGGGGCCCACGAGGGTGGAGGACGCGCCCAGGGGGGTAGGTGCGCCCCCTGCCTCGTGGCCGCCTTGTTGGTGGCTTGACGTCTACTCCAAGTCCCCTGGATCATGTTTGTTCCAAATATCATGCTCCCGAAGGTTTAATTCCGTTTGGACTCCGTTTGATATTCCTTTTCTGCAAAACACTGAAATAGGCAAAAAAACAGCAATTTGGGCTGGGCCTCCGGTTAATAGGTTAGTCCCAAAAATAATATAAAAGTGTATAAATAATCCCATTAAACATCCAAAACAGAATATATAATAGCATGGAACAATCAAAAATTATAGATACGTTGGAGAGTATCAGGCCTATTGGCGCAATCTTACCCTTGTAGATTCATTAGGAAGTACCTAAGATTGAGGGAGGGTGTTAGACTGTATAGCTTCTTGAAGGAAATATGCCCTAGAGGCAATAATAAAGTTATTACTTGCTTCCTTATTTCATGATAAATGTTTATTATTCATGCTAGAATTGTATTAACCGAAAACATAATACATGTGTGAATACATAGACAAACATAGTGTCACTAGTATGCCTCTACTTGACTAGCTCGTTGATCAAAGATGGTTATGTTTCCTAACCATAAACATGAGTTGTCATTTGATAAACAGGATCACATCATTAGAAGAATGATGTGATTGACTTGACCCATTCCGTTAGCTTAGCACTTGATCGTTTTAGTTTACTGATATTGCTTTCTTCATGACTTATACATGTTCCTATGACTATGAGATTATGCAACTCCCGATTACCAGAGGAACACTTTGTGTGCTACCTGATGAAGCTATGTACCTAGGGTAGGGGCATGGACCTGTCCTAAGTACCCTACCCAAGGACATCCCTAGAAGAAGTCACCTTTCAATCGACTTGGAGGCATCCCACTCGACGGATTCAAGACACTCGACCACGAAGCAATCACTCGACCAAGATCCAACCACTCGACTGCTAGGAGATCTAAAGTCACCCTGCACGCAAATGGTCAGTCATTAAGTAGCTTTTATGGTCATCATAGCACTTTATTAGGGGCGTTACCAGTAACCCCCAGTCTTAATGTACTTTAAACCCTGCATTACTGAGGGCTGGAGGGGCCTGGCGAACTCTATATAAGCCACCCCCTCCTCAGTATCAAGGGTTCGCACCCCTGTTATTCATACATAGATAATTCAGTCGACCGCCTCCGGGCACCGAGACGTAGGGCTGTTACTTCCTCCGAGAAGGGCCTGAACTCGTAATCCTCGTGTGCTTACAACTCCTCCATAGCTAAGATCTAGCCTCTCCATGCATACCCCCCTACATCACTATCAGAGTTAGAACCACGACAGTTGGCGCCCACCGTGGGGCCGGAGTCTTAGCGCCTAGTTGGAGAAGTTGCGATTTTCCCGATCTCTTTGATCATGGTTTCGGGTGGAGCTTTGGTGGAGGGCCGCGAGATCCGTCTCGGCGCGCTCACATTCATCGCCGACGACTCCGCTTGGCTTCAGGAGGCTCCACTCGACGTCGACGCGCTCCTCGTCCGCGGGGCGATGCACTTTCGCGCATGCGTCCGTGGCGTCCTCCTGCGGCAGCCGTCGACCCAGTATCGGTCGGCTCCTGTGGCATCTCCCCGCCCTGTTTCTCGCCGGCGCAAGTGCTCTGGTCGGTCGAGGCTTTAGAGGTGGGTGAGGCATGCGGTGGCCCGCCAGTCGGCCACCCCACAAGTCGCGACAATCGAGCCCGATGAATCCCTCTACGGCCTGTTCGACCTGTCGACTGGCTCCGCAGAGACCGCATCCGAATGCGACAGCAGTGACCCAGCTGCAGAGGTTCTGGTGATCGATGGGCCACACAGTCCTCCCGGTTTCCCCCGCGCTGACGGAGGCACGGATGGGGGCGACCCGTCGCGTCCTCACGAGGAGTATCTCCCCGAGCCTCTCACGTCGTTGCAGCGGGAGGAGCTTCGCCGCCGGAACATGGATGCACTCCACACTCCTATCGTTGGAGAAACCCCCGAGGCCCGAGCCTTGGAGGACGTGCGCTTGGCTAACTTGGCCGAGCGCACTCGACTGGAGAATCTCCAGCGAATACTCGACGAGCGAGCGCGTCAACGGGCTCCAGAATCCAGTCGACGTCAACTCTTTCCGCCCCCGCAGGTATATCGTACTCCGATTCAGAATTTGATGGCTGCGGCCCGTATAGCAGAGTCGATTCAGCCCTCCCAGTCAGAGGCTGGCAGAGGCTTGTTGCAAATCAGAGCGTTGCTCCGGGCAGCGGGAGACCAGAATTCCGCTCTTTCTCAGTTGCGGAACAGGATCCACAGTCGATCCGTTGCAGCGGATACAGTCCAGTCGGCTCACAGCCCAAGATCGCCTCCGAGGCGTGAGAGACGTGGAGACCGGCGTGATCAGTACAGAAGGAATGAGCAGTATGATCACCGATTCGATCGTGATGATCGACGTTGAGTGCCAACCCCTCCCTCGAGGAGTGGATCATATGTGCCTCGACAGCAGGATGACAGACGCCCTCATAGTGTTGGGCGGAGAATTCTAGTCGACCCCAGGGAACCAGGCTTTGATGCAAGATCCATTCTCGTTCAAAGTTTGGTCGACAGGAATAGAGCTCATCGAGAAGGCCACGGCAGAGATGCACCTACCAGTAGCAGAGTACATGTTTTAGGGCCGGAGTGTTTCAGTCGAGCCATCAGAGCCGTTGTAATTCCTCCCAACTTCAGGTTGGCGACTGGAGTTAGTAAGTTCACCGGTGAGTCCAAGCCCGATACTTGGCTCGAAGATTACCGAGTGGCTGTCCAGATTGGCGGTGGGAATGATGAGGTAGCCATGAAGCACCTGCCTCTCATGTTAGAAGGCTCGGCCAGAGCGTGGCTGAATCAGTTAGCACCCAGCAGCATTTACACTTGGGAGGATCTCTCCCGAGTGTTTGTCACCACATTTGAAGCAACATGCAAGCGACCTGCAGGCCTTACGGAATTGCGGTCTTGTGTGCAGAAACCGAATGAAACTATGAGGGATTACATCCAGAGGTGGATCACATTGCATCACACAGTTGAAAATGTACCAGATCATCAAGCAGTTTGTGCCTTTAAAGAAGGCATTAAGTACAGAGAATTGAATCTGATGTTCGGTCGAACCGGAGAGATGTCTCTGAATCGGATGATGGAGATTGCCACCAAATACGCTAATGGTGAAGATGAGGATCGACTTCGGAGTAGCAAGCATAAAGCAGTCGCCCAGGTAACCGGAGGAAATTCCAGTCGGAAACAGAAGCGGAAAGCCGATCCAGCCGCTCCTGAGGAGGCCCTGACCGTAACCCAGGGAAAATTTAAGGGAAAACCCAAAGGACCTTGGAACCCCAAGAAAGTTAAAGACCAAGATGGAAATGATGTTTTGGATCTACCGTGTCACATCCACACCAAGAAAGATGAAGAGGGTAAACTCATTTACCCAAAGCATACCACTCGACAGTGTCAGCTTCTGATCCAGCAGTTTCAGGGAAAGCAGTCCAAAGATAAGGAAAAGGAGTCGGACAAAGTTGAGGACAAGGAAGATAGTGACGATGGATACCCCCAGGTCAATTCCACCCTGATGATTTTTGCTGATGTTGAGAGCAAAAGTCGACTGAAGGTTATTAACCGTGAGGTAAATATGGTTGCTCCGGCAACACCCAATTATCTGAAGTGGTCCCAGAATGCCATCACATTCGACCAGTCTGATCACCCTATGCACATTGCCACCCCTGGGAGGCAAGCTCTGGTGGTTGACCCAGTTGTCGAAGGCACTCGACTGACCAAAGTCCTGATGGATGGAGGCAGCGGTTTGAACATACTGTATGCAGAAACATTGAAAGGGATGGGCATTCCGATGTCCAGGCTCAGTACCAATAACATGAGTTTCCATGGAGTCATTCCTGGGAAGAAAGCTGAGTCACTTAGCCAAACTGCTCTTGATGTAGTTTTCGGTGATTCCAAGAATTACCACAAGGAAAAGTTGACATTCGAAGTTGTGGATTTCCAAAGTGCTTATCACGCTATTTTGGGCAGGCCAGCTTATGCATGCTTCATGGCTCGACCATGTTATGTGTATCTCAAATTGAAGATGCCTGGTCCCAAAGGTGTGATCACTGTTACAGGCAATCGGAAGAAAGCGGAAGAGTGTTTTCAGAAAGGCTCAAAGATTGCTGACGCTCAGATGGCAGTGGTCGAGCTGCAAGAGTATCAGAAGACTGCAGATCCAAGTGAGTTGCTACGAGCTAAGAAGCCTGCTTCAGAGTCAGCTTTTCAGTAGACCGGTGAAACGAAGGCAGTTCACATTCACCCGACCGATCCAAATGCTGCTCCGACTCACATCTCAACGACGGTCGACTCCAAATAGGAAGAAGCGCTCATCCAGTTCCTCCGTGAGAACTGGGACATCTTCGCATGGAAGCCTGCTAACATGCCTGGAGTTCCCAGGGGGCTGGCTGAGCACCGTCTACGAGTCGACCCAAAATTTAAACCTGTGAAAGAACATCTTCGATGGTCCGCCGTCCAGAAGAGGAAGGCCATTGGCGAGGAGGTGGCTCGGCTCTTAGCAGCAGAGTTCATCCGAGAAATTTACCACTCCGAGTGGCTCGCCAATGTTGTCATGGTCCCCAAGAAGGACAAGTCACTTCGCATGTGCATTGATTTCAAGCATATCAATCGGGCCTGCCCGAAAGATCATTTTCCTCTCCCCCACATCGACCAGATAGTCGACTCGACTGTGGGATGTGAGTGTTTGTATTTTCTAGACGCCTATTCCGGGTACCATCAGATCCGTCTGTACGGGCCCGATGAGATCAAAACAGCTTTCATCACTCCATTCGGGTGCTTCTGTTATGTCACCATGCCGTTCGGCCTCAAGAATGCCGGAGCCACGTTCATGAGGATGATTCAGAAGTGTTTGCTCACTCAAATCAGTCAGAATGTGGAGGCATACATGGATGATATTGTGGTCAAGTCACGGAAGGGTTCCGACCTGCTGACTGACCTTGCTGAAACCTTCGCCAACCTTAGGAGGTATGATATCAAGCTCAATTTGTCAAAGTGCACATTCAGAGTTCCAGGTGGGAAGTTACTCGGTTTTCTCGTTTCTGAACGGGGGATCGACGCCAATCTTGAAAAAATTGGTACTATACTCCGGATGAAACGTCCTGTGCGTGTGCATGACGTCTAGAAGCTTACAGGATGCTTGGCCGCTTTAAGTCGATTCATCTCTCGCCTCGGTGAAAAGGCATTGCCTCTTTACCGACTGATGAAGAAGTCCGACAAGTTCGAGTGGACTCCAGAAGCTGATGCAGAGTTTACAGAGCTCAAAGCTCTGCTCTCCACCCAGCCGGTGCTTGCTGCCCCAATCAACAAGGAGCCTTTGCTGCTTTACATTGCAGCCACAGGACAAGTTGTCAGTATAGTACTTACGGTCGAACGGGAAGAAGAAGGAAAGGCCTTCAAAGTTCAGCGCCCAGTATATTATGTTTCTGAAGTTTTGACTCCTTCAAAGCAAAGATATCCTCATTACCAGAAGCTTGTATATGGGATTTATATGACCACAAAGAAGGTTGCACATTACTTCTTTGATCATTCCATTATAGTCATCAGCGATGCTCCACTATCAGAGATTTTGCACAACAGAGATGCAACTGGTCGAGTGGCCAAATGGGTGATTGAACTTCTTCCCCTAGATATCAAGTTTGAGGCAAAGAAAGCTATCAAGTCCCAAGCAATTGCAGATTTCGTCGCCGAGTGGATCGAACAGCAACTTCCAACTCAAGTTCACTCGGAGCACTGGACCATGTTCTTCGATGGATCTAAGATGCTGAATGGTTCCGGTGCTGGGGTAGTATTGGTTTCCCCCCGAGGAGATAAGCTCAGATATGTTCTCCAGATTCACTTCGATTCCTCCAATAATGAAGCAGAATATGAAGCACTTTTGTATGGGTTGCGCATGGCCATTTCACTCGGCGTCCGTCGCCTCATGGTCTATGGCGACTCAGATTTGGTGGTTAATCAGGTGATGAAGGAGTGGGACGTCAGAAGTCCAGCTATGACTGGTTATTACAATGCAGTGAGAAAGTTAGAGAAGAAATTCGAGGGGTTAGAGCTTCATCACATCCCCGACTGAAAAATCAAGCGGCTGATGATTTGGCAAAGATAGGCTCCAAGAGAGAAGCCATCCCCAGCAATGTGTTTTTGGAACACATCCACTCGCCATCAGTCCAAGAAGATCCTTTTACAGATGAAGCCATGCAGCCAAAGAGTGCCACAGATCCGACTGAAGTTGAAATTCCGGCAGTGGTCGACCTAATCATGGAAGTTTTGGCAATCACCCCCGACTGGACGATACCGTACATCGCGTATATCCTGAGAAAGGAACTCCCGGAGGACGAAGAAGAGGCTCAACAGATCATCCGTTGATCCAAGGCCTTTACAATCATAAAGGGACAGTTGTATAGAGAAAGCGCGACTGGAGTCGGCCAGAAGTGTATAACACCAGAAGAAGGTCAGATAATCCTTGATGATATCCACTCGGGGACCTGTGGTCATCATGCGTCCTCTCGGACCATTGTGGCTAAAGCATACCGAGTGGGATTTTACTGGACAAGAGCGAATGAAATGGCAAAAGGGATAGTCGACAAGTGTGAAGGGTGCCAGTTCTACTCCAACATGTCGCACAAGCCTGCATCATCCCTGAAGACCATTCCACTCGTCTGGCCCTTCGCTGTTTGGGGACTGGACATGGTTGGCCCATTGAGAACAGGCAGGAGCGGTTTCACACATGTGCTTGTGGCAGTCGACAAGTTTACCAAATGGATTGAAGCTAAGCCTATCAAGAATCTTGATGCTTGCACTTCTATCAGTTTCGTCAGGGAGTTAACATTCAGATATGGAGTCCTGCATAGCATCATCACCGACAATGGGTCAAACTTTGATCCAGACAAGTTCAGAGCTTTTTGCGCCTCTCAAGGCACACGAGTCGACTACGCATCGGTCGCCCACCCCCAGTCGAATGGACAAGCAGAAAGGGCAAATGGTCTGATTCTCAAAGGACTAAAGCCTCAACTGATGCGTGATCTCAAGCATGCAGCAGGCGCTTGGGTCGATGAGCTTCCGTCAGTTCTGTGGGGATTGAGGACCACCCCGAATCGGTCGACTGGAAGAACTCCGTTCTTTCTGGTTTACGGAGCGGAAGCAGTCCTGCCGAGTGATCTATTTCACAATGCACCCCGAGTCGAGCTTTATACCGAAGATGAAGCAGAACAAGCCCGGCAAGATGCAGTCGACCTCCTGGAAGAAGAAAGATAAATGGCTATGATCCGATCGACCATTTATCAGCAAGACTTGCGTCGATTCCATGCCAGAAATGTGAAGAGTCGAGCCTTCCAAGAAGGAGATTTGGTCCTCCGAGTGGATCAACAGAAACCACACAAGCTCGCTCCTACTTGGGAAGGTCCCTTCATCGTCACCAGAGTCCTCCACAATGGAGCGTATCACCTTTACAATGTCGATCGCCAGATCGATGAGCCACGAGCTTGGAATGCAGAACTGCTCCGCCCCTTTTACACTTGAATTCTCACTCGGATGAGATGTAATAAGAAAAACTTCTGTAGTCTATCAAAGACAAGAGTGTTACAATTTTTCCTATAATTGTTGTCGCTTTTGTTTGCATGTGAAATCCCCCAGTGGGTGGCTTAGCTGCGAATCTGTTTTGCCTAAGTTTGTAAAAAAATCCTACTGAGTGGTGAGCCAGACTCCCACTCGGAGGCTTAGCTGCGGCCCAATGCTCGCCTAAGTGTTTAAAAATCCTACCGAGTGGTGAGCCAGACTCCCACTCGGAGGCTTAGCTGCAGCCCAGTGCTCGCCTAAGTGTTCAAAAATCCTACCAAGTGGTGAGCCAGGCTCCCACTCGGAGGCTTAGCTGCAGCCCAGTGCTCGCCTAAGTGTTTAAAAATCCTACCGAGTGGCGAGCCAGACTTCCACTCGGAGGCTTAGCTGCAGCCCAGTGCTCGCCTAAGTGTTTAAAAATCCTACCGAGTGGCGAGCCAGACTCCCACTCGGAGGCTTAGCTGCAGCCCAGTGCTCGCCTAAGTGTTTAAAAATCCTACCGAGTGGTGAGCCAGACTCCCACTCGGAGGCTTAGCTGCAGCCCAGTGCTCGCCTAAGTGTTTAAAAATCCTACCGAGTGGAAAGCAAACCTCCCACTCGGGGGCTTAGCTGCAGTCCAGTACTCGCCTAAGTTTGAAAAAATCCTACCGAGTGGAGAGCAGACCTCCCACTCGGGGGCTTAGCTGCAGTCCAGTACTCGCCTAAGTTTGAAAAAATCCTACCGAGTGGAGAGCAGACCTCCCACTCGGGGGCTTAGCTGCAGTCCAGTACTCGCCTAAGTTTGAAAAAATCCTATCGAGTTGAGAGCAGACCTCCCACTCGGGGGCTTAGCTGCGGTCCAGTACTCGCCTAAGTTTGAAAAAATCCTACCGAGTGGAGAGCAGACCTCCCACTCGGGGGCTTAGCTGCAGTCCAGTACTCGCCTAAGTTTGAAAAAAATCCTACCGAGTGGAGAGCAGACCTCCCACTCGGGGGCTTAGCTGCAGTCCAGTACTCGCCTAAGTTTTTAAAAATCCTACCGAGTGGAGAGTAGACCTTCCACTCGGGGGCTTAGCTGCAGCCCAGTGCTCGCCTAAGTACGGAACACATCCCAATCCGCAAGGACGACGGGGTGCAAATCGACTGCTACCCTCTCCTTCGGAGCTGCACCACAAATACAAAGTTATTTCGAGTGAAGAACAAGTTCCACTCGACAGATAATTCATGAAGATATTCAACGATAAATCAAGTTCAGATAAGATCCAAAGGTCCTAGACCACAGATCAAAGTACTCGAGCCTCCAGCTCGACAGAGTTTAACGGTTACAAAATCCACTCGGCATTCCGAGGCAAATTTAAAGTGAAGCATAAAAGTTTTTATTCCTTAGGCAGAGGACTGGAAGGGGCGACGAACTCGTCCAAATCGATCCCGTCTGCAATGCGAGTGGAAGCAGCAATGAAAGTCTCCATGAAGTCTTGAAAGTTGTGCTTCTTGGTATTGGCAACTTGGATGGCGGCCAACTTTTCTTCTCGCGCCTCCTTGCAGTGGACGCGGACCAGAGACAGAGCGACGTCAGCGCCACATCTAGCAGAAGATTTCTTCCATTCCGCCACTCGACCCGGGACTTCATTCAGTCGAGTCATCAGGGACTCGAGGTCATTCTGAAGCGTCGTCCTAGGCCAGAGCGACGTGTCGATCCGCGACATCGCAACCTTCAATCGAGCAAGATAGTCAACAACGCCGGCAACATGAGATTCCAGTCAGAGCACGTTCATAGCAGCCTCGTCCTTCACTGGAGAATTGATGGGGTCCAAGTCTGTCTCCACTCGACTGGTCTCCTCTTCGAAGTTCTGGTAGAATTCTGTAAACACAATTCAAGGATAAGTCAGTGGCTCTACGCAGGTTTGGTAACTGCAAGTCAGTCGGGCCGGAGTAATTACCCTCGAGCATGACGAACAACTTCTTGGCGAGTCCACCGAGATAAGCCTCCAGATCGTTCCTCTTCCCCGCCAGTTCAGTTGCCTTGTCATTCAGAGCTATCTTGTCATTCTTCAGACAGCTGACCTCTTGATTAGCCGCGTCGAGAGCAGTTTTCAGCCTGGAGTTTTCCTTTTCAAGAGTACCGACTGAAGCCAGTTTTTCTTCAGCAAGCTTCGTTTTGTTCAGAGCCTCCTTCTGCGCTTCAGCAAGGTCTTGATCCTTCTTCTTCAGAGCCTCCTCCATTTTGTCTGCGAAACAGCAAGTGAGATCAACATCGAGGACGACCAGAAAGAAAGGACAGTCGACAAAAGCTCACCAGCCATACCTTTTGCTTCGTCCCTCGCCTTCTGCAAGTTCTCCCGAGCAAGCTCCAAGTCAAGGTTCAGCTGGATCTGTTTGTTCTCCAACTCAGTGTAGCGAGCCACAAGTTCGCAGGATTTCTGCAAAAAATCAGTCGACATACATCCAAGATAAGTTGCTTCCGAGTAAGCAAGAGACAATGATGGCGTTTCTAAGACTACAGCCGAATCAAAAACATTCGACAGTAGTCTCGGGGACTACACCCAGTGGGTGCACTCAGCGTGCCCCCACTGGTTCGACCAAAAAAAAATCGACTGCCCGCAGTCGACCGTGTACAGTTCCATTCGACATGGCCTGACCAGACCGAGTGAAGAAGTTCAGCTAAAGCAACACAATATAAAGACTACAGTCGACTGCCAGCAGTCCACCGTAGTCTCGGGGACTACACCCAGTGGGTGCACTTAGCGTGCCCCCACTCGTCAAAAAGATTAATAGACACACCCAGTGGGTGTACAGATATAAAGATCTTCGGAAAAGAGATTCTTCAGATAGCATATCCTAACAGAACAAGCGGTGAATCGACTGACCTGGACGTTGCTCTGAAGAGCTGAACTCGCGTCATAAGCTGCTTGGCTGGCTTCCCGAACCACCTTCACTTGCTCCATCATGATCCCCGCCTGGCGTATAGCCTCTTTAGCGGCACCCACTTGGTCCTCAGGGACGTGGTGTGTGGCAAAAAGCGAAGGCGGATTTGCAGTCGACGTCGAAGGTCGGACACTCGTCAGAGGTTCAGCGAAGGTCACAGAAGCCCGAGTGGTATCACCACCCTTCCGGACTGCGGCCTCAGGCGCCGGAGTAGTTTGTGGGGTCTTACCAGCCGGCGCCCTCCTGTTCCTTCGCGCCCTCAGCGGCACTTTGTCTTCATCACCAGGGAGGTCAATGACATGAGGAAGAGCTACAAGAAAAATCCAATCAATCGGAATTATAAGAAATCGTCAGTTGACTAAAATCAGAGCATCAGTAATCGTACCGGGGTTGGAGGTAACAGCGTCTTCCATCTCTTGATCATCGTCCTTGGCGGAGATCTCCGAGGTGGCAGCACTGCAAATTTCGAAAGTCAGTCAGCTTATTCAATGAGTCGACCAAGAGTCCGTCACGTTCGACAAAGGAAAACAAATTCTACTATTACCCAAAAATGGTGGGGACAGTCATCTTCATCTTGGGCAGAGCCTTGGGCGGCTTGGACGGCATCGCGCGTGGGTGCTTGGAAGCTTTTTCTGTCGGTGCTGGAGATGAAGTCCGAGGGCGCTTCGACGACTACCCAACAGGGACAGTCGCCTTACCACGTTCCCGCTCAGGGTCATGTGTAAGCTTGGATCGCCGTTCCGAGCAGGGAGGTTCGACTTCTTCCTCCTCCTCTTCACTGGATTCGTCGTCGTCATCCCCCTCTCCTTCGCCGTCAGATTCCCACTCTTCTCTCTCGTCTCCACTTTCGCCTCTGCTCGCCTCTCCTTCCTCGGCCTGCTCCTGTGCTCCATTGGGTGTTGAGTACATCTCAGTAATGGCCTAGAGGACAGCAAACAAGACAAAAGTCAATCGACTGATCCAAAGAGAACAAATAAAGAAAGCAAGATCACAGTCGGAAACGCAAGGTCAGACCTTGTCCACTTCGTATGTTTGGTCGAGTGGAGGAATCCTCCTGGCTCCTCGGGGGTTGTCCTTGTTCCCTGTGATACTCGACAGCCACCCTTCCAACATCTCGTTAGTGACCTCCTCTGGGTGAATCCGAGTGGTGTCTTCGAGACCCGAGTACAGCCACATCGGGTGGTCACGAGCTTGAAGCGGTTGGATGCGCCTCCGAAGGAAGACTTCCAACAAGTCCATGCCAGTCACACCCTCGCGGACAAGCTGAACCACTCGACCGACCAGCACCTTGACTTGCGCCTTTTCCTCCGGCATCACTTTCAGAGAGGCAGGTTTTTGTGCTCGATTCAGAGAAAAAGGGGGAAGCCCAGTCAACTGTCCTGGGGTCACCTGGTCTTTACAGTAAAACCAAGTAGACTGCCACCCACGGACTGACTCGGGAAAAGTGATAGACGGAAAGGAACTTTTTCCCCTCATCTGGATCGCCAGGCCCCCGCACAGCTGGATCACCTGCGTCCGTTCATCACTCGACTTGGCCTTCTTGACCGACTGAGAGCGGCAAGTGAAGATGTGCTTGAAGAGTTCCCAATGGGGGCGGCAACCCAAGAAGTTTTCACACAAGGAAACGAAAGCAGCAAGATACACAATAGAATTGGGAGTAAAGTGATGGAGCTGTGCTCCGAAGAAGTTCAAGAAGCTCCGAAAAAAAGGATGAGGAGGCAGAGAGAATCCACGATCGATATGGGTGGTGAGGAGGACGCACTCACCATCAAGAGGCTGGGGTTCGACTTCTTTCCCCGGGAGGCGCACAGATTCGTGGGGAATGAATCCCCCCTCGACCAGATCATCGAGATCATCCTGCTGAATCGTCGACGGCATCCAGTCGCCCTGGATCCAATCCTTGGGCAGAGCAGTCCTCGAGGAAGATCCGCCCCGAGCGGACTTCTTCCCCTTCCCTTGCACCGCCGCCTTCTTCGCGCACTCCAGAGCCGACGTCTTCTCCTTCACCATCGTCGTCGGCGAAGCTCGAACAGACCTACGGCACCAAGGTGAGAGCGGAGGTGGCAGAGGATCTTGTGAAGGAAGGGGGAAAAGTGAAGGCGCACTGTTCGGGGGTCCTGAGCTGGCAGCTTATAAGAGGTCGCTTCTGAGTGGCTGACTGGTAGGCCCAGGCAATCCCGTCAAATCCCGCAACAGGCGCGCGTGCGGTACGTGGCAAAAAAGGTGGCGCGGGGATCGAGGAGCTTCCGTCCTATCCCATCCGATTACTGCGGCCGCCCCCGTCCCGCGTGCTTCCCAAAATTCAAATCCCGCAAAATCCGCGGGCCACAGAACAACTCGTCAAACAGAAGATCCCTTTCACACCGTCACTCGGAACTTCACAAGTAAAGAAATTCACTCGACAAGAGGCCAAGAATGGATCAAGGAGAATGAAAGAAGTTGACAACGTTGTCCGTGACAATTGATCCAAAACAAGACGTTCATATAACATGAAGAACCAGTCGGAAAGATCCCCAACTCCTTCCCCACTCAAACCTCGATCCATTCGGGGGCTAATGATGAAGCTATGTACCTAGGGTAGGGGCATGGACCTATCCTAAGTACCCTACCCAAGGACATCCCTACAAGAAGTCACCTTTCAATTGACTTGGAGGTATCCCACTCGACGGATTCAAGACACTCGACCATGAAGCAATCACTCGACCAAGATCCAACCACTCGAGTGCCAGGAGATCTAAAGTCACCCTGCACGCAAACGGTTGGTCATTAAGTAGCTTTTATGGTCATCATAGCACTTTATTAGGGGCGTTACTAGTAACCCCCAATCTTAATGTACTTTAAACCCTGCATTACTGAGGGCTGGAGGGGCCTGGTGAACTCTATATAAGCCACCCCCTCCTCAGTATCAAGGGTTCGCACCCCTGTTATTCATACACACATAATTCAGTCGACCGCCTCCGGGCACCGAGACGTAGGGCTGTTACTTCCTCCGAGAAGGGCCTGAACTCGTAATCCTCGTGTGCTTACAACTCCTCCATAGCTAAGATCTAGCCTCTCCATACATACCCCCCTACATCACCGTCAGACTTAGAACCACGACACTACCAAACGTCACAACATAACTGGGTGATTATAAAGGTGCTCTACAGGTGTCTCTGATGGTACTTGTTGAGTTAGCATAGATCAAGATTAGGATTTATCACTCTGATTGTCGGAGAGGTATCTCTGGGCCCTCTTGGTAATGCACATCACTATAAGCCTTGCAAGCAATGTGACTAATGAGTTAGTTGCGGGATGTTGCATTACGGAACGAGTAAAGAGACTTGCCGGTAACGAGATTGAACTAGGTATTGAGATACCAACGATCGAATCTCGGGCAAGTAACATACCGATGACAAAGGGAACAACGTATGTTGTTATGTGGTTTGACTGATAAAGATCATCGTAGAATATGTAGGAACCAATATGAGCATCCAGGTTCCGCTATTGGTTATTGACCGGAGACATGTCTCGGTCATGTCTACATAGTTCTCGGACCCGTAGGGTCCGCACGCTTAAAGTTCTGTGACGATCGGTATTATGAGTTTTTGTGTTTTGATGTACTGAAGGTAGTTTGGAGTCCCGGATATGATCACGGACATGGCGAGGAGTCTTGAAATGGTCGAGACATAAAGATCTATATATTGGATGACTATGTTCAGACACCGGAAGTGTTTCGGGAGGTTTCAGACATTTACCGGAGTACCGGGGGGTTATGGAAACCCCTCGGGGAGTATACTGGGCCTAATGGGCCTTAGTGGGAGAAGAGGAGGGGCGACCAAGGGCAGCCGCGCGCCCCCTACCCCTCTAGTCCGAATTGGACAAGGAGGGGGCGGGGCCCCCCTTTCCTTCTCTTCCTCTCTCCCTTCCTTCTCCTCTCCTACTCCAACTAGGAAAAGAGGGAGTCCAACTCCCGGTGGGAGTAGGACTCCCCCCTTGGCGCGCCCTCCTCCTTGGCCGGCCGCCTCCCCCTAGCTCCTTTATATACGGGGGCAGGGGGCACCCCATAGAGACAACAATTGTTCTGTTGATCTCTTAGCCGTGTGCGGTGCCCCCCTCCATCATAATCCACCTCGGTTATATCATAGCGGTGCTTAGGCGAAGCCCTGCATTGGTAGCTTCATCAACATTGTCACCACACCGTCGTGCTGACGAAACTCTTCCCCGATCTCTACTGGATCGTGAGTTTGCGGGACGTCACCGAGCTGAACTTGTGCTGAACGTGGAGGTGCCATACGTTCGGTGCTGAGGATCGGTCGATCGTGAAGATGTAGGACTACATCAACCGCATTGTTATAACGCTTCCGCTTAACGGTCAACGAGGGTACGTGGACGACACTCTCCCCTCTCGTTTCTATGCATCACCATGATCTTGCGTGTGCGTAGGATTTTTTTTTGAAATTACTACGTTCCCCAACACTTCTGTATATGTGTACATTGTTGGGGAACGCAGTATTTCAAATTTTTTACCTACGATCACACAAGATCTATCTAGGAGATGCATAGCAACGAGAGGGGAGAGTGTGTCTATGTACCCTCGTAGACCGAAAGCGGAAGCGTTTAGTAACGCGGTTGACGTAGTCGAACGTCTTCGTGATCCAACCGATCCAAGTACCGAACGTACGGCACCTCCGCGTTCAGCACACGTTCAGCTTGATGACGTCCCTCGGGCTCCTGATCCAGTTGATGCCGAAGGAGAATTCCGTCATCATGATGGCGTGGTGACGGTGATGATGAAGTTACCGGCGCATGGCTTCACCTAAGCACTACGACGATATGACCGAGGTGTGTAACTGTGGAGGGGGGCACCGCACACGGCTAAGACAAATCTTAGAGTGCCTTTGGGGTGCCCCCTGCCCACGTATATAAAGGAGGGAGGAGGAGGAGGCCGGCCTAGGAGGGGCGCGCCTATAGGGGGAGTCCAACTAGGATTCCCAATCCTAGTTGGAGTCCCCTTCTTTTTCCAAGAGGGGAAAGAGGGAAGGAGTAGGAGAGGGAGAAGGAAATAGAGGGGGGCGCCGCCCCCTCCCTAGTCCAATTTGGACTCACCATGGGGGGGGGGGCAGCCAACCCTTGAGGCCCTTCTCTCCTTTCCCGTATGGCCCATTAAGGCCCACTACTTCCCCTGGTGAATTCACGTAACTCTACGGTACTCCGAAAAATACCCGAATCACTCGGAACCTTTCCGATATCCTAATATAGCCTTCCAATATATCGATCTTTACGTCTCGACCATTTCGAGACTCCTCGTCATGTCCGTGATCTCATCCGAGACTCCGAACAACCTTCGGTACATCAAATCACATAACTCATAATACAAATCGTCATCGAATGTTAAGCGTGCGGACCCTACGGATTCGAGAACTATGTAGACATGACTGAGACACATCTCTGGTCAATAACCAATAGCGGAGCCTGGATGCTCATATTGTCTCCTACATATTCTACGAAGATATTTATCGGTCAAACCGCATAACAACATATGTTGTTCCCTTTGTCATCGGTATGTTACTTGCCCGAGATTCGATCATTGGTATCATCATACCTAGTTCAATGTCATTACCGGCAAGTCTCTTTACTCGTTCCGTAATGCAACATCCTGCAACTATCTCATTAGTCACAATGCATGCAAGGCTTATAGTGATCTGCATTACCGAGAGGGCCCAGAGATACCTCTCCAACAATGGGAGTGACAAATGCTAATCTCGATCTATGCCAATTCAACAAACACCATCCGAGACACCTATAGAGGATCTTTATAATCACCCAGTTACGTTGTGACGTTTGATAGCACACAAGGTGTTCCTCCGGTATTCGGGAGTTGCATAATCTCATAGTCAGAGGAACATGTACAAGTCATGATGAAAGCAATAGCAATAAAACTAAATGATCATTTATGCTAAGCTAAAGGATGGGTCTTGTCCATCACATCATTCTCTAATGATGTGATCCCGTGCATCAAATGACAACACATGTCTATGGTTAGGAAACTTAACCATCTTTGATTAATGAGTTAGTCAAATTGAGGCATACTAGGGACACTCTGTTTTGTCTATGTATTCACACATGTACTAAGTTTCCGGTTAATACAATTCTAGCATGAATAATAAACATTTATTATGATATAAGGAAATATAAATAACAACTTTATTATTGCCTCTAGGGCATATTTCGTTCAGTCTCCCACTTGCACTAGAGTCAATAATCTACTTCACATCGCCATGTGATTAACACTAATAGTTCACATCTTTATGTGATTAGTTCACATCTCCATGTGACTAATACCCAAAGGGTTTACTAGAGTCAATAATCTAGTTCACATCACTATGTGATTAACACCCAAAGACTGATCATGTTTTCCTTGTGAGAGAAGTTTAGTCAATGGGTCTGCCACATTCAGAGCCATATGTATTTTGCAAATTTCTATATCTACAATACTCTGCACGGAGCTACTCTAGCTAACTGCTCCCACTTTCAATATGTATCTAGATCGAGACTTAGAGTCATCTAGATCGGTGTCAAAAGCTTGCATCGACATTTCTCTTTACGACGTACTCTTTTATCACCTCCATAACAGAGAAACATTTCCTTAGTCCTCTATGGATAATTTTGACCGTTGTCCAATGATCTAATCCTAGATCACTATTGTACCCTCTTGCCAAACTCATGGTGAGGTACACAATAGGTCTGGTACACAACATAGCATACTTTATAGAACCTATGACTAATGCATAGGGAATGACTTTTCATTCTCTTTCTATTTTCTGCCATGGTCGGGTTTTGAGTCTTTACTCAACTTTCACACCTTACAGCTCAGGCAAGAACTCATTCTTTGACTGATCCATTTTGAACTACTTCAAAAACTTGTCAAGGTATGTACTCATTGAAAAATTTATCAAGCGTCTTGATCTATCTCTATAGATCTTGATGCTCAATATGTAAGCAGCTTTACCGAGGTCTTTCTTTGAAAAACTCCTTTCAAACACTCCTTTATGCTTTCCAGAAAATTCTACATCATTTCCGATCAACAATATGTCATTCACATATATTTATCAGAAAGGCTTTAGTGCTCCCACTCACTTTCTTGTAAATACAGGCTTCACCGCAAGTCTGTATAAAACTATATGCTTTGATCAACTCATCAAAGCATATATTCCAACTCCGAGATGCTTGCACCAGTCCATAGATGGATCGCTGGAGCTTGCACACTTTCTTAGCATCTTTAGGATTGATAAAACCTTCTGGTTGCATCATATACAACTCTTCTTTAATAAATCCATTAAGGAATGTAGTTTTGATATCCATTTGCCAGATTTCATAAAATACGGCAACTGTTAACATGATTCAGACATACTTTTAAGCATCGATACGAGTGAGAAAATTTCATTGTAGTCAACACCTTGAACTTCTCGAAAACCTTTTGCGACAATTCAAGCTTTGTAGATAGTAACACTACTATCAGCGTCCGTCTTCCTCTTGAAGATCCATTTATTCTGAATGGCTCACCGATCATTGGGCAAGTTAATCAAAGTCCATACTTTGTTCTCATACATGGATCCCATCTCAGATTTCATGGCCTTAAGCCATTTCGTGGAATCTGGGCTCATCATCGCTTCCTGATACGTCTCCAATGTATCTATAATTTTTTATTGCTCCATGCTATATTATCTTCTGTTTTGGATGTTTATGGGCTTTATTATACACTTTTATATCATTTTTGGGACTAACCTATTAACCCAGAGCCCAGTGCCAGTTTCTATTTTTTTTCCTTGTTTTAGAGTATCGCAGAAAACGAAAAATCAAACGGATTCCAATTAACCTGAAACTTCACGGAACTCATTTTTGGAAGGAAAGCAACCTGATGGACTTGGAGTGCACGTAAGGAAAGAAACGAGGGAGCCACGAGGTAGGGGGCGGCGCCCACCCCCCTAGGGCGCACCCTCCACCCTTGTGGGCCCCTCGTGGCCCCCCTGACGTACTTCTTCCGCCTATATATCTCCATATACCCTAAAACTACCGAAGAGCACAATAGATCGACAGTTCCGCCGCCAGAATCCTCCGTAGCCACCGAAAGCCAATCTAGACCCATTCCGGCACCCTGCCGGAGGGGGAACCCCTCTCCGGTGGCCATCTTCATCATCCCGGTGCTCTCCATGACGAGGAGGGAGTAGTTCTCCCTCGGTGCCGAGGGTATGTACCAGTAGTTATGTGTTTGATCTCTCTCTCTCTCTCTCTCTCGTGTTCTTGAGGTGATACCATCTTGATGTGTCGCAAGCTTTGCTATTATAGTTGGATCCTATGATGTTTTCTCCCCCCTCTATTCTCTTGTAATGAATTGAGTTTTCCCTTTGAAGTTATCTTATCGGATTGAGTCTTTAAAGATTTGAGAACACTTGATGTATGTCTTGCCGTGCGTATCTGTGGTGACAATGGGATACCACGTGATTCACTTGATGTATGTTTTGGTGATCAACTTGCGGGTTCCGCCCATGAACCTATGCATAGGGGTTGGCACACGTTTTCGTCGTGATTCTCCGGTAGAAACTTTGGGGCACTCTTTGAGGTTCTATGTGTTGGTTGAATAGATGAATCTAAGATTGTGTGATGCATATCGTATAATCATACCCACGGATACTTGAGGTGACATTGGAGTATCTAGGTGGCATTAGGGTTTTGGTTGATTTGTGTCTTAAGGTGTTATTCTAGTATGAACTCTAGGGCTGTTTGTGACACCTATAGGAATAGCCCAATGGATTGATTGGAAAGAATAACTTTGAGGTGGTTTCGTACCCTAGCATAATCTCTTCGTTTGCTCTCCGCTATTAGTGACTTTGGAGTGACTCTTTGTTGCATGTTGAGGGATAGTTATGTGATCCAATTATGTTATTATTGTTGAGGGAACTTGCACTAGCGAAAGTATGAACCCTAGGCCTTGTTTCAACGCATTGCAATACCATTTACGCTCACTTTTACCATTTGTTACCTTGCTGTTTTTATATTTTCAGATTAGAAAAACCTTTATCTACTATCCATATACCACTTGTTTCACCATCTCTTCGCCGAACTAGTGCACCTATACAATTTACCATTGTATTGGGTGTGTTGGGGACACAAGAGACTCTTTGTTATTTGGTTGCAGGGTTGCTTGAGAGAGACCATCTTCATCCTACGCCTCCTACGGATTGATAAACCTTAGGTCATCCACTTGAGGGAAATTTGCTACTGTCCTACAAACCTCTGCACTTGGAGGCCGAACAACATCTACAAGAAGAAGGTTGTGTAGTAGTTATCACTTCCTCATAGTTCATAGGTTCGTCATGGTCTAGTAACATGACTTCCAGAACAGGATTACCGTAGCACTCTGGTGTCGAACGTACTCTGGTTGACCTATGAGGTTCGGTAGTAACTTGATCTGAAGTTTCATGATCATCATCATTAACTTCTTCACCAATTGGTGTAGGCATCACTGGAACTGATTTTATGATGAACTATTTTCCAATTCGGGAGAAGGTACAATTACCCCATCAAGTTCTACTTTCCTCCCACTCACTTCTTTAGAGAGAAACTCCTTCTCTAGAAAGGATCCACTCTTAGCAACAAAGATCTTGCCTTCGGATCTGTGATAGAAGGTGTACTGATAACCCACAAGTATAGGGGATCACAATAGTTTTTGAGGGTAGAGTATTCAACCCAAATTTATTGATTAGACACAAGGGGAGCCAAAGAATATTCTCAAGTATTAGCAGCTGAGTTGTCAATTCAACCACACCTGGAAACTTAATATCTGCAACAAAGTATTTAGTAGCAAAGTAATATGATAGTAGTGGTAATGATAGCAAAAGATAATGATAACAAAAGTAATGTTTTTGGTATTTTGTAGTGATTGTAACAATAGCAACGGAAAAGTAAATAAGCGGAGAACAATATATGGAACACTCGTAGGCAATGGATCGGTGATAGAGAATTATGCCAGAGGTGGTTCATCATGTAACAGTCATAACCTAGGGTGACACAGAACTAGCTCCAATTCATCAATGTAATGTAGGCATGTATTCCGAATATAGTCATACGTACTTATGGAAAAGAACTTGCACGACATCTTTTGTCCTACCCTCCCGTGGCAGCGGGGTCCTAGCGGAAACTAAGGGTTATTAAGGCCTCCTTTTAATAGAGTACGAGACCAAAGCATTAACACATAGTGAATACATGAACTCCTCAAACTACGGTCATCACCAGGAGTGGTCCCGATTATTGTCACTCCGGGTTGCCGGATCATAACACATAGAAGGTGACTATAGACTTGCAAGATAGGATCAAGAACTCTCATATATTGATGAAAACATAATAGGTTCGGATCTGAAATCATGGCACTCGGGCCCTAGTGACAAGCATTAAGCATAGCAAAGTCATAGCAACATCAACCTCAGAACATAGTGGATACTAGGGATCAAACCCTAACAAAACTAACTTGATTACATGATAAATCTCATCCAACCCATCACCGTCCAGCAAGCCTATGATGGAATTACTCATGCACGTCGGTGAGCATCATGAAATTGGTGATGGAGGATGGTTGATGATGACGACGCCGACGGATTCCCCTCTCCGAAGCCCCGAACGGACTCCAGATCAGCCCTCCTAAGAGAGTTTAAGGCTTGGCGGCGGCTCCGTATCGTAACATGCGATGAATCCTTCTCTCTGATTTTTTTTCTCCCCGAAAGTGAATATACAGAGTTGGAGTTGAGGTCGGAGGAGCTCCAGGGGGCCCACGAGGTAGGGGGGCACGCCCAAGGGGGGCAGTCACGCCCCCCACCCTCGTGGCTAGGGTGTGGGCCCCCTGGTCTTGATCTTTTGCCAGGATTTTTTATTATTTCCAAAAATAGTCTCCAAAAAGTTTCAGGTCATTCCGAAAACTTTTGTTTGTGCACATAAATAACACCATGTCAATTCTGCTGAAAACAGCGTCAATTCGGGTTAGTTACATTCAAATCATGCAAGTTAGAGTCCAAAACAAGGGCAAAAGTGTTTGGAAAAGTAGATACGATGGAGACGTATCAACTCCCCCAAGCTTAAACCTTTGCTTGTCCTCAAGCAATTCAGTTGATAAACTGAAAGTGATAAAGAAAAACTTTTACAAACTCTGTTTGCTCTTGTTGTTGTAAATATGTAAAGCCAACATTCAAGTTTTCACCAAAGATTATGAACTAACCATATTCATAATAATGCTTAGGTCTCATGTTTACTCATGTCAATGGCATAATCAACTAGCGAGCAATAATAATAAATCTCGGATGACAACACTTTCTCAAAACAATCATAATATGATATAACAAGATGGTATCTTGCTAGCCCTTTCTGAGACCGCAAAACATAAATGCAGAGCACCTTTAAAGATCAAGGACTGACTAGACATTGTAATTCATGGTAAAAGAGATCCAGTCAAGTCATACTCAATGTAAACTAACCCGCCTAACATGGAAGATACGGACAGCCCTAGTTGATACATGAGCTATTCGAGCATACAAAACATAATGTTTATTTGAAGGTTTAGAGTTTGGCACATACAAATTTACTTGGAACGGCAGGTTGATACCGTATATAGGTAGGTATGGTGGACTCATATGGCATAACTTTGGGGTTTATGGGATTGGATGCACAAGCAGTATTCCCGCTTAGTACAGGTGAAGGCTAGACAAAGACTGGGAAGCGACCAGCTAGAGAGCGACAACAGTCGTGAACATGCATTAAAATTAATCAACACCGAAGGCAAGCATGAATAGGATATAATGCACCATGAACATAAATATCATAGAGGCTATGTTGATTTTTTTTCAACTACATGCGTGAACATGTGCCAAGTCAAGCCACTCGAATCGTTCAAAAGAGGATACCATCCTATCATACCACATCACAACCATTTTAATAGCATGTTGGCATGCAAGGTAAACCATTATAAGCTCCTAGCTAATTAAGCATGGCATAAGAAACTATGATCTCTAATTGTCATCGCAAACATGTTTATTCATAATAGGCTGAATCAGGAACGATGAACTAATCATATTTACAAAAACAAGAGAGGTCGAGTTCATACCAGCTTCTCCCATCTTAATCAGTCCATCATATATCGTCATAATTGCCTTTCACTTGCACGACCGAACGATATGAATAATAATAATAGTGCGCGTGCATTGGGCAACCATTCAATAAACAGGAGAAGACAAGACAATATGGGCTCTTTTGTTAGATCAACAGAAATGCATATAAGAGCCACCTCAACAATTTAATTATGGTCTTATCCTATCGACCCCCAAAGAAAAGAAAAGAAATAAAACTATTTACATGGGAAGGCTCCCAACAAGCAAAAGAAGAATAGGAAATATTTTGGGGTTTTCTTTTTAATTACGACTACAAGCACTACACCACGACAATGCATTCCCTACAGACGTGTATTGAGAAAAGTCACTTTCGCCGACCGACTGTTGGTTGGAAAAATTTGTAACAGACTGTTAGCCGGGAAAACTTGTGAACAGTAACAAATGATCGGTCGGGAATGCTAACATATTTATTGTCAAATGATGGGTCGGGAAAGCTCTAATGCCCATCCATACATCAGTCGGGAAATAATCCCGACCAACAGTCCGTGGCGAATGGGTCAGCCCGCGTACAGAAAATTTTAGCGCCACCTTTTGGCCCAAGCCCGCAAAACGTTTCCCCCCAACACATATAACTCACCACGCACGGAGAGGAAAAAACCCTAGTCCCATTCTCATTCCCCACGCGCGCCGCCATGGGCACCCGCCGGTGGCATCCTCCCTGCCCGCCGCGCCATACTGCCTCCCGCACGACCCTGTTGGCCCCCGCTTCACACGCTTGAACCCTCATCTCCTCCCAGGTGTTCTCTCCTCACCTCATCGTCGTCGCGGCGGGCATCGAGCAGATCTGGGGCTTAATCTGCTACAGATCTTGGGGTGACGGGTCTTAATCTGCTGCAGAAGGGGGAGACAGGGCGGGCGCCATGACCAAGCACTCCCCGGAGGCACTGGTGGTTATCTTCTGTGGAAGCTTTCAGGGTCGGGTTCCCGGCGAGCGGCGTCGTCAGCTCCGGCACTAACCTCAGAGTGCCCAGGTTCTTGTTCCTCCCTGCTAAAAGACAGACTTCACTAGAGTATCACCTATGCATATTTCACCTTTTTTTCTCTCATCCTCGTAGTCCTAGATGAGCATGACAGAAGAAAATGACGAGATTGCTACCAAGACAAGGCTGCTGTCACTTGAACTGTTGGAGGTTAGTTTACATCATGGAGGTTTCTATATTTGATTTTCTTTGTTTAGATCATATCTGCCGATTCTTTTACCTGCAGGGATTTTTAGACGTGCGCCCGTGCTCATGTGCCTCCATGTGTGGCTCTCTAATCAGATCTAGGAGCTGCCTCCCTATGCAGCAGGGGCCAAACTATGTGCCACCGTATGCACAGTCAGATCTCTAATTAGATGACCTGCCTCCACTATTGTACGCATGTTAAGCTCGGACATTTAATTGCATCTGGTAAGTGGTTGACCATCTAATGATTGATTTTGCAGACCACTACATGCATGTCTGTCTGTATGCTCCGATTAGTCTTGTGCATCTGCCAATCTGGGTGGCTAAATATGTTATGGGAAAGTAGTGGCCTCTGTGATTTAGGACATCTTTTTTTGTGGGGGGTGGGCGAATGATTCAGGGCGTCTGAAACATGTGGGAAAACATATATAGCATTAGATAATAATTAATCTAACGGTTGGTCATATTATGATGCTCAGTAAGGTTAAATAAGTTATACTATAAAATTTTATGCCTTTGTCGTGCTTGTGAGAAAAGATGATAGTAATAGCAATAACATGCAACTATTTATCAGGAAAAATATCTGTATGCACTGTATTTGCAGCACTCAATTGCATGGTTGCTTTAAAAAATATACGTTAAGTTGAGCTAATTAATTAGCACGTGTGTTTGTGTAGTCACGAGCCATCCAAAGGATAGAGAGGATGAGATGAACTCAACAATTTCCAAATTCGACCCTTATTTGGTTAGGCAAGGTTAGCTTTTCTATAGCTTGTATTGATGATTTCGAAAATTATATGAGCAAAATTCGTGGACGTAACTTTTTCCTTTAACCATGCATATTGATGATTCAAAACTTAGATCTATCTTGTATCCATCGCCATAATGCTATTTGAACATTTGCACTGTGCTTTGTACATCTAGATTCTGACACGTCTAGATCCTAACATAACAAAAAAAAGCCTGCCTTCTTTCCTTTAAATTTGATAGTCAAGATTTGTTAGAAGATGTTTTTTAGGGATGGGATCTATTTGAAGATGCTGTCTCATTAAAAAAAGTAACACCACGTACATGAAACATCGCAGGTTGTCTCCTTTTCGATGTTCTGTTTCCTTGATTTTTGGTAATACAATTATGAGAAATAACTGGTGATAGACATATGAATTGTTTTCTTATACGAAATGACAGAAGTATTAGTTATCAACTGGTTGCATGCATTACTTATATTTTTCAGAAAACCAAGAAACATACCAGAGGCATTTTCATTGTGACATGCTTTCTTATAGTAAGGCATCTACCGCTTATTGGGATTTTTGAATAGTGTTGGCCGATACAGATTTGAATATGTTTCTATCAAAAACTATAACTTTCCTGGGCATTTCAAAATAATTGTTTTATACAACAATTATGGTGACTGATGGTGACATTATGCGATCATGAAGTACACATACCATAAAAGGGAGGTCCGACTGAGTTTCTTCCAATAATGAAATTTAAGTGTTTTGGAAGTTGTTTTTTAAGTTCCTGTGATAGGATGCAAAATTTTGTGCTGCACAAATCTATTCAATATTAGAATTTCACCAAGAATGGCATATATTATTTAAAAACTAAATATATATTAAAAAATTATTTAATCTTCCAACATCCTATTTAGGATGCAGGTGCGGTTACAGGAATATCGCAAATATTTCTGAATCTCTTGAAAGTATGCTTTTAATCCAGTTACAGGAATAGGCAGCTATTGCCCTCCTTCTAAAAATCAATTTCATTACAAACTGAAAGCACAAATAACTAATGTTTTGAGTTAAAAAAAATCTGAAACAGAGTAGTTCCTAGCCCGTGCAGGCGCACGGTTTGATGACTAGTTTACTTAGTTGCTTGTGGTCTGTTGTGTTATCATGGTTTTACCGATGTTCACATTCCAAATTAGCAATTAGTTGCTAGTGGGTGCTGTCCATGCTGAATGCTGACTTTATGGATTACAAAACCACTTTGTAATCCATGTCCAGCTTTTAGGTTCTGGCTTTGTAGTGTGGATCATCTACCTCAAATAACGAAATGATGTGAAACTATGTTAGAGCTTGCTGGTGTGCTGCTTGTCAAGCTTGCTATGCTGTTGTCTGCTAAATTCTGGGTGTACATCGATGCAATTGAACATTGAAACAACTTGAGAACTATTTTTCACATTTTTTTACTAAAAGTTCGAACCACTGAACATGACTACTCCCATATCTCTAAAATGAGAATTTACTAAAGTTTCTACTCGGGCTATTGATAGTTTTGTTTTCATGTTCATGTAAGTAAAATGCCGAATACAAATGACCTTCATTATTATTATTATTATTATTATTATTATTATTATATTAGCAACACAATATGTAGTAGCAAACCACAATACAAATGATATCTTTAGTTCCTAGGACAAATTTTAGATGAATTAGTTCATAGAGCAAGTGATACAGAAAAAATGTAAGCGTTGTGTATTTGTGAAGAAGAAAAAGGTGAATTCTATCTCTTATCTATTTTTCTAGGCTGTCTTGAACAGTCACTTATTCCTGCATGATTTCTCTCCCCTCTTTAGATATTTTTTGTGTACACCAACTTGGTTTTGCTTATATTGCAGTGAGCTCTGTTCTAGGAGTATACTGGTGTACTGATGTTTGTAATGTTCTTTTATGTTGTGTGCTGATGTTTGCAATGGTATTTGGTTTCTGTACTCTGCAAGCCTCATGATGCTAATTGAAGTATCCTTTATCATGTTGCAGATGCTTAGCAAATTCTTTCACTGCTACGTGTTGTTAATCACCTGCTTTCTTACTCCTTTAATTTATGTAGGAAAGGCCTAAGAGAGTTATCCCCCATGGGAACAGAGACCAGGATATATTGTCTCTCAGGATATATGCAGCAGAAAAAGTTTTTTAGAAAAACAAAAAAAGGGAGCCACCTAGACGCTGCATCCGTGCAACTCGTCAGTTGCTTTGGTATAAAATGATATTGAAGGCAGCTTAGAGAAAATACCATCTTCTCTAGTTGTGGTCCGTAATATTAACTGGTTATTTTGACTTGCAGATGTTCAAGCTGGAGGATGTTATCCAATGAGATGAAGATTGAAGGCCTTGATGTACTGTACGAGAACGAAACAAGCTTCTTGGTGGAAGTCTATGAGGATGGATATCAGGATAGATATGTAGTTGCCCACTACAAGGAGCCAAGGTAGATGATGTGCCTCTGAGATAAATTCCAGAAAACAGAGCAAGAAATTTTTGCTCCAGAAGTGAACCATAATGTTTCCTCTATTTAATTAATTACATTAGCTTATAGGAAACTTCAGTGGTCATTTGTTCATAACAGATGAACTATTTATATGTGAAAATTAATGAATGTGTGTTATTGTTTGGTTCTGGTTTAATATTGTTGGACAACATGCATGTTACAGTTATGGATTATGAAACTTGATTGATTTTTTTTGTAACTTGAAATCTGGATATGGGAGGGATAACAGATGTTGGTCCGTAAAAGAAATCCTGTCAGGCAGTCAGTTGGGAAAGGATAATGCCCTGTCAAATCTGGATATTGGAGGGATAACAGAATGTTTGTTGGGAAAGAGTACCCTCTCAGATAGTTTGTCGGGGAAGCCCATGTCAGCCCCAATAGATTGTTGGTCGGGAAAGTTTACCATGTCTGATAGTCGGTCGGGAAAGGCCCGTAGCAACCCCAACGGACTATCGGTCGGGAAAGGCCCATGGCTGGCCCAACAGAATGTTGGTCGGGAAAGATGCACCATAGACGACATACGGTCGGTCGGGAAAGGTATGTCGGTTGGGAAAGTGCTTTCCCGTCTGGACTTTCCCCAACAGATAGGGTCGGTCGGCAATAGTGTTTCCCGACCGACTGTCTGTCAGCGGAACTAGTATTCCCGACCAATTTGGCTGTTGGGAATGTAGTGCTATGGTGTAGTGAAGCATGGAAATTAAAACTAGCTAAAAGCTACTACTAATTTTTTTTGGTTTTTCTTAAGGTTTATTAAACACACAAGAAGAAATCATAAAAAGGAAATAAACTAGCATGGATATTACAATGAAAAAGTATGAGCACCGACATCTAGCAATGAGTGTGTGAACATGAATGTAATGTCGGTGGGAAATACGTACTCCCCCAAGCTTAGGCTTTTGGTCTAAGTTGGTCTATGGCCACGGTTGGCCTGGCGGATATCCATAGTAATAGTTGGGGTCGTACTACAAATAAGAAGACTCTGATTGCCACTGTTCGCAATCATCTCCGGATCCCACTGGTAATTAGACTGTCGTGGAGGATCAACTTATGGTTCCGACTCTGGCTCTGTGGCTGATGTTGAGAGTTGACAAACATAGTTTAATAGGAAGTAATAAAGTTGTTGAGAGTTGACAAACATAGTTTTGGTCATCGTTGCAATTAATAGGAAGTAATAAAGAAAGAGAGGTTCACATATAAATACACTATCTTGGACATCTTTTATGATTGTGAGCACTCATTAAAGTATGACATGCTAAGAGTTGACATTGGACAAGGAAGACAACGTAATGGGTTATGTTTTCTTACATTTGAGATAAATTATATTGTCATGGATCATCCAACATGTTGAGCTTGCCTTTCCCTCTCTTGCTAGCCAATTTCTTTACACCAAGTAGAGATACTACTTGTGCTTCCAAATATCCCTAAACCCAGTTTTGCCATGAGAGTCCACCATATCTACCTATGGATTGAGTAAGATCCTTCAAGTAAGTTCTCATCGTTGCAAGCAATAAAAATTGCTCTCTAAATATGTATGACTTATTAGTGCGGAGAAAATAAGCTTTATACGATCTTGTGATATGGAAGAAATAAAAGCGACAGACTACATAATAAAGGTCCATATCACAAGTGGTAATATAAAGTGACGTTCTTTTGCATTAAGATTTCGTGCATCCAACCATAAAAGCGCATGACAACCTCTGCTTCCCTCTGCGAAGGGCCTATCTTTTACTTTTATATTCTACCTTACATAAGAGTCATGGTGATCTTCATCTTTCCTTTTTACAATTTATCCTTTGGCAAGCACAATGTGTTGGAAAGATCCTGATATATATAGCTAATTGGATGTGAGTCTTCATGAGCTATTATTGTTGACATTACCCTTGAGGTAAAACATTGGGAGGCAAAACTACAAGCCCCTACACTACAAAAAAATACACTTCCGTGATGATACCTGTTTGTCACAGTAGGTCACATTTTTTGTCATGCATGTACATCCATGCAAATTTATGACAGAATCAAGATAGTCATACATGTGCTGTCGTAGAAGTGTTCCATGACATTACCAAAATTATCATCACGGAAGTGTCCACTTCCATGACGATAAATCGCGCGTCACAGAAGTGCTTTCGTCAAAGGTGACCGACACATGGCATCCACCGTAACGGAACGCCGTTAAGCTATCGGGTTGGGTTTTGGATCCGATAACCCGTTAACAGCCCCGACCAATGGGGATTTTCCACGTGTAAAATCATCATTGGCTAGAGGAAATACGTGTCGGCTGATCGTCGGGACAGATGTCATCCACTAACTGGACAGAAGGCGCCTATGATACGTCGACACATGGCACGACCCAACAAGTTTAAATGGGCCAGCCCAACTAAAGGCTCACAAGATTTTGCGGACCATAATGGGCCGGCCCAGCTAAAGGCCCATGAGATTTTGCGGACCATAATGGGCTGGCCCAGCTAAAGGCCCACAAGATTTCGCGGGCCATAATGGGCCGGCCCAGGTAAAGGCCAACAAGATATTTGTGTGCCATAATAGGCCGGCCCAGGTAAAGGCCCACAAAATTCTTGCGGATCATAATGGGCCGGCCTAGCTAAAGGCCCACGAGATTTAGCCGACATTAATGGGCCGGCCCAGCTGTAGGCCCACAAGATTTTGTGGACCCTAGTAGGCCGGCCCGTTAACTGGCTGCCATGTTTTGGACCAAATGCCGGCCCATATTTGATCCGGTCTATTAATGGCCTGCCACGCTCCGAGCCTAATAGTGGCCCATATGAGATCCGGCCCGTTAAAAGCCTACCATGTTCTGGGCCAAATTATGGCCCAGATCAGGTCCGGTCCTTTAAGAGGTTTTGGGCCTAATTATGGCCCATATCAGATTCGGCCCGTCAACTAGACACTATGCTTTTGGGCCCACTTGCTAAAGGCCCACTTAGTAATTTGGCCTGATATTAGTTTTGGCCTGTTAAGGGCCCGTTTAACATTTCGGCCCTATATTAATTTCAATCTGTTAAAAGCCCGTCATATAGTTGGGCCTAACTACGAGCCGGTTTGCATCCGGCCTGCTCGCAGCCGATATCTGATTGGGCCAAACAAGGACCGAGACAATTTTTCGGCCTGCTAAAAGCCCGTGATTTGATTCGCACAATCATGGGTCGGGGTTCATTTCGGGCTGCTGCTGGCCCGTGAGCTGATCGGCACGTTTCAGGCCCAACCTACATTGTGATTGCATGAAGGCCTGATTATGTACCGTAATTTTACGGTTTGGCCGGTTTACTTCGAAGACAGGATATATATACAGTAAAATAACTGCGGCATCGTGAATAAGAAAAAACCTATACTATACAATAAAGAAATTACGGCATATTAAATCCACTGGGCATCAAAGTTCGCCACTATGATAATAAAGCACAAGCAGACAACAGATTACATACACTGGGCATCAAAGATCGCCACCAGTGCAAATAAACACGCCGACAAAATAATATACAAAACCGACAACACTTCAATAGAGTTCAAGAAAGGTTAGCCCCGCTGGGGAGCTGCAGCACAAGCAGCTGAGCAAGATGATGAGACTGCGCTTGTTCAACACTTATATCTTCCTCACTCTGAAAGATAAACAAGCAGACAGATGACAGGTTTTGCACATAAAAGTATCGGTGCTGACAATTCATCACATTTCTTACTGACGAATAAAGTGACACAGTTTAAATTTGCATTAACAGAATATGGTATTGTCAGGTCAAGACATGGCAGGAAATGACATTGTGAAGAGTTGGCAGCTTCACGACACCACTGGATTACAGATCAAGAACTCATAAGTATCAATGGTTAGTGTGCTGTGAATTTATACCATTTCAGATTGGCAAATAAAGAGTTGGTTTAAATAATAGTAGAATGATATGACATTGTTCATAGTTAAGACATTGCAGAATATGACATTGTGTTGTAGTGGGTAGGTTCACCACACCACTGGATTACGGATGAAGAACAGAAGCATACATGCAGTGCAAAAGAAGATCACTTGCTCTGTATAGTTTAGTTTACATGGTATGAATAAGGAAGTTGGTTGTACAGCTGAAAACTTAAATTGAGAAAGGACAAACTTTTGTTTATGAACTACATAATAAACTTTAAACAAGCAATTTGATGCAAACACCAAAAATAAACAGCTGTTGCAGTCATGCCTAACCAAATATATACAACAAAGTTTGAAGGCTTGAGATGGACAAACTTACATTATTGGTGAAGACATGCTCTATAAAGGCCTTGTCCATGCTGATGGGGGGGAGCAATTCAAGAAGTGTACCACAGAATCTTCTTCAAAAGCATTGCCTTTATTCTACATTTTGTTAAGAGTAAATATAGATGTGATAATATACGAAAAAATGGAGAATATTTAAGATAAGATGAAGAGTGATGCTACATAACCAAGTAGCTATAAATGTAAGTGCAGCGATACAGGAAAAAGGTACAGCCAAGAGCAATGCATAGCTAAACTTCTTCAGTACCAACCTTATGGTAAGAGTAAATATAGATCTGATATGTAGAAAATGGAGGGCAAAGGAAAATAAGCTGCAGAGTGATGGTACATGAACAACTACCTGTCATTATAAGTACACTGATAAATGACGACATGTACTTACAAGAACAATGCAGAGTTAAAAAACATTGGCATTGGATATATTCTACACTAATGTAACCATTCATACAGATCAGATAGTTTGGAGCGAACAATTGATAAGCAAGCTATCATGCATACTGCTGTCACATAATGAACCAGGTATGTATGCAAGTACAGTGATACATGACAACATGTACTAACAAGAGCAAAGCAGTGGGCAGCATATTTGCGATATCCTGTCGTTCTTGTCAAACCAGAATTCTTCTTCGAGCAAATTTCCTGCAAAAAAGATCCGTAAGGCACATGCAGAAAAGTAGAAGTTCAAATTGTCATGTGATTTCATAGACAGTACCTTATCCTGGGAACGAGACCAGTGCATAAAAAGGTTTTTCCATTCAATGTCTTCTAAATTTAGCACAGGAGACTTCACCGGAAATTCGTTTATAGACTTTCCATCAAAGTGTGATTTCCTCAGGTAACACCGATACTGCTGCAATGCTTCCTTGAAAAGCACAAGCAAGCTTTGCTTGTCATGACTATCCAGATTGACCCTCGCCTAGTTACAACAATGTAATATAAATCATTCATGTGTTCAATTAGCAGAAAACAGGAAAATAATAACCATGAATAATAGCACTTACATGTAAGTTGGACAGGAAGATGTGAAAATGGTGTTTGTCTTCACAATAATCTTTCCATGATGGGAATATATGCACGTAGTCCCTAACAACATTGAAAGCATTGTATTTTAAACTGGGAATAAATGGAATGGGGTTCCAATCTACAGGAATTAGCCGTCTCTGTAGTTGGGATAGGTCTTCGGCCAGTGGACTTGTTGTACTTTTTGCTGGAGTGGGATTTTTCTATGGTACAGCTAGTGCTATGGCAAATGAAATCGGTATACCTTTTGCTGGAGTGCAGGTCCTGTGTGGTGGGGCTAGTGGTGTGGCCAGTGAAGTATGGGTACAGTCTGCTGGAGTCGGTCCTACGTTTTGTGTCACTGGTTGTACAACCAATATAAGTGGGGTGTTGTCTGATTTCTCCGGCACCACCACGTTTTTGAAGGACTTTGCTGGTGCTCCTTCAGGTTCGGCAATCACCCTCTTCCTTTTTGATGTCTGATGCACAAGAACAACATTTGAGTGGAAAAACATGGTATGATGACAGATGTAATATGTATTGATAATGGATGGGCATGGCATCTCGACATATATGATGAGTAAACTAAGCAGATGGCGGCGCAACAAAGTAGAAGAAATGCAAGACAGCATATGCAAGATACCCGCAATCAATAAAACATTGCCAAATTAGAATAGGCACCTTGATGGGTGAACAGGACATGCCATCTGCCTTTGACTCCTCGAGGTTAGAATAGTCATTAGGATCATATTCTGAACAAGAATCAACAGGTGGGGAGCATATGAGTTTCATTGCATCCAGAATGGCACTCAATGCCTTGGTGCCAATTTTGTAAGTCATTGCAGTGTTTAGCTTCAAGAGTGGACTGCTGCTAGTGCGACACAAAGCAGCTACACAGATCATAGTGTAGATATAACAGGAAAACCTTAAGCATCAGAGTAAAATCAGCAAAGTGGAACTTGCTGGAATATATGTGCTAGTATTGCCGGTACGGCTAGAAAGGCTTCGGATACCAGCTCTCTTCAAGTGAAGGTGCGGTACTGTTAATATCAATGTAACTCTCAAAGGCGACACAGCTCCCCGCATTTCCTTGCTATTCTTATAAGATTCAAGTGGGCAGGCCACTACAAATCCTATTCCTATGTTTACAAGATCCTACGAATCAAAGAGGCTCAAAGTGTCCATCACAACCGACCGTATAGACCTCTACACTGCAAATGTCCCTACTCATCTTCAGTACAAGGAACATACTATACTACTATCATACTCCCTCCATTCCAAAATATAAGTCTTGGTAGAGATTTCCACTATGGATCACATACAGATGTATCCAGATACATCTTAGAGTGTAGATTCACTCATTTTGCTCCATATGTAGTCCATGGTGGAATCTATACAAAGACTTGTATTTAGGAACGGAGAGAGTACATATTAAAGAAGAACGGAAGAGGAACATGATAAAGAAGAGCAATCAGATTTTGGATAATAAAATGTTGGTTGCGCAGTGCCCACACATGATGAACCAGAGCGCATGAAGAATGCAACTCCTAGCTGTCTCTCGACCATTTCAGGCGGTTGGATGAAGATCCTACATCTCCTAACCCTTCTTCTTCCTCGTCTCTGATTCTTCCCATACAGAACACCGCACGGGCCGCCGGCGGACCACCGACCCCCACCGCCTGTGTTCCTCCGCCACCCCCACCCCAACCCCCACCCGCGTCAAGTTTTCTTCGTTCGGTGAGGCCCCACAACCACCGGAGCTCCTTCGATCGCACCAGCGAACTCCGGCGATCTCTAAAAAATCGACTGACCTAATATTGAAATTTAGTCTACTGTGATTTAACTAGTGTGGAATATAAAAGGGGAAAACCATAAGCATTGCGAGTATGGTGTTGAGCGTGCCATGGCGAATCTAAAGGTGCAAACCGGACAAAGGCAACTTCGCAACCAAGACAAGAAATCAGAGTAAAGCAGTGGCGATCTATTTTCTTGCTGCGATAAATAAGTTGAGCAGATACGAAAGAGTACCGCATCTGGTGCGGCGCCGTGTACGCATCTGCTGAGAATTTGACGGTGTTGCAGTAGCGATGGCTGTCGGCGGCGTGGAAGAAGATCTAGGAGGGTAGATAGTGGCGGCGGGGCGCGGTGGACAAGACGGTCGTGGGAGCGACGCCGGCAAGGTGGACGACGGCGGGGATGAAGCGAGAGGACGGGTTGCAAGGATCCCGGTCCGAAGCCGTGGATGAGAGAGGTCGATCTCTTGTAATGGATGGCGGCGTCGGGGTATCAGCTCCGGCATGGTGGAGGAGGACGGCAGTGGATGGGGTGGCGGACGGCGGCGGACGGAGGAGGGTGGGGTGGAGAGGGTGTTTTGGCGCCCACAGAGTACGAATGGGGAAAAGGGAGGTAGAGAGGAAGGGGGGAACCATGTATTCAGGGCGCGCTTGTCTCAAATGCGAGGAAATTTACAAACTTAGCCCCCGTTTCAAATTTCTACTACATCACAGTAACACTAGTCGGTTGGGGATAGGACGGCAATCTCGCATACACCGAATATTTGCCGACGAGAGTTTGTTTTTGGTGCCCACCGTGTATGAATATGAATCAGAGAGGGAGTCGATTTCGGCCGAGGACACACTGTGTTTTGGCGCCCACCGTGTATGAATCCGGGTGAGAGGCGTTTCGTCATGTTTGGGTGAAATTACAAACCTACCCCTATCGAAACCTATAGAAATCCAGCATATAGGCTTTGCGTGGCAGGGATAGGCAGTAGTGATTTCCATCTCGCAGATTTTGGTTTCGGGCGGTTACTGCGACTTTCCCCGCTTCGTTCAAATTTTGCAGAGTGCATGTTTACCGTGCCAACTCAATTCAAATCCCGTTTGTATTCTATTTTTTTAGGCGGGATCCATTTTCAATTGGAATTACATTCTATATACATCATTTTTTATATATACTTTTAAAAGCACAACACCATTTATACATAAATATGGTTTACAAATGGCATGATCTCAGATTCATAAGGTTGTATCCATCAATTTGGATTTTCAAATATTTGAAACCACTTTATGTTGAAATCCAATGTATGCATTCCTCGCTAACTGTCTCCAATTAATGTGTGTTTCATGCAGGTTTTTTTACTTCTCAAACATGTATAATGTGTTTCACACACGCAACATATAGTGTAATCCCGTTTAGACATTAATTGCATATAAACCATGCATTCTTTGTAATTGAAGAATCTATGGATCACCAATATTGATAAACCATATAACATTACAAGTGTGCCCAAATTCAAATGAATATGCATGTTTGATACACCAATTTGCGTTATGATATTATCGATGTCGTGATCTCCAGTTTAAATATTTGAATCCCCTTTAATCCAGATATTCGTCTCATATAGTTATCACTCATGCTTATATAGGACTATCACTCTGGACCTATACGCATTCATCGTCTCTCAGGTATCTCTCGTGCTACCTGTATGTCGACAATGATCTTTTATCTTCGTAACACACTGACAGTACTCTCTCCCTCGACCTTCATCACTCTATCTCTCTCTAAGTATATCTCGCTCCCTGCTATGTGTCTCTAACTATGATTCTCCATGTGGAATCTCTTTCTCTCACACAAAAACAAAACTTTGTCTCCCGGGGTCTCATTTCTCTCTACTATTCCCATGTGTGCCACTCGCACACCCCTCATACAGCTCCTTAGATATGAAAACCTACGACTCTTCCTCTTCAATATCTCTTTCTCACACACAAACACAAACTCTGTCTCCCAGGGTCTCATATTTCTCCATTGTTCTCTTGTATGTCGCTCACACACACCCTCTCTCCCTAGAGATATCTTGTGTTCCCTCGTATGTCTCTCTAGCTATCACTCTCATTGTGAAATATCTTTCTCTCTCGCAGACACAAAACTCCGTCTCTCTGGATCTCATTTCTCTCTGATATCTGTTTGTATGTGACTCACACACACTGAGGGAGTCCTAGATTAGGGGGTGTCCGGATGGCCGGACTATACCTTCAGCCGGACTCCTGGACTATGAAGACACAAGATTGAAGACTCTGTCCCGTGTCCGGAAGGGACTTTCCTTGGCGTGGAAGGCAAGCTTGGCGATACGGATATGTAAATCTCCTACCATTGTAACCGACTTTGTGTAACCCTAACCCTCTCCGGTGTCTATATAAACCGGAGGGTTTTAGTCCGTAGGACAACATACACAACAACAATCATACCATAGGCTAGCTTCTAGGGTTTAGCCTCTCTGATCTCGTGGTAGATCTACTCTTGTACTACCCATATCATCAATATTAATCAAGCAGGACGTAGGGTTTTACCTCCATCGAGAGGGCCCGAACCTGGGTAAAACTTCGTGTTCCTTGCCTCCTGTTACCATCCGGCCTAGACGCACAGTTCGGGACCCCCTACCTGAGATCCGCCGGTTTTGACACCGACATTGGTGCTTTCATTGAGAGTTCCTCTGTGTCGTTGCCATCAGGAAGGATGCCTCGCCCCGTCTTTAAAGACGGCACCGTTCCTAAGGGAGCTTTGGCTGTCGGCCAAACCCTCCGGCTAGGTGGTTTTCTTATGACCACCTGTTCAGCTTCTGCGCCGACGATGACTTCTCGAGCCATCGAAAACAATCTTCATGTCAGCTCGGAACTCGCCGAGCAGTTAGATCCAATGGAGCTCTCCTCCATAAACGAGCTCTTGGATCGCTTCGCCGCCCTGGGAGTCGCTACGGATTACGACCAGATTGGGCCTAAACCCGATCTGAGAGAGATTAACTCTCCCCAAGTCACCCATCACGTTGCCGTGGTAGAGGGACAATGCGGCGACCCTTCATCTATCTTAAGGACTCGCTACGTCCGGATTCCCGATCCCTCCAATCCGGATACCCGCGGAGGGGAGGATATCACTCAAGACCTGAACTTAGAGTCAGGCGACAGGCTGGATTCATTGGACAACATCCAGGAATCTGAATTTTTGAGTTCGGAAATTCCTCGGCCTCTGAGCCTCAGATGGGGTGAGGCTTCAGATTTAATTCCACCCACCCACCCCAACATAAGCGATCTATCCAAAATCAGGCAAGAGCCTGATGAAACAGTACATCATTACTGGGCCAGATTCCTCCTGGTTAAGAATAGGCTAAGTGACTGCTGCGAGGAAGACGCAATCTCAATCTTCTGCAATAATTACACGGACAAGGGAATACTCAACGCCATAAGTCGCTGTGATATTACACACTTCGCTGACTTGGCATCCATTGTACGAAAGTACTGTGCGATGGAAAGCGCCTGGAAAACTGAAATCCAATTTTGGGACAATCCGGCCCTAAATACAAACCCAGTCGGAAATAAAAGGGTGCATCATCACCAGACACCCGGGTCAAGCACTAAAAAGCAAAAACCCTATACAGGGCATGGAACCGTACTGGAAGGATGGCTCAATGGACCCTGTAAAATTCACAGTACAGAGGACGCCACACCAACTCACAGCCTCAGAGCATGTTGGATACTTCGGCAGGTGGCCAAAATTGGCGAAAATCTCCTAATTCCGGAAACCACAAAAGCCACCCCAGAGACACCAATACGGTATTAACAGTCTTCGAGACTTTCGCATCAAATAATATGCGAAAAAGGACACTCCGCAGCCTTGCCAAAGTCTACCAAGTAGCAACAATAAACCCATGGAGTGACACGGCTATTACCTTTAACGCCAGTGATGAACCTAAATTCCGAACAGCCCGAGCACCAGCCGCATTGGTCCTTAGTCCAATAGTGGACGGCTTTCATCTTACCAAGGTACTGATGGACGGCGGCAGTGGATTGAACCTCATTTATGAGGAAACCCTTCAAAAAATGGAAATAGACTGGAACCGCATTGAGCGAAGCAGCACAACCTTTAGAGGAATAATCCCCAGTCGGGAAGCTCGCTGTACAGGAAAAATCACACTAGATGTGGTGTTCGGCACGCCGGATAATTACAGGTCCGAAGAGGTCACATTCCATGTGGCTCCATTCAGCAGCGGTCATCATGCTCTGCTAGGGCGGGAAGCGTTTACAATCTTCCAAGCAATACCCCATTACGGGTACATGAAGCTCAAGATGCCCGGGCCTAACGGGATCATCACTCTCGCTAGTGATCCGGACATAGCACTCCGCGCCGAAAACAAGACAGCCACACTGGCCCTCAAGGCACTATCCGAAGCCCTAGCGGCTGAGGAACTGACTGCGCTGTGCTCTACGATGAATAGGGACGATGTGGTACTCGAGAAAAGATCCAAGTCCACCTCCTTTAAACCGGCGGACGAAATAGTCAAATTCCAAGTCCATCCAATGGACTCCAATAAAACAGCTTCCATCGGGGCACAGTTAAACCCTGATGTATACGCCGCACTGCGAGAGTTCCTGAGAACTGGGACATTTTTTCCTGGCACCCTTCAGACATGCCGGGAATCCCATGCAGGCTGGCCGAGCACAGCTTAAATATCCAAACAGGATTCAAACATGTCAAATAGGCTCTTCGGCATTGTTCTGAACCTAAGAGACAGGCCATGGGAGAGGAGCTAGCAAAGCTATTGGAGGCCGGATTCATCAGAGATATAAAACATCCGGACTGGCTAGCAAACCTGGTGATGGTACCAAAGAAGGACAAATCCTGGCGCCTGTGTGTTGATTTTAAAGACCTTAACAAGGCTTGCCCAAAGGATCCCTTCCCCCTCCCCCGCATCGATCAAATTATCGACGCTACCGCAGGACACGATTCGTTGTGTTTCCTCGACGCATATTCCGGCTACCATCAAATCAAGATGGCAGAACCAGACCAAGCCGCAACGGCATTTATCACACCATACGGCCCATTCTGCTTCAACACGATGCCCTTCGGGCTCAAAAACACCGGCGCAACATATCAGCGCATGATTCAGACATGTCTGGCAAGCCAGATCGGAAAAACAATGGAGGCATATGTAGATGATGTGGTCGTCAAAACAAGACATGTTGAATCTCTAGTAGACGACTTGAGGCTCACATTTGATAACCTCCGAACATATGACATCAAGCTCAACCCGGAAAAATGCGTTTTCGGCGTTCCAGCCAGAAAGCTCTTGGGCTTCATTATATCCGGTAGAGGAATTGAAGCAAATCCAGCCAAGATCTGAGCTCTATCGCAACTGGATATCCCAAAGGACCTCAAACAAATACAAAAGTTAACCGGATGCATGGCGGCTCTAAGCCGCTTTATCTCCCGCTTGGGAGAAAAGGCCCTACCCCTTTACCGCCTCCTTCGGCGCACCGAACACTTCAAATGGACGGATGCAGCCACGGCCGGACTCGACGAAACAAAAGCCATACTAGCAAGAAACCCGGTCCTAGCTGCGCCAAACATTGGCGAACCAATGCTATTATACATCGCAGCAACACATCAGGTTGTAAGCGCAGTGCTCGTCGTCGAACGAGAAGCGGACGGACACAAATTCCCCCTTCAAAAGCCGGTCTATTATGTGTCCACTGTCCTCACTCCCTGCAAATCACGGTACCCGCATTATCAAAAGATTGCATACGCGGTATTCATGGCATCCCGAAAACTACGACACTACTTTCAAGAGTGTTCAATAACAGTAGCCTCGGAAGTACCACTTAACGATATTTTAAACAACCGTGACGCAACGGGCCGGATTGCAAAATGGACCATCGAGCTCCTCCCGTTCGACATAACTTATAAGCCACGGCGAGCCATCAAGTCGCAAGTCTTGGCCGACTTCGTCGCGGAATGGATGGAGGCCGAACTCCCTAAAGAGTACGGCACATATTCAAATTGGATCATGCATTTCGACGGCTCCAAGATGTTGGCCGGACTGGGGGCCGGCGTCGTTTTGACGTCCCCCACAGGAGACACAGTTCAATACGTACTCCAGATTATGTACACGGACTCCAACAATGCAACCGAATATGAGGCCCTTTTACATGATCTCCGGATGGCAGTATCCATGGGCATTCAACGCCTAGAGGTGTGCGGGGACTCGAACCTCGCAATATCCCAAATAAATGGAGACTTCGATGCCAAGGATCCAAAAATGGCAGCTTACCGCAACGCCGTCCTAAAAATGTCAGCTCGGTTCGAGGGGCTTGAATTTCACCATATAGCCCGGGAAAATAATCAGGCGGCAGATGTCCTGGCACGCATCGGCGCAAAACGCGACGTAGTCCCCCCCAACATCTTCCTGGAAAGGCTGTCCAAGCCATCCGTAGTATGGGAAGGGGAGCCGAACAATAACAGTCCGGACCCAACCGCACTGCCCGACACCGAACATCCTGACACAATCGGAGGCTCTGCCAATGAAATAACACCTTCAGCCCACGTAATAATGGCCATCATCGCCCCGTGGACAGAACCATTCCTCGCCTGCCTTACTAGGCAGGAACTCCCCGAGGACCAAAATGAGGCACGCTGCATAGTGCGGCGATCCAAAGCCTACAGAGTCCACGAGGGAGAACTTTATAAGAAAAGCACTATCAGAGTCCTTCAAAGGTGCATCTCCGAAGAGGAGGGGCGGAACCTCCTGGCTGAAATTCATGCTGGACTCGGAGGTCATCACGCTGTAGCTCGGTCCCTTGTAAGCAAGGCCTTCTGTACAGGCTTTTATTGGCCGACGGCCCGGGCAGACGCTCAGGACTTAGTCCAACAATGCACCGGTTGCCAGCTCTTTGCAAACCAAAGCCATATGCCACCCACCGCCCTCCAAACTATTCCCATTACTTGGCCCTTCGTGGTCTGGGGGCTTGACATGGTTGGACCCCTTAAAGGCGGACCCACAAGCAAAAATACTTACTGGTCATGGTGGATAAGTTCACCAAATGGATAGAAGCCAAGCCTGTTAAGACGGCCGAATCCGGACCGGTCATAGACTTTATATCCGGGGTTGTACACCGTTACGGCATCCCCCACAACATCATCACTGATAATGGCACGAACTTCACGGCCGACGAGGTAAAACTCTGGTGCAAAAACATGGGCATCAAGCTCGATTATGCTTCCGTCTATCACCCACAAACTAACGGCCAGGTCGAACGTGCAAATGGTCTTATCATGAGCGGCATCAAACCCAGATTAGTGCGGTCCCTCAAGGAATCTAACACGCACTGGGTAGAGGAGCTCGACTCCGTACTCTGGGGGCTGCGGACCACGCCGAATCATACCACCGGATACACACCATTCTTTATGGTGTACGGCGCAGAGGCAGTTTTGCCTTGCGACATAATTCATGACCCACCTCGAGTGCGCATGTACGAAGAAAGAGAAGCCAAGCTCGATCGGCAGGACAACTTGGACGCATTGGAGGAGGAGAGTGACGTGGCAAAAGCCCGTTCCGCATTCTATCAACAGCAGGCTCGAAGATACCAAAGCAGAGAAGTACGGGCCAAAAATTACAACGTTGGCGAATTAGTTCTATGACTACCGGACAAGAAAAAGGACAAACTCAAGCCCAAGTGGGAAGGTCCCTTCATAATTGACCAAGTCCTGACTGGTGGAGCGTACCGCCTGCGGGATGCATCGGATAACCGACTCGAGCCGAACCCATGGAACGCAGCCCGTCTCTGAAGATTCTATGCCTAGCGCCGGACTCTGTGTTCGTCTCCTTCCTCTGTCCATTTTTTATATATTTTTTGTCTTACATTTCTCTTCTTCTCTCTCTCTTATAGCCTTTAAAGGCTCGTAAAGTGACGCGCTATCCGCGCTCATTAAACCTGGGGGCTTCTTTAAACAGAAGCTTATTCATACGGGCTTCATGCCCAACACATGTGTCACACTTCCGCATGTACCTTTTATTCACCATTATATGCATCGAATGACTTAAGTTTTGGCCAAGCTGGGTTGCCTGGCTCCTGTGCTTACCCCTACGTTCCCGATTGTTCAGCTAGGTGGTAAAGGGAGCACCTCTGCGATTGTTACTGCCAGGTCAGCCGGACGTGTATCTCAGACTGGGTGAAGCCGAAAGCTAGCGTTCTTAAGGGAATATTCGGTCGGTGAACTAAAGATGATCTTTTTTCATTTTTATCTATACGCCCCCAGATGTTTTTCATGCGTTTCTTTTCGCAGCATGGACATGCACCTTAGGGCATGCCTCCCAGGGAAAGGAACCCCTAACAGAACTATTCTCCCTGGAAGATGTTTCTTACTAACCATATAATATAACATAACTAGTCGGGCACTTGTATGTTCACGCACTAATGATCCCTACGCCTGGTCTCCATGCATTCCGCGGTTCCTATATAACCGCATGGGAATTCGGAGACACTCCGGACCGTCAGGTCCCGAGGCTGAAGCGAAAAGGTCGGCCATGACAAATGATCTACAATCCGGCTAGAAGGCATTATAAATGTCAATTAAATTACATAGTCATTTTGACTGATTGTATTCCTCTACAATACCATCTAACAGGCTGTCTAATTTACAGTCCTGCTGGGAATACTTTGCGGCCAACTCTACTTGGCCGTATACTAAGCTTACAAGGATCTCCTTCCCATCGGGCCCTACAGGACCGTCCTCGGCCATGTGGTTGGGGTCAGCCTTTGCGTACCGCGTCTTCACCATGGCCCAGGCCTCCCTAGCGCCTTGACGGCAGGCCGATATCTTCCACAATCGGATGCGCCGCCGTGCTCCCTTTAGCTTCTCCGCAAGCTCTCCAAGACCTTCGGGCATGGAGACGGATGGCCACAGGGCCTGGGCGGCGCCTTGCTTCGCCTGCCGAACTCGATCGAGCAGTTGCGAGAGCTCGGGAAGAAGGTCACCCGTAGAACCGGGCATCTCCTCTGCAGGACGACCTGTTAGCACACCTACAGACATTGCTCTGTTAGTCGACTTCCCCGCCGAACTTTCTTTCAAAGGTTCGTTCAAGCACTTACTAAATATGCCGCGCCGAAGCCGTTGATTCTCCTTCACGGAGTCTGACAGCTGGGCACGAACATCTTTCAGCTTGATGCCCAGCTTGGTGTAGGCATCTTGGAGATCGTTCTTCTCCCGCCTCACCTTGTTCAGCACCTTCTCACCAGCCTTTAGCTGGCATAGGAGGTGTTGTCTTTCCGGATTAAATCCAGCGCCATCTGCAATTTCATTTGTCAGATTCGCACCCATGCCGTGCTTCGCAAAATACTTATCTTCCGAAGTGTATATTACCAGAGGGGGTCTCCTTGGGCTCCCCTGCCGCGGCTAGTGCGGCCTCAAGTTGGGCTTTGCACTCTTCCAGCTCCTTGGACAGTAGGGAATTCTTTTCTGTAAGAACCTGCATAACAAATGATCCTTAAATCAGTTATTCTAACTTTTTCAAGTCTCGGGGGCTACTGTTATATATATATAACTACCAAAATTTTCTTACCCATATGTCTTTTACATATTGCTCCGTGGCTCTGGCTAGACCATTTTGAGCGGCACGGAGGTACGCATCTCCCGAGTTGAAGGCATCTAACGCCCCTTGAGAGAAACAAGCGTCGCGAAGAATTGTCCGGCGACGCCTGTGGTTCGTGGCACTCTCCACCTCAGAGTTGGTGGCAGACAACCCGTCCACATCCTCCGTCGGAGGAGCGTCTGGCGTGCGCCTTGCGTTCGCCTCCGCCTCCGGGCCAGGCTTTGCAGCCTGGCTGGTGGAGGCGCGATTGGCAGCCTCTCCGGATATAGTCCGGCGAGGTCCCTTTGTCCTGAAGAAAGCACGAGTGTCAATGTGCCTCGAAGGTATAACACCTGGGATAAGGGGGCGTGCCATACCTTTGCGCTGACGCCTCGGTCTGGACTGCACTTCTTTTCTGCCCACGGGGCCCTGCGGCCCCTCGTTGGCTTGTCGCCGCAAGTTCGGCCTTCCGCTTTAAAAACCTCCCCTGCAAAGTTCGGTTGTAATTAGGAAACTGAAAACACAAGAGGGCGGACACCTATTCGGGGTACTGGGACTTCGATCTCAGTTACCTGGGAGGCCGGGATTAGCCCTAGGTAATCGGCCGTAATGGCCACCAAGGCATTGTCCTTGCTCAATTGATGGAACACTCCATCAATCAGCTCCACAAATATGTCTGGATCCTCTTGAGAGGCCGGGTCGAGGGACCGTCCTGGGTCCTCGGGTTGTGGAGGAGGGCTGCTTATTTCCTTAACAGCCTGGCGCAGTTCCTGCGTTGAAGTCGTCAGACTAAATATTTAAGACTGGGAATACAAAATGGATGGGCAAGTAAATATGACCGCTTACCCAGCTTGGGGGATTGTGTATAGAGAATCCACCCTGTGGGTTGACGCGGAGAAATTCCTCCTCTTCTCCCTTATACAAAGTGGACAAGACCTTTAGTAGAGCGGCAGCTGAATCCGGCCCCTTACGGCCGTAGCAGGTGGCGTCGTCCTCCCCTTGAAGTCCCACATGGGATGGCTTCTATACTGAAGCGGCTGCACCCCCCGCATAATGCATTCGGCCATAACCCCAATCATGGTTAGTCCGGAATGGGCTAACAATCTTATTCGGCCCATCAGGTAAATGATGTCCCTGTCACTTTCCCTCTGAGGGCTCCATGGACGCCAGCTTAGGCGCTTCTTTAGGGAGCACTGTCGAATTCAGGGAGGCCGATCCGGACAGGATCCGGCAGCGGGACGTCTTCTATATAAAACCATTCCGAGGGCTAGTCTTCGGACGCCTTCATTGGGGTTCCGGACAGATATCCGGTCCCGGCGATGCGCCACGCGTCGGCTCCACCCACTTGATACATTGACCCCTCTCCTTAGAGTGGGGAACAAGGCAGAATAACCTTTTCCATAGCCCGAAATGAGCCTCGATACCCAAAAACAGCTCGGAGAGGGCTACGAAGCCCGCGATATGCAATACGGAGGCAGGCGTGAGATTGTGTAGCTGGAGGCCATAGAACTCCAGGAGCCCCCGGAGAAATGGATGGATTGGAAATCCGAGCCCCTTATTAAATAAGGGACGAGGCACACCCGCTCTCCTTTGGAGGGATTAGGGGCACTCTCCGCTTGCTCTCCGCCATTATAGATGGCAAGGCCGGCTCGAACCGGGACCATATAGGTCGGGGGGAGAAATCCCTTGGTCTAGAGCGTCACTAGCTCGCTATGCGGGATGGAGCATCTCTCCCAGTATCCAGGCTGAGGGCTGGAAGGGCGAGAGGAGGAGTCGCGACGGCTGGCCATGGTGGAATGGACCTTTATCAGATGCGCTCTGATGAACACTCGCGAAGGGGGGAAGATGTGGTTTGGATCTAAATCCTCGTCCCCTTAAATAGGTTAGCTCATTTACGCGGCTAGGGGTGTGAATGTAAAAACACTCAGACTTTTCATATTCGTTTCACACGTGGGAAGCGGCCATTATTGGGCGTAGAAGCCAAGGAGCGCAACATCTACAAGAAACCGGACTTTATTCAACAGGTACACGGAATTTGGAGGAGAACCCGCCTTGTAATGCCGAAGACAATCTGCGCGCCGGACTCATCGTCATTGAAGCCTGGTTCGGGGGCTACTGAGGGAGTCCTGGATTAGGGGGTGTCCGGATGGCCGGACTATACCTTCAGCCGGACTCCTGGACTATGAAGACACAAGATTGAAGACTCCGTCCCGTGTCCGGAAGGGACTTTCCTTGGCATGGAAGGCAAGCTTGGCGATACGGATATGTAGATCTCCTACCATTGTAACCGACTTTGTGTAACCCTAACCCTCTCTGGTGTCTATATAAACTGGAGGGTTTTAATCCGTAGGACAACATACACAACAACAATCATACCATAGGCTAGCTTCTAGGGTTTAGCCTCTCTGATCTCGTGGTAGATCTACTCTTGTACTACCCATATCATCAATATTAATCAAGCAGGACGTAGGGTTTTACCTCCATCGAGAGGGCCCGAACCTGGGTAAAACTTCGTGTTCCTTGCCTCCTGTTACCATCCGGCCTAGACGCACAGTTCGGGACCCCCTACCCGAGATCCGCCGGTTTTGACACCGACACACACCCTCTCTCTATCTCTCTCACACCCACACACATAACCCAGCCTTCTGATCCACTCGACTCCTATGTCTAACGCACACTAGCTAGCATCTTTATCTTTCTATTGATCTGTTTCTCCATCAACCTTCTTTCTCGCCCTCACTCTTGATTCCTATCACGCACACTACATATGTTTCTCTCTACATGCAGTCAAGTGCCCTCTCACACACATATATAACTTCACCCTTTGAACCACCCGACGGTCATCTCCAACACCCAAACTAGCGGATGTCCCTCTAGCTAGCATCTCCATCTCTGTATCTATCTGTAGTTTCTCCGTCAACATTTCTTTCTCACACGGAGTCTTGCTTCCTATCACCCACACTATATATGTCTCTCCATACATATGCATTTATAGGTTGGTCTCTTTTGCACAATCGTTGCGCCTCACTCCCTCTGCTCGCCATAGATGCATGCTCTAGCCCACACCACTATCTCTTAAAGACAAAAACACATGCTCAATTGTCGGGACTTCTTCCATGCATTCTCACATGCATGCATATTGTCATACCGATCCGTCTCTCCCATGTCGTTGATCTTATGACTTATGTCTTCTTTCTTTTATCTCGATCATGCGCGCGCGCGCACACATACATCCCACGTATACATGTATACCTCTCACACATGCACTTTCAAGGTCTCTATGTCTCTATACGTAGTTAATTACCCTCAATCCTAACACCACATCGAATCGTTCTCCTCTTTTGTGCACATAACTTCCTCCTGGATGGGCAAAACACACACTCACACTTAACAATCTCCTTCTAGCTACCCCCCGCCTCTCACTCTTCCCCTATATCCCCGAAACCAATAAGACCATCCCTTAGTTTAATTCCCGCCTACATGCACCATCGATATATAGTAGTCTTCCTTGGTGTCTCTTGAACAAACACGTTCTCTCGAAGTCGACTCCTCTCATGCATATAGGTCCTAATGCGTTTTTTGAGGCTAACTTTCACCAAATGTTAGAGCAATAATATATGACATGCAACTTACACAAAGCATACCTTCAATTTTGTATGTCAAAGGAGCTTCCAATAATATAATTTGCATAGTATACATCTCATGTGCTATTAATCTTGTCAATAGTCAAAGGCTGTCTTGAAAAACACATTAGGCCCTATATAGATGGAAGGAGGGAGTAGGTCCCATGCAAAAAATGAGAATAAAATTCAAACATCTGGGCATCGTGGCTCGGTCGATAACATTGAGAAACTTGGTTTTAAAATCATGAAACTTGGAATGGTGTCATGTCAAGGTAGTACCATGCCATGGTAAAAAAAATTGGCCGAATAGGAACAAATTTTGGTATAAGCTTCTTGCAAATCGGAGCTTCTCTCAAGAAGGCTCGTGGTTCTGGGAGGGAACGTGTCACCTTTGTGTGCATAATTCAAATTTGAAATACAAGCACATGTTCCAGTGCACCAAAGTTGGTTGAAAAATCACATGTGTGTCCTCGGGTAAATTTCTAGGTTTCATGCAAGAAATGGTAGTGAAATTCAAAATTCTGGGCGTCGTGGCTGGGTTGGAAACATTGAGAAACTTAGTTTTTTTAATTCCTGTAAATCCAAAACACGCATGAAAATAATGAAACTTGGCTTGGTGCCATGACATGGCACCAACATGCTGTGGTAAATTTGCAGTCCGATTTGCGAAGGCGCACACATTAACAATCAACAAAGTCATTTTGGAAGAAGTGCTGTCACGTTACAATCGGAAACACAAGTATTATTGAAACCGTGGGCGTTCTACTTACTAGTACCATTTACATGCCGCCACGCATCCCCTTTTTTATTAGCTAGGAGGCGACGTGCAGGGTAGCTATTTGAGTACGAGAGGCGTGCGATCAGACCCCTGCGCGTGCTTATCGGGAGGAGAGCCCTTTGACCTCCATCTGCTGTCCACCTCTCTCCCAAGGACTCCATTAATGGCGCCCAAGCCTTTGTTTAATGGCGTGGCTATGTCTCACTCGACTGAGATTTAAGAGAGAAAAAAGAAAATCTGAAAGCACGGATCTTGATGTAATATTCGACGGACCTATATAGCATCTACTGTGACTTATAGCAAGACTGATGAATATATAAGGATGATTAATTTTTTTGATCAAAGAAGGGCTTGCCCCTTCTGATTTTCATTACTAAAAACCACCACAATTCACAAGAAGTTCAGCACAACTCCAGCCTAACACGAAGGACTGAAAGCTACCATATTGAAATCGCAACATCCCAAGAGGCCAACAAAGGCCAAACATCCGCGCTAGAACCCAACATTTCACAACCGACGACACAATCCACATCCTAAACTGATTATTACATCAAAAGAAACCAGGAAACTAGTCTCCGCCGCGAGCGGCAATGAGCTCTTTCGTGTCCTCAAGACGCTGGTTGAGAACATCCACGGATTCCACCACCAGCCTTTGGCGCTCGTTGCGGAGCATTTCATTCTCGTCCATAAGTTTCTTCAACAAGGCACTAGTCTCCTCCTGCAGGTCTGCACTTCGGACGATCTTCTCCCTCAGCAGGTCGCGCTCGGCCCGGAGCCTCTCATTACCCTCCCTTAGTTGCCGGATGACGCCGGTAGCCTGTTCAAACGAGGCTATCATGTCGTCCTGCAACCTCGCCGAGCCGGAGATCTGATCCATCTGGCTATGGACGATCGCATGCATGCGCCTGTAACAGTCGTCATGTGCCCGCGAGAAATTTTCCGAGGCCGCCGCGGCGCGGCGGGAAATCTCTGCTGCTTCCGTGGCGCGGCCGGACCAGTCTGCTGCATCGACGGCTCGGCGGGACCTCCATGCTGCTTCAGCGGCACGGCGGGACCTCTGTGCTGCTACTTCCGCGCGGCGGGACATGTCGGCTGCTCTCGCAGCGAGGCGGGACATCTCTCGTGCTTCCGCTTCCATGCTCACCTCTCCCTGGTGGCAATCTCTCGACCTAGAACTCACGCTGGCCATGGCAGACGCAAGGGAAGGATGCTGAATGACTTGTTTGTTTTTGTGGATAAGGAGTTGAGGAGGAATGTGCAGTCATCTTGGCATACTAGTATTTATAACCGAGTACTAATACACTCCTAAGTGGGAAACCGTTTAGGTTGTGATCGGTGTGAACAGGTTTGCAATTCAATATAGCGTGGAGTAATTTGGAATGTGACGAGACGCAAGCTCAAAATTTATTGACGGTTCTAGTTTCGAAGTGCGGCACTATTCCCGGATGGAGTACTTCTTTTCTACTCCCTCCTTTCCGGTTTTATAGGGCTTATCTCAAAATTTTAGTTTGTCCAATTTATAAGGCTCAATTTGGTTGTCCCCAACACATGTTCAGATTCCAAGGTGCATTAAATCATTGCCTGCAAGTATTAAGAGAAAATTGACCAATGCATGTACTTTATGCATGCATGCATTGCAATTAATGCATTAAACCTATCTCTCGGGACTTCTCGCACGCACCATCGTGCCACCCACAAAAACTTGTACTCTGAGTTTAGTAGTACGTTATACATGAAGAGAAGAGGTGCACGTACACACTCGTCCTCTCACACACGCGTCTATTTTTTCTCGAAAAGGAGGATGATGACCCCTGGCCTCTGCATCTGGGAGTCACACACGCAAATTATTGAAATATATCGAGTGCAGTGCTTTGATGTGTCGCGTTAACTCGTACATCAACGAGAAGTTTGATTATCCTCTCCCTCGCAGACTTAACTGCACATGCCTTTGGCTATATGACAGGTTGGCCACACACCTGTAGGGCCCACCTGTCATACACGCAAAGGAAGGAGCGTCCCTCCCTCGCCCATGAGCGTGGTGGCTGGCAAGACTAGGAGAAGCTTTCGCTACATGCTCTCCCTCCCGCACGCGGTGGACATGCAGCCGTTCAATCAGTGTCAGATGGCCAGAAGTGTACTGTAGTACTCCTCCAGTGCAGTAGTATTCCATCATTGTTCGACTTCCCGAAGAGGCGAAGAGCCAAGCGCAGCCCGGACGCTCGTGTGGCAGTTTCATGTGTATAGTAGTCTAGGATAGCGTGTACCGTGCCTGTAAGCTTAAAATCGTTGGGGTCGGCTCCATGCTATGTGGCCATCTCGAAGTTTTTTTAAAAAATTTAAAATAGTCTTCTGGCCCTACCCGAAAACTGCCGCACACTGCACGGGAAAAGCCCCGCCCTCAACTTTTAACTACGCGAAAACAGATCGAGCTTGTTCGTTCTATATAAATATAGTACTTACTGTATGTTTATTCACCCGTGGGGTTGTTCAATGAATGGAGGGGCGGGGAGCACAAGTGAACAATACTGTAGTACTACTAGTAGTAAGTAGGAGTCGTACAGTAGTCACCTTAAATAGAGAGTTTCTTTTCTTTAATGCCACGTACACAAATTGAAACGCTTGTTGTGGAGGAAAAAAAAGATAATCACTCCACTATATATGGACGCAGGGGCCTGAGCGCTTGCTTTACTAGGGTTGCTCTCTTCATTCTCTCATCCTCTCCAGATATAAACAAGACAGCAGTAGCGACATTTTCTCTCTGCTCACCGCTGGTCACAGATCTGGTCGGATCCCTTCGGTCGGTGTGTGTATAGGACTAAAAGGTGCATCGTTCACGTGGTCATCGCCGCCGAGGGAGGAAACCCACAGCTGTCGGAGGGGCCTGATCCTTTGCCCGTGCCGTTCTCTCCGACACATGGCCGGCTCGGGAGGTCCTCCGAGCCTTCTTCCTCCCTACCGTATTATCCGCAGATCCGACCTACCGCCGCCGACATCCCGGCGACCCTCAGGGTAAAGTTCTTCGAAAGCGGCCTTGCTCTACTGCCCCAGCTCCCCACATGTCTGCATGTGCATCTTTTTGTACTCCCATCAGCTCTTCCAAAGCCACCTAAACTTTTAGTATTATTAGAGGTAAAGCTACTTCATGCATTCGAATCTAGGGCTTTGTTCAAACAACAAAGAAAGGGGGAAAGTTGTAGCATGAATCTAGGACTTGATTCAAAGAGGAAATAATATGGTGAAAGTAGTAGAGACCAGATACCCAACCGATCTCTTGGTTGAAAAGGGAAATAATGGGAAAACGCAGTACAAAATGGATAAGGAACAGATCTATTATTGGTTGAAAAAAGGATAGAAAGTGGCGGCTGGTGGACAAGTCAACAGAGTATGTCCAAGATTAGATTTGCTACCATCACATAGTAAAAGGTCTCCAGGATTAGATTTGCGGCCCTCACATAGTAAAAGGTCTCAGGATTAGATTTGCTGCCCTCACATACTAAAAGGTCTCCAGGATTAGATTTGCTGCCCTCACATAGTAAAAGGTCTCTAGGATTAGATTTGCTGCCCTCACATAGTACAATGGCACTCCTGCTGTTTTCCCCAGTATGATAAGTAAGTTGCTCCTTTACGCTGCTGAATGTCCAGGTGTCCCCACGGTCCCATGCCCTTAAACCAACTCTTTAACTGCTGTTGATTTACTGTGTCTGGTAAACAAGCAATGCCACCATTAAAGTAATCCCATATTTGAGGAATCTCATTGTTGATTGTAATGCTTCTAGTAACATGAAGCATCACTGACGTTTTAAAATTTCTATTGTCCTTGCGTGATTGCCATGAACATAATTAAGATGCTTCTTTTCATTTTGTATATGTTTCATATATTCTTATTGACCAGCAACTGTTTACTTTCTATCTTTTTGTGCAGATAGGGATATCCATTTCACCTTGTTGCTATTGTGACCTTTTGGTGAACTGTAGAAAACACTTTTTTGGAATGAGTGTCTTGTGCAGTTCAACTAAAATGTCACGTGAGCAACATCTCTCAATTTTGGTGTAACTGCACAAAATGGTGATTGGAGTTTCCAAAATCTCCGTCAAGTTCTACTGGTAATCTCGTGCAACATTTTATTAGCCTTTGCAAGATGGAGCCGTCACTGTCACCACAATGGCACTTTATTTTAGTGGAACTGCACAAAAGGATAAGAAAATTATAGTTGCACCTTACATGAGTCGGACAGCCAACCTTAATGTTCCTCAATTTTAGTGCAACTACTAAAGAAGAACCTGCCAGCTCACAAGAGCAAGTACTTCTTGCTAGCTGAATGATGCAATCTTTGCTTCATTTCATGTGAACTGCAGAAAAAGGCGCTTGAATTGAATCATGGAACTCCAGGCAGACCTCATCCAAGTAGAGCTGGAGGTTGAGTTCAAGGAGGCCGCTATTAAAGTGAAATCATGCTCTCCTGTCTCCTTGTTTGTGCTGTGCAAACATGCTATGCAAACAGGAATACTCAACTACAGATGTTGCGACGGTCAAGAGCATTCGCCAAGTTCTTCGATTGTATGACATGGCTAGCCAAGATGGATTTAATCCCGATATTCACTTTATCAAAAGGCTCTAATGGGTTGGTTCTGAATCTTGCAAGCGAGGAATCAGTGAGATGTGTAGGCATCTTTGTTGTACTTATTATTTGGATCTTATTTGTTGGTTCTGAATCTTGCAAGCTGGGAATCAATGAGATGTGTAGGCATCTTTGTTGTACTTATTATTTGGATCTTATTTGTTGGTTCTGAATCTTGCAAGCTGGGAAACACGGCATGATGATGCAGAGGACAACAACCAATAAAAACAGTTCAAACTCGGTAGTATTATCTTTGTGAAAGTGCGACAAATGTGATGATCGTGTGCGTCCTGAGAATAATAATTCTAATTATTGTGCATGTTGATCATGTGGCACTGATAGAACGAGCGAATGCATTGCTTGTTTTAAGTACAAATTTCTATTAAAGCTAATTAAATTTAAGTAAAGTGACCACTAACTCCTATTATTACAGTACCAATACAGACCCCTCGTGAACCGATGTGTGGCCGAGGGTGCATCTTCTGTTGGGCGTGCAGCGGACGAGGGAGGGGTAGTAAATGTTGTCGCCTGTACACACTCAGCTTACTGTTGTGACGCCCCGAGACCGTTGCGCCAGGTGTCTTCCAGTTATTCGCTATCGTTGCCATGTCATTTGCTTGCGTGTTGCATTTTATCATGTCATCATATGCATTGCATCATCATGTTTTCAAAACTTGCATCCGGCCGGGTTCCCCCCCACGTCCGTCCGTTGTCCATTCTGAGCCCAGACACACTTGCACGCGCCCGCGGCATGTCCGAAATATTATTTTATAAGTGGCCGAGAAATGTTCTCAGAATGGGTTGAAAGTTGGCATCACTACAAGAAATATGTCAACTTATGACCTTCTGTCAGTGACCCTCAAAGAATTGGTCATAAATTTATGACCATTTTAGACCAATTGGTCAAAAGCTGTCTGGGGGCTCCAAACCCTAAACCATTGCGACCATTTTGGTCAGAAAGGTCATAATTTCCTTACACGAAATGGTCATAAAGCAAACAGCGCTAGTCCGCTGCCTTATTTCTAGTTGTTAACGACCAATATAGATGGTCATAGCCTTGTAAATTGTGGTGGGTTGCTATGACTAGGCGCCATCTCATCAGTTTTGCCTATGTGTCATGTCCATGTGACAGTTTTTGCCCTAGGTTGTGAAGCAACCTATATTTCTGTCATTCCCAAAATTCCCAAAAAATCTCATAAATTCTTTGGGTCATATCTTCGTCGAATATGTAAAAACCTTCCTTTGCTAGTTCTAAAATAATTCAAAAATATTCATTTTCCTATTCTGTTCAGAACAATAGTTTGTGAAGGAAGTACCACTTTGGCATGTCCAAATGCTATCCATTTTCTACAGTGCTTTCCTATGCCCAAATAACCATCCTCCACCAAATGCCAACTCAATCCATTCATTATTTTGAGCCCATCTTCAACATTCGTATTTATGTCCAGTGTGGTACTTTGTAAAGCAAGTACCACCTAGGCTCCTCCTTTTGAGGTGAAAATTTGTGAAGACGGTCTTCTTAGTAACTGATCATCCTCAGCCAAAACTCACGCCCATTAGCCATGTGCATTTCCCGTACCGCAAATCAAACACTTGGCTGCTTATTCATGTTTGAGTATCGATCGGTCTCCTCGTGAGAATCTTACGTTGTGATTTTCTTCCTAGCACCTACCTGGGGAGTGCCCAACCCACTAGACATGCCTAGGCCGCCCAGAACACATGGCAACGCCACGGTCACGCGGTGACCACGCGGCGGGCATGCGAGCTTAGGCGCTCTAGAGTTGGGGCCCTCGGCCACCGTCCAAACCTCAATGTCTCGCCATCAAACCATGTATTTCTGATTAAATAGATACTTATTTACCTAGAAATGATTTTTGGAAAAGATAAAGAGCAAACTATGAGGCAGCTGCAGTTCAAATTTGACCTGCTTCCAGCCGAATCGACGGGAATTTGTCTTTTTCACCAGAGGTGGATCAAAAAATTTGACACCCAACCATTTTGTCAATTATGCATTAAATATGGCCTAGTATTTTATAAAATTGATTAGGTCCAATTTTGCAACAAATATATGGTAGGTCCTTCACAAAAAAAACTCATTTCAGGCACTCAGAAAATGGAAAATGGTTTTTTCGTCCAAAGAAAATGAAAACTTCATTAGGCAACATTGTTTGCCATTCCAATATGAGATCATTTGAACAAACTATGCCATGAATGTGGCCATAAGATTGATCATTTGGCTTGAAAGCCATGAATCTTCACACTTGATAGCCCATTTCTGAGAACACTTTTTTAAAATAATTACCGTATTACAAGTTTATTATTTTTCCTGGAAACTTGGTCATATATAATGACACAATGCGAAGGTTTTCCAATTTTTTGATTTTTTTTTGAATTTTTTATGCCCGTTTCAAAATGCGGTCAACACGGCGGGCTTGACCGTTCCTAGCTAGTGGTTGAATCTTGGAAAACTTTCGATGTTTCTCTGATTACATAGATACTTATATACCTAGAAATGATTTTTGGAAAAAATAAATAGCAAACTATGAGGCAGCTGCAGTTCAAATTTGACCCGCTTCCAACTGAATCGGCGGGAATTTGTCTTTTTCACCAGAGGTGGATCAAAACTTTTGACACCCAACCATTTTGTCAATTGTGCATTAAATATGTCCTGATATTTTATAAAAATGATTTGGTACAATTTTGCAACAAATATATGGTAGGTCCTTCACAAAAAAAACCTCATTTCGGGCACTTGAAAAATGGAAAATGAATTTTCCGTGCAAAGAAAATGAAAACTCCCTTTGGCAACATTGTTTGGAATTCCAAGATGCACCCTTGTGCACAATATGAGATCATTTGAACAAACTATGCCATGAATGTGACCATGAGATTGAGCGTTTGGATTGAAATCCATGAATCTTCACACATGATAGCTCATTTATGAGAACACTTTTCTAAAATAATTTCCGTATTACAAGTTTATTATTTTTCCTGGAGACTTGGTCACATATAATGACACAATGCGAAGGTTTTCCAATTTTTTGATTTTTTTTGAATTTTTTATGCCCGTTTCAAAATGCGGTCAAAACGGCGGGCTTGACTGTTCCTAGCTAGTGGTTGAATCTTGGAATTTTTTTGGTGTTTCTCTGATTAAATAGGTACTTATGTACCTAGAAATGATTTTTGGAAAAAATAAATAGCAAACTATGAGGCAGCTGCAGTTCAAATTTGACCCGCTTCCAACTGAATCGGCGGGAATTTGTCTTTTTCACCAGAGGTGGATCAAAACTTTTAACACCCAATAATTTTGTCAATTGTGCATTAAATATGTCCTAATATTTTATAAAAATGATTTGGTACAATTTTGCAACAAATATATGGTAGGTCCTTCACAAAAAACCCTCATTTCGGGCACTCGAAAAATGGAAAATGAATTTTCCGTGCAAAGAAAATGAAAACTCCCTTTGGCAACATTGTTTGGAATTCCAAGATGCACCCTTGTGCACAATATGAGATCATTTGAACAAACTATGCCTAGAATGTGACCATGAGATTGAGCGTTTGTGTTGAAATCCATGAATCTTCACATATGATAGCTCATTTATGAGAACACTTTTCTAAAATAATTTCCGTATTACAAGTTTATTATTTTCCCTGGAAACTTGGTCACATATAATGACACAATGCGAAGGTTTTCCAATTTTTTGATTTTTTTTTGAATTTTCTATGCCCGTTTCAAAATGCGGTCAAAACGGCGGGCTTGACCGTTCCTAGCTAGTGGTTGAATCTTGGAATTTTTTTGGTGTTTCTCTGATTAAATAGGTACTTATGTACCTAGAAATGATTTTTGGAAAAAATAAATAGCAAACTATGAGGCAGCTGCAGTTCAAATTTGACCCGCTTCCAACTGAATCGGCGGGAATTTGTCTTTTTCACCAGAGGTGGATCAAAACTTTTGACACCCAATCATTTTGTCAATTGTGCATTAAATATGTCGTAATATTTTATAAAAATGATCTGGTACAATTTTGCAACAAATATATGGTAGGTCCTTCACAAAAAAACCTCATTTCGGGCACTTGAAAAATGGAAAATGAATTTTCCGTGCAAAGAAAATGAAAACTCCCTTTGGCAACATTGTTTGGAATTCCAAGATGCACCCTTGTGCACAATATGAGATCATTTGAATAAACTATGCCATGAATGTGACCATGAGATTGAGCGTTTGGGTTGAAATCCATGAATCTTCACACATGATAGCTCATTTATGAGAACACTTTTCTAAAATAATTTCCGTATTACAAGTTTATTATTTTTCCTGGAAACTTGGTCACATATAATGACAGAATGCGAAGGTTTTCCATTTTTTTGATTTTTTTGAATTTTTATGCCCGTTTCAAAATGCGGTCAAAACGGCGGGCTTGACCGTTCCTAGCTAGTGGTTGAATCTTGGAATTTTTTTGGTGTTTCTCTGATTAAATAGGTACTTATGTACCTAGAAATGATTTTTGGAAAAAATAAATATCAAACTATGAGGCAGCTGTAGTTCAAATTTGACCCGCTTCCAACTGAATCGGCAGAAATTTGTCTTTTTCACGAGAGGTGGATTAAAAGTTTTGACACCCAACCATTTGGTTATTTGTACATTAAATATGGTCTAGTATTTTAGAAAAATGATTTGATACAATTTTGCAACAAATATTTGGTATGTTCTTCACAAGAAAACTTATTTTGAGCATTCGAAAAATGAAAAATGAATTTTCGTGCAAAGAAAATGAGAAGTTCCTTATTACTATTTTGTTATTTTTTTCTTCTAAAAACTAGGTCACATTTGATGACATGATGAGAAGGTTTTTCATTTGTTTCATTTTTTTCCAATGTATCAGGTCAAGTAAATAGCTAAGATGATCTAACATCTTATTTTTAAATTTATCACAACCAATTCAATTGGTCATAATATTGTATTGCGTTCTGATTGGTCCGTGGACAAGGCACACGGATCATGCACAAAACACCATTGGATCTTCCCGGATCCAACGGTAGCCGTCGCTCCTCGCCTCCCCCACCAACCCCACCTGAGGCGAAACCCTAGCTGGCATCTTCCATCCACCCTCCCCCCCCCGCCTCCTTTCTTTCTTTCTTTCTTTTTTCCTCTCCCCTCGTCCCCCTCAGATCCCCCTCCCCCGATCCCACCAGCCGGCGGCGACCTCCCTGTATCCATGGCCTCCCCGCGCCCATCCTCGCCGCATCGCCACCCCGACCCCTCCCTTCCCCACCGCATCGCCACCCCCAAGCCACCTCCCTTCCCTAACCCTACACCCGTACCTCAACCTGCGCCACAACCCGTCGGATTCCCCTTCTCCGCTGCCGCTCCCCCTCCTCTCCCCTCAACCGGCGGCCAAATCCACCCACTCCCTCTCCCCACCCACTCATCGAACTCCCTCTCCATCGCCGCCATCTAGGCCGGCAGCCATCTCCGGCGCGCAAGGCGTCGGTGACCAGGGAGGAGGCATGGAGATGAGCTTCAGGGGCGGAGGTGGAGGGGAGTGCTCGTCGTCGTCCACGGCGTCGATATAGTTCAGCGGTGCCCCTCCCCCTCCCCGCCTCCCACCCCCTCGCCGCCGCCTCCTCCTTCCTCCAGCACTATGTATCCAACCTCGCCTCTCGCTTCGCCGCCCCGCACTCTGGTCTCAAGAGCTCGCCAGAATGGTCGCCCACAGGGTAAGCTCCTCCTCCCTCTCTCTCTCTCTTCCCCGCCCCGCCATCCTCCCCCAGTCCTCTAGATCCGTCGGGCCGTCGATCTTACCCCCATCATGGCTGACCTCTCTGTGTTTGCGTGCAGTTCTACCAGTACCAGGTGGTGGGTCGCACGCTGCCGACCCCCGGCGATGAGCAGCCCAAGATCTACCGCATGAAGCTCTGGGCCACCAACGAGGTCTGTGCCAAGTCCAAGTTCTGGTCAGTCTCCTCCCTCGACCTCGATCTTCCTCGCGCGCTGGTTTTGTCGGCGCTTATGTGTTTGATTGTTTGGTTGTTTGCGCGCAGGTACTTCCTGAGGAAGCTCAAGAAGGTGAAGAAGGCCAACAGCCAGATGCTCGCCATCAACGAGGTATATCACTTCTCTCCAGTTGCCATGATCCGTGGATGCAACTTTAACTGTGCTGGCTGGTACTAACTGCTGTGGTTGTGCAATAGATCATTTTTGGTACCGTGTTGGTCTTGTGTATGGCGAAGACACTTGATTTTAGTTGCTGCATAGGGAGATGTATGCAGCGTCGCAGTGTTCTAGCTTTAACCAAACGGTAGAATAATATTGTTTCTCTGGATCCTGCCGAGGTTTTGGTGGTTTCTACTGAAGGTCCTTGGTTCCTTACTAGGTCATGTATATTGGTCGTGCCCTCACTTGTATGTTAGTTTTAGTTCGTGTGTTCTGTGATGTTGCTGAAATAGGGTATTTGGTAGATTTATACCAGATCATGTAAGTTGGTTCTGGCCTCATTCGGTGTGAACTTAAATTGAACGAGCCGCTCTCTTAAACAACACTGCAACACTAAGTTCACTGTGCTCTTGTCTTGTTATGTAATAAGTGTTCTCAGTTGGTATCAAATGTGGTACCCTGTTCACCCTGCTTCTATTATGTTACAAGTGTTTTGAATTAAGTCCATAAATGATTGTTGTCCAGTGCACACAGTAGAACTGCAAAATGCAAGTATGCTGATTATTTTTTGAAAACTCTACATCTTATTTCTAGCATCTTATACATGTAAAAAGAGAGTTAGAAAATGTGAATCAAGTGTAACCATGAGCTTTGTTTGTTCTTGTACTCTTTGTATGTTCCTGGTCGCCACCACCGACTGCGAGCGGGGGTCCTGGTCCTCTCCCTCGTCGTCCTCGGCGGCGGCATCGCGGCTTGGCGCCATCGCCGTGCCCTGCGTCAACGTCATGATCAGCTTCACGGATCGCTGTCTTCACGGTACGCGTGCACACATTTCTGAAATCCACAGTCAACAATTTGGTGTACGCGCTGACTACTGAATCATGAGACATGCGTGTGGTTGTGCTTGTGCAGAGGTTGGTCGAAGAGGGCTGGAGTTCATGCCATTCCTGCTGTCCCTGTTCGTTTTCCTCTTCGGCACCTCCTGGTTCATCTTCGACCTCATCCTGGTGAGATTTCCATCCAACCCTCCCCGTCCCCATGGTGCTCTTTCTAGTTAGTACTCGTCCGAGAGAGTTGCTTGGAGTAACTATACTCAAGATGCAGTCGCAGTAGGATTAGTTGCTTGGAGTATTTAACAAGACCGAACAAGATTTAACTTGTCAAGATTTAACAATATTTCTTAGTAAATCTGAGTAGAGTATATATTCTGAACATGCAAGCATAAATATTCTCAGCATAAGTACATGATTAGGAGTATCATGCTTCTGAATATCTCCAAGCTGGATATTTCCATTAAACATGTTTCTGAATACCTCCCATATATATTTCCGTTAGTCTGCTTAGTGCATCATTAAGATTATAAGCATCATTTTCATTGAATCCTGGTTACATATTTGTGTGTACTCAAGTTGAAAAGGGGACTTGGAATAATATGCAAGTTTCATCTTTTCTATTGCAGCGAGTGGGTTGGTTATGCACTGGCAGCATCCTTGCTACTAGCGGAGGGCGCGATGGTCCGGGCCAAGCAGAGAAAGATAGGTGAGATATGCTCAGAGGTGATCATCGACAAGTCCTCGGACAAGATGACGATGGAGAGTATAGTGGAGGCACAGCACATCATGAAGAAGGTGCATGAGTACGTCAAGACGACGAACGTCGTGATCCTCAGGCTATGGTCCATTATTCTAGCCCGGTCACCAAAGGTATATATCATTGCACACTAGTCTTGATCATTGACCATCCTTTGTGTAATGTTGGGGTACCGTCCGTCACATATGGTTCTGGACTATAATGTTTTGTGTACTGTTCATTGTCCTGATCATTGTTTCAGTTAAATTCAGTCCAGGAGTACTCCAAATTTAGTCCAAACATAGTCCAGATATTGTTTTGGTTTCCTTGTACTCCAAATTCATTCCAAACACAGTCCAGGAGTATAAACAAGTTTACAGATTCAGTCCAATTTCACTTGTGCAGGAAATTCACCTGTGCGGCGGCGGCGGGGAAGGAGCAGCACTGGAAGCCCTGACAGAGGAAGCCGTGTTGCCGTTTTGTTTGTTCCCAGCCTTGACTATGGTTGTCCAGCGAGCTCGGCATGTCGTCATTTTCTTGTAAAGCAGTATTGTATCACACTTGTAGAGCTCGTTACACATGTAGATCTTGTAAAGTACTGTATTACACATGGTCATATGTATTGGCAACGTGATCTGGTTGCTCTTATTTGAAGTATCATGTGTGCTTTTGTCTGCCAAGTTAAATACTAGTTGAAATATGAAGAATATGAGCCTGATAGATGGGACTCACTTACCAGACCCAAACCTGACAACTAGGACCCATCTGACTGGTGGACCCATTTAATAAAAAAAGGAAATTATAATTATTTAGATGAAAAGGCCAAGGCCCAATAATAAAAAAGACTGCAATGTTGGGCCAGGCCCATGAAGTCGACCAAAAATTGACAGAAAAAAATATAGAAAGGCTGAATTAATAGGCTAGGCCCATGTAGAAAACTGAATTGGACCGGGCTGAATCTTGTGCCACATCAGCTTGCCACGCTGGATGCCTACGTGGCCTGGGGAGGTTGCTAGTGACCAAAACGCCATAGTGGACATATTTTGGTCGTAAACGTCTTCGACCATTCCAGAAGAAAGGTCGCTATAGTTAGTTTATGACCGCCAGCTTTTGACCTTCTGTTTTTGGTCACAAAAAGGTCGCAAATGGAAATTTGTGACCTTTCAGTGACCAATAGTGGTGGTCACAAGTTGACATATTTCTTGTAGTGCATGCGGTGTTGTTACATTGTAGGTAGGCCGCCTGCCAAGTTTCATCGCATTCGGAGTTCGTTTGATGCCCCAACGGATAACTATAGCAACATTATAGTCGGTCAAAACGTCGGACGTTTTCGGTCTCCGGAAACAGTTGTCGGGCTGCACTCCTCTCCTCTCATCTCAGCCCAACCTCTTTTTACAACCCACCTGCAGCCCATCTAAACCCCCTTCCGTGCAGGACCGTCAGATCACGATCGGAGGCTCCGAAATGCTCCTAAAACCCCCCCTAAGCACAAACCCTAGCCATCCCTGCCTATATATGGACAACCCCTTCCAAATTTGGCAGCCTAGCCCTTCCCCTACCTCCCTGCCACCTCCCTTCTCAAATTCCGTGCCACCCAGCCGCCTTCCCCCTCCAAATCCGGCGCCAGCCACCTCACCAGCGCCACTTGGCAGCGTCCCAGTGGCTGCGCCGCCACCCAGCCACCGGATTGGCCTACCGTAGGCCGCCACATGGCTCCCCGTCGCTCCAGCCGCGCCTCCCATCGCGCGGGCCCGCTCGGCCCATCCGCGGCCCGGATCCCGAGGTCGTCGCCGTGCACCTCTCGTCTGTCCTCGTCGCCCGAGGCCACCGGAATGCCGCCGTTCCTCGCGCCGGCCGTCGACCACGGGCGCTCCGCCGCCAGGCCAGTGCCCCAGCGCCCTGCTCTTTCCTCTCTCCTCTGTTCCTCCCTTCCTCACTCCCTCTGTCCCCTGCAGTTCTGCCATGGGCGCCCGAAGACTGGAGCTAGCCGCCTTGGGTCGCCAAGCTCCGCATCCCATCAGATCTGGTCGTTCTTCGCCGGATCCGCCCAGCCTCGCGCCGATCTGCTCCGTTCCCGGCGGCCTCTGCCCTTCTTGCCGTCGTCCGCGTCAAGTACTGCCAGCGCCATGCCCAACCTCTGCGTCGGCTTCGTCCTAGAGACGAATGAACTTGTCTCGCTGCCGTTGACCGGGCCGGTTCGCCTCCAACCCATCCTGGACCGCCAAGACCCGGTTGAACCGGCCGGTTTCCCAAAACCAGCCCGGTCCAACCTCGCCCCGGTCCGCGTGAACCCTGCCCGGTTTGTCTCCTCCACCCAGCCGGCCTTTGGGCCCAAAGTGAGCGCCGTCACCTATCCCGCGCCACGTGTGTATTTCTGCCATGCTTCGCCTTGCCCTGTGCAGCCCGTTTAGTGTTCAGTTTTGGCCCATGTAATGTTTTTTTTTCATGTCTGCGATTTTAGCTATTTATCCCGAATTGCCAGTTTTGCAGGAAAGCCCTCAACTTCATGCATTTAATAACTTCACAACCATGCATCGGATCTAAATAAATTATATATGAAAGTTGCTTAGAATTTTGTCTAGTTTAATAATATTCAATTTTCATCTATGTTTAAAATGTTTAAAATGATGTTTGGTTAAATTTGCTCCTATGTCATGTTAAAATGCTTTAATTCATAACTAAATAACCGTAACTCGGATTTTAACAAACTTTATATGTAAATGGGGTGGAAAAAATGCCTAGTTTAACGTGGTTGACTCACTTTGCATGTTTAATAACTCTAAAATTGTGTTTAGGGAAGAACAGTACCAAACCTAATATATGCATATGGGGATTTACCGGAATTGTTGTTCGTTGCTTCCGGCCTCATTTAAACTTGCCTAGATAGATAGTTTCATTATGCTTAACCTCTTGCCATGCTAACAACATTTAATCTTGTTGGGTACATAAACGAGAGAGAACTAAATAAGTCATGTGGTGTTTTCTTCAATATGCAACTCCGTTGCAATATGAGCTCCACTTAATTTGTAGGATTGTTTGTGCACTTTGCCATGCCATGCATATTAAAACCGGACATGCATCATACTTGATTGTGCATCATGCCATGTTATGTGGTGGTTGTTTACTATGTTGTGTGCTTCTTTCCGATGTTGCTTCTTCGGGTTGGTTCCGATAACGTCGCGTTTGTGAGGAACCGTTCGACTACGTCCATTTGTCTTCTTCATGGACTCATTCTTCTTCCTTGCGGGATTTCAGGCAAGATGACCATACCCTCGAAATCACTTCTATCTTTGCTTGCTAGTTGCCCGGTTCATCTCCTCCACATGCGACTATTCATCCACGGGCTCCTATTCATCCAGCCTCCACCGCGCGCTACTCCACCGGCTACTGTTCAACCAGGCCTCTCCATGGGCTCCTGTTCAACCACCCCTCCACGGGCTACTGTTCATCCTGCCCTCCACCATCTATTGTTCATCCTGCCCTCCACGGGGTGGTCCTGTTCATCCAGCCCTCCACGGGGTCCTGTTCATCCAGCCCCAACCGGCTCGATCAATCGGGGTCCTGTTCATCCAGAGGCAACACCACGGGGTCCTATTCATCCACCCCCACCGGGAACTGTTCATCCACCCCCCCCCCCCCCCCCCGCAACGTTCACTGTTCATCCAGAGGCAGCATCGATCGGCTTCAGTTAGCAGCAGTAGCGAAGGAACCGCTCGATCGGGTTCAGTTAACAGCCATCGATCGATCGCTCGGGTTCAGTAACGCGTAGCCTGCAGTGCAGTCGCTCGGGTTCAGTTAGAGCCCAACGCCTCACTCGGGTTCAGTTAGAGCCAACGCCTCGCACACACGCGCGTACGTGTACGAGAGAAACGTGCATCGCTCGGCCCCCGACCTCCCACCGTAACCGGGAACTCCCTGAAATTTTCCTCGCCCTCGCTTCTACCATGGTTTTTTCCGTCATGGACGGCCCAAAGAATGTCATGCAGCTGCATCTCCGGCCCGCACAGGACGAAAAGCCCATTTTCTGTCATGATTTTTTGTCATAGAAGTAGGAGCCCACCACATCTATGATGATACCAGGTTTTGTCACAATTATCATCATAGAAGTGTCATATGTATGACAGAAAAAAATTTCGTTCGGCCCAAAATGTCATGGATGTGTCTTTTTTTTGTAGTGTAGCCTCCAACGGAACAAGGTACTTGCCCGCAGATAAATCAAACAAGGAAGGAGCAGGCAGGATAATAGTCTGAGGATGATGTTTATCAAAGAACAATTTGTATTTGAGCTCATTTCCCCTATTCTTAACAATAAAATCGTGTGCTACCATACTCTTATAATCTAAATAAATAGGACGCATCAATTTTTCTTCCTTCTCATAATGCCTAATAGGTATGTTAAAATGTGCAGCTAGGCGTGAGGCGAAGATGCCTCCAAAGACAGGGCCCTTAGTACGGTTAAGATTTAACCGCTTTGCAATAATAGCACCCATGCTGAATATATCATCACGAAATAAGGCGTGGCACAAAATAACAATATCAGGGGCACTCAGGTTTCCATAGTTTCCGCGCCCAATCAAGCATCTACTAGCAAATATAGCAAAGTAACGTAGAACAAGAAAGTGTATGCTAGTAGTTCGTGCATCAGAAACCTTCCTCGTTTCCCCTACAGTGATGGTATCAATAAACCCATCCACATCGCCGCGATGTGGTTCCTCTATGATGCCCTCAAAAGGGATCAAACAAACCCGACAAAAATCACGAAGTGACATCTCCTTATGTTCATCATATAAATAAAACTCCACCGTAGGTGGTGAGCTCCTAGCATGGAAATGAAAGTTTTGCACAAAGATATTGGTGAGTAAGAGATACTATTCGCGCTGGTCGTGGAGGAAGGCGGTAAGGCCTGCATTCTCAGCCAATTCATAGAAATCATCATAAATCCCGGCTGCTCTCAAGAAATCATCACAAGGCCATTCACACGGCCGAACCTCCGCGATGCGAGGCAGATTATATTTGGGATTCTTTGCTTCTTCATTTTGCTTTTCCTTCGAGCTTCGGCTCGATGAGCCCCTCAAAAATCTCTTCATTATTTTCTGAAAAAATCTGAAAATTTTAGTAACTTCAAAATGAAAGTGAACCAAACTCAACAAAATCGATAGAAACTACTCCTACAAGTGCCTAGAGCCTATATCATGCATCAAAACTACTTGGAGCCATATAAATTTGACATGCAAGCTCAAGAACATGGTCACCTAGGCAGCACAAATTTTCAATGAATAAAGCACTAGAACAAAAACTAATTGGACCAATGGAGGAGTCACATACCAAGGAACAATCCCCCAAAGCAGTTTTGTGAGAGGTGCTTTGAGCAAGGAGATCGAAAATCACAACAAAATGAGCTACAACTCGTGCTTGAGCTGGATAATGGTGTTTGTGGGAGGAAGAAGGAGTGTGTGGGTGCATGAATAAGTGGAGGAGGGCCACCAAGGGCCCACGAGGCAGGGGGCGCGCCCAGGGGGTAGGGCACGCCCTCCACCCTTGTGGCCAGGCGGATGCCCCCCTGCTGTGTTCTCAGTGCCAAATATTCTCAAATATTCCAGAAAAAATCATATTTAAATTTCAGGGCATGATGAGAACTTTTATTTTCGGAGTATTTTTATATTGCACGGATAATCCAGATAACAGACAGAAAATACTATTTTTACTTTATTTAATATAAATAACAGAAAGTAAAAGGAGGGTACAGAGAGTTGTGTTTTCTAAATTCATCCATCTCATGATCATCAAAAGGAATCCATTAACAAGGTTGATCAAGTCTTGTTAACAAACTCATTCCGAATAACATGGAACCGGAGAATTTTCGAATAACACTAGGTTACCTCAATGGGGATATGTACATCCCCAACAATAAGAATATCATATTTCTTCTTGACAGTAGGAAGAGGAAATTCAAAACCTCCAAAAATAATTGATGGAATTTTTCCAATAGAATTGATACTGTGGACTTGAGGTTGTTTCCTCAGAAAGTGTACCATATGCTCATTACCATTAACATGAAAAGTGACATTGCCTTTGTTGCAATCAATAACAGCCCCTGTAGTATTCAAAAAGGGTCTTCCAAGAATAATAGACATACTATCGTCCTTGGGAATATCAAGAATAACAAAGTCCGTTAAAATTGTAACGTTTGCAACCACAATAGGCACATCCTCACAAATACCGACAGGTATAGCAGTTTATTTATCAGCCATTTGCAAAGATATTTCAGTAGGTGTCAACTTATTCAAATCAAGTCTACGATATAAAGAGAGAGGCATAACACTAACACCGGCTCCAAGATCACATAAAGCAGTATTAACATAGTTTCTTTTAATGGAGCATGGTATAGTGGGTACTCCTGGATCTCCAAGTTTCTTTGGTATTCCACCCTTAAAAGTATAATTAGCAAGCATGGTGGAAATTTCAGCTTCCAGTATCTTTCTTTTATTAGTAAGAATATCTTTCATATACTTAGCATAAGGATTCATTTTGAGCATATCAGTTAATCGCATACGCAAAAAGATAGGTCTAATCATTTCAGCAAAGCGCTCAAAATCCTCATCATCCTTTTTCTTGGATGGTTTGGGAGGAAAAGGCATTGGTTTCCGAACCCATGGTTCTCTTTCTTTACCATGTTTCCTAGCAACAAAGTCTCTCTTATCATAACGTTGATTCTTTGATTGTGGGTTATCAAGATCAACACCAGGTTCAATTTCTATATCATTACCATTGCTAGGTTGAGCATCAACATGAACATTATCATTAACATTATCACTAGTTTCAAGTTCATTACCAGATTGTGTTTCAGCATCATAAATAGAAATATCATTTGGATTCTCAGGTGTTTCTGCAATAGGTTCACTAGAAGCATGCAAAGTCCCATCATTTTTCTTTTTCTTCCTTTTAGAAGGACTAGGTGCATCTATATTATTTCTCTGAGAATCTTGCTCAATTCTCTTAGGGGGGCCTTCAGGATACAAAGGTTCCTGAGTCATCTTACCAGTTCTAGTAGCCACTCTAACAGCAAAATCATTATTCTTACTATTCAATACATTGAGAAAATCATTTTGAGCTTTAAGTACTTGTTCTACTTGAGTGGTAACCATAGAAGCATGTTTACTAATAAGTTTAAGTTCACCTTTGACATTAGCCATATAATCACCCAAGTGTTCAAGCATATCAGCACTGCATTTTAATTCTCTGCCAAAATAAGCATTGAAGTCTTCTTGCTTAACCATAAAGTTATCAAACTCATCTAAGCATGGTCTAGCAAACTTAGTAAATGGGATTTCAGCTTTATCATATCTATAGAGAGAATTTACCTTTACTACCTGTGTCGGGTTATCAAGACCACGTATTTCTTCAATAGGAGATGGATTAAAATTATGCATTTCTTCGACAGGCGGTAAATTAATACCATGTATTTCTTCAATAGGAGGTAAATTCTTAACATCTTCGGCTTTAATACCCTTTTCTTTCATGGATTTCTTTGCCTCTTGCATATCTTCAGGACTGAGAAATAGAACACCTCTCTTTTTCGGAGTTGGTTTAGGAATAGGCTCAGGAAGTGTCCAATTATTTTCATTAGTCAACATATTATTTAATAGAATTTCAGCTTCATCCGGTGTTCTTTCCCTGAAAACAGAACCAGCACAACTATCTAGGTAATCTCTGGAAGCATCGGTTAGTCCATTATAAAAGATATCAAGTATTTCATTTTTCTTAAGAGGATGATCAGGCAAAGCATTAAGTAATTGGAGAAGCCTCCCCCAAGCTTGTGGGAGACTCTCTTCTTCAATTTGCAAAAAATTATATATATCCCTTAAAGCATCTTGTTTCTTATGAGCAAGGAAATATTTAGCAGAGAAGTAATAAATCATATCCTGGGGACTATGCACACAACCAGGATCAAGAGAATTAAACCATATCTTAGCATCACCCTTTAATGAGAACGGGGATATTTTAAGGATATAAAAGTAATGAGTTCTCTCATCATTAGTGAATAGGGTAGCTATATAATTTAATTTAGTAAGATTTGCCACAACAGTTTCAGATTCATACCCATAAAAAGGATCAGATTCAACCAAAGTAATTATATCAGGATCAACAGAGAATTCATAATCCTTATCAGTAACACAGATAGGTGAAGTAGCGAAAGCAGGGTCAGGTTTCATTCTAGTATTAAGGGATTGCTGCTTCCATTTAGCTAATAACCTCTTTAGATCATATCTATCATTGCAGGCTAAAATAGCTCTAGTAGCTTCTTCATCCATAACATAACCCTCAGGAACAACAGGCAATTCATATTTATTAGGGGGAGAGTCTTCATCATCACTTTCATCAATATTATCAGTTTCAATAATTTCATTCTCTCTAGCCCTAGCAAGTTGTTCATTAATAAATTCACCAAGTGGCATAGCAGTATCAAGCATAGAAGTAGTTTCATCATAAGTATCATGCATAGCAGAAGTGGCACCATCAATAACATGTGACATATCAGAATCAATAGTAGAAGCAGGTTTAGGTGTCGTAAGCTTACTCAAAACAGAAGGTGAATCAAGTGCAGAGCTAGATGGCAGTTCCTTACCTACCCTCGTAGTTGAGGGATAAATCTTGGTTCTTGGATCTTTCAAGTTCTTCATAATGATAAGCAGATATAAATCTCAAGTGACTCAAAGAATAGAGCTATGCTCCCCAGCAACGGCGCCAAAAAATAGTCTTGATAACCCACAATGAATAGCGGATCGCAACAGTTTTTGAGGGTAGAGTATTCAACCCAAATTTATTGATTCAACACAAGGGGAGCCAAAGAATATTCTCAAGTATTAGCAGCTGAGTTGTCAATTCAACCACACCTGGAAACTTAATATCTGCAGCAAAGTATTTAGTAGCAAAGTAATATGATAGTAGTGGTAACGCTAGCAAAAGGTAATGATAACAAAAGTAATGTTTTTGGTATTTTGTAGTGATTGTAACAATAACAACGGAAAAGTAAATAAGCGGAGAACAATATATGGAAAGCTCGTAGGCAATGGATCGGTGATAGAGAATTATGCCAGATGTGTGGTTCATCATGTAACAGTCATAACCTAGGGTGACACAGAACTAGCTCCAATTCATCAATGTAATGTAGGCATGTATTCCGAATATAGTCATACATCCTTATTGAAAAGAACTTGCATGCCATCTTTTGTCCTACCCTCCCGTGGCAGCGGGGTCCTAGCGGAAACTAAGGGATATTAAGGCCTCCTTTTAGTAGAGTACCGGACCAAAGCATTAACACATAGTGAATACATGAACTCCTCAAACTACGGTCATCACCAGGACTGGTCACGATTATTGTCACTTCGGGGTTGCCGGATCATAACACATAGTAGGTGACTATAGACTTGCAAGATAGGATCAAGAACTCTCATATATTCATGAAAACATAATAGGTTCAGATCTGAAATCATGGCACTCGGGCCCTAGTGACAAGCATTAAGCATAGCAAAGTCATAGCAACATCAATCTCAGAACATAGTGGATACTAGCGATCAAACCCAAACAAAACTAACTCAATTAGATGATAAATCTCATCCAACCCATCACCATCCAGCAAGCCTACGATGGAATTACTCACGCACGGCGGTGAGCATCCTAAAATTGGTGATGGAGGATGGTTGATGATGATGACGGTGATGGATTCCCCTCTCCGGAGCCCCGAACGGACTCTAGATCAGCCCTCCCGAGAGAGTTTAGGGCTTGGCGGTGGCTCCGTATCGTAAAACACGATGAATCCTTCTCTCTATTTTTTCTCTCCCCGAAAGTGAATATATAGAGTTGGAGTTGAGGTCGGAGGAGCTCCAGGGGGCCCACGAGGTAGGGGGCGCGCCCCCACCCTCGTGGCTAAGGTGTGGCCCCATGGTCTTGATCTTTTGCCAGGATTTTTTATTATTTCCAAAAATAGTCTCTGTAAAGTTTTAGGTCATTCCGAGAACTTTTGTTTCTGCACATAAATAACACCATGGCAATTCTGCTGAAAACAACGTCAGTCCGGGTTAGTTCCATTCAAATCATGCAAGTTAGAGTCCAAAACAAGGGCAAAAGTGTTTGGAAAAGTAGATACGACGGAGACGTATCATGTACCCAACAGTTTATTTTGGGTATCTTATGAAGACGCACTTCTCCGATTTGGGTTTGAGCTTATCAGGCTGAAACTTTTTCACATAAGCATTGCAATCCCAAACTTTAAGAAACGACAACTTAGGTTTCTTGCTAAATCACAGTTCATACGGTGTCATCTCAACAGATTTTTAGACGGTGCCCTATTTAACGTGAATGCAGCTGTCTCTAATGCATGACCCCTAAATGATAGTGGTAATTCGGTAAGAGACATCATAGATTGCACCATATCTAATAAATTACGGTTACGACATTCGGACACACCATTACATTGTGGTGTTCCAGGTGACGTGAGTTTTTTGAAACTATTCCACTTTGTTTCAAATGAAGACCAAACTCGTACTCAAATATTTGTTTCCGCGATCAGATCGTACAAACTTTATTTTCTTGTTACGATGATTTTCCACTCCACTCTGAAATTCTTTGAACTTTTCAAATGTTTCAGACTTATGTTTCATCAAGTAGATATACCCATATCTGCTCAAATCATCTGTGAAGGTCAGAAAATAACGATACCCTCCGCGAGCCTCAATACTCATTGGACCGCACACATCAGTATGTATTATTTCCAACAAGTCTGTTGCTTGATCCATTGTTCCCAAGAACGGAGTCTTAGTCATCTTGCCCATGAGGCATGGTTCGCAAGCATCAAGTGATTCCAAAAGTCCATTAGCATGGAGCTTCTTCATCATGCGCTTTACACCAATATGACCTAAACGGCGGTGCCACATCATTATTAACTTTGCATCTTTTGGCTTCAATATTATGAATATGTGTATCACTACGATCGAGATTCAATAAACCATTTATATTGAGTGTATGACCATAGAAGGTTTTATTCATGTAAATAGAACAACAATTATTCTTTGACTTAAATGAATAACCATATTGCAATAAACATGATCCAATCATATTTATGCTCAACGCAAACACCAAATAACATTTATTTTAGGTTCTAGACTAACCCGTAAGGTAAAGGGAGTGTGCGATGGTGATCTTATCAACCTTGGAATCACTTCCAACTCACATCATCACCTCGCCCTTAACTAGTCTTTATTTATTTTGCAACTCCCGTTTTGAGTTACTACTCTTAGCAACTGAACCAGTATCAAATACTGAGGGGTTGCTATAAACACTAATAAAGCACACATAAATAACATGTATATCAAATATACCTTTGTTCACTTTGCCATCCTTCTTATCCACCAAGTATCTAGGGCAGTTCCACTTCGAGTGACCATTTCCTTTGCAGTAGAAGCACTCAGTTTTAGGCTTGGGTCTAGGTTTGGGCTTCTTCATGGAAGTGGCAACTTGCTTGCCATTCTTCTTGAAGTTCCCTTTCTTTGCCTTGCCCTTTTACTTGAAACTAGTGGTCTTGTTAGCCATCGACATTTGATACTTTTCTTGATTTCTACCTTCATCGATTTCAGCATCACGAAGAGCTCGGGAATCGTTTTCATCATCCCTTGCATATTATAGTTCATCATGAAGTTCCAGTAACTTGGCGATAGTGACTTGAGAACTCTGTCAATCACTTATCTTATCTGGAAGATTAACTCCCACTTGATTCAAGTGATTGAAGTACTCAGACATTCTAAGCACATGCTCACTGGTTGAGCTATTCTCCTCCATCTTGTAGGCAAAAGTACTTGTCAGAGGTCTCATACCTCTCGACTCGGGCATGATTCTGAAATACCAATTTCAGCTCTTGGAACATCTTATATGCTCTATTGTGTTCAAAATGTTTTTGAAGTCTCGGTTCTAAGCCGTAAATCATGGCGCACTAAACTATCAAGTAGTCATCATACCGAGCTTGCCAAACGTTCATAACGTCTGCATCTTCTCCTGCAATAGTCCGTCGCCTAGCGGTGAATCAAGGACATAATTCTTCTGTGCAGCAATGAGGATAATCCTTAGATAAAGGAGCTAGTCCGCATCATTGCTACTAACATATTTAAACATAGTTTTCTTTAGGAACATATCATAAATAAAATGGGGAAGCTATACATGAGCAATTGATCTACAACATAGATATGCAAATACTATCAGGACTAAGTTCATGATAAATTTAAGTTCAATTAATCATATCACTTAAGAACTCCCACTTAGATAGACATCTCTCTAGTCATCTAAATGATCACGTGATCCATATCAACTAAACCATGTCCGATCATCATGTGATATGGAGAAGTTTTCAATGGTGAACATCACTATGTTGATCATATCTACTATATGATTCATGCTCGACCTTTCGGTCTCAGTGTTCTGAGGCCATATCTGCATATGCTAGGCTCGTCAATTTTGACCCGAGTATTCTGCTTGTGCAAAACTGGCTTGCACCCGTTGTATGTGAACGTAGAGCTTATCACACCCGATCATCACGTGGTGTCTCGGCATGATGAACTGTAGCTATGGTGCATAATCAGAGAGAACAGTTGTACCTTGAAATTTAGTTAGTGATCATCTTATAATGCTACCACCGTACTAAGCAAAATAAGATGCATAAAATATAAACATCATATGCAATAAAAATATGTGACATGATATGGCCATTATCATCTTGTGCCTTTGATCTCCATCTCCAAAGTACCGTCATGATCTCCATCGTCACCGGCATGACACCATGATCTCCATCATCTTGATCTCTATCAACGTGTCATCACATGGTCGTCTCGCCAACTATTGCTTTTGCAACTATTTCTATCGCATAGCGATAAAGTAAAGCCATTGTATGGCGCTTGCATCTTATGCAATAAAGAGACAACCATAAGGCTCCTGCCAGTTGCCGATAACTTTAACAAAACATGATCATCTCATACAGCAATTTATATAATCACGTCTTGACCATATCACATCACAACATGCCCTGCAAAAACAAGTTAGACGTCCTCTACTTTGTTGGTGCAAGTTTTGCGTGGCTGCTATGGGCTTAGCAAGAACTGTTCTTACCTACGCATCAAAATCCACAACGTGGTATAGTGATTGCTTTTTGATCTTCAGAAAGAACCCTGTTCATTGAATCCGATTCAACTAAAGTTGGAGAAACTGACACCCGCCAGCCACCTGTGTGCAAAGCACGTCGGTAGAGCTAGTCTCATGAACGCGGTCATGTAATGTCGGTCCGGACCGCTTCATCCAACAATACCGCCGAATCAAGAAACAACTAGTGACGGCAAGCAATAGTATATACCCACACCCACAACTCTTTTGTGTTCTACTCGTGCATATAACATCTACGCATAGACCTGGCTCTGATGCCACTGTTGGGGAACACAGTATTTCAAAAAATTTACCTACGATCACGCAAGATCTATCTAGGAGATGCATACCAACGAGAGGGGAGAGTGTGTCTATGTACCCTCGTAAACCGAAAGCGGAAGCGTTTAGTAACGCGGTTGATGTAGTCGAACGTCTTCGCGATCCAACCGATCCAAGTACTGAACGTACGGCACCTCCGCGTTCAGCACACGTTCAGCTCGATGATGTCCCTCGGGCTCTTGATCCAGTTGAGGCTGAAGGAGAGTTCCATCACCATGACGTCGTGGTGATGGTGATGATGAAGTTACCGGCGCAGGACTTTGCCTAAGCACTACGACGATATGACCGAGGTGTGTAACTGTGAAGGGGGGCACCGCACACGGCTAAGACAAATCTTGGAGTGCCTTTGGGGTGCCCCCTGCCCACGTATATAAAGGAGGGAGGAGGAGGAGGCCGGCCTAGGAGGGGCGCGCCTATAGGGGGAGTCCAACTAGGATTCCCAATCCTAGTTGGAGTCTCCTTCTTTTTCCAAGAGGGGAGAGAGGGAAGGAGTAGGAGAGGGAGAAGGAAAGAGAGGGGGGCCGCCCCCTCCCTAGTCCAATTCGGACTTGCCATGGGGGGAGGCCAACCCTTGAGGCCCTTCTCTCCTTTCCCGTATGGCCCATTAAGGCCCACTACTTCCCTCGGTGAATTCCCGTAACTCTCCGGTACTCCGAAAAATACCCGAATCACTCGGAACCTTTCCAATGTCCGAATATAGCCTTCCAATATATCGATCTTTATGTCTCGACCATTTCGAGACTCTCATCATGTCCGCGATCTCATACGGGACTCCGAACAACCTTCGGTACATCAAATCACATAACTCATAATACAAATCGTCATCGAACGTTAAGCGTGCGGACCCTACGGGTTCGAGAACTATGTAGACATGACCGAGACACATCTCTGGTCAATAACCAATAGCGGAACCTGGATGCTCATATTGGCTCCTACATATTCTACGAAGATCATTTATCATGAATAATAAACATTTATCATGATATAAGGAAATATAAATAACAACTTTATTATTGCCTCTAGGGCATATTTCCTTCAGTCTCCCACTTGCACTAGAGTCAATAATCTAGTTCACATCGCCATGTGATTTAACACCAATAGTTCACATCTTTATGTGATTAGTTCACATCTCCATGTGACTAATACCCAAAGGGTTTACTAGAGTCAATAATCTAGTTCACATCGCTATGTGATTAACACCCCAAGAGTGATCATGTTTTGCTTGTGAGAGAAGTTTAGTCAATGGGTCTGACATATTCAGAGCTGTATGTATTTTGCAAATTTCTATGTCTACAATACTCTGCACGGAGCTACTCTAGCTAATTGCTCCCACTTTCAATATGTATCTAGATCGAGACTTAGAGTCATCTAGATCGGTGTCAAAAGCTTGCATCGACGTAACTCTTTACGACGAACTCTTTTATCACCTCCATAACCGAACATTTACTTAGTCCTCTAAGGATAATTTTAACCGCTGTCCAGTGACAATTCCCCCTGTCTTCCGCGACCAAGCCCGTTCGCCAATGTTCGCTAGTATGTCCGATGCAGCCCTAGTCACCAGTCAAGTTGTCACGACATACGTCTGTGTCCGCGAGTAATCCATAGATCCTGTCATTTCAAGTGATCATGGAAAGAGATATAGAGCCCGTTCAGCACTCGACCAGCTCTGCAAAATAGAAAGATCTGCGGAGTACCGATTTGTCCGTTCCGTAATTTTCAACTGCAGTTCCGGCAGCTACGCGAGCAGAGTCGAGGAGCAGAGGGCCTCCGAACAGGTGATAACCCACAAGTATAGGGGATCACAACAGTTTTCGAGGGTAGAGTATTCAACCCAAATTTATTGATTCGACACAAGGGGAGTCAAAGAATATTCTCAAGTATTAGCAGCTGAGTTGTCAATTCAACCATACCTGGATACTTAATATCTGCAGCAAGGTATTTAGTAGCAAAGTAATATGATAGTAGTTGTGACGGTGGTAAAAGGTAACGGTAGCAAAAGTAATATTTTTGGTGTTTTATAGTGATTGTAATAGTAGCAGCGAAAAAGTAAATAAGCGAAGAACAATATATGGAAAGCTCGTAGGCAATGGATCGGTGATAGAGAATTATGCTGGATGCGATCGATCATGTAACAATCATAACCTAGGGTGACACAGAACTAGCTCCAGTTCATCAATATAATGTAGGCATGTATTCCGAATATAATCATACGTGCTTATGGAAAAGAATTTGCATGACATCTTTTGTCCTAACCTCCGGAAATTAAGGGATATTAAGGGCCTCCTTTTAATAGAGTACCGGACCAAAGCATTAACACATTGTGAATACATGAACTCCTCAAACTACGGTCATCACTTGTAATGGTCCCGATTATTGTCACTTCGGGGTTGCCGGATCATAACACATAGTAGGTGACTATAGACTTGCAAGATAGGATCAAGAACTCTCATATATTGATGAAAACATAATAGGTTCAGATCTGAAATCATGGCACTCGGGCCCTAGTGACAAGCATTAAGCATAGCAAAGTCATAGCAACATCAATCTCAGAACACAGTGGATACTAGGGATCAAACCCTAACAAAACTAACTCGATTACATGATAAGTCTCATCCAACCCATCACCGTCCAGCAAGCCTACGATGGAATTACTCACATACGGCGGTGAGCATCATGAAATTGGTGATGGAAGAAGGTTGATGATGACGATGGCGATGGATTCCCCTCTCCAGAGCCCCGAACGGACTCCAGATCAGCCCTCTCGAGAGAGTTTAGGGCTTGGCGGCGGCTCCGTATCGTAAAACACGATGAATCATTCTCCCGCATTTTTTCCTCCCCAAAAGTGAATATATTGAGTCATGGTTGAGGTCGGTGGAGCGTCAGGGGGCCCATGAGACAGGGGGCGCGCCCCCCACCCTCGTGGATAGGTGGAGTCCCCCCTGACGTGGATCTTCCTTCCAGTATTTTTTATATATTCCAAAATAATTCTCCGTTGATTTTCAGGTCAAACCGAGAACTTTTATTTCTGCACAAAAATAACACCATGGCAATTCTGCTGAAAACAGCGTCGGTCTGGGTTAGTTCCATTCAAATCATGCAAGTTAGAGTCCAAAACAAGGGCAAAAGTGTTTGGAAAAGTAGATACGACGGAGACGTATCAACGGGCCTATAGAGCAGCATGCGTTGACGTCGGCGTTGCACTCTTGGGCGCGAACGCTTCCACGTCCTTCTCTCCGTCGGCCACTGATGCATGCATGCATGGGGGCGACGTGAGACTCCTGTCCCCACGTGCTGACATGCGCCCCACCACGTACATTCTTGAATTATCGTTCTTTCTTTTTCTTTGAGGGGTAATTTTTCGATATCAATAACTCCCCCCCCCCCCCCCCCCGCTAATCCACCGACGAGAGAGCGCCGTTGGGGGAGGAGTTGTGAGTGTCACCTTATATATTTTTTATTGCCATGTTACATAGTCCTGATTTGTGAAGGAAAAATTATGTTTATTAAATCCGCTAGATGTGCCACGATAAATTCAGTTTAATGCACATGGCAAGTTTCTTTTTTTAAGACAATGCCAACTTTTTTTACCATGGCGAATTCACTAGATGTCCCATGGAAAATTCAGTTTAATGCCCACGGCAAGTTTCTGTTTTCAAGACGATGTCAATTTTTTGAGCATGGCAATTTTTAAAGTGATTTTTCCATGGCAAAATCACTAGATGTCCCATGGAAAATTTAGTTTAATGCCCACGGCAAGTTTCTTTTTTCAAGACGATGTCAACATTTATTTTACCATGTCAATTTTGAAAGTGATTTTGCCATGGAAAATTCACTAGATGTCCCACGGAAAATTTAGTTTAATGCCCACGCAAGTTTCTTTTTTTAACACGATGTCAACTTTTTTTTTACCATGGTAAATTTTAAAGTGATTTTGCCATGGCAAATTCACTAGATGTCCCATGACAAATTCAGTTTAATGCCCATGGCAAGTTTCTTTTTTCTAGACTATGTCAACTTTTTTTTTACCATGGCAAATTCACTAGATGTTCCACGACAAATTCAGTTTGATGCCCATGTCAAGATTCTTTCTTCAAGGCAATACCAAAAAGAATACATTTTTAACTAAGGCATCTCATTGTTGCATTCTTATTCATGTATGATTTTTTTGGTATTATATTAGGTGGGCAATTATTTGTGTACACTACATGGAGTAGGTTTTAGGCATTTTCCTGTTTTTTTCAATTTTTTGTCCATGGCAAATTTTGCTTTGTTCAAGACAAATGGCAATTTCTGGTTTATCACTGGCATTTTTTAGTTCTCAATTTTCTTCTTTTAATGGCAATTTTTTCATAACATTGCAAAATATGGCCTTTCTTTTTCACAGATCAAAAAATGTTTTTATTCGCAGTACAAACTGGGCCATATTGTGCTTTCTTCTTATTTTTTTTATTCACAAGGTCGACAGCTATGTTGGGTTGTTCACGTTGGTTGGGGAAAGGGTGTTCGAACTGGGGTTCCTCTCATCCTGAACGAACTTGTTCGCCCCACCCCGGCACCGAACGAATCGTTCGATCTGGGGAGCCACCAGGCCTCTCCGGCCGTTATTGACGTCCTTGAATTTTTTTATCTTCAAAACATGTTACCTTTTTAAGAACATGGCAACTTTACTTTTGTAGCATGGTAAATTTACTTTTATTGTCATTGCATTATTACTTTATTTTTGCAATGTCAATTCTCAACTTTTTTTATTTTGGGCATGGCAAACTTTTGCATTTTATTGCATGGCAAATTTACCTTTATCGCCATGGCAATTCTTACCTTTTATCGCTCATCACAAATTTACATTTATGGAGGATGGCAAGTTTACTTTTGTTCTATCTCGGCCAGATTAGTTTACATCCATGGCAAATTTTGACTTTTTTCGACCGTTCATGCAAATATTTGCTTCTGTAGACTATGGAACATTTGGTTTACAAAACATGGCATTTACTACTAACAATAGATGGTACACTTTTTTGTTTTGTGTTGCACATGATGGCTAATTTTCATCCACACTCTTCATGTATTATAGTAAAAATACCACTCTCATATGGCAAAGTTTTCAAAATTATTTTTGTTTTTTCACAATCTGATGGCAAATTCATGTTATACATAATGGGAATCTTATGTGCTATTTTCTATCTCATAATGTGTTTTTCGGACACTATTACTGTTATACATTATGGCAATTTGTGACCGGTTATTACTTCTTTTTCGCTTTTTTCTTCTGAAAGGCTGATATTTTGTTTGCGCTAGAACTTGTGCCTGTTTTCTGGTCCATATTGACGAGAAGGGCTGAAGGGGGACGTTGGGGCTGGCGGTCGTTTCCCATTGAACGAGAAATGTACTGCTAAAAAAATATCGTTCAGTCTAGTTCCACCTGAAAAAGTTTTTTTACGGGAGCCGGGAGCTAGCGGCAAAGAATCCATCACATACTATTGCTTTGAGATTCATGGCTACTGTTCACGTATAAGCAAGCCAATTTCTTTCACACTTCAATACGTGAGAATACAAACCTGCTGTGGATTCCTATGCATGCCCATGCAGTTTTGTCAGGAATCTACATATAGGTAGTAGTACACCGATTAAACATTCAAAAGTGTGCCTCCCAAGGAAAGACTAGTATTAAATTTGATAGTCAAAATTTTGAGGATTTATATATTTTAAACAATAAATTTAATTGGTGATATTTTTTAAGATTTGAATTCCTTGAGGCAAGACCTTTAAAAAAGATCAAAATTGAATACATTTCGACTAATTTTATTTCACAGATTCCAAATAACATATTTCACTCAACTAAAAAAATATTTCACTTATCTTGAACAAAAAACTGATTTCACTCATTTTGAAAATATATATCTCACTCATTTCAATAAACGATTTCACTTATATGATTTACAAAAGATACATTTCACACATTTTTCAAAACACATTACACTCACTCAATTGAAATAATATATTTCACTCATTAAAAAAAACTGATTTCACATGCACTTGAAATGTTGACATAACTGATTTCTGAAATATGCATTTAAAATATTTCACTCATCTTCCCAAATATATTTCTTTAGTTTCAATTAACATATTTCACTCAAAACTACATTTCACTCTTTATATAAAAAGAGATTTCACACAGTTGAAATTCTAATTGTACTCAGTTCTGGAAAAAAAACATTGGTTTCAAGTAGTGGTATATGTCAAATATAACTGAAACTGAAATGAGTGAACGAGGCACCTTCACAAAAAACACACTGAAAAATATGTTTCACAAAAATTATGTTTCAATTTAAAAACTAATTTCACTTAGTAAAAAAATAATTCAAATAAAACTTATTTCACTCATTTTAAAATGGCTAATTTCACTTGTTTCATTTGGAAGACATGTTTCAATTATTTTAGGAGCTAATTTCACTCATTTCATAAGATTAATTTCACTCATTTCAAAAGACTAATTTCACTTGTTTCATTTGAAAAGACATGCTTCAATTATTTCCAGGAGCTGATTTCACTCATTTAGAAAAATTTCATGTTTCAAGAAGCTGATATATGTGAAATGTAACTGGAACTGAAATGACTAAACAAAGACTTCACAAAAGAAACTCATTTAAAAAACACACTGAAATAGATTGAGTAAAATAAGTTGATTGAAATGGTAAAATTTAAATGTGTTGAAAATGTATCCAAGATTGGTCTTGTTCTCATGGTCTTCACGCCAAATATAAAAATTACAAAAATAGAGTTCTGGTTTAAAAGAACATAAAAAGGAATGGGTTTTGATGGAGAGAGGAGAGAGAGTAAAGCCATGCATGTGAACAATAATTAGTCTCCACCACTGCCGCCTCCTCCTCCTCCAAGAAAGAAAGTTGGGGTTCGTGCCTCTCGCCAGCGCCCGCGCAGGTCCGCCTTGTCTCCGATGGACCTAGGGCTATGGAGGCGCGGTGGATCCTGGCAAGGGCCGGCGGATCCCTGAAGATGGAATAAACATCTTCCCGCCTAGCCCCCATTCCAACGGTGTGTCTAGCATCGTTGGCGGGCGTGTGGAGGCATGTCTCCGGCAGATCTATTTTGGTGGATTTGCTCAGATCTCGTCGTTGTTTGTCTATGTTCGTGTGTCTTCGGTTTGGATCCTTCCTATCTACGTTATTTTTTATCGGCGGCGTTCTGGGGTGCTGGTCCTATGGGGCCTTAGCACGATGACTTCCCGACTGTCTACTACAACAAGTTGTCCCGACTCCCGCGATGGAGGGGCGATGACGGCGGCGTGCCTTCGGCTCGCTTCAGTGCTTGTAGTCGTCGCTACGTGGTCTACGGATCTGGATGTAATTTTTATTTCTAATGTTCATTGTACTGTCATGATTGAAGATGAATAAATTGAAAGTTTCCCCGTAAAAAAATTGTACCTGAGTGGATGAGAGAAAGATGCCATCCCACGTGGTGGGTCCAGGAGAAGGGAAATACTAAATATGCAAATGGCTAAAAGGAATCAAATACAACAGCAGTATAAAGGTACTAGATATGGTGTCAGTTGCTCAATGGTGGCAAGGCCACCCGTAGCTCCCGGCTCCAGTAAAAATAACTTTGCGTAGTTCCGCCCAGACAGCGGTCGGTCCTTATCAGGGTTCTACTTTTTCTACTGAACTACTCCCTCCGTCTCAAAATAAATATCCATTTGACTAATGCACAAGGATTATTGTAGTTGGATCCCAAATGGCATTGGTGCACAACGAGGAAAAGGAAGTGTGCCTTTTTTTTCGAATACGCAAGTTGCGTATCATTCCATTGATAGGTTGTGAGAGAGTACAAGGGTGAGCGTCTTAGGCGTCGTACACATGGGATGGCGGGCCTAAGCGCTAGTTGAGCAGCGGGGGAGGGAGGATGCTCGGCCTCAAAAGTTACAGTTTATGTTATATGAATGATCCTATTGAGCCCTTTGGCGCCGGCTCTTGCCTAGAGTTTCGCCTCCTGTTGTATGTCCTCGATTAGCTTGTTGTAGGAGGGTGCAGCATTGTCGAAGAGAGCTGCGTCGCGATGCTTCCAAAGCGCCCAAGAGGTGAGGATGATGATGGAGTTCGTCCCTTTGCGGAGACAGGCTGGCACGCTGGCTGGCGTCGCCATCCACCAGTCGAAGAAACCGGTAGTGCCATCAGGAGGAAGGGCAGGTATGCGGCACCGTGCCATGATGTTGTGCCATATGATGCATGAGAAGACGCAACCGACGAGAAGGTGATGCAGTGTCTCGTTGTCCTGATGCACAACTTGCAAAGGGGGTCGTGAGGTAGATTGTGGCGCGCTCGTCGGTCGGCGATCCAACATCTGTTAAGGGAGGCAAGCCAAAGGAGGCAAGCCAAAGGAATATCATCGCATTGGAAGGAGCCCAAGTCTTCCAGATGGGGCGCCAGAACGGCGCGGTGGTGGCACCAATGAATAGCGCCGGGTAGGCTGATCGCGCGGAGTAGTTCCCATCGGCCGTCCACTTCCAGCAGAGCTTGTCGGGTTCGCTGGAGAGCTGAACAGGTTGGAGCAGCCTCCAAAGCTCATCGTATTCAATGACCGCGCGATGGTGCAGAACGTCGTGGATGTCGGCGATCCAGCTTCTGTTGCTGAGAGCGTCGCTGACAAGGCGCTGGCTCCGGTGGCGCCTCGGGATGTGGGCAGATAGGGTAGGAGCAATCTTGGGGATGGATCGCCCATTGAGCCAGTGATCTTGCCAGAATTTGCAGGTGTTGCCGTTGCCGATGGTCCAGGTCGTGGAAGCACGGAAGAACACGAAAGCCTTGTGGTCGGACGGAAGGTGGAGATGCTTCCAGGAGCGGTCAGGGCCGGTGCGCTGCAGCCACAGCCACCGGGTGTGGAGGGCGATGCCAGTACGGTGCAAATCGCGAATCCCCAGCCCACCAAGCGCAAGGGGACGACACACCTTTTTCCACGAGACGATGCAGCAGCCAGCATGGGCGTCCTTGTTGCCGTGCCATAGGAAGTCTCGAATGAGCCTGTTCACCTTCTTGAGGATTGCTGGGTGTAGCGCTAGCGCTAGCAGGATATGCACAGGCATGACAGTGAGAATGTGCTGGACTAGAGCAAGCCGCTGGCCACGAGACAGCAGAGAGGCTTTCCATGTGACAAGCTTTATGGAGAACTTGTCGACGAGAGGAAGGGGGGCGGAGGCCGGCACTTTGCGAGTTGAGAGCGGTAGCCCGAGATATTTGATAGGAAATTCCGCCATCGGGCAAGAGAGGGAGGCACCAATGGTAGCGAGGTGGTCGTCGCCGCATCTGATGGGTGTGCATCGAGATCGCTATGAATCTAGTATATACGCTTCTTTAGCTCACGCATGCACCTTCCTTAACTCCAATTTTTCAACACATGCAAACTTGTGCTACTTCGTGTGGTAACCTCTCTAATACATTATACAACTATTGGTGAAAAATAGAGAAAAAAGAAGAAGAGACATGAGGTTCGAATATCCATTTTTAAATCCATGCTCATCTGCAGCCGGTCAAGAAAAAAAAATCATAAAACAATGAAGTTCACATTCTCTCAGCGTGCAACCTGGAGTGTAGTTCTTGTGTGTTATACATACTAGAGAGAGGCTACTACATGAAGTAGCACCACTAAACCCTATTCTTACATTTCCTCAACAACAAAAAACCCTATTCCTACATATTAGTCTTATCAAAACTCCACGTACTGTGTGAGCGGGGATAACCAACTGGGGCAAAACGCTCGTATTTTTTGCCTTGTCCTGCGTGATTTAAAAACACATGCAAAGACCATTCCAACTTGAAGAAGGCGGTTAGTTCCGGTTGATGACACGCACGATCGGTACGAGGGGAAAAAGGACGTCGGTCGCGCGATGCCGTGAGCCAGTGTTGAGTGACTCGGCAGATTTTGTGTGCGGCTGGTGTTTTTGCGCGGCTATTTGCGCTCTCCGTCAGAATCCATTCATTTTTTTTACGACTGATCAGAATCCATTCATCACGGATTAATCTACTATCTCTATAAAAGCACGAAAGGACGGAGAACCAAACCATCTACACCGTTCAGAGCATCGAATCCTAGGCTCCAGATTGCTCCAATGTTTAGCAGCAAACCATGTTTTAGCCACGCTTAATTAATTACCCTCGCTGCCACGCGACCCACGCCGTCACCCACGCGCACACGTTCCTCACCCCACCCTTCTCGCTCCCGATCCCATCTCCCCACCGGCCTCAACTTGGCTATGGCGACGGGGATCAACAACTCCTCTCCTTTGCCTTCTCAATCGCCGCCCGCCACACGCCTCCCCGCGTCCCTCCTTCATTCCCGTCCTCGATTGGGCCGCCGCCGCCACCGCGCCATCAGGGACGCCGGGGGAGTGCAACCACCGCGCCGCCAGGGTACGCCGCGTGTACCGGCAATACGTGAGTCGCCGCGGGTACCGCGCCGGTCGCTGCTTCTGACGATGCGGGAGCCGCCCCATCCGGCGAGGACGAGGGGCCCCGTCACCGCTGATCCTCAGGGCGCATGCTGCATCTGAAGCCTCCCTAATGATCTCGTCCATGGATCACTGGAGTATTGTTGTTGCGCCACTCCTTTTGTTCATCGCCAAGAAGCAGGAGCAAGGCGGTGCGTCTCCCTTCCTGATGATCTCACATACACCGTAGAGTATTTTGTTTAGTTTTATACTGACATCACCACATGGCTATTGCTAATTTCCATGGGCCCCTTTCACGTGATTGGTGATGGAATTCCTTCTGTCATGTCCATTTACTCCCCATCTCATGGCTGGAGTTTGGTCCTAATTACAGGCCCGGCTTTGAATTAGTAATTAGGAGGCACTAACATGTTGGCTGAGAAGAAGGAAAAGAACTAGCATGCATATTTAGATCGATAACCCTGTCAATTTCTAAACTGAACCTCTCAGTTCCAGTGCATATAAAAGAATATCCATTGTTTTAGGTTTTCGTGCAACTTGCCCAAAGCCACCATATGCACACTTTTGCCAATGTCACAACTTTTAGTTTTAGATATATACATTATTCATATTATGCTTGTCAGAATATATAATTATGTTTACTGTTCCAATGATTTCAGCTACTGATGATGCCGGTTTAATTTGATCATGTGGCATGTAGCTAATTTGTTGTTTGCTGCAATACAGAGAGGAATTGTCCAACTGCCTTAATTCAAGTTCATTCTGAACAACACATAATTTTTCAATGTACAGAAAAAGATCCAAAAGCCCATTGTTATATAGAAAAAAACTGATTCAACTCATAGGGTTGTGCATGGCATTTATTAATTGTAGGGCCCCATTTTGCATTTCGCACTGGGGCCTTGAATTTCTGGAATGCCCATGCGTGTCGAAGAGGATGCATGGCGCTGCATCGATGGCCACCATGACGGGGCAAGCTGATGGCATCAAGCGTAAGTATCTATTATAGGCTCGTAACTTACGAGATTGCTCCCCTGCTTGTTCACATGATTGTTCCTCTGCTTGTTTCCTATAGAATCGCAGTGGTAACTTTTACTGTGCGGCGCACTTATCAGTGTTGTATCCAAATCCACTCCACTGAGTACTTGTGCTCTCCACTTTATAAGATTTTAGGTAAATTTTGGCGGTGGTCAGTGGTATGCCGGGAAGCTTTCAGTTTTAATCTTGTTGGCAATTCTTCGGGTAGACTTATTGGTTCTGAATCCAAAGTGCATGGTGGGACTGAAGAGTTTGACTCTTCGAATCAGAGGAAACCAAGGCTAGCACCTAGCATAATCCCCACAAGAACTTGGGTTCATGCAGTAATATTTTCTGGACCCATGATGGGACTGAAGATTTTACTTTTATTTGATGATGAACTACACCTCTTCCAAAAACACTCAACCCAAATGGCACCCCTAGACTATCTCGTTTCTGTCATAGGTGATGATTGTATTCCATGTTATGGTGGGAAAATGGCACACATGTCTATTTCTGACCTTCATATATGAATGTCCTTTCTTCTTGCCACCATGGGTATGCATTATTATGACATGGTTAGCTTGGTGAAACGTGAGAAGAAAATAAATATTTGTGTACACAGGGTTGTAGTGTATACCTCTCATATGGATGCAGACACTTCTTTTGAAGAATAATGACCAAGTCAGAAAGAATGAACCCAACAAAATTAACACTTAAGGTTAAATGAAAAGTGTATATGTTGCAAATGTAGGTCAATGGGCTTCCACATCGGTTCATCATTTGAACCAACATCAACTGTTGGAACTCTGGCATATATTGCTCCTTAAGTTCTGCTTAATAACTAATATGGTCGCAACTCATAATCCATCTTTTTGTGCTTTAAACAGTCGCGCATACTCTGCCATCTGCCTCCGAACTTGATTCATTTTGCTCGACCGTAAAAGCTTTACTTGCTTTATGAATTTTGCATCCACTTTTTCTTGGCATGAGTAGTGCATAGTCTTCAGCCGATGCAACCATATAAATATTTTATGTTTTATTATTTGCTGAAGAACTACTAATTTTTCATTGGGTGGAGATAGATGATGTATGGATGTGGGGTCTTCCTTTACGTGATGTTGGATGGTACCTACCCTTTTGAGGATCCAGAAGATCACAAGAATTTCAAAATGAAAGTTCAGGTATGTTGTCAGCCGTTCAGCTTGGTAATTCCACAAGTTGTATACTAGCAAAGCAAGAAAACACTAAACTCAAATTCACAAACTGTCCGCTTTTCAGTTCTCATTTTCGGACTTCCACCTTATGAATCAGTTTACCAAGATGTGGATGGTCAGGAGATGCGAGCCCAACAAAGATTTTGCTCAAGGCTACAACTTGAACCTCAATCCTACATAAAAATTTAATTTGTGCCATGAAAAATTCAGTTAGCTTTACGATTCTATTTTCGGTATTCATTTCTATTAGAAGTTAAAATAAGAACTCAAGTATGTTCCTTACTGGAGTCAATTGCGTGATCATTAAGCGGGTCAAAACTGAACAGTGTATTGACCACCCATCCTGTATTAGACAAGGAAGCATATACACATCATTTATACATGGTTAGTGTGGAGCCAAAACCATCCAGACTGATCCAGCCAGTCCAGATTCCGAGTGGACCAAGTAGGTGTGCGAATGATATACATCAGACCATCTCCATTATATTCTGAGCGATCCGTTGAGTTTGCTGACTCTGACTATCCTCCATGTCCTACTCTGGTGATGCTCCAACGTTCTCCTAGAGGTCTGCGTCAACAGCCTTCAAGAGTTTTTATCATTCACATGAGTTCTATTGATTTGTCTTTATTAGAAAAAGGGAAATGGTGTACATCTAAGTTCATCTAAGTTAGCTTAGCAAAATAGCAAACTTGGTTGATTTTACATTCATAGGAAACAGGCGAGCTCATCACACCGTTGAGCTGTTGCAATTCTACATCCTAATACAAACATGGAATCTAGAGGTGGAAATACGATACATCACTCTTCTCTCCTCTCTCCTCTCGTGCAAGAGCCTCCAAATCAGTGGTTCAGGCTGTGGATTTGGGGCTATGGGCTATTGAAATCCGGCTAGGAGGGATCTAGGTGTATTTCAGCTTATGGGAAAGCTTGGCTGAGTTTCAACTATCTATTGCCGTGGTGGATGAGACTCAGTGGTCATGGGAGACTACTGGCATCTTCTGGGTGAGATCTGTTTATATATGCAGCATGCTTTGCATGAAGGAAGGTGATATCTACAGCAAGGTTGGCGTGGACCTAAAGTTTTGTGTAAGTTACTATTACGGTCACACATCATTCTTTTACCTTTTTTCTATGTTTTATGTTCACCCAATCGACGATGTCGTAATATGCAAGGGATCCAAAACTACGCACAACGCCGGATATTCAGTCCCTAGCAAAACTTCTTCACAGTTGGCCCTGGATGGACCATAGCATTTCATCATGCAGGTTGGTAATATTGGTTTCTATCTATTATATGTATTGTCATGATTTGTTTTGTTTTGTTTTTCTAATACATATTTTTTCCATATTGCATTTCCATATGCTTCCCCTGACCACTTTATCTTGACCCTTGGCATATCTGTTGCCTTGGTCAAGCTTAAGATGATTCAGGACCTTAGATATGCATTGAAACTTCAGAGGATCGCATTTTACCTAAACCAAGCATTGAAAGTACCTCATCCTGACGATGATACTTCTTTCTAGCATGGTCGATTACCAGCTTGTGTTCCAAAAAACACAGATAGATGAGTGACTCTGAAACCCACTAATGTATCTTATTTAGTTTTTGCAATGGTTAAGATAATGACAATGAATTTATCTAGAGGAACTTGTTTGGTTATTATGCTTTTAGCGGCACACGTGTTGGCATGAATATGGCGCTTACATTCTTTAGAGTCGGGTGGGAAAGCATGTGGGCAAGAGAGATGGTTTTGGGTTGGCCACAGTTGCCAGACGCAGGCGTGGTAGCGGTCCGGATGCCCGCAAAGTCCCCCACTTTGTGTCCAGTTTGCAGAAAAAAGTGCGTTAGGACCGCCAAGCGGACAGATATAAGACCGTTTTGGTTGGCAAAACACGTCCGGATCGCACAGTCAAGACGGTTGCAAGCGGTTTGAGGGTCCGTGTTGGAGATGTCCTAATTCTCACATATATTTGTAATATTAGTTAGAGACGTGCATTTGCACGTGCAAGCTTATTAGTAGGAAATAAAAAGAAGTATGCATCCACTACAGCCAAAGACGATGCATATGGTGTCGTGCTGGAAGAAAACCCAGGAAACGTTCGCCCTATAGAATTGCGTACTGCATTTAGTCTTAACTGTCCTCCAAAGAAAAGGAAGCCCGTCTCTTAATTGCGTACTGCACATGGGTTGTGATGATTTTGGTGTCATTATAATTTAGTAGTCCGGGTCATACATGGTAAGTAAATTAATATGATCGAGCAACGTACGGGGAGGTGTGGTCAACTATTTTTTTAAGGGGCAGTGGGTGAGGTGTGTGTGGTCAAATATGACGTGTAATCGAGCAGAAACGCCCTAATGCCTGCGTTGCTGATGCTTTCCAGGGGCTGGATGGCCACCTCCAACCTCGCCTCTCTGCAGTAGCCCGCTCTGAACCTGCTGATCTCAGGGAGGAGCTGTGTGGAACTGCGGCCTGGTGAGCATGACGCGCGCTGCATGCGCTCCTCTAGGGTGGCTTTCTCGGCGAGGGCGGCGTACCAGGCTGCTGTGGCAATCCACGAGCTAGATGCGTTTTCACCCACCATCTGGCGCAGCTTTGCCCCGGGGAAGTGCAAGTTCTTCTTATGGTTGTGCCATCGTCGGCGCCTCCCGTGCGCCGCCCTGCTCCATCGAAGACATATCATCGACAGTGCTGCCTGCGCGTTTTGCGGTCAGGAGGAGACCCTGGTACATTTGCTGTTCGGGTGTAGGCATGCTTGCGCCGTTTGGGCCGTGATCACCCCGGGTGCCACGCCAGCTTCCTCTGTTGAAGGTCTATGCACAGCTCGGGGTGCGGTCCTCCCCCCCCCCCCCCCCCCCCCCCCCCCCCCCCCCGGTGAGTATTGCGATTCTCTGGAACATTTGGAAGAGCAGGAATGCCAGGGTCTTTCGTGGCCAAGACCTCCCTCCGCTTGAGGTTGTTCGCTGCATCGCTGCTGATGTCTCCCTTTGGAGATGGAGATGCTCCCGCACCATCTGCAAGATGATCCTTGAATCCTGGGTGCAGCGTTTTGCTGCCTTGCTGTAGATCTTCCCACTGCCTTTTGTTGCAGTTTGTACAGACCTCTCCCCCTCTCTCCTGTGTCTCCCTCTCCCTGTAAGTCCGGTCGGAACTGATGATATGGAAAATTCAGGTGGGCAGTCTTTCTCTGCCCCCCGGTGACGTTTCAAAAAAAAAATTCCATGTCATTGCAAAAATTAGATTAATTAAGATGAAGTTGATGTAGTACTGCAAAAGGTAAATAAGTTAATGTGATTGAGTGGTGTACTGTGGGAATAAAACCGGCTGGATGAAAAAGAATTGGTGGAGGGACGTGGTGGAAGAGGGGGAACCAATTGACGAAGAGATCTTCCTGACATGAAAAGGAAGCCTACTTATATTTTTAATTAATAGAGATAGCGATAATAGATGTGTAGGGTGACATAATTATTGTAGTTTGATAATGTTAGGCACCGATGTCTTAGATATGTAAATATTTTTAAGCAAAACTAAGCATTAATTATTTTTCTATTGTGTTACCAATTTCACTGGTTTTATATGAGCCGATGAGCTCTGAAGGATTCGTCATAGGCCATGCAGTCGCTGCTTCTGCATGGAACAAGTACCTAGTGCGATTTCGTTTCGTTTTGTACTTAGAAATTGTTAAAACCAATCTTTGCTTTGAGTAATCTGTATAGGGCAACTGTGATGCCTTCTCAGGAAGATTGCTTTGCCCTTTAATGTTTCTGTGCGATTCTGATGTTGGGAATCGTCAGAGGGAGATCCAATTCTTGTTGGGTTTTTGCCGCATGGATAGACTAGATAAATGAAAAGCAAAGCACTTCACTAACTCTAAGTAGTTCATTTTAATTGACACGCTTTCCACTTTAGTACCTTCTAGCTTACTTTGAAAGTTCAAACTCATTACTTTCTTGCAATGCTCATTTTTTGTGGATACTGTAGTGGCCATATTCTGTGATCATGGTATTAACTCTGCCAAGTTGGTTTTGTTAACATTGCAGCAACCAAGGAGCACATCGTGGGCAGCAGGATGGCTGGAACTGAACATTTTAATTTGTATGTATACTACGGTGCCTTTCAAAGAAAGTCTAGGCATGTGCTCTCCAGAGCACTCAGTCCGCAGCAGGATGGCCTTTTTTTATATGGCTTAGCGGCTCCACTTAAAACGACTCTACCCTTATTAGGTGAACTTCAACGTGGATCGTCAAATCGATCGTAAATGTCTAAACCAAATGATCTGAACACTTTCCCTCGATAAGTTCCTCGCTTTCGCTCGATGAGTTTTCATATTAGAAATCCAATACACACTGCACTGTGTGGGATATCCAACACGGTTAAATTCAGATCCCGTATGAGGACGAGAAACCTCGCCGACGCAACTCATATAAGCCATCACAACCTCCAGATCTGACAACGAGGCTCAGAGGACGGCGCTGACTGCGATGGAGATGCCAGTGGCCTCGGAGGCCCGAGGCCACCGCTATGAGGTCACCATCCTGTTAGTTAGGATTAGTTCAAATTTAATTAAGCTTAATTTGTATAAGTTTCATTCGTTTAGCTATAAGAGGGTTGTCAATCCTCTTGAACGTTGATTTATCCTTGTCTCAAAGGTGCGTTGGAGTTGCCCTTGACCTTCCTTTTCGAGTAGTACGAAGTTAGCTAGGGTCGTCTTCATCTTGTGAGTACATTGCTGAAAGCCACCACATTTGTGGCTAGGGTACTGCAAAACTACCGCTTTTGCCAAAAATCACAAAAAACCACCAACTCTGAGGCAAGTGAATAACAAATCACACCGATTCACAGATTAGCTCGCACAAATAGCAAAACTGACTGATGGGACCCACTTGTCGGTCCAACGTGGCATGTCTATGTGTACACTTTGTTGAGGTGGGCGTGGGTCCCACATGTCGTCCACCCACCTCATTTTCCCTCTCTTCTTCTTCCCCATCCTCTTCTCCTTCCCCGTCCTCCTCAGGTGCGGCCATGGAGCTCCAGCGGAAGCGGCGGGTTGCGGTGGTGCATCTCAGGTGCGGCCATGGCTGCGGTGCTCCCGCTGGGACACGGGCAGCCAACCCGGCCTTCTCCCGTTGGGTGAGCGCGTTGATGGGAGGCGGCTGGAGGAAAGGGAGGAGCCGCCGTGAGGGCCCGACGATGGATCCCAGCGGCTATAGCCGGATCTCGGCCGCGGGCACCGGGACCACCCCGTGCGTGCGCGGGATCCAGACGACAGGAATAGATTGGGCAGCGTCGCGGCAGGACTGCCTCCGGCAGCTCGGGCTCCGGGCACGGCTCCCTGGGCACGTGCGCCGCCGGCATGGCTACCTCGACGGAAGGGACACTCGCCGGAGCTGGAGCGGCGCTGCTCGCCAGCTCGGGCTCCGGGCATGGCTCGCCGGGCTCATGCGCCGCCGGCATGGCTACCTCGACGGGAGGCGCGCTCGCCGGAGCTGAAGCGGCACTGCTCGCCGTTGACCTCGCATGCCTACCTCGCCGGGAACCAGGAGTCGGGGTTGTCACCATCAGGGCAGGGCCGGAGTCAACGGGGGAGAGAGGGAGGGGAAAAGAGATGTAAGAGGCGTGGGGCTGCCATGTGGGACCCTTGGCCACATCAGCGTATTGTCCATGTAGATATGCCAAGTGGACCCGACAGGTGGGCCAGCCTTGTAAGTTTTCGTTAGTCACTTGCCTCAGAGTTGATGATTTTTTTATGATTTTTGGCAAAAGCGGTACTTTTGCAGTACCCTAGCCACAAATATGATGGCTTTTAGCAATTTACTCTCATCTTGGAGTACAGATTAAGTTTACGATAAAAGCAAGAGCCGGCAGGCGGACCTAGGTGATCTTCAGAATCTGTTAGAGTTGTGTCGAATATTGTGTACAAGGTAGGTTATAGTTGGACTTGTAATTGTATTGTGTTTAAATAGGATAGGGAGTCGTGTCCTAGTAGGACACTTGTATCCTAGGCCTCTCATATATAGCGGGGCTAGACACACGATGTAACCTATGCCAACATAATAGCACATGCGCGCAATGGGAAGCCGGCGGCGTGTGCCGGCGCCCGGGTGGCCGGTGTGCGGTATTGTGACGGTGTCACGGGCAGGAGCGCCCGTAGTCAAGCCCCGGGGATGTAGCCATATCGGTGAACCTCGTTAACAAATCTTGGTGTCGTGCTTTGTGTGATTGCTTGGTTCTCGGATGATCAACGGTATGCCTCGGATTTATTCTAACAAGTGATATCATGAGCTAGGTTACGAGAAGGCTGTAGATTCGTTGATCTAGAGAAAATATCGAGTTTGAGATGCAGCCGCTGTGGCGTGGTTTTGGGCGAGATTAGAAAAAAGCAATGGATCCCGGGGATTGATCGGGCGAGCGTTCGGCTGTCAGACACGTGCAAGCAGCAGGCAGGACGTGCGGCCATCGATCAACGTTTCGACGGGCGAGCGTACAACCGTGGCAGGCTGGCCGCGTGAGGCGTTGGAGCAGGATCGGATCAGACCGGAGGCGCATGCAGCCGTGTAGCATTGGGCGTTGGAGCAGGATCGGATCAGACCGGAGGCGCATGCAGCCGGGTATACGCGTGTACGCGGACGCGGAGTCCGGCGACCGGCGGTGGAAGGCAGGAGGCGTACAAGCTGTGTATTGCGTACTGTTGGAGAACGTAGGAATTTCAAAATTTTCTATGCACACGCAAGATTATGATGATGTATTGTTGAGGAATGTAGTAATTTTAAAATTTTCTAATGCACACGCAAGATCATGGTGATGCATAGCAACGAGAGGGGAGAGTGTTGTCTACGTATCCTCGTAGACCGACAGCGGAAGCGTTATGACAACGCGGTTGATGTAGTCGTACGTCTTTACGGCCCGACCGATCAAGCACCGAAACTATGGCACCTCCGAGTTTTAGCACACGTTCAGCTCGATGACGATCCCCGGACCCCGATCCAGCAAAGTGTCGGGGAAGAGTTCCGTCAGCACGACGGTGTGGTGACGATCTTGATGTTCTACCGTCGCAGGGCTTCGCCTAAGCACCGCTACAATATTATCGAGGAGTATGGTGGAGGGCGCCACCGCACACGGGTAAGAAAACGATCACGAGGATCAACTTGTGTGTTTAGAGGTGCCCCCCTGCCCCCGTATATAAAGGAGCAAGGGGCGAGGCCGGCCGGCCCTTGGGCGCGCCAAGGAGGAGGAGAGTCCTACTCCTACTAGGAGGGGGAAAGGAAGGAGGAGAGGGAGAAGGAAAGGGGGGCGCCACCCCCCCTCTCCTAGTCCAATTCGGATCAGAGGGGGAGGGGCGCGCGGCCCACCTTGGCCGCCCCTCTCTCTCTTTACTAGGGCCCATAAGGCCCATTACTTCTCTCGGGGGGTTCCGGTAACCCTCCGGCACTCCGGTTTTCTCCGAAATCATCCGGAACACTTTCGGTGTCCGAATATAGCCATCCAATATATCAATCTTTATATCTCGACCATTTCGAGACTCCTCGTCATGTCCGTAATCACATCCGGGACTCTGAACAAACTTCGGTACATCAAAATATATAAACTCATAATGAAACTGTCATCATAACGTTAAGCGTGCGGACCCTACGGGTTCAAGAACAATGTAGACATGATCGAGACATGTCTCCGGTCAATAACCAATAGCGGAACCTGGATGCTCATATTGGCTCCCACATATTCTACGAAATCTTTATCGGTCAGACCGCATAACAACATACTTTGTTCCCTTTGTCATCGGTATGTTACTTGCCCGAGATTCGATCGTCAGTATCTCAATACCTAGTTCAATCTCGTTACCGGCAAGTCTCTTTACTCGTTTTGTAATACATCATCTCATAACTAACTCATTAGTTGCAATGCTTGCAAGGCTTATGTGATGTGCATTACCGAGAGGGCCCAGAGATACCTCTTCGACAATCGGAGTGACAAATCCTAATCTCGAAATACGCCAACACAACATGTACCTTTGGAGACACCTGTAGAGCTCCTTTATAATCACCCAGTTACGTTGTGACGTTTGGTAGCACACAAAGTGTTCCTCCGGCAAACGGGAGTTGTATAATCTCATAGTCATAGAAACATGTATAAGTCATGAAGAAAGCAATATCAACATACTAAAACGATCGGGTGCAAGCTAATGGAATGAGTTATGTCAATCACATCATTCTCCTAATGATGTGATCCCGTTAATCAAATGACAACATATGTCTATTGTTAGGAAACATAACCATCTTCGATTAACGAGCTAGTCAAGTAGAGGCATACTAGTGACGTTTAGTTTGTCTATGTATTCACACAAGTATTATGTTTCCGGTTAATACAATTCTAGCATGAATAATAAACATTTATCATGATATAAGGAAATAAAATAATAACTTTATTATTGCCTCTAGGGCATATTTCCTTCAGTCTCCCACTTGCATTAGAGTCAATAATCTAGATTACACAGTAATGATTCTAACACCCATGGAACTTTGGTGCTGATCATGTTTTGCTCGTGGAAGAGGCTTAGTCAACGGGTTTGCTACATTCAGATCCGTGTGTATCTTGCAAATCTCTATGTCTCCCATCTGGACTAGATCCCGGATGGAATTGAAGCGTCTCTTGATGTGCTTGGTTCTCTTGTGAAATCTGGATTCCCTTGCCAAGGCAATTGCACCAGTATTGTCACAAAATATTTTCATTGGACCCGATGCACTAGGTATGACACCTAGATCGGATATGAACTCCTTCATCCAGACTCCTTCGTTTGCTGCTTCCGAAGCAGCTATGTACTTTGCTTCACATGTAGATCCCGCCATAACGCTTTGTTTAGAACTGCACCAACTGACAGCTCCACCGTTTAATGTAAACATGTATCCGGTTTGCGATTTAGAATCGTCCGGATCAGTGTCAAAGCTTGCATCAACGTAACCATTTACGATGAGCTCTTTGTCACCTCCATATATGAGAAACATATCCTTAGTCCTTTTCAGGTATTTCAGGATGTTCTTGACCGCTGTCCAGTGATCCACTCCTGGATTACTTTGGTACCTCCCTGCTAGACTTATAGCAAGACATACATCAGGTCTTGTACACAGCATTGCATACATGATAGAGCCTATGGCTGAAGCATAGGGAACATCTTTCATTTTCTCTCTATCTTCTGCAGTGGTCGGGCATTGAGTCTTACTCAATTTCACACCTTGTAACACAGGCAAGAATCCTTTTCTTTGCTTGATCCATTTTGAACTTCTTCAAAACTTTGTCAAGGTATGTGCTTTGTGAAAGTCCAATTAAGCGTCTTGATCTATTTCTATAGATCTTAATGCCCAATATGTAAGCAGCTTCACCGAGGTCTTTCATTGAAGAACTCTTATTCAAGTATCCCTTTATGCTATCCAGAAATTCTATATCATTTCCTATTAGTAATATGTCATTTACATATAATATCAGAAATGCTACAGAGCTCCCACTCACTTTCTTGTAAATACAGGCTTCTCCAAAAGTCTGTACAAAACCAAATGCTTTGATCACATTATCAAAGCGTTTATTCCAACTCCGAGAGGCTTGCACCAGTCCATAAATGGATCGCTGGAGCTTGCACACTTTGTTAGCTCCCTTTGGATCGACAAAACCTTCTGGTTGCATCATATACAACTCTTTTTCCAGAAATCCATTCAGGAATGCAGTTTTGACATCCATCTGCCAAATTTCATAATCATAAAATGCGGCAATTGTTAACATGATTCGGACAGACTTAAGCATCGCTACGGGTGAGAAGGTCTCATCGTAGTCAATCCCTTGAACTTGTCGAAAACCTTTTGCGACAAGTCGAGCTTTGTAGACAGTAACATTACCGTCAGCGTCAGTCTTCTTCTTGAAGATCCATTTATTCTCAATTGCTTGCCGATCTTTGGGCAAGTCAACCAAAGTCCACACTTTGTTCTCATACATGGATCCCATCTTAGATTTCATGGCTTCAAGCCATTTTGCGGAATCTGGGCTCACCATCGCTTCTCCATAGTTCGCAGGTTCATCATGATCTAGTAGCATGACTTCCAGAACGGGATTACCGTACCACTCTGGTGCGGATCTTACTCTGGTTGATCTACGAAGATCAGTAGCAACTTGATCTAACGTTTCATGATCATCATCATTAACTTCCTCACTAGTTGGTGTAGGTGTCGCAGAAACCGGTTTCTGTGATGTACTACTTTCTAATAAGGGAGCAGGTACAGTTACCTCATCAAGTTCTACTTTCCTCCCACTCACTTCTTTCGAGAGAAACTCCTTCTCTAGAAAGTTTCCAAATTTAGCAACAAAAGTCTTGCCTTCGGATCTGTGATAGAAGGTGTATCCAATAGTTTCCTTTGGAAATCCTATGAAGACACATTTCTCCGATTTGGGTTCGAGCCTATCAGGTTGAAGCTTTTTCACATAAGCATCGCAACCCCAAACTTTAAGAAACGACAACTTTGGTTTCTTGCCAAACCATAGCTCATAAGGCGTCGTCTCAACGGATTTCGATGGTGCCCTATTTAACGTGAATGCGGCCGTCTCTAAAGCATAACCCCAAAACGATAGCGGTAAATCAGTAATAGACATCATAGATCGCATCATATCTAGTAAAGTATGATTACGACGTTCGGACACACCATTACACTGTGGTGTTCCGGGTGGCGTGAGTTGCGAAACTATTCCGCATTGTTTCAAATGTACACCAAACTCGTAACTCAAATATTCTCCTCCATGATCAGATCGTAGAAACTTTATTTTCTTGTTACGATGATTTTCAACTTCACTCTGAAATTCTTTGAACTTTTCATATGTTTCAGACTTATGTTTCATTAAGTAGATATACCCATATCTGCTTAAGTCATCTGTGAAGGTGAGAAAATAACGATATCCGCCACGAGCCTCAACATTCATTGGACCACATACATCTGTATGTATGATTTCCAACAAATCTGTTGCTCTCTCCATAGTACCGGAGAACGGTGTTTTTGTCATCTTGCCCATAAGGCACGCTTCGCAAGTACCAAGTGATTCATAATCAAGTGGTTCCAAAAGTCCATCAGTATGGAGTTTCTTCATGCGCTTTACACCGATATGACCCAAACGGCAGTGCCAAATAAGTTGCACTATCATTATCAACTCTGCATCTTTTGGCTTCAACATTATGAATATGTGTGTCACTACTATCGAGATTTAATAAGAATAAACCACTCTTCAAGGGTGCATGACCATAAAAGATATTACTCATATAAATAGAAAAACCATTAATCTCTGATTTAAATGAATAACCGTCTCGCATCAAACAAGATCCAGATATAATGTTCATGCTCAACACTGGCACCAAATAACAATTATTTAGGTCTAATATTAATCCCGAAGGTAGATGTAGAGGTAGCGTGCCGACCGTGATCACATCGACTTTGGAACCATTTCCCACGCGCATCGTCACCTCGTCCTTAGCCAATCTTCGCTTAATCCGTAGTCCCTGTTTCGAGTTGCAAATATTAGCAACAGAACCAGTATCAAATACCCAGGTGCTACTGCGAGCATTAGTAAGGTACACATCAATAACATGTATAGCATATATACCTTTGTTCACCTTGCCATCCTTCTTATCCGCCAAATACTTGGGGCAGTTCCGCTTCTAGTGACCAGTCTGCTTACAGTAGAAGCACTCAGTTTCAGGCTTAGGTCAGATTTGGGTTTCTTCTCCTGAGCAGCAACTTGCTTTCTGTTCTTTTTGAAGTTCCCCTTCTTCTTCCCTTTGCCCTTTTTCTTGAAACTAGTGGTCTTGTTGACCATCAACACTTGATCCTCCTTTTTGATTTCTACCTCCGCAGCTTTCAGCATTGCGAAGAGCTCGGGAATTTTCTTATTTATCCCTTGCATATTATAGTTCATCACGAAGCTCTTGTAGCTAGGTGGAAGTGATTGGAGAATTCTGTCAATGACGCAATCATCTGGAAGATTAACTCCCAATTGAATCAAGTGATTATTATACCTAGACATTTTGAGTATATGCTCACTGACAGAACTGTTCTCTGTTGGGGAACGTAGCAATAATTCAAAATTTTCCTACGTGTCACCAAGATCAATCTATGGAGTCATCTAGCAACGAGGGAGGAGTGGATCTACATACCCTTGTAGATCGCGCGCGGAAGCGTTCAAGAGAACGGGGTTGATGGAGTCGTACTCGTCGTGATCCAAATCACCGATGATCCTAGCGCCGAACGGACGGCACCTTCGCTTTCAACACACGTACGGAGCAGCAACGTCTCCTCCTTCTTGATCCAGCAAGGGGGGAGGAGAGGTTGATGGAGATCCAGCAGCACGATGGCGTGGTGGTGGAAGTAGCGGGATTCCAACAGGGCTTCGCCAAGCGCTGCGGGAGGAGGGAGATGTGTCATGGGAGGGAGAGGGAGGCGCCAGGGCTTAGGTGAGGCTGCCCTCCCTTCCCCCCACTATATATAGGGCCAAGGGAGAGGGGGGGGGGGCGCAGCCCTGGCCCTTCCTCCAAGGAAGGGTGCGGCCAGGGAGGAGTCCATCCTCCCCAAGGCACCTAGGAGGTGCCTTCCCCCTTTAGGACTCTTCCTTTCCTTATCTCTTGGCGCATGGGCCTCTTGGGGCTGGTGCCCTTGGCCCATATAGGCCAAGGCGCACACCCCTACAGCCCATGTGGCCCCCCGGGGCAGGTGGACCCCCGGACCCCTTTCGGCACTCCCGGTACAATACCGATAGTGCGCGAAACTTTTACGGCGACCAAAACAAGACTTCCCATATATAAATCTTTACCTCCGGACCATTTCGGAACTCCTCGTGACGTCCGGGATCTCATCCGGGACTCCGAACAACTTTCGGGTTACTGCATACTAATATCTCTATAACCCCAGCGTCACCGAACCTTAAGTGTGTAGACCCTACGGGTTCGGGAGACACGCAGACATGACCGAGACGACTCTCCGACCAATAACCAACAGCGGGATCTGGATACCCATGTTGGCTCCCACATGTTCCACGATGATCTCATCGGATGAACCACGGTGTCAAGGACTTAATCAATCCCGTATACAATTCCCTTTGTCTATCGATACAATATTTGCCCGAGATTCGATCGTCGGTATCCCGATACCTTGTTCAATCTCGTTACCGGCAAGTCTCTTTACTCGTTCCGTAACACATCATCCCGTGATCAACTCCTTGATCACATTGTGCACATTATGATGATGTCCTACCGAGTGGGCCCAGAGATACCTCTCCATTTACACGGAGTGACAAATCCCAGTCTCGATTCGTGCCAACCCAACAGACACTTTTGGAGATACCTGTAGTGTACCTTTATAGCCACCCAGTTACATTGTGACGTTTGGCACACCCAAAGTATTCCTATGGTATCCGGGAGTTGCACAATCTCATGGTCTAGGAAATGATACTTGACATTAGAAAAGCTTTAGCATACGAACTACATGATCTTGTGCTAGGCTTAGGATTGGGTCTTGTCCATCACATCATTCTCCTAATGATGTGATCCCGTTATCAACGACATCCAATGTCCATGGTCAGGAAACCGTAACCATCAACGAGCTAGTCAACTAGAGGCTTACTAGGGACATGGTGTTGTCTATGTATCCACACATGTATCTGAGTTTCCTATCAATACACTTCTAGCATGGATAATAAACGATTATCATGAAAAAGGAAATATTATAATAACTAATTTATTATTGCCTCTAGGGCATATTTCCAACAGTCTCCCACTTGCACTAGAGTCAATAATCCTGTTCACATCGCTATGTGATTAACACTCAAGGTCACATCCCCATGTGACTAACACCCAAAGAGTTTACTAGAGTCAATAATCTAGTTCACATCACCATGTGATTAACACTCGATGAGTTCTGGGTTTGATCATGTTATGCTTGTGAGAGATGTTATAGTCAACGGGTCTGAACCTTTCAGATCCGTGTGTGCTTTACAAATCTCTATGTCATCTCCTAGATGCAGGTACCACGTTCTATTTGGAGCTATTCCAAATAACTGTTCTACTATACGAATCCAGTTTACTACTCAGAATGATCTAGATTAGTGTCAAAGTTTGCATCGGCGTAACCCTTTACGACGAAATCTTTTATCACCTCCATAATCGAGAAAATTCCTTAGTCCACTAGTTAGTAAGGATAACTTTGACCGTTGTCCTGTGATCCATTCTTGGATCACTCTTGTACCCCTTGACTGACTCATGGCAAGGCACACTTCAGGTGCGGTACATAGCATAGCATACTGTAGAGCCTACGTCTTAAGCATAGGGGACGACCTTTGTCCTTTCTCTCTATTCTGCCGTGGTCGAGCTTTAAGTCTTAACTTCATACCTTACAACTCAGGCAAGAACTCCTTCTTTGAATGATCCATCTTGAACACCTTCAAGATCATGTCAAGGTATGTGCTCATTTGAAAGTACCATTAAGCATTTTGATCTATCCTTATAGATCTTGATGCTCAATGTTCAAGTGGCTTAATCCAGGCTTTCCATTGAAAAACACTTTCCAAATAACCCTATATGCTTTCCAGAAATTCTACGTCATTTCTGATCCACAATATGTCAACAACATATACTCATCAGAAATTCTATAGTGCTCCCACTCACTTCTTTGGAAATACAAGTTTCTCATAAACTTTGTATACACCAAAATCTTTGATCATCTCATCAAAACATACATTCCAACTCCGAGATGCTTACTCCAGTCCTTAGAAGGATTGCTGGAGCTTTGCATACTTGTTAGCATCTTTCAGGATTGACAAAACCTTCCGATTGTATCACATACAAACTTTCCTCAAGAAAATCGTCGAGGAAACAATGTTTTGACATCCTATCTGCAAGATTTCATAAATAATGCAGTAATCGCTAATATAATTCCAACAGACTCTTAGCATCACTACGAGTGAGAAAGTCTCATCATAGTCAACTCCTTGAACTTGTAGGGAAACATCTTAACGACAAGTCGAGCTTTCTCAATGGTGACACTTACCATCATTGTCTGTCTTCCTTTTAAAATCCATATGTACCTAACAGCCTTACGACCATCAAGTAGCTCTTTCAAAGTCTACACTTTGTTTTCATACATGGATCCTCTCTCGGATTATATGGCCTCGAGCCATTTTGGAATCCAGGCCCACCATCGCTTCTCCATAGCTCGTAGGTTCATTGTTGTCTAGCAACATGACTTCCAAGACAGGATTACGTACCACTCTGAAGTAGTACGCATCCTTGTCATCCTTCGAGGTTTGGTAGTGACTTGATCCGAAGTTTCATGATCACTATCATAAGCTTCCACTTCAGTTGGTGTAGGTGCCACAGGAACAACTTCCTGTGCCCTGCTACACACTAGTTGAAGTGAAGGTTCAATAACCTCATCAAGTCTCCACCATCCTCCCACTCAATTCTTTGGAGAGAAACTTTTCCTCGAGAAAGGACCCGTTTCTAGAAACAATCACTTTTGCTTCCAGATCTGAAATAGGAGGTATACCCAACTGTTTTGGGTATTCTATGAAGATGCATTTATCCGCTTTGGGTTTGAGCTTATCAGCCTGAAACTTTTTCACATAAGCGTCGCAGCCCCAAACTTTTAAGAAATGACAGCTTAGGTTTCTCTAAACCATAGTTCATACGGTGTCATCTCATCGGAATTACGTGGTGCCCCTTTTAAAGTGAATGTGGTTGTCTCTAATGCCTAACCCATAAACTATCGTGGCAATTCGATAAGAGACATCATGGTATGCATCATATCTAATAGGGTGCAGTTATGATGTTCGGACACACCATCACACTATGGTGTTCCAGGCTGTATTGGTTGTGAAACAATTTCCACAATGTCTTAATTCTGTGCCAAACTCGTAATTCAGATATTCATCTCTATGATCATATCATAGATATTTTATCCTCTTGTCACGACGATCTTTCAACTTCACCCTGAAATTACTTGAACCTTTCAATAATTCAGACTCGTGATTCATCAAGTAAATATACTCAACATCTACTCAAATCATCTGTGAAGTAAGAACATAACGATATCCACTACATGCCTCAGCACTCATTGGACTGCACACATCAAAATGTATTACTTCCAACAAGTTGCTTTCTAGTTCCATTTTACTGAAAACGAGGCTTTCAGTCATCTTGCCCATGTGGTATGATTTGCATGTCTCAAGTGATTCAAAAATCAAGTGAGTCCAAACGGTCCATTTGCATGGAGTTTCTTCATGCGTATACACCAATAGACATGGTTCGCATGTCTCAAACTTTTCAAAAACGAGTGAGTCCAAAGATCCATCAACATGGAGCTTCTTCATGCGTTTTATACCGATATGACTTAAGTGGCAATGCCACAAGTAGGTGGTACTATCATTACTATCTTATATCTTTTGGCATGAACATGTGTATCACTACGATCGAGATTCAATAAACCATTCATTTTAGGTGTAAGACCATTGAAGGTATTATTCAAATAAACAGAGTAACCATTATTCTCCTTAAATGAATAACCGTATTGCGATAGACGTAATCCAATCGTGTCTATGTGTCGGAGTAAATAGCCATGGGTAGCCTAGCCGGCTTCCCCTGGCCCTTCTGAAAAAAGTTGCGAGCCCGCCCGGCTCTCAAGAATCCAAGGCATGGGGCCGCCTTCCCCTTGTTGGCTGCCACCCAGGACGGCTTTCGGAAGGCGGTCCGACTTTAGCCCTCGTGAGAAGGCCGACTCCAAGAAGCCGGCCATGAGAAGGCCGACTCCAAGAAGCCGGCTCCCCATAAAGCGGTCCGGACCGTACCCACAAAAGTTTGCACCCACCTAACGGCGGTGCGACGGGGCGTGGCTACAGTAAAGCCTGCCACCCCCGAATCCCGGAGCACGCCTGGCACAGTGCGCCGTACGGGGTAGGCATGACCCGTCCGGCGCGACACTGTTGCCATGTTGACGCTGGCATCACCCCCGACGGGCCGCCAGCGTGGCCCACAGACGGTGGGCCCCTTTGAGCAGAGAGACGCCCGAAGGCGGCCACACCTCCAACCAGTCGGCCCAAGACAGAGCCGGCTCCCCGCAGCCGGCTTGCCGCCTCCTTCGAAGAAGACGCCCCATTAAGGAGACAAGACGCGGTGAGGCTACATCGATCGCCAGACAGGCGGCGGTACTGTAGCCGCGCTTACCACGATGAAGCTCACGTCAACAAGATGGAGCTACAGTAACCAGCCACCGACCAGGCCCTGGATAGTGGGGCCTGCCTGTCGACCAAGGGGCCGGCAGCCGACGGGACCCACCAGTCGGCGGGCCCCAGCAGCCGGCGCAGAAGCCGGCGAGCGCAGTCACAGACGGCTGGGCCCCGCGCCCAGTCGGATTACCATTGTATCCCCGGGGGGTAGGCCTATATAAACCCCCCGGAGCACCCATGCAAAGGGTTCGACCCCTTGCTAGTCCTAGACACCACACAAGGAGAAGAAGCAGGCCAGCCGTGCCCTTCTTCCTCCTCCCACCCAACAGCTCAAGGAGCGTTGTGTAGCTACTTGATTCATCTAGTGAACATGCGGAGACCCCGCAGAGCAGCAGTAGGGGTGTTATCTCCACAGAGAGCCCCGAAGCTGGGTAAGATCCGCCGGCGTGCATGTCTTCGCCTTATCCCGTTTCCAGGCACCGGCGATGTCTTACTGGCTCCCACAATGATAAGCCACCCGTTGGCATATGTCGCACCTACCACCCGACATTTGGCGCCCACCGTGGGGCCAGGTGCACCGTCGTCCGGAGACCTGTTCTAGACGGGAACCTTATTCCTCCCCCGTGAGCGTAGCCAGCCCGACACGCCCGATGGCGCTTGCCACGACGCGCTGCAAGGCGTCACCAGCATCTGCGCGGCGAGCGGCCTCGCCGATCTCCTCGACGAAACTCTCATCTCCGACGAGCTCGCCTCCGATGCGGGCACCGACCACCTCGCCAACCTTCTCGGCCAGCTGCATGTCTCCAGCGAGCCCGCTGCGGACCTGGAGTCGGTTGGCTCCACCGACCCGATGCCTGTCGACTCCGACACGGCCCCCTACGACACCTTCCCCACCAACGTCATGATCTACAACGACCCGCTTCCTCGAGCCGACGGCTGCGATGCTGTCACCACCGAAGTGATGGTTGTCGGCCACGGCGGCCCGGCCGACGAGAGCGCCCGCGACGCCTCGCATGCGGCGGCCCACGACTTGTCCGCTCCCCTCCCGGCTAATGCCGACGACGAAGCACTGGAGGCACGCCGCCTCGCCCTCCTCGCAGAGGGCCGGAGGCTGGCTTCCGTAAGACGCCTCGTTGAGGCCTATCAGCGCGAAGCTGACCGCGCCGCCTTCGGCACGCCGGCCTCGGGCGGGCCAAGCCGGGCCGGCCTTGTCAAGCAACGCGGCGCCGTCATCGCCGACACGCTGGGAGTCGACCGCCTGGTCTATGCCACTCCGCTTGAGAACTTGCGTGCCGCCCAGGCGGCCGTAGACGAGCTGGACGGCCTGGAGGCCGAAGACCTCCCCCACATGACCCGGCGCATCCAGCGATTGATTGACGCAGCCGCGCAGCGACACGAAGCCGACACCCGCGCGGAAAGCCCTTCCCCGCGCCGAGAACACGGCGTGACGTCCCGGACGCTGACTACGAGCAACACCCGCGCGCGACGCGAGAAGGAGCCGGCTGCCAGCCACAGCCGGACCCGGATCTCCATCGAGCGAGACGCGGACGGTCATCCCCGAGCCATGGAATGGCGGGGCGACCCGCCTCCGCCTCCGCCCCATGGAGAGAGATATCCCGCCCCGCCGCCAGTGGCGCACCCGACTCTCAGCGGCCGGCTAGGCCGCCGCGAAGGAATCGGCGAGAACGACGCCCGCCATCGGATCGACCGCCTGGCGCGATCCCTAGCGTTGGAAGAAGAAGACGATGTCGGCCCGCCTTGTTTCGGCCCCCGCATCCGCGATGAGCCCTTTCCCAAAGGGTTCTCGCTCCCAAGAGACACGCCCAAGTACAATGGCTCCGTGAAGCCGTAAGATTGGTTGATCGACTACTCCACGGCGGTTAGCATAGCCAACGGCAACCGGCGCGTTGCCGTGAAGTACGTGCCCCTCATGCTGCAAGGCACGGCGCGGACCTGGCTCAACAGCCTCAAGCCACGCCGCATCAACAGCTAGCTAGATTTCACAGAAGCCTTCATCCGCAACTTCACCAGCACCTACAAGCGGGCTCCCAAGCCCAGACAGCTCTCCTTGTGCGTACAAGGCCCCGCCGAGTCCACTCGCGATTACCTCACGCGTTGGGCCGAGCTCCGCAACTCCTGTGAAGGGGTGCACGAGGTGCAAGCCATAGAATACTTCACAGCCGGATGCCGAGAAGGCACCCTCCTCAAGCACAAGCTCCTCTGCGACGAGCCGGCTACCCTCGACGAGCTTCTGGACATAGCGGACAAGTATGCCACCGCCGACTCCTCGATGAAGACCGAGCTTCGGGTAGACGCGTCCGGAAAGGTACTCAACCCGGCGCCCAAGACGCCGGCTGGGGATTTCGGCCGGCTCACCCATTCGAACGACCACAAGCGCAAGGGCCCCACGCCGCCTCCCGCCAGTCGGCAGGTGGCCACAGTCGAAGACGCGCCGCCTGAAGAGCGACCGGCGCCCAAGAAGCCCAAGGGCGGCAGGCCGGCTTGGCAGCCCGCCTTCTCCTACGAGCAAACTCTCGACGCCCCTTGCAAGTTCCACAGTGGCGCGAAGCCGTCCAACCACACGACCCGGAAGTGCCATTGGCTCACCCGAATCTCTAAGGGCGAAGGGCTCGCCCCGCCTCCGCCTACCGGCCCGCCGCCTCCGCCTCCGCCGCCTCCGGCCGCTCGGCCCGCAGTCGGAGCCGTGCATGACGAGTTCCCTGACGAGCAAGCAACCTACATTGTCTTTACAAGCCAGCCCGAAGACCGGCGCAGCAAACGCCAAGAGCGCCAGGAAGTTAGCGTGGTCACTGCCAACCCCGCCGGACACATGCATTGGTCAGAAAAGCCCATCAGCTGGAGCCGGGCCGACCATCCGGAGGCGATGCCGTCTCCCGGCTCTTATGCTTTGGTCCTGGAAGCCACCCTTGCAACGGACAGACGCGCCACCCGCTTCTCCCGTGTGTTGATAGACATCGGGAGCAGCATCAACATCCTGTACCGTGACACCCTGGAGAAGCTAAATGTCAAGACGAAGCAGCTCGTGCCTACTCGGACAGTGTTCCATGGCATCGTACCCGGCTTGTCCTGCGCCCCCATTGGCAAGATCAAGATTGATATGCTTTTTGGGGACAAGGAGCATTTCTGCCGGGAAGCGATCTGGTTTGAAGTGGTGGACCTGGAAAGCCCTTACCATGCGTTGCTTGGCCGACCTGCCTTGGCCAAATTCATGGCAGTTCCCCACTATGCATACCTCAAGATGAAAATACCAAGCACCAAAGGCGTCATCACCGTAGCCGGCGATTACAAGAAGTCCTCTGAGTGCGCGGCGGCCAGCAGCCGGCTGGCCGAGTCCCTTGTGATTGCCGAAGAAAAGAAGATGTTGGACCGAGTCGTGGCCATAGCCGGCAAACAGTCGGCCGTGTCCCCCGACCCCAAGGAGCATGATACTCAAGGATCTTTCCAGCCGGCCAAGGAGACGAAGAAGATACCTCTTGACCCCGAGCATCCAGAGAGGTTTGCCGTCATCGGGGCAAACCTGAACGGCAAATAGGAAGGCGAGCTCGCCGATTTCCTCCGTGAGAATCGGGACATCTTTGCATGGTCCCCCAAGGACATGCCGGGTGTTCCGAGGAAATTCGCCGAGCACAAACTACACATTCGAGAAGACGCAAAGCCAGTCAGACAACCCCTTCGCCGACTGTCGGAGGAGAAACGCAGGATTGTAGGGGAGGAGATAGCCCGGCTCTTGGCAGCCGGCTTCATCATGGAAGTTTTCTTTCCAGAGTGGCTCGCCAACCCGGTCCTTGTGCTAAAGAAGAACAACAAGTGGCACATGTGTATAGACTACACGAGCCTCAACAAGGCCTGCCCCAAAGATCCTTTTGCCCTGCCAAGGATTGACCAAGTGATAGACTCCACAGCCGGATGCGAGCTGTTGAGTTTTTTGGATGCTTACTCCGGATATCATCAGATAAAGCTAGATCCGGACGACCGCCTGAAGACCGCCTTCATCATGCCATTTGGAGCCTTCTGCTACCTGACTATGACATTCGGCTTGAGAAATGCCGGTGCCACTTTTCAGCGTTGCATGCAGAAGTGCCTCCTCAAGCAACTCGGCAGAAACGCTCACGTTTACGTGGACGACATCGTGGTGAAGACGGAGAAGCGCGACACCTTGCTGGGAAACCTCAAGGAAACGTTTGAGAACTTACGCCGGTTCCAAATCAAGCTCAACCCCGAGAAATGCGTGTTCGGAGAGCCAGCCGGCCAGCTCCTAGGCTTCCTGGTCTCCGAACGCGGCATCGAATGCAACCCGGTGAAGATCAAGGCCATCGAGAGAATGGCGATCCCCACCAAGCTTCGAGACATTCAGAAGTTCACCGGGTGCTTAGCCTCCTTGAACCGATTCATCAGCCGGCTCGGAGAGAAAGCTCTCCCCCTCTACCGCCTCATGAAGAAGAGCACTCACTTCGAGTGGAACGACCAGGCCGACCAAGCTTTTCACGAGCTGAAGAAGATGCTGGCCACGCCGCCTGTCCTTGTGGCGCCGACTGAGAAAGAGCCCATGCTCCTCTACATCGCCGCAACCAGCCGGGTGGTCAGCACCGTCATCGTAGTCCATCGCCCAGAAGAAGGCCGAGCCCAACCGGTCCAGAGGCCGGTGTATTATTTGAGCGAGGTGCTGTCCGCCTCAAAGAAGAACTACCCGCACTACCAGAAGATGTGTTACGGCGTGTACTTCACCGCCAAGAAGCTGAAGCCCTACTTTCAAGAGCATCCCATCACGGTCGTATGCACTGCCCCGCTAGCCGAGATCATAGGCAGCCGGGACGCATCCGGCCGGGTGGCGAAATGGGCCATCGAGCTGGCCCCATACACGATCTTCTACCAGCCCCGCACTGCCATCAAGTCCCAAGCACTGGCCGACTTCCTCGTCGACTGGGCCGAGACCCAGTACCTGCCGCCGGCTCCCGACACCACCCATTGGCGCATGCACTTCGACGGGTCCAAGATGCGCACCGGCTTGGGAGCCGGCGTCGTCCTTACCTCTCCGAAAGGCGACAAGCTCAGATACACGCTACAGATCCACTTTGCCGCCTCCAACAATGTGGCCGAGTATGAGGCGCTCATACACGGGCTCCGGCTTGCCAAAGAACTTGGCATTCGCCGGATCCTATGTTATGGCGACTCGGACCTGGTGGTCCAACAATCATCCGGCGACTGGGACGCCAAGTACGCGAATATGGCGAGCTACCGCTGCCTGGTCCATCAACTCAGCGGATACTTTAAAGGATGCGAGTTCCTCCATGTACCGCGAGCCGACAACGAGCCAGCCAATGCCCTGGCTCGAATAGGCTCCACTCGGCAAGAAATTCCAACCGGCGTCGCTCTCCAACGCCTCCTCAAGCCATCTATCAAGCCGTCTCCAGAGTCCGATTCCATCTTCGTGCCGCCTGACCCCGATGCGGCCGGGTCCGGCTCGAAGAACCAAGTAGGCGACCCCAAGACTCCCGTAGCCGGCTTGGGGACTTCGGCAACCGGCTCGGGGACTTCGGCAGCCAGCTCGGGGACTTCCGCAGCCGGCTCGGGGACTTCGGCAGCCGGCTCGGGGACTGCGGTAGCCGGCCCGGGGACTGCACCAACACAACAGCCGGCGGCCGACTCCAGCACCTCACCACCCAGCCCGCCCACCCTGGTGGCAGTAACCACATTGGCAGTAGAAGAAGTCGCAGCTCCATCATGGGCTCAGTCCATCCTCAACTTCCTAGTAAACCAAGACCTGCCGGCTAACGAAACAGAAGCAAGACAAGTCCAACGTCGAGCCGGAGCATACACAATCGTCAACAGAGAGCTCGTCAAGCGCAGTGTCACTGGAGTCCTCCAACGGTGCGTCGAGCAAGAGAAAGGCATTGCAATCCTCAGAGACATTCACCAAGGAGAATGCGGCCACCATGCGGCCTCAAGATCACTTGTCGCCAAAGCCTTCCGCCATGGTTTCTTCTGGCCGATTGCTTTGGATGATGCCAAAGAATTAGTTAAACATTGCAAGGGGTGCCAACTCTTCAGCTCCAAGCAACACATGCCGGCCTCGGCACTCAAGACCATTCCCCTCACTTGGCCCTTTGCCGTTTGGGGACTGGACATGGTGGGCCCATTCAAGACGGCGCGCGGCGGCATGATGCATTTGCTCGTCGCCATGGACAAATTCACCAAGTGGATTGAGGCAAAGCCGATCAAGAAGCTGAATGGGCCGACTACTGTGACATTCATCGCAGACATAACAGCACGGTACGGCGTGCCACACAGCATCATCACCGACAATGGCACGAATTTTGCCAAAGGAGCCTTGGCACGTTTCTGCGCAGCCCAAGGTATCCGGCTGGACTTAGCATCCGTCGCCCACCCGCAGTCAAACGGCCAGGTCGAGCGAGCCAACGGCCTCATCCTCTCCGACATCAAACCCCGACTGGTTGTACCTCTAGAGCGCTCAGCTGGCTGTTGGCTCGATGAGCTGTCGGCTGTCCTCTGGAGTCTGCGCACTACACCAAACAAGTCAACCGGCTTCACCCCTTTCTTCCTTGTGTATGGTGCCGAGGCGGTCATCCCAACTGACATCGAATTCGACTCGCCTCGAGTAACCATGTACACGGAAGCGGAGGCCAAGGAAGCACGAGAAGATGGCGTCGACCTGCTGGAAGAAAGCCGGCTGTTAGCCCTCAGCCGGTCTGCCATCTACCAGCAGGGTTTGCGCCGCTACCACAACCGGAAGGTCAGGCCAAGCTCTTTCCAAGAGGGTGATCTTGTGCTCCGGCTGATCCAGCGAACAGCCGGCCAGCACAAGCTCTCAGCCCCTTGGGAAGGCCCCTTCGTCATCAGCAGAGCTCTAGGAAACGACTCCTACTATCTGATCGATGCACAGAAGCCGAAGGCACGCAAGAGAGACGACTCTGGCAAGGAGTCGGAACGGCCATGGAACGCCAACCTCCTTCGAAGGTTTTGCAGTTGAAAGGCAGTATGTATCACGCTAACTTTTGTATTAAGTACAAGACAATAGGCCCCCCGAGGAGGGCTCGGGGACTGCCATCCCTTATTTATGAATGAAGAGTATCATGCTTATGACCTTGTCGTGTCATTTACTTATTCCGTCCGGCACCGAGTTCGACTAGTCGGCTCGGGGACTGGCCGACTGGAGTTATGTTAGAAATCCTACCCGCAGTCAGACAAGTAGTGTGCCGGCTCCCAAGCCTTCTCTTGCCAAAAGTCGCAGTTCGAAGAACCGGCTGTCCGGCTGGCAAGAGTTAAAGGCAGGAACAGGCGTCCACACGAAAAATGGCTAGGGACTAACGGACTAATATAACAAAAGCCGGTTTTTCTCCCACCGCCGACCGGCTACCAGAGTAGCCGGCCGGCCGGTTTCCATTCACTTCACTTCAATCCAAGAGAGCTCAAGTACTTGCCTCCCCAAAGAGGGAAGGCGGCAAAGGAAAAAGCCTAAGGATAAAAAAGCATACGCGAGTGGAAACCAAACATGCACATGATAATATTTACATAAAAAGACCTCCGAGAGGCCAGCATTCAACATAGTTTGGATACACCCCCAGTGGGTGGAACTGCGAAAACTTAACAAAGATTGTTCAAAGACGACAAAGCAGGAAAGATAAAGACGGCAGGTCAAGCTGGCGGAGCGGCCGACGAGCCAGACTGGTTGGCGGAGACGGTCGTGCCGGCTGAAGGAGCGGCCGGCTGATGAACTTCGGCTTGGTCGCCGCCTCCCGCAGAGGGCGCGCTTCCACACGCCTTGTTGCTGGAGGCACGGTCGGCCTGAGGTCGGCCGGTTGTTCCACCAGCCGGCTCGACGTCTTCGCCATCCTCTTCGTCATCCTCGCCTTCGTCGCTGGAGGCAATCTCCTCCGCCGAGTCCTCGCCCACCGCCGGGTTCAGCCCGAACCACTCCTCCGGCTGAGCAACACCGTCATCATCGATTTCGGGTGCGAAAACGCTGATGTCGGTGCACTCGGCGATCGTCGAAGCTCGCTGGGCGATAGCCGGCCTCACCTCTTCCAGCTCCGCGTCGGCCTCCATCCGCCAAGTGCGCAGCTGGTCCAGGCTCAGCCCTGGGTACCAAGCCCGAACGAACTCCAACGCCCGCCCGACGCCGAGGCGGGCCGCCGACGCCTTCCAAGCCTCAAAGCGACCAACTGCGACCTCCAGCTAGTCGGCAGTTCAGCTTGGGGTGCGGGGGATCGTCTCGCCGGGCCAGAGGGCGGCCAGCACTTGCGCCTCGGCATGTTGGAGCCGACGAAGCATCCGATGAGCCGGCTGCAACCGCGCCTGGACAGCCAAGAGCTGCTCCTCGAGCGTCCGGTTCGCATCCGGCGCGATGTTGGCCCCCGCCTAACGACGCGCCTCGCGATGGGCCTCAATGCTTTGGGCGGCGAAGGCGGAGTAGCCCGGGAAGTAATCTGCAAGAAACAACAAGCAGCAGCTCAGGATAAGCCAAAACCCAGGCGGCAAGGGGCAGGAGAAGGGCTAAGAAGGCGACTTACCGTTGATCAAGTCCTCGATCCGGCCGAAGCCTTCGTCCAGGGCTCGCCGGGTCTCAGACCAGCTCGCCGCCTCGGTCTCATACTCCGCCTTCAAGGCGGCTTCGCTTTCCTGCGCCGCCTGCAGGGCCGTTTTGTGGCTGTCCTCTTGGTCGGCCAGCTTCTTGGCTAGGCGATCCCGTTCCTGGACCAAGGCGGCGCACTCGGCCTCCTTGGTATGAAGGGCGGCCTTCGCTTCGCCGAGCTCCTTCCTCAAGTCAGCGTTGGCCCTTGAAGACAAAGAAAAAGAAAAACCAATACGGAAAGAGTCATCAAGAAAGATCCGACCCGACTGCGCAGCAGTCGGCCCGAATCTCGGGGACCACACCCAGTGGGTGCGCTGACGCGCCCCCACAGGAGACAGACAAGATCGAGTACTTACTTCGGTTGTCGGCCAGGTCATCGGTCCTCCGTCTCAACTCCCGAGCCTAGGAGTTGAAGGCGGCAGCACAAAGGTTGTGGTATTCCTGAAAGTTCAGTAAAAAGCAAAGTAAGGTAGCCGTCGAGAAAGATCCGACCCGATTGCGCAGCAGTCGGCCCGAATCTCGGGGACTACACCCAGTGGGTGCGCTGACGTGCCCCCACGGAAGAAATTAAGAAAGCAAAGCAGCCAAGAACGAAGGACTCACCCGGATAGTGGCTCGCGTTGACAAGAACTCCTGGGTGAACTGTTGCAGCAGGGCGGCCTGAGCTTGCAGCCGGCTCCGGACCCCTTGAGCCGCCACATCCAGCTCGCCAGTCCCCCCGCTGGGAGTCCACTCGGACGTGGCGGTGCTAGCCGCCTCCAGATCTTCCGCCGACTGGCCTGCGCCCGCAACTCGGCGCAACTCCGGTGAAGCGGCGCCTCCCCCTGCGCGCCGGCTCACCGCCGGCTGCACCTCGAGGCCGGCTCTGTTATCCGGCTCACCTCCGGTCGGCCCCTCTGGCGCCGCTGATGATTGGCCGCCTTGGCCCGCTCCGATTGGCGCCGCTGGCGGCGCTCTCCCCGCAAAGGCCATGGGGTCCTCCCCCCTCTCCATCAGCGGCGGGGCTTGGACGATCTCCTCCGCCAAGGGCAATGGGGTGTCGGGGGCTACGGCTCGGAGAGGAATGGCGAGCAGCGGAGGCTGGTTGCGCGAGCTTTCTGCCTCCGTCTCCGCGGTAGCCGCCTCCGCCTGGGCCTTGGCTACCGCGTCGGCCTGCTCCCTCGCCGCCTGGGCGGCCGCCTTCTCCGCCGCCTCGCGCTCCTCCCGCGCTTCGCGGGCGTTCCACGCTGTGGCCTCCCTGAGATTGGCGCGGGGGTCCACGCGGCGGGAGCTCGATGACCCTCCAGCCGGCCCCACGACGGAGCCGCCCGGACCCCGCTCAAGGGAAAGCGGCGCCCTGTCCAGCAAGCGAGAAAAAGTTAAGAAGAATATTCGAAGAGAAAGAGAATGATGACAAGCATGCGGCAAGGCAATCGAAGACTTACGCTGAGACCGCCGGAGGCTGCTTCACCGCCTTGCGGAAGCGGGCCGCTTTCGCAGCCGCCTCGTCTCGCTTGGTCGCCGCGGCGGAGGCTTTGGACTTCTTCGGCCGACTGCCAAAGAGGCCTGAAGCGGCCCGGCGCTTCTGTGCGCCGCCGCCAGCCGCCGGCGCGATAGACGAGCCCGCGCCCTGATGGTCGGCCGCCGGCTGGCGACGCGGGGCGACTTCGGCTTCGAAATCGTCCGACCAGTCCTCGAAGCTCGCAGTGAACCTTGAGCCTCCGGGCTCGGCGCTGTCCCCCACCACGGTGTCTTCCATGGCGGCCGCCCCCAAGTCCGGGTTGTCAACGTCGTCCACCGTGCGGTCGGGGGCATACTGGCGTTCAATCCCTGCCGCCACGGCCGGCGGCGCAAGAAGAGGGTTCTGCTCAAAAGAACCGACTAGTCAGAAGCCGGCCGTCATGAAGCCGGCTGACGACAAAAAGAAGATAGAGAGAGAAGCTTACCACGGGCGGAGGATTGGCGCGAGAATACGGCACCTTGCCGTATTGCCAGTCCCCGGCGAGCTTGCAGTTGGCGATGTAGTTAACCATGAGCGCCACCTCCGCGTGGGGCATTTCCCATGTGCTCAGCCGGCTTGGGTCGAAGCGGCCGCTCATCTGACACATCATATGGGGCCGGCTTTGGAGAGGAAGGATCCGGCGCTCCACGAAGGCGGCCACCAAGTCGGCCCCGCGCAGGCCTTCCGACTGAATCATCACCCGAAGCTAGGAGATGGCAGCGTTCCCGGCCAGAGACAATGACCGGGACCGGAAACTCCACGAGGGCTGCCTCCCAGCCGGCGGGCCAGCTACGTAAGCCGGCAGGTTGATGTAGTCTCCTTGCTCGGCGACGTTCTTCACGTAGAAATATGATCTCTGCCAGAACTTCACCGACTGGATCAGGGGGATGGGCGGGAACGGGTTGTTCTCGCTCGCCCTCCTCATGGCGATGAAGGCCCCGCAGGGGGCGGGCACGCCGGCGACGACTGTGCCGAGCTTGCTCTGAAGAACTCTCCCCAGAGCTCCAGCGTGGGGAGCAGCCCCAAGAAGCCTTCGCAGAGGGAGACGAAGGCCGACAACAGCATCACCGCATTGGGCGTGAGGTGATGCGGCTGGAGGTTGTAGAACTCCAGGAAAGAGCGCAGAAATCCGCTCGCCGGAAGGCCGAAGCCGCGCAGGCAGTGCGAGCGGAAGACGACCCGCTCGCCCTCCTCCGGTGCCGGCGAGATCTCCTTCTCCGGCGCCAGGCGGACCTGTACGAGGTCGGCGCCGGGCAGGCGCCGAGTCTGGCGGAGGAACTCCACATGGTCTTCATGGACGTTGGAGCCGTCCCAGGAGCTTGACAACGCCATGGGAGCGAGGCGGTGTAGAGACGCGGCGGCGCTAAGACGGCAGCGAGAGGAAGAAACGAGGGTTAGGAGGGGCAGAGCGGGAGAGAGCGTGCGAACCTCTGTCGCTCTCCCTCCTCCCCCTACTTATAGGCTCACGTGGCGGAGCCGAGGAGGCGCGGCGTGGGGAAGCGTGGGGATCGATCGTGCCCACTCCCCACGTCCCGCGATTATTGAGCCTTAACGGCGAAACCAAACTGCCTCGAGAAGGCGAGCGGCCCCTGTGGGCCACGGAAGATCCGCGCCTGGACCAAGGCTCGCGAGTGGCGGGCCCGGGCCTGCGGCGGCGTCCCGTCGCGCGCGTGCGCTCGCAGGATCTCGCCGCCACGTGGCCGCGGGAGGGCCCGTAGTCAGCACGCAGGTCCCCCCTCCTCCCGCCTACAAGACGCGGGGCTCTCTGAAGTCGGCAAACGCCCGCTAAGCCGGCTCTTCAGGATGGGAAGCTGACCAAGCTTCTCGTCCCCCTGCTCGCCTCGGAGCTCGATCAGCTTCGGGGACTACTGTCGGAGTAAATAGCCATGGGTAGCCTAGCCGGCTTCCCCTGGCCCTTCTGAAAAAAGTTGCGAGCCCGCCCGGCTCTCAAGAATCCAAGGCATGGGGCCGCCTTCCCCTTGTTGGCTGCCACCCAGGCCGGCTTTCGGAAGGCGGTCCAACTTTAGCCCTCGTGAGAAGGCCGACTCCAAGAAGCCGGCCATGAGAAGGCCGACTCCAAGAAGCCGGCTCCCCATAAAGCGGTCCAGACCGTACCCACAAAAGTTTGCACCCACCTAACGGCGGTGCGACGGGGCGTGGCTACAGTAAAGCCTGCCACCCCCGAATCCCGGAGCACGCCTGGCACAGTGCGCCGTACGGGGTAGGCATGACCCGTCCGGCGCGGCACTGTTGCCATGTTGACCCTGGCATCACCCACGACGGGCCGCCAGCGTGGCCCACAGACGGTGGGCCCCTTTGAGCAGAGAGACGCCCGAAGGCGGCCACACCTCCAACCAGTCGGCCCAAGACAGAGCCGGCTCCCCACAGCCGGCTTGCCGCCTCCTTCGAAGAAGACGCCCCATTAAGGAGACAAGACGCGGTGAGGCTACATCGATCGCCAGACAGGCGGCGGTACTGTAGCCGCGCTTACCACGATGAAGCTCACGTCAACAAGATGGAGCTACAGTAACCAGCCGCAGACCAGGCCCTGGACAGTGGGGCCTGCCTGTCGACCAAGGGGCCAGCAGCCGGCGGGACCCACCAGTCGGCGGGCCCCAGCAGCCGGCGCAGAAGCCGGCGAGCGCAGTCACAGACGGTTGGGCCCCGCGCCCAGTCGGATTACCATTGTATCCCTGGGGGGTAGGCCTATATAAACCCCCCGGAGCACCCATGCAAAGGGTTCGACCCCTTGCTAGTCCTAGACACCACACAAGGAGAAGAAGCAGGCTAGCCGTGCCCTTCTTCCTCCTCCCACCCAACAGCTCAAGGAGCGTTGTGTAGCTACTTGATTCATCTAGTGAACATGCGGAGACCCCGCAGAGCAGCAGTAGGGGTGTTATCTCCACGGAGAGCCCCGAAGTTGGGTAAGATCCGCCGGCGTGCATGTCTTCGCCTTATCCCGTTTCCAGGCACCGGCGATGTCTTACTGGCTCCCACAATGATAAGCCACCCGTTGGCATATGTCGCACCTACCACCCGACACTATGCTCAACGCAAACACCAAATAACAATTATTTAGGTTTTAATACCAATCTCGATGGTAGAGGGAGCGTACGATATTTGATCAACCTTGGAAATACTTCCAACACATATCGTCATCTCACCTTTTAGCTAGTCTCCGTTTATTCCGTAGCTTTTATTTCGAGTTACTAACACTTAGCAACCGAACCGGTATCTAATACCCTGGTGCTACTAGGAGTACTAGTAAAGTACACATTAACATAATGTATATCCAATATACTTCTATCGACAACCTTCTCATCTACCAAGTATCTAGGGTAATTCTGCTCCAGTGGCTGTTCCCCTTATTACAGAAGCACTTAGTCTCGGGTTTGGGTTCAACCTTGGGTTTCTTCACTAGAGCAGCAGCTGATTTGCCGTTTCATGAAGCATCCCTTTTTGCCCTTGCCCTTCTTGAAACTAGTGGTTTCAACAACCATCAACAATTGATGCTCCTTCTTGATTTCTACTTTTGTGGTGTCAAACATCGCGAATATCTCAAGGATCATCATATATGTCCCTGATACATTATAGTTCATCACGAAGCTCTAGCAGCTTGGTGGTAATGACTTCGGAGAAACATCAATATCTCATCTGGAAGATCAACTCCCACTCGATTCAAATGATTGTTGTACTCAGACAATCTGAGCACAAGCTCAACAATTGAGCTTTTCTCCCTTAGTTTGTGGGCTAAGAAAATCGTCGGAGGTCTTATACCTCTTGACGTGGGCACGAGCCTGAAATCCCAATTTCAGCCCTCGAAACATCTCATATGTTTCACGACGTTTCAAAACCGTCTTCGGTGCCTCAATTCTAAACCGTTTAACTGAACTATCACGTAGTTATCAAAATGTGTATGTCAGATGTTCGCAACATCCACAGACGACGTTCGAGGTTCAGCACACTGAGCGGTGCATTAAGGACATAAGCCTTCTATGAAGCAATGAGGACAATCCTCAGTTTACGGACCTAGTCCGCATAATTGCTACTACCACTTTCAACTAAATTTTCTCTAGGAACATATCTAAACAGTGGAACTAAAGCGCGAGCTTCGACATAATTTGCGAAGACCTTTTGACTATGTTCAGGATAATTAAGTTCATCTTATGAACTCCCACTCAGATAGACATCCCTCCAGTCATCTAAGTGATTACATGATCCGAGTCAACTAGGCCGTGTCCGATCATCACGTGAGACGGACTAGTCAACATCAGTGAACATCTTCATGTTGATCGTATCTACCATACGACTCATGCTCGACCTTTCGGTCTCTTGTGTTCCGAGGCCATGTCTGTACATGCTAGGCTCATCAAGTTAACCTAAGTGTTTCTCATGTGTTCCGAGGCCATGTCTGTACATGCTAGGCTCGTCAACACCCGTTGTATTCGAACGTAAGAATCTATCACACCCGATCATCACGTGGTGCTTCGAAACGACGAACTTTTGCAACGGTGCACAGTTAGGGGGAACACCTTCTTGAAATTTTAGTGAGGGATCATCTTATTTACTACCGTCATTCTAAGCAAATAAGATGTATAAACATGATAAACATCACATGCAATCAAATAGTGACATGATATGGCCAATATCATATCGCTCCTTTTGATCTTCATCTTTGGGGCTCCATGATCATCATCGTCACCGGCATGACACCATGATCTCCATCATCGTGTCTTCATGAAGTTGTCTCGCCAACTATTACTTCTACTTCTACAGCTAATGGTTAGCAATAAAGTAAAGTAATTACATGACGTTTATGTTAACACGCAGGTCATAAATAAATTAAGACAACTCCTATGGCTCCTGCCGGTTGTCATACTCATCAACATGCAAGTCGTGATTCCTATTACAAGAACATGATCAATCTCATACATCACATATCATTCATCACATTCTTCTTGGCCATATCACATCACATAGCATACCCTGCAAAAACAAGTTAGACGTCCTCTAATTGTTGTTTGCATGTTTTACGTGGTTGCTATGGGTTTCTAGCAAGAACATTTCTTACCTACGCAAAGACCAAAACGTGATATGCCAATTGCTATTTACCCTTCATAAGGACCCTTTTCATCGAATCCGATCCGACTAAAGTGGGAGAGACAGACACCCGCCAGCCACCTTATGCAACTAGTGCATGTCAGTCGATGGAACCGGTCTCACGTAAGCGTACGTGTAAGGTTGGTCCGGGCCGCTTCATCCCACAATGCCGCCGAATCAAGATTGGACTAGTAACGGTAAGAATATTGAACAAAATCAACTCCCACAACTACTTTGTGTTCTACTCATGCATAGAATCTACGCAATAGACCTAGCTCATGATGCCACTGTTGGGGAAGGTAGCAATAATTCAAAATTTTCCTACGTGTCACCAAGATCAATCTATGGAGTCATCTAGCAACGAGGGAGGAGTGGATCTACATACCCTTGTAGATCGCGCGCGGAAGCGTTCAAGAGAACGGGGTTGATGAAGTCGTACTCGTCGTGATCCAAATCACCGATGATCCTAGCGCCGAACGGACGGCACCTCCGCGTTCAACACACGTACGGAGCAGCGACGTCTCCTCCTTCTTGATCCAGCAAGGGGGGAGGAGAGGTTGATGGAGATCCAGCAGCACGACGGCGTGGTGGTGGAAGTAGCGGGATTCCAACAGGGCTTCGCCAAGCGCTGCGGGAGGAGGGAGATGTGTCATGGGAGGGAGAGGGAGGTGCCAGGGCTTAGGTGAGGCTGCCCTCCCTTCCCCCCACTATATATAGGGCCAAGGGAGAGGGGGGGGGGCGCAGCCTTGGCCCTTCCTCCAAGGAAGGGTGCGGCCAGGGAGGAGTCCATCCTCCCCAAGGCACCTAGGAGGTGCCTTCCCCCTTTAGGACTCTTCCTTTCCTTATCTCTTGGCGCATGGGCCTCTTGGGGCTGGTGCCCTTGGCCCATATAGGCCAAGGCGCACACCCCTACAGCCCATGTGGCCCCCCGGGGCAGGTGGACCCCCTTGGTGGACCCCCGGACCCCTTTCGGCACTCCCAGTACAATACCGATAATGCGCGAAACTTTTCCGGCGACCAAAACAAGACTTCCCATATATAAATCTTTACCTCCAGACCATTCCGGAACTCCTCGTGACGTCCGGGATCTCATCCGGGACTCCGAACAACTTTCGGGTTACCGCATACTAATATCTCTATAACCCCAGCGTCACCGAACCTTAAGTGTGTAGACCCTACGGGTTCGGGAGACACGCAGACATGACTGAGACAACTCTCCGGCCAATAACCAACAGCGGGATCTGGATACCCATGTTGGCTCCCACATGTTCCACGATGATCTCATCGGATGAACCACGATGTCAAGGACTTAATCAATCCCGTATACAATTCCCTTTGTCTATCGGTACAATACTTGCCCGAGATTCGATCGTTGGTATCCCGATACCTTGTTCAATCTCGTTACCGGCAAGTCTCTTTACTCGTTCCGTAACACATCATCCCGTGATCAACTCCTTGATCACATTGTGCACATTATGATGATGTCCTACCGAGTGGGCCCAGAGATACCTCTCCATTTACACGGAGTGACAAATCCCAGTCTCGATTCGTGCCAACCCAACAGACACTTTCGGAGATACCTGTAGTGTACCTTTATAGCCACCCAGTTACGTTGTGACGTTTGGCACACCCAAAGTATTCCTACGGTATCCGGGAGTTGCACAATCTCATGGTCTAGGAAATGATACTTGACATTAGAAAAGCTTTAGCATACGAACTACATGATCTTGTGCTAGGCTTAGGATTGGGTCTTGTCCATCACATCATTCTCCTAATGATGTGATCCCGTTATCAACGACATCCAATGTCCATGGTCAGGAAACCGTAACCATCTATTGATCAACGAGCTAGTCAACTAGAGGCTTACTAGGGACATGGTGTTGTCTATGTATCCACACATGTATCTGAGTTTCCTATCAATACACTTCTAGCATGGACAATAAACGATTATCATGAACAAGGAAATATTATAATAACTAATTTATTATTGCCTCTAGGGCATATTCTCCAAGTGCTTGCAGTAGAAGCACTCAGTTTCAGGCTTAGGTCCAGATTTGGGTTTCTTCTCCTGAGCAGCAACTTGCTTGCTGTTCTTTTTGAAGTTCCCCTTCTTCTTCCCTTTGCCCTTTTTCTTGAAACTAGTGGTCTTGTTGACCATCAACACTTGATCCTCCTTTTTGATTTCTACCTCCGCAGCTTTCAGCATTGCGAAGAGCTCGGGAATTGTCTTATTCATCCCTTGCATATTATAGTTCATCACGAAGCTCTTGTAGCTAGGTGGAAGTGATTGGAGAATTCTGTCAATGACGCAATCATCTTGAAGATTAACTCCCAATTGAATCAAGTGATTATTATACCCAGACATTTTGAGTATATGCTCACTGACAGAACTGTTCTCCTCCATCTTGCAGCTATAGAACTTATTGGAGACTTCATATCTCTCAATCCGGGCATTTGCTTGAAATATTAACTTCAACTCCTGGAACATCTGATATACTCCATGACGTTCAAAACGTTGTTGAAGTCCCGATTCTAAGCTGTAAAGCATGGCACACTGAACTATCGAGTAGTCATCAGCTTTGCTCTGCCAGACGTTCATAACATCTAGTGTTGCTCCAGCAGCAGGCCTCGCACCCAGCGATTCTTCCAGGACGTAATTCTTCTGTGCAGCAATGAGGATAATCCTCAAGTTACGGACCCAGTCCGTGTAATTGCTACCATCATCTTTCAACTTTGCTTTCTCAAGGAACGCATTAAAATTCAACGGAACAACAGCACGGGCCATCTATCTACAATCAAACATAAACAAGTAGGATACTATCAGGTACTAAGTTCATGACAAATTTAAGTTCAATTAATCATATTACTAAAGAACTCCCACTTAGATAGACATCCCTCTAATCCTCTAAGTGATCACGTGACCCAAATCAGCTAAACCATGTCCGATCATCACGTGAGATAGTGTAGCTTCATTGGTGAACATCACTATGTTGATCATATCTACTATATGATTCACGCTCGACCTTTCGGTCTCCGTGTTCTGAGGCCATATCTGTATATGCTTGGCTCGTCAAGTATAACCTGAGTATTCCACGTGTGCAACTGTTTTGCACCCATTGTATTTGAACATAGAGCCTATCACACCCGATCATCACGTGGTGACTCAGCACAAAGAACTTTCGCAACGGTGCATACTCTGGGAGAACACTTCTTGATAATTAGTGAGAGATCATCTTAAAATGCTACCGTCAATCAAAGCAAGATAATATGCATAAAAGATAAACATCACATGCAATCAATATAAGTGATATGATATGGCCATCATCATCTTGTGATTGCGATCTCCATCTTCGAAGCACCATCGTGATCACCATCGTCACCGGCCCGACACCTTGATCTCCATCGTAGCATTGTTGTCGTCTCGCCAATCTTATGCTTCTATGACTATCGCTACCGCTTAGTGACAAAGTAAAGCATTACAAGGCGATTGCATTGCATACAATAAAGCGACAACCATATGGCTCCTGCCAGTTGCCGATAACTCGGTTACAAAACATGATCATCTCATACAATAAAATTTAGCATCATGTCTTGACCATATCACATCACAACATGCCCTGCAAAAACAAGTTAGACGTCCTCTACTTTGTTGTTGCAAGTTTTACGTGGCTGCTACGGGCTTAAGCAAGAACCAATCTTACCTACGCATCAAAAACCACAACGATAGTTTGTCAAGTTGGTGCTGTTTTAACCTTCGCAAGGATCGGGCGTAGCCACACTTGGTTCAACTAAAGTTGGAGAAACTGACACCCGCCAGCCACCTGTGTGCAAAGCACGTCGGTAGAACCAGTCTCGCGTAAGCGTACGCGTAATGTCGGTTCGGGCCGCTTCATCCAACAATACCGCCGAACCAAAGTATGACATGCTGGTAAGCAGTATGACTTATATCGCCCACAACTCACTTTTGGTCTACTCGTGCAAATAACATCAACACATAAAACCTAGGCTCGGATGCCACTGTTGGGGAACGTAGTAATTTCAAAATTTTCCTACGCACACGCAAGGTCATGGTGATGCATAGCAATGAGAGGGGAGAGTGTTGTCTATGTACCCTCGTAGACCGACAGCGGAAGCATTATGACAACGCGGTTGATGTAGTCGTACATCTTCACGGCCCGACCGATCAAGCACTGAAACTACGGCACCTCCGAGTTTTTAGCACGCGTTCAGCTCGATGACGATCCCCGGACTCCGATCCAGCAAAGTGTTGGGGAAGAGTTCCGTCAGCACGTCTGTGTGGTGACGATCTTGATGTTCTACTGTCGCAGGGCTTCGCCTAAGCACCGCTACAATATTATCGAGGAGTATGGTGGAGGGGGCCACCGCACACGGCTAAGAAAACGATCACGAGGATCAACTTGTGTGTCTAGAGGTGCCCCCCCTGCCCCCATATATAAAGGAGGAAGGGGGGAGGCCGGCCGGCCCTTGGGCGCGCCAAGGAGGAGGAGTCCTCCTCCTAGTAGGAGTAGGACTCCCGTCTTTCCTACTCCTACTAGGAGGGGGAAAGGAAGGGGGAGAGGGAGAAGGAAAGGGGGGCGCCGCCCCCCTCTCCTAGTCCAATTCGGACCAGAGGGGGAGGGGGCGCGCGGCCTACCCTGGCCGCCCCTCTCTCTCTCCACTAGGGCCCATAAGGCCCATTACTTCTCCCGAGGGGGGGGTTCCGGTAACCCTCCGGCACTCCGGTTTTCTCCGAAATCACCCGGAACACTTCCGGTGTCCGAATATAGCCGTCCAATATATCAATCTTTATGTCTCGACCATTTCGAGACTCCTCGTCATGTCCGTGATCACATCCGGGACTCCGAACAAACTTTGGTACATCAAAATATATAAACTCATAATGAAACTGTCATCGTAACGTTAAGCGTGTGGACCCTACGGGTTTGAGAACAATGTAGACATGACCGACACATGTCTCCGGTCAATAACCAATAGCGGAACCTGGATGCTCATATTGGCTCCCACATATTCTACGAAGATCTTTATCGGTCAGACCGCATAACAACATACTTTGTTCCCTTTGTCATCGGTATGTTACTTGCCCGAGATTCGATCGTCGGTATCTCAATACCTAGTTCAATCTCGTTACCGGCAAGTCTCTTTACTCGTTTCGTAATACATCATCTCGCAACTAACTCATTAGTTGCAATGCTTGCAAGGCTTATGTGATGTGCATTACCGAGAGGGCCCAGAGATACCTCTCCGACAATTGGAGTGACAAATCCTAATCTCGAAATACGCCAACCCAACATGTACCTTTGGAGACACCTGTAGAGCTCCTTTATAATCACCCAGTTACGTTGTGACGTTTGGTAGCACACAAAGTGTTGCTCCGGCAAACGGGAGTTGCATAATCTCATAGTCATAGGAACATGTATAAGTCATGAAGAAAGCAATAGCAACATACTAAAACGATCGGGTGCTAAGCTAATGGAATGGGTCATGTCAATCACATCATTCTCCTAATTATGTGATCCCGTTAATCAAATGACAACACATGTCTATGGTTAGGAAACATAACCATCTTCGATTAACGAGCTAGTCAAGTAGAGGCATACTAGTGACGTTTAGTTTGTCTATGTATTCACACAAGTATTATGTTTCCGGTTAATACAATTCTAGCATGAATAATAAACATTTATCATGATATAAGGAAATAAAATAATAACTTTATTATTGCCTCTAGGGCATATTTCCTTCATGCATAGCAACGAGAGAGGAGAGTGTTGTCCACGTATCCTCGTAGACCGAAAGCGGAAGCGTTAGCACAACGCAGTTGATGTAGTCGTATGTCTTTACGATCCAACCGATCCAAGTACCGAACGCACGGCACCTCCGAGTTCAGCACAAGTTCAGCTCGATGACGTCCCGCGAACTCCAATCCAGTAGAGCTTCACAGGAGAGTTCCATCAGCATGACGGCATGGTGACGATGATGATGTTCTACCGTCGCAGGGCTTCACCTAAGCACCGCTACGATATGATCGAGGTGGATTATGATGGAAGGGGGAACCGCACATGGCTAAGAGATCTAGAGAACAATTGTTGTGTCTTTGGGGTGCCCCTGCCCCCGTATATAAAGGAGTGGAGGAGGGGAGGGCCGGCCCTCTCTATGGCGTGCCCTAGGGGAGTCCTACTCCCACCGGGAGTAGGATTCCCCCTTTCCTAGTAGAACTAGGAGCCCTTCCAAGTAGTAGGAGTAGGAGGGAAGGAAAGGGAAGGGAAAAGGAGAAGGAAGCAAGGGGGCGCCCCCCTTCCCTAGTCCAATTCGGACCAGCCCATGGGGAGGGGTGCGGCCACCCTTTGAGGCCTTTCTCTCCTTTCCCGTATGGCCCATTAAAGCCCAATACGAATTCCCGTAACTCCCCGGTACTCGCGAAAATACCCGAATCACTCGGAACCTTTCCGATGTCCGAATATAGTCGTCCAATATGTCGATCTTTACGTCTCGACCATTTCGAGACTCCTCGTCATGTCCCCGATCACATCCGGGACTCTGAACTCCTTCGGTACATCAAAACACATAAACTCAGAATATAACCGTCATCGAACTTTAAGCGTGCGGACCCTACGGGTTCGAGAACTATGTAGACATGACCGAGACACGTCTCCGGTCAATAACCAATAGCGGAACCTGGATGCTCATATTGGCTCCTACATATTCTACGAAGATCTTTATCGGTCAAACCACATAACAACATACGTTGTTCCCTTTGTCATCGGTATTTTACTTGCCCAAGATTCGATTGTTGGTATCGCAATACCTAGTTCAATCTCGTTACCGGCAAGTCTCTTTAGTCGTTCCGTAATACATCATCCCGCAACTAACTCATTAGTTGCAATGCTTGCAAGGCTTAAGTGATGTGCATTACCGAGAGGGCCCGGAGATACCTCTTCGACAATCGGAGTGACAAATCCTAATCTCGAAATACGCCAACCCAACAAGTACCTTCGGAGACACATGTAGAGCACCTTTATAATCACCCAGTTACGCTCTGACGTTTGGTGGCACACAAAGTGTTCCTCCGGTAAACGGGAGTTGCATAATCTCATAGTCATAGGAACATGTATAAGTCATGAAGAAAGCAATAGCAACAAACTAAACGATCAAGTGCTAAGCTAACGGAATGGTTCAAGTCAATCACATCATTCTCCTAATGATGTGATTCCGTTAATCAAATGAAAACTCATGTCTATGGTTAGGAAACATAACCATCTTTGATCAACGAGCTAGTCAAGTAGAGGCATACTAGTGACACTCTGTTTGTCTATGTATTCACACATGTATTATGTTTCCGGTTAATACAATTCTAGCATGAAAAATAAACATTTATCATGATATAAGGAAATAAATAATAACTTTATTATTGCCTCTAGGGCATATTTCCTTCAGTCTCCCACTTGCACTAGAGTCAATAATCTAGTTCACATCGCCATGTGTTTTAATACCAATAGTTCACATCACCATGTGATTAACACCCATAGTTCACATCGACATGTGACCAACACCCAAAGGGTTTACTAGAGTCAATAATCTAGTTCACATCTCTATGTGATTAACACCCAAAGTGTACTAAGGTGTGATCATGTTTTGCTTGTGAGAGAAGTTTAGTCAACAGGTCTGCCACATTCAGATCCGTATGTATTTTGCAAATTTCTATGTCAAAAATGCTCTACACGGAGCTACTCTAGCTAATTGCTCCCACTTTCAATATGTATCCAGATTGAGACTTTGAGTCATCTGGATCAGTGTCAAAACTTGCATCGACGTAACCCTTTACGACGAACCTTTTGTCACCTCCATAATCGAGAAACATATCCTTATTCCACTAAGGATAATTTTGACCAATGTCCGGTGATCTACTCCTAGATCACTATTGTACTCCCTTGCCAAACACAGGGCAGGGTATACAATAGGTCTGGTACACAGCATGGCATACTTTATAGAACCTATGGCTGAGGCATAGGGAATGACTTTCATTCTCTCTCTATCTTCTGCCGTGGTCGGGTTTTGAGCCTTACTCAGTTTCACACCTTGTAACACAAGCAAGAACTCTTTCTTTGACTGTTCCATTTTGAACTACTTCAAAATCTTGTCAAGGTATGTACTTATTGAAAAAACTTATCAAGCGTCTTGATCTATCTCTATAGATCTTGATGCTCAATATGTAAGCAGCTTCACCGAGGTCTTTCTTTGAAAAGCTCCTTTCAAACATTCCTTTATGCTTTGCAGAATAATTCTACATTATCTCCGATCAACAATATGTCATTCACATATACTTATCAGAAATTCTATAGTGCTCCCACTCACTTTCTTGTAAATACAGGCTTCGCCGCAAGTCTATATAAAACTATATGCTTTGATCAACTTATCAAAGCGTATATTCCAACTCCGAGATGCTTGCACCAGTCCATAGATGGATCGCTAGAGCTTGCATATTTTGTTAGTACCTTTAGGATTGACAAAACCTTCTGGTTGCATCATATACAACTCTTCTTTAATAAATCCATTAAAGAATGCAGTTTTTTTATCCATTTGCCAGATTTCATAAAATGCGGCAATTGCTAAGATGATTCGGACAAACTTAAGCATAGATACGAGTGAGAAACTCTCATCGTAGTCAACACCTTGAACTTGTCGAAAACCTTTTTGTGACAATTCTAGCTTTGTAGATAGTAACACTACTCTCAGCGTCCGTCTTCCTCTTGAAGATCCATTTAATCTCAATGGCTCGCCGATCATTGGGCAAGTCAATCAAAGTCCATACTTTGTTCTCATACACGGATCTCATCTCAGATTTCATAGCCTCAAGCCATTTCGCGGAATCTGGGCTCATCATCATTTCCTCATAGTTTGTAGTCTTGTCATTGTCAAGTAACATGACCTCCAGAACAGGATTACCGTACCACTCTGGTGCGGATCTCACTCTGGTTTACCTACGAGGTTCGGTAGTAACTTGATCTGAAGTTACATGATCATCATCATTAGCTTCCTCACTAATTGGTGTAGTAGTCACAGGAACAGATTTCTGTGATGAACTACTTTCCAATAAGGGAGCAGGTACAGTTTACCTCATCAAGTTCTACTTTCCTCCCACTCACTTCTTTCGAGAGAAACTCCTTCTCTAGAAAGGATCCATTCTCAGCAATGAATATCTTGCCTTTCGGATCTGTGATAGAAGGTGTACCCAACATTTTCTTTTGGGTATCCTATGAAGACGCACTTCTCCGATTTGGGTTTGAGCTTATCAGGTTGAAATTTTTTCACATAAGCATTGCAACCTCAAACTTTAAGAAATGACAGCTTAGGTTTCTTGCCAAACCATAGTTCATACGTTGTCGTCTCAACGGATTTAGATGGTGCCCTAATTAACGTGAATGTAGCTGTCTCTAATGCATAACCTCAAAACTATAGTGGTTAATCGGTAAGAAACATCATATATTGCACTATATCCAATAATAGTACGGTTATGATGTTCGGACACACCATTATGCTGTGGTGTTCCAGGTGGCACGATTTTGTGAAACTATTCCACATTGTTTTAATTGAAGACCAAACTCGTAACTCAAATATTTGTCTCTGCGATCAGATCGTAGAAACTTTATTTTCTTGTCACGATGATTTTCCACTTCACTCTGAAGTTTTTGAACTTTTCAAATGTTTCAGACTTATGTTTCATCAAGTAGATATACCCATATCTGCTCAAATCATCTGTGAAGGTCAGAAAATAACGATACCCGCCGCGAGCCTCAACATTCATCGGACTGCATACATCAGTATGTATTATTTCCAATAAGTTAGTTGCTTGCTCCATTGTTCCGGAGAACGGAGTCTTAGTCATCTTGCCCATGAGGCACGGTTCGCAAGCATCAACTGATTCATAATCAAGTGATTCCAAAAGCCCATCAACATGGATTTTCTTCATGCGCTTTACACCAATATGACCTAAACGGCAGTGCCACAAATAAGTTACACTATCATTATTAACTTTGCATCTTTTGGCTTCAATATTATGAGAATGTGTATCACCACGATCGAGATCCAACAAACCATTTTCATTGGGTGTATGACCATAGAAGGTTTTATTCATGTAAACAGAACAACAATTTATTCTCTTACTTAAATGAATAACCGTATTGCATTAAACATGGTCAAATCATATTCATGCTCAACGCAAACATCAAATAACACTTATTTAGGTTCAACACTAATCCCGAAAGTATAGGGAGTGTGCGATGATGATCATATCAATCTTGGAACCACTTCCAACACACATCGTCACTTCACCCTTAACTAGTCTCTGTTCATTCTGCAACTCCCGTTTCGAGTTACTACTCTTAGCAACTGAACCAGTATCAAATACCAAGGGGTTGCTACGAACACTAGTAAAATATACATCAATAATCTTTATATCAAATATACCTTTGTTCACTTTGCCATCCTTCTTATCCGCCAAATACTTCAGGCAGTTCTGTTTCCAGTGACCAGTCCCTTTGCAGTAGAAGCACTTAGTCTCAGGCTTAGGACCAGACTTGGGCTTCTTCACTTGAGCAGCAACGTGCTTGCCGTTCTTCTTGAAGTTCCCTTTCTTTCCCTTTGCCCTTTTCTTGAAACTAGTGGTCTTGTTAATCATCAACACTTGATGCTCTTTCTTGATTTCTACCTTCATTGATTTCATCATCATGAAAAGCTCGGGAATCGTTTTCATCATCCCTTGCATATTATAGTTCATCATGAAGTTCTACTAACTTGGTGATGGTGACTAGAGAATTCTGTCAATCACTATTTTATCTGGAAGATTAACTCCCACTTGATTCAAGCGATTGTAGTACCCAGACAATCTGAACACATGCTCACTGCTTGAGCTATTCTCCTCCATCTTTTAGCTATAGAACTTGTTGGAGACTTCATATCTCTCAACTCGGATATTTGCTTGAAATATTAACTTCAACTCCTGGAACATCCATATGATCCATGACGTTCAAAACGTATTTGAAGTCCCGATTCTAAGATGTTAAGCATGGTGCACTAAACTATCAAGTAGTCGTCATATTGAGCTAGCAAAACGTTCATGACGTCTGCATCTGCTCCTGCAATAGGTCTGTCACCTAGCGGTGCATTAAGGACATAATTCTTCTGTGCAGCAATGAGGATAAACCTCAGATCACGGATCCAATCCGCATCATTGCTACTAACATCTTTCAACTTAGTTTTCTCTAGGAACATATCAAAAATAAAACAGGGGAGCTAAACGCGAGCTATTGATCTACAACATAGATATGCTAATACTACCAGGACTAAGTTCATGATAAATTTAAGTTCAATTAATCATATTACTTAAGAACTCCCACTTAGAAAGACATCCCTCTAATATTCTAAGTGATCACGTGATCCAAATCAACTAAACCATAACCGATCATCACGTGAAATGGAGTAGTTTTCAATGGTGAACATCACTATGTTGATCATATCTACTATATGATTCACGCTTGACCTTTCGGTCTCAGTGTTCCGAGGCCATATCTGCATATGCTAGGCTCGTCAAGTTTAACCTGAGTATTCTGCGTGTGCAAAAACTGGCTTGCACCCGTTGTAGATGGACGTAGAGCTTATCACACCCGATCATCACGTGGTGTCTGGGCACGACGAACTTTGGCAACGGTGCATACTCAGGGAGAACACTTTTATCTTGAAATTTAGTGAGAGATCATCTTATAATGCTACCGTCAATCAAAGCAAGATAAGATGTATAAAAGATAAACATCAATGCAATCAATATAAGTGATATGATATGGCCATCATCATCTTGTGCTTGTGATCTCCATCTCCGAAGCACCTTCATGATCACCATCGTCACTGGCGCGACACCTTGATCTCCATCGTAGTATCGTTGTCGTCTCGCCAATCTTATGCTTCCACGACTATCGCTACCGCTTAGTGATAAAGTAAAGCATTACAGGGCGATTGCATTGCATACAATAAAGCGACAACCATATGGCTCCTGTCAGTTGTCGATAACTCGGTTACAAAACATGATCAGCTCATACAATAAAATTTAGCATCATGTCTTGACCATATCACATCACAACATGCCCTGCAAAAACAAGTTAGACGTCCTCTAATTTGTTGTTGCAAGTTTTACGTGGCTGCTACGGGCTTAGCAAGAACCGTTCTTACCTACACATCAAAACCACAACGATAGTTTGTCAAGTTGATACTATTTTAACCTTCGCAAGGACCGGGCGTAGCCACACTTGGTTCAACTAAAATTGGAGAAACTGACACCCGCCAGCCACCTGTGTGCAAAGCACGTCGTTAGAACCAGTCTCGCGTAAGAGTACGCGTAATGTCAGTCCGGGCCGCTTCATCCAACAATACCGCCGAACCAAAGTATGACATGCCGGTAAGCAGTATGACTTATATCGCCCATAACTCACTTGTGTTCTACTCGTGCATATAACATCAACTCATAAAACCTAGGCTCGGATGCCACTGTTGGGGAACGTAGTAATTTCAAAATTTTCCTACGCACATGCAAGATCATGGTGATGCATAGCAACGAGAGAGGAGAGTGTTGTCCATGTACCCTCGTAGACCGAAAGCGGAAGCGTTAGCACAACGCAGTTGATGTAGTCGTATGTCTTTACGATCCAACCGATCCAAGTACCGAACGCACGGCACCTCCGAGTTCAGCACAAGTTCAGCTCGATGACGTCCCGCGAACTCCAATCCAGTAGAGCTTCACAGGAGAGTTCCATCAGCACGACGGCATGGTGACGATGATGATGTTCTACCGTCGCAGGGCTTCACCTAAGCACCGCTACGATATGATCGAGGTGGATTATGATGGAAGGGGGAACCGCACATGGCTAAGAGATCTAGAGAACAATTGTTGTGTCTTTGGGGTGCCCCTGCCCCCGTATATAAAGGAGTGGAGGAGGGGAGGGCCGGCCCTCTCTATGGCGTGCCCTAGGGGAGTCCTACTCCCACCGGGAGTAGGATTCCCCCTTTCCTAGTAGAACTAGGAGCCCTTCCAAGTAGTAGGAGTAGGAGGGAAGGAAAGGGAAGGGAAAAGGAGAAGGAAGGAAGGGGGCGCCCCCCTTCCCTAGTCCAATTCGGACCAGCCCATGGGGAGGGGTGCGGCCATCCTTTGAGGCCTTTCTCTCCTTTCCCGTATGGCCTATTAAGGCCCAATACGAATTCCCGTAACTCCCCGGTACTCACGAAAATACCCGAATCACTCGGAACCTTTCCGATGTCCGAATATAGTCGTCCAATATATCGATCTTTACGTCTCGACCATTTAGAGACTCCTCGTCATGTCCCCGATCACATCCGAGACTCCGAACTGCTTCGGTACATCAAAACACATAAACTCATAATATAACCGTCATCGAACTTTAAGCGTGCGGACCCTACGGGTTCGAGAACTATGTAGACATGACCGAGACACGTCTCCGGTCAATAACCAATAGCGGAACCTGGATGCTCATATTGGCTCCTACATATTCTACGAAGATCTTTATCAGTCAAACCGCATAACAACATACGTTGTTCCCTTTGTCATCAGTATTTTAATTGCCCAAGATTCGATCGTTGGTGTCGCAATACCTAGTTCAATCTCATTACCGACAAGTCTCTTTACTCGTTCCGTAATACATCATCCCGCAACTAACTCATTAGTTGCAATACTTGCAAGGCTTAAGTGATGTGCATTACCGAGAGGGCCTAGAGATACCTCTCCGACAATCGGAGTGACAAATCCTAATCTTGAAATACGCCAACCCAACATGTACCTTCGGAGACACCTGTAAAGCACCTTTATAATCACCCAGTTACTTGTGATGTTTGGTGGCACACAAAGTGTTCCTCTGGTAAACGGGAGTTGCATAATCTCATAGTCATAGTAACATGTATAAGTCATGAAGAAAGCAATAGCAACAAACTAAACGATCAAGTGCTAAGCTAACGGAATGGGTCAAGTCAATCACATCATTCTCCTAATGATGTGATGCCGTTAATCAAATGACAACTCATGTCAATGGTTAGGAAACATAACCATCTTTGATCAACGAGCTAGTCAAGTAGAGGCATACTAGTGACACTCTGTTTGTCTATGTATTCACACATGTATTATGTTTCCGGTTAATACAATTCTAGCATGAATAATAAACATTTATCATGATATAAGGAAATAAATAATAACTTTATTATTGCCTCTAGGGCATATTTCCTTCACTTACCGCGTACGAGATTTGGCTGAGACAAAAAAAAAGAGGATCGAGTCCTCATGTGTGACACACAAAGGCAGTAGCAGATTGAGTCGGAGGAAATATCCATCGTCTATGTGCATCCATCCGAAAGAGGCAGGACAAAGCAAAGCTAGCATCAGGAGTTAGAAGCAGAGCTATCATGTGAAGGGAGATTGCTCATGTATTTTTCACAGGGTCAACCGTACGAAGAACCATGGCGTCAATAGATACCTGGTTTGAGGTGGAGAGGTTCAACGGAACTAAAAACCTTGGGTTATGGGCTTATGACAGACACGAGTGAAAAATTGTTGGCGCGACAAGGATGCTTGAAGGCGTTGCGGAAAGTCATGTCAGCTAAGATGGAATTATCATGTGATTGATGAAAATTCACGGAAGATGATTTAGAAGCCTCGAGCGTGTCATGCAGCCGTACAAGTTCGGCTGGGTCAGACTGGACAGTCTGACGGATCGACGCGAGTCGGTTGGTATAGAAGACGGTGGTGAGATCGGCGACGACAACATAGGAGTGTGATGCTGATGGTGACCGACTTCTAGGCGTGGAAACACGCGACACGGGCCTGCGTGCTTGTGTGGCTTGGACAAGACTATGGCGCGGGGTTGATTCAAGACGGTGCACATGAGAGCTTGAAGTCGACGGGGCGCATGGGTGGATTGATCATCTACCATGGAGTCATGTTCAAGGTGGAGCTGGATTGACGGGCTTGTTGGGGAACGTTGCAGAAAACAAAAAATTTCCTACGGTTTCACCAAGATCCATCTATGAGTTCATCTAGCAACGAGTGATCGGATTGCATCTACATACCTTTGTAGATCACGCGCGGAAGCATTCAAAGAACGGGGATGAGGAAGTCGTACTCGACGTGATCCAAATCACCGGAGATCCTAGCGCCGAACGGACGGCACCTCCGTGTTCAACACACGTACGGTCAGCATGACGTCTCCTCCTTCTTGATCGAGCAAGGGGGGAGGAGAGGTTGATGAAGATCCAGCAGCACGACGGCGTGGTGGTGGATGCAGCAGTCACCGCAGCAGGGCTTCACCGTTCTTCTGCGAGAGGGAGAGGTGTAGCAGGGGAGAGGGAGGCGCCAGGAGTCAAGGGTGTCGCTGCCCCTCCCTCTCCCCTTTATATAGGCTCCCCAAGGGGGGCACCGGCCCTAGGAGATGGGATCTCTTAGGGGGGGCGGCAGCCAAGGGTGGAGTGGCCCCCAAGGCAAGTGGGGCGCCCCCCCCACCCTAGGGTTTCCAACCCTAGGCGTAGGGGGTGGGCCAAGGAGGGCGCACCATCCCACTATGGGCTGGTTCCCCTCCCCACTTCAGCCCATGGGGCCCTCCGGGATGGGTGGTCCCACCCGGTGGACCCCCGGGACCCATCCGGTGGTCCCGGTACAATACCGGTGACCCCCGAAACTCTCCCGATGGCCGAAACTGCACTTCCTATATATAATTATTCACCTCCGGACCATTCCGGAACTCCTCGTGACGTCCGGGATCTCATCCAGGACTCCGAACAACTTTCGGGTTACTGCATATTCATATCTCTACAACCCTAGCGTCACCGAACCTTAAGTGTGTAGACCCTACGGGTTCGGGAGACATGTAGACATGACCGAGATGGCTCTCCGGTCAATAACCAACAGCGGGATCTGGATACCCATGTTGGCTCCCACATGCTCCTCGATGATCTCATCGGATGAACCACGATGTCGAGGATTCAAGCAACCTCGTATACAATTCCCTTTGTCAATCGGTACGTTACTTGCCCGAGATTCGATCGTCGGTATCCCAATACCTCGTTCAATCTCGTTGCCGGTAAGTCACATTACTCGTACCGTAATGCATGATCCCGTGACCAGACACTTGGTCACTTTGAGCTCATTATGATGATGCATTACCGAGTGGGCTCAGAGATACCTCTCCGTCATACGGAGTGACAAATCCCAGTCTTGATCCGTGTCAACCCAACAGACACTTTCGGAGATACCCGTAGTATACCTTTATAGTCACCCAGTTACGTTGTGACGTTTGGTACACCCAAAGCACTCCTACGGTATCCGGGAGTTACACGATCTCATGGTCTAAGGAAAAGATACTTGACATTGGAAAAACTCTAGCAAACGAACTATACGATCTTGTGCTATGTTTAGGATTGGGTCTTGTCCATCACATCATTCTCCTAATGATGTGATCTCGTTATCAATGACATCCAATGTCCATAGTCAGGAAACCATGACTATCTGTTGATCAACGAGCTAGTCAACTAGAGGCTTACTAGGGACATGTTGGTGTCTATGTATTCACACATGTATTACGATTTCCGGATAACACAATTATAGCATGAATAAAAGACAATTATCATGAACAAGGAAATATAATAATAATCCTTTTATTATTGCCTCTAGGGCATATTTCCAACAGTCTCCCACTTGCACTAGAGTCAATAATCTAGTTACATTGTGATGAATCGAACACCCATAGAGTTCTGGTGTTGATCATGTTTTGCTCTAGGGAGAGGTTTAGTCAACGGATCTGCTACATTCAGGTCCGTATGTACTTTACAAATATCTATGTCTCCATCTTGAACATTTTCACGAATGGATTTGAAGCGACGCTTGATGTGCCTGGTCTTCTTGTGAAACTTGGGCTCCTTGGCAAGTGCAATTGCTCCAGTGTTGTCACAGAAGAGTTTGACCGGCCCCAACGCATTGGGTATGACTCATAGGTCGGTGATGAACTCCTTCACCCAAATTGCTTGATGCGCTGCCTCCGAGGCTGCCATGTACTCTGCTTCACATGTAGATCCCGCTACGACGCTCTGCTTGCAACTGCACCAACTTACTGCCCCACCATTCAAAATATACACGTATCCGGTTTGTGACTTAGAGTCATCCAGATCTGTGTCGAAGCTAGCATCGACGTAACCCTTTACGACGAGCTCTTCATCACCTCCATAAACGAGAAACATTTCCTTAGTCCTTTTCAGGTACTTCAGGATATTCTTGACCGCTGTCCAGTGTTCCTTGCCGGGATTACTTTGGTACCTACCTACCAAACTTACGGCAAGGTTTACATCAGGTCTGGTACATAGCATGGCATACATAATAGAACCTATGGCTGAGGCATAGGGGATGACACTCATCTCTTCTATATCTTCTACCGTGGTCGGACATTGAGCTGAGCTCAATTTCACACCTTGCAACACAGGCAAGAACCCCTTCTTAGACTGATCCATATTGAACTTCTTCAATATCTTATCAAGGTATGTGCTTTGTGAAAGACCTATGAGGTGTCTTGGTCTATCTCTATAGATCTTGATGCCTAATATATAACCAGCTTCTCCAAGGTCCTTCATTGAAAAACTCTTATTCAAATAGGCCTTAATGTTGTCCAAAAGCTCTATATCATTTCCCATCAAAAGTATGTCATCTACATATAATATGAGAAATACTACAGAGCTCCCACTCACTTTCTTGTAAACGCAAGCTTCTCCATAAGTCTGCATAAACCCAAACGCTTTGATCATCTCATCAAAGCGAATGTTCCAACTCTGAGATGCTTGCACCAACCCATAAATCGAGCGTTGGAGCTTGCACACCTTGTCAGCATTCTTAGGATCGACAAAACCTTCTGGCTGCATCATATACAATTCTTCCTTAAGGAAACCATTAAGGGATGCCGTTTTGACGTCCATTTGCCATATCTCATAATCACAGAATGCGGCAATTGCTAACATGATTCGGACGGACTTCAACTTCGCTACCGGTGAGAAAGTCTCATCGCAGTCAACCCCTTGAACTTGTCGATAACCCTTAGCGACAAGCCGAGCTTTATAGATGGTCACATTACCATCCGCGTCTGTCTTCTTCTTAAAGATCCATTTATTTTCTATGGCTCGCCGCTCAACGGGCAAGTCAGTCAAAGTCCATACTTCGTTTTCATACATGGATCCTATCTCGGATTTCATGGCTTCCAGCCATTTGTCGGAATCCGGGCCCTCCATTGCTTCTTCATAGTTCGAAGGTTCACCGTTGTCTAGCAACATGATTTCCAAGACAGGGTTGCCGTACCACTCTGGTGCGGAACGTGTCCTTGTGGACCTACGAAGTTCAGTAGCAACTTGATCTGAAGTTTCATCATCATCATCATTAACTTCCTCTCTAGTCGGTGCAGGCACCTCAGGAACATTTTCTTGAGTTGCGCCATTTTCCGGTTCAAGAGGTAATACTTCATCAAGTTCTACTTTCCTCTCACTTACTTCTTTCGAGAGAAACTCCTTCTCTAGAAAGGATCCATTCTTGGCAACAAAGATCTTGCCTTTGGATCTGAGGTAGAAGGTATACCCAATAGTTTCTTTAGGGTATCCTATGAAGACGCATTTTTCCGACTTGGGTTCGAGCTTTTTAGGTTGAAGTTTCTTGACATAAGCATCGCATCCCCAAACTTTTAGAAATGACAGCTTAGGTTTCTTCCCAAACCATAATTCATACGGTGTCGTCTCAACGGATTTCGACGGTGCCCTATTTAAAGTGAATGCGGCAGTCTCTAAAGCATAGCCCCAAAATGATAGCGGTAAATCGGTAAGAGACATCATAGATCACACCATATCTAATAGAGTGCGATTACGATGTTCGGACACACCATTACGCTGAGGTGTTCCAGGCGGCGTGAGTTGTGAAACTATTCCACATTTTCTTAAGTGTGTGCCAAATTCGTGACTCAAGTATTCTCCTCCACGATCTGATCGCAAGAACTTGATTTTCCTGTCACGTTGATTCTCAACCTCACTCTGAAATTCCTTGAACTTTTCAAAGGTCTCAGACTTGTGTTTCATTAAATAGACATACCCATATCTACTCAAGTCATCAGTGAGGGTGAGAACATAACGATAGCCACCGCGAGCCTCAACACTCATTGGACCGCACACATCAGTATGTATGATTTCCAATAAGTTGGTTGCTCGCTCCATTGTTCCTGAGAATGGAGTCTTGGTCATTTTACCCATGAGGCATGGTTCGCACGTGTCAAATGATTCGTAATCAAGAGACTCTAAAAGTCCATCTGCATGGAGCTTCTTCATGCGTTTGACACCTATGTGACCAAGGCGGCAGTGCCACAAGTATGTGGGACTATCATTATCAACCTTACATCTTTGGGTATTCACACTATGAATATGTGTAGTATTACGCTCGAGATTCATTAAGAATAAACCATTCACCATCGGAGCATGACCATAAAACATATCTCTCATATAAATAGAACAACCATTATTCTCGGATTTAAATGAGTAGCCATCTCATATTAAACAAGATCCTGATACAATGTTCATGCTCAAAGCTGGCACTAAATAATAATTATTGAGGTTTAAAACTAATCCCGTAGGTAAATGTAGAGGTAGCGTGCCGACGGCGATCACATCGACCTTGGAACCATTCCCGACGCGCATCGTCACCTCGTCCTTCGCCAGTCTCCGCTTATTCCGCAGCTCCTGCTTTGAGTTACAAATATGAGCAACCGCACTGGTATCAAATACCCAGGAGCTACTACGAGTATTGGTAAGGTACACATCAATTACATGTATATCACATATACCTTTCGTGATGCCGGCCTTCTTGTCCGCTAAGGATTTGGGGCAGTTCCGCTTCCATTGACCACTTCCCTTGCAATAAAAGCACTCAGTCTCGGGCTTGGGTCCATTCTTTGGCTTCTTCCCGGCAGCTTGCTTACCGGGCGTGGCAACTCCCTTGCCGTCCTTCTTGAAGTTCTTCTTACCCTTGCCTTTCTTGAACTTAGTGGTTTTATTCACCATCAACACTTGATGTTCCTTTTTGACTTCTACCTCTGCTGATTTCAGCATTGCAAATACTTCAGGAATGGTCTTTTCCATCCCCTGCATATTGAAGTTCATCACAAAGCTCTTGTAGCTCGGTGGAAGCGACTGAAGGATTCTGTCAATGACCGCGTCATCCGGGAGATTAACTCCCAGCTGAGTCAAGCGGTTATGTAACCCAGACATAGTGAGTATGTGCTCATTGACAGAACTGTTTTCCTCCATCTTACAACTGAAGAACTTGTCGGAGACTTCATATCTCTCGACCCGGGCATGAGCTTGAAAAACCATTTTCAGCTCTTCAAACATCTCATATGCTCCGTGTCTCTCAAAACGCTTTTGGAGCCTCGGCTCTAAGCTGTAAAGCATGCCGCACTGAACGAGGGAGTAATTATCGGTACGTGTCTGCCAAGCGTTCATAACGTCTTGTTCTGCATGGAGAGCAGGTGCTTCACCTAGCGGTGCTTGTAGGACATAATATTTCTTGGCAGCTATGAGGATGATCCTCAGGTTCCGGACCCAGTCCGTATAGTTGCTACCATCGTCTTTCAGCTTGGTTTTCTCTAGAAACGCGTTGAAGTTGAGGACAACATTGGCCATTTGATCTACAATGCATGTTGTAAAGATTTTAGACTAAGTTCATGATAATTAAGTTCATCTAATCAAATTATTCAATGAACTCCCACTTAGATAGACATCCCTCTAGTCATCTAAGTATAACATGATCCGAGTTAACTAGGCCGTGTCCGATCATCACGTGAGACGGACTAGTCAACATCGGTGAACATCTTCATGTTGATCGTATCTTCTATACAACTCATGATCGACCTTTCGGTCTTCTGTGTTCCGAGTCCATGTCTGTACATGATAGGCTCGTCAAGTCAACCTAAGTGTTTGCATGTGTAAATCTGTCTTACACCCGTTGTATGTGAACGTTGGAATCTATCACACCCGATCATCACGTGGTGCTTTGAAACAACGAACTGTCGCAACGGTGCACAGTTAGGGGGAACACTTTCTTGAAATTATTATGAGGGATCATCTTATTTACTACCGTCATTCTAAGTAAACAAGATGCAAAAACATGATAAACATCACATGCAATCGAATAATAGTGACATGATATGGCCAGTATCATATAGCTCCTGTGATCTCCATCTTGGGGCTCCATGATCATCTTGTCACCGGCATGACACCATGATCTCCATCATCATGATCTCCATCATCGTGTCTCCATGAAGTTTCTCGCCAACTATTACTTCTACTACTATGGCTAACATGTTTAGCAATAAAGTAAAGTAATTTACATGGCATTTCTCAATGACACGCAGGTCATACAAAAAATAAAGACAACTCCTATGGCTCCTGCCGGTTGTCATACTCATCGACATGCAAGTCGTGATTCCTATTACAAGAACATGATCTCATACATCACATATATATCATTCATCATTCATCACAACTTTGGCCATATCACATCACAGAACACTTGCTGCAAAAACAAGTTAGACGTCCTCTAATTGTTGTTGCAAGTTTTACGTGGCTGCAAGAGGGTTCTAGCAAGAACGTTTTCTTACCTACGTTAAAGCCACAACGTGATTTGTCAACTTCTAATTACCCTTCATAAGGACCCTTTTCATCAAATCCACTCCAACTAAAGTGGGAGAGACAGACACCCGCCAGCCACCTTATGCAACTAGTGCATGTCAGTCGGTGGAACCGGTCTCACGTAAGCGTACATGTAAGGTTGGTCCGGGCCGCTTCATCCCACAATACCGCTGAAGCAAAATAAGACTAGTAGCGGCAAGAAAGTTGACACAAAAAATTGTGTTCTACTCGTGCAAAAAGAACTACGCATAGACCTAGCTCTGATACCACTATTGGGGAACATTGCAGAAAACAAAAAAATTCCTACGGTTTCACCAAGATCCATCTATGAGTTCATCTAGCAGCAAGTGATCGGATTGCATCTACATACCTTTGTAGATCACGCGCGGAAGCGTTCAAAGAACGGGGATGAGGAAGTCGTACTCGACGTGATCCAAATCACCGGAGATCCTAGCGCCAAACGGATGGCACCTCCGTGTTCAACACACGTACGGTCAGCGTGACGTCTCCTCCTTCTTGATCCAGCAAGGGGGAAGGAGAGGTTGATGAAGATCCAGCAGCACGACGACGTGGTGGTGGATGCAGCAATCACCGCAGCAGGGCTTCGCCGTTCTTCTGCGAGAGGGAGAGGTGTAGCAGGGAAGAGGGAGGCGCCAAGAGTCAAGGGTGCCGCTGCCCCTCCCTCCCCCCCTTTATATAGGCTCCCCAAGGGGGGGCGCCAGCCCTAGGAGATGGGATCTCCTAGGGGGGCGGCGGCCAAGGGTGGAGTGGCCCCCAAGGCAAGTGGGGCGCCCCCCACCCTAGGGTTTCCAACCCTAGGCCCAGGGGGTGGGCCAAGGGGGGCGCACCAGCCCACTATGGTCTGGTTCCCCTCCCCACTTCAACCCATGGGGCCCTCCGGGATGGGTGGTCCCACCCGGTGGACCCCCGGGGCCCATCCGGTGGTCCCGGTACAATACCGGTGACCCCTGAAACTCTCTCGATGGCCGAAACTGCACTTCCTATATATAATTCTTCACCTCCGGACCATTCCGGAACTCCTCGTGACGTCCGGGATCTCATCCGGGACTCCGAACAACTTTCGGGTTACTGCATATTCATATCTCTACAACCCTAGCGTCACCGAACCTTAAGTGTGTAGACCCTACGGGTTCGGGAGACATGTAGACATGACCGAGATGGCTCTCCGGTCAATAACCAACAGCGGTATCTGGATACCCATGTTGGCTCCCACATGCTCCTCGATGATCTCATCGGATGAACCACGATGTCGAGGATTCAAGCAACCTCGTATACAATTCCCTTTGTCAATCGGTACGTTACTTGCCCGAGATTCGATCGTCGGTATCCCAATACCTCGTTCAATCTCGTTGCCGGTAAGTCACATTACTCGTACCGTAATGCATGATCCCGTGACCAGACACTTGGTCACTTTGAGCTCATTATGATGATGCATTACCGAGTGGGCTCAGAGATACCTCTCCGTCATACGGAGTGACAAATCCCAGTCTTGATCCGTGTCAACCCAACAGACACTTTCGGAGATACCCGTAGTATACCTTTATAGTCACCCAGTTACGTTGTGACGTTTGGTACACCCAAAGCACTCCTACGGTATCCGGGAGTTACACGATCTCATGGTCTAAGGAAAAGATACTTGACATTGGAAAAACTCTAGCAAACGAACTATACGATCTTGTGCTATGTTTAGGATTGGGTCTTGTCCATCACATCATTCTCCTAATGATGTAATCTCGTTATCAATGATATCCAATGTCCATAGTCAACCATGACTATCTGTTGATCAACGAGCTAGTCAACTAGAGGCTTACTAGGGACATGTTGGTGTCTATGTATTCACACATGTATTATGATTTCCGGATAACACAATTATAGCATGAATAAAAGACAATTATCATGAACAAGGAAATATAATAATAATCCTTTTATTATTGCCTCTAGGGCATATTTCCAACAGTCTCCCACTTGCACTAGAGTCAATAATCTAGTTACATTGTGATGAATCGAACACCCATAGAGTTCTGGTGTTGATCATGTTTTGCTCTAGGGAGAGGTTTAGTCAACGGATCTGCTACATTCAGGTCCGTATGTACTTTACAAATATCTATGTCTCCATCTTGAACATTTTCACGAATGGATTTGAAGCGACGCTTGATGTGCCTGGTCTTCTTGTGAAACTTGGGCTCCTTGGCAAGTGCAATTGCTCCAGTGTTGTCACAGAAGAGTTTGACCGGCCCCAATGCATTGGGTATGACTCCTAGGTCGGTGATGAACTCCTTCACCCAAATTGCTTGATGCGCTGCCTCCGAGGCTGCCATGTACTCTGCTTCACATGTAGATCCCGCTACGACGCTCTGCTTGCAACTGCACCAACTTACTGCCCCACCATTCAAAATATACACGTATCCGGTTTGTGACTTAGAGTCATCCAGATCTGTGTCGAAGCTAGCATCGACGTAACCCTTTATGACGAGCTCTTCATCACCTCCATAAACGAGAAACATTTCCTTAGTCCTTTTCAGGTACTTCAGGATATTCTTGACCGCTGTCCAGTGTTCCTTGCCGGGATTACTTTGGTACCTACCTACCAAACTTACGGCAAGGTTTACATCAGGTCTGGTACATAGCATGGCATACATAATAGAACCTATGGCTGAGGCATAGGGGATGACACTCATCTCTTCTATATCTTCTACCGTGGTCGGACATTGAGCTGAGCTCAATTTCACACCTTATTGTTGAGTTCAGGTGATGTTGAGTTCAGGTAACTCTTATTGTGACACCCAATATGTGAGTTGTTCATTTTTCACGCAGGTCAGTGATCAGTGTGTGATGGCGTTGGACTGATACTCTGGAAGTTGGGAGTACAAACTAGAGTAACAAGGAACTTAATTTTGCTCGAGTGTTGACTGTGGTCAAGAAAAGAAGGGACTACAAGTTGCAGGTGGAGTCATATGGAGTCTTTTGAGTAGCAGCGGTTCTCATGGATAAGCTCAAGTCCAATATATATATGAAAATTTGACGCATTGACGAATTCAAGGTGGTGGAGAATATTCGCCAAGGTGGAGTTTGTTAGAGTTGTGTCGAATATTGTGTACAAGGTAGGTTACAGTTAGACTTGTAGTTGTATTGTGTTTAGATAGGATAGGGAGTCGTGTCCTAGTAGGACACTTGTATCCTAGGCCTCTCATATATAGCGGGGCTAGACACACGATGTAACATATGCCAACATAATAGCACAGGCGCGCAAGGGGGAGCCGGTGGCGTGTGCCGGTGCCCGGGTGGCCGGTGTGCGGTATTGTGACGGTGTCATGGGTTAGAGCGCCTGTAGTCAAGCCCCGGGGATGTAGCCATATCGATGAACCTCGTTAACAAATCTCGGTGTCATGCCTTGTGTGATTGCTTGGTCCTCGTATGATCAATGGTATGCCTCGGATTTATTCTAACAGAATCGTTGATTTATCCTTGTCTCTTTTGGTTCAAAGGCGTAACTTTAGTCGTTATGTAACCGCCAAGAAAGTAAAGGAACTGTGCGGTTCAGAAACGAGTTTGTGATCTCTGCGTCTTTATCAACATGCTATTCGCTTTGCTCGCTGCAGATTTGCTTAATTATTCTGTTGTATTTGGTCACGTAAGCCCCTGTTGCTAGCTTCTAGAGTTGTGGTTGTTGTATTTTATCTCGACCTCTGTGTACACATAGATGGTGCCGAGTTCGGTTCACACATGCAATGAACCACGCTTGGCGGTTGTGGGCACTACAGCTAGTGGAGTTGGCCGCACTACTAGAATTAGCTACGTTGCCGACGGCCCACGACCGTCAGCATAGGCCCAAAAGCCGTCGGCAAAGGGGTACACCGACGGCCCCCATCGGCAACTCGTACGTCGGCGTACCTCAGGGCAGCCGTCGGCATAGTGAGCTAAGCCGACGGGGGCTGTACCATCGTCGGCATACACACACCGTCAGCAACATTTTCCACCTGACGGACGTTGGCGGCGCCGCCGTTAAAGGTGTGCCAATTATACGCTGACATGTGGCAGCCTTTGGGCGACCGTCGCCTGGCGGTACGCCGACGGTTTGGCTGTCGGCATAGCTTTTGGGGCTATGCCGACGGCCTAACCGTTGGCCTAGAGATGCCATGTGTCAGCTGTTGAGCTGGCCTGGTGCGTAGCTACGTCGACGGTTAGTCCGTCGGCATAGCATTAGAGCTGTGCCAACGGCCAAGCCGTAGGCATAGCTTGAAACACGTATGAAAAAAAATGGCTGCCCAACAGCCGGTGAGCACGGCGAGCAAGGGCAGCGACGCGCGGGTCGTGTTCGTCCAGAGGCCAGCTGCGTGCAGCTCCGACGAGCAGTGCATCTTGCCGCTCCGACGTCCTAGGTTTCCGGCGAGCAGCACATCCTACATCCGGCGAGCAACGCATCCTGCGAGTAGAACTCCGACGAGAGGCAGCACGGCTCCCTCGACGGTGCCGCTGGTACACCTTGGCCTCGGGTTTGGAGGGCTCGGATCTCACATGGCTCGCTCGGCGAATGGCCGGTGGGGCAAGACGGCTCCCTCGGTGGTGGAGGTGAGCGGTCGAGCCGAACGGCCGGTGGGGCACCACTGCTCCCTCGGCGGTGGAGGCGAGTGGCCGAGCCGAAGAGCCGGTGGGGCACTACGGCTCCCTCAGCAGTCGAGCCGTGCGGCAGGTGGGGGCGAGCGGCCATTGGGACGCGATGGCGGTGGGGCCAGGCGGCGGCGGATCTACAGGGGCGAGCGGCGGCGGCGGATCCGCAGGGGCAAGCGGCGACGGCTTCGTTCGGTGGGGGCGTAGATGAGAGAGAGAGAGAGAGAGAGCATCGTGCGCAGAGAGACGAGCGTGAGAGAGATAAGATCGAGGGGAGAGGATAACGTGCGTGGAACGTGGGGTGGTGCATGCATCCAGCCATCCACGTCATCGATCCAGGTGACTAGGTGGCCAGCCAATAGGAAGGCTTCATTTTTTGTGCTTCTTTACGTATTTGTTTTGCTAGATTTATTAGGTTTATTTTTACTAAATCTTTTCTAACTTTTTCCACACATTCTATGAATCATAAGCTGACATCCTGCCAAATTTCAATTTTTTTTATTTTCCTTTGAATTTTTTAGAATTAAAAAATTGATAAAATCATTTTGCCTATAGTCATTTGAGAAATTGTATGCAAAGTGGTTTGTCAAATCATATATGATGTCTTTAGGGTATGTGTAGGCCTAGTGCAACCAAAGGAGGGACAGGCTCCACCACCGAAGGGCGAATGTACATCGGCGGCATGCCGGATATAGCCGTTAAAATCCACTGAAAATCATACGATATTGGAAATCCTTGGGACCTCGCACGGTGTCGTCATATGGCCCTTGTAGGGTGTGGTAAAAGTTTGAGTGTGTTTCGCAGAAGCCTGACCGGAGACCGCTTCTAAACCGCCCATGTCCGAGGTAGTATCGGGCTATCGAGAGAGAATGTGTCCGGATTGTGAAGGAAGTCCGCTTCACGTTGTTCCGTTGTACTCGAAACTTCTCGTGCTCTCAAAGGGGGCATTGCATGACACGTGCCATGACATGGCATTTTTCGGGTGCGCCTGCAATATTTGAGAAGTTTATTGCATATTTAGGGTTTCAATGCGAGAAATTGCCAACGTGCACGGCGGCCACCTTAAATGATGTTAAGAAGTGGTTTGTAAAATCATGTATGATGTCATTGCGGTATGTGCAGGCCTAGTGCAACCAAAGGAGAGGCATGCCCCACCACTAGGGTGCAAATGTACCTCAGCGGCATGCTAGTTCTAGCCATTAAAATCCACAGAAAATCATACGATGCCGGAAATCCTTGGGACCTGGCACGGTGTCGTCATATGGCCCTTGTAGGGTATGGTAAATTTTTTAGCACATTTCGTAGAAGCCTGACCAGAGGCCGCTTGTAAACTGCACCATCTCCGAGGTAGTATCTGGCTATCGAGAGAGAACGCGTCTAGTTTGTGAAGGGAGTGTGTTGCCTATTGCTCTGTTGACCTAGAAAATTCTCGTGCTCTCAGAGGGGGCCATTGCATAAATGTGCATGGATATGGCATTTTTCGGGCCCGCCTGCAATATTTGAGACATTTACTGCACCTGTAGGGTTTCAATGCCGGAAATTGCAGATATGCATGGCACCACACCCCGGAACCGTGTATTACCTCTTCAAACATGCCACCACAACTTAAGACATATATGAGGACTCGCTGCGATGGTTCGGTGGCATTCCTCCTCCCTAAGGCCCTCGGTCGGTCTAACCCTGGACCAGTTGGAGGGGGGCCACACCCCGGAGACCAAGACGGGCGTCTACGCATGCCACATAACTATCGCACATGCATCAGGACCCGTGTGATGTTTCGGTGGCATAACTACACCCGGAAAGGCCAACACGAAGCCCCATTGACTAGGAGATCTAGCCCTTTGACTATCGCCGAACGGGCTTTGACCAATGGACCCTTCCACCTGGTTGCGATAGGTTAGCCCATAGGAACATCCCCGTACACGGTCTGGACCCAACCCACCACTAGATTCCCCCGGCTCGACCCGACGCGCACGATTCCCCCTCCAAGTCACAGCGGCAGTGCCGTCCGTGGAGGGGGGCCACACCCCAGAGCCACAATACGGGTGTCTACACATGCCACATCACTTTCACACATGCATCAAGACCCGTGCGGTGTTTCGGTGGCATAGCTACACCCGGAAGGCCACCACGAAGCCTCATTGACCAGGAGATCTAGCCCTTTGACTATCGCCGGACGGGCTTTGACTAGTGGACTCTTCCACCTGGTTGCGATAGGCTAGCCCATAGGAATATCCTTGAACACGGTCTGGACCGAACCCACCACTAGATTCCCTCCGGCTCGACCCGACGCGCATGATCCCCCCTCCAAGTGATGGCGGCAGTGCCATCTGTGGAGGAGGGCCACACCCCGGAGCCCCAAGACGGGCGTCTACGCTTGTAACATCACTTCCACACATGCATCAGGACCCGTGTGGTGTTTCGGTGGCATAGCTACACCGGGAAGGCCACCACGAAGCCCTGTTGACCGGGAGATCTAGCCCTTTGACTATCGCTGGACGGGCTTTGACCAGTGGACTCTTCCACATGGTTGCGATAGGTCAGCCCATAGGAACAACCCCTCACACGGTCTGGACCCAACCCACCATTAGATTTCGTCCGGCTCGAACCGACGCGCATGATTCCCCCCTCCAAGTGATGGCGGCACTGCTGTCCATGGAGGAGGGCACATCCGGGAGCCCAAGAATAGCGTCTATGCATGTCACAACACTTTCACACATGCATCACGACCAGTGCGCTGTTTCAATGGCATTGCTACAGCCGAAAGGCCACCATGAAGCCTCGTTGACCAGGAGATCTAGGCCTTTGACTTTCACCGGATGGGTTTGACCAGTGGACTCTTCCAACTAGTTGTGATAGGTCACCCCATAGGAACATCCCCGAACATGGTCTGGACCCAACCAAGCACTAGATTCCCTCCGGTTCTACCCGACGCGCATGATTCCCTCCTCCAAGTGACGGCGGCACTGCCGTCCGTGGAGGGGGGCAACACCGCAGAGACCCAAGATGGGCGTCTACGCATGCCACATGACTTTCACACACGCATCTGGACCCAATACGGTGTTTCGATGGCATAGCTACACCCCGAAGCCCCACCGACCGGACTAACCTTAGCCCCGTTGACCAGGAGATCTAGGCCTTTGACTTTCATCGGACGGGCTTTTACCAGTGGACTCTTTCATCAAGTTGCGATAGATCAGCCCATAGGAACAACCCCGAACATGGTCTGGACCCAACCAAACACTAGATTCCCTCCGGTTCTACTTCTACCCGACGCGCACGATTCCCCCCTCCAAGTGACGGCGTGTAACGCGCTCGATGCAGCTATAGCTCCTACGTGTCGAGGCATGACTTAGAGGCATAACCGCATTGAAAGCAATGTCGCAGGTTAGGCAATCTTCACAACATCCCATGTAATATATAGATAATAAAAGGGGAGATACATAGTTGGCTTACACTCGCCATGTCAAACAAAGTGCATGAATAGCATTACATCATTCAAACACTCATGGCCCGACTACGGCGCCAAAATAAAAGAACAACCCAACATGCGACACGGTCCCGATCGCCCCAACTGGGCACCACTACTGATCATCAGGGAAAGACACGTAGTAACGGTGTGAGTCCTCGTCGAACTCCCACTTGAGCTCAAGCGCGTCATCTGGAACGGAGTCATCAGGCCCTGCATCTGGTTTGGAAGTAATCTGTGAGCCACAAGGGCTCAGCAATCTCGCACCCTCGCGATCAAGACTATTTAAGCTCATAGGTAAGACAAGGTAATATGTGGAGCTGCAGCAAGCGACTAGCATATATGGTGGCTAACCTGTTCGCAAAAGAGAGCGAGAAGAGAAAGGCAAAGCGCGAACGAGTAACTAGAGAGCAACCTGCGGCAAGCATTACTCCAACACCGTGTTCACTTCCCGGACTCTGCCGAGAAGAGACCATCACGGTAACTCACACTGTTGATTTATTTTAATTAAGTTAAGGTTCAAGTTATCTACAACCGGAGATTAACAAATTCACATCTGCCCATAACCGCGGGCATGGCTTTCGAAAGTTCAAATCCCTGCAGGGGAGTCCCAACTTAGCCCATGACAAGCTCTCACGGTCAACGAAGGAATAGACCTTCTCCCGAGACATTCCGATCAGACTCGGTATCCTGGTTCTACAAGACACTTCGACAAGTTAAAACAAATCCAGCAACACCGCCCGAATGTGCCGACAAATCCCGATAGGAGCTGCACATATCTCGTTCTCAGGGCACACTCAGATGAGCGCTCCATACAACTAAAACCAAACCTCGAGTTTCCCCGAGGGGGCGCTGCACAGGACTCTAGTTTGGACCAACACTCAGAGGAGCACTGGCCCGGGGGGGGGGGGGGTTAAATAAGATGACCCTCGGGCTCCGGAAACCCAAGGGAAAAAGGGGCTAGGTGGAAAATGGTAAAACCAAGGTTGGCATTGCTGGAAAAGCTTTAAACAAGGCGAACTATCAAGGGGTTCCCATTATAACCCAACCGCGTAAGGAACGCAAAATCCGGGAACATAACACCGATATGACGGAAACTAGGGCGGCAAGAGTGGAACAAAACACTAGGCGAGAGGCCGAGCCTTCCACCCTTTACCAAGTATATAGATGCATTAAGATAACAAGGCAATATAATGATATCCCAACAAGTAAATAATGTTCCAACAAGGAACGGTCTCCAATCTTCACCTGCAACTAGCAACGCTATAAGAGGAGCTGAGCAAAGCGGTAACATAGCCAATCAACGGTTTGCTAGGACCTGGTGGGTTAGAGGTTTGACATGGCAATTTAGGAGGCATGATAAGCAAGTGGTAGGCATCATAGCATAGGCATAGAAAAAGAGCGAGCATCTAGCAAAGCAAAGATAGTAGTGATTTCGAGGGTATGATCATCTTGCCTGCAAAGTTGTCGGAGTTGACTGGATCCTCGAAAGAAAACTCAACGGGCTCCTCATTAGCGAACTCATCTCCCGGCTCTACCCAAACAAGACAAACAAGCAACAAGGACACAATCAATCACGTGCAAAGCTCAAACAATATGATGCAAAGATGGTATGCTATGCGGGATGCGATATGTGATGCATATGCAAGATTTGACAAGGAATGAATGAACCTGGTATCAACTTGGAAATCCAAGTGTGCCACTGGAATGGTGAGATGAAATCGCTTGAAAACGATATAAAGATCACCGGAATCGGAGTTACGGTTTGGAAATGGAAGCAATTCAAATATGACCACGGTATGCGATTTACAGCAAGTAGCCATCTAAATGCAACAAGATGAACATGCTACAGCACCCAAACATGGCATCAAAATACATGGCAGGAATCCGTTCATGATGCTTAACAAAAGACGAACACTGAGCTACGGCCAATTCATCCATTAACAGGTTCAAACAAGCATGGCAAAAATGCATTTGGCAGACAGATTTCAGACTTAGTGAAATTAACACTTGTCTGGAATTTCAGATCAGGTAGCACACTTTGGAGCATGAAAACTATATGCTACAGGACCTGAACATGGCAATTTAAAGCATGGCATGGAGCTACTCAAAGATCTTAACAAAGTCCCTTAGTGACCTTGAGCCAAAAGGGATCATAAAATACAATTGCAAGCATGTGAACATGGCAAAAACATAATCAGATCACAGACTTAGAGAAAAACTGGAGCATGCAAATCAGATATCAAGTAGGCATGTTTACGAGCTCGATGCACTCACTACAGAGCATGTCATGACAATCTAAGCATACACCCATCAAGAATACACATTATACAAGCTATACATGGCAATAACAATAACATAGCATGCACGGATCAACTACAACATCCTCGGCAAAATCGCTAACAAGTAGACAATCTGCCCAGATTCATGAAATAGCAAAAGTAGAGCTCGATTGACTCAAGCTAGGTTGCTCCATAATTGCAAACAAAGACATGGATGGATAGAGCACTAAAAGATTAACAAATCATCCTTACTGATCATCCTCCAAAGAGGCACGGATCACTAGGAAACAACATGAACATATGGCATATTGAAATAAACAGATCAAGGACTTAGTGGAATTGCTAAGTCCCTGAAATCAGCATTAACGAATGCACCACTTTGCAAGCTTGTGCTAGTCACCACACACATCACAAAAATACATGGGTTGCACCTCTGGATAGATGGAAAAGCATATAACAAAACATATGTAGAGCTCAGGGGCATATCATGCATACAATAATCATGGCAAAAATGACAAATATCTAATTGGAGCAGCAGATCTGACAATTCTCTCAAATAGCATTCTTCCAACAGCATTTCGGGCATCAATATGAACTCAAAAGAAAATGATGCAATGAGATGAAATGATATGCTCTCTGAGACGAACATTTTGATATGCTATATGCCCAAAACGGAGCTACGGATGCAAAGTTACGGCACGATGAACATAGCTAAATAAACTGAAGACTTAGGAGAAAAACAAGGGTCAACCCCTAGGGTTTCTAGATCCAGATCGGATCTCGCCGGAGCACGCAAAACGAGGATCGCTGGGATCACTGTTCACCGGAGGGTGGAAGCTCGCTGGAGGGGTCGGAGTCGCCGGATCCGGCGCGGACGTCGAGGACGCGGACGCGGCGGCGCTCGCCGGCGCGCTTAGCGGCGCGGGACGCCGGACTTGGGGCTCCGGCGGCGGACGGCAATGGCGGGCGGCGGCGCCGGCCGGCGAGGCGACTCGGCCTCGGAGAAGACGAGGCGCGGGGCGCGCGCGGTGCTGCCGGGCCGGGAGGGCCCCGCCTGAGCCCGGGCGGGCCGGCGCGGCGGCGCGTAGTGGCGATGTGGGCGCGAGGCGCGCCGTATGGGTGGCTGCCACGTGGCGGCGGACACGGCGGGCGGACACGTCCGCCGGTGGGAAGATGTCCGGCGGGTGAGGGGAGAGAGGGGGGTAGGGTTTGCGCGAGGATTTCGGGGGAGGACCTATTTATAGGCATAGGAGGAGCTAGGAGAGTCCAAATGAGGTGCGGTTTTCGGCCACGCGATCGTGATCGAACGCTCTAGATGATGGAGAGGGTTTTTGTGGGTTTTGGGCCAAATTGGAGGGGTGTTGGGCTGCAACACACACGAGGCCTTCTCGGTCCCTCGGTTAACCGTTGGAGCATCAAACGAAGTCCAAATGGTACAAAACTTGACAGGCGGTCTACCGGTAGTAAACCAAGGCCGCTTGGCAAGTCTTGGTCCAAGCCAGAAATGTTTAATCCCCACACACAAGAGAAAGATAGAAATGACCACCGGAGGAGAACGGAGCGCCGGAATGCAAAACGGACAACGGGGAAAATGCTCGAATGCATGTGACGAACACGTATGCAAATGCAATGCACATGATGACATGATATGAGATGCATGACAACGACAACAACACATGGAGACAAAAACCCGAACCCGAGGAAATAAAACAACTTAACGCCGGAAACGGCAAGAGTTGGATTACATATTAGGTAAATCACATCCGGGGTGTTACAACACTCCACCACTACGAAAGGATCTCGTCCCGAGATCTAGGACTGAAAGAACGTCGGGTACTCAGAACGGAGGTGATCGTCGCGTTCCCAGGTAGCTTCACGGTCGGAATGGTGTGACCACTTGACTTTTAGGAATTTGATTGACTTGTTGCGAGTCTTGCGTTCAGTCTCTTCAAGAATAGCAACGGGGTGCTCACAATAAGAGAGATCTTCTTGGAGCTCAATGTCTTCGAAGTTGACGGTGCGATTAGGAGTCTTGAAGCACTTGCGGAGCTGAGAGACATGGAACACGTCATGCACATTTGCAAAGTTTCAAGGAAGCTCGAGTTGATAGGTGAGATCGCCTCTCTTGCTGACGATCTTGAAAGGTCCCACGTATCTAGGGCAAGCTTCCCTTTGTTACCGAAGCGACGAGTACCTTTCATTGGAGAGACGCAGAGGTAAACATGATCTCCGATCTCGAAAGCCAAATCACGGTGCTTACTATCATAGTAGCTCTTCTGGCGTGATTGGGCTGCTTTGAGGTTATCTCGAATGACTTTACACATTTCCTCTGCCTCTGTGATTAAGTCATTGCCGAGAAGCTGACGTTCACCGGTTTCAGACCAGTTGAGAGGGGTACGGCACTTCCTGCCATACAGAATTTCAAATGGGGCCTTGCCCGAACTTGCTTGAAAACTGTTGTTGTAGGAGAATTCAGCATATGGAAGACAATCCTCCCACTTCATGCCGAAGGAGATCACACAAGCCCTGAGCATATCTTCCAGAATCTGGTTGACACGCTCGACTTGACCGCTAGTTTGAGGATGGAAAGCTGTATTGAAGCGGATGTTGGTGCCCATGGCCTTCTGAAAAGAATCCCAAAACTTGGAGGTAAAGATGCTGCCACGGTCTGAAGAGATCACTTGTGGAATAACGTGCAGAGAGACAATCCGAGAGGTATAAAGCTCCGCCAATTGAGCTGCCGTGATTGACTCTTTGATAGGCAGAAAGTGAGCCACTTTAGTGAGTTTGTCAATGACAACGAATATAGCATCATTGCCATGCTTGGACTTTGGAAACCCAGTCACGAAGTCCATCTCAATGTGGTCAAACTTCCATTCTGGAATGGCAAGAGGTTGGAGGAGACCCGCTGGCCTTTGGTGTTCTGCCTTCACTCTTCTGCAGACATCACATTCATTCATGAACTGAGCAATCTCGCACTTCATTCGAGTCCACCAATAAGCCTGCTTGAGGTCCTGATACATCTTCGTGCTCCCAGGGTGGATGGAGAGGAGAGAATTGTGAGCCTCGTTCATGATAACCTTACGAAGATCACCTTTGGGCACAACAATACGATCCTCGAAGAAGAGAGTATCCTTGTCATCAAGGCGATAGCACTTGTACTTGGGTTGACTCTTGGCAATCCCAATCTTCACCTTTTTCACCATAGCATCAAGAAGCTGGGCTTGGCGAATCTGGTCTTCCAAGGTAGGAGAGACTTGAAGGTTGACGAGGAAACCTTGAGGAACAACTTGCAGATTGAGTTTGCGGAAAGCTTCACAAAGCTCGGGTTGATAAGGCTTGAGAATCAGACTGTTACAATAAGCCTTCCTGCTCAACGCGTCAGCAATCACATTGGCCTTGCCTGGAGTATACTCGATACTCGGATTATACTCTTGAATCATTTCGACCCATCGAGTCTGCCTGAGGTTGAGATTAGGCTGAGTGAAGATGTACTTGAGACTCTTGTGGTCAGTGAAGATGTCCACTTTTCTTCCCAATAAGAGATGTCTCCAAGTCAAAAGAGCATGCACAACTGCCGCCAACTCGAGGTCATGAGTGGGGTAGTTCTTCTCATTGGGCTTCAACTGGTGAGAGGTATAAGCCACAACTTTCTTCTCTTGCATCAACACTGCGCCGAGACCTTGGAGAGAGGCATCACAAAAGACCTCGTACGGTTTGGATTCATCAGGCGGAGTCAGAACTGGAGCAGTGACCAATTTATCTTTCAAAGTGTTGAAAGCAATGTCACACTCCGGAGACCAAACGTACTTGACGTGCTTCTGGAGAAGATTTGAGAGAGGCTTCGCGATCTTTGAAAAGTTTTCAACGAATCTTCGACAATAGCTTGTGAGACTGAGGAAGCTACGGAGTTGCTTCACGTTCTGAGGTGGTTCCCAATTCACAATTGCAGACACCTTCTCAGGATTCACCGCAATGCCCTTGGCAGAGATGATATGCCCAAGATAAAGAACCTCATCGAGCCAAAATTTGCACTTTGAGAACTTGGCGTAAAACTGGTGTTCTCTGAGCTTATCGAGCACCAAACGCAAGTGCTTGGCATGATCTTCCTTGTTCTTCGAAAAGACCAAAATGTCGTCGAGATATACCAAAACAAAGTCATTGGTGTAGGCGTTGAAGATGAAGTTCATCATGCGAGAGAAAGTCGGAGGAGCGTTGACGAGGCCAAAAGACATGACAGTGTATTCATATGAACCATAGCTTGTCTTGAAAGCCGTCTTGGGAATATCTTGCTCACGGTTTCGAATCTGATGATAACCCATGCGGAGATCAAGCTTGGAGAATACTTGGGCACCTTTGAGTTGTTCGAATAGCTCGTTGATGTTGGGAAGTGGGTATTTGTTCTTGATAGTCTTCTTGTTCAATGGACGGTAATCAACACAAAGTCGGTCCGTTCCATCCTTCTTCTTCACAAAAAGAACACCACAACCCCATGGAGAAGAACTAGGTCGGATGAGACCCATTCGCTCTTGAATATCGAGTTGCTTCTTCAGCTCCTTCAACTCTTCAGGTTCAAGCTTGTAAGGACGCTTGCACAATGGTTCCGTGCCAGGCTCAAGATCGATGACGAATTCGACTGGCCGGTGTGGAGGCATTCCTGGAAGCTCTTCTGGAAAGACGTCTTGATATTCGCAAACGACTGGAATTTGCGAGATAGCATCCAGTTCACCCTTTTCATTGAGAGAAAATAGACGGATGGTATCATCACGAGCGGCAAAGACAATTACATCCTCAGACGAATGAGTCAATTGAATCTGCCTGGCAGCACAATCAAGATGCGCCTTGTGCTTAGAAAGCCAATCCATTCCAAGAATAAGATCAATATCCGAGTTGCCCAGAACAATAGGAGAAGCTAGAAATTTGTAGTCGCCCAACGTGATAGTAACATCCGGAACGCAGATATTAGCTGTCATCTGCTTGCCCGGTGACACAATTTGCAGGGAACTTTGCAGATACTGATAATCGCACTCATACTTAGATGCAAAAGGTTTGGAAATGAAACAATGCGATGCACCAGTGTTAAAAAGAACTTTTGCAGGAACATCGTTAACAGGAAGGTTACCCATGATGACATCTGACGAGTCCTCTTCCTGAGCTGCATTCACCATATTAACCTTGGCGTACTTAGGGTTATGCTTGACCACAGCTGTACTTGCCGATCTCACAGGAGGAGGAGGAGGAAGACGCCTCTGATTGAAGCACTTGTTGGCATAGTGACCCTTCTGTTGGCACTTGTTGCACGTGACCTCTGAAAGCGGACGGTGATATGGACCACTCGATCTTGGAGCTTGAGACGAAGTCTTGTTCTGAAAGCCAGGGTTGGGTGGGTGGGAAGATCCACTGCCACATTTGCTCTTCTGCTGATACGGCTGACGGAACGGAGGAGGAAGCCAATACTTCTGCTGCTTGGCCACTTGAGTAGAGGAAGAAGGAGTAGCATCTCTGACTCGCTTCTTGGAAGCATCACACCTCAGTTGAGCAGCCTCTTGCTTCAATGCCATGTTGTAGAACTCATCGTACCTCAAGGGCTCAAAGAGAACAAGAGCTAGCTGGATTTCTTCTCTGAGGCCACCCCTGAACTGGTATATCATGCTCTTCTCGTCAGGGACGTCCTGCTTAGCAAAGCGGGCGAGCTTCTGAAACAACTTGTTGTAGTCATAGACAGACAAAGAGCCTTGCTTCAGGTTGCGGAATTCCTCACGCTTGCTTTCAACCACGCTCTAAGGGATATGGTGAGCTTTGAAATCTTGACGGAATTCATCCCAGCTAATCACACGGCCTCCTCTGGAATCCTTGTACTGCTGGAACCACTCTGCAGCTTGGTCTTTGAGTTGGAAGGAAGCAAACTTGACAAAGTCCTCAGGCCTGATGTTACTGCACTCGAAATGCTTGCACAGATCAACGAGCCAATCGTCAGCATCAGTTGCCTCAACACAATTGCTGAAAGTCTTTGGCCCGTTAGCAAGGAACTGGTTGAGTGTAGCAAAGTGATTCTGATTGTTGCCTTGGTTCGCTTCATTGCGCTCTTGAAGAATTTGCATGATCAACTGCGTGTTTGCATTGGTTGCGGCCATCACAGCTTGCCATGCCTCCAGAGGAGGTGGAGGTGGTGGCGGATCCTGATTCTGATTCTGATTTTGATTGCTGCTCTTAGCGGGAGCCATCCTGAAGAGGGTGACAACCGTTAGCACATTGACAGATAAAATGAAGCTGAATCAAACGGGTTGAAATTGCAACATAAAGTCTTCACATCCGTACATAAGGACAAATGCATTCCACTTGAAATGGTCACATATCCATAATTGAGAAGCCACTTAGAATTTAGATAGAGGAATAAATCAACAAGGTACGGATCAAGAACGAATACTCGATAATAAATCCCAATCTCAAACCAAATATCCGTGGAAGAAGAACTAGAGCTACAAGAATTCCCACCTATGAAACTCCCGAACCTTTCCGGTTATGCAATCAGGTGTTGGGGATACAGGGGAAGCATAATATCTCACCCAAATCTAGCAAATCCTACATCCAGCTGTATCCACCCTTCAACACATAACCGAGAAAAACTTCGGAAACCATCTACCTCAACCTTCGAAAAGCATCCGTTATACAAGTTATGGCAATACTCCTGAACTCCCGCCCCAGTACTGGGTGGCGTCGAGGTTATCTCACCAACGAACTGCATAAAAGAGATTTTCGATGTCGACGTACTAAACTCAGGTATTCCAGAACTGCAATGATAAAATTGTGATGACAACACCTCAGAGCTCAACTCCCCGGGACACTGCCACAACCCCTAAAGACAGGAGGCACCAAGAACAATGTTCTCGTCACAAAACGATCAGAACGATTCCAAGATACCCGCGTGATCCTAAATTTTTTTTGTGAAATTTGAGAAGAGAAGAGTCAAAACTCTACGTTAGGATGCCTTACCAGAGCGATGAGGAGACTGGGGAGTAAAAAGAATTCCTAAACTCTCTGATATATAATTCCTAAATGACTCAAAACATTTTTTCTAGACTCAACAACGGCTGCTAAAAACGATCAATCAGTGGGGGCTCCTAAGGTCGGGGAAGGCTCTGATTACCAACTTGTAACGCCCTCAATGCGGCTATAGCTCCTACGTGTGGAGGCACGACTTAGAGGCATAACCGCATTGAAAGCAATGTCGCAGGTTAGGCAATCTTCACAACATCCCATGTAATATATAGATAATAAAAGGGGAGATACATAGTTGGCTTACACTCGTCACGTCAAACAAAGTACATAAATAGCATTACATCATTCAAAAACTCATGGCCCGACTACGGCGCCAAAATAAAAGAACAACCCAACATGCGACATGGTCCCGATCGCCCCAACTGGGCACCACTACTAATCATCAGGGAAAGACACGTAGTAACGGCGTGAGTCCTCGTCGAACTCCCACTTGAGCTCAAGCACGTCATCTGGAACGGAGTCATCAGGCCCTGCATCTGGTTTGGAAGTAATCTGTGAGCCACAGGGGCTCAGCAATCTCGCACCCTCGCGATCAAGACTATTTAAGCTCATAGGTAAGACAAGGTAATATGTGGAGCTGCAGCAAGCGACTAGCATATATGGTGGCTAACCTGTTCGCAAAAGAGAGCGAGAAGAGAAAGGCAAAGCGCGAACGAGTAAATAGAGAGCAACCTGCGGCAAGCATTACTCCAACACCGTGTTCACTTCCCGGACTCCGCCGAGAAGAGACCATCATGGTAACTCACACTATTGATTTATTTTAATTAAGTTAAGGTTCAAGTTATCTACAACCGGACATTAACAAATTCCCATCTGCCCATAACCGCGGGCACGGCTTTCGAAAGTTCAAATCCCTGAAGGGGAGTCCCAACTTAGCCCATGACAAGCTCTCACGGTCAACGAAGGAATAGACCTTCTCCCGAGACATTCCGATCAGACTCGGTATCCCGGTTCTACAAGACACTTCGACAAGTTAAAACAAATCCAGCAACATCGCCCGAATGTGCCGACAAATCCCGATAGGAGCTGCACATATCTCGTTCTCAGGGCACACACAGATGAGCGCTCCATACAACTAAAACCAAACCTCGAGTTTCCCCGAGGGGGCACTGCACAGGACTCTAGTTTGGACCAACACTCAGAGGGGCACTGGCCCGGGGGGGGGGGGGTTAAATAAGTTGACCCTCGGGCTCCGGAAACCCAAGGGAAAAAGGGTCTAGGTGGCAAATGGTAAAACCAAGGTTGGCATTGCTGGAAAAAATTTAAACAAGGCGAACTATCAAGGGGTTCCATTATAACCCAACCGCGTAAGGAACGCAAAATCCGGGAACATAACACCGATATGACGGAAACTAGGGCGGCAAGAGTGGAACAAAACACTAGGCGAGAGGCCGAGCCTTCCACCCTTTACCAAGTATATAGATTCATTAAGATAACAAGGCAATATAATGATATCCCAACAAGTAAATAATGTTCCAACAAGGAACGGTCTCCAATCTTCACCTGCAACTAGCAACGCTATAAGAGGGGCTGAGCAAAGCGGTAACATAGCCAATCAACGGTTTGCTAGGACCTGGTGGGTTAGAGGTTTGACATGGCAATTTAGGAGGCATGATAAGCAAGTGGTAGGCATCATAGCATAGGCATAGCAAAAGAGCGAGCATCTAGCAAAGCAAAGATAGTAGTGATTTCGAGGGTATGATCATCTTGCCTGCAAAGTTGTCAGAGTTGACTGGATCCTCGAAAGAAAACTCAACGGGGTCCTCATTAGCGAACTCGTCTCCCGGCTCTACCCAAACAAGACAAACAAGCAACAAGGACACAATCAACCACATGCAAAGCTCAAACAATATGATGCAAAGATGGTATGCTATGCGGGATGCGATATGTGATGCATATGCAAGATTTGACAAGGAATGAATGAACCTAGTCTCAACTTCGAAATCCAAGTGTTCCACTGGAAAGGTGAGATGAAATCGCTTGAAAACGATATAAAGATCACCGGAATCGGAGTTACGGTTTGGAAATGGCAAGCAATTCAAATATGACCACGGTCTGCGATTTACAGCAAGTAGCCATCTAAATGCAACAATATGAACATGCTACAGCACGCAAACATGGCATCAAAATACATGGCAGGAATCCATTCATGATGCTTAACAAAAGATGAACACTGAGCTACGGCCAATTCATCCATTAACAGGTTCAAACAAGCATGGCAAAAATGCATTTGGCAGACAAATTTCAGACTTAGTGAAATTAACACTTGTCTGGAATTTCAGATCAGGTAGCCCACTTTGAAGCATGAAAACTATATGCTACAGGACCTGAACATGGCAATTTAAAGCATTGCATGGAGCTACTCAAAGAGCTTAACAAAAGTCCCTTAGTGACCTTGAGCCAAAAGAGATCAGAAAATACAATTGCAAGCATGTGAACATGGCAAAAACATAATCAGATTACAGACTTAGAGAAAAACTGGAGCATGCAAATCAGATATCAAGTAGGCATGTTTACGAGCTCGATGCACTCACTACAGAGCATGCCATGACAATCTAAGCATACACCCATCAAGAATACACATTATACAAGCTAGACATGGCAAGAACAATAACATAGCATGCACGGATCAACTACAACATCCTCGGCAAAATCGCTAACAAGTAGACAATCTGCCCAGATTCACAAAATAGCAAAAGTAGAGCTCGATTGACTCAAGCTAGGGTGCTCCATAATTACAAACAAAGACAAACACTTGGGGCTCCGGCGGCGGACGGCAATGGCGGGCGGCGGCGCCGGCCGGCGAGGTGACTCGGCCACGGAGAAGACGAGGCGCGGGGCGCGCGCGGTGCTACCGGGCCGAGAGGGCCCCGCCTGGGCCCGGGCGGGCCAGCGCGGCGGCGCGGCGGCGCGCAGTGGCGATGTGGGCGCGAGGCGCGGCGTATGGGCGGCTGCCACATGGCGGCGGACACGGCGGGCGGCCACGTCCGTCGGTGGGAAGATGTCCGGTGGGTGAGGGGAGAGAGGGGGCTAGGGTTTGCGCGAGGATTTTGGGGGAGGACCTATTTATAGGCATAGGAGGAGCTAGGAGAGTCCAAATGAGGTGCGGTTTTCGGCCACGCGATCGTGATCGAACGCTCGAGATGATGGAGAGGGTTTTGGAGGGTTTTGGGCCAAATTGGAGGGGTGTTGGGCTGCAACACACACGAGGCCTTCTCGGTCCCTCGGTTAACCGTTGGAGCATCAAACGAAGTCCAAATGGTACGAAACTTGACAGGCGGTCTACCGATAGTAAACCAAGGCCGCTTGGCAAGTCTCGGTCCAAGCCGGAAATGTTTAATCCCCACACACAAGAGAAAGATAGAAATGACCACCGGAGGAGAACGGAGCGCCGGAATGCAAAACGGACAACGGGAAAATGCTCAAATGCATTAGACGAACACGTATGCAAATGCTATGCACATGATGACATGATATGAGATGCATGACAACGACAACAACAGACGGAGACGAAAACCCGAACCCGAGGAAATAAAACAACTTAACGCCGGAAACGGCAAGAGTTGGATTACATATTAGGTAAATCACATCCGGGGTGTTACAACACTCCACCACTACGAAAGGATCTTGTCCCGAGATCTAGGACTGAAAGAACGCCGGGTACTCAGAACGGAGGTGATCCTCGCGTTCCCAGGTAGCTTCACGGTCGGAATGGTGTGACCACTTGACTTTGAGGAATTTGATTGACTTGTTGCGAGTCTTGCGTTCTGTCTCTTCAAGAATAGCAACGGGGTGCTCACGATAAGAGATATCTTCTTGGAGCTCAATGTCTTCGAAGTTGACGGTGCGATTAGGAGTCTTGAAGCACTTGCGGAGCTGAGAGACATGGAACACGTCATGCACATTTTCAAAGTTTGAAGGAAGCTCGAGTTGATAGGCGAGATCGCCTCTCTTGCTGACGATCTTGAAAGGTCCCACGTATCTAGGGGCAAGCTTCCCTTTGATACCGAAGCGACGAGTACCTTTAATTGGAGAGACGCGGAGGTAAACATGATCTCCGATCTCGAAAGCCAAATCACGATGCTTACTATCATAGTAGCTCTTCTGGCGTGATTGGGCTGCTTTGAGGTTATCTCGAATGACTTTACACATTTCCTCTGCCTCTGTGATTAAGTCATTGCCGAGAAGCTGACGTTCACCGGTTTCAGACCAGTTGAGAGGGGTACGGCACTTCCTGCCATACAGAATTTCAAATGGGGCCTTGCCCAAACTTGCTTGAAAACTGTTGTTGTAGGAGAATTCAGCATATGGAAGACAATCCTCCCACTTCATGCCGAAGGAGATCACACAAGCCCTGAGCATATCTTCCAGAATCTGGTTGACACGCTTGACTTGACCGCTAGTTTGAGGATGGAAAGCTGTACTGAAGCGGATGTTGGTGCCCATGGCCTTCTGAAAAGAATCCCAAAACTTGGAGGTAAAGATGCTGCCACGGTCTGAAGAGATCACTTGTGGAATACCGTGCAGAGAGACAATCCGAGAGGTATAAAGCTCCGCCAATTGAGCTGTCGTGATTGACTCTTTGATAGGCAGAAAGTGAGCCACTTTAGTGAGTTTGTCGATGACAACGAATATAGCATCATTGCCACGCTTGGACTTTGGAAACCCAGTCACGAAGTCCATCTCAATGTGGTCAAACTTCCATTCTGGAATGGCAAGAGGTTGGAGGAGACCCGCTGGCCTTTGGTGTTCTGCCTTCACTCTTCTGCAGACATCACATTCATTCACGAACTGAGCAATCTCGCGCTTCATTCGAGTCCACCAATAAGCCTGCTTGAGGTCCTGATACATCTTCGTGCTCCCAGGGTGGATGGAGAGGAGAGAATTGTGAGCCTCGTTCATGATAACCTTACGAAGATCACCTTTGGGCACAACAATACGATCCTCGAAGAAGAGAGTATCCTTGTCATCAAGGCGGTAGCACTTGTACTTGGGTTGACTCTTGGCAATCCCAATCTTTACCTTTTTCACCATAGCATTAAGAAGCTGGGCTTGGCGAATCTGGTCTTCCAAGGTAGGAGAGACTTGAAGGTTGACGAGGAAACCTTGAGGAACAACTTGCAGATTGAGTTTGCGGAAAGCTTCACAAAGCTCGGGTTGATAAGACTTGAGAATCAGACTGTTACAATAAGCCTTCCTGCTCAACACGTCAGCAATCACATTGGCCTTGCCTGGAGTATACTCGATACTCGGATTATACTCTTGAATCATTTCGACCCATCGAGTCTGCCTGAGGTTGAGATTAGGCTGAGTGAAGATGTACTTGAGACTCTTGTGGTCAGTGAAGATGTCCACTTTTCTTCCCAATAAGAGATGTCTCCAAGTCAAAAGAGTATGCACAACTGCCGCCAACTCGAGGTCATGAGTGGGGTAGTTCTTCTCATTGGGCTTCAACTGGCGAGAGGTATAAGCCACAACTTTCTTCTCTTGCATCAACACTGCGCCGAGACCTTGGAGAGAGGCATCGTAAAAGACCTCGTACGGTTTGGATTCATCAGACGGAGTCAGAACTGGAGCAGTGACCAATTTCTCTTTCAAAGTGTTGAAAGAAATGTCACACTCCGGAGACTACGCGTGCCACAACACATTCACACATGCATCAGGACCCGGTGCGAGATTATGATAAGAAAATCATTTAAAAGTTGTCCAAATCTAGTGAAGTATCAATTACTTATGATTTTTACCAAGTGTAAGGACCTATATGCAAAATTACATGATGTTACATTTTAACATACTCAAAAGTAAAAACAAACTCATAATCTATGGAAAATTCTGCCCCACATCCATATATAATTTGTGTATGTTTAAGTTTATATAAATTAGATTTAAATTAATCAAATCTAAGGTTTAATAAAAATGAAAAATGAGAAATAAAAACATGTAATATATACGCCGACGGTATCCCCGTCGGCATAGAGAGCCCACGTGTTTTTTGCTGAATAAAAAAAGGTTTACAAGCTATGCCGACGGCCTTCGTCGAGGCCGTCGGCATAGTGATGACGGCGTCAACCCCCCGTCTGGACCTGGGTCGGCGGACCCACCTGTGTGCCGACGACGGCTCTATGTCGACGGCCCCCGTCGGCATAGTGGAAGATATGCCGACGGCCTTCCTACGCCGACGGCCCCCGTCGGCATATATGGAGGTTTGCCGATGGCTTTAGTACGCCTACGGCATTTTCTCGGCCGTCGGCATACCATGATCTATGCCGACGAGGGCCGTCGGCATAGAAAAGGCCGTCGGCAGCGGCCGTTATTCTGGTAGTGCCGGTGTTGAGCACGAATTCATGGTCAGCGCTGTCCAAGCAAGCTCAGAAGCGAGGTGAGCTGCATAGGAGTACACGAGCTCAAGCACGTTCGGGGTTCATACCCGTCATCGGCGGCGGCCACTGGGAGCTCAAGCACGTCTGAGGCATGGCCATCAGCAGTGCCATGTGCATGCTCCTGGCACTCTCCCTGGAGCGGGCCTAGACTACGGAGCAAGCGCTCAGCCGTCTCATGTCCGTGGATGTTTGAGAGGTTGGATTTGATGTATTCAGCTATAGATGTTCTTAGATGCTCCCACCTTCCATGATACCAATTCAAAAAATTCAAATTTAAATGTTTCAAAAAATTCTGAGAAACATCATAGATGTTCACAAAATATGTGTCTACAAAGCCTAAACCCTTCAGATCCAAATTCAGTATATGCATTGAGAAGCAAAGACAATGTTTGTCCTTTTTTTTTCTCAATGTGTATATCGTCGTCGCATATGTGAAGCCTCCTCGTCCTCCTTTGGTATTATTACTAATTTTGACCCTAACAGTCTCAGGTACAACCTTGCTGAAATATATTGACGACTTGGCATTATTGATTCTATGTCCTGTTGCTTGGCAATAAATATTCAAAACATGGTTCACCTCGGCGGCTCGCTCGCCATTTGCTTTAGAAAACAGCAGGCTATCATCTGTGAATAATAAGTGGTTTACCGACGGCCATGAGTATGAATTAAGCCGAGCTATTGAGCCTTCAAGGTATCTGGGCTGCTATGGTAAAATTAACGTGGAAGCGCAGAGGCAGGTATCTAATGCGCTGCTGTTTGATTAGTACCACCTCGCCCGTGCAAGCAACACGGTCAGTTGAGAAAGCTATAAGAAGAGGCGGAGGGCAACCTTCAGAAGCATACCTTTCTCGGCCTTTTGGCTAAGATCAAATGTAATATCTATTTTTATTAGTCTAATATCTGATATATGGGCCATGTGCCCACAATGGTATTAAATTTATTTTTTATGGGGGAGGGTCTACAATAATGGCTTGCCATTGATACCCTCATGTGTCGTCTGGACATTGCACTACTGCTCAGGCTAGGTGCACCCCAACCAATACAAGTACACAATTTATATAGTCTTCTATAAACAAATAAATTTTAATTTTAATTGGTTATATCAATCACTTCGAAGGGGAGCCTTGGCGCAGTTGTAAAGCTGTTGCCTTGTGACCATGAGGTCACGGGTTCAAGTCCTGGAAACAGCCTCTTGCAGAAATGTAGGGAAAGGCTGCGTACAATAGACCCAAAGTGGTCAGGTCCTTCCCTAGACCCTGCGCAAGCGGGAGCTACATGCACTGGGGTTATATCAATCACTTCAATTCCTTAAATCTGTTTCTTGATGCCAGGTGCAACAGAAGACAAGTATGATTCAACTACCTTTTCACTTGGGAGCATTGTCTGAATAGATTTCCCTATGAATGTCTGAGATTGTTTTCCTATACTGATTGATCAAATGCTATACCCTTTCAATGGATGCCTTGCACATGATTTGGTTAATTACAAGACTATTTTACTTCAGCCATTTTGAACAGAATCAAGCACACCACTGCACATTCTTAGTCTCATGGTGCCCGCCAGAGCAATAGATACACTTTCATGGTTGTACAATATGATGCCAGGTGACTCATACAATAGCAAAGGTTATGTGTATTTCAAATTTGGATCTGAAATTTTCAAGGATTGTAGACATGGATCTTGTGAACAACCACATCTTTTTTGGAATTTTTAAAACCTTTTAAATTTGAGTTTTGTGAGATGGGAACATTGCAGCACCTAAGCCATAAGAGCTACAGCAAGGTCCACGACATGTGCCAGCCTCTGGCGAAGAGAGAAATGTAACCAGGGAGACACCGGCTGGTGTTCTTCGCCAAATTCCAGCACATGTACTACACAATTAAGTGAACAACATACACACATACGACATATAAGCATATAGACACAGCAGAAGCCAGAGCTGCTGCAGTTCTGCGGTAAACTTTTTTTGTTCCATAATGTATGAATGGAGTCCGTGTAGATGATTCGTCGGGCAAGGCAGGCATGCACCAGCCTCTTCCCCCTAAAATTTGCTAAGGATAGCAGAATTTCTAACTTGCAAAGCTTTTTGCTCTTCTATGTTATGTACCTGGCCTCTGATAAAGCTCCCCCTCCAGCAATACATTGCTGGCAACAATTAATCATCACCACCTCCTCCATCGTCAGCCTCCATGGCGTCATAATCATCTCCATCCGCTTGATGGTCCCCAGCATCGTCTGCGTCCATCACTTCTGGCCTTGCAACCACTTCATTGATGGCTTCTACTGCCTGTGATATCCTCGCGTCTGGAACAGGTCTTTCCACCTTCATGGATTTGAAACTATCCTCGGTGAAGAACGCAGTGAATGGCTTTGGCACCTGCAAGATGATCATGGTTAGTTACATTCACCAAATGTTGTTTTTCTACACAAGCTTCAAAAGAAAGACAGTAGCCATCTCACCTTGAAATAACGGTTTCGCTCTTTGGCACTCTCAACAAGGTTGGTCCAGTGTTTATCTTTCTTCAATGTTGAAGCGGAACCTATTACCTGCATTACACGCTAATTTGTTATTTGGGTATTTACCAACAACGAATGATAGTTTACACAAATAAGCCAACTCCTGATTCCTAGTGAGATGTAGAATGGGTAGTACATCAAATCGAGTTATACATCGCACAGCTTGTTCTTCTAAAAAAGGAACTCAGGCACTATATAACCTCCATACTGTCACACCGCTTAATCCATGAACAAACATGTAGGGTTGTAAATCCAATACAATTAAAACTCGTTTCTTTCTACCAGTGTGTATGCAATGTGCATCATAAAAAAAGACAACATTGATGTTTGGATAAAGATCACTTACTAGTACAGCAGATCTAGCTCTGGTGATGGCAACATTCATTCGCCGAAAATCAGAAACAAACCCAATATTTTGCTCCTTATTGCATCGAACACATGAGAAAATGACAAGTTCCTTTTCACGGCCCTACATGTGAGCAACAAGATGCCATATTACAATCACTGCAACCCACTACGTTACATAGAGAAAATCTGCAATGCATGTTAATAAACTAGTTACCTGGAATCCATCAACGCTGTTTACATCTATAACTTCCTTTGATTGGTCGCCAAAGGTCGACCGGAAATGGTCCTTCAGGAGTTTCACCTGACCCCTGTATGGTGATATAACAGCTACTTGAGAACTAGATTTGAGTTCTGGATAGCGCATGGCCAATTGGTGATATAGGAGGGTTATGAATTCCACTTCATCCTCGTTCACCGTCGAACCACTTCCAGACAGCTGAGATTCAACCAAAGAAGCAAAATGGTCCGAAGCAGCTGTAGGAATGCCATGGACGTTTTTTGTTGAGCCCTTCCCCGTCTTCTAGGATGCCTTCATAGAATTCTTTTGAAGGGAATACACTAATCTGTTTATTGAATGTATTAGTAATAATCCCCACTAAAGTTTGCGGCACCGACAGGGTTTGCGTCATCCAAAGGATTCACACTCCATTACATTTGCTTCCCCCGGAGAAGATAACTGATAATCCCCACTAAAGTTTGGTGGAGTAGAGTACTATTTTGAGTTCGTACTGCTCCATTAGAAAGGCGGTTCCAGCTAATCCCGCCGCCCCCATATCAAGCAAGTGAGTCAAGCAAGTGAGATACCTTTTCATGATTGCCCGTTATTGCTTCTGTAAGATTCTGCTGTTGGGAATTGGCAGAGATATCTAATTCGTACTGGTATTGCAGTATGGATAGACTAGATAAAAAGAAAATATCAAAGCACTTCACTAAGTCAAAGTAGTCCATTTTGATTGACACGCTTTCCAGGACAAGAAGCTCTTTTGTGGGTGAGTACCTTTTAACTTGCTTTGAAAGTTCAAACTCATTACTTTCTGGTAAGAGTCAATTACACCATCGGTGATTAAACTTAATGAGAAAAGTCACTTTCAGAGCTAAAACTTGCAGAACAGGTGTCAGAATTATATTAAAGGTTGCTCGCATTTTTATTTCTCTATTTATCTTCATTAAACTTTTTTTCTTTATAAACACACAAAAAAGGTTGCCTGGCCGGTCGCCGTCGACAAAAGATCTGCTGTTCCTTGTTTGAGTTACTGATCAGTTCATCTCCGCTTCGTCCACGCTTACTGGATGGAATTACGAAAGAATAAGACTATTAATCAAATTGCAGCAGCAGCAATAGCATGAGAATATACTGGAGCACTATCAAACTCTCAGGTGGGGAGAGTGTGGAGAAAGTGGACGGGCCTCGTGCTGGGTCAAAGATCATGTGGCCTCGTCGCCTTTCGCTTGGATTGTGTGGACGCGAGACCATGTGATATAAAGCCAACGGAACCCAACCGCCGCCGGCCACGGCCGTGTTCTTTTAGGCCCTTCTTTACCGGGCAGCCACGAGGGGTGGATTGAGCTGGTTCGAATGGGCAATCTAGCATGCAAACAAAACCTAAGACAGCAACGTGAGGTATGTGGTGACCAAGCCAATAGAGTAGAAAGCTATCAGCTTTGCATTCAGTGCAGTGTTCAACGCTGTAAAAATGCCGTGAAATGCCAAACCGTAGAACTAAAAGTTATCGGTTTATCATGCTGAGTTGTACCCAGCGAGGATCCAAAAAGATTTTGCTAGGTTGTGCTACAAATGAAACACATTATCCAGCTGTGGACGCGTCCGTGGACATAGATATGGGAGACGGCTATCCAACACTGATATGAAAGCTTCGTCTTCATGTATTATTGGTTGAAGTTAAATGCAAAAGGAGTAGCGACCAAGATGACGAAGAGATTCAAGGACATATTGGTGAAGAAGTAGGAGGGATGTGTCAAGCACTATGACATGAAGGAGGAAAAAGATGAAGAGGTTTAACATCTTGATGATCACAACTAAGAAGAAGATCAACCCCGCCCGAAGACAGGTCGGTCCTGTGTTGCGATAAAGACGGACCGGGAGAGTATAGTATGGTAGCACCGGGTGCTCTATGAGCTGGCCACATCGGTTTCCACCGGATATTCTATGTGTAGTACCGACGCAAGAAAAAAAAGGAAAAAAATAGAAGAAGAGATATATATGATCATGGCTTATTTTGTCTTCGTGGGAGTGCCTATTTTCGCACCAAACATGAGAGATATACGAGTAGGAATGATCGTGCTCTCGCCGGTCAGTGCGTTGCATACGCGTTCGATGATCCTTGGCAAAGAAACCGTCGCCAGCCTCCGAGGCTGGCTCGCACGATGGAGGGGTGGAGGAAAAAGCGAGGCAAAAGGGGGGCGAGGCCTGTTGAGAGACGTGGACGGGTGTGGGTCGCATGCAGTGTCTTGGCTGCAACCTGCTTTGCTTTCCATTAATAAATGCGCTAATACACTTCATGTAGGAAAAAAAAATGCAAATTCACAGCAACATGATGGCCGAACGTTTACCTTTTTGAGGCTATATAAGCCCACGGACCCCTTCTCTACTGAACCCTCATCTCAAACCAAGACCACTCTAACTCAAGCTTATCGTTCGCATCTAGCCTCTGGTTGTAGTCACTCTATCGGGTGCATCTAGTCTCTGGTGGTAGTACATTCAAATTGAGGAAGCAAAGTTAGATATGCTGCTGTCAGGCGGCTTCTCTTGGGTGTACCTTGCTCTGCTGTTGACCTTGCTCACCTTCAACTCCGTCATGGCGGTGTACCAGTCCATCGGCGACGCGGCCATCGTCGCCTTCGTCGCCACCTCCTACGCCGACCTGGTGCTGCTCTTCTGCTGCCTCTGGCTCTACAGCAGAGCGGCGGCGGGATCGGCGTGGCGGAACCGGCTCAAGGCGTCGGTGTGGACTCTCACTACGCTGCTCACCTTCTCCTTCACCTACATGGTCATGGGCACAGCCGGCCTCACCCTCCACGTCGCGCTGCTCGTGTGGTTCATCGCCGCGGCGACGGGGATCGCTGCCTTCTCCGCCTTCTTCGAACAGGGCAGGTATGCCGTGGCGTCTTTACACAGCAAAACTTTAGCCTCGTGGGGGAGTCGCCGTTTTGGCCCACGTGCACGCGCTTTCGTCATGACTGTCACCGGCCGGAGTCGAGGCCTCGCCGCTCACCATATATCTTGTCGGCCTATCGCCTGCTCGCTCTCCGCACTCCGCCGGCGGCCAGTACACCTCCGAGATCGATAGGTAGCTAGGGCAGCGTGCGTGCCGCGGAGCGTCAGTTCCATACCATCTGGCGAATCGCAAGTCCCTCGTCTAACAAGATTTGCTTCCTCAATCGATCGATTCTGAATCGTGTTTCAGGAGCTGGCTTCTCTTACGGCTGCTGCGAGCTAGCCCATGTTACGAAACATGTGAATGGGCCTATGGCTCCTGGTTGTAGCGAGAAAGGCCCAGAAGGCAAGGATAGCGCAGTTCGTTTGTTTCCAACGTTATTTCGCGATTTTCCAGCGTATTTCAACATGTTAAACGATTCTGGCGGCTTGGATAGCTCGCTGGAGTTCATCTAAACGGCGCCGTCGAGCCCGGGCACGTGCCCAGGGTGCCCGTACGGTAAAATCGCCCCTGCTTCCATGCACCATGCATGTCTATGGAATAGTACTGCGTCGCCGCCGTATCCGCCCGCGCTCGGCGTCAAACATTCGACGTGACCGGCCGTGCGGCGCAGCGTGTCAACTTCGATCGACCGCACAGTGCCGCTCGCCGTCCTCGTCCATGCCGCTGTGCCCCGCCGTCGTACGCCCCATGTCCGCCACCCCACGGCGCGCTCTTGTGCTCCTCCAAGCCACCATGCACCATGTGACGTTAGTCCTCACTCATGGACGGTGACATGGCCTTCATAGGCGTCACTTCTGTAGCCATGAAAAGAGTAGCATGCATGTCTTCATGTCCCATATGCATATAGTACTGTATATGTTTGTGTACTGCAAATAAAATGCATTTTCTCTTTTTGTCTGCAGAATCAACCCAGCTCCGGGTGAACCCATGCTGCCGCCACCGGTGTAGCCCAAGCTCTGAATCACTACGGGATATGCTTTTGTGATGCATTCAAACGCATGGAGTTTGCCAAGTTGTGAGCTTACGATGGAGTTCAAGTACTGTCGGGTCGCCCTCGTCTTGTAAATATATTTACCTTGAAAGCATGCATGAGTCCTTCGTAGAACCATTGTCCCTGTCCCTTCTAGGGGTGCGTGCTTAGGGGAGGAGCATCTGTGTGTGTATGTGTGTAGTGGACAATGTAACCGGCAACGAAATAATGAATTGTGTGGTTCAGAAACGAGCGTGTGGTCTCTTATGTCTCTGCAGTCCTTTCCTCTTTTGAATCACACAAGGCGTGACAAAATAAGTATATTCCCCGCGGATTCGCTTAGCGCCTGGGCCTGGCGCTACAAACATATAAGTGATAAAAGTGCCCACTCTAGTTCGCACATGCATGCACTACCCTACGATTTCCAGAACTTTCCGGTGTGCTTTTGGAGGCGCTCCATCTCCAGGAGTTACATAGGGTTGTAGCACCGTCCATGTTCCAGTAAAAATTAATCTGTTTCACTACATTCCAAGACGATGAAGAGGAGATTCCAATTTCACACGTAAGTTTCACTGCAGGCGTCACGTGCTGAGATAAGCTATATGATCGGCTGATAAGGCGATCTACCTATCCCTAGTGCTGCTGACGCCTGCAGGGCAGTGGAAAGATGTGACGAGGATCGGGTCCCACTCTAATTTGATTCTCGGTGGCCATTTCGTGCCGTTGAATCGTGCGTGCCGGTCAGCTTGTGGGGCCAGCAAATATCTTGCCTTGGATTCTCTAGTCGTATACGCAGATTGGTCGATCCCCCGATGAGTGGACACGGCGCTGCTTTCCTTGGCGCCAAATTAATCCTCAGACATTTGGGTCTATGCGGACAGAAAAAACGGTTCAACGCGTTGATCCAAATAAGCACACGTCCGTTTAACGTTCGCATGGTGATCCATTCCTGGCCCAATTTTAAGCTGTATTTACGTCGGCGCGGACACGTGACGGACGCGCGTGCCTACTTCTTTCCTCATGCCTGCAGGTCAATGGCAACCACCACAATTTCCTTTATTTTCCTCAAAACCCTCCCGCCCCACGCCCGCCATGGACGACGCCATCGACCTCGACACTACTGCCGGCCTTGCCTCCCTCGCCTCGTCCGGCACCGGCGCCCCCTCCGGGAAAGAGAAGCCTCGTGCCCCGCGCAAGACCGTCGCCGCGGCCAAGCCAAAGAAGCCGCTGACGCCCACACAACGGGCAAGGGAATCAGCCAAGAGGAAGGACCGGAGGCACGACGCGGGCGCGAGGGATGAGGCCGCCGCGCAGGCCGCCGTCGCCCCCGCCGCGCAGCAGAAGCCAAGACGATGTTCGAGCTCGAGGCGGAGAAGCAATCCAAGATGCTAGAGATCGAAGCCGCCAACGACAAGACCAAGGCGAAAGAAGTGGCTCTCGCGAGCATGATGACTGGATGAAGATCTTGAAGGTGGATTCAACACGTGTCCTCAAGGAAAAGGCCGTGGTTCAAGAAGATGCAGGCCGGCATGCTCAAATTCAATGACGAGTGATCTATGACGGCGAGACTATCAACTGCTCCATATGGTCGAGTCGTGCCTGCCGGTCAGCAAATATCTTCCCCTGGATTCTCTTGTCGTATCCGAAGATTGGGCGGTCAATGGACACGGCGCGTGGTGACACCCCGCTGTTTCCTTGGTGCCAAATTAATCCACACACCATCACGATAACACACCAAATTAATCCAAAGTACACCTAGCTAGAGCGCTCTACAGTACTGCTCTAACCTTTTTCACTATGTAGAAGATAACTTGGGTTCGTACTAGCTACTCCACGATCAGATTATTAGCTGCTACTACTTAATTAGGGAGCCCATCTTCTGGCATCCACTTCCAATGGCCCTTATCATTCCGTGTGAGATTTTCTTTTTCGCCGACGTCTCCCATTTCCATTACCACCGTTCGTAACACGCTCGTTCGTTTAGCCACCTTGATCTTGATGCATCACTTGTCCCTGTTGCTTCACAAAATTCAAACAAACAACAAGCTTTGCTCTCCCGTAGCCTGGCTCCTAGCTAGCTAGAGAAGATCCGACCCACCTGGTGGCCTGGCGGGAAGGAGCGTGACAATGCTACTGCCTATGGCGTGCCTGAAGAGAAAAGGTGGCCGCTTGGGGCTTCAGCCGGCAATAGAGAAGTGCCCACACTATAGTAAAACCCTGAAAAGGACAGACCAAAGTGTGTTTTTGGAAAGTTCGACAGAGCAAAGTCTAGCTAACCAACATATACAAAAGTGTAAAGAACGAACGCTTCACCAGGATTTTGGGTCTTCAGTCGGCAATAAAAACATGCATGGTCATTTCTCAGCTACAAAAACGATATCACGTCTCAATACCTCACCCGTCGCTCATCCTTGCTTGATATGATAAAAATAGTAATAATCAAACAAAAGCACGTCTGCTGAAATATCGCCAAGCCCGCGGACAGCACCCGACCGGCGACCTCGTTTGCATCCATAACCCTTACTTTAGAAACATCAAATACATATAAACACATGCACGTCGATCATTGCAGCCAAGCAATGAGTAGCGCACACAAATACAAATTATTCGTATCTCAAACAAGAAATCCAAATGTTGCCCATCGTTATGGAGCCATCAACTACGAATGGCCCTGCCACATATGGCACCTCTTTGCCGGGTGCCATAAGCGCGGCTCTCGTCATATGTCCCATAAGTGGAGTTTTTGTTTGTTTGCCGAGTACTTTTTGCAGGACACACAGTAACAACTGACGTGTGTCGTGTCCTATTGATTACCGAGAGTCGTACTCGGCTTACATAGCGTTTTCTGTGATCCCGTGTTACAGTACTCGGCAAACATAAAGGAACTCGGTAACCACATTTTTTCCAGTAGCGAATGACATATATGTGCATGGGATATATCAGTTAGCTAGTCTGGCATAGTTTTGCCAGCTTGGTTAGTAGATTATCTATGCGGAAACTAAACAAGAAACTCTGATAACATCTAGCAAGCACGCCCGATGCATCGTACTATATATGTCAGTAAATTCAACCTATGGGCGGCAATCACTAACATGCCAGCCAGCCAATCTATGTACATTTGTTTAAGCTGAAGTGAAGAGCTAGCACCGCATGCAGCTCGGCCAGCCTATATATTCAGTTCAAGACGTACCATAGAGTCAGAGAGGATACATCGCCTGCGCTAAACCCATACAGCTCGCGGTATCTGAATCGAAGGGTCATTGGCCAATCTTTATTAGAAAGTGGAGAGAATTACACATTACAGCATGGACAGTCTAGGAAGTTTAGACTGAACTCAGAGTTCTCATTACAACCCGGCGGAGGATTGTTCTCCTAAAATAGAAACACCCCGGCTATAGCTAAGTTGGCAGATCTACGATGCATTCGGCGGCCCTCCACATGGCCACATCTTCCTGTATCCGCTCCAAGACGCTGATCGGCGAGCATGCCACATGATCAAAAATCCTGGAATTTCTCTCTTTCCATATCCTCCAGTGCAGCAAGATAACCACCGTGTCAAAATTCCTACGTGTGTGCTTGGGTATAGCAACCCTAGCCTGCAACCACCAATCCTGTGTGGAGGCAAAGGTGTTATCCGGAATAAGAAAATCAGCTCCGGTCCAGGATCTGAAGCGCGCCCACACTTGTTGCCTGAAGCAGTAGTGGAGAAACAAGTGGATGCAATCTTCCGGCGCCAAAAGACACAAGGGGCGGGTCCCGTTGGATGGCTAGTTTCTTTTCTCCAGGTTGTCCGCCGTAAGGCATTGACGGTGCACCACAAGCCACATGAAAAATTTGCCACGTGGAGGGGCCTTGGACTTCAAAATGGGCTTGTAGCAGGCAAAGCGGACGTTACCCAGGAAGAACATGCGGTAGGCACTTCGGACAGAAAACTACCGGTTATCCATCAGGAGCCACCACGGCGTGTTCCTCACCTCCGGATGTAAGGTAGTAGCATGCGTGAGATCCTGGACCATGAGGTACTGGGCGATGGAAGGGAGAGAGAGCCCGCCTGCAATGTCTCGTACCCAGGCCTGACCGGTCAGCGCCTCCTTTACTGACCGCCCCCGGTCCTTGACATAGGAGAAGAGTTGTGGTGAAGTTTCAGCAATTGAACAGCCGTTGTCCAACCACTTCTCTGTCCAGAACCTGGCTTCCTCGCCCAACCCAAGCATGATGCGGCAGGCTGCGTTGAAGATTGTTTGAACCTCCTTCTCTGTGGTATCAGGAAATCCATGCCACGGCCTCTCCTCCACGCTCCATCCTAGCCAAGGCCATCTACAGCGTAGAGCAAAACCAAACCATTTAAGGTTTATGAACCCAATCCTCTGAACTCCCGCGTCATACACACCCTGGTCCAAGGCATAAGGCGGTGGCCTCCACATATCTCCTCCTCCCCCTTCCACATAAACCCTCGGCAACGGCGATTGATAGTCTTGATCGCCCACGCCGGCAGTGGGAGCGCTGCCATGAGGTGCATGGGAAGTGCCATGAGGACCGATGTAGTGAGTGTGAGCCAGCCTGCCACTGCCAGCATCTTTGGTTTCCAACCCTTCATCTTGTTTGACAGTTTATCAATCAAGGGAAGTAAGTCCTGCCGCTTCAGCCTGTATATTGATAGAGGTATACCGAGATATAGGATGGGAAAAGCTTGTTGCCTGCACTGGAAGTGTCCTGCTACCTCTGCAGCCTGCACCTCATCACATTGTATGCTAGTGATGGTGTTCTTGTGCATATTGATCCGTAGGCCAGATGCCTCTCCGAAAAGTTGCAGTAAAAGTTGATATGAGCAGTAGATCATTACGCTCTGGCTTGAAGAACAAAACCGCATCATCGGCAAAGATAGATGCGCGTGGCACCCCCTGTCGCAGCCGAGATCGGAGAGAAGATGGCGCTATCTTGCCCATTCCAGCATGCCGTGAATGGAGTCCATGGCCAGAATGAATAAAGCCGGAGAAATGCGGTCGCCCTGGCGGACACCCTGGCCTAGGGCGAAGGGTGTACAGAGCTCGCCGTTGATGAGAACGGAGGTGGATGCTGTGGATAGCAGCCCGCATATCCAGGAGCGACATTTCCTACCGAATCCCCTAGCAGTCAGGACCTCCAGCAGAAATTCCCAGGATAGTGTATCGAAGGCCTTGGATATGTCAATTTTCACCGAAGAGCAGCGCCGTCGGTGCAGAAACCTCGCTTTGTTCCTCACAAACTTGAAGTTCTCATGGATATTGCGGCTGGTCACAAATGCACTTTGGGCCTTCGAAATCAGACTTGGCAGAAGCGGATCCAGACAGGTAGCAAGAACCTTAGCAAAGATCTTGGTTGTCCCATGAATCAGATTGGTGGGTCTAAAGTCACAAATCTCCAGCGAGTTAGCTTTCTTGGGCAGGAGAGTGAGGATCGAGGTGTTGAGTCCCCCAAAGGAATAGAAATGGCCGTCATGCAGAGCCTTCATCACCGCCATCAGATCATTGGCTATAATGTCCCAGCACGATTTGAAGAACAATCCTGAAAAGCCGTCCGGCCCTGGTACCCTGTCAGGAGGCATGTCCATGACTACACGTTTCACCTCGTCGACCGTGAACTCTGATTCAAGTCCCTGGGCCAGCTCGGGTGTCAGCATTCTCAAGCCCAGTTCTTCCAGGCGCAAGCAGGCTCTTGTACTGTTCTGATCCGGGGAACCCATCAGACTGCTAAAGCAGTCTCTGACCATGCTCAATTTGTCTTCCATGGCCGTGGCCGTTCTATCCCCATGCTTGAGGTACGGTATGAGGTGTTTCCGGCGACGCCCATTGGCCTTAATATGAAAATACTTGGAGTTAGCGTCCCCTTCCCGAAGATCCCGGACCCTGGTTCTCTGCCGCAGCCGGACCCGCTCGAGGGACGCAAACGCCAGGCACTTACCTCTCAGGAAAGCACGCAACTTATTTTCATCGCTGGAAAGAGGTTTTCGTTCTTGTGCGCTATCAAGGCGTAAGATCACTTTGCTGGCCACCTGAAACTGGAGGCTAAGATGGCTCATGCTCCTCTGGCCCCAACTGTGTAGGGCTTTTGCAGTGCGATGCAGCTTAATGTTGAAGATTATCATGGGGGCACTCCCCTGTACCTCTTGCATCCACGCCTCCTTGACCGTATCCATGAAACCAGGCAACTTGCACCGGTAGTTCTCAAAATGAAACGGGTAAGCCTGTGGTCTTGTGGACGAACATGTGATTAGTGGAGGGGTGTGATCTGAGATGTTGGAGCTGCTCCACTGTGCTGTGGAGCCGGCGATGGAGCACATCAAGAGCGATAGGCCGGAGCTGACCATCGAGACGCTGCTGGTGGGCACCTACCCAGGCGGACCACGTCCTCATCTTGTTCAACCAGGAGGAGCTCATCCGTCGCGTCGTGGTCATCCCCTACGTCGGCTAGCCAGCTAGTCGGTCTATACTCTGAAACATGTGGTGGTGATCATCTGATCTGATCCTATAGTTATGTAAATAAAATAAATGTGCTTCCTCCATATATAGGTCACACACAAACCAAATAAATGTACCGTCTTCATGTATGGGTTTTATACATGAAACTTCAAATAATATGGGACTGTCTATTCATCAGGTACCCGAAAAAAATAGTCGTCAGTCTAAAATGTAAGGTGGCGGATCATCATCCAAGAGCCAAGAATCAATGGGTCGCCCTCCAACCTAGCCTAACCTCGGGGGCCCCGCCACCCACGCGGTTGGCGGTCGCGGGACCGTCGCCTTACCCTCCCCTTGCCGCAGGCTACCATTGCCATCCCTCTAAGCCCCCCTCCGCCCTCGATAAACTGTTCTGACATTGGCAACGCCCGCACTTGCACCCTTCAACCTGCTTCCTCGCCTCCGTCTGGGATGCTGCTGCAAGCGGTCTGCCTCATTCAGAAATAGACTGGCGTGTGCAAAGAGTCAATCCCCAAAGACAGCATTGCAGTTGGCAGGGCGAAACCTTCCACGCCTTTCTGCACCTTGGTGAGACACCGATGTCTTCAGTTTTGCGTTGGACATTATTACATGCATGTAGACTAGATCTTTTCAGATTAGAGCATGCTCTCAAATAATGGTTTCCACTTTCAGTGAGATTTCAATGAAATTCAATAGTTCAGTGGACTCTAGAATATTTACCTTTTGGCCAAAATAGTTCAGCAATTCTGGTAGAACATAGGATTTCAAATATATTCCAAAATTTTAAATACAGACTTAATTCAAGTGAATATTTCGGCCTTTTGGCCGAAATGCAAACCAAAATTACTAAAATTCACTGAATTTTGGCGATTTCGGTTGCTGTTGAAATTTCTCTAAAACTGAAATTGAAAACCTTGCTCTCGATCAATGATTTAAAAACTAAAAGATTGGCACTACATCTTTTCACACTACCGCATTTCTCTATATTCTGCTCTGCATTTTCTTCATATAATTAATTTTTTGTTGGCCCCATAATTAAGCACTCTTTGAAGATTCTAAATTTCAAACTTATTTCAAAAATTTCTTTTAGTTATATATATATATATATATATATATATATATTAATAAATGTCCTGATATAAATATGGTAGACAAATTTCATACCAATTCGGTCATGGTTTAATTGCATTTCAACAAACAGTTTCAGAAGCATCACAAATACATTCCACGCACTATATCTCAGAAATACTAATGACATTTCATCTAATTATTTAAAATGTATTCCAAAAAATGGGACCATGTCAAAACAGTTTCAGTGCTATTCCGAACATTTTAGTCATGTTCATTGAATATTTGAGACATTTCACACAGCTATTTCTGATTTTTTTTGTCATTTCTGTGCAATTTAACCAATCTGTGAAATTTCACAACCATTAGAAATAAAACCAAGCTACATAGAAATTGCACACAATAATTTTAGACATTTGTGAAATTTCACAACCATTTTAGAGCAATTAAGAGTGCATTTCACACTAGTTTCAAATGCAATTCAGAAAAATTACAAATGCATTCTAGTCAAATTTCAGAACAGAACAAGTAAAAATACACTTCAATTGCACAAAGAAGTATTTCAGAACCATTTCACTGCAATATCAAACACAAAAAAGTGCAAACCTATTCTCAATATTTCATAGTCATTGCACATACTACATTTCAGAAATAATTCCACCACAATTACATGTGGGAAATCCACACATATTTCAATTAGGACTACATTCCTTAGTTAGCCATTTCATTGTTCAAATATCATATAACTTTCAAACATATTTCAAATTTTGCATTTCGATTCCATTGGATTCAATTGGTGCTCCGTCGTGGGAGCATTGATGCGATTGCTCGTAATTGTTGAAGCATGTGGCTGATGAAGCTCGGATTCGTTGGATACCACGCTACCACCTTGCTAGCCCTCGCCCCTTATAAAATCGGGACGCGGGCGAGGCTGGTACTGTGAACATGGATGCTAGATCCGAAGCCCGTTTGCATCTTGGATTCAAGATCCCATCCCCGCTTGTGCTCCCACGACCTCGACGGTGTACATAGAGATGGTTGTGACATGCAAAGACGATGACATGCTGGATACGAGGATGGATCCGCCGTTCTAGTGTCGCAGATGATGGCTCTAGCAATGGAGACATTGCGCTCGCCATGCACCTCCAGCCGCATCACCCGACACTGTGTGAAAGGAGGACGACATTGGGGTTGATGCGAGATCGGTCTAAAGGTAGTTGGATCCAAAGATTTTTGGCGATTTGACCGATTTAGCATGACCAATAGTGATGATGGCGTTGAAGGGGTGATTGCCGGGAAGATAGCAATGACGGCCGATGACTGCAGGGTAGGTGACAACTGAATCTCATCTAGAGGATGCGAGCGGTTTGGCATAACCTTTTCATTGTAGTGTTGTCACATGATATATCAACAACTAGCTACAAAGCCAAATTGGTTTCATTAGAACATTTATGTAGACTTGTCAAATTTAAATAAGTTTGACTTGGTAAAAGAACTTAAAATATTTTGATGTTATAGATATTAGAACATTTCTTTAGACTTCATCAAATTTAAATAAGTTTGACTTGGTAAAGAAAACTTCATATAATTACTTGGTCAAAAAAAAACTTCAGCTGGTAGAACATTTCTGTATACGTATGTGTGGTGCCCGATGTATACGTCGGTGCATGAGATATACTCCCTATGTTCCTAAATATAAGTGTTTTTAGACATTTCAAATGAACAACAACATACGGATGTATATAGATATATTTTAAAATGTAGATTCATGCATTTTGCTCCGTATATATTCACTTGTTGAAATCTCTAGAAAGACTTATATTTGGGAACAGAGGGGGTATCAGTTAACTAGGCTGGCACCATTTTGCCAGCTCAATAAGCAGATTAATAACTAGACAAGAAACTCTGGTAACATCAAAGCCTGATGCATCATACTCCCTCTATCCGGAAATACTTGTCATCAATGTATCTAGACGTATTTTAGTTTTAGATATATTATTTTTTATCCATTTTAATGACAAGTATTTTCGAATGGAGGGAGTACTATATATCGTATAGTCCAACAGATGGGCGGATAATCACTAGTATGCCAGCCAGCCAATTTATTAGTATGTATCCATCCTTGAGCTGAAGTGAAGAGCACCGCCACTCGGCCCAGCCTATATATTCAGTCCAAGACGTACCGGATACATAGGCTGTGCTGAGCAGATGCAGCGGTGCGCCGGTGCCTGAAGATGAGCAATCCTGGAAACACATCGTGGCGGATCTGCTCGGCGTGCGTGTGGGCCCGGCGATGATGCAGATCAAGCTCGACAGGCCGGAGCTGTACATCGAGTTGCTGCTGAATGGGGGAAGACCGTGTCTGCGTCTTCTACTACGTCGAGGGGGAAGACCGCCGCGTCGCAGGCATCACCACTGTCGGCTAGCCAGTCAGCTAGTCGATGGATACTCTTGAAAGCTGTGGTGTTCTGATCTGACTGTTATGCGAACCAAATAAAGGTATCGCGCCTTTATATGGCTGTATATATTACTGTACTATATACAGTATGATATATACTTGAAATAATATTCTCTCAACTGTCAGAGTCAATCCGGAAGTCCGTTGCCTATACATACCCGTGTCCGAGACTCGGGGTACGTAGAACATAGTCCATCACTATATAGCAAAGGTGATGTTTTGTGAACCTTTCGCATTCGTTAGAATAATTTGAGGTACACGTCGATTTGTCAAGAACAAACAACCACCCAAGCATGAACATGACACCAAGATATTTTATAGAGATTCATCAACATGGCTACATCCCCAAGGCATGAGCGCTTATCTCCATTTACTAAAACAATACATTACAACCGACATAAACCTGCCAAGGCCAACAAACTATGCTTCAGCTGCTGCGTCACGACCTGGCCGCCCACTCCTATCACGGGTGCTCGATAGTCGATCTGGTGATCTCTGTCTAGCCTATCCACATGTGCATGATGCACACATAATTTAATAGTAATGTGCATTTTTGAAATAAATTAGCAATATTTTAATACACAATGAATATTCTTAAAGTATGCGATAGAAATTTTATGTAAACAAGTGTTTATTATTCTCCTAATACATATACATAGATATAGATATATTTCAAAAATAATTAACTCATTTGATATAATATGTATAACAAGATATTCCCCTTAAGAAATAAAAATAAACAACTTGAAACCGCTTAGGCCAGCGCATCCAGTGGGCAGTACGGCAGGTAGTTGTACATGCGGAAATCGATAGAGTGGTGCAAAACCAATCCGAAAGTACTAAATGGGCTGACACACCACCAGTAATTTGATGTTAAATTTTTTTATGTCCACAACGTTGTGATTCAAATTTATTCTTAGTTTAAAGTTAAATCTGAAACTTTGAATGTATGGATTTGAGATGTTGTTCAGTTATGCAGCACTAAAACAAGACAATTTGGAAATATGTTGATGCAAAAGGTGGATTTTATATATTAAAAAAGACACGACTAACATCCTACCAGTCGGACTTTAAGGAACATATCCGCACGATCGAGTCAATCTCCTTCGATCCACTTCTCCCGCTTTGTTCCCCTCCCCTTCTCCCGTTTTTTTTTTCTGGCGTGGTAAAAAAAAGGACATATGAGGTGGGACTTGAACCAACTACCTATAGTTCTCCATAGTTGTTCATAACCAGCTGACCTAGCTTAAATTCTAGCTACAATGAGGTTGGATAATATTTATACATGTACGCGACGCGACCATGAGAAACCACTTTCTTTCTTTTCTTTTTTACCGATTTCTTCTTCCCTTTTGTTTTGTTTTTCTAGATAGTCAGCTGCTTTGTTAGTATATACAACGTAGTGGTAACTTTTTTTTCTAAAGTACATTATGGCAACTTTAACCTAAAAAAAGTTGTTGACATACCTCGGTAATTTATGTGTAATAACATGATAATTTTTGCACCATAGACCTGGTAATTATGTGCAACACATACCTGACAACTTGATAATTTTTATCCTGGGTCAAAATTATCACCGTGTTTGTGCAAGAGTTATCAGGTTTATGGTGTGTAAATTATCATGTTATTCACGTAGAAGCTGTAGGGGATGTCTTCAACTTTTTCTACTGGGTCAAAGTTATCACCGTGTTTGTGCATATATGAGTTATCAGGTTTATGGTGTGTAAATTATCATGCTATTTAGCAGAAGCTGTAAGGGATGTCTTCAACTTTTTCTACTGGGTCAAAGTTATCACTGTGTTTGTGCATGAGTTATCAGGTTTATGATGTGTAAATTATCATGCTATTTATGCATAAGTTATTGAAGGGTGTATTATCCCACATGTAGCCCGTTAACTACAAAAATTAACCATGTTGATAACTATATTACATATAGCCCGATAATTGCATAGTAACCAGGTTGGTAACTATAATACATCTAGTCCGATAACTACAAAATAACCTTATTGGTTACTATTACAGATAGTAACTATGTTGTGAGATGGTGCATCTTGGCAATCTTCAAAATTTTGGTCCAGGAGAGGACGGCCGGTGGACACTCCCAATCTACTCAAGTCCTCCCAAATCAAGTACAAGCTGAAGCATTGTTTTCAGAATTGATTTAACATTGTTTTCCTTGATCTAAGATTGTTTCTTACGAATCCTCATCATCTCCTGATTACATAAAAATAAAAAATAAAAATGTCCTGAGTCAAAGTAACCGTGGTATTTGTATGTAGTTTGTTATGACTACGTCAATTAAATTACCATGCGATTTACATCGAAATTATCGAGGGTATCTTTCAGCAATTTTGCCCCCTCGCCAAAGTTATGAGGATCGAGGCACATCAGTTATTAGATCCGCGGTGTGTGAGTTATCTTGCTAATCACACATCAGTTACTGGGGAATACTTCATCACCCCCCCGCCCCATCGCCAAAGTTATCAGGACCGAGGCACATAATTTATCAGATATGCGGTGTGTGAGTTATCATGTTATTCACACAACAGTTACCAGGGGATAATTCATCACCCCCCCCCCCCCCCCCGGCCACAGTTATCAGGACCGAGGCACATAACTTATCAGATATGCGGTGTGTGATAGTGTGATACTTATCATGCTATTCGTACAACAGTTATCGGGGGGATACTTCACCCCCCCCCCCCCCCCCCGCGGCCAAAGTTATCAGGACTGAGGCACCTAAGTTATCAGATCTATGGTGTGTGAGTTATCATGCTATTCACACAACAGTTACCAAGGGATACTTCATCACCCCCCCCCCCCTTGGCCAAAGTTATCAGGGCCGAGGCACATAAGTTATCAGATCTGTGGTGTGTGAGTTATCATGCTATTCACGCAACAATTACCGAGGGATACTTCATCACCCCCCCACCCCCCCCCCCCCGCGCCGCCAAAATTGTAAGACTGAGGTACATAAGTGTTCTCAGGGCGTCTCAAACTATAACATACAAAAAAGATTGAAATTAATCTATAAGTATACACTAGTAGAAAACAAGGCATTAATCCCGGTTCCTAAGGGCCTTTAGTCCTGATTGCAGTTCTGCAACCGAGAGTAAACAATCGGCACTAAGGGCCCCACTTTTAGTCCCGGTTGTGTTATGAACCGGGACTAAAGGAGCTTCACGTGGCCGTTGTGGGGCACCCAGGTAGGAGGACCTTTAGTCTCGTTAATAACATCGACCGGGACTAAAAGGCAGCCACGCGTCAGCAGCTGCCAGGCATTGGGTTTTTTTTTTGTTTTTTAAGGAGGGGTTTAGGGTTTTGGAGGATTTAGGGGTTTCATACTGAATGTTTGGAAATTAGTTGATGTTATCGTGTTGTTTGTATGTAAGTTATCAGCTCTCTTGTGTATGTATTATCATGCTACTTACACACAAGCTATCGTGGTATGTTGTCCAACAAGTTTTTTTTCGTTAAAAATTATCAAGGTGTTTGTATGTGAGTTATCAGCTCTGTTATTTATATATTACCATGCATGCTACATACACACAAGTTATCAAGATATGTTTTTAACAACTTTTTTCCTTTTCAAAAGGTTATCATGATATTTGTATGTGAGCTATCAGCTCTATTATGCGTATATTATCATAATATTTTATAGAAATTGTCAAGATATGTTTTCAAATAATTTTCATCCCAGGGTGAAAAGTTACCGGGTGTGTTTCAAAAACTTTTCCCTGGTTAAAAATTACCATTGATTTTTTTGTGGGTGTAAAATTACCTCATAGAAATCTCCACCATGAGTGAAAAAAATACCTCATAAAAATCCCCACTTGTAAATGGCATGGCTCGGAGAAAGTAGAAATTTTCCTTGATCATTACATAAGTACAAAAATAACCTAGCCCATACCTAATCAAAACATGGAGTCGGTCCAGATGGTTACTTAGTGGAATCTTAAAGGTAAACGTTTCACACCGGCGGACCCGCGGAAGCTTCGGCCGGTCCAATCCACGCGCGCACGCACGACCCATTCGCGAGCAACCACGTGGCGTGGTGGACCCGAGTTGACTAATCCTCTTGCGTTATCCCTTCTTCTCTTTCAGGCCGCTCGCTCTTATCCCCTTTTCTCGTATATTTTTTTCTTCGAGCTCGCACGCCTCCGCCTGCACATCCTCCTGGCCATGGCCAGCCTTTATTCTTCTTCCTCACAGCGTCCCTCCACGCCATGGTCATGCGCCACCTACCCCCTCGTCCTCATGGCGCACTCCTAGGTCCCCAACTCCCTGCCCGTGCTACTACGGCCATTGGCGCGTGCTACAACCAGCAACGGAAAAAGCTACAACCGTTTGATTCAAAAGTTTCAACCCGCGGTATATTAAGCTTCAACCGGATACCACGCACAGAAAAAAGCTACAATCGTTCATACGAAAGCTTCAACTGTAGTTTGAAAAAGCTTCAACCAGCGACGGCTGGAGGTGGAAGAAGATGACAAAATGTAGCAGTTTTGCTACATGCTTCAACTGGCATAGATTTTGCTACAACCGGCATATCATTTTGCTACAACTAGGGTCACGTTTTGCTACAACATATAGCCGGCGTCGTGGTTTTGCTACAACTAGCATCGCTTTTTGATACTACCGGCATAATGTTTTGCTGCATCCAGCACGGCCGAGTTGCGACCCGTGACGGCAACAATGACTTTTTTGTTGCACCCGTCGTAGGTATTTGCTACGTCCGGCAATGGGTTTTGTTACATCTGTTCATTTATGCAAATATTCCTACCTGCAACGGCAAGCTACAACCAGCGCAAACGGCGACGTTTCTTTTTTGCTGCAACCGTGTCTCCATTTTGCTACGACAAACAATGAAAAATGCTACAACGGGCAATTCTATTTGCTGGAACCAGACAATCACCAACGAGGCGGATTGTCTCCATTTTTGCTGCATCCATGGTGTGCGCGGGCGGCGAGGGCGGGATCCATCCATGGCGAGCGTGGGCGATGAAGCTGCATCCATGGCAAGCGCCGGGCGGCAGAGCTGCATCCATGATGAGCGCAGCTCTCTGATGAGCGCGGGCGGCAGAGCTGCATCCATGGCGAGCGCGGATCTGGGGCAAGCGCGGACGGCGCCCACCGGCGACGAGGAACGTCGCGGTGGTGCTTCAAGCTCGGCTATTTTCTCGCGACGATATGGCGTTGTGTCGGCGGCGCTCGGGTCGTTGCAATTTTTCTTTTGGAAAATTGACTCAGGAGGAGGAAAAAGCGAGGGACAGATCTGACGGTCTAATCGCTGCATCGGGCGGCCAGGGCTGGACCGGTCCAACTGTTGGGCCGGTGCGCCGGCGCCTAGCGTCGCCCAATCTTAAAACATGCATCCTCCCAGGTCAAAGGAACGAATCCTACCAGCAGCTCTCTTTTTGGTGACAATGTTGCGATTTTAATGCAACAAAATTAGTGTCGGCAGGTCGTAATCAATCATGATTTAATGCGAGTGAAATTGAAGCCTGCAATTTTAATGCCAGGAAATTAGCGCCGCGAGATCCGGATTAGACTGAAATTGAAGCCGCGAGATTCAATCAGTTGCGATTTTAATACCAGCGAAATTAGGGCCGCGAGATCGGGATCGGACGAAGATCAGATGGTTCAGATCTGTTGCAAAATTATAGTCGGCAGGAAAATAATTTTCTCAATTAAAAAAATAAAAGTTATAAAAAAGACAATAGGTTTTGAGAGTCTGAGTTTATACATTTATTTCTATATACTTGGCCGTTTACCTCAGGCCGAGCACACTCAAGGAAAAGCAGAAAGATTTTTTTTAGCATCAAGGAAGAGCAGAAAGATGAAAGCTCAGAGCATCTTCGGCCGTTGGCCCCTCACGGGGCGCCTAAAATCGCCGCATGGGGGTGAGCCGGCGCAAAATTTGGGCCTGGGGGCGAGTTGGTCCCCAGCCGCCGGCCCCAGGGCCGCCCCCACGCGCGTTTAAAAATAAAATTTGTATAGCAAATTTCGGCACAGTTCGGCGAAGTTCGGCTAAACACGATAAATTTCGGCAAACTTGGGCATATATCAGACTTGTTCGCGGATTTTCATTACATAGCAAAATAGATAACTAATCTAAAAAAGAAAATGGCTGAACGCCGAGTAGTCGCCGTCGTCGCTGCCATCGTCGTCGCCGTCGTCGGACTTCTCCTCCTTGACGCGGCCGTCCCCGGTGGACCCCTGACCGGCGTCGCCAACGTGGGCTGGTGGCGGCGGCGCGTCGTCGTTGTCGCTGTCGCAGATGACGACGACTCCGCCTTCGTCGCGGCCGCGTCTGCGCTCCGCGAAGCGGCGCAGGGCGATGCACCGGCACTCCTTTGCCTTCTCCAGGCGCTCCTTCTCCATCGCTATGGAGTCCCTGCGCGCCCATTCTAGTCCCGCATTGTCGTCGAGCTCCGTCTTCACCGGCGCGGCCGGCTCCTTCTTCACCGGCGCGAGCCCCGGCTCCGTCTTCACCGGCGTGAGCCCCAGCTCCGTCTTTGGCTTGACGAAGCGCGGAGGAGGAGCCGACGAGGAGGCGCGCCGGCCGCCCTCGTTGATGACGATGTCGGCGCTGCGAGTGCGCCGGCCGAGCGGCGTCTCCGCCGTGGGCTCGACCTTCACGCCGAGCAGGGCTAGAGTACCGGAGGAGTGCGAGGAAGATCGCAAGGAGGAAGAAGAGGAGGATGACCCGAACCTCCTTGGCGCCCATGGCCCGGCGCATCGGTGGTGCGTCGGGGGGCCCGACGCGTCGGTGGTGCGCCGGGGCGGCCACCCTCGCCGGGTACGCCAACGGCGGGTCGTTGCCGCCCTCCGAGGTACGTCGGCATGCCCTCGAGTGTGCTGCCGGGGACGCCCCACCACAGGTGGCGCCCCTCGCTGTTCTTCTGGCCGCAGACCACCGGCGTGTCGTTGGTGGACGCCAACAGCTGCTGCTGGCGGCGCTCGAAGTACGCCGCCCAAGCCGCGTGGTTGTCGGCAGCGTACTGGAGGAGGGAGAACTGGGCGTCGGTGAGGGAGGCGCGTACGACCTCGACCTCCTCGGCGAAGTATTTAGGCTTGGCCACGGCGTCAGGCAACGGGGGAATGGACACTCCCCCGTCGCTGAGTCTCCACCCCGTCGGCCCGGCGTGCATGTCCGGCGGCACCGGGATGTTCGCCTGGAACAGGAGCCAGAACTCCTGTTCGCGCAGCGAACGGCGGTCGAAGCCGTTGGCCGCCGCCTCGTCTCCGGGGAAGCGCTCTGCCATGGCGATGGGCTCGGGAGAGGTAGAGAGGGAGGGGCTGGGCGGCGGCGCTCGGGAGAGGTAGAGGGAGGGGCTGGGCGGTGGCGAGGGGCGGGGCTGGTGTGGGCACAAGCGAGTGAGGCCACCGACTATATAGTCGGGCCGCGCCCGTGTGAACGCGTGCGAGGGAGGGGAGGTGTCGGCGCGCCGTCCCGTGACACGTCGCCCGTGAGGAATCAATGACAAGGCTGACCGGCGGCAGCCTTACCATTGATTCCCCGCGGGAACCGAGGCCATTGGGGGGAGACGAGGCGCCGTGTCGCTGACGTGGCTGGCCCGCGGCTTTTTCGGGCCAAAACAGCTCGCCCCGGCGCTCCCGGGCGCCCCCAGCGCGCCGGGTTCGGCCTGGATCCGCTGGCGCTGTTTTCGGCCCAGGCCGGCGAAAATTGGGCTCCTGGGGGCGCGACTGGGCCGTTTTTTCGACGCCAGCGCGAGAAAATCGCCTGGGAAGGCTTTCCTGAGGGCGTGGCTGGAGATGCTCTCATCTTCAGCGCTTAAAGCACGCATTGGCTGGCCCGATAAAGTAGAGTTGTTCGATCGCCCTTAGTTAGCTTTCTTATCACACCCTTTTTTTTTCTAGTGCTGCTCTGTTGTTCAAGAATAAAATCTAGTGCTGGCTTTTTAAATGGATAATGTTTAAAGAATAAAAAAATTCTTGAATTTGAAAAACGTTCATGGGTAATGTTCACCCATCTAAAAAATGTTCATGAATTCAAAAAAGTTTAATTTTTTTCAAATGTCATAAATATTTAAAATTTCGCAAATTTGAAAAAGTTTAGGGATTCAAAAAAATCAAGGATTTAAAATTCTTTTATGAGTTAAAAAATCATGAATTTGGAAATGTTCACGAGTCTGAAAAAAAGTTCATGGAATCTAATTGTTTAAAAAATGGAATAGAATAAAAAAAAGGGAAAACCTTGATTAAAAACCAAGTGTAACTAGAGGATTCTTCGCGAATTGCTGCGGGAATTGGTTGATTAAAATTTTGGCGGATAACATGATGACCCGAATTAAAAAGTCCACTCTTATCCCTATAAATCTTGATGATGCCTCAACTGCTAAGTAGCTAACATCTTTGGCTGTTCGGTTGGCACCATGCCTTTTACATATCTCAGGCTCCCCATGGGTACCTCAGAAACCTACGGTACAAGACCCCATGCCTCTTGTTTGTAGTGCCGAACGACGCCTCACTGCCACGATCTCCATGATGTCATACGGGGGGAAGCTTTCCTGGCTTAATGCGACCGTAACATCCTTACTTATCTATGCCATGTGCACGCTGAAACTACACCCTCAAATACTTGAGATGTTGGATAGGATCCGTCGCCGCTGCCTCTGGAATAAGAAGACCGAACACGGGGACAAATGTAACTCACTGGCCACTTGGAGCATGGTCTGCAAACCAAAAAGAAATGGAGGCTTGGGTGTGATTAATCTGAAACTACAGAACGAAGCTCTACTAATGAAATTCTTGCACAAGTTCTATAACAAGAAAGATGTCCCATGGGTGCATCTTCTCTGGGACACCTACTACACAGACAAAATCCTGCATGCCTCGGAATCAGTGGGCTCGTTTTGGTGGCGCGACGTGCTTAAACTCACACCTCAATATCGCGGGGTCTCTTGTGTCCAGGTGGTTGACGGGACAACTGCTCTCATATGGAAAGTTCTCTGGCTAGGCAACACCTTAGACGTGTCGCACCCTCGGGCCTTTTCCTTTGCCTTGCATGAAGATGCATCCGTCAAGGATTTCTTGGACAGCACGTCATTGCATGAACTTTTCCACCTGCCACTTTCTCCCGAAGCCTTGTTGGAAGTTCGGGACATGCAGTCCTTGTCCACCCACATGCACCCATCCACGACTACCACTGACGTATGGCACTATACCTGGGGGCAAACAGAGTTCAAAGCTGCTGATTACTACAAGTTCTGTTTCAGACTTGCCCCAAAGCACCCAACCTCCAGGCTGCTGTGGCGATCGAAAAGCACCATGAAAATCAAAGTTTTCGGTTGGCTGCTTCTTCTTGATCGTCTGAACACGAGGAACATGCTGAAACGTCATTATTACAACATTGGTGAAGTCTTCGACTGCCTTCTTTGTGGACAACATATTGAAGAAACCGTGGACCACATGATCTTTGCCTGCCCCTTCAGTAAGGCTTGTTGGGAGAAGATTGACATTGCTTGGCTGGAGTTTGACTCTAGACTTGATCTGATCACACAAACCGATGAGTCTGAGCATAGACCTCTCTTCATGGAAATTTTTCTTACAGGAGCGTGGAGTTTGTGGAAAGAACGCAATAACAAACACTTCAGAGGGATCAACCCTAGTACTGGTTCCTGGTTGACACGTTTCAAGGGAGATTTTGGCCTCCTCCAACACAGGGTAAAGGAGGCGCAGAGGTCATTTGTAACTGCTTTTTGTAACTCACTAGCCTAACTCCCTCCTTGTACCTTGTGGACAGTAACCACTTTCTATTCCTCCACGCCCCCCTCCCTCCCTTGGGTGGGGGTATGGTAGAACAATCTTGTAACATTACTGTAACTCACATGTAACCTTTACAAAAAGGTAGAAATATATACAACAACAGTAGGATCCTCTCCTACTGTCTTTCCCCTAAAAAAAACCCAAATTAAAAATACATGTGACTTATCACATTTGATTATGTATAGTTGTAACTATATTTATTGAATGTAAGTAGAATAATTAAATAAAAAATATTTCCCCATGCATAGTTGAATGTTTTGGTGGGGCTTTTCCCATTTATGATTGAATGTTGAGGCGGGTCTTATCCAATTCATAATTGTTGATGAGGTGGCATGCTTACATATTGTGATAAACTAGTGATTTTCCAGTGCATTGCAGCAGGAATTCAAAGATAAATTTAAATGCATTATATATGAAGGAAATGATGTAAATCAAATGCTACTGTCTTTAAACCTATAAATATTTCCTACTTGCATTGTGTGTGGACAAAAGGTACGCATCAACCATTGACCATATTAGTTGCAGTTGTAACAATTAAACTAACGCTCGCCAATGGCCTGTAGAAAGGAAGAAATTAAATAACATCCAATGTACTACATAAATTACAGAAGAAATGCGCATCAAGATAGAACTGCAGAGCGGACATGGCTCTCGCGAGCCCGCCTGTGCCGGCGGCACCGCCGCCCTGATCTCCCTTCTCCGGCCTCCCCTGCAACTGCCCGATCCAGATCCGGCATCCTCTCGACGCCCTCTTGCAGCCTACGTGCTTCTCCCCGCGGGGTGACGCCATGGGTGCTCATCCACGACCTCGACCCGCGCCTACGTCGGCCGCGACGGCGGCGGCCACTCCGGCCGTGCCGAGCACCGGCTCCTCGCCGTCGGCTGCTTCAGTTCCCGCGACCGCCCTCGCCTCTCGCCGCCCCGACCCACAACCTCGGCCTGCATCCGCGTCGGTCGCGATGGCGGCGGCCACTCCTGCCGTGCTGAGCGTCGGCTGTCCGCCGCCTCCCACTCCAGCTCCCGCGTCAACTCTCTCCGCGGCCGCCCTCGCCTCCCGCCGTGCCGAACCAGCCGTCCAAGGGCGAAGGATGGCCCGTACGCTCCTCGGGGAGGAGGCGACGACATCTTCGGCTTCGACAGAGCCCTCCGCTCCCGCTACAGCCGGTGCGGCCTCCGTCCTACCACCATCGTCTCCAGCAGCGCTCATCATCGACTCATCCCCGACAGCACCCGTCGACGCGTCCCTGGCTGACTTAGACATGGGGCGGCATGTGTCCTGGGCTTCCCTTGGTGACGAGGATGTTGACGATGAGGAAGAGGAGGAGTTGGCCCCATTGACGCCACCGGCTGCCAAAAGCTATGTCCCGGCAGCTCAGCGTACTGATCAGTGTGTGATGCACGAGAGAGAGGCGAGTGGAGGATGGCAAGATGTGCTGCCTCGGCGTGGTCGGCGCTGTCTGGAGTCGCCAGCTCCGGCATTGCCCCCTCGTCCCATTCCGGCTTGGCTCTTTGGTAGGTGTTGCAGATGTCTTGCTCCTGGTCATCGAGCGGCTGATTGCAGAGATCCCTTGAGGTGCTCCCGCTGCTTGGAGAACGGCCACTGGGCGCGTGGGTGTCGCAATGCTTGGCTTCCATTCAGCTCACTTGCATGCCTTGCCATGCTGCCACGGTCTCGCCTCGACACCGAGCATTACCGAGCTCCAACTCCTTGTGATGGTCCGATGGTATCCCAGCTCCCCTCCAAGGTGCTTCACCGAAGGTCCTGGGCATCGGTCGTTTCCGCTCACGCTGAGTCGGCAACCCAATCTGATGTACTGCTCCAGTCCACTCTAGCAGCCCAGGCTAAGCTCCTGGTGCGCGTTGGGAGCTTTCTGGAGTGAGCAGAGGCTGCTCTGGGAAAGCTCTCTCTTGTGCCGGCTGTGTTGCAATCCTCTCCTACATCACATCCTTCTAGTGAGGTTGATGTTGGCGGCTCAATGGAGAACAGGGTTGAGGAGCTCTATGGTTGTTTCTCCCGAGCTATGGACAACTCATCATCGCCGTCTGCCTTGCCCATTGTGATGTCTACCGCTGAGGGCGGGACCATTCCCGTGGTTGTGCCTCCGGTGTTGCAGGTGATGCCCGAGCTTCAAGTGTTATGTGCGAGCTCTGATTCGCCTCTATCAATGGAGCATATGATGGTGGACACGCAGGCAACCACGTGTGAGGGACATGATTCAACCTTGACATGTGAGTCGAGTGAGGTGAACTCGCCTGCGCGCTCACATGTGGCTTCTGCACCCATTTCACCCCCGCCGACGGATAATTCCAATGCTCTCTTTGCAAAAGAGTTTTGTGACTTGCTCGCTAGCGTGGAGGCTATTAGCCCTGGAACTGGAAGGGCGATTGCTTGCCTCCTGACGGGAACGACATTCAAGGGAAAATACAAGGTGAGTGATTGCCCTCGGACTGGTATAGTGAAGGAGAAGTCACTAAGGTGCAAAGGCAAAAAGAGTGGCGCCATAGGTAAGACGCCCGCAGCTGCTTAATGGATGATTCCCGGTCCCTCGGCTCATCCTCACGGTTCGGGTCGTCATTGTGGTTTTGGCGTGGTTCACTATCTTTTGTTGGGATGTTCTTGTCGGGTTCAAAATTGTGGTGTACAAGCATGAGGAGTTATTGTGTGTTAGGAGGATTTGGCGGGTTGCATGTGTGCTCGTGGGGTCATGATTGGTGAGTAACCCAATTATGGTCTGATTGTATCGGTTTTAGCCCGGTTTTCCGTACATTAACCGGACAATTCTTTTCTTCTTAATTAATCGATGAGGCAATTCTTTTGCCTCCATTTCAAAAAAAATGTACTACATATGTCTATCAACAATAAAATAGACATGTTGATGTGGTTTTTACATGGATGTAAAATATAGTTAGTGGATATTTACATGGCACATTTGATGAGTTGGATTGCTTGCATGTTGGGAAAAAAAGAGTTATCGGTGATAAAGACATTATGTGGTTTGCATAACTGAAAAATATTGTTAGTGGATGCCGGCATGACACACTTGATGAGGTGAAATGCTTGCATGTTAAGAGAATTAGAGGTGGTGGGGATCTACTATTTAAGTGCTCCCTCCATTCCTTTATCTAAGGTGCATTTTTTTTTACAAATTTTCCACAATGTAAGGTGTATTTGCTGTAATCTTATATAATCCTTCTTCTACCCCTCCACCATCACGTACATGGAAGCTAGCTTCCTCCCGCTAAAATCAAGCCAACCCATGAATGCATTTGTTGGAAATTAAATGCTCCTATCCTTAGTTAGGAAAAAGATCCTCACGTACCATGCTATTCTTTTTTTTTACTATTTCCTGTTGGCGAGCGTACAGATATATATATATATATATATATATATATATATATATATATATATATCTGCATTATTACTTTCTTATTTGTTTGCACGGTGTTACTGCTATGAAAAGTAATAACGTTGTCTAATTAATACATGTCATTATTTGTCCCATTTTTAATAGGAAATTGTAATTAATTAATTATCGTATTTTTTGGCATGTATAGTAAATGCAAGATAATTAATTAAGAAAAGACCATGTAATATTTTTTAGCATGTACACATTTTCATCGGGTATAACGCCAACACGTACATATTTTCATTGGGTATAACACCAACACATGCATATTTTTATTAGGTATAATACTCACTAACTGGTATCACGGTTTAATAAAATTTACATGTGGGTATCTCGGGTACATGTACTGATGTTCAAAAAAAAGGTGTGCAATTTATGGGTATATACAAATAAAATCCACATCGAGTTATATATATTTATATGAATATTTTCATCGGGTATAATACGAACGCGTAGATATTCATGTGTATACCAACATCGAGGTATGTATATTCATGTTTATATTCACATCGAGGTATGTATATTCATGTTTGTATTCACATCGAGGTATGTATATTTATGTGTATATTTTTATTGGGTATAACACTAATGCGCAGATATTCATGTGTATAGTAACATCAAGTTATGTTTATTCATGTGTATATTCACATCAAGGTATATAAATTTATGCATACATTTCTATTGGGTATAACAACAACACGTACTTATTAAAAGTTATGACATTTATGTGTATATTTTCATTGCGTATAAAACACAAACATTCATATTTTCGTTAAGTATAATACCCACTAACTGGTATCATGGTCAAATAACATGTACACGTGATTATATCTTGGGTACGTGTACGTATATACCCACCAAGTATGAATGTTCAGATTATTTGTGTTTTGGAAAGAAATCATTGACCATTTAGAATACTAGTGCATGCAAACAAAATATGGAAAGTCATTATTTTGTCAACTGTATGACATGCACTAACGAATAGGACTTGCCATAACAGCCCTAGATGCCCAGGCACCTAGGTGCCCCAAACAATTTACCTATATATATATATATAGGATACCCGGAATAAAAATAGGAATATCTAGTACAGAAAAAAGGAGAAGGTAAAACTTGGTTGGAGGCTTCTAGAAGCTTCACAAAACCAGTTGGAAGCTTCTTGAAGATTGAAAAAATGGTTTGGTAGCTTCTTGTTTTGGCAAATAGTAAACATGATATACCTCAGATGCACCGACCTGTTAGAAAGGAAGGTGTTCATTGGGGTGTGCGCTATCTATGAAAACAACTAAAACCGGCACCTTAAGCGCCAAATAGTGTTTTGAATATCAATATTTCAATGTGTCTACTTCAATGTGCTACATAAGTTTTTAACTTCTAAATATGTTTTGATACTTCCATTTTGTTTCTAAAACATTATTTGGTCCATTGCACTGAAAATATACACCAGCTGCACTTGTAAAATTTTAATGTGCAAATGACATGTTTGGTTGATTTATAAGTTATTATTATTACTGTGCATTTTTATTTTTGACCGACCTGTAAATGATTGTTTTTACGATTCTTGCCTCTGGTGTATAAAAAGGAAAGTCATGTTGAAGTAGAATGTAAACATGTTCTAGTCGACTTGTGAGCAGTCTGACCTGCGCAGAACTAGCAGGTTGCCGTAGAAGTGTAGGTGCCAACCTCCGCCATGTTAATTTGGACTAAATCATCAGTAAAAGCGTGTCAAACCTCGAGGTCTAGAGTTCTGGCCTCTTTTTATTACCTAGGACTGAGCTTCTGGCCTCTTTTTATTACACAGGACTGAGCCCAAGCTAGTGTCAAAAGAAACTCTCGGTGTAGGGTCTAGGGCCAAAGAAACTCTAGTGCGTCTGCTGAACTCTGTGATGGATGGGTAGAAGCTTAGAGGTGACGAAGGAGGTGGTAAAAGGTGCACGAAGTGAAAAGTTCACCAGGAGAAGCAAAAGGAGATCTAACTTTTTTTGAGGGGTAATAAACTTGCATTTGTTAAGGAACGTCCATATGACAATCAGTCCTACATAAATCAACTACTTCGGGGGTACCAGATCCCAACCAGACTACTGTTCTGCCGTCATTTTTTGTAAATTTTGCCAAGATATCGCTGACCCGATTATGACCGAGAGGAACATGGGATATTGTTGTCATACGAAGAGACCTTTGATGCTTGATTTCACCAACTTCACCTCCATTAGTGAATCCATCTCAATATGAATTGGCAGATCAATACATTGGATAGCAAGAGAGAGTCCCTCCGTACATGCACAGATTTCTGCTTCCAACGCGTCGTGGCATGAGAAGCCTAGAGGTGACGAAGGAGGTGGTAATAGGTGCACGAAGTGAAAAGTTCACCAGGAGAAGCAAAAGGAGTTCTAACTTTTTTTGTGGGTAATAAAATTGCATTTGTTAAGAAACGTCCAGATTACAATCGGTCCTACATAAATCAACTACTTCGGGGGTACCAAATCCCAACAAGACTACTGTTCTGCCGTCAATTCTTGCAAATTTTGCCAAGTAATCGCTGACCCGATTCTGATCACGAGGAACGTTGGATATTGTTGTCATACGAAGAGACCTTTGATGCTTGATTTCACCAACTTCACCTCCATTAGTGAATCCATCTCAATATGAATTGGCAGATCGGTACGTTGTATAGCAAGAGAGAGACCCTCCCCATACATGCACTGATTTCTGCTTCCAATGCGTCGCGGCATGAGAAGCTCCCTGCAAGATGAGTAGATTAAGTTGCCCGCAAGGTCCCTGAGAATCATACCCGCACCAGCTAACATGACTTTACTCGCGGATTTTGTAGGATGAGTTGTTGTGCGATGCATGATTGACAGTATCTGCGGATTCTGTAGGCAGACACAGAAGGGGGCCCTTCTGGCAGCGTTTCACGCGCGAAAGCACATTACTTCCTATGACATGCACATCATTCAACAACGCAATATGAAGTCATTATCGTATCGATGGTGCACCATCGAGGCTACCGTCATCAAGTTTTGTGGCGCAATTAATATGCTGGAGGCAAAGCGGATATTGCGCGCGGCAGCGGAGGAGATCGTAAATTTTGCTTCTTCTTGCTCAACTTTTCGATTGAATCATTCATTCACTCAATGTTGCTCTACACAATGTGTAGCCCGTACGTGCTACCGTGATGTACCACGGGATAGAGTAACAGTCATTTACGTACGTACACTGTTGGATGAAGCTGAACGAGTAGTATGTGTGAAACGACATGATCCGTTCATGAAATACTTATTGAACATCCGGTTAATCTCATTCAATTTAAACTATTGTTGTACTAGACTTATTTGCATCTATGTATGGATGATTTGTGCTGTTTTATATCTGACCTTTGATGAATTCTGTCGGGTTTGGATGAATTTCGTTTGATCTGTTGAAATGCAGTTTCAAATGTATGCGAGTAGCGTTGGATGGCCGGTTCCTATATCCCTATTTATAGACGGATGCGGAAGCAAATTTATGTATCAAGGTTAGGGATGCCCTTAGTTTATGGATTCGGCATGGAAAGTAAGGGAAGGCCCTCTGGTGCACGATGGTCGCGCTTTTTTTTCAGACAGCTAGGCCCCAGCGAGAGAGTTTTGTCTCTCCTTGATCGCTGTCGAGCAGGAAGCTTCGTCCTTGTTCCCTCTCACGTCTCAAACACCCATACTGTAGCATGTGGACGCCGTTTTGCAACTGAACATACGACTTTGTACTGTGATTAAACAAATCGACAAAGTTAAAATCCTGCCGACTGTTGGTTTGCAACAGGTCCGCACTATTCGGATGACGATCATTCTGAATCGGACGGTCTAACGACGCGATGCGCTTTTTACGCGAGCGAACCTGGCGTCGCGCCCGCGCCGTGAAGATTGGCTTCCCTTTTCTTCCATTTCTCACCCCGCAATTGTTGGATCGCATTGATCATCTTTGCGCTCATTAGTGAATTGGCTTAATTATCCTGATCTCCTTTAAATACGTCTTCGCCTCCTAATTTTATGCATGCGTAATATGCATGCGTAATACATGTATGCCGAAGGATTCGAACTCTGGTTGTTTGGTTTAAGCTGTAGCTAGCCAACCAAAAATCCACCATCTTTCTGGTGTTTATGTTCAAGACAACCTGTATTTGATCTGTTGGTTTGAATTACTATTGAATTGCCAAACTAACAAACAACAAAACCGATCAAAAAATTTAGAGAAAAAAATTGACCGCTCAACGCTCCAACACATATGAGCGTTGGGTTTCGTAGTAATTTTAAAAAAATTCCTACGCACACGCAAGATCATGGTGATGCATAGCAACGAGGGGAGAGTATGATCTACGTACCCTTGTAGATCGCAACGGAAGCGTTGACACAACGTAGAGGAAGTAGTCGTACGTCTTCTTCCCGATCCGACCGATCCAAGCACCGTTACTCCGGCACCTCCGAGTTCTTGGCACACGTACAGCTCGATGACGATCCCCGGGCTCCGATCCAGCAAAGCGTCGGGGAAGAGTTCCGTCAGCACGACGGCGTGGTGACGATCTTGATGTTCAACCGATGCAGAGCTTCGCCTAAGCACTACAACGATATGATCGAGGTGGAATATGGTGGCAGGGGGCACCGCACACGGCTAAGGAACGATCTCAATGATCAACTTGTGTGTCTAGAGGTGCCCCCTGCCTCCGTATATAAAGGAGCCAAGGGGGAGGGGTGCGGCCAGCCCTATGAAGGCGCAGGAGGAGTCCTACTCCTACCGGGAGTAGGACTCCCCCCGCAATCCTATTCCAAATAGGACTCCCAAGGGGGAAAGAGAGAGAGAGGTGGCCGGCCACCTCTCCTAGTCCTAATAGGACTAGGGGAGGGGGGAGGCGCGCAGCCCACTATGGGCAGCCCCTTTCACCTTTCCACTAAAGCCCAATAAGGCCCATATGACTCCCGGGGGTTCCGGTAACCTCCCGGTAATCCGGTAAAATCTTGATTTCACCCGAAACACTTCCGATGTCCAAACATAGGCTTTCAATATATCAATCTTTATGTCTCGACCATTTCGAGACTCCTCGTCATGTCCGTGATCACATCCGAGACTCCGAACAACCTTCGGTACATCAAAATGCATAAACTCATAATAACTGTCATCGTAACGTTAAGCGTGCGGACCCTACGGTTCGAGAACAATGTAGACATGACTGAGACACATCTCTGGTCAATAACCAATAGCAGGACCTGGATGCCCATATTGGTTCGTACATATTCTACGAAGATCTTTTATCGGTCAGACCGCATAACAACATACGTTGTTCCCTTTGTCATCGGTATGTTACTTGTCCGAGATTCGATCGTCGGTATCCAATACCTAGTTCAATCTCGTTACCGGCAAGTCTCTTTACTCGTTCCGTAATACATCATCCCGCAACTAACTCATTAGTTGCAATGCTTGCAAGGCTTATGTGATGTGCATTACCGAGAGGGCCCAGAGATACCTCTCCGACAATCGGAGTGACAAATCCTAATCTCGAAATACGCCAACCCAACATCTACCTTTGGAGACACCTGTAGTACTCCTTTATAATCACCCAGTTACGTTGTGACGTTTGGTAGCACCCAAAGTGTTCCTCCGGCAAACGGGAGTTGCATAATCTCATAGTTATAGGAACATGTATAAGTCATGAAGAAAGCAATAGCAACATACTAAATGATCGGGTGTTAAGCTAATGGAATGGGTCATGTCAATCAGATCATTCACCTAATGATGTGATCCCGTTAATCAAATAACAACTCTTTGTCCATGGTTAGGAAACAAAACCATCTTTGATTAACGAGCTAGTCAAGTAGAGGCATACTAGTGACACTTTGTTTTGTCTATGTATTCACACATGTATTATGTTTCCAGTTAATACAATTCTAGCATGAATAATAAAAATTTATCATGAAATAAGGAAATAAATAATAACTTTATTATTGCCTCTAGGGCATATTTCCTTCAGTCTCCCACTTGCACTAGAGTCAATAATCTAGATCACATCACCATGTGATTAACATCGATAGTTCACATCATCATGTGATTAACACCCATAGTTCACATCGCCATGTGACCAACACCCAAAGGGTTTACTAGATTCAGTAATCTAGTTCACATCGCTATGTGATTAACACCCAAGGAGTACTAAGGTGTGATCATGTTTTGCTTGTGAGAGAATCTTAGTCAACGGGTCTGCCACATTCAGATCCGCATGTATTTTGCAAATTTCTATGTCAACAATGCTCTGCATGGAGCTACTCTAGCTAATTGCTCCCACTTTCAATATGTATCTAGACCGAGACTTAGAGTCATCTAGATTAGTGTCAAAACTTGCATCGGCATAACCCTTTACGGCGAACTTTTTTTTTCACTTCCATAATCGAGAAACATATCCTTATTCCACTAAGGATAATTTTGACCGCTGTCCAGTGATCTACTCCTAGATCACTATCGTACTCCCTTGCCAAACTCAGTGGTAGGGCATACAATAGATCTGGTATACAGCATGGCATACTTTATAGAACCTATGACTGAGGCATAGGGAATGACTTTCATTCTCTTTCTATCTTCTGCCATGGTCGGGCTTTGAGTCTTACTCAACTTCACACTTTGTAACACAGGCAAGAAACCTTTTCTTTGACTGTTCCATTTTGAACTATTTCAAAATCTTGTCAAGGTATGTACTCATTGAAAAAAAAACTTATCAAGCGTCTTGATCTATCTCTATAGATCTTGATGCTCAATATGTAAGCAGCTTCACCGAGGTCTTTTTTTTGAATAATTCCTTTCAAACACTCCTTTATGCTTTGCAGAATAATTCTACATTATTTCCGATCAACAATATGTCATTCACATATACTTATCAGAAATGCTGTAATGCTCCCACTCACTTTCTTGTAAATACAGACTTCACCGTAAGTCTGTATAAAACTATATGCTTTGATCAACTCATCAAAGCGTATATTCCAACTCCGAGATGCTTGCACCAGTCCATAGATGGATCGCTGGAGCTTGCACATTTGTTAACACCTTTAGGATCGACAAAACCTTCTGGTTGCATCATATACAACTCTTCTTAAATAAATCCATTAAGGAATGCAGTTTTGTTTATCCATTTGCCAGATTTCATAAAATGCGGCAATTGCTAACATGATTCGGACAGACTTAAGCATAGATACGAGTGAGAAAATCTCATCGTAGTTAACACTTTGAACTTGTCGAAAACCTTTTTGCGACAATTCTAGCTTTGTAGATAGTGACACTACTATCAGCGTCCGTCTTCCTCTTGAAGATCCATTTATTTTCTATGGCTTGCCGATCATCGGGCAAGTCAACCAAAGTCCATACTTTGTTCTCATACATGGATCATATCTCAGATTTCATGGCCTCAAACCATTTCGCGGAATCTGGGCTCATCATCGCTTCCTCATAGTTCGCAAGTTCGTCATGGTCTAGTAACATGACTTCCAGAACAGGATTACCGTACCACTCTGATGCGGATCTCACTCTGGTTTACCTACGAGATTTGGTAGTAACTTGATCTGAAGTTACATGATCATCATCATCAGCTTCCTCACTAATTGGTGTAGTAGTCACAGGAACAGATTTCTGCGATGAACTACTTTCCAATAAGGGAGCAGGTATAGTTACCTCATCAAGGTCTACTTTCCTCCCACTCACTTCTTTCGAGAGAAACTCCTTCTCTAAAAAAACTCCGAATTTAGCAACAAAAGTCTTGCATTCGGATTTGTGATAGAAGGTGTACCCAACAGTCTCCTTTGGGTATCCTATGAAGACATATTTCTCCGATTTGGCTTTGAGCTTATTAGGATGAAACTTTTTCGTATAAGCATCACAACCCCAAACTTTAAAAAACGACAACTTTGGTTTCTTGCCAAACCATAGTTCAGATTGTGTCGTCTCAACGGACTTAGATGGTGCCCTATTTAACGTGAATGCAGCTGTCTCTAATGCATAACCCCAAAACGATAGTGGTAGATCAGTAAGAGACATCATATATCGCACTATATCTAATAAAGTACGGTTATGACGTTCGCACACACCATTACACTATGGTGTTCCAAGTGGCGTGAGTAGTGAAACTATTTCACATTGTTTTAAACTGAAGGCCAAACTCGTAACTCAAATACTCTTCTCTACGATCAGATCGTAGAAACTTTATTTTCTTGTTACGATGATTTTTCACTTCACTCTGAAATTCTTTGAACTTTTCAAATGTTTCGGACTTATGTTTTATCAAGTAGATATACTCATATCTGCTCAAATCATCTGTGAAGATCAGAAAATAATGATACTTGTCGCGACCCTCAATATTTATCGGACCACATACATCAGTATGTATGATTTCCAACAAATCTGTTGCTCGCTCCATTGTTCCGAAGAACAGAGTCTTAGTCATCTTGCCCATGAGGCATGGTTCGCAAGCATCAACTGATTCATAATCAATTGATTCCAAAAGCCCATCAGCATGGAGTTTCTTCATGCGCTTTACACCAATATGACCTAAACGGTAGTGCCACAAATAAGTTGCACTATCATTATTAACTTTGCATCTTTTGTTTTCAATATTATGATTATGTGTATCACTACGACCGAGATCCAACGAACTATTTTCATTGGGTGTGTAACCATATAAGGTTTTATTCATGTAAACAGAACAAGAATTTATTCTCTTACTTAAATGAATAACCGTATTACAATAAACATGATCAAATCATATTCATGCTTAACGCAAACACCAAATAACACTTATTCAGGTTCAACACTAATCCCGAAAGTATAGGGAGTGTGCGATGATGATCATATCAATCTTGGAACCACTTCCAACACACATCGTCACTTCACCCTTAACTAGTCTCTGTTTATTCTGCAACTCCCGTTTCGAGTTACTAATCTTAGCAACTGAACTAGTATCAAATACTGAGGGGTTGCTATAAACACTAGTAAAGTACACATCAATAACATGTATATCAAATATACTTATGTTCACTTTGCCATCCTTCTTATCTGCCAATTACTTGGGGTAGTTCCGCTTCCAGTGACCAGTCCCTTTGCAGTAGAAACACTTAGTCTCAGGCTTAGGACTAGACTTGGGCTTCTTCACTTGAGCAGCAACTTGCTTGCTGTTCTTCTTGAAGTTCCCCTTCTTTCCTCTGCCCTTTTCTTGAAACTAGTGGTCTTGTCTACTATCAACACTTGATATTTTTCTCGATTTCTACCTTCGTCAATTTCCGCATTACGAAGAGCTTGGGAATCGTTTCCGTTATCCCTTGCATATCATAGTTCATCACGAAGTTCTACTAACTTGGTGATGGTGACTAGAGAATTCTGTCAATCACTATCTTATCTGGAAGATTAACTCCCACTTGATTCAAGCGATTGTAGTACTCAGACAATCTGAGCATATGCTCACTAATTGAGCGATTCTCCTCCATCTTTCAGCTATAGAACTTGTTGGAGACTTCATATCTCCCAACTCGGGTATTTGCTTGAAATATTAACTTCAACTCCTGGAACATCTCATATGCTCCATGATGTTCAAAACGTCTTTGAAGTCCCGATTCTAAGCCATTAAGCATGATGCACTAAACTCAAGTAGTCATCATATTGAGCTAGCCAAACGTTCATAACGTCTGCATCTGCTCCTGCAATAGGTCCGTCACCTAGCGGTGCATCAAGGACATAATTCTTCTGTGCAGCAATGAAGATAAACCCCAGATCACGGATCCAATCCGCATCATTGCTACTAACATCTTTAAACACAATTTTCTCTAGGAACATATCAAAATAAACACATGGAAGCAATAACGCGAGCTATTGATCTACAACATAATTTGCAAAATACTACCAGGACTAAGTTTCATGATAAATTTAAGTTCAATTAATCATATTACTTAAGAACTCCCACTTAGATAGACATCCCTCTAATCCTCTAAGTGATTACGTGATCCAAATCAACTAAACCATGTCCGATCATCACGTGAGATGGAGTAGTTTCATTGGTGAACATCGTTATATTGATCATATCTACTATATGATTCACGCTCGACCTTTCGGTCTCCGTGTCCTGAGGCCATATCTGTATATGCTTGGCTCGTCAAGTATAACCTGAGTATTCCGCGTGTGCAACTGTTTTGCACCCGTTGTATTTGAACGTAGAACCTATCACACCCGATCATCACGTGGTGTCTCAGCACGAAGAACTTTCGCAACGGTGCATACTCAGGGAGAACACTTCTTGATAATTACTGAGAGATCATCTTATAATGCTACCGTCAATCAAAGCAAGATAAGATGCATAAAAGATAAACATCATATGCAATCAAAATATGTGACATGATATGGCCATCATCATCTTGCGCCTTTGATTTCCATCTCCAAAGTACTGTCATGATCTCTATCGTCATCGGCATGACACCATGATCTCCATCATCTTGATCTATATCAATGTGTCGTCACGTGGTCGTCTCGCCAACAATTGCTCTTGCAACTATTGCTATCGCATAGCGATAAAGAAAGCTATTATTGGACGCTTGCATCTTATGCAATAGAGAGACAACCATAAGGCTTTTGCCAGTTGCCGACAACTTCAACAAAACATGATCATCTCATACAACAACTTATATCTCATCACGTCTTGACCATATCACATCACAACATGCCCTGCAAAAACAAATTAGACGTCCTCTACTTCGTTGTTGCAAGTTTTACGTGGCTGCTACGGGCTTAAGCAAGAACCAATCTTACCTACGCATCAAAAACCACAACGATAGTTTGTCAAGTTGGTGCTGTTTTAACCTTCGCAAGGACCGGGCGTAGCCACACTCTGTTCAACTAAAGTTGGAGAAACTGTCACCCGCTAACCACCTTTGTGCAAAGCACGTCGGGAGAACCGGTCTCGCGTAAGCGTACGCGTAATGTCGGTCCGGGCCGCTTCATCCAACAATACCGCCGAACCAAAATATTACATGCTGGTAAGCAGTATGACTTATATCGCCCACAACTCACTTGTGTTCTACTCGTGCATATAACATCAACACATAAAACCTAGGCTCTGATACCACTGTTGGGTTTCGTAGTAATTTCAAAAAATTTCCTACGCACACGCAAGATCATGGTGATGCATAGCAACGAGGGGAGAGTATGATCTACGTACCCTTGTAGATCGCAACGGAAGCATTGACACAACGTAGAGGAAGTAGTCGTACGTCTTCTTCCCGATCCGACCGATCCAAGCACCGTTACTCCGGCACCTCCGAGTTCTTGGCACACGTACAGCTCGATGACGATCCCCGGGCTCCGATCCAGCAAAGCGTCGGGGAAGAGTTCCGTCAGCACGACGGCGTGGTGACGATCTTGATGTTCAACCGACGCAGGGCTTCGCCTAAGCACTACAACGATATGATCGAGGTGGAATATGGTGGCAGGGGGCACCGCACACGGCTAAGGAACGATCTCAATGATCAACTTGTGTGTCTAGAGGTGCCCCCTGCCTCCGTATATAAAGGAGCCAAGGGGGAGGGGTGCGGCCAGCCCTATGGAGGCGCAGGAGGAGTCCTACTCCTACCGGGAGTAGGACTCCCCCCCCCCAATCCTATTCCAAATAGGACTCCCAAGGGGGAAAGAGAGAGAGAGGTGGCCGGCCACCTCTCCTAGTCCTAATAGGACTAGGGGAGGGGGGAGGCGCGCAGCCCACTATGGGCAGCCCCTTTCACCTTTCCACTAAAGCCCAATAAGGCCCATATGACTCCCGGGGGGTTCCGGTAACCTCCCGGTAATCCGGTAAAATCCTGATTTCACCCGGAACACTTCCGATGTCCAAGCATAGGCTTCCAATATATCAATCTTTATGTCTCGACCATTTCGAGACTCCTCGTCATGTCCGTGATCACATCCGGGATTCCGAACAACCTTCGGTACATCAAAATGCATAAACTCATAATAACTGTCATCGTAATGTTAAGCGTGCGGACCCTACGGTTCGAGAACAATGTAGACATGACTGAGACACATCTCTGGTCAATAACCAATAGCGGGACCTGGATGCCCATATTGGTTCCTACATATTCTACGAGGATCTTTATCGGTCAGACCGCATAACAACATACGTTGTTCCCTTTGTCATCGGTATGTTACTTGCCCGAGATTCGATCGTCGGTATCCAATACCTAGTTCAATCTCGTTACCGGCAAGTCTCTTTACTCGTTCCATAATACATCATCCCGCAACTAACTCATTAGTTGCAATGCTTGCAAGGCTTATGTGATGTGCATTACCGAGAGGGCCCAGAGATACCTCTCCGACAATCGGAGTGACAAATCCTAATCTCGAAATACGCCAACCCAACATCTACCTTTGGAGACACTTGTAGTACTCCTTTATAATCACCCAGTTACGTTGTGACATTTGGTAGCACCCAAGGTGTTCCTCCGGCAAACGGGAGTTGCATAATCTCATAGTCATAGGAACATGTATAAGTCATGAAGAAAGCAATAGCAACATACTAAACGATCGGGTGTTAAGCTAATGAAACGGGTCATGTCAATCAGATCATTCACCTAATGATGTGATCCCGTTAATCAAATAACAACTCTTTGTCCATGGTTAGGAAACATAACCATCTTTGATTAACGAGCTAGTCAAGTAGAGGCATACTAGTGACACTTTGTTTTGTCTATGTATTCACACATGTATTATGTTTCCGGTTAATATAATTCTAGCATGAATAATAAACATTTATCATGAAATAAGGAAATAAATAATAACTTTATTATTGCCTCTAGGGCATATTTCCTTCAATGAGATCTAAGCGAAGTTGAGTGAATCAGGATTTCGAATCTTTTACCCTCTTTCGCGCCAGAATCGTGAAAGAGAGGATGAGATGTGTTGTCTCACTCGAAGGCCTCATCATGCTAACTTCTATGTGATCATCGCATTGCAGACCATATAACTTACTTAAAAACATCATGGTAACTTTTGATCAATGGGAAAAAGTTGTTGAAAACAAACTCTGGTAACATCTTTGTCAATAGCATGATAATTTATGCACCGCAAATATGATAACTTATGTACAAACATCGCGATAACTTTTTTGAACATAAGAAAAAAATTGTTGGCAAACACACTCCTGAATTCTATGTAAATAGCATGGTAATTTACGCATCATACACGTGATAACTTACGTACAAATATTGCGGTAAATTTTTTCGCGAGGAAAAAGGTTGTTTGTAACTTACGTGTAAATATCATGATAACATACACCACCAGAGTTGATAACTAACATTTAGACAATGTGGTAACTTTTCGACTTTGAAATAAAACTTCTTGAAAAGCATACCCCGTAACTTCTGCACAAGTAGAATGATAATATGTACATCTCAGAGATGATGACTTACGGACAACACCCCGGTAACTTTGACCAGGAGATTTTTTTAATATGGTGTGGGACAAAAAAAAGACTCCCGGTAATTTCTCATGGTAATATACGCATCACAGAGTAGATAACTAACGTAGAAACACCGCGCTAATTTTTTTAACCCCGAAAAAAAAGTTGTTAAAAAACATATCCCGATAACTTCTGTAAATAACATGGTAATATACGCACAATTGAGGTGATAACTCGCGTACAAGCACCACAATAACTTTTGACTAAGGTTTTTTTAATGTAAACCAAATAATTTTGTGTAAATAACATGATAATAGTCGACCGCATACCTGATAACTTACATACAAACATCATAATAACCTTGGGCAGGGCAAAAAAGTTGTAAATCATACACTCGATAATTTCTGTGTAATTAACATGGTACTTTACGCACAATAAACCTTATCATAGGTGGCCAACATGCTGTCTTTGGTACTGCACGGCCCGACGCACGCCTAAACGGGCATGGCCTAACACGACCCGTAAAAATCTGTTTTATAATAGATGACACCGATGCTAGACTATAGTATTACAAACGCGATAATTTAATTGCAAATACCATGACAAATTTTGACCCGGACAAACAAAAGTTGTAATATACCTTGATAACTTCCGTGCAAACATCATGATAATTTACGTATTGTAGACGTGATAGTTTACGTTGCCCAGATGTGATAACTTTTGACCTGAAAAAAAATATTGTCGAAACATACCAACATGGGATCTAATTTCGAAGATCTCATCGAGACGAATTTTTTATGTGAAGACGGAATTTGAATCGGAGCAATGGTTTGAGCTACAAAACATTTTAAAGTTTAAAATAGAAAGAATCTTTTGCTGACATCATCTTTTTTGTCTCCTAGTTTGTATGCATGCATGGAACCCAAGTGAGCACGCCTACATACAATTCCTCGGTAGTAAACACGATTAGCTAGTAATTTTTTTGAGTAACCACGATTAGCTAGTATAAAAAGTAGAATTAGGTGAGTGATTAGTTGGAAAAGGAAAAAACAATCGTTCAGATCTATTACTGTCTTCCGGTTGTCTGGAAGTTAGTCATGTCCTAAACGAATTGCATGCAAATTGCCGAACGTTCTCGTCTTCAATTCGTCGGCGCAGTACGATCCAAGATGGGATGGAACCTGGAATAGCCTGGTCCGAAGACCAGAAATGAACCGGCTAGCTAGTTTCGTTACACCTACTCACCTAGTAGAGTGCTAAACAAACATGAGTGGTTGGTTCCAGACATCCAGTGAACAGGACCTCCAGGAGCATTATATATTTAGTACCTGAACGGGCTGATCATGGTGTGAGCGTTCGTTCCATTAGATTAACTTTCAAATTAACGTTGTTTCGTTACACCCCTGTCCTTTTCAGGGCTCTATATAGGGTGTACATTTCTTTATAGCCGATGACTGCATGAAACCCACGCAGGCAGGCAGCCACCCCATATTTCTCAAGCGCATGTCCACGCGCACTAGTCATGTCACGTATATTCCCTTCCACGAGGCTACCACGGTCCGGGGGCAGACATTCTCTATGGCTAGGCCATGGCTTCGATCTCCAATGTTTGTGAATTCCATCTGTGTGGATGTGCGAGCACGACGCCGTGAGTGAGAGACATCCTTTTCTATTTCCCAGGTGCTGAACACACAAGATCTACTCCTGACCATCTTCAACAGGCGTGCTATCTTAGCTGCACGCTGAAAAAACTGTTTTTTTACACGCGCAGAGCTGACACGGACGCTCTAGCAGCTGGCAATAATCGCGCATGCATATAATGGGTTCAGCGCGCGGAGAAAAATGGCGTCGCGCGCCGCTTAGTTCATGCGCCCACTCCCGTGCGCTGGACAGCGACGACTCGCGCGCGAGTTCACCAACCGTCAAATCTGAGACCTTCAGGCGCTGGCGCCGCCGCCCGCACCTTCCCCATTAGCTTCAGCGACCTGTCCGCGCTTCCCCCGCCTATCCCCGCGCTGCGCCGCCATCCCTCGAGCGCATCATTCCTCCGACGAACAACGCCCGGCATCCCATTGCAGCTCGGTGCCTACAAGGTGTTTGACAAAACGCTTGCAAGGTATGTATTGCTTCAACTTGATATTTTGTAGATGAATTTGATGCATGATGTTTGTAGTTTTATAAACTAGTTTAAATTCAATATTGTAGATGAGTTCGTCCTACAATTCTTTCGATGAAGAATTTGATATTCAAGAAGAGGAGGACCTCGCAATGATCCTAGCTACGTACGTCAATAAAAAGCCGAAGTACGGTAGGGGTGTCAAGTATCACTCTCCATCTAACTGCCAGGTGGCGTCTCCACCTTGAGAACCGATGTTCCGCGCCGCTATAGGACGTGTCAAGCGTAGCTGTCCCATGCCGCAAATAGGTGGTGGCAGAAGTAGCTACCGCGCACTGCTGTACACCTGCACCTAGAAGGGTTGCCGCTTTGCCGGGGCGGCGACTTAGAGAAGGCCGTTCCCAGGACAATAGGAGCAAGGTAGCAGTTGTCCACTCACGGTCGTGGTCTGCGCGCCGCACACGACTGTGTATGTCAGTTGTCGGGAAGGGCTCCCGGCAACCAGCACTTAGCCGCTCCTTTGAAGGTAGATTCCTTCCTTTGTAATCTTGGCTTTGACATTGTCAATTGGGTCACAAAGACTCCTCCTCAAGGGTGATGGTCTTCTCAGTGGGTGTTCACAAAGATCTGTAACTTGACGAGATGTCTTGACGAATATCTGCTTGCCACCATATTGATGGAGGACAAGATGAAGGGTAGACTCTTTATGGATTTTTTAGTCAGCCAAGGTGTTACCATCCTGAAGCTGCTTGCCAACAAAGATGAGATGCTGCTGGTCTAGAGGGGTGCCCTCTTTGTCCTCGATCTTTGCCTTAGGTTACCAGGAGGTAACTAAAGCCAGCGTGCTAATCAGCACTCTCATGCATGGCCCATGCTTGACGGGTGTGTGAGACCCTGATTCTCACTGGGCTGACAATCTGGTAATCAGGAGTGAGCGACCTTCTGTAGGCTAGGTAAACAGGGGTACATTGCATAACCTTATTTTTACGAGGAATCATCAGGAGCACTATGAAAATGAATGTTTATGGACAAAGATGCCAATTTTTTAAGGAAACTTGTGAAACCAACAAGCGGAACGAAAATAAGAAGCAGCTTAGCCAATACCTACTGCAACCTGAGCCCATAGGCCAAGTCCCTCTACTTGACCTCTTCGCAGGTGTGTGCAGTCACCTCTAAATACTAAATAGGTTAGGCGGGTCCTGTTGAAAACACGCCGGTTGTGTGCCTTCCAAATGTTTCATATTGTGTAGGAAGTGCCAACTACAGTGGCCTCCCCCGTCCTTAGGTAAAGGAGTGATGAACATGTCCCACCTCTCCGAGACCCCATGGCGGGGGGTAATATGGGATTGACCTGCACTGTGATAGAGAAGGACAGTCCTCGCAGAGGTGGTTCACGGTTTTCGATGCCACAAGGCATGTCGGCGTCCAGGGTCATATGGTCCGCCCCTAGTAGCGAGCATGTCGGCGGTAAGGATTCTCCCATGGAGGATCAACCAGGAGAAGAACTTGCACTTTGGCTCCACATGCGCCTCCCAAATCTTGCTCTGTGAGAACTTGGGAAAGAAGCCCTGGACTAATGTGCCGAGTATGCCAAAGTCGAGGAGTATATGCCATTGGCGGTTCATTTTTGACTGATAGTATCCTCCTGATCGGGACTATTGGTACGCTTCATGGAAATGTTTTGTGTCTAGCTTTTTCGAACCCACCATGCTTTCTTCTTCCTCCTCCAGCCGCTCGCCTCCCTGCCTCTCCTTGGGTAGTTTGCATGCATGTGCCGGAAAAAGGACGGTACTTTGGTCAAGTGCTTCTGTTCTGCTTGAGGGTGTGAGCGCTAAAAGGCCGCGTTTCTTCGCCGAAACTGACAGTCAGGCTTGTAAGCAGAATGATTAGTCCGTCCGTACCTTCTCTTGCCGCAACGCACTAAAGAATGTTAAGTGAGGAAAGTAAACAAATTATTTGGCAGGAGATATGATAATCAAATCGATGGGCCGAACGGAAGCGCATGTGCATGCATGCTACAGGAGTGAGCTTTTAATTTTGTCGCGCCTTTGCCTCGTGTACGAAGCTTCCTGGGTTGTTTATTTGCACATAACAGAACCTCGTAAGTTTATGTGAACCAATCTATGGTTGGATTGTTAAAGGGACATTGGTATCTTTAACCCATTAGGGTTCAAGTCATGTCGATGAAGAGGTGTCTACGATGACTTTATAAATCTCAAGATGATATGCCGATTCAGTCTCTCAAAGATGCTCATAAGGATAAGGTGTGCGTGTGTGCGTTCACAGGATGAGTGTATGCGCGTGTATATAAGCGTTTGCGTCTGTACTGATGTTCAAAAAAGAATCGCAAGTTTGAATCCCTGCAGGGTGCGCAACAATGCCTGGCTCACTAGTGTCTTTTTTGTGTGTGTGTGTGTGTGCAACTTCGACATGAAGTCTAGGACAACATACTAGATGACGTTAGAGCATCTACAGTCGGGCGCCCTAAACTCGTCTTAAACGTCCGGACGGATGGCCCGGTCACTGACCGATCACGAAAATGCGACTCAGATGAGCGTCTCAAACGGGCCTCAAAAGCTTGGCTGACCGGCACCACTCATATCCAGCCAAATCTATGGCGGATATAGAGGCGCATGCATGGATGCGTCCAGGCGGGTCCGCCATGTCGTGCCTGGCCCACGCGACACCATATACATTCCTCCTCATCTGATCGCCGAATCAAACCCTAGCCACTTCGCTCCACTCCCCTCCGCCGCCCAAGCTGCCATCCGGCGATCTCCGGCCTTCTAATCCGGCATGGCGGGCAGCGGATCCGAGTCCTACACCTCCAGATCCGTCGACCCCCGAGCTCATCCCACGCGGCCCCAAGGAGGAGATAGTCGTCCGGCTTCCAAGCTGAAATCCATTGCGTCCTCACAAATGGTGCATGGACCCGGCGCTAGGTGTGATCGCTGGTGAAAGATCGTGGATGTCGCCTAGAGGGGGGGGGGTGAATAGGCGTTTTAAAATAATTACGGTTTAGGCTTGAACAAATGCGGAATAAACCTAGCGGTTAATTTGTCAAGCACAAAACCTACAACAACTAGGCTCACCTATGTGCACCAACAATTTATGCTAAGCAAGATAGACTACTAGGTGATAGCAAGATATATGATAAGAAACAATATGGCTATCACAAAGTAAAGTGCATAAGTAAAGAGCTCGGGTAAGAGATAACTGAGGCACGCGGAGACGACGATGTATCCCGAAGTTCACACCCTTGCGGATGCTAATCTCCGTTTGGAGCGGTGTGGAGGCACAATGCTCCCCAAGAAGCCACTAGGGCCACCGTAATCTCCTCACGCTCTCGCACAATGCAAGATGCCGTGATTTCACTAAGGGACCCTTGAGGGCGGTCACCGAACCCGTACAAATGGCAACCCTTGGGGGCGGTCACCGAACCCATACACTTTGGCAACCCTTGGGGGCGGTCACCGGTACCCGTCAAATTGCTCGGGGCGATCTCCACTACCTAATTGGAGACCCCGACGCTTGCCCGGAGCTTTACACCACAATGATTGAGCTCCGAACAACACCAACCGTCTAGGGCGCCAAGGCACCCAAGAGAAACAAGCTCTAGGGTGCCCAAACACCCAAGAGTAATAAGCTTCTCAAACTTCACTTCCACGTATCACCGTGGAGAACTCAAACCGATGCACCAAATGCAATGGCAAGGGCACACGAAGTGCCCAAGTCCTTCTCTCTCAAATCCCATCGGAGCAACTAATGCTAGGGAGGAAAATGAGAGGAAGAACAAGAAGGAGAACACCAAGAACTCCAAGATCTAGATCCAAGGGGTTCCCCTCACATAGAGGAGAAAGTGATTGGTGAAAATGTGGATCTAGATCTCCTCTCTCTTTTCTCTCAAAAACTAGCAAGAATCCATGGAGGGAATGAGAGTTAGCAAGCTCAAAGAAGGTCAACAAAGGGGAAGAACACGAGCTCGAAAAGGTTGGGTTCAATGGGGAAGAAGACCCCCTTTTATAGGAGGGAGAAAATCCAACCGTTATGTGCTCAGCCCGCACACGAGCGGTACTACCGCTCCTGGTCCCGGTACAACCGGGACTCACAGTATACGTGCAGAACCCTACCAGGCGGTACAACCGGGCGACCAGGCGGTAGCACCGGTTGAGAAGAACAACCGGACCAACCGCCCAGCCACCGCTCAACCACCGCATAGGAACAGAAGGGAGTCATCCCTGAGTGCGGTAGTTGAGCGGTACCGGGCCCGTGCAACCGCATGGCCTTGAGCGCTCGGGCGGCTAAGTCCTGAGCGGTCGAACCGCTCCGGACACCGGTGGTACCGGTACGACCGGACCAACCGGGCCACCACCGCCCGAGTACCGCATCAAAACAGAGGCCTGACCGGTACTTGGGCGGTGCCTGGCCGGAACAACCGCCCAAGTCTTTGCTGAGCAAGTTGGCGGTACCACCGTCCGGAAGCAGCGGTACAACGGCTGAGAGCTCCAAGCGGTACTACCGCTGGGGCATGCGGTACTACCGCTGGGACCAGACAAAAACCACTCTCAAGAAAACCAGAACTGCCATAACTTCTGCATATGAGCTCCGAATTGAGCAAACTCAAGCTTGTTGGAAATAAGACGACGAGTAGCATCAAAACAGTGACTGGATATAGTAAGAAGAGGCAGGGGAGGTATGCCAACAAATAGAGGAGTGAAACCTCCAACCGAGAAGAACCGGCAAAACCTCCAACATCAAAAACATCATAGAAGATGCATGCGAACTCCGTTTTCGATGAACTCGAGCTTGTCATCAAGATGACCATAAGCTCTAAGACTCACAAAGAGAACCAAACAAGAACCAAGAAAGATGATGCAAGGATGCAATGGTTTGAGCTCTCTACGAACGATACGATCAAGCTACTCATCGAGAGCCCCCCTTGATAGTACGGCAATCGATCATATAACCCGGTCTCCCAACTACCATCATGAGACCGGTAAAATAGAAAACCTATCAAGGGCAAACCTTTGCCTGCACATGGTCCACTTGAGCTAGATGATGACAATCTTGACTCCGACCACCTTTCTTGATTGTGTTGACTCGATGAAGACTAGTTGATTGCTCCCCCATACTCCACTATGGGTGAGCCACTCTTCCACACATCTTCACAAGTCCATTATCACCACAAAGGACGGCAAGCTTCAAGCATTTGATCTCTTCGTGATGCTCCACTTGAACTTGCACACCGCAACCTAACCCCACAAAGAACTCTCACGAAAACCATGGGTTAGTACACAAAGCGTAATTGACAATTCTTACCATACCATGGGATCACTTGATCCCTCTCGATACATCTTCCGCGCTTTTGTGAGTTGATCAACTTGATTCACTCTTGACTTAGTCTTGATCATCCTTGAACCTTTCCAATTCTCTTCATTTGAATGATGTCTTGAAGGTAGACATGAATGATCACACAATCTTCTTCTTCAAGACATGCTTGCAATAAGCTCAACTCTCACATGACCAATCTTTGGATAATTCCTTGAATAACACCTTGGTCGACACAAACTCTCCTTGAAACCAACACATGTACTCCAAGAAAAGCCTATGGACAAAATCTTCAAATATAACTCAAGGCAACCATTAGTCCATAGAGATTGTCATCAATTACCAAAACCAAACATGGGGGCACCGCATGTTCTTTTAGCTGGCTCGCGGGAGGCTATGCGGTACTGGCGTCCGAACACGGTGGCAGACGCGTAACCTCTCCGTTGGCGTGCCGAGGCCATGGCCATACCATGGGCGTTGTCCGACGCAAATATGGTGCGGCGTGACCGCTGTGTGAGGCAGCGGGCGCAGGAGGCGGCGGCAGCCCTTGCGGCTGGGGACGTTAGCGAGGCGGAGTCGCATTCTTCGGGGCCCTGTATGGTGCACCAGTCCGGGCGACGCGACCGCGTCGTGGTGGATGTTGCCGGCTCGTCCCAGGACGGATCCACCATCGACCTGAGGTCCACCAGCACCATCCGGGTTCCGAGCTCTGACGAGGAAGAGTAGGGCATGGCAGACGGTTGCACCTTGAGTCCCGTGAGCCAGCTTGTGTCCCATGCCCTACTCTACCTTGCCGGCGATTGGACCAATTCTCTGGAGAGCACAGCCGGCCGCTGCATGGGCACAGCAAAGCCGTACGATCTCCGCTTAAAGAACGATTTACGTTGCATGTAATAATATGGAATTGCGGTTTGTAATTTGAGATATCTGGTTGTAGATTTAAATATTTGAGGCGTGATAGGTCATTATCTGTGGACGCGCCCGCGTGCGTCCTCGGGTGTTTGAGGGGTGCAATTTGCCAAATCGGACTGTAGATCACAAAATTTTCTCTGCTTTTTCTCTTTTAATTTTGTTTTGAAAGGATATCTCTCTCTCTCTTTTGAAAGCGAAAATGTATCTTTCCGTGTCTCTCTGGGTACTACTAAAAGTTCTTCCTTTATCGGATGTGTTTGCTTAGGATAGGACCCACACATTGTCATGGAATGATTATCCCCCCTCTACTGTGGACGAAGAGAATGATCAGACCTCCGTCCAAAGTACTACTGGAGTAGCAAGCTAGCCATAGCGGACGGTCAAGTTCCGAGTAGATTCATCGAATGATTAGGGCCGCATGCAACAAGAAAACCACCCAAACAGCAGAGAAGTATAGTACTGTAGGTAGGTGCACGGGAATCTCACAGGGAAAGTGTATCTTTCTCTTCTTCTTTTTTGCGTTACATGACGACTATTCAATACATAATTACATACAGTCCAAATGGGCAATGCACTCTACTTCGTGCACGCGTAAACAGAGACAAAGGGCCGATCTTACGGAGATCAACCATCTATCTATGTGTGATGTGTCGACATGGCCAGACTGACTTGTGTTTCAAGGTAAATTAATTTACATCAGGGTGAGTATGAAGACGTCGTAAACTCCACTCTGGAGTCCAGACTCCAATTTCTTGGTCGGGATTAATCAGCAAGACAATTACTGTACGCCAGTGGCTCCATGCATTGCAATCGCATACTCCAGATACGTACGTATTGATCCGGGTCTTGTCAGCTATACAGGCGGCAGCACGTCCGGTGGGTTGTTCAACCTGTGAAAGAAAAGGGTAGCAGACAAAAAGAAGTACCGCCTTAGCACAGTACTGAGATACCAGTAATTAGTACTAACAACATAGATACTCTCTTCGTCCGAAAATATTTATCAGAGAAATTAATAAAAATAGATGTATCTAGAACTAAAATATGTCTAGATACATCCATTGAGATAAGACTTTCAATACCCGAATGCCCCTACACCTTTTATGAATAGTAAATTCAAAACAAAGTGAAAGTAAATAAACAAATCAGAAACTTTGAGACATCAAACGTGATCAAACTTTCAATGATCTTGCAAACCTAAAAAAACAAAATCACTGTTCAAAGTTTATGTGCACTTTTCAACAGTGATTTTGTTTTTTTAGGTGAGGGCTCCTCTAATGTTATTTAAGACTGAAACTTTGCAACATCATTGATCATCTTTGATCCCTGAAAGTTTTAGATTAAAAAAATCATTTTTTTCTGAATGTACTATTCATGAGGGTGTAGGGGCACCCGGGAGCTGTTACACCTGTCCCTACATCCATTTCTCTTACAAGTATTTCCCGATGGAGGAAGTATTAGATAGTACAGGAACTAGCCCCTAGATGTGATGCCTTTTGTGAAGAAAGTGTGCATACTTTACTTTAGGGTATCTATTTATCTTCTATTATTGCTAGTTTGCCACAGAGAATTGGGTTAACAAGTATAGCTTCGTCCAGAAGGAACTGGCCGGTCGCACGGGGGTGTTTGGAGTTTGGACGCCGAGCTCCGTCGGCGAGCAGTCCAGTACTGCTTCGAAGTGATCAATGCATGCATGTACGAAAGAGAAGCAAATGCGGCATTACGACTAGTTACCTTCCCTGCTCGAAGAAGGTGTAGAAGGCGGCGATCCCGGTGGCGGCGGCGATGACCCAGACGAGCAGCGCGACGTGGAGCGTGAGGTGAGCCGTGCCCATGGCGATGTAGGTGAAGGAGAAGGTGAGTAGCGTGGTGAGCGTCCACACCGACGCTTTCAGCCTGTTCCTCCACGTCGAGCCGGCGGCCGTTCTCTTATGCAGCCAGAGACAGCCGAAGAGAATGACGAGGTGGACGTAGGAGGTGGCGATGAAGGCCACCATCGCCGCGTCGCCCTTAGACTGGTACAGAGCGACGCCGGAGTTGAAGGAGAGGAAGCCGAACAACGAAGCAGCAAACGCCCAGGGAAAACCGCCGCCGCCGCCGCCGCGGCCAGCCTCGGTCCTCTCCAGAGCAACGCCTAACTGGGATCTCCTCATATCTGCGTGTTCTACGAATTATCACTAGGGTTCCGCGCCGCCGCCTCCTTGACCAGCTCGAGTCCGGCCGTTTGCGTGGTTGGATGTGGCGGAGCTGTTGAAGTGAAGGGCTCGGCGTACAGTAGATATAGGCAACGCGGGAGGGGAGTGTCAGCATCTAGTAGCAAGTCTCAAGGCCTAGCTAGCCTATGCGCCTATGCGATCGGTTCATTCTGGATTTAGAAATGTGCGACAAAGAAGAACAATGCAGAGGCCATGTGCAGTTGTGGTCGCCGATTGTACGCACGTAGCTCCGACCATCTTCATATGCAACGGCACTAAATGGATATCCATGGATATATAGTTGGACATCCAACGGGCTTGGGCATGCATACCGCTGCACGTAGGTAAGAGCAAGTAGCAAAAGTTGTACAAATCAACTATACTCACTATTCTAAAAAAAAAAAGAAACTCACTGTCAAATGTGTAGTCCAGGGGGAAAATGCAAACGCAGATCATTCTGTTCTTCGAATGTTAGCAAGAATCACATTTTAGGTTCGAGAAAATACAAACATAAACTCATCACTCATGCATAGAAAATTTAGGCATATGTTTATCTTACAAACCTTTTGTAAGCAAACTGGCTGCGCCATGTGTAAAAAATCACAAATAGGTATATGCAAAAACAGTTACGCAATCTTTAATGTAATTTTTCACATGGTAATTTTTTACCTTCATTTCCCACATGTCGGAACCTTCCGTATGTTTAATGAAAAATTGCAAGGGTAAATTTGTATCCAATGTCTACATATTTTGACAAAGGCGTTTTTATTATCTCAAAATGTAGCATCAAGTGGATACAAATCATAATGAGCTACACCCAGCCTCTGCATAGTTAAGATGCCACAAAACAAAAGTCTGTCAAAGTAAATAAAAATGACAAGTTGGCAACATTAAAGTCATATGAGACCGTCAATGGAGAAGGTGGACTGAGATCCGGTGATTATGCTGCCACCCATGTTGGGTAAAAACCTTCCTGACCATCCGCTCCAACCGCATACACATCGCCTTGAATAGTGATTGGCAACCGTTCGGTGTAGCATAGACCACATACGAAGCCAATGCGTACAACGGTAAATAACCTGCATAGAAGAAGAGATTTGCCATTAAAGAGATAATCATTTCTGTATAGCCAAAGCGACCATAGTAAAGCTGATGCACCCACCAGAATTATCATACTAAACATATTTGGTATTCCGTCAAACCAGTGACCATAGAATGACATGCAAGATTTATTTAACATTTTACAAAATATAAAATGGATTTGCTAATTCTCATCTAAATGAGAATTAACAAAGTCACATATGACTCTCATCTAGATGAGAGCTAGTGGCACCCAATATAAAACCACAATTTATTGGTACATCCTTGGGAAAAATTAAACTAACAAGAAAAATAAATATTAATACAGAGAATTGCATATGACATGATAACATGCAGTTGAAAACATAACACTAGTGGAGAAGTTATGTAATAATTTTACGCGTAGTGAGGCAAACTCGTCAAAACTTTTTCCCATCCCTGTCTGATCGGCTCGGTGGCAGATCGTCAAACTACTTGAACGTCCAAATAGGACAATTCAATTAGGGCACATGAGTATTGGAGATTGTAGATGTTGAATTTTTTTTTTTTTGAGGATGAATGTTGATATATTTTTAAAAGGTCCAACTTAAAAGACCATAAATATGATTTACATTTTGGGACAAAGGGATTATGTGATTCCATGTAAATTAAGCGCATTTCTTGGAAGAAAAAAAATCATACCTTTAATATTGATCAACCGATTGAATAGATAGTTATTATGGGCTTTTGAACAAGGTGTTCGCCAGGTCCCCCATGGCGTGTTATCTCGGTCGAGCTCTACCATCGGTTGACACATGGGTTCAAAAGCATGGGACTAAGTTGGTGCACAGGTAGTTTCCTGGCTCCTTCCCAAGGACCTCGGCACCTCCAGGTTCCTGGGTTATGCACATTACCCAGATGGTTCGTGACCGCCTATGTTCTTTTATTTCTGCCGAGAAGACTCGGATGTGCGCTGCAGCCTGAGAACCCGAACAGTTATCTTTCACTTGACTGATCTACTGAAACTGGAAGATAGGAACACCAGTCGTGGCAGCAGCTATCTGATCGAACCTGGCATGCATGACTGGCTATTAGGCATCTTCAATGACATCCCGTAAATTTTCCCCCGCATCCGTCCATGGACAGAAGGACCAGTCCGCAGACACAAATGCGGGAGAACGCCATCCAATGCTAGTCGCATAGATTTAAAAAAAAAATCAACAACCCGTATGAAATTTATGCAAATACGACCGGATTTTATACAAGCATGACGGATTTCATTCAAACATGACGGATTTCAATACATATCGAACATCTAGAACCAAAAAGAAAAGCCATAAACCTATCCTACGGCGCCGGCGCCCGACGTTCAAGCCCGTGTCGTCCCTAATCTGCCGACTCCATGAGCACCGGTGATAAGACCGATGAAGTGAAGGTGCGGTCTCCGGTGAGGAAGAGTAGAACACGGGAGACGGACCAGTCCACATGGGACACAAGGCACTGCCGCCTCCCATGACCTAGTCATCCTCGGATGATTCCGTGACCTGTTCGTCACCAGTGGACGTGAGGTCCATGATGAAAATGGTGGCGCCGGCGCTGTCTTTGTCCCATCGGGCCGGCTGATGGTTCGGCGGCGGCGTGTAGGAGGCGCAGCTGGCGTTGTTCTCCTCCGCGATCGCCTGCAGCTGCGCCTCCACGGTGGCCGCTTCCTGGTGAGCGGCAGCTCGAGCGCGGACGGCGTCATAGATGGCGCGCTGCTTCGCCACGGAGTTGGGGTTGGTGCGGCAATACCTCCTCACTCGTGTGCTCGCTGTAGATCTAACTCTCCGCCAACCGGTGCTGCTCCAGGAGGAACAGGTTGTACCGATGTTCCTCCTGTGCCTGCTGGAACGCCGACAGAGTCGCCGGCGCAGACTGCACCTCCGCCATGGCGGCGTTGTAGTGCGCATGTGTCTGCTCCATGGTGAAGTCGGCGTGCACAGGAGGCGCGGGAGCTGGGGCGGAGTCGTCTAAGCCCGTCTCCATCGTGTTGTTGTCCTCGTTGTCGAAGACCTCGGCGAGCTGGCCGGCAAGCTGGCCTCGATCCACTTGGCACGGCGGTTATGCCAGGCGGCTGCAAGGGCGGCCACCACGTGCTTGATCTTTGGTGATAGACTATCCAAAATGCTTTCCCACTGGCGGTCATGACGGGTTTGGAGGAAAGAGGAGGATGTGGAGCGGATGTGTTGCGATGTGGAGATAGCCATGTGTGGCTCCCCTTAAATAGCAGATACCGGTGAGGCCAGGCGTCAATGCGGGACACTGGAATGGGTTTCTCGGCCGGTGAGCCTACTTAATGGCGGCGTACGGACGAAAGGAGCATTGAACGGTCATGGTAAATATCCGTCCAGTCCCGTCTAGTCACGCGTCTGCGGCGTTGAACAGATGAGGACACCGGAGACGCGTCATGGACGGTGCCCTCAACTGGCAAGCTGCTTCAATGCAGGCATCGGTGAGAGGTCCGCTTTTCTATGGGGGAGCGGCTGCTCTACAGCGGCATGAATGCGGCCAATTGGCGGGGGATAAGAACGTGCTCAGACATGGGAGATGGGATTCAGGCGGACCTGGCCAGAAGAGGACGTGGGATTGGTTTGGACTTCCGTAAAGCCCCCACATTTGTCTCCGATTTATGGGAGAAATCGCGTCTGGACTGCTTCGCGAGCAGCGCAGTCCGGTCGGCTGCAAGAGGTTTGCGGGTCCGCCGTAGAGATTGTCGTGGTTCTAAGTCTGACAGTAAAGTAGGGGGTAGGAATGTGGGGCAAGATCCTAACTACGGTGAGATTGTGCATGCAACATGTATGAGTTCAGGTCCTTCGCGGAGGAAGTAACAGCCCTACGTCTCGGTGCCCGGAGGCTCGGTCGATTGGAATATGCGTGAAGTTACAGGGGGTGCGAACCCTTGTGTCAGTGGAGGGGGGTTGCTTATATAGAGTGCGCAGGACCCCAGCTAGCCCATGTTACAAGGGTTCAATGTACATAAAGGTAGGCATTACTGATAACGCCAACAATAAAGATACATGAATGACTATTAAGTCTATAGGGTAACGTCTGATCGTTGCCATACAGAGTGACTTTAGATCTTCTATCTGTCGAGTGATTCTTGTTGCGGTCGAGTGAGTACTCCTTGGTCGAGTGAACTTGAATCTTCCGAGTGGAGTGTTTATGGTCGAGTGAATGATGGTATCCCTCGAATGCTTATGACTTTAAGCCAGTGTCCTTGGGGAGGGTGTCTAGGTCAGGCCTATGACCCTACCCTAGGTACATGTCGTCATCATTAGCCCCCGAATGGTTCAGTGTTAGAGTGGAAAAAGGAGTGGAAGCTGGTCCCGACTCTGTTACATGCTGCGGAAGTATTTTCCTTAGAGTGATGAGTTATGTGACAACTTTGACTTCATTTTCAGTCGCCTTGATCCATTCTAAAGTAGTCGAGTGAACTTTTGCTGATAAGCTTCGACTGTTGATATGAAAGAAATCTTTAGTCTGACAGGTTGCTCTGCGGTTCCCGGATCATGCGGGATTCGAAATTTTGGGAAGCGCGCGAGACGGAGGAGGCCGCAGTAATCGGGATGGATTAGGTAGGGGCGCCTCGGTCACCGCGCCACTTTTTTTGCCACGTACCGAGCGAGCGATAGTTGCGGGATTTGACATGATTGCCCGGGCCCAGTCGCCAGTCACTCAGAAATGACTCCATATAAGACGTTGGGTTGGGGAATTTTGCACAGTGCGCCTCAATTTCTCCTTCTTCTTCATCTGCTTCTCCACCGCTACCGCTACCGCTTCTGCTCTCGACGCCGCCTCCCGCCCGTGCGCCCCTTGTTGTGGTGACGAAGGACAAGACGGCGGCGCTGGGGTGCGCAAAGAAGGGAGCGGTGAAGGGGAAGGGCAACAAGACCGGCAGGAGCGGGTCGTCGTTGAGATCCGGCTTGCCACGCGGTTAGGTTCAGGGCAACTGGATCCGATCCACAATCGTGCTGGATGACTTGCAAGACCTGGCCGAGAGCGGACTGATTGAGCATGATTCTTGGAGGCTCCCGGGGGAGGAAACTGAGCGGCAACCCCAGGAGGGTGAGTGTGTCTTACTCGCCACTCACGCCGACCGCGGTTTTTCTTTGCCCCCGAATCCCTTTTTCCGTGCATTCCTGAACTTTTTCGGAGCCCAACTCCATCATTTCTCTCCCAACACTATCACGTACCTTGCGGCCTATGTCTCCCTGTGTGAGAATTTCCTGGGTTGCCGACCGCACTGGGGTTTGTTTAAGCACATCTTCACATGCCGCTCGCAGACTGTGAAAAAGGCTAGCCCGAGTGACGAGAAAACCCAGGTGATCCAGATGTGTGGGGGCTTAGGTATCCAGATGAGGGGGAAGAGCACTTTTCCCGCGACGACTCTCCCTGACTCGGTTAGAGGGTGGCAGTCGACTTGGTTTTATTGCAAAGACAAGTCGACCCCTGGTCATTCGACTGGTCTCCCCCTTTTCCTTAGCGCGAGTCCATAAACCTACTTCCTTGAGAGTGACTCCAGCAAAGAAGGTGGAGGTGTCCATGTTGATGGAGCGAGTAGTTTAGCTGATCCATGAGGGTGTGATTGGTATGGATCTGCTCGAGGTATTCCTCGGTCGACGTATTCAGCCCCTCCAGGCTCATGATCACTCCATGTGGATGTACTCGGGGATTGAAGATTCCACTCGGATCCACCCGGAGGACGTTGATGAGAAGACGGTGGCACAATGGGTGCAAAGCATGACAGTGAACAAGGATAAACCCGGGGGGTCCCGAAGAGTTTTACCATTCGACACCAACAACCAACCAGACAAGGTTTGTCCCTTATCTCTGAGTATTTTTCATTCTGACTTGCAGTTGTTTACTGAGTCGACCATCCTTTGGTCACCTCTTTTGCTTCACAGGTTTATACGGAGACGTACTCAATGCCGAACGGGGAGCAAGAGCAGTACCAGGAAGGAGAAGAAAGCAGAGGTGAAAGCATGGATTGGCAGTCTGATGGAGGAGAAGAGGAGGAGTAAAGCGAGGACTCGAGCAGCGGTAAAGAAGTCGAGTCACCATCTCGCAACAAAAAGCGTTCCAAATATAAGCACGACCCAGCAAGTATCTGCGGCGAAGTAGCTAAGCCGACCGGATAGACTTCCAAGTGCACTCGGACCTCTTCCCCTGTGCCAACTGAGAAGGCTCCAAAGCAGCCAAAAGTTGTAGAACCAAAGCCTCGGAAGACCCTGCCCAAGATCAAGATTGACGTCCCCGTCGCTTTTGCGTAAGTGTCTTGCCCCCATTTTTCGATCAAGGACTTGTGCTGTCGACTCTCTTTCTCATTTGTCTGAATGAATCTTGAAACTTGCAGAGCTGCTACTTCTGGGACTTCTGCTTACAGGAATGATGATGATGATGTGGAAGACGCGGTCACTTCTAATCCGGGTATGACTTTTGCAAACTTGTCTTTGCTTTCTCAGCCATTTTGTTGGTCGACTGAATTCTGACGGTTAATTCTTTTTGCAGCTCCTGCCAATGTCATTGATCTTCCAGATGACGACGAGGATGTGCCGCTGAGGCCCAGGAGGAGTAAGAAGACATCAACTAGCAAGGTGTCCCAGTCGACATTAGTGACGGAGCCGGTGATCCAGGAGACCGGCGATGCCAACCGAGCTTCTGTGACTTTTGTCGTACCATTATCGAGTGCTCAGCCTTCAGCATCGACTGGTCAGATCCCAGCCGATACACCGTCTCCAATCTTCACTACGTATCGTGTCCCGGAGGACCAAGTGGGTGCTGCCAAGGAGGCTATACGCCAGGCAGGCATCATGATTGAGCAGATGAAGGTGGTTCAGGGGGCCAGTCAAGCTGCTTATGACGTCAGTTCAGCTCTCCGGAGCAACGTCCAGGTTGGTTGATTACCGATTGATCCCTTAGCTTGTCGCTTATTCTGTTAGGATATGCTACCCGAAAATTTTCCTTGTGCATCTTTTCGTTGATCTGCATTTTGCATTTGTACACCCACTGGGTGTTTAATTTATTGTCGGATAGTTCTGCTGCATAGTGTTGCTGCTTGAATCGACTAGACTGTGTCGATTGAGTATTTGAACCAGTGGGGGCACGCTGAGTGCACCCACTGGGTGTAGTCCTCGAGACCATAGTTGACTGCGGGCAGTCCGCTATGGTCTGAGAATCAGAGCTTACGCACTCAGTCTGAACGGATCATGTCGAGTGTAACTTGAACCAGTGGGGGCACGCTAAGTGCACCCACTGGGTTTAGTCCCCGAGACTACTTTTAATGTTTGATTCGGCAGTAGTCTGAGAACTCTTTTCACTCGGGAGTGAATAACTTTTGATTCTGTCCACTGATGTAACACTTGTTGATTTCAGAAATCATGTGAGCTTATCTCCCAATTTTCCGAATTTGAGGAGAAGTAGAGACAACTCAATCTTGATTTCGAGCTGGCTAAGCAGAACTTGTAGAAGGCCAAAGATGAGACAGACGATATGGAAGGTAACAACCGGTCGATTGTTTATCTTGGCCGACTCACAAGTCATTTCCCCGTTCTTTTGTCTGACCCAGGTGCCTATCTTTCAAAGAAAATGAAGTAGGCTCTGGCGAAAAAGGACCTCGATCTTGCTGCTGCACAAAAGGAGGCTCAGGAAAAGACTGCACTTGCTGACAAGAAACTAGCCTCAGTCGGGGCGCTGGAGGAAGAAATCGCCAAGCTGAAGGCATCTCTTAATGAATCCAACCGAGAAGCGACCCGTTTGAAGAAAGATAAAGTGGCCCTGAATGAGAAGATTGAAGGCATTTCTCGTAAGAGAAATGATCTGGAAACTTATCTGGGGGCACTCGCCAAGAAGTTATTCCTCATTCTCGAAGGTATTCTTCCTTGTCCAACTGTTTAGCCTTCGTCGATTCACTATGCAACCGTCGACTCATTATCTCTTTGCGTTTGTAGAATTCTGCCAAAACATTGAAGAAGAAACCGGTCGGATCGAGACAGGCCTAGAACCAATCCTTTCCCCTGTTGGTGATGAGGCCGCCATGAACGTGCTCCGGCTGGAATCCCGTGTTGCCAGTGTTACGGACTATCTTGCTCGTCTGAAGGTTGCGGTGTCGCGAATCGACTCGGCGCTTTGGCCTCAGAAGATGCTCCAGAATGACCTCGAGTCTTTGATGACTCAACTTAATGAGATCCCCAACCGAGTGCAGTAGTGGAATAAGTCGGCTGCTCGCTGCGTGCTGACGTAACCCCGTCGCTGGTTCGAGTCCACTGCAAGGAAGCCAAGGAGGAAAAGCTAGCAGCGATCAAGGTTGCCAATACCAGAAAACACGACTTCCAGTCCTTCATGGAAACTTTTATTGCCGCCACCACTCGAATTGCAGATGTGATCGACCTGGACAAATTGGTCGAGCCTGCCAGTCCTCCCGCTGAGTGAACAAACTTTGATGATCCGATTAAATTTGCCTCGGTATGCCGAGTGGTTTTTGTAACCGCTTAAACTTCTTCGGGCCTGATGCTCGAGTACCTTAAACTGCGATCTGGAACCTCGTAGGATTTATCTGAACTTGGTTGCTTTGGGAAACTTTTGACTCTTTGAGTAGAACTTGTTTCTTCAGTTTGAGTTGCTACTGACTTTGTGATGCAGCTCAGTCGAGTGAACCATGGACAAAGGTACTTAGTGTTGCCCATGGCCTGCACCTTGTCATCCTTGCGGATCAGGATGGAGAAAATGTTGTATTTGTGTCAAACCTCCGAGGATAGGTCGTGGTCGACCTGCACTTCGTCGTCTTTACGGATAAGGATGGAGCGAATCTTGTATTTGCGTCGAAGCTCCGAGGACAGATTGTGGTCGACCTGCTCCTCGCTATCCTTGTGGATAAGGATGGAGCATGTTTTAAAACTTAGGTGAGTACTGGTCTACAACTAAGCCCCCGAGTAGGTGGGTCGCTCATCACTCGAGAGGATTTTTTTATCTTAGGCGAGTATTGGACTGCAACTAAGCCCCTGAGTGGGAGGGTTGCTCACCACTCGGTAGGATTTTTTAAACTTAAGCGAGTACTAGACTGCAGCTAAGCCCCCGAGTGGGAGGGTTGCTCACCACTCGGTAGGATTTTTTAAACTTAGGCGAGTACTGGACTGTAGCTAAGCCCCCGAGTGGGAGGGTTGCTCACCACTCGGTAGGATTTTTTAAACTTAGGCGAGTACTGGACTGCAGCTAAGCCCCCGAATGGGAGGGTTGCTCACCACTCGGTAGGATTTTTTAAACTTAGGCGAGTACTGGATTGCATTTAAGCCCCGAGTGGGAGTGTTGCTCACCACTCGGTATGATTTTTTAATCTTAGGCGAGTACTGGACTACAGCTAAGCCTCCGAGTGGGAGGGTTACTCACCACTCGGTAGGATTTTTTAAACTTAGACGAGTACTGGACTGCAGCTAAGCCCCCGAGTGGGAGTGTTTCTCACCACTCGGTAGGATTTTTTTAATCTTAGGCGAGTACTGGACTGCAGCTAAGCCCTCGAGTGGGAGTGTTGCTCACCACTCGGTAGGATTTTTTAAACTTAGGTGAATCAGGTTCGCAGCTAACCTCCCGAATGGGAGACATGCTCTCCACTCGGTGGGATTTTAATTTTTGGAACTTAGGCGAATCGGATTCACGACTAAGCCACCCACTGGGGGATTTTGAACACATGCATAAGAAATAACAACCATTTAGGAGACTGCAAAACCTTGTCTTTGATAAACAAACTGAAAGGTACTTCTTGTTACATCTTGAAAGTCCGAATGATTAAGTGTTAAAGTGGCAGAGAAGCTCCGCATTCCAGGCACGTGGCTCGTCTTTCTTGTGTTCCACATCGTACAGGTGATATGCACCATTGTGGAGCTACTTCTTCACCAATCGCCTTTCGCTTCTCCATGGCGGACCGTCGGAGATACTCTTTCACAGGTTTAGCTTTTGGGCCGATTCGCAAACTGTGCTCAGCCAGCTCCCTGGGTACACCTGACATGTCAGAAGGTTTCCATGCGAAGATGTCTCAGTTCTCACGGAGGAACTGGATGAGCGCTTCTTCCTATTTGCTGTCGAGTGTAGTTGATATATGAGTCGGAGCAGCATTGGGATCAGTTGGGTGAATATGAACTGACTTTGTTTCTCGGACTTAAATGCAGACTCTGAAGTAGGCTTCTTAGCTCTCAACAAATCACTCGGATCTGATGTCTTCTTGTATTCTTCCATTTCAATTTCTTCCATCCGTTCATCGGCAATCTTTGAGCCTTTCTGGAAGCACTCTTCTGCTCGTTGTCGATTACCAGTGACTGTAATCACGCCTCTAGGGCCAGGCATCTTGAGCTTGAGATACACATAACATGGTCGAGCCATGAAACAGGCATATGCTGTTCTGCCCAGGATAGCATGATAAGCACTGTGAAAATCCATGACTTCAAATGTCAACTTTTCCTTCCGGTGAATCTGCCTTCTTCCCTGGTATAACTCCGTGAAATCGCATGTTACTCTCACTGAGCTTGGACATCGGAATGCCCATCCCACGGAGGGTTTCAGCATACAAGATATTCAACCCGCTGCCTCCATCCATCAACACTTTGGTCAGTCAGGTGCCTCCAACCACCGGGTCGACCACCAACGCTTGCCTCCCTCGGGTGGCAACATGCGGCGGGTGATCTGACTGGTCGAATGTAATGGGAGTCTTTGACCATTTCAGATACGTCAGTGTTGTAGGAGCAACCATGTTTACTTCTCTGTTGATGAATTTCAGATGACTTTTACTCTCAACATTAGCAAAAATCACCATAGTGGAATTGATATTGGGAAAACCATCATCATCCTCTTCCTTGTCCTCATCTTTATCAGACTCTTTTTTCCTTCTCACTGGGTTGTTTTTCTCTGAACTGTTGTATAAGGACTCGGCACTGTCGAGTGGTATGTTTAGGATAGATGAGATTTCCCTCTTCATCCTTCTTGATGTGAGTGTGGCATGGTAAATCCAACACATCGTTACCGGCTGCATCTTTCACCTTCTTAGGGGTCCAGGGCCCTTTAGGTTTTCCTTTAGCCTTTCCTTGGGTTGCGACTGCAACCTCTCCAGGTGCTGCAGGCTCTGCCTTGCACTTCTGCTTCCGATTGGAATTTCCTCCTACGGTGTCCTGGCCGACTGGTTTACTCTTGCCACTTCGGAGTCGGTCTTCCTCTTCGCCATTGGCGTACCGAGTGGCTAACTCCATCATTCGAGTCAAAGACATGTCTCCTATCTGACCGAATTTCAGGTTAAGCTCCCGATACCGGACGCCCTCTTTAAAGGCGCAAACTGCTTGATGATAAGACACATTCTCTATAGTGTGGTGTATGGTCCATCTCTGGATGTTATCCCTCAAAGTTTCATTCGGCTTTTGCACGCAATGCTGCAATTCTGTCAACCCTGCTGGCCGTTTGTACGTGCCCTCAAACGTACTGACAAACACTCGGGCCAACTCTTCCCAACTAAAAATACTGCCTGGAGCCAACTGATTCAACCAAGCTCTAGCTGACCCTTCAAGCATCAGGGGAAGATGCTTCATGGCAACTTCATCATTTCCTCCCCCGATCTGCACATCCACTTGGTAATCTTCAAGCTAGGTGTCAGGCTTTGATTCACCAGTGAACTTACTGACCCCAGTCGCCAACCTAAAGTTGGGAGGGATCTCTGCAGCTCTGATGGCTCTGCTAAAACACTCAGGGCCAGAAACATGAATCATGTTTACAATCGAGCGATCTCTGTCTTGTCCTTCCCTCTGTGCTCGATTCCTGTCTACTAGACATTGCACCAAAATTGACCTTGCGTCAAACCCTGGCTCCCTTGGGTCCACCGGCCTTCTCCGCTCTTCGTTGTACGGGCGCCTATCATCATAATGCCGGGGCACGTATGATTCACCCCTCGGAAGGGGTGTAGGCACTCGACGGCGGTCATCACGGTCGAGCCGACGATCTTATTGCTCATGATTCCGACCCAAATATTGCCCTTGACGATGCCCACGTCCCTCATGCCGCGGAGGCAATCTTGGGCTGTGAGCCGACTGGACGGTATCAGCCACCACAGATCTGCTATGGATCTTGTTGCGAGACTGAGAAACCGTTGTGTTCTTCTCTCCTGCTGCTCGGAGCAGCGCTCTAGTCTGCATTAAACCTCTACCAGCTTCTGACTGGGACGGCTGAATGAATTCTGCTATACGGGCTGCAGCAGTAAGATTCTGAATTGGAGTGCGGTATACCTGCGGTTCCGGTGGAAATAATTACCGTTGTCATCGACTGGACTCGGGGATCTGCCGCTGTGCACGCTCATCGAGTGATCGCTGAAGATTCTCTAGTCGAGTGTGCTCAACGCACTGCCTCCAAGGCCCGAGCCTCAGAGGTCTCTCCAACAACGGGCGTGTGTAGGGCCTACATATTGCGGTGATGAAGTTCCTCCCTCTGCTGAGAAGAGAGAGTTTTAGGATGATACTCTTCGTGGATACGCGATGGCTCGCCACCGTCATCGTTGCCTTCATTGCGACGCATGCCAGGCGGGCTGCGGGGTGTATCGACCATCAGGACTTCTGCCACGGGGTCGCTGCTGTCGCACTCGGACAAGGTCTCGACGGAGCCGGTCGAACAGGCCGTAGAGAGATTCGTCGGGCTCGATTGCCGCAACTTGAGGGGTGGCCGACTGACGTGCCACCGCGTGCTTCACCCACCGCTGAAGCCGCGACTGACCGAATCGCTTGCAACGGCGAGCAGTGGGGAGCGAAGGTACTGCGGGAACCGACCGATACTGGGTCGACGGCTGATGCAGTAGGACGCCGCGAACGCACGCACGAAAGTGCGTCGCTCCATGGACGGGAAGCGCCTCAATGTCGAGAGGAGCTTCTTGAAGCCAAGCGGAGTCGTCGGCGATGAAGACGAGCGCGCCGAGACGGATCTCGCGGCCCTCAGCCAAACCTCCGCCGGAAACTATGATGAAAAGATTCGGAGAAATCGCAACCTCACCGGAAAATCGCTAAAGACACCTGCCCCACGGTGGGCACCAACTGTCGTGGTTCTAAGTCTGACAGTAAAGTAGGGGGTAGGAATGTAGAGGTAAGATCCTAGTTACGGTGAGATTGTGCACGAAAGATGTACAATTTCAGGCCCTTCGCGGAGGAAGGAACAGCCCTACGTCTCGGTACCCGGAGGCTCGGTCGATTGGAATATGCGTGAAGTTACAGAGGGTGCGAACCCTTGTGTCAGTGGAGGGGGTGGCTTATATAGAGTGCGCCAGGACCCCAGCTAGCCCACGTTACAAGGGTTCATTGTACATAAAGATAGGCGTTACTGATAACGTCAACAATAAAGATACATGAATGACTATTAAGTCTATAGGGTAACGCCTGACCGTTGCCATACAGAGTGACTTTAGATTTTTTATCTGTCGAGTGATTCTTGTTGCGGTCAAGTGAGTACTCCTTGATCGAGTGAATTTGAATCTTCCGAATGGAGTGTTTATGGTCGAGTGAATGATGGTATTCCTCAAATGTTTATGACATTAGGCCAATGTCTTTGAGGAGGCTGTCTAGGTCAAGCCTAGGACCTTATCCTAAATACATGTCGTTGTGAGAGATGCCCCTACTCAGTTAATTTAGAGAACAGGGTGAAGTGTGTGAACTCAATCGTACCATACAACTATTATGTCTGCATCCTGTCGAAGTTCCGGAAAGCGGAAAGACGATGAGGCAGCCCGGACTAGACAAAACAAGAGTGGCAGCTAGCTGGGTGGCCTTGACCTAGGTGCATATGCCTGCCGACATGCAGGTGTTCTCCCTCGCCGTGCCAGTGGCCGGTCCGGCGATCCGGCTAGTTGTTTTTCTTTCCGAGTGTCCCATGCATGTTACGTCCTGATGATAGACCATGAAAACATGATAAAGAGAGGTTTTATATGGGTGCACCCTGACTTGTTTAAGCAGGGAATCCATGGGAAAAGGCGGTCAAGTGGCGGGCGCATATATAATTTCCAAGCAGGTAAAGATTCAGGAACATCCGGTAAACTAAAATGTCGAACGCTAGCTAGATGATACACACTTTGATTACTAGCTATATGCGTGACTGTGTGTCAGATATGGTTAATCAAATACTCCCTCTGCTGTTATTCCTCTACTTAATTATGTACTCTTACATCTCAAGGGATCGCTGCGTGTGTACAGCTGGGCTGCATACAGGCTCAAACAAGTTTACCGAACAGTTAGAGCAAAACAAGTTTACTGTCCGTTAGAGCAAACTTGTTCCTCCAGAATCAAGATAGAATAATTCTCGACAGTATCTAACATATAAGTAGGCTTCAGACCTATGGACAGAAGGGGCTTCGACAGCTTTGTCGTTTGCACCACTTGGGCCCTGTGGAAGCACCGTAAAGCTAGAGTTTTCAACAGAGAGGAGCAGCAAGTGGACGCCAATTCTTTGGCTAGCTCGATTCCGGATGAACTCAGAGATTGGAAATTAGCTCTTCAGGGTGTAGGAGGTTTACAACTCTTTGTGAGAGGGTAGGTTATTTAGGTCTTTTGGTGTGGGTGTACCTACAACGATGTTCGCATCATCGTGAGGATTTTTGTAAATTGTTTTCTGTCTTTTATAAAAAAATGGTACGCTATTACATATTAAAAAAAAGAGTACTATATACTACATACGATGCAGATCGAGTACAGTTGGTTGGGTCTCGCGGGATTCAAGTCAAGCGGGCATGTCCCTGACTCTCGGTAAAAAGAGATTCTACTTTCTTTCAGGTCTAAAGGTGAATGTGCTTTCGTTTGATTCACGATCGATGACCGACAACGGGTGAGGCAGGTAAAGACGATGACGTGTATTCCCTTCTTAATTTATAGGTGTCTGTGTAAGAGATTTAATCAAAATCAGATAATTCGGTTTGTTAGTCGTATGCAGATTAGTCATGCTCTATCTGAAGTAAAGCCCATGCATGAACATATCGTGCATGGTGGCCGCTTCTTGTTTCGAGCATCTAGGGCCCACAGCGAGTGATTTGTCTCCCATTTTTGTCTTATTTAGGCGACACTTGCATGTGGACGCCGTTTTATAACTGAATAAACAGACTTTGCACTGGTAAAACCAATTGCAATACGGGATATGAAAGTACAAGTTTTACAACGTAGAAGATTCTTCTCTTTCGAAAAATGCCTCAGCGAAGCACACAAAAACAAGCCATATTTAAAGCTTGGAGCCACTTGCACTAGTTGATGCAGACACTACCTAGCACATGAAAAAGATTAATCGGACGAGGACGGCGACAACGGCGCAGTAGCGTCCAAAGCACCATATCGAGCAATGTGAGTTGACGAAGCGAATCTGAAGGGAACAGTTCATATCGTTTCTTATTGTTGGATTTATCATTCATATTTGACCCAAACACATGTCGAGAGAAGACACAATGAGAAAACTTAGATACCCCTTCGTTTTTATTTACTCTGGATATTAGGTTTGACTAAAATCAAATCTTATAAGGTTTAACCAAGCTTGTAGAAATCTATATGATGTGATAATATATTAAATGATGAATCCAATGATATTGATTTGATGGTGTATATATTAATATATTGTTCACAAACTTTTGGAAAGCTTATAAAGTTTGACTTTAGACAAACCTAACATGCAGAGTAAATAGTATGGAGCGAATACATGGCTCAGAGTAAATAGCAGTCACTAAATAAAGATTAGATCGAGCACTCTTTTTTTTGAGAAGGAGAATATATTAATATCACGAAGGTACCAATAACACCCAGCCTCTGCATCACTAAAAAGTCACAAAGACATTCAGGATGCACACAACTTGAAAAAAACAAAAAAGAAAGGGAAAAAAATAAAGGGCTCGCCACAGTGATCAACTCCTCTGAGCACACAAACCACCACGAAAACATAAAAAGTCTCCAAAAGAGACGCCTTCAAGAAGAAAACAGTGCACAAGCACCGTCATCGCCTGATTCTAAATCATAGGTTTTCACCCTGGAGAAAGACCAAGCTCTCAAAACAATACCTTCAATAAGGCAATTGCCAGGTACAACCAATGAAGGCCAGAACTTAGGTTTTCGCCCTCAAAGTCACGACTCGGCATCCGAGGAGCACCACCAAAAATTAAATCCTCCAGTATTGCCGCCCCCACTTGACACTGTTGCTACTAAAAATTATCAACACCTGGCTGACTCCATCGTCTTCCAGGCCCCCTCCGCCTTATTGATCCTCCGATCTTAGCCATCAAGACTTTGTCCCTGTTATCTGTGCCATCAAAATCGAGATGCCGACATGTCTCATGGTGCCAACAAAACAACAGAGCTTCGTGCCACGCCCTCCTGGAGCCATGTCGGCTGATATGGACGCGCACGACTGAATTCTATCTAATCCAGATATCCTTGGGCAAGACCTCCGATAGTAGTTCTGGAACATGTCGACGGCCAAATCGAGGAGGACCGATCATGTAGATCGTTGCCGTGATGCGATAAGAGCACAAGGACCGCCACCAAACCGCTGCCTCCACCACGGCAATGCCATCGCCGCCACGACGGGGGATACCCGCTCTCGCCGCAACACCTTGCGGTGGCATCACGCTCCCTGCCGGCTCGCCACGTCCCGCGCCGTAGGCACCAGGGAAGGAGGGATAAGGGGCCCTGCTGGGCGAATCGGGTGGAGTATGGAAGAATCAAATTAAGCATCTCTAGGAAGCTACTATATGGACAGGTGAAGCATTAACCTTGTTTGTACTAGTTGGCGCGCGCGGGGGGGGGGGGGGGGGGGGGCAACGTTGGGTGAAGTACATTGGTACATTCAGCTCTCTTTTGATCAGGATTTCAGATAAGTACGTCAAAAAGACAAGAGACCCAAGCACATGAACCTACTATCCGAGTATTATATTACTCGGCAATTTTGTCCCCTCCATGAGACTGTTTTCGCAGTTATCACAGACAGCGTGGTCAACATATTCCATAAGCACTAAATTTCCAAAGATACTACGAGCAACGACTAGCGATGCAAGGGAATCACAAGCTGCTAGGACTGATGCAAAGAAAATAGCGGCTCTTCCTCCCAAAGAGTAAGGGAAGGCGAATCTGAATCTGCAGTGGATACACTCTATTATTCCTTCTGATTCAAAACATTGGGAATAAAATAACGAATGGTCCACACTCATCGAGCTAGCTAGTGGGAATCGGGGAGGAAGACCAAAGCAAGCAGCCCATTGTCATGGGTTGCTCGGGATGCATGTTCGGCCTGCGGTGATGGCAAAACTTGCCTTAATCACAAACAAAAAAAGTTTGAAGAGAGAGCCAATAACACGCACGGTAGTAATGTTGGCACAAAAAAAAAGCATGTACAGGTGTTGTAAACTTGTAATAGATTGGAGGATTCGTTTGGATACTGATTTTTTCTACCCTCCTCTCTCGTCCGCGACTGCGCCGCCCACGCGGGCGGCCGGCCGCGCCTCCCCTCCTCCCCCGCGCGCGTCCCCCTCCCTCCTCCTTCTCCCTGCCGCCGTCGCCGGCGCCCGCCTCGAGCCTGGCCCGGGCGACGTTGGTGGCGGCGGGCCCCGGCCCTTCCCTATCTAGGGTTTCTCCGGCGCGGGATGGAGCGCCTTCGGGCGGTGTCTTCAGGCGGCGGCGGGGTGTCCTGTCGCAGGCGGGGGCGGACTCTGGGCGGCGGCGGCGCCGTTGGCGGCGGCGCGGGTTGGCGGCGCCCGCCCGGCCCAAATCTGGGCCCTTCGGGCTCCATCTGGGTCGGGGTGGGCCGGCGACAGGCGTGGCGTCGGCGTGGCCTTCAGGAGGCGGTGGCGAGCGGCGATGATCGGCGGGTTGCTGGCGGCGTCAACGCCAGCTTGCTGCAGCGTGGCCGGCGGGGCTTAGCGGGCCCGTTTCGGGCCTGGCCGGGCCAGGGGTGGCCTGGTATGCCCCGCTGTCGTGTCCGGACGGCTACCGCGACAGTGCCGGAGGCGCGGGCCTCCCGCACGGCGGTGGTGGAGGTGGTTCCCTCCCGCTCGGCCTTGATGCTGCTGCTCCCGTCGCTCGGATCTTCTCTCCGGTCTTCTTGGCCTCGTGGTGGTGTTCGTAGCGAGATGGTGCTGGTGGCGGCGCAACCGTGATGGCACATAGTTGGGCGGTGGTTTGGCTGGTTGGCTCCGATTGGCTGGTGGGGTTTGGCGTGCGGGAGAAATCCTTGCCGGTTCGTCCGGCTCCGATGCGGTGACACCGGCGGGTGCCACTATCCCTTCTTGGAGGGTGTCGGGAGTGTATCCCCCACCTCCCTCCGTGTACTGGGGGAAACCCTATGACTTGTCCGGACAGCAGCGTCGTCGGCGTCACATCTCTTCTTGGAGGTGCTGCTTAGTTTGCGGTAGATCGGAGCCTCGGGCTGTGGTGGTTTGGTTCCGAAGGGCGCAGCGGTCGCGGGTCTTCCACGCTTTGTCGAGCTGCCGCTGTTGGTATTTTTTTCTTCTTCTTTTTTTTTGGGCTTGTTGTGCTGCTCGCCCCAGCATTACAATATGTACAATGATGGTTTGCTTTAGAATATAAAGCGGGGGGAAACCCTTTTTCAGTAAACTTGTAATAAACACAAGTAGTACGTCTTCCTGCAGAGACATCAGATTATAAGAGTACTCAGATTTACTCTTCTCTGAACTGAGAGTGTCTTCTATTACTTTTCTTTAACACAATGTCTTTTATTACTTTGGCGGTTACATAACCACTTACATGGAGTACAGCCTACTCCCTCTTTTCTGGTCTATATTGCCGACGCCTGCCTATTTTAGATCATCGGTTTGACCAACGAAGCACGTGTTATATGCTGTAGTAATATGCCATTCAGTTCGTATACAAAAGAAGTTTTTAACGGCATACGGTTCATGACATATAACTCGTTGGTCATATTGACGATCTACATATACAAGCTGGCCTTAATTATAAACTGAAAGGGTTGGACTGTATCTTGTGTACTGGCTTGTGCTTCAAGATAAGTTTATAGTAAAATGGCCCATGTACATGTGAATTCGTAACACAATGGGCATGCTTGGTTTGATGCTAAAAATTTAGTTGCCAATCAGACGGGAGCTACCGGTCGTGTGGTCCCAAAGTCCCCACATAAGTTCAAAACTAGGAAGTACATGCTCTAGTAATAGAACAATACTACTCCCTCCGTTTTTAAACATTTGTCTTTTTAGAGATTTTAAATGGACTATCACATACCGAATTACCGATGCATGTAGACATATTTTAGAGTGTATATTCACTCATTTTGCGCCGTCTGTAGTCACTTATTGAAATCTCTAGAAAGACAAATTGGAACAGAGGGAGTACATATAACATTAACAGTATAATTGTTCTGCTAAACAGATAGTAAACCCGTAGAATTATGTTGGAATGGATAGGCACCAAACCGCGAGCATATCAATAGTGCTAACTTTCTTTAGGAAGGTTCACAAGGATACATCATATAATCATCGCAAGAAAATTGATACAGCATATATGCATGCCTTTAGCAATAAGTTTTGACTCTTGAAAAAAGATGGTATATGCTGAAAAATAGCAAAGAAAAAAAGCGTGTTATCAAAGCTCTGAGAAAACAGACATAACCATCAGTGACTATTTTGAGCAATTTTATGCAAAGTAATTAGTGATAGTCTCAAACTAACTATTGTCCAACATATTCTTCTCAATATATGGTATAGAGAAAAACCTTAAATATTTCCTTTGACATACATGACATCAAAGTTTAAAAAATCTATATCTGAAAAATATAATTCAATACAGTTATAGGTATATTTCATCACACGAAAGATTACATGTATATTTTAAAAAATTCAAAAAATCGATGCTACGGTATGTTCTCAAGGGACGCTTCAGCAGTAGCTACTTAGAGAGCATCTCCAAGAGATTACCTACAGTGGTTTGTTGTCCACAGAAACTATCACCGTGACCTAAAAACTGCTCTAGTAGATGAAATATATGGTTTACTATCCAAAACAATTACATGGATTTTTTCAAAAAATATGATTTTTTTAAAAAATATATGAATATTTGCCTGATAACCATTAATGAGTGTTTCACCCGCGTGCAATGTATTGTGAAGAAAATACAATCATAATGATCTGGAAAAAAAATCAAAATCGATGCTTGAAAAAGACTATTTTCTAAAACATTTTGGAGTACTTTTTTTCAGAGACCTCCATGAATGTTATTCTGTCACAAAAAATTGCACATAGGTAAAAAACTAAGCAATGTTTATTGGCAAAAAGATAGAAGTGCTTAAATTTTTAATTTTTTACATTGCGCTTTTCAAATCAGGAGCAATTGAATTCAGCATTAGAATGGGATTTTCCCGTATAATTAGCGCTGGAGCTATTAATAGCTTATTGGCAAGACGTAGCATTTGATCCCCTCAGGTGCGAGGCTAGTGCGTCAGGCCAGTACTGTAGCTGCCACTGCGCGCTTTCTCACTTTGTTTTTCTTTTTAGATGTTGACTGTTTGCATTGATGTATTTAAATTTTTTTTGCTTTTCTCTAGTTTTCTTTGGGTTCCATTTCTACTTATTTTTTCTTGATTTTTTATTATTTTCTTGGAACAGATGTCTATTTTTGCATATAAACTTTTTTATATATCAAAAGCATTTTTATACAGGTTTAAAAAAATTCAATAAATGATTTACATTTTTCAAATATATGTTTTGATGTCTAATTTTTTAATACAAATCATACATATTTTGTATATATGTAAAACATTTGTATGCACTTTTATCATTTTTCAAAAACGTGATTACATTTTTCCAAATACATTTTTTGATGCCTACTTTATTGTGGACACATTGTACCTTTTTTGTATACATCTGAAATGTTATTTTTATACATGTTTAAAATTTCTCAAACACATGATTAAAAAATTTCAAATAAATATTTTTAAACATACCTACTAATATGTGTTTAAAAAATACACATGGAAATATTTTATTGAATGATATGAAAGATTTTTTATAAATACACAAACACTTTTGTACATAGTATTAACAATATTTTAAGAAAATCATGAACATTTGTTTCAAATATGCGAACATTTTTTAAATGCAGCATTTATTTGTTTGAATGGTATGTAATATTTTCTAAATTATACGAATATTTTGTACATTCTATAAAGATTGTAATGTCACTTGCATTTTTTTGAATTGTGTGAACATTATTTATATGTCCCAATCACAAACATCCTTTTTGAATGCTATCAACATTTTCCTAAGATTACTCTAACAGTTTTTTTTTTAACTGCATTAATATTTTCAAAATTCACGTCGTTAAATTTATAACTAAATTTAAGTTCTGGAATGTATGTATTTAGAATATTTTCAAGAATATGAACAGAGTAAAACAGAGAAAATGAAGTAACCTGCGAAGCTACTAGGACTGACCCTTTTGTAGCGTGGATGAGGCGAGACGAGCTTGTGCATCTATGCGGGCGAGACACAGCCGAGACACTGCCACTCCCGAAAATTAGGGAAGATAAAAAATGCCTACCCATTATGGGATGGATGGGCAGTAAGTGGATTGTTCTGTTTCTCATAAAAATGTAATTGGATTGTTCTCTCTCTCTCTCTCTCTCTCTCTCTCTCTCTCTCTCTCTCTCTATATATATATATATATATATATATATATATATGTGTGTGTGTGTGTGTGTGTGTGTGTGTGTATGTGTGTGTGTGTGTGTGTGTGTGTGTGTGTGTGTGCCCTTTAGGTTATGGGACTCGGTCGAAATCACTAATTAACGTGTACTTTTTGTAAAGATCAATCCCACCTTCTCAGATTGCGACAAGTGACACATCGCATGTGTGTCACTTGTCACAACCTGAGAATTTTCCTATTTTTTCATAAATTTATTTATTCAAAATGTTTATCTCTTAAACCATGTGTTCAAATCGAGAGCCGTTTTCACTGCTGGATTTTTTGCGTCGAAATCTTCAAAACTAGATCTCATGTTAATATGTTTTTGTGATTTTTTTCACGGAAAATCAGAAGAAAATATCGAGCGGGAAGCACGGATGTGTCTTTCGCGAAAGCAAATCTTTGCCTCTCGCCGAAGTTAAAAAAACGTATTTTTTCCTTTCCGAGAGGCACAGTTGTGCCTTTCGAGGAATCAAATCTATGCCTCTAGGAGAAGCAAATATATGCCTCGCGCGGAAGTAAAAAAACACAATTTTACCCTTTCCAAGAGGCACAGTTGTGTGTAACACCCACGATGCGGCTATATCTCCCACGTGTCGAGGCACGACTTAGAGGCATAACCGCATAGTGGTTTAGTCGCAAGTAGGGTAATCTTCACACAATCCGATGTACTGAATAGGAAAGGGATAAAGAGTTGGCCTACAATCGCCACTTCACACAAATAACAAGCTAAACATACATCATCCAGAGTACAATCAAAGGTCCGACTACGAAACCAAAACAAAGAAAGACAACCCCAAATGTTAGATCCCAGATCGTCCCAACTGGGCTCCACTACTGATCATCAGGAAAAGAAACATAGTAACGACCCAGATCCTCGTCGAAGTCCCACTTGAGTTCGGTAGCATCACATGCACTGGTATCATCGGCACCTGCAACTGTTTGGAAATATCTGTGAGTCACGAGGACTCAGCAATCTCACACCCGCAAGATCAAGACTATTTAAACTTATGGGTAGGATAAGGAAATGAGGTGGAGCTGCAGCAAGCGCTAAGCAAATATGGTGGCCCACATACGCAAATAAGAGCGAGAAGAGAAGCAATGCAACGGTCGAGAAGCTAGAGGTGATCAAGAAGTGATCCTGACACTACTTACGTTCATACATAACCCAAAGCCATGTTCACTTCTCGGATTCCGCCGGAAAGAGACCATCACGGCTACACACGCGGTTGATTCATTTTACTTAAGTCAAGTATTAAGTTCTCTACAACCGGATATTAACAAATTCCCATCTGCCACATAACCGCGGGCACGGCTCTCGAAAGTTTATACCCTGCAGGGGTGTCCCAACTTAGCCCATCACAAGCTCTCACGGTCAACGAAGGATATTCCTTCTCCCGGAAAGACACGATCAGTCTCGGAATCCCGGCTACAAGACATTTCGACAATTGTAAAACAAGACCAGCAAAGCCACCCGATTGTGCCGACAAATCCCGATAGGAGCTGCACATATCTCATTCTCAGGGCACACCGCATAGGTCAAACTACGAGTAAAACCAGCCCTCAAGTTTCCCCAAGGTGGCCCCGCAGGCTGCCCGGTTCGGACCAACACTCAGAGGAGCACCGGCTCGAGGGGGTTAAAATAAAGATGACTCTCGGGCCTGCGAAAACCCAAGGGAAAAGGCTTATGTGGCAAATGTTAAAACCAAGGTTGGGCCTTGCTGGAGGAGTTTTATTCAAAGCGAACTGTCAAGGGGGTCCCATAACCCCAACCGCGTAAGGAATGCAAAATCAAGGAACATAACACTGGTATGACGGAAACTAGGGCGGCAAGAGTGGAACAAAACACCAGGCAAAAAGCCGAGCCTTCCACCCTTTATCAAGTATATAAAAGCATTAAATTAAATAAGAGATATTGTGATATCCCAACATATCCATGTCCCAAACATGGAACAAACTTCAACTTCACCTGCAACTAGCAACGTTATAAGAGGGGATGAGCAAAAGCGGTAACATAGTCAAACAACGGTTTGCTAGGAAGGTGGGTTAGAGGCTTGACATGGCAATATGGGAGGCATGATATAACAAGTGGTAGGTAGCGTGACATAGCGATAGAACGAACAACTAGCAAGCAAAGATAGAAGTGATTTCGAGGGTATGGTCATCTTGCCTGCAATGTTCTTAGAGTTGTCAAAAGCTTGCTCATCGTTAGCGTACTCAACAGGTTCCTCGTTCACGTACTCGTCTCCCGGCTCTACCCAAGGCAAGAACACAAGCAATGGAACAATAATCAATCACGATGCAATGCACAAACAACATGATGCAAGACATGGCATGATATGCAAGATATGACATGCAATGCATATGCGAGCTCCGGACGGGAAAGAATGATCAAGATATCAACTTGTCAAACCAAGTATGCCTCTGGATAGATGAGGTGATTTAGGTCGAAACCGATATAAAGATCACCGGAAATGGATGCATGGTTTGCAAAAGGCAAGCAAAACAAGATTGATGCTATTCTGCGATTAACAGCATGATAGCACTTAGAATGCAACAAGAAACTAAGCTACTGCACTCCAACATAGCAACAAAACATATGGCAGTGATGTACAGGAGATGCTTGACAAAACATGAACGCTGAGCTATGGCTAAATCACACTAGAACTGGTTCAAACAAGCATGGCAAAAGTGCAAAAGATATCAGCTTCACAGACTTAGTGAAAATACTAACATGGCATAATCAATATCAGGAAGCAATGTTTAGAGCAAGCAAACATCATGCTACAGGAAAATATCATAGCAAACAAAGGCATGGCATGATTCTACTAAATGCATAGAACAAAATTCCCTTACTGATCATGAGCCAAAATGGCACAGAAAATATGATTGCACCCATGTAAACATAGCAAGTTTTATAAACAGATTCAGACTTGGTGAAATTTAAGGACATGGCAGAAACAGGTTCATGATATCAACTTTGCAAACTCATGCCACTCGCCACAAAGCATTAGATGACAACATAAGGATACCAACAGTAAGAAGACATGTTCATGAAGCTAACCATGGCAAGAGAAAGTTCATAGGATGCATGGATCACTAGCAAAACACATGATAATATCGATTAACATGTTAACATTCTGCCAGGAACATTATTTAGCAAAAATAGAGAAAACAATGACAATCTAGAGCACTCCATAATTGCGACTAGAGGCATGAATGTATAGAGCATAACCACATGTTCAAAACATCCTTACCGAAGTATCTCAAAATAAGCATGGATCTCATGGTAGCAACAAGTTTACATGACATCAAAATAACAACATGAAAAGGACTTAGCAAAATCGTAAGTCCCTAAAAATAGCAACATTATGATGCCTAATTTGCATGCTTGTACTAGTCACAACATAGATTACAAAAATACAAGACTTGCACCCCTATAAATATGGCATGATGTAGTTCAAAACACATGTATACCTCATGCTCATAGGATGCACACATCAAATGCAACAAAAATGACAAATCACCATGTTCTGTTAAGAACCAACAGTTAACATTTTATAGCACTCTTGCAACGATGAAACAGGCATCATAATAGACAGTAGCATGCATGAAAATGCTAGTAACATGAAGAGCTCAATGAGGCGAACATTTTGACATATCATATGCATAATTTGGAGCCACAGTCACCGAGATACGACATGTTGAAGGTAGCATAAAAATTACGGAGTTTCGGGACTATGAAATCTCACCTCCGGATCTAGGGTTAACCCGGCGCGGAAATCGAGGTTCGTCGGGGAGCTCGCCGGACTTGCGACTGGAGTGGAGGAAGACGGCAGAGAGACACGGGGAGGCGCCGGCGAGGTCGGGACGGGGCGGGTCCAGCCGGATCCGGCGCGACGGGGGCCGGACGACGAGGTGGCAACGGGGGTTGGCGACGAGGCCGGTGCGGCGGCGGAGGAGCGGCGAGGCGGCGGCGCGGAGAAGACCCACGGCGGCGCGCGGGAACCGGCGAGGCGGCGGGGCGGCGACATGGGATCGCGGGCGCACGCGGGTGGCGGCGGAGCAATGCGGGCTGGGAGGGCCGGCGATGGGCCTCGCGGGCCCGCGGCGGCGGGGAGGAAAGAGGAGACCGGCGGCGACACGTGGCGGTCCCTGGTTGGTCCGGGCGGTGGAGCGAACGCTTCCGGCGCCTCCGGACGTGTCTGGTGGCGGCGGGGAGGCTAGACTAGGGTTAGACTGCGATTTTTCGAGGGGAGACGCATATATATAGGTAGGGGGGGTTAGGAGAGTCGAAATGAGGTGCAGTTTTCGCCCACACAATCACGATCCAACGACGGAGAACATGGAGGTGGTTTAGATGCGTTATTGGACTGTCTTGGAGGGGTGTTGGGCTGCAACACAAAAGAGGCTTTTGCGGTTACCTGGTTAACCGTTAGGGCATCAAATGACCTCCAAATGGAACAAAATTTGACAGGCGGTCTACTGGTGATGTACCAAGGCCACTTGACAAATATCGGCCCATTCCGAAAACGTTTTTCTCCCGCTCACGAAAAGAGACAAGAGGGGTGCACCGGGTGCACGTAGGAGTGTCGGATTGCGAAACGGACAACGAAGAAAATGCTCGGACGCATGAGACGAACACGAATGCAAATGCGATGCCCATGATGACATGATATGAAATGCATGACATGAATAAAATGCAAAACGAAAGACAAAAACCAACCACGAAGAAAATATCATATCACATAGCCGAAAATGGCAAGAGTTGAAGTTATAAATATGGAAAGTTACATCCGAGGTCTTACATTGTGCCTCTCACGTAAGCAAACATGTGTGCCTCCATGAGAAGAAAATATGTGCCTCTCACAAACGGTAAAACACATTTTTCCACTTTTCGAGAGGCACAACTATGCCTCTCACAAAGCAAACCTCATCGACAACAAGCAAGTTTGTGCCTCTCATGAAAGAAGTTTAAAAAAACATTTTTTCTTTTTCTGTGAGCACAGAAACAAAATTGTGCCTCACTTGGAAGCAAAAAATGTGTTTTTAACGCAAAAAAAATTTTTTTTTACTCCAAAACCTAGGAGAAACTGGGCAAAAACTGAAAAGCCAAAAAACCCATCTAGAGCGCAAAAACACGTACAAAAATTAAAATAAAAATTTCCAAGGGACAGCCCAGCACACGACATGTGACGACGGCTGAGAGCGCGCCAAATAGAGCGCTCTCAGCACGCCAAAAGTAACGCTTTCAGGGCTCCCGTAAGAGATACCCCTTGATTAGTTGCTCTCGGACTCGGGACACCATCCTACTTGTCCTAACCCATGGTCGGCCTAGTGGCCCTTACCATACTTTTCATAGGGAGCTTTCGAGCATGGGAGCTATGTCAACCGAGACATGACTCCGCTCGCCTTTGGCGCTGTGTATGTGCTCGCTTTACTGGACCCGCCCATAAAGTTGTTTTGGGAAGGTTCTATGAACGTATAGGGACAGTTTTAGAACTTTTCATTCAATATATATTTTGTGTATTTTTATCGGTTTTCTTTGGTTTGCCTGTGTGTTTTTGTTTTTATTACATTCTAATACATGTGTACTTTTTTTATTACAAGGAGTATCTTTTTTAATACATGTGGAATATTTTTTTGATACATATTGAATGTTTTTCAAATACATGATGAACATTTTTTCCAATACATTTTTTATGAATATTTTTTCCAATACATGTTTTAGCAGTTTTTTGAATATATGTTGAATGTTATTTGAATGGTAAGAAACACTTTTTTTAAATTATGACACATAAGATCAATGACATAAGACTTAGATGTGCAATACTTATGACACATCTAGATGTGTTTTAGCACAGCTGTAAAAATTAATAAAGTCGCCACGATGACTTTTCCTTAAAAAATAGGAACCGCATAACTCCTTTTTTTTCTAGGGGGCAGCGGCGTAGTGCCGAACGAACAATTCGCTCGCCCCCATCGGTTCGATCGGGAACTCCTATATGATGCGCTCTGCAGCAAGTTGTCGTCGCGACGCACACACACGGAGTCCTGACTGGGTCGGCCCATTTAGGCGTCGTGGCGATGTAAAAATACATCAAAAAATCGGTCGGAGGTGGGAGTTGAACCCTCATCCTAAAAGAGTAGGCAATAAAACCAACTAAGCTATCGAGATTCAATGATTTGAAAACAACACAAACACTTAAGAACCAAACCCAGCGCAGATTCGAAAAAAATTCTAAAATTTCAAACGCCATTTTTGTAAGGCAACGCAAAGCATTAAATGAAGAAAGCATTTTCTGAAAATGATGAACACTTTGTTGAAGCGGGTACATTTTTTGTAATTCCAAAACAAAATTTTGAAAGTGAACATTTTTTGAAATCCTGAGGAAATTTTTGAAAGGCTAACATTTTTTGAAATTTCTGAAGAATTTTCGAAACAGAAACATTTTCTGAAACTCCAAAAAAATGGAAACATGAACATTTTTTAAAATTTTTAAAGAATTTTAGAAAACAGGAACAATTTTTGAAGTTCTGAATAATTTTTGAATAACCTTCCGAACAATTTTTGAAAAAGAAAACATATTTGAAAACACGAAGATTTTTTATAATTTGCGAACAATTTTTTAAACTCCCAAGAAAATGGAAACATAAACATTTTTAAAATATTTATGAATATTTTTTAAAAACAGGAACGTTTTGAACTTCCAGATAAAATTTTGAAAAAGATTCGATCATTTTGAAGAAAAATATACTGAACCAAATTTGAAAACACAATTATTTTTTGATAATTGGGTTTTTTATATGGACATTTGTGAACAATTTTTTAAACATGACCATTGGGTAAAAAAATTGATTTTACTATAATGGAAGCATTTTTTGAAATTTTGAATATTTCTGGAAAAGTACAAACATTTTTTTTACAACATTGATATTTTTTGCATTTTTGAACGAAATTTCTAAAGAATGATTTTTATAAAAAAATAAAGAAATTTGAAGAAAGAAAATGGTAAGAAAAAAGTAGAAATGAAGGAAAATAAACAGAAAATGGAAAAAGGAGGGCAAAAGAAAAAACAGGAATGAGGCAAAAAATGAAAACGGAAAAAATACAAAACGAGAAAAAGTTTTTTAGGGAACCTCCTAGAAGGACCGGCTGGAACCTTTTAGAAGGTTCCCAAAACCGGGATCACACCAACCATTAACGGGTCGGCCCATATCCCGTCGCTCGCTCGTCAAGCGTGTGGAACCAACTATTAACGGGCCGGCTTATATCCGGGAGCTCCTAAGCCACGCCTTTAGCGGTAGGTAACACCTAGGCACCCACACCCTGCCCCGCGGGCCTGGCCCAACATGCCCGATGCGCCCCGGTTGACCCTCTTAGGATTCGAACTCAGGCCACTGCCTTCCTGTACGAGGTCACCTAACCACTCGAACAACTCAACTATAGTGCCTAACAAAAACGCCAACAATATAAGAACATGCGGCCGCACTATTTATGCATCTGCACTGTATCACTTAATGTTCTGAATTATTTACCAAAAAATCATGAACTTGAATAAGTTCATCATTTTCGAAGAAAAGTTCACAAAACTAAAAAGAGTTCATTGATTTTGAAAAAAGTTCATTAAACTTGAAAAAAAATTCATCGAATTTGAAAAAAAAGTTCATCGATTTTGAAGAAAAATTTCATAGAATCTGAAAAAAGTTAATTGAACTTGAATAAAATTTCTTTGAATTTGAATAAAAGTTCAAAGAATTTGAAAAGTGTTCAACGAAATTGGAATAAGGTTCAAAGATTTGAAAAAAAGTGTTGGGGATATGACTACTAGGCATGACCCGCCCAGGAGGGGCCGGGTCAATCACAATGGCGGGTTACTTAAAAGAAGTCCGAAGAGTATACAAGGTGATGGTTTACGATAAGGCTTGTAGTAGGCCCAAGCCCAGAGGCGGCTTAAGGCCCGTAAGTGTAAACCGCCATGATGAATAAGACTTGTAAAGTAAGGCATGTAAAAGATATCACCAAGTCGGACACGTTATATGAGCCGTCCGGGACTCTGTAGGCCGCAGGGCGTCAACCCGTGTATATAAGGGGACGACCTGGCGGCGGCTTAGGAAAAGAAACAACAGATCGAGAGCCAAGCTAGCGTATTTCGCTCCTTGGTCATCGAAACCTAGCAATACCACATCAACTGGACTAGGCTTTATCTTCACCGCAAGGGCCGAACCAGTATAAAAACCTCTCATGTCCTTTGTCCCGATTAACCCCTTTAAGCTTCCTAGTTGCGATGGCTCCATGACTAAGTCCTTTCACTAGGACATCTGCCGTGACAATTCCACGACAGTTGGCACCCACCGTGTGGCCAGCGCACGGTGGATTTGAGTTCTTGAAGGGCAGCTTCGAAGGGCTCAAGGGATACGATGTGGGCCGGATGACCAAGAGTCGTCGCGGCAAGCTCTACATCGACGACGCAGGCTGGGGCCCCGACGCCGGCTCAATTGAGTACGGGTACCGGGTCCCCTTCGGCGGAATCCACGTCTTCATTGGCCGGATCGGCGAGGTGGGCCCTGAGCCGGACATCTGCACCGACCTCATCGAGACGGCTCAGCGTGCGAGACCCGCCCGTTGCATCCATGGAGGAGAGTTTTCTGAAGGATCTGTGGATGGCGGTGAGACAACCATCAATTCTGACGGTGAGTTGTCCACGGGAGAGACGGATTCATTGTATCAACTACAAGATGGCGGGCTTGGGGGCTGTTCCGATGGCAGCAGTATTCCGGACCCCTTTGAGCCGCCGAACAGAGCGGGGGTCTTCATGACTGGTACGCACCTCGCTCAAAACTCTACGGCTGCGGCAGCAATAACCACCGGGACGGCCGCGGTCGGGTTAGGAGACCCTGTGCGCCCGCCGGCTTAGGTGCTGATGGATCTCATGGATAGGATGACGGCCCTGTTAACCGCCACGGTTGAACCGGCGGATAAGGGTCAGCATGATGCGGAGGTGGCACGGCTACGTGAGGAGGTAGCACAAGTCAAGGAAAACTTGGCGGCGGAGGACATCAGGATGGCAGCGGAGCGGACGGCTTTGGACGCCCAGACTCAGCAACTTCAATCAGAGGCTTTTTGGCTCACGATGGATCTGAACGCATCAAAACGAGGTCCAGAGGAGAAGGCACCAGAAGGCTCAATCACGACTGCCTGTGACTTACGATCCTAGGAACCTCTTCCACACACCTGGAGCCGTCCCAGTAACCCGTCGGAGGCAAACCGGATTACAACACCCGGAGCTGGGGTGCCGGGTCAGCCACGGGCTATGGAACCCCCTCGGGTGAATACTGCTCCGCCTCGTTGTACACCAACGCCACCGGGTCATTTTCCTAGCCCTCTGGAGAATCTAATCGCTTCATCAGCACGTTTGGCGGCTCTCCCCAAGGAAGGCGACTCTCCGACGGCGATCAAAACGCAAAGGGTCAGAGAACTTCTTCAGACAGCTCTGGCACAGTAGGAGTCATACTCTTATAGTCGGGACAGGATTCATTCAACCCCTCGCCCGAGCCGGAGCCCGAGCTACAGCAGGCATATGTATTCAGTGGCCATGTCAAGCAACGCCCAGCGCCGTGACTAGCCATGCAGGCATGACCCGGCGCGTGATGGAGCTCTTAATTTGGTTGACCAGGATAGGATCCGCCAAGAGGCCGAGCGGGCGGTTCAACAGGCAGCTGAGCAGGCGGCTCACCAAGCTTTTCCGGATTATCCGACGATCTCTGTTGAAGCAGGTGTGGCCACAAGGACAGAGGTGTCCCTTGCTTGGTGCCGGCTCTATGTAATGAGTGTTTACCAAAGGATTTCAAGGGGACTTAGAAGGTGCCTAATTACACAACTGACTTACAACCCGGGGCATGGATCGAAAGTTATGAGATGGCCATGGAATTGCTGGAGGTCAGTGACGCAGCGATGGCCAAGTACTTTACCATGATGTTGGATGGAACAGATCGCACTTGGTTGAAGGGGTTGCCACCCAAATCCATCGGCTCATGGGCCGAGTTAAAGGCCCAATTTATTCAGAACTACAAAGATACATGCAAGCAACTGCTACCTCTTGAGCACTGCGTTGGTTTTCCCCGAAGAGGAATGGATGATGCAGCAAAGTAGCGTAAGTATTTCCCTTAGTTTTTGAGAACCAAGGTATCAATCCAGTAGGAGGCTACGCGCGAGTCCCTCGTACCTGCACAAAACAAATAAATCCTCGCAACCAACGCGAATAGGGGTTGTCAATCCCTACACGACCACTTACGAGAGTGAGATCTGATAGATATGATAAGATAATATTTTTGGTATTTTTGTGATAAAGAGGCAAAGTAAAGAGCAAAGGAAATAAATAGGTAGTAGGAGACTAATATGATAAAGATAGACCCGGAGGCCATAGGTTTCACTAGTGGCTTCTCTCGAGAGCATAAGTATTCTACGGTGGGTGAACAAATTACTGTTGAGCAATTGATAGAATTGAGCATAGTTATGAGAATATCTAGGTATGATCATGTATATAGGCATCACGTCTGAGACAAGTAGACCGACTCCTGCCTGCATCTACTACTATTACTCCACTCATCGACCGCTATCCAGCATGCATCTAGAGTATTAAGTTAACAACAGAGTAACGCCTTAAGCAAGATGACATGATGTAGAGGGATAAACTCATGCAATATGAAGAAAACCCCATATTGTTATCCTCGATGGCAATAATACAATACGTGCCTTGCTGCCCCTACTGTCACTGGGAAAGGACACCGCAAGATTGAACTCAAAGCTAAGCACTTCTCTCATTGCAAGAAAGATCAATCTAGTAGGCCAAACCAAACTGATAATTCAAAGAGACTTGCAAAGATAACCAATCATACATAAAAGAATTCAGAGAAGATTCAAATATTGTTCATAGATAGACTTGATCATAAACCCACAATTCATTGGTCTCAACAAACACACCGCAAAAAGAAGATTACATCGAATAGTTCTCCACAAGAGTGGGGAAGAACATTGTATTGAGATCCAAAAAGAGAGAAGAAGCCATCTAGCTAATAACTATGGACCCGTAGGTCTGAGGTAAACTACTCACACTTCATTGGAGGGGTTATGGTGTTGATGTAGAAGCCCTCCGTGATCGATGCCCCCTCCGGCGGAGCTCCGAAACAGGCCCCAAGATGGGATCTCGTGAATACAAAAAGTTACGGCGGTGGAATTAGGTTGTTGGCTCCGTATCTGATCGTTTGGGGGTACATAGGTATATATAGAAGGAAGGAGTATGTCGGCGGAGCAACAGGGGGCCCACGAGGGTGGAGGGCGCGCCTGGGGGGGAGGGGGGTAGGCGCGCCCCCTACCTCGTGGCCTCCTCTTTTGTGTCTTGACGTAGGTTCCAAGTCTCCTGGGTCTTATTTGTTGAGAAAATCACGTTCCCGAAGGTTTCATTCCGTTTGGACTCTGTTTGATATTCTTTTTCTTCGAAACCCTAAAACAGGCAAAAAACAACAATTCTGGGTTGGGCCTCCGGTTAATAGGTTAGTCCCAAAAATAATATAAAAGTGGATAATAAAGCCCAATAATGTCCAAAACAGTAGATAATATAGCATGGAGCAATCAAAAATTATAAATACGTTGGAGACGTATCAAGCATCCCCAAGCTTAATTCCTGCTCGTCCTCGAGTAGGTAAATGATAAAAACAGAATTTTTGATGCGGAGTGCTACTTGGCATAATTTTAATGTAATTCTTCTTAATTGTGGTATGAATATTCAGATCCGAAAGATTCAAGACAAAAGTTCATATTGACATAAAAATAATAATACGTCAAGCATACTAACTAAGCAATATGTCTTGTCAAAATAACATGGCCAAAGAAAGTTCATCCCTACAAAATCATATAGTTTAGTCATGCTCCATTTTCATCACACAAGAATGCTCTCATCATGCACAACCCCGATAACAAGCCAAGCAATTGTTTCATACTTTAGTAATCTCAAACCTATAAACTTTCACGCAATATATGAGCGCGAGCCATGGACATAGCACAATGGGTGGAATAGAATATAATGAGGGGGGTTATGTGGAGAAGACAAAAAGGAGAAAGTCTCACATCAACGAGGCTAATCAATGGGCTATGGAGATGCCCACCGATTGATGTTAATGCAAGGAGTAGGGATTGCCATGCAACGGATGCACTAGAGCTATAAATGTATGAAAGCTCAACGAAAGAAACTAAGTGGGTGTGCATCCAACTTGCTTGCTCACGAAGACCTAGGGCACTTGAGGAGGCCCATTGTTGGAATATACAAGCCAAGTTCTATAATGAAAATTCCCACTAGTATATGAAAGTGACAAAACAAGAGACTCTTTATCATGAAGATTATGGTGCTACTTTGAAGCACAAGTGTGGCAAAGGATAGTAACATTGTCCCTTCTCTCTTTTTCTCTCATTTTTTGGCCTTCTCTTTTTTATGGCCTTTATCTTTCTTTTTTTAATTCCTCACTTGGGACAATGCCCTAGAAAATGATGATCATCACACTTCTATTTATTTACACCTCAATGATTACAACTCGATACTAGAACAAAAGATGACTCTATATGAATGCCTCCGGCAGTGTACCGGGATATGCAATGGACCAAGAGTGACATGTATGAGAGAATTATGAACGGTGGCTTTGCCACAAATACTATGTCAACTAAATGATCATGCTAAGCGATATGACAATAATGAATGTGTCATGATAAAAGGAATGGTGGAAAGTTGCATGGCAATATATCTCGAAATGGCTATGGAAATGCCATAATATGTAGGTATGGTGGCTGTTTTGAGGAAGATATAAGGAGGTTTATGTATGAAAGAGCGTATCATATCACGGGGTTTGGATGCACCGGTGAAGTTTGCGCCAACTCTCAATGTGAGAAAGGGCAATGCAAGGATGGAAGGGTGAGAGTGTGTATAATCCATGGACTCAACATTAGTCATAAAGAACTCACATACTTATTGCAAAAATCTACAAGTCATCAAAAACCTCGTCACTACGCGCATGCTCCTAGGGGGATAGATTGGTAGGAAAAGACCATCGCTCGTCCCCGACCGCCACTCATAAGGAGGATAATCAAATAACACCTCATGTTTCAAATTTGTTACATAATGTTTACCATACGTGCATGCTACGGGACTTGCAAACTTCAACACAAGCATTTCTCAATTTCAAAACTACTCAACTAGCACGACTTTGATATTATTATCTCCATATCTCAAAACAATCATCAAGCATCAAACTTCTCTTAGTATTCAAAACACTCATAAGAAAATTTTATTAATCTTGAATACCTAGCATATTAGGATTTTAAGAAAATTAACATGCTATTTAAGACTCTCAAAATAATATAAGTGAAGCATGAGAGATCAATTGTTTCTATAAAACAAATCCACCACCGTGCTCTAAAAGATATAAGTGAAGTACTAGAGCAAAACTATATAACTCAAAAGATATAAGCGAAGCACATAGAGTATTCTAGCAAATTCCAAATATGTATGGCTCTCTCAAAAGGTGTGTACAGCAAGGATGATTGTGGTAAACTAAAAAGTAAAGACTCAAATCATACAAGACACTCCAAGCAAAACACATATCATGTGGCGAATAAAAATATAGCTCCAAGTAAAGTTACCGATAGAAGTAGACGAAAGAGGGGATGCCTTCCGGGGCATCCCCTAGCTTTGGCTTTTAGGTGTACTTAGATTATCTTGGGGGTGCCATGGGAATCCCAAAGCTTTGGCTCTTGCCACTCCTTGTTCCATAATCCATCAAATCTTTACCCAAAACTTGAAAACTTCACAACACAAAACTCAAAGTAGAAAATCTCGTGAGCTCCGTTAGCGAAAGAAAACAAAAGACCACTTCAAGGTACTGTAATGAACTAATTATTTATTTATATTGGTGTTATACCTACTGTATTCAAACTTCTATATGGTTTATAAACTATTTTACTAGCCATAGATTCATCAAAATAAGCAAACAACACACGAAAAAACAGAATCTGTTAAAAACAGAACAGTCTGTAGTAATCTGTAGCTAGCGCAAGATCTGGAACCCCAAAAATTCTAAAATAAATTGCTGGACGTGAGGAATTTATCTATTAATTATCTTCAAAAATAATTAACTAAATATCACTTTCCAAATAAAAATGGCAGTAGTTCTCATGAGCGCTAAAGTTTCTGTTTTTACAGCAAGTGTAACAAGACTTTCCTCAAGTCTTCCCAACGGTTCTACTTGGCACAAACACTAATTAAACACAAAAAACACAACCAAAACAGAGGCTAGATAAATTATTTATTACTAAACAGGAGCAAAAAGCAAGGAATAAAAATAAAATTGGGTTGCCTCCCAACAAGCGCTATCGTTTAATGCCCCTAGCTAGGCATAACAAGCAAGGATAGATCTAGGTATTGCCATCTTTGGTAGGCAATCCATAAGTGGCTCTCATAATAGATTCGTAAGGTAATTTAATTTTCTTTCTAGGAAATTTTTTCATGCCTTTCCTTAATGGAAATTGGAATCTAATATTTCCTTCCTTCATATCAATAATTCCACCAATCGTTCTAAGGAAAGGTCTACCAAGAATAATAGGACATGAAGGATTGCAATCTATGTCAAGAACAATAAAATCTACGGGCACATAATTCCTATTTGCAACAATAAGAACATCATTAATTCTTCCCATAGGTTTCTTAATAGTGGAATCCGCGAGGTGCAAGTTTAAAGAGCAATCATCAAAATCACGAAAACCTAACAAATCACACAAAGTCTTTGGAATCGTGGAAACACTAGCACCCAAATCACATAAAGCATAGCATTCATGATCTTTAATTTTAATTTTAATAGTTGGTTCCCACTCATCATAAAGCTTTCTAGGGATAGAAACTTCCAATTCAAGTTTTTCTTCAAAAGATTGCATCAAGGCATCAACGATATGTTTAGTAAATGCTTTATTTTGACTATAAGCATGAGGAGAATTTAGCACAGATTGCAACAAGGAAATACAATCAATCAAAGAGCAATTTTCATAGTTAAATTCCTTGAAATCCATAATAGTGGGTTTAGCAACATCTAGGGTTTTAATTTCTTCAATCCCACTTTTATCAATTTTAGCATCAAGATCAAAAAATTCCGAATTCTTAGAACGCCTTCTAGGTAAAGGTGGATCATATTCAGTCCCATCATTATCAAGATTCATATTGCAAAACAAAGATTTAATAGGGGACACATCAATAACTTCTAGATCTTCATCATTATTTTCATAGGAACTAGAAGAACACACTCTTATAAAGGTATCTTTCTTAGCACGCATCCTAGCGGTTCTTTCTTTGCACTCATCAATGGAAATTATCATAGATTTGAGAGACTCATTGATATCATGCTTAGGTGGAATAGATCTAAGTTTCAAAGAATCAACATCAAGAGAAATTCTATCAACGTTCCTAGCCAACTCATCAATCTTAAGCAATTTTTCTTCAATCAAAGCATTAAAATTCTTTTGCAAAGTAATAAATTCTTTAATATTAGATTCAAAATTAGAGGGCATCTTATTATAATTTCTATAAGAATTGTTGAGGAATTACCATAATTATTAGAGGGATTACTAGGATAAGGCCTAGGATTAAAATTTCCTCTATACGCATTGTTACCAAAATTGTTCCTACCAACAAAATTCACACCCATAGATTCATTATTATTCTCAATCAAAGTAGACAAGGGCATATCATTAGGATTAGAATAAACACTCTTATTAGCAAATAATTTCATAAGTTCATCCATCTTTCCACTCAAAACATTAATTTCTTCTATCGCATGCACCTTTTTATTAGTAGATCTTTCAGTATGCCATTGAGAATAATTAACCATAATATTATCTAGGAGTTTAGTAGCTTCTCCTAAAGTGATTTCCATAAAAGTGCCTCTCGCGGTCGAATCTAAAAGATTTCTAGAAGCAAAATTCAATCCAGCATAAATTTTTTGTATAATCATCCACAAATTCAAACCATGAGTAGGGCAATTACGTATCATTAGTTTCATTCTCTCCCAAGCTTGTGCAACATGTTCATGATCAAGTTGCTTAAAATTCATAATATTGTTTCTAAGAGAGATGATCTTAGCGGGAGGAAAATACTTAGAGATAAAAACATCTTTGCACTTATTCCATGAATCAATACTATTTTTAGGCAAAGACGAAAACCAAGCTTTAGCACGATCTCTAAGTGAAAAAGGAAATAGCTTGAATTTAACAATATCATTATCCACATCTTTCTTCTTTTGCATATCACACAAATCAACGAAGTTATTTAGATGGGTAGCGGCATCTTCACTAGGAAGGCCGGAAAACGGATCTTTCATGACAAGATTCAGCAAAGCAGTATTAATTTCACAAGATTCGGCATCGGTAAGAGGAGCAATCGGAGTGCTAATAAAATCATTGTTGTTTGTATTGGTGAAGTCACATAATTTAGTATTATCTTGATCCATCGTTACAAGAAAGCAAACTAACACACAAGCAAACAAAAAGCAAGTGGGCAAAAAGAGGCAAATAGAGAAAGAGATGGAGGATAGAGAGAGAGAGGGCGAATAAAACGGCAAGGGTGAAGTGTGGGAGAGGAAAACAAGAGGCAAATGGCAAAAAATGTAATGCGGGAGATAAGGGTATGTGATGGGTACTTGGTATGTTGACTTTTGCGTAGACCTCCCCGGCAACGGCGCCAGAAATCCTTCTTGCTACCTCTTGAGCACTGCGTTGGTTTTCCTCGAAGAGGAAGGGATGATGCAGCAAAGTAGCGTAAGTATTTCCCTCAGTTTTTGAGAACCAAGGTATCAATCCAGTAGGAGGCTATGCGCGAGTCCCTCGTACCTGCACAAAACAAATAAATCCTCGCAACCAACGCGAAGAGGGGTTGTAAATCCCTACACGGCCACTTACGAGAGTGAGATCTGATAGATATGATAAGATAATATTTTTGGTATTTTTGTGATAAATATGCAAAGTAAAACAAAGGCAAAGTAAAGAGCAAAGGAAATAACTAAGTAGTAGGAGATTAATATGATAAAGATAGACCCGAGGGCCATAGGTTTCACTAGTGGCTTCTCTCGAGAGCATAAGTATTCTATGGTGGGTGAACAAATTAGTGTTGAGCAATTGACAGAATTGAGCATAGTTATGAGAATATCTAGGTATGATCATGTATATAGGCATCACGTCCGAGACAAGTAGACCGACTCCCGCCTGCATCTACTACTATTACTCCACTCATCGACCGCTATCCAACATGCATCTAGAGTATTAAGTTAAAAACAGAGTAACGCCTTAAGCAAGATGAGATGATGTAGAGGGATAAACTCATGCAATATGACGAAAACCCCATCTTGTTATCCTCGATGGCAACAATACAATACATGTCTTGCTGCCCCCTACTGTCATTGGGAAAGGACACCGCAAGATTGAACCCAAAGCTAAGCACTTCTCCCATTGCAAGAAAGATCAATCTAGTAGGCCAAACCAAACTGATAATTCGAAGAGACTTGCAAAGATAACCAATCATACATAAAAGAATTCAGAGAAGATTCAAATATTGTTCATAGATAGACTTGATCATAAACCCATAATTCATCGGTTTCAACAAACACATCGCAAAAAGAAGATTACATCGAATAGTTCTCCACAAGAGAGGGGGAGAACATTGTATTGAGATCCAAGAAGAGAGAAGAAGCCATCTAGCTAATAACTATGGACCCGTAGGTCTGAGGTAAACTACTCACACTTCATCGGAGGGGTTATGGTGTTGATGTAGAAGCTCTCCGTGATCGATGCCCCCTCCGGTGGAGCTCCGGAACAGGCCCCAAGATGGGATCTCATGGATACAAAAAGTTGCGATGGTGGAATTAGGTTTTTGGCTCCGTATCTGATCGTTTGGGGGTACGTAGGTATATATAGGAGGAAGGAGTACGTCGGTGGAGCAACAGGGGGGCCACGAGGGTGGAGGGCGCGCCTGGGGGGGTAGGCATGCCCCCCTACCTCGTGGCCTCCTCTTTTGTGTCTTGACGTAGGGTCCAAGTCTCCTAGGTCTTGTTTGTTGGGAAAATCACGTTCCCGAAGGTTTCATTCCGTTTGGACTCCGTTTGATATTCTTTTTCTTCGAAACTCTAAAACAGGCAAAAAACATCAATTCTGGGCTGGGCCTCCGGTTAATAGGTTAGTCCCAAAAATAATATAAAAGTGGATAATAAAGCTCAATAATGTCCAAAACAGTAGATAATATAGCATGGAGCAATCAAAAATTATAGATACGTTGGAGACATATTAGCAACCCTTGTCGATTGTGGACTTGACTAATTGCAAGCAAGAGGAAGGTGAATCCACGACCCATTGGGTGCGTTGGGTGAAGGAAATAATACATTCATCTGATAAGATGGATGCTTGCTCCGCGGTCTTAATGTTGGAGAAAAATTGCCGTTTTGAACCTCTAAAACAAAAGCTGGGGCGGCTCAAGCGTGATTGCAATGACATGGGCTAGCTGATGGCGGCTCTGGTCAAATACGCCGACTCTGATAGTACCGAAGATCCCGCATTTGATGAAGAGAAGACAGGGAAGGGAAAGAAGAACGACAACGGAAAAGGTCACCATCATAACCCGGCAAATCAAGGAGGTAATGATAAACGTAAGGCTGACGGTAGTCTGGAGTTTGTGGCTAACACCAACGCACAGGGCAACAATCAACGGCGTAAGGGGAGGCCACCTCCTCGGTCAGGCGGGTCAGGTCCGACCCTCGAGCAGTTGCTAAATGAACCTTGTCTAAGACACGGCACCCGGAAGAAGCCGACCACCCATCTATGGAAAGACTGTATGATCATGAAGGTTTTCAAGAATTCCAACATGTTCGACGGTAATCATGGACCTGGCAGCGGCTCAGGCGGTGGCGGCTTTCATGGCCCGGGCGGCAATTCAGGCGGTGGCGGTTTTCATGGCCAGGGCCCTCAAGGTAACTAAGGTGGTTATAATCAGCAATCTGGCCAAGGAGGTCAGCAGCACCACCAATCCGGGTTTCAGAGTAACCCAAAGCAGCTAAGTAGTGGGCAATATCATGTGTTCACCACCAGCTTATGCAAAAGGGACCAGAAACTTCATAAGAGAGCAGTCAACACTGTTGAGTCGGCGGTTCCTTGTTATTTGAGATGGTCTAAGCAACCTATTCTGTGGAGTAGGGAGGATCACCCGCCCCGGGTTGACAATCCGGGTAACCTGGCTTTGGTGGTGGCGCCTCGGGTTGGTGGATATAAATTCACTAAAGTGCTCATGGACGAAGGTAGTAGCATCAACATCCTCTATTATGAGACATTTCATCGCATGGGGTTGACTGACAAAAGTCTTAAGACGTCCAACACTATTTTTCATGGAGTGGTGCCTGGTAAGTCGGCATATTAGTGGGTAAGATTGAGCAGGAGGTAGCTTTTGGAGATGAACATGATTCCAGGGCTGAGAAATTAACCTTTGAGGTGGTTAAAATCAAGATCCCATATCACGCCCTGTTTGGACGACCGGATTATGCAAAATTCATGGCGCAGCCGTGTTATGTTTATCTCCAACTCAAGATGCCGGGTTATAAAGGTACTATCATAGTACATGGAAGCCGTAAAATAGCCTTGGAGTGTGAGGAAGGCGATGCTGCTTACACAAAATCTGTTTGCGCGACGGAGGAGTTAAAGTTCTACAAAGACAATGTTGACCCGGCAAACATGACATCTTTGAAGAAGCCAACTACGGAGCATGAGTCGGCGCTGAAGTTTAAATCAGCTGATGATACCAAGATGATTGATTTTGTGCCTGGCGACTCATCCAAACAATTTATTATCAGTGCTAATTTGGATCCCAAATAGGAAAGCGCGCTCATAGGGTTCATCCGTGAGAACCGGGACATCTTTGCATGGAAGCCTTCTGACATGCCGGGTGTACCGAGAGAACTCGCTGAGCACACTCTCAATATTGATCCAAAGTTTAAGCCGGTAAGGAAATTCCTTCGTCGGTTCAATGAGGAAAGGCGCAAGGCTATTGGTGAGGAGGTGGCCCGGCTCTTGGCGGCCGGTTTTATTATTGAAGTTTTTCACCCAGAGTGGTTGGCTAACCCGGTGCTTGTGCTAAAAAAGAACAACACTTGGCATATGTGTGTGGATTACACGGATTTAAACAAGGCTTGTCTGGCTAATCCTTTTGCTCTCCCTCGCATTAATCAAATCATTGATGCTACGACGGGTTGTGAGCGTTTGAGTTTTCTGGACGCTTATTCTGGCTATCATCAGATCAAGATGGCAGTTAAGGACCAGGAGAAGACGGCTTTCATTACCCCGTTTGGAGTCTTCTGCTATGTGTCTATGCCTTTTGGGATTAAGAGTGCCCAGGCAACTTATCAGTGGTGTGTGCAGAACTGTCTTCATAATCAGATTGGGCGTAATGTTCATGCTTATGTGGATGATATAGTGGTGAAATCCAGAGAGAAGGAAACCTTGGTAGATGATCTAAAGGAAACCTTTGATAACCTCCAGGTCTACAAGATGATGCTCAACCCGGCCAAGTGCGTCTTTGGAGTACCAGTAGGCAATCTTTTGGGTTTTTTGGTGTCTAACAGAGGCATTGAGGCTAACCCGGAGAAAATAAAGGCGATCACGTCTTTGGCTAAGCCAGCGTGCATCAATGACATTCAGCGGCTGGCGGGTCGTGTTGCAGCTTTAAGCCATTTCATAAGCCGGCTAGGTGAGAAGGCTATGCCGTTATATCAAATGATGAAGAAAACGAATGATTTTGTCTGGAGTGATGCTGCTAACTCCGCCTTTGAAGATCTGAAAAGACAGCGCGCTGAGCTGTCGGTTCTTGCTGCTCCCATTGATAAGGAGTCACTGTTGTTATATGTGGCCGCTAACACACGTGCTGTCAGTGTTGCCATTGTTGTGGAATGCAAAGAGGCTGGTAAGGAATATCCGGTTCATCGGCCAGTTTACTACGTCAGTGAGTTACTCATTGAGTCCAAACAGAGATACCCACGTTGGCAGAAACTCGTTTACGGGGTGTTCATGGCGAGCCGGAAGCTTAAGCATTACTTCCAGGATCATCCAATCACCGTGGTTAGCTCTGCTCCTTTAGGAGATATTATTCAAAATAGAGAAGCCACGGGACGAGTCGCCAAGTGAGCCATTGAACTTGGGTCTCACGGTTTAAAGTACGTGCCGCGTACAACCATCAAATCTCAAGAACTGGTGAATTCCATTAACGATTGGACGGAGTTGCAAATACCTGAAGAGAAGCCAGACAACACATATTGGACGATTCATTTTGATGGGTCCAGGCAATTGGAGGGCTCGAGGGCTGGAGTTGTTTTAACTTCCCCTCGAGGTGACAAGTTTTGTTATGTGTTGCGGTTGATGTTTCCTTGTACTAACAAAGCAGCTGAGTATGAGGCTTTACTCCATGGTCTTAGAATGGCTAAAGAAATGAGTTTAAGCCGGGTACGGTGCCTTGGCGACTTAGATTTGGTGTCTCAGCAAGTATCAGGCAAGTGGGATTCCAAGGATCCTCTCATGGCGGCTTATCGCCGTGAGGCTGACGCTGTTGCTGGACACTTCAAGGGTTATCAAGTGGAGCACATTGACCGCAGAAAGAACGAAGCAGCTGATGCTTTAAGCTGGTTGGGATCTCAGCATAAGCCGGTGCCGCCTAACACTTTTTTAGATGTTCTTCATAACCCTTCTATCAAGTTGCCTACAGAGGAAGACTTGGTTGTTCCAGACCTGGAAGCACAATTGGTGGCGGCTCTTCATGTCATTTTGGATTGGACAGTGCCGTATTTGGCTTATATGACCCGGGGCGAATTGCCGGAGGATGAGACCTTGGCTAGACAGATAACCCGACGGTCCAAGTCAATGACAATTTCCAATGGTGAGTTGTATCATCGCAGTGTCACCGGAGCGTTTCAACGTTGTGTCTCTCCTGAAGAAGGTCAAGAAATTCTTCGCGAGATCCATGAACTAGATTGTGGCCATCGTGCCGGTTCAAAATCTCTTGTGGCCAAGGCTTTCCGTCATGGTTTTTACTGGCTAACGGCTCACGCTGATGTAGAGGATCTGGTCATTAGGTGCGATGGATGTCAAAAATTCACACGACGGGCGCACGTGCCGGCTCAGGAATTGCGGATGATTCCATTTACTTGGCCGTTTGCAGTCTGGGGACTTGACATGGTTGGACCTTTCAAAAGATCCAAAGATAAAAAGACGCACCTTTTGGTGGCAGTGGACAAGTCCACAAAATGGGTAGAGGCAGAGCCGATCAGTAAGTGTGATGCGGCCACGGGGGTTCAGTTCATGAAGAAAGTGATCTTTCGTTTTGGTTTTCCACACAACATTATTACTGATAATGGCACCAACCTGTCCCAGGGAGCTATGGAAGAATTCTGTCAACGGGAACATATCCGGCTTGATGTTTCATCAGTAGCTCACCCCCAATCCAATGGTCAAGCTGAAAGGGCCAATCAGGAAATCCTGAAAGGTCTAAAACCCCGGCTTATGGTCCTTTTGCAATGGACGCTGAGTTGTTGGGTGGAAGAATTACCCTCTGTGATATGGAGTATCAATACTACCCCTAACAGATCCACGGGTTATACGCCTTTCTTCATGGTCTATGGAGCAGAGGCAGTCCTGCCCAGTGACATCCGTCATGACTCGCCCCGAGTGGCAGCTTACGTCGAAGCTGATAACGAACAAACTCGTCAGGATGCGCTAGATTTATTGGATGAAGAGCGTGACTTAGCAGCAGCCCGCTCGGCGATTTACCAACAGGACCTGCACCGTTATCATAGCCGCCGGGTTAGGTCAAGAACCTTTCAAGAAGGTGATTTGGTGCTCCGGCTCATCCAGGATTAGTCTGATGCGCACAAGCTATCCCCACCTTGGGAAGGACCCTTTGTGGTCAGCAAGAACTTGAATAACGGGCCATACTACCTTATCGATGTTGGAGAGCACAAAGACTCACGTAAGTCGGAGGAAGAGACCCGCCAGCCGTGGAATATTTCTCAACTTCGGCCCTACTACACTTGAGCCACCGGCTCTCATAATGTACATACTTTGACGTTGTATATATAATGATAAATAATAAAGCAGGAGCTCTGTCCTTTTTTCCTTAATGATCATGTATCTTTGTTATCTTAAGTATAAGACGACCAAGTGGAGGCTGATCGTATTCGAATCTAGCTTAACCTTCTTGGTCGGGCTCACGATCATATTCGAATCTAGCTGTTAAAACCTCATGGTCACTAGGGGGCTTCTTGTTCAAACATAGGTCGTATTCGAACCAAAGAGAACATAGCTGTCGTAACCCGCTTGATCGGCGCAAAGCCAAACTCACTAGGGGGCTTCTTGATCATATTAGAATCATAGCTTAACCCCTTTTGGGTCCAACTTGGATCGTATTCGAATCAGGGTCGTTAAAACCTCTCAAGGTCATTTGGGGGCTTCCTTTTCAAACATAGGTCAATTTCGAACCAAAGAGAACATAGCTGTCAGTACCCTCTTGATCGGCGCAATGCCAAAGCCACTAGGGGCTACATGATCGTATTCGAATCCTAGCTTAACCCCTTTGGTCCGGTTTACTGATCGTATTCAAATCAAAATCCTCCAAATTTTTCTTAATGCTTGATTTACATTGTTTGAAAGATACTCTTTTGTTTTACTGGTTTTTTGTTGTCTCGAATCTAACTGTAAGTATTGTTTCAATTTAAACCGGCTCGGTTATTTGACAATGAGCTGCCAAGGTATAACAGTCATCAGGCATATGGAAGTATTGACTTCTAAAAAGATTGGGTTGTCACCCTTACTGTCCGGGTCACATAAGCCGGCAGTCCGGAATCAAAGAACACAGGTATGACATTGTCGTTCATAACCAGACTTATCTGTGTTTTTTCTTTGGCTTTTCAGCCTTGTTTATCTTTACATCTGGCCCTGATTATTCCTCTATGGTAATTTCATAGTTATGTATTGGGTGTTTTGACCCGTCCAGCGATAAACCGCCAGGACAGTTTCTCATCTTTTACATACATGAACAGGTTTAAACACTGCAGATATGATAAAGGATATAAAGCATATATTGACATGACGGATAAAATGTCGTACGCAGTATGATATGCACGATGGCATAGGTAGAACATGCGGGTTTTAAAGCTAGCCTATTACAAGGCGTTGGGAGCCCAAAAGGTTAAAATTATTCTGTCTCCTAAGCAGATGCTAAGCTAAAGGCCGGTTCATTAAAATCTTAGCTGGATTAGTTGGATGGTTACGACTCCTCCCTCGCCGGTTCATATTCCTCCACTGGTTGGAAACTGTGCTTGGACCAATCAAAGCCATGAAGAGCAACAAACTCAGCTTCATCATCAATTAGACCAGCCGGGTCAATTTCTAGGGCAAAGGTGTGTTGGCGAACCGACGGGATGAGATCTGTCACTTTATACGAAGGAGTCGCCATCTTTTTATTATCAACGTCAAAACCCGACTAATACTTATCAATGTTGGTCTCGTCGCCAAGGATGGTAGCATGAGGACGAACTCCCCTCACACAAGCAGCAAAATCTTCTTGATCAAACAGAGCCCCGTCTTCCTTAAAACTGGGATATCCCTTGGCTACATCCGCCGGGTCGAGTTCCGGCACGCAGACTTTGGAGCGGCTTAGAGCGGTTAGGGCTCCGGCTCTTGCACAAGACCGTTTGACCTCTTGGAATCTGGCGGGTAAGATAGATAGCTTCTTCAAAACATCACTCAAGAGGTTTGGTCCTTGGTTCGCTGGGGAAATAATGGCAAGCGCCCGTTGAGCTCCAGTGTACAGTTGCTCTACCAGGCTGTAAACCGCCTTGAGTTTCGTCAAGCTGTTTTGGCTCATATTGCTGCTCCGTGGACCTATGAGTATTTTAAAAAGGTTAAGCAGGTGACTTATATTTCTGGCAAAAATAGAGTTTCAATAAATAATACAAATGACTCACCAAAGATTGCAGAGACCATCTGAGACACCTAGTTCTTTAAACCGGAGAGCTCCGTGGAAACCTCCTTGAGAGCCGCCTCGGCTGTTTCAGCACGTTGTATCAGCACGGTTTTTTCATCGGCCCAAGATTTTTTCTTTGCGTAAAAACCGGTCTTCAGTTTTTCTGCTTCAGATAAGCTCAAATGGAGTTTGGAGTCAACATTTTTTTATCTCCGTCTCTTGAGCCGCCAACCGGGTCTTTGCATCAGCCAGTTGAGAACCCAATTCGTTTATGGCGGTCTACAGACATGCACAGGTGTGTCACAAGTTTATTCCAACAAAGGTCATAATAACTAAAAGTCCCAAGAACTTTGCAAAGCAATACTACTTGGCACTTGGGGGCTAATGTCTGTCAAAGCAATTCTTAAAAGGCATAAATAACTCTTTTAAGTACCAAGCATTTTACAGGTAACAACGCTTGGCACTTGGGGGCTAATGCATGATATTCAGAATTTTTTCCTCTTGAGCCTGATAACAATATTAGTCTGGACTAATTCAAGATAGCTATGAAGTTAAGTACCGGCTCATTCATGAGGAATTAAGCCGGTCCTTGGGGACTACAGGTGCGAATTTATGCTAATCCATTGGACTTGGGGAAAATCTAAGATAGATGATACGACCAGTCCTAGCTCCAGTCATATTAACGTTGCACTTGTTCAAGAGATTGTTACTGTGCATGAAGAAATAGTGCATGCTTCCTATCATATGTTTGACATGGACCAGGAGGCGCATGCATATGCTGGTAGCACATACACGTGTAAGTATGAGGGCAAAGAATTATCTGGTACAGTACATACATCAGATTTAGGTCTTGTTTTGGAATTCCATTAAAATAGGATATGAGATGGATTCGTTTGAGTTGCCGAGGCCGCCGGAGTTAAAACTTGATTCAGTTAGGAGAAGTAATAATTTCAAAAGGGATTTACTTTCCTGCTACCAAGTACGCATGCATGCATTATTACGTGGGAAGAGTTACATGTGCGTGCATGCAAGGAAGGATTCATACATGTTTGGCCAAGGTGTGCATCAATTTGATTGTCTCTTCTGGTTGCCACGCTCAAAACAAATCCATGTTGTACACGTACAAGAGTCAAGTTTCCTTGGGATCTACTACTTCTCACGTTCAAGGCCACCAGAACCGGAGGTGCACACCGGTATGTTTGGATGGTGGAGATTATTTTCCCTGAGACAAATCGGATGGGGTCCACTAGAGATATTTGTTTTATTTATTTTGTAATGATTACCTGCTAAAATAAAGTACGTAATCAGTTTTGCTCCTTTAGATGTTTGGTCCAGAGTTAGAGATAGCGTGAGATTTTGTTCGGTCAACTTATTACGCAAGTTTAAGTCAGCTAGCTATACTATAAATAGTTATTCTACGGTCATTGTAAAAGGAGGTTATTTTGAGATGAATTAGACACGTGTGTGTTTTTTCGGTCGTCGGCCATTATCGAGTTTTGAGAAATCTTGTCAAAAGTCTCTACTGGCGTGTGAGTTCCTGCGACGCGACGCATAGGAGATTACAAGCTGAACCTATACGGTTTGTCCACGTTATTCCTTCAGATCGAGGGGTTGGCGTGTTGTTTTCGTGGGATTTGCAAACATCTTCGTAAACCCGCGACTTGTCCTTGGTGCGATGGATGTTTGTGCTGTGAAAGATTGGGCCAACAACAGATCGACCCTCGCCTCGAGGTTCGCTCCACATCAAAGAGCATCAACCTATATCACAAGTCTACAGATCATTCAGGTTCATCATAATCTGGAGACTTGGGGGCTAGCAGAGCATATGTAAACTAATGAAAGCTGGAGAACATACCTCATATTTCAGTTGCAGTTGTTTGGCCATCTCAATTTCAGAGTCACGACTGGAATGCACATGACTGAGGTATCCAGATAGCACGTCACTAATGCTCAGGTGAGCATAGTGAGAGATGTCAAACCGTACCTTCTGCCTTTCCAAAGCTTCTTGCTTGGCAGAGTGCCTGGCCAGTACAGTTGGGTTGCCGAGCTCAATGAATCTGCTGCCAGTGATTAGAATGTCATTTTTAGAAGTCGCCGGTGGGTTAGCTGAGCTGGACGGACCAACGGTAGATGGATTGAGAATGATCTCATCAACTGATGGCTCAGGAGGGTCTGATTGAACGTTGACAGTAGGATCTTTTGGTGCTTCAGATTATTCAGGAGCAGGAGTTGGTATTGTCGGTTCAGCGGTTTTCGGGTCTTCCGCCGGCTTAGCCACTTTGGCCTTCTTGGGCTTTGCTTGACTGCTAAGAAGAATTTAATGAGTCAGTATAATGATACAGACTTAAAGATGCAGAAGAAAGATAATTTTCTTTACCTAGGGGCAGTCTTGAAAGCCGAAAATTGGGTTTGAGAGGAATCACCAGAAGAACGAGAGACCTCCTCCAAAAGTAAAATCACAATTTAAAAGAGCAAGGAAGTAGATTCATTGACAAAAGCGAAAGTCAAAGGTGAAAGAAACCTCATTCTGGCGTTTCCGAGGAGTCTTTGGTAAGCCAGAGAGCAGTTCATTGTCGTCACTAGTTCGGGCCTGACGGCATCTCTCATGTTGCTGCTTTTTCAAAAGAAAATGAGGATCCAAATAAGCCAAAGGGTGTGAAAACCTTACTTTTCGGGTTACCAGTCGAGGTTTCTGTCTTGGCAAAGGTTCTGAGTCGGAGGAAATAGTTACCTCTTCTTCTACTGCCTGGCTGGCCCCCGTGTCGTCCTGGCAATAGTAAGTGTCAATAAGGTTGTTAAAAAACAGGCCAAGAGAGTCAAGGGCTACGCCCGACTCAGAAACATCATCCAGCTTGAACATATCAGAAGCAGTTCTTTTCTTCTTGGACTTTCGGGTTGTCTTCTTGGCGGCTATGGCGGCGGCTCTAGCCTTCTTGGCAGCTTCATGATCGTATTTTGCCTTCCAAAAGTCAGATTTGGCATATAGGCAAATAACAGGTTAAAAGTCATGCAAATACTTAACTATTGAAGGAAAAGGGGGGTCAGGGGGATTTACCTCTGGTGCCGGGTTAAGTTTGCAGAAAGGATTCAATCCAAATTTACTGCAGTCCTCATATTTACTATTTACGAGGGTGGTTGACATTTCAACGATGGCTTCTTCAGTCAGTTGTAGAGAGCTATGACGCAGAGGGTCATTTGGCCCTCCGGCATAGGTATACATCAAGGCAGAGCGGCGGCTCAGAGGGATGACCCGCCATGCGATCCAACAACGAATCAGATCAACTCCAGTTAGGCCGTTTCCCAATAAGGCTTGAATCCTTTTGATGGATGGGATAAGCTGCTTGCGTTCAACAGCAGTAAGCTTGTGAGGGAGCACAAACTTAGAGTCAAGACGCTCCGCGCGATAACCCGTCATTGGCCTTTCATCAGCTGGCAACGTGCCTTTGCAATAAAACCAAGTTTAGTTCCAATCCTTGGGATGGCTTGGTAAGACTACTAAGGGAAAGACAGCACCCTATCGACGATGAATCGAGATTCCACCCAGTTCCAAGCTAAGGCCGTTGGTGCATTCATTCTGGTGGTTCAAATAGAAGTACTCTCTGAAGAGTTCAACAGTAGGTTCTTCTTGAAGATAAACCTCACAGAGAACTTGAAAATTGCAGATGTTGGATATGGAGTTGGGTCCAAGATCTTGTGGATGAAGTTTGAAAAAATGCAGAACATCTCTGAAGAACTTTGAGCCGGGTGGTGAAAAACTCCGGTTCATGTGATCAGTAAAGATGATGACTTCACCATCTTTGGGCTGAGGTCGTTCTTCGGCCGGGTCAAGAGCACGATAGGACATAATGTTCTTCTCCGGCAAATATCCGATGGTGAAAAAATCCTTCAAAGTATCATCAGTGACTGTGGAAGGGACCCAGTTGCAAACTGTTGGCGCCCTTGACGGCATAATGAAAAAGGACAAGATGAAAAGAAAGTAATTTGCTGGTTCAAATTAATTGGTGGAATTATAGGTTAAATGATTATAGTACAGATGAGTAATGGCGGCTTAAGTAAGGGCTAATGATATATGAAGGAAAAATGAGCCGGCATGATAAGCCGGCATGGCTAAAGATATTCGAAGGTTGCCTGAGACAGAATTGACTAGGTACTGAGGTAAACGAGTTTCACAAGCTGTTGCTACTATTTTGGATCAAGATGGTTCAAAAAAGAAAAATAAATCTAGACCTAAAAAACCAGCACAGAGGAGTTCATCAGTTCTAGGGAGGCCTTTGTACAAGAAAAAGGGATCTACTAGCATCTGAAATGGATGCAAAACAACTACCGCATGAGTTCCATACTTCTTTTAGATCAAAGAAGGATGCGGTGGAGAAGCTACAAAGAAACTGCGATGAACAGCGAAGAACACAGAAAGAACTCGCAAACCCTAATGCAGATCTAAGGTATGAGAAAGCAAGGACTCACGGACGCAGATCAACTGCGGAGGATCGCTGATGTCTACTACACAACCTTCTTCTTGTAGACGTTGTTGGGCCTCCAAGTGCAGAGGTTTGTAGGATAGTAGCAAATTTCCCTCAAGTGGATGACCTAAGGTTTATCAATCCGTAGGAGGCGTAGGATAAAGATGGTCTCTCTCAAGCAACCCTGCAACCAAATAACAAAGAGTCTCTTGTGTCCCCAACACACCCAATACAATGGTAAATTGTATAGGTGCACTAGTTCGGCGAAGAGATGGTGATACAAGTGCAATATGGATGGTAGATAAAGGTATTTGTAATCTGAAATTATAAAAATAGCAAGGTAACTAATGATAAAAGTGAGCATAAATGGTATTGGAATGATAGGAAATAAGGCCTAGGGTTCATACTTTCGCTAGTGCAAGTTCCCTCAACAATACTAACATAATTGGATCACATAACTATCCCTCAACATGCAACAAAGACTCACTCCAAAGTCACTAATAGCGGAGAACGAACGAAGCGATTATGGTAGGGTACGAAACCACCTCAAAGTTATTCTTTCCAATCAATCCGTCGGGCTATTCCTATAAGTGTCACAAACAGCCCTAGAGTTCGTACTAGAATAACACCTTAAGACACAAATCAACCAAAACCCTAATGTAACCTAGATACTCCAATGTCACCTCAAGTATCCGTGGGTATGATTATACGATATGCATCACACAATCTCAGATTCATCTATTCAACCAACACAAAGGACCTCAAAGAGTGCCCCAAAGATCTACCGGAGAATCATGACGAAAACGTGTGCCAACCCCTATGCATAGGTTCATGAACCCGCAAGTTGGTCACCTTAACATACATCAAGTGGCACGCGGTATCCCATTGTCACCACAGATATCCACGACAAGACATACATCAAGTGTTCTCAAATCTTTAAAGACTCAATCCGATACTCAATTCATTACAAGAGAGAAGAGGGGGAGGAGAAACATAAGATCCAACTATAATAGCAAAGCTCGCGATACATCAAGATCGTATCATCTCAAGAACACGAGAGAGAGAGAGATCAAACACATAGCTACTGGTACATACCCTCAGCCCCGAGGGAGAACTACTCCCTCCTCGTCATGGAGAGCACCGGGATGATGAAGATGGCCACCGGTGAGGGTTCCCCCCTCCGGCAGGGTGCCGGAATAGGGTCCCGATTGGTTTTTGGTGGCTATGGAGGCTTCTGGCAGCGGAACTCCCCATCTATGTTGCATTCTGGAAGTTTTTAGGGTATATGGAGTTATATAGGCAGAAGAAGCACGTCAGGGGAGCCACGTGGGCCCCACGAGGCAGGGGGCGCGCCCTAGGGGGTGGGCGCGCCCCCACCATCGTGGGCAGCTCCCGTATCTTCTGACGTGGGGTCCAAGTCCATCAGGTGTGTTTCCTTCCAAAAATAACTTCTCCAGTTGATTTCCTTCCGTTTCGACTCCGTCTGATAATCCTTTTCTTCAAAACACTGAAATAGGCATAAAACAACAAATCTGGGCTGGACCTCCGGTTAATAGGTTAGTCCTAAAAATAATATAAAAGTGGATAATAAAGTCCAATATTGCCCAAAACAGTAGATAATATAGCATGGAGCAATCAAAAATTATAGATACGTTGGAGACGTATCAAGCATCCCCAAGCTTAATTCCTGCTCGTCCTCGAGTAGGTAAATGATAAAAAGATAATTTTTGATGTGGAATGCTAGTTGGCATAATTTCAATGTAATTCTTCTTAATTGTGGCATGAATATTCAGATCCATAAGATAGTTTAATATTGACATAGAAACAATAATACTTCAAGCATACTAACTAAGCAATTATGTCTTCTCAAAATAACATGGCCAAAGAGAGTTATCCCTACAAAATCATATAGTCTGGCTATGCTCCATCTTCACCACACAAAATATTTAAATCATGCACAACCCCGATGACAAGCCAAGCAATTGTTTCATACTTTTGATGTTCTCAAACTTTTTCAATCTTCACGCAATACATGAGCGTGAGCCATGGACATAGCACTATAGGTGGAATAGAATGGTGGTTGTGGAGAGGAAAAAAGGGAGAAGATAGTCTCACATCAACTAGGCGTATCAACGGGCTATGGAGATGCCCATCAATAGATATCAATGTGAGTGAGTAGGGATTGCCATGCAACGGATGCACTAGAGCTATAAATGTATGAAAGCTCAACAAAAGAAACTCGTGGGTGTGCATCCAACTTGCTTGCTCACGAAGACCTAGGGCAATTTGAGGAAGCCCATCATTGGAATATACAAGCCAAATTCTATAATGTAAAATTCCCACTAGTATATGAAAGTGACAACATATGAGACTCTCTATATGAAAAACATGGTGCTACTTTGAAGCACAAGTGTGGAAAAAGGATAGTAGCATTGCCCCCTTTTTATTTAATTATTTTTTGGGCCTTCTTTTTTTCTTTGGCCTTTCTTTTTTTTGGTCTTTCTTTTTTGGCCTTTTTTTGGGACAATGCTCTATTGAATGATGATCATCACACTTCTATTTATTTGCAACTCAAGAATTACAATTCGATACTTAGAACAAAATATGACTCTATATGAATGCCTCCGGCGGTGTACCGGGATATGCAATGAATCAAGAGTGACATGTATGAAAGAATTATGAACGGTGGCTTTGCCACAAATACGATGTCAACTACATGATCATGCTAAGCAATATGACAATGATGGAGTGTGTCATAATAAACGGAACGGTGGAAAGTTGTATGGCAATATATCTCGGAATGGCTATGGAAATGCCATAATAGGTAGGTATGGTGGCTGTTTTGAGGAAGGTATATGGTGGATTTATGGTACCGGCGAAAGTTGCGCGGTACTAGAGAGGCTAGCAATGGTGGAAGGGTGAGAGTGCGTATAATCCATGGACTCAACAGTAGTCATAAAGAACTCACATACTTATTGCAAAAATCTATTAGTTATCGAAACAAAGTACTACACGCATGCTCCTAGGGGGATAGATTGGTAGGAAAAGACCATCGCTCGTCCCCGACCGCCACTCATAAGGAAGACAATCAATAAATAAAGCATGCTCCGACTTCGTTACATAACGGTTCACCATACGGGCATGCTACGGGAATCACAAAATTCAACACAAGTATTTCTCAAATTCATAACCACTCAACTAGCATGACTCTAATATCACCATCTCCATATCTCAAAACAATTATCAAGTATCAAACTTCTCATAGTATTCAACACACTCATAAGAGAATTTTATTATTCTTGAATACCTAGCATATTAGGATTTTAAGCAAATTACCATGCTATTTAATACTCTCAGAATAATCTAAGTGAAGCATGAGAGTTCACCTATTTCTTCAAAATAAAACTACCACCATGCTCTAAAAGATATAAGTGAAGCACTAGAGCAAATGACAAACTACTCCGAAAGATATAAGTGAAGATCAATGAGTAGTCGAATAATTATGCAACTATGTGAAGACTCTCTAACATTTAATAATTTCAGATCTTGATACTTTATTCAAACAGCAAGCAAAGCAAAATAAAATGATATCTAATAATAGAAAACATCATGTGAAGAAGAAAAAACTTAGGATCAACCGATACTAACCGATAGTTGTTGAAGAAGAAAGGTGGGATGCCAACCGGGGCATCCCCAAACTTAGATGCTTGAGACTTCTTGAAATATTATCTTGGGATGCCTTGGGCATCCCCAAGCTTGAGATTTTGTGTCTCCTTAATTCCTCTCATATCACGGTCTCCCTAAATCTCAAAAGCTTCATCCGCACAAAACTCAACAAGGACTCGTAAGATAAGTTAGTATAAACCATTGCAAAAACCTTATCATACTCTACTGTAGCAAGTCACTAAAATTATTATTCAACATTGCATACTAAATGCCTCTGCATATTTAATAGTCCTATCCTCAAATAGAATCATTAAAGAAGCAAACATATGCAAACAATGCAAACATAACAGCAATCTGCCTAAACAGGATAGTCTGTAAAGAATGCTGCAACATCCATACTTCCCTAGCTCCAAAAATTATGAAAGAAAATTACCACTGTAGTAAATTTATCATATCTTAATTCAAAATGTTTCAACATTTTATCACATTCTGAGTTTTCTAGGGAATTATTGCAACAGCGGTAAACTTTCTGTTTTCAAACATTAACATGTATACTTGTAACATAGGCATAGTAAAGGCTATCAATACCACTTTTATTGAGATAAAAGATGCAAAACATTGTTATAAATAACGGCAAGCAAATCCTAACAAAATAAATTGATGCTCCAAGCAAAACACATATCATGTGGCGAATAAAAATATAGCTCCAAGTAAAGTTACCGATGAACGAAGACGAAAGAGGGGATGCCTTCCGGGGCATCCCCAAGCTTAGGATCTTGGTTGTCCTTCAATATTACCTTGGGGTGCCTTGGGAATCCCCAAGCTTAGGCTCTTGACACTCCTTATTCCATAGTCCATCGAATCTTTACCCAAAACTTGAAAACTTCACAACACAAAACTTAAAGTAGAAAACTCGTGAGCTCCGTTAGTATAAGAAAATAAATCACCACTTCAAGGTACTGTAATGAACTCATTCTTTATTTATATTGGTGTTAAACCTACTGTGTTCCAACTTCTCTATGGTTTATAAACTATTTTACTAGCCATAGATTCATCAAAATAAGTAAACAACACATAGAAAACAGAATCTGTCAAAAACAGAACAGTCTGTAGTAATCTGGATCAAACGTATACTTATGGAACTCATAAAATTCTGAAATAAATTGCTGGACCTGAGGAATTTATCTATTAATCATCTGAAAAAGGAATTAACTAAATATCACTCTCCAAATAAAAATGGCAGCAATTCCCGTGAGCGCTAAAGTTTCTGTTTTTTACAGCATGATCGCAAAGACTTTCCCCAAGTCTTCCCAACGGTTCTACTTGGCACAAACACTAACTAAACACATAAAACCACATCTAAACAGATTCTAGATGAATTATTTATTACTAAACAGGAACAAAAAGTAAGGAACCAAAATAAAATTGGGTTGCCTCCCAACAAGCGCTATCGTTTAACGCCCCTAGCTAGGCATGATGATTTCAACGGTGCTCACATAAAGGATAAGAATTGAAACATAAAGAGAGCATGATGAAGAATATGACTAGCAAATTTAAGCCTAACCCACTTCCTATGCATAGGGATTTTGTGAGCAAACAACTTATGGGAACAATAATCAACTAGCATAGGAAGGCAAAACAAGCATAACTTCAAAAGTTTAAGCACATAGAGAGGAAACTTGATATTATTGCAATTCCTACAAGCATATATTCCTCCCTCATAATAATTTTCAGTAGCATCATGAACGAATTCAACAATATAACCAGCACCTAAAGCATTCTTTTCATGATCTACAAGCATGCAAAATTTACTACTCTCCACATAAGCAAAATTCTTCTCATGAATAATAGTGGGAGCAAACTCAACAAAATAACTATCATGTGATTGAAAATTAAGATCAAGACGACAAGTTTCATGGTTATCATTATTCTTTAAAGTATACGTGTCATCACAATAATCATCATAGATAGGAGGCATGCTTTTATCATAATAAATTTGCTCATCAAAACTTGGGGGACAAAAAATACCATCTTCATCAAACATAGCTTCCCCAAGCTTGTGGCTTTTCATATCATTAGCATCATAGATAGTCAAGGAATTCATACTAACAACATTGCAATCATGCTCATCATTCAAAGATTTAGTGCCAAACATTTTATAGATTTCTTCTTCTAGCACTTGAGCACAATTATCCTTTTCATCATACTCACGAAAGATATTAAAAAGGTGAAGCGTATGAGACAAACTCAATTCCATTTTTTATAGTTTTCTTTTATAAACTAAACTAGTGATAAAACAAGAAACCAAAAGACTCGATTGCAAGATCTAAAGATATACCTTCAAGCGCTAACCTCCCCGGCAACGGCGCCAGAAAAGAGCTTGATGTCTACTACACAACCTTCTTCTTGTAGACGTTGTTGGGCCTCCAAGTGCAGAGGTTTGTAAGACAGTAGCAAAGTTCCCTCAAGTGGATGACCTAAGGTTTATCAATCCGTAGGAGGCGTAGGATGAAGATGGTCTCTCTCAAGCAACCCTGCAACCAAATAACAAAGAGTCTCTTGTGTCCCCAACACACCCAATACAATGGTAAATTGTATAGGTGCACTAGTTCGGCGAAGAGATGGTGATACAAGTGCAATATGGATGGTAGATAAAGGTATTTGTAATCTGAAAAATATAAAAACAGCAAGGTAACTAATGATAAAAGTGAGCGTAAACGGTATTGCAATGATAGGAAATAAGGCCTAGGGTTCATACTTTCGCTAGTGCAAGTTCCCTCAACAATACTAACATAATTGGATCACATAACTATCCCTCAACATGCAACAAAGAGTCACTCCAAAGTCACTAATAGCGGAGAACGAACGAAGAGATTATGGTAGGGTACGAAACCACCTCAAAGTTATTCTTTCCAATCAATCCGTTGGGCTATTCCTATAAGTGTCACAAACAGCCCTAGAGTTCGTACTAGAACAACACCTTAAGACACAAATCAACCAAAACCCTAATGTAACCTAGATACTCCAATGTCACCTCAAGTATCCGTGGGTATGATTATACGATATGCATCACACAATCTCAGATTCATCTATTCAACCAACACAAAGGACCTCAAAGAGTGCCCCAAAGATCTACCGGAGAATCACGACGAAAACGTGTGCCAACCCCTATGCATAGGTTCATGAACCCGCAAGTTGGTCACCTTAACATACATCAGGTGGCACGCGGTATCCCATTGTCACCACAGATATCCACGGCAATACATACATCAAGTGTTCTCAAATCTTTAAAGACTCAATCCGATAAGATTACTTCAAAGGGGAAACTCAATTCATTACAAGAGAGAAGAGGAGGAGGAGAAACATAAGATCCAACTATAATAGCAAAGCTCACGATACATCAAGATCGTATCATCTCAAGAACACGAGAGAGAGAGAGATCAAACACATAGCTACTGGTACATACCCTCAGCCCCGAGGGAGAACTACTCCCTCCTCGTCATGGAGAGCATCGGGATGATGAAGATGGCCACCGATGAGGGTTCCCCCCTCCGGCAGGGTGCCGGAACAGGGTCCCGATTGGTTTTTGGTGGCTACGGAGGCTTCTGGAGGCGGAACTCCCGATCTCTGTTGCGTTCTGGAAGTTTTTAGGGTATATGGAGTTATATAGGCAGAAGAAGCACGTCAGGGGAGCCACGGGGGCCCCACGAGGTAGGGGGCGCGCCCGAGGGGGGTGGGCGCGCCCCCACCCTCGTGGGCAGCTCCCGTATCTTCTGACGTGGGGTCCAAGTCCATCAGGTGTGTTTCCTTCCAAAAATAACTTCTCCAGTTGATTTCGTTCCGTTTCGACTCCGTCTGATATTCCTTTTCTTCAAAACACTAAAATAGGCATAAAACAGCAAATCTGGGTTGGGCCTCCGGTTAATAGGTTAGTCCCAAAAATAATATAAAAGTGGATAATAAAGCCCAATATTGCCCAAAACAGTAGATAATATAGCATGGATCAATCAAAAATTATAGATACGTTGGAGACGTATCAATCGCCACCGTTTCTCTGGACAAACTCAAGTTGATGCAACGGCCAAGGTTGAGGACGACGGTGAGCGCTGCAGCGGGGGCGGAGTTCGAGCATTGAAAGTTGTGAGAGGAAGAAGACGATGGAAAATGGAGAGAATGAGAAGAAGACCAGTCGCGGATATTTATAAGGAAAGACTGATAAGTGAGCGTGAAAAACGAGGAGGCCAAAACATGGTTATCCAGCGACCTAGGTGCCTCGATTTTCGGAAAGGCATTAAAGATAAAGATCCGTTAAAGATGACGTGGTGGCGGGTTTCCGAAAAATCCGGAGATGACGTCATGGCGGGTTACAAGGCTTTCGTAGCAGTAATAGATGGATTTTTTCTAAGTGTTCGAGATTGACAAGAACAAAGTTCAAATCAACCTGGGGCCTAATGTTGGGGATATGACTACCAGGCATGACCCGCCCAGGAGGGGCCGGGTCAATCACAATGGCGGGTTACTTAAAAGAAGCCCGAAGAGTATACAAGGTGACGGTTTACGATAAGGCTTGTAGTAGGCCCAAGCCCAGAGGCAACTTAAGGCCCATAAGTGTAAACCGCCATGTATGAATAAGACTTGTAAAGTAAGGCATGTAAAAGATGTCACCAAGCCGGACATGTTGTATGAGCCGGCCGGGACTCTGTAGGCCGCAGGGCGTCAACCCGTGTATATAAGGGGACGACCCGGCGGCGGCTTAGGACAAGAAACAACAGATCGAGAGCCAAGCTAGCGTATTTCTATCCTTGGTCATCGAAACCTAGCAATGCCACATCAACTGGACTAGGCTTTACCTTCACCACAAGGGGCCGAACCAGTATAAAAACCTCTCTTGTCCTTTGTCCCGATTAACCCCTTTAAGCTTCCTAGTTGCGATGGCTCCACGACTAAGTCCTTTCACTAGGACATCTGCCGTGACAATTCCACGACAAAAGGTTCATCAATTTTGATAAAAAGTTCATCGATTTAAAAAAAGTTAATCGAACTTGAATAAAAGTTCATTGAATTTGAAAAAAATTTAACCGAATTTGAAAAATGTTCATTGACTTTGAACTAAGGTTCATCAATTTGAAAAAAAGTTTCATCGAAATAAAAAAAAAGTTCATCGATTCTGAGAAAAGTTCATCGATTTGAAATAAAGTTCAAGAATTTAGAAATAATCAAAAATTCGAAAAACGAATCACGAACTTAGTAGAATAGAGAAAAAAAGAAAAAAAAGAGAAAACCGAACTAAACAGTTTCTGAGAAAAAGAAAAGAAAAAAAGAACAACGAAAGATAGAAAAGGAATAAAAAGCTCAAGGAAACATGAATCGGTCAGTTGGCTGAGTGGTTAGGTCCGCGCGCATGTACCAACGAGATCGGCAGATCGAATCACTCCATCGCTAGCAATTTTTTGCGTAGAGGTTCTCCGACCTAGTGAACAACTACAAAGTTCCTAGCCAGTCCACCTAGCGAGGTCTGGATGCCAAATTGCAGACGTCAACTTAAAGTATTAAATACTGTGGCAGAACCGCATTTTTTTAATTTAAAGGAAAGTGAGTGGGAGCTTTGTGGCATTTCTAATATTATGTGGATGACATATTGTTGATTGGAAATAATACAGAATTTCTGAATAGCATAAAAGGATACTTGAATGAGAAATTTTCAATGAAAGACCTATGTGAAGCTGCTTATATATTGGGCATCAAGACCTATAGAGATAGATCAAGACACTTAATTGGACTTTCACAAAGCACATACCTTGATAAAGTTTTGAAGAAGTTCAAAATGGATCAGTCAAAGAAAGGGTTCTTGCATGTGTTACAAGGTGTGAAGTTGAGTCAGACTCAATGCCCGACCACTGCAGAAGATAGAGAGAAAATGAAAGTCATTCCTATGCCTCGGCCATAGGTTCTATCATGTATGCAGTGATGTGTACCGGACCTAATGTGTGCCTTGCTATTAGTTTAGCAGGGAGGTACCAAACTAATCCTGGAGTGGATCACTGGACAGCGTTTAAGAACATCTTGAAATATCTGAAAAGGACTAAGGATATGTTTCTTGTTTATGGAGGTGACAAAGAGCTTGTCGTAAATGGTTATGTCGATGCAAGATTTGATATTGATCCAGATGACTCTAAGCCACAATCGGATACGTATTTATATTGAATGGTGGAGTTGTTAGTTGGTGCAGTTCCAAGCAGAGCGTCGTGGCAGGATCTACGTGTGAAGCGGAGTACATAGCTGCTTCGGAAGCAGCAAATGAAGGAGTCTGGATGAAGGATTTCATATCCGATCTAGGTGTCATACCTAGTGCATTGGGTCCAATGAAAATCTTTTGTGACAATACTGGAGCAATTGCCTTGGCGAAGGAATCCAGATTTCACAAGAGAACCAAACACATCAAGAGACGCTTCAATTCCATCTGCGATCAAGTCAAGGAGGGAGACATAGAGATTTGCAAGATACATATGGATCTGAATGTTTGTAGACTCGTTGACTAAGACTCTCTCACGAGCAAAACATGATCAGCACCAAGACTCCATGGGTGTTAGAATCATTACTATGTAATCTAGATTATTGACTCTAGTGCTAGTGGGAGACTGAAGGAAATATGCCCTAGAGGCAATAATAAAGTTGTTATTTATATTTCCTTATATCATGATAAATGTTTATTATTCATGCTAGAATTGTATTAACCGGAAACTTAGTACATGTGTGAATACATAGACAAACAGAGTGTCCCTAGTATGCCTCTACTTGACTAGCTCGTTAATCAAAGATGGTTAAGTTTCTTAACCATAGACATGTGTTGTCATTTGATGAACGAGATCACATCATTAGAGAATGATGTGATGGACAAGACCCATCTGTTATCTTAGCATAATGATCGTTTAGTTTTATTAATATTGCTTTCTTCATGACTTATACATATTCGTCTGACTATGTGATTATGAAACTCCCAAATACCGGAGGAACACTTTGTGTGCTGTCAAACGTCACAATATAACTGGGTGATTATAAATATGCTCTACAAGTGTCTCCGATGGTGTTTGTTGAGTTGGCATAGATCGAGATTAGGATTTGTCACTCCGTGTTTCGGAGAGGTATCTCTGGTCCCTCTTGGTAATGCACATCCCTATAAGCCTTGCAATCAATGTGACTAATGAGTTAATTGCGGGGTGATGCATTACGGAACAAGTAAAGAGACTTGCCGGTAACAAGATTGAACTAGGTATGATGATACCGACAATCGAATCTTGGGCAAGTAACATACCGATGACAAAGGGAATAACGTATGTTGTTATGCGGTTTGACGGATAAAGATCTTCGTAGAATATGTAGGAACCAATATGAGCATCCAGGTTCAAGACATAGTGGTGGGAAGGGGCTGATGCCTTCCTTCCCACCCAGATTCAAGGCATGGTACTTGGAATTTGGGTTTGTTGCACCAATTATATTGTAGGGGGTTCCCTTACAGTCTTTCTATCAAAAAAAGATGAGCATCCAGGTTCCGCTATTGGTTATTGACCGGAGATGTGTCTCGGTCATGTCTACATAGTTCTCGAACCCGTAGGGTCTCCACGCTTAACGTCCGATGACGATTTGTATTATGAGTTATGTGATTTGATGACCGAAGTTTGTTCGGAGTCCTGGATGAGATCACGGACATGACGAGGAGTCTTGAAATGGTTGAGAGGTAAAGATCGATATATTGGAAGGTTATATTCGGACACCAAAATGGTTCCGAAGTGTTTCGGGTATTTTTCGGAGTACTGGGAGGTTACCCGAACCCCCCGAAAGAGTAATGGGCCTTAATGGGCTTTAGGGAAAAGGAGATGAAAGTGCGTTATATAGACTAGAGGGGGGGGGGTGAATAGGAAATTTTTATGAATTCTTCACCGAGGAATTTGCGGGTGAGGAAATTCCTTAGCGAAGAACTACTAGCAGCGGAATAAGTACTCAAAAGTAAACATAACAGAACACAAGCATGGTCATCATGATGAAATGAAGACAAGCACAGAGTATAGAAAGCGTAATCACAGGATGAAGACAAACAGACAGAAGAAATTGAACTGAGGAAATTGAGAAAGTCTTCAGTCAAAATCTTCAAACAGAGATACGAACAAGCACTCAACACAGTTATGAGGAAATGAAAAAGTTGAGGAAATAGAACCAGTGAGCTTGGTGAAGACAATGATTTGGTAGACCAGTTCCAACTGCTGTCTCAGTTGTACATCTGGTTGGAGCGGCTAGGTATTTAAACCTGAGGACACACAGTCCTCATCGTATTCTCCTTGAGCTAAGGTCACACAGACCTCGCCCAATCACTCGTGGTAAGTCTTCAGGTGACTTCTGAACCTTCACAAACTTGGTCACTCGGTGATCCACAATTCCTCTTGGATGCTCTAGACCGTGACGCCTAACCGACTGGAAGAAGCACAGTCTTCAAAGGTAACAAGCGTCGGATCCACACAGGATCAATCTCTTCAGTGATGCTCAATCACTTTGGGTTTGTAGGTGTTTGGGTTTGGGTTTTCCTCACTTGATGATTTTCGCTCAAAGTCCTCGGAGGATGGGATGCTCTCAAATGACAAGTGTCAGTTTCTCTCGGATTATCCAACCAGCTAGTCGTTGTAGGGGGCGGCTATTTATAGCCTAGGGAGCAGCCTGACATGATAAGACATAAATGCCCTTCAATGATATGACCGTTAGGTGGATAGATATTTTGGGACAGCTGGCGCATAGCACAACAACGGTCGGAAATTTGAGGCTCAAATTCCTCAGGGCTATCATGTTCCTCATTGTGTAGGCAATCCACACTGGCGAATTCCTAACTCCTCAGCCAGAAAAAATTTCTCAGAGACCAGAAGAACTTCGTCTCTGTTACTGAAGAATATGACTTGACTGTATGAGATTTCCAATGGCTTAACTCGAAGGGATTGGTAGGTGTAGGATTTTGAGTTGAGCATCACATGGAAATTTTTCCTTAGTATTTCCTCGACCCCCTTTAACAGTACGGTGTTTCCTATGACTCAAGAAAGAGAAAATGAAACTACGAAAACAAAAGTCTTCACGCTTCATGTTCCTCGAATGAATGCCAAGTCTTCAAAGGTCACACCAATTTCTTCACTTTCAAAGTCTTTAGAAAGTCTTCAGAAATTCAAAGTCTTCAGTCAAAGAACTTCATTTTTAGGGGTCGACTTTTTCTGCAAATATCAAACTCCTCATAGACTTATAGACATGTGTACACTCATAAACACATTAGTCCCTTAACCTATATGTCTTTAATACACCAAAATCACTAAGGGGCACTAGATGCACTTACAATCTCCCCCTTTTTGGTGATTGATGACAATATATGTTAAGTTTTCAACAGGGATAAACATATGAAGTGTAAATACTGATATTGAGGAATTTGATTGCAAGATATAGAAGAACTTCCCCTGAAGATGTGCATAGTGAGGAATTTGCTTTTGAAGCATTGCACACTTTGAAGAATAGAATCATGGAGATCTCCCCCTATATCTTGTAATTCATACATGCATTTGACATATCATAATGAAGAATTTGAAATGCATGATCAAATATGGTGACTGATGTAATTCAACATGCGTGCATTAACATATATGTGGAATAAGCATGCAGACAAACGCATCAAGAGTATCAGAGCACCATCAGGTTTAAGTTTTAAACTCGATCCAATAAAGTTTCAGAAGAACGAGAGTTGTAACTTAGCAAAAAACGCCCATATAGACAGACCCGCTTGAAGACTAACTCAAAATTCTCCCCCTTTGTCATCGAATGACCAAAAGGATTGAAAATGAGGACTAACGCCCCTGAAGAATATCAAGTTGATGAAGGAGCGCCAGTGTTGTTGGGGTCATTTGTCGTTGAAGGGCCTGCCGCAGTGTCGTCCAAGTCTTCATACTCGTCGGTATCGCGTGATGAAGAATATGAGCTGGACACCAAAGAAGGAACCTTGACCTTCTTGAATTTCTTCGGTGGAGGTGCAGACCAGTCAAAATCTTCCTTGAGACCCATTTTCTTGAGATCTTCTTCACCACACAAATGTGATAGAATAGCCCAGGTGCGACCAAAGACTTCATGGAGGTAGTAATAATTTTTCTTCACTGCATTGTGTGTAGCAGTCATGTTGTGAAGAAATGAACCAAACTGACGCTTAACCCATTTATGGTTTTGATCCACCTTCTAGTGAAGACTAAGAAGAAGCTCCCGGTGAGTCATCACACGAGGAGCAGTGGCTTGAGGAGTAGACTTGGGTGCATTGGCAACAGAGTCATGTGTGGCAGAGTCATCATTGGTGGAATAAGATGCAGCTTTGCGAAACTGACCATCCAATGGACGAATGCCTTCATCAATGATAGCAAGAGCCTTGCCCTTTTCATCAGTTGAAGTAAAAGCCTGCTTGAGGACTTCAATCGGGGGCAGATAGCTAAGGTGATTCTGAAAATCAGCCTTGTAGTTGAGTGAAGACCTTGTCCTGAGGAATCTCATAATCCAAGGTGCATAAGGTTTCAGCTCAAACGGAGAAAGTGCAGCATTCACCAGAGTCCTCATGAAGAAATCGTGATAATTGATAGGAATGCTATGAATGATGTTGAATAGCAGATTCTTCATGATCCCAACTATTTCCTCATCAGATGAGTCATGGCCTTTGATGGGACTCATTGTCCTCGTCAGAATGCGATAGACGGTTCTGGGCACATAGAGTAAATCCTTCACGAGGAATTTGGTCCTTGGTGCTTGACCGGGCTTCAAAGGCTTCATTAACACTTGCATGTAATGAGTTGTGAGTTCTGGTTCATGATACATGCAGCGAGCTCCTTCACTGGGTGGACTGATGGGCAGGGCGTGAAGCAATTCAGAGGCCAGTGCCTTATAGTGAGTATTGTCGGTCATCCAGTCCAAGACCCATGTGTTGATATCTTCAGGATCACCTGTGATATGCAATGTAGCGTAGAACTGAAGAATAAGCTCTTCATTCCAATCAACAATGTCAGAGCAAAAGTTGAGGAGGCCTGTATCATGAAGAACACTGAGCACATGAGAGAAGCAAGGTAATGATTCCATGTCCACGTGAGGAATATGCTCATGGTAGAAGATTTTGTCTTGGTTGAAAAGCAGTGAAGAATAGAAGTTGGCCTGGCTTGCAGTCCAGAAACGCTTCCTCCTTAGACGAGCATAGTCATAAGGATTGTAGTCAGTGAAGAACACGTGCTCGCCGAAGAAATCATCAGCCTTGAATTTCTGCTTCTTTGAGGATGGATCCTTTGGCTTGGGGTGAGGAGTGTCAGTCAATTGCATCACAACCTCTGGGATCTCGATCTCAGGTTCCACAGGCTGAGGAATTTTAGGTGCTGCTTCAATGGCAGCCTGGGACTGCAATTCTTCATTTGCATTTTCATCAGCACTAGTGGCTGGAATTTCTTCATGGACAGACGGTGTGGCATGTGGTTCATCAGATCCCATGTGTACAGTAGTTACTGGGGACTGAGGAATTTGTTGCAATGGTGTGAAGAGTGGAGAGTTGGGGTACTGACTTTCCCAAAATTCATCACTTAGCACGGGTGTGGTACAGCCAATGTCCACATCTTCATCTTACATTTCTTCAACGTCGGCCTCTTCAGCAGTAAACTAAGGCATAGGCGAGGAGACAACTGGTGTTGAAGGGATTGTATCCACTTCAATTTCTTCATCCATCTACTCTGACGAAGCAGCAGAGGGATTCTCTTCATCGGATTCACTTGGAATCACATATTCTTCATCAAAAGGAACAAGGTCCTTTGATGGCATGGTTGAGATAGGAACAATAGCAATTGGATTTGCAAACGAGCTAGTCAGTGGCTTCATCTTCTTCTGAGCTGAAGAATCTGATGCAGTTGATGCCTTCCTTTTCTTCACCGCTGCACACTCCGCAGCCTTAGTTTTCTTCACATCTGATGCAGATGGAAGGATCGGAGTTGGTGTAGGCGCAGGAGCAGAGGAATTGGGTTGAAATTCTTCAGGCGCAACTGATGCAGTTGCCCTGACTTCTTCATTTTCTTAAGGCGCACCACCAGTGGATGCCCTGGCAATTTCTTCAGCGGCTAGAATGCAGCCATCAGCCCTGGAACTCACATTTTCTTCAGCAGCCGGATTGTCATCAGCGGTGCTAGCATTTTCTTCAGTCGGCTGAGCAGATGCTTCAACCTGAGGAATTTCCTGTTGCGTTGGGGCTGCAACATTTGAGGTGAAGTTGTTAGTGAGTCTCAAAAAACGAACCTTGCCTCCAAGCCAATCAGCGCGGTATGCGTCAAATTCATCACTGAGTTTCTTGATCTCAGTTTGCATAGTGACAAGTTCTTCAGTTGTCATAGAGACAACATGTTTCTTCAGATAGCGCTCCTTGTACTGCGCTTTCTTGATCTGCCTGACCTTCTCAAACTTCCATTTCTCTTCCTGTATGAAGTGAGTCAACATATGACTTTGGCTAGGAGTCAGCTTGAAGTCAGCCATGGGAGTGTTGGGGTCCTTGTGCCAAACATCAATGTATTCGAGGATCAACTTTGGATCCAAAAGCAGAGGCACACTTGTGCCCTTGGCTCTACTGGCCCTGACTTGCCCGTCTCTGATGATTTCTGCTAGTTCTTCATCATCAGCCTCATCATCATCAGAGGGCACTTGGAAAGCAACTTGTTTCTTGTGAGGACTTGGTCGAGGACCTCGTCCAGCAGTGGTCTTCTCCTTCAGAGGAGTGGGAGCAGTTGAGGAACTTGCAGAGGCTCCTGAGGCAATAGATATGCATGTGTTTCTTTGGCACATGGCGAGATGCACAAGTGTTGAGGATTTGGTCGGAGCAGCCGAAGACTTTGGCGGAGGAGCTGAAGATTTTGTAGGAGCAGGAGCAGCGTGAGGAATTGTCCATGAGGGCTTTGAGGAATCTGGCCGTGCGGCCATAGCTGAGGAACTTGGACGTGAGGGCATTTCTGGTGAAGCACTGGGCTTGTGAGCAGGCTTCTTTGGCATGGCCTTCTTCGGCTTTACAGAGGCCTCAACAGCAGCAGCAGCAGCAGAGTCTTCGTTCAATTTCCTCACTGCATCTTTTGCTTGTTTGGCCAACTTGGCCTGGCGCTTGGCCCATTCATCAGGATAATCCTCACCACGCTTGAGGCTGGTGGGATCGGCTATTTGACCATGTGCCAATGGAGGTCTTGGGCATGGAGGATTTAGTGTAAATTTCTTCATGTATTTGGGAGTAACATACCTGTACTCCCTCCACTCCCTTTCCCATCTCCTCTCTATCCTATGTATGCGCACCTTGCGCTAATTCTTGTCCTCCTTACCAAACTTGGCCTCATCAGGAGTGCAATAGCCTTTTTATATGTCATCAGGGATCTCAAAGGCAGTGTTGACTTCAGGCCTCTTTCCACCTTTCTGTGGCTTCTTTCCATCAGCCATTTTCTCTAGTTGAGAAATTTGAACAATTGAATTCTCTGAAGAAGTATGCAACTTTTCTTCAAGGAACGCTGCAAATGAGTTAAGTTGATGAGAACCTAGTGATTTAGCAGCGGACATGAGTACCTGTGAACGGAGTATAGTTGCGAGGAATTTGGAGAGGTCATATGTGTTCTTAGAAGATTTTTCAAAAAGAACAAGTTTGAGGAATTTGACCAGACGAGTCTTGAAGAATTTCACTAATCGTTCTTAGTCTTTGGTTCCAGAGTTCTACAGATCAGAAATCTGCACAATTGAGGAATCTTGAAGAGAAATTATAGCTTAGAGAAGTGAGTCAAGATCAGATGACATGTGAGGTGTTTAGTGTGTGAAGAATTTGAAGAATAAACACCTTTGAAGATTTTGTAGAGATCATTTGAATCAAAGAGGGCATTAAAAGTAACTTCTAATTACCCTGGATGAAGAACACGACAAACTGGAATGTGGAGATGTGAAGTTCGTCAATGCAGATCTTCCACGCCCTAACTTGGCGGGGGAAGACGGCTACGGCGGTGGCGGAGTGAAGATTTCCGCGGCCGGTGCGATTACGATGGCGATGAGGTCGAGGCAGTGAAGCTTTTCCTCACCGGTGACGATGAAGTAGCGGCGGCGCTAGGGTTTGAGAAGCTCGAGCTGGAGAGAGGTCGAACGGAGTAAAGGAAGTGGGGAAGGGGAAGGGGGTATTTATAGCCACGGTGAAAAAACTGTTCGCCCGAAGAATTTGGACGAACGTGCCCCTGACCCTTCTCATTCGCTTGACATGTGTCACCCACGTACTGAGAAGTGGATATCGTGTGCGATCGTGGGTGAATAGATAAGTATATCATGGGATGCGGAGCGGTTTGAGCAGAAATGCCGAAAATTTAGATAAGATAGGTTTTAAAGTTTCGTTCGCAATTTCTTCAGCTGACAAGGACACAGTGAAGATTTTGAACGAGTTTCAAATAGAATGCACATGAAGAATTTGTGAACAGATTGGGTTGAGTATAGCATAGAGGGGGAAGGGTCCGATCACATTCACTTAGCAGAAAAACCAACTTGAAGAAATAGCCATAAGTGAATGATGTAGAGGCGAGAATAGTTATTTGGATCACAACGCTCTATATATATATCTATATATAGGGGCGATGAGGTGTTCCTGAGATCGGAGCATTCAAACGAAGAAGAAAAACAAGCACGCCCATCCCCCATGCCCCGTCGCCCACCTCCGCGCCGCCTCCCGAATCCTCCCGACCAAACCGCCCGCCCACCTCCGGCCACCGCCCATCCGGCTCCGGCGTGCCTCCCGCCGTCGACGCCCGCCCCAGCACCTCCTCTCTACCCCGCTTCCTGCCGCCTCCTGCCCTTCCTCTTGGATCCGCCGCCATCTCTGAAATTCCGACGAGCGAGGCCCGACCAACCATCCACCGCTGACCACCTGCGCCGGCGCCGCCCAGGATCACCATCGGGGAGAGATCCCATGCACGTCTCCCCACCATGCTCCTGCAGGTCGATTGGGCCGCGGCACGAAGTTCACCGGCCAGAGCTGGGGCCGGATCCGTCATTGATGCTTCACCTCAGTCCAAGGCCACCTGCGCATGGTGGTTGGATGGGCCTCCCGCCGACGTCGCCCTTGCATCTATCTGATTTGGCTGTCCAAGGCCACATGTCTGGCCCCCGTTCACCTCCACGTGATCCCCCATGCGTTGACCCTGTGGGGAGCAAAGCTAGCTTACGCGTACTTGAACTTTTGTTTCCCCACTGGCGCTAATTATATACTCATGCAGACTTAAGATCACCGGCATGGTTTTCAAGATTAATTAGCGCCGGTGAGACCTCGTCGCCTCACCGACAGGATCTACCAGCGGCTGACAGTAAACAAAATGGTGAGCACTGCAGGATTCTTCTCTTTCGGAGGATCCATCCATGGTATCTCTCACTCGCAGCGGTCGTAACCCTGCCGACCTGCTTCAGATTCAAAGCTCACAAGAGATTGTATGTACCGGATCCATGGACACTTTTTTTCAGTTTTACTTTTGTGTGGTCGGCTCATCATTCATCCTCGTGGCCCATGTGGATTGGAGAGATCTGGTACGCACTGTTGTGTGCCTCCTCTTCCAAGGCCACTCCCTTTGGATCGGGGCCAGATCATCGTGCATGTGCAGCCATTCCAACTGCATCGGGCAGTGCTCTCACTGTAACAATACTTGGACTTCTTAGATTTTTTCCATTTACGTGCTTCAACTCTGCAATTGATGCATCTCCTGCGACCGACTAGTCCGCTGGTCCCTGCTTCTTTGGAGATAATCTTCATACAAGTTTTGTGAAAGCTATGCTCTTGGATCTGTACAAAAACATATACTATTCCGTTGCTGCTCCTTAATGATATTAACTTACCCAGACTCCCAAATCACAAGGAAAGTAGAAGTTCAGGTTCTATCGAGCTACAAATTCAGAGTTTCTCCCTTCTCTAACTAATTCAGATTTCTGCACCTGCATAAGCGTGTAGTAATTTCCCTTATACATTCAATGTTTGTGCATTTCTCCCAGCGAAACATGCACTGTTCATTTTGTAAAAAAAGATAGAAATAAAACAAAAAAAATTCACAACAAAATGCAACTTTTCACACTGCAAAAAAATGAACTTCTCACTGTATAATACAATTTTTGTTTCTCTTATCCAAAAAAAGGAATAAAAGTAATATGTTGAATCTATTTATAATAAAAACTAGAAGTTCAAATTTAAAAAACGAAGAAGTTCAATATGTATTAAAAAACCAAGAAGGTTAAAATGAAAATAGAGAAGTTCAAAAAAGTTTATCAAAAAAGAGTTTTACCGTTACTAAATAAAATAATTCTGAAAGGTTAAACTTAAATAACGAGCGACGGAGTTCAAAATAGTTATTCATCTTTCTAAAAGGACAACCAAGAAGTTCAAAATAATTTGAGCTTGTATTCAAAATAATTCAACACCGACGATTATATATGCCCCGAAGTATATTTCTAAAAAGCTAAACGGTTATGTTTTAGAAATTCATGTTTTAGATATAAATGTGAAGTTCATGTTTTAGAAATTCACAAGTTCACGTGTAGCATATACTAAAGAAAATCATCAATGAAAAAAGGATCGTCTAGGCCATTTCACTGACAACAAAAAATGCCTAAAAATGTCTCGAGACAAAAAATTAAATCGTAGAAAGTGGAAAAAACTATAATTTTGTTTTGTAAAAAGTTAGAGAGGATCGATGTCTATAAAAACTCAGATTTTTTTCCATTACTAACGAGAAACAAAAGAGAAATCCAAAGCGATAACTATCAGAAGTTCACGTACTGCACAGTGTGTGTTTCGTATTAGAAAAATACAATAAAAGGGCAAAGTCTAAAAGTTTTGTTGGTAGAAGTTCAAGTGCTCGGCCCGGGAAAGTTCAAAAATTCTTCTGAAAGAGGTTCACCGTGTATTTAGATGTTCAAATGGAAAAAGGAAGTATTTCAAATAAACCATGAAGTCCAAATTATAAAAATAGAGAAGTTCAATATTTATAAAAAAACAGCTTTCTCTTCGTCACTAAAGAATAAAATTAAAGAAGTTCAAATTAAAATAAAAGGAGTAGTTTGATGTTTACGGGAAACTCAAATTCTTTCCATCCCTAGGAAAAATAAATGTGTGAGGTTCAATTTAAAAAAAATGTTTGATGCTTCTTTGAAAACATATTTTTCTAAGAATAAGACTAAGAAGTTCAATTCAAAATAACAGAGAAGTTCGAAGTATATAAAAAACTCAGATTTGTTAAGAATGAAAACAAGAAGTTCAAAAATTAAATAACAAGAAGTTCAACTTTTAATAATACAGTGCTTTAAAGTTTTATAAAAGAAATTAAGAAAATAAAACCAGGAAGTCCATATTAAAAAGATGGAGAAGTTCGATGATTATAGAAAACTCAGATTTTCCTCGTTATTAAAGAATGGAAACAAGAAGTTCAAAAAATAAAATAACAAGAAGTTTAACTTTTAAAAATGGAGCGCTTCAAAATTCATAAAAAAAGGATTAAGAAATTCAGATTAATATTTATAAAAAACTTAGATATTTTCACGTAACCGAGAGAAGTTCAGGTTGATAAACTACCAGAAGTTCACGTTCTACACGGTGTGCATTTTGTATTAAAAAGAATAAAAATGCAAAGGCTAAATTTGTTGTCGTTATAAGTTCAAGTACTCCGTTGGAGAAAGTTAAAAAAATTATTGTGAGAGAGATTTGTACAACAAGAATATCATTTGTGTAACACTGACGAATGGATGAGAAAATTACAAAAACGAAAATACGTCACAGAACTTCAACGTAAAAACAGTATGAAGTTCATCAACTACACTGAATGAATTTTACATGAAAAACTTTTAAAATTGTCGCGAGTATGAAAAGATGATCAACACGGGAAACTTGCGTGCTTACAGCAGCTTTCCATCGGTATATCACCTGCTCAATTCCGGTGAATGGATGGAGAGTTACGAGCAAGTGGATGGAGACCTACGAGCAAAAAAATCACGTGAAAAACAGAGTGAAGTTTAGGTACACGCGCCGAGAAGTTCAGGTTCTTCACGCGGTGCATTTTCGAAGAATCTATTTCACGATAAAGGCAGAACGCATGATCCCGCCGTTTTCGAAATTACTTGAAAACGGCTAGGAATCAGAGAAAACCATCAACATGAAAAAGTTTCGCATTTTCCGTAGCTTTTCAGCGGTATATTATTTGCCCCATTCCGATAAAGTTTGTAGAAATTACGGCAAAAATATATTTTTAACCATTTTCAAAACTGACATAAAATCGTAATGAATTAGCAGAAACAATATATACAAAAAAGTTTAACATTTCTTCAAGCTTTCCAACGCCTTATCATTTGCTGCATTGGGACGTACGGTTAAAAAATTAGCTCGAAAATACGAACTCGGTGGAACTTGTACCGTTTTCTAAATTACTTTTAAACCATTCAAAATTAGAAAAAACCTTTAACATAAAAGTAGAGCATTTTCATAAGCTTTCCAACGCCATATTATTTGCCTCAATTGGATTAGCCGTTTAGAAATGGCGTCGAAAATACGAACTCGGGTGTTCGGTTTATGAAATTCTACGATTTTCCGAATTACTCTTTAACCATAGGGAATTAGACAAAACTTTCAACATGTGGAAGGAGCGGTTTTGCAGCAGCTTTCCAACGCCATATTATTTGCCTCATTCCGATAAACGGTTTAAAAATGCAATCGAAAATACGATTCACATTTTTTATATGAAGAAATAACGCTTTTCAAAACTGCTCTTAAACCGCTTACATTTTGCCAAAAATTTAACTTGGGTCATGATACTGATGTCCATAGCTTGCCAACGGTATATCGCAAGCCCCATTTGGGCAATGTTGGCGGAAGTTCAACTTAGTTCACAGGGAAGGTCAGGCGCGTTACTCGGGAAGTTCATGTTGTGATCAGAATATTATTCTGATCCCGTGATCAGAATAGTGTTTATGTATATATATATATATATATATATATATATATATGAAAAAACGACGGAAACAGTGAAGACAATGCAAAGTTGAAGAATTTGAACAAGTGAGGAATTTCAAAACTGAGGAAAAACTCAAATTGAAGATTTTCAACCTGTGTGGTGGCGTGACACACCGTATAAGAATGATGATTTCAGACACCGCGTACAATTGTCATAGGGTTCTGAGAATCAAATTCTTCGTTAATTTCTTCACACTTAGAGTGTTATTCTTCATTGATTGAAGAAAAACGTTTTCTTCATGTGTTGCACATCTAAGTCATCAATTTTGCATAAGTGTTAGGATGAGTGTCCTTTTCAAAGAACATTCGAAGATTCTAAGATATTTAGCTCACACCGCAACTTGCTAAATCTCTTATCATCCAAGGGCTTTGTGAAGATATCGGCTAGCTGTTCTTTAGTCTTCACATGCTCAATAGAAATGTCGGCCTTCAACACATGATCACGAAGAAAATGATGACGAATCTGAATGTGCTTTGTCTTCGAGTGCTGAACTGGGTTGTGAGCAATCTTGATGGCACTCTCATTGTCACAGAAGAGAGGCACATTCTTCACATTGACGCCGTAGTCCTTGAGAGTTTGCTTCATCCATAGCAATTGAGCACAGCAAGAACCAGCGGCAATGTACTCAGCTTCAGCAGTAGATAGTGATACGCGGTTCTGTTTCTTCGAGGACCAACAGACCAAAGATCGTCCGGGGAAATGACATGTACCAGATGTTGACTTGCGGTCCACACGATCACCAGCATAGTCAGAGTCAGAATATCCAATGAGATCAAAAGCCGAGCCCTTGGGGTACCATAATCCAAGTGTTGGTGTGTGATCTAGATATTGAAGAATATGCTTCACAGCCTTATGGTGTGATTCCTTCGGTGTAGCTTGAAATCGGGCACACATGGAAACACTAAGAATAATATTTGGCCTAGATGCACATAAGTACAATAAGAAACCAATCATGGAGCGGTATACCTTTTGATCGAAGTCAATACCATTTTCATCAGTGCATAGATGGCCATTTGTGGGCATAGGGATTTTGACGAATTTCCTCAGTACATCCTTGAGGTATTTCTCCTGAGATATGAATATGCCATTGCGTTGTTGACGAATTTGAAGACCTAGGAAGAATTTCAATTCTCCCATCATAGACATTTGGTATTATTCACTCATCATATAGGCAAATTCATCACTATAACGTTGGTCAGTATAGCCAAAGATAATATCATCAACATATATTTGGCACACAAATAGTTCACCATCATAAGATTTAGTGAAAAGAGTAGGGTCGAGTGAACCGGGTTTGAAGCCTTTCTTCATAAGGGATTCCTTCAAAGTATCATACCACGCCCGTGGGGCCTGCTTGAGGCCATAGAGGGCCTTATTGAGTCTGAAGACTTTGTCAGGATGCTCTGGATCTTCAAAACCTGGGGGTTGAGCAGCATATACTTCTTCCTCAAGCTTACCATTGAGGAATGCACTTTTCACATCCATTTGACATAGAGTGATATCATGATGGTTAGTGCTACCTCTTGAGCTTGCGTTGGATTTCCACGAAGAGGAAGGGATGATGCAGCAGAGTAGCGTAAGTATTTCCCTCGGTTTTTGAGAAACAAGGTATCAATCCAGTAGGAGGCCACGCTCAAGTCCCTCGTACCTACACAAAACGATAGCTACTCGCAACCAACGTGATTAGGGGTTGTCAATCCCTTCACGGTCACTTACGAGAGTGAGATCTGATAGATATAATATTTTTGGTATAGAGATGCAAAGTGAAAAGTAAAAGGCAAAGTAAAAAAGCAAAACAAGATTAAAGTAATGGAGATTGATATGATGAGAATAGACCCGGCGGCCATAGGTTTCACTAGTGGCTTCTCTCAAGAGCATAAGTATTCTACGGTGGGTAAACAAATTACTGTTGAGCAATTGACAGAATTGAGCATAGTTATGAGAATATCTAGGCATGATCATGTATATAGGCATCACGTTCGTGACAAGTAGACCGAAACGATTCTGCATCTACTACTATTACTCCACTCATCGATTTCTATCCATCATGCATCTAGAGTATTAAGTTAAAAACAGAGTAACACTTTAAGCAAGATGACATGATGTAGAGAGATAAATTCATGCAATATGAAATAAACCCCATCTTGTTATCCTCGATGGCAATGATGCAATACGTGCCTTGCTGCCCCTTCTATCACTGGGAAAGGACACCGCAAGATCGAACCCAAAGCTAAGCACTTCTCCCATGGAAAGAACTACCGATCTAGTTGGCCAAACCAAACGGATAATTCGAAGAGACTTGCAAAGATAACCAATCATACATAAAAGAATTCAGAGAAGATTCAAATATTATTCATAGATAGACTTGATCATAAACTCACAATTCATCGGTCTCAACAAACACACCGCAAAAGGAAGATTACATCGAATAGATCTCCACAAGAGAGGGGGAGAACTTCGTATTGAGATCCAAAAAGAGAGAAGAAGCCATCTAGCTACTAACTATGGACCCGAAGGTCTGAGGTAAACTACTCACACTTCATCGGAGAGGCTATTATGATGTAGAAGCCCTCCGTGATGATGGCCCTCTCCGTCGGAGCTCCGGAACAGGCCCCAAGATGGGATCTGGTGGATATAGAAAGTTGCGGCCGTGGAATTAGGTTTTTGGCTCCGTATCTGATCGTTTGGGGTTACGTAGGTATATATAGGAGGAAGAAGTACATCGGTGGAGCTCCGAGGGGCCCACGAGGTAGGGAGGTGTGCCCTGGGGGGGGCACGCCCCCCACCCTCATGATCGCCTCTCTGATGCCTTGGCGTAGGGTCCAAGTCTCCTGGATCACGTTCAGTGAGAAAATCACGTTCCCGAAGGTTTCATTCCGTTTGGACTCCGTTTGATATTCTGTTTCTCCGAAATACTGAAATAGGCAAAAAACAACAATTCTGGGCTGGGCCTTCGGTTAATAGGTTAGTCCCAAAAATAATATAAAAGTGGAAAATAAAGCCCAATGTAGTCCAAAACAATAGATAATATAGCATGGAGCAATCAAAAATTATAGATACGTTGGAGACATATCAGGCATCCCCAAGCTTAATTCCTGCTCGTCCTCGAGTAGGTAAATGATAAAAAGAGAATTTTTGATGCGGAGTGCTACTTGGCATAATTTCAATGCAAATCTTCTTAATTGTGATATGAATATTCAGATTCGAAAGATTCAAGACAAAATTATATATTGACATAAAAATAATAATACTTCAAGCATACTAACAAAGCAATTATGTCTTCTCAAAATAACATGGCCAAAGAAAGTTATCCCTACAAAATCATATAGTCTGGCTATGCTCTATCTTCACCACACAAAGTATTTAAATCATGCACAACCCCGATGACAAGCCAAGCAATTGTTTCATACTCTAACTTTTTCAAAACTTTTTCAATCTTCACGCAATACATGAGCCTGAGCCATGGATATAGCACTATAGGTGGAATAGAATGGTGGTTGTGGAGAAGACAAAAAGGAGAAGATAGTCTCACATCAACTAGGCGTATCAACGGGCTATGGAGATGCCCATCAATAGATATCAATGTGAGTGAGTAGGGATTTCCATGCAACGGATGCACTAGAGCTATAAGTATATGAAAGCTCATCAAAAGAAACTACGTGGGTGTGCATCCAACTTGCTTGCTCACGAAGACCTAGGGCATCTTGAGGAAGCCCATCATTGGAATATACAAGCCAAGTTCTATAATGTAAAATTCCCACTAGTATATGAAAGTGATAACATGAGAGACTCTCTATTATGAAGATAATGGTGCTACTTTGAAGCACAAGTGTGGTAAAAGGATAGTAACATTGTCCCTTCTCTCTTTTTCTCTCATTTTTTTGGGGCTTCTTTGGCCTCTTTTATTTATTTTTCGTCCGGAGTCTCATCCCGACTTGTGAAGGAATCATAGTCTCCATCATTCTTTCCTCACTGGGACAATGCTCTAATAATGATGATCATCACAATTTTATTTTTCTTACAACTCAACAATTACAACTTGATACTTAGAACAAAATATGACTCTATATGAATGCCTCCGGCGGTGTACCAGGATATGCAATATGACAATGATGGAGTGTGTCATAATAAACGGAGCGGTGGAAAGTTGCATGGCAATATATCTCGGAATGGCTATGGAAATGTCATAATAGGTAGGTATGGTGGCTGTTTTGAGGAAGGTATATGGTAGGTGTATGCGGCGAAAAGTGCGCGGTATTAGAGAGGCTAGCAAAGGTGGAAGGGTGAGAGTGCGTATAATCCATGGACTCAACATTAGTCATAAAGAACTCATATACTTATTGCAAAAATCTAGAAGTTATCAAAGCAAAGTATTACGCGCATGCTCCTTAGGGGATAGATTGGTAGGAAAAGACCATCGCTCGTCCCCGACCGCCACTCATAAGGAAGACAATCAATAAATAAATAATGCTCCGACTTCATCACATAACGGTTCACCATACGTGCATACTACGGGAATCACAAACTTTAACACAAGTATTCTTTAAATTCACAACTACTCAACTAGCATGACTTTAATATTATCACCTCCATATCTCAAAACAATTATCATACTTCAATCTTTTCTTAGTATTCAACACACTCAAAAGAAAGTTTCACAAATCTTGAATACCAAGCATATTATTATTAAGTAAATTACCATGCTATTAAGAGACTCTCAAAATAATTTAAGTGAAGCATGAGAGATCAATAGTTTCTTTAAAACAAATCCACCACCGTGCTCTAAAAGATCTAAGTGAAGCACATAGAGCAAAATTATAACGCTTAGAAGATATAAGTGAAGCACACAGAGCAAAACTACATAGCTCAAAAGATATAAGTGAAGCACATAGAGTATTCTATCAAATTTTAATTCATGTATGGCTCTCTCAAAAGGTGTTTACAGCAAGGATGATTGTGGCATACTAAAACACAAATACACAAATAATACAAGACGCTCCAAGCAAAACACATATCATGTTGGTGAATAAAAATATAGCTCCAAGTAAATTACCGATGGAAATGGACGAAAGAGGGGATGCCTTCCGGGGCATCCCCAAGCTTTGACTTTTTGGTGTCCTTGTATTATCTTGGGGGTTCCATGGGCATCCCCAAGCTTAGGCTCTTGCCACTCCTTGTTCCATAATCCATCAAAAGAATTCACCCAAAACATGAAAACTTCACAACACAAAACTTAAAGTAGAAAACTCGTGAGCTCCGTTAGCGAAAGAAACAAAAGACCACTTCAAGGTACTGTAATCAACTCATTACTTATTTATATTGGTGTTAAACCTACTGTATTACAACTTCTCTATGGATTATAAACTATTTTACTAACCATAGATTCATCAAAATAAGCAAACAACACACGAAAAACAGAATCTGTCAAAAACAGAACAGTCTGTAGTAATCTGTAGCTAGCGCAAGATATGGAACCCCAAAAATTCTAAAATAAATTGCTGGACGTGAGGAATTTACCTTTTAATCATCTGCAAAAATAATTAACTAAATATCACTCTTCAATAAAAATTATAGCAGTTCTCGTGAGCGCTAAAGTTTCTGTTTTTTACAGCAAGTTCAACAAGACTTTCCCCAAGTCTTCCCAACGGTTCTACTTAGCACAAACACTAATTAAGCACAAAAAACACAACCAAAACAGAGGCTAAATAATTTATTTATTAAATAACAGCAAGGAAAAATATTGGGTTGTCTCCCAATAAGCGCTTTTCTTTAAAGCCTTCTTAGCTAGGCATTGATGATTTTAATGATGCTCACATGAAAGACAAGAATTGAAGCACAAAGAGGGCATCATAAAAAATGTGACAAAGACATCTAAGTCTAACATACTTCCTATGCATAGGCATCTGATAGGCAAACAAATTGTCAAGGCAAGCAAAAACTAGCATATGCAAGGAAGCGGAAAGAAACAATAGCAATCTCAACATAACGAGAGGTAATTTAGTAACATGAAGATTTCTACAACCATATTTTCCTCTCTCATAGTAATTACATGTAGGATCATAAGAAAATTCAACAAAATAGCTATCACATAAAATATTTTCAATATGATCCACATGCATGCAAAGTTGACACTCTTCCAAAATAGTGGGATTAACATTAACTAAAGTCATGACTTCTCCAAACCCACTTTTATCAAGATTTTCATAAGATTGAGCATTCTCCAAATATGTGGGATCTAAAGTTGACACTCTTCCAAACCCACTTTCAATAATATTGCAAACACTATTATCAATCTCATATTCATCATGGGGTTTAAATAAATTTTCAAGATCATAAGAAGAATCACCCCAATCATAATCATTGCAACAAGTAGTAGACATAGCAAAACTAGCATCCCCAAGCTTAGGGTTTTGCATCTTATTAGCACAATTGACATCAAGAGAATTTATAATAAAATCATTGCAATCATGCTTTTTATTCAAAGATCTATCATGAGTCACTTCATCACGATTTTCAGATTTACGGATTTCAGGCAAAAGCTTATAAAGATAATCTAGTGCATCCAAATCACTAGGAGTTGGTTCATCATAATTGGATACCTTAAAAATATTGGCAAGCGGATGAGGATCCATAGATCTTAAGTTCTCTTTTTAGTAATAAATAAACAACTATTCCAACCATACGAGCAAACAAGAAACGGGCAAAAAGAGGCAAATAGAGAAAGAGAGGGAGGATAGAGAGAGAGAGGGCGAATAAAATGGCAAGGGTGAAGTGGGGGAGAGGAAAACGAGAGGCAAATGGCAGATAATGTAATGCAAGAGATAGGGATTGGTGATGGGTACTTGGTATGTTGACTTTTTGCGTAGACTTCCCCGGCAACAGCGCCAGAAATTCTTCTTGCTACCTCTTGAGCTTGCGTTGGAATTCCCCGAAGAGGAAGGGATGATGCAGCAGAGTAGCGTAAGTATTTCCCTCAGTTTTTGAGAACCAAGGTATCAATCCAGTAGGAGGCCATGCTCAAGTCCCTCGTACCTGCACAAAACGATAGCTACTTGCAACCAACGTGATTAGGGGTTGTCAATCCCTTCACGGTCACTTACGAGAGTGAGATCTGATAGATATAATATTTTTGGTATTTTTGGTATAGAGATGCAAAGTGAAAAGTAAAAGGCAAAGTAAAAAAGCAAAACAAGATTAAAGTAATGGAGATTGATATGAAGAGAATAGACTCGGGGGCCATAGGTTTCACTAGTGGCTTCTCTCAAGCGCATAAGTATTCTACGGTGGGTAAACAAATTACTGTTGAGCAATTGACAGAATTGAGCATAGTTATGAGAATATCTAGGCATGATCATGTATATAGGCATCACGTCCATGACAAGTAGACCGAAATGATTCTGCATCTACTACTATTACTCCACTCATCGACCGCTATCCAGCATGCATCTAGAGTATTAAGTTAAAAACAGATTAACGCTTTAAGCAAGATGACATGATGTAGAGAGATAAATTCATGCAATATGAAATAAACCCCATCTTGTTATCCTTGATGGCAATGATGCAATACGTGCCTTGCTGCCCCTTCTGTCACTAGGAAAGGACACCGCAAGATCGAACCCCAATCTAAGCACTTCTCCCATGGCAAGAACTACCAATCTAGTTGGCCAAACCAAACGGATAATTCGAAGAGACTTGCAAAGATAACCAATCATACATAAAAGAATTCAGATAGACTTGATCATAAACCCACAATTCACCGGTCTCATAGATAGACTTGATCATAAACCCACAATTCACCGGTCTCAACAAACACACCGCAAAAAGAAGATTACATCGAATAGATCTCCACAAGAGAGGGGGAGAACTTTGTATTGAGATCCAAAAAGCGAGAAGAAGCCATCTAGCTACTAACTATGGACCCGAAGGTCTGAGGTAAACTACTCACACTTCATCGGAGAGGCTATGATGATGTAGAAGCCCTCCGTGATGACGGCCCTCTCCGGCGGAGCTCCGGAACAGGCCCCAAGATGGGATCTCGTGGATACAAAGTTGTGGCGGTGGAATTAGGTTTTTGGCTCCCTATCTGATCGTTTGGGGGTACGTAGGTATATATAGGTGGAAGAAGTACATCGGTGGAGCTCCGAGGGGCCCACGAGGCAGGGAGGCGCGCCCTAGGGGGGGGTGCGCCCCCCACCCTCGTGACTGCCTCTCTGATGCCTTGGCGTAGGGTCCAAGTCTCCTGGATCACGTTCAGTGAGAAAATCACGTTCCCGAAGGTTTCATTTCGTTTGGACTCCGTTTGATATTCTGTTTCTCCGAAATACTGAAATAGGCAAAAAAAAACAGCAATTCTGGGCTGGGCCTCCAGTTAATAGGTTAGTCCCAAAAATAATATAAAAGTGGAAAATAAAGCCCAATATAGTCCAAAACAGTAGATAATATAGCATGGAGCAATCAAAAATTATAGATACATTGGAGACGTATCAGTTAGCATAAGCAAGTAATATGCGAATAGCCTCAAGTCTAGCAACAGGTGCAAAAGTTTGATCGAAATCAAATCCTTCAACCTGTGTGTAGCCTTGAGCTACAAGCCATGCCTTACTCCTTACCACAAGGCCATTTTCATATTGCTTGTTGCGATAAATCCACTTTGTGCCAATGATATTGTGCTTGCGAGGATCTGAACGTTTGACCAGTTCCCGGACGTTGTTGAGCTCGAACTGATGTAATTCTTCTTGCATGGCCTGAATCCACTCAGGCTCCAGAAATGCTTCATGTACCTTAGTGGGCTCTGTGATAGAGACAAAAGCATAGTGCCCACAAAAGTTAGATAAATGTGAAGCTTTTGAGCATGTGAGAGGACCTGGTGCTTTAATGTCATCGATGATCTTTTCAACTTGCACTTATTTTGCAACACGAGGATGAGTTAGTTGTCGTTGAGGAATTTGATCAGCATTTTCTCCAGCACCATTTTCTTCAGTATTTTCTTCAGGCGCATTAGCTCGACGTTCTTCATGTTCTGGAATGAATTCTTTAGCAGATTCTTCGGTAGGAATGCCATCATTAGTAGCCTTGAACTTGATAGTTTCCTCAGGTGCTGGTTCATCTATCACAGAAGGTAGGTGCTCTCTTTGCAAGCCATTAGTTTCATCGAACCGAACATCTACAGTTTCAACAACCTTGTGAAGAACGTTGTTGAAGACTCTGTAGGTGTGCGAGTCCTTTCCGTAACCAAGCATGAAACCTTCCTGTGCTTTCGGTGCAAATTTTGAGTTGTGATGAGGATCTCTAATCCAACATTTAGCACCGAAGACTTTGAAATAACTTACATTGGGTTTCTTGTCAGTGAGGAGTTCATAGGCAGTCTTCTTGAAGAATTTGTGAAGATATACTATGTTGATGATGTGGCATGCAGTATCAATTGCCTCAATCCAGAAATGACGAGGCGTTTTGTATTCATCAAGCATAGTGTGAGCCATCTCAGCAAGAGTCATGTTCTTGCGCTCCACAACGCCATTCTGCTGAGGAGTATAAGGAGCAGATAACTCATGAGTAATACCAAGTTCATCAAGACCGGAATTCTTGAACTCAGTTCCATTGTCACTTCTGATGTGCTTGATCTTCACACCAAAGTTGGTTGAAGCCCTCGAGGAAAATCGTTTGAAGACATCCTGCACTTCATGTTTGTAAGTAACAATGTGTACCCTTGTGTATCGAGAGTAATCATCAATAATAACAAAGCCATATTGAGATGCATCATTTGAGACTGTAGAATAATGGTTAGGACCGAAGAGGTCCATGTGAAGCAATTCAAATGGACGAGTGGTGGTCATGATAGTCTTCGCTGGATTCTTAGCCTTTGTCATCTTCCCAGCTTCACAGGCTCCGCATAAGTGATCCTTGAGGAATTTGACATTCTCAATGCCAATGACATGCTTCTTCTTCGCAAGCGTGTGCAAATTCCTCATGTCTGCATGACCAAGTCGTCGATGCCAGAGCCAGCCTTCTGAAGCTTTTGCAAGTAGGCACACGGCTGGTTGCGGTCCTATAGAGAAATCAACAATATACAGGTCTCCTCTCCTAAAGCCTTCGAAGACTTTGGAATTGTCAGCTTCCATAACCACAACACAACGGTACTTGCCAAAGACAACAACCATATCTAGATCGCAAAGCATTGAGACAGACATGAGGTTGTACCCTAAGGACTCGACAAGCATGACTTTGTCCATGTGTCGATCATTTGTGATCGCAACCTTACCTAGACCCAATGCCTGACTTTTGCATTTTTCAGCGAAGATGATATGCTTCAGATGCGATGGTGATAAGGGAGCATCCATCAATAGATTCTTGTCACCAGTCATGTGGTTTGTACATCCACTATCGAGGACCCACTCAGTGGCTTTGGGTTGATCATCCTGCAGATGAATTAGTGCAACTTACGAACTTCATATACTTCATCAGTGAAGAATATGACATCAATTCATCAGATCAATTTCATCAAGCAACAGAACAGATAAAGCAGTATGAGGACGTGAGAAATGAAAGTTCATTTCTTCATGATTAGCAAATTCTTCAGACGATTACGTACGTCTGGAGACCTGACCCTGCAGAAGAGATTAGTTCTTTTTCTTCACAACCCACATCTGAAGGGGTGGCAAAGAGTTCATCACTCTGCGAGCTCCATACGAGAAAGGTGGCATAGAAGCCAGTCCATTTCGTTTCACATAGGAGGAGTTAGGATAAGCATATGAATAAGAAGAGAAATTCTTCGAGGACTTATGAACATAATTATTAGAAGAATAATGCTCATATTCATAGCCCTTGGCTCTTCCCTGTGAAACAGAGTTGTTAGCACGATGATATTCATATGAGGACTTTGATCCTTTTGAGGAATTTGGTCCATATGAAGAATTTGATCTGGGGTTCCTATTCTTCACAGGTGGTGTCCTGAGGACAATCACCTGAAGACTTTCAAGGCACTTTTTGGGAACCCAGATTTTCTTCATAGGAGGACCGTTCCTGCAGTTAGTGCCAACATATCTAGCAAATACTTCACCATTCTGATTTTTGAACAGTTTATAGTTGGAGTCAAATGACTCATCATCAGAATGAGGAGATTCACATGCAAAGCCAGATAAGTTAGATGGATCAACTAGAGGTCCCTTTCCAGCAACCCATGAGGTTTTGGGGTACTACTCAGGCTTCCAATATGTACCATCAGCATTGAGTTTCCTCTCAAAGGCAATACCCTCTTTCCTAGGGTTCCTGTTGAGTTTAAGCACATCACAAAGAGTCTGATGCCCTTTGAGGCTTTTGTACACGCCTGTCATGTACAATTCCTTCAGCCCTGCATTGTCAGTGATACTAGCAATGTCCTCAGATGAGGAATTAGTGATAGCAGAGGCAGGTGAAGAATTTGAAACATTAGCAGCATTTGAACATTCAGGTGAAGAATTAGCAGATTCACGTTCAATGCACTTCAAGCATGGAGGAACAAATTCTTCCTGAGAAGCGCTGATTTGTTGAGCAAGTAATGAATCACGCTCCTTCTGAAGATCTTCATAACTCACTCTTAGCTTTTCAAGATCTTGCTTTCTTTGAAGAAATTCATATGAAAGCTTCTCATGATCAGATAAGAGAGTGTTATGATGACCTTGAACATTGTCAAACCTAGACTGAAGTCTCTAAAGATTTTTAGTCAAGGTTTTAGTGCGATCCATTTCTTCACCCAACATATCATCGCTTTTGTCTAGCATGTTTTGAACCTTTTCAAAAGCCTTTTGTTGTTTTACAGCAATCTTAGCAAGTTTGGAGTAGCTGGGTTTGAGGTTTTCATCAGATTCATTCTCACTTGATTCAGAGGAGGGGTATTTGAGTACCTTGGCACCTTTTTCCATGAAGCAATAGGTGGGAGCGTAGTCATCGTTGTTTCCATCAGCCTTGTTGGTGAAGCCATTTTCTTCAGAGTTGAAGATGGACTTGCTGACGAAAGTAGTAGCGAGAGCCAAGCTCGGTACACCAGACTCAGACTCCTCAGATGCCTCCTCTTCCTCATGTTCCTCAGATTCAGCCTCAGAGTCCATTTCCTTGCCAATGAATGCCCGAGCCTTCTTGGAGCTTCTCTTCTTGTAAGACGAAGACTTTGAGGATTTTGATGATGAAGATTTTGAGGATTTCTTCTTTTTCTTCGCATCATCAGAACTGTAATCCTTATATTTCTTATTCTTTGATTCCTTTTCCCACTGAGGACAATCTTGAATATAGTGTCCAGGTTTCTTGCATTTGTGACAAAGCCTCTTCTTGTAGTCACTGGATGAGGAATCATTGCTCCTTGAGGATTTTCCAAAGCGACCACGTCTTGAGAACTTCTGGAATTTCTTCACGAGCAGTGCTAGCTCATGGCTCAGTTCTTCAGGATCACCAAGGCTACTACCAGAATCTTCATCTTCAGATTCAGACACTGCCTTGGCCTTCAGGGCACGCGATCTGCCATAGCTCGAACCATAGAGATCTCTATTCTCAGCAAGTTGGAACTCATGAGTATTTAGCCTCTTGAGGATATCAGCGGGATCAAGTGACTTGTAATCAGCACGTTCTTGTATCATCAATGCCAGAGTATCAAATGAGGAATCAAGCGATCTCAGCAATTTCTTCACCACCTCATGGTCGGTGATGTCAGTGGCACCAAGTGCTTGAAGCTCATTTGAGATGTCAGTGAGGCGATCGAAGGTTTGCTGAACATTTTCATTGTTGAGCCTTTGAAGCAGTTGAAGAGATTGCGAAGAACATCAACTCAAGAGTCACGCTATGTTGAGACTCCTTCATTGACTTTGGACAGCCTATCCCAGATAAGCTTAGCAGTTTCCAAAGCACTGACTCTTCCATACTATCCTTTGCTCAGATGGCCACATATGATATTCTTCGCTTGAGAGTTGAGTTGCTTGAATCTCTTCACATCAGCAGCACTAAGAGAAGGTGTGACTGAGGGAACACCTTTTTCCACAACATAGCAGAGATCGTTATCAATTGCCTCAAGATGCATTCACATCTTATTTTTCCAATAGGGGTAGTCCGTCCCATCGAAGGTAGGACACCCAGCAGAGACCTTGATCATACCTGCGGTCGACATAACTAAAACTCCAGGCGTTTAAACCAAAATCACATAGAACAAAGGAGTACCTTGCTCTTAGACCAATTGAAAGTGCGTTATATCGACTAGAGGGGGGGTGAATAGGCGATTTTTATGAATTCTTCACTGAGGAATTTGCGGGTGAGGAAATTCCTTAGGGAAGAACTACTAGTAGCGGAATAAATACTCAAAAGTAAACATAACAGAACACAAGCATGGTCATCATGATGAAATGAAGACAAGCACAGAGTACAGAAAGCGTAATCACATGATAACACAGGATGAAGACAAACAGATAGAAGAAATTGAACTGAGGAGATTGAGAAAGTCTTCAGTCAAAGTCTTCAAACAGAGATACAAACAAGCACTCAACACAGTTATGAGGAAATGAAAGAGTTGAGGAAATAGAACCAGTGAGCTTGGTGAAGACAATGATTTGGTAGACCAGTTCCAACTGCTGTCTCAGTTGTACATCTGGTTGGAGCGGCTAGGTATTTAAACCTGAGGACACACAGTCCCAGACACACAGTCCTCACCATATTCTCCTTGAGCTAAGGTCACACAGACCTCGCCCAACCACTCGTGGTAAGTCTTCAGGTGACTTCCGAGCCTTCACAAACTTGGTCACTCGGCGATCCACAATTCCTCTTGTATGCTCTAGATCGTGACGCCTAACTGACTGGAAGAAGCACAGTCTTCAAAGGTAACAAGCGTTGGATCCACACAGGATCAATCTCTTCAGTGATGCTCAATCACTTTGGGTTTGTAGGTGTTTGGGTTTGGGTTTTCCTCACTTGATGATTTTCGCTCAAAGTCCTCGGAGGATGGGATGCTCTCAAATGACAAGTGTCAGTTTCTCTCGGAGCAGCCAACCAGCTAGTGGTTGTAGGGGGTGGCTATTTATAGCCTAGGGAGTAGCCCGGCATGATAAGACATAAATTCCCTTCAATGACATGACCGTTAGGTGGATAGATATTTTGGGACAGCTAGCGCATAGCACAGCAACGGTCAGAAATTTGAGGCTCAAATTCCTCAGGGCTATCATGTTCCTCACTGTGTAGGCAATCCGCACTGGCGAATTCCTAACTCCTCAGTCAGAACAAATTCCTCAGAGACCAGAAGAACTTCGTCTCTGTTACTGAAGAATATGACTGGACTGTATGAGATTTCCAATGGCTTCACTCGAAGGGATTGGTAGGTGTAGGATTTTGAGTTGAGCATCACATGGAAAATTTTCCTTAGTATTTCCTCGACCCCCTTTAACAGTACGGTGTTTCCTATGACTCAAGAAAGAGAAAATGAAACTACAAAAACAAAAGTCTTCACGCCTCATGTTCCTCGAATGAATGCCAAGTCTTCAAAGGTCACACCAATTTCTTCACTTTCAAAGTCTTCAGAAAGTCTTCAGTCAAAGAACTTCATTTATAGGGGTCGACTTTTTCTGTAAATATCAAACTCCTCATAGACTTATAGACATGTGTACACTCATAAACACATTAGTCCCTTAACCTATATGTCTTCAATACACCAAAATCACTAAGGGGCACCAGATGCACTTACAAGAGAGAAGGGCCTCAAGGGGTGCCCCCCCATGGATGGTCCGAATTGGACTAGGAGGGGGCGGCGCCCCCCTCTTCCTACTTCCTTCCTTCTCCTAGTTGGAATAGGAAAGGGGGGCGAATCCTACTTGGATCGAGAGTCCAAGTAGGACTCCCCCATTTGGCGCCCCCCCTTGGGCCGGCCTCCTCTTCCCCCCTCCTTTATATATGTGGGAGGGGGGCACCCCAAAGGCACACCAAGTCTTATCTTAGCCGTGTGCGGTGCCCCCTCCATAGTTACACACCTTGTTCATATTGTCGTAGTGCTTAGGCGAAGCCCTGCGCCGGTAACTTCATCATCACCGTCGCCACGCCGTCGTGCTGACGGAACTGTCCCTCATCCTCAACTAGATAAAGAGCTCGAGGGACGTCATCGTGCTGAACATGTGCTGAACATGGAGGTGCCGTACGTTCGGTGCTAGGATCGGTTGGATCGCGAATACGTTCGACTACATCAACCGCGTTACTAAACGCTTCCACTTTCGGTCTACGAGGGTACGTGGTGATGATCCACAAGTGTAGGGATCTATCGTAGCCTTTTCGATAAGTAAGAGTGTCGAACCCAACGAGGAGCAGAAGGAAATGATAAGTAGTTTTCAGTAAGGTATTATCTACAAGCACTGAAATTATCGGTAACAGATAGTTTTGTGATAAGGTAATTTGAAACGAGTAGCAAGTAATAAAAGTAAATAAGGTGCAGCAAGATGGCCCAATACTTTTTGTAGCAAAGGACAAGCCTGGACAAACTCTTATATGAAGGAAAGCGCTCCCGAGGACACATGGGAATTATCGTCAAGCTAGTTTTCATCACGTTCATATGATTCGCGTTTGGTACTTTGATAATTTGATATGTGGGTGGACCGGTGCTTGGGTGCTATCCTTACTTGGACAAACATCCCACTTATGATTAACCCCTATTGCAAGCATCCGCAACTACAATAGAAGTATTAAGGTAAACCTAACCATAGCATGAAACATATGGATCCAAATCAGCCCCTTACGAAGCAACACATAAACTAGGGTTTAAGCTTCTGTTACTCTAGCAACCCATCATCTACTTATTACTTCCCAATGCCTCCCTCTAGGACCAAACAATGGTGAACTGTCATGTAGTCGACGTTCACATGACACCACAAGAGGGATGACAACATACATCTCATCAAAATATCGAACGAATACCAAATTCACATGACTACTTATAGCAAGACTTCTCCCATGTCCTCAGGAACAAACATAACTACTCACAAAGCATATTCATGTTCATAATCAGAGGGGTATTAATATGCATAATGGCTCTGAACATATGATCTTCCACCAAGTAAACCAACTAGCATCAAATACAAGGAGTAATCAACACTACTAGCAACCCAGAGGTACCAATCTGAGGTTTGGATACAAAGATTGGATACAATAGATGAACTAGGGTTTGAGACGAGATGGTGCTGGTGAAGATGTTGATGGAGATCGACCCCCTCCCGATGAGAGGATCGTTGGTGATGACGATGGTGATGATTCCCCCCTCCCGGAGGGAAGTTACCCCGGCAGAACAGCTCTGCCGGAGCCCTAGATTGATTCCACCAAGGCTCCGCCTCGTGGCGACGGAGTTTCGTCCCATGAGCTAGCTTATGATTTTTTCTTGGACGAAAGACCTCATATAGCAGAAGATGGGCATCAGAGGGCCACCATGGGGCCCACGAGGCAGGGGGCGCGCCTAGGGGTAGGGCGGGCCCCCCACCCTCGTGGCCAGGGTGTGGGCCCCCTCTGGTGCTTTCTCCGCTCATTATTTTTTATTAATTCCAAAAAACACTCCCGTGAAGTTTCAGGACTTTTGGAGCTGTGCAGAATAGGTCTCTAATATTTGCTCCTTTTCCAGCCCAGAATCCCAGCTGCCGGCATTCTCCCTCTTCATGTAAACCTTGTAAAATAAGAGAGAATAGGCATAAGTATTGTGACATAATGTGTAATAACAGCCCATAATACAATAAATATTGATATAAAAGCATGATGCAAAATGGACGTATCAACTCCCCCAAGCTTAGACCTCGCGTGTCCTCAAGTGAAAGCCGAAATCAAAAAAATATGTCCACATGTTTAGAGATAGAGGTGTCGATAAAATAAAATACGGACATGAGGGCATCATGATCATTTTTAGAACAACAACATATATACGAACATTAGAGTTTGTCATATGATCTCTTATGCTAAAGTAACAATTCAATCATAATTTCAAGTATGAATCATAAACTTCATTGAGAACTAACAAACTCTAATCTCAGTCATTGAGGCAATTGCAATTTATCATAACATAGGAAAGAGTCAATATAAGAGCTTTTCAGCAAGTCCACATACTCAAATATCATTTAGTCTTTCACTGCTAACACTCACGCAATATTTGTGGGTATGAAGTTTTAATCGGACACAGAGAAAGATAGGGGCTTATAGTTTTGCCTCCCAACTTTTACCTCAAGGGTAATGTCAACAATAATAATTCATGAAAACTCACATCCAATTAGCTATATATATCTAGATCTTTCCAACACATTGTGCTTGCCAAAGGATAAAATGTAAAAAGGAAAGGTGAATATCACCATGACTCTTTGCATGAAATATAAGACAAGAATAAAAGATAGGCCCTTCGCAGAGGGAAGCAGAGGTTGTCATGCGCTTTTATGGTTGGATGCACAAAATATTAATGCAAAAGAACGTCACTTTATATTGCCACTTGTGATATGAACCTTTATTATGCAGTCCGTGTATAAAGCTTATTTTCTCCTCACTAATAAATCATGCATATTTAGAGAGCAATTTTTTTATTGCGTGCACCGATGACAACTTACTTGAAGGATCTTACTCAATCCATAGGTAGGTATGGTGGACTCTCATGGAAAAAACGGGTTTAGGGATATTTGGAAGCACAAGTAGTATCTCTACTTGGTGCAAAGAATTGGCTAGCAAGAGAGGGAAAGGCAAGCTCAACATGTTGGATAATCCATGACAATATAATTTATCTTAGATGTAAGAAAACATAACCATTACGGTGTCTTCCTTGTCCAATGTCAACTCTTTAGCATATTATACTTTAATGAGTGCTCACAATTATAAAAGATGTCCAAGATATTATATTTATATGTGAACCTCTCTTTCTTTATTACTTCCTATTAATTGCAACGATGACCAAAACTATGTTTGTCAACTCTCAACAACTTTTATTCATCATACTTTCTATATGCGAAGTCATTAATCTCCATAAGATCCATATGATCTCTTTATTTCCTTTTATTTCTTATCCTTTATTTTATTCCCTCAAGATCATAGCAAAATAATCAGGCCCTTGACTCAACACTAATCTTTATTATATATAGCTCACGGACTCGATTACATAGGAAGATCATAAAGCAAAACTCACAACTAGATCGTACTAAAACTTTATTCTACTATATCAAGATATTATCAAAAGGACCGAACTAAGAAAAACGGTAAAGATAAAAGGTGTGATGGTGATACGATACCGGGGCACTCCCCCAAGCTTGGCAGTTGCGAAGGGGAGTGCCCATTGTTGGGGAACGTAGTAATTTCAAAACATTTCCTACGCACACGCAAGATCATGGTGATGCATAGCAACGATAGGGGAGAGTGTTGTCTACGTACCCTCGTAGACCGAAAGCGGAAGCGTTAGCACAACGCGGTTGATGTAGTCGAACATCTTCACGATCCGACCGATCCAAGTACCGAACGCACGGCACCTCCGAGTTCAGCACACGTTCAGCTTGATGACGTCCCGCGAACTCTGATCCAGCAGAGCTTCACGGGAGAGTTCCGTCAGCACGACGGCGTGGTGACAGTGATGATGTTGCTACCGACGCAGGGCTTCGCCTAAGCACCGCTATGATATGACCGAGGTGGAATATGGTGGAGGGGGGCACCGCACATGGCTGGGAGAGATCAACTGATCAACTTGTGTGTCATGGGGTGCCCCCTTGCCCCCGTATATAAAGGAGGGAGAGGGGGAGGTGCGGCCGGCCCTAGGGGTGCGCCTGGAGGAGGGAGTAGGACTCCCCCCTCTTGCCTTGTTGGAAAAGGAAGGGGGAAGGGAGAAAGAGGAAAGGGGGGCGCCCCCCTTCCTTATCCTATTCGGACTAGGGGGGAGGGGGCGCGCGGCCTGCCCTGGTCGGCCCTCCTCTTCTCCCTGATGGCCCATGTAGGCCCAATAACCCCCGGGGGGTTCCGGTAACCCCCCAGTATTCCGGTAAAATCCCGATTTCACCCGGAACGTTTCTGATATCCAAATATAGGCTTCCAATATATCAATCATTATGTCTCGACCATTTTGAGACTCCTCGTCATGTCCGTGATCACATCCGGGACTCCGAACAACCTTCGGTACATCAAAACACAAAAACCCTAATTACGATCGTCACCGAACTTTAAGCGTGCGGACCCTACGGGTTCGAGAACTATGTAGACATGACCGAGACACGTCTCTGGTCAATAACCAATTGCGGAACCTGGATGCTCATATTGGCTCCTACATATTCTACGAAGATCTTTATCGGTCAGACCGCATAACAACATACGTTCTTCCCTTTGTCATCGGTATGTTACTTGCCCGAGATTCGATCGTCGGTATCTTAATACCTAGTTCAATCTCGTTACCGGCAAGTCTCTTTACTCGTTCCATAATACATCATCCCGCAACTAACTTATTAGTTGCAATGCTTGCAAGGCTTAAGTGGTGTGCATTACTGAGAGGGCCCAGAGATACCTCTCCGACAATCGGAGTAACAAATCCTAATCTCAAAATACGCCAACCCAACAAGTACCTTCGGAGACACCTGTAGAGCATCTTTATAATCACCCAGTTACGTTGTGACGTTTGGTAGCACACAAAGTGTTCCTCCGGTAAACGGGAGTTGCATAATCTCATAGTCATAGGAACATGTATAAGTCATAAAGAAAGCAATAGCAACATACTAAACGATCGTGTGCTAAGCTAACGGAATGGGTCAAGTCAATCACATCATTCTCTAATGATGTGACCCCGTTAATCAAATGGCAACTCATGTCTATGGCTAGGAAACTTAACCATCTTTGATTCAACGAGCTAGTCAAGTAGAGGCATACTAGTGACACTCTGTTTGTCTATGTATTCACACATGTATTATGTTTCCGGTTAATACAATTATAGCATGAATAATAAACATTTATCATGAAATAAGGAAATAAATAATAACTTTATTATTGCCTCTAGGGCATATTTCCTTCAGTCTCCCACTTGCACTAGAGCCAATAATCTAGTTCACATCGCCATGTGATTTAACATCAATAGTTCACATCACCATGTGATTAACACCCATAGTTCACATTGTCATGTGAATTACACCCAAAGGGTTTACTAGATTCAATAATCTAGTTCACATCGCTATGTGATTAACGCCCAAAGAGTACTAAGGTGTGATCATGTTTTGCTTGTGAGAGAAGTTTTAGTCAAAGGGTTTGCCACATTCAGATCCATAAGTATTTTGCAAATTTCTATGTCAACAATGCTCTGCACTAAGCTACTCTAGCTAATTTCTCCCACTTTCAATATGTATACAGATTGAGACTTTGAGTCATCTGGATCAGTGTCAAAACTTGCATCGACGTAACCTTTTACGACAAACCTTTTGTCACCTCCATAATCGAGAAACATATCCTTATTCCACTAAGGATAATTTTGACCAATGTCTAGTGATCTACTCCTAGATCACTATTGTACTCCCTTGCCAAACTCAGGGCAGGGTATACAATAGGTCTGATACACAACATGGCATACTTTATAGAACCTATGGCTGAGGCATAGGGAATGAATTTCATTCTCTCTCTATCTGCTGCCATGGTCGGGTTTTGAGTCTTACTCAACTTCACACCTTTGTAACACAGGCAGGAACTCCTTCTTTGACTGTTCCATTTTGAACTACTTCAAAATCTTGTCAAGGTATGTACTCATTGAAAAAACTTATCAAGCGTCTCGATCTATCTCTATAGATCTTGATGCTCAATATGTAAGCAGCTTCACCGAGGTCTTTCTTTGAAAAACTCCTTTCAAACATTCCTTTATGCTTTGCAGAATAATTCTACATTATCTCCGATCAACAATGTCATTCACATATACTTATCAGAAATGTTGTAGTGCTCCCACTCACTTTCTTGTAAATACAGGCTTCACCGCAAGTCTGTATAAAACTATATGCTTTGATCAACTTATCAAAGCACATATTCCAACTCCGAGATGCTTGCACCAGTCCATAGATGGATCACTGGAGCTTGCATATTTTGTTAGTACCTTTAGGATTGACAAAACCTTCTGGTTGCATCATATACAACTCTTCTTTAATAAATCCATTAAGGAATGCATTTTGTTTATCCATTTGCCAGATTTCATAAAATGAGGCAATTGCTAACATGATTCGGACAGACTTAAGCATAGATACGAGTGACTCTCATCGTAGTCAACACCTTGAACTTGTCAAAAACCTTTTGCGACAATTCTAGCTTTGTAGATAGTAACACTACTATCAACGTCCGTCTTCCTCTTGAAGATCCATTTAATCTCAATGGCTCGCCGATCTTTGGGCAAGTCAATCAAAGTCCATACTTTGTTCTTATACATGGATCTCATCTCATTCATGGCTTCTAGCCATTTTGCGGAATCTGGGCTCACCATCGCTTCTTCATAGTTCGTAGGTTCATCATGATCTAGTAGCATGACTTCTAGAACAGGATTACCGTACCAATCTGGTGCGGATCTTATTCTGGTTAATCTATGAGGTTCGGTAGTAACTTGATCTGAAGTTTCATGATCATTATCATTAGCTTCCTCACTAATTGGTGTAGGTGTCACAGAAACCGGTTTCTGTGATGTACTACTTTCCAATAAGGGAGCAGGTATAGTTACCTCATCAAGTTCTACTTTCCTCCCACTCACTTCTTTCGAGAGAAACTCCTTCTCTAGAAAGGATCCATTCTCAGCAATGAATAACTTGCCTTTGGATCTGTGATAGAAGGTGTACCCAACATTTTCTTTTGGGTATCCTATGAAGACGCACTTCTCCAATATGGGTTTTAGCTTATCAAGTTGGAACTTTTTCACATAAGCATTGCAACCTCAAACTTTAAGAAACGACAACTTTGGTTTCTTGCCAAACCACAGTTCATACGGTGTCGCCTCAACGGATTTAGATGGTGCCCTTTTTAACGTGAATGTAGCTGTCTCTGATGCATAACCCCAAAACGATAGCGGTAAATCTGTAAGAGACATCATAGATCGCACCATATCAAGTAAAGTACGATTACGACGTTCAGACACACCATTACGCCGTGCTGTTCCGGGTGGCGTGAGTTGCGAAATTATTCCGCATTGTTTCAAATGTATACCAAACTCGTAACTCAAATATTCTCCTCCACGATCAGATCTTAGAAACTTTATTTTCTTGTTACGATGATTTTCAACTTCACTCTGAAATTCTTTGAACTTTTCAAATGTTTCAGACTTATGTTTCCTTAAGTAGATATACCCATATCTGCTTAAATCATCTGTGAAGGTGAGAAAATAACGATATCCGCCACGAGCCTCAATATTCATCGGACCACATACATCTGTATGTATGATTTCTAACAAATCCGTTGCTCTCTCCATAGTACCGGAGAACGGCGTTTTGGTCATCTTGCCCATGAGGCACGGTTTGCAAGTACCAAGTGATTCATAATCAAGTGATTCCAAAAGTCCATCAGTATGGAGTTTCTTCATGCGCTTTACACCGGTATGACCTAAACGGCAGTGCCACAAATAAGTTGCACTATCATTATCAACTCTGCATCTTTTGGTTTCAACATTATGAATATGTGTATCACTACTATCGAGATTCATCAAAAATAGACCACTCTTCAAGGGTGCATGACCATAAAAGATATTACTCATATAAATAGAACAACCATTATTCTCTGATTTAAATGAATAACCGTCTCGCATCAAACAAGATCCAGATATAATGTTCATGCTCAACGCTGGCACCAAATAACAATTATTTAGGTCTAAAACTAATCCCGAAGGTAGATGTAGAGGTAGCGTGCCGACCGCGATCACATCGACTTTGGAACCATTTCCCACGCGCATCGTCACCTCGTCCTTTGCCAGTGTTCGCTTAATCCGTAGTCCCTGTTTCGAGTTGCAAATGTTAGCAACAGAACCAGTATCAAATACCCAGGTGCTACTGCGAGCTCTAGTAAGGTACACATCAATAACATGTATATCACATATACATTTGTTCACCTTGCCATCCTTCTTATCCGCCAAATACTTGGGGCAGTTCCGCTTCCAGTGTCCAGTCTGCTTGCAGTAGAAGCACTCAATTTCAGGCTTAGGTCCAGATTTGGGTTTCTTCTCCTGAGCAGTAACTTGCTTACTGTTCTTCTTGAAGTTCCCCTTCTTCTTCCCTTTGCCCTTTTTCTTGAAACTAGTGGTCTTGTTGACCATCAACACTTGATGCTCCTTTTTGATTTCTACCTCCGCAGCTTTCAGCATTGCGAAGAGCTCGGGAATAGTCTTATTCATCCCTTGCATACTATAGTTCATCACGAAGCTCTTGTAGCTTGGTGGCAGTGATTGGAGAATTCTGTCAATGACGCAATCATCTGGAAGATTAACTCCCATCTGAATCAAGTTATTATTATACCCAGACATTTTGAGTATATGTTCACTGACAGAACTGTTCTCCTCCATCTTGCAGCTATAGAACTTATTGGAGACTTCATATCTCTCAATCCGGGCATTTGCTTGAAATATTAACTTCAACTCCTAGAACATCTCATATGCTCCATGACGTTCAAAACATCGTTGAAGTCCCGATTCTAAGCCGTAAAGCATGGCACACTGAACTATCGAGTAGTCATCAGCTTTGCTCTGCCAGACGTTCATAACATCTGGTGTTGCTCCAGCAGCAGGCCTGGCACCCAGCGGTGCTTCCAGGACGTAATTCTTCTGTGCAGCAATGAGGATAATCCTCAAGTTACGGACCCAGTCCGTGTAATTGCTACCATCATCTTTCAACTTTGCTTTCTCAAGGAATGCATTAAAATTCAACGGAACAACAGCACAGGCCATCTATCTACAATCAAACATAGACAAGCAAGATACTATCAGGTACTAAGTTCATGATAAATTTAAGTTCAATTAATCATATTACTTAAGAACTCCCACTTAGAAAGACATCCCTCTAATCTTCTAAGTGATCATGTGATCCAAATCAACTAAACCATAACCGATCATCACGTGAAATGGAGTAGCTTTCAATGGTGAACACCAATATGTTGATCATATCTACTATATGATTCACGCTCGACCTTTCGGTCTCAGTGTTCCGAGGCCATATCTGCATATGCTAGGCCCGTCAAGTTTAACCTGAGTATTCTGCGTGTGCAAAACTGGCTTGCACCCGTTGTAGATGGACGTAGAGCTTATCACACCCGATCATCACATGGTGTCTGGGCATGACGAACTTTGGCAATGGTGCATACTCAGGGAGAACACTTTTATCTTGAAATTTAGTGAGAGATCATCTTATAATGCTACCGCCAATCAAAGCAAGATAAGATGCATAAAAGATAAACATCACATCAAATCAATATAAGTGATATGATATGGCCATCATCATCTTGTGCTTGTGATCTCCATCTCCGAAGCACCCTCATGATCTCCATCGTCACCGGCGTGACACCTTGATCACCATCGTAGCATCGTTGTCATCTCGCCAATCTTACGCTTCCACGACTATCGCTACCGCTTAGTGATAAAGTAAAGCATTACAGCGCAATTGCATTGCATACAATAAAGCGACAACCATATGGCTCCTGCCAGTTGCCGATAACTCGGTTACAAAACATGATCATCTCAAACAATAAAATTTAGCATCATGTCTTGACCATATCACATCACAACATGCCATGCAAAAACAAGTTAGACGTCCTCTACTTTGTTGTTGCAAGTTTTACGTGGCTGCTACGGGCTTAGCAAGAACCGTTCTTACCTACGCATCAAAACCACAACGATAGTTTGTCAAGTTGGTGTTGTTTTAACCTTCGCAAGGACCGGGCGTAGCCACACTTGGTTCAACTAAAGTAGGAGAAACTGACACCTGCCAGCCACCTGTGTGCAAAGCACGTTGGTAGAACCAGTCTCGCGTAAGCGTACGCGTAATGTCAGTCCGGGCCGCTTCATCCAACAATACCGCCGAACCAAAGTATGACATGCTGGTAAGCAGTATGACTTATATCGCCCACAACTCACTTGTGTTCTACTCGTGCACAACATCAACGCATAAAACCTAGGCTCGGATGCCGCTATTGGGGAACGTAGTAATTTCAAAAAAATTCCTTCGCACACGCAAGATCATGGTGATGCATAGCAACGAGAGGGGATAGTGTTGTCTACGTACCCTCGTAGACCGAAAGTGGAAGCGTTAGCACAACGCGGTTAATGTAGTCGAATGTCTTCACAATCCGACCGATCCAAGTGCCGAACGCACGGCACCTCCGAGTTCAGCACACGTTCAGCTCGATGACGTCCCGCGAACTCCGATCCAGCGGAGCTTCATGGGAGAGTTCCGTCAGCACAACGGTGTGGTGACAGTGATGATGTTGCTACCGACGCAGGGCTTCGCCTAAGCACCGCTACGATATGACCGGGGTGGAATATGGTGGAGGGGGGCACCGCATACGGCTGGGAGAGATCAACTGATCAACTTGTGTGTCATGGGGTGCCCCCTTGCCCCCGTATATAAAGGAGGGAGAGGGGGAGGTGCGGCCGGCCCTAGGGGTGCGTCTGGAGGAGTCCTACTCCCACCCCCTCTTGCCTTGTTGGAAAAGGAAGAGGGAAGGGAGAAATAGGAAAGGGGGCCGCCGCCCCCCCCCCTTCCTTGTCCTATTCGGACTAGGGGGGAGGGGGCGCGCGGCCTGCCCTGGCCGGCCCTCCTCTTCTCCCTTATGGCCCATGTAGGCCCAATAACCCCCGGGGGGGTTCCGGTAACCCCCCGGTACTCTGGTAAAATCCCGATTTCACCTGGAACGTTTCCGATATCCAAATATAGGCTTCCAATATATCAATCTTTATGTCTCGACCATTTCGAGACTCCTCGTCATGTCCGTGATCACATCCGGGACTCCGAACAACCTTCGGTACATCAAAACACAAAAACCCTAATTACGATCGTCACCGAACTTTAAGCGTGCGGACCCTACGGGTTCGAGAACTATGTAGACATGACCGAGACACGTCTCCGGTCAATAACCAATAGCGGAACCTGGATGCTCATATTGGCTCCTACATATTCTACGAGGATCTTTATCGGTCAGACCGCATAACAACATACGTTGTTCCCTTTGACATCGGTATGTTACTTGCCCGAGATTCGATCATCGGTATCTTAATACCTAGTTCAATCTCGTTACCGGCAAGTCTCTTTACTCGTTCCGTAATACATCATGCCGCAACTAACTTATTAGTTGCAATGCTTGCAAGGCTTAAGTGATGTGCATTACCGAGAGGGCCCAGAGATACCTCTCCGACAATCGGAGTGACAAATCCTAATCTCGAAATACGCCAACCCAACAAGTACCTTCGGAGACACCTGTAGAGCACCTTTATAATCACCCAGTTACGTTGTGACGTTTGGTAGCACACAAAGTGTTCCTCCGGTAAACGGGAGTTGCATAATCTCATAGTCATAGGAACATGTATAAGTCATGAAGAAAGAAATAGCAACATACTAAACGATCGTGTGCTAAGCTAACGGAATGGGTCAAGTCAATCACATCATTCTCTAATGATGTGACCCCGTTAATCAAATGACAACTCATGTCTATGGCTAGGAAACTTAACCATCTTTGATTCAACGAGCTAGTCAAGTAGAGGCATACTAGTGACACTCTGTTTTTTCTATGTATTCACACATGTATTATGTTTCCGGTTAATACAATTCTAGCATGAATAATAAACATTTATCATGAAATAAGGAAATAAATAATAACTTTATTATTGCCTCTAGGGCATATTTCCTTCACCCATACCCATGTGTTTGTGTTTCCTTCCTCGGAGGTGGTGATGAAGGAGTTGTTGATGATGTGGGCTTGTCGTCCATCTTCCAAGGCATAGGCTCACCATCATAGAAGGACGATCGAGTCTCTGGGATCCTCAAATCTGCAGCCAAACTCATCCTCTTGAATCTATATTCATACTCATAGTTTTGGTTCTGCAGGTCATAGATCTGGGCTTGGAGGCGCTCGATTTTCTCGTGAAGCTTGAAGATGGCCTCCCCAATGTCCTTGGCATCCAGCTTGTGGTTGTTGGTGAACTCCGTACTCATTATGTGATTGGAGTCGAGTCCATGCTCCACCATCTCCTGACACTTCAAAACTTGTTTCTCCAATGCCTCGAGCCTTGTCTCTGTGCTTCCGGTCCTCCTTGGTCCCTCAACATTGCAGATGTGCAATAACCCCTCACGCATCTCAATGGTTTGAGGGTGTTGCAGCACCTCCGCGAGGTAGGGGTTGATGACCTTCTCGAAGAACTTGTCCTTGGGGGCACTTGAAGACGACATGGCGGACTAGATCTATCAGAAAAACAGCTCGAAACAAAGACAGGAGATATTTGCGTGATACGGTGGTCAAAACCTTAGGGAGATTATATAATGAATTTTTACCGACCAAAACAAGTATTGTGCAAGAAAACGGAGTCCGGAGAGCGCACGAGGTGCCCACGAGGCAGGGGGCGCGCCCTCCACCCTCGTGGAGGCCTTGTGTCCTTTCCGATCTGCTTCTTATTTTTCTATTTTATTAAATATTCCAAAACGGAGAAAAATTGCCATTAGAACTATTTTGGAGTCGGTTTACTTACCATACCACATACCTATTCCTTTTCGGAGTCTGAAACGTTCCGGAAAGTGTCCCTTATATATTCCTCCGGGGTTACAGTTTCAATAACATTAGTTTCAACATTTATAGGATTACCTGAGATATAATGTTTGATTCTTTGATCGTTCACCACCTTCGGATTTGTGCCTTTGAAGTTGTTGATTTTTATGGCACCGGAACGATAGACCTCCTCGATGACGTAAGGACATTCCCATTTAGAGAGAAGTTTGCCTGCAAAAAATCTTAAACGAGAGTTGTATAGCAATACATAATCACCTACGTTAAACTCACGTTTTTGTATCCTTTTATCATGCCATCTTTTAACGTTTTCTTTGAACAGTTTGGCATTCTCATAAGCCTGGGTTCTCCATTCATCAAGTGAGCTAATGTCAAATAATCTCTTCTCACTGGCAAGTTTGAAATCATAATGGAGCTCTTTGATGGCCCAATATGTCTTATGTTCTAGTTCAAGAGGTAAGTGACATGCTTTACCATAAACCATTTTAAACGGAGACATACCCATAGGATTTTTGTATGTAGTTCTATAAGCCCATAATGCATCATCAAGTTTCTTGGACCAGTTCTTTCTAGATCTATTAACAGTCTTTTGCAAAATTAATTTGAGCTCTCTGTTGCTAAGTTCTACTTGACCATTAGATTGTGGGTGATAAGGAGATGCAATTCTATGATTAATATCATACTTAGCAAGCATTTTACAAAAAGCACCATGAATGAAATGTGAACTACCATCAGTCATTAAATATCTAGGGACTCCAAACCTCAGAAAAATAACTTCTTTAAGCATCTTAATAGAGGTGTTATGATCAGCACTACTAGTCGGAATAGCTTCTACCCACTTAGTAATGTAATCAACAGCAACTAAAATATGTGTATACCCATTAGAGGAAGGAAAAGGTCCCATATAACCAAAGCCCCAAACATCAAATGGTTCAATAACGAGTGAATAATTCATAGACATTTCTTGACGTCTACTAATATTACCGATTCTTTGACATATATCACAAGATAAGACAAGCTTACAGGCATCCTTGAATAGAGTAGGCCAATAAAAACTGGATTGCAATACCTTATGCACAGTTCTATCTCTAGCGTGGTGTCCTCCATAAGCCTCGGAGTGACACTTGCGTAGGATCTGTTCCTGTTCATGCTTGGGTACACAACATCTAATAACACCATCTACTCCTTTATAAAGATGTGGGTCATCCCAGAAGTAATGTCTTAAATCATACAAGAACTTTTTCTTTTGCTCGTATGTGAAACTAGGTGGTATAAATTTAGCAACAATGTAATTAGCATAATCATCATACCATGGAGCAGTACGAGAATCATTTATGACCGCTAATTGTTCATCGGGAAAGCTATCATCAATAGGTAGTGGGTCATCAAGAACATTCTCTAACCTAGACAAGTTGTCTGCAACAGGATTCTCAGCTCCCTTTCTATCAATAATATGCAAATCAAATTCTTGTAGCAAGAGAACCCATCTAATAAGTCTAGGTTTAGCATCTTTCTTTTCCATAAGATATTTAATAGCAGCATGATCAGTGTGAATAGTTACTTTAGAATCAACAATATAAGGTCTGAACTTATCACAAGCAAAAACAACTGCTAAAAATTCCTTTTCAGTAGTAGCATAATTTCTCTGGGCATTGTCTAGAGTTTTACTAGCATATTGAATAACATTTAATTCTTTATCGACTCTTTGTCCTAGAACAACACCTACAGCATAGTCACTGGCATCACACATGATTTCAAAGGGTAAATTCCAATCAGGTGGCTGAACAATAGGTGCAGAAATCAAGGCTTTCCTAAGTATTTCAAATGCTTCTACACAATCATCATCAAAGACAAAAAGAATATCTTTTTGTAATAGGTTAGTCAGAGGCCAAGAAATTTTTGAGAAGTCCTTAATGAACCTCCTATAAAAACCGGCATGACCAAGGAAACTTCTTATACCTTTGATGTCCTTGGGACACAACATCTTTTCAATAGCATCAACTTTAGCTTTGTCAACTTCAATACCTCTTTCAGAAATTTTATGCCCCAAGATAATACCTTCATTAACCATAAAGTGGCACTTCTCCCAATTCAAGACAAGGTTAGTTCCTTCACATCTTTGCAAAACTTGACCAAGGTTGCTCAAGCAATCATGAAAAGAGGATCCATAAACAGAGAAATCATCCATGAAAACTTCACAAATCTTTTCACAAAAGTCAGAGAATATAGCCATCATGCATCTTTGAAAGGTAGCAGGTGCATTACATAAACCAATAGGCATACGTCTATAAGCAAAGGTACCAAAAGGGCAAGTAAAAGTGGTCTTTTCTTGATCCTCGGCTGACACAGGTATTTGAGAGAAACCAGAGTAACCATCTAGAAAGCAAAAATGTGTATGTTTGGACAATCTTTCTAGCATTTGATCAATGAAAGGCAAATGTGTCGTGGGTTTGTCACGGCAGATGTCCTTGTGAAAGGACTTAGTCGTGGAGCCATCGCTACGGGTTAGCTTTAAGGGGTTAAACCGGACAAGGGACACGGGGAATTTTATACTAGTTCGGCCCCTTCGAGGAAGGTAAAAGCCTACGTCTAGTTGTGATTGGTATTGCTAGGGTTTCGAAGGCCAGGGAACGAATCCGCTTTTTCTGGCTCTCGAGTTGTTGTTGTCTGTCTCTAAACCGCGGCCGGGTCGTCCCTTTATATACATAGGTTGACGCCCGCCGGGCTACAGAGTCCCGAAGCCGGATCATAAACGTGTCCGGTTCGGTCTCTACTCTCCCTATCTTACTATACAAGTTATATGACTAGGTCGGATTACATTTACAGGCTGTAACCCGCCTTTGGGCCTTGGGCCTTCCTTAAAGCGCCATTATCCTTACATCTTCATGGGCTTCTAATCTTCAAAGAGTCAACCCGGCTACATAAGGCCGGTTTACCTCCAGTAGTAATATCCCCAACATTAGGCCCCAGATTGGTTTGAACTTGTTCATGTCAATCCTCCATACTTAGAAAAAATCTTCTCTCTTATCTTCACTTTTGATCTTGTAAACCGCCGTGACGTCATACTTCAAAATTATGATAAACCGCCCTGATGTCATCCATCCATTGATGTCGGAGATTACCTTCATTTAATATATATTCAGTCATCGAGGCAATACCTTTATTAGCTTATCCATTTTTTGGGCTCCTCGATTCCCGTGCTTGCCGTTTTATCGCTTCGCCTTATAAATAGGACCGAGGGGTCATTTTCACCTCCCCCTCGTGCCTCTTCGCATCGTCTTCCTTGCACCGCTCAGCCTCTGGAGCTCCGCCGCCACCGTCGACCGTCGCATCTGCTCCGACCCTGGCCGCTGCATCACCCTAAACGCACCAGAATACTGCGGCGCCTTTCCGCTTCCTCACCAGCTCCGGTAAGTTCTCTACTTTTTTCGCCACAGATCTGTTCTAGGGTTTCGACGTTCTTCCCGGTTCTTCCGAAGTTCATCAGTGCTGTTCTTCCCTGTTCTTCCTTTAGTATGTAGATGGACACTTCATGCTTGACGTATCTCTTGCCATAGCTAACCTACCATGGTCATCACAAATCCTTATGCGCAAAGAACTGATCTAGTCTGTCATAAATTGCTTCAGTTCTGCACCCCTTCAAGATCCAATTATTTTTGCTTTTCTGTCTTATCTTAGATCCGAAAGTTTTATATGTCACTGTGAGATCTGTTTCTATGTTCCTGTGAGATCCGTTTCTCCTTGCACCAATATAGGCGGTTTGACCTTGTATAAGCAGTCTATGCCATTAGCCCTCTGATAAACCGGAGGAGCATTTTACCTTCATAATTATGCTCCAGTTTAACAGTGTCTGAGTAATCCTGTGCTAGTATTACCTTTTTCTCTTATTGCATTGGTCTCCGGGTTGTACCATTTCACTTATCAGTATGTTTCTTACTCCCTTGTATCTTGTATATAATCATGCGTAATTTATAAACCGGCCTTTCATTTTCAGTTTGTTCGCTTTGCAATGGCCAAACAATTCACTGCCTGCAACTGGGCTCGTTCCCGGGTTACTAAGGCTCAGTTGAATGAGATGGTTAGCATCGGCTCTCTGACTAAGAAAACTGAGATCAAATGGCGAGTTCCAGGAACAGAAAATCCTCCAACCCCAAGTGTCGGTGTACAAAAAGAGGGGTACACTTTTTGTACCCCTATAACTGTGCGGGTAGTCTGAGCCACGGGCACCACCACACTGGGCAAGGCAAGGGAGGTGAGCCAAGGTAAGGCCGAAGCTCAGGAGAAGCAGAACGACGCCAAGACCAAGACCGCAAAGAGCAAAGGGGACGAAGCGGACCCCCCCCCGGCAAGATCCTTGCCGGGAGGCGGTTTTAGCAGACCTGGCAAGACCCTTGCCATGGCAGCTCGCCCCACGCCTACGGAGTGAGTCACCCTTGAGTCCACTGCCCCCTTGGGGCAAAGGATTTGGGAGACATCCCCGTGGTGGCATGCAGATCTTTGTGAAGGCATTCAAGATCAGATACACCCTTTAGAAGATGATGATCCTTGGCGGGATCCCAGCCAAGGAGGACCACAAGGCCCCCGGCAAGAGCCTTGCCGGGGATGACAGCAAGCGCCACGGCAAGACCCTTGCCGGGGCCCCGGCAAGGCCCTTGCCGAGAACACCCGTAGGGCCACCATCAGGCCCACGCCAGTCAAACCTCCACCACCGTTCGCATGCAGCTGCCGACCCAACCAGCTGGGCAGGCACCTGCGTGGCGGCATGCAGATCTTCATGGAAACCCACCACTGCGCCACCTCAGCTGCCTGCCTGCCTACATGGCACCGCGGGCGCCGCTGGCCAGGGTGCGTGTCGACACAAAAGGGAGCGGCGACGGATGAGACAGGGCTCTCCCCCGTCCCCGATAAAGCAAGGACACCTGGGCAAGACGCATTAAATGCGCCTTGTCATGTAATGCGAGGGATAACCTCGCATCATTGTTCCCTTTCCACCTCCTGTGTGCCACTGTGGCTACCCCTTTCCCTATAAAAGGAGGCCCGAGGCGACCAGGAGAAGGATTCGGCTTTTTGGAGCTCCTCACGCCCATAGCTATCTCAAGAACACTGATATACAATCCACCAAAGCAGGAGTAGGGTTTTATGCATCCTCGCAGCCCGAACCTGGGTAAACGAACCGTGTGCTATCTGTTAGATCCGCTCTTCTCAGGACCCCGCGCCCCGCAACCGTAGTAGGGATTCTTGTGATCCCATAGGTGTCGTTCCCATCGACATCAAGGCAGGGCGAAGTGGTGGTCTTTGTTGACCATATAGGCCGTGGTTTCAAACCACCAGGGTCAAAGTTTTATCGAGATGTGGTTGCCAGTTTCCAACTGCATCCACTAGATATCGCTGAATACGTTCCCCGAGCGGAGAACGATATCGCCGATTACCTGTCAAAACGCGATGCCCTCAAGCTACCTGTGGAACCAGGTACCTTTGTGCTCCAGCTAACTCAGCCATCCGTTGATCCATCAACAGAGCAGAACAAGAGGAGGAAATCAGGACCCGGCAAGTACTTTCCCGCCGAGCTCCCCGGAGCCGCCGGCAAGGATGCTACCAGGGACACTGAGCCCACCACGGGACGGCTAGCTCCAGCGGAGCGTCAAGCTCTTGCCGTCGAGACAACCGTTCCTATAGCGGAGGAAATGCCTTTAGCCCTCGCCGTCGAGCCCCAGGCTCCAGCGTGGGCATAGCGTACCGTCCGATTCCTCCAAACAGGGGAACTTCCTGAAGAGCAGGAAGAAGCGGAAAAAGTAGCCCGTCGCTCTACCATGTACCAGTTCGTCGATGACGTCCTGTACAGAAAGAGGCCGAACGGTGTGAAATTGAAGTGTATCCCTCGGGAGGAAGGACTGGAGCTGTTGGCGGAGATACACGGAGGCATATGTGGATCCCACATCGGGTCAAGGGCCCTTGCCGGCAAGGCATTCCGGCAAGGCTTCTTCTGGCCCACCGCCCTCCAGGATGCGACGACACTAGTCACCAGGTGTGAAGTGTGTCAGTTCCATTCAAAGAAGCTTCATCAGCCAGCTCAAGCCCTTCAAACCATTCCTCTCTCCTGGCCCTTCTCGGTCTGGGGGCTCGACATACTGGGCCCTTTCCCCCGTGCTGTCGGGGGCTTTGAGTACTTGTATGTTGCAATTGACAAGTTCACAAAGTGGCCGGAGGTGGAGGCAGTGAGGAAGGTCACAGCTCAGTCAGCCGTCAAGTTCTTCAAGGGACTAGTGTGCCGTTTTGGTGTACCCAACAGGGTCATCACCGACAACGGTACACAGTTCACAAGCCGCACCTTCATGCAATATATCCAAGACCTCGGCAGCAAAGTCTGTTTCGCTTCCGTTGCTCACCCATGGAGCAATGGTCAAGCTGAGAGGGCAAATGCTGAAGTACTGCGAGGATTAAGGACCAAGACCTTTGACAGGCTGCACAAGAGTGGAAGGCGCTGGATTGATGAGTTGCCGATGGTTCTTTGGTCGATCAGGATGATGCCAAATCGAGCCACCGGCCAGACACCCTTTGCCCTGGTATACGGGGCAGAAGCAGTTCTCCCCACTGAACTCATATACGGGTCACCTCGAGTGCTCGCTTATGATGAGCTTGAGCAAGAGCAACTGCGGCAAGATGACGGAATGCTCCTTGAGGAAGATCGTCTTCGGGCGGCTGTGAGAGCAGCACGCTACCAGCAAGCCTTGCGCCGCTACCATAGCCGCAAGGTTCATGCCCGAAGCCTGGAGGAAGGCGACCTTGTTCTTCGGCGCGTTCAATCGGCCAAGAATTCCAACAAGTTGACGCCAAAGTGGGAAGGCCCTTATCGGGTAATACGAGTCACCAGGCCCGGCGCAGTCCGCCTGGAGACCGAAGATGTCGTTCCGGTGAGTAACTCCTGGAACATTGAGCATCTTCGCAAGTTTTACCCGTGAGGCGCAGCTTGCCGGGCCCCCCGGCAAGCCACCTTTTGTACAAGCATTGCCGATGATGCATGTAACCCTTTGTACAAAGCCAGGCGCAGACCCTGAGCACAAATAAATGAAGCGCCGGCGCCCTAAGTTATAGCATGCATGCTAGGTCGAGTCTCGTCCTTGGTTAGGGTTGATAGTGCTTAGCGGCGACTAACCCCTAGCTTAGAGGTCGAGTGTGCGTCTCTTTGTCTTTCTTTTGTCTTCTTTGGTTCATAGGACACACGGATATCCGTGCCTAACCACTTGGGGAGGAAAAGAGAAGAGGGACATACCAGCATCTAGACCACGGCAAGCCAGTATTGCCGGGGGCTGCAAGAGCAAAGATTCACCCACGGCAAACCAGAGTTGCCGGGGGCTACAGCTTTAGATAAGTTCTTCATCCCTTATCATGCATTCCCTTATGGACTGAGGTATCTGAAACCTTGTTTTTCCTAAAGCTACCGTGCTCCCCTAACTCTAGGCCCTAGGGCTCGTTCCTGGGGCCAGGTTTGGTTGTAGTCGCGGCAGCGAGAGGATGAAACAAGGAGCCTAAACCCACCTCATCCCTGCCTCCGCCAAAGGTGTGAGAATGGTCGAGCGAAGTGGGGAGACGGCAAGGCCTGTTGCCGGGCAAGGAAATTTTTGTCTTAAAGATATCAAGGATTTACTCCTTGTCGTGGGTTCTATCCACAAACAAATGACCCGGCAAACATCCCTTTTTATTAAAAACATTCCACTCAGGTACAGTCCATAGGGAATGAAAAACATGAATAATGGGATTACAAGTTTTAAATTCAACTAAGGCCCGAAGGCTTACAAACTAAAAAGAGATAAGGTGCCCGTAATCCCTTTCTTGTCCCTCTCCTTAGGAGGCAGGTCAAGGATACGAAAATGGCAAAAGGGGCACCTAGGCGAGCTACGGGGGGCAGAAGACACCAAGAGAACATCTCGGTGGCCATCCGAGGGCTGGATGGTGATGGCGGCGCCGGAAGCAGAGCTTGAAGACGAGGCGGCAGGAGGTCAGCACACGTCGAAGGCGTCGGTGCCCGCGTACTCCGACTTGACGGCCTTGCCGCTCTCCCTCTTCCTCTTCCGCAGCCTCCCAACGCCAGCCGCCCAAGGAGACGACCCCAAGAAGTTCAGGGAGCCAGCGACGCGGATGATGGGGTCGCCGGTGCCGCACGGAGCGGCATCCGACACCTAATCGGACCCGTCATCCTGCCGCCTAATACCCTCGTCGTCGCTGCCGCTGTCCTCCTCATCACTCCCGCCCGAGGAGGAGTCTTCACTATCATAAGAGCTCTCCACGCAACACCTTGCACGGGTCCCAAAGCACCCGAAGACCTTGACGGAGAGAAGGCCACCCTCCATCTGCTTAAAATGGAGAGTTAGCCCCTCCGTCAAGTGGTGGATATGGGCAAACGTCTTCCATCCCCGACGGAGATACATCATGTGAGGGGCGGGGAAGTCGACGCGGGCCCGCGTGCCACTGATCCCGCAGCCCCTGATGCGCAGCCACAACGACTCCAGCAGATCCAGCTCCATCTCCCGCACGAATGGAGTCGGGAGACGAAGGCGACGGCGAGGCGGCCGGCGCAGCCTGACGAAGAACTCGCAAGGGTCATCCCCAACGTGGCCCTCCACGGGGGGAGGAACTGCCGGCGGAGGCGAGGCCGGCGCGCCGCCCCGTCCTCCTCTTCCCTGAGCGCCTCGGCCTCGCCCACGGCCTCGCCCCCTCCCCCTTCCCCTCGTGGCTGGCTCTGCCTCCGCGGGTGCAGGGGAAGAAGGGACGCGTTGTCGAGCGGCGACCCTCGCCGCCACTGTTGAAGGACCAGGATTCCCTCCATGACGGATGGGAGGGGGAGCAGAAGCTGAAGGAAGGAGGAGATGAAGGAATGCGGGACGCCATCCCCCCCCCCCCCCCCCGTTCTTTATAAAGGAACGGAGTGATGGGTGAGGTGACCTCTCCCCACCCCGTGATCGTGGGGAGTGGACGCCTTGAAGATCACGCCTCGGCCCCGTTCAGTAAATGGGCCGCGCCTCCACGCCTCCCTCCGTTTATGGGGAAGGCACGAACTGCCCCCTTTACTATGACGTGACGCATGCATGCAGAGCTCAGCCCCAGGCATGCCGCCCACATCACACACGCCTCCCCACGCCGCGCCACGCGGGGGAAGCATGGGAAGCGTAGCGCGCGAAGAAACTTACCGCGGTAAAAACCGCCTCGCCTGCTCGCGCACCATTTTTGGGCCTAGCCCAACGACGCGATTGCGCTTACGTGTGGCCCAGGCCCGGGGGCTCCTGTCGGTGTACAAAAAGAGGGGTACACTTTTTGTACCCCTATAACTATGCACGGGCAGTCTGAGCCACGGGCACCACCACACTGGGCAAGGCAAGGGAGGTGAGCCAAGGTAAGGCCGAAGCTCAGGAGAAGCAGAACGACGCCAAGACCAAGACCGCAAAGTGCAAAGGAGACGAAGCGGACCCCCCGGCAAGATCCTTGCCGGGAGGCAGTTTTAGCAGACCCGGCAAGACCCTTGCCGTGGCAGCTCGCCCCACGCCTACGGAGTGAGTCACCCTTGAGTCCACCGCCCCCTTGGGGCAAAGGATTCAGGAGACATCCCCGTGGTGGCATGCAGATCTTTCTGAAGGCATTCAAGATCAGAAACACCCTTTAGAAGACGATGATCCTTGGCGGGATCCCAGCCAAGGAGGACCACAAGGCCCCCGGCAAGAGCCTTGCCGGGGATGACAGCAGGCGCCACGGCAAGACCCTTGTCGGGGCCCCGACAAGGCCCTTGTCGAGAACACCCGTAGGGCCACCATCAGGCCCACGCCAGTCAAACCTCCACCACCGTTCGCATGCAGCTGCCGACCCAACCAGCTGGGCAGGCACCTGCGTGGCGGCATGCAGATCTTCGTGGAAACCCACCACTGCGCCACCTCAGCTGCCTGCCTGCCTACATGGCACCGCGGGCACCGCTGGCCAGGGCGCGTGTCGACATGAAAGGGAGCGGCGACGGACGAGACAGGGCTCTCCCCCCATCCCCGATAAAGCAAGGAAACCTGGGCAATACGCATTAAATGCACCTTGTCATGTAATGCGAGGGATAACCTCGCATCATTGTTCCCTTTCCACCTCCTGTGTGCCACTGTGGCTACCCCTTTCCCTATAAAAGGAGGCCCGAGGCGACCAGGAGAAGGATTCGGCTTTTTGGAGCTCCTCACGCCCATAGCTATCTCAAGAACACTGATATACAATCCACCAAAGCAGGAGTAGGGTTTTATGCATCCTCGCGGCCCGAACCTGGGTAAACGAACCGTGTGCTATCTGTTAGATCCGCTCTTCTCACGACCCCATGCCCCGCAACCGTAGTAGGGATTCTTGTGATCCCATAGGTGTCGTTCCCATCGACATCAAGGCAGGGTGAAGTGGTGGTCTTTGTTGACCATATAGGCCGTGGTTTCAAACCACCAGGGTCAAAGTTTTATCGAGATGTGCTTGCCAGTTTCCAACTGCATCCACTAGATATTGGTCCCAACTCAGTTTCCAACTTATGCAACTTCCAGGTCTTCTATGAAGTATATTTACAAGAAGAACCAACTGCAGAACTGTTCCGGGATTTCTTTCACTTAAACCGGCGCATAGAGTTTGTAAATGGCCCAAACACAGAGCTTGGTGGTGTCCCGATTCAAAAGCGGAAAGAAGTGGAATTTCCTCATGCCAAACATCATAGCCACCCAAAGGAATGGAACCAAACATGGTTTTATTGCAGAGACACTTCGCCTGAGGATGAAAATCCCCTCCCCGGCTTTCGTGATCACAGACTATCCAATACTCACCCAATGCCACAACGCCTGAGCTCTTCAGAAAGGGTGAAATACGCTCCTCAACTCGCCAAGCTCCGGGCCTTTATGGAAAATGGTTTAACAGGCGTGGACTTTGTGCGCTGTTGGATATCCTAGAGTATCTTGCCGCTAAGCCGGCGTCCCAGTTTAATGTGCGAATATACTGGTGAGGTTGACGACCCTCAACGCCATTGCAACATCCAATTATCTGAGGAAGAAGTTACTGAAGGTGTAAAAAGATTCTGAATGATGAACCGGAACTGGTCTGTAGTCAAACCTGTCTGAGTCCCTTCTATGTCAAGAACAAACCGCCTGTTGTAAGCATTACACTCCCTCTTTATCTCTAATATCTTGAACTTATGTAACCTGTAACCCTTCTTCTTTATATGTATAGGGCGATGACCCCTTCTGGAAACAGAAATCCATAGAGAAAGCGGCAAAGCCGACTGGAGACAAAGCGGTCAAGCCATCCCGCCCAAAGACCAAAGCCGTAAAACGGACGTCAAAGCGGAAAACGGCTGACCGGATTAATATGGAGCTTGATGATGATACTGATGATCCAGAAGTTGAGGTAGAACTTGACTCAGTTGGCTCTCTTTTTATGCATCTCATTAACAATGATCTTCCTCAGGAGGATGCAGAAGCTAGTCAAGCTGATGATGTAGAGGTAATTACCCTTTCCTCCGGTTCAGACTCTATGCCAACACAAAAAACTCGCCAAGCAATCTGGAAAGTAAGCTTTTCTCATCCTCTTGCTCACTTGGATCCAACATTTATTTTGAAGACTCAACAGCATGAAGCTCGCCGGACAACCCGGCACAGTGGCCAACAGGTCACTTCAGCCGGTTTACCTGACACTCCGGTTCAGAAGCGCCGGTCTGAGGTCTCTCCTACTTCTGACCATTCTTACCCCAAGGCAGGTTATTTCAGACAGCCTCTTAATCCGTCTGATTCAAATTATCAGGTGACACCTCCTTCCTCTTCTGGTGAATCGACAGCAACTCAACTTCCCCCTTTGAAAACTGTGGCCGGGTGAGTTGTAAAAACCTTTCCTTTCAATGCGCCCTAAATCCTTTGAATAGGATGTTAATCCTTTTTTATTCTGTTTGCAGGGCCAAAGCCGGACCCAACAAGAAAGCTCAGGTCACCAATCCACCAGAAGACCCTATGGCCGAAGAAGAAGAACCAAGAGGTGAACCGGAACAGACTGGTGAACCGGAAGGCCCCCATCCTGAAGCTACTTTTGATGATCCACCCCTTGAAGGCCAACATACCGACGAACCAACAGATGTTGAGCCTGCCGCACCCGATACTGAACCGGCAGAGCCAAACCGGGCTAGTCCGGTGAAAGACACTGAAATTACAGCATCATCCACCAAAAATCCTGAAGGCCAAAGTGATGGTGTTATTATTACTGGAATAGGCCACAGCTCTCCTGGTCATCCCGTCATTTTAGCTCAGCATAGTGCCAAAGAAGAGCAAATTGCCCGGGATAAAGGTAAATGGAGCACCGACTTATCAGACTATGCTCATATTAACGTTGATGAGCTTCATTCTGGCTTCTTGAACCGTCTGCACTCAAACCGGGATTATGAAGCCGGTTTGGTGAACTTGATGAAAGAGTGATATAGGTAAATTCTTCTCCCTTTGTACATTGATTTATAGCTGAAACACTATCCCAAGTAGCCCCCAAGGGCCGTTTTATGATTGTTAATCACAAACAGGGTCTTTGTAACACTTTAAGCATCCCATCATTGATCCTTGCAATGACAGGCCGCCAATAATAGGTAAGACTCGTCTTGAAAAAATTAGATAACTTTCTGCAGTATAGCCCCCAAAGGCCGGTTTAACTTGGCAAGTTAATCCGGTTTTTAATTCACACAGCCGTTTTAGAACAGACGCACATTAGCCCCCAAGTATCAAGGATAATGCTTGCATTGTTCTGGAGACTTGTATAAAATGTAGTATTTGAGAGAAAATAGGCATTAGCCCCCAAGTATGAAGTGTATAACTTGTTATATGCTTTATACTTAGCACATATATATGTTGTTTGTTGAATATAGCTTCAATGTTGCAGGCTGAGCTGAGAAGCAAAGATGCCCGAAATTCTGACTTGCAAGAAAATGTGAAATCTCAACAAGTCAAGGCTGCAAAAACCAAAGAGGAGATGACCCAGGCCCTGGCCAGAATGGAAAAGCTGAAAGAATCCTTCAACCAAGAGCGCGCTGAATGGGAAACCGAAAAAGCCAGTTTATCCAAAAGAGTTGTAGACGCCGAGGCAGCCCTGAAACCAGTGGTTGAAGAACTAGCTGGTTTGAAACGCCAAATCAATGCTATGACCTCTGCTATCTTTGGTAAGTGTCTTCTTATGTATGTTGCGCCAGTCAATGAATCTTAAAACTGACCAAAATGTTGATAAAATCTTTGGCAGGCACTCGGATCGCTCATCTTGGTACAGATATGCGGATGAAGCTCAAAGCGGCATATACATTGGTTGAGCAGCTATACTCTGGGTCTCAGCGGGCCATTAGTACGGCGGCTTATAACAAACCGGCTCCAACTTTGATTAAGGAGACCCTTGAGAAGCTGGGCATGTTACCAGCCCGTATTGCCGAGTTGAAGAGAGCCGCTGCTAGAGTAGGAGCTTTAACCGCCCTTATTCGAGCCAAGGCCTGGATTCCAGACCTTGAAGCGGAGGATATCATTAAAGGATACCCAAGCGTTAAAGAAGACGGTTCAAACTTCGACAATGACGATCTTCAGCGGCTGACCAAACAAATGCGGCCAGCGGCCAGCAAGTTGGCTGAGGATACCGATTTGTCCCATTTTCAACCGTTTTATGATGCAGAAGGGAAAAGACAGTCGGCCGACATCCATGAAGTCGAAGAACTTGTGCCTCCAATTCATAAGCACACTTACGCCCCTGATATTAACCCTTCCAATCTTATCCATGAGGAAGCAGTGTTCCAAGATTTAACCGGAATCGATTAGTCAACGGTTGATTTCCAGCGTCTAGGAAGGGATGAAGAAGTGCCTACACCAACTGATCCTCAACCTTCAAACCGTCGTGATGAAGAGTCATGATCCGGTCGCCGGTTTATATGGCTTACTGTGAAAAACAATGGCACTATTTGAGCCGCTTTGAAGCTTCATGTAATAGGATAGCTGAAACTCCGTTTATCTGCCATGCCATCGAGCATGTTTCGTAATACTTTGTGACAATCTGTACCGCCCTTCGGGATATATTTATGCATAACCCATGATGAATTGCCTTCCTGGGTACAAAAACTTAAAAGTGTCTAGCGGTTTACCGCTAGACGTGTCATAATATCCAAGAAGTATATAGTACTTAGATGAATAATCAAGTGTTTGTACAAAAATTAATGTATAGAACATACCTCATTGATTGACCAAACGTGTATACGGCAAAGGTGTTAATACCTATCCGGAACGTTTGATAATTTCATCTTCATAATGTTGGTCTATATATTAAACCGGACCGGTATAACTATCGGATTTTCTTTATAACACTGGTGATGTAGTCAAACCAGACCGGGTCAATGAACACCGTTTTATAATTGATCATGTGCCAACAACTGGTAGTTGAAAAGCAAGCTGGGTCAAGGACGCCGTTTTATCAAAAAATACTTATGATTTTCAATAAACAAAATTCAAACAGGAAAATATGCGAGGCTTTTTACGAGTTGCCAGGCTCCAAATCGAGGCTTTTCATGGGCTGCCAGGCCTCTGAGTTAAACCATTTAACAAAGCCTTTTAAGATGGGCCTCCAATTAACCAATCACCATTTTAACTGTGACAAGTTCAGGGTCTGTAAAAGATTGACTTGTCACACGTTCGATGGGTCATACCAGGATTACCTGGACAGGAGTGGCTTACTTGATGAAGGCAGGCTAACCCGGGTTTTTAGGTGAATACACCAGGCTTCCAAGCCGTGGCTTGATAGCCAATTACGAGGGTCCTTTCAAACTCTTTGTTGCTTTGCAAAAAAGAGCCCCCCAAGTAACTTTGTGAGCGATGCTCAGTGTGCGCCCATGTTTGAGTCTGTACTGTGTACAACACTCTCTTTGGCTCCACAAATTTTTCCTTTTGTGGCTGAAATGCCTATCAAGAGGTGTAGCTATGGTGTGAGGACAACCAAGCCCCCTAGTGATATCCCTTCGTGGTTTAAAAACAGATCAAGAGGTGTAGTTGTGGTTCAAATATGACCAAGCCCCCTAGTGATTTTCTTTATATCTATGCAGCTGCTAAAGCCAGTTTAACAAAGACTCCGCTTTGTCAGTTAACTTGTAAAAGCACACACATGATATAAGAAAGAACAGACACCCCGCTTATAACGGAGGCTCCGGTTTATTATATGATATATACACTGTCATAAATATGTACAGATGAAGAGCCTATGGCTTCAAGTATAGTAAGGCCGAAGGAGAGCTATGTTCCATGGCCGCTTTGTCTCCTCCTCCGATTGACATGAGTCTTCATGCTCTCGAACATCAACGAGGTAGTAAGATCCGTTGTGCAGATTTATGCTGACCACAAAGGGTCCTTCCCAAGGGGGGATAACTTGTGCATATCAGTCTGATCCTGGATGAGCCGGAGCACCAAATCACCTTCTTGAAAGGTTCTGGTTTTAACCCAGCTGCTGTGATAACGTCGAAGATCTTGTTGATAAATCGCCGAACGTGCTGCTGCAAGATCACGCTCTTCATCCAACAGGTCCAGAGAATCCTGACGTGCCTTCTCATTATCAGCTTCAACATAAGCTGCCACACGGGGCGAATCGTGACGGATGTCACTAGGAAGAACTGCCTTCGCTCCATAAACCATGAAGAAAGGTGTGTAACCCGTAGACCTATTGGGTGTGGTGTTGATGCTCCATAACACAGAAGGTAGCTCCTCCACCCAACAACCCGGCGTCCACTTTAAGGGAACCATAAGCCTTGGTTTGATACCCCGTAGAATTTCTTGATTTGCCCTTTCTGCTTGACCATTAGATTGGGGATGAGCCACCGATGCTAGATCAAGCCGGATGTGCTCACGTTGACAGAATTCTTCCATCTACCCTTTTGATAGATCAGTACCATTATCTGTTATAATGCTGTGTGGAAAGCCAAACCGGAATATCACCTTCTTGATGAATTGAACCGCCGTGGCTGCATCACACTTGCTGACTGGCTCTGCCTCCACCCATTGAGTGAATTTATCAACTGCTACTAACAGGTGGGTCTTCTTGTCCTTAGAGCGCTTGAAGGGTCCAACCATATCAAGCCCCCAAGTTGCAAACGGCCACGTAATTGGAATCATCCGCAACTCTTGAGCCCGAACATGCGCACGGCGGGCAAATTTTTGACATCCATCACATCTCTTGATTAAATCCTCCGCATCAGCATGTTCCATCAACCAGTAAAAACCGTGGTGAAAAGCTTTGGCAACCAACGACTTTGAACCGGCGTGGTGACCGCAATCCCCTTCATGGATTTCTCGCAAAATCTCACAACCTTCTTGAGGAGAAACGCAGCACTGAATTGCTCCTGAAACACTGTAACGATGTAACTCCCCGTTGAGTATGGTCATGGACTTGGAACGCCGGATTATCTGTCGAGCCAACGTTTCCTCATCTGGTAACTCGCCCCGGTTCATGTAATCCAGATATGGGATCGTCCAATCCGGTATGGCATGCAGAGCTGCCACCAACTGAGCCTCCGGATCAGGAATAGCCAAATCTTCTTCGGTTGGTATTTTGACTGACGGATTGTGTAACACATCAAGAAAGACACTGGGCGGAACCGGTTTATGTTGGGAACCAAGACGACTTAAAGCGTCCGCCGCTTCATTCTTTCGCTGGTCTATATGGTCCACCTGATAACCTTTAAAGTGACCAGCCACTGCGTCCACCTCTCGCCGATATGCAGCCATGAGTGGGTCCTTAGAATCCCAAGTGCCAGACACCTGCTGAGCCACTAGATTTGAATCGCCGAAGCACTTAACCGGGCTCAAATTCATCTCTTTAGCCATCCGAAGGCCGTGGAGTAAAGCCTCATATTCAGCTGCATTGTTAGTACAAGGGAACATTAAACGGATGACATAACAAAACGTGTCACCTCGTGGGGAAGTTAGTACGACTCCAGCCCCCGAGCCCTCCAACTGTGTGGATCCATCAAAATGAATAGTCCAATATGTATTATCTGGTTTCTCTTCAGGTGCTTGTAACTCCGTCCAATCGTTGATGAAATCCACGAGTGCCTGGGACTTGATCGTCGTGCGGGGTATATATTTGAGCCCATGAGGTCCAAGCTCAATGGCCCACTTGGCAATCCGGCCAGTTGCCTCTCTGTTTTGAATGATGTCGCCCAGAGGAGCTGAACTGACCACTGTGATAGGATGGCCCTGAAAATAGTGTTTAAGCTTCCGGCTTGCCATAAACACCCCATACACCAGTTTCTACCAATGCGGATACTATTGGAAATATGCCCTAGAGGCAATAATAAAATGGTTATTATTATATTTCTTTGTTCATGATAATTGTCTATTGTTCATGCTATAATTGTGTTATCCGGAAATCGTAATACATGTGTGAATACATAGACCACAACACGTCCCTAGTGAGCCTCTAGTTGACTAGCTCGTTGATCAAAGGATAGTCATGGTTTCCTGACTATGGACAATAGATGTCATTGATAATAGGATCACATCATTAGGAGAATGATGTGATGGACAAGACCCAATCCTAAGCTTAGCTCAAAGATCGTGTAGTTCGTTTGCTGTAGCTTTTCTAAATGTCAAGTATCATTTCCTTAGACCATGAGATTGTGCAACTCCCGGATACCGTAGGAGTGCCTTGGGTGTGCCAAACGTCACAACATAACTGGGTGACTATAAAGGTACATTACAGGTATCTCCGAAAGTGTCTGTTGGGTTGGCATGAATCGAGACTGGGATTTGTCACTTCATATGACGGAGAGGTATCTCTGGGCCCACTCGGTAATGCATCATCATAATGAGCTCAATGTGATCAAGTGGTTGATCACGGGATCATGCATTACGGTACGAGTAAAGTGACTTGCCGGTAACGATACTGAACAAGGTATTGGGATACTGACGATCGAGTCTCGGGCAAGTAACGTACTGATTGACAAAGGGAATTGTATACGGATTGATTGAATCCTCGACATTGTGGTTCATCCGATGAGATCATCAAGGAGCATGTGGGAGCCAACATGGGTATCCAGATCCCGCTGTTGGTTATTGACCGGAGAGTCATCTCGGTCATGTCTGCATGTCTCCCGAACCCGTAGGGTCTACACACTTAAGGTTCGGTGACGCTAGGGTTGTTAGGAAGACTTGTATGTGATTACCGAATGTTGTTCGGAGTCCCGGATGAGATCCCGGACGTCTCGAGGAGTTCCGGAATGGTCCGGAGGTAAAGATTTATATATGGGAAGTTGTCATACGGTCGCCGGAAACGTTCGGGGGCATATCGGTATTGTACCGGGGCCACCGGAGGGGTTCCGGGGGTCCACCGGGAGGGGCCACCTCTTCCGGAGGGCCTTATGGGCTGTATGGAGAAGGGAACCAGCCCAAGTGGGTTGGGGCGCCACACCCCCTAGGGCCCATGCGCCTAGGGTTTGGGGGAAACCCTAAAGGGGGGCGCCCCCTTGCTTGGGGGGCAAGCCCCCCTCCCCTTGGCCGCCGCCCCCCCTCTAGATCTCATCTAGAGGGGGCCGGCCCCCTTCCCCGTTCCCCTATAAATAGAGGGGTGAGGGGAGGGCTGCACACCACATCCAAGGCGCAGCCCCTCCCCTCCCCAACACATCTCCTCCTCCATAAGAGCTTGGCGAAGCCCTGCCGGAGTACTGCAGCTTCACCACCACCACGCCGTCGTGCTATTGTTGGAGCCCTCTTCCTCAACCTCTCCCTCCTCCTTGCTGGATCAAGGCGCGGGAGACGTCCTCGCTCCGTACGTGTGTTGAACGCGGAGGTGCCGTCCGTTCGGCACTAGGTCATCGGTGATTTGAATCACGTCGAGTACGACACCATCATCCCCGTTCTCTTGAACGCTTCCGCTCGTGATCTACAAGGGTATGTAGATGCACTCCTCTATCCCTCGTTGCTAGATGACTACATAGATTGATCTTGGTGATGCGTAGAAAATTTTAAAATTCTGCTACGATCCCCAACAGTAGCATCATGAGCTAGGTCTATGCGTAGTTACTATGCACGAGTAGAACACAAAGTAGTTGTGGGCGTCGATATTGTCAATTATCTTGCTGTTACTAGTCTTATCTTGATTCGGCGGCATCGTGGGATGAAGCGGCCCGGACCAACCTTACACGTACGCTTACGTGAGACCGGTTCCACCGACTAACATGCACTAGTTGCATAAGGTGGCTGGTGGATGTCTGTCTCTCCCACTTTAGTCGGATCGAATTTGATGAACAGGGTCCTTATGAAGGGTAAATAGAAATTGGCAATTCACGTTGTGGTTTTGGCGTAGGTAAGAAACGTTCTTGCTAGAAACCTATAGCAGCCACGTAAAAACTTGCAACAACAATTAGAGGATGTCTAACTTGTTTTTGCAGCAAGTGTTTTGTGATGTGATATGGCCAAAGGATGTGATGAATGATATATGTGATGTATGAGATGATCGTGTTCTTGTAATAGGAATCACGACTTGCATGTCGATGAGTATGACAACCGACAGGAGCCATAGGAGTTGTCTTTATTTATTTATGACCTGCGTGTCAACATAAACGTCATGTAATTACTTTACTTTATTGCTAAAGCGTTAGCCATAGTAGTAGAAGTAATAGATGACGAGACAACTTCAAGAAGACACAATGATGGAGATCATGATGATGGAGATCATGGTGTCATGCCGGTGACAACGATGATCATGGAGCCCCGAAGATGGAGATCAAAAGGAGCAAATGATATTGGCCATATCATGTCACTATTTGATTGCATGTGATGTTTATCATGTTTTACATCTTATTTGCTTAGAATGACGGTAGCTTAAATAAGATGATCCCTCGTAATAATTTCAAGAAAGTGTTCCCCCTAACTGTGCACCGTTGCGAAGGTTCGTTGTTTCAAAGCACCACGTGATGATCGGGTGTGATAGATTCTAACGTTCGAATACAACGGGTGTAAGCCAGATTTACACACGCAGTACACTTAGGTTGACTTGACGAGCCTAGCATGTACAGACATGGCCTTGGAACATAGAAGACCGAAAGGTCGAGCATGAGTCGTATAGAAGATACGATCAACATGAAGATGTTCACCGATGTTGACTAGTCTGTCTCACATGATGATCGGACACGACCTAGTTAACTCGGATCATGTTATACTTAGATGACTGGAGGGATGTCTATCTGAGTGGGAGTTCATTGAATAATTTGATTAGATGAACTTAATTATCATGAACTTAGTCTAAAATCTTTACAATATGTCTTGTAGATAAAATGGCCAACGTTGTCCTCAACTTCAACTCGTTCCTAGAGAAAACCAAGCTGAAAAACGATGGCAGCAACTATCCGCACTAGATCCAGAACCTGAGGATCATCCTCATAGCTGCCAAGAAAGATTATGTCCTAGAAGCACCGCTAGGTGACGCACCCGTCCCACAGAACTAAGACGTTATGAACGCTTGGCAGACACGTGCTGATGATCACTCCCTTGTTCAGTGCGGCATGCTTTACAGCTTAGAACCGGGGCTCCAAAAGCGTTTTGAGCGACACGGAGCATATGAGATGTTCGAAGAGCTGAAAATGGTTTTCCAAGCTCATGCCCGGGTCGAGAGATATGAGGTCTCCAACAAGTTCTTCAGCTGTAAGATGGAGGAAAATAGTTCTATTAGTGAGCACATACTCAGAATGTCTGGGTTGCATAACCGCTTGACTCGGCTGGGAGTTAATCTCCCGGATGACGCGGTCATTGATAGAATCCTTCAGTCGCTTCCACCGAGCTACAAGAGCTTTGTGATGAACTTCAATATGTAGGGGATGGAAAAGACCATTCCTGAGGTATATTCAATGCTGAAATCAGCAGAGGTAGAAGTCAAAAAGGAACATCAAGTGTTGATAGTGAATAAAACCACTAAGTTCAAGAAAGGCAAGGGTAAGAAGAACTTCAAGAAGGACGGCAAGGGAGTTGCCGCGCCCGGTAAGCAAGCTGCCGGGAAGAAGCCAAAGAATGGACCCAAGCCCGAGACTGGGTGTTTTTATTGCAAGGGAAGTGGTCACTGGAAGCGGAACTGCCCCAAATACTTAGCGGACAAGAAGGCCGGCATCACGGAAGGTATATGTGATATACATGTAATTGATGTGTACCTTACCAGTACTCGTAGTAGCTCCTAGGTATTTGATACCGGTGCGGTTGCTCACATTTGTAACTCAAAGCAGGAGCTGCGGAATAAGCGGAGACTGGCGAAGGACGAGGTGACGATGCGCGTCGGGAATGGTTCCAAGGTCGATGTGATCGCCGTCGGCACGCTACATCTACATTTACCTACGGGATTAGTTTTAAACCTCAATAATTGTTATTTAGTGCTAGCTTTGAGCATGAACATTGTATCAGGATCTCGTTTAATTCGAGATGGCTACTCATTTAAATCCGAGAATAATGGTTGTTCTATTTATATGAGAGATATGTTTTATGGTCATGCTCCAATGGTGAATGGTTTATTCTTAATGAATCTCGAGCGTAATGCTACACATATTCATAGTGTGAATACCAAAAGATGTAAGGTTGATAATGATAGTCCCACATACTTGTGGCACTGCCGCCTTGGTCACATAGGTGTCAAACGCATGAAGAAGCTCCATGCAGATGGACTTTTAGAGTCTCTTAATTACGAATCATTTGACACGTGCGAACCATGCCTCATGGGTAAAATGACCAAGACTCCGTTCTCAAGAACAATGGAGCAAGCAACCAACTTATTGGAAATCATACATAATGATGTATGCGGTCCAATGAGTGTTGAGGCTCGCGGTGGCTATCGTTATGTTCTCACCCTCACTGATGACTTGAGTAGATATGGGTATATCTACTTAATGAAACACAAGTCTGAGACCTTTGAAAAGTTCAAGGAATTTCAGAGTGAGGTTGAGAATCAACATGACAGGAAAATCAAGTTCTTGCAATCAGATCGTGGGGGAGAATACTTGAGTCATGAATTTGGCACACACTTAAGAAAATGTGGAATAGCTTCACAACTCACGCCGCCTGGAACACCTCAGCGTAATGGTGTGTCCAAACGTCATAATCGCACTCTATTGGATATGGTGCGATCTATGATGTCTCTTACTGATTTACCGCTGTCATTTTGGGGCTATGCTTTAGAGACTGCCGCATTCACTTTAAATAGGGCTCCGTCGAAATCCGTTGAGATGACACCATATGAATTATGGTTTGGGAAGAAACCTAAGCTGTCGTTTCTAAAAGTTTGGGGATGCGATGCTTATGTCAAGAAACTTCAACCTGAAAAGCTCGAACCCAAATCGGAAAAATGTGTCTTCATAGGATACCCCAAAGAAACTGTTAGGTATACCTTCTACCTCAGATCCGAAGGCAAGATCTTTGTTGCCAAGAATGGGTCCTTTCTAGAGAAAGAGTTTCTCTCGAAAGAAATAAGTGGGAGGAAGGTAGAACTTGATGAAGTATTACCTCTTGAACCGGTAAGTGGTGTAGCTCAAGAAAATGTTCTCGAGGTGCCTGCACCGACTAGAGAGGAAGTTGATGATGATCATGAAACTTCATATCAAGTTGCTACTGAACTTCGTAGGTCCACAAGGACACGTTCCGCACCAGAGTGGTACAGCAACCCTGTCTTGGAAATCATGTTGTTAGACAACGGTGAACCTTCAAACTATGAAGAAGCAATGGCGGGCCCGGATTCCGACAAATGGCTGGAAGCCATGAAATCCAAGATAGGATCCATGTATGAAAATGAAGTATGGACTTTGACTGACTTGCCCGTTGATCGGCGAGCCATAGAAAATAAATGGATCTTTAAGAAGAAGACAGACGCGGATGGTAATGTGACCATCTATAAAGCTCGGCTTGTCGCTAAGGGTTATCGACAAGTTCAAGGGGTTGACTACGATGAGACTTTCTCACCCGTAGTGAAGCTGAAGTCCGTCCGAATCATGTTAGCAATTGCCGCATTCTATGATTATGAGATATGGCAAATGGACGTCAAAACGGCATTCCTTAATGGTTTCCTTAAGGAAGAATTGTATATGATGCAGCCGGAAGGTTTTGTCGATCCTAAGAATGCTGACAAGGTGTGCAAGCTCCAACGCTCGATTTATGGGCTGGTGCAAGCATCTCAGAGTTGGAACATTCGTTTTGATGAGATGATCAAAGCGTTTGGGTTTATGCAGACTTATGGAGAAGCCTGCATTTACAAGAAAGTGAGTGGGAGCTCTGTAGCATTTCTCATATTGTATGTGGATGACATACTGTTGATGGGAAATGATATAGAATTCTTGGAAAGCATAAAGGCCTACTTGAACAAGTGTTTTTCAATGAAGGACCTTGGAGAAGCTGCTTATATATTAGGCATCAAGATCTATAGAGATAGATCGAGACGCCTCATTGGTCTTTCACAGAGCACGTACCTTGACAAGATATTGAAGAAGTTCAAAATGGATCAGTCAAAGAAGGGGTTCTTGCCTGTATTGCAAGGAACGAGATTGAGCACGGCTCAATGCCCGACCATGGCAGAAGATAGAGAAAAGATGAGTGTCGTCCCCTATGCCTCGGCCATAGGGTCTATCATGTATGCTATGCTGTGTACCAGACCTGATGTAAACCTTGCCGTAAGTTTGGTAGGAAGGTACCAAAGTAATCCCGACATGGAACACTGGACAGCGGTCAAGAATATCCTGAAGTACCTGAAAAGGACTAAGGAAATGTTTCTCGTTTATGGAGGTGACGAAGAGCTCATCGTAAAGGGTTACGTCGATGCTAGCTTTGACACAGATCTGGATGACTCTAAGTCACAAACCGGATATGTGTATATTTTGAATGGTGGGGCAGTAAGCTGGTGCAGTTGCAAGCAAAGCGTTGTGGCGGGATCTACATGTGAAGCGGAGTACATGGCAGCCTCGAAGGCAGCACAAGAAGCAGTCTGGGTGAAGGAGTTCATTACCGACCTATGAGTCATACCCAATGCGTCGGGCCCGATGACTCTCTTCTGTGACAACACTGGAGCTATTGCCCTTGCCAAGGAGCCCAGGTTTCACAGGAAGACCAGGCATATCAAGCGTCGCTTCAACTCCATTCGTGAAAGTGTTCAAAATGGAGACATAGAGATTTGTAAAGTACATACGGACCTGAATGTAGCAGATCCGTTGACTAAACCTCTCCCTAGAGCAAAACATGATCAACACCAGAACTGCATGGGTGTTCGATTCATCACAATGTAACTAGAATATTGACTCTAGTGCAAGTGGGAGACTGTTGGAAATATGCCCTAGAGGCAATAATAAAATGGTTATTATTATATTTCTTTGTTCATGATAATTGTCTATTGTTCATGCTATAATTGTGTTATCCGGAAATCGTAATACATGTGTGAATACATAGACCACAACACGTCCCTAGTGAGCCTCTAGTTGACTAGCTCGTTGATCAAAGGATAGTCATGGTTTCCTTACTATGGACAATAGATGTCATTGATAACGGGATCACATCTTTAGGAGAATGATGTGATGGACAAGACCCAATCCTAAGCTTAGCTCAAAGATCGTGTAGTTCGTTTGATGTAGCTTTTCTGAATGTCAAGTATCATTTCCTTAGACCATGAGATTGTGCAACTCCCGGATACCGTAGGAGTGCCTTGGGTGTGCCAAACGTCACAACGTAACTGGGTGACTATAAAGGTACATTACAGGTATCTCCGAAAGTGTCTGTTGGGTTGGCACGAATCGAGACTGGGATTTGTCACTCCGTATGACGGAGAGGTATCTCTGGGCCCCCTCGGTAATGCATCATCATAATGAGCTCAATGTGATCAAGTGGCTGATCATGGGATCATGCATTACGGTACGAGTAAAGTGACTTGCCGGTAACGAGACTGAACAAGGTATTGGGATACCGACGATCGAGTCTCGGGCAAGTAACATACCGATTGACAAAGGGAATTGTATACGGATTGATTGAATCCTCGACATCGTGGTTCATCCGATGAGATCATCGAGGAGCATGTGGGAGCCAACATGGGTATCCAGATCCCGCTGTTGGTTATTGACCGGAGAGTCATCTCGGTCATGTCTGCATGTCTCCCGAACCCGTAGGGTCTACACACTTAAGGTTCGGTGACGCTAGGGTTGTTAGGAAGACTTGTATGTGATTACCGAATGTTGTTTGGAGTCCCGGATGAGATCCCGGACGTCACGAGGAGTTCCGGAATGGTCCGGAGGTAAAGATTTATATATGGGAAGTTGTCATACGGTCGCCGGAAAGGTTCGGGGGCATATCGGTATTGTACCGGGGCCACCGGAGGGGTTCCGGGGGTCCACCGGGAGGGGCCACCTCTTCCGGAGGGCCTTATGGGCTGTATGGAGAAGGGAACCAGCCCAAGTGGGCTGGGGCGCCACACCCCCTAGGGCCCATGCGCCTAGGGTTTGGGGGAAACCCTAAAGGGGGCGTCCCCTTGCTTGGGGGGCAAGCCCCCCTCCCCTTGCCCCCCCCCCTCTAGATCTCATCTAGAGGGGGCCGGCCCCTTCCCCCTTTCCCTATAAATAGAGGGGTGAGGGGAGGGCTGCACACCACATCCAAGGCGTAGCCCCTCCCCTCCCCAACACATCTCCTCCTCCATAAGAGCTTGGCGAAGCCCTGCCGGAGTACTGCAGCTTCACCACCACCACGCCGTCGTGCTGTTGTTGGAGCCCTCTTCCTCAACCTCTCCCTCCTCCTTGCTGGATCAAGGCACGGGAGACGTCCTCGCTCCATACGTGTGTTGAACGCGAAGGTGCCGTCCGTTCGGCACTAGGTCATCGGTGATTTGAATCACGTCGAGTACGACTCCATCATCCCCATTCTCTTGAACGCTTCCGCTCGTGATCTACAAGGGTATGTAGATGCACTCCTCTCTCCCTCGTTGCTAGATGACTACATAGATTGATCTTGGTGATGCGTAGAAAATTTTAAAATTCTGCTATGATCCCCAACAGATACCTCTGCTTTGACTCAATGAGCACCTCACTGATATAATAAACTGGCCGTTGAACCGGATATTCCTTGCCAGGCTCCTTGCGCTCTACCACAATGGCTATGCTAACAGCCCGGGCATTAGCAGCCACATATAATAATAATGGCTCTTTATCGATCGGCGTTGCAAGCACGGGCGGTTCAGCTAGCTGCCTCTTCAGATCCTCGAACGCCTTATCAGCTACCTCACTCCAGACAAAGTTATCTGTTTTCTTGAGCATCTGATATAAGGGGATGGCCTTCTCTCCAAGGCGGCTGATAAACCGGCTCAAGGCTGTAATCTGGCCAGCCAGACGTTGAACACCATTAATACACGCCGGTTTAGCCAAGGATGTAATTGCTGCAATCTTTTCCGAATTAGCCTCAATGCCTCTATTTGAAACCAGGAAGCCTAAGAGCTTGCCTGCCGGGACACTGAAGACACACTTCTCCGGATTGAGCATCATCTTGTAAACCCGGAGATTGTCAAAGGTTTCTCGTAGATCATCTATCAATGTCCCCTCCTTTCTGGATTTGACCACAATATCATCCACATACGCATGAACATTGCACCCAATTTGTTTATGAAGGCAATTTTGAACACATCGCTGGTAAGTCGCATGGGCACTCTTGAGTCCAAAGGTCATGGAAACATAGCAGAAGGCTCCAAAGGGAGTTATGAAGGTTGTCTTCTCCTGGTCCTTAACCGCCATTTTGATCTGATGATAACCAGAGTAAGCATCCAGAAAACACAAACGGTCACAACCCGCCATAGCATCAATTATCTGATCAATGCGAGGGAGAGCAAAGGGGTCTGCAGGGCAAGCCTTGTTTAAATTTGTGTAGTCCACACACATGCGCCAAGTGTCGTTTTTCTTAAGAACCGGCACCGGATTGGCTAACCACTCTGGATGAAAAACTTCAACAATAAACCCAGCAGCCAACAGACGGGCTACCTCTTCACCTATAGCCTTGCGTCTCTCCTCGTTGAAACGGCAGAGGAACTGCCGGACCGGTTTGAACTTAGGATCAATGTTGAGTGTGTGCTCAGCGAGTTCCCTCGGTACACCTGGCATGTCAGAAGGTTTCCATGCGAAGATGTCCCGATTCTCATGGATGAACTCGATGAGCGCGCTTTCCTATCTGGGATCCAGGTTAGCGCTGATGCTGAACTATTTGGATGAATCGCCGGGAACAAAGTCAACCATCTTAGTGTCTGTAGCCGATTTGAACTTCAACACTGGATCATGTTCCGTAGTTGGCTTTTTTAAAGAGGTCATGTCTGCCGGATCAACTTGCTCCTTATAGAATTTCAACTCCTCCGTGGCACAAACCGACTCAGCATAAGCCAGATCGCCTTCTTCACACTCCAAAGCAATCTTTCTACTTCCATGTACTGTGATAGTCCCTTTATGACCTGGCATTTTAAGTTGTAGATAAACATAACATGGCCTTGCCATAAACTTAGCATATACCGGCCACCCAAACAAGGCATGGTACGGACTTTTGATCTTTACCACCTCAAATGTCAATGTTTCTGACCTTGAATCATAGGCATCTCCAAAAGCTACCTCCAAAGCTATCTTGCCAACAGGATATGCAGACTTACCAGGCACCACACCATGAAAGACCGTGTTTGACGGTTTAAGATCCTTATCTGTCAACCCCATACGGCGGAATGTATCATAATACAAAATATTGATACTACTTCCCCCATCCGTGAGCACTTTAGTGAACTTGTATCCCCCAACTTGAGGGGCTACCACCAGGGCCAAATGACCTAGATTATCAACCCGGGGCGGGTGATCATCTCTACTCCACAAAATAGGTTGCTCAGACCAGCGTAAATACTGAGGTACTGCCGGCTCAACGGAGTTTACTGCCCTTTTCTGAAGCTTCTGATCACGTTTTCACAAACTAGTAGTGAAGACATGATATTGCCCGCTGTTCAGCTATTTGGGATTGCTCTGATAACCCGACTGTTGTTGCTGCTGCTGACTCCCCTGATGGTTGTAACCTCCCTGGTTGCCTTGGTGCCCTTGATTGACGTGTCCGGTTTGGTTGCCTGGAAACCCTAAACCGGAACCACCACCTCCGTAACTCGGCCCGTGGAAACCTCCTCCTGAACCGCCGGGCGGGCTGTTGTCATATTGGAACATATTGGAATTCTTGAAATCCCGCATGCTATAACAGTCTTTCCAAAGATGTGACGCCGGCTTCTCCTTCAATCCATGCTTTGGACAGGGCTGATTTAACAAGCGCTCCAAATTGTTGCCTGAACCTCCACCCCTCTGGGGCTGCTTGCCCTTACGGCGCTGGCCATTCTCCTGCGCGTTGGTATTTGCAACAAAGTACAAGCTATTGTCGGCCTTGCGCTTACCACCGCTTCCATGGCCTACCGGATTATGTTGCTGACCTTTGGCATTGCCGTTCTTCTTACCTTTCTCCGGTTTATCCTCCTCTGAATCCGGATCCTTGGTATTATCTGAATCGGCGTATTTAACCAAAGCGGCCATGAGTGTTGACATGTCATTGCAGTGACATTTGAGCCTTCCCAACTTCTGTTTTAACAGTTTGAAACGACAATTGCCCTCTAATGTTAACACTGCAGTGTCTGCATTGATACGGTCTGATGAATGCAAAATTGCTGAGACTCGTTTGACCCAATCGGTCGTGGACTCCCCTTCCTCTTGGACACAAGCGGCCAGATCCACGATTGACATCGGTTGCTTACACGTATCCTTGAAGTTGTGGATAAACCGGTGCTTCAATTCGGCCCATGATCCAACAGAGTTGGTCGGCAAACTCTTCAACCAAGTGCGAGTTGTTCCTTCCAACATCATGGTGAAATATTTAGCACACACTGCCTCATCCACATCTAACATCTCCATTGCCATCTCATAGCTCTCCACCCATGCCTCTGGTTGCAAATCGGCGGTGTAATTTGGTACCTTACAAGGTCCCTTGAAATCCTTGGGCAGTCTCACATTACGCAAAGCGGGAGTTAAACACAGCACCCCTAAGGAACTGAACATCACCCCTGGCTCCTCGGAGGCCGTGGGGTGAACCGGAGTATGCTGTCTTGCTCCGTGCCAAGCTGCCAACTCGGCCTCCCGACGTGCGCGGCCATGGTCCACAACATCTTGCGCATTAGCGCCCCCCCCCCCCCGGCCGAGTTGTTCCCTCGTGGTGAATTTCGGTGACGTGCACTACTGGACACGGCCGTTTCGTCCTCCACGTGTCTGCTATAACTCTGGCTTGGACGGGGAGTGGAATGAATCCTTTCACGACTGTGTGAATACGCCTGCTATTGATTTAGTGTTGTTTGAAGGAGATCCCTGGCCCGACGTGCTTCCACTGCAACTGGTGACTCGCCGTCGGTTGGGAGGGCCGCCAGGCGTGAAGCGGTTGCCACAATGTTGTCCAACGGGTTGGAATAATGCCCGGGCGGCGTCGATACATACTGTGGCACAACGTTGTTCTGGCGAGGCGGGTCCGTCGTGCGTGGCTAAACCGGCGCTCCTGTTCCAAGCGCCCCCGCTCATGACTTCCTCTGAAGCATTCTGATCCAGTCTAATCTGGTATGCCTGTGCTTCCAATTCAGCCCGCTCTGTAGCCATCCTAGCATTCTCTGTTGCCAGGTCCGCTTTAGCCTGGGCTATCTGATCTTTCACCTTTGCAATCTCCGCATTGTGCTGATCCCTGGCTGCTGCATCTACCTCCACGGACATCAACGTTGCCAAAGCGTCGAACAAATCAGACAAGACTTGGGCCGGAGGCGGCGCCGAGCTTCCTGCACCTGCTGGTGTGGCCGTCATTGAACCGGAGAGCATTGCTGTGGCGGTAGATGAATGAGGCGCCGATTGTGTGCCGGTCATGAAGATGGCGGCCCGGTTTGGTAGACCGGGAGAATCCGGAATACTGTTTCCCTCGGATCCTCCCTCAATCCGGCCATCCTACAACTGGTAAAGTGATTCGGTCTCTCCAGAAGACTTGTCATCAGAACAGACCACGGTTTCTCCATCGGGCACTGGTCCGTCCTCGTACGTCGATCCATGGATGACACCTACGAAAACATGCCTTGCCTCAGGCTGAACCGGCGAAGAAATTGCACGCTGAGCCATTTCGACGATGTCGGAGTAGATGTCCGGCTCGGGGGCTGGTTCGCCGATCTTGCCGATGAAGACGTGAATCTCGCCAAAGGGGACCCGGTACCCGTATTTGATTGAATCGGCCTCGGGACCCCATCATGCGTTGTCAATGTAGAGCTTGCCGCGGCGACTCTTCGTCATCTGGCCCACAGCGTATCCCCTAAGTCCATCGAAGCTGCCCTTCAAGAACTCAAAACCATCGTGCGATAGGCCCACGGTGGGCGCCAACTGTCGTGGGTTTGTCACGGCAGATGTCCTTGTGAAAGGACTTAGTCGTGGAGCCATCGCTATGGGTTAGCTTTAAGGGCTTAAACCAGACAAGGGACACGGGGAATTTTATACTAGTTCGGCCCCTTCGAGGAAGGTAAAAGACTACGTCTAGTTGTGATTGGTATTGCTAGGGTTTCGAAGGCCAGGGAACGAATCCGCTTTGTCTGGCTCTCGAGTTGTTGTTGTCTGTCTCTAAACCGCGGTCGGGTCGTCCCTTTATATACATAGATTGACACCCGCCGGGCTACAGAGTCCCGAAGCCGGATCATAAACGTGTCCGGTTCGGTCTCTACTCTCCCTATCTTACTATAAAAGTTATATGACTAGGTCGGTTTACATTTACAGGCTGTAACCCGCCTTTGGGCCTTGGGCCTTCCTTAAAGCGCCATTATCCTTACATCTTCATGGGCTTCTAATCTTCAAAGAGTCAACCCGGCTACATAAGGCTGGTTTACCTCCAGTAGTAATATCCCCAACAAAAGGGTAATGATCTTTTTTAGTAGCTTTATTTAGTTTGCGGAAATCAATTACCATCCTATAACCTATAATAATTCTTTGTGGGATCAATTCATCTTTGTCATTAGGAACAACAGTGATACCTCCCTTCTTAGGGACACAATGGACAGGGCTTACCCACTGACTATCAGCAACGATGGGATAAATTATACCTGCCTCAAGGAGCTTCAAAATTTCCTTTCTTACCACTTATTTCATCTTAGGACTTAGCCATCGTTGGTGATCAATAACTGGTTTGGCGTCTTTCTCCAAATTTATTTTGTGTTGACGTAGAGGGGGACTAATGCCCTTAAGATCATCAAGAGTATATCCAATAGCAGCACGGTGCTTCTTCGGAGTTTTCAATAATCTCTCTTCTTCGTGCTCTGAAAGGTTAGCACTAATAGTAATAGGATATATCTTCTTTTCATCAAGATAAGCATATTTAATAGTATCAGGCAATGGTTTAAGCTCAAACACGGGATCACCCTTGGGTGGAGGAGGATCCCCTAGGATTTCAACAGGCAAGTTGTGTTTCAGAATAGGTCCCTATTTAAAGAATACTTCATCTATTTCCCTTCTTTCATTCATATACATATCATTTTCATGGTCTAGCAAATATTGTTCTAAAGGATCATTAGGAGGCACGGCAATAGAAGCAAGACCAATAATTTCTTCTTTACTAGGCAATTCCTCATCACGGGTGTCGGTGTCAAAACCGGCGGATCTCGGGTAGGGGTCCCGAACTATGCGTCTAGGCCGGATGGTAACAGGAGGCAAGGGACACGATGTTTTACCCAGGTTCGGGCCCTCTTGATGGAGGTAAAACCCTATGTCCTGCTTGATTAATATTGATGATATGAGTAGTACAAGAGTAGATCTACCACGAGATCAGAGAGGCTAAACCCTAGAAGCTAGCCTATGGTATGATTGTTGTTCGTTCTATGGACTAAAACCCTCCGGTTTATATAGACACCGGAGAGGGCTAGGGTTACACAGAGTCGGTTACAATGGTTGGAGATCTACATATCCGTATCGCCAAGCTTGCCTTCCACGCCAAGGAAAGTCCCTTCCGGACATGGGACGAAGTCTCAATCTTGTATCTTCATAGTCTAGGAGTCCGGCCGAAGGTATAGTCCGGCTATCCGGACACCCCCTAATCCAGGACTCCCTCAACGGGGTTGTTTACTAAATTTAGCAAAACTAAACTCATGAGACATATCCCCTAAACCAACAGAAACAATATCCTTATTGCAGTCTATCTTAGCATTAACAATATTCAAGAAGGGTCTACCAAATATAATGGGACAAAAGTCATCTTGTGGGGAACCAAGAACAAGAAAATTAGCAAGATATTTAACTTTCCCACACAAAACTTCAACATCTCTAACAATCCCAACTGGTGAAATAGTATCTCTATTGGCAAGCTTAATTGTAACATCAATCTCTTCTATCTTAGCAGGTGCAATATCATGCATAATTTCTTGGTATAAGGAATGAGGTATTGCACTTGCACTAGCACCCATATCACATAAGCCATGATAACAATGATCTCCTATTTTAACGGAAATAACAGGCACGCCTACAACAGGTCTATGTTTATTTTTAGCATCAGGTTTGGCAATTCTAGCAGCCTCATTGCAGAAGTAAATAACATGCCCATCAATATTATCGGCCAAGAGATCTTTAACCATAGCAATTTTAGGTTCAACTTTAATTTTCTCAGGGGGTTTAGGTGTCTTAATATTACTATTGTTAACCACAGTTGAAACTTTAGCATGATCCTTTATTCTAACAGGGAAAGGTGGCTTCCCAATATAAGCAGCAGGAACAACAGGATCATCATAAGTGATAGTCTTTTCTTCAACTTTAATAAGTGCAACTACTTTTACTTCAATGGGAGGATTATATTTAAACCACTTCTCCTTAGGGAGATCAACATGAGTAGCAAAGGATTCACAGAAAGAAGCTACTATCTCAGAGTCAAGTCCATATTTAGTGCTAAATTCACGGAAAGCATCGGTATCCATAAAAGATTTAACACGATCAAACTTAGGTGTTATACCTGACTCCTTACCTTCGTCGAGGTCCCAATCTTCAGAGTTGTGTTTAATTCTTTCTAATAAATCCCATTTGAATTCAATAGTCTTCATCATAAAAGATCCAGTACAAGAAGTATCGAGCATGGAGCGATTACTGAGCGAAAGCTGAGCATAAATTTTTTGAATAATCATTTCTTTTGAGAGCTCATGATTGGGGCATGAATATAACATTGACTTAAGTCTCCCCCAAGCTTGAGCGATGCTTTCTCCTTCGCGAGGCCAAAAATTATATATATATATATATATATATATATAATTACGATCACGATGAACAAGATGCATAGGATAAAACTTCTGATGAAATTCCAATTTCAATCGCTTGTAGTCCCATGATCCCATATCATCACATAGCCTATACCATATCAACGCCTCTTCCTTCAAAGATAAAGGGAATACCTTCTTCTTGATAACATCCTCGGACATACCTGCAAGCTTAAATAATCCACAAACTTCATCCACATAGATTAGGTGTAAATCGGGATGTAGTGTTCCATCTCCTGCAAAAGGATTAGCTAGAAGTTTATCTATCATACCCGAAGGAATTTCAAAGTAAACATTTTCAGTAGTTTCATTAGCTTGAGGAGCAACTCTTTGCTCTACTGGTCGAGGTGAAGATACTCCGAACAAGCCCCTCAAAGGATTATGTTCCATAGTAACAAGTGACAGTAAATTTCAGCACACTATATAAATTTTTCCTTACCAAATTCCACCTGCCAAAGGCGCTTCACTCCCCGGCAACGGCGCCAGAAAAGAGTCTTGATGACCCACAAGTGTAGGGGATCTATCGTAGCCTTTTCGATAAGTAAGAGTGTCGAACTCAACGAGGAGCAGAAGGAAATGATAAGCAGTTTTCAGTAAGGTATTCTCTACAAGCACTGAAATTATCGGTAACAAATACTTTTTTGATAAGGTAATTTGTAACGAATAGCAAGTAATAAAAGTAAATAAGTTGCAGCAAGATGGCTCAATCCTTTTTGTAGCAAAGGACAAGCCTGGACAAACTCTTATATGAAGGAAAGCGCTCCCGAGGACACATGGGAATTATCGTCAAGCTAGTTTTCATCACGTTCATATGATTCGCGTTCGGTACTTTGATAATTTGATATGTGGGTGGATCGGTGCTTGGGGTGCTGTCCTTACTTGGACAAACATCCCACTTATGATTAACCCCTATTGCAAGCATCCGCAACTACAACAGAAGTATTAAGGTAAACCTAACCATAGCATGAAACATATGGATCCAAATCAACCCCTTACGAAGAAACGCATAATTAGGGTTTAAACTTCTGTCACTCTAGCAACCCATCATCTACTTATTACTTCCCAATGCCTCCCTCTAGGCCCAAACAATGGTGAAGTGTCATGTAATCGACGTTCACATGACACCACTAGAGGGATGACAACATACATCTCATCAAAATATCGAACGAATACCAAATTCACATGACTACTTATAGCAAGACTTCTCCCATGTCCTCAGGAACAAACGTAACTACTCCCAAAGCATATTCATGTTCATAATCAGAGGGGTATTAATATGCATAATGGATCTGAACATATGATCTTCCACCAAGTTGTAACACCCCGAGAATCATGCTACAGTAACTCCACACTAATGATGCCAAGTCATCATCATTATGCCCTAAGAAAAACAATTAAGAAATATTTCAACCCCAATTTCATTTGTTTATATAAATTCAAAATATTGATTGTCCAAACAGCAGAACATAAGTGTCCAGAATATTGAAAAAAATCCCAAAGCTATTATAAAAATAAAACCAACATTAGTGATTTCCCAAGATTTACCCTAGCAACCAAAATAGTGGAACCGCAGTAATTTAAATGACCTTTTCAATTTCTAATAATATTTAAACTCTACCAGATGCTCTGGAACTTTTTGAGCAACACTACACTATTGTGCATGTTTTATGTGGCAAGTACTATATTAAAAAAAACTTTTTAGTATCCCAAAATAATACAAAATAGTAGCATAAATAAGAAAAACCGTAGAGGAAAAGTAAATGACCTAATCTACAGTACACTAGGCCCATGTGGGCTGGGAAAGGCCCAGCCCACCTCCCCCCCCCCCCCCCCCCCCCCCACTCATCCCCTTCCCTGTGCAGACACAGGGCGTGGCGGTGGCGGCCATCCACCGGCTCCCTTGCCGGCAGGGTGCACGCGCCGTCCATCCGCTACCTCCCCGCCGTCTATAAGACCATCCCGACGCCCTGGACGAACCCTAGTCGTCCACCCCCTTTCCCCCGCGCCGTTTTCTTCCTCTCTCGCACACGCCCGAGCTCCGCCCGCCATGTCCATCGTCGTCCTCGTGCCCATCGTCCACCTCATCAGCTGAGGCCTCTGCAGTAGCTGCTTGTGCCCCGTCTACATCAACTTCGAGGAGCAGCTCGAGCAGGAGATCACCTCAATGCAGGAATCGACGTCGTCTTCTACCTTCGGCCACCATCACGCCATCGACGATTGTCGTCGTTCTGCTGCTACTAAGCTTTCATCGGGCCATCGTGTGCCTCTGCGGTGAGCTTCCACTCGTTCCCCCCTCCCCTGAACTCGTCCTCCGTCTCCTGCTATCGCTACCATCGCCACCGTAGTTCGTCACCACCGTTGCACTTGCTGTCGTCGCCTCCTCCTGGCCGGCAAAGCACGTGGGCGTGCTCAGGGCCTCGCGGCGATGCCGTTCATGCCCTCAAACCTCTGCGACGTGCCCTACAGCCACGACCCCGAGCTCGGTCACCGCCACACTCCGCTCGGGCGCCCGCAAGCTGCAGCCACCCCTAGTCGCTCGGCCGCGCTCCCCTCGCCGGACCACGCGACCTGCGTGCGTGCCGCGAACCGCCCGCCCGCGCGTGGTCATCCCTCCCGCGCTGCCCGCTGCCCGCAGCTCGCTCGCCGGCCATGTCCCGCGGCCGTCACACGCTGCTCGCATCGCCTGCCCACGCCGGCCACCGCTCGTCGGGCCTCTTCCTCGCTCGGTGGTCGCGTCCGCCTCCCCTTGGTGTCCGCTGTCGTTACCTCCCTCCCCACACCGGACAGAGCCTCGCCTCTGTCGCCTCTGCCCGCGGCCCGAGCGCTCCCTTCACCCACGCCCGCGCCTCGCGCTTGGCCTCGCGTCCGCCTTTGGCCGCCGCCGCTGCGCTCTCCGACGCGCCCCGCCGGCCGTGCTCGCCTCCGCTGCCCGCCAGCCACGCCGGCCACTGCCGTAGCTGCTTCTGCCTCCAACGCCGGCATGCGCGCCCGCGGATCCCCGCCGCCTGCCCGCGCGCGGCCTCACCACCGCCAACCTCGCTCGCGGCACCCGCCCTGTACCTCACGCGCCGCCGTGCCTTGCCTCTCCTGGCCTCGCCGCCAGCGGCTTGCTGGCTGTGGCCATGGTCGGCCAGTGCTTAAGCACGACTGGTGCGTGTGGCCAAAAGGCCATTGTCACATGGCCCCCTTTTTAATTTAGACACTAATTAGATTAGTGCTAACCCCCATTACTAACAGACACTGACTGGTGGCCCCACCCCACTTAATTAGCTAATTAGAAAAATATGTTAGTCATGTTACAATGTCAGGTGGGCCCCATGAACAGTAGCAGTTGACCAGTCTACCTTTGACTGGGTCAACTGGGCCCCGCAGGGACCCATTGTCAGCCATTGATGGCTAGGCTGGGTACACTTCGCTGGGTACCCGTAGCAAGTAATGTTTTGGGATAATTTGATTTTAATAATTAAAGTAATTCCAGAAAATTTAGAAAGTCATTAAACCTTTGTATATTCATATAAATTGAACCGTAACTCCAATGAAAATAATTTATATATGAAAGTTGCTCAGAATGACGAGACAAATTCGGATTCGCAGCCCGTTTGTCCGCCACGCATCCCTAGCATAGCAAACACGCAACTTCCCCCCTCCGGTTCATCTGTCCGAAAACGCGAAACACCGGGAATATTTTCCCGGATGTTTTCCTCCTTCACCGGTACCACCTCATACCGTATTAGGGCACACCTGACTTCACGCTTTGTCATGTCATGCATCGTCATGCATTTGTTTGCATTATATTTATTGTTTCTTCCCCCTCTTCTCTCGCTAGACACCAAGACCGACGCCGCTGCTACCCAATACGACTACGGTGTTGACGACCCCTCTCTCTTGCCAGAGCAACCAGGCAAGCTCCCCCTTGATCACCAGATATCGCCTACTCTTCTCTATAATGCTTGCATTAGAGTAGTGTGGCATGTTACTGCTTCCGTTAATCCTATCCTGATGCATAGCTTGTCCTTGCTACTACTGTTGTTACCTTTACCTGCAATCCTAATGCTTAGTATAGGATGCTAGTTTATCATCAGTGGCCCTACATTCTTGTCCGTCTGCCTTGCTATACTATCGGGTCGTGATCACTCGGGAGGTGATCACGGGTATATACTTATACATATATACATGCTATACAGGTGGTGATTAAAGTCGGGTCGGCTCGTAGGAGTACCCGCGAGTGATTCCGATGTTGGGGGCTGAAGGGGCAGGTGGCTCCATCCCGGTAGAGGTGGGCCTGAGTTCCCGAAGGCCCTCGACTGTTACTTTATGGCGGAGCGACAGGGCAGGTTGAGACCACCTAGGAGAGAGGTGGGCCTGGCCCTGGTCGGCGTCCGTGGTTATATCAAAATAACACGCTTAACGAGATCTTGGTATTTGATCCGAGTCTGGCTACTGGCATATACGCACTAACCATCTACGCGGGGACAGTTATGGGCACTCGACGTCATGGTATCAGCCGAAGCCTTCGTGACGTCAGCGACTGAGCGGCGCGCGCCGGGTTGGACCGCGTAATGCAACTTCCTTTGTAATGGAGGTTGCTAGGTCTGCTCTCCGGCCGCGTACGCAACGTGCAGGTGTGTAATGGGTGATGGGCCCAGACCCCTATGCCATAGGATTTAGACCGGCGTGCTGACCTCTCTGTTGTGCCTAGGTAGGGCTGCGACGTGTTGATCTTCCGAGGCCGGGCATGACCCAGGAAAGTGTGTCCGGCCAAATGGGATCGAGCGTGTTGGGTTATGTGGTGCACCCCTGCAGGGAAGTTAATCTATTCGAATAGTCGTGATCTTCGGTAACAGGACGACTTGGAGTTGTACCTTGACCTTATGACAACTAGAACCGGATACTTAATAAAATACACCCTTTCAAGTGCCAGATACAACTCGGTGATCGCTCTCTAACAGGGCGACGAGGAGAGGATCACCGGGTAGGATTATGCTACACGATGCTACTTGGTGAACTTACCATCTACTCTCTTCTACATGCTGCAAGATGGAGATGGCCAGAAGCGTAGTCTTCGACAAGACTAGCTATCCCCCCTTATTCTGGCATTCTGCAGTTCAGTCCACATATGATACCCCCTTTTCCATTTGATACCAATGCATACATATGTATTGTAGTTACTTGCTTGCGAGTACTTTGGATGAGTACTCATGGTTGCTTTGCTCCCCCTTTTCCCCCTTTCTATACCCGGTTGCTGCGACCAGATGATGGAGTCCAGGAGCCAGAGGATCCCGCGGTTGATTCTATGTGGAGTTCGGCTTCGAGGAGTAGTTAGGAGGTCCCAGGCAGGAGGCCTTGCCTTTTTTATCGTTGCTACTTTTGTGCTAGCCTTCTTAAGGCAATTTTGTTTAACTTATGTCTGTACTCAGATATTGTTGCTTCCGCTGACTCGTCTATGATCGAGCTCTCGTATTCGAGCCCTCGAGGCCCCTGGCTTGTAATATGATGCTTGTATGACTTATTTTATTTGTAGAGTTGTGTTGTGATATCTTCTAGTGAGTCCCTGGTCTTGATCGTACACGTTTGCGTGTATGATTAGTGTACGGTCAAATCGGGGGCGTCACAAGTTGGTATTAGAGCCGACTGCCTGTAGGAATACCCCTTCCACACTCCTTGGCCGAAGTCGAGTCTAGACATTACAAAACTTTTTACTAACATGGCTGTGTGCCTTACGGGACCACGTCACCATTTGGGTGGTATTAGGATCTTTTACTCCTCGATCCTTACTCTAGGACTCTGAACTCTCTTCTACTCAGGTTAAATGATTTTTATAAAATCTAACTTTAGGTTCTCGAAAATACTTCTTCCCGAGAGCCCCTTCCACTACTAGAAATCCCCATATTTCCGACGGTGAAATTTAATAGCCGACGGGCCATCGGTTATTTCAGTAAGAGCCAACGGTAGTTTCAGTCGCCGACGGTTATTGCCAACTCACAAGTATTACTACTAATAGCCGATGGTATACTAGATTGCTCGACAGTGAAAATCCCACGATCGGGTATCCAAATTAATGCCTGACGGATAACGGTAATGCCCGACGGCTTTTGTTACACCCTTGGGGATTACATGTAATGCCCGACGGTGACATTTAATAGCCGAAGGTGAAAACAAAACTCTCACCTATGAGTGGAAATGGCCGACAATACTTATGTGACTCTCAGTTATTTGAGAAAATACCCGACGGGGATAGCAATAACCGACGGCTAACCTTTACTCTTGGTGATATGTTTGAACAGATGATGTCGTTAAACATGTGGAATGACCGATGTTATATTCCAGATAATTCCCGTATAAGAAAATTTCCAAGAATTAGGGCATCACACCAAAACATATTTAGAATCGGTAGCGTCACACCCAGCGCCCATGCTCCACTCGCCGCTACCGGTAGGCGTCACCGGGCAAAGGTCACGTGGCGGTGGTAGCATGGCCATTTCCTTATCCTACTTGAGGTTGGGCGGCGCGGGGCGACCACTTCAGTGGGTGCCCCGGCGCGATGCTCGTGCTTGCGTGGTGAGGTGGCGCTTGGGGCGACGCAAGGACCTGAGTCACGGGCATGCGGGGCTGGCCCGGCCGGCGCGAACCCGCCGCATGTGGGTCACATTGCGGTGCTAGGCGGTCATGCAGCTTGGGCGGGGCTATGTAGGAGGCACAGATGCGTAGTGGGCAGCACTAGGAGGCTCGTCGTGGGTATGAGGATGCCAGGGCGATGGTCCCGAACGGGTGGTCGGTACTGGTAGCTGGTACTGGTTCCATGCATGGGGTGCAGATCCGATGCAACACACGTGGTTCTGGTCCTGGCTGGCACGGTGTTTCTGTGTGGCTTGTGGTGCTACGACGGAGTGTGATGTGGTGGTGCAGGCACACAAGGGGCTCAGTGGCATGGATCTACCGCTATAGGGTCATGCGATGCGCAGTGAGGGACTACTGCTCGAGCGAAGCAAGCCATGGAGCGGTCTAGTTCAATGGGGGATTTGGGTCCAAGCGCCCAGATCTGGCGGTTGTGATGGGGGACGTTGCGTACACAATGTCGGCCGGTGCCATGCGCTTAAGTAGGTTGTCACTCGGATGTGCTCCGGCGTGCTTCCTAAAAGCTGGGGCGGCGGCCATAGAGTGTCGATGTGGTGGCGCGGTGGACCATGTAGTAGCCTCACGTGTGGAGACCTATGGCTACAGGTGCAGCAGTTCTGGTCTCCATAGAGTACGGTGGACGCATCTGACGCATGGTTGCGGCTCGGAACCATGTTGGTTCTTGGCCTCGGGCGGCGCTCTTTTGTTCCTTGACGTCATGGCGCTCGACATGTCATAGCGGCTCGTGCTGCGTCCGGTGGCTCTGCGTTTGGACGACCGTTGGTGGATCTCGAGCCACGCGATGGAGGTTGGCCGCCGGTGGTCTCGGCGAGGTGCCGATGGCTGCTGCGGATCTTGGGGCTTCTTCATCGGTGGCAACTTCGATGGTGGTGGTGGTTGGTGGGCTTACCAGAACCTGTGCAGGATGATGTGAGGTTGAGGTGGTGTGGGAGCTTGGGTGAAGACCCTGTCTCGGCTTTGTGTTGTGCCCAGTGATGGCAATGGCTATGACCATCATTGACCTTCTTGTAGGCATAACTGTTTTGATGTCACACCCCTCCCACGCGGATCGGGCCATCACGACCTCTCTGGGCGAAACGATTGATCTTGTGTGACTGTGGCCACACCTTGGTGTCGTATTCATCCCAGGCGCTTCGTCTTAGGAGTTCGGCATCGGCAAGTAGGACCGGTGGATGACGAGGTTGTGGCGTCCAAGCTTCTGTGACAACGATGATGACGGGAGCGATGTGAACGACACAATAATGTTTTCAGTAGTCGGCTCTTTTCCGACGTGTCTGCGGGATTGCTTCGATTTGTTTATTGATGTGAAGTCAAAGTTGCGGTAGCGGGTCCATGTGGCATGCCTGGTTTGTCCTTCGTAGTTCTCCATCAAGTTTGGAGTACATTTTATGAGAAACCTAAAGATAATTACTTTCGATTTTTTTCCCACTGAATACATGTTGACAGTATTTTTTATATAAATTCTTTTATCAGGTACTCCCGATATTATTTCCCTCTTGCCACTTACTACCAAATTTTACGGCCCATCTTCTATCGGCCACGTACCCACGTCCTCCCATCCCTCACCCCTTTTCCCTTTGAAACCTCCCACGCTGCATCTTCTCTTCTCGCTTCCCCGCCGCCATGCACCAACCCCGCCGTCACCCATCGACCCGGCTGCGGCGCTGTGCACTTCAACCCTTGTTGCCCTCCCTAGTCTAGCAACATCACCTGCTCCCTTCAACTCCCGTCTCAGTCTTCGTGGCCCTCAGATCTAGCAGCCCTTGGCCACGACGTTGTCAGATCTGGTCAGCTTGGCCTCGTTGCCCCAACCAATAGGTGCTCGACGCCGCTCCTCAGGACCGCGACGGTCTTCTTCATCAGCTCTATATTCCTCCACCTCCTACGCCATGTATCGGCCTTCTGCCCTTTCTTGAAGCTCCTCCTCATCCAAGTGGCCACCTAATGTTGCCGGGTGGGCCACGCTCACTCGCGCCTTTGCCTGCCAGTACTAGGTTTGGTCGCCACTTCCTTTGCGCAATTCGTCGAGTAGGTCATCTGTGTGGCGTATGTGTGCCGTTTTAGTGAATGGCTTGTTTTCTGGTGGTTGGGGTTGCAGGATTTCTCTCGTGTCTTTCAAGTTGAATACCGGGGAGATGGAGGAGATGGTGCCATGGCGGGCTACTATGGTGGTGAGGTTCACGTTCTACAGTGAGGCCATCATTGTTTGCATTTCTGTTTAGGTATATTTTTTGTTTGTATGATTGCTGAAAAACAAAGGCAAGTCTATTAGTTTGGAAAATAAAGTCAAGCCTATGTGTTGAAAAATAGTTCGATTAACTAGTAAGTAGCCATTTGGCGCCAGTGAGGTGAGATAGCTAGCTTGTGTTGATGCATGTATGTTGGATCAAGGGTAGCTAGTTGCAGCAGTTCGAACTAGTACTAGTACATAAGAGAAGAGACACTATGTCAGCATGTGCAATCATGATTGGGGTGTATACTTCATACTATTGTACTCCCTCCGTTCCTAAATATAAGTATTTTTAAAGATTTCAACAAGTGACTACATACGAAGCAAAATGAATGAATGAATGTATACTCTAAAATATGTCTACATACATCCTTAAGTTGTAATCCATTTGAAATGTATAAAAAAAACTTATATTTAGGAACGGAGGGAGTATAACTTAACTAGTAGTCCCTGCCCAGACAACTAATTTACATCGAAGAGGTCCTCCATTCATGTAGTGCGTACACTCCTTGTTCTTTTTCCTTCAGTTTTGGTTTGTAGATGTACTTGTAAGTTTTTTCATCTCGCTTTTGCTTTTCATTTCAGTATTTTGTATTTCTGTAACATTTAGCTCATGTTCCTAAAGCTGATGCATCCATTGACAAGTTAACATCATGTCCTATGTGTTCTTTCTCAATGACGTAGAGCAGGGTAGAGCAGGGGTTCTTACTTGTTGTTCTTATACGCACTATGTTATCATGCAGGTGGCAGTTGGGCCTATCTGAAGAGCAATAATGTAATGCTTTTGAGCCTAGGCACATGAAGTCCTATTTGAAAGGGGGCGAGATGATGTTTGTCAACACGAAACTGAAAAGGTTGGCCCATCATCTCTTAGCCACACGTCCCATCTAGTTATGCGCCAATTTAGTTCTAGACAACATGTGCATGGACAAACATATATATGAAAATACATGTATCTTCATCACTAGCATTGAGTTCTAAACTTCTGATAAGAACACTACCCTGTCAATCGACTTCCTTGTTTTGAGACCTTCCTTTTTTATTTGAGATCGTTGTGTCTGAGACGTACTGACCACTTGGCTAGCGTACAATGGCTTTGAAGATCATGCTACAGATAACTTGCTCCAGGACCTACTCTTTTTTATTTTAGCTGATTTCTTAGCTTACCACATTGCCTAGGTGGTACTACTGTACTATATATATAATGTATGCACCTGCTTGTGCCCTATTTTCCTAGATGTGGCTCATAACTGAGATATCTATCTATGGACTAGCTGTTTTCTTCACATTAAATCCATCTTAATCAAGGTGCCAGGGGTAAAATTTTGTTGAACTCATATAGGATTTTTTACCTGTATCACATCGCCATCTTGGTCTAACAATAGCACATGTGGATTCTGGAGATATGATTAATACATGTAATTAGAAAATTGCCATGTCTTGGAATTATATGAATGTTACAAGTAGCATGATGTGCTCTGAACCGTTGCAAACTTACTATGAAATTGAAATCAGTGTGGTTTATTGGTAGAATATTTCTTTAGTGTACATGGCAACCTGTAGTCCTCAATCTTTATTATTTTGAGTATGTGTTCCTGCTTATTCATGTTACCCTGAAAATTGCATGTGAAGGATCAAAAGGTAAATATGTAGTCATACTGCTATATAGCAGCTAACTAGTCAGTTAGAAGATCTAAGTTTTGTCACTGTATGCTCAATTAAATTTCAACTACATTACATCATTTTCATCTCCCTTACAACGAGTCTAATCATTTCTTAGGAATGTGAAACAGCACTGGAAGAGTCGTGATCTATGGCAAGGGTGATGATGTCTATGGCGATGATTGTCATGATCTATATGGCGATGAGCGTTATGATCCATATGGTGATGAAGGGTGATGAGTCTAATGATCTTTCTTCAGGACATGCAACAAAGTGAACTTCTGAAGTTTTGGTCAATTTTAGTTTAGGCATAATGCTTCGAGCATTATATATTAGTTACTATTCTGTTTTGCATTTCAAACTTCCTAGATAGATCATGATGACAAATGTAATATGGATGCGCGTCATTAGGGTTATGATATTTTGAAAGTTGCGCTAAATATAATATATGTTACTTGGTCATGTGTCGTTGTGCAATTATGAGATACTCCCTTCGTCCCAAAATGTAAGATGTTTTTTGACACTATCATAGTGTAAAAAACATCTTACATTTTGGGATGGGGTAGTATATTTGAAGTGGAAAGCACCTTGAGGGGTGACTAATGGCCTGCGATACAACAAACATCTCAAGTACAGAGACTTCACTCTCGGTGAATCTCTATATTGATGGTCTTTGTTGGGCTCTCAACCATAGGAATCCCCGAAGGGGTGTATACATAGTCGGCTATCATAATAGCTTTCGGTTTCATTATCCTCTCGGTTATAACAATCCCTGAAGGATTCCGTTCTCCTCTTGGTTATAACAAACCCCGAAGGGTCAAATATACCGCCATCTATTGCGAAAGCCAATGGGAAGTAATAACAGTCAGAAAAATAAATACCCGACGGGGAACTGTCAGCTATAAGTGTCGTCAAGTTTATGTGAAGCGGCTGGCGACCAAAACGTGCCCGACGGCTCACCGTCAGCTAATTACCCTAGGAGAAGGTATTATCCAACAGTACCGTCGGCTATGAGTGTAATGGCCGACCAAGCATAGCCGACGGGAGATTGCCGACAGTGTACCGTCAGTTATATGGAAATCCGACGGTGAATTGAAATATCCGACGGTAATTTGACCCTCGGTTATAATGAAAAATCTAGTAGTGTTCACTCCAGATGATCGCCTGCTGCACCTGAAAATTTTGAAGATACTCTCTGATGTTTCCACGATACCCTGACGGGTTGAACTTATGCCTTCCTTATTATGTGTGAACTCGAAAGTTTTCACGAGTCATACTCTTCTGGTATTTTGCTGAATAAAATTTCTACACTACAACTTCATCAAAAGCGAGAAGTAAAATGAAAGGTTATGCATGGAAGAAGTGGGAGTCAACCTTGAGCCTTTGCGTTCATGCCCATGGACCCGATGTGAAACTTATCGTCGAAGCTTCTTGTAAATGATATTAATCCCCTTGTTATAAGTTCGTCATGTATCTATGTTTGATCCTTTGCAATCATGGTTCCGACCATGATTGTTCTCATTTGATTCTATTTCTCGGACAAGTTAAAGTACTTTCCTTCTGCAGATCAGTACGCCTTCCTAGCCTTTATTTTGATCTACCTTCGAGTATTACCCCCTGGTATCTCGAGGATATCAACCCATTGCACTTCATCTTATGAATTTCTGATGAAGTAGTACATTTCCCCGTCATAATCACTCCACGGGTTCTGGTTTGTCATCAATCGAGAATGTCGATAAGTGAATCAATTCCGCACCCTAATTCAATAACTCTAAGTAATCTTCATTGCTTATGAGTTTATTAATCCTTCAAGTCATTCCTAGCCTGATCGGCTATATCATTATCGTGCAACTTTTTAACTGCGCTACCTGGTCCTTCTTCCCGGAGCACAACTTTTCAACGATGAGCTAAGCTTACGTCGACTTTCCTCGTCTTATCATTTCACCTTGTACAACAAGCTTGATTCCGAGTTTGTGACGTACCCGTGGTTCCAATAACTTTCGCTTCATCATTCCTTTGACTTGATGTCATCGCTGATTGATTACACCTTCATGAAATCTCTCGACAATTGTGTCATGATCATCATCAACATTTTGAGCTCGTCCAGGATATCAATCGAATTCATGATGGGAAATACCATCCTTGCCCCTCGATGGTTTGTGTAATCATCGACAACATTCTTGCCTCCCCCCAACACAAACTTGTTCATGTTTTGTGTTGTACCTTGATTTCCTTACTATCTAGCTTAGGTTATGTTCTACCTTGTAGTATTACTGTCTGCTATATCAAGAATGTTGTGAGGATTGCTCCACCTCTTAAGAATTCTTGTTATAGTGATGCTTCTCACCATCACCATTCTTTCTTGGTGCTCGTGTTGATTCCAACAGGGGTACCAACAAGTGAACGGTGCTGTTTGAATTCTGCCTTTCTAGCAACCCTATTGCTTTGAGGTAAATGGTCGATATTTCATTCTTAGACCATTGGTTATCGAACCACCATACTAACATTGATCATGCTACTTAAGCCCATATTTCGGGTGCACCTTTCAACCAATGTTTAACCGAGTATGTTTTCCTCGAGCATACATCATTATATCATTTGATCTGACTAATGTTATCTCCTTGTTCACATAATTGTGGAAACCCATCTTTTCGAAGTCTCGATGAATTGTCGCTGAGTTTATCAGCTACCTCCTCATCCTCTTCTTGGTTTAATGATGAACTCTTGTGTTGAAACTCGCTCCCATAGTTCATTTCTCAAAAATCTTACATTGTCGTCTCGACAAATTGTTTGGCACATTTTCTTCTTAGGCATCCTGAGTCTGAGGTATCCTAACACCGATCAGATCTGAATCTCGGTCAGATATGATGGTTGGAACATTTTTCCAAGAGTTATAACACTGGTCTTTTATGACCCGGTAAGGTGATGGCATGCCGAGCACACCTGGCCGGAGGACCTACTGTTATAAGTTTCCTTTTTAACAAGGTTATCCATTCTTCCATGAGGAAGTTGTAAGACCTATTCTATGAGATGTTCCGGATGGGTCCTTCGTGTATCCAGAGTTTGAACTTTGCTTGAAGACCATGTCAATGCTAACTTGAAGCATGCCTGTGGTATTCCGAATATCAACACGAACATTTGGAGCGAACTGCTAAACGCTTCTTGATCTATTATCCAAACACCGTTGTATGGGTAATATCCTAATTCTTCGCTCGCCCCTTTATTTAAATGCTTTTGCACTTAATGTCCTATCGTTTATATGCTCCGCTTTTCTTTGGGAAGGATATACTCCCAATTCTTGTGTGAAACACATTTTCCTTTCCATTGGTTGTTTAACCTTTCTTGTGGTCTATATGACCTAAGAAATATTAATAATTATCTTCCTATGAAAACACCTCGGTATACAACTCTGTCAGTGTGGCCCTGTTATTACTGTTGATGACATTCCGGTAACCGCTGATGGACGAGAACTTGCCTAATGGTCCGCCTCGTTCCAACGAGCAGGAAAATGGTTCTCTTTGTCCCTCACCCTTGGTACCAACGTTGATGCCAACATAAAGGACATGCTATCCTATGACATGCCTTGCTATCATATCCGTGCAAGATGTCGCCTCTCTCCCTACCCCTGAACACACAAGGTGGGCCCATAACCCACCGTTCCACGGGATCGAAACCTGACTCTCCTGTACAACCTTGATTCCGAAATATTCTTTGCGCTTGGCTTCGTTTGTAATTCGTGAGCTAACTTCCTTACCATGATTCATTCCGGTATCATAGGTAACATTCCTCATTGCTCTGAACCCCTTCATCACATGTTATAGGCATCAGCTTGATGCCTACCTGGTTGAAACTTGTTGAGCCTCCTTATAGCACTCTCAATTTGTTTCCCGGTGCTTCTAAGCTCTCCTTCCTTGAGATAATTAACGGATGCCAATCCTTTCAGACATTCGTCCTTATAGTTTTCCCCTTATACACTATTCGTAAGTACGATGTAGTTTCTGAAGAAAGTATCAGGACTTCATCATGATGCCCAGATGCAGCGAATAGAAGACATCAACGTTATGGATCAACCTCTTCGATCAGAACAACCAAGACCGGGAACACTCGTTAGAATTTCGTAACCAGAACTTTTCCCCTCACTCCCCCTCTTAAATCTCGGCACGAGATTTCTTGTAGTAGAGGAGATTTGTAACACCCCGAGAATCATGCTACAGTAACTCCACACTAATGATGCCAAGTCATCATCATTATGCCCTAAGAAAAACAATTAAGAAATATTTCAACCCAATTTCATTTGTTTATATAAATTCAAAATATTGATTGTCCAAACAGCAAAACAAAAGTGTCCAGAATATTGAAAAAAATCCCAAAGCTATTATAAAAATAAAACTAACATTAGTGATTTCCCAAGATTTACCCTAGCAACCAAAATAGTGGAACCGCAGTAATTTAAATGACCTTTTCAATTTCTAATAATATTTAAACTCTACCAAATGCTCTGGAACTTTTTGAGCAACACTACACTATTGTGCATGTTTTATGTGGCAAGTACTATATTAAACAAAACTTTTTAGTATCCCAAAATAATACAAAATAGTAGCATAAATAAGAAAAACCTTAGAGGAAAAGTAAATGACCTAATCTACAGTACACTAAGCCCATGTGGGCTGGGAAAGGCCCAGCCCACCTCCCCCCCCCACTCATCCCCTTCCCTGTGCAGACACAGGGCGTGGCGGCCATCCACCGGCTCCCTTGCCGGCAGGGTGCACGCGCCGTCCATCCGCTACCTCCCCGCCGTCTATAAGACCATCCCGACGCCCTGGACGAACCCTAGTCGTCCACCCCCTTTCCCCCGCGCCGTTTTCTTCCTCTCTCGCACACGCCTGAGCTCCGCCCGCCATGTCCATCGTCGTCCTCGTGTCCATCGTCCACCTCATCAGCTGAGGCCTCTGCAGTAGCTGCTTGTGCCCCGTCTACATCAACTTCGAGGAGCATCTCGAGCAGGAGATCACCTCAACGCAGGAATCGACATCGTCTTCTACCTTCGGCCACCATTATGCCATCGACGATTGTCGTCGTTCTGCTGCTACTAAGCTTTCATCGGGCCATCGTGTGCCTCTGCGGTGAGCTTCCACTCGTTGCCCCCTCCCCTGAACTCGTCCTCCGTCTCCTGCTATCGCTACCATCGCCACCATAGTTCGTCACCACTGTTGCACTTGTTGTCGTCACACAAGTAAACCAATTAGCATCAACTACAAGGAGTAATCAACACTACTAGCAACACACATGTACCAATCTGAGGTTTGGATACAAAGATTGGATACAAGAGATGAACTAGGGTTTGAGATGAGATGGTGCTGGTGAAGATGTTGATGGAGATTGACCCCCTCCCGATGAGAGGATCATTGGTGATGACGATGGTGATAATTTCCCCCTCCCGGAGGGAAGTTTCTCCGGCAGAACAGCTCTGTCGGAGCCTAGATTGATTCCGCCAAGGTTCCGCCTCGTGGCGACGGAGTTTCGTCCCGTGAGCTAGCTTATGATTTTTTTTCTCGGACGAAGACCTCATATAGCAGAAGATGGGTGAGGGAGTCCTGGATTAGGGGGTGTTCGGATAGCCGGACTATACCTTCAGCCGTACTCCTGGACAATGAAGATACAAGATTGAAGACTTCGTCCCGTGTCCGGAGGGGACTTTCCTTGGCGTGGAAGGCAAGCTTGGCGATACGGATATGTAGATCTCCTACCATTGTAACCGACTTTGTGTAACCCTAACCCTCTCCGGTATCTATATAAACCGAAGGGTTTTAGTCCGTAGGATAACATACACAACAACAATCATACCATAGGCTAGCTTCTAGGTTTTAGCCTCTTCGATCTCGTGGTAGATCTACTCTTGTACTACCCATATCATCAATATTAATCAAGCAGGACGTAGGGTTTTACCTCCATTGAGAGGGCTCGAAACTGGGTAAAACTTCATGTCCCTTGCCTCCTATTACCATCCGGCCTAGACGCACAGTTCGGGACCCCCTACCGAGATCCACCGGTTTTGACACCGACATTGGTGCTTTCATTGAGAGTTCCTCTATGTTGTCGCTGTCAGGCTTGATGGCTCCTACGATCATCAATGGCGATGTAGTCCAGGGTGAGACCTTCCTCCCCGGACAGATCTTTGTCTTCGGTGGCTTTGCACTGCGGGCCAATTCACTTGGCCATCTGGAGCAGATCGAAAGCTATGCCCCTGGCCGTCAGGTCAGATTTGGAAGTTTAAACTACACGGCTAGCATCCGCGGGGACTTGATCTTCGATGGATTCGAGCCACTGTCGAGCGCACCGCACTATCACGACGAGCATGATCTAGCTCTGCCGCCGAACAGTACCCTGGAGGCCGCACCCGCATCGGCTTCGACCCTTAATTCGGAGCCAACTGCGCCGATCGAGGATGGGTGGTTGGATGCCGCCTCGGGGGCTGCGATCCCAACGGCGATCGAGCCGAACACCATCCCCGCACTCTGCGAAATTCGTGACTCCGAGGAGCCGGACTCCTCTCCGGACTCCAAGCCCTCCGCGCCCCTGCCGATCGAATCCGATTGGGCGCCGATCATGGAGTTTACTGCCGCGGACATCTTTCAGCACTCGCCTTTTGGCGATATTCTGAAGACACTGAAGTCTCTCTCTTTATCAGGAAAGCCCTGGCCGGACTATGGTCAGCAAGGTTGGGATTCGGACGATGAAGAAATTCAAAGACCACCCACCACCCACTTTGTAGCCACTGTCGATGATTTAACCAACATGCTCGACTTCGACTCCGAAGACATCGACGGTATGGACGCCGATGAAGGAGACGATGAAGAACCAGCGCCTATCACGCCCTGGAAAGCCACCTCGTCATATGACATATACATGGTGGACACCCCAAAAGAAGGACATGGCGATGGAACAGCGGAGGATGACCCCTCCAAGAAACAGTCAAAGCGTCGGCATCAGCGGCGCCGCTCAAAATCCCGCCAAAACAAATACGGTGATTCCAGCACGGGAGATAATAATACTCTGGAAAGTGCCGAAGAAAACCCCCTCCAGCAAGATTTAGCACAGGAGGATGGAGAAACCAGCCCTCATGAGAGAGCGGCAGACAGAGAGGTCGAGGACGATAATTATATGCCTCCCTCCGAAGACGAGGCAAGCCTCGACGACGACGAATTCGTCGTGCTAGAGGATCCCGTCGAGCAAGAGCGTTTTCAGCGCAGGCTTATGGCCACGGCAAGAAGCCTCAAGAAAAAACAGCAACAGCTTAGAGCTGATCAAGATTTGCTAGTCGATAGATGGACTGAAGTCCTTGCGGCCGAAGAGCATAAACTCGAACGCCCCTCCAAGAGCTACCCAAAGCGCAGGTTGCTACCCAAAGCACCGGAGAGGAAGCACTTGATGCGTCCGACCGGCCACCTCGTGGCCGCGACAAAGAGGCCTCTCGGCCCTCCACTCAAGCCGCACCCCATACCAAGGCACGGGAATATGCGCCGGACTTACGAGATATGTTGGAGGACAAGGCAAGGAAAACAAGATCGATCTACGGATCGCGTGGGCGCCCCATAGCTCAAGACGGTATCCGTCACGCCGGCCACAAATTCGGCAGGGCCGAACGCAGTAGACAAAGCTCATTGGAGCTACGTCGTGATATAGCCCAGTACAGAGGCGCTGCACACCCACTATGCTTCACAGACGAAATAATGGATCATCAAATCCCCGAGGGTTTCAAACCCGTAAACATCGAATCATATGATGGCACAACAGATCCTGCGGTATGGATCGAGGATTATCTCCTTCACATCCACATGGCCTGCGGCGATGATTTCCACGCCATCAAATACCTCCCACTCAAGCTTAAAGGACCAGCTCGGCATTGGCTTAACAGCTTGCCAACAGGATCAATCAGTTGTTGGGAGGACCTGGAAGCCGCATTCCTCGACAATTTCCAAGGCACTTATGTGCGACCCCCAGACGCCGATGACCTAAGTCACGTAATTCAGCAGCCAGAGGAATCGGCCAGGCAATTCTGGACACGGTTCCTAACAAAGAAAAATCAAATAGTCGACTGTCCGGACGCTGAGGCCCTAGCAGCCTTCAAGCACAATATCCGTGACGAGTGGCTTGCCCGGCACCTTGGACAGGAAAAGCCGAAGTCCATGGCAGCACTCACGTCACTCATGACCCGCTTTTGCGCGGGAGAAGACAGCTGGCTTGCTCATAGTAACAACATGACCAAGAACCCTGGTAACTCAGATACTAGGGACAGTAGTGGCAGGTCGCGTCGTAACAAACAGAAGCGCCGCATTAACGGTGATAATGCTGAGGATACGGCAGTTAATGCCGGATTCAGAGGCTCTAAATCTGGTCAGCGGAAAAAGCCATTCAAAGGGAATCCTAGGGGCCCATCCAGTTTGGACCGAATACTCGACCGCTTGTGCCAGATACATGGCACCCCCGAAAAGCCAGCCAATCACACCAACAGGGATTATTGGGTGTTCAAGCAGGCAGGCAAGTCAAATGCCGAAAATGAAGACAAGGGGCTGCATAGCGATGACGACTTGGAGCCCCGGCCGCCGGACAACAGTGGACAGAAGGGCTTTCCCCCATAAGTGCGGACGGTGAACATGATATACGCAACCCACGTCCCCAAAAGGGAGCGGAAGCGCGCGTTAAGGGACGTATACGCGGTAGAGCCAGTCGCCCCAAAGTTCAACCCATGGTCCTCCTGCCCGATCACCTTTGATCGAAGGGACCATCCCACTAGCATCTGTCATGGCGGATTCGCCGCATTGGTTCTAGACCCATTTATTGACGGATTTCATCTCACTAGAGTCCTTATGGATGGCGGCAGCAGCCTGAACCTGCTTTACCAGGATACAGTGCGGAAAATGGGCATAGATCCCTCGAGGATCAAGCCCACCAAAACGATATTTAAAGGCGTAATACCAGGTGTAGAGGCCAACTGTACAGGCTCAGTCACACTTCAAGTGGTCTTCGGATCTCCGGATAATTTCCGAAGCGAGGAGTTAATCTTCGACATAGTCCCGTTCCACAGTGGTTATCACGCACTGCTCGGGCGAACCGCATTCGCCAAGTTCAATGCAGTACCGCACTACGCATACCTTAAACTCAAGATGACAGGCCCTCGAGGAGTAATTACGGTCAATGGAAACACCAAACGCTCCCTCCGAACGGAGGAGCACACGGCGGCCCTTGCAGCGGAAGTACAAAGCAGCCTCTCCAGGCAGTTCTCCAGTCCGGCCATTAAAGGACCGGACACCGTCAAGCGCGCCCAGAGTAACCTACAACAAGACCGCCTGGTATGATCCGAGCAGGCGTAGCAATGCGGCCCCAACCCCAGCCCTCGCAAAAACGCGACACCAGTACTTCGCGTACATAACTACGCTCTAGAAATACCATGGGTACAGGGGAAGGGGCACCATCACGGCACGCCCGAAACACGGCTTAAACCGCACCAGGGGCTGCCGATTTTTTAATTTTCTCTTACTTTAAGGACTCCATTCTTCGGAAGGCCTGTTCGGCAGTTCAATTGCCGCACAAACGATGCAAGAATCAGGGAAGCATACAAGCCGCGCCGCATTACGGAACTCCCAGGTGGTCTCTATCATGAGCAGTATACCTGTTTCGCATATCATTCCGCAGCCTGCCCCTGGAGCGGACATGTTAAATAGTCCAACATTTTGTTTATCGCATTATTTGTATCGTTCTGCTTTGATCGCAGCCCTTTTTAATAAACAATGCATAGCTTTTGTCTATTTTTGCATTACTCTTTTTTTCTTTATATATATATATATGTTCCTTAACGACATGTTGCACCCGTACACGTTGGTACGGCCAAAATACGCCAGGGGCTTTAGTACCCCTCAATATGGTGTGAGAAGTCCGAACACTTTAACAAGTGCGGCACCCAGAACTTATAGCATTATATGCATCGGCTCCGAATCATGTCTTGGGTCAATAGTTGGGTTTGCCCGGCTCCTATGTTTTGGTGCCTTACGTTCCGCTATATCGGCTAAGGTAGCACTTGGAGAACCACTGCGATTGTGCCCCGGTTGAGCTAGGTCGAGCACCTCAGTGGAGAAAGCTAAAACTGACTGTCATGATGAAGCGAGAGCTGGTCGCTGTTCGAGAGGTTTTTCGAGTCCCTAAAGACTTATGCCGCTTAGAGCGAGGAGTCGGCTCTGTCCGGCCAAGGCGTGGATAGCGCCCCGAACTCGGTCTTCCGAATACCAGGGGCTTCGCCGAAATTTAAAATTATAGAATTCTATGGCTAAGTGAGAGTGTTCACACATTATAGTCTGATTGCCTTGTTCGTTGGGCTGAGCGCCTCCCTCGAAGGACCCAAACATGGGAAAAAGAGCGCTCAGGTTTATCCCCGAACACCCCAGCACTAGCGGCACGGGGGCAGAAGCCAACGACTCGCCATCTCTCGGAATTGATAAACAGCCGCACAGAAGGTAATATTTTAAATTCCAACAGCATTGCTTAGCGCATATGAACAAGTTTTCAGCGCACAGGACAAAACGAGCGAGTTTTACTCAAAAAATACATCCTTGGAACATTCATCCGCCATAAGGCAGGCACCCTTCAGAACATCCTTATAGTAATTCTCGGGCTTGCGATGCTCTTTCCGCAGCGGTGGCCCGTCCTTCACAAGCTTCTCAGCATCCAGCTTGCCCCAGTGCACCTTAGCACGGGCAAGGGCCCTACGGGCACCTTCAATGCAGACGGAGCGCTTGATGACTTCGAGCCTTGGACAAGCCTCCACCAGCCGCCGCACCAACCCAAAATAGCTCCCAGGCAGAGCCTCTCCAGGCCACAGCCGAACTAGGAGGCCCTTCACGGCCTGTTCGACCGCCTTGTGGAGCTCGACCAGTTGCTTCAGCTGGTCGCTCAGGGGCACGGGGTGTCCGGCCTCAGCATACTGAGACCAGAACACCTTCTCTGTCGAGCTGCCCTCCTCGGCTCGATAGAATGCGGCGGCATCGGACACACTCCGGGGAAGATCTGCGAACGCTCCTGGAGAGCTCCGGATTCGGGTAAGTAACAAGTAACTCACGTTTATGTGTTTGCTTTGCATAAAGAATGCCTTAGCCGCTGCTATCTTCTTCACCTCATCCAACTCCTGGAGGGTCTTCTGGGATTCGGCCTTGGCAGACTTGGCATTTTCAATAGCCGCCGCGAGCTCGGACGCTCGCGTCTTTGAGTCAAGCTCCAAACTCTCATGTTTTTTCATGAGAACCTGGAGCTCTTGCCGCACCTTGCCAACCTGGGCATCATACTTCTCCCTCTCGGTGCGCTCCGTGGCCGCCTTCTTCTCGGCCTCGAGCAGCGCTTGCTTAAGGGTCGCCACCTCAGACGTGGCCCCTATAATAGCCACGATAATCCTGTCATTTTTTGCAATTGCACCTTTTTATATATATTTAAATAAGGTATTTCTTACCTTCATTGTCCTCGAGCTGCTTCTTGGCACGCCCGAGCTCTTGCTCGGACCACTCGAGGTTCTGCCTTAGCGTGTCCACTTCCGCAGTCAGTGCGGCAGACGCAAGCAGAGAAGCCTGCATATGCATATTGACTCCTTTTTGTTAGACTCCTGCGGATTTTATTTGATCCTCTATTCGGCTTTTCTTCCCGAACACCCAACAGAGCATCAGGGGCTACTGTCTATGCGGTAATATTATTTACACATTCTTTACTTACCTCAAAGCCTGTTAAAAGGCTAGTACAAGCTTCAGTCAGTCCGCTCTTGGCGGACTGAACCTTCTGGACCACCACACTCATAATGGTGCGGTGCTCTTCGTCGATGGAGGTGCCTTGGAGCGTCTCCAACAGATTTTCCGGCGCCTCCGGTTGGACAGGGGTCACCGGCACGGTGGGCTTGCTCCTCTTGGAAGGAGGTCCCCCGCCGGACTCTGGAACCTTTGAAGGTTCCGGAGCGGTGTCCGGCCTAGAGCCGGACTTGGAGCCCTGGGAGGTTTCATCTCCTTTACTCCTGGAGTCTGGGAGGTCGCCTTGCGGCGCCTCCAGGACCACCTCCTCCCGGCTTGGAACCTGTTGGGACAACACTTCAGTGTCGTCCGTAGGGCGGGGGAGGAAGCCGTCGGAAGCGAGTTCACATCCGATGAGTCCAGTGAGCCGCTCGACGACGCGTCGAGCCGGTCTTTGGGTGGGCTGCATAAACATATTCGACATAAGGGAAAGTTGTGCAATAAACGAATACTATGAATTAATGTGGTATCCGGATACTTACGATTTTGCCAGGGGCTTGGCCCTGGATGGCCACTCCTCTCCGCCATCGTCGGCGTCGGTGGAGTAGTCCGAAGGAAGGGTTTTCCCCTTCTTGGACCCCCCGGCCTCCCCAGAGAGGGCGGCCTTCCTTTTCTTCTCTCCTCCCGCTGGAGGGGGAGAGGTCTCTTCTTCTTCCTCCTCGTCTTCACGGGAGGAATGCGCCTCGGAACCGTCGGATGATGGATCCGACACCTCCTGGCGCCGGGCACTCTTTTGAGTCCCCGTGGCCTTTTTCGCGGCCTTCTTCTCCGGCACCACATAGGGTGCCGGAACTAGCAGCTTCGCCAAGCGAGCGTCCGCTGGGCCTTCGGGCAAAGGAGCCGGACAGTTGATCTGTCCGGACGTCACCTGCCAATCCTGTCAAAGGTAAGGGAGCTTAGATCCCGCATAGAGTCAAACTATGAAAAACTGATACCCTGTAAAAGGACAAAACAGCTTACCGCATGAGCGTGACGCTGCATACTGAATCCGCGATCCTCGGTAGCGGATGCGGGGGCCTCGGCGCCCTTGAAAAGCACCTTCCAGGCATCTTCGTATGTCGTGTCGAAGAGCCTGCTCAGAGTTTGGTGCCGCGCCGGGTCGAACTCCCACAGGTTGAAAGCCCGTTGTTGACACCGGAGGATCAGGCGGATGAGCATAACCTGGACTACGTTGACAAGTTTGAGCTTCTTGTCCACCAGGGTTTGGATGCATGTTTGGAGTCCGGTCAGCTCTCCTTTTTTACCCCACGACAGGCCCGTCTCCTTCCAGGAGGTGAGCCGCGTAGGGGGTCCGGATCGAAACTTGGGGCCTGCGACCCATTCGGGGTCGCACGGCTCGGTGATATAAAACCACCCCGATTGCCACCCCTTCAGGGTCTCCACAAAGGAGCCCTCGAGCCATAAGACGTTGGCCATCTTGCCCACCATGGCGCCTCCGCACTCCGCCTGGTTGCCGCGCACCACCTTCGGCTTGACATTGAAAGTCTTGAGCCATAGGCCGAAATGGGGGCGGATGCGGAGGAAAGCCTCGCACACGACGATAAACGCCGAGATGTCGAGGACAAAGTTCGGGGCCAGATCGTGGAAATCCAGGCCATAGTAGAACATGAGCCCCCGGACAAATGGGTGAAGAGGGAAGCCCAGTCCGCGAAAGAAATGGGGGAGGAACACCACCCTCTCATGGGGCCTAGGGGTGGGGATAAGCTACCCCTTTTCGGGAAGCCGGTACGCGATGTCGTTAGACAGGTATCCGGCCTTCCTCAGCTTTTTGATGTGTCCCTCCGTGACAGAGGAAACCATCCACTTGCCTCCCGCTCCGGACATGGCTGGAGAAGGTTGAGGTGGGAGTGCGGACTTGGGCGCTGGAGCTCGAGTGCGCGAGAATGGATAGGCAAAGGAGGAGGAAGGCGTAGGTGAAAGGGTGGATCCTTATCCCCTTATATGGGTGGACGCAACTACGTGTCCCCACCAGCCTGGTAAAACTCGTTTATCTCCAAGCGCCATAATCAATGGCGCGGTTGGGTTACCCACGCCCGTATTGATGAGAATCCCGGAATAAGGGGACACGATCTCTACTTTAACAAGACGTGCCAAGGAAACCGCCTCGCATGATGCGCTGAGGTGGGATAATAAAACGACTCGGATAAAGGCTTGGCCATGGTGTGTCACACTACGGAATACGTCAGCAGATTAGATTTGTGTAAATGTTATTCTCTCTATGGCAATATGTGGAAACTTATTTTGCAGAGCCGGACACTATCTTTGTGTTCAAAATCTTCTATGAAGTACTTGGAGGATGAACCCGCCTTGCAATGCCGAAGACAATCTGCGCGCCGGACTCGTCGTCATTGAAGCCTGGTTCAGGGGCTATTGAGGGAGTCCTGGATTAGGGGGTGTTCGGATAGCCGGACTATACCCTCAGCCGGACTCCTGGACAATGAAGATACAAGATTGAAGACTTCGTCCCGTGTCCGGAGGGGACTTTCCTTGGCGTGGAAGGCAAGCTTGGCGATACGGATATGTAGATCTCCTACCATTGTAACCGACTTTGTGTAACCCTAACCCTCTCCGGTGTCTATATAAACCGGAGGGTTTTAGTCCGTAGGACAACATACACAACAACAATCATACCATAGGCTAGCTTCTAGGGTTTAGCCTCTCCGATCTCGTGGTAGATCTACTCTTGTACTACCCATATCATCAATATTAATCAAGCAGGACGTAGGGTTTTACCTCCATCGAGAGGGCCCGAACCTGGGTAAAACTTCGTGTCCCTTGCCTCCTGTTACCATCCGGCCTAGACGCACAGTCCGGGACCCCCTACCTGAGATCCGCCGATTTTGACACCGACAATGGGCATCAGAAGGCCACCAGTGGGCCCACGAGGCAGGGGGCACGCCCAGGGGGGTAGGGCGCGCCCCCCACCCTCGTGGCCAGGGTGTGGGCCCCTTCTGGTGCTTTCTCCGCTCATTATTTTTTATTAATTCCAAAAATGACTCCCGTGAAGTTTCAGGACTTTTGGAGCTGTGCAGAATAGGTCTCTAATATTTGCTCCTTTTCCAGCCCAGAATCTCAGCTGCCGGCATTCTCCCTCTTCATGTAAACCTTATAAAATAAGAGAGAATAGACATAAGTATTGTGACATAATGTATAATAACAGCCCATAATGCAATAAATATCGATATAAAAGTATGATGCAAAATGGACGTATCACTTGGACATACTCTCGTGTCTCATTGCTATGCATCTCCTAAATAGATTTTGCATGATCGTAGGTAAAATTTTAAAATATTGCGTTCCCAACATTTTTCTGTTCAAAACTGCAGCAAAAAACGTATTTCCAAAGCAAGGTCTTGAACTCATGACCGCTCGGTTGACAGAGCAGTGCACTCACCAATAGGTCATCGTAGCAATTGTACCTATTAACTTCTTTCCATTCTTTTATAAACCTAGACCGCAAGAGCCCCCAAAATCAGTTTACACTGCTTCGTAATATCTGGGCATTTTTTTCTGGTTCCTTTTTCCTTTTTCTTTTTCTTTTTCTTATTTTCTTAAATGAGCGAAATTTTCTTCAAATTCCTGATTTTTTTTCAAATTAAATGAGCGTTTATCAAAATTGATTAACTTTTTTTCAATTCTAATGAACTTTTTTCAAAATTGATGAATTTTTTATAAAAAACGATGAACTTTATAAAAATTCGATGAATTTTTTGCAAATTTGATGAAATTTTAAAAGTTGATGAACTTTATTCAAAATCAATGAATTTTTTCAAAATCGATGAACTTTTTTTCAAATTCGATGAACTTTTTCAAAATCAATGAACTTTTTATAAATTCGTGAACTTTTTCAAAATTGATGATCTTTTTTGAAAATCGATGAACTCTTTTTCAAATCTGATGAACTCCTTTTCATTTTTGATGAACTTTTGTTTTCAAAATCAATGAACTTATTTTTTTAAATTGATTTTCTTTTTTGATGAACGTTTTTTCAAATTCGTCAACTTTTTTTAAGTTCCTTGGCTTTCTTTTAAATTTCATGAAAATTCTTGAATTCGCGAAAAAAAATTCGATTTCTTAATTTTTTTTCTTGAAAAGTCAATAGTGTACCAATCCAAGGGAGCGAACTAGGCGAGCAAGGGAGAGTGAACGAGGATCGAGGGGAGCAAACGAACCAAAGTGGAACAAGAACGAGGCAACCTGGCCCGGCCCAGTTCGTGGGCGCGTGGCCGGCCCAGTTCGTGTTAGGCGCTCCCGTTTCCTAGCCACCCCTGGCCCAGTAAAATATATTACGTATAGGAAAAAACGGCTAGGCCCAATTGGCTTTTATTCAAAAAAATATCATCAATAAATTTGCCATCTAAAAGATAATAGTGCATAATAAGTTAAAAAAATCCATGTTTTAACCAAAAAAGTGTGAAATTGCCATGAGCTATATGAAACACTATTAAAAAGGACCTAATATCTAGAGGAAGCTCCCATCGAACGTATAGTTCAGCGTTCGCTGTGGGTTGGACATACCAGCGTGGTGGGAGATCGAGCGAACTATTTTCTTTCTGTATGACTGCCAGCTGGCCCTCCAAGGATTCCTTCGCTCTGCAGATGGGCCTGGTTAATTTTATTTTTCTAGAAAAATGCCAACAACAATCAAAGACCCTAATTGCCATGATATGAATTATGAAAACCTGTCATCTTATTTTTTTTATCTGGATAAGCCCCAATAAATATTCTTTTCTTCAAAATAAATAATCACACACAGGATTTGCCATTGACGAAAAAGGAAAAAATGCAATGCCATTAAAAATTAAAAATACCATCCTCTAAATAATAAAAAATTCCATCCTCTTAATACATAAAAAAACACCATGTTCTTGACAATTAAAATGACATGCTGATAATAGTAAAACCACCATGTTAATGATAAATAAAATGCCATGCTCTAAACAGAACTACCATCCTTTCTATAATAAAAATGTCAAGTTGTGATTACTAAACTGCCATCCTCTTAAAAGTAAAAATGCAATGTTATTGACTATTAAAATAAGAAAACTATCATGTTATTGACTATTAAAAATGCCATACTTTTAGTAATAAAACTGCCATCCTCTGAATAATACAAATTCCATGTTACTGATTATTAAACTGCCATCCTCTAAAAAAAATGCCATGTTCTTTCACTATTAAAATGACATGCTCTTAATAAAGAAAAATGTCATGTTATTGATAACAAAATGCCATGCTCTTAAAACAAATAAAACTATAATAAACGAAAGACCTGTGAATTCCCATGCTACATATAATAAGAATGCATATGGTAAGTTTAGAAATAAAATCCCCTCTAAAAATAGGGATTTTTGTTCTTTCAAAATGGGAAAATTGGAATTTTTGGGAAAAAAATCAAATGAGAAAACAAATTTATTTATTTATTCTAAAATAAATAAAGGCATTTGAGCACATCTGTTCACAAAACACAGCTTCAGCCCAGTGGTGAGCCTTCTACTAATGCAGTAGGTCTCGAGTGCGAAACATAGTTTAAAAAACCAGACTAGTAATCAAATCGGTGAGGCTGTCGGTTCAGGTTTTTACCGTTCAGACTGTTGGTTCACTGGTTTGATTGCCAAATTTTTAAGCCATAAAATATATAAATTTTAGCAATATCAACAATAGATAAAAAATATGTAATCAAATGCCAGAGTAACCAACAACCATGTGATAATATCTAAACTATATACGTGATAATCTCTAACTCAAACATAGTACTATAATAGCAATCAACAAGGCCTTGATAGGCGCAATTTGCCTAATTCGTATACATGATGCACAGTGTTCGGCCAAAACCCTACAAAGTTTTTTTTTCTCTTTTCCCTTTCTACCCCTAGCTTGTTCACAGAAAAAGTAGTTGATTGAGGGGGTTCTCTGAAAACGACATTGAATTGTCCGGTTTGCAAAAACTGTTCGGTTCATCGCTTTGTCCAAAAACCGGCTGGTTCGACTGGTTTTTTCCGATTTGATTGCTCGAACAGTCCGCAACGCTTAAAGAACCACCGTGGTCGTCGGTTCCGGGGTTTTTTTTGTCTGACCACTGGTCCGGTCCTGTCTTTTAAACTATTTCGAATCCCGCAACTACACATCCTTTGTGTTTTTTGAAAAAAAACAAATAAAGGAAACATTTTCCATAGATACGTCCACAGCAAATGACTCAAGAGAGTTGACATGGCGTTGGTCGTGCATCAAGATCCGTGTGACAGGCAGGGAAGGCGTTCGCCAGGGTTGGGCTCCTAGCGAACGTTCGCCAAATAGTACTTTCGTAAAAAAAATCGAAGTCCGAAGGGTTGTTGAAACTGACATTGTCCTGTTTTTAGTCGGACTTGGACTTGACTCCGACTCTGACCAGTGACCACGCTCTTATATACTCTGATTGGATCGAGAGAAGGGAGTTGCACCATCGATAACGAGCTGATGGCGGCGGCGGCGGCGGCGCTAGAAGACCGGAGCTGCGTGATCCTGGCCACGAACGACTACAGTAGCCACACGTACACGCTGCACCACATCGACGTGGCACCGTTCTTCTCCCACCCCGACCCAGACGATGAGGCCATGGACGACATCCCCCTGCCTCCCGCGTCCGCGCGCTTCGACAAGCCGGCATTCCCGGGGAACTGCTTCGTCAACTTCCACCTTCTCCGCGAAGGCGCCATCTATGGCGGCGGCGACGTCAAGGTCGTGTCCACCGACGGCAAGCGCCGTTCGTCATCTACGACGTCGCCTGCCGCGCCGTCCGTGGCGGACCGGTGATGCGTGCTCGCAAGGGCCGCCCGATCTCCGCCTCCGTCGGGGAAGGCCTCTTCGTCCTCGAACTCATACCCGACAAGGGCAAGGGCTGCTTCGAGGCCCTCCGGTACGATAGGCTCCAGGAGGACTGGTTCTGGCACAGCCTCCCACCACTAGTAGAAAAAGGGCCATTTGTCCCGGTTCATAAGGCCCATCTGTCCCGGTTGCGGAACCGAAACTAAAGGGTCGTTACTAATGCCCTTGGCCTTTAGTCCCGGTTCTTATACGAACCGGGACAGATTGGCCTCCACGTGGCCGCTGTGGCGAGCCCAGGCAGGAGGGCCTTTAGTCCCGGTTGATGGCACCAACCGGGGCCAATAGGCATCCACGCGTCAGCTCTTCAGGGGCTAGGGTTTTGTTTTTTTTTCTGAAAGGGGGGTGGATTTGGGGGTTTTGTATGGTTAATTAAGGTGTTTCATATATTGTGTTAGGTAGCTAATTAATTAATAGAGAGAAGTGTCCTCTTTTATCTCCGTGCTTGGTCGACGCTACGTACTATACGTATAGAGAAGCCCTCGACACGCTAGCTAGTAAGAAAATGAAGGAAACCATTAAGTACAGAAGTTCGTCATGCATACCGAGAGAAGTGATCGACCTCTCCTTCTCCGAGAGATTGGTCGAACAACAAGTTTTTGTATTATCTATCCGACGCTACTGGCTACATACATATACAATATGTAAGATCTGTTACAATCCCCTAGCATCTGAAATCAAGTTCCACATGGTATTCTCCGGCTTTATTGATGACGTGGTCAAGAAAGAATCCCGCTAATTCCTCTTAAATTGCTTTCATGCGATCTTCTGGTAGGAGTTCATTCCGCATCTCCCACGTCCAATTTGAAGAAGGGGTTAATACATATATAAGAACGAAACTCAACAGAAATGATGGTTTAATAAAATGAAATTGTAAATATTATTGCTTATGCACATCAAATTGTCTTTTAGAGTAGCCCCGCTTATCTTTGCAGGTCGCGTTGTAGATGAACTCGCACACGTAGTATCCACAGTAATCATTGCCTTATTCCTGCCACAAGCACTTTACGAGAAATAGAGATCAATCAAGCTGATAATGAAGCATTATAAATGGCATTGATGAAAGTAGATAGAATCAACGGGATCGAGATGCGCGGAACTAGCTAGCTAGTATTACTTGCTTTCGGGTATGTCCATCGCAGCTCCCCGGCAGTCCCGGAGCTTGTGCGGTGAATACTTTCCAAACCCTGCGAGACAAAGAAAACAATTACTTGATATCAGGAAATGAACAAAAAGTTGCCGATATGGTGCGATAATGATCGATTGAACTTACTTCTCGAGCATTTTAGTCATGTCCGCATAGGTCTCGGGAGATTTTCGTCTCGATTCTAAGACGGTTACTAGTCCCTGCTCAAGCTTAATCTCTGGAAGAATATAGTGGAAGCTGCGCACGCATGCATAACTCATCAATTACATTACTATAATCTCGCTCGAGTAATAAGGGGAACCGAATATGCACAAGACAGTAACACTCACTCGAAGTTGTAAGGAAAGAGTATTTTATATTTGTTTTGATTTATTATCAATGATTTGAGCAAGTTGGCCTCAGCATCATTGGCGTTCTTTTCAACCTCAAATTGATCTATGAGATTTGTGTTAATGAACCCAATATCATACATTTCTGCTTTTCTGCACTCAATGATCTTCAATCTGAATAATATAGTGAGGATAATCATATATACATGCAATGAAAGAGCTGAGCTATATATAGAGACTTAATGACAGAAGTAGTACTTACAGACAGTAGCAAGTGACCGTTAATTTATCAAGGGCCTTTTGATTCAACCACTGGAAGAACTCCTCAAATGGAACAGTCAACAAATCAATTCCAACGAGGTCATGCTCCTCTTTAACTCTCAGATACAAAGTATCCGTCCCCCAGACTCTCTGCAGGTTTTCATGTACCAATCATGGAATCTTCGCGTCATCGTTGTTAGAGATTTTTCATCTTTGACAAGAGGCTTCCCGTAATGGTATTGGTGTTCTTCCACCTCCAAGAAATCATAATGTACATCGCCGGGCAGGTGATCTTCAAGATTGCTATAACCGGGCACCATCCCCAGATCATTAGCGACGATATCGCTAGACACCTTGAACGGGGGGCATAATTGGTCCGCTTGTTCGTCGAGCTGGGAATTTTTTTCCCAACTCATCGTTCTGCTAACCTTCGATCACTGATAGTATTTCCTGACCGCTCCGCTTCGATATATACCTTTGCAGTAATGCGCTCATAGTTGTTTTTCAGCGGAGACTTTGGTACTTTCCTCAGGGCATCAATAGTGCGCTTTGCTTTCACCCGGTCTACCTTCTCCTCCGGAGGTGGATGTCTCTTTGCTTTCACCCCTTCAAAGAAGTTCTTCACTTCTTTCTCCACGATCTTCGCGTTTTCTTCCACGGTCCTCTCGTATGGTAACTTCTCTAGAGGCTTGAGAGGTGGACCGAATCTGTATTGCCTCTCGCCTCTGGCTGTACTGCTAGACGCCGGAGCAGACGGAACGGTTGCGGCTGTCTTCTTTCGTGCTTGCTTACGAGGCGGAGGAGAAGGACTACGACGCGCCGGAGCAGCCGGGGCGGCGGAGGGTCTCTTCCGCCCTTGCTGGCGAGGCGGAGAAGGAGGAGGCTGGTGGCTGCTCGGGCGCGCCGGCGCAGGCGGAGAAGGAGGCGGAGTGCCGCCACGCGCCGGAGAAGGAGGAGGCTGGTGGCTGCTCGGGTGTGCCGGCGCAGGCGGAGTGCCGCCACGCGCCGAAGAAGGAGGCTGAGTGCCCTGATCACTCGCCGGAGGAGGAGGCGGAGTGCCCTGGCTCGCTAGAGGAGGAGGAGGAGGAGGCGGAGGCGTCCAGTTCGGAAGGTTGATGAGCTCCTTCTGCCATAGGCATGGAGTCTTTAGACAAGAACCCAGCCGAGTCTCCCCGTCACCCGTAGGGTGGTCAAGCTGGATGTCCTCAAATCCTTCTGTGATTTCATCCACCATCACCCTAGCATATCTTTCTGGAAACGGCCGGCAATGAAAAGTTGCGCCAAGTTCAGGAGGTGCAACAGAGCCAACAATCGCCTTGACTTTCAATTCCATCCATTGCGTCATAAGGTGGCAATTCTGAGACTCTGTGATAGCATCCACGGGGTAGCTAGCAGGAGTCGTGAAGACAGGCTCCTGAAGCAGCTCCGTGGAAGCCACGCTGCTTCTCTGCTGAGATGGCGGGGTAGCTTCGGGTGTAGCAGCTTCGGCAGGTCGTGCGCTGCGGGCCTCGTCTCGTTCCTCTAGCACTTGTACCCTTGCGTGCAGTGCCTGTAGTTGGGTCAACTCATTTTTCTTCTTCCTCTCACGGCGTTTGTAACCGCTTGCGTTGGGAAATCCATCCTTCCATGAAAGGGAGCCTGGCGTGCCTCGTGTCCGTCCGGGGTGCTCAGGATTCTTGAGGGCCTCTGTGAGCTTGTCGTTCTCTCTGTCCGGAACGAACGTCCCTTGCGCCTTTTTGATATACTCCTGAAGCTTCTCGATGGGTGTGTTCAGTTGCTCGTTGGTCCAAACGCACTTCCCTGCTACAGGGTCCAATTTTCCCCCAACCCCGAAGAACCAAGTCCTGCAACGGTCTGGCCAGCGTCGCATCTCTGGTTCGATCCCTTTATCAATGAGGTCATTCTCAGCCTTGTCCCACAACGGCCAGGCTTTCAGGTAGCCACCTGACCCCGTGCGATGGTGATGCTTCTTCTTTGCAGCATTTTTCTTGTTTGTCGCTGACATCTTCGCTGCTCTCTCAGATTTCTTTTTGGTGATAAATGCGGGCCACTGATCTTTGATCTTCTCAAATCAGCCGATGATTTCTGGAGTCTTGTCTTGGACGACAAACGATGATTTCAGCTCATTCTTCCACCTCCTGAATAGCTTAGCCATCTTCTTAAGAGCATAAGCCTTGATCATTGGCTTTTTAACTGGATTCTCCGGATCCTCCTCTGGCGGGAAGGTGAAATTTTCCTGCAGCGCGGTCCAAAGATCAGCTTTCTGCCTATCGCTGACATAAGACACCTGAGATTCTTTGTCCTTAGGCTTCAACCATTGCTCGATGCTGATCGGGATCATGTCCCTAACTAGAACCCCGCACTGAGCATTAAATTTTTTCTTGGTCCGGAGGGGTTCAATTGGTTGGCCAGCGCGATCAATTTTGATGATCGTGTACCTTTCATCCGCACGCAACTTTCTCTTCGGGCCTCGTCTCGTTACCGAAGTGTTGCTCGATCCGGAGGGCTAGAAAAGAAGAAAAAGAAGAGAGTTAATATGTGTACATACAAAAACAATTAATGCATCAATTAGCTATAGTCAGCACATGCTTAATTAATTAATATATATACCTGACCGGACTCCGTTCGGTCACCGGAGCCGTCATCACGGTGTCATTCCCCCTCCATTCGGTCACCGGAGCCGTCATCACGGTGTCCTTCCTCCCCCATTGCTTGATCATCATCGTAGCCTGCTTCTTCATCCTATCTTTCCAGACCATCGGTGCATGTGTCGTTGAGAAACGACAAGACGACATCACTTCCATGTGCGATTATCTCCCCCAACACCGCTTCTTGTGCTTCGTCTCGGGGGTGAGGATCCATAGTTTCTGCAAATATTTACAACATGGCAATTATTATTCAAACATGACAGATGGATATATTAGTGGCAAACGTTGAACTAGCTAGCTAAGCACAATAAGGAATCATATTAGTGGCCTGGCCTCGACGCTTCTTTAGGGTTTGGGGTGGCCTCGACGACAATGCTCTTTTAACTTGGTAAATTTGGGTGGCCTCAAGAGAGTTTGTCGATCGGGTAGGGGCGCGGCGGGAGGGGGTGGGAGACCGACATCGTTTTTTCTAGGGTTTGGGTGTCCTCGAGAGTTTTGGTCGAGCGAGAGGGCCGGGGGGCCGGGTGCTCCCGTGGTATAAGTTATCACAGTCGAGAGGGGGTATATATATCGACCGCCCCTCATGTCGAAATTATCCGGGAGGGGGGCGGTTATATTGATAACGACGACATACATACATGTGAAAATAATGTTATCAGGGAGGGGGTATATCGACCCCCCCACCTCGTGTTGAAGTTATCGGGAGGGGGTATATCGACAACGACATGCTCGATAAAAAATAAGAAGACGAAGAAGAAATAAAAAAAAGGAGAAGAAGAAAGGAATAGAGGAGAAGATAGAAGAAAAAAGACAAGAAGAAAAAAGAGGAGAAGAAGAAAAAATAGACTATTTTTTCTTCTTCTCCTCTTCTTTTTCTTCTTTTTCCTCTTTTTATTTATTTCTCCTCTTCTTCTCCTTTCTTCCTCTTCTTATTTTCCTTTTCCCTCTCATTCTTTTTTTTCTTCTTCCTTTCCTAGCTAGATATATAAAACTTTTCTAAAAATGTAACGTTTGCATATATAAAACTTTTTCATCTTCTTCCTTCTTCCTTCTCTTCCTTCTTCCTAAATATATAAAACTTTTCTAAAAATAAAACTAACCTAAAATGTACTAAACCAGAGAACATATATAGATAAAACTTTTCTAAAAATCTAACTTTTGCATATATGAACATATATACACAGAGAACATATATATATATATATGTTTTATAAAAATGCAAAAAACAAATCATCATATATATGAACAAAAAATCTGGAAAAAAAACAGGACATATAATCATATATATACACACACATACATATAATCACACATATGCACATAATCTGAAAAAAAAATCATATATATGAAAAAAACAGAGAGGAAGGCCAGCGACCGGACTGAACGTGGCGGCAGCGTGTGGTCGATCGGGGCAGGCCGGGGGCGTGGAGCAGCGTCGGGGCAGGGGCTCGGGCCGGGGCGGCGCGTCGGGGCAGGGACACGGGCCGGGGCGGCGCGTCGGGGCAGGGCGACGGCGCAGGGCGACGACGATGAGGAGTGGGCGGCGACGAGGAGCGGGCGGCGACGGCGAGCACGGGCAGCCTGGCGGCGTCGGCGAGCACGGGCAGCAAGGGCGCGGGACGGCGACGGCGAGCACGGGCAGCCTGCCGGCATCGATGAGTTCGGCGTCGTCGAGGGACAAATGGTCGATGAAACTGAAATTTTCACAAGTCCTACTTATATACTCAGAGCATTGGTTCCGGTTCATAGCACAACCCGGGACCAATGCACCCTTTAGTCCCGGTTGGTGCCACCAACCGGAACCAAAGGCATCTTTTCGGCAGCCCAAAGGGCGGGAAGCGGTGGCCTTTGGTCCCGGTTGGTGGCACCAACCGGGACTAAAGGGGTGGCATTGGTTCCGGTTGGTGCCACGAACCGGAACCAATGCATCCCTTTAGTCCCGGTTTGTGCCACGAACCGGGACCAAATGCCTTGCACAACGAGGTGGTGGTGAGAGTTTAGTCCCACCTTGCTAGTCGAGAAGGGCGCGCAGTGGTTTACAAGCCCCACTGTCGCACCCCACTCAAGCTCCTCTCCATTGCAGGCTTACGGGTCTAATTATGACTGCTATGCCTGATGGGCCTACTGGGCCATCTGCGGGCCTAAATCCTGGCCCATTGATGGGTTTCTAGTCGTATTCAGGCCGTGGTGGCCCAGAAGGTAGCAATTTTTTTATTTTTTTTCCCATTTTTTGTTTTCTTTTTTGCTTTATTTTTTGTTTTGTTTCTACTTACAACAAAATACTTATTTATCTTATTTTATTTTGTTTCTAATTACTTATTTATTTTATTTTATGATAATTCTTTTTGCTATTAAAGTTTCTAACAAGAAAAGTTTTTTATGAAAATTCTTTTTGCTTTTAATGATTTTGAACAGAAAATACTTTAATAATTTTAGTTGCATCAATTTTATATAATTTTAGTTTCATAAATTTTAGAGGTTGCTTATAACGTTTTGAATAGAAATACTTTGATAATTTTAGTTTCATAAGTTTTATTTATGTTATTAAATTTTATTTTATTTTGTTTTGTTTTATTTTGTTTATACTTATATATTTTATTAAAGTCTATATTATTTTGTTTCAAATCACTTATTTATTTTATTTTATGATAATTCTTTTTACTGAAAGACCCTGAAATTCGTATATATTATGCATTTACTGATTATTTTGAGCTATAAGACCCTGAAATTGAAAAGCACTACAAATGAACTCTCAAAAGGTTGAAAGTTGGCATGGTATCATCATTTCACCCACATAGCATGTGCAAGAAAATAGAGGGGCTTACGGCAAAAACTGGATGCACTTCGTGTACAAAACGGATAATCTCTTTCGAAGTATCAGGGTTTCATACGGAAACTCGTCTGTTACAAAAGGATTTCGTTTTTTGAACTTATTTGAACTCCATACTTTTTCTGTGTTCAAAATGCATCATTCAAAGCCACATCATCAATTTTCAACCATTTCTAACTTCATTTGTTATTTTTCATGCATTTACTGATTATTTTGAGTTATAAGACCCTGAAATTGAAAAGCACTACAAATGAATTCTGAAAAGGTTGAAAGTTGGCATGGTATCATCATTTCACCCACATAGTATGTGCAAGAAAGTAGAGAGGCTTACGGCTAAAACTGGATGCACTTCGTGTATAAAATGCACCATTCAAAGCCACATCATCAATTTAGTACATATAACTCTCATGAATAGATAAGTGACCAAATTAATAGAAGTTCATCATCACATTAAAAACAAAGTACATACATAGTTCTTATTGAACAACATATAGCTCTCCAGAGCATCTAGCTAAAGCATACATTGAAACTATGTAAAACCTTTCAATGCAACAACAAATGCGATCATAATCACAACCAAGGTAAAAATTGATCCAACGGCATAATGATACCAAGCCTCGGTATGAATGGTATATTTTCTAATCTTTCTAATCTTCAACCGCATTGCATCCATCTTGATCTTGTGATCATCGACGACATCCGCAACATGCAACACCAATATCATCTTCTCCTCAATTTTTTTTTATTTTTTCCTTCAAGTAATTGTTTTCTTCTTCAACTAAATTTAACCTCTCGACAATAGGGTCGGTTGGAATTTCCGGTTCAACTACCTCCTATATAAATAAAATCTATGTCAACTTGATGGACATAATTGTCATAAACAATAAATGAACCAAATAGTTATAAAAGATTATATATATATATATATATATACCACATCTGAATCATAGCCAGGACAAGGGCCGACAGGGGCGGATGCCAAAACCATCGCACTATATAATAACAAGCAATAATGAAAATAAGAAAATTAGACAAGTATCTATCTAAGGTAAGAATTTTTTTTTCTTTCAGAAGAAGATAAGAGGCTCACCACGGTGGTGCAGGCGACGAGATCGGCGCGGGCGATCGACGGCGGTGAGACGGGGACGGGACGTGACGGACCACTAAACCTAGACAAATTTCGGGAAAAATGGAGCTTGGAGGTCGAGCTTCGAGAGGAGAAAGCTTAACTAGCGTGGCTTGGACATTTCATCAAACACCTCGTGTGCATAGGAGGTGAGCTAGAGCACCCAAATGTCCTCTCCTCGCCGGCCAGAAAAAACAGAGGACTGCGGAGTGCTCTGCTGCGGCGACGAGGTATATATAGGCAACTCATTTGTCCCGGTTCGTGGCTGGAACCGGGACTAAAGCCCAGCCTTCTGTCCCGGTTCGAGCCAAGAACCGGGACCAATGTTTGTGGGCCAAGAGCGAGGCCCATTGATCCCGGTTCATGCCTGGAATCGGGACAAATGGGTCCATACGAACCGGCACCAATGCCCACGAGGCCCCGGCCGGCCCCCTGGGCTCACGAACCGGGACCAATGCATTCATTGGTCCCGGTTCATGGAAGAACCGGGACTAATGGGCTGGCCAGACCCGAACGAAAGCCAATCTAGCATCCATGTAAGTTCTGTTATATCCAATACCACAAAAAAAAACATGGTGATGCACCCCTACAGTGATTGGTCTTCATTGTTACCTACAATGCATTTAAAAAAAATACTACCTCTATTAACTAATGTAAGACGTTTTGGCAGTTCAAGTGAACAGAGGTAGTACTACTAAAGATGTGACCATTGTAAGCAGATTCATTGAAAAAGGGGGCGTCACGGCGGCCGCCGGTGGCAGGATCTGGACGTACACGAAGAACGCGGGGACCTACTCGTTCGACACCAGGCGCTGCTCCTGGAGGAAGGAAGGCGACTGGGCGCTACCGTTCGTCGGAAAAGTCAAGCACGTCCCGGTGTGCGGCCGCGACAGACTGTCTTTCGGCTTCGCGTCCATCAGCAGCCCTCTCTGCGCCGTCGACCTCGCCACCGCGACCGCGGAGAGCCCGCCGGAGGTGCGCGGTGTCTGGGAGGAATTCAGGCTGCCTGGGGTTTGGCTGGGAGGCACCTCCTCCCTGGTGCACCTCGGGTCCGGCAAGATGTGCATCTTCAGGTTCTTCGGCACTGTCCCTAGTCCCCCTATTGACAGATCTGGGAAGAAGCCGGACCGTTTCGTCGTCATCATCCCCATCGAGGTAGGTCCCGGCGACGACAATGACAAAGAGATCAAGATGGTGAAGCACAGGTCCAAGCGTATCAAATTAGACAGACTTAATGGACACATAACATGGGTACTCTGATGTGTGTATCTGTTCGTCCACATTTAGTAACATGGACAGTTATGTTTGTTCCTAGGAAAAATGGAAAATACACGGTTGATATAAGAAGTTGTCGCGAAAGTTCAGTTTCATACATCAATTTAGAAACTCACCCTTGGGTATATGACGTTGCCACGCGACGCTGGCGTGGCATGCCACGTATGTGGGTGCCATGATGTAAATTTTGTTCATATAAATCATCCTGCTTCTCACCATGATACACATTTTGTTCATACAAATCATCATCTCCACTGTCTATGGCATAGTCACTATCACTGAATTTCTCATCGATGTCACTGTAGCTGTCTTCTGAATGTTCATTTCTCCATGTGTGTGCTTCTGAATGTTCTGCTCTCTAGTTGTCTCCTTTCCCGTTGCTCTCAAGCTTTCTTGGTGACACCATAACTCTTGGTACCAGCACATCATTGCAGCTCTGCTTCACAATCATGTTATCATGATCAAAGTGTCAGTTGCTTTGTGCTTTACGCTATGTGCTACATAGACCATCTTCAAAGCATCATCATCACCCTTGAGAGATCAGACTTTCAGAAACTATTTTTATTGGCAGACAGTAGTAAACTTTCCTTTCTGGTGATAACGAATAGCTGGGTTCCTCAAGAAAAGCATTTATCTATACTAATGACTATGCGTCGCACTCACAACAGCAAACCAATCAATCTTAGCATCGATTTAAGTTCTGTTAGCTCAAATACTGCAGAAAACCCCATGGCGACCCACAGTGAATTGGTCACCATTGTTACTTACAATTCATAATGTAAAAAAATGCTACAAAAGATGTGATCGTTGTAAGCAAATTCATTCGAAGAGATTCATTAAGAAAACAGGGCATTGTGGACCCCAAGACAGAACCACCTAACAACACACTACCCTAATCACACATGGACCAAAAATCTATTAGTACATCGCCAAATTCTTTACAAATTTTCAGAAACTGTTTTTGTTGGCAAACACCAGTACCTTTTCATTTCAGGTGATAATGGATAGCCAAGTTCAAGCATTTATCTATACTAATGACCATGCTTCATACTCACAACAGTTGAACCAATCAATCTAGCATCCATGTAAGTTCTATTATATCCAATACTACCACAAAAAAAACATGGTGATGCACCCCTACAGTGATTGGTCTTCATTGTTACTTACGATGCATTTAAAAAAAATACTACCTCTGTTCACTAATGTAAGACGTTTTGGCAGTTCAAGTGAACAGAGGTAGTACTACAAAAGATGTGACCATTGTAAGCAGATTCATTGAAAAAAGGGGCATTGTGAACCATGACACAGAACCACCCAACTACACAGTACACTGATCACACGATATGTAACAAATTTGTGCATTTTAGGGCCATTACAAGGATATTGAATAAAACCCTAAATCAAAAAACCTTAAACTGGATCGACTGAACTAACTGAACAGAGCTACAATCCAGATTCGCCATCTTCCAGACACATCAGACGCAAATGCCCAGCGACAACAATTACAACAGAGAGATCAAGATGGTGAAGCACAGGTCCAAGTGTATGAAGTTTGCCAAGCACAAGGGACACATAGTATGGGTACTCTGATGTTCGTCCACGATGTAGAAAAATATATCATCCTGGAAGAATACCCTTTTGTGTGACGATGTAACAGTTATGTTTGTTTCTGATAGCACACTCAGTAATGCCAGCAAAAAAGCATACAACAGAACATTTCTCAGTTACAACTGCTACTCATAAGTAACTTATTTCTCAGCAGGACACGCACATGACACATCTAAACTACAGTTCTGAACACAAAAAACAGTGCTGGTACAGGACTGCGAAACGCAAATTCAATCACTAAAACAGGAACTCCCTGGGGTCCGTGACATATCGTGTCAACGCTCAGGGCATTGCAGTGTAGGGAGAGGCCAGGTAGATCTACCGTTCCTTGTGGCCCATCCTGCCAGGGAAGTTCTTCTCAACACACCAAGAAGGGCTTCTAGCTGAATCCAAGAAAAAGGTATTTGCAGTTGTGGCTTTCATGAACATTTAACAACTGATTAACTCATGCAAATAAGTGTGTCCCCAGTAAGAATGATGTGTTAATAAGGCATGCTAAATAGGTATCAAAACTAATAGAGAGCATTCTGTACTACTATTTTTGTTTTCATTATGGCTAAGAACAGCAACCAAGAACAAACTGGTGGCTTGACTAGCAATTCCATAAGGTAACTGAAACCCTACGTGAGATGGCAGCCAATATTAGCCAACAATGTGAAGACATGGCAGTTAAAAAACTGTTTGTTACAGCAGCTATTTGTATGTATTCAAGGTCAAATGTCTTATCTATAGAGAATCAACCGATCTTAACACTTCAGAAAACACAGAAGCCCCCTTCTACATTTATATCAGACGGCATGTCTATTGTACAGAAATATATTTGGAAACATTAGAAGATACTTGCTGGTGTACATGTATCACGAGGACCACCCAAACAGCGCCACAATTAGGACTAGCTGGTGTATCACAACCAACCTCTTAAAAAATCTGGGAGCATGTTTTGCCACACCTAATAGGAAATGTCAGCTAAGTATGAGGGACTAATTAGGTGAACCCAAACCTGGCCTACATTAGGCTCTTGCAGTAAGAACAAAAAAAAATATGCATGTCCCTTAACCCAAACAACTGCCAGTTAGTCCTGAAAGTAGATCCAATTGAATGCAAAGTGCATACTGAACCTTTCATGATATATAACATTTCCTATTTTAACAACTGCTCTGTTAAGTTCATAGTATGCAGAGGGAAGACAATATAAGAAACTTACAATATAAGTACAAAACTACTGGAATAATCATACTCTGTAAGTTTAAAAATACATAGCCAATACCTCAGTGTATGCCAAAATGCAGAAAATAAAACATAATCCTGACTATATATCACTATGCTACATGTTGATAGGTTTGAAGCCTCTTACCCAAGCTAAGAACACCTTTGCAGCAGCAATGAAGTCTTCAGTCTTCACTCTTCACCCGCATAAACAAAAAGAAGTCTTCAGTCTTACCACCAGTGCAAGAATCAATATAGGCTGCACATTCATGGAGATTAAATCATTACATAAGAGAACTAATAAAAAACAATACAGAGATTGCAGAAGAGTGGAATATGTTAACAAACTTTGGCAACATAGACACATCAAACTAGTAGACACTGTAGAATCTGAAAACAGAAAGTCACTCAAATAAGAGAACAATTTAAGTCAAAAGCTTGTGCATATGTCAAAGCACCATTCATAACATGACAAGGACCAAATGATGACAAATCTAGATGGAAAACACAAAGGCTGGGACCAGCATTCGAATTCTAATACGCAAGACATGAGAAAAATATGGGAAATATTTTCTGAGTGTCAGCTAGAGAAGGGGAGAAGCAGATCTCAAGTCCAAGTATAATTCCTCGAAATATGTCACTGCATAGCTCCAGATTCCGATTCAGAATGACACCTTTCATCGATAAGAATCAAATTTGACATATTTTTCTACTGTATTTCTTTTCTTTCAGCAGCTCATTTCCTATAACCAATCCAACCAAATCTTGTCCAATGAATCGTTGGACAATGACATAAGAAGTATAATCCATGTACAATTGGTAGCTATCTAAACTCCTTCCGGAGCAAGTATCTGCCAGGCTTCAGTGCCGCACCGCCGGCAGGCCCGTTCTTCAAGGCCAGCTCCGCCGGCGCCGCTGCCGACTCCTCGCGCGGCTGCTGGAGCAGGGCCTGCTGCCACTCGGCGACCGCGGACTCGGCAACGAAGAGGTTGGTGATGTCCCTGAGCGGCACCCGCCTCCGCGCCCTCCCGAGCCGCTTCAGCTTGCAGCTCCTGACAGCCACGCCATGAGGACGGGCGACGGCGGCGGTCACCGGCGGCAGATTCTCCTTGTCGGCGCGGTCAACTGCCATCTCGGAGAAGAGAAGTGCTGCCTGCCGCTCTTGGAATCCGGCCGGCACGGTGCTGGCTAGGCCTAGGCGGCGAGGTGGCTGGGTTGGAGCTTGGGATGGGACTGGGAAGATCTCCCATGGGTACTTGTAGCGGCGGTAGGTAGGAGGGAACGAGAGGGAGGGGGATGAAAAGATTTGAGTTTTCGGCGGAGGATCTGCGTTTCCTGCCATTTTTGGTCGGAAGGCTCCAACAGCCGGCGAATCTTGAAAATTTTCGCGAAGTGTTTGGAGGAAATCGGGATTCGAGGCGGGGAAACTTTGGCGCGGGGCTAGGGCAGGGAGATTCGAACTTTTTTTCCCTGATTTCACACGGGCCAATCCTACAGTTGGCCCGGCCCACGTACGCGATTCGCGTGATGTTCCTTCGCTGCAGTTTCTTGCGGGTTCTTTTTTTCGTTTCTTCTGTGGTTTCTTGCTTCCGGTTTTTCAGTGGTTTAGTTCTGGTTCTTTTCCTTTTTCTGTTTTGGTTCCTTTTCTGTTTTTTTATTTCTTTTTTTGTCATTGTATATTAAAAAAGTCCATTGTATTTGAAAAATGGTCATGCTGTATTAACAAAAAGTTCAGCATGCATTGATATTTTTTGAATGTCCTATTTTGTTTTTAGAATTTTCTGAACACTTTAAAATGTGCTACCGGAGTTCGGTGCAATGTGGCACCATATATTCTCCCCCTTTTCTGAATGTGTGTACCTATTAATAAATAAACATGACACTGTTTTGCTTGTGAGTAGATCCACCACGTGTGTTAGGGCATCTCTAACAAATCCGGTAAGGCGTGTTCCGCAAAATTCGTTTATGGGAGGCCTGTAAAAAAATTACGGCACGGCGAGGCCTCCGGCGGAACAATTCCCCTAAACTCATCCTGTATTTTTTTTTGCGAGGCGCGTTTAGAGGATCTGTTCTGCGCCAGAGGCCTCGCGGTACTGCATATTTTCTGGAGCTTCGCAAATTCTTGATTTCCAACAATATAAACTGAACAGAATCACAATATCACTTAAACATATGAACACAATTGATCCGAAAGGCAATTCACAGTACAACCATCGTCTCCATTACAATAAATGTTCAAATTGAAATAGTTATTACAACAACAAATTGTTCAAATCTCACACAAATACAACAATAAATTGTTCAAATTAACATGAGAGTCTATCTCCCATAGAGTTATCACTGATGCTCAATGAGATTTTCTTGGAGCTGGTAGTGTGAACCACTATTCTCAATCTTCCTGCAGGTGTCAAGAAACGTATTGATCTCATCTGCGCCCCTTGGAGGCATCACACGGCTACCAACATTGTCATAATGAAACTCTAAGTTCAAATCCCTCTCATCCTTGATAATCATGTTGTGTAAAATTTCACAAGCAATCATGATGCTTCTGAGGAATTTTTTTATCCCAGAAGCGAGCGGAACCTCGAACAATGGCAAACCGAACTTGCAACACATCAAATGCCCTATCAATATCCTTTGGGCATGCTTCTTGTGCTTCGGCAAAGTTTTTGAGCTTCTTCATTTTGGGGTCACTAATGGTCTTCACAAATGTTGCCCATGGAGGATAAATACCGTCGGCAAGATAGTACCCCATGGTATAGTCATGGCCATTGACGGGATAGTTGCAAGCTAGAGGTTTTCCACTAGCTAGCTAAGCAAAAAGATGAGAATGCTGCAAGACATTGATATCATTGAGAAACCCCGACAAACCAAAGAAACAATGCCATATCCATAGATCGTGTGATGCCACTGAAGGAAATATGCCCTAGAGGCAATAAAAAATTATTATTTATTTCCTTATTTCATGATAAATGTTTATTATTTATGCTAGAATTGTATTAACCGGAAACATAATACATGTGTGAATACATAGACAAATAGAGTGTCACTAGTATGCCTCTACTTGACTAGCTCGTTAATCGAAGAAGGTTGAGTTTCCTAGCCATGGACATGAGTTGTCATTTGGTTAATGGGATCACAGCATTAGGAGAATGATATGATTGACTTGACCCATTCCGTTAGCTTAGCACTTGATTGTTTACTATGTTGCTATTGAAGGAAATATGCCCTAGAGGCAATAATAAAGTTATTATTTATTTCCTTATATCATGATAAATGTTTATTATTCATGCTAGAATTGTATTAACCGGAAACATAATACTTGTGTGAATACATAGACAAACAGAGTGTCACTAGTATGCCTCTACTTGACTAGCTCGTTGATCAAAGATGGTTATGTTTCCTAGCCATAGACATGAGTTGTTGTTTGATTAACGGGATCACATCATTAGAAGAATGATGTGATTGACTTGACCCATTCCATTAGCATAGCACTTGATCGTTTAGTTTATTGCTATTGCTTTCTTCATGACTTATACATGTTCCTATGACTATGAGATTATGCAACTCCCGTTTACCGGAGGAACACTTTTGTGTGCTACCAAATGTCACAACGTAACTGGGTGATTATAAAGGTGCTCTAAAGGTGTCTCCAAAGGTACATGTTGGGTTGGCGTATTTCGAGATTAGGATTTGTCACTCCGATTGTTGGAGAGGTATCTCTGGGCCCTCTCGGTAATGCACATCACTCAAGCCTTGCAAGCATTGCAGCTAATGAGTTAGTTGCGGGATGATGTATTACAGAACGAGTAAAGAGACTTGCCGGTAACGAGATTGAACTAGGTATTAAGATACCGACGATCAAATCTCGGGTAAGTAACATACCGATGACAAAAGGAACAACGTATTTTGTTATGCGGTCTGACCGATAAAGATCTTCGTAGAATATGTAGGAGCCAATATGAGCATCCAGGTTCCGCTATTGGTTATTGACCGGAGACGTGTCTCGGTCATGTCTACATTGTTCTCGAACCCGTAGGGTCCGCACGCTTAACGTTACGATGACAGTTTCATTATGAGTTTATATGTTTTGATGTACCAAAGGTTGTTCGAAGTCCCGAATGTGATCACGGACATGACGAGGAGTCTCAAAATGGTCGAGACATGAAGATTGATATATTGGAAGCCTATGTTTGTGTTGGGGAACGTAGTAATTTCAAAAAAATTCCTACACACACGCAAGATCATGGTGATGCATAGCAACGAGAGGGGAGAGTGTTGTCTACGTACCCTCGTAGACCATTCGCAGAAGTGTTATATCAACGCGGTTGATGTAGTCGTACGTCTTCACGATCCGACCGATCCAAGTACCAAAAGCACGGCACCTCCGAGTTCTGCACATGTTCGGCTCGGTGACGTCCTCACCTTCTCGATCCAGCAAGAGGGGCGAAGTAGTAGATGAGTTCCGGCAGCACGACGGCGTGGTGACGGTGTTGGTGAAGAACAATCTCCGCAGGGCTTCACCTAAGCACTACGAAAACTATGACGGAGGATAAACTAGAGGGGACGGGGTTGCCGGCACACGGCTTGGTGTTTCTTGATGTGTCTTTGGTGCTAGCCCTACGCCTCTATTTATATGTTGAGCCCTGGGGTCGAAACTTGGAGTAAAAGCCTCCTCAAAGTCGGTTTCACACGAAAGGCAAGAGTCCTTCTCGGACTCCAGGGCTAGATGCCAGGGTTCCCGGCGTCTACCCCCTAGATGCCAGGGTTCCTGGCGTCTAGCCTCTGGTCTACGCAAAACTTCCTTTTGCACTTTCCAAAAGCCTCGTGGGCTTTCCCCTTTGGCCCAGATAAAGTGTTCTCGTGCCCAAACATTTCGGAAAACATCCGAAACCCCTTCCGGTGAATTCCGAAACCCTTCCGGAGATTAAACACTACTATCCCATATATCAAACTTTATCTTCGGACCATTCCGGAGTTCCTCGTCATGTCCGTGATCTCATCTCGAACTCCGAACAACATACGGTCATCAACATACATAACTCATATAGTACTATATCGTCAACGAACGTTAAGCGTGCGGACCCTATGGGTTTGAGAACTATGTAGACATGACCGAGACACCTCTCTGGTCAATAACCAATAGCGGGACCTGGATTCCCATATTGGCTCCTACATATTCTACGAAGATCTTTATCGGTCAGACCGCATAACAACATACGTTGTTCCCTTTGTCATCGGTATGTTACTTGCCCAAGATTCAATCGTCGGTATCTCAATACCTAGTTCAATCTCGTTACCGGCAAGTCCCTTTACTCGTTCCGTAATACATCATCCCGCAACTAACTCATTAGTTGCAATGCTTGCAAGACATATAGTGATGTGCATTACCGAGTGGGCCTAGAGATACCTCTCCGACAATCGGAGTGACAAATCCTAATCTCGAAATACGCCAACCCAACAAGTACCTTTGGAGACACCTGTAGAGCACCTTTATAATCACCCAGTTACGTTGTGACGTTTGGTGGCACACAAAGTGTTCCTCCGGTAAACGGGAGTTGCATAATCTCATAGTCATAGGAACATGTATAAGTCATGAAGAAAGCAATAGCAACAAACTAAATGATCAAGTGCTAAGCTAACGGAATGGGTCAACTCAATCACATCATTCTCCTAATGATGTGACACCGTTAATCAAATGAAAACTCATGTCTATGGTTAGTGTTTGACACGAAAAATAATAACAAACAACGATGGTTATCGTGTTATTATCTCTCTACGCGCCAGGGGAAATAAACATGCGGGCGTGCCAGTGTACTAAGTACACAAATAAAATTAGGGAAACTTGTATTTTATTAATCTCTCATCGGAGAAACAAATTACATGATCCCTTTACATAAGCACTCAACGGCCTGCTAGCTCGGCCAATATGACTTCGGCGATTGTGAGGTTCTGGTTCACGGGGCCTCGGAAGGCTCCCGATTAATTACGTCCGCGAGCCGGAGCCACGGACCACCTCCGATTAAGCTACTACAATGGTCGTCGTATTCAAGTCTCGTCTTCTCCAAGTGCTCGGTGTAGATGATGGTGATGATGTGGTGGAATAGAAGAGTGGAGCGATACGTCCGTCGCTCCGGCGATGCTTAGTCACATCCCTCCGGCTTGTCGATGTCCGATGATGAAGATGTCTGGCCTCGTCAGCTCAGACAGATGGTCGGCCTTCGCCTTGTCGGTGCCTGGCCTGGTGGTGTCCGCCTCGTCGGTGTCAGACACGGTGTGTCTTGCCTTCGCCTCGTTGGTGCCCGGTAAGATATGGATAGCTTCATCAGAAGAAGACATGTCGGTGAAGTGGCTTCGCCTCGTCGAAGCTTGGACAGGGTTTGGGGAGTGTGTTGATGTAGAAGTCGGAGTAGATTCAAGTGTCGCCGCGTGGAGGCATTGCTTGAAGATGAAGACAATGCGAGCTCGTCGATGTAGACCTCAGACTGTCGTGCCTCGTCGGTCTTGGCAGCGTTGGAGTATTTGTTGTCGGGGTGGCATGGGTCGCGCTTGGCTTAGACTTCTCGACGGCCGGTTACTTCATCGGGGTGTGCAAGTGGGTACACCTTGCGGGAGTGATGGTTTGGGGAGACCGGCATCAGTGTAAAAACTGACGCACGCTCACAATGGCGTGGCTGGGGTGGTTGGCGCCTCGTCTTTGCTAGACGGCAAGTATTAGGCGGTCCGCCAAGACAAAGGTAGCGTTGTAGAGGCCGCGTTGCCTTGGGCTGGTGCTAGGCCAAAGGGTGACCTGTACGCCGGCAACGCCGTGGACCTGTACGCCAAGGACCTGTTCTCCACGGTAGGTGCACCTCTCGAAGGAGTGACCGGTCTTGAACTGTGTCGCTGCAAACTTTGGTTCGACCAAAGATCTGTACGCCGTGAAGGGGGAAGCGAGTCCGGGGCCGCGTCATCACCGAGCTCCGGCTCCGCCCCGCCGTCACATCCGGGAAGCAAGACACCAAACCTGTGCACCGCGATCGGAACGCCATGGACCTGTTCGCCACGGTAGGTGCACCTCTCGAAGGAGTGACCGGTCTTGTATTATGTCGCTGCAAACTTTGGTTCGACCAAAGATCTGTACGCCGTGAAGGGGGAAGCGAGTCCCGGGCCGCGTCATCACCGAGCTCCGGCTCCGCCCCGCCGTCACATCCGGGAAGCAAGAAACCAAACCTGTGCACCGCGATCGGAATGCCATGGACCTGTTTGCCACGGTAGGTGCACCTCTCAAAGGAGGGACCGGTCTTGTACTGTGTCGTTGCAAACTTTGGTTTGACCAAATATCTGTACGCCATCAAGGGGGAAGCGAGTCCCGGGCCGCGTCATCACCGAGCTCCGGCTCTGCCCCGCCGTCTCATCCGGGAAGCAAGACACCAAACCTGTGCACCGCGATTGGAACGCCATGGACCTGTGCACCGGTGAGCTGTTCGTTGTGACCTGTGCATCGTAACCTGTTCGCCGCGGACCTGTAGACTACCATGTTAGAACAGCATTAGGGCTAGCGGTTGGGCTGCGTCGTTGGTGAGCTCCGGCAGCTCCCGAGTCATCTCCAGCCAAGAACATGGCACCTGAAAAATGAAAGGCTTGGTGTAGACGATCTCCGGCGGTGTCGGTGCAGTTTGTTGTTTCGGTGCAGTCATCTCCGGCGGTGCTAGTACTCGCCACCGCCGTCCGTACTTGCCACCGCCATGGACGCGTCATCTACGTCCCGATCTTGCCGATGCTGCCGCCAGGGGCGCATCTCCTCCTGGTCCTCTCCCTTCCCTGGGGCACGCTCTCCATCCTCGCTCCTCACTGAAACGAGAGATGAAAAGAAAGGAAAAGTGAGAAGATTAATTATACATGTCGTTAACAAAGAAGGATGCTTGGGTTGATTGTAGCGTGTGGCGAGAACGCCTCGCCGGCGGACGTCCTCATCATCGCGGACACCGGCCCATTGTCTGCTGCCTACAAGTGCACCGAGGCGCAGCGCGGGGTGCCCGCGGCCTCTGTCGCTGCCTCTGTGTGACCGCTTCCTATGGGCGCCCCGTATGTGTCTCTACTGGGAGCTTCTCGACGCCGCCGATGCCGACGCGTCTCCTGGCTCTCCTCCCCTAAGGACGTGGTTTCTATTTCATCTACCGGCATGGCCGTATGGGCTCCCATGCCATGTTCGATCTCATCGGCTTTTCCCTCGGCGGGGTTGCCGCACGTAAGACCTGTTCATCTTTCATCACAAGGGCAGACCCTCCACATGACCTGTAAAAATGGGCGCGAGATGGTATATTTCTCATCTCGACGAACATGGCCATATAAGGCTCGATGTCGTGCTCATAATATTATCGCTTTCCATTGCAGGACCTGTTCGTCTCCAGCATGTCACCTGTTCATCGATGGACAACAAAAATACAAGAAAGTATATACCTTTTCTTACCGATCTTACCATCACCTTGTGAATGCGGTGGAAGAGATTGCTTGTGAGAAAATATGAAAGAAAGACATAGCACAATCGATCTATAGGTGTCCGTGTGTGTGTGCGTGCGAGCGGCCTTGCGGCCAGCCTTATGTGTGCGTGCAGCCTGGCGGCCGTGTATCTCCGCCCCTCTCCGGTGTATAGCCCGCCGGCGGCAGCCGCGTGCGCGAGAGCAGCCTGGCGGCCAGCCCATCTGTGTGCGCCTCCCCGTGCGCAGCCCTGCGGCGGCGCGTGTGTAGACGGCCTGACGGCCGGGTGTGTTTGCCCCGTTCGAGTCCTCGTGTGTCAGTCTCCATGGCGCTTGGGCATCAAGAGAGAAAAGAAACATACGTATCATATGGGCAGAAAAAGAAGAGCACCATACGACTTGGACATAACACAAAATGGCCAGGTGTGCGCCACCACCGGCGGCGCAACTTCCTAGCCTCGCAGACACGATCAGCGTCGTCCCCGGCCGGCCGGGGCATTGCAGCCGGTGTGAGCGCCCTTCTCGTGTGGGTCGTAGCTGTCGCCGCTGCTTCATCTACATGTGGTCTGCTTGTGCGAGGGCGCCGTCGGCTGCCACCATGGGCGCACGCTCTCCTGGGTGCCGCCTCTTTCTTGGCCGAGTGCTCACTTGGCTGTCGATCTTTGAATCTTCGATCTGCATGATGAAGAAGATAAAAGAAGAATAGAGAGATGAATCAATGTGCACGGTTAGTCTTGAGCCTTGGCGTCACGTGCGTGTACTTGCTTGGGTTGATGGAGTGTGCGGCAGCGCGCATGGAAGAAGGCTCCATCGGGCTTGCCGGCGGGCGTGCGTCGTCGTCGTGGTCGCAGCACGTCTACGGTGCAGTGGACGCCGGTGCGTCATCCGAGCGCATGGTCCTCCCTGGCATGGCCTTTTGGCTTCCTTTTTTCATCACCGAGGGCGTAGTGGGGGCTCCTCTGCAGGCTCCTCCGTCCATCTGCTCGATGCTGCCGCCGTGGGCGCGTCCCCCCGGGAGTCCCCCTTGACTCGTGGTGGCTGCTTCTTATATAGGCAGGTGTGTGGCCAGAAGGGATAAGTCTCGCTCCAGAGTTGTTGAACCGGCACTCCTGATCTCGTGGAGAGATGACAAGATAAGGATGCATTATCTCCTCTGAAGCTTATTCCCTGTGCGTGCATTGCAGCAGCTAGACCTACACACGGACACGGTCACGGCTGACACGTAGGGACCTGGCCTGATCAGCTTTCGTGGATAGTCAAGCCAACTAACTCGTCACGTTCAACGAGCTAGCTACATGCACGCATAGGATTTCCATCGTAATCATAACTTTTACGTGAGATGTGCCCATGCATAACTCTTTGCATGCCTACGTATAAACTAGGTGCTAGGTAATCAGGTTGATTAGATCAAGTATGTGTGGACATAAATAATCATTGCTCCGTGGTCTTGATGACCCTATCTGATGAATATCAACATATTATTCTTGGTCATATTCATTCTTGCACATACATATTGACACCATTTTTTTTATATTTCATAACAAAAATCCGCCAAAATGGCGTCGAACAAATGCCCCCCACCGAGTCGAGTTCGAGCGCGAAGCGAACCGGACTCGGGTTGGTGAAATTCAATTCGACGAAAGGGCGCATTAAAACCATGCAGCCGCCGTAACAGAAGAAAAATCCTGGTGCCATAGGCTACCCGGACATTGAAGATTTTGCGATGTCTATTTAGAACAGCCGGATATCTTCAAATTCGTTGCACGTCAGTGGCATGCCAACTCCGCTAGCTGCGCTTTGTGATGCTCACTGCAGCCCCTCCAGAGCTAGTACAGAACCGGCTCTTTGTTTGTTGGGCTTGAAAGATTAAGACAAACGCCCCGCATCAGCTCATCCGAGAGTTCTTATGGCACGGAGTTGTTGTTTGCGAGAACATCAGCTCAACAATTCACTTGGCCATCAACGTCTCTCCTAAGCATTTTTTTTACTCGCTCTCGTAGCACCGGGTAAAAGACGCCACAAGTATGCATCATAATGGAGTCTCACCCACTGTATTTTAACTAGCTCTCTGAGGGAGAACCAGAGAAGGAATGGCATGTAAATATGCAGTAGTGCAATCGACAATGATCAATCCTCCTCAATGCTTCTTCCTAGCTACCTATTCCATCATCAGGGCAAAAGAACATGAGGTGTGTTGGAGCAGCTACAAGGTAGATAACCATCGGGATACATGCATATGCACATCTCCAGCTTTTCCTAGCTCGCTTCTCATAGACACACGTACATGTATCTCTTCGTTAGCACAAGGAAGGAGAACATTGATGCCGCGTTGCCCCGCTTGAGCAAGTGCGCTGGCTTGGCGATAGCTGGGACGATCATGGTGCACGGGAGCCCCCCCACACGTACTTATAGTACTTATGATAACTTAGCGCCGCTCATATCGGCTGCATTATCTTGAGTTCGCTACCATGATCAATGAAGTTAGAACATGCATGCTTTTTCATACGAGCGTACGTGCACGTTACAACCCTTCCTCAGCTTTTAGATGTGAGAGAAAAAAACTGAGGAGCACCTGCGTACAATGGCCATGTACACATGCATCCAAGGTTCTTCACTTCACAGCCTTGTAGCGTGTGGCGCGATCTTGGCGACCACAATGGCAATGGGTCTCCTAACGCAGCCGTGCGTATTGGCGCTTCCAACAACCCTCAACATTTAGCAGGCATAGGAGGTACACCAAACATTGGTCAAGGAGGTTGATCCCACAGCTTGGAGAAGGATCATGTTGATGTCGTGTGTGGAGAATACTGCAAACTAATTCATCCACACATGTATTTGATGAGGAAGCTTGTTGCGACCATGTAACAGCTATGGTGCTAGCCAACAAGACAACTTTACAGCATCTTCATTCGGCAGCGAAATACCATGCTTTGCGTTGAAGAAAATTTATCAGTCTAGTCGCGACCAAAGCTAACATGGTGCCAGCCGACTTAACTGAAGGGTTTCACAGATTCACGCTGGCCGCACTGGCGCGTTGCACTGCTCCCGTGAAGTTGACGCGTTGATGTAGATGAGCCATCATAAAGCTATTGGTGGGTCACCTCGTAATCACTGAGGCAACAGCAAGACGTTGTGGTCGAGGGAAAAAAAATTCTACACCGGAATGCCATCGGCACGACCATAACAGAGAGTGCCGGAATAGACATCGGCTCGCGTCGTTGTTGTTGAAGATACGGGTGCTGGAGTGCCGCGAGGTGTTGTAGACACACGGGTGTTGCTGCTACCAGTGTTAACAACATATGTTGATGCAGATCAATAGTACGCCGGAATATCATCAGCGACATAGTGGACGCACTGGGGTTGCTGCCCCCCAGTGTTGGTGAAGTTTGTTGGTGTAGATGATTCGATGCCGAGATGTCGTTGGCGATGTCACGGACACACGGGTTCGCTGCCCCCAGTGCCGATGGCATGTGTTGGTGTAGAAAGCTTTATGTCGGGATGCCGTCGACGACCCTGTGGACACATGAGTGTTAACCCCCACTGTCGATGGAGCAGGTTGGTGAAGCCAAGACGCCGTCGGCGACGGCGTGGATGGCTGATGCAATTGCCCCCAATGTTGATGGAGTATGTTGTCGACGACATTGTGGACACACGGGTTCGCTGCCCCCAGTGTCTGCCGTATATTGGGGTAGACAATCAAATGTCGGGATGTCATCGACATTATCATGACGCAGTTTTGTTGCTGTCCAAGTAGCCATCCTGTCAGCGCAGGCTCAACGTGTGCACCATTAACTAGTGATGGCTGCACTGACGATGAACAAAAGAGTGCATGCAAGCATATTTATGAAATGCAATGTCATAAAAAATGAAGTATTTCTTAGATTTGATGAAGATGTTGGCCCTCCTGACAATCACCAGCTATAATGTGTCATCAATAAAGGCTACCAAAGGGCTTATCATCGGGGACCGTCGAAACGACCATGACGGTTGCAAGTTAAGAACTGAATAAGCTTTAGCTTAAGTGTATGGGGACGCTGTGCTTCAGAGATGCCTCTGACAGGCAGTAGAAAAGCATACCCTAGCCCATCATGGTATCGAGAAACCCCACAGCTCGATCATGCCCCCCGCGCAATGCCTCAAGAACCCAGAGACTTAGGTGAGGTTGATAAGGGTGATGGTTTTGGGATAACAACTTGGCTATTTTTTCTTCATGCATTAATGAGGGGTGGTGAATGGCTATCTTCCGCCTTCTTTCCAGTGGTTCCCCTACCGCTCAAGATTGTCGGATTTGCTTCTTGGCATTTTTGGGACTTTTTTATTGCTTCTTGGAATTTGAGGTTTCCTCTATTGTGAGGATTGCTTGCATGGGCTGGCTGCATTACCCTGGACTTCATGAGTATTTTTTTCACTTTGGAGCTTGCTTGCACTTCTTCGGGGATCACTTTCCACACTTGCTCGGGGGCCCACCTTCAGAACTTGGAAGACAACCATTCACCTATGTGTACTAAGAAAACCCTCTGGCACTTTATCTGGGGCTTTTGGTGGCACGACCCAGGGTTGCCATGTGGCTACACACCGAACCCAACTTGTGTTGGGTCAGGTAGCCCTTTAATGATCTTTTCCTATAGTCTTCCCTGGGACGTGAGCTTCTATGAACCTGAGACATGCCGGGAAACATGATGGGCGCAGGGTCTGATAACAGAAGTGCCCAAGTAGTCTTATTTACTACCTCCAGAAGCATACACTTGGCACATGTGGTGCATTATGGGTGTGGGAGCCGCTTCACCTGCAACATGGCACATTGTGCCGCCCGTCAACAAGCCCTCGGGTAGCCAATTACTGGAGCACTAGCGTGGAATTGTGAGGAAAGCCAGTATTTATGCTCGAAATTGCCTCCAATCATGCAAACATGTGAAAGAAATTTGATGGATGAGGTGTGAATTGAAAATAAAATGCAATATGAGAAGGCTATCTGCCATAGCTCTTCAAGTTGAACCTGCGCCTGGTGAAGATGTTCGCTCAACTTTTCGCCATCACGTCAAGGCACCAGTTGGGTGGAGGAGATGGGCCCATCAGGTTGGCTACTATTGAGAGTGTGTTGAGGATGACTTCGTTACACATGAAAGATCATCTCATTTTATATAGGCTTCGCCGACTAGAGCTTATAGTCAAGGTTAATGAAGCGCCTTCACATGTAGTGGCCACCTCAAGAAATGCCCCCAGCACATTGGGCGTGAGGTCGAGGTTGCCAAAGCCAACGATGATACATGGATGATTTGTTCAGCCATCAAGAATGCCTCCAAGATAAATGCAATATCTTGGGTACTTGAAGCGAACGGTGGCGCCTTCTTGCCATGGCCGCGCAATATTGGAGGAAACCTGTGATCGGGGCATATTGAAATTGCACCAACGGTTCTCCATAGAATAGTAACCCGAGTTGGATCACAAATGGGTTAATTGAAGCCTCCATAAGAGATAGGGCATCGGGGAGAATAACCCGAGTTGAGAAATATCCACACCATCTTGTAAGTTGGAGAAGAGCCAGAAGACCAATTGGACGACCATTGTTGCGCAGCAAAGATGCGAGGAGAACCAGGTCCCACTGGCCGTGCCATTTTGTTTGACACGAAAAATAATAACAAACAATGATGGTTATCGTGTTATTATCTCTCTATGCGCCAGGGGAAATAAACATGCGGGCGTGCCAGTGTACTAAGTACACAAATAAAATTAGGGAAACTTGTATTTTATTAATCTCTCATCGGAGAAACAAATTACATGATCCCTTTACATAAGCACTCAACGGCCTGCTAGCTCGGCCAATATGACTTCGGCGATTGTGAGGTTCTGGTTCACGGGGCCTCGGAAGGCTCCCGATTAATTACGTCCGCGAGCCGGAGCCACGGACCACCTCCGATTAAGCTGCTACAATGGTCGTCGTCTTCAAGTCTCGTCTTCTCCAAGTGCTCGGTGTAGATGATGGTGATGATGTGGTGGAATAGAAGAGTGGAGCGGTACGTCCGTCGCTCCGGCGATGCTTAGTCACATCCCTCCGGCTTGTCGATGTCTGATGATGAAGATGTCTGGCCTCGTCAGCTCAGACAGATGGTCGGCCTTCGCCTTGTCGGTGCCCGGCCTGGTGGTGTCCGCCTTGTCGGTGTCAGACACGGTGTGTCTTGCCTTCGCCTCGTTGGTGCCCGTCAAGATATGGATAGCTTCAACGGAAAAAGACATGTCGGTGAAGTGGCTTCGCCTCGTCGGAGCTTGGACAGGGTTTGGGAGTGTGTTGATGTAGAAGTCGGAGTAGATTCGAGTGTCGCCGCGTGGAGGCATTGCTTGAAGATGACGACGATGTGAGCTCGTCGATGTAGACCTTAGACCGTCGTGCCTCGTCGGTCTTGGCAGCATTGGAGTATTTGTTGTCGGGGTGGCATGGGTCGCGCTCGGCTTAGACTTCTCGACGGCCGGTTACTTCATCGGGGTGTGCAAGTGGGTACACCTTGCGGGAGTGATGGTTTGGGGAGACCGGCATCAGTGTAAAAACTGACGCACGCTCACAATGGCGTGGCTGGGGTGGTTGGCGCCTCATCTTTGCTAGACGGCAAGTATTAGGCGGTCCGCCAAGACAAAGGTAGCGTTGTAGAGGCCGCGTTGCCTTGGGCTGATGCTAGGCCAAAGGGTGACCTATACGCCGGCAACGCCGTGGACCTGTATGCCAAGGACCTGTTCTCCACGGTAGGTGCACCTCTCGAAGGAGTGACCGGTCTTGTACTGTGTCGCTGCAAACTTTGGTTCGACCAAAGATCTGTACGCCTTGAAGGGGGAAGCGAGTCCGAGGCCGCGTCATCACCGAGCTCCGGCTCCGCCCCGCCGTCACATCCGGGAAACAAGACACCAAACCTGTGCACCGCGATCGGAACGCCATGGACCTGTTCGCCATGGTAGGTGCACCTCTCGAAGGAGGGACCGGTCTTGTATTATGTCGCTGCAAACTTTGGTTCGACCAAAGATCTGTACGCCGTGAAGGGGGAAGCGAGTCCCGGGCTGCGTCATCACCGAGCTCCGGCTCCGCCCCGCCGTCACATCCGGGAAGAAAGAAACCAAACATGTGCACCGCGATCGGAACACCATGGACCTGTTCGCCACGGTAGGTGCACCTCTCAAAGGAGGGACCGGTCTTGTACTGTGTCGTTGCAAACTTTGGTTTGACCAAAGATCTGTACGCCATCAAGGGGGAAGCGAGTCCCGGGCCGCGTCATCACCGAGCTCCGGCTCTGCCCCGCCGTCTCATCCGGGAAGCAAGACACCAAACATGTGCACCGCGATTGGAACGCCATGGACCTGTGCACCGGTGACCTGTTCGTTGTGACCTGTGCATCGTAACCTGTTCGCCGCGGACCTGTAGACTGCCATGTTAGAACAGCGTTAGGGCTAGCGGTTGGGCTGCGTCGTTGGCGAGCTCCGGCAGCTCCCGAGTCATCTCCAGCCAAGAACATGGCACCTGAAAATGAAAGGCTTGGTGTAGACGATCTCCGGCAGTGTCGGTGTAGTTTGCTGTTTCGGTGCAGTCATCTCCGGCGGTGCCAGTACTCGCCACCGCCGTGGACGCGTCATCTACGTCCCGATCTTGCCGATGCTGCCGCCAGGGGTGCATCTCCTCCTGGTCCTCTCCCTTCCCTGGGGCGCGCTCTCCATCGTCGCTCCTCACTGAAACGAGAGATGAAAAGAAAGGAAAAATGAGAAGATTAATTATACATGTCGTTAACAAAGAAGGATGCTTGGGTTGATTGTAGCGTGTGGCGAGAACGCCTCGCCGGCGGACATCCTCGTCATCGCGGACACCGGCCCATTGTCTGCGGCCTACAAGTGCACCGAGGCGCAGCGCATGGTCTGTCGCCGGGGTGCCCGCGGCCTCTATCGCTGCCTCTGTGTGACCGCTTCCCTATGGGCGCCCCGTATGTGTCTCTGCTGGGAGCTTCTCGACGCCGCCGATGCCGACGCGTCTCCTGGCTCTCCTCCCCTAAAGACGTGATTTCTATTTCATCTACCGGCATGGCCGTATGGGTTCCCATGCCATGTTCGATCTCATCGGCTTTTCTCTCGTCGGGGTTGCCGCACGTAAGACCTGTTCATCTTTCATCACAAGGGCAGACCCTCCACATGACCTGTAAAAATGGGCGCGAGATGGTATATTTCTCATCTCGATGAACATGGCCATATAAGGCTCGATGTCGTGCTCATAATATTATTGCTTTCCATTGCAGGACCTGTTCGTCTCCAGCATGTCACCTGTTCATCGATGGACAAGAAAAATACAAGAAAGTATATACCTTTTCTTACCGATCTTACCATCACCTTGTGAATGCGGTGGAAGAGATTTGCTTGTAAGAAAATATGAAAGAAAGACATAGCACAATCGATCTATAGGTGTCCGTGTGTGTGCGTGCGAGCGGCCAGCCTTATGTGTGCGTGCAGCCTGGCGGCCGCGCGGCCGTGTATCTCCGCCCCTCTCCGGTGTGTAGCCCGCCGGCGGCAGCCGCGTGCGTGAGAGCGGCCTGGCGGCCAGCCCATCTGTGTGCGCCTCCCCGTGCGCAGCCCTGCGGCGGCGCGTGTGTGGACGGCCTGACGGCCGGCTGTGTTCGCCCCGTTCGAGTCCTCGTGTGTGGGTCTCCTTGGCGCCTAGGCATCAAGAGAGAAAAGAAACATATGTATCATATGGGCAGAAAAAGAAGAGCACCATACGACTTGGACATAACACAAAATGGCCAGGTGTGCGCCACCACCGGCGGCGCAACTTCCTAGCCTCGCAGACACGATCAGCGTCGTCCCCGGCCGGCCGGGGCATTGCCGCCGGTGTGAGCGCCCTTCTCGTGTGGGTTGTAGCTGTCGCTGCTGCTTCATCTACATGTGGCCTGCTTGTGCGAGGGCGCCGTCGGCTGCCACCATGGGCGCACGCTCTCCTGGGTGCCGCCTCTTTCTTGGCCGAGTGCTCGCTTGGCTTTCGATCTTTGAATCTTCGATCTACATGATGAAGAGGATAAAAGAAGAATAGAGAGATGAATCAATGTGCACGGTTAGTCTTGAGTCTTGGCGTCGCGTGCGTGTGCTTGCTTGGGTTGATGGAGTGTGCGGCAGCGCACATGGAAGAAGGCTCCGCCGGGCTTGCCGGCGGGCGTGCGTCGTCGTCATGGTAGCAGCACGTCTACGGTGCAGTGGACGCCAGCGCGTCATCCGAGCGCATGGTCCTCCCTGGCGTGGTCTTTTGGCTTCCTTTTTTCATCACCGAGGGCGCAGTGGGGGCTCCTCTGCAGGCTCCTCCGTCCATCTGCTCGACGCTGCCGTCGTGGGCGCGTCCCCCCGAGAGTCCCCCTTGACTCGTGGTGGCTGCTTCTTATATAGGCAGGTGTGTGGCCAGAAGGGATAAGTCCCGCTCCAGAGTTGTTGAACCGGCACTCCTGATCTCGTGGAGAGATGACAAGATAAGGATGCATTATCTCCTCTGAAGCTTATCCCCTGTGCGTGCATTGCAGCAGCTAGACCTACACACGGACACGGTCACGGCTGACACGTAGGGACCTGGCCTGATCAGCTTTCGTGGATAGTCAAGCCAACTAACTCGTCACATTCAACGAGCTAGCTACATGCACGCATAAGATTTTCATCGTAATCATAACTTGTACATGAGATGTGCCCATGCATAACTCTTTGCATGCCTACGTACAAACTAGGTGCTAGGTAATCAGGTTGATTAGATCAAGTATGTGTGGACATAAATAATCATTGCTCCGTGGTCTTGATGACCCTATCTGATGAATATCAACATATTATTCTTGGTCATATTCATTCTTGCACATACATATTGACACCATTTTTTTTATATTTCATAACAAAAATCCGCCAAAATGGCGTCGAACAAATGCCCCTCACCGAGTCGAGTTCGAGCGCGAAGCGAACCGGACTCGGGTTGGTGAAATTCAATTCGACGAAAGGGCGCATTAAAACCATGCAGCCGCCGTAACAGAAGAAAAATCCTGGTGCCATAGGCTACCCGGACATTGAAGATTTTGCGATGTCTATTTAGAACAGCCGGATATCTTCAAATTCGTTGCACGTCAGTGGCATGCCAACTCCGCTAGCTGCGCTTTGTGATGCTCACTGCAGCCCCTCCAGAGCTAGTACAGAACCGGCTCTTTGTTTGTTGGGCTTGAAAGATTAAGACAAACGCCCCGCATCAGCTCATCCGAGAGTTCTTATGGCACGGAGTTGTTGTTTGCGAAAACATCAGCTCAACAATTCACTTGGCCATCAACGTCTCTCCTAAGCATTTTTTTTACTCGCTCTCGTAGCACCGGGTAAAAGACGCCACAAGTATGCATCATAATGGAGTCTCACCCACTGTATTTTAACTAGCTCTCTGAGGGAGAACCAGAGAAGGAATGGCATGTAAATATGCAGTAGTGCAATCGACAATGATCAATCCTCCTCAATGCTTCTTCCTAGCTACCTATTCCATCATCAGGGCAAAAGAACATGAGGTGTGTTGGAGCAGCTACAAGGTAGATAACCATCGGGATACACGCATATGCACATCTCCAGCTTTTCCTAGCTCGCTTCTCATAGACACACGTACATGTATCTCTTCGTTAGCACAAGGAAGGAGAACATTGATGCCGCGTTGCCCCGCTTGAGCAAGTGCGCTGGCTTGGCGATAGCTGGGACGATCATGGTGCACGGGAGCCCCCCCACACGTACTTATAGTACTTATGATAACTTAGCGCCGCTCATATCGGCTGCATTATCTTGAGTTCGCTACCATGATCAATGAAGTTAGAACATGCATGCTTTTTCATACGAGCGTACGTGCACGTTACAACCCTTCCTCAGCTTTTAGATGTGAGAGAAAAAAACTGAGGAGCACCTGCGTACAATGGCCATGTACACATGCATCCAAGGTTCTTCACTTCACAGCCTTGTAGCGTGTGGCGCGATCTTGGCGACCACAATGGCAATGGGTCTCCTAACGCAGCCGTGCGTATTGGCGCTTCCAACAACCCTCAACATTTAGCAGGCATAGGAGGTACACCAAACATTGGTCAAGGAGGTTGATCCCACAGCTTGGAGAAGGATCATGTTGATGTCGTGTGTGGAGAATACTGCAAACTAATTCATCCACACATGTATTTGATGAGGAAGCTTGTTGCGACCATGTAACAGCTATGGTGCTAGCCAACAAGACAACTTTACAGCATCTTCATTCGGCAGCGAAATACCATGCTTTGCGTTGAAGAAAATTTATCAGTCTAGTCGCGACCAAAGCTAACGTGGTGCCAGCCGACTTAACTGAAGGGTTTCACAGATTCACGCTGGCCGCACTGGCGCGTTGCACTGCTCCCGTGAAGTTGACGCGTTGATGTAGATGAGCCATCATAAAGCTATTGGTGGGTCACCTCGTAATCATTGAGGCAACAGCAAGACGTTGTGGTCGAGGGAAAAAAAATTCTACACCGGAATGCCATCGGCACGACCATAACAGAGAGTGCCGGAATAGACATCGGCTCACGTCGTTGTTGTTGAAGATACGGGTGCCGGAGTGCCGTGGCGGTGTTGTAGACACACGGGTGTTGCTGCTACCAGTGTTAACAACATATGTTGATGCAGATCAATAGTACGCCGGAATATCATCAGCGACATAGTGGACGCACTGGGGTTGCTGCCCCCCAGTGTTGGTGAAGTTTGTTGGTGTAGATGATTCGATGCCGAGATGTCGTTGGCGATGTCACGGACACACGAGTTCGCTGCCCCCAGTGCCGATGGCATGTGTTGGTGTAGAAAGCTTTATGTCGGGATGCCGTCGACGACCCTGTGGACACATGGGTGTTAACCCCCACTGTCGATGGAGCAGGTTGGTGAAGCCAAGACGCCGTCGGCGACGGCGTGGATGGCTGATGCAATTGCCCCCAATGTTGATGGAGTATGTTGTCGACGACATTGTGGACACACGGGTTCGCTGCCCCCAGTGTCTGCCGTATATTGGGGTAGACAATCAAATGTCGGGATGTCATCGACATTATCATGACGCAGTTTTGTTGCTGTCCAAGTAGCCATCCTGTCGGCGCAGGCTCAACGTGTGCACCATTAACTAGTGATGGCTGCACTGACGATGAACAAAAGAGTGCATGCAAGCATATTTATGGAATGCAATGTCATAAAAAATGAAGTATTTCTTAGATTTGATGAAGATGTTGGCCCTCCTGACAATCACCAGCTATAATGTGTCATCAATAAAGGCTACCAAAGGGCTTATCATCGGGGACCGTCGAAACGACCATGACGGTTGCAAGTTAAGAACTGAATAAGCTTTAGCTTAAGTGTATGGGGACACTGTGCTTCAGAGATGCCTCTGACAGGCAGTAGAAAAGCATACCCTAGCCCATCATGGTATCGAGAAACCCCACAGCTCGATCATGCCCCCCGCGCAATGCCTCAAGAACCCAGAGACTTAGGTGAGGTTGATAAGGGTGATGGTTTTGGGATAACAGCTTGGCTATTTTTTCTTCATGCATTAATGAGGGGTGGTGAATGGCTATCTTCCGCCTTCTTTCTAGTGGTTCCCCTACCGCTCAAGATTGTCGGATTTGCTTCTTGGCATTTTTGGGACTTTTTTATTGCTTCTTGGAATTTGAGGTTTCCTCTATTGTGAGGATTGCTTGCATGGGCTGGCTGCATTACCCTGGACTTCATGAGTATTTTTTTCACTTTGGAGCTTTGCTTGCACTTCTTCGGGGATCACTTTCCACACTTGCTCGGGGGCCCACCTTCAGAACTTGGAAGACAACCATTCACCTATGTGTACTAAGAAAACCCTCTGGCACTTTATCTGGGGCTTTTGGTGGCACGACCCAGGGTTGCCATGTGGCTACACACCGAACCCAACTTGTGTTGGGTCAGGTAGCCCTTTAATGATCTTTTCCTATAGTCTTCCCTGGGACGTGAGCTTCTATGAACCTGAGACATGCCGGGAAACATGATGGGCGCAGGGTCTGATAACAGAAGTGCCCAAGTAGTCTTATTTACTACCTCCAGAAGCATACACTTGGCACATGTGGTGCATTATGGGTGTGGGAGCCGCTTCACCTGCAACATGGCACATTGTGCCGCCCGTCAACAAGCCCTCGGGTAGCCAATTACTGGAGCACTAGCGTGGAATTGTGAGGAAAGCCAGTATTTATGCTCGAAATTGCCTCCAATCATGCAAACATGTGAAAGAAATTTGATGGATGAGGTGTGAATTGAAAATAAAATGCAATATGAGAAGGCTATCTGCCATAGCTCTTCAAGTTGAACCTGCGCCTGGTGAAGATGTTCGCTCAATTTTTCGCCATCACGTCAAGGCACCAGTTGGGTGGAGGAGATGGGCCCATCAGGTTGGCTACTATTGAGAGTGTGTTGAGGATGACTTCGTTACACATGAAAGATCATCTCATTTTATATAGGCTTCGCCGACTGGAGCTTATAGTCAAGGTTAATGAAGCGCCTTCACATGTAGTGGCCACCTCAAGAAATGCCCCCAGCACATTGGGCGTGAGGTCGAGGTTGCCAAAGCCAACGATGATACATGGATGATTTGTTCAGCCATCAAGAATGCCTCCAAGATAAATGCAATATCTTGGGTACTTGAAGCGAACGGTGGCGCCTTCTTGCCATGGCCGCGCAATATTGGAGGAAACCTATGATCGGGGCATATTGAAATTGCACCAACGGTTCTCCATAGAATAGTAACCCGAGTTGGATCACAAATGGGTTAATTGAAGCCTCCATAAGAGATAGGGCATCGGGGAGAATAACTCGAGTTGAGAAATATCCACACCATCTTGTAAGTTGGAGAAGAGCCAGAAGACCAATTGGACGACCATTGTTGCGCGGCAAAGATGGGAGGAGAACCAGGTCCCACTGGCCGTGCCATTTTGTTTGACACGAAAAATAATAACAAACAATGATGGTTATCGTGTTATTATCTCTCTATGCGCCAGGGGAAATAAACATGCGGGCGTGCCAGTGTACTAAGTACACAAATAAAATTAGGGAAACTTGTATTTTATTAATCTCTCATCGGAGAAACAAATTACATGATCCCTTTACATAAGCACTCAACGGCCTGCTAGCTCGGCCAATATGACTTCGGCGATTGTGAGGTTCTGGTTCACGGGGCCTCGGAAGGCTCCCGATTAATTACGTCCGCGAGCCGGAGCCACGGACCACCTCCGATTAAGCTGCTACAATGGTCGTCGTCTTCAAGTCTCGTCTTCTCCAAGTGCTCGGTGTAGATGATGGTGATGATGTGGTGGAATAGAAGAGTGGAGCGGTACGTCCGTCGCTCCGGCGATGCTTAGTCACATCCCTCCGGCTTATCGATGTCCGATGATGAAGATGTCTGGCCTCGTCAGCTCAGACAGATGGTCGGCCTTCGCCTTGTCGGTGCCCGGCCTGGTGGTGTCCGCCTCGTCGGTGTCAGACACGGTGTGTCTTGCCTTCGCCTCGTTGGTGCCCGGCAAGATATGGATAGCTTCAACGGAAGAAGACATGTCGGTGAAGTGGCTTCGCCTCGTCAGAGCTTGGACAGGGTTTGGGAGTGTGTTGATGTAGAAGTCGGAGTAGATTCGAGTGTCGCCGCGTGGAGGCATTGCTTGAAGATGACGACAATGTGAGCTCGTCGATGTAGACCTTAGACCATCGTGCCTCGTCGGTCTTGGCAGCGTTGGAGTATTTGTTGTCGGGGTGGCATGGGTCGCGCTCGGCTTAGACTTCTCGACGGCCGGTTACTTCATCGGGGTGTGCAAGTGGGTACACCTTGCGGGAGTGATGGTTTGGGGAGACCGGCATCAGTGTAAAAACTGACGCACGCTCACAATGGCGTGGCTGGGGGTGGTTGGCGCCTCGTCTTTGCTAGACGCCAAGTATTAGGCGGTCCGCCAAGACAAAGGTAGCGTTGTAGAGGCCGCGTTGCCTTGGGCTGATGCTAGGCCAAAGGGTGACCTGTACGCCGGCAACGCCGTGGACCTGTACGCCAAGGACCTGTTCTCCATGGTAGGTGCACCTCTCGAAGGAGTGACCGGTCTTGTACTGTGTCGCTGCAAACTTTGGTTCGACCAAAGATCTGTACGCCGTGAAGGGGGAAGCGAGTCCGGGGCCGCGTCATCACCGAGCTCCGGCTCCGCCCCGCCGTCACATCCGGGAAGCAAGACACCAAACCTGTGCACCGCGATCGGAACGCCATGGACCTGTTCGCCATGGTAGGTGCACCTCTCGAAGGAGGGACCGGTCTTGTATTATGTCGCTGCAAACTTTGGTTCGACCAAAGATCTGTACGCCGTGAAGGGGGAAGCGAGTCCCGGGACGCGTCATCACCGAGCTCCGGCTCCGCCCCGCCGTCACATCCGGCAAGCAAGAAACCAAACATGTGCACCGTGATCGGAACGCCATGGATCTGTTCGCCACGGTAGGTGCACCTCTCAAAGGAGGGACCGGCCTTGTACTGTGTCGTTGCAAACTTTGGTTTGACCAAAGATCTGTACGCCATCAAGGGGGAAGTGAGTCCCGGGCCGCGTCATCACCGAGCTCCGGCTCTGCCCCGCCGTCCCATCCGGGAAGCAAGACACCAAACCTGTGCACCGCGATTGGAACGCCATGGACCTGTGCATCGGTGACCTGTTCGTTGTGACCTGTGCATCGTAACCTGTTCGCCGCGGACCTGTAGACTGCCATGTTAGAACAACGTTAGGGCTAGCGGTTGGGCTGCGTCGTTGGCGAGCTCCGGCAGCTGCCGAGTCATCTCCAGCCAAGAACATGGCACTTGAAAATGAAAGGCTTGGTGTAGACGATCTCCGGCAGTGTCGGTGTAGTTTGCTGTTTCGGTGCAGTCATCTCCGGTGGTGCTAGTACTCGCCACCGCCGTTCGTACTCGCCACCGCCGTGGACGCGTCATCTACGTCCCGATCTTGCCGATGCTGCCGCCAGGGGCGCATCTCCTCCTGGTCCTCTCCCTTCCCTGGGGCGCGCTCTCCATCGTCGCTCCTCACTGAAACGAGAGATGAAAAGAAAGGAAAAATGAGAAGATTAATTATACATGTCGTTAACAAAGAAGGATGCTTGGGTTGATTGTAGCGTGTGGCGAGAACGCCTCGCCGGCGGACATCCTCGTCATCGCGGACACCGGCCCATTGTCTGCGGCCTACAAGTGCACCGAGGCGCAGCGCATGGTCTGTCGCCGGGGTGCCCGCGGCCTCTGTCGTTGCCTCTGTGTGACCGCTTCCCTATGGGCGCCCCGTATGTGTCTCTGCTGGGAGCTTCTCGACGCCGCCGATGCCGACGCGTCTCCTGGCTCTCCTCCCCTAAGGACGTGATTTCTATTTCATCTACCGGCATGGCCGTATGGGCTCCCATGCCATGTTCGATCTCATCGGCTTTTCTCTCGGCGGGGTTGCCGCACGTAAGACCTGTTCATCTTTCATCACAAGGGCAGACCCTCCACATGACCTGTAAAAATGGGCGCGAGATGGTATATTTCTCATCTCGACGAACATGGCCATATAAGGCTCGATGTCGTGCTCATAATATTATCGCTTTCCATTGCAGGACCTGTTCGTCTCCAGCATGTCACCTGTTCATCGATGGACAAGAAAAATACAAGAAAGTATATACCTTTTCTTACCGATCTTACCATCACCTTGTGAATGCGGTGGAAGAGATTGCTTGTAAGAAAATATGAAAGAAAGACATAGCACAATCGATCTATAGGTGTCCGTGTGTGTGTGCGTGCGAGCGGCCTTGCGGCCAGCCTTATGTGTGCGTGCAGCCTGGCGGCCGCGCGGCCGTGTATCTCCGCCCCTCTCCGGTGTGTAGCCCGCCGGCGGCAGCCGCGTGCGTGAGAGCGGCCTGGCGGCCAGCCCATCTGTGTGCGCCTCCCCGTGCGCAGCCCTGCGGCGGCGCTTGTGTGGACGGCCTGACGGCCGGGTGTGTTCGCCCCGTTCGAGTCCTCGTGTGTGGGTCTCCATGGCGCCTGGGCATCAAGAGAGAAAAGAAACATATGTATCATATGGGCAGAAAAAGAAGAGCACCATACGACTTGGACATAACACAAAATGGCCAGGTGTGCGCCACCACCGGCGGCGCAACTTCCTAGCCTCGCAGACACGATCAGCGTCGTCCCCGGCCGGCCGGGGCATTGCCGCCGGTGTGAGCGCCCTTCTCGTGTGGGTTGTAGCTGTCGCCGCTGCTTCATCTACATGTGGCCTGCTTGTGCGAGGGCGCCGTCGGCTGCCACCATGGGCGCACGCTCTCCTGGGTGCCGCCTCTTTCTTGGCCGAGTGCTCGCTTGGTTATCGATCTTTGAATCTTCGATCTGCATGATGAAGAAGATAAAAGAAGAATAGAGAGATGAATCAATGTGCACGGTTAGTCTTGAGTCTTGGCGTCGCGTGCGTGTGCTTGCTTAGGTTGATGGAGTGTGCGGCAGCGCGCATGGAAGAAGGCTCCGCCGGGCTTGCCGGCGGGCGTGCATCGTCGTCGTGGTAGCAGCACGTCTACGGTGCAGTGGACGCCAGCGCGTCATCCGAGCGCATGGTCCTCCCTGGCGTGGCCTTTTGGCTTCCTTTTTTCATCACCGAGGGCGCAGTGGGGGCTCCTCTGCAGGCTCCTCCGTCCATCTGCTCGACGCTGCCGCCGTGGGCGCGTCCCCCTGGGAGTCCCCTTGACTCGTGGTGGCTGCTTCTTATATAGGCAGGTGTGTGGCCAGAAGGGATAAGTCTCGCTCCAGAGTTGTTGAACCGGCGCTCCTGATCTCGTGGAGAGATGACAAGATAAGGATGCATTATCTCCTCTGAAGCTTATCCCCTGTGCGTGCATTGCAGCAGCTAGACCTACACACGGACACGGTCACGGCTGACACGTAGGGACCTGGCCTGATCAGCTTTCGTGGATAGTCAAGCCAACTAACTCCTCACATTCAACGAGCTAGCTACATGCACGCATAGGATTTCCATCGTAATCATAACTTGTACATGAGATGTGCCCATGCATAACTCTTTGCATGCCTACGTACAAACTAGGTGCTAGGTAATCAGGTTGATTAGATCAAGTATGTGGGGACATAAATAATCATTGCTCCGTGGTCTTGATGACCCTATCCGATGAATATCAACATATTATTCTTGGTCATATTCATTCTTGCACATACATATTGACACCATTTTTTTTATATTTCATAACAAAAATCCGCCAAAATGGCGTCGAACAAATGCCCCCCACCGAGTCGAGTTCGAGCGCGAAGCGAACCGGACTCGGGTTGGTGAAATTCAATTCGACGAAAGGGCGCATTAAAACCATGCAGCCGCCGTAACAGAAGAAAAATCCTGGTGCCATAGGCTACCCGGACATTGAAGATTTTGTGATGTCTATTTAGAACAGCCGGATATCTTCAAATTCGTTGCACGCCAGTGGCATGCCAACTCCGCTAGCTGCGCTTTGTGATGCTCACTGCAGCCCCTCCAGAGCTAGTACAGAACCGGCTCTTTGTTTGTTGGGCTTGAAAGATTAAGGCAAACGCCCCGCATCAGCTCATCCGAGAGTTCTTATGGCACGGAGTTGTTGTTTGCGAGAACATCAGCTCAACAATTCACTTGGCCATCAACGTCTCTCCTGAGCATTTTTTTTACTCGCTCTCGTAGCACCGGGTAAAAGACGCCACAAGTATGCATCATAATGGAGTCTCACCCACTGTATTTTAACTAGCTCTCTGAGGGAGAACCAGAGAAGGAATGGCATGCAAATATGCAGTAATGCAATCGACAATGATCAATCCTCCTCAATGCTTCTTCCTAGCTACCTGTTCCATCATCAGGGCAAAAGAACATGAGGTGTGTTGGAGCAGCTACAAGGTAGATAACCATCGGGATACACGCATATGCACATCTCCAGCTTTTCCTAGCTCGCTTCTCATAGACACACGTACATGTATCTCTTCGTTAGCACAAGGAAGGAGAACATTGATGCCGCGTTGCCCCGCTTGAGCAAGTGCGCTGGCTTGGCGATAGCTGGGACGATCATGGTGCACGGGAGCCCCCCACACGTACTTATAGTACTTATGATAACTTAGCGCCGCTCATATCGGCTGCATTATCTTGAGTTCGCTACCATGATCAATGAAGTTAGAACATGCATGCTTTACGTGCACGTTACAACCCTTCCTCAGCTTTTAGATGTGAGAGAAAAAAACTGAGGAGCACCTGCGTACAATGGCCATGTACACATGCATCCAAGGTTCTTCACTTCACAGCCTTGTAGCGTGTGGCGCGATCTTGGCGACCACAATGGCAATGGGTCTCCTAACGCAGCCGTGCGTATTGGCGCTTCCAACAACCCTCAACATTTAGCAGGCATAGGAGGTACACCAAACATTGGTCAAGGAGGTTGATCCCACAGCTTGGAGAAGGATCATGTTGATGTCGTGTGTGGAGAATACTGCAAACTAATTCATCCACACATGTATTTGATGAGGAAGCTTGTTGCGACCATGTAACAGCTATGGTGCTAGCCAACAAGACAACTTTACAGCATCTTCATTCGGCAGCGAAATACCATGCTTTGCGTTGAAGAAAATTTATCAGTCTAGTCGCGACCAAAGCTAATGTGGTGCCAGCCGACTTAACTGAAGGGTTTCACAGATTCACGCTGGCCGCACTGGCGCGTTGCACTGCTCCCGTGAAGTTGACGCGTTGATGTAGATGAGCCATCATAAAGCCATTGGTGGGTCACCTCGTAATCATTGAGGCAACAGCAAGACGTTGTGGTCGAGGGAAAAAAATTCTACATCGGAATGCCATCGGCACGACCATAACAGAGAGTGCCGGAATAGACATCGGCTCGCGTTGTTGTTGTTGAAGATACGGGTGCCGGAGTGCCGCGGCGGTGTTGTAGACACACGGGTGTTGCTGCTACCAGTGTTAACAACATATGTTGATGCAGATCAATAGTACGCCGGAATATCATCAGCGACATAGTGGAAGCACTGGGGTTGCTGCCCCCCAGTGTTGGTGAAGTTTGTTGGTGTAGATGATTCGATGCCGAGATGTCGTCGGCGATGTCACGGACACACGGGTTCGCTGCTCCCAGTGTCGATGGCATGTGTTGGTGTAGAAAGCTCTATGTCGGGATGTCGTCGACGACCCTGTGAACACATGAGTGTTAACCTCCAATGTCGATGGAGCAGGTTGGTGAAGCCAAGACGCCGTCGGCGACGGCGTGGATGGCTGATGCAATTACCCCCAATGTTGATGGAGTATGTTGTCGACGACATTGTGGACACACGGGTTCGCTGCCCCCAGTGTCTGCCGTATATTGGGGTAGACAATCAAATGTCGGGATGTCATCGACATTATCATGATGCAGTTTTGTTGCTGTCCAAGTAGCCATCCTGTCGGCGCAGGCTCAACGTGTGCACCATTAACTAGTGATGGCTGCATTGACGATGAACAAAAGAGTGCATGCAAGCATATTTATGGAAAATGTCATAAAAAATGAAGTATTTCTTACATTTGATGAAGATGTTGGCCCTCCTGACAATCACCAGCTATAATGTGTCATCAATAAAGGCTACCAAAGGGTTTATCATTGGGGACCGTCGAAACGACCATGACGGTTGCAAGTTAAGAACTGAATAAGCTTTAGCTTAAGTGTATGGGGACACTGTGCTTCAGAGATGCCTCTGACAGGCAGTAGAAAAGCATACCCTAGCCCATCATGGTATCGAGAAACCCCACAGCTCGATCATGCCCCCCGCACAATGCCTCAAGAACCCAGAGACTTAGGTGAGGTTGATAAGGGTGATGGTTTTGGGATAACAGCTTGGCTATTTTTTCTTCATGCATTAATGAGGGGTGTGCACTAGTAGAAAAAGGGTCAATCGTGAAGCACATTAGTGCCGGTTTGTATTTGAGCCGGCACTAATGTATACATTAGTGCCGGTTCCAACGGCTAGCCGGGCCGCTTTCATTAGTACCGGTTCGTGGCGAACCTTTAGCACCGGTTCGTGCCACGAACCGGTACTAATGAGAGTGGTGGCAGGATGTTGCCAGAGTGGGGCCCCTCCAGCACCTTTAGTACCGGTTCGTGCCACGAAGCGGTACTAAAGGTCGTCCTATATAAACCCTTCGTCCACCAGCACTCTGTTCTTCCCCCTTTCCCCTCTCCGGCCCTCTCCTCTGTTCTTCCCTTCTTCCTCTCGAGTTCATCACAAAATTTGCCCAAAATTTGTCAAGATTTGAAGGCCCTCATCCATTCAAATGATCACAAAGGTTAGCAACTTTGTCCTTTCATCTCTCATTGCTAGATTAGCTCTTGCATTGGTTTATATAGTGATTAATTTGTGAGTTTAGTAATTTGGGAGGATATATATATATATGTGTGCTAGTATTTGATTTATATGCAATTTGAGGTCAAAAATAACACTTAGTTTGCATATGTAGGTGTGGTTTACTTAGTGCCTTCTAAATCTCCATCGTAGCCACCGTCGATCGCCCGCACCGTCCCGTCGCCGGCACCACCTTGTGGTGAGCCTCTTGTTCATGAAATTTTATATAAAAATTGATGTTTGTGATTTGGATATATAGTTACTCGTATAATTATCTTACCCGTACGTTGTTTGTTATACATATAGTGCCATGGTTTTGATATCCGTCCCCGTCGGCCCTAGTCCTTGTTATGATTCGGATGTGGTATGTATATTCTCTTTTAAAACTAGTTGCATTTCGTGTTTATGACAAATTATGCCCATCAAGTTGACATAGAAATTTTTTCTAGGAGGTATCTGAACCTGAAATTCCAACCGACCCAATTGCCGAGAGGTTAAATTTAGTTGAAAGAGAAAACGAGTACTTGAAAGAAAAATTGAAAAGAATTGAGGGGGAGAAGATGGAATTGGAGTTGCATGTTGCCGATGTCGTCGATGATCACAAGATCAAGATGGAGAAAATGCGCTTGAAGATTAGAAAGATTAGAAAATATGCCATCGATAGTGAGGCTTGGTATCATTATGCTGTTGGATCCATTGTTACCTTCGTTGCGATCTTGATCGTATTTGTTGTTGCATTTAAATGCTTTAGCTAGAGAGTTATTTGTTTGTTGCATTTAAGTGTTGTATGAACTTTATGTATGAACTTGAATTTGGTCTATTCAGTGTTGTGTAATGAAGATGAGCCGGCAATGGATGTACGATGACCGATGCTCTCCCCAGTTCATTGAGGGTGTGCGTACTTTTCTGCTTGCGGCTGAGGCAAACAAGCGGGCGGATGGTTTTATGCCTTGTCCATGTGCTCGCTGTAAGAATGGTCACAATTACTCTACGTCAAGAACCATTCACGTCCACCTGTTTAAGACCGGTTTCATGCCCCATTATAATGTTTGGACCAAGCACGGAGAAAGAGGGGTTATGATGGAAGACAATGAAGAAGAAGAGGACGACGACAGCTATCCTGGCCATGGGTTCCCTGAATACGATGATACAACAATGGGGGAAGAAGCTGAGCCGGTAATGCGGGAAGAAGCTGAGCCGGCAATGTGGGAAGAAGCTGAAGAAGAGGCATCAGATGAGCCCGTTGATGATCTAGGTCGGGCCATTGCCGATGCAAAGAGAAACTGCGCAAGTGATTTGGAGAAGAAGAAGTTGCAGCGCATGTTAGAGGATCACAAAAAATTGTTGTACCCGAATTGCGTAGGTGACAAGAAAAAGCTGGGCACCACACTGGAATTGCTGCAATGGAAGGCAGAGAATGGTGTATCTGACAAGGGATTTGGAAAGTTGCTGGTAATGATAAAGGATATGCTTCCAGAGGACAACGAATTGCCCGAGAGTACGTACGAAGCAAAGAAGGTTGTCTGCCCTCTAGGGTTAGAGGTGCAGAAGATACATGCATGCCCTAATGATTGCATCCTCTACCGCGGTGAGTACGAGGATTTGAACGCTTGCCCGGTATGTGGTGCATTGCGCTATAAGATCTGGCGCGATGACCCTGGTGATGTCGAGGGCCGGCGCCCCAGGAAGAAGATTCCTGCCAAGGTGATGTGGTATGCTCCTATAATACCACGGTTGAAACGTTTGTTCCAAAACAAAGAGCATGCCAAGGCGATGCGATGGCACAGAGAAGACCGTAAGAAAGACGGAAAGTTGAGAGTACCCGCTGACGGGTCGCAGTGGAGAAAAATCGAAAGGAAGTACGGGAAGGAGTTTGCAGATGACGCAAGGAGCGTATGGTCTAAGCGCAGATGGCATTAATCCTTTTGGGGAGCAGAGCAGCAACCATAGCACCTGGCCTGTGACTCTATGTTTGTATAACCTTCCTCCTTGGTTGTGCATGAAGCGGAAGTTCATTATGATGCCAGTGCTCATCCAAGGCCCTAAGCAACCCGGCAACGACATTGATGTGTACCTAAGGCCATTAGTTGAAGAACTCTTACAACTGTGGAATGGAACAGGTGTACGTGCGTGGGATGAGCACATGGGGGAAGAATTTGACCTAAAGGCGTTGTTGTTTGTGACCATCAATGATTGGCCTGCTCTCAGTAACCTTTCAGGACAGACAAACAAGGGATACCGCGCATGCACGCACTGTTTGGACGATACCGACAGTATATATTTGGCTAATTGTAAGAAGAATGTGTACCTGGGACATCGTCGATTTCTTCCGAGCAGGCATCCCGTAAGAAAGAAAGGCAAGCATTTCAAAGGTGAGGCAGATCACCGGACGAAGCCTCGCCACCGTACTGGTGCTGATGTACATGATATGGCCAAGGATTTGAAGGTGGTCTTTGGAAAGGGTCCTGGTGGACAACCTGTTCCGAATGACGCTGACGGACGCGCACCCATGTGGAAGAAGAAATCTATATTTTGGGACCTGCCCTATTGGAAAGACCTCGAGGTCCGCTCCGCAATCGACGTGATGCACGTGACGAAGAATCTTTGTGTGACCCTGCTTGGCTTCTTGGGCATGTATGGGAAGACAAAAGATACACCTGAGGCACGGGAGGACCAGCAACGTATGCACGGAAAAGACGGCATACATCAGGGTCATGCAAGCTATGCTCTTACCAAAGAAGAGAAGGAAATCTTCTTTGAATGCCTGCTCAGTATTAAGGTACCGTCTGGCTTCTCGTCGAATATAAAGGGAATAATAAACATGGAAGAGAAAAAGTTCCAGAACCTAAAGTCTCATGACTGCCACGTGATTATGACGCAACTGCTTCCGGTTGCATTGAGGGGGCTTCTACCGAAAAACGTTCGATTAGCCATTGTGAAGCTATGTGCATTTCTCAATGCAATCTCTCATAAGGTAATCGATCCAGAAATCATACCAAGGTTACAGAATGATTTGGTGCAATGTCTTGTCAGTTTCGAGTTGGTGTTCCCACCATCCTTCTTCAACATCATGACGCACGTCCTAGTTCACCTATGCGAAGAGATTAACGTTTTGGGTCCTGTATTTCTACACAATATGTTCCCCTTTGAGAGGTTCATGGGAGTCTTAAAGAAATATGTTCATAACCGTGTGAAGGAAATATGCCCTAGAGGCAATAATAAAGTTATTATTTATTTCCTTATAATCATGATAAATGTTTATTATTCATGCTAGAATTGTATTAACCGGAAACATAATACATGTGTGAATACATAGACAAACAAAGTGTCACTAGTATGCCTCTACTTGACTAGCTCGTTAATCAAAGATGGTTATGTTTCCTAACCATGAACAATGAGTTGTTATTTGATTAACGAGGTCACATCATTAGTTGAATGATCTGATTGACATGACCCATTCAATTAGCTTAGCACACGATCGTTTAGTATGTTGCTATTGCTTTCTTCATGGCTTATACATGTTCCTATGACTATGAGATTATGCAACTCCCGTTTGCCGGAGGAACACTTTGGGTGCTACCAAACGTCACAACGTAACTGGGTGATTATAAAGGAGCATTACAGGTGTCTCCGAAGGTAGATGTTGGGTTGGCGTATATCGAGATTAGGATTTGTCACTCCGATTGTCGGAGAGGTATCTCTGGGCCCTCTCGGTAATACACATCACATAAGCCTTGCAAGCATTACAACTAATATGTTAGTTGTGAGATGATGTATTACGGAACGAGTAAAGAGACTTGCTGGTAACGAGATTGAACTAGGTATTGGATACCGACGATCGAATCTCGGGCAAGTAACATACCGATGACAAAGGGAACAACGTATGTTGTTATGCGGTCTGACCGATAAAGATCTTCGTAGAATATGCAGGAGCCAATATGGGCATCCAGGTCCTGCTATTGGTTATTGACCGGAGACGTGTCTCGGTCATGTCTACATTGTTCTCGAACCCGTAGGGTCCGCACGCTTAAGGTTACGATGACAGTTATATTATGAGTTTATGCATTTTGATGTACCAAAGGTTGTTCGGAGTCCCGGATGTGATCATGGACATGACGAGGAGTCTCGAAATGGTCGAGACGTAAAGATTGATATATTGGAAGCCTATGTTTGGATATCGGATGTGTTCCAGGTGAAATCGGGATTTTACCGGAATACCGGGAGGGTTACCGGAACCCCCCGGGAGCTATATGGGCCATAGTGGGCCTTGGTGGAAAAGAGAAGAGGCTGCCCTAGATGGGCTGTGCGCCTCCCCCTTCTCCTAGTCCTATTAGGACTAGGAGAGGTGGCCGGCCCCCTCCTCCTCTTTTCCCCCTCCGCGAATCCTATTCCGACTAGGATTGGGGGGGGGGGGAATCCTACTCCTAGAGGGAGTAGGACTCTCCTGCGCCCTCCTCCTTGGCCAGCCAGCCTCCCCCCCTCTACTCCTTTATATACGGAGGCAAGGGGCACCCCTAGACACACAAGTTGATCCACGTGATCTATTCCTTAGCCGTGTGCGGTGCCCCCTGCCACCATATACCTCGATAATACTGTAGCGGAGTTTAGGCGAAGCCCTGCTGCTGTAGTACATCAAGATCGTCACCACGCCGTCGTGCTGACGGAACTCTTCCCCGACACTTTGCTGGATCGGAGTCCGGGATCATCATCGAGCTGAACGTGTGCTCGAACTCGGAGGTGCCGTAGTTTCGGTGCTTGATCGGTTGGATCGTGAAGACGTACGACTACTTCCTCTACGTCGTGTCATCGCTTCCGCAGTCGGTCTGCGTTGGGTACGTAGACAATACTCTCCCCCTCGTTGCTATGCATCACATGATCTTGCGTGTGCGTAGGAAATTTTTTGAAATTACTACGAAACCCAACACCGTGCTAGGCCAGAAGGAAGCATCTCCAAGGGCCGTCAAAATGAGGAGGTCATTGAGTTTTGTATTGAGTTTATTCCTGACCTTAAGCCGATTGGTGTTCCTGAATCGCGGCATAAGGGCAGACTGGATGGAAAAGGCACGCTAGGAGGGGAACAAATAATATGTATGGACTGACATTCTCTCACTGAAGCACACTACACAGTTCTACAGAATTCCGCCTTGGTGGCTCCGTATATGGATGAACACAAGAATTTGCTACGCTCCAAACACCCGGAGCGGTCTGATGACTGGATTACACGTGAACAAACCAGGAGTTTCTCCAGCTGGTTGCAAGCACGTACCATGCATGACACCTCTATTGAAGATGACCTGTACTTGCTGTCCCAGTTACCATCTTCGAATATAATGACTTTCAAAGGGTACGAGATAAATGGTAATACATTTTACACGATCGCCCAAGATAAGAAGAGCACCAACCAAAACAGTGGTGTCCGCTTTGATGCAGAAACCAAGACGGGAAAGGAAACATATTATGGTTATATACAGGACATATGGGAACTTGACTATCGACGTGGTTTGAAGGTCCCTTTGTTTCGGTGCAAATGGGTCAATATGACACGAGGCGGGGTAACGGAAGACCCGCAGTACGGAATGACAACACTGGATCTCAACAATCTTGCGTATGCAGACGAACCATTCGTCCTAGCCAATGATGTGGCACAGGTTTTCTATGTGAAGGACATGTCTACCAAGCCAAGAAAAAGAAAAGATAAGGAAGCGAATGCATCGTACGATGAGTCAAAGCGGCACATAGTTCTTTCTGGGAAGAGAAACATCGTGGGAGTGGATGACAAGATAGACAAGTCAGAAGATTATGAAAAGTTTGATGAAATTGCTCCATTCACAGTGAATATTGACCCGAGCATCCCGTTAAATGATGAAGATTTTCCATGGCTACGACGCAAAGGGACACACGCGAAGAAAAAGTTTCACACCCAAAGATCTGGGATGTGATCGGCTTAGCTATCATCACTTTCTTCTGTGTTTCACACCCAGGAGGGAATCTCTGTAATAGTTAGGGTAGCTAGTTATGTGTTTTGGCATTTGAAACGCGAAGAAATTTTATGTGCAAGCAAATTCTTTCATGCATTTATTGATTTTTTTAGCTAAATGACCCTGAAATTGAAAAGCATTTCAAATGAACTCAGAAAAGGATGAAAGTTGGCATGGTATCATAATTTCACCCACATAGCATGTGCAAAAAAGTAGAGAGGGTTACCGTAAAAACTGGATACAATTCGTGTACAAAATGGACAATCTGTTTCGAAGTATCAGGGTTTCGGACGAAAACTCATCCATTACAAAGGCATTTCATTTTTAAATAACTTAAGCATTACCAAATTGAATATAATGATAAAACACACTAATATTAAACATAATAAAAAAGAATCACTGGAAAATGTATTTTTAAAGTTAAGTTATTCACAAACTAGTGATTCACACAAATTTCAAATAATTCAAAATTTAAACTATTCAAATTTAAAAACTACCGGCACTAACTGAAAGTTTCTAAAAACTATCAAAAATATTCACAAAGAAACTCTAAATACAGCAAAAAACAACTAAAAATAAATAAAACAAAATAAATAAAGCAGAAAAGAAAAAACTAAATGAAAAAAGCCCACCTACCGGGCCACAGCGGCCTGCATACGACTAGAAACCCAACCTGTTGTTGGGCCAGGATGCAGGCCCGCAAGCCCAATAGGCCCCACAGGGCGGAGTAGCAGAGGTAGGCCCAGAAGGCCTGCTTTAGAGAGGAGCTCGAGACAGCAGCGGCGGCGGGGCTTATAAGCAGGTGTGAGCGCCCTTCGGCTAGCGAGGTGGGACTAAACTTCTGCGCCCCTCGCCTGGCAGCGCAACCCCTTTAGTATCGGGTCGTGGCGCCAACCGGTACTAAAGGGGGGCCTTTAGTACCGGTTGGAGCCAGGAACCGGTACTAAAGGGGGGTGCTCCCCCCCCCCCCCCCCCCGCTTGGCCTGGCCAAAACAGGCCTTTAGTACCGGTTGGTGGCTCCAACCGGTACTAAAGGTGTCCCCTATATAAGAAACACTTCGAAAATTTTCAGTTTCTCATCTCCCACTTCTCTCTGCCGCCGCCCCGTCCCGCGCCGTCGCCGCCCCCGTCGCGCCGTCCCCGTCGACTCCGCGACGCCCCCATCCTCGTCGCGTCGTCCCCGTCGACTCCGCGGCACCCCCGTCGCCGTCCCGGTCGCCGATCCCCTCGCTTCGCCGTCGCCGTCGCCTTTGGATCGACCTCGCCCTCGCCGTCGCCGTCGCCTCGACCTTGCCCGCGCGCGCTGTGAGCCCCTCCCCCGGCCCCTCTCCTCCCTCCAATCGATCGTAGCGCACACCGGCGCCGGCGCCGGCGCCGACCGTGCGCACACACACGCGCGCGCACACACACACTACATGCATGCACACACACACACACACATACACTACACACACACTAGACACGCACACACACAATTTTTCTGTTTTTAGCTTTTAGTTTTTTCTGTTTTTCTGTTTTTCATACAAAGTTTTAGATGAATTAATTAATTAGATTAGATTAATGTCAAATAGTATGTAGAAATGTTAGTTATAATATATATAATGTCAAATGTTATAGAAATGTTAGTTATATAGAAATGTTAGAAATTTTGGAAATGTTAGTTTTAGCTAGCTAGATGAATTAGATTAATTTCAAATTGTTAGACGATGATCGATGTTTTTTTAGTTTCTTATATTTTTAGTTATAAAATTTAGAATTTGCATATATGAAATCATCACAATCCATCATTTAAAAAATGTTACTTTACTTTTGCGGCATATAGTATTTTGTTGTCGACGATGCCCGGCCCGCATCCTCGCCGTCGACACGTCCGTGACGACGTCCTGCTTCAGAGGACCCATGTCCGGGACTGGGCTCCGCCGGGCTGGCACTGGGAGGTGCTACCTTCAGGGGCGCGACGCTTGGTGAGGAACCCGGCCCCGGGTCCCGTCGTCGACCCTCATCTCCTTTGGTGGCATTCACGTGGGCCACTTTCGGTGCGGAGGGAGCCGGCCCCGCCGGAGGTGGTACGTCGCCGTGTCAGGGAGGAGGACGAGCACGTCCATCGCTACATGGCTGCTATGGACGTCAGGTTCTCCAATACCTGGCAGGTTCTTTGGGGAGATCACCCGAGCTATGATCTAGTGATGGTTCCTTCTCTTTGGGTGTCCACCGCCCGCACCTCAGGAACCGCGAGTGGCCTAGATTACTCTGTACTATTCGATCTTTATTAGCTTGCTAGCTAGCTAGCTAGTGATGTATTCAATATTATATCTATTATTCGAGATGATGTATTCGAGATTATATCTATTATTCGAGACGATGTATTCGAGATTATATCTATTATTCGAGATTATACTAAATTGTTTTATATTTCTTTTGGCATAGTTAAATAAAAGCTATGGCGGACAATACCGACAGAGATAGAGAACAGACCATGCTCGATATCATACGCGGGCCAGATGATGATCAGAATGAAGAAGATTTTGACGGCTCCGAATTTGTAAACAACACCGGAGAGGGTGATATGATATTCGATCGCGACGACCGAGAAGATGAAGTCATGAACTACGACGAAGAACATGTTGATCCTGAAACAACAAACACCGGCGAGGTATATATATTTATATAAGCAGGAATCTGGTGATCATCGCATGTTTTAAATGAGTTGAAGATATATTAACGAATCGATCTTTCTTCTTTCAGCCATCCGGATCAAGCAAATCTTCAGGCAAAAGGACGAAACGAGGCCCGAACAAAAAGTTGAAGGAGGGCGTAAAGTACAATATCGAGGTAATCAGACCTAATAGCGAACCATTAGCGCCTAAAAAGATTGCGGACAAGTTCGTTCGTTAGTGCGGAGTTATTGTGAAGGACCAACTCCCGATCTCCCTTCAAGAATGGAGAAAGCCAGCAAATCCACGTCCAGATGTTACTTTTGTCGACGAGAAGCAAAAAAATCTGCTTTGGGATACTCTCATGGAACATTTCACCTTACCAGATAATTTCAAAGAAGCAGACGTGCAGAAAGTCAAGGACGCTGCTTTTAGGAAGATGGCGGTTGCATTCAAGAACCACAAGAGAATGACGTGGGAGAAGTACGTCAAGGGAGGAAGGAAGACTCCAGTATTCGAGGGGATACTAGAGAATCAAAGTGCTCATTGGGACGATTTCGTGAAATTTAAGGATTCAGAATTAGCTAAGGAACGGTCGAGAATAAACAAGAAGAATGCCGAAAAAAAGGATAAGTTCCATAAGCTGGGGCCAGGTGGCTACGCGGTGGCAATGCCTAAGTGGGATAAGTCTGAGAAAGAGATGGAGGATGCAGGTGTCACTCCGGTTAGTAAGAGCTGGCCCCCCAGGTGCAGGACTTGGTTCTATGCGCATGGGGGGGAGTTGGACCCGAAGACAGGCAATGTTTCGACGAAGGCATGTCTGAACGGAGCCGACGATGCGCTACTTGTTGCAATAGAAGAGGCTCGATCGGGGGTGTTCCAGCCCAACAGAGAGAACGACGAGCTTACGCGTGCCCTGGGAAATCCTGAACACCCGGGAAGAACACGAGGCAAGGGCGCTATTCCGTGGTATGAGGGGTTTTCGGACTAGAACGCCGACTACAGAACCCGTGCGAGAAAGAAGATTGCGGAGGAGAAGAAGAGGAAGATGGAGGAGGAGCAAAGGAAGCTCGACTATGAACGCCTTCAAGGCCTAGAAGCAAGTCAAGCGGAATTGGCAGCTAAATTCCAGCGGCAGCAGGAGCAGATCGACTCACTTAGCCAGCAAAGGGGGTCTCAGCAGCTGCAGCAGCTAGCGGATGATCCAGCATTGGATACCACCACCCCATCCATGCCGAGAAGCAGCGTGGGTTCCGCCCCGGGCGACGCAGTAGTGCTGGATAGATACCCCGTGGATGACATCATGGAGAACACTAACTGCGAGCTACACTTCAAAATGAAGAACATATCCATGAAGGTGGCGGACGCCGTTGCTTTTTCAAATTCCCCCGAGGCAACCTTCCATTGCAACCCGATTCCAGCGGGCTATGCTCGTGTCTTGGTTGATGAGGTGGTGGACCAATATTCGGGGCTAGAGCTTGACATTCCTGGAGGTGATGAGGAGCACACACTCGGAGATGCCAAACATCGTATCATCCTATGGAGAAAGGATTGCATCATTTTTCGAAGGCCACCGACACCGCGTCACCCGACTCCTCGTCGAAGTCCGCCACCGAGTCAGCAGACTCCCGCTCCTCCAAGTCCACCAACGCGTGAGGCCACTCCTCCTCCTCCAAGTCCGGCAAAGTGTCAAGCCACTCCTCCTCCAAGTCCGGCACAGCTTCAGGCCACTCCTCCTCGTCCAACTCAGCCCCGTCAGCCGTCTCCGCCGCCTCAGCAATCGCAGAAGAGACACCCCGCAGCTATGGTGCGTAGCGGTACCAGTCGAGGTCATAGTACAGGAAGTACAGGCGGAGGCAAGCGATATAAATATGGTCCAAACCTCACTACTCCTCTTCCTGTGAGGGCTTACGACAGGACCGAGGAGCAAACCAATGCCATAGTGCGGGCAGAAGTCGACGCCCATTTTGGACCGAAACTGCCACCGCCGCCAAGGGAGAAAGTGCCTGTGGAAGTAGTTGACCACTTCATTCGTATGGCTCAACCACCAGCTCCTAAGCCTGTTGACACAGACTATGAGCGCCACATCAGGAAGTTACATCGACAACGTCTACAGAAGGAGGCGAGCTCGAGCTCGAGCAAACAACAAGCAGCTGTCAAAAAATGCGGGAAAACCGTTGCCCAGCTGGGAGAACAGGCGGCGCAATCGACCCCCCCGCTTGTTGTGCCGACAACACGTGACAGTACGCGCGCCCAATATTATTGTGGCCAAACATTTTACATTCCTGAGGTGGGCGATGTGGTAATAACCCAGGAGCATATAATGCAGGCTGAAGAACTCAAGATCACTGTTGGACAACTCCTCGAGATCGAGGACATGCCTGTGATTACAGAGGAGGAAATAAAACGGAAATATGTCCGGGGCCAACCTTTGGTCAAGCCAGAAGATGTCAAGAAGCTCCCAACGAGAATGTATGAATTGCATCAATGGTACATGGACATTACCAAGAGATCCGATCGAGAGTCCCTCATGGTGTATGTCAAGAAGGATCATTACTACCATGAGAAAGCTGTGGCCGTTGAGTATTCTGAACTGTTTCAGTTATACAATCAAGACGCACTCGACAAATCTATCGTCAGTTGCTATTGTCTGTAAGTGATTTCTTTCTGTAATTAATTTAAGTCTCAAGCTAGCTGTAGTGATCCTTTTGATCAATCATTACCTGTAATTATACTCACTATATTCTTTTCTGTGGTATTATGCAGGATGAAGATGTATGAAATGAGAAAAGGTGGACGCTATGGCATTGGGTTCATTGACCCAAACACCGTTAATCAATACACATGGAAAATGAGCAAGTATTATGAAAAGCAGGTAGAGGACAGCATGCTAGAGTTCTTGAAGGGCCTCAAATACAATGAAGATATACTACTTCCTTACAACTTCGAGTGAGTCACACTTTCTTGTACTACAAATTCTCTGTTTTTGCCTACTAGCTAGCTACATGTTTTTGCTTACATATGCCCGCTTAATTAAGACATGCAAACGTGTGTGCATGCAGATTTCACTGGATCTTGTGTATCATTAAAGTTGACGCCGGAACAGTTGAAATACTGGACTCGCTACTCAAAGCAAATAGTGACTACAACATCTTGTATGGGATAGTCAACAGGTAATTTCAATCATTATTAACTATATATCTCGGCCTATTTAGTTCGTCATTTCATGATATGAACTATTTAATAACCCCTTTATTCATTTTCTTTGTCGGCGGGCAGGGCTTGGGCAAGGTTCATCAGCGTCACGGAAGGCGAATGGAAACCATAGCTGAAATGGTTTCGATCCAAGGTAAGTAATTAAGTAGTACTAGCTAGCTAGCTAGCTGCCATCTCTTTAATTATCATGCTTGATTAATTATTATCTGATCAAATTAAATTCCATTCTCGTAATAAAGGCCCTGAAGCAGGCGCAGGGGACTAATCTGTGGGCATACTGCGTTTGCGAGAACATTCGCATGATGGCGTCCGAAAGGAGCAGATCTCAAAGACAGGAATGGGTACGCTTGTCAGAACACTATTCACAATTTTTACACCATTATCGATATCTAGTCACACAACTAATACACATGCATATTGATCTCCTTCTTAACAGTTCAAAGAGGTGCGGGACAAGCTCCTAGAAATGGAGCGCGTAGAAGCGCTTCAAGAGGAAATAGCGGGATTTTTGCTCGACCAGGTCATAAATCCGAAGGGAGAATACTATTACCCGCTACCGCCCCCATCGAACATGTCATGAACCACTTCCAATTGTCATCATGCTCCGAAGGCACCAATTAGGCTAATGCCACTGGCTCCGAAGGCAACATGCATATGTAGGAGAAATTGTATATAGCTATACATGTGTGTATGTGTAAATTAATATGGTGGTTTGTGAGACATTGATGATATATATATATATATGATTGGTTCTACTAGAAATTCTATTTATATATATATGCATAACGTGTACAATGTGTAGTACCGTAAAATACCAGCAAACGAAAAAGAATTAAAATGGAAAACACAAAATTAAATGAAAAAGAAATCATAAAACCAAAAACCCCCCAAACATTTTAGTACCGGTTGGTGTTACCAACCGGTACTAAAGGGCTCCCGGCCCCCGGAGCTGGCTCGTGCCACGTGGTTGCCCTTTAGCACCGGTTCATGCTGAACCGGTACTAAAGGGGGGGGCCTTTAGTGCCGAAATGTTAGTGCCGGTTCCGAAACCGGCACTAAAGGGCCTTACGAACCGGTGCTAATGGCCCGTTTTCTACTAGTGGTGGTGAATGGCTATCTTCCGCCTTCTTTCCAGTGGTTCCCCTACCGCTCAAGATTGCCGGATTTGCTTCTTGGCATTTTTGGGACTTTTTTATTGCTTCTTTCCTCTATTGTGAGGATTGCTTGCATGGGCTGGCTGCATTACCCTGGACTTCATGAGTATTTTTTTTCACTTTGGAGCTTTGCTTGCACTTCTTCGGGGATCACTTTCCACACTTGCTCGGGGGCCCACCTTCAGAACTTGGAAGACAACCATTCACCTATGTGTACTAAGAAAACCCTCTGGCACTTTATCTGAGGCTTTTGGTGGCACGACCCAGGGTTGCCATGTGGCTACACACCGAACCCAACTTGTGTTGGGTCAGGTAGCGCTGTAATGCTTTACTTTATCACTAGGCGGTAGCGATAGTCGTGGAAGCATAAGATTGGCGAGACGACAACGATGCTACGATGGAGATCAAGGTGTCGCACCGGTGACGATGGTGATCATGACGGTACTTCAGAGATGGAGATCACAAGTACAAGATGATGATGGCCATATCATATCACTTATATTGATTGCATGTGATGTTTATCTTTTATGCATCTTATCTTGCTTTGATTGACGGTAGCATTTGAAGGAAATATACCCTAGAGGGAATAATAAAGTTATTATTTATTTCCTTATATCATGATAAATGTTTATTATTCATGCTAGAATTGTATTAACCGGAAACATGATACATGTGTGAATACATAGACAAATAGAGTGTCACTAGTATGCCTCTACTTGACTAGCTCGTTGATCAAAGATGGTTATGTTTCCTAGCCATAGACAAAGAGTTGTCATTTGATTAACGGGATCACATCATTAGGAGAATGATGTGATTGACTTGACCCATTCCGTTAGCTTAGCACTTGATCGTTTAGTTTGTTGCTATTGCTTTCTTCATGACTTATACATGTTCCTATGACTATGAGATTATGCAACTCCCGTTTACCGGAGGAACACTTTGTGTGCTACCAAACGTCACAACGTCACTGGGTGATTATAAAGGTGCTCTACAGGTGTCTCCAAAGGTACTTGTTGGGTTGGCGTATTTTGAGATTAGGATATGTCACTCCGATTGTCGGAGAGGTATCTCTGGACCCACTCGGTAATGCACATCACTATAAAGCCTTGCAAGCATTGCAACTAATGAGTTAGTTGCGGGATGATGTGTTACGGAACGAGTAAAGAGACTTGTCGGTAACGAGATTGAACTAGGTATTGAGATACCGACGATCGAATCTCGGGCAAGTAACATACCGATGACAAAGGGAACAACGTATGTTGTTATGCGGCTTGACCGATAAAGATCTTCATAGAATATGTAGGAGCCAATATGAGCATCTAGGTTCCGCTATTGGTTATTGACCAGAGACGTGTCTTGGTCATGTCTACATAGTTCTCAAACCCGTAGGGTCCGCACGCTTAAAGTTCGATGACGGTTATATTATGAGTTTATGTGTTTTGATGTACCGAAGGAGTTCGGAGTGCCGTATGAGATCGGGGACATGACGAGGAGTCTCGAAATGGTCGAGACGTAAAGATCGATGTATTGGACGACTATATTCGGACATCGGAAAGGTTCCGAGTGATTCGGGTATTTTCGGGAGTACCGGAGAGTTACGGGAATTCGTATTGGGCCTTAATGGGCCATACGGGAAAGGAGAGAAAGGCCTCAAAGGTTGGCCGCACCCCTCCCCATGGGCTGGTCCGAATTGGACTAAGGAGGGGGACGCCCCCTTCCTTCCTTCTCCTTTTCCCTTCCCTTTCCTTCCCTCCTACTCCTACTACTTGGAAGGGCTCCTAGTTCTACTAGGAAAGGGAGAATCCTACTCCCGGTGGGAGTAGGACTCCCCTAGGGCGCGCCATAGAGAGAGCCGGCCCTCCCCCTCCTCCACTCCTTTATATACGGGGGCAGGGGCACCCCAAAGACACAATAATTGATCTCTTGATCTCTTAGCCGTGTGCGGTGCCCCCCTCCACCATAATCCATCTCGGTCATATCGTAGCGGTGCTTAGGCGAAGCCCTGCATCAGTAGAACATCATCATCGTCACCATGCCATCGTGCTGACGAAACTCTCCCTCAACACTCGGCTGGATCGGAGTTCGAGGGATGCCATCGAGTTGAACGTGTGCAGAACTCGGAGGTGTCGTGCATTCGGTACTTGATCGGCCGGATCGTGAAGACGTACGACTAACCGCATTGTGCTAACGCTTCCGCTTTCGGTCTACGAGGGTACGTGGACAACACTCTCCCCTCTCGTTGCCATGCATCACCATGATCTTGCGTGTGCGTAGGAATTTTTTTGAAATTACTATGTTCCCCCAACAACATTATAAGATGATCTCTCACTAAATTTCAAGATAAAAGTGTTCTCCCTGAGTATGCACCGTTGCCAAAGTTCTTCGTGCCCAGACACCACGTGATGATCGGGTGTGATAAGCTCTACGTCCATCTACAACGGGTGCAAGCCAGTTTTGCACACGCAGAATACTCAGGTTAAACTTGACGAGCCTAGCATATGCAGATATGGCCTCGAAACACTGAGACCGAAAGATCGAGCGTGAATCATATAGTAGATATGATCAACATAGTGATGTTCACCATTGAAAACTACTCCATTTCACGTGATGATCGGTTATGGTTTAGTTGATTTGGATCACGTGATCACTTAGAGGATTAGAGGGATGTCTATCTAAATGGGAGTTCTTAAGTAATATGATTAATTGAACTTAAATTTATCATGAACTTAGTACCTGATAGTATCTTGCTTGTTTATGTTTGATTGTAGATAGATGGCCCGTGCTGTTGTTCCGTTGAATTTTAATGCGTTCCTTGAGAAAGCAAAGTTGAAAGATGATGGTAGCAATTACACGGACTGGGTCCGTAACTTGAGGATTATCCTCATTGCTGCACAGAAGAATTACGTCCTGGAAGCACCGCTGGGTGCCAGGCCTGCTGCTGGAGAAACACCAGATGTTATGAACGCCTGGTAGAGCAAAGCTGATGACTACTCGATAGTTCAGTGTGCCATGCTTTACGGCTTAGAACCGGGTCTTCAACAACGTTTTGAACGTCATGAAGCATATGAGATGTTCTAGGAGTTGAAGTTAATATTTCAATCAAATGCCCGGATTGAGAGATATGAAGTCTCCAATAAGTTCTATAGCTGCAAGATGGAGGAGAATAGTTCTGTTAGTGAACATATACTCAAAATGTCTGGGTATCATAATCACTTGACTCATCTGGGAGTTAATCTTCCTGTTGATAGTGTCATTGACAGAGTTCTTCAATCACTACCACCAAGCTACAAGAGCTTCGTGATGAACTATAACATGCAAGGGATGGATAAGACGATTCCTGAGCTCTTCGCAATGCTAAAGGCTGCGGAGGTAGAAATCAAGATGGAGCATCAAGTGTTGATGGTCAATAAGACCGCCAGTTTCAAGAAAAAGGGCAAAGGGAAGAAGAAGGGGAACTTCAAGAAGAACAGCAAGCAAGTTGCCGCTCAGGAGAAGAAAACCAAATCTGGACCTAAGCCTGAAACTGAGTGCTTCTACTGCAAGCAGACTGGTCACTGGAAGCGGAACTGCCCCAAGTATTTGGCGGATAATAAGGATGGCAAGGTGAACAAAGGTATATGTGATATACATGTTATTGATGTGTACCTTACTAGAGCTCGCAGTAGCACCTGGGTATTTGATATTGGTTCTGTTTCTAACATTTGCAACTCGAAACAGGGACTACGGATTAAGCGAACACTGGCAAAGGACGAGGTGACGATGCGCGTGGGAAATGGTTCCAAAGTCGATGTGATGGCGGTCGGCACGCTACCTCCACATCTACCTTCAGGATTAGTATTAGACCTAAATAATTGTTATTTGGTGCCAGCGTTGAGCATGAACATTATATCTGGATCTTGTTTGATGCGAGACGGTTATTCATTTAAATCAGAGAATAATAGTTGTTCTATTTATATGAGTAATATATTTTATGGTCATGCACCCTTGAAGAGTGGTCTATTTTTGATGAATCTCGATGGTAGTGATACACATATTCATAATGTTAAAACCAAAAGATGTAGAGTTGATAATGATAGTGCAACTCATTTGTGGCACTGCCGTCTAGGTCATATCGGTGTAAAGCGCATGAAGAAACTCCATACTGATGGACTTTTGGAACCACTTGATTATGAATCACTTGGTACTTGCGAACCGTGCCTCATGGGCAAGATGACTAAAACGCCGTTCTACGGTACTATGGAGAGAGCAACAGATTAGTTGGAAATCATACATACAGATGTATGTGGTCCGATGAATGTTGAGGCTCGTGGCGGATATCGTTATTTTCTTACCTTCACAGATGATTTAAGCAGATATGGGTATATCTACTTAATGAAGCATAAGTCTGAAACATTTGAAAAGTTCAAAGAATTTCAGAGTGAAGTTGAAAATCATCGTAACAAGAAAATAAAGTTTCTACGATCTGATCGTGGAGGAGAATATTTGAGTTACGAGTTTGGTCTACATTTGAAACAATGCGGAATAGTTTCGCAACTCACGCCACCCGGAACACCACAGGGTAATGGTGTGTCCGAATGTCGTAATCGTACTTTACTAGATATGGTGCGATCTATGATGTCTCTTACAGATTTACCGCTATCGTTTTGGGGTTATGCTTTAGAGACGGCCGCATTCACGTTAAATAGGGCACGATCAAAATCCGTTGAGACGACACCTTATGAACTGTGGTTTGGCAAGAAACAAAAGTTGTCGTTTCTGAAAGTTTGGGGCTGCGATGCTTATGTGAAAAAGCTTCAACCTGATAAGCTCGAACCCAAATCGGAGAAATGTGTCTTCATAGGATACACAAAGGAGACTGTTGGGTACACCTTCTATCACATATCTGAAGGCAAGACATTCGTTGCTAAGAATGGATCCTTTCTAGAGAAGGAGTTTCTCTCGAAAGAAGTGAGTGGGGGGAAAGTAGAACTTGATGAGGTAACTGTACCTGCTCCCTTATTGGAAAGTAGTACATCACAGAAACCGGTTTCTGTGACACCTACACCAATTAGTGAGGAAGTTAATAATAATGATCATGAAACTTCAGATCAAGTTACTACCGAACCTCGTAGATCAAGCAGAGTAAGATCCGCACCAGAGTGGTACGGTAATCCTGTTCTGGAAGTCATGCTACTAGATCATGATGAACCTACGAACTATGAAGAAGCGATGGTGAGCCCAGATTCCGCAAAATGGCTAGAAGCCATGAAATCTGAGATGGGATCCATGTATGAGAACAAAGTGTGGACTTTGGTTGACTTTCCCGTTGATCGGTAAGCAATTGAGAATAAATGGATCTTTAAGAAGAAGACTGACGCTGACGGTAAAGTTACTGTCTACAAAGCTCGACTTGTTACGAAAGGTTTCGACAAGTTCAAGGGATTGACTACGATGAGACCTTCTCACCCGTAGCGATGCTTAAGTCTGTCCGAATCATGTTAGCAATTGTCGCATTTTATGATTATGAAATTTGGTAGATGGATGTCAAAACTGCATTCCAGAATGGATTTCTGGAAGAAGAGTTGTATATGATACAACCGGAAGGTTTTGTCGATCCAAAGGGAGCTAACAAAGTGTGCAAGCTCCAGCGATCCATTTATGGACTGGTGCAAGCCTCTCAGAGTTGGAATAAACGCTTTGATAGTGTGATCAAAGCATTTGGTTTTGTACAGACTTTTGGAGAAGCCTGTATTTACAAGAAAGTGAGTGAGAGCTCTGTAGCATTTCTGATATTATATGTGGATGACATATTGCTGATTGGAAATGATATAGAATTTCTGGATAAGCATAAAGGGATACTTGAATAAGAGTTTTTCAATGAAAGACCTCGGTGAAGTTGCTTACATATTGGGCATTAAGATCTATAGAGATAGATCAAGACACTTAATTGGACTTTCACAAAGCACATACCTTGACAAAGTTTTGAAGAAGTTCAAAATGGATCAAGCAAAGAAAGGGTTCTTGCCTGTGTTACAAGGTATAATGTTGAGTAAAACTCAATGTCCGACCACCGCAGAAGATAGAGAGAAAATGAAAGAAGTTCCCTATGCTTCAGCCATAGGCTCTATCATGTATACAATGCTGTGTACCAGACCTGATGTGTGCCTTGCTATAAGTCTAGCAGGGAGGTACCAAAGTAATCCAGGAGTGGATCACTGGACAGCGGTCAAGAACATCCTGAAGTACCTGAAAAGGACTAAGGATATGTTTCTCGTATATGGAGGTGACAAAGAACTCATCATAAATGGTTACGTTGATGCAAGCTTTGACACTGATCCGGACGATTCTAAATCGCAAACCGGATACGTGTTTACATTAAACGGTGGAGCTGTCAGTTGGTGCAGTTCTAAACAAAGCGTCATGGCGGGATCTACATGTGAAGCGGAATACATAGCTGCTTTGGAAGCAGCAAATGAAGGAGTCTGGATGAAGGAGTTCATATCCGATCTAGGTGTCATAGCTAGTGCATCGGGTCCAATGAAAATCTTTTGTGATAATACTAGTGCAATTGCCTTGGCGAAGGAATCCAGATTTCACAAGAGAACCAAGCACATCAAGAGACGCTTCAATTCCATTCGGGATTTAGTCCAAGTGGGAGACATATAAATTTGCAAGATACATACGGATCTGAATGTTGCAGACCTGCTGACTAAGCCTCTTCCACGAGCAAAACATGATCAGCACTAAGGCTCCATGGATGTTAGAATCATTACTGTGTAATCTAGATTATTAACTCTAGTGCAAGTGGGAGACTGAAGGAAATATGCCCTAGAGGCAATAATAAAGTTATTATTTATTTCCTTATATCATGATAAATGTTTATTATTCATGCTAGAATTGTATTAACCGGAAACATAATACTTGTGTGAATACATAGACAAACAGAGTGTCACTAGTATGCCTCTACTTGACTGGCTCATTGATCAAAGATGGTTATGTTTCCTAGCCATAGACATGAGTTGTCGTTTGATTAACGGGATCACATCATTAGGAGAATGATGTGATTGACTTGACCCATTCCATTAGCATAGCACTTGATCATTTAGTTTATTGCTATTGCTTTCTTCATGACTTATACACGTTCCTATGACTATGAGATTATGCAACTCCCGTTTACCGGAGGAACACTTTTGTGTGCTACCAAACATCACAACATAACTGGGTGATTATAAAGGTGATCTACAGGTGTCTCCAAAGGTACATGTTGGGTTGGCGTATTTCGAGATTAGGATTTGTCACTCCGATTGTCGGAGAGGTGTCTCTGGGCCCTCTCGGTAATGCACATCACTCAAGCCTTGCAAGCATTGCAGCTAATGAGTTAGTTGCGGGATGATGTATTACAGAACGAGTAAAGAGACTTGCCGGTAACGAGATTGAACTAGGTATTAAGATACCGACGATCGAATCTCGGGCAAGTAACATACCGATGACAAAGGGAACAACGTATGTTGTTATGCGGTCTGACCGATAAAGATCTTCGTAGAATATGTAGGAGCCAATATGAGCATCCAGGTTCCGCTATTGGTTATTGACCGGAGACGTGTCTCGGTCATGTCTACATTGTTCTCGAACCCGTAGGGTCCGCACGCTTAACGTTACGATGACAATTTCATTATGAGTTTATATGTTTTGATGTACCGAAGGTTGTTCGGAGTCCCGGATGTGACCACGGACATGACAAGGAGTCTCGAAATGGTCGAGATATGAAGATTGATATATTGGAAGCCTATGTTTGGACATCGGAAGTGTTCCGGGTGAAATCGACATTTTATCGGAGTACCGGGAGGTTACCGGAACCCCCGGTAACCTAATGGGCCTTAATTGGCCTAGTGGAGGAAGAGGGGAGGAGGCCAAGGGGCAGCCGCGCGCCCCTCCCCCCCCCCCCCCAAGTCCGAATTGGACAAGGAGTGGGAGCCCCCCCCTTTCCTTTCCCCTCTCTCTCTTTCCCTCCAAGTCCTAGTCCAACATGGAAAGGGGGGAGTCCTACTCCCGGTAGGAGTAGGACTCCTCCTGGCGCGCCCCTTGCCTGGCCGCACCTCCTCCCCCTGGCTCCTTTATATACGGGGGCAGGGGGCACCCCATAGACACAACAATTGATCATTGATCTCTTAGCCGTGTGCGGTGCCCCCCTCCACCATAAACCTCGATAATATTGTAGCGGTGCTTACGCGAAGCCTTGCGACGGTAGAACATCAAGATTGTCACCACGCCGTCGTGCTGACGGAACTCTTCCCCGACATTCTGCTGGATCGGAGTCCGAGGATCGTCATCGAGCTGAACATGTGCTAAAACTCGAAGGTGCCGTAGTTTCGGCGCTTGATCGGTCGGGCCGTGAAGACGTACGACTACATCAACCATGTTGTTATAACGCTTCCGCTTTCGGTCTATGAGGGTACGTGGACAACACTCTCCCCTCTCGTTGCTATGCATCACCATGATCTTGCGTGTGCGTAGGAAATTTTTTGAAATTACTACGTTCCCCAACAGCTATTGCTTTCTTCATGACTTATACATGTTCCTATGACTATGAGATTATGCAACTCCCGTTTACCGGAGGAACACTTTGTGTGCTACCAAACGTCACAACGTAACTGGGTGATTATAAAGGTGCTCTACAGGTGTCTCCAAAGGTACTTGTTGGGTTGGCGTATTTTCAGATGAGGATTTGTCACTCCGATTGTCGGAGAGGTATCTCTGGGCCCACTCGGTAATGCACATCACTATAAGCCTTGCAAGCATTGTATCTAATGAGTCAGTTACGGGATGATGTATTACCGAACGAGTAAAGAGACTTGCCAGTAACGAGATTGAACTAGGTATTGAGATAACGACGATCGAATCTCGGGCAAGTAACATACCAATGACAAAGGGAACAACGTATGTTGTTATGCGGTCTGACCGATAAAGATCTTCGTAAAATATGTGGGAGCCAATATGAGCATCCAGGTTCCGCTATTCGTTATTGACCGGAGACGTGTCTCGGTCATGTCTACATAGTTCTCGAACCCGTAGGGTCCGCGCGCTTAAAGTTTCGATGACGGTTATATTGTGAGTTTATGAGTTTTGATGTACCGAAGGTTGTTCGGAGTCCCGGATGTTATCATGGACATGACGAGGAGTGTCGAAATGGTCGAGACATGAAGATTGATATATTGGAAGCCTATATTTGGATATCGGAAGTGTTCCGGGTGAAATCGGGATTTTACCGGAGTACCGAGGGGTTACCGGAACCCCCCCCCCCCCCCCCGGGGGGCTTAATGGGCCATAGTGGGCCTTTGTGGAGAAGAGGAGAGGCGGCCAGGGCAGGGCCGCGCGCCCCTCGCCCTAGTCCGAATAGAATAAGGAGAGGGGGGGCGCCCCCCCCCCCCTTTCCTTCCTCTCTCCCTCCTCTTTCCCCCTCCACTCCTAATCCAACAAGGAAAAGGGAGGGAGTCCTACTCCCGATGGGAGTAGGACTCCTCCTGGTGCGCCCCTCCTGGCCGGCCACACCTCCCCCCTTGCTCCTTTATATACGGGGGCAGGGGGCACCCTAGAGACACAACAATTGATCGTTTGATCTTTTAGCCGTGTGCGGTGCCCCCCTCCACCATAGTCCACCTCGATAATACTATAGCGGTGCTTAGGCGAAGCCCTGCGTCGGTAGAACATCATCACCGTCACCACGCCGTCGTGCTGACAAAACTCTCCCTCAACACTCGGTTGGATCGGAGTTCGAGGGACGTCATCGGGCTGAATGTGTGCTGAACTCGGAGGTGTCGTGCGTTCGGTACTTGATCGGTCGGACCGTGAAGACGTACGACTACATCAACCGTGTTGTGCTAACGCTTCCACTTTTGGTCTACAAGGGTACGTGGACAATATATACTCTCCCCTTTCGTTGCTATGCATCACCATGATCTTGCGTGTGCGTAGGAATTTTTTTGAAATTACTACGTTCCCCAACAGCCACGACTTAAAGCACAATGGTAGGTTTACGTTTGTGGCTGGTGTATTCCCCTGCCCAAGCCACCGAGCAGTTCTTCCACCTTTAATGCATGCAATCAATACTACCAAGCATGCCCGGCCATCCCCTCTCTTCGTTCATCGCCATAAACTTCTTTGTGTCCTCCTTATTGGAGCTCGAAGATACTCTGGGCCAAAAACCCGGATCATTGTATTTGCAAACATCCGCATGAACTTGATGGATGTATCTTCGCCAATGCGAAGATATTCATCGGCATAGTCGGTGGGAACGCCATATGCAATCACTCTCATCGTTGCCGATATTTTTTGATATGCACTAAATCTAAGCAAAAGGGTGGCATTCCTCTGGCGAGTGAAAAATGGCAATTTGCCTAACAAGCTTCAACGATGCGAACGAAAAGAGGCCTACACATTCGATATCGCCTACAAAGAAGGTGAGGCGGATATGTCGATACTTCGGTGGAGTAGTCCTTCATGAGCATATTGTCGCTGAGAGCTCGGTTGCGCGAAATGCGCCGCCCAACCGTGGATTTGCGACATTTTTTTGGACCCCTTTTCAAATTTGCCCATGAGATGCAACAATGCTAGGTTGTCGACATCGTCGTCCAAGATCATCTCTTCTATGTCCGGATCGTCCGACAAAGAGACAAGGACGAACTCCAATCCATCTAAAACATTGCACGCCCGTGAATTTCTCCAGAATCTCACCAGTCGAAACTGAATCAAAAGATCGGTGAGCATTGAACATACTTCCCCCGAAGCAAAGCCGGCCGCCCCTTTTTTCTCCCCCATTGGCCGAAGCAAAGACGGCGAAACCCCTTCCTCCGGCGCGCGTGGCTGTCCCTCGGGCAATTCCAAGGCCCACCGACGCTGGAAACAACTGGATCCGCGAGCTACAAGGCCGCGCGCCAAGCTTCCGCGCGGATCCATGGCGCCGGTGGCGGCCGCTAGCCCGCAGAGACAAATGGGCACCCCCCCTGGCTTCCAAATTTGGTGCAGTAGATGCGGCACGGGGCAGCGGAGCTAATGGATGGCGCGGGGCAGCCGGAGGCACCAAGAACCGACAGGGAGATGCGGCGGCAGCGGCGGCGAGTGAGGCGGGAACGGAAGCGGGCAAAAATGACCTTTGTGCCAAGGATATGAAACAACAAAAAGAAGGGTGGCTCCCGTAGATATGGCGGAAACGGCCCGTAGAATGCAGGATCCCGCAAAAACAATTACGGGATGGCTAAATTTTGCAGGGTCTATTCAAGCCGGAAAAATCGCCCACGTCCGATATATCGGCAGTTATTATTCGGGATGGCCCGTTTTACAGAATCTGCTAGAGATGTTGTTAAGCGAAGCTCCCAAAGAGACAGACTTGAGGCATAATTGATGAGCAACCATTTCTCCGTTAACTTTGGCACCTTTCTGTCGACATTCAGAGCTCCCACTCACTCCTCGGTACCTCTTGCACTTATACCAATTTCAACAATAAGATACGATTGGTTTCCAACAAAAATCGTAAGTTCTCAAGCAAGGAAGGTGAATGGGTTGTCCGTCGTTCAGCTTCAAGGACAACAACTGGCCTCCCTACATCCTCGACCTCACCGCCTCCTCTGATCCAGCAAGATGGTATGTACCAGCAAAATCAATGGAGAGATCAAGATGGTGAAGCATAGGTCCAAGCGTATAAAATGGGGTACTCTGATGTATTCACGGTTCGACATCAACAACTACCAAATCATGCACTAAGGTACATTATCATTCTGGAATAATGTCCTTTGTGTGGAGATGTAACAGTTATGTTTGCTCCTGATAGAAGTCGGTAATGCCAGTGAAAAAGCATACAACAAAACCTTTCTCGGTTACAACTGCTACTCGTTGAGTAACATATTTCTCGAAACAAGACACATCGATTTGAAAAAGTGCATCGATTCAAAAAAAAGTTCATACATTTTAGGAAAGTTCCTCAATTTGAAAAAAGATCATCGATTTGAAAATAAATTTCACAAATTTGAAAAAGTTCATTAATTTTTTAAAAGTTCACAAATTTTTTTAAAAATAGTTTGTCAATCTGAAAAATAGTTCCTAAATTTTGAAAAAAGATCATGAACTTGAAAAAAAAGTTCATCGAATTTAAAAAATATTTCATCAAATCTGAAAACGAATCATGCATTTTTTAAAATAAAAAATAAAAATAAAAAGAATAAATAATAAAGGAAAATAAAAAATAAGGAAAAACTAAAGAAAACCGGTCCAGGAAAAAACAAAATCGAAAAAGAAAGAAAGAAAGAAACCGGCTGGGAAGCTTCCAAAACCAGGAAGAGGTCTCTCCCATGGCACCCATAGATGGGCCAGCCCAGGTAAGAGCGCCTTCAACGCTAATTAACGAATTGCACGTGAACGGCGCTGAAGGCACCAAATAGGAAATACGGTTCATTGATGCTCAAAAAAAAAGGAAATACGGTTCATTTAGGGGGAGTTACCAGCGACCCATGGACCAGTAAAATATATAACGTGCAGGAAAAAACGTCTAGGCCCAATTCACTTTTTTTTTCAAAAAACTGTCATCAATAAATTTGCCATGTAAAAAATAATAGTGCATAGTAAGTTCAAAAAATGCCATGTTTTGAAAACCAAAAAAGTGTGAAATTGCTATGAGACTATATGAAACACTATTAAAAAAGACCGTAATATCTAGAGGAAGCTCCCATCGAACGTATCATTCGATAGGGGTTGGACATGCCAGCATGGTGGGAGATCGAGCGAACTATTTTCTTTCTATACGACACCAAGCTTGCCCTCCAAGGATACGTTCGCTCTGCCCATAGGCCTAGTTAATTTTCGTTTTTTAGAAGAAAAAAATGCCAACATAAAAAAAGACCGTAAAATTATTGCCATGATCTGAATTATGAAAAACTGCCATCCTCTAGATATTTAGCCACCAGATCCTGGTATGGAAAGGCTATACACATCCAACCGCACCTACAAGATTCTGCATTCTTTTCAGTAACAAAATGGAAGATGATTGTATCCATATAAGTTTATTACGAAGTATCACCTTTTGCGTCGCGGGGACAAGCAGAAAAGTGGGAACCCTAACCCTCTTGCCCTGTATCAAGGAAACAATTTGTAGCAAGTCAAGCAACCATGGATTGGTGTGATTTAGTTACCGCAATATGTCCCAAATGCATATTTAGGATTAGGCACAAAGAACTACAGGAATAGGATGACCCAAGATGCTTTTGCATAGAGTGAATTACAGAGAACCTACAACACTTTCTATTTTAACAACTGCGCCGTTAATTCATAGTATGTAGAGGGAAGACAACATAAGAAACTGACAAAAAACAATACATGTACAAGACTATTAGAATAACCGTACTCTGCAAGTTTCAAAATACGACACCTGAGTGTATGGCAAAATGCATAAAAATAAAAAATAATCCTGACTATATACTACCATGCTACATGATGATAGGTTTGAAGCTTCTTACCAAAGCTGAGAACACCTTTGCAGCAGCAATTAAGTCTTCAGTCTTACCACCAGTGCAAGCATCATTATAGACTCGATCAATCTTGATATCCTTGCATTCTCTTGCTGGAGCACGGTTGTCAGGGGAATGTGGCTGCACATTCATGGAGATTACATCATTACATAAGAGAACTAACAAAAAACAATACAGAGATTGCAGAAGAGTGGAATATGTTAATAAACCTTGGCAACTACTGGCTCCAATTTAGACACATCAAACTGGCAGACACCGTAAAATCTGAAAACAGAAAGTCACTCAAATAAGAGAACATTTTTTAATCAAAAGCTTGTGCATATGCCAAAGCACCATTCATAACATGACACAAAGATCAAATGATGACAAATCTAGATGGAAAACAAAGGCTGGCAGCAGCATTCGAATTCTAATACACAAGACATGACAAAATATGGGCAATATTTTGCGAATGTCAACCACAGAAGCAGAGAAGCAGATGTCGAGTCCGAGTATTTCTCAAAATATGTAGTACTGCAGAGTTCCAGATTCCGATTCAGAATGACACACGTTTAATTGATAAAAATCCAATTTGACATCTTTTTCTATTTCTTTTCTTTCAGCAGCTCATTTCCTACAATCAATCCAACCAAATCTTGTCCAACGAATAATTGGACAATGAGATGAGAAGTACTCGTATAATCCATGTACAATCGGTAGGCAGGTAGCTATCTAAACTCCTTCCGGAGAACGTATCTGCCAGGCTTCAGTGCCGCACCGCCGGCAGGCCCGTTCTTCACGGCCAGCTCCGCCGGCGCCGCTGCCGAATCCTCGCGCGGCTGCCGGAGCAGGGCCTGCTGCCACTGGGCGACCGCCGACTCGGCAACGAAGAGGTTGGTGATGTCCCTGAGCGGCACCCGCCTCCGCGCCCTCCCGAGCCGCTTCAGCTTGCAGCTCCTGACGGCTACTACGCCATGAGGACGGGCGGCGGCGGCGGTGGCAGGCGGCAGATTCTCCTTGTCGGCGCGGTCAACTGCCATCTCGGAGAAGAGAAGTGCTGCCTGCCGCTCTTGGAATCCGGCCGGCACGGTGCTGGTGCTGTGCTAGGCGGCGAGGTGGCTGGATCGGAGTGGATGGGACTGGGAAGATCTTCCATGGGTACTTGTAGCGGAGGTAGGTAGGAGGGAACGAGAGGGAGGGGGATGAAAAGATTTGAGTTTTCGGCGGAGGATCTGCGTTTCCTGCCATTTTTGGTCGGAAGGCTCCAAGGGCCAGCGGATCTTGAAAATTTTCGCGAAATGTTTGGAGGAAATCGGGATTCGAGGCGGGGAGGAGCGCGCTGGAAACTTTGGCGCGGGGCCAGGGGAGGGAGATTCGAACTTTTTTTTCCTGAGTTTGTGAATGGGCTAATCCTTCCTGGCTTCGCTGAAGCGAGCCTACAGTTGGGCCGGCCCACGTACGGGATTCGCGTGATGTTCGTTCGCTGCTGTTTCTTGCGGGTTTATTTTTTCGTTTCTTGACTTCTTCTGTGGCTTTTTGCTTCCGGTTTTTCAGTGGTTTAGTTCTGGTTTTTTCCCTTTTTCTGATTTGGTTATTTTTCCGTTTCTTTTTTTCGTTGCTTTTTTTCTGTTTCCCTTTTTTTGTTCTCTTTACTGTGTTACTCCCTCCGTTCCGAATTACTTGTCGCAGGTATGGATGTATCTAGATGTATTTTAGTTCTAGATACATCAATTTATGCGACGAGTAATTTGGAACGGATGGAGTACATAAAAAGTTCGCCACACAATATTAAAAAAATGTTCACCGTATATTATGGAAAAGTTCACCATGCATTATAAAGAAGTTCATTGTATATTATTAGAAATTTCAGTGTGTATTTAAATTTTGTTCACCATATACTACAAAAAGTTCATTACTAGAAATGGTCATGCTATATTACAAAAAAAAATCAGCATGTATTTTTTTTTTTGAAAAAATACATTGATATTGTGTGAATATCCTATTTTTCAGAATTCTTCGAGCATTTTAAAATGTGCTACCGGAGTTCGGTGCACCATATGTTCTCCCGCTTTTTTCTGGATGTGTGTAGCTATTAATAAATATGGACATGACACTGATTAGCTTGTGTGTAGCTCGACCAACTGTGTTAAGCGAAGCTCCCAAAGAGTCAGACTTGAGGCATAGTTAATGAGTGACTATTTTCCCGTTAACTTTGGCGCCTTTCTGTCAACCTTTAGATCTCCCACTCACTCCATGTAGCTCTTGCACTTATACCAGTTTCAACAATAAGACGGGATTGGTTTCGAACAGAAGTCGCAAGTTTTCAAACAAAGGAAGGAAAATGGGCACTGCTGTTCGTTAGGAAAACCAAGCAACTGACTGTCGTTCAGCTTCAAGTACATCAACAGCCCTCTCTGCATCGTCGACCTCACTGCCGCCTCTGATCCAGCAAGAGGGTATGTACCAGCAAAATCAAAGAAGAGATCAAGACGGTGAAGCACAAGTCCAACCGTCTGAAATGGGTACTCTGGTGTACTCGCCGTTCGACATCAACAGCTACCAGATCATGTACTAAGATACAGTATCATTCTGGAATAATGTAACAGTTATGTTTGTTCCTGACAGCACACTGGTAATGCCAATGAAAAAGCATACAACAGAACCTTTCTCAGTTACAACTGCTACTCGTTGGGTAGCTTATTTCTCAGCACGACACACACATGACGCATCTAAACTACAGTTTCGAACACGAACAAAAAGTACCAGTACAGGACGGTCCGCAACACAAATTCATTGTTTTCAAGATCTCTACGACAGGAAGTCCCTGGGGTCCGTGACATATCCCGTCAAAGCTGAGGCCGCCGCGGTGAAGGGAGAAGCCAGGTAGATCTGCCCTTCCTTGTGGCCCATCCTGCCCGGGAAGTTCCTGTTCGTCGTTGATACACAGACCTGCACCCAAATACATGACTCTGAGATCACCAAAAAACAATCTATCAACAAAGCCGAGTGGCAGCACGCTTGACATTTCTCTTAACACACCAAAAAGGCCTTCTACCTTAATACATGAAAAAGGTATTTTACAGAATTTGCAGTTGTAGGTTTCATGAACATCTAGCATGTGATATCTCATGCAAGTAAGTGTCCCCAATCAGAAGGATGTGGTAGTAAGGCCTTCTAAGTAGGGGATCAAAACTAATGAGGGAGCATTGTGTTTAGGCTTGAGAACGGCAGCCTAGAGCAAACTGGTGGCTTCGAAACCCTAGGAGAGATGACGGCCAGGAGCCAGCTAGCCAACAATGTGGGGATATGACAGTTCGGGGCGGATGTTGTTTTTTTAGGACAGCAACATGTATCAGTATTCAAGGTCAAATGTCTTATCCAGAAAATTAGCCGACCTTAACACTTCAGAAAACACGCAAGTCCCCATTCTACATTTATATCAAGTGGCATATCTACTGTATAGAAATATATTTAGAAATACTAGAAGATACTTGCCGTAGGTTCATTCATCCGTGCATATGTATCACGAGGACCACCCAAACAAGCACCACAATTAGGACTAGCTGGTGTATCACAACCAGCCTCTTCAAATATCTGGGAGCATGTTTTGCCACCAGATCCTGGTACGGGGAGACTATACACGTCCATCCACACCTGCAAGATCTCACATTCTTTTTAGTAACACAAACTGAAGATGATTGTATCCGTATATTTTATCACAAATTGTCACCTTTTGAGTCGCAGGAACGAGAAAAGTGGGAACCTTAACCTTCTTGCCCTGTATTAAGGAAACAATTTGTAGCAAGTCAGGTAATCATGGATTTGTGTGATTTAATTACCGCAATATGTCACAGGTGCATATTTAGGATTGAGCACAAAGAACTACAGGAATAGGATAGCCCGAGATGCTTTGCATACTGATAAATAAGTTAGTAATGATAATACTTAATGTCGCTCAGCCATACGGTCAGCCAAGTTGGAATTCTTACGTCGAGGCAGATGCCTAAATTCTAATAATGATCCAAACAATGGCATCACTGTTCTCTATAAATGGTCCTTGGTCACAACTAGAGCGCAACTTAATTTAATCCTTGTACATTTACCCCAGAACATGCCAACCCATACGGCCTTAAAAGTTCTCCATAATCTAAACATAACTATATGAAACCACTAATGCCCTTTGTGCATTGATGGTTGTCCATGTATACAGGACCAATTAGCTGTGCCCAAACCTGGCCCACATTAGGCTCTTTCAGTAAAAGAAGAACAATATGCGGGTCTCTTTATTTAGCTTAACAATGTGTATGTCCCTTAACCCAAACAATACCAATTAGTCCTAAAAGTAGATCCAATCAAATTCAAAGTGCATACTGAACCTGTCCTGATAATAATACTAGCCTATTCATTAGCACTGCAGGTTAAACTTATGTAGCCCCACTGCCAGGCCTAATAATTACAGAAAACCTACAACACTTCCTATTTTAATAACTACTCTGTTGAGTAGTTATTATAGTATACAGAGGGAAGACAACATACAAAACTTATAAGAAACAAACAAGTCGAAAACCATTGAAATAATCGTACTCTGCAAGTTTCAGAATACATAGCCGATACCCTGTATGCCAAAATGCATAAAAAGAAAACATAATCCTGAGTATATATCACCACGCTACAAGAAGATGGTTTGAAGCTTCTTACCGAAGCTAAGAACACCTTTGCAGCAGCAATAAAGTCCTCGGTCTTACCACCAGTGCAAGAACCAATATAGACTCGGTCAATCTTGACATCTTTGCACTCTCTTGCTAGAGCACGGTTGTCAGGAGAATGTGGCTGCACATTCATGGAGATTACATCATTATACAAGAGAACTAACAAAAACAACAGAGAGAATGCAAACGAGTAGAATAGTTAACAAACCTTTGCAACTACTGGCTCTAATTTAGACACATCAAACCGGTAGTCACTGTAAAATCTGAAATAAAAAAATTCAATCAAATATTAGAACAACAGACATCAAAAGCTTGCACATATGCCAATATGTCATAACACCATTCATAACATGACACAATGACCATTTGATGATGAATCTAGAAGGAAAAAACACAAACTCGAGAACAGCATTCAAATTCTCGGACGCAAGACATCAGAAAATATGGGCAATATTTTGTGAATGTCAGCTTGTATGGCTATGTGTGTGCCACACAGGAAGGATAACTTATAACTGCACAAGGACATTCTAAATTTCCCAAAGGATGCCGCCTACTGAGAAGCACTACAGGTAGCCAATTATGTCCAAGCCTAATGGGTTCCACATTATTGTGATCAGCTGAAGAAAGTAGTGAACAACCAGTTATCTAAATTTATTGTAAGTGCCCTGCACAAAGTATTTCAAGACCCCTACTCTCTGTATAATTAATCAATATGCAAACTTTGGTTGCAATCAACGACATTGTTTACTGGAAACTTTGTTCAACTTGACTTTGGACCAACCATTTTGTCCATAAAATGCAAAAGAGACAACCTTACTATTGATTAGGTTCGAAGTCAACTAGTGAAGGTTTGTATGAGAAATATAGTTTTAATTCAATTGTCTAGATTGATGTACATGTCTCAAGAGCAAGAAGAGCAAGGAGAGACTGTAATCACCTGGCCTGAGCATCACTATAGACAGGCTCATATTCGACCGATGTCTTACCCTGCAGTGTAGAGGATGGCAGATGATGTCACAATTAGCATGATATAAAAATATTGTTAGCTAGTAGCTGTAAATTGTTTCCCACAGTGGTTATCTCAAACTTTGAAGGGGAAAAAAGCACACTCCTTCGGTCCTACTATTAACATTCAGATGGTAGTTCAATACCTCCAGGTACTTAAATGTAGTTTCATCAGCAGGCACAACACCATTCTTTCCACCAGCTTCGATAACCATGTTGCACAATGTCATTCGTTCTTCCATCTAGCAAGTGTGTGAAAACACTAAGCTCAATTTTACATTAAATAAAAACTGATTAACCAAGTTATGAACATGGAACATACAGTTAGACTTTCTATTGTTGATCCAACAAACTCCATCGATCTGTATGTTGCACCAGATACAGATATCTCACCAATAATCTGTAAACAGATATGACCAAGGATGAAACATTTCGGTTACAATGAAAAACTCCTGACGAAAAAAAATATAAGATTTAGCATAACCGAGACTATTTTGTTGGCTTACTTGTAAAATCAGATCCTTAGCGAGTAAATAAGGTGGCATTTCTCCATCTAATACAAACCTGATGGTTGGGGGCACCTGAAAATAAGATTAAACAGATCAAAACACCATTTTTCCCATAGGGAACACGCTGTATGCAGAAAGAAATAGACGATATGAAAAGAGATAGCATGTTCAAAAACCACACTAAAAATAAACAGAATGTGAGAAGCATACAGGATGCAAAAATGGAAAAGAGATCGATAACTGTTGTTTGAATGGTGCTAATCAGATACTACACCTAATATCTCTGCATTGAATTGAGGGGGTGTTTGTTTCCAGGGACTTGTGTAGGGACTAGAAAAGGTCTCTCTTAGAGACTTTTTTACCAAACGGGAGAGACTTTTTAGGGACTAAACTAAGCATTTGGGACTAAATGAAGAAGACTCTCAAGGAGAGTCTTTTTGGGACTTTTTGGGACTTTTCCAACAATGCCCCTCCATGCACCCATTGGCCCGCCACCCCATGGTGTTGTTTGATTGTTATTTTTCTATATACTAGGGGCAACATGGTCATTTAATAACCTCTAGGAAGGGACTAGGGACTTTTTAGTCTCTGGAAACAAACAGGGAGGGACTTTTTAGGGACTAGGACTTTTTAGTTGGGACTAGAAAAAGTCCTAAGACTAGAGAACCAAACACCACCTGAGTATTTTTGGATGGACCAGCATATAATTTATAAACAAAAAGGAACTTATAGTCACTTCTATCAAATGCATATCTTAAGTTTCCATATTTGTGCAATAAACTGTAGTTTAGTATAGTATGATAGAATAATGTACAGAATATGAGAAACATGATAGAATAATGTACAGAATGTGAGAAACAAATGAAGAAACCCTGACACATCACTGAGATACAGAACCAAAGATTGCTCAGACTGAGAAAGATATGTCCCATCTGTTCTCATGGCAAGACTATTTTCAAATTCCATCCGGAAGTAATTTAACATGCTTGCACACCTTGAGAAGAGCCTTTCCAGTTCCCATCACAAAACCTGCATCAGTGTTTCCAATTCCAGTTGCAAACTGACCAAAGGCTCCAGCATTGCAGGTATGAGAATCAGTACCAAGGAGAACCTATTACATCAAGGGGAACCAGGTTAAACCTGTACAGCAAAACCTCAAGCTTCCAGTACTTCATGTAGGCAGAAAAAATACCTCGCCTGGTCGGCAGTGACCTTCTTGGGCGAGCGCAATGTGGCAAACACCTTTGTAGTCTGGATTTGCCTACAAACCAAGAGTTCAAAGCTCTTTAAGCACATAAATCTTGCTTTTACTTGAATGAACCTCGATCAGGAAGCTCTAAACGGAATGAATCAGCAAGGCATATACTCTGAAGTCGCTGAGGTCCTTGATGTCGTAGAAGTACTTGATCTTCTGCTCCTCGCAGAAGTCCCTGAGGATGTCGACGTTCCGGTTGGCCCGCTCGTCGCTGGTGAAGATGTAGTGGTCGGGGATGATGACGACCTTCTCGCGGTCCCACACCTTGGCGTCCTCCCCGAACTCCTGCTTGAAGATCCCGATGGTGCCGGGCCCGCAGACGTCGTGCGTCATGAGCACGTCCACGTCCACCCACACGTTCTCCCCGGGCTCGAGGCTCGCGCGCTCCGACGCCCGCGCCAGGATCTTCTCCGTCGTCGTCATGGGGCTCTTCACCGAGCCGGTGGACGCGGGGGAGCGCGGCGCGCGGGTCGGCGTCGCGACCGCGCGGACGCGCCCGGCCCGCGCTCGCCGGCTACTGGCGCCCGCGCTCAAGCGCTGCTGCTGCGGCGCCGCCGCGGCGAGCTCCTTCTGCGGCAGGGGAGAGGACGGGGACGGAGGGGTCAGCGGAGTGAGAAGCTTGAGGGGGGCGAGGGGAGGGGAGGGGAGAGGAAGGGAACCTTGTGCGCGAAGGCGGCGGAGGTGGCCTTGGCGGCGGCGGAGATGGAGGCCATGGCGGCGCGCGCGGTCGAACACCTTGAGGTCAATAGAGGGATTGGGGGGTAGTGCGGCCGTGGCGAGCACGAGTCGGGCGTGTGGGCGAAGGGGGGTCACAGGCGGAAGGTAATATAAGGGTGTGTGAGGTTACGTCTGCGATTTTGGCCGTCCGATCGGGAATGGACGGTCGCGCGTGGGTTTGAGGTATCTGTAGCACAACGGGGATTGCATTCTACTACCTGTCGAGTGTTAAAAAAGAGAGAAATCAAATGCAATGTTAAGATCATCTTCAACGGATGATGTAAAAAATGACACTAAAAAAATTAGGCAATAAAAAGTTGATCATTTTTTGGTCATTTTAATTGGGAAATCTAACTGGCTCGCATGAAACTGCTTTTTTTTAGAAAACTTCCGATCTATTCATCTTCAATCATGACAGTATAACGAACACCAAAATTAATAAAAATTGCATCCAAATTCGTAGACCACCTGTCGGCAACTACCTTTCAAGTCCTTTGAGAAATGCACCGAGAGCAGGTCTGGTGCTAGGATGCAAAGCCATGTCCCATCAGGGGGTGCCGACATAGTATCGTGAAAAGGGGAGCGGTCAATTCAAGCGAGAACTCAATTGATGAGTGTGGGAGGGGGTGTTCGTGTTTTCAGTCGTTCGAGTGAGATCAGGTGGTGATGGATGACCTTTATAGTAATGTGGGTTTTTCCTCTACGTGTAGCTATTGTGGTTTTATTGGTGGCATAATTGTGCATATGCAGATTTTGTCTTTTTCTTTCGAGAGAATTTGAATAAATACAGCCACGGTCAATAAGTATTTTTACATCAGCAACAATTAGTAAGTTTGAATGGTAACTTTGAGCAGTGTTTTAGGGTAAATTACAAGTACACCCTTTTTTCATGATCATTTACATGAAAAATCCTAGTTATATATTTATATATTGTAGATATAACAACATAAGCAGACATATAAATGCTATCAAATTATTCACGTGGTCAAATGCTATCAAATTCTTCGCACGGTCTTATTGAAGAAAAAAACTCCACAAACACCTCGCATTGAAGGTGAAGGACTTACTTCGACAGGGATTGATTTTGTAGTATCTCCTAGTTTTAGCTCAGATTAAATCCAACAGAATACCAAGATTATGCGAATTAATACCAAACACGGGTTGTATTTTACTCTTCGCCCATAGTACAAAAGAGAACGAAATACGTTTTTTTTCAGCTTTGGAATTTTCCGGTGCCACACGCAGAAGCCAGTGGCAAAGAGTCAAAGATTCATACGTGGTAAGCGGAGCTCCATTTGAAGATATTTTTTTTCATTAAAGTTTTATTATAAAATCAGGCTCCCTTGGCCCCTACGTTGGCAGATTTGCTAACTTGACCCCTACGCCTTCGTAAGGCAGGTCTGACCCTTCATTACACTGCCGTCTTGTTCGTGTCAGTGCGCCACTCATACGCCCACGTGCAGATCGCACACACCACCGGCGTGGGAGCTGGGGCGGCTCGTGAGCGCACAGATCCCGCCATACTTTATCTAACGGTGCAGATGGCGCCACTCCATGAGCTCCTCAGCATTTCCATGTTCTTCTGTGAGAAGAAGACACGAAATGTTTAGGCTCGTTTGGGGATGAATTTGCAGTGTGTTTGGTTACATTGCCAATGTTTAGGCTCGTTTGGGGATGAATTTGGAGTGTGTTTGGTTACATTGCCGATCCAGTCTGGTCCGGCGAGTCTGGCTCTATTGAGCCGGTTTGAGGGGATGTGGGCCAAAAAAAACTCAGATGCACATAGTTTGATTGCCTACATGCTCTTAGTTGCATGAAACAACCATTTTTGACCCGGCGTTTGGTTGTCTGCATTGCATTAGGCGCACATATGACATGGTGTTTGGTTGCAACCCGCATAAGGTGTTGTCATCACTTCTAACTAGTGGTGAGCTTACCACACAGAATCTGAACATGTAGCGCCATTTACTTAAACAAATGACAGTTCATCCTAACTACTATCAAATGACAGTTCAAATGGTGCTCTTTTCATTCGAAGCATCCATAGAGCCTCGACGTCATTGTAGTTGTAGATGTAGTTCAGATTTTGGATCCTCTCCTGTTCCCGGGGAAACAATGGACCATAAAGGATCAAAGGTCTCCCAGCACGACGAACAGCTCTCTGGTGTATGAACATGACCCATGCCTGAATCACACTAATCAGTGCTGCTGCCTGGATTATCAGCCTCATCCGTGCGTCCATAACCTAGTCAACATCGACGGTTCGTTCAGTGGGAAATCGATTCTACACCTAGCTTAACGGCCTAACCACTAAGCTAACAAAGGGGGGAGGGGGTGCTGCTTACCGGTATCAGAGACGAGGACGGCGTAGGGGGAGCCATGGACCAGACGGTGGCCAACAACAAGGGGAGTACCAGATCCGCCGCAAACACCGCCGCCTCTTCCGCCGCCGCCGCCTATAGCGCAGATCTGAAATCACAGCCGCCGCCGGTGGTGAGGCAGTAGGGAAGAAAAGGGGGCAGTGGCTATGGGTGAGCGAGTGAAAGAGGGTGAGGCTAATTTGGCGACGGGATGGCGCGCCAGATTTCCATCTCCCGCCATCCCCCCTTGCTCCCGCCCGTGCGACCTCGCGCCGCACTTAGCCTGGCTCGCGAGAAACTGCCGATCCGGGCGTTTTCAGCGAGCCAGGCTCTGGGCTGCTTTGAGAAGCGTGCGATGCAGGCCCAACAGGAAATCAGGCAACCAAACAGGCCTCTCCCTTCCCGCACGGGTCTGGTTGGGCAACCAAACACGCCCTTGGTGTATAGCCTGTGCAGCCAGCTAGGATGGCCTCCAATGGCGTTTGGGATGTAGACGCATAATCAAGGTGAACTGATCTCGACTAAGGCTGTCCGTAGTGTAAGTATCATATTATAGTTAGTCTTATGCTAGACAATTTTGATGAGATGACATAGAATTAAAAAACAAACAAATAAATAAATAAATAAATGGTTAAGTATCATATTATTGATACTGTATCATAATATATTTATACTACTATATGTCTTACATGATAATAAAGAAAGCCATCTAAAGATACTAATCTATGATACTACCAACTACCAGCAGCCTAATCCTATTGATAACCGTCACCTTCGGAATGACCGGTGGCGGTGATTTTCTTCACGGATTAACATAAAGGACTACGAGCTTTTCCTTTAAAACATTAATCCTCTGTGCATAGTCGGGTACATAGACTGGCATCTTTCCTTTTTATACACGGGGAGACATGTTAGAAGATTCCTAGAATTAGGAGTCACATGCATAAAACCACCACATTCATGTCCTGATTTACAGAAAACCAACACTTTCCAATTCATGGCATTTTTCACCGCACACACCGCCTGACAGTGGCAAAAAACACCGAGCAATTTTTAAGCTGTTTTTGACATGGCAAATCACGCACGTGGTGAGAGGGGGGATGGTGCTGGGAAAAGGCCATTAACAGTGGGGGTGGGGTCGGGACGGCCTCGGTCAGAGGCGCATGTGTTGGAAATATGCCCTAGAGGCAATAATAAAATGGTTATTATTGTATTTCCTTGTTCATGATAATTGTCTATTGTTCATGCTATAATTGTATTAACCAGAAACCGTAATACATGTGTGAATACATATACCACAACATGTCCCTAGTAAGCCTCTAGTTGACTAGCTCGTTGATCAATAGATGGTCATGGTTTCCTGACCATGGACATTGGATGTCATTGATAACGGGATCACATCATTAGGAGAATGATGTGATGGACAAGACCCAATCTTAAGCGTAGCACAAGATTGTGTAGTTCGTTTGCTAAAGCTTTTCTAATGTCAAGTATCATTTCCTTAGACCATGAGATTGTGCAACTCCCGGATACCGTAGGGATGCTTTGGGTGCACCAAACGTCACAACTTAACTGGGTGGCTATAAAGGTGCACTACGGGTATCTCCGAAAGTGTCTGTTGGGTTGGCACAAATCGAGACTGGGATTTGTCACTCCGTGTAAACGGAGAGGTATCTCTGGGCCCACTCGGTAGGACATCATCATAATGTGCACAATGTGACCAAGGAGTTGATCATGGGATGATGTGTTACGGAATGAGTAAAGAGACTTTCCGGTAACGAGATTGAACAAGGTATCGGGATACCGACGATCGAATCCGGGCAAGTACTATACCGGTAGACAAAGGGAATTGTATATGGGATTGATTGAATCCTCGACATCGTGGTTCATCCGATGAGATCATCGTGGAGCATGTGGGAGACAACATGGGTATCCAGATCCCGCTGTTGGTTATTGGCCTGAGAGTTGTCTCTGTCATGACTACGTGTCTCCCGAACCCGTAGGGTCTACACACTTAAGGTTCGGTGACGCTAGAGTTGTAGAGATATTAGTATGCGGTTAACCGAAAGTTGTTCGGAGTCCCAGAGGAGATCCCGGATGTCACGAGGAGTTCCGGAATGGTCCGGAGGTAAAGATATATATATAGGAAGTCCAGTTTCGGCCACCAGGAGAGTTTCGGGGTCACCGGTATTGTACCGGGACCACCGGAAGGGTCCCGGGGGTCCACCGGGTGGGGCCACCTGTTGGGGATCGTAGCAGAAATTTAAAATTTTCTACGCATCACCAAGATCAATCTATGGAGTAATCTAGCAACGAGGGGAAGGGGAGTGCATCTACATACCCTTGTAGATCGCTAAGCGGAAGCGTTACAAGAACGCAGATGAAGGAGTCATACTCGTAGCGATTCAGATCGCGGTTGATTCCGATCTAAGCGCCGAACAACGGCGCCTCCGCGTTCAACACACGTGCAGCCCGGTGACATCTCCCACGCCTTGATCCAGCAAGGGGAGAAGGAGAGGTTGGGGAAGACTCCGTCCAGCAGCAGCACGACGGCGTGGTGGTGGTGGAGGAGCGCGGAACTCCAGCAGGGCTTCGCCAAGCACTACGAGAGACGAGGAGGGACAGAGGTAGGGCTGCGCCAACAGGGGAAGAACTTCGTGTGTTGGGCTGCCCCTTTGCCTCCACTATATATAAGGGAGAGGGAGGGCTGCGCCCCCACCTAGGGTTTCCACCCTAGGGGTGGCGGCAGCCCCAATCCCCATCTGGGGTGGCGGCCAAGTGGGGGGAGAGGGAGGCGCACCAGGCATGGGCCTTAGGGCCCATCTGCCCTTAGGGTTTGCCCCCTCTTCTCTCTAGGCGCATGGGCCTTGGCGGGGAGGCGCCCCAGCCCACCTAGGGGCTGGTCCCTTCTCACACTTGGCCCATGTATGCCTCCGGGGCCCGTGGCCCCTCCTGGTGGACCCCGAACCCCTCCGGTGGTCCCGGTACACTACCGGTGATGCCCGGAACACTTCTGGTGGCCAAAACCATACTTCCTATATATCAATCTTTACCTCCGGACCATTCCGGAACTTCTCGTGATGTCCGGGATATCATCCAGGACTTCGAACAACATTCGGTAACCGCGTATATACTTTCCCTATAACCCTAGCGTCATCGAACCTTAAGTGTGTAGACCCTACGGGTTCGGGAGTCATGCAGACATGGCCGAGACAACTCTCCGGTCAATAACCAACAGCGGGATCTGGATACCCATGTTGGCTCCCACATGCTCCATGATGATCTCATCGGATGAACCACGATGTCAAGGATTCAATCAATCCCGTATACAATTCCCTTTGTCTATCGGTACGATACTTGCCCGAGATTCGATCGTCGGTATCCCGATACCTTGTTCAATCTCGTTACCGGCAAGTCTCTTTACTCGTTCCGTAACACATCATCCCGTGATCAACTCCTTGGTCACATTGTGCACATTCTGATGATGTCCTACCGAGTGGGCCCAGAGATACCTCTCCATTACAGGGAGTGACAAATCCCAGTCTCGATTCGTGCCAACCCAACAGACACTTTCGGAGATACCCGTAGTGCACCTTTATAGCCACCCAGTTACGTTGTGACGTTTGGCACACCCAAAGCACTCCTACGGTATCCGGGAGTTGCACAATCTCATGGTCTAAGGAAATGATACTTGACATTAGATTAGCCAAAACATTCATGTAGTGTTTGTCTCATTACTAACTAGTATGACTGAGTCGTCAAAACCAAATGTGCAGTCTGTGTGCGAGAAGACAGGTCAGACCGCTCCGCCGATGCCAGTGATTGCTCCTGGGACCACAGTGAGTTTTATTTGAATGGACATTACTTGCTAGTCTTAACATTTGAGTGTCATCATGCTAACAAGACATTGGAAATGATCTTTGGTGCAGCGTAACTCCAGACAAGCATCGCACGATCCTTCTTCAGCTACCGACACGAGCCACCCCGCTCCTACACCTCCTGGATCTTGGTAAGTTTATCTAGTGTTTTGCTTAACACATGCATAAAGACCTAGACTTAGCTTTATTTCCTCCAATGCTTACCATAATGACCTAGACTTAGCTTCTTCTCCTCCAAAATGACTTAATAAGCTTACTGACCTCCAAAACCATCCATTTTACCTAAGTTAGCTCTAAAACGATCTGTACTTAGCTTACTTATGTCAAAAATTGCATAATTAGCCTAGTTAGCTCATAGACGATCCATTTTACCTAAGTTAGCTCTAAAATGACCCATTTTACCTAGGTTAGCTTATAAATGATCCAGTTCATCCAAGTTAGCTCAAAAATGACCCATTTTACCTAGATTAGCTCCTAAATGATCCATTTTACCTACGTTAGCTTTAAAATGACCCATTTCACCTAGGTTAACTCCAAAATGACCCATCTTACCTAGGTTATCTCATAAACGATCCATTTCAACTAATTTAGCTCATAAACGATCCATTTCACCAAGTTAGCTAAAAAAACGATCCATTTCACCTAATTAGCTCTTAAATGATCCATTTCACCTAAGTTAGCTCAAAAAGATCCATTTCAACTAAATTAGCTCATAAATGATCCATTTCACCTAAGTTAGCTAAAAAACGATCCATTTCAACTAAGTTAGCTCATAAATGATCCATTTTACCTAAGTTAGCTAAAAAATGATCCATTTCACCTTAGTTACCTCAAAAACGATCCATTTGACCTTAGTTAGCTCATAAACGACCCATTTCAACTAAGTTAGCTCATAAATGATCCATTTCACCTTAGCTAGCTCATAAACGACCCATTTCAACTTAGTTAGCTCATATATGATCCATTTCACGTAAGTTAGCTCATAAATGACATACTCTTCTTGTTCTAGTCTTCTTCTTGTTCTACTCTTCTTGTTCTAGTCTTCTTCTTGTTCTACTCTTCTTCTTGTTCTACTCTTCTTATTCTAACTTTCTTATTTTTCATTTTGCAGATTTCATTCACTTGATGAAAGCTTGCATAGATGGAGTGCTCCTTATCCCTTTCTCTGTTTCTTTTGTATTGTTGAACTATGCATGTATCGTTGGATGAAACTATTGTAATATATATGGTTGGATGCCTCTATGTTGAACTTGTTATGTATGATGGAACTATGCATGTAATATATATGGTTGGATGATGAAGTTATGTGTTGGATATCTTATATGTTTGCTCTGTAATGGCCTTTTGAAATATATCTATATATGTCATATATATTTGTGATGAAAATTGTTGGATTTAATAAAAAACAGATAAAAGAGCCAATATGCAGGCTCTTTGCCGTCTGCCACCGACGGCAACGGGCTCTTTGCCGTCTGCCGCGGACGGCAAAGAAGACACGTGGCATCCAGCTGTGCTTCCTGGGAGCTGACCCATTTGGTCAGTTTGCCTACAGTGGCAGACGACAAAGACTTTGCCATCAGTGGCAGACGGCAAAGAACCTGCACTTTGCCATCAGTGGCGGACGGCAAAGAACCTGCCATGTAGTGACGTGTAGATGACATCATACGGCGGACGGCAAAGACACTAGAAATTTTTCCATCAGCGGCGGACGGCAAAGGCCTGCCGTTAGCCACTTAACGGACTGACAGCGCAATTATTGCCATCCGCTCTCTTTGCCGTCCGCCGCAGATGGCAAAGGGCCTTTGCCGTCAGCCGCCAGGAAGCAGACGGCAAAGTAGCTGTTTACCGTAGCCTACTTTGCCGGAGCCTTTTGCCGTCCGCGGCTGACGGCAAAGGCCTTTGCCGTCCGCCGTTCATGCCTTTGCCGTCCGCCGTGGCAGACGGCAAAATAGCTGATTCCTGTAGTGTACGGGTTCGGGAGTCATGCAGACATGGCCGAGACAACTCTCCGGTCAATAACCAACAGCGGGATCTAGATACCCATGTTGGCTCCCAGATGCTCCACGATGATCTTATCGGATGAACCACGATGTCAAGGATTCAATCAATCCCGTATACAATTCCCTTTGTCTATCGGTACAATACTTGCCCGAGATTCGATCGTCGGTATCCCGATACCTTGTTCAATATCGTTACCGGCAAGTCTCTTTACTCGTTCCGTAACACATCATCACGTGATCAACTCCTTGGTCACATTGTGCACATTCTGATGATGTCCTACCGAGTGGGCCCAGAGATACCTCTCCGTTACACGGAGTGACAAATCCCAGTCTCGATTCGTGCCAACCCAACAGACACTTTCGGAGATACCCGTAGTGCACCTTTATAGCCACCCAGTTACGTTGTGACGTTTGGCACACCCAAAGCACTCCTACGGTATCCGGGAGTTGCACAATCTCATGGTCTAAGGAAATGATACTTGACATTAGAAAAGCTTTAGCATATGAACTACACGATCTTGTGCTAGGCTTAGGATTGGGTCTTGTCCATCACATCATTCTCCTAATGATGTGATCCCGTTATCAACGACATCCAATGTCCATGGTCAGGAAACCGTAACCATCTATTGATCAACGAGCTAGTCAAGTAGAGGCTTACTAGGGACATGGTGTTGTCTATGTATCCACACATGTATCTGAGTTTCCTATCAATACAATTCTAGCATGGATAATAAACGATTATCATGAACAAGGAGATATGATAATAACCAATTTATTATTGCCTCTAGGGCATATTTCCAACAGTCTCCCACTTGCACTAGAGTCAATAATCTAGTTCACATCGCCATGTGACCAACATCCAAAGAGTTTACTAGACTCAATAATCTAGTTCACACCACTATGTGATTAAAACTCAATGAGTTCTGGGTTTGATCATGTTATGCTTGTGAGAGAGGTTGTAGTCAACGGGTCTGCCATATTCAGATCCCTATGTATTTCGCAAAACTTTATGTCATATCATAGATGCTGCTACCACGTTCCACTTGGAGCTATCCCAAATTGTTGCTCCATTATACGTATCCGGTATCTCTACTCAAAGCTATTCGGATAGGTGTTAAGCTTGCATCGACGTAACTCTTTACGTCGAACTCTTTATCACCTCCATAACCGAGAAACATTTCCTTGTTCATCTAAGGATAATTTTGACTGCTATCTGGTGATCCACTCCTAGATCACCTTTGTACCCTCTTGCCAGACATGTGGCAAGGCACACATCAGGTGCGGTACTTAGCATGGCATACCGTATAGAGCCTATGACAAAAGCATAGGGGACGACCTTCGTCCTTCCTCTTTCTTCTGCCGTGGTCAAGCTTTGAGTCTTACTCAACTTCACACCTTACAACACAGGTAAGAACCCCTTCTTTGACTGATCTATTTTGAACTCCTTCAAAAACATGTCAAGGTGTGCGTTCTTTGAAAGTATCATCAGGCGTCTTGATCTATTTCTATAGATCTTGATGCCCAATATGTAAGCAGCTTTATCCAGGTCTTCCTTTGAAAATCACTCTTAAAACAACCGTTTATGCTTTCCAGAAATTCTACATTATTTCGAATCAACAATATGTCATCCACATATACTTATCAGAAATGTTGTAGTGCTCCCACTCACTTTCTTGTAAATACAAGTTTCTAGCAAACATTGTATAAACCTAAAAGCTTTGATCACTCCATCAAAGCATATATTCTGACTCCGAGATGCTTGCTCTAGTCCATAGAAGGATTGCTGGAGCCATCATACCTTTTAGCATCCTTAGGATCGACAAAACCTTTTATTGTATCACATACAACTTTTTCTTACGAAAACTGGTAAGAAAACTTGTTTTGACATCCATCTGTCAGATTTCACAATCGAAAAATACAGCTAATGCTAACATGATTCCGACGGACTTAAGCATCGCTACGGGTGAGAAATTCTCATCGTAGTCAACTCCTTGAACTTGTGAAAAGACTCTTTCCCACAAGTCGAGCTTCATAGACGGTAACATTACCGCCCACGTCCGTCTTCTTCTTAAAGATCCATTTATCTCAATGGCTCACCGATCATCGGGCAAGTCCACCAAAGTCCATACTTTGTTCTGATACATGGATCCTATCTCGGATTTCATGGCTTCTAACCATTTGTCGGAATACGGGCCCACCATCACTTCTCCATAGCTCGTAGGTTCATTGTTTTCTAACAACATGATATCTAAGACAGGATTACCGTACCACTCAGGAGTAGTACATATCCTTCTCGACCTACGAGGTTCGCTAACAACTTGATCCGAAGCTTCATGATCACTATCATTAACTTCCTATTCAACAGACGTAGGCGCCATAGAAAACATCTTTCTGTGTTGCATCACTTTCTGGTTGAAGTAAAGGTTCGACAACCTCATCAAGTTCTATCTTCCTCCCACTCAATTCTTTCGAGAGAAACTCCTTCTCGAGAAAGGACCCGTTCTTAGCGACAAACAATTTGCCCTCAGATCTAAGATAGAAGGTATACCTGAAGGAAATATGCCCTAGAGGCAATAATAAAGTTATTATTTATTTCCTTATATCATGATAAATGTTTATTATTCATGCTAGAATTGTATTAACCGGAAACATAATACATGTGTGAATACATAGACAAAAAGAGTGTCACTAGTATGCCTCTACTTGACTAGCTCGTTAATCAAAGATGGTTATGTTTCCTAACCATGAACAAAGAGTTGTTATTTGATTAACGAGGTCATATCATTAGTTGAATGATCTGATTGACATGACCCATTCCATTATCTTAGCACCCGATCGTTTAGTATGTTGCTATTGCTTTCTTCATGACTTATACATGTTCCTGTAACTATGAGATTATGCAACTCCCGTTTACCGGAGGAACACTTTGGGTACTACCAAACGTCACAACATAACTGGGTGATTATAAAGGAGTACTACAGGTGTCTCCAAAGGTACATGTTGGGTTGGCGTATTTCGAGATTAGGTTTTGTCACTCCGATTGTCGGAGAGGTATCTCTGGGGCCCTCTCGGTAATACACATCACATAAGCCTTGCAAGCATTGTAACTAAGATGTTAGTTGTGAGATGATGTATTACGGAACGAGTAAAGAGACTTGCCGGTAACGAGATTGAACTAGGTATTGGATACCGACGATCGAATCTCGGGCAAGTAACATACCTATGACAAAGGGAACAACATATGTTGTTATGCGGTCTGACCGATAAAGATCTTCGTAGAATATGTAGGAGCCAATATGGGCATCCAGGTCCCGCTATTGGTTATTGACTGGAGACGTGTCTCGGTCATGTCTACATTGTTCTCAAACCCGTAGGGTCCGCACGCTTAAGGTTACGATGACAGTTATATTATGAGTTTATGCATTTTGATGTACCGAAGGTTGTTCGGAGTCCCGGATGTGATCATGGACATGACGAGGAATCTCGAAATGGTCGAGACGTAAAGATTGATATATTGGAAGCCTATGTTTGGATATCGGAAGTGTTCCGGGTGAAATCGGGATTTTGCCGGAGTACCGGGAGGTTACCGGAACCCCCCGGGAGCCATATGGGCCTTAATGGACTTTAGTGGAAAGGAGAAAGGGGCAGCCCAAGGTGGCTGCGCACCTCCCCCCTCCCCTAGTCCTATTAGGACTAGGAGAAGGTGGCCGGCCCCCCTCTCCCTCTTTCCCCCTCGGGGAATCCTAGTCCAACTAGGATTGGGGGGGAGTCCTACTCCCGGAAGGAGTAGGACTCCTCCTGCGCCCTCCTCCTGGCCGGCGCCCCCCCTCCCCCTTGGCTCCTTTATATACTGAGGCAGAGGCACCCCAGAAACACACAAGTTGATCCACGTGATCTATTCCTTAGCCGTGTGCGGTGCCCCCAGCCACCATAGTCCTCGATAATACTGTAGCGGAGTTTAGGCGAAGCCCTGCTGCTGTAGTGCATAAAGATCGTCACCACGCCGTCGTGCTGACGGAACTCTTCCCCGACACTTTGCTGGATCGGAGTCCGGGGATCGTCATCGAGCTGAACGTGTGCTCGAACTCGGAGGTGCCGTAGTTTCGGTGCTTGATCGGTTGGATCGTGAAGACGTACGACTACTTCCTCTACGTTGCGTCATCGCTTCCGCAGTCGGTCTGCGTGGGTACGTAGACAACACTCTCCCCTCTCGTTGCTATGCATCACATGGTCTTGCGTGTGCGTAGGAAATTTTTTGAAATTACTACGAAACCCAACAATACCCAACTGTCACCTTTGGGTATCCTATGAAGATGTGTTTGTCCGCTTTTGGGTTCGAGCTTCTCTGGCTGAAGCCTTAAGCATCGCAACCCCAAACATTAAGAAACGACAACTTTGGTTTCTTTCCAAACCAATGTTCATATGACATCGTCTCAACGGACTTAGATGGTGTCCTATCTAAAGTGAATGCAGCTGTCTCTAACGCATAACCTCAAAATGAAAACGGTAGATCGGTAAGAGACATCATAGATCGCACCATATCTCATAAGGTTCGATTACGACGTCCGGACACACCATTACCCTGGGGTGTTCCAGGTGGCTTCAACTGTGAAACAATTCCACAATGTCTTAAGTGATTGCCAAACTCATAAATCAGAAATTCTCATCGATCAGATCGTAGGAATTTGATCTTCTTCTTATGATGGTTCTTAACTTCACTCTGAAATCGCTTGAACTTTTCAAATGTTTCAGACTTGTGCTTCATTAAGTAAATATACCTATATCTACTCAAATCGTCAGTGAAGATGAGAAAATAGCGATATCCACCGCACGCTTCAATTCTCATTGGATCACACGCATCAGCATGTATGATTTCCAACAAGTCACTTGCCCGTTTTATTTTACCTGAAAACGGGGTCTTAGTCATCCTGCCCATGAGGCATGGCTCGCATGTGTCAAGCGATTCAAAATCAAGTGACTCCAAACATCCATTGACATGGAGTTTCTTCATGCATCTTACGCCAATATGACCTAAGCGGCAGTGCCACAAGAAAGTGGTACTATCATTATTAACTCTACATCTTTTGGCGTGAACATGTGTATTACCACGACCAAGATTCAATGAACCATTCACATAGGGTGCATGACCATGAAAGGTATTATTCATGTAAACAGAATAACCATTATTCTCTAACTTAAATGAATAACCATATTGCAATGAACATGATCTAATCATATTCATGCTCAACGTAGACACCTGATAACATTTATCTAGGTTCAATACTAATCCCGAAGGCAGATGGAGCGTGCGATGGTGATCTCATCAACTTTGGAAACACTTCCAACACACATCGTCACCTCGCCCTTAGCCAGTCTCCGTTTAGTCCGTAGCTTTTGTTTCAAGTCACCAATAATAGCAACTGAACCGGTATCCAATACCCAGGTGCTACCAGGAGTACTAGTGAGGTACACATTAATAACACGTATATACTTTGTTGAAGTTGCCAGCCTTCTTATCTACCATGCATTTGGGGTAATTCCGCTACCAGTGACCGTTCCCCTTACAATAGAGGCACTTAGTCTCGGGTTTGGGTTCAACCTTGGGTTCCTTCACTGGAGCGGCAACTGGTTTGCCATCCATGAAGTTTCCCTTCTAGCCTTTGCCCTTCTTGAAACCAGTGGTCTTGTTAAACCATCAACACTTGATGCTCCTTCTTGATTTCTACTTGTTGCGTTCTTAAGCACCGCGAACGGCTCCGGGATCATCTCCATCCCTTGCATGTCATAGTTCATCACGAAGATCTAGTAGCTTAGTGATAGTGACTAGAGAACTCAATCAATCACTATCTTATTCGGAAGTTTAACTCCCACTTGATTTAAGTGATTGTAGCACCCAGACATTCTGAGCACATGCTCACTAGCTGAGCTATTCTCCTCCATCTTGTTGGCAAAAGAACTTGTCAGAGGTCTCATACCTCTCAACACGGGCATGAGCCTGAAATCCCAATTTCAGCTCTTGGAACATCTCATATGTTTTATGGCATTCAAAACGTCATTGGAATCCCGATTCTAAGCCGTAAAGTATGGTGCACTAAAATATTAAGTAGTCATCAGGATGTGTCTGTCAGGTGTTCACAACATCCACAGACGACGTTGTAGGGGTTTGCACATCGAGTGGTGCATCAAAGACGTAAGCCTTCTGTGTAGCAGTGATGATACTCCTCGGACTACGGACCCAGTCCGCATCATTGCTTACAATATCTTTCAACTTGGTCTTTCTCTAGGAATGTATTGAAACAGGGAGCTACAACGTGAGCCATTTATCTACAACATATTTGCAAAGACAATTTAGACTATGTTCATGATAATTAAGTTCATCTAATCAAATTATTCAATGAACTCCCACTCAGATAGACATCCCTCTAGTCATCTAAAACATGATCCGAGTCAACTAGGCCGTGTCCGATCATCACGTGAGACGGACTAGTCAACATAAGTGAACATATTCATGTTGATCGTATCTTCTATACGACTCATGCTTGACCTTTCGGTCTTTCGTGTTCCGAGGCCATGTCTGTACATGCTAGGCTCGTCAAGTCAACCTAAGTGTATTGCGTGTGTAAATCTGGCTTACACCTGTTGTATTCGAACGTTAGAATCTATCACAACCGATCATCACGTGGTGCTTCGAAACAACGAACCTTCGCAACGGTGCATAGTTAGGGGGAACACTTTCTTGAAATTATTGCGAGGGATCATCTTATTTAAGCTACCGTCGTTCTAAGCAAATAAGATGTAAAACATGATAAACATCACATGCAATCAAATAGTGACATGATATGGCCAATATCATTTGCTCCTTTTGATCTCCATCTTTGGGGCTCCATGATCATCGTTGTCACCGGCATGACACCATGATCTCTATCATCATGATCTCCATCATCGTGTCTTCTTGAAGTTGTCTCGTCATCTATTACTTCTACTACTATGGCTAACGCTTTAGCAATAAAGTAAAGTAATTACATGATGTTTAAGTTGACACGCAGGTCATAAATAAATTAAGACAACTCCTATGGCTCCTGCCGGTTGTCATACTCATCGACATGCAAGTCGTGATTCCTATTACAAGAACATGATCAATCTCATACATCACATATATCATTCATCACATCCTTTTGGCCATATCACATCACACGACACATGCTGCAAAAACAAGTTAGACGTCCTCTAATTGTTGTTGCAAGTTTTTTCGTGGCTGCTATAGGTTTCTAGCAAGAACGTTTCTTACCTACGCCAAAACCACAACGTGATATGCCAATTTCTATTTACCCTTCATAAGGACCCTTTTCATCGAATCCGATCCAACTAAAGTGGGAGAGACAGACACACGCTAGCCACCTTATGCAACTAGTGCATGTCAGTCGGTGGAACCAGTCTCACGTAAGCGTACGTGTAAGGTCGGTCCGGGCCACTTCATCCCATGATGCCGCTGAATCAAGATAAGACTAGTAACGACAAGTAAATTGACAAAATCGACGCCCACAACAACTTGTGTTCTACTCGTGCATAGAAACTACGCATAGACCTAGCTCATGAGCCACTGTTGGGGATCGTAGCAGAAATTTAAAATTTTCTACGCATCACCAAGATCAATCTATGGAGTAATCTAGCAACGAGGGGAAGGGGAGTGCATCTACATACCCTTGTAGATCGCTAAGTGGAAGCGTTACAAGAACGCGGATGAAGGAGTCGTACTCGTAGCGATTCAGATCGCGGTTGATTCCGATCTAAGCGCCGAACAGCGGCGCCTCCGCGTTCAACACACGTGCAACCCGGTGACGTCTCCCACGCCTTGATCCAGCAAGGGGAGAAGGAGAGGTTGGGGAAGACTCCGTCCAGCAGCAGCACGGCGGCGTGATGGTGGTGGAGGAGCGCAGGAACTCCAGCAGGGCTTCGCCAAGCACTACGAGAGACGAGGAGGGAGAGGGGTAGGGCTGCGCCAACAGGGGAAGAACTTCGTGTGTTGGGCTGCCCCTTTACCTCCACTATATATAGGGGGAGAGGGAGGGCTGCGCCCCCACCTAGGGTTTCCACCCTAGGGGTGGCGGCAGCCCCAATCCCCATCTGGGGTGGCGGCCAAGTGAGGGGGAGAGGGAGGCGCACCAGGCATGGGCCTTAGGGCCCATCTGCCCTTAGGGTTTGCCCCCTCTTCTCTCTGGGCGCATGGGCCTTGGTGGGGAGGCGCCCCAGCCCACCTAGGGGATGGTCCCTTCTCACACTTGGCCCATGTATGCCTCCAGGGCCCGTGGCCCCTCCCGGTTGACCCCGGACCCCTCCGGTGGTCCCGGTACACTACCGGTGATGCCCGGAACACTTCCGGTGGCCAAAACCATACTTCCTATATATCAATCTTTACCTCCGGACCATTCCGGAACTCCTCGTGACGTCCGGGATCTCATCCGGGACTCCAAACAACATTCAGTAACCGCGTACATACTTTCCCTATAACCCTAGCATCATCGAACCTTAAGTGTGTAGACCCTACTACTACTGGAATCAGCTAATTTACCATCTGCCAGCTCTTTGCCGTCTGCTAGCTGACGGCAAAGAAGCTCTTTGCCATCAGCTACCCAAAAGCAGACGGCAAAGAAATGGCAGACGGCAAAGCAGCTCTTTGCCGTCTGCCAGCAGACGGCAAAGAATCTTTGCCGTCCGCTTGCAGACGGCAAAGAGAGGTGGCCCCCACCCCCCGCCCGTTTGGAAAAAAACTTAACGACCCACCTCTTTGCCGTCTGCCAGCAGACGGCAAAGAGGCAAAAGGGCGGACGACAAAGAGAGGCGGACGGCAAAGAGGACACTACCTAACGGCCCGTACCCCCCCTCCCGTTACTCTCTGTTCTCTCCTCGCCGACGCGCCCCGCCACCACTTCCCACCCCACCGCCGCCGCCGCCCGCCGCCGCCCCCACTACTCGCCGCCGCCCGGTCGCCCCACCACCCGCCGCCCCACCGCCCCCCCGCCCCGTCGCCACTGCCGCCCGGCGCCGTCGCCCCACCACCCGTCGCCCCCGTCGCCCCACCGCCCCGGCCCCCCGTCGCCCCACCGCCCCGGCCCCCCGCGCCCCGGCCCCCCGCCGCCCCGCGCCCCACCGCCTCGGGCCCGCCGCCCCCGCCCCCGCGCCCCGGCTAGCTCCTCCACCGGGGGCCTCCTCCACCGCCCCGCCCCCTCCTCCACCGGCCCTGCCCCAGGTGAGCCCCCCTCCTTTTTTTTCTGTTTTTTTTCTTTTTAGTTTTAGTTTAGATTTAGTTTTAGTTTTAGTTTTAGGTTTAGTTTTAGGTTTAGATTTAGTTTTTTCCTTTTTTTCTGTTTTATTAGTTTTAGGTTTATGTTTAGTTTAGATTTAGTTTTAGTTTTAGTTTTAGTTTTAGGTTTAGTTTAGTTTGAGGAAAGAAGAAGAAGAAGAGAAAAAGAGGAGAGGAGGAGAAGAAGAAGGGGAAAAAGGAAAGGAAGAAGAAGAGGAGGAGGAGGAGAAGAAAAAAAGAAGAAGAGGAAGAAGAAGAAGAAAAAAGAGGAGAGGAGGAGAAGAAGAAGAGGAAAAAGGAAAGGAGGAAGAAGAAGAAGAAGAAGAAGAAGGAAGAAAAGGAAGAATAGGAAGAAGAAGAAAAGGAAAAAAGAGGGGAAAAAACCCGACCCGACACGGCACCCCGACCCGTCACGGCACCCCGACCCCGACCCGGCACCCCGACACGACACCCCGACCCCGACACCCCGACCCCGACCCCGACACCCCGACCCCGACACCCCGACCCCGAGCCTGACCCGACACCCCGACCCCGACACCGACACGGCACCCCGACCCCGACCCGGCACCCCGACACGACACCCCGACCCCGAGACCCCGACCCCGACATCGACACGACACCCCGACACCGACACCCTGACACCACACCCACCCTTACCCCGACACCGACACGGCACCCCGACCCCGACCCGGCACCCCGACCAGACACCCCGACCCCGAGACCCCGACCCCGAGCCTGACCCGACACCCCGACCCTGAGACCCCGACCCCGACCCGGCACCCAACCCGACACCCCGACCCCGAGACCCCGACCCCGGGCCTGACCCGACACCCCGACCCCGACACCGACACGGCACCCCGACCCCGACCCGGCACCCCGACCCGACACCCCGACCCCGAGACCCCGACCCCGACCCCGACACCCCGACCCCGAGCCTGACCCGACACCCCGACCCCGACACCGACACGGCACCCCGACCCCGACCCGGCACCCCGAGCCGACACCCCGACCTTGAGACCCCGACCCCGACACGGCACCCCGACACCGACAGGACACCCCGACCACCGACACCTCCCGAAAAGGTGTTCTTTGGCCTTCCAGAGGCCGACGGGGTCATATATTTGTGAATTATTAGTTAGGTCATATATTTTTCGATTTTGTTATGAAAAACATCATATATAATTGTGTTGATCGTGTAGTTTTAAATGTGCAGTTGTTTCATCGCTGCGAGGTTTGGTGTTCGACGACCTCGCCGTGCGTTTGACGAGCTCTGCCCCTTCGTTCGTGGGTGAGCACAAATGACAAGTCCTCCTCCCCCATTAATTATTTGATCTATTCCGATACGAACTACACGATCTTGTGCTAGGCTTAGGATTGGGTCCATCACATCATTCTCCTAATGATGTGATCCCGTTATCAACGACATCCAATGTCCATGGTCAGGAAACCGTAACCATCTATTGATCAACGAGCTAGTCAACTAGAGGCTTACTAGGAACATGGTGTTGTCTATGTATCCACACATGTATCTAAGTTTCCTATCAATACAATTCTAGCATGGATAATAAACAATTATCATGAACAAGGAAATATGATAATAACCAATTTATTATTGCCTCTAGGGCATATTTCCAACACCACCTGTCCCGGAGGGCCCCATGGGCTGAAGTGACGTGGGAACCAGCCCCTGGTGGGCTGGTGCGCCCCCTTGGGCCTCCCTTGCGCCTAGGGTTGGAAACCCTAAAGGGGTGGGGGCGCCTCCACCTGGCTTGGGGGCCAAGCCACCCCCTAGGCCACCGCCCCTCCCATTAGATGGGATCTCTAGGGCCGGCGCCCCCCTAGGGCCCCTATATATAGTGGAGGGGAGGGAGGGCAGCAGCAACCTAAGCCCTGGTGCCTCCCTCACTCCCGTGACACCTCTTCCTCCCCGCTTGCACTTGGCGAAGCCCTGCCGGGATCCCGCTACTTCCACCACCACGCCGTCGTGCTGCTGGATCTCCATCAACTTCTCCTCCCCCTTGCTGGATCAAGAAGGAGGAGACGTCTCTGCTCCGTACGTGTGTTGAACGCGGAGGTGCCGTCAGTTCGGCGCTAGGATCATCGGTGATTTGGATCACGACGAGTATGACTCCATCAACCCCGTTCTCTTGAACGCTTCCGCTTAGCGATCTACAAGGGTATGTAGATGCACTCTCTTCTCTCTCGTTGCTATATTACTCCATAGATTGATCTTGGTGATGCGTAGAAAATTTTAAATTTCTGCTACGATCCCCAACAGTGGCATCATGAGCTAGGTATATGCGTAGATTCTATGCACGAGTAGAACACAAAGTAGTTGTGGGCGATGATTTGTTCAATTTGCTTGCCATTACTAGTCTTATCTTGATTCAGCGGCATTGTGGGATGAAGCGGCCCGGACCGACCTTACACGTACACTTACGTGAGACAGGTTCCACCGACTGACATGCACTTGATGCATAAGGTGGCTGGCGGGTGTCTGTCTCTCCCACTTTAGTCGGATCGAATTCGATGAAAAGGGTCCTTATGAAGGGTAAATAGCAATTGGCATACCACCATTGTGGTTTTGCGTAGGTAAGAAACATTCTTGCTAGAAACCCATAGCAGCCACGTAAAACATGCAACAACAATTAGAGGACGTCTAACTTGTTTTTGCAGGGTATGCTATGTGATGTGATATGGCCAAAAGGATGTGATGAATGATATATGTGATGTATGAGATTGATCATGTTCTTGTAATAGGAATCACGACTTGCATGTAGATGAGTATGACAACCGGCAGGAGCCATAGGAGTTGTCTTAATTTATTTATGACCTGCGTGTCAATGAAAATGCCATGTAATTACTTTACTTTATTGCTAACCGTTAGCCATAGTAGTAGAAGTAATAGTTGGTGAGGCAACTTCATGAAGACATGATGATGGAGATCATGGTGTCATGCCAATGACGATGGTGTTCATGCCGCGCCTCGAAGATGGAGATCAAAGGAGCAAGATGATATTGGCCATATCATGTCACTTTATGATTTGCATGTGATGTTTGTCATGTTTACATCTTATTTGCTTAGAACGACGGTAGCATAAATAAGATGATCCCTCGCAATAATTTCAAGAAAGTGTTCCCCCTAACTGTGCACCGTTGCTAAGGTCCGTTGTCCCGAAGCACCACGTGATGATCGGGTGTGATAGGTTCTAACGTTCGCATACAACGGGTGTAAGCCAGATTTACACACGCAATACACTTAGGTTAACTTGACGAGCCTAGCATGTACAGACATGGCCTCGGAACACGGAAGACTAAAAGGTCGAACATGAGTCGTATAGTGGATACGATCAACATGAAGATGTTCACCGATGATGACTAGTCCGTCTCACGCGATGATCGGACACGGCCTAGTTGACTCGGATCATGTATCACTTAGATGACTAGAGGGATGTCTATCTAAGTGGGAGTTCATTGAATAATTTGATTAGATGAACTTAATTATCATGAACATAGTCAAAAGGTCTTTGCAAATTATGTTGTAGCTCACGCTTTGGTTCTACTGTTTTAGATATGTTCCTAGAGAAAATTTAGTTGAGAGTTGACAGTAGCAATTATGCGGAATGGGTCCGTGAACTGAGGATTGTCCTCATTGCTGCACAGAAGGGTTATGTCCTTAATGCACCGCTCAGTGTGTTGAACCTCGAGCATCGTCTGTAGATGTTGGGAAACATCTGACATACACGTTTTGATGACTACGTGATAGTTCAGTACATAATACTAACGGTTTAGAATTGTGGCACAAAGGACATTTTTGAAACGTCGCAGAACATATGAGATGTTCCAAAGACTGAAATTGGGATTTCAGACTAGTGCCCACGTCAAGAGGTATGAGACCTCTGACAAGTTTCTTAAGCCTGCAAACTAAGGGAGAAAAACTCAATCGTTAAGCATGTGCTCAGATTGTCTGAGTACTGCAATCGCTTGAATCGAGTGGGAGTTAATCTTCCAGATGAGATAGTGATGGTTCTCCATAGTCACTGCCACCAAGCTATTGGAGCTTCGTGATGAACTATAACATATCAGGGATAGACATGATGATCCTTGAGCAACTCGCGATGTTTGACACCGCGAAAGTAGAAATCAAGTAGGAGCATCAATTGTTGATGGTTAAACCACTAGTTTCAAGAAGGGCAAGGGAAATAAGGGATACTTCATGAGACGGCAAATCAGTTGCTGCTCTAGTGAAGAAACCCAAGGTTGAACCAAACCCGAGACTAAGTGCTTCTATAATGAGGGGAACAGTCACTGAAGCAGAACTACCCTAGATACTTGGTAGATGAGAAGGCTGGCAAGGTCGACAGAAGTATTTTGGATATACGTCATATTATTGTGTACTTTACTAGTACTCCTAGTAGCACTAGGGTAATAAATACCGGTTCGGTTGCTAAGCGTTAGTAACTCGAAATAAAAGGCTGCGGAGACTAGCTAAAGGTGAGATGACGATATGTGTTGGAAGTGTTTCCAAGGTTGATGTGATCAAACATCGCACGCTCCCTCTACCATCGGGATTGGTGTTAAACCGAAATAATTGTTATTTGGTGTTTGCGTTGAGCATAGACATGATTGGATTATGTTTATCGCCACACGGTTATTCATTTAAGGAGAATAATGGTTACTCTGTTTATTTGAATAACACCTTCAATGGTCTTGCACCTAAAATAAATGGTTTATTGAATCTTGATCATAGTGATACACATGTTCATGCCAAAAGATATAAGATAGTAATGATAGTACCACGTACTTGTGGCATTGCCATTTGAGTCATGTTGGTATAAAACGCATGAAGAAGCTCCATGTTGATGGATCTTTGGACTCACTCCTTTTTGAAAAGATTGAGACATGCGAACCATGTCTATTGGTAGATATGCATGAAAAAACTCCATACAGACGGATCGTTTGGACTCACTTGATTTTGAATCACTTGAGACATGCAAATCATACCACATGGGCAAGATGACTGAAAGACCTCATTTTCAGTGAGATGGAACAAGAAAGCAACTTGTTGGAAGTAATACATTTTGATGTGTGCAGTCCAATGAGTGCTGAGGCATGTAGTGGATATCGTTATGTTCTTACTTCACAGATGATTCGAGTAGATGCTGAGTATATTTACTTGATGAAACACAAGTCTAAATTATTGAAAGGTTCAAGTAATTTTAGAGTGAAGTTGAAGATCGTCGTGACAAGAGGATAAAATTTCTATGATATGATCATAGAGATGAATATCTGAGTTACGAGTTTGGCACACAATTAAGACATTGTGGAAATTGTTTCACGACTAATACCGCCTAGACCACCATAGTGTGATGGTGTGTCCGAGCATCACAACTGTACCCTATTGGATATGGTGCATATCATGATGTCTCTTATCGAATTACCACTATCGTTTATGGGTTAGGCATTAGAGACAACCACACTCACTTCAAATAGGGCACCACACAATTCCGTTGAGACGACACCATATGAACTATGGTTTAGAGAAACCCAAGCTGTCGTTTCTTAAAAGTATGGGGCTGCGATGCTTATGTGAAAAAGTTCCAGGCTGATAAGCTCGAACCCAAAGCGGATAAATGCATCTTCATAGAATACCCAAAAATAGTTGGGTATACCTCCTATTTCAGATCCGGAAGCAAAACTGATTGTTTCTAGAAACGGGTCCTTTCTCGAGGAAAAGTTTCTCTCGAAAGAATTGAGTGGGAGGATGGTGGAGACTTGATGAGGTTATTGAACCGTCACTTCAACTAGTGTGTAGCAGGGCATAGGAAGTTGTTCCTGTGGCACCTACACCAATTGAAGTGGAAGCTTATGATAGTGATCATGAAACTTCGGATCAAGTCACTACCAAACCTCATAGGTCGACAAGGATGCATACTACTTCAGAGTGGTACGTAATCCTGTCTTGGAAGTCATGTTGCTAGATAACAATGAACCTACGAGCTATGGAGAAGTGATGGTGGGCCCAGATTCCGAAGAATGGCTCGAGGCCATAAAATCCGAGAGAGGATCCATGTATAAAAGAAAGTATAGACTTTGAAAGAACCACCTGATGGTCGTAAGGCTATTGGGTGCAGATGGATTTTAAAAGGAAGACAGACAATGATGGTAAGTGTCACCATTAAGAAAGCTCGACTTGTCGTTAAGATGTTTCCCGACAAGTTCAAGGAGTTGACTACGATGAGAATTTCTCACTCGTAGCGATGCTAAGAGTCTGTTGGAATTATGTTAGCAGTTACTACATTATTTATGAAATCTTGCAGATAGGATGTAAAAACATTGTTTCCTCGACATTTTTCTTGAGGAAAGGTTGTATGTGATACAACCAGAAGGTTTTGTCAATCCTGAAAGATGCTGACAAGTATGCAAAGCTCCAGCAATCCTTTTAAGGACTAGAGTAAGCATCCCGGAGTTGGAATGTACGCTTTGATGAGATGATCAAACATTTTGGGTTTATACAAAGTTTATGAGAAACTTGTATTTCCAAAGAAATGAGTGGGAGCACTATAGAATTTTTGATGAGTATATGTTGTTAACATATTGTTGATCAGAAATGATGTAGAATTTCTGGAAAGCATGCAGGGTTATTTGAAAAGTGGTTTTCAATGGAAAATCTGGATTAAGCTACTTGAACATTGAGCATCAAGATCTATAAGGATAAATCAAAAACGCTTAATAGTACTTTCGAATGAATACATACCGTGACAAGATTTTGAAGGAGTTCAAAATAGATCAGTAAAGAAGGAGTTCTTAGCTGTGTTACAAGGTGTGAATATTGAGTAAGACTCAAGACCTGACCACGGCAGAAGAGAGAGAAAGGACGAAGGTCGTCCCCTATGCTTTAGACGTAGGCTCTACAGTATGCTATGCTGTGTACCGCACCTGAAGTGTGCCTTGCCATGAGTCAGTCAAGGGGTACAAGAGTGATCCAGGAATGGATCACACGACAGCGGTCGAACTTATCCTTAGTAACTAGTGGACTAAGGAATTTTCTCGATTATGGAGGTGGTAAAAGAGTTCGTCGTAAAGGGTTACATCGATGCAAACTTTGACACTAATCCGGATGACTCTGAGTAGTAAACCGGATTCGTATAGTAGAACAGTTATTTGGAATAGCTCCAAGTAGCGCGTGGTAGCTGCATCTATAAGATGACATAGAGATTTGTAAAGCACACATGGATCTGAAAGGTTCAGGCCCATTGACTAATAAACCTCTCTCACAAGTGATATGTGAACAAACCCCATGGGTGTTGGATTCATTGCAATCACATAGTGATGTGAACTAGATTATTGACTCTAGTGCAAGTGGGAGACTGTTGGAAATATGCCCTAGAGGCAATAATAAAATGGTTATTATTGTATTTCCTTGTTCATGATAATTGTCTATTGTTCATGCTATAATTGTATTAATCGGAACCGTAATACATGTGTGAATACATAGACCACAACATGTCCCTAGTAAGCCTCTAGTTGACTAGCTCATTGATCAATAGATGGTCATGGTTTCCTGACCATGGACATTGGATGTCATTGATAACGGGATCACATCATTAGGAGAATGATGTGATGGACAAGACCCAATCTTAAGCGTAGCACAAGATCGTGTAGTTCGTTTGCTAAAACTTTTCTAATGTCAAGTATCATTTCCTTAGACCATGAGATTGTGCAACCCCCGGATACCGTAGGGATGCTTTGGGTGCACCAAACGTCACAACGTAACTGGGTGGCTATAAAGGTGCACTACGGGTATCTTCGAAAGTGTCTGTTGGGTTGGCACGAATCGAGACTGGGATTTGTCACTCCGTGTAAACGGAGAGGTATCTCTGGGCCCACTCGGTAGGACATCATCATAATGTGCACAATGTGACCAAGGAGTTGATCACGGGATGATGTGTTATGGAACAAGTAAAGAGACTTGCCGGTAACGAGATTGAACAAGGTATCGGGATACCGACGAATCTCGGGCAAGTACTATACCAGTAGACAAAGGGAATTGTATACGGGATTGATTGAATCCTCGTCATCGTGGTTCATCCGATGAGATCATCGTGAAGCATGTGGGAGCCAACATGGGTATCCAGATCCCGTTGTTGGTTATTGGCCTGAGAGTTGTCTCTGCCATGACTACGTGTCTCCCGAACCCGTAGGGTCTACACACTTAAGGTTCGGTGACGCTAGAGTTGTAGAGATATTAGTATGCGTTTAGCCGAAAGTTGTTCGGAGTCCCGGATGAGATCCCGGACATCACGAGGAGTTCCGGAATGGTCCGGAGGTAAAGATATATATATATAGGAAGTCCAGTTTCGGCCACCGGGAGAGTTTCGGGGTCACCGGTATTGTACCGGGACCACCGGAAGGGTCCCGGGGGTCCATCGGGTGGGGCCACCTGTCCCGGAGGGCCCCATGGGCTGAAGTGACGTGGGAACCAACCCTTGATGGGCTGGTGGGCCTCCCTTGTGCCTAGGGTTGGAAACGCTAAAGGGGTGGGGGCGCCTCCACCTGGCTTGGGGCCAAGCCACCCCCTAGGCCACTGCCCCTCCCATTAGATGGGATCTCTAGGGGTCGGCGCCCCCCTAGGGCCCCTATATATAGTGGAGGGGAGGGAGGGCAGCAGCAACCTAAGCCCTGGCGCCTCCCTCCCTCCCGTGACACCTCTTCCTCCCCGCTTGCGCTTGGCGAAGCCCTGCCGGGATCCCGCTACTTCCACCACCACGCCGTCGTGCTGTTGGATCTCCATCAACTTCTCCTCCCCCTTGCTGGATCAAGAAGGAGGAGACATCTCCGCTCCGTATGTGTGTTGAACGCGGAGGTGCCGTCAGTTCGGCGCTAGGATCATCGGTGATTTGGATCACGACGAGTACGACTCCATCAACCCCGTTCTCTTGAACGCTTCCGCTTAGCGATCTACAAGGGTATGTAGATGCACTCTCTTCTCTCTCGTTGCTAGATTACTCCATAGATTGATCTTGGTGATGCGTAGAAAATTTTAAATTTCTGCTACGATCCCCAACAGCATGCTTGGCTCAACCAAGACGTTTCCGATAGGGCGATGCCTCGCTCTCTCCATTTTTCGCTTTCATCCTTGCTCGCGAGCTCGAGCTCCCGTGATCCCTCTCCTTTCTCCAATGATGGCGGTAGGACCCGGCGGCGGTGGAGGGGGCATAACATACCACATCGAGGTTTGTAAGGTGGTTATATAGTGTAGGCCCCCTAGGTTGCCCAATCTTTCACAACTTGGAGGGGATCAAGAGGAACACTCAAAAAGCAGAGCGGAAACACTCAAGAAAAGTCCAATCACACATCCATTCTCATCACATACACATATATAAGATCCACAAGATAAAGGAAACCAAAGGGAAAATAGCAATAAGGGTAAAGTTCATCCTAAACCCCTAAAGTAGATGAGATCTTGGAGGGTAGTTCTTCAAATCCACAAGGGAAGATGAAGGTCTTCATGATTCGCTTAAGGGTTCCTTCTCCTTAAGGAGGCTTTGATGATCTATGATGAGATCCTTCTCCACAAGGAGGTTTGTTCCTCAAAGAGGGGACACAAGGAGGAAACTCTCTCTTCTAGTTCATATATATGCTTTGCTAACCTTGGGAAGGACGAGGGGACGTTTGTTTATAATACAAGTTGGATTGCGGGCAAGAGAGAAGGATACATAGCCACTTGGGGTGGGCTGCATGCAAGCAGGGCCGACTGCCCGACTAGCTACTCGGATTATTCGGGCAATGGCCGAATGATCCAGGTAGGAACTCGAATGGTTCGGATTCACCGAGAACCCACTATTGCCTTCCCGGACTCCCGGGTTGGTAGCCAGATTGTCCGGGTAGGAGTCTGGACGTCCGGACATGCGTGGGAACTACCTCTTCTTCTCCTTGCTCCACTTTTGTCCTAGCTTGGCCTTGTTCCATAGCTTCTGCATGGTTGTCTCCTTGGTACCTAAGTATGCAAAGGGTTTCAACTTGAGGCATGTCTCATTTGGATACATTGGAAGCTTAAAGAGGAGAGAGGTAACCTTAGTTTCAATAGCTTGTGCATGGGCTCTAGTCATTGGTCCACTTGGTGAGGGGGTCCCCAACCCGGTCCCCTTAGTGCAGGTGCTCCCTAGGCTTGTGTTGCAGCTCCTATCCCCCCTGACGCCGCGTCGCCTTCCTATTAATTTTTTACTTTCTTGATGCTCAATCCCCCGCATGCCCATCTCGCTCCTGCTGACGCACCCGCATATCTTGCTAGGCCTTGTCCCACATCTTGCGATCCCGCTGTTGCTTCGCTTCCGGATCCAGGGGCTCCATGGGGCGCTTGGAGGCGCATCGCTCGTCGCGGGAGCCCATAGCCACCACTTCGGTGAAGGATCTGGAGAGAGGGGACAGAACTAGAGTGGGAATGAGACGATGGGCAAGATTAGCCAGCCGCCTTACTTTTGATTTGGCAGTACGAAACCCTCAACCTTCGACGAATTTCTTGGGGTTAGTTCTTCCGGTGAATCCGGTTGATGAGGAAAGTCGTCAAATCCTGTTCTCTAGCACCATCTGGTTCATATGCGATTGATGAAACATGTTGCTCTTGATGTACTTCCTTTTCTTTAGCATCCCCCTTTCGTGTAATAAGTTTGGTTGTAAAACTCTTTAGGGTACCTAGAACCTTTTCTTTTTTTGAAACAAAACACCCAAAACTTATTCATTGGAAATGACAATTACATGTTTATGAGGAAGGGTGCAGTTTAATCGGTGGTTCCTCAAATCAATCCAACGTCAAAAAAAATCTAGCCAACCTAGCAAACCCGTAAAACAACTTTATTTGCTTCCCTATTACGATGCTCGAACCTAGCTATAGCAAAATCACAAAAATAATGATAGCAATCGTCGAAAATCGTCGCCACTCCCTAAGAATGACCACTCTTTTTCATTGTGTCAATAACCTCTAGGTTGTCAAAATTAGTAACGAGTCGGTTGCATTCTACCCTTTTGTGCAAGGGCAAGACCGAATCTAAGCGCCAAAGCTTCAGCCGCAAGGATGTCTGCACATCCCTTGATATTTCCATTCCCTCCAGCGACGAAGTTTCCTTTATGATCCCTCAAGACCGTTCCTGCCGTACCCCTAAGCAAGTATTGATCAAAAGAAGCATCAGCGTTAAGTTTGACAAAACCCAAGGGGAGCAGATTCACCCCTCTCTTCTCATGGTACCCTTTGGATAGGACGCGATAACATAGTTTGTCGTTATAGGAAAAGCATCTTGAACTACCCCTCCATAAACTCGACTTACCCACCATAAATACCATGTCGTAATGATGATCATCTCCTGAGCATTCAAAAGATCCCAAACTGGAGAAATCCTGGTACGACAATAGAGGTAAGAATTCCTGCACCGCCTCACCAACACAGTCAACCTCACAGGATCTATTAATAATTTTGGCCATCTATATCCTTTTCCAAACCCCCTAGATGTATTTTTACATAGAAACAACAAGTGCTTTGGGGCAGCACAGCAAGAGGGGCGTTTGGGTGAAACTTTAAAATGCCTATTGGCAAGGGTAGCATGACATGGGAGGCCAACGTACGCCAAACAAAAAAAATCAACCTTTGTCGGGCAAGATAGCCTCCAAATATCTATATATCTATATCTATACTACTATTAAACAATCGAGTTGTGGCAGAAACATTACATCTCAGCCATACATCCGCCATCTCTCAATGGACCGGATTGCCTCAATGTTGTATCACATCATTTACCATAATCAATTAGCAATAATTACCATGATCTACGCCATCATAATTACGCAATAATTACCACGATCTCGCTCCAACCTAGGCCTATTTTAATCATATCAATTAGCAAGAATTTCCATGATCTAGGCCATCATATTTTTTTTGAAACTCGGCCTTGTCTCCTGCATACATAGAAGGAAAATATCAATTAGCAATAATTACCATGATCTACGCCATCATGTTTTTTTTGAAACTCAGCCTTGTGTACTGCGTACATAAAAGGAAAAAAGAAAAAGGTCTGGCCAATGTTTGCATGTAGGCAGAGAATAACGTGGAAACCAAATCGCTCCTTTCCCTGTTTGTTTGGATCACAGGATCAATAAGACCCTGACCTTGATTCTGATCATTCTTGACTTCCGCCACTTCCTTCTTTTCGTTCACCTGTTTGAGTGTTCGTCGAAGTCTTCGACAACTCGACTCTTGGTTTAACTTTCCCGGTCTTCTCATCCAGAGGAACGACGGCGACGTGGGCCTGCAGCGCTACGCGGCCAGGACAGGTACGAGCACGTCTCCTATGCCTTCACATGTACTGTTAATTACTCAAACTTGTCTGGAACAGGGGTTCAGAGATCGACCATCAATTCATCCTGGATCAAATCCATTTTCGAGGAACAAAATGCCTGATCAGCGCCAGGCAAATAATTGAAGCCTGATCCCATCGCAGCTCCATTTTGTCGCATGCTCGCTCTGGGGAGATTGGACGTACCTCCCGCTAAGTAGCAGATCCACCCGATTGATCCGGGCCTGCGAATTTGTACGCCACACACGTAATCTCCATCCAGTTAAGATGGGAATCCCTTCGCAGCAAGCGGAACAATAGTAATTAAGCTCGGTGCAGCTGGTTCGTACGTGGTACTGTTGTACGAGCAGAGCCCCATACTTAGCATATGTCTTTCACTCCTAAATAATATCAATGTTTACCTAAGAAATAATATGGATTCTATAGTTAATGGTTTGGTAGAACTCTTGCTACATTACATATAAATATTACAATCTAATCCAACTTTACACAATGCAGATATGAAAGGGAAAATCCATATTGATGTGATATGGGATTCACAGGGATGTTTCATGACCTTTGGTCCCTGTAATACTGGAAGCAATCCAATCGCTTGTTCAGGTGTCAAATAAGATGTGCATGTTTCCAACACTTACCTTAAGGAGTGAAATTATTTTGCCACTGAAAAGGAGCATGTGTCATTTGTCTTCCCTGTCATGTAAAAAAATGTTTATTTCCCTTGAATTAGAGTGAAAAACAGGGTAGACTATTGGTTAATGTGATATTCTATTTTTGTCAGATGTCTTGAAATTTCTTTAACATTACTTTTAATGTTAGTGTCATGTACCATCATATTTATTTCCAATCTTTGGCGTGAGGTTATATTGCCAGTTTATGTCATGTTCGGTTCACAAATATATATTGCCAGTCCATGCCTTTAAGATTTGTTGGTAGATTCTGTCATTTAGAGTGCATAAAATCTATTTCTACTTTTAGTGTAAAATTGACTTGTACACAGTTTGACATTTTCAGACATTGTGCTTACATGTGCTTGCTTTCGCTATATTTACTATAGATAGTGTTCTGACAGATTTTATAAAGTATGTCAATAGTTGGATCATGTATCCTTGACTTGATAGACAAGTTCAAAGATTTACATTCTTCAGAGTGCATAACCGACAAGCTAAATCCTAACTTTGACTGCTTGCATAACCAACATTTAGTTCAAGGAAGCTTCAGGTCTTACCTTGGAAATTTATTTTACCTCTTCCATCCAGCACGGACATGCTTTCCAATTATTGATTACCAATTTTACACACAAAAAAAGTTTCCAATAATCTTTTCTACAATAGTCCAACATAATCAAAGGAGTCACTAAAATTAGCTTGGAAATACCAAGGGAACCTATAGGCATGGCCGTCGCAATAATCAATCCTCCTCCCTCGACACTTATGCAACCGCTCCCCTTCCTGCGATCCAATTTTCTCTCTATTTCATAACTCTATGATACGTGTGTTGCACGTGCATACTTACTAGTACCAATATAAAAAGATCAAAGGGGCAGATCCAAAGCATCTCGACCGTCAAATCATGTTATCTAGCGGTTCAAATCACTTCAATGTTGAGCACCAAACATGTTTAACGCTCTAATTACCCACCACTACCATTGGTTATAAACACGTTTTGACTCAATGCTCTAATTACCCACCACTACCATTGGTTATAAACCCGTTTTGACTCAATGTTGAGCACCAAACATGTTTAACGCTCTAATTACCCACCACTACCATTGGTTATAAACACGTTTTGACTCAATGCTATCCCATGTAATTTGCCATGCAATTAATATCCTACCATTCCCGTGAAAAAAGTAATTAATATCTTACCAAACACCAACGTGCAACAGATATATCTTACCTAATATAACGTGCAGGTAATATCCTATCTAATATAAACGTGCATTGCACGTACATTATTACTAGTTACACCAAATGGGATTAAGTGTTGGTCGTCCCATTCCATTTGTATGTTGCAGTTTTCTCCCATGCATGTTGATGATTTCATTCCAGAAAATAAGCTGACCAAATTGAAAACAATCCGTGCCTAGAACCTGGCTTGCCACCCAGGTACATCATATATGCTTGTTTAACTGACGTTGTGTGGTTTGCTTTTCATGAGCAAAAAAAGGTGAAGCCGGGGGAAACCCCTTTTATTGAAAAAAAAAACCCTCTTTTGTTGTCATTCTCAAGTCTGTGTACCTGTTGTTGAGCACCTCTATTTCTGTGTTTCTTTATCCTTTCAGAGCTCGCTCAGAAAATATATTATAAGTTTAATTCGTGTTAAAATTATGTACAACTTATGTTATCAGTCTGGTGTTGGTTTGGACTTTATTAGTTGAAAGCCTGGGCGCTGCTTGCTCCTTCGTTCTAAACAAAGATCACAGATATGCTAGTGGTGTTGTCGTCCACACGTCAGTCAGTCTTTTTAGTTTGCGCGAATCTTATACAAACGAAAAAGGCTGAACAACAAAAACACCTTCGAGAAGTCCTTGGCCAAAGGAGTGAAGAAAACTAATGCTGGAACTAAGACCCTTCCATGTGTTGGAATGCCCCTTTCAACTTTCAAGGTCTTCCCCATGACCCAAACCATGCAAGCCGTAGTGAGAAAATGACCACCCGACCAGCAATGGCCAACATTAAGCTAGTAGTAAATTGATCTAGTCCCCTCACTGACCAATGACCCGTTCTTTCTCCGGTACCCGCCCTGGTCTGCTAACCAAGTACGTGCCACGCTGTTTCCTACTACTTATGGTGCGGTGGTGCCCTCACTTATATATAACTCGTCTCTACCCGTACATGCCGTGACACAAAATCTTGCACCCACTTTGCTCTCAACCTCGTAGCACGAAATCTCAGCGCAATTTCATGCACGTCCTTGCGCCGCACTCACGTGGTCCTCCGTTTGCACCACTGCTCGGCTACCTGGATCGTCGTGGAAGGGAAGGCATCGCGATCCACGGCGGCGACCTGCCAGGAGGGATGGACGACGTGCTGTCGCAGATCGGCGACGCCTTCCGGCTCGCCGGGGAGCTCATGGGCGACCTCCCGGCGGCCCAGAACGACCCGGCCTACCTCGCCGCGCGCTGCCACGGCATTGTCCGCGCCTACAACACGGCCATACGCTTGCTGCAGAACTACGGCGTGGGCGCCGTGAACGTGGCCGCGGCTGCGCGCCCGCTCGACGGCGGCGGGCCGCTGGACCTCCTGCGCCTGCGCAGCACGGAGGAAGCAGCCGGCGCCAGCCAGCTTCTCGGGGAGACTCCAACTCATCTGCTGGAGCCATTCCACATGCCGGCCGGTGCGCGAGCGCCAGCGCACGCGGCGCGCGCGGCGGCGGACGTCGCGGGCACCTCCGGCGGCCCGGTGAGGAGGCTGGCACCGTCCAGGTCTCCGCCGACGGCCCAGCCACGGCAGGGCAGGAGGAGGTACGTGCGTGAGCCCGTACGTACCACGTACGGCACTGTCGGTCACTCGGTCGTCGTTAGATTTTGGGGGTCAACGGTTCAAACACGGGGACCTTTTACCACGTCATGGCACGGAAACTTTCGTAGCCCCGCGCGCGCAGCGAATGTTCTCTGCGACAGCGACGTAGGGGCGAATTTCTGGCCAAGTCGCCGGGCGCTACGGGGAAGGTAGACGACACGAGGGTTTACACGGCGACCCGAAGCATGCACTTTTAATTATGTCGGGTATATGGGTGGATTAGTATAAGACTCGGTGAGGATCCATGACTTTATTAGTCGTGTTGTGAGCTTTTACAGAGGTTATACGGGGTATTTTCTAACTAATCATCTTCTACCCCCCCCCCCCCCCCCCCCCCCCCAGGGAGGGAGCCCTCACCTTACTGCTATCCAATAAAAACATACCAACAAAACCACTGCGTTGATCCCGTAAAAAATCATCCGTGCGTGTAGCATTGCTCGTCGTGTTGCTTGTTCTTCCTGTGCTTGAAATCATTTCACGCGTCAGTCGAATATGTGCAGCCTCCGAGGCAGAGACGACACTCGCACGGCTAGCGCCAGCGAGAAGTTGGGATGCCGGCGAGGCCGAGCGTTGAAGGATTCAGGTACCTTGGAGGGGGAGGTCACTGACGACAACATCATGTCGGGGTTAGAGAAAAGGGAGGGCGGGTCGGCGAGCAGATGTTGAAGGGGAAGAAGAAGATCGTGGTCTGTTGGATATTGCCGGAAATTCAATTAAATCATTTTTTTACCCCGATGTTCGATAGCCGACCCCATGATGAAAGACCTAGCTAGCTAGTTTGTGCAAGAAATATTAAGTCGTTTGAGTTTCCTAGACTACTAATTCATACTAATTCATAGTATTAATCAAATAATGTGTTTTTTAGGAGGGACAGCGGGCAGAGGGAGATGATATTGGTGCCGGCACACCGGAATGGCAATACCGAGCTTCCACCGGACGACGGTTACACGTGGCGCAAGTACGGCCAGAAGGACATCCTCGGCTCTAGGTTCCCAAGGTAACCAAACTGATGACATATAAATGTATTGTCTAATTTTTTCATCAGATCGGTTTTTTAGTTGCATTGGCTAGAGCATACACTTCTACACAAATAACTATTTATCAACTTTCGTCTATGCGGGGCCAATTGACTGATTCACATTTCAATCAGTCTGTTCCAAAATTTTCCGGTTTCTCCACCCCAACGATTACGTTGGGAGAGCAGCAACAGTAAATATATTGACTGCCTGATTAGTCAGCAACCCCGTAGTTTCATGGAAGACTGGACATTTCTGGTAAGAGAGTGTAGTACACACAGTCACTGAGTACACACTTCCAGAACTATGAATGCAGATTTCAGTAGCACACTGTACTTCAACTAAAATTTTGCTCTCAGTTTGACCAAAAAGGAGTACTTAATTACTTAACCCAACACTCGTGCAAACTAGTATGTGCATGTTTGCAAATTAATAGGCTTTGCATAGCATACATGACAATCTGAGTTTGTGATGATCAAACTGCATGCATGATGTAACCAACAGGAGCTACTACCGGTGCACCCACAAGAACTACTACGGGTGCGACGCCAAGAAGAAGGTGCAGCGCCTGGACGACGACCCCTTCATGTACGAGGTCACCTACTGCGGCAGCCACAGCTGCCTCACCTCCACCACCCCGCTGCTCAACTTTCCCACCGCCACCGCCACAGCCACCGCTACCAACTCTCCGACCGCCGCGACAGGCTCCGGCCTGGCCCCTGCGGACCACTTCATGGCGCCCACCGAGCAGGCGGCCGTGTCGACATCAATGCACCTCGGCGTCGGCTGGATGCCGGCAAGCTTCCAGGGCGTTGTGGCGGGCTCCGGTGCCGGCGGAGGGAGTAGCGCCGGCATGCAGACGAGCGTGTCCACCGCAGCGAGGGACACGGATTACCCGGCGCTGGACCTTGCCGACGTCATGTTCAACTCCGGCGGTAGCGTCGGCATGGACGGCATCTTCTCTTCTCATCATCGACGTGATAGCTAGAGGGACGGCCATGTGCAGGCAACGATCTGGATCACTCGCTCTGATATTCGATTACGTACGTAGAGAAGTCGCTTGATAAGTCTTGTTGCTCGTCGTTAACTTGATTTACCTATACATAGTTTTTTTGTTAATGATTTATTTATGCATAGGTGTAGGCTTGTAGCCTGTGGTAGACTAATTAGCAATTTTGGATGAAGTTTATTCAGATATAAATTACTTTACAGCTGTGCTAGAAATATTGATCTTGATCTTATATGCGGAAGTTCACATATGAAACACTGAACTAGCACACCTACAGAATTTGCAAGAACAACAAGCGCATGAAACAATAACAGGGTGATTAGGTGCCTTGGCTGTTTATCTCCCTTCCCCTGGCATGTCAAAAACTCAATAAAGGCAAGGGCACCGATGTAACATGACCAGTGGATCCCATGTATTTTCCAAAACTATATCCTATAAATAAAAGGGCCTCCACTCACTTGGATAAGAACTTTGCTACACCTAGAGACCGATCTACTACCCCTCAAAAAAAAAAACTAGAGACCAATCTACAAAATAAAAGCTACATGATGAGGTGGCATGCCAAAGAGAAGGGAATGGGAGGCTCACACCCTGAAATTCAGGGAGGGGATTAGTGAGGATTAGCAAGTCCATGGCCCACTTAGGGCATCTCCAAGGGGACTCACCAAATCACCCCCAAATGTCCAGACCGGATGATCCGGGAACTTTCTAGGCATCCAAAGCGACTCACCAAATTGGGCCGGACTAGTCCAGACATCCAGAATCCCTCAGACCCCAAATAGGTGGGAGCTTCGGGGAACTCTGGACGTCGACCATGTCGATCGGACTCTAACACCAATGTCCCATCTAAACCCCACTCATAGCCGTATTTTTCACAATAATTCCCTCCTCCGCACTCAATCTCTGCTCACGGAGACCGCCACTGCCGTCGTATGTATAGACTCCCCACATTGTCAAGCCTTGCAGGACCCCCGGGACGTCACCCAGGCCTTCTCGGCTGCCACCGATGTACTACCCCGGATATGGTCACCACCCAGGTACCCTTTGCCCCTACGGATGCCATATAAGGCACCACGCCCGACAATTGTCAGAACAAATGCCATAGTGCAATTTTTTGAGGTTCTCATTGTTTACTCTGAAGCAAACACAATGGATTTAGACAAGGAGTACTTCTATGTCGAGTTCATGGATTTGTCTTCATTTGATGATGACGAAGATGAGGATGGGACTGCGACATTGATGGCGATTCTTGAACAAATGGAGTGTGCGGAGGAGCATGTTCTCAACTTCAAGGGTTCAAAAAAGGGACATCGAGTGTTGAATCGGCGTCAGACACATGGGCATGTTGATATCCCTGATGAGTACTTTGCCCCGGATGCACTATTCGACAACTATTTCCAATGTCGATATCGGATGCATGGACCATTCTTCTTGCACATCATGGAAGGTGTTAGGGCTTCTGATGATTACTTGAAGCTAAAGAGGGATGTCGTTGGCCGCATTGGGTTCTCTGATCTCTAGATGTGCACGACTTCTATGTGGATGCTTACGTATGGCACAACCATAGACCAGTGAGATGAGTACCTTAGCATGTCTAAGAGCACATGCCTCCAAACCATGGTCAGATTTGTTGTAGTAGTGGTCAAGGAGTTTGTATTGGAGTACTTGAGAGATCCAAATACCAAAGACACAATAAGGCTGAAGGTATTAGGAGAATCAAGAGGGTTCCCAGGCATGCTCGGATCTCTCGATTACATGCACTGAAAATGGAAGAAGTACCCATATGCTCAACAAGGTCAATACCAGGGCCGTCATAAAAAGTTCGCCATCAATCTTGAAGTAGTTGTATCACAAGACGTTTGGACTTGACACTTTTTCTTTGGCATGCGAGTCACAAAATGTCATCAACATGCTGCAGCGGTCCCATTGCTTGTGGAGTTGTATGCGGGTGAAGCTCCTGCATGCAACTATACCATCAATTGGAATGAGCACACCATGAGGTACTATCTTTATGATGGTATCTGACCTTTGTCAAGGCTCAAGACCATCTCCGATCTAATAGATAACAAAAAAAACCAACTTTGTTACAAAACAAGAATGTGAATGTGGCATTTGGAGTGCTCCAAACCTGTTTTACAATTGTTTGCGAACCTACTAAGTAATGGGATCGAGCGACATTGTGGGAGGTGATGATTGTTGAGAAATTAAGCAATTGTTTGATTAATTTAATATCCAATAATAAATCATAAATATGACATAGGCAGTGCTAATGACATACTGAATTTTGATGATGTACGCACGTACTAGGCAGATAGTAGAAACATCTATGCTAACCACTAGTACTGCACACATGAAAGTAAACATGAGCGGTGTAAATGTGTTATACCCTCCAGTAGGCCAGTCGGCCATAGCAGCAGCGGAGGCGTCGGCCTCGTCGGCGATCCTCTTGTCCGTAGCGGCCTTCTCGGCAGCCGCACGATCGGCGTCAGTTGTAACACCCCGGATGTAACTTTCCCAATTTGTACTCCAACTCTTGCCGTTTCCGGCGTTAAGTTATATTTATTTTTCGGGTTCGGGTCTTTGTCTCCGTGTGTTGTTTTTCGTTTTCATGCATCTCATATCATGTCATCATGTGCATTGCATTTGCATACGTGTTCATCTCATGCATTCGAGCATTTTCCCCGTTGTCCGTTTTGCATTCCGGCGCTTCGTTCTTCTCCGGTGGCCATTTCTAGCTTTCGTTCGTGTGTGGGGATTAAACATCTCCGGATTGGACCGAGACTTGCCATGCGGCCTTGGTTTACCACCGGTAGACCGCCTGTCAAGTTTCGTATCATTTGGACTTCGTTTGATACTCCAACGGTTAACCGAGGGACCGAAAAGGCCTCGTGTGTGTTGCAGCCCAACACCCCTCAAATTTGGCCCAAAACCCACCAAACTCTGCTCCATGTCCTAGAGCGTTCGATCACGATCGCGTGGCCGAAAACCGCACCTCATTTGGACTCTCCTAGCTCCACTTATGCCTATATATACCCCCTCCATTTTCGGATCTCGTCTTCCCCCTCGAAACCCTAGAAAAAAAAGTTCCAGATCTGCCGCCGACGGACGTGTCCGGTGCGGACCGGACAACGTCCGCCCCGTCGCGCCCGGCCACTCCCGTCCTGCCATCTGTCCCCGTGCGGTGCCCACATCGCCGCCGGCCCGCAGGCCCGAGGCGGGCCCTCCTCTCCACCTCGCCGGGCCCGAAGAGCCACGCCCGCGCGCCGCTCGTCTTCCCCGACCCCGGGGGCCGAAGCTCGCCGGCCGCCGCCCCGCTGCTCACTGCCTCCCCGCCGGCGCCGCGCTCCACCGCGCGCCCTCGCCGCCCCGGCGACCGCGGCCGGACCCCACCGGCCACCTCGCCGCCCCACGCCGCTCCGCCGCCGCCCCTCGTCGCCGGATCCGCCGCCCCTCACCGGCCGGCCTCTCCTCCGACGAACTCCGGCCGGCCATCATCGTTTTCCGCGCCATGAACAGTGCCCGTGAACAGTAGCCGGTCCAGATCTGAGATCTAAAAACAAACCCTACGGTTGACTTTTTCCCTCTCCCCCTTTTATTATGTATTACATGGGATGTTGTAATGATTGCCTGAATTGCGACATTGCTTTCAATGCGGTTATGTCTCTAAGTCGTGCCTCGACACGTGGGAGCTATAGCCGCATCGAGGGTGTTACAAGTTGGTATCAGAGCCTTCCCCGACCTTAGGAGCCCCATTGCTTGATCGTCTTAGCAGCCGAGTTGTGTCTAGAAAAATGTTTTGAGTCACTTAGGAATTATATATCGGAGAGTTAGGAATTCTTTTTACTTCCCAGTCTCCTCATCGCTCTGGTAAGGCATCCTGACGTAGAGTTTTGACTCTTCTCTTCTCAAATTTCACTAAAAAAAATTTTAGGATCACGCGAGTATCTTGGATTTGTTCCGATGGCTTATGATGAGAATACTGTCTTGGTGCCTCCTGTCAGGGGTTTAGTGGAAGTGTCCCGGGGAGTTGAGCTCTGAGGTGTTGTCATCATAATTTTATCGTTGCAATTCTGGAATACTTGAGATATGTTCGCCGACATCGAAAATCTCTTTTATGCAGTTCGTTGGTGAGATAACCTCGACGCCACCCAGTACTGGGGCGGGAGTTCGGGAGTATCGCCATAACTTGTATAACGGATACTTTTCGAAGGTTGAGGTAGATGGTTTCCGAAGTTTTCTTGGTTATGTGTTGAAGGATGGATACAGCTGGATGTAGGATTTGCTAGTTTGGGTGAGATATTATGCTTCCCCTGTATCCCCAACACCTGATTGCATAACCGGAAAGGTTCGGGAGTTTCATAGGTGGGAATTCTAGTAGCTCTAGTTCTTCTTCCACGGATATTGGTTTGAGATTGGGATTTCTTACCGATTATTCGTTCTTGATCCGTACCTTGTTGATTTATTTCTCTACCTTAATTCTACGTGGCTTCTCAATTGATGGATATGTGACCATTTGAAGAGAATGCATTCGTTCATTTTGTTCGGATGTGAAGACTATATGTTGCAATTTTCATTCCGTTGGATTCAGCTTCAATATTTACCTGTCAATGTGCTAATGGTGGTCAACCTCTTCAGGATGGCTCCTCCAACGCGCACGACTCCGAATCCTGATCCGCCACCACCTCCACCTCCTCCAGAGGCATGGCAAGCTGTGATGGCCGCAACCAATGCAAACACTCAGCTGATCATGCAAATTATCCAAGAGCGCAATCAAGGCAGTCAAGGGAATCAAGGCAGCAATCAGAGTCACTTTGCTACACTCAACCAGTTCCTTACTTACGGGCCAAAGACTTTCAGTAATTGTGTTGAGGCAACCGATGCTGACGATTGGCTTGTGGATCTGTGTAAGCATTTCGAGTGCAGTAACGTCAGGCCTGAGGAATTTTGTGAAGTTCGCTTCCTTCCAACTCAAAGATCAAGCTGCAGAATGGTTCCAGTAGTACAAGGATTCCAGAGGTGGACGTGTTATCACTTGGGATGATTTCCGTCGAGATTTCCGAGCTCATCACATTCCACAGAGCGTGGTTGAAAGCAAGCGTGAGGAATTCCGCAATCTGAAGCAAGGCTCTTTGTCTGTCTATGACTACAACAAATTGTTCCAGAAGCTTGCCCGCTTTGTCAAGCAGGACGTGCCTGATGAGAAGAGCATGATATACCAGTTCAGGAGTGGTCTCAGGAAAGATATTCAGCTCGCTCTTGTCCTCTTCGAGCCCTTGAGATACGATGAGTTCTACAACATGGCACTGAAGCAAAAGGCTGCTCAGTTGAGGTGTGATGCTTCCAGGAAGCGAGTCAGAGATGGTACTCCTTCTTCCTCTACTCAAGTGGCCAAGCAGCAGAAGTTTTGGCTTCCTCCTCCTCCGTTCCGTCAGCCGTATCAGCAGAAGAGCAAAGGTGGCAGTGGTTCTTCCCACCCACCCAACCCTGGCTTTCAGAACAAGGCTTCGTCTCAAGCTCCAAGATCGAGTGCTCCGTATCACCGTCCGCTTTCAGAGGTCACGTGCAACAAGTGCCAACAGAAGGGTCACTATGCCAACAAGTGTTTCAACCAGAGGCGTCTTCCTCCTCCTCCTGTGAGATCGGCAAGTACAGCTGTGGTCAAGCATAACCCCAAGTCCGCCAAGGTCAATTTGATGAATGCAGCTCAGGTAGAGGACTCGTCAGATGTGATCATGGGTAACCTTCCTGTTAATGATATTCCTGCTAAAGTTCTTTTTGACACGGGTGCATCGCATTGTTTCATCTTGAGGCCATTTGTTTCTAAGCATGAGTTGCCTTTGCAAGATTTGACTAGACAGTTATCTGTGGTTTCTCCGGGTAAATTTATGAATGCAAGCGCGTTTGCCCCAGATGTTTCTATCACATTGGGGGATTACAAATTTCTCTCTTCTCCGGTGGTTCTTGGCAACTCGGATATTGATCTTATTCTCGGAATGGATTGGCTTTCTAAGCACAAGGCACATCTTGATTGTGCTGCCAGACAGATTCAATTGACTCATTCGTCTGAGGATGTAATTGTCTTTGCCGCTCGGGATAATACCATTCGTCTGTTTTCTCTCAATGAGAAGGGCGAATTGGATGCCATCTCTCAAATTCCAGTCGTTTGCGAATATCAAGACGTCTTTCCAGAAGAGCTCCCAGGAATGCCTCCGCGCCGGCCAGTTGAATTCGTTATTGAACTTGAGCCTGGCACGGAACCTGTGTGCAAACGTCCTTACAAGCTCGGACCTAAAGAGTTGAAGGAGCTGAAAAAGCAACTCGATGAGCAAGAAAGAATGGGTCTCATCCGGCCTAGTACTTCTCCGTGGGGTTGTGGTGTTCTTTTTGTGAAGAAGAAGGATGGAACGGACCGACTTTGTCTTGATTACCGTCCAGTGAACAAGAAGACCATCAAGAACAAATACCCACTTCCCAACATCAATGAGCTGTTCGAACAACTCAAAGGTGCCCAAGTATTCTCCAAGCTTGATCTCCGTATGGGTTATCACCAGATTCGCATTCGTGAAGAAGATATTCCCAAGACAGCATTCAGAACAAGCTTTGGTTCATATGAATACACTGTCATGTCTTTTGGCCTCGCCAACGCTCCTCCGACGTTCTCTCGCATGATGAATTTCATCTTCAACGCCTACACCAATGACTTCGTTTTGGTCTATCTCGATGACATTCTGGTTTTCTCCAAGAACAAGGAAGATCATGCCAAGCACTTGCGTTTGGTTCTCGATAAACTCAAGGAACATCAGTTCTACGCCAAGTTCTCCAAGTGTGAATTTTGGCTCGATGAGGTTCTTTATCTTGGTCATATCATCTCTGCCAAGGGCATTTCCGTGAATCCCGAGAAGGTTTCCGCAATTGTGAATTGGGAACCTCCTCAGAATGTGAAGCAACTCCGCAGTTTTCTCGGTCTCGCAAGCTATTGCCGAAGATTCGTTGAAAACTTTTCCAAGATCGCGAAGCCTCTCTCAAATCTTCTTCAGAAGCACGTCAAGTACGTTTGGTCTCCGGAGTGCGATATTGCTTTCAACACTTTGAAAAAGAAGTTGATCACTGCTCCAGTCTTGACTCCGCCTGATGAATCCAAGCCGTACGAGGTCTTTTGTGATGCCTCTCTCCAAGGTCTTGGCGCAGTATTGATGCAAGAGAAGAAAGTTGTTGCTTATACCTCTCGCCAGTTGAAGCCTAGTGAGAAGAACTACCCCACTCACGATCTCGAGTTGCCGGCAGTTGTGCATGCTCTTTTGACTTGGAGACATCTTCTATTGGGAAGAAAAGTGGACATTTTCACCGATCACAAGAGTCTCAAGTACATCTTCACTCAGCCTAATCTCAACCTAAGGCAAACTCGATGGGTCGAAATGATTCAAGAGTATAATCCGAGTATTGAGTATACTCCAGGCAAGGCCAATGTGATTGCTGACGCTTTGAGCAGAAAGGCCTACTGCAACAGTCTGATTCTCAAGCCTTATCAACCCGAGCTTTGTGAAGCTTTCTGCAAACTTAATCTGCAAGTTGTTCCTCAAGGTTTCCTCGCCAACCTTCAAGTCTCTCCTACCTTAGAAGACCAGATTCGCCAAGCCCAGCTTCTTGATGCTATGGTGAAAAAGGTGAAGATTGGGATTGCCAAGAGTCGGTCCAAGTACAAGTGCTACCGCCTTGATGACAAGGACACTCTCTTCTTCGAGGATCGTATTGTTGTGCCCAAAGGTGAACTTCGTAAAGTGATCATGAACGAGGCTCACAATTCTCTCCTCTCCATCCACCCTGGGAGCACGAAGATGTATCAGGACCTCAAGAAAGCTTATTGGTGGACTCGAATGAAGCGCGAGATCGCTCAATTCGTGGATGAATGTGATGTCTGCAGAAGAGTGAAGGCAGAACACCAAAGGCCAGCTGGTCTCCTCCAACCTCTTGCCATTCCAGAATGGAAGTTTGACCACATTGAAATGGACTTCGTGACTGGGTTTCCAAAGTCCAAGCGTGGCAATGATGCTATATTTGTTGTCATCGATAAACTCACCAAAGTGGCTCACTTTCTGCCTATCAAAGAGTCGATCACTGCAGCTCAATTGGCGGAACTCTATACCTCTCGCATTGTCTCTCTGCATAATATTCCTCAAGTGATCTCTTCAGGCCGTGGCAGCATCTTTACCTCCAAGTTTTGGGATTCTTTTCAGAAGGCCATGGGCACTAACATCCGCTTCAGCACAGCTTTCCATCCTCAAACAAGTGGTCAAGTCGAGCGTGTCAACCAGATTCTTGAAGATATGCTCAGGGCTTGTGTGATCTCCTTCGGCATGAAGTGGGAGGATTGTCTTCCTTATGCTGAATTCTCCTATAACAACAGTTTTCAAGCAAGTTCGGGCAAGGCCCCTATTGAAATTCTATATGGCAGGAAGTGCCGTACCCCTCTCAACTGGTCTGAAACCGGTGAACGTCAGCTGCTGGGTAATGACTTAATTACAGAAGCAGAAGAAATGTGCAAAGTCATTCGTGATAACCTCAAAGCAGCCCAATCCCGCCAGAAGAGCTACTATGACAGTAAGCACCGTGATTTGGCTTTCGAGATCGGAGATCATGTTTACCTCCGTGTCTCTCTTATGAAAGGTACTCGTCGCTTCGGTATCAAAGGGAGGCTTGCCCCTAGATACGTGGGACCTTTCAAGATTGTCAGCAAGAGAGGCGACCTCGCCTATCAACTCGAGCTCCCTTCAAACTTTGCAAATGTCCATGATGTGTTCCATGTCTCTCAGCTTCGAAAGTGTTTCAAGACGCCTGACCGCACCGTCAACTTCGAGGACATTGAGCTCCAAGAAGATCTCTCTTATCGTGAGCACCCAGTTGCTATTCTTGAAGAGACTGAACGCAAGACTCGCAACAAGTCAATCAAATTTCTCAAAGTCAAGTGGTCTCATCATTCCGACCGTGAAGCTACCTAGGAACGCGAGGATCACCTCCGTTCTGAGTACCCGGAGTTCTTTCATTCCTAGATCTCGGGACGAGATCTTTTCATAGTGGTGGAGTGTTGTAACACCCCGGATGTAACTTTCCCAATTTGTACTCCAACTCTTGCCGTTTCCGGCGTTAAGTTATATTTATTTCTCGGGTTCGGGTCTTTGTCTCCGTGTGTTGTTTTTCGTTTTCATGCATCTCATATCATGTCATCATGTGCATTGCATTTGCATACGTGTTCATCTCATGCATTCAAGCATTTTCCCCGTTGTCCGTTTTGCATTCCGGCGCTTCGTTCTTCTCCGGTGGCCATTTCTAGCTTTCGTTCGTGTGTGGGGATTAAACATCTCCGGATTGGACCGAGACTTGCCATGCGGCCTTGGTTTACCACCGGTAGACCGCCTGTCAAGTTTCGTATCATTTGGACTTCGTTTGATACTCCAACGGTTAACCGAGGGACCGAAAAGGCCTCGTGTGTGTTGCAGCCCAACACCCCTCAAATTTGGCCCAAAACCCACCAAACTCTGCTCCATGTCCTAGAGCGTTCGATCACGATCGCGTGGCCGAAAACCGCACCTCATTTGGACTCTCCTAGCTCCACTTATGCCTATATATACCCCCTCCATTTTCGGATCTCGTCTTCCCCCTCGAAACCCTAGAAAAAAAAGTTCCAGATCTGCCGCCGACGGACGTGTCCGGTGCGGACCGGACAACATCCGCCCCGTCGCGCCCGGCCACTCCCGTCCTGCCATCTGTCCCCGTGCGGTGCCCACATCGCCGCCGGCCCGCAGGCCCGAGGCGGGCCCTCCTCTCCACCTCGCCGGGCCCGAAGAGCCACGCCCGCGCGCCGCTCGTCTTCCCCGACCCCGGGGGCCGAAGCTCGCCGGTCGCCGCCCCGCTGCTCACTGCCTCCCCGCCGGCGCCGCGCTCCACCGCGCGCCCTCGCCGCCCCGGCGACCGCGGCCGGACCCCACCGGCCACCTCGCCGCCCCACGCCGCTCCGCCGCCGCCCCTCGTCGCCGGATCCGCCGCCCCTCACCGGCCGGCCTCTCCTCCGACGAACTCCGGCCGGCCATCATCGTTTTCCGCGCCATGAACAGTGCCCGTGAACAGTAGCCGGTCCAGATCTGAGATCTAAAAACAAACCCTACGGTTGACTTTTTCCCTCTCCCCCTTTTATTATGTATTACATGGGATGTTGTAATGATTGCCTGAATTGCGACATTGCTTTCAATGCGGTTATGTCTCTAAGTCGTGCCTCGACACGTGGGAGCTATAGCCGCATCGAGGGCGTTACATCAGTGCTCATGGTGAAGACGAAGGTGACGCAGAAGTAGTCGACGTAGATGAAGTAGTTGAACCGAGGCGAGCAGTCGCATAGGAGATGCTCTCCACAAACCTAATCGCCTCTCTCCCGTACAGGATCTGGAGAAGCGGGGTTTCGGAGGCCTGCTCTCCCGTCAGCCGTGTACGCGGTAGACGGGATGGGATCACCGAGGGCAGCAGTAGTGAAAGGAACGACCAGGGAGCAGTGGAGGTGTGAAGTGTATGTGGCTGAGCTGCGATGCCTCATATATATAGCCAGTCGGGTAGGAGAACGGTCCAGCAATAAAACCATTTAATTACAGACTTTTCATCTCCATAAAACACGTTTAATTACAGAAGTTTTCATCTCCACAATAAAACGTATTTATTATGGATGTTTTCATTTCCGCAATGAATATGACGTCTCACATTCGTTTTGTGTCTGTAATGGACTCTCCAATTTTGACCGGTAAAACATTGCATCGGCTCGGCTCATTCCCGCAACCCGCGGCGCGCGTCGTGACGAGGCGGGCGGCGGAGGAGGAGCGCGCGTGTGGAACACCTCTCCTTCCTTCACACCAACTCATACTAGTGGGAGAAGAGCTCACCTTAATAGGGATGGCACCCGCAGGGTATGGGTACGGGTGGAGCTATCCCATACTCTTACCCATCCGCCCTGAGTTTACCCATCACCCATACCCATACCCGTCAAGGGTACAATTTTTTTCCATACCCGTCACCCGACAGGGTATATGGGTACCCACGGGTAAAAATACCCGCGTTTACAACACATCAATTGAGTAAAAAATAGTTGTAAAAAGCAATATATAATCATAAATTATTAATAGCAACACATTTTAAACAACAATTTACAACAACATATTGTAACAACAACATATTCTCATAAACAAAAATACTTGCCTATAAAGTGACATATAAAAATGTTAAACAACAACACATATGAATACACTTTAAGTTCACCAAATCATGAAAAATTATAGAGATAATTTGAATACACATTAGAGTTTTTACCTAGCGTGATTAGGAGGGGAAATGAATACATTGGAATATTAACAGAAACCCACCTGTCAACATTTTAGATGGGTACATGGGTACGCGGGCATGGGTTATACGATCCCATACCCGTACCCTCTCTACCCGATGGGTATGATATTTTTCCCATTTAAGTACCCATGGGTAATTTTTTGTCCCATACCCTTACCCTAATAGGGTTTTTACCCACAGGGTACGCGGGTAATGGGTACCCATTGCCATCCCTACACCTTATAAGTTGGTGTACATCTCTCTCAACTAGCCATGTGGGACTAAAATTCCCACCACTCAATTGACAACATGGGCCCTTAGGTATTTTTCTGAAATTGTTAAGTGGGCCTATAGCCCAACTAATATTCAGCAATCCTCCACCAGATCCCAAAGGCCCATGGTGTTGTCCTCTGTTTCAAACTCTGTTTTGATATACCAGTATTTTCAGTGGAGACCCGTTAAGGTTGAACATCCATCAAGAACAAATAGCTACACTCCTCCACAACTGAACAATGGACTAGGCCTTGAATTGTCAATTTGGCGTGAAGGAGTTTCACCAAGTGTCTTACCAGTACTAGGCTACCGAAGGCTGACCCCTCGGGTGGAGCATATTGGTCACTCCTGGCCCATTCATAAACTTACTAGAGATCACCCTAATCTCATAGACTATGACCAGTAGTCAGGCTCATATAGGTGTGTTCCTCCAAAGATCGCTCTGTAGGATAGCATCTTGCTTTTACAAGCCTTGGAACACATTAAGACAAAAGTCAACCTGCCATACAGTTACCGAGAGTTGTGCATCTCCAATGGAGTGGGTTAGTTAAAATACTCTCCTTAGTTAACCACTAGCTTGTTTTCCCAGGTCCTACTTCACGGGATCTCCGATCACATAGGTTGGGTTACTACCATGGTAACTCATGTGGGTCTCATACCCATCTCCCTCGATGCATTATCTATCACCACACGTGATAGCCCTTTTGTGAAGGGATCTGCCAGATTCTTAGCTGTTTGGACATATTCCAACGTTATCACTCTGGAGTTTCTTAATTTTCTGACAGCTTTTAATCTCATTCTTATGTGTTTGTTGGACTTCATATTGTCCTTTGAACTCTTCACCTTAGTGATGATAGTCTGATTGTCACAGTTCATAAGGATAGCCGGAACCGGTTTACCAACCACTGGCAAGTCCATCAAAAGATCTCGAAGCCATCCTGCTTCGATACCAGATGTGTCTAATGTTGTTAATTATGCTTCTATTGTCGATCTCGTTAAGATCATTTGCTTGCAAGAATTCCAGGAAACAGCGGCACCTCCAAGAGTAAACATATACCCAGTTGTGGCCTTCATCTCATCAGTATCAGAGATCCAATTCGCGTCACTATACCCTTCAAGTACCGACAGGTATCCGGTATAGTGAAGTCCATAGTTCATAGTACCCTTCAGATAGCGCATAACTCTTTCAACAACATGCCAATGTACATCACCCAGTTTGGAAACAAACCGGCTCAGTTTGCTCACATCAAACGTGATGTCAGGCCTCGTTGCGCTCGCTAGGTACATCAGTGAACCAATGATTTGAGAATATCTCAATTGGTCTATAGCCGTGCCTTTGGACTTTCGAATCAACACACTAGGATCATATGGTGTTTGAGATGGTGTGCAGTCCGAATATCCAAAATGACTCAACACCTTCTCAACATAGTGGGATTGCAGAAGTGTAATCCCACCCTCATTATCTCTCAATAGCTTGATGTTCAAGATAACATCAGCCACACCAAGGTCGTTCATCTCAAAGTTCTGAGACAGAAACGACTTGACCTCCTCAATGACTTTGAGGTTGGTTTCGAATATCAGTATGCCATCAACATACAAGCACATTATAACTCCTTCGCCCCCACCATGGCGATAGTATACACATTTGTCAGCCTCATTAACAACGAAACCAACAGATGTCAGAGTTGTATTAAACTTATCATGCCATTGCTTAGGTGCTTGCTTCAGGCCATATAAAGATTTCAGCAACCTACACACCTTTCTTTCCTGACCATCTATCACAAAGCCATCTGGCTGTTGCATGTAGATTTCCTCGTTTAGCTCTCCATTCAGAAAAACCGTCTTGACATCCATCTGGTGGACGAGAAGACCATGCGAAGCTGCCAACGAGAGCAATACTCGAATGGTGGTCAGTCTAGCCACAGGTGAATAAGTGTCGAAGAAATCTTCCTCTTCTTTCTGGTCATAGCCCTTGGCCACAATCCTAGCCTTGTATTTTTCAATCGTACCATCGGGCCTAAGCTTCTTTTTGAACACCCACTTACATCCTAATGGTTTGCAACCATAGGGACGCTCAGTGATCTCCCATGTCCTGTTAGCCATGATGGAATCCATCTCGCTATGGACCGCATCCTTCCAGTAGTCAGCTTCTGGAGAGGCATATGCTTCTGAAATAGAAGTGGGAGTATGATCCACGAGGTACATGGAGAAATCATCACCAAAGGTATTTGCAGTCCTTTGTCTCTTGACCCTACCAAGGGTTTCGTCGTCATCCTCCTCAGGATTTTCATCATGTGTTTGTTCATAATAATCCATAGGAATGGCAGGCTCAGGAGTCTCCTCAACTGTCTAGAAGTGCTTTGCATATCTCTCATAGGAAAAATATCCTCAAAGAATGTAGCATCCTTAGACTCCATAATTGTACCAACCTTCTGATCAGGTACCTCAGATTTCACTACTAGAAATCTATAGCCAACGTTGTTCTTAGCGTAGCCCAAATTAACGCAGTCCACAGTCTTCGGTCCAAGCTTACACTTTTTGGGGATCGGCACATTGACTTTCGCCAAACAGCCTCAAGTACGCAAGTACGAAAGTGTTGTCCTTCTCTTTGCACATTTCTCATAGGGAGTGATCTCATTATCCTTTGTCTGAACTTTATTAAGGACATGACATGCCGTAAATATAGCCTCCCCCACCATGCCTTGGATAAACCCGATGTATCTAACATGGCGTTAACCAAATTAGTTAGAGTACGGTTTTCCGCTCGGCAACCCCATTTGACTGAGGTGAATAGGGAGGCGTCCTCTCATGAATAATTCCGTATTCCGCACAGAAAGAATCAAACTCATTAGAGAAATACTCTCCACCACGATTTGACTGAACTCGTTTTATTTTATTTTCAAGTTGATTCTCAACTTCTGCCTTATAGATTTTAAAATAGTGTAGAGCCTCATCTTTAGTGTTTAAAAGATATACATAGCAATATCTAGTAGAATCATCTATTAGTGTCATGAAGTATCCTTTTCCACCTTTAGTCAATACACCATTCATCTCACAAAGATCAGAATGTATGAGTTCTAACGACGCCAAATGTCTCCTCCGCAGCCTTATGGGACTTGCGAGGTTGCTTTGCTTGCACACACGAATGGCACTTAGAACCTTTGGCTAAAGTGAAACTTGGGATTAAATTCAATTTTGCTAACCGGGTCATACTACCAAAACCAATGTGACAAAGACGTGAATGCCAAACTTCTGTTTCATTAACACTCGAATGAATATTGTTCACAACTTTATTACAAAAATCAGCGAGGGAAAAGCGGAACAGACCTCCGCATTCATAACCTTTTCCAACAAACAGTCCATATTTCGTAACAACTACTTTATTAGACTCAAATACCAATTTAAACCCTTCTCTACATAGAAGGGAACCACTAACGAGATTCTTCTTGATGGCGGGGACATGCCGCACGTTCTTCAGTTGCACGATCCTTCCCGAAGTAAACTTCAGATCGACCGTGCCAACACCATGAACAGAAGCACTCGCGCCGTTTCCCATCAGTACAGACCCGTTCCCTGTGGCCTGATAAGAAGAAAATAATGAAATGTCAGGACACACATGAATATTTGCACCTGTGTCAATCCACCAATCTGTAGACTGACAAACTGAAAATACAGTATACAAATGACCGTACCCAGATGGCCCACTCTCATCGTTGCTCACAATCATGTTGACAGTCTTGGAGTCCTGTCCTGGCTTCTTAAACTTGTTTGAGCACTTGGCAGGCCAATGTTCATCTGAACCACAAGTGAAACAACCATCCTTCTTCTTATCTTTCTTGAAGTTCTGCTTGCCCTTCTTCTTAAACTCGGTATTCTGTTGGACACCAGTCTTCCCCTTGGGCTTGTGGGGGTGGAAATTTTTCTGCACCACATTGGCGACAGAGGTCCCTTCGGCCCCTTTTCCGTGCAAGTCCTTTTCCCTCGAATTCTGCTCGACACTCAGATGGCCAATACAGAATTCTGCTCCAGGAATTGGGTAACTTAGCGATAATGCAACCCGCGACAAATTTGCCCGGCAGCACACACTTGAGAAGCTCAAGCTCCTTAGCAATGCACTATATCTCATGAGCATGTTCCAATACAGAACGGTTTTCGACCATTTTGTAATCGTGGAACTGCTCCATAATGTACATCTCGCTTCCAACATCCATTGCGCCGAATTTAGATTCGAGCGCCTCCCACAAGTCCTTGGCAACCCGCATCAATGCTTAAAGTACGTCCCCGTAAATGGGGCTGGTTTCAGTGCAGCAGCAAAATCATGGACGGCGCGCGCGTCGCGGCGGGGCGGGCGGCGGAGGAGGAGGAGCGCGCGTGTGGAACACCTCTCCTTCCTTCACACCACCTCATACTAGTGGGACACCACCTCATACTAGTGGGAGAAGAGCTCACCTTATAAGTTGGTGTACATCTCTCTCAACTAGCCATGTGGGACTAAACTTCTCACCACTCAATTGACAGCATGTGCCCTTAGGGATTTTTCTGAAATTGTTAAGTGGGCCTGTAGCCCAACTAATATTCAGCAATGATAGCTTGTGTGATCATGCATAACATGATTATGAAAGATGAGGGTGAGGTAGTTCACCAAGTTCTGAATATTGAACAGATGGGTGATCATATATAGCTTCTGGAGCAGAATGCGGTGACGTTTGAGCAAATTCTCTAGATGCATCATCATATTCACAATCGTGCAACTCATACACAACTTCAGAATGATCCAAGGGAGCACTTGTGACGGTTCATACGTACAATTAGAACATGTAAGAATAAATTGAATTGAAATTTAAGATATTATATTTTAAAACTCTATTATGTTTGGATAGTAATTTGTATTGGAAATATTGTTCATTGAAATATTTATTTCTCGATTTTTGATGCATTATGCTATTTAGTGTTCCTGATCAATATTTATGAGTATACAAAATAAAATGGATAGCAGCGTGTCCGGTTTGAGAGACATGGTTGGATGACCAGGCCGGCGAGCCCGATCGGATGTCCATGGATCACGTCTATTGATGTTTTGACGCGTCCGTTTGGTGAAGTGGGCTGCTGTTACTAAAAAGGAAAAGTGAATATATTCCAAATATTAGAGTATTGAAAATCTTGGATTAGATATTCACGTGCACGTACAGGTAAGCATCCTAGTTCTTTCCACGGCACGATTTTTTTTTTGAGGATCACGGCACGATCTTTGGTTCGTACGTGTCCGAGATCAAAACGCGCCCACCGACGTAAACTTGACGCGACTTCTGATCCGTTTCAGGCTCGTCCGCCACGCGCGCTCGGGCCATAAGTAGCGGCACCCGGGACACCGCTGAGCACGCTCACGACTTGCGATCCAACACCATGGCCGCCATCGTGGAGTCGCGCAAGCGCTGCCTCGCCGCGTTCCTCGACGAGCCGTCCCCGGCGCCGGCCCACCTCTGCAAGCGCGGCCGCGTCACGCCATGCGCGGGCTCCATGGCCCCGGCGCCGCCCACGTCTCTGGCGTTCGACCCGCTCGACGCCCTCCGCCACGTATTCCCGGGCGCCGACCCGAGGGGCCTGGAGGCCTGCTTCGCCGCCTCCGGCCGCGACCTGCACGCCGCCGTGCAGGCGTACCACGCCCATCAGGCCAGGGACGCGCTGGCCACCCGCCTCGCGCACGTGGTGGACGACGATGAGGGCTGCGCCGGCTTGCTCTTGGAGCAGATGGCGGCGGCGAGCGACGTGCCCGACGCCAAGAACCGGGCGACTTGGATGCTGGGGGTGATCAGGAACGCCGGAGCAGAGCGAGCCGTGCGGGAGGCCGCGACGGAGCTGGCAAGGCTGCGCGAGGAGAACGCCGCGCTGAGGGAGCAGGCGGAGCGCGGCGCGACGGAGGGGGCGACACTGCGCGAGGAGAACGCGGCGCTGGCGCAGCGTGCGGCGGCGGCGGAGCGCGACGGCACGGTGCTTAAGCGCGGCGTCATGGTGCAGCAGAGGCGGTACGAGGAGATGGAGCGCGCCGCGGCGGCGACGAAGAAGAAGGTGGCCGAGCTGGAGATGGCCAACTACGCGCTCGGAGTCCGGCTGCGTGACGCCGAGGCCAGCCGCTTCCCGGCGGCCTACCGTGGCCCCGACGTGTTCTAGGACTCGTTTGAGTGCTGTTTTGGATCCAAGTTCGATTTAGATACAACTTTCTCTTGTAAAACGATTGTAAATCCATGTTTCGGTGGAATTCAATGCAATAGTTCGATTCCATCCGAGTAGATTTGATGTTTGATCGATTTCCTATTTTTTCGGTTCTAAGATGGATTTGAACGCGAGTTGCATGCAGATCCATCTATCAAGGAGCAATTCTTGTCGGATGGAAAAGAGGTTGGATCGGATGATTGAACCTTTGTAAACACATGAATTGTGAGAATAAAAGAGTTGTGAGAAGCTTGTGCAGATGATTTAGGTTGATGCAATGACTCTATAAGTGTTCTGGCAGAAAACCATATTTGGAAGAAGTTGCAGCTTTATCATCAGCATACTAATACCAGATCTTAGTGGAAGGCTAGGCAGCAGCTCTATCAACACTTATCCTACCAGATAAAGCATGCAATTTGATCTCAACCTTCTTGTGGAAAGGATCCTTCGAGCATTCAAACAAGTCCTAATAATCCCGCTAAGTGGTGATTCAACATGGATTCTACATCTTGGAACCAGGCCAATTTGGGGAATTCGTGTTATCTTCAGGTCTTCCTAAATATTGGATAAGACAACTTGATGGGTCTTGAAAAAATAAAAATGGAGATGTGAGATATATAAACTAGATGATGCCCCTCGCGGGCATGAATTGGTTGCAATATGTTCTCATGATATTTGATAATTTTGAACATTAATATTTGGATGAATAATATGCGAATTAAAACTAAAAAACACATATATTGTATTTAATTAATTGAGGTGGGCCTTTTACCATGTTTGATGTTGAGGTGGATCTTTTCGATTCATGTTTTAATGATGAGGTAGCATGTGTGCATGTTGAGAGGAATATATTAGTGAGGGCTAGCTATTTAGAAAGATACCTTTCCCAACCTTGGTTCTCATTCTCTATAGCCTTTTTTTGATTGTACAAATATATGACACACCATTCACAATGTCTTAATCCTTCCTTTGCACAACGACCTTCAGATCATTACTTATCCTGAGTATAATATTCAACAAGTGCATCATGAAAAAAATGTTTGGATAGCATGAAGAACTCCTGCTGCTTTAATCATGTCAAGAGTTTTGCCACCATTTTTTGCATTATCATCAACGACTTCAGTTACCAAGGGGGGCATTACAACCATATTGAAGAGAGAACTGGAATGAGAACCCCAATGAGTATCTGTGGCTATTCTATGTCCAAGTTCTTGATTCAAACCTCTCTTGATTTCAAGGTCAAAATTATGTAATGGCTTTTGAATTATCTTTTGCTTGTTTTTCTCTAAGCATGTTTGTATTCTTAAAAGAATTTCCAACTGTTGACATAGCAACACTCATCCACTCAAAAAGCCGTACCACATTTTCATGATTTTTTGCATCCGCAACTAGTGTCAACTGAAGTTCCATTATAGCCTGGGCCATTGATCCGAGAAGGGCTAAGGTTATTTTTGCAAACACTGCATAAATAGCTTGTTGAAGAGCAAGAGAAGTTGTTTGAGTAACATGAGAAAGTCCAATAACCCGCTCCACTACCCCCTACCCCCTTATCGACATATCTTACAGCAATATATTTATCAACCAATATAGCAAGGGCAAAGTATTCATCTCCAAGATCTTCTATGATTTCTTTCACTGTTTCTATAGCACAAGCTTCCACAATATCTTTCTAGATAGTAGAAGAAACCAACTTCGTATTCTTAGGAGTATTCTTGAAAGTAACAACAGCCACATCAGGACAATATGCAACCTACTATTCATATAAGGTCAGAAAAATCCTCTTCCTCAAAGAAGACTAGCTGTCCTCATGACTCTGAAATGGCTAGCCCAAAACGGATTGATACTCTATGTTGGATCTGTTTGCTTGTCTACAACAGTTGCAATGGATTCCTTCTGGTTCATTAGATCATCGCATCTCTTCATGTTTTGATTATGGATACTTGAAGGACCACCAGCATGAATATCCAATTGCTTTAGGTTACTGTAGTTTTCCCACCCCCTTCGTTGAAAATACATCTCCACCACCACGGCCTAGACTTTCATTTCGAATTAGGTAGCAACAAAGGCATAAATGTTGCATCTTCCTTTATACTATATTCTAGGCAAGGTTTGTATGTCTTGATTCACATTAAACACGCGTAGTCAAGCGACTACAGAGGATTATGAAGTTGTAGTTCCCGAAGCCACGTTAAACCTGTTTACTCAAGCGACTACACATGATTTCAGTCAAGTTGTTTTTTTTTCAGTCAAGTTGTTGATCACAAATCCACATTAAACCTGTGCAGACAAGGCACTAAACATGATTTTATCATATCGAAGAGTGGGAAAGACATGCTTTTATCTTCATATATACGACTAATATAGCCACGCGTCAGGTCAAAATTCATAGAAGTATTTTTTTTGAGTTGTTGATTGTTTTTTGATATAGCTACCCGCTTATTTCAAGCGGTGAAAATTCATAAAAATATAACGATACGTCCCTCCACATGATTAAGGGCTGTGCTTATACAATAAAACATGATCAAGCAACTAGCCAACTAGGCGTTGCGACATTGATATTACAAGAGAAAACACACACCACGCTCACTTGTTCCATACGTGGGATAGTGAAGCTTCATTATGTCTGTACGTCTAAGCTAGCTGGCTATCCGATGACAGGGATGGTTGCGACGCGGCGGCCGAGCTCATCCTGCGTATGGTAGAAGACGACGACGCGGTCCGACCGGAACCCCGGCGGGTTGGGGGTGGTGCCCTCCGGCAGCTGGTCGATGGAGACCTCCGGCCTCTCGTTCTTGACCGTGAGCATCGCCGGCCTTACCGGCCAGCCAAGCAGCTCCGGCCACGACGACTTCCCTGAGGTGCTCATCACCAGCAGCTGAGTTAATTTCTACTTCAATCAGAATGGGAAAAAATGATCACCATGCACGGATAAGTAGAGAATTAGTTTTACAAAACTAAACAAGGAAATGAATCTAACCTGTAAATCGACTAGTATAGCAAGCTCTTCGAAGTTCTTACGGTTTCCGATTAACTGAAAGCCACTTTTAGCACATGGTATATCTCTCGTTTTGGACTGAATTTATAGGCAGGTCGATCGGGTTGCAGTGTTGAGCTTAAGCATGGATCGATAAATATATCAAATTGCCGGCCGGCCGGCATGCCGGCCACCCATGTACTTTTGGATATATCGATATGCTAGCAAAACTGCTGGACTAGCTAACTGATGATTTGCTATTTCGGTAGTTTGAGTTGGTCAATCAAGCTGTAGATATGAAACCTAGAGTTGCCACAAACTTTATGTACAAATTTACGCGTAAAAAAATTATAGTTGCATGGTTGCGCATCTTAATTTTGAAACATAAACTTGCACACAATTTTCATCAGTACCAAATCAATGTTCAAGTTTGTCATAGAAATGTTTTCCATGCACATAAAAATTAATATATATTTGTACCGAAGGGAAGATGAGAAGAGCTTGAAATATTCAACCAGGCTAGCTAGCAAGCTATCAGAGCATCTCTAACAGATCCCGGAGAAACACGTCGAGCAAAAGGAATATAAGGTATTACCCTAAAATGATTTTACAGTAAAGAGTAGGTTTCTTCAAAAGAGATGTCATAAAAAGCATACTGTAAATAAAACATGTAGGACTCATGTGTCATTGGCCACACACTTTTTTCCCTTTTTATTGCATCTTCCTCGTCGTTCCTTGTCAGGAACAACACCGGCCGCCCATCGCCTTTGTCCTGGCCCACCCACGCCTCCATCCCGACTTTCCCCGTCCAAGCCTCCCCCTTCTCCGTCCCGGCCACCGCCATCCTGGCCTCCCCCGTCCAGGCCTCGCCGTTTGTTGGCTAGCCAGAGGCGCACAACCGTGAAACAACGATCGTGGGGATGCACAATGAAGGGTGCACGTCGAGCTCGGTCGCTACAACCTCTAGCCCGCATGTATGGCGCAACAGTCGCAACCACTCAAGAGCTCGATTCGAGCGGGTTCGAGCTCCGACAGCCTCGAAGATGAGGTGAGGAAGGGCGTGGATTTGGTTGGTTGGTCGCGGGATTTCGCAGGATTCAGGCAAGTTCGACGCCGCTTTGGTGACAGTTGGGCTGAAACTTCCCTCCTGCCAACTGTCACGGTGCGATGAGGGGAATGGGAAAAAAGGCTCCGAAAACTGAACATACGGGGAACTCGGGGTCCAATATACCGCTCCACAAAATAATTCCGGGCCGGGCCATTTTTGGGGCCTGCGGGGGGTTGTTTTTTCACCTCGGAATCTAAAAATGGCGGTTATTATATGGGTCGGACATTTTCTGTGACCTGCTAGAGATGCTCTTACAGCTTATGCCACTCAGGCATCTCCAAAGTGGACACTCAAATCGCCCGCAAACGTCCGGACGCACTTTGCCATTCAATGTCGTCTTGCATCTGTCCATAAACCAGTCCGGCTATCCATTTTCCCTCAAACCAGAAGCAAATCGGGAGACCTTTGCAGGAATCCAGACCTCTGCCACGTAGGACTCCGACACACCTGGCCCACCCAAAACCACATCCGCACCCCGCGTCTCAATCACTTTCCCCTTTCCCTACATTTGATTCCTCCCTCGCCGACGCCGTTGTTGTACCACCTGGCCGCCCGCCAAGCCCTTACCGGACCTCCGCCACTCCAACCGGCCGCCACGCCGCTTTGCCTATGTCGTTGTTCCACACCTCTCAACGGTGCACCGCCCAGGTATCATTCTCCCGTGTGGATGCCGTCTATGGGGTGGTGACCACGCCCAACAAATGTTCGGTGAAATGCACGTGCTAAAATTTTGACAAGTTTTCTTCCTTCTTTAAAGCAATGGATTCAGACATGGAGTACATCTATGAGCACCATGTTGAGTCCTCCTATGACTCGTCCGATGAGGAGGATTATGCTGATGAAACAGCAATGATGCATGTGGTCCTTTTCGACGCGGAGCGTGTGGAAGAACATGTTCTCAATTTTAAGGGATCGATTAAGAGTCATCGAGTGCTGAACCGAAATAGGGATGTGAACATTTGATGCTGATGGACGAATACTTTGCCCCCTATGCCCTATTTGCAGACAACTTTCGATGGTTCTTTGGATGAATGTTTGATTGCCTCAACAATGGCATTCGGAGCTACGATGGCTACTTCATCTTGAAGAAGGATGTCGTAGGAAGAAATGGATTGTCTGGTTACTAGAAGTGTGTGGCTGCATTGCAGATGCTTGCATATGGCGTGACCAAAAATTCAAGGGACGAGTACCTCCAGATGTCTGAGAGCACATGCTGAGACGCCATGGTCAGATTTGCTACTGCGGTGGTCGAGGTGTTTGGACCTTAGTACTTGAGAGAACCAACTATCTCAGACACCGAAAGGCTCATGGCAATTTTTGAAGCAAGAGGGCCGCCAGGTATGCTCGGATTTCTCGATTGCATGCACTGGAGATGGAATAATTGACCATGTTAAGAAGCCCACCATCATTCTTAAAGAAGTTGCATCACAAGATCTATGGATTTGGCACATTTTATTTGGCATGACTGTGTCTCATAATGACATCAATGTGCTATAACGGTTTCCATTGTTTGCTATTTTAACTGAAGGACAAGCTCCTCAGTGCAACTATACTGTCAATGGGCATGAGTACAACATGGGCTACCATCCGGTTGACGGTGTCTATTATCCCTGGGTGACCTTCGTCAAGACCATCTCTGAGACAGTTGGTCAAAAAAGAGCTCACTTTGGATGGAGACAAGGAGCTAGAAAGATATGAGAAGGCATTTGGAGTGCTCCAAGCCCCTTTTGCAGTTGTTCGTAAGCATGCTAAACAATGGGATCCGAAGACCTTATGGGTGATGATGGCAGGTTGTGTGATCATGCACAACATGATCATGAAGGATGGGGATCAAGATGCTGCCAGAGGTCTGGAGTTTGAGAATATGGATGATCCTATCCAACTTCCACAACAGAACCTGCCCACGTTTTACGAGTTTGTCCAAATGCATCAATAAATTTAGCATCGAGCAATTCATGAGCATCTTAAGGAAGATCTGCTTGAGCATCTATGGGCAGTTAAAGAGGACAACTAGAACATATGTGCAAGTTGAATTCAAGTTTGAACTATTTTATTTCAAAAATTAGTTGGATTGTAATATTTACATTTGAATTACCGCCGCATTTTAATATTTTCACTCCTCAAATATTTGATATGCTATTATTTTGGGTGTTGCGGACTTAAAGAAAAAAAAAGGGACAAGGTTAGATGATCGGCTCCTGTATCAGTATCCGCGGACGAGTCTGGACCAATCCGTGGACAAATAGCTTGTCTAGTTTGGGGGCCGGCGTTGGAGATGCCCACTTTCCCCTTTGTTCTTTGTCATCGGTATTAATCCACTCCAAAAAATTCTCAAGATCGCAACTAGTAAAGATTGTTCCACAAGATTCGCAGCCTTGGTGCTAGCTTGAGAACCTCTCTCTATATGGACAACATCGACACTTTTCATGGAACCCATCAAGAAGGACATTGATAACCTCCCTAACATTCTTGGCCTCTTTGGTGATGTCAAGCGTCTCTCAACCAACTCCCACAAGAGCTCGGTTGTTCCTATCTGGTGTGGGCACATTAGCTTGCCATGCATTCTCCAAAGCCTTCTGACAACAAGCGCTTCCTCTTCTATGAAATACTTTGGGTTCCCACTATCGGTATGGCAACTAAAAAAAAGTAGACTTCCAATTTCCCGAAGACAAAGCGGCTAGAAAGTTGCCCCCTTGAGGTGGGAAAAACATAATATTCATGGGACACACCGCCCTGGTCAAATAGGTGCTATCCTCCCAAACAGTCTACTTCATCACTCCCCCCCCCCCACACACACACACCCTTGACACTGGCAATAAGCCTTGAGTGAGCTTTCCTTTGGGCAAGAATGGACAAAACCACCGGTGCTAAATGTAAAGTAAATTGGGACACCGTTTGCCGTCGTTTGTTTGAGGAAGGAGCCAACAAAAATGTGGATTGGCATGGGCAACCCTTGTGACGCCATGGACTACGACTTATGATATGTTTTCATGACCCTCACGGTTGGCAATGGTGCAAGAACAAAAATGAAAAGTGAGGGACGCCCTCAAGGACAATGAATGGGTCACCAAGATCAAAATCTCCCCACTTTTTTCATCGTCCACTTCAGTCAATTTGTTGAGCTTTGGCCCACTATTCGGGTTTTTAATCTTATGGAGGCAGAAGATGACATTACTTGAAAGCATACGGTGAGTAGTTGCCACATGGCGGAGTCCACCTACAAGGCTCACTTTATTGGCATGATCCGCTCCCCTTTGGAGCATGCAGTGTGGAAAACTTGGGCACCACCTAAAGTGAAGTTCTTTGTTTGGTTGGCCATTCAAAATAGAGTTGGACCACCATATATTGGCCAAACGAAGGTGGCCCAGTTTCGCTAAGTGCACATTTGCAAAAGGGAACAAGAACCAATTGACCACCTAGTTTTCAAGTGTCGGCACACTCTAAGGCTTTGGGAAATGATCAAGGCTTGACTCCAACTTGCTCAGATGGATACTTTCACACGGCATTTGAGACGCTCCCTCAAAAATTGATGGATTGGATTATATCCGACGTACCCATCTCAAATAGGAAAGCCACCATCTGGAATGAGGGAAACACGCGTGTTTCCGGTAACCAAGATGCACCCTGTCGATCCTACTCGACAACATTTCGAAGGAGGCTTTGATTTGGGTGGCGTGGGGGCAAAGAAACTAGGGACAATCATGCCGTAAGAGTAATTCATTTGTCGTACTGAGGGGTGTATTTGTAACACAAACTCTTCTTTTCTCTTAATTAACACAAAATCTTTTGCCTCCGTTTCAATAATAAAAAAAAATGCGTGCGTCTGTCACGACGCACGAAGAGTGACCCACTGCCGAAAGCACTCATTTCTCAACTCGCGTGCTTGCGTACGTATTAGTGATCTTCTAAAAAGCACCAGTTCGTGATGAGGAAAAGCTCCACCAGATCAGTAGTGCATTAACTTAGCGAAACTAGTAAGCGTGCACGTGCAACGCACGTATCTTAATAAACTAAAAAAAGCGTTAACTATGTCTTGTGTTTTTACCTGAACATTTAAATGCGTGTCGCGCCCATTGATTTCAATATAGTAATTTATTTTAGATCAAGTCATAGGTCTTGTTTGACGGGTGAAAGACTTCTATTGTTGAAATGTTGTGATCCCAAAATTCCAGAATTAAAATACATAAAAACTCGCACATGTAACACACGACCAATACACATGTCTTCACATAAAATTAACGGTCACATAAATGTATTGTAATTGTTAATTATTACAAAATACGTAAATAACAACTAAGCAACATTATCAAGCAAATTCATCTATTAAGTTGTCGTTTCTTGGAGTGACAAACAGTGAAAGGATAAATGATTGCGACATGAGCTCAACTTATGACGAGGAGTTGGATGCTTTGGGTTTGTTAGGAGGTCTTTCGACAATCATACAATCGGTAGGATCCGTGTTGGTTTCATCATCATCCAAGTCTCGGTTTTTTATATCGTCATCATTGAATTCCGAGTAGACTAAAACCACAGCTAATTTTGTTCTAAAATCTGTCATATGAACCTCAAGTGAAGTAGTAATATGTCATATGAACCTCAAGTGAAGTACTAATAATAAGACCTAGTTTTCAAATAATGATACAACACAAAATAATTAGTATCATGATACGATGCAAAATATACCTATTCGGGAGTGTCGGACAAACTATCTCATGTGAAGTACTCCATATAATTTAACATCCGGAGACCACAAGATGACCTGGATGATAAATAAATTTTGATATGCTTAATAACAAGAATATTAAAAAAAATATTAGTATTATAACATGATGATGACTGAACCACAGAGTCATACTGGAGACGCTCAATAAAAAAAAGAATTGAATAACGTTTGCCGCTAATATAAATCAAATGACCAAAAGGGCTATCATTAAAATAATTGAATTTGTGAACACATATTAATTTATATAAATCAAATGAACAAAAGGGCTATCAATAAAAAAATGAATTTGTGAACGCATAACTTATTTGAGAGGAATCCATATAATTATTACTTCACCAAATGGATACATATAAAAATTTATTCATATTTCACTCGTGCGTTATAATTCTTTTGAGAGGAACCCATATGAAAAATAAAACAAAATAGACACGCCCAATAATCCATTTGGTCGATGATATATTTAATGTGGGTGACGTAATTAGGCCACACAAAAGTAACCAGAGGTCGAATTGCAAAAGAAAAAAAAGCAACCAGAGGAACACTAATAAGGAGCAACGGGTGAAAAGTAAAATAAAAGAACGGGCAGCAGTTGATTCAGATCAGTCCCTTTCTCACAACAGGATATATCCCGACTTTTTTTATTTATTTTTGCAAAATGGATGTATCCCGATCTGAAACGGGCAGCACTCGCTTTCTCCAGTGATGTGTGTGCGGTGAGACCGTGAGAGACACAGGCACCCACCACTTTGCTTTCTCCGCCAGCCGCCTGCTCTGCTGCACGCCGCCGCCTGCTCTGCAGCACGCCGCCGCCTCTCCCGCCACGACGTCGCCCGGCGCCCCCTCCCCCACAACCCACACCACCACCACGGCCTCGCCCCTTCTCGTCCTATCCCCACGACGGTCTCGCCCCGCCATCCCTTATCCCCACGACGGCCTCGCCCTGCCAGCTCCTGTCACCACTGCGGCCTTGCCTCGCCGCCAACCCCGCCAATCTTCCCTAGATCGACTCTGCTGCCGCCATCCTACTGCCCCAGAGCTGATCGAGATGCGAGCTGCTAGACACGATGTGGGAGGAGGAATCTCGAATTGGACGGAGATCCAGTGTGTTGACGTGCCTACTGTAATCATCGTCCCCCCGTGATTGGCTCACACAGTTGCTGCGGGAAGGAGTTCACAGCTCGCGTACGTGCTCGGTTGCTGAAGGTATGCTGTTCGTTTAGATGTTGTTAATGCACCTATGGTTATCAGTGGGGATTTAGTCAGGTGAATTTTTTTAGGCAACCATGCTGTGACAAAGCTGATTGATTTGTGGACTTGAATTCTGGGTGGCTTAATTTGTGACTATCAGCTATCTATAATTGATGTTGAGTTGCTGCTTTTTGTGGCTGTTGCTTGATTAGTGTGGTATTCTCATGTTGTAATGTCGCATTATTACTGGCACCAAGTAACAGAGAGTTCCAGGGTCACAACCAAGTTGGTATCTACACTATTTGTATCAGAAATACATGTGACACCATCATTTGACATTAAACTTTGCTGATGCTTATGCCATTGTATGCACAACAGGCACCTTCATCACATTGTCATTCATTTGTGAGATGTTTCTCTTTCTCTATGTTGGCATGGATGATATATAGAGTAGTGGAAGATTGTTAGTGAAACACATTCAGGTATGCTATCTATCTGATTCTTTCCATGTGTGTAGTAACATATTCGTTATTCAAATCCAGAAATTGTAACACATTTTCTATACTACTATATGCAGCCCAATGAAATGTATCACCTTGAGCTCCATTATTTAGGCCATATCTCATGAGAGATGCTGTGTCAATTGCATTGGCATCCAATAAGGTAAAAGCTCTGAGTTATATTAGGAGGCCTACCCATCCGTCTGAAGACTGCTCTTAATATATTCTTCTCTTTCTCATGTTGTAACATTTAGATCAATCCACTTATCGGATTATAATTCCATGTGCTCGGATGCATATTTGAATAAATCATCCAGTCCTTCTAGCTGTTGTACCAACAAAAGGAAAAAGTATAAGCATCACAAGCGAGAAATAAGAAAAAAAAAGCTACTTATGAAAATAGTTTTCTGGCATTTATAACACATAGGTACCAGTGAACATCGTCCATGTTTATTGGAATGAATATCTGAAGAAAATAATTATTTTAGTTGTACTCCTATGTGGACGAATCGGTCGTTCTCGCTGTAATTCATAGAAATGTGTAGAAAACTAAGACTTACCATATCATTTTCCAAATACTCTTTGGCTCTGTTTAATACCCATGCTGGTGTGGCATCCGTGTCATCTGAGGACGGATAGCAACCGATCTTTATCATCTTATAGATGCATGCATTCTCCAAGAACACAATTCCACCTGACGTTACTTGTAGATGCTCCGTAGCCAATCACAATCTTCATCAGCTACAGAAATTGAGTGATTGTCAGTTAGGAAATGAAAGATTGGATATGCAGTGTTTCATGTATGATAAAGAACATAGAAAATGGAGTAACCAGGCGACATGGCCACGGGTGGCTTAGATGGAGTGTTGGTTCCATTTAGAATAGCAGACGTAGCTTTCTTAGATCCCTTGCCTCCTGTCTTATTTTCTTAGTATTGCATCCCTGTTTACCTCTCCCTTTCCCTCTGTCTCTTTAGTTCTTTTGAATCTGTTTTTTGACCTGCGAGGCAATGACATATTCTGGATTTACAAGATTGAAGTAGGTAAGAGTACGTGATATATGTATTTACCTGAATTCCTGTTGTTCGTCGGGTCCTGAAAGGGAGTACGTGCCCCACTATGCTCAAAGGATGCCATATTGTCAACTCAGTTTGTCATGCAGATCATGATGTACTGTGAGTATCAAATTTCACAGTACAAATTACATATTAAAAGAGCAATTTCCTATTGTCGTCTGCCTGATCATCTGTACTTGCTAATTCAAATGATCTAACATTTGCGCTGGCAGGTCAGAAAGTAGTCATATGTCCTCAGATGCTGCGGGCCACAAGGGGTGATGACACCGGAGGTAGTGCAACACGCCGAGTCGAGGACGTCCACCGGGTGGAGGACGTCGCGGCTAACAGGGGCGACGGCGGGGCGAGGAGAGGTAGGGCAACAAGGTGGGTCGAGGAAGGACGTGCACCGGGGTGGAGGACATCGCAGCCACCAGGGGCTAGGGCTGCGTGGCGACGGCGGCGGGGCGAGGAGAGGTAGGGCAGCAAGGCGGGTCAAGGATGTCCACCGGGTCGAGGACGTCGCAGACACCAGCGCTGATCGCGGCTGTTTGTGGCGTGGTGGCGGCGTAGATCATGTAGGTGTTGTTTAATTCCCAGTAGGTGTCATCGTGGGTCTAGGAGGTGTGATCGTGGGGCTGTGTAGCATCCTGAACGGGGGAGTCTGCCGGCAAACATTTGTTGTGAACCGTCGATCTGATTGTAGTATGGTTGATCTAACGTGGACAGTTGGATGGTACCAAGTAGATCTGACCGGACGTGGGGGAGTATCCCGTGTGCACTTTCTGGTGTGGATGTAGGGAAAGTCATGTTTGGTCTTTTAATAGTAGTATAGATATAGATTGCTTCAGGGACGACAGTTTGCGCATGACCTGCGGGGAGGATGCTTCCTCCCAAGCAGCTCTCCTGCGTCCGCGCTCACTGTTGCTGCTTCCACTTACGAATCGTGCTGCCTTCGTCGTGGATTTTTTTTGAAACTATGATGATTTTTATAGCAAATTCGGAAACTATACACCCTAATGCAGAAAAATCAAAAGTATCACCCTGTCGGCCTCCTGTTGGCCGAAGAGGGACTTTTCGGTATTTTAATTTGATTCTTTTTGCATTAGATTGGAAATTTTATGAAGTTTCTGTAGATATCAAGTTCGACTAGATTTGAATGTTTGAATTTGAATTTTTATGAATTTGCTCAAATCACTAGATTGCCTATAATTTGAGCTAAGAGTATTCTTTTTGCTACTGGTTCTTTGTGACTTTTTTTATCAGTAGTAATTAATTGTGAATTTTAGGATTATTTAAAATTAGGTTTTCACGAAAACAGTTTTGTTTTAGTGTTTTATAGGTTTTATGCCATTTCTTTTAATTTTAATTGCTTTGGACTGTTTTCTTTATTTTTTTGAAATATTATTTTTGTTTCTGTTTAGTTATAAGTAGCTATTTTATTTGCATTTTATTTCTTTTATCTTTCATTTTCTTTTCCGTCGTTCTTTCCCTTCATTTTCTCCTGCTATTTTCTTTGGCGCCATTTTCTCCCGCCATTCTTTGCCTTCATTTTCTTTCCCGTCATTTTATTTGCCGTCATTCTCACCCTCCATTTTCTCCCGCCATTTTATTTCCTGCCATTCTCTCCCGCCATTTTCTTTTCCACTATTTTCTTTCCCGCCATTCTCTCCCGCCATCTTCTTTCCCGCCATCTTCACTTCTCAACTTATAAAACGAGCCTCATGTTGTACACGACCGTAGATAACATCGTCTGACACGGTCTGTGTCTCCTGCATCGGTGCTGCTGGTAGAGTGTGAAACACTGTCTGAGAGAAGTCATAAGTGTTTGTAGCTTTGTCATCATCATCGGAGAGTGTTTCACACTCCACATGAAGGCATCATAGTCATCCTCCGTCGATGCAGCACACCTTAGTGTGGCGGGAGAGAATGGCGGGAAAGAAAATGGCGGCAAACAAGATGGCGGGAAAGAAAATGGAGGGAAAAAGATTGCGGAAATTATTTTTTTCATGTATAAAACGGCAATGGTTGTACAGGATTTATAAGAAACTTTTAAATATAAACTCCTATGAAGCTCAAAACAAGTTTTCTAGTAGGATAAAAGAAATAAAATACAAAAAATACTACAAATAAAATAGCTACTGATAACTAAACAGAAACAAAAAGAATATGTCAAAAAAACTAAAGAAAACAATTTAAAGCAATTAAAATTAAAAGAAATGGCATAAAACCTATAAAACACTAAAACAAAACTATTTTCATAAAAACCTAATTTTAAATAATTATAAAATTCGCCAGTTAATTACTACTGATAAACAAAGTCACAAAGAACCGGTAGCAAAAAGAATCATCTGAAAAAAATACTCCTAGCTCAAATTATAGGCAATCTAGTGATTTGAGCAAATTCATGAAAATTCAAATTCAAACTTTCAAATCTAGTCAAACTTGATATCTACAGAAACTTCATAAAATTTCTAATCTAATGCAAAAAGAATCAAATTAAAATACTAAAAATCCTAATTGATATGAATTTTCTAAAACAGTAGAGCATGTATTGGCCGAAGAGGGACTTTTTGGCCTTTTCGGCCAACGGTAGGCCAAAAAGTCCCTCTTCGGCCAACAGGAGGCCGACAGAGTGATACTTTTGATTTTTCTGCATTAGGGTGTATAGTTTTCGAATTTGCTATAAAAATCATCATAGTTTAAAAAAAAAACATTCGTCGTGTGTATAGCAGCGTTCTTAACTTAGGCAGTTTAGACGTCCGAATCAAAATTTACTTCTCTAGCTTTCCAGCCGGTGCGCAGATGCTTCGCACTTTTGTGGGTCCGCATGCAATTTCTCGGAAACTGCCGCGCCGTCCCCCGTGCTGCTCTTGCTCATCGCCATCTCCCCGGCCCCTCTCTTCATCCCCACCCACCCCCGCCCCATTTTCTGTGGAGGACCGGAAGCAGCAAGAGAGAGCGTGCTCGAGGCCTGGATCATCGTCGCTTGCTGCACGCCTCGCCGGTCGTCCGCCGCACCCAGTAAGCACCTCCATCGATCTTCCGGCTCACTCCGTTTTGGTTGTCTTCCTCTCTCTTTGCTATTGTTCACCCGCTCCACACCCTTATACAAATATTAAACGTAAAAATACCAAAAAAATTTAAAAAAAATCATGCTTTTTCAACCTACTTTTGTGTTAAATTTCATGAAAAATACCAGAAAATGTATCCATGGTAAAGGAAATATTGTCCGAACAAAAATCCATTCAAACAGTTTTTTCTATACATAGAATTTTTTTGTCTTTTTTGTCATGAATACGTTTCCTGATATTTTGTTACCAGATTTCACATGGGAGTAGATCGGAAATCCAGGTTTGATATTCCAAAATCTCTGTTTTTTTTTAAATTTTTTGGTATTTTTTTGAATTTAATGTTCGTATAAGGATGTGGAGCACCTAGGTGCTACAAATCCGCTTCCGTAGTAGATAGTACTACTAGACTACTAATACTATGTATGTATGGAGGTTTGCTTCAGTACATCACATTTATTGTGAATTGAGCTTACCTCAATGGTTAGGTTTCTCATGATGGAGTCAACCCGCCAGAGCTAAGTCTTAGACTTGACAGGTGGTTGCATTTTCTAAAATTTATTTTAGGCTTTTTGGCGATGTGTGTTCAGTGTGGAAGGGGACGTTCCCATCAAGTATGAAAGTGTCAGTGACAACTTCGTTGATTTCAAGATTTAAGATGTTCTGTCGGCTTACGACTTCATTAATTTCATGATTTAAGATGTTCTGCCGGCTTAGTATCTTGAAAGTGCTTACATAGGGTAGGATATGCGTCTGTGTTCATAGAGTTGAGCGCGTGTGCGTGTGTATGTGAGCATATGCGTTTGTTTGTACTCCCTCTGTCCTATAATATATATAAGACATTTTTGACACTAGTGTAGTAACAAAAACACTCTTATATTATGAGACGAAGAGAATACTTTATAGTGTATAAAAAACATATTTATAAGCCCACGAAGTAAGAAATGAAAATCACAAAGCTTAGAGCATCTACAGCCGGAGGTTGCAAATTTGGGCCCTCAAATGCCTGCGGACGCGCCCGCGGACAGTGAGCGAGCATGCCTCAAAAAATTTGGGCCCTCAAATGCCTGCGGACGCGCCCGCGGACAGTGAGCGAGCGTGCCTCAAATTTTACAATTTACAACCATATATCCTATTTTCAAAACATCTATTACATGTAGCGCCATGCACATCGATCATCCTGTCTGTTTTAAACCGTCTGGGCACCGAAAATTGTTCGTACTTAACATTTTTCATAGTCTCACCTCACCGATTGATGAGCTAGTCGACCAGCTTAAATATATGGGTCGTCCAGAAGGGATAAGCTTATGACATTATTGTATTCTTTGTTAAGGATATGGGCTCTTACTATAAATCTTCTATCTTTATCACATAGAAGATTCATAGTCAGAGTCTATCTCCTTCACATAAGGAACATTGGTGTCAGCTTTCTTGAATCACTATGTGTCTATGCATCAAAATAAAATAAAAATATATCGACATTGTAGTAGAGGTATCAACGTATATGATCAAGACAAACTTGACACTCGATGAATAATCATCAGTCAATGAAATGCAATCTAGTGTAAAATTTATCTCGATCACACATGCGAGACCTACACAATAAGAACCAAACTTGCCACCATCCGCTGGCGCATCTATTTAAGCCGGACGACGTCCACCTCGTCCGGTGATGTGGGACTAAAATTTGGTTGCGCCAATGAGAGAGGAAGGAGTTTCGGTCGTTGCAGGTGGGAGAGGGAGGAGCTTCGGTCGCTGTAGGTGGGACCCCTACGACCTGCAGCAGGATCGACAGGCGTGCCCGGGCACCCCATATCCACCTCATATTTGGGTTGAATATAAGAGGTGTCGGTCCGCCCGGGCGTTTGAGGCCTGTTTAAAACGCCCGTCTGGGTCAGATTTTAGCGACAGGATAGTCACCGGGCGGTCTGCCCGGACGTATGAGACGAGCTTGAGAGGTTTGGCCGTAGATACTCTTACTTTCTTTTTTCAGAACATCTCGCAGGTCACAGCTTATCTAATCCTCAATTTTCACCCTGTCGATTTGATCCTCTTCACATCGTCGCTGGTATCTAGTCCTCGCCGACCCCTCGATGGCCGGCCCCTCGCCGACCTCCACCCCTCTCCCTCCCCCCCTCTGCCGCCAGGCCCCCCCCTCTCCCCCCCCCCCCCGCCGCCAGGCCCCCCACCCGCTTCGGCCGTGCTGTGTCCTCCCTCCAACCGGGATGCGCTCGCCTCCCCCTCTGCCAATGCTGTGGCGCATTCAAGGCTGCCCCAGATTCGCTCGCTGGTGGTTGCGCCTTCAAGCCTGGCCGCGCATGCCGGCATCTCCGGGGACGGCCATTCCGCGCGTGCTGGGGGACGGCCGGGTGGGTGGCAGCAGGTCAGGAGGAGGTATTGGTGGCGTGATGAGAGAAGGCAGCAGCAAAGCATTAATGGCAGGGATCCACGTGCTCCTCCCCAACGGCAGCTCACCCGCATCCAGCACTTGTTTTTAACAAGGGCGGCCGGCTGCTGTTTTCGGTGCCTCTCCCCTCGCCATAGAGTCGCCTCCTGCACAAACCCGCCCCGCTGCTTGTTGTGCTCCATCTCTAGTCACGTCTCCAGCAGTTGCCATCTCCGGCGTGGTTTGTCTTCCGACGCCTCCCCGCCTCCCGCTGTCGTTTCGCTTCCGCCGCACACAGCCGCCGTCCCACCCCCCAGTTCGGTTTCTCCCACTCCAGCTGCCGCTCCCCCGCCCATCTCCGCAGCTCCACCTGTCGCAGTTTCCCCCGCTCCGACTGCTCCCTCTCCTGAAACCGCCGCTGCTGGCCCTTCCGACACCATCGCCCGGTCCGGCCGCTCCACTGCCCCCCTCTGCGCCACCGGTCGTAGGGAGAACCCGGTTCCAGACGTGGGCATGAGGCCGCGCATGGTGTCGACAACCGTCCCTTGGACCCCGGCGCTGGCGGCTGCGGAGGTGGATTTCAAGACCCATGCTGTGGTGGCCACCGTTCTGGGCAACCGCCCTCGCTTCACGGTGCAAGACGTCTCTGTCGCTGCATCCATGCAGTTTGGAGTGCCTCGCTCAAGGATGCACGTCTCTGTGTTCTCGCCTGGCGATTTCCTCATCCGCTTCACCGACCGCCTCATGCGTGACATTGCTCTCGCTGAGCCATCCACCCTGCGCATCGGAGGTGCGGTGCTCAGGCTCTCAGCTTGGTCTCGTCGCGTCGGCGCTACTCTGGTGCGTCTCCCCTACAAGGCCAGGGTCTGCCTGGAGGGTCCACCTAGGCAGGCTTGGTCCTTTGAGGGCGTCAGGCAATTGTTCCCTCCGCCGGCCATCATCGACCACATTGAAGACGGCGAGTTTGGTGACGAAGAGTCGGCCTGCTGCTGTGTCTGGGTTTGGGTCCAAGACCCCTCCAAGATTGCTACAAGAGGCTGTCTCACCCTTGAAGAGCCGCCCAGCCCGGAGTCTCCTGCCTTTCACCGGCGCCTCCTCGGCGAAGCTCGAGACGAGGCTGCAGCCTACAGCTCCAAGCCCGTCGATGTTCTTGCCCACCCGGTCCTGCTGCACCTTGATCAAATTCATGACTACACCGTGGTGCTAGATTCCGGCGATGAGAGCATGGGCAGTGTCAACAGCGACATCAGCGGCTTGCCCTCCGAGGTCTCGCCGGTGAGGGAGGACTGCATCAAGTGGGGATACCGCTGGTTTCTCCACTTCGAAGATGGCACCTTCCCGCCGCCCCTATGCTGAAGCTCTGTGCATTCCAGGCTCTCCTTTGGTGGCGGTGACGGTGGCGGCGGGCAGGGGGCCGGGGGTGGACGTGGCCACGGCCAAGCTCCCCCTCCTCGCCGGAGACGCTATGCTGACGCTGGAGGTGGGGACGGCTCTGCCAGTGGTGGTCCTGCCGCTGGCGGGCATGCTGATCGTGGGCGTCGCCGCGAACGCCATCAAGTTTCCGTTATCAATGATGAGGGGGCGGCCAACGAAAAGGACAGGGATGGCATCACGGTCGGAGACGGAAAGCTGGGGCCGCAGCCTGAGGCCATGCACGACGGCCATGTGCAGGATCATGAAGGCTTCATTAAAGGAGGGGAACGGAGGGCTCCTGGCTCTTCACGGTCGGATGATGGTTCAGGGCCAGTCCCCATTCCCATGTCTCATGTCCTCTGCCCAAGTCTGTCGGGTGGCCAGGAGCACGGGATGGGGGTTGGCTCGGAGGAGCTGCTGACAACGCCTATAGTGCAAGCTGCAGCGCCCACCTAGGGGCCTTTTGGTGAAAGGCAACCTGCTCCTGCTGAAGAGGGGACCGTTCTCCCCTCTACCAAGGTGGCGACCAGTCCGCGCTTGGGTCAACGAGGGGATGAGGCACCGGGGCTCTCAATAGTTGAGCCCAAAATCAGTTTGGGCCTGGAAGATGGGGAGGGCCCTGACGGCGAAGGCGAGTCAGGGGGCCCAAGCGATGTTGCTTCTTTGATTTCCTTGGAGAGCCCATGCGGCCCATTGCTTGCCTCTGATCTCCATGTTCTGGAGAGCCCACCTGGGGCTACTGCTCTGCCCATCCGGTCGGTGCCACACGGGGATAAGGTCGAGCTCTTCCTCAACAATTGCTCATCCCCGATCACTCCCCCTTTGATCCCCACACCCCCCCCCCCCCCGTCGTGGCTCCGGCGGCAAAGGTTTCAGCCACGGGCGACCACCCAAAAGCGGATGGCGGGGCTGCACCAAGGTGCAGCGGCAGGCTGGCGGCAAAGCCTTCCAGTCAGCTCTCCAGCTTGGACAAGGCGCTGTTCGTCCTGATGAAGAAAGAGGGGGCGGCCCCTGATCTGGCGGCTGCTATGCCTGAGGGGATCGAGCGCATCAAGAACATTTGCCAAAAGCCGCTCCCCTCGGCGTTTGTGGCTGCAATCTCCTCCCTCATGGCCGCCTCCAGCCCTGCTAAGAAGGCCAAGGCCCAAGCTATGGCGCCAGGGCTTGCGGCATCCTAGTCTGGTTCTGCTATGTTGGGTGTGTCATGGTTTCCAAATGTTAGTCGCCCCCTTTTTTCTTAGAGGTTGGATGTCCCAGTCGTTGTATCCCCATGTGGTAGTTGGTTTGATGAGTTCTGTTGTTCTACCGTCAGTAAGCCAGTTTCAGATGGCTCGACTCTGCTTGGGTCGGTCTGTTTGTCAGTTAACGCTGCCCGCTACTGTTTTGTTGTCGCCCCAATCTGCTGTGTTCCTGGTTTCCCTATGGATTACAAAATTCTGAATTGGAATATCAGGGGTCTAAACAACCCAGCCAAGAGAAGAGCAACGCTAATTTTTGTGGCTGAAATTGGTTGCAACATAGTCTATTTGCAAGAAGTAAAACTAGCAGTGATTACCCCTGCTATCGTGACTGAAATTTTGGGCGCTCGGTTTCGAGAAAATTTCATCTTTAAGCCAGCTGTGGGCACAAGAGGAGGAATTCTTATCGCTTGCTCAGCCGATTTTGTGATCACCCATGAGCCGCTTGCTGATGGGCCAAATTCAATCACTGGGACGGTGAGAGACAGAACTAATAATGATGCTTGGACCCTTTCAGCAGTCTACGGACCGCAAGAAGTCTCCGACAAGATCTTGTTCATTGAAGAAATCAAGAACATTAAGCAGTTTGCCTTGGACTGCTGGATGGTGACTGGTGATTTCAACCTAATCAAGAAGGCTGATGAAAAGAGCAATGGTAATATTAATTTGCAAATGATGGGCCGATTCAGATCTACTTTGGATCAACTTGAGCTGCTGGAATTCCCCTTGCTTGGGAGAAAGTTCACTTGGTCAAACGAAAGGGAAAACGTCACGTTGACCAAGATTGATAGAGTGCTGGTTACTGAAGCCTGGGAACTGAAATTTCCAAATTATCAGCTCACTCCAGCCTCGACATCCATCTCTGACCACTGCCCGCTGGTTCTCAAGCCAATGGATCTGCAACACTTCAAAGGTTTCCGCTTTGAATCCTTTTGGCTTGCAAAGCCTGATTTCCTTGAGGTGGTGACCGAGGCTTGGGAGAAACCTGTTCAATCTGCAGACCCTTGCAGAAAGCTCCACACCAAATTGTCCAGAACTGCCAAAGCGCTAACCAAATGGAATAGAAAGGCTTCCAAAAGATCTCAGTTGATGTACAATATTGCAACTGAATTGATCTTCCACCTTGATCTTGCCCAAGAAGAAAGATCACTAACCAAAGAAGAAAGGAATTTAAGAGATCTGCTGAAGAAGAAACTGTTGGGTTTTGTAGCTATTGAGAGGATCAAGGTTCGGCAAAGGTCTAGGCTAACTTGGATTAAAGTTGGAGATGCCAATTCAAAACTCTTCCAGCTCAAGGCGAACGGACACAGACGCAAGAATCACATCCCTTCTCTGATTGGGCCGGAAGGCGCTGTAGTTGATAAGGTGCATAAGGCCCGGGTCCTGTGGGACCACTTCAACAACCTGCTGGGAACTGTTGGACAGCGCAAATTTAAGCTGAATTGGGAGTATCTGCAGCTTCCTTCATTCAACCTTGAGCACCTGGACGCCATTTTCACCATAGAGGAATTAAAAAAGGCGGTTTTCGACTTACATGCTGAGAAATCCCCTGGCCCTGATGGTTTCATTGGGGGCTTTTTCAAAAAATGCTGGGGTCTCATCAAGAACGATCTTCTGGAGGCCATCAACCAGTTTTTTCATCTGAGAGGCAATACATGGAAGCTGCTGAACAATGCCTTTATAGTGCTGCTGCCAAAGAAAGGGAATGCCGATTGAGCATCTGAATTTTGGCCAATTAGCCTCATGCATAGTGTGGCAAAAATTCTTTGCAAAATCATGGCCAATAGGCTGGCTCCGGAGTTGCAACACATGATTTCTGCTAGCCAAAGTGCTTTCCTCAAAGGGCGTAGCATTCAAGATAACTTCCTGTTTGTCCAGAATGTCATTAGGAGGGCCTTCACAAGAAACTCACCGCTCATTTTTCTTAAGCTGGATATTGCCAAAGCGTTTGACTCCGTGCATTGGAGCTACATGTTGGAAGTTTTGAAGGGTTTTGGCTTCGGACAGAGGTGGACTGACATGATCGCGTTGCTGCTCTCCACGTCCTCTTCCAGGGTCCTCCTCAATGGATGTCCGGGCATGCCATTTCTGCACCGAAGAGGGCTGCGGCAGGGTGACCCCCTTTCACCCATGTTGTTCATTCTTGCAATGGAGCCGCTGCAAAAGCTGATGGCCTTGGCAATGGTGGAAGGGCTGCTCACCCCTATAAGCCAGCAGTCGGCATCATTGAGGACCAGCCTGTATGCTGATGATGCAGCTCTGTTTGTTAACCCCATCAGAGATGAGATTGCTGCTATTCAAAAAATTCTGATTCGTTTTGGAGAGATTTCCGGTTTGATGATCAACTTTGGAAAGTGCACAACATACAGATTCGGTGCAATGTCGAGGAACATGGTGAAGTTCTGCAAGATTTTGGAGGAAAAGAGGACTCGCTCCCTTGCAAATACCTGGGCCTTCCTTTGCACACGAGAAAGCCAAAACGTGCTGAATTGCAACCTCTCATAGACTAGGCTGCTGGGAGAGTGAAACCATGGAAAGGAAAGCTTCTAAACAGAACGGGGCGCCTAACTCTAATCAACTCGGTCCTCACGGCAATCACAACTTTCTTCCTTACTTGTTTTGCAATGGATAAGTGGGCCATCAAAAAGCTAGACAAATATAGAAGAAACTTTCTTTGGGCTGGGGATGAGGAGACAAGCGGAAGTAAAATGCTTGGTAAATTGGAAACAATGTTGCTCCCCCAAAAGTCTCGGTGGCCTCGGAATCAAAGAGCTAACCTGTTATAGCAGAGCTTTGAGACTCCGATGGTGTTGGTTCGAATGGGATGACACTGACAGACCTTGGAGAGGTTCCCAAATTCTGTGCGATGCAATAGACAAAGACCTTTTCTCCGCCTGCACCAAGATCATTTTGGGGAACGGACAAAAGGCAAATTTCTGGAAAGACAAGTGGCTGCATGGGGTTGCACCCATTGAAGTGGCTCCAGAGGTTGCAAAGCTGGCCTGGAGGAAAAATCTCAAGGTGGCAGATGCTTTGACTGAAAACAAATGGATGAAGGGTTTCCAAAGGGTGGGCAACGAAGAACAGGTTCTGCAATTTGTCAACTTGTGGGAGCTGATCCAGGAAGTGCAGCTGTCTCAGGACAGGGATAGCATTGTCTGGGTTTTTAACTCCAAAGGAATTTACACGGCACATGATGCTTATGATGCCCAATTCATAGGGTGAATCAAACAACCACTTCTGGAGCAAGCTTGGAAGGTCAAAGCTGAAAACAAGATAAAATTCTATCTTTGGTTGCTAATCCAAAACAGAAACTGGATGGCGGACAGATTATCCACCAGAGGATGGCCTTGCAACCCGACATGCGCCTTCTGTGATCAGGCCCCTGAGACTGCGAGGCACATCCTCCTCGACTGCCCCTACTCTAAAGAAGTCTGGACAGAGGCAGGCTCCATTCATCCTGAGCTGTTGGACGCGGCCTTTTCCTCCAATTCAGTAAAAGGTTGGTGGCGTAAGCTGCATTTGATCAACCCCAAGAACATCAGGAAGGAACAGATCACGTTTGCTGCATATGTTGCCTGGCATTTATGGAATGAAAGAAACAAGAGGGTGTTCCAACACAAGCTGTTGTTGCCTCATCAAATTTACATGCTGGTGATTGATGACATTAGTCTATTCAGGAAGGCTTTCAGAGTATAATCTGCCGCTGTTTTTCCTTGCCTACTGTCTCTCGTTGTTAGTGGGCTTTTTTCTTTTTTAACTTCTGTCTCCCCTTGTAAGCTCTAAAATGTACAGTTTTTCCCTCTCCTTTAATGCAATGACAGAGCTCCTGTCGGTTCGGGTCAATAATCCTCAATTTCTCATGCATATAAAAAAAAATCCTCAATTCCTCATCTCTCAGATCCAAAATTCCCCCCCTCGTCCCTCTCCGCCCCCCGATCTAATTTGATTCACCAAGCCAGCGACCATGGTGCGAAGGCACGCGGCGGGAGCGCGACCCCATGCCGGAGGCCGCAGCCTCCGCACAGGAGTGGTGATACGAGGGGTAGATACTAGAGGCAACGAGCTCTGTTGCTTGACCGGCGTGATGGTCAGGCGCGGCGAGCTTAGAGTGAAGACATTGAGATTAGGCATTGGCTCTCGCTCGCTAGTGGAGCGTCGTCCAGCCGTCCATGCTGCGGCGGCCCGGCTTGGTTGATCCGTCCTAGTTGGTACAGCCGCGCTGGAGTAGAAGCCAGCGGCAGCAGCTGCAGCGGAGATTCAGTGATGCATCCCTGTGGCTGCACCTTCTCTGTGCACGAAGGATGTCTTGGGCTCTTGGCCAGCCGGTAATTAACCAAGCTGATTAGGCGAGCCGGCCGGAGGTCTCCAGGTCAGGCAAGTTCCTCCTCCACGCAGTCCAAACAAGCCCTCACGAATCCAGTGCCCTGTTATGAGGTGGTTCTCAGGTTCTCTGAAAGAAATCTGTTCTAAAAAATATTACTGCATTGCATTCAATTGTGATTTGTCATAATCCAGTTAGGTCCATACATTCTCTCATACAAAGTATTAGTGCTGTTATGAGGTTGCTCTCAGGTTCTCTGAAGGAAATATGTTCTAAAAAATATCACATTACATTCAATTGTGATTTGGCATTCTTGTGATTTGTCGTAATCCAGTTAGGTCCATACATTCTCCCATACAAAGAACTGGTGTTAATTTCATGGTGAATATTACTCTTTTACTCTTGGTATCTGACCACAAAGTATGCTGTAATGCTCACCATGTCTATTGTTGGTCAACAGGACAGAGAAGAAATCTTCAGATTCGAGTCACCATGAGTATATCAGGTACTATTGGGGTCATCAGTGGCATCAACGAATGTGTCAATTTGTTTCAGTGGGCAAGGTCTTCTATTTCATCTCTGCACTCCCGATGGAGTGGTAAGCAAGAGCAAAATCTTCAGGATGAGGTACTGCACTTGCAGAGTGGCCTACAAGGTCTTAGTGATACTCTTCCGGCAATGTACGACCTCATTGATCGGGCGGAGTGGAGGAGCCACAAACACTGTGTGGCCGAGCTCCTTCCTAAATTCAGTGATGCGGTGTATGATGTGGAGGACATTCTTGATGAGTTCAGGTGGTATGAGCAGAAAGTGACAGTGGAGGGCATTGCAAGCCAATCTCCTTTTATCGATTTCTTTAACTGTGTCATTCAGGGCAGTTTCAACAAAGTGAAGGATATCCAGAAAAGGCTGGAGAATCTTTCTAATCTGCTTGAGAAGATGGGCTTGGGTGAAGCGACACCACGTTTTGACAAATCAGTCAGGCCAGAGACTAGTTCTTTTCCTATTGAGTCAATAATGTTTGGCCGTGATCAGGAGTTGAATCAGGTGATACAATTGCTAGTTGTAAGAGAAGATGATAGTACCACGAAATCTCATTCCAAACAGAAGAGAGAATGTCGCACAATCAATTCATCAAAAAGAACATTAGCAACAATCAACCATGTTTGTAATGAACAAGAAAATCATCTTGCTGTTTTGCCAATAGTTGGAATTGGGGGTGTTGGAAAAACCACTATGGCTCAACATATCTACCAACAAGTGAAGCCTCATTTCAAAAGGACAATTTGGCTTTCTGTCTCAGATGACTTTGACGTCAAGAGGTTAACTAAAGAAGCCTTGCAATCCATTTCTGGAGAGGAAGGAACTGGCCAGTTGGACTAGCTTCAACATGCTCTTCATAAAACTGTGTGCCAGAAAATGTTACTTATTGTCCTTGATGATCTGTGGGACGATGCCTTGAAGGAGAATGGGCAATCTTGGAAGAGATTCTGTGCACCTTTAAAAAATGTGAGGAAGGGAAGCATTATGTTGGTCACCACTAGGTCCCAAAAGGTTGCCGATGGAGTGCGCACAATGGAGACATTGAAATTAAATGGCTTGAAGGATGATGTCTTTTGGAATTTCTTCAAACTATGCATGTTTGGATCCAAGAGGTTTAGCAATGATCATGAGTTAGAGCAAATTGGTAGAAGCATACTTCCTAAGCTGAAGGGTTCTCCTTTAGCTGCAAAAACTCTTGGACGCCTGCTAAGGATGAACCGTCACATGACATATTGGAATAATGTTCTAGAGAGTGAATTGTGGGAGTTAAGGCAACAGGAGGATGACATTTTGCCAGCCCTTCGGTTGAGCTACATGTACTTACCATTCCACCTGAAGAGATGTTTCTCATTATGTGGTGTGTACCCTAAAGATCATGAATTTGAGAAGGATTATTTAGCTGAAATTTGGGTGGCGGAAGGCTTTGTGGAACCTCAGGGGGACATTCCAATTCAGGATATTGCTAGTCAGTACTTTGAAGATCTTGTAAGTCGATCTTTCTTTCAGAAAGTACACGGAGCATATGTAGTCCATGACTTGCTTCATGACATGGTCCAAATGGTTTCAAAGAATGATTGCTTCATATTAAAAAATGTGAACGATTTCCAAAAGATTCCTAAGAATGTTCGTCATCTATCAGTACTCTCTAACCCAAAGTTTGATTATTCAAAGCTGTTCAGCCTATGCAAGCATGAGAAGCTGCGTACCCTGATTTGCAACATGCCCTCGGAGGATAAAGTTGTAGCACCTGTAATGGATCATTGGTGTACTGAACTTGGGCGTATGCGCGTGATTATTTGTGCCTCTACAACTGGGTTACCGGGTAGTGTTTGCAACTTGAAGCATCTTCGGTACCTTGAAATCTCCAGAGCTTCTCCTTTGAAGAGCCTTCCTTCAATGTTCTGTTGCCTCTATAATTTGCAGATTCTTTATATTGGGGAATGCAAGATAGAAAGTTTACCCAGTGACTTGGATAAGTTGATCAGCTTGAGGAGAATTGAATTATGTGGATTTCGATATTATCTAGAGTATCAACTAAACTGCGATGCACTAGAAGCTAAACAAAAAAAGAGATATCTTCACGGTCTAAAAGTGCACCGGTCTTCGATGATGACTCGACAGAACAATGGGACAGAAGCACTTCACCTTTTACAACCTCCCAATGGTCTAAAATCTTTGCAACTCCGAGATTATCCAGATGTGTCTCTACCAAGATGGTTTCAGCCACAAAAGTTATCAAGCTTAATATCATTTGCAAATATTGGTATTTTCACTTCCCTGATGGATCTAGCAATTTCTGATTGCCACAAGTTATCAAGCCTTGAGCATTTTCTACATCCAGCTTCTATACCAGCCATCAAGAAAATAGTAGTTAAAAATTGCGAGAGGTTAATATCAGTACCAACTGAAAGATTCGTGGAGTTCCATTGCCTTGAAGAATTGGAGGTGGTTTATTGCCGAAATATCTGCTCCCAAAGTTTGGTGGCTCCTTCACTCAAGAGGCTTGTGCTGGGTTGTTCTGGGGATTTAGCACACAATATTGAGTGTTGCTCCCTCACTAGCTTCTTCTTATATTATTCCCGCCACACGTCCATACACCCACAACATCTTCCAGCCCTAATGAGTTTGAGCATTGCAAGGTGCGAGTCTCTTACATCTGTGAGACCAGCGATCTTCACTAACTTCTCCCATTGCGGGTGCAGCGCCAACGGCATTACATCGTTCTTGTTCCTTAAGGTGCTAACCATTAGCGGCTGCACTAAACTGTCAACCCTTGATGGTCTCCTAACACAAGAATGCCTGCCTGTCGTTGAGAGGATTTATATTGCACACTGCGACGAGTTGCTCTCGCTACCCGGAGAAAGGTTTGGAAGTTTCCTTTGTCTCAAGGACCTGGAGATTTATGATTGCCAACGTTTGGACTGGCAGAGGGGACTGGTGCTGCCGTCGACGCTCCAGAGGCTCGTACTGGGCCAATGTGGGGATATATCTGCATGGGTTCCCAGCTGCCTGCAAAACCTCTCGTCACTCGTTTCGCTGGAGATGTCTGAGTGCCCGGGCATAACATCCATTCCAGGTGACATTTGGAGGACGAACCTTGCATCTCTAGAGGAGTTATATATCACCGATTGTCCAGACCTTGTCTCAATTGGGGGATTGGAGGCCGTTGCGCAGCTAGGCACGCTGCACATTTCTGGCTGCCCAAAGATGATAGAGATGTAGCAGCCTGTGAAGAGAGGCGGAGACTAGCTAAGATCCCATCGATTTTCAAGTCTATGGTACGCGTGTTTAATTTACAGAAAGCTATTTTCTTACTAGTTAACCTGCAGATTTTACCAATATGTTTTCTGCCACTCGTTCTGATCTTCAATAAAAGTTTGAACGTATCTATGTCATGCAGGATTTTTGTTCTTGTTGCACTGAGAATCTGAGATCGCTGTATCTGTGGATCGCTTGCCAAACTACTCCAGCTCTCTGGCCAGCTGAGCTCATGCCTATTCCTAATTCACTTCAAATCGACACCAGCTCTGCATGCAGAATCACAAGCAACATTTGTTAACGGAGACTTGACATATTTTATAGTGTAGATTCACTCATTTAGTCACTTGTTGTAATCTCTAGAAAGACTTATATTTGGGAACAGAGGGAGTAATTGTTTGGATTGCTTCTTTGATACTCTGATCTTACGTTCCTGTGACAGGAACCTTATAATTCTAGGCGAAGCTAGGACTGGACCAATCCCCTGGTTGGGCTAGATTATTACTCACTAGATATTGGGCTAAGTTGTTACACACCGGGCAAATCCCAAGAATGTAAATTTGAAGAAAAGATTGCAGGAAAAAAAGTGCTCCAGCAACAGAGGTTTCGGAAGGAACATGTACAATTTTCTATGGAAGCATGAAAATTCCTTTAGGGAAGAGCGATTTTTCTTTCATGTTCTATTTCATAACATATGCAAATGTAAACCTTCGTTTGTTCATCACATCATCACAGAAAAATGTTCATCCACCTTAGCTAAAAAAGCTCACGTGGATCCCAAGAAATATTCCAATTTCTTCTCTAAATTTTTTAGCATGATTTTTTTAAAAAAATTACCCAGTCATGGAAACTGTTCACTTATCTCCACAAAAATTTTTGTCATAGTTTGGAAATTGGTACTCATGCTTGTGAAACAATAATTTCTAGGAGATATTTGCTTCACTTTTTTGGCGATAAAAATGCAGCAACGGTGAATATAATTTCTTTCGCCTCAAACAGTACATCATCAATCACCAATAGATCAAAATCCAATATGTTGGCAGAGCAAGAAAATGTAAAAAAACAAAAATCAAAAGCTTCGGTAATATCTTTCAAGAATGTCAGTTGTGGCAAGCAAAAGATAAATTATTTTGCAAGTGAATAATAATGGAAAACAAGATATCAAAAAGTAAAAAGATATGATTAAATAAGAAGATAAAAGGAGAAACCGGAAATGAAGAAAGTAAAGAACGAAAAAACATGAAACGAAAGAACAACAAAGCTTGGTAGGCAAATATTACTTTTATCAAGAACATTACTTTTATCATAACAAAGAGGCCTTTCAACTGAAGAAAATAAGCATGAGCGACCAGTGGCATGCAAATAACTCAGGAAGAGTGGCTTCTTCTGCACCACATTAGAGAAATTACGGTGACCAAAAGCGTCACAAATACTTGTTTATTTGTTTTGATGTGAGCACAAAATTCTTATCTAACTGCAGGAAAACTCTGTTTCGGCAAATGGATAAATATGGGAAGAAGGTCAAAGAATACAGTGGAAAGAACCTGAAGGATCCCTATCCAACAAAGAACAACGAACACCGTATAGAAAAACAGGTGATGGCAACAGTAGCACATATCCCGGAAAGGCAACAATCAAAACAAAGCCAAAGACTAATCTTAAACCCTTACTTCGTACATGTAGTATACCAAATAAATAAATTTTAATTGTGTTTTTTCTAGCATCCTTTATTAGGTATGATTATGTTTCTTTCTAACATTCCGGTCGGTAATTTATGTAATTTGGTTTAACCTTTTTTGTTGGAGGTGCTGAAAATTGATAGCAAAGAAAATATCCATAATTTCAACAAAAAAAGCTTGAAGGGCGACTAGATTATGAATCATGCAACACAAGATCGAAAGGAAAGGCTACTAACAGCAAAATTTGTAATCATTTTGTTTATAACAAGCTCAAAATTCTATAAATTTTGGGTTTTTAATAAATAGTTGAAAAAACCCTGAAATCTTGTGAAAACTTTCCTCTTCAGATATTCTTGCCCAGCAAGAAGGAAGACCGTTACACACTATATGTCTATATCTGATGGACATATATAAGGGAAAGGTTAAAATCCTGATACCAAAAGAGACCACTCCCGCTAAAGATTAAAAAGATCAAGAGGAGTTGCTAAACAAATATCAAAGAAGTTCTTTTTGCGGGGAAATATCAAAGAAGTTGACGCAAAAGAGAATTAAAAAGGAATACTAGCATGAACATAAAAACAGAACGGTAAGTCTTATAAGTAGCGATTTTCGTTTCTCTCGAACCATACCTTCTAGGTATTTTTATTTAAAACATTTTTTTGAACGGACCAGCTGATGGCTGGCATATATTGAAATCATAGCAGGAAGCAGGCGGGAAACATTTAAAGGTGGTGTATGATCGAGTGATCAAGGAGAGAAGAAGAAACTGAAAAGAAAAAGCACACCCAGCCCTAGGCTATGCTGGTGGAAGAAAACCTCTCAGGGCGGGTCCCAGAAAGGGTGCTCCAGGTGTGTCGCTCCTGCTTGGCGCCAGAGCTCGACAGTTCTTGCGACGGTCGCTATTGTTTCTTTATGATTTGCTATCTTATGTCTGAAAGTGCATTCGTTGCGCTGTTGCCAAATGCTTCCCAGCAGCAGAATGATCATTGTCTTGATGCCCTTTTTGTGTTCATGTGTAGCTTGGCTGATCATTTCTGCAATGATCTCCACGGCCTTGTTCTTGTGCTGCCAGACTGTGGGGTGTAGGAAGTTGCATCCTCGTCGTTGGGCGATTTTTTTCCCAGATTGCTAGTGAGAAGGGGCACTGCTAAAACAAGTGGTGCGAGGTTTCCAGGTTTCTAAGGCAGAACTGGCAGAAGTACTCATTTGGCCATCCTCTTCTCTGTAGCCGATCGTTGCACCAGAGCCTGTTTTGAGGAGTAGCCAGACCATAAACTTCAGCCTTGCCGGTGCCCATGCTTGCCAAGGCATTTTTCTGAAACTGGTCTTGATCATTCCCTGGAACTGGAATTTGTATGCCGAACTGGTGGAGAAGGAACCTGAGGCCGTGTGCTTCCACTGAATGGTGTCTCGCAGGTCCTCATTTAGACTTAGGTTTCTCGAGGTGAGCCATCTGCTCAAACGGATCACCTCCGGCCATAGATGTTGGGTATTCCCCTGGGCAAGGTCCAGGATCCAATTTTCATTGTGGATTGCTGCGTGGACTGTCCTGTTCTTTCTCCTTGAGTGCTTGTAGAGCTGAGGGAACTCCATTTTCAGTGTTCCTGCACCGGTCCAGGAACTGTCCCAGAAACTCGTCGTCTGCCCATCTCCCAGTGTCACTGTTGTTGATGCATTGAAGAGGTCTTTGTCTCCTTGGTCACATGGTAGCTGCATTCCAACCCAGGGCCTGTTGGGTGTGATCCAAGAGAACCAAAGCCACCGGAGCCTGAGTGCATGGCTGAATTTTGCACTTCCCACCGCTGATCTCTTCATCTTGAGCCCATAGGAAACGCCGTATGATCTTGTCCACTTCAGTCAGAATCTTCTTCGGCACTTTCAGAACGGTCAGGGCAAAGGTTGGTAGTGCGCTCAAAACGCTTCTGACGAGAACTCTCCTTCCTGCAATGGTAAGGAGACGGCCTTTCCAACCTGCCAGTCGAGCTCGGATTCTGTCCAAAATGAATTGGAGATGCACAATCCGTAGCCTGGAGATGGTGACTGGCAGCCCAAGGTAGCGCAGGGGGAAGTGCTCTTGTTGCCCTCCAAAATTTTGCAACACCTGCTGCAGGTCAATGTGGTCGCATCTTATGGCAGTAACTGAAGATTTCAGCAGGTTCACTTTTAGTCCTAAAGCATGCCCGAAGTCGTGGATGATGCTCATGAGCGTATCAATCTCTTCTTTCACTGGGTTGGCGAAGATGATGGTGTCATCTGCATAGAGGCTCACCCGCAACGACAACTCCCTGCCAGGTAGTGAGTCAAGCTCGCCTAGCTCCATGGCACGTTGGAGGAGACGGTGCAGGGGGTCTATGGCGATGATGAACAGGAGTGGTGACAGCGGGTCGCCTTGCCTGAGCCCTCTGCAGTGTAGGATTTTCTTTCCCTCCGCGCCGTTGAGCAAGAAGGGGGAGGTCGATGTCGACAGTAACATAGTGATCCAGTCGCGCCATCTAGCTGAGAAACCTAGGGCTTGTAGTAGCTCGAGTAAGTATTCCCAGGAGACATTATCGAAAGCTTTTGCTATGTCTAGTTTGATAAGCAATGCCGGTGTCTTCTTCCTGTGTAGTGCTCTAACTGCACTTTGAACATAGAGAAAACTGTCATGCGTGCTCTTCTTTGCCAGGAAGGCAGATTGTGCCGGCGAGATGATGGAGTCGATGACGTTGGTGAGGCACATGGAGAGGACCTTGGTGAATCCTCAGACGGCCAGGATGGAAGCATCCTTGCTACACTTATTTGGAGGAGAAAGACACTGTAAAAGCAAATACCTGAAGAGTTGAATTTTTTGATTTTGTATAAGAAGTGCCAAATGTTTACCATTGTGAATCACCATTTACCATACTAAGATGTTCATTTCTCTATAATGGCAGAGAGTTCAAAAAACTGAAAGAACATTTTATTGTAAGTTTTCGTTGAACCTTTATTTTGTAGGCGCTCTTGGTTTGCAGCTTTCCAAAATGCAATACTTACAAGACCCTAGATATGTGCTTTCATAGGCTAATGGAAAGGGTACTGCTTGTGCTCCCACAAACCATCCATATAAATGATCTGTGCTACCAAAAGCCAGGGAAAAGCACTGCCTGTGCTCCCACGAACCATTGATTTGTGCCTCCAAAGCGAGGGGAAAAGTATTGCATGTGCTCTCACAAACCATAGATCTATGCTTCCAAAACTAATGGGAAAAAACACTGCCTATTTCCCCACGGACCATACATATAGGTGATATGTGCTTTCAAAAACCAGGAAAAAAGCACTGCATGTGCTCCCACGAACCATCGATATGTGCCTCCAAAACGAGGGGAAAGCACTGCCTATGCTCCCACAAACCGTTAGATATGTGCTTCCAACACTAATGTAAAAGCACTAGCTGTCTATCTGCTACTGGCAAAGAGTGTGTTTGACGGGCCGGGGCGAGCACGAATCACGCTGTAGGTGTCGTGTATCGATGAAGCCCAAAAGATGTGGTACGATCAACACATGCCTTGACCTATGATCCCCTTCAAGATGTATATGGTAACTTGATGAACCGGAGGCAAGCAGGAAGCAGGTAATATTACTGAAAACTTGAAGTTCTGAGTTAAAAGTTGTCATTTGTTTGAGTTGAAAGCTATAGTGCTCCCTCCCTTTTTTTACCCCATTAAACTCCCTCCCCCAAAAATAAGACAAGAAAAAGAAAGTGAAAAAAGAGGAACTTTACTAGCAACAAATCTATTTTTGGAGTTTAAGTGTGAAAAGCCACTTCTGTTTTCAGTCCGTCGCACGTGGAAATGGAAACAGGGAAACTGAGAACTTGGAGGGGCAAATTGCAAAACTTGCTAAACCAGAAAGCCGGAAGAAACCAATTCGATGTGGCTGCTCGCGAGGGAGCGTTCCGTGCATGCCACTTGTCGCACGCAGAGCGCTTTGTAACTGGCCGTTGTTTCCCTTTCGTAAGAGGTTTCAAATTTGGAAGCCCATCTCCGTTGGTTACGTTTCGTGGTTTGTGGCTCTGCTCAGGACCGATCCATATAAAAGCATAAGAATAACCTGACTTGAGTCCATAACTCAGAAGTGATGGGCGCGTGGCTATGTGCCGCCCGCAGCGGGTCGTATGCCAGCCTCGCCCGCAGCTAGTCGGTAGTGGGCGGGCCCAACAATGACATAGTCTCGTTGTGATGATGTTATGCTGACACCACACGTGTTTTTTCTTCCTTTGTTTATATTTTGAAATAAATATATATATTATGAACTTGATTTAGTAAATGAAGTGTACAAATAATATTAGCCCCACACTTAGAAAATGTTTCTACCATTCAAAACAAATGTCTGAACAAATGTGTACATGACTATTTTAGTATTATAAAATGTTAAACAAATGTCCGTGTAATTCAAAAAGTGCTTCGTACCATTAAAAATGTACGTTAGATCTAGAAAAAACAATTCACGCATTTTTTTTGAAACGGAGGCAAAAGTTTTGCCTCATCTCATTAATAAAGAAGAAGAAAAAAATTCATGCATTTCAAATAAAATGGTTGTGACATTTAAAAAAAAAACTGTTTACCCAATGTAAAAAAGAGAGTTCTCGTAGTTAAACAAATGTTTTTTATCATACAAAAAATGTGTCAAGGTGTATTTCAAAAACTTTTTAACACCCGTTCAAGAAAATGTTCAAAACAAATATTTATGAAAATGTGAAACCATGTTAAACATATATAATTTTTTAGATGTATAAGAAAAATTATAATGTGTATAAAAAAGTAGACATGAAAACATATATTTTCCAAATGTTAATCATGTATTTGATAAAAGGTTAAATGAGTAGAACAAAAAATTTCCTGTGATATATGGAAAATGTCAGTGCTTATGAAAATGTAGACATGTGTGAAAAAGGTAAAAAAGAAAGAAAGAAAAAAACTGAAGAAACCAAAAAAACCGAAGAGAACCCGAGAAAAACCACAGTACAAACAATGGAAAACCTGAAAAAAAAATCGCGCACGCTACATTGTTGGACCGGCTCTGTAGTCGCCCGCTATAGGCGATTCCTAAGAGAATTCAGTACGGGTGGCATATAGCCCTTGCACGAGTGATGGGCCAGGGCTTGGAATGTTAGTACAGCACGAACTGTAACCTTAGTCCGTCCTTAGGAGTGCTCCTAATTGGTGCTTCACAAGCTGAATTAGAGCGCCATCACTCACACCGTCTAAGTTGGGCCAGCCCGTATTCTCTGCCACATTCTCGCTCGAGCTGTTCAGTCGCTCGCTCGGCCGCTCGGCTGCTCGGGCTACTAGTTCAAGAAAAACCAGTACTACCTGTTTAAGGAGAAAAAAATGACTCCCCGCGATTTTATGAAAAACAATTGTATTTGGAAAAATGTTCATGAATTTTAAAAAAAATCAAGAATTCAAAATATGTTTGTGGATTTGAAAATTTTCACGAGTTTGAAAAAAATCATGATTATTTTAAACGAGCCAATTCGAAAAAGTTTGTGACTTGAAAACAAAGGTCAGAAAAGTGAAAAGTTTCTGAATTTGGAAAATATTGATGGATTAGAAAAGTTTGTGGATTTGAAAATGTCACCAATTTGAAACTTTTACAAATTTGAACAACAAATGTGGACTTTAAAAATGTTTGCAAAATTGCAAATTGTTCGCAATTTTTAAAAACCTTCATGCAAATTTACCAATGAAATAAAAGAAAAAGGAAAAAATAGGAAAAACAAAAAAGGAAAGAAAACTTGTCAGATGCTTCTAGAAGCTTCCCAAAATTGTGGGAAGCTTTTTGAAGCTTCACAAAACCAGTCAGATTTTTTAGGAGCTGGCTAGAAGCTGCACAAACCACGCATGAGCGTTCTGAGTGTATGTGGGCCGGCTTAGTTAGTTTGGCATTCGATGAAGGTAGGGGACGCCGTACGATGCCGGTAATAGGCGCTGTAGGCGCTGAATAGGAAATCACGCACATTAGTGCAAAATTGCAGGTTCACAAATCGTGCCCCGTACTTCCCAATACATGTTTGGTAGTAATGTTACATCTCAGAGCCATAGTACACGACCATAGGCACGCCTAGTACTAGAACGGTGACCATCAAATTAGTCGCCGCTATTAGCAGACTAATACTCCCTCTATCTGGTTTTATTATGTTTCTTCTTATTTTGAGCTAACATTTTATCGTGGATGTAGCTAATAAAATATAACTATATGTCATCAGAATTATATCACTGGAAACCTCTTCCGAATACAAATTTGATAATATACTTTCTGTAATATATAATTTACATTTTCTTAGTCAAATAGATAATCAAATTTTATCTAAAATATGAGGGGCGCCTAAAAGCATCTACAGCCACACATGGCAAATCCGGTCCCTCAAACCGTGCCCGGCTCCGGCAGCATGGGCGGCCGCTGCAGCTCCAGCTCCTTCGATGCCTCCGCATCAGCCTCCTCCGTCTCTATCTCCGCATCGAGCTCAGCGAAGAGCGCGTCGGACTCCGCCTGCTCCTGCCCGAGGAACGCCCGGTTGGCCTCCACATAGGCCCCATCATGGATGGACTCCAGGATGGTCTACTGCTCGGTCATCTCGTCGGACTGGGCGATGGTGAACTCCGCCTCCGCCTTCTCCATGTTGAATGTCGGCACCTGCTGGTCCGGCTCCTTCGTCTCCTCCACCTCCATCGGAGAGGGAGGAGGTGGATGGGCTCGGACTGGCGGCACGAAGAGGAAAGAGGGGGATGGGTTGTGGGATGTCGGCCGGCTTAAATAGTCGGATTTCATCTTCAGTGGCGAGCCGAAGCGGCACCACGCGGCGACGGACTCGGCGTCCGTCGGACCACTGGGTTTTCGGGTGTTTTCGTGTGGGGCCACGACGTGGCGGGCATGCCCGGACGCATCCGGGCGCCCCCATATTTGCCCTATTTTTGGGCTGGATATGAGGTGCCGATCAGTCCGGGTGTTTTGAGGAGTCCATTTGGACCAAAAATTCGGCCGAGCGGCCTATCAAAATGTATGAGACGGGTTTGAGAGGTCCAGTTATAGATGCTCTGGTAAACTTGGACAGAGATAGTAGTTGTTAGTAATTATGAGTCACGAGCTTCGTGTAGCCCGCTGCGTGTAGGCTAGTAGCGCTGCAAATGGAAGGCAGCCTTGGGTGCCTGCTAAAGTGCTATTTGCCGCAAGAGGCGGCGTCTGTTGTTGGACATCAGGCAGTCGGAGCGACAGGGTGCTGCAGTGGCTGGAGTTGAGTGGCTTGGGATGGATATGCATGTAGGTACTGGTGGTGGTTCACTCTTGGGCATAGAAGCGAATTTTGCTTCCGTATCTTCCAATTTAAGACGACGGGGCAACAAGGCGGAGAAGTACAAGAGATTACTCGTCCCACTCGCAGAGATTTTTGGCATTTAAAATGTACTGATCCATCGGCCGGCACTGTGCCAAGAATGGGACGTCCTATACGCCGCTCTCTGCGGCAAAGTGGCGTCGTTTCGCATAGGCGGTCTCCCACCGGGCCGGCCCATGACAGCCAGCAAACTTGTACTGTAGTGCAAAAAAATTCCACCTAGCTGGGAATCGAACTTGTACCCCATGCTGCAGACCAAGCGCTGCAACAAACTGACCTAGCGAGCGTTACTGACTAGTTAGTGGCGTACGCTTTTAAGAATCAACACCTCAGAACAGATCCGAATTATTTTCAGCATTTTGAATGATTTTATTAAAAAACTGAGTGTTTTGTGAAAGCAAACACTTTTCAAATTGGCGAATTGCTTAAAAAACTGTATTTTCTAGAAAAGCAGGAAATTGAACTTGCGACCAATTTTGACAAAACATGATGAAATTTTGAAAAATTCTGTATATATATTTCAATTTCCAACAAAATATGACACATGTGAATTTTTTCTAAAATACTGAACATTTTTTGAAAAATGCGAACATTTTTCTAATTTAGCGAACACAATTTTTAAATCAAGAACAAAATTTGAACATGGGAAAAATATTTGGAAAACCAACATTTTTTGACTTTAGAGTATTTTTTAAATCAAGAACAAAATTTGAACAATGGAACAAAAAATATTTGAAATCCCGAACATTGTTTTAAACCTTGAACATTTTCTAATTTAGAGAAAAAATAAAAATTAAATCAAGAAGAAAATTGAACATTGGAACAAAAAATTGAATATCCCGAACATTTTTTGAATTTACAGAACAAAAATTTCAAATCAATAAAAATTTGAAAATCCTAAACAAAATTTGAAAATGCGAACAGATTTTTAATATATAAAAACTGAAAATATGGAATCATTTTTGAAAGTTTGGAAATTCTAAACATTTTAGAGTTTTAGAACTTTTTTAAAATGTAGTAAACAATCTTTGAACTTCTGAACATTTATTGAAATTTGTGAACAAAATTTGAAAAACAGAAATATTTTTTTGTATTTCTAAAGATTTGTTGAAAAATAAAAAGGAAAAAGAAACAAATAAAATAAAAAACGAAAAAAGGAAATAAAAATGAAAAGAGTATAGAGAGAAACTGGAAAATAAAGAAAAAGAAACAGAAAAGGACATAAAACCGGTTCGGGAACCTTCCTTACCTTCTAGTAGGTTCCTAAAACGAGAAAACCGACTGGAACTTCCTAGAACCTTCCCAAAACCGCCCAGCACTGTAGCACGTGTACTTTGCTGATAATTGGGCCGCCCCATGTCGATCGCTGGTCGCTCCCCCTCAGTGCGAAGTGACGACAATCCGCCGTAGAATGCGGCAGATAGGATTTTCCACCAAGAATGAATGGCGGACGATAGAGCACATTTTGTTTCTTCCTAATTTTGGACCTCTATGCTTTAACTTACTCCCTTATTTTCCTTTGTTTTTTTCTCATCCGTATACAGCTAGCGAGCCAAAACATATTAAATGTAGGTAACACGACAAAATTGCAGTTTCCTTCTCCGGATTGCCCTCCACTGAGGCACTCGCTACCGTTTTCTGACCTTTACCAAGCACGCGTAATCTATTTTGTTAATTTGGGTTTCCTTACACCCCAGGATTTATCGGAGTAGAGCAGATCAAAGCTACTGCTTAACGCTGCATGCTAATTTGGCCCAAGAACATACTAACTCTAACATAAACGATATACCTCGCAAAAAAAACTAACATAACAATATGTATGGTCTCTAGCATCTAGATTTTCCTTGGGTTTTCAGGAGTCTACCAATCGATTGTCCGGAGCGGGAAGCCATCATTTCCGTTTGTTGCAGATTAGTAAAGAAAGAAACATGGCGAATTCTTCCAAATTGAGCGAGACTTAAATGGGAGCCATAATACAAGCAAATCACTCCTAAAAAGGACAGGAATTATTTGGGGTCAATCACTCACACTCAACGCCAACCAAAACCCAGTAATCAGGCATTAATGCTCTGCTTGCTGTCATCCAAGCGCCCTGCCATCCAGCGGATCTGGCTCCAGGGACGCGTCACCTTGGCTCCATTTATAGCCGTGTCATGGTCGATGCAAAAAGTCCGCACCAAATTACCCTCGACACCGGCCACCACCAACCCGCCGCGGATCAAGGGTTCGCCGCGGGTGCCTCCGCCGCTGCAATGCCTATGAGTGGGCCTCTACCGCCGCCGCCGTTAGGTCTTAGGCTCGACGGTGGTCAGGAAATGGCCACCAACAAGCGGACGCGCCACCAACAATCGTCGATGCTTGGTGCAGCCCAAGCGCAACAACAACCGATCGTTGTCGATCACAACCTGCACAATCATGTAAGTCCACCGATCAAATCGTCACCATGCATGTATCTATCCATAATTTGAGTTTGAGGTTTATCTAGATTTTTGTTAATGGCGATCGATGATGCAGGCGGAAAAGGTGTGTACAACTTCAAGGGAGCAGAGGCAGAGGCACATTAGTACGATGATATCCACCGTGGTGGCCAGGGCGAGGAAGCAGCTCGAGGCCAAGGACCAGGAGATCGAGTGGATCAGGAGCGTGAATTGGGCACTCAAGGAGCGCATCAGGAACCTCCACATCGAGGCTCAGGCGTGGCGCAACGTTGCGCAGTCCAACGAGACCGTGGCCAATGTTCTCCGCGCCGACCTTCAGCAAGTGCTCGAGCAGCAAGCGGTTCGTGGCAGTGGCAGCAACGACAGTGAGGACGCCGCCGGATCGTGCTGGGGGGAGAAACATGTGGCTTTTTGCAGGGAGGAGCAGGAGGAGGAGGAGGGTGAGACACCAGGAGTGGACCCCCGAGTGACAGAAGTCGAAATGTGCAAGGGGTGCGGGCAGAGCGCCCCTGTTGTGCTAATGTTGCCGTGCAGACACCTCTGCGTGTGTGCGCCATGCGCAGAAGCGGCACAGGTATGCCCATCGTGCATATGCGTCAAGACCGGTAGTATCAGCGTCAACTTCTCGTGATGCGAGGAAGAAATTGTTTTGGAAGGTAGCCACCGGTGGGCCCGCCCCACCGCATCAAGCCATTGCTGACAGAACGCACATGGTGCATTGCGTTGCACTATTAGTGAGACATCGAACGTTCATTCGCCATTATTTTTGTAGTTTAAGAGTCGACATTTCCTTTCCTTCTAAGACTTTTTAGAGTCGAATGATGTCAACATGAGAGGATGAGTTCCCCTTCTTTTATTCTGTTTAGATTTTTTCTCGAGATGTTGGACAAATTGTTCAACACAAGAAGAATTTTTTTTACTATTGCATTGAATACATATATTCAAAATTAAGCAAAGTATATGGGTCGGGCCGAGGGTTTGCGGCGAGTTAGGTCATCACCACTTTGGAGCGGTGGAAGATGGTGTCTATAGTGTATACGATTATGTGTAAACATTGTAGACGAAAAAAATTACATGTATGTTGTGGCAAACCGGGAGAAATGAGGGCAAGAAGCACAAAGGTTGTGTGGTGGCACTTGGAGGCGCATGTGAGGAATCTGTGGGGGTGGCTAGTGTTAGGATTAATGATCTAGATAGCAAGGAACCAGATTCAGATCCAATAGTAGAAAAGATTGATTGAGTTAGATAAAAAAAATACATGGCTAACAAAGGTGGGTTGCATAAATTCCTACAACCGACTACATAAAATGATTATTTTTACTCACACTCATCAGGGGATGAAGAAGACATTCGCCTCCTAGAGGTGCATAGACGGTGTGTATCTCATTGTGCATGTCATTATTTTCGCAGTTTTAGAGTCGGCATTTTGTTTCCTTATGATACTTATAAAATCCGACGTTTGTTATCATTGATTTATTCTTAATTTTTTTATTTATGATGGCAATGCTAGCGTGATGGTCGAATGATGTCAACATGAGAGGATGACCTCCCATCTTTTATTCTGTTTTTCTTTTTTCTCAAGTAGATCAATTCCTCAACACAAAGAAAAATAGTATGCACCATTGCATGAATACAATAGAAGTTAAGCATCATATGTGGGAAGAGGGTATGCAACAATTTAGGTGATCACCACATCGAAGAGGTGGGAGATGGTGGAGATTGTACCCTGGATATTACCAGTAGAATCAAGCCCACACATGTCATAATTATCCATCTACGACATCCAATAGCTCGTATGGATCACTACCAATGAGGATATGGAATCAACGGAGCCTTGCTGTAAATCTCTCCAAAGTCCGTTAATCCATGTTGCCCAAGCATACAGTTGATTCAGATCTTAGTGTCATGCCACACCGAATCCTATCAAAGGGCCACATCAAGCGTAACTTACAGAGATAGAACCAATGTACCTTTGTAGCAAACAGGAGCAAGGACGAAACCATACATGTCTAGGAAGTAGGAGCCATGTGGGGCATGTTTACCACAAGAAGTAGGTTGTTGAGATATCCTGAATAACAGGCTTCACAAGACCTTAAGGTAGGAAATAATATAATAGAAGCAAGAGGATTGTATAGTATCTATTCTTATGAGATTTAGATAAAGTGGAAACTTTTTGAATCAAAGAGAAGATAAGCTAAGAACCCTAGATATAATTACAAGGAAATGAAAGAAGCATCGAATCATAAATTTACACCACCTACACCCTAATCTTCTTAATAATGCTAGGGTGTTAATTGAGCCATGTGTGATAAAGGATCACACATGGATACACCATATATCACACATATCAAAAGTAAATTCTAATACTAATCTTGATAGAACTACTATTAGCTGAATAATTATTATCACTACAATTAAAAGCATAGAAGTAATGTCAATGAACTTAGCCCATTAGTGGAACTAGGATTCAGATCCATATTCATTTGTTTACGCCAAGAGCAAGATAGACCAAGACAAAATAAATAGACATATTAACCACAAGAGAGCTGCCAGATGAGGCTATAGTAGCAACACAACATGTCATGGAGCACAATTAACTATCTACCCTTAGTAAAGTAATAGGTTATGTTACGGAACCATTTCCATATTAAGCCCAACCCAATTATGATCATTTAAAAAATGTTCACGCCTTTCAGAAATATGGACGTGACCTTTTTTGAAAAATGTTATACAATGTTTATGTAATTAAAAATATGTTTCGTACCATTCAATAAATGTATGTTACATTTAGAAAAATATTTACGCGTATCAAAGAAAATGTTTGTGGCATTTCTAAAAATATGTTTATCCAGTGTACAAAAATGTTCGCATAGTTCAAAACAAATATTTTGTATCATGCAAAAATGTTTAACACCTTTTAGAGAACATGTTCAAAACAGTATTTAAGAAAATATGAAGCCATGTTTTGTAAAAGTTAAACATATATAGGAAATGTTTTAGATGTATCTAAAAATATTACGATGTGTAAGAGAAAGTAGATATGTAAACATATATTTTGCAAAACTGTTAATTAGGTATTTGATAATTTTCAAATGAGTACAACTAAAATGTTCCTGCTATATATGAAAAATGTCCAACGCTTATGAAAAATTTAGACATGTGTTGAAAAAAAAGAAAACGAAGACAACCACGGGACACCAAAGAAAGTAACAAAGAACCCAGTGATAACTGAAGAAAGAAACAAAGAATAAAAAGAAGAAGGAGAACAAAAACACATTAAATGTAGGTAACACAACAAAATTGCAGTTTCCTTCTTCTCCGAATTGCCCTCCATTGAGGCACTCACTACCGTTTTCTGACCTTTACCAAGCACGTGTAATCTATTTTGTTAATTTGGGTTTCCTTACACCCTAGGATTTATCGGAGTAGAGCAGATCAAAGCTACTGCTTAACGCTGCATGCTAATTTGGCCCAAGAAGATACTAACTCTAACATAAACGATATACCCCGCAAAAAAACTAACATAACAATATGTATGGTCTCTAGCGTCTAGATTTTCCTTGGGTTTTTACGAGTCTACCGATCGATTGTCCCGAGTGGGAAGCCAGCATTTCCGTTTGTTGCAGATTAGTAAAGAAAGAAACATGGCGAATTCTTCCAAATTGAGCGAGACTTAAATGGGAGCCATAATACAAGCAAATCACTCCTAAAAAGGATAGGAATTATTTGGGGTCAATCACTCACACTCAACGCCAACCAAAACCCAGTAATCATGCATTAATGCTCTGCTTGCTGTCATCCAAGCGCCCTACCATCCAGCGGATCTGACTCCAGGGACGCGTCACCTTGGCTCCATTTATAGCTGTGTCATGGTCGATGCAAAAAGTCTGCACCAGATTATCCTCGACACTGGCCACCACCAACCCGCCGCGGATCAAGGGTTCACCGCGGGTGCCTCCGCCGCTGCAATGCCTATGAGTGGGCCTCTACCGCCGCCGCCGTTAGGTCTTAGGCTCGACGGTGGTCAGGAAATGGCCACCAACAAGCGGACGCACCACCAACAATCGTCGATGCTTGGTGCAGCCCAAGCGCAACAACAACCGATCGTTGTTGATCACAACCTGCGCAATCATGTAAGTCCACCAATCAAATCGTCACCATGCATGTATCTATTCATAATTTGAGTTTGAGGTTTATCTAGATTTTTGTTAATGGCGGTCGATGATGCAGGCGGAAAAGGTGTGTACTACTTCAAGGGAGCAGAGGCAGAGGCACATCAGTATGATGATATCCACCGTGGTGGCCAGGGCGAGGAAGCAGCTCGAGGCCAAGGACCAGGAGATCGAGTGGATCAGGAGCATGAATTGGGCACTCAAGGAGCGCATCAGGAACCTCCACATCGAGGCTCAGGCGTGGCGCAACGTTGCGCAGTCCAACGAGACCGTGGCCAATGTTCTCCGCGCCGACCTTCAGCAAGTGCTCGAGCAGCAAGCGGTTCGTGGCAGTGGCAGCAACGACAGTGAGGACTCCGCCCGATCGTGCTGGGGGGAGAAACATGTGGTTTTTTGCAGGGAGGAGCAGGAGGAGGAGGAGGGTGAGACGCCAGGAGTGGAGCCCCGAGTGACAGAAGTCGAAATGTGCAAGGGGCGCGGGCAGAGCGCCCCGTTGTGCTATTGTTGCCGTGCAGACACCTCTGCGTGTGTGCGCCATGCGCAGAAGCGGCACAGGTATGCCCATCGTGCATATGCGTCAAGACTGGTAGTATCAGCGTCAACTTCTCGTGATGCGAGGAAGAAATTGTTTTGGAAGGTAGCCACCGGTGGGCCCGCCCCACCGCATCAAGCCGTTGCTGACAGAACGCACATGGTGCATTGCGTTGCACTATTAGTGAAACATCGAACGTTCATTCGCCATTATTTTTGTAGTTTAAGAGTCGACATTTCTTTTCCTTCTAAGACTTTTAGAGTCGAATGATGTCAACATGAGAGGATGAGTTCCCCTTCTTTTATTCTGTTTAGATTTTTTCTCGAGATGTTGGACAAATTTTTCAACACAAGAAGAATTTTTTTTTTGTACTATTGCATTGAATACATATATTCAAAATTAAGCAAAATATATGGGTCGGGCCGAGGGTTTGCGGCGAGTTAGGTCATCACCACTTTGGAGCGGTGGAAGATGGTGTCTATAGTGTATACGATTATGTGTAAACATTGTAGACGAGAAAAATGACATGTATTTTGTGGCAAACCGGGAGAAATGAGGGCAAGAAGGACAAAGGTTGTGTGGTGGCACTTGGAGGCGCATGTGAGGAATCTGTGGGGGTGGCTAGTGTTAGGATTAATGATCTAGATAGCAAGGAACCAGATTCAGATCCAATAGTAGAAAAGATTGATTGAGTTAGATAAAAAAAATACATGGCTAGCAAAGGTGGGTTGCATAAATTCCTACAACCGACTACATAAAATGATTATTTTTACTCACACTCATCAGGGGATGAAGAAGACATTCGCCTCCTAGAGGTGCATAGACGGTGTGTATCTCATTGTGCATGTCATTATTTTTGCAGTTTTAGAGTCGGCATTTTGTTTCCTTATGATACTTATAAAAGCCGACGTTTGTTATCATTGATTTATTCTCAATTTTTTTATTTATGATGACGATGCTAGCGTAATGGTCGAATGATGTCAACATGAGAGGATGACTTCCCCTCTTTTATTCTGTTTTTCTTTTTTCTCAAGTAGATCAATTCCTCAACACAAAGAAAAACAGTATGCACCATTGCATGAATACAATAGAAGTTAAGCATCATATGTGGGAAGAGGGTATGCAACAATTTAGGTGATCACCACATCGAAGAGGTGGGAGATGGTGGAGATTGTACCCTGGATATTACCAGCAGAATCAAGCCCACACATGTCATAATTATCCATCTACGACATCCAATAGCTCGTATGGATCACTACCAATGAGGATATGGAATCAACGGAGCCTTGCTGTAAATCTCTCCAAAGTCCGTTAATCCATGTTGCCCAAGCATACAGTTGATTCAGATCTTAGTGTCATGCCACACCGAATCCTATCAAATGGCCACATCAAGCGTAACTTATAGAGATAGAACCAATGTACCTTTGTAGCAAACAGGAGCAAGGACGAAACCATACATGTCTAGGAAGTAGGAGCCATGTGGGGCATGTTTACCACAAGAAGTAGGTTGTTGAGATATCCTGAATAACAGGCTTCACAAGACCTTAAGGTAGGAAATAATATAACAGAAGCCAGAGGATTGTATAGTATCTATTCTTATGAGATTTAGATAAAGTGGAAACTTTTTCAATCAAAGAGAAGATAAGCTAAGAACCCTAGATATAATTACAGGGAAATGAAAGAAGCATCAAATCATAAATTTACACCACCTACACCCTGATCTTCTTAATAATGATAGGGTATTAATTGCGCCATGTGTGATAAAGGATCACACATGGATACACCATATGGAAATTATCACCATATATCACACATATCGAAAGTAAATTCTAATACTAATCTTGATAGAACTAATATTAGCTGAATAATTATTATCACTACAATTAAAAGCATAGAAGCAATGTCAATGAACTTAGCCCATTAGTGGAACTAGAATTCAGATCCATATTCATTTGTTTACGCCAAGAGCAAGATAGACCAAGACAGAATAAATAGACATGTTAACCAACAAGCGAGCTGCCAGATGAGGCTATGGTAGCAACACAACATGTCATGGAGCACAATTAACTATCTACCCTTAGTAAAGTAATAGGTTATGTTACGAAACCATTTCCATATTAATCCCAACCCAATTATGGTCATTTAAAAAATGTTCACGCCTTTTAGAAATATGGATGTGACCTTTTTTTTGAGAAATATTATACAATGTTTATGTAATTAAAAAATATGTTTCATACCATTCAATAAATGTATGTTACGTTTAGAAAAATATTTACGCATATCGAAGAAAATGTTTGTGGCATTTCTAAAAAAATGTTTATCCAGTGTACAAAAATGTTCGCATTGTTCAAAACAAATATTTTGTATCATGCAAAAAATGTTTAACACCTTTTAGAGAACATGTTCAAAACAGTATTTAAGAAAATGTGAAGCCATGTTTTGTAAAAGTTAAACATATATAGGAAATGTTTTAGATGTATCTGAAAATATTACGATGTTTAAGGGAAAGTAGATATGTAAACATATATTTTGCAAAACTGTTAATTAGGTATTTGATAATTTTCAAATGAGTACAACGAAAATGTTCCTGCTATATATGAAAAATGTCCAACGCTTATGAAAAATTTAGACATGTGCTGGAAAAAAAGAAAACGAAGAAAACCACTGGAAACCAAAGGAAGTAACAAAGAACCTAGTGATAACCGAAGAAAGAAACAAAGAATAAAAAGAAGAAGGGAAAAAAACGCAAAATAAAAAAAACCAGTGAAAACCAAAGAGACGGTGGAAAACTGTAGTACAAACAGTGTTAAAACCAGCAAAGAAAAACTACAGGAAAAAAACTTATGCTTGCTAAAGTGTTGGGCAGGCCCGATAGTCGCCCACCCTACGCGAGTTCCTAATAGGTTTCAGTACGAGCGACAGATAGCCCTGGTGCAAGTAATGGGCCAGGGCACCAACCATGACCTTACAGTGCTCCAAATTAGAGGAGTAACTAGTTAACGAGCGCTTCTTCGGGAGCCTCGCAACGATCAGTGCCACTTGGCGCGTTCTCAGCCATTTGCCACGTGTCGCGTTCCGGACACTCCCTCCGGATTTTTATTTTTATTTTTCCGCACGCGTTTTCGGCTTTTTAAACGGTTTTTTTCGATGTTTTGGTTTTTCACCGGTCTTCCTTAGCTTTTCAATAAAAAAAATTCAAAAAATTTTTTTTGCGTGAAAAAACACGTTTTTTTCCTTTCATGAGAGTCACGGTTTTCCTTCCGCGAGAGGCATAGTTTTGCTTTCGCGAGAGTCACGGCCGTGCCTCTCGAAAACAAAAAAAATGCGTTTTTTTTTTCTTTCACGAGAGTCATGGTTTGCTTCCGCGAGAGGCACGGATGTGCTTTCGCGAGAGTCATGGCCGTGCCTCTCGGAAACAGAAAAAAACGTGTTTTCTATTTTTTTTGTTCGCGAGAGTCACGTTTTTGCTTCCGTGAGAAGCATGATTGTGCTTTCGCAAGAGTCATGGCCGTGCCTCTCGGAAAGGGAAAAAACGCGTTTTCTGTTTTTTCCTTTCGCGAGAGTCATGGTTTTGCTTTCGCGAGAGTCACGGTTGTGCTTTTACGAGAGTCACGGCCGTGCCTCCTCGAAAACGAAAAAAAACATATTTTCTCTTCTTTTTTTCGTGAGAGTTACGGTTTTGCTTCCGCGAGAGGCACGCTTGTGATTTTATGAGAGGCACGGGCGTGTCTCTTTCAGAAAGGGAAAAAACCCGTGCTCCTGGTTCGGTTATTTCGTCCTGTTTTTTTCGTGAAAAAAAAGTTCGTCAAAACCTATCAACATGGTATCTAGTTTTGAAGATCTCGATGCGAGGAATCCAACGGTGAAAGCAGTTCGAGATTTGGACGCACGGTTTGAGAGAAAACGTTTTGAATAAACGAATCTATGAAAAAAGGGAAAACTCTCAGGTTGCGACAAGTGGCACGCTGCATGTGCGCCATTTGTCGCAACCATGGGAATTGAAGTGATCTTTGCAACGAGTACTTCTTAATTAGTGATTTTTTCAAATTGACCCTTCACGCGCTGACTTGGAGCGACAGTGCTCATATCGTCTCAATTAGGCCGGCCCAAATTCTCTACAGCTCACTCGTTGCACACCTCGCTCGCTCGGCCGCTTGAGCTACTGATTCAAGAAAAACCATTACTCCTTTTTTAGGAGAAAACATAACTTGCCCGTCTTTTATGAATTAAAAGAATGGTAATTGTTTTTAGAAAAATTCATGAATTTAAAAAAGTTCACAAATTCAGAAGTATCTGAATTTGAAAAAAATTCATGAATGAAAAAATGTCCATAAACTTGGACACAAGTGAGCTAATTTGGAAATGTTCATAAATTCAAAGAAGTTCGCGACTTTGAAACGACCTTTATTTAGTCCAAATGTTCACCAATTTGAAAAAACGTCAAAAATTGGAAAAATTTCAGAAATTTCAGAAGTTAATAAATTTACAAAGGTTCACCAATTTTGGAAAAATATGAATAAATAAAGTTCATGGATTTGAAAACTTTCCAAATTTAAAGAAAATTGCGAATTGGAAAAATGTTTGCAATATCAAAAATTGTTCGCAGATGCAAATTTATAAATGAAAAAAGAAAAAGGAATAAAAAACTAAAAACAAGAAAATTGGTCAGATGCTTCTAGAAGCTTCATAAAACCGATGAGAAGCTTCACGAAACCGATCAGAATTTGTTTTAGGCAAGCCGACCAGAAGCTGCACAAACCACGAATGAGCGTCCAAGCATATATGGGCTGACCCGGTTAGTTTAGCTTTCAGGGGGTGCGCGCCGCCGGTGACAAGTGCTACATGTGCTGAATAAGAAATCATGAACCTTATTGTAGACGGGTTCGCATTTCTTGTTTAGTACTTCCAATACATGTTTGGTTGTAATGTCACATGTAAGAGCCATTCGCCAGCAAGGACGTGATGTGGCTTGAACTACGTCGGTATTTTCTTAGAAAGAAAGGGATGATGCAACACATCTACGATAGGTATTTTTCTCAGTGATGAGATCAAGATTATCGAACTAGTAGGAGAATCACACAACACTATGTAAGTCGTACTTGCACACAAAGAACAAATATTTGCAACCCAACGTGTAAGAGGGGTTGTCAATCCTCCCAGGTAAAAAGATAGATAGATTTGTAGTAGATTGGATAAATAGATCTCGCGGAAACGAATATAAAATAAATAACAAAAAAAGTACAGCAAGGTATTTTTTGGGTTTTTGGATTAGTAGATCTGAAAATAAAAGCGAATAAAATAGATCTCAAAGGAAAATATGGTAAAGAATAGACTCGGGGGCCGTAGATTTCACTAGTGGCTTCTCTCGAGAAAAATAGTATACGGCCGGTAAACAAATTACTGTTGGGCAATTGATAGAATTTCAAATAATTATGACGATATCCAGTCAATAATCATTATATAGGCATCACGTCCAACATTAGTAGACCAACACTTGCCTACATTTACTGCTATTACTCCACACATCGACCGCTATCCAACATGTATCTAGTGTATCAAGTTTACGGAGAAATGGAGTAATGCAATAAGAACGATGACATGATGTAGACAAGATCTATTCATGTAGGAATAGACCTCATCTTTTTATACTTAATAGCAATGATACATACGTGTCATGTCCCCTTCTATCGCTGGTATTGAGCACCGTAAGATCAAACCCATCAGAAAACACCTCTTCCCATGGCAAGAAAAATTGATCTAGTTGGCCTAACTAAACCAAAGATTCGAAAAAAGAAATACGAGGCTATAAGCAATCATGCATATAAGAGATCAAAACTCAAATAACTTTTATGGATAAAATAGATCTGATTATAAACTCAAAGTTCATCGGATCTCAACAAACACACCACAAAAAGAGTTACATCAAATAGATCTCCAAGAGACCATTGTATTAAGAATCACAAGAGAGAGAGAGGAAGCCATCTAGCTACTGACTACAGACCCGAAGGTCTACAATGAACTAATCAAGCATCATCGAAGAGGCACCAATGAGGGTGATGAACCCCTCCGCGATGGTGTCTAGATTGGATATGTGGTTTCTGGAACTTGTTGTGGCTGGAATTGTGTTTCGTCGACTGCCTTAGGGTTTTTGAATTTTGGGGGTATTTATAGAGCAAGGAGGCGGTGCGGGAGGCCACCGAGGTCGGCACAACCCATCAGAGCGCGCCTGGGCCCCCAGGCCGCCCAGGTGGGTTGTGCCCCCCTCGGGGCACCCCTCTAGTACTTCTTTGGCCCATCTGCTGTCTTCTGGTCCAGAAAAAATCTCCAAAAAGTTTCATTGCGTTTGGACTCCGGTTGGTATTGATTTTCTGCAAAGTAAAAAACAAGCAAAAAACAGCAACTGGCACTGGGCACTATGTTAATAGGTTAGTCCCAAAAAATGATATAAAATTGCTATAAAATGATTGTAAAACATCCAAGAATGATAATATAACAACATGGAACAATAAAAAATTATAGATACATTGGAGACATATTAGGGCGCTGGATCCGGAAAGCCCGGCTACCCGCTCAATGCCACCAAGGGTGTCGTGATTTTGTCACAGGAAATGTCCTTGTAAAAGGACTAAGTTTCGAGGCCATCACAGAAGGAAATATGTCCTAGAGGCAATAATAAAGATGTTATTTATATTTCCTTATATCATAATAAACGTTTATTATTCATGTTAGAATTGTATTAACCGGAAACTTAGTACATGTGTGAATACATAGACAAAACAGAGTGTCCCTAGTATGCCTCTACTTGACTAGCTCGTTAATCAAAGATGGTTAAGTTTCCTAACCATAGACATGTGTTGTCATTTGATGAACGGGATCACATCATTAGAGAATGATGTGATGGACAAGACCCATCCGTTAGCTTAGCATAATGATCGTTAAGTTTTATTGGTATTGCTTTCTTCATGACTTATACATATTCCTCTGACTATGAGATTATTCAACTCCCGAATGCCGGAGGAACACCTTGTGTGCTATCAAACGTCACAACGTAACTGGGTGATTATAAAGATGATCTATAGGTGTCTCCGAAAGTGTTTGTTGGGTTGGCATAGATGAAGATTAGGATCTGTCACTCCGAGCATCAGAGAGGTATCTCTAGGCCCTCTCGGTAATGCACATCACTATAAGACTTGCAAGCAATGTGACTAATGAGTTAGTTGCGGGATGATGTATTATGGAACGAGTATAGAGACTTGCCATTAACAAGATTGAACTAGTTATGATGATACCGACGATCGAATCTCGGGCAAGTAACATACCGATGACAAAGGGAATAACGTATGTTGTTATTGCGGTTTGACCGATAAAGATCTTTGTAGACTATGTAGGAACCAATATGAGCATCCAGGTTCCGCTATTAGTTATTGACCCGAGATGGGTCTCGCTCATGTCTACATAGTTCTCAAACCCGTAGGGTCCGCACGCTTAACGTTCTATGATGATTTGCATTTATGAGTTATGTGTTTTTGGTGACCGAGGTTTGTTCGGGGTCCCGGATGAGATCACGGACATGATGAGGAGTCTGGAAATGGTCGATAGGTAAAGATTGATATATTGGAAGGTAGTATTCGGACACCGGAAGGGTTCCGGAGTGTATCGGATACATACTGGAGTACTGGAGGGGTTACCGGAACCCCCCGGGGAAAGATATGGGCCATAGGAGGAAGGCTAACCAGCCCACAAGGGGCTGGTGTGCCCCCCACAAGGGAGGAGGCCGAATTGGACTAGGGAAGGGGGCACCACCCCTCTTTCCTTCTCCTACTCCCTCTCCTTCCCCTTTTCCCCCTCCGGTAGAAGGAAAAAGGGGGGGGGGCGAATCCTACTAGGACTGGAGTCCTAGTAGGACTCCCCTCTCCTTGGCGCTCCCCTTGTGGCCAGCCTCCTCCCCTCCTCCTTTATATACGGGGGCAAGGGGGCACCTCAAAGCACAACAGTTGTTTATTAGTCGTGTGCAGTTCGACCCTCCACAGTTTACCACCTCGGTCATATTGTCGTAGTGCTTAGGCGAAGCCCTGCGCGGATCACATCACCAACACCGTCGCTGCGCCGTCATGCTGAAGAAACTCTCCCTCGACCCTCTACTGGATCAAGAGCTCAAGGGACGTCATCGTGTTGAATGTGTACTAAACACGGAGGTGCCGTACGTTCGGTACTTGGATCGGTTGGATCGTGAAGACGTTCGACTACATCAACCACGTTACTAAACGCTTCCGCTTTCGGTCTATGAGGGTACGTGGACACACTCTCCCCATATCATTTCTATGCATCTCCTAGATAGATCTTGCGTGATCGTAGGATTTTTTTTTGAAATCGCATACTACGTTCCCCAACAGTGGCATCCGAGGCAGGTCTATGCGTAGATGATATATGCACGAGTAGAACACAAAGAGTTGTGGGAGATAATAGTCATACTGCTTACCACCAACGTCTTACTTTGATCGGTGGTATTGTTGGATGAAGCGGCCCGGACCGACATTACATGACCATGTTCATGAGACTGGTTCTGCTGACGTGCTTCGCACACAGGTGGCTGGTGGGTGTCTGTTTCTCCAACTTTAGTTGAACCGAGTTTGACTACGGCCGGTCCTTGTTGAAGGTTAAAACAACACACTTGACGAAAAACCGTTATGGTTTTGATGCGTAGGTAAGAACGGTTCTTGCTAGAAGCCCATAGCAACCACGTAAAACTTGCAACATCCAATTAGAGGACGTCTAACTTGTTTTTGCAGGGTATGTTGTGATGTGATATGATCAAGACGTAATGAGATATAAATTGTTGTATGAGATGATCATGTTTTGTAAAAGTTATCGGCAACTAGCAGGAGCCTTATGGTTGTCGCTTTATTGTATGAAATGCAATCGCCATGTAATTATTTTACTTTATCACTAAGCGGTAGCGATAGTCGTCGAAGCAAAATTTGGCGAGATGACAACGATGCTACGATGGCGATCAATGTGTCAAGCCGGTGACGATGGAGATCATGATGGTGCTTTGGAGATGGAGATCAAACGCACAAGATGATGATGGCCATATCATGTCACATATTTTTATTGCATGTGATGTTTATCCTTTATGCATCTTATTTTGCTTAGTACGACGGCACCATTATAAGATGACCCCTCACTAAATTTCAAGGTATAAGTGTTCTCCCTGAGTATGCACTGTTGCGTAAGTTCGTCGTGCCGAGACACCACGTGATGATCGGGTGTTATAAGCTCTACGTTCACATACAACAGGTGCAAGACAGTTTTGCACACACAGAATACTCGGGTTAAACTTGACAAGCCTAGCATATGCAAATATGGCCTCGGAACACTGAGACTAAAAGGTCAAACATGAAACATATAGTAGATATGATCAACATAGAGATGTTCACTATTGAAAACTACTCCATCTCACGTGATGATTGGACATGGTTTAGTTGATATGGATCACATGATCATTTACATGACTAGAGGGATGTCTATCTAAGTGGGAGTTCTTAAGTAATATGATTAATTGAACTTTAATTTATCATGAGCTTAGTCCTGATAGTATTTGCAAATTATGTTGTAGATCAATAGCTCACGTTATAGCTCCTCGTTTATTTTTGATATGTTCCTAGAGAAAAATAAGTTGAAAGATGATAGTAGAAATGATGCGGACTTGATCTGTGATCTGAGGATTATCCTCATTGTTGCACATAAGACTTATGTCCTTAATGCACCGTTAGGTGACGGACCTTTTGCAGGAGCAGGTACAGATGTTATGAATGTTTGGCAAGCTCTGTATGATGACTACTTGATAGTTTAGTGCGCCATGCTTTACGGCTTAGAACCGGGACTCCAAAAACATTTTGAACGCCACGGAGCATATAAGATGTTCCAAGAGCTGAAATTGGTATTTCAGACTCATGCCCAAGTTGAGAGGTATGAGACCTCTGACAAGTACTTTGCCTACAAGATGGAGGAGAATAGCTCAACCAGTGAGCATGTGCGCAGAATGTCTGAGTACTACAATCGCTTGAAATAAGTGGGAGTTAATCTTCCAGATAAGATAGTGATTGACAGAGTTCTCTAGTCACTATCACCAAGTCACTAGAACTTCGTGATGAACTATAATATGCAAGGGATGGAAAAGACAATTCCCGAGCTCTTCGCAATGCTAAAGGCTACGGAGGAAGATATCAAAAAGGAGCATCAAGTGCTGATGGTTAACAAGACCACTAGTTTCAAGAAAAATGGCAAATGGAAGAAGGGGAACTTCAAGAAGAATAGCAAGCAAGTTGCTACTCCCGGGAAGAAGCCCAAGTCTGGACCTAAGCCTGAAACTGAGTGCTTCTACTGCAAAGGGACTGGTCACTGGAAGCGGAACTGCCCCAAGTAGTTGGCGGATAATAATGATCGCATAGAGAAAGGTATATTTGATATAAATGTGATTGATGTGTACTTTACTAGTGTTCATAGTAACTCCAGGGTATTTGACACCGGTTCAGTTGCTAAGATTAGTAACTCGAAACAGGAGTTACAAAATGAAAAGAGACTAGTTGAGGGCGAGGCAACAATGTGTGCTGGAAGTGATTCCAAGGTTGATAAGATCACCATCGCATACTCCCTCTACCTTCGGGATTAGTGTTGAACATAAAAAAATGTTATTTGGTGTTTGGGTTGAGCATGAATATGATTGGATCATGTTTATTGCAATATGGTTATTCATTTAAGTTAGAGAATAATTATTGTTCTGTTTACATGAATAAAACCTTCAATGGTCATACACCCAATGTGAATGGTTTGTTGAATCTCGATCGTGGTTATACACATATTCATAATATTGATGCCAAAATATGCAAAGTTGATAATGATAGTGCAACATATTTGTGGCACTTCCGTTTAAGTCATATTGGTATAAAGCGCATGAAGAAACTCCATGCGGATGGACTTTTGGAATCACTTGATTATGAATCATTTGATGCTTGCGAACCATGCCTCATGGGCAAGATGACTAAGACTCTGTTCTCCGGAACAATGGAGTGAGCCACTGACTTATTGGAAATAATACATACCGATGTATGCAGTCCGATGAGTGTTGAGGCTCGTGGCGGGTATCGTTATTTTCTAACCTTCACAATTGATTTGAGCAGATATGGGTATATCTACTTAATAAAACACAAGTATGAATCATTTTGAAAAGTTCAAAGAATTTCAGAGTGAAGTGGAGAATCATCGTAATAAGAAAATAAAGTTTCTGCGATCTGATCAGAGAGGCGAATATTTGAGTTACGAGTTTTGGCCTTCATTTAAAACAATGTGAGATAGTTTCACAACTCACGCCACCTAGAACACCACAGCGTAATGGTGTGTCCGAACATCGTAACCATATTTTATTAGATATGGTGTGATCTATGATGTCTCTTATCGATTTACCGCTATCGTTTTGGGGGTTATGCATTAGAGACATCTGAATTCACGTTAAATAGGGCACCATCTAAATCCGTTGAGACGACACCATATGAACTATGGTTTGGCAAGAAACCAAAGCTGTCATTTCTTAAATTTTAGGGCTGCGATGCTTATATGAAAAAGCTTCAACCTGATAAGCTCAAACCCAAATCGGAGAAATGCCTCTTCATAGGATACCCAAAGGAAACTGTTGGGTACACCTTCTATCACAGATCCGAAGGCAAGATATTCATTGCTAAGAATGGATCCTTTCTAGAGAAGGAGTTTCTCTCGAAAGAAGTGAGTCGGAGGAAAGTAGAACTTGATGATGTAATTGTACCTTCTCCCGAATTGGATAGTAGTTCATCACAAAAATCAGTTCCAGTGATGCCTACACCAATTAGTGAGGAAGTTACTGATGATGATCATGAAACTTCAGATCAAGTTACTACCGAACCTCGTAGGTAAACCAGAGTACGTTTCGCACCACAGTGGTATGGTAACCCTGTCCTGGAAGTCATGTTACTAGACCATTACAAACCTACGAACTATGAGGAAGTGATGATGAGCCCAGATTCCGTGAAATGGCTTGAGGCCATGAAATCTGAGATGGGATCCAGGTATGAAAACAAAGTATGGACTTTGGTTGACTTGCCCGATGATCGGCAAGCCATTAAGAACAAATGGATCTTCAAGAGGAAGACAGACGCTGATGGTAGTGTTACTATCTACAAAGCTTGACTTATCGCAAAAGGTTTTGGACAAGTTCAAGGTGTTGACTACTATGAGATTTTCTCACTCGTAGCAATGCTTAAGTCTGTCTGAATCATGTTAGCAATTGCCACATTTTATGAAATCTGGAAAATGGATGTCAAAACTACATTCTTTAATGGATTTCTTAAAGAAGAGTTGTATATGATGCAACAAGAAGGTTTTGTCAATCCTAAAAGTGCTAACAAAATACGCAAGCTCCACCGATCCATCTATGGACTGGTGCAAGCATCTCGGAGTAGGAATATACGCTTTGATGAGTTGATCAAAGCATATAATTTCATACAAACTTGCGGTGAAGCCTGTATTTACAAGAAAGTGAGTGGGAGCACTACAACCTTTCTGATAAGTATATGTGAATGACATATTGTAGATCAAAAATGATGTAGAATTTTCTGGAAAGCATAAAGGAGTGTCTGAAAGGAGCTTTTCAAAGAAAGACCTCGGTGAAGCTGTTTACATATTGAGCATCAAGATCTATAGAGATAGACCAAGATGCTTGATAAGTTTTTTTTTCCATAAGTACATACCTTGACAAGATTTTGATGTAGTTCAAAATGAAACAGTCAACGAAGGAGTTCTTGTCTGTGTTGCAAGGTGTGAAGTTGACTAAAGACTCAAAACCCGACCACGACAGAAAATAGAAAGAGAATGAAAAGTCATTCCCTATGCCTCATTCATAGGTTCTATAAAGTATGCTATCATGTGTACCAGACCTATTGTGTACCTCACCATGAGTTTGGCAAGAGGGTACAATAGTGATCCAGGAGTGGATCACTGGACAACGGTCAAAATTATCCCTAGTGGAATAAGGATATGTTTCCCGGTTATGGAGGTGACAAAAATTTCATCGTAAAGGGTTACGTCGATGCAAGTTTTGAAGCTGATCCGGATGACTCTAAGTCTCAATCTGGATACATATTGAAAGTGGGAGAAATTAGCTAGAGTAGCTCCATGCAGAGCATTGTAGACATAGAAATTTGCAAAATACATATGGATCTGAATGTGGGAGACCCGTTGACTAAACTTCTCTCACAAGCAAAACATGATCACACCTTAGTACTCTTTGGGTGTTAATCACTTGGCGATGTGAACTAGATTATTGACTCTAGTAAACCCTTTGGGTATTGGTCACATGGTGGTGTGAACTATAGAGTGTTAAATCACATGGCGATGTGAACTAGATTATTGACTCTAGTGCAAGTGGGAGACTGAAGGAAATATGCCCTAGTGGCAATAATAAAGATGTTATTTATATTTCCTTATATCATGATAAATGTTTATTATTCATGCTAGAATTGTATTAACCGGAAACTTAGTACAAGTGTGAATACATAGACAAAACAGAGTGTCCCTAGTATGCCTCTACTTGACTAGCTCGTTAACCAAAGATGGTTAAGTTTCCTAACCATAGACATGTGTTGTCATTTGATGAACGGGGTCACATCATTAGAGAATGATGTGATGGACAAGACCCATCCGTTAGCTTAGCATAATGATCGTTAAGTTTTATTGGTATTGCTTTCTTCATGACTTATACATATTCCTCTGACTATGAGATTATGCAACTCCCGAATGTAGGAGGAACACCTTGTGTGCTATCAAACGTCACAACGTAACTGGGTGATTATAAAGAAGCTCTACAGGTGTCTTCGAAGGTGTTTGTTGGGTTTTCATAGATCAAGATTAGGATTTGTCACTCCAAGCATCGGAGAGGTATCTCTGGGCCCTCTCGGTAATGCACATCACTATAAGACTTGCAAGCAATGTGACTAATGAGTTAGTTGCGGGATGATGTATTATGGAACGAGTAAAGAGACTTGCCGTTAACGAGATTGGACTAGTTATGATGATACCGACGATGGAATCTCGGGCAAGTAACATACCAAAGACAAAGGGAATAATGTATGTTGTTATTGCGGTTTGACCGATAAAGATCTTTGTAGAATATGTAGGAACCAATATGCGCATCCAGGTTCCGCTATTAGTTATTGACCGGAGATGGGTCTCGCTCATGTCTACATAGTTCTCGAACCCGTAGGGTCCGCACGCTTAACGTTCTATGACAATTTGTATTTATGAGTTATGTGTTTTTGGTGGCCGAAGTTTGTTCGGGGTCTCGGATGAGATCACGGACATGACGAGGAGTCTGAAAATGGTCGAGAGGTAAAGATTGATATATTGGAAGGTAGTATTCGGACACCGGAAGGGTTCCAGAGTGTATCGGGTACATACCGGAGTACCAGAGGGGTTACCGGACCCCCCCGGGGAAAGATATGGGCCATAGGAGGGAGGCTAACCAGCCCACAAGGGGCTGGTGTGCCCCCCACAAGGGAGGAGGCCGAATTGGACCAGGGAAGCGGGCGCCACCCCTCTTTCCTTCTCCTACACCCTCTCCTTCCCCTTTTCCCCCTCTGGTAGAAGGAAAAAGGGGGGGGGGCGAATCCTACTAGGAATGGAGTCCTAGTAGGACTCCCCTCTCCTTGGCGCGCCCCTTGTGGCCGGCCTCCTCCCCTCCTCCTTTATATACGGGGCAAGGGGGCACCTCAAAGCACAACAGTTGTTTCTTAGCCGTGTGCGGTTCCACCCTCCACAGTTTACCACCTCGGTCATATTGTCGTAGTGCTTACGCGAAGCCCTGCGCGGATCACATCACCAACACCGTCGCCGCACCGTCATGCTGAAGAAACTCTCCCTCGACCCTCTACTGGATCAAGAGCTCGAGGGACATCATCATGTTGAACGTGTGCTAAACACAGAGGTATCGTACGTTCGGAACTTGGATCGGTTGGTTCGTGAAGACGTTCGACTACATCAACCACGTTACTAAACGCTTCCGCTTTCGGTCTATGAGGGTACGTGGGCACACTCTCCCCGTCTCGTTGCTATGCATCTCCTAGATAGATCTTGCTTGATCGTAGGATTTTTTTTTGAAATTGCATGCTACGTTCCCCAACAGTGGCATCCGAGCCAGGTCTATGCGTAGATGATATATGCACGAGTAGAACACAAAGAGTTGTGGGAGATAATAGTCATACTGCTTACCACCAACGTCTTACTTTGATTCGGTGGTATTGTTGGATGAAGCGGCCTGGACCGACATTACATGACCACGTTCATGAGACTGGTTCTACCGACGTGCTTCACACATAGGTGGCTGGGGGGTGTCTGTTTCTCCAACTTTAGTTGAATCGAGTTTGACTACGGCCGGTCCTTGTTGAAGGTTAAAACAACACACTTGACGAAAATCGTTGTGGTTTTGATGCGTAGGTAAGAACGGTTCTTGCTAGAAGCCCGTAACAGCCACGTAAAACTTGAAACAACAAAGTAGAGGACGTCTAACTTGTTTTTGCAGGGTATGTTGTGATGTGATATGATCAAGACGTAATGAGATATAAATTGTTGTATGAGATGATCATGTTTTGTAAAAGTTATCGGCAACTAGCAGGAGCCTTATGGTTGTCGCTTTATTGTATGAAATGCAATCGCCATGTAATTATTTTACTTTATCACTAAGCGGTAGCGATAGTCGTCGAAGCAAAATTTGGCGAGATGACAACGATGCTACGATGGCGATCAATGTGTCAAGCCGGTGACGATGGAGATCATGATGGTGCTTTGGAGATGGAGATCAAACGCACAAGATGATGATGGCCATATCATGTCACATATTTTTATTGCATGTGATGTTTATCCTTTATGCATCTTATTTTGCTTAGTACGACGGCACCATTATAAGATGACCCCTCACTAAATTTCAAGGTATAAGTGTTCTCCCTGAGTATGCACTGTTGCGTAAGTTCGTCGTGCCGAGACACCACGTGATGATCGGGTGTTATAAGCTCTACGTTCACATACAACAGGTGCAAGACAGTTTTGCACACACAGAATACTCGGGTTAAACTTGACAAGCCTAGCATATGCAAATATGGCCTCGGAACACTGAGACTAAAAGGTCAAACGTGAAACATATAGTAGATATGATCAACATAGAGATGTTCACTATTGAAAACTACTCCATCTCACGTGATGATTGGACATGGTTTAGTTGATATGGATCACATGATCATTTACATGACTAGAGGGATGTCTATCTAAGTGGGAGTTCTTAAGTAATATGATTAATTGAACTTTAATTTATCATGAGCTTAGTCCTGATAGTATTTGCAAATTATGTTGTAGATCAATAGCTCACGTTATAGCTCCTCGTTTATTTTTGATATGTTCCTAGAGAAAAATAAGTTGAAAGATGATAGTAGAAATGATGCGGACTTGATCTGTGATCTGAGGATTATCCTCATTGTTGCACATAAGACTTATGTCCTTAATGCACCGTTAGGTGACGGACCTTTTGCAGGAGCAGGTACAGATGTTATGAATGTTTGGCAAGCTCTGTATGATGACTACTTGATAGTTTAGTGCGCCATGCTTTACGGCTTAGAACCGGGACTCCAAAAACATTTTGAACGCCACGGAGCATATAAGATGTTCCAAGAGCTGAAATTGGTATTTCAGACTCATGCCCAAGTCGAGAGGTATGAGACCTCTGACAAGTACTTTGCCTACAAGATGGAGGAGAATAGCTCAACCAGTGAGCATGTGCGCAGAATGTCTGAGTACTACAATCGCTTGAAATAAGTGGGAGTTAATCTTCCAGATAAGATAGTGATTGACAGAGTTCTCTAGTCACTATCACCAAGTCACTAGAACTTCGTGATGAACTATAATATGCAAGGGATGGAAAAGACAATTCCCGAGCTCTTCGCAATGCTAAAGGCTACGGAGGAAGATATCAAAAAGGAGCATCAAGTGCTGATGGTTAACAAGACCACTAGTTTCAAGAAAAATGGCAAAGGGAAGAAGGGGAACTTCAAGAAGAATAGCAAGCAAGTTGCTACTCCCGGGAAGAAGCCCAAGTCTGGACCTAAGCCTGAAACTGAGTGCTTCTACTGCAAAGGGACTGGTCACTGGAAGCGGAACTGCCCCAAGTAGTTGGCGGATAATAATGATCGCATAGAGAAAGGTATATTTGATATAAATGTGATTGATGTGTACTTTACTAGTGTTCATAGTAACTCCAGGGTATTTGACACCGGTTCAGTTGCTAAGATTAGTAACTCGAAACAGGAGTTACAAAATGAAAAGAGACTAGTTGAGGGCGAGGCAACAATGTGTGCTGGAAGTGATTCCAAGGTTGATAAGATCACCATCGCATACTCCCTCTACCTTCGGGATTAGTGTTGAACATAAAAAATTGTTATTTGGTGTTTGGGTTGAGCATGAATATGATTGGATCATGTTTATTGCAATATGGTTATTCATTTAAGTTAGAGAATAATTATTGTTCTGTTTACATGAATAAAACCTTCAATGGTCATACACCCAATGTGAATGGTTTGTTGAATCTCGATCGTGGTTATACACATATTCATAATATTGATGCCAAAATATGCAAAGTTGATAATGATAGTGCAACATATTTGTGGCACTTCCGTTTAAGTCATATTGGTATAAAGCGCATGAAGAAACTCCATGCGGATGGACTTTTGGAATCACTTGATTATGAATCATTTGATGCTTGCGAACCATGCCTCATGGGCAAGATGACTAAGACTCTGTTCTCCGGAACAATGGAGTGAGCCACTGACTTATTGGAAATAATACATACCGATGTATGCAGTCCGATGAGTGTTGAGGCTCGTGGTGGGTATCGTTATTTTCTAACCTTCACAATTGATTTGAGCAGATATGGGTATATCTACTTAAGAAAACACAAGTCTGAATCATTTTGGAAAGTTCAAAGAATTTCAGAGTGAAGTGGAGAAACATCGTAATAAGAAAATAAAGTTTTCGCGATCTGATCGCAGAGGCGAATATTTGAGTTACGAGTTTTGGCCTTCATTTAAAACAATGTGGGATAGTTTCACAACTCACGCCACCTAGAACACCACAGCGTAATGGTGTGTCCGAACATCGTAACCATACTTTATTAGATATGGTGCGATCTATGATGTCTCTTATTGATTTACCGCTATCATTTTGGGGGTTATGCATTAGAGACATCTGCATTCAGATTAAATAGGCACCATCTAAATCCGTTGAGACGACACCGTATGAACTATGGTTTGGCAAGAAACCAAAGTTGTCGTTTCTTAAAGTTTGGGGCTGCGATGCTTATATGAAAAAGCTTCAACCTGATAAGCTCAAACCCAAATCGGAGAAATGCGTCTTCATAGTATACCCAAGGAAACTGTTGGGTACACCTTCTATCACGGATCCGAAGGCAAGATATTCGTTGCTAAGAATGGATCCTTTCTAGAGAAGGAGTTTCTCTCGAAAGAAGTGACTCAGAGGAAAGTAGAACTTGATGAGGTAATTGTACCTTCTCCCGAATTGGAAAGTAGTTCATCTCAGAAATCAGTTCCAGTGATGCCTACACCAATTAGTGAGGAAGTTACTGATGATGATCATGAAACTTCAGATCAAGTTACTACCGAACCTCGTAGGTAAACCAGAGTATGTTCGGCACCAGAGTGGTACGGTAACCCTGTTCTGGAAGTCATGTTACTAGACCATGACAAACCTACGAACTATGAGGAAGCGATGATGAGCCCAGATTCCGTGAAATGGCTTGAGGCAATGAAATCTGAGATGGGATCCATGTATGAAAACAAAGTATGGACTTTGGTTGACTTGCCTGATGATCAGCAAGCCATTAAGAACAAACGGGTCTTCAAGAGGAAGACGAACGCTGATGGTAGTGTTACTATCTACAAAGCTCGACTTATCGCAAAAGGTTTTAGACAAGTTCAAGGTGTTGACTACTATGAGATTTTCTCACTCGTAGCGATGCTTAAGTCTGTCCAAATCATGTTAGCAATTGCCACATTTTATGAAATCTGGCAAATGGATGTCAAAACTGCATTCTCTAATGGATTTCTTAAAGAAGAGTTGTATATGATGCAACAAGAAGGTTTTGTCAATCCTAAAAGTGCTAACAAAATACGCAAGCTCCAGTGATCCATCTATGGACTAGTGCAAGCATCTCGGAGTAGGAATATACGCTCTGATGAGTTGATCAAAGCATATAATTTCATACAGACTTGCGGTGAAGCCTGTATTTACAAGAAAGTGAGTGGGAGCACTAAAACCTTTCTAATAAGTATATGTGAATGACATATTGTAGATCAAAAATGATGTAGAATTTTCTGGAAAGCATAAAGGAGTGTTTGAAAGGATTTTTTCAAAGAAAGACCTCGGTGAAGCTGCTTACATATTGAGCATAAAGATCTATAGAGATGGATCAAGACGCTTGATAAGTTTTTTTTCAATAAGTACATACCTTGACAAGATTTTGATGTAGTTCAAAATGGAACAGTCAACGAAGGAGTTCTTGTCTGTGTTGCAAGGTGTGAAGTTGACTAAAGACTCAAAACCTGACCACGACAGGAAATAGAAAGAGAATGAGAAGTCATTCCCTATGCCTCAGTCATAGGTCCTATAAAGTATGCTATGATGTGTACCAGACCTATTGCGTACCTCACCATGAGTTTGGCAAGAGGGTACAATAGTGATCCAGGAGTGGATCACTAGACAGTGGTCAAAATTTTCCCTAGTGGAATAAGGATATGTTTCTCGGTTATGGAGGTGACAAAAAGTTTGTCATGAAGGGTTACGTCGATGCAAGCTTTGACACTGATCCGGATGACTCTATGTCTCAATCTGGATACATATTGAAAGTGGGAGCAATTAGCTAGAGTAGCTCCGTGCAGAGCATTGTAGACATAGAAATTTGCAAAATACACACGGATTTGAATGTGGCAGACCCGTTGACTAAACTTCTCTCACAAGCAAAACATGATCATACCTTAGTAATCTTTGGGTGTTAATCACATGGCGATGTGAACTAGATTATTGACTCTAGTAAACCCTTTGGGCATTGGTCACATGGCGATGTGAACTATAGAGTGTTAAATCACATGGCGATGTGAACTAGATTATTGACTCTAGTGCAAGTGGGAGACTGAAGGAAATATGCCCTAGAGGCAATAATAAAAATGTTATTTATAATTCCTTATATCATGATAAATGTTTATTATTCATGCTAGAATTGTATTAACCAGAAACGTAGTACATGTGTGAATACGTAGGCAAAATGGAGTGTCCCTAGTATGCCTCTACTTGACTAGCTCGTTAATCAAAGATGGTTAAGTTTCCTAACCATAGACATGTGTTGTCATTTGATGAACGGGATCACATCATTAGAGAATGATGTGATAGACAAGACCCATCCGTTAGCTTAGCATAATGATCGTTAAGTTTTATTGCTATTGCTTTCTTCATGACTTATACATATTCCTCTGACTATGAGATTATGCAACTCCCGAATACCGAAGGAACACCTTGTGTGCTATCAAACGTCACAACATAACTAGGTGATTATAAAGATGCTCTACAGGTGTCTCCGAAGGTGTTTGTTGGGTTGGCATAGATCAAGATTAGGATTTGTCACTCCGAGTATCGGAGAGGTATCTCTAGGCCCTCTCGGTAATGCACATCACTATAAGCCTTGAAAGCAATGTGACTAATGAGTTAGTTGCGGGATGATGTATTACGGAACGAGTAAAGAGACTTGCCAGTAACGAGATTGAACTAGGTATGATGTATTACGGATTGCAACAGTTTTCGAGGGTAGAGTATTCAACCCAAATTTATAGATTCGACACAAGGGGAGCCAAAGAATATTTGAAGGTATTAGCAGCTGAGTTGTCAATTCAACCACACCTAGAGATTAATTATCTGCCGGAAAGTGATCAGTAGCAAAGTAGTTTGATAGTTTTGATAGTAGTGACAACAACAATAATAACAGTAACAGTGATAGCAGTAATTTTGTAGCAAGTGTAACAGTGATGATAGAAGTAGTAACTTAGCAGAAACAATATGGAAAAGTTCGTAGGCATTGGATCGGTGACTTGTTGGATGATATTCATCATGTGACAATTATAACCTAGGGCGACACGACACTAGCTCCAGTTCATCGATATAATGTAGGCATGTATTCCATAAATAGTCGTGCTTTATTAAAAGAACCTGAATGACATCTTTTGTCCTACCCTCCCGTGGCAGCGGGGTCCATATTGGAAACTAAGGGATATTAAGGCCTCCTTTTAATAGAGAACCGAAACAAAGCATTAACGCATAGTGAATACATGAACTCCTCAAACTACAGTCATCATCGGGAGTGGGCCCGATTGTTGTCACTCCGGGGTTGCCGGATCATAACACGTAGTAGGTGACTATAACTTGCAAGATCAGATCTAGAACATGGATATAATGATGATAACATGAACGGTTCATATCTGATATCATGGCACCCAGGCCCAAAGTGACAAGCATTAAGCATGGCAAAGTCATAGCAACATCAATCTAGGAACATAGTGGATACTAGGGATGAAGCCCTAACAAAACTAACTCAATTACATGATGAATCTCATCCAACTCCTCACCGACCAGTGAGCCTACGAAGGAATTGCTCACTCCCGGTGGGGAGCATCATGGAATTGGCGATGGAGAAGCGTTGGTGATGACGAAGAACGAAGATCCCCCTATCCGGAGCCCCAAACGGACTCCAGATCTGCCGTCCCAAGGAAGAACAGGGCTTGGCCGCGGCTCCGTCTCGTGGATAGCGTTAATTCTTTCTCCCTGATTTTTTCTCCGAAAATAGGAATTTATAGCATTGGTTTCAGGGTCGCGGGGCCACTAGGTGGGGACAACCCACCTGGGTGCACCAGGAGAGGGGGCGCGCCCTGGTGGGTTGTGCTCACCCAGTGGCCCCTCTCCGGTAGGTCTTGCCTCCAGAAATTCTTATATGTTATATAAAAATTCCTCGCAAATTTTCGTTTCATTTCGAGAACTTCTATTTCTGCACACAAAAAAACCATGGTAGTTCTACTGAAAACAACGTCAGTCCGGGGCTAGTTTCATTCAAATCATGCAAATTAGAGTCCAAAACAAGAGGACAAGCATTAGGAAAACTAGATACGTTGGAGACGTATCAACTCCCCCAAGCTTAAACCTTTGCTTGTCCTCAAGCAATTCAGTTGATAAACTAAAAGTGAAAAAGAAAAACTTTTACAAACTCTTTTGCTCCTGTTTGCATAAATAAGCTTAAATAGCACCCAGGTTTTTAGCCAACATTATAACTAACCATGTCGACAATAACTCTTAAAGATTATAATGACTCATATCAATGACATAATCAGCTAGCGAGCAATAATAAGATATCTGAAACAGCAACACGTTGTCGAAACAGCCATGATATAATATGACAATAGTGGTATCTCGCTAGCCCTTTCTCAGACCGCAAAACATAAATGCAGAGCACCTCCAAAGTTCAAGCAGCGACTAAACATTGTAATTCATGATAGAAAAGATCCAGTCATAATGCACCCAACATTAGCTATACATAATGCATAAATCATGACAACTGTGCTCTACTCAGTTTCTGGCACTTGTTTTAGAAGGTGGTGACACAACATAAATGTAAATAGAAAGTCCCTTCGCAGAGGGAAGCGGTGATTTACAGAGGTGCCAGAGCTCAATTTTTAAAGAAGAGATAAATGATATTTTGAGACATGCACCCTTCTCATTTACTTCACGACCATCAGATATCAATATCTCCCATGCTAAATAGGCTAGTGGCGGTTTCCAAGCAATAAAAGTAAAGGTTATGCCTCCATTGAGAGTTTTTGTTTGATTATTCGAGCAATTAACTCTTTTTGTATTTTGCAGTTTGGGACTGGGCATCCCTATTACCGCCCTTTTCTCATGTGATGGCGAGTGAATAAACACACGACCTGAGAATAACCCGCTTAGCATTGAAGATACCGACCACCTGCTGTCGTTCCATAAAGATCCAGGCACACAAAATAGATAATTTTTTTAGAAGTGTTTAGAGGTGGCACATGCAAATTTACTTAGGACGGCAGGGTAATACCGCATATAGGTACATATCGTGGACTCATATAAAATAACTTTGGGTTCAAGGTTTTTGATGTACAAGCAGAATCCCCACTTAGTACAGGCGAAGGCTAGCAATTTGATTGAGAAGCGGCCAGCTAGAGAGCAACAACGATCATGACCATGCATTATGCATAAGTAACATTGGACACTAGCATGAGTAGGATATGATCACCATGAACATAAAGATTATAGAGGCTATGTTGGTTTTGATTCAACTACATGCATGAACATGTACCAAGTCAAGCCACTTGAACATTCAGAGGAGGATACGATATCATCATACTACATCACAATGATTTTAATGCTATGTTGATATCCAAGATAAATCATTATCAACTCCCAGCTACTTATGCATGGAATGAGAAACTATAATCTCTAATTGTCATTGCAAACATGTTTAATCATAATGGGCTGAATCATGGATGCTAGGTTAAACATATTTACACAGACAGAACAAGTCGAGTTCATACCAGTTTCTCTCTGCCACAGCCAGTTCATCGAATGTCATCATTATTGCCTTTCACTTGCACGACCGAATGATATGGAAATGATAATAGTGCAAGAGTGCCATGGACTAAGCTGGAATCTGCAAAACATTTTATTCAATGGGAGAATACAAGGTACAATGTGCTCTTTATTAGTTCAACAATTATTCAATTGAGAGCCACTCAACATTTTCATCGTGGTCTTCTCCTTAGTACGACTCGAATAAAAAGAAAAGAAATTCAGAGAAACACACTGAAATATTTTTGGAGTTTTTGATTTTCTTGAACAAGCAAATAAGGGAAAAATAAAAACGAGAAAATATTTACACGGGAAAGCTCCCAACAAGCAAAAGAAGAACAAGGAAATATTTTTGGGTTTTCTATTTAATACTACAACTAAGCATGCCTAGAAAGTAAATTAACTACGACTAATTTTTTTGGTTTTTCTAAAGTTTATCAAACACACAAGAAGAAAGCAAGAAAATAATTCTAAGCATGGATGATACAATGAAAAAGTGTGGACACCCACAAATGAAATAAGTGAACATGAATGTAAAGTCGGTGGAAACACGTACTCCCCCAAGCTTAGGCTTTTGGCCTAACTTGGTAGTCGATCAGTAGCCTAGAGGGTAGTAGGGGTGCTGAGGAGCCGGTGTTCACTCATCCCACTGCGAAGGCCCCTCCCGTGCCGCTTCCGCAGCAGCCTGAGCGTTCCGGTAGGCGATGATGTCCGCGGGCATGATCCTATATCCGCCCCTGGCAGCAGAATCAAACAAAGCAGGTGCATGTAGTGGAATAATATCACGAGTTTTAACACTAAAAACCAGGTTATAAGGAATAGGAATGTCAGGATAATCTCGTGCAAGAAAATGATGGTGCTCCATGGCTTCCATGTCTAGGTAGACCTTGGTCAAAGGGTAATCATGAGGGCGTATCTCAACCTCAAAGTGAGCCGCCAAACGAGTAGCAAAAATCCCACCATGTATTTCACCCTGTGATTTATTAAGATGGAGGCGACGAGCCACAATAGCTCCCAAGCTATGGGTGTTGTCGCTCTCTAGTGCTCGGCGTAAAACAACAAAGTCTGGTGCACTAAGCGCACCTACTTTCTTTCTAGCAAGCAAGCACTTAGCAACAAATAAAGCAAATAATGTACGACAGGAAAGTGTATGCTAGCAGCCATAGTGGCTGACACCCCTCTCTCATCTCCCACTGTTAAAGTGCAATAAAAATCCTCAAACCCAGCCGGCCTAGGCTTGGCTAAGCTCCCATCAGAAGAGATCAAGCATATATCACAAAATTCAGTAAGTGGTATCTGATGGTTTTCAACATATAAATCGAAGCTCACTTTAGGAGGATTATTCCTAGGCAGGAAAGTAAAACTCTGAACAAAGATATTTCTGAGGATTTGGTGCTGGTCACACTCATCTGCGATGAAGTCGATGAGGCCGGCATTTGCAACATATTGCATGAACTCCTGAAGGATTCCCGCCTCTTCGAGGAACGGGGTATGCGGACATTCACACGGCCGTACCTCCGCCAACCTCCGAGGGTGGAGATCACCGTCAGAAGACTCCCCAATGACACCCTTGGAGTTCTTCTTAGAGCCAAACTTCCTGAAGATATTCATGCCCGCGTACAATTTTCTAAAAATAAAAATTTTGGAGTGACAAAAATTTGTCAACAAAACTTTGTAAGATTGATAGCAACTACTCATAGGGATACATAGAAGCCACAACAAGCATTCAAACTACTTAGAACACTAAGAATTTAACATGCAAGCACATCTACAGCAGCACCAAGAGTAACTAATTATTCCAAATATAAACCACTAAAGCAAAAACTAATTGGACAAACAGTGGAGTCAAATACCAAGCAACAATCCCCCAAAACAGTTTTGGAAACGGAGCTTCGAGCAAAGAGATCGAAATCCGCGGGTTTGAGCTCAAGAACACGGGAGAGAGAGCAATGGATATTTTTCTGGAGGTAAGTGATTATGTGGAATGAAGAGGTAAGTGAGGGGGCCCACGTGGGGACCACAACCCACCAGGGCACGCCTGGGGGTGCTGGCACGCCCAGGTGGGTTGTGCTCACCTGGTGCACCTCCCTCCGATGTTTATTGCACCAAAAATTCTCAAATATTCAAAAAAAATCGTGTAAAATTTTCAGGGCATTCTGAGAACATTTATTTTTGGGTCATTTTTTTATTGCACGGGAAATTCAGAAAACAGACAAAACATGGCATTTTATTTTATTTAACTAATAAAACAGAAAACAAAAGGTAGGAACAGAAGGTAGTGCTTACTAAATTCATCAACTTCATACCGTTCAAAAATGATCCGTTAATAAGGTTGATCAAGTCTTATTAACAACCACTTTCGATTAGCATGAAACAGAAGAACTTTCGTAAATCACTAAGTTACCTCAATGGGGATATGCATTTCCCCAACAATAAATATTTCATATTTCTTTTTGACAGTAGGTAGAGGTATTTTAAACTTCCAATAATGATTGTCGGAGATTTTTCAATAACATTAATACCGTTCACTTGGAATTGTTTCTTCGGAAAGTGCACCATATGCTCATTGCCATTAATATGAAAAGTGACCTTGCTTTTATTGCAATCAATAATAGCGTTCAAGAAGGGTCTACCAAGGATAATCGACATGTTGTCGTCCTCGGGCATCTCAAGTATAACAAAGTCAGTTAAAATAGTAACATTAGCAACAACAACGGGCACATCCTCACAAATATTGATAGGTATGGCAGTTGATTTGTCAGCCATTTGCAAAGATATTTCAGTAGGTGTGTGTCGTGGAATTGTCACGGCAAATGTCCTAGTGTGAGGACTTAGTCATGGAGCCATCGCGATGAGGTTAGCTTAAAGGGGTTAATCAGGACAAAGGACACGAGGAATTTATACTGGTTCGGCCCCTTACGATGAAGGTAAAAGCCTAATCCAATTTGTAGATGGTATTGCTAGGGTTTCGATGAGAAAGGAGCGAATACGCTTGACCCGGCTCTCGATCTGTTGTTTCTTGTCCTAAGGCTCCGCTAGGTCGTCCCCTTATATACACGGGTTTACGCCCTGCAGGCTACAGAGTCCCGGCCGGCTTATACAACGTATCCGGCTCGGTGACCTTTCTTACGTGCCTTACAATACAAGTTTACATAGACAGCGGTTTATATCCATGGGCCTTTAAGCCGCCTTCGGGTCTAGGCCCTCTACCAAGCCTATCTATGAACCGCCGTATGATCTTGGGCTTCATTGTGATGAATCATCATAGGGATGACCCGGCCCCTCCTGGGCGGGTTATACCTAGTAGTTATATCCCCAACATTAGGCCCCAGGTTGATTTGAACTTGTTCATGTCAATCTTCAAGACTTAGGAAAATCCTTCCACATCTGTTGTGAAAACCTTATAACCCACCATGACGTCATCTCCAAGAATTTCGGAAACCCGCCATGACTTCATATTTAACGGATCTTTATCTTAATGTCTTACCGAAAATCGAGGCGCCCAATTAGCTGGATAACCATCATTTGGCTTCCTCGTCTTTCGTGCCTGCCTGTTTTTCTATTTCCTTATAAATAGGAGCATAGAGTCATCTTTCATTCTTCTCCTTCTCCTTTCTTCCTCCTCGCGACGCACCGGCCCGCACGAGCCTCGCCGCCATCAACCTCCGTCTCCTACCTCAACTCCGGCCGCTGCATCGCCCTGAATAGACTAGAAAACTGCGGCGCCACTCCGCTGTCCTAACAACATCACTAAGTCCTTTTTTTCTTCGCCATAGATCTGTCATTAGGTTTTGTTGGTGTTTGTCGGTGTTCGTCATTGTTCGTCGCCGCCCTTCTTTCTCCTTGTTTAGTTCCATGGGTTAGATCCAAAAACCATATGAATCTTGTGCGATAGTAGTTTTAGCACTTGTTCTTGACACTAGAATATATCCCCACCGCGACAGATCTCCTCTAGGGCACCTCTGTTTTTCCACTGTCACCTCTGTAAATTTCGAATTTATTTCCTTTTTCTGAACAGCGGTAGATCCAAATTTGCAACCTCAACTCGCAGAACCTGTTTGTCCTAACACTTAGCAAATTATAGCCTTGGTAGATCTTGAATGCCTTTAGTTATGGCGGCTTATTCTGCCGTTTTATTGTTACTTCATATATCATTAGCCTTTGCTTAAGCCGCCATTCTGAACATGCACTGTATTTGTTAACTTGCAATTTTAACAATCATGTTGAGCTGGCAAATTCTTTCCCGTCTTTTAGGTTGTCCTTTCACCATGCCTCCCAAAACAATCACGACCTGCAACTGGGTTCCCTCCACAGTCACTGAGGACACCTTGAAGGATTTCGTCACCGTTGGATTACCGTGTTCCTGACCCGGGCGAAGAGAAGCCTTAGCCTAAGGACGGTGAAGTTATCGTATTTACTGATCATATGAACCGGGGTTTCTTGCTACCCGGCTCTAAATTCTTTAGAGATATCCTACACTTCTTCAAACTCCGTCCGCAAGACATTGGACCCAATTCCATATCAAACATCTGTAACTTCCAAGTCTTTTGTGAGGTATACCTTCAAGAAGTGCCTAGTGTTGAGCTTTTCAGAGAGTATTTCTACTTGAACCGGCAGAACGAGTTCACAAATGGGCCCAGCTTGGAACTTGACGGGATTTCAATTCAACGCAGACGAGATGCCATCTTCCCTCAAGTAGCTCTGCCAAGCCATCCTAAAGACTGGAACCAAACATGGTTCTACTGCAAAGATATCTCTCCGTCTGATGAGAATCCGTTGCCGGGTTAACGGCCTAAGCGCCTCGATTCAAAGTACCAACTCCCTGATAAACTTACTACCACCGAACGCAAGAAACTTGCCCATACAATCAGAAAAGTTCAAGCTTTGCTGGGAAACGGCTTAACTGGAGTCGACTTAATCCACTGCTGGGTCGCATGGCGAATCATCCCCTTATGCCGCCGATCCGGCTTGATGTGTAACTATACCGGAGGAACAGATGATCCCTTACGCCATAGCTCTCTACGACTGACTGAAGAGGCCATCATTGAAATGGCAACCACACTTGTAAATAGTAAATATGAAGAATGCAACAAAGTGGGTTTGAATCCTTTCTGCAAGCTTGACCCAACGCCCGAGGTAAATTTTTGACTTCTTTCTCCTTCAACACTTAAACATTGCATGAACTCCAATATGTTATCCTTCCATAGGCTAAATCTGACTTCTAGAAGGCCAAATATGACCATGAGGCTGCTAAAAAGGCTAAGGTTGCTGCGAGAGCCGCCAAAAAGACCAGCAGGCGGTCTAGAAAGAAGCCAAGCGCCTCTGAATTGCTAAAGCTGGATGACGCCTCTGAGTCGAAGGTAGCCCTTGATTCTCTTGGCTTGTTTTTTAACAACCTTATTGACACTGACAATTGCCAGGATGACACGGGGGCCAGCCAGGCAGTCGAAGAAGAGGTAACTATTATTTCCTCCGGCTCAGAACCTTTACCAAGGCAGAAACTTCGGCGGGTAACCCGGAAAGTAAGGTTTTCACACCCCTTGGCTTATTTAGATCCTCATTTTCTTTTGAAATGATAGCAACATGAGAGCCGCCGCCAGACCCGGACCGGTGGAGTTGAAGATTTAACCTCCGGTTTACCAAACACTCCTCGGAAACGGCAAAATGAGGTTCTTTTAACCTTAACTCTTGTATTTTCCAGCGAGTTACTTGTTGGGGAATGCGGTAATTTCAAAAAATTTCCTACGCACATGCAAGATCATGGTGATGCATAGCAACGAGAGGGAAGTGTGTCATCCACGTACCCTCGTAGACCGTAAGCGGAAGCGTTATGAGAACACGGTTGATGTAGTCGTACGTCTTCACGATCCGACCGATCCAAGTACCGAACGCACGGCACCTCCGAGTTCAGCACACGTTTAGCTCGGTGACGTCCCATGAACTCACAATCCAGCAGAGCTTCACGGGAGAGTTCCGTCAGCACGACGGCGTGATGACGGTGATGATGATGCTACCGACGCAGGGCTTCGCCTAAGCACCGCTACGATATGACCGAGGTGGATTATGGTGGAGGGGGGCACTGCACATGGCTAAAAGATCAACGATCAACTTGTGTATCTATGGGGGTGCCCCCTTGCCACGTATATAAAGGAGCAAGGGGAGGAGGCCGGTGGCCTCATAGGGTGCGCCCCAAGGGGGGAATCCTACTCCTACTAGGAGTAGGTTCCCCCTTTCCTAGTCCAACTAGGAGGGGAAGGAAAGAGGAGGAGGGGAGAAGGAAAGAGGGGGCCGACCCCCAAAACCATAAACCAATTCGGTTTGGGCCTAGGGGGGGCGCACCCCACACTTCCTTGCTGCCCTCTATTTCCACTAAGGCCCATGAAGGCCCATTGACCCTCCTAGCGAATTCCCATAACTCTCCGGTACTCCAAAAAGTACTCGAATCACTCGGAACCTTTCCGATGTCCGAATATAGCCTTCCAATATATCGATCTTTACATCTCGAACATTTAGAGACTCCTAATCATGTCCCCGATCTCATCCGGGACTCCAAACTACCTTCGGTACATCAAAACACATAAACTCATAATACCGATCATCACCGAACGTTAAGCGTGCAGACCCTACGGCTTCCAGAACTATGTAGACATGACAGAGACACGTCTCCGGTCAATAACCAATAGCGGAACCTGGATGTTAATATTGGCTCCCACATATTCTACGAAGATCTTTATCGGTCAAACTGCATAATGATACACATTGTTCCCTTTGTCATCAGTATGTTACTTGCCCGAGATTCGATCGTCGGTATCCTCATACCTAGTTCAATCTTGTTACCGGCAAGTCTCTTTACTCGTTCCATAATGCATCGTCCCGAAACTAACTCATTAGTCACAATGCTTGCAAGGCTTAGAGTGATGTGCATTGCCGAGAGGGCACAGAGACACCTCTTCGATACACGGAGTGACAAATCCTAATCTCGATCTATGCCAACTCAACAAACACCATCGGAGACACCTTTAGAGCATCTTTATAATCACCCAGTTATGTTGTGACGTTTGATAGCACACAAGGTGTTCCTCCGTATTCGGGAGTTACATAATCTCATAGTTAGAGGAACATGTATAAGTTATGAAGAAAGCAGTAGCAATAAAACTGAACGATCATTATGCTAAGATAACGGATGGGTCTTGTCCATCACATCATTCTCTAATGACGTGATCCCGTTCATCAAATGACAACACATGTCCATGTCTAGGAAACTTAACCATATTTGATTAACGAGCTAGTCAAGTAGAGGCATACTAGGGACACTCTGTTTGTCTATGTATTCACACATGTATTAAGTTTCCGGTTAATACAATTCTAGCATGAATAATAAACATTTATCATGATATAAGGAAATATAAATAGCAACTTTATTATTGCCTCTAGGGCATATTTCCTTCAGTCTCCCACTTGCACTAGAGTCAATAATCTAGTTCACATCGTCATGTGATTTAACACCAATAGTTCACGTCTTTATGTGATTAGTTCACATCTCCATGTGACTAACACCCAAAGGGTTTACTAGAGTCAATAGTCTAGTTCACATCGCTATGTGATTAACACCCAAAGAGTGATCATGTTTTTCTTGTGAGAGAAATTTAGTCAACGGGTTTGCCACATTCAAAGCCCTATGTATTTTGCAAATTTTCTATGTCTACAATGTTTTGCACGGAGCTACTCTAGCTAATTGCTCCGACTTTCGATATGTATCTAGATCGATACTTAGAGTCATCCAGATCGGCGTCAAAGCTTGCATTGACGTAACTCTTTACGACAAACTCTTTGTCACCTCCATAACCAAGAAACATTTCCTTATTCCACTAGGGATATTTTTGACCGCTGCCCAGTGATCCACTCCTGGATCACTATTGTACCCTCTTGCCAAACTTATGGTGAGGTACACAATAGGTCTAGTACACAGCATAGCATACTTTATAGAACCTATGACTGAGGCATAGGGAATGACTTTTCATTCTCTTTCTATTTTCTACCGTGGTCGGGTTTTGAGTCTTTCAACTTCACACCTTGCAACACAGGCAAGAACTCCTTCTTTGATTGTTCCATTTTGAACTACTTCAAAATCTTGTCATGGTATGTACTCATTGAAAATATATCAAGCGTCTTGATCTATATCTATAGATCTTGATGCTCAATATGTAAGTAGCTTCACCGAGGTCTTTCTTTCAAAAACTCCTTTCAAACACTCCTTTATGCCTTTTAGAAAATTCTACATTATTTTCGATCAACAATATGTCATACACTTATCAGAAATGTTGTAATGCTCCCACTCACTTTCTTGTAAATACAGACTTCACCGCAAGTCTGTATAAAACCATATGTTTTGATCACTTTATCAAAGCATATATTCCAACTCTGAGATGCTTGCACCAGTCCATAGATGGATCGCTGGAGCTTGCTCACTTTGTTAGCACCTTTTAGGATCGACAAAACCTTCTGGTTGCATCATATACAACTCTCCTTTAAGAAATCCATTAAGGAATGCAGTTTTGACATCCATTAGCCAGATTTCATAAAATGCGGCAACTGCTAACATGATTCGGACAGACTTTTAAGCATCACTATGAGTGAGAAAACCTCATTGTAGTCAACACCTTGAACTTGTCAAAAACATTTTGTGACAATTCGAGCTTTGTAGGTAGTAACACTATTATCTGCGTCTGTCTTCCTCTTGAAGATCCATCTATTCTCAATGACTCACTGATCATCGGGCAAGTCAATCAAAGTCCATACTTTGTTCTCATACATGGATCCCATATCAGATTTCATGGCCTCAAGCCAATTTGCGGAATCTGGGCTCATCATCGCTTCCTCATAGTTCATAGGTTCGTCATGGTCAAGTAACATGACCTCCAGAACAGGATTATCGTACCACTCTGGTGCGGAACGTATTCTGGTTGACCTACGAGGTTCGGTAGTAACTTGATCTGAAGTTTCATGATCATCATCATTAACTTCCTCACTAATTGGTGTAGGAATCACTAGAACCGATTTCTGTGATGAACTACGTTCCAATTCGGGAGAAGGTACAATTACCTCATCAAGTTTTACATTCCTCCCAATCACTTCTTTCGAGAGAAACTCCTTCTCTAGAAAGGATCCATTCTTAGCAACAAAGATCTTGCCTTCGGATCTATGATAGAAGGTGTACCCAACATTTTCTTTTGGGTATCCTATGAAGACGCACTTCTCCAATTTGGGTTCGAGCCTATCAGTTTGAAACTTTTTCACATAAGCATCGTAACCCCAAACTTGAAGAAACGACAGCTTTGGTTTCTTGCCGAACCATAGTTCATACGGTGTCATCTCAACGGATTTAGATGGTGCCCTATTTAACGTGAATGTAGCTGTCTCTAAATCATAACCCCCAAAACGATAGTGATAATTGGTAAGAGACATCATAGATTGCACTATATCCAACAAAGTACGGTTATGACGTTCGGACACACCATTACGCTATGGTGTTCCGGGTGGTGTGAGTTGTGAAACTATTCCGCATTGTTTGAAATGAACACCAAACTCGTAACTCAAATATTCTCCTCCACGATCAGATTGTAGAAACTTTATTTTCTTGTTACGATGATTTTCCACTTCACTCTGAAATTCTTTGAACTTTTCAAAAGTTTCAGACTTATGTTTCATCAAGTGGATATACCCATATCTGCTCAAATCATCTGTGAAGATCAGAAAATAACGATACCCGCCATGAGCCTCAACACTCATCGGACTGCATACATCAGTATGTATTATTTCCAATAATTCTGTTGCTTGCTCCATTGTTCTGGAGAATAGAGTCTTAGTCATCTTGCCCATGAGGCATGGTTCGCAAGCATCAACTGATTCATAATCAAGTGATTCCAAAAGCCCATCAACATGGATTTTCTTCATGTGCTTTACACCAATATGAACTAAATGGCAGTGCCACAAATAAGTTGCACTGCCATTATTAACTTTGCATCTTTTGGCTCCAATATTATAAATATGTGTATCACTATGATTGAGATTCAATAAACCATTCATCTTGGGTGTATGACCATTGAAGGTTTTATTCATGTAAACAGAACAACAATTATTCTCTGACTTTAAACGAATAACCGTATTGCAATAAACATGATCAAATCATATTCATGCTTAATGCAAACACCAAGTAACATTTATTTAGGTTCAACACTAATCTCAAAAGTATAGGGATTATGCGATGATGATCATATCAATCTTGGAACCACTTCCAACACACATCGTCACTTCACCCTTAACTAGTCTCTGTTCATTCGACAACTCCCGTTTTGAGTTACTAATCTTAGCAACTGAACTAGTATCAAATACCGAGGGGTTGCTATAAACACTAGTGAAGTACACATCAAAATCATGCATATCAAATATACCTTTGTTCACTTTGCCATCCTTCTTATCCGCCAAATACTTGGGGCAGTTCTGCTTCTAGTGACCAGTTCCTTTGCTGTAGAAGCACTTAGTCTCAGGCTTAGGTATAGACTTGGGCTTCTTCACTTGAGCAACAACTTGCTTGCCGTTCTTCTTAAAGTTCCCCTTCTTCCCTTTGCCCCTTTCTTGAAACTAGTGGTCTTGTCAACCATCAACACTTGATGCTTTTCTTGATTTCTACCTTCGTCGATTTCAACCTCACTGAGGGAGTCCTGGATTAGGGGGTCTCCGGACAGCCGGACTATATCCTTTGGCCGGACTGTTGGACTATGAAGATACAAGATTGAAGACTTCGTCCCGTGTCCGGATGGGACTCTACTTGGCATGGAAGCCAAGCTAGGCAATACGGATATGTATATCTCCTCCTTTGTAACCGACCTTGTGTAACCCTAGCCCCCTCCGGTGTCTATATAAACCGGAGGGTTTTAGTCCGTAGGACAACACACAATCATACCATAGGCTAGCTTCTAGGGTTTAGCCTCTCCGATCTCGTGGTAGATCAACTCTTGTAATACTCATATCATCAAGAATAAATCAAGTAGGACGTAGGGTTTTACCTCCATCAAGAGGGCCCGAACCTGGGTAAAACATTGTGTCCCCTGCCTCCTGTTACCATCCGCCTTAGACACACAGTTCGGGACCCCCTACCCGAGATCCATCGGTTTTGACACCAACATTGATGCTTTCATTGAGAGTTCCTCTGTGTCGTCATCATCAGGCTTGATGGCCCCTTCGATCATTGTTAGCGATGCAGTCCAGGGTGAGACTTTTCTCCCCGGACAGATTTTTGTATTCGGTGGCTTTGCACTACAGGCCAATTCGCTTGGCCATCTGGAGCAGATTGAAAGCTACGCCCCTGGACATCAGGTCAGGTTTGGAAGCTTAAACTACACGGCCGATATCCGCGGAGACTTGATCTTCGACGGATTCGAGCCCCTGCCGAGTGCGCCGCACTGTCACAATGGGCATGATTTAGCTCTGCCGCCAAACAGTGTCCTGGAGGCCGCACCCGCATCCGCTCCGACCTTTATTTCGAGCCAGCTGCGCCGACCGAGGGCGGGTGGTTAGACCCCGCCGCGGAGGCAGCAACCTCAACGGAGATCGAACCGAACACCAACCTTATCCTTCACGAGGCCCGTGACTCCACATTGCCGGACTCTCCTCCGAACTCTGAACCATCCGTGCCCCTGCAAATCAATCCAATTGGGCGCCGATTATGGAGTTCACTGCCGCGGATATCTTTCAGCACTCGCCCTTCGGCGACATATTGAATTCACTAAGGTCTCTCTCTTTGTTAGGAGAGTCCTGGCCGGATTATGACCGGCAGGATTGGGATGCGGACGACAAAGAAATTCGACGCCCACCCACCACCCACTTCATAGCCACTGTCGATGACTTGACTGACATGCTCGATTTCGACTCTAAAGACATCAACGGTATGGACGACGATGCAGGAGACGAACAGGAACCAGCGCCTATAGGGCACTGGAAAGCCACCTCGTCATATGATATATATATATGGTGGACACACCCAAAGAAGGCAATGGTGACGAGATAGCGGAGGATGACCCCTCCAAGAAGCAACCCAAGCGACGACGTCAGCAGCGCCGCTCTAAGTCCCGCCAAAGCAAAAGCAGTGATACCGGCACAGGAGATAATAACACTCCGGATAGTGCCGAAGATGGCAACAATCCCCTCCAGCATGATTTAGGGCAGGAGGATGGAGAAGCCAGCCCTCCAGAAGGAGCGACAGACGGAGAGGTGGAGGATGATAATTACATGCCTCCCTCCGAAGACGAGGCAAGCCTCGACGATGACGAATTCGTCGTGCCAGAGGATCCTGTCGAACAAGAGCGCTTCAAGCGCCGGTTTATAGCCATGGCAAATAGCCTTTAGAAAAAGCAGCAGCAGCTTCAAGCTGAGCAAGATCTGCTAGCTGACAGACAGACTGAAGTCCTGGCGGCCGAGGAATATAAACTCGAATGCCCCTCCAAGAGTTACCCAAAATGTAGGTTGCTACCCCGACTGGAGGAAGAAGCGTATGACGCGACTGACCGACCACCTTGTGGCCGCGACAGAGAGGCATTCCAGCCAAAAGCTCAGCCTGCACCCCGACGCCATTCAAATAAAAAGGCATGGGGAAATACGCTAGACCTGCGAGACATATTGGAGGACAAAGCAAAACACGCAAGATCGATCTACGGATCGCGGGGGCGCGCCACTACGCGAGACGATAATCATCACGCCGGATACAGTAAAAGTAAATCCGGCCGGGCCGAGCACAGCGGGCAAGACTCATTGGAGCTGCGTCACAATATAGCCCAGTACAGAGGCGCCACACACCCTTTATGCTTCACAGATGAAGTAATGGATCATCAAATCCCAGAGGGTTTCAAACCCGTAAATATAGAATCATAGGACGACACAACAGATCCGGCGGTATGGATCGAGGATTTCCTCCTACATATCCACATGGCACGCGGTGATGATCTACACGCCACTAAATACCTCCCACTGAAACTCAAAGGACCAGCTCGGCATTGGCTCAATAGCCTGCCAGTAGAGTCCACTGGCTGTTGGGAAGATCTGGAAGCCGCATTCCTCGACAACTTTCAGGGCACTTATGTGCGACTACCAGATGCCGATGACTTGAGCCACATAATTCAGCAGCCAGAGGAATCGGCCATGCAATTCTGGACATGGTTTCAAACAAAGAAAAATCAAATCATCGACTGTCCGGATGCAGAGGCCCTAGCAGCTTTCAAGCACAACATCCGCGACGAGTGGCTAGCCCGGCACCTTGGTCAGGAAAAGCCGAAATCTATGGCAGCCCTCATGACACTCATGACCCGCTTTTGTGCAGGAGAAGACAGCTGGCTAGCTCGCAGTAATAACATATCAAAGAACCATGGTACTTCGGATACCAAGGACGGCAATAGCAGGTCACGTCGCAACAAACATAAGCACCGCATTAACAGCGATAATACTGAGGATACGGCAGTCAATGCTGTATTCAAAGGCTCTAAACCCGGTCATCGGAAAAAGCCATTCAAACGAAGCACTCCGGGCCCGTCCAGTTTGGACCGTATACTCGATCGCTCGTGTCAAATACATGGCACCCCAGACAAGCCAGCCAATCACACCAACAGGGATTGTTGGGTGTTCAAGCAGGCCGGCAAGTTAATTGCCGAAAACAAAGATAAGGGGCCACGTAGCGATGACGAGGAAGAACCCCGGCAGCCGAACACCAGAGGACAGAAGAGGTTCCCCCCACAAGTGAGGACGGTGAACATGATATATGCAACCCACATCCCCAAGAGGGAGCGGAAGCGTGCGCTTAGGGAAGTATATGCGTTGGAGCCAGTCGCCCCAAAGTTCAACCCATGGTCCTCCTGTCCGATCACCTTCGATTGCAAGGACCACCCCACTAGTATCCGTCATGGTGGATTTGCCGCACTGGTCCTAGACCCAATCATTGACAGATTTCACCTCACTCGAGTCCTTATGGATGGCGGCAGCAGCCTGAACCTGCTTTATCAGGACACAGTGCGCAAAATGGGTATAGACCCCTCAAGGATCAAACCCACAAAAACGACCTTTAAAGGCATCATACCAGGTGTAGAGGCCCATTGCACAGGCTCAGTCACACTGGAAGTGGTCTTCGGATCCCCGAATAACTTCCGAAGCGAAGAGTTAATCTTCGATATAGTCCTGTTCCGCAGTGGTTATCATGCACTGCTCAGGCGAACCGCATTTGTGAGATTCAATGCGGTACCGCATTATGCATACCTCAAGCTCAAGATGCCAGGACCTCGGGGGGTCATTACAGTTAATGGAAACACAGAGCGCTCTCTCCGAACGGAGGAGCACACTGCGGCCCTCGCAGCGGAAGCGCAAAGCAGCCTCTTAAGGCAATCCACTAGTTCGGCGTTTAAGGACCCGAACACCTTCAAGCGCGCCCGGAGTAATCGGCAGCAGGACCACCTGGCACGTCCCGAGCTTGCATAGCAATGTGGCCCCCACCTGGCCCAAGCCAAACGGCGAAACTCGTGCACGTACATAATTACGCATTAAAAATACCATGGGCACAGGTAGGGAGGGGGCACGATTACGACACGCCCCAAGACGCGGCTTAAACCGCACTAGGGGCTTCTCGCTTTGTTATTTTTCTCTCTTTCAGGACTTTAATCTCTGGAAACCCTGTCCGGCAGCATGATTGCCGAACATATGATGCAGCATCCAAGAAGGCAGAAAGCTACGTCACACCACGGAACTCCCAGGTGGATTACGATAACGAGTGCAATACTTGCTTTAATACTATTCTTCAGCTTGCCCTTGGAGGGGACATAGTCCTACTTTTTGCTTATCACACTACCTGTATCATTCTGCTTTAACACACCTTTTTGAATAAACAATGCATAGCACTAGACTATTATCGCATTCTTTATTCTTCCTTTATATATACACATATATATGTTCGTTCATGACATCAAGCACCCGTACACTCTGGTATGGCTAATACGCTAGGGGCTTAAGCATACCCCTTATTACGGCGTGAGAAGTCCGAACACTTTCAACAGTGCGGCACCCCGAACTTATATCATTATATGCATCAGCTCCGAATCATGCCTTTGGTCAATAGTTGGGTTTGCCCGGCTCCCTTGTTTTGGTACCTTACGTTCTGCTAAATCGGCTAAGGTAGCACTGGGAGAACTACTGCGATTGTGCCCCGGTTCTGCTGGGCTAAGCACCTCAGTAGAGAAAGCTAAAACTAACTGTCATGATAAGGCGAGAGACTGGTCGCTGTTCGAGAGGTTTTCGAGTCCCTAAAGACTTATGCCGCTTAGAGCGAGGAGTCGGCTTTGTCCGGCTTAAGGCATGTATAGCGCCCCGAATTCGGCCTTCCGAATACTAGGGGCTTCACCGGAATTTAAAATTATAGAATTCTATGGCTAAGTGAGAGTGATAAAGCATTATAGTCTGATTGCCTTGTTCGTTGTGTTGAGCACCTCCCTCAAAGGACCCAAAAATGGGAACAAGAGTGCTCAGGTTTATCCCGAACACCCCAGCACTCGTGGCATGGGGGCAGAAGCCGACGACTAGCCATCTCTCAGATTTGATAAACAGCCTAACAGAAGGTAATATTTTAAATTCAAACAAGCATTGCATAGCGCATATGAATAAGTTTTCATGAATACAGGATTACACGAGCAAGTTTACTCAAATATTATATCTTTCGTACACTCGTCCGCTACGAGACGGGCACCCTTCAGGACACCCTCATAGTACATCTCGGGGTGGCGATGCTCCTTTCCCTCTGGCGGCCCTTCCTTGATCAGCTTCACGGCATCAAGCTTGGCCCATTGCACCTTCACACGGGCGAAAGCCCGGCGTGCACCTTCGATGCAGACAGACCGCTTGATGACTTCCAGCCGTGGGCAGGCATCCGCAAGCCGCCTCACCAGGCCAAAGTAGCTGTTGGGAAGGGCGTCGCCAGGCCACATCCGTACTATAAAGCCCTTCATGGCCTGTTCGGCCGCCTTGTGTAGCTCGACCAGCTGCTTTAGCTGGTCGCTCATAGGCACCAGGTGTTCGGTCCCAGTATACTGAGACCAGAACAGCTTCTCTGTTGAGCTTCCCTCCTCGGCTTGGTAAAACTGTGCGGCATCCGACACGCCGCGGGGCAAATCTGCGAATGCTCCTGGAGAGCTCCGGACTCGGGTAAGTAACAAGTAATTTACTTTCACATGCTTGCTTTGCATATTGAATGCCTTACCCGCCGCTATCTTCCTCATCGCCTCAATCTCCTGGAGGGCCTTTTGGGCTTCAGCCTTGGCATTCTTCGCGCTCTCAAGGCCTGCGGCAAGCTCAGACTCTCGCGTCTTCGAGTCAAGCTCCAACGCCTCGTGCTTCGTCACGAGAGCTTGGAGCTCTTGCTGCACCTCGCCCACCCATGCCTCTTGCCTTTCTCACTCGATGCGCTCCTTGGCCGCTTTGTTTTCGGCCTCAGATAGCGCTTGTTTCAGGGTCGCCACTTCGGTAGTGGCCCCTGGCAAAATTATGATGGTCCTGTCATTTTGCAATCGCATCTTATATATACACATCTATAGACTAGGTATTACTTACCTTTGTTCTCTTCGAGGTGCCTCTTGGCAAGGTCGAGCTCTCCCTCGGACCGCTCGAAGTTCTGCTTTAGAGCGGCGACCTCCGCAGTTAGTACGGCAGAGGTCAGCAGCGTAGCCTGCAAACGCATACAGGCATACTTAATTAGACTCCTGCGAATATTATTTGATCCTCTCTTCGGTTTTTCTTTGTGAACACCAAACAGAGCATCAGGGGCTATTGTCTATGCGGTAATATTTTTCCCTACTTACCTCAAACCCTGTCAGAAGGCTTGCACATGCTTCAGTCAGTCCGCTCTTGCTGGACTGAACCTTCTGGATCACCGCACTCATAATAGTACGATGCTCTTCGTCGATGGAAGCGCTGTGAAGCGCTCCCAGCAGACTGTCCGGTGCCTCGGGATGGACAGAGGTCACCGGCACAGGCGTCTTGCCCCTTTTGGAAGGAGGCCGCCTGCCCGAGTCCAGAACCACGGGAGGTTCCGGCGCGGTGTTCTGCTGAGGGTCGAACTCGGAGCCCTCGGGAGCCTTGCTCCCTCCGCTCCAGGAATCTGGAAGGTCGCCCTGAGGCGCCTCCGGGACTGTCTCCCCTTGACCCGGTGCCTCTTGAGACAATACCTCGGCGTTGTCCGTAGGGCAAGGGGAGGTGGCGGTTGGAAGTAGATCGCTATCCATATCCGACGAGTCCAGGAAGCCATCCGACGAGGATACGTTGATACGGGCTCGGGGTGGTCTACATAACCATAATTTGGCGTTAGGAGAAGCAGTGCGACAAAGGTATGCTATGAGTTACTCTGGTCCTGAGCAGCCACTCGTCTTCGCCTTCGGCGGCGGTGGTGGAGTAGTCCGGAAGGAGAGTCCTTCCCTTCTTGGACCCTTCGGCCTCCCCAGTTGGGGCGGCCTTCCTTTTCTTGTCTCCCCCGGCTGGAGGGGGAGCATCTTCATCTTCCTCCTCGTCTTTGGGGGAGAAGTGCGTCGCGGAGTTATCAGACGATGAGTACGATAGCACCTAGCGCCGGGAACTCTTTCGGGTTCCCTTGGCCTTCTTAGTCTTCTCCGGCACCTTGTAAGGAGCCGGAGTCAGCATCTCCGTTAGGAGAGCGTCCGTAGTGTCTTCGGGCAGAGGGGCCGGACAGTTAATCTGCCCCGACATCTCCACCCAGTCCTGTCAAAGGCGTGGAGCTCAGACCCCGCACATGGTTAAGCTAGGGGAAATAAATATCCTACCGGATGTATAGAACTCACTGAATACGCTCGGCGCTTCACGCTTAGCCCGCAGTCCTCGGTGAGAGAGGGAGGGACCTCGGCGCCCTTGAACAACACCCTCCAGATGTCCTTGTGCGTCATGTCGAAGAGCTCGCTTAGAGTTCGGTGCTGGGCCGGGTCGAACTCCCACAAGTTGAAATCCCATTGTTGACACGGGAGGATCCGGCGGATGAGCATGACCCGAACTATGTTGACAAGCTTGAGTTTCTTGCTTGCCATGTTCCGGATGCATTTCTGGAGTCCGTCTAGCTCCACCGATGAACCCCACGACAGGCCCTTCTCTTTCCAGGAAGTGAGCCGCGTGAGGAATCCGGATCGAAACTCAGGGGCCACCACCCAGTTGGTGTCGCGCGGCTCGTTGATGTAGAACCATGCCGATTGCTCCACGAAGGAGCCTTCGAGCCATATAACATCGGGCATCTTGCCCACCATGGCTCCGCCACATTCCACTTGTTGGCCTCCCACCACCTTCGGCTTGATATTGAAGGTCTTCAGCCACAGGCCGAAGTGGGGCCGGATGCGGAGGAAAGCCTCACACACAACGATGAACGCCGAAATGTTGAGGATGAAGTTCGGGGCCAGATCATGAAAGTCCTGCCCATAGTAAAACATAAGACCGCGGATGAATGGATGGAGGGGAAACCCCAGTCCGCAGAGGAAGTGGTGGAGAAAAACTACCCTCTCGTGAGGTTCCGGGGTAGGGACGATCTGCCCCGTAGCGGGCAGCCGATGCGCGACATTCGCGGATAAGTATCCGGCTCCGTGCAGCTTTTTGATGTGTCCCTCCATGACGGAGGAAGCCATCCTCTTGCCTCCCGCTCCGGACATGTTTGGAGAAGGTTGAGGAGAAGGATGTGGACTTGGGCGTTGGAGCTCGAGTGTGCAAGAATGGATGAGCAAGGAGGAAGAAGGCGAGGGTAGAAAAGGCGAGATCTTGTCCCTTTATAAGGGCGGACTAAACTATGCACCTCCACTAGCCTGGTAAAACTCGCTTATCCACCAAGCGCCATAATTGATGGCACGGTTGGGTTACCCACGTCCGTATTGATGAGAATCCCATAATAAGGGGAACACGATCTCTGCTTTGGCAAGACGTGTCAAGAAACTGCATCGTGTTATGTGCGGGGCTAGTTAAAGAAAAATGGTTCGAATAATCACCGAGCCATGGCATGATGTCATGTTGCCTAAACGTGTCAGCAGATTAGATTTGTGGAAATATTATTCTCTCTACGGTGGTATGTGGAACTTATTTTGCAGGGTCGGACACTATCCTTTATTTGAACTCTTCTGTGGGATATCCGGAGGAGGAACCCGCCTTGAAATGCCGAGGACAACACTGCGCGCCGGACTCGTCGTCATTGAAGCCTGGTTCAGGGGCTACTGAGGGAGTCCTGGATTAGGGGGTCTCCGGACAGCCGGACTATATACTTTGACCGAACTATTGGACTATGAAGATACAAGATTGAAGACTTCGTCCCGTGTCCGGATGGGACTCTACTTGGCGTGGAAGGCAAGCTAGGCAATACGGATATGTATATCTCCTCCTTTGTAACCGACCTTGTGTAACCCTAGCCCCCTCCGGTGTCTATATAAACCAGAGGGTTTTAGTCCGTAGGACAACACACAATCATACCATAGGCTAGCTTCTAGGGTTTAGCCTCTCCGATCTCGTGGTAGATCAACTCTTGTAATACTCATATCATCAAGAATAAATCAAGCAGGACGTAGGGTTTTACCTCCATCAAGAGGGCCCGAACCTGGGTAAAACATCGTGTCCCCTGCCTCCTGTTACCATCCGCCTTAGACACACAGTTCGGGACCCCCTACCCGAGATCCGCTGGTTTTGACACCGACAATCATGAAGAGCTTGGGAATCGTTTCTGTTATCCCTTGCATATTATAGTTCATCAAGAAGTTCTAGTAACTTGGTGATAGTGACCAGAGAACTCTGTCAATCACTATCTTATCTGGAAGATTAACTCCCACTTGATTCAAGTGATTGTAGTACTCAGACATTCTGAGCACATGCTCACTAGCTGAGCTATTCTCCTCCATCTTGTAGGCAAAGTACTTGTCAGAGGTCTCATACCTCTTAACTCGAGCATGAGTCTGAAATACCAATTTCAGTTCTTGGAACATCTTATATGCTCCGTGGCGTTCAAAACATTTGTGAAGTCCCGGTTCTAAGCCATAAAGCATGGTGCACTAAACTATCAAGTAGTCATCATACCGAGCTTTGTCAAACGTTCATAACGTGTGCATATGTTCCTGCAATAGGTCTGTCATCTAGCGGTGCATCAAGGACATAATTCTTCTGTGCAGCAATGAGGATAACCCTCAGATCACGGAGCTAGCCCACATCATTGCTACTAACATCTTTCAACTTATTTTTCTATAGGAACATATCAAAAATAAACGGGGAGCTACATCGCAAGCTATTGATCTACAACATAGATATGCAAATACTATCAGGACTAAATTCATGATAAATTAAAGTTCAATTAATCATATTACTTAAGAGCTCCCACTTAGATAGACATCCCTCTAGTCATCTAAATGATCACGTGATCCAAATCAACTAAACCATGTCCGATCATCACGTGAGATGGAGTAGTTTTCAATGGTGAACATCACTATGTTGATCATATCTACTATATGATTAACGCTCGACCTTTCGGTCTCCAGTGTTCCGAGGCCATATCTGCATATGCTAGGCTTGTCAAGTTTAACCCGAGTATTCCGCGTGTGCAAAACTGGCTTGCACCCGTTGTATGTGAACGTAGAGCTTATCACACCCGATCATCACGTGGTGTCTCGGCACGACGAACTATCGCAATGGTGCATACTCAGGGAGAACACTTATACCTTGAAATTTACTGAGAGATCATCTTATAATGCTACTGCCGAACTAAGCAAAATAAGATGCATAAAGGATAAACATCACATGCAATCAAAATATGTGACATGATATGGCCATCATCATCTTGTGCCTTTGATCTCCATCTCCAAAGTATCGTCATGATCTCTATTGTTACCGACATGACACCATGTTCCCCATAATCTTGATGTCTATCAATGTGTCGTCACATGGTCGTCTCACCAACTATTGCTCTTGCAACTATTGCTATCACATAGCGATAAAGTAAAGCAATTATTTGGCACTTGCATCTTATGCAATAAAGAGACAACCATAAGGCTTCTGGCAGTTGCCGATAACTTCAACAAACCATGATCATCTTATACAACAACTTATATCTCATCACGTCTTGACCATATCACATCACAACATGCCCTGCAAAAACAAGTTAGATGTCCTCTACTTTGTTCTTGCAAGTTTTACGTGGCTGCTACGGGCTGAGCAAGAACCGTTCTTACGTACGCATCAAAAACCACAATGTAGTATAGTGATTGCTTTTTGATCTTCAGAAAGAACCCTATTCATTGAAACCGATTCAACTAAAGTTGGAGAAACAGACACCCACTAGCCACCTATGTGCAAAGCACGGCGGTAGAACCAGTCTCGTGTAAGCGTACGTGTAATGTCGGTCTGAGCCGCTTCATCCAGCAATATCGCTGAATCAAGAATCAACTAGTAACGGCAAGCAATATGTATATACCCACGCACACAACTCCTTTGTGTTCTACTCGTGCATATAACATCTACGCATAGACCTGGCTCTGATACCACTATTGGGGAATGCAGTAATTTCAAAAAAATTCCTACGCACACGCAAGATCATGGTGATGCATAGCAACGAGAGGGAAGAGTGTCGTCCACGTACCCTCGTAGACCGTAAGCGGAAGCATTATGAGAACGCGGTTGATGTAGTTGTACGTCTTCACGATCCGACCGATCCAAGTATCGAACGCACGGCACCTCCGAGTTCAGCACACGTTCAGCTCGGTGACGTCCCACGAACTCACGATCCAGCAGAGCTTTGCGGGAGAGTTCTGTCAGCACGACAGTGTGATGACGGTGATGATGGTGCTACCGACGCAGGGCTTCGCCTAAGCACCGCTATGATATGACCGAGGTGGATTATGGTGGAGGGGGGCACCACGCACGGCTAAAAGATCAACGATCAACTTGTGTGTCTATGGGGTGCCCTCTGGCCACGTATACAAAGGAGCAAGGGGAGGAGGCCGACAGCCTCATAGGGTGCGCCCCAAGGGGGGAATCCTACTCCTACTGGGAGTAGGTTCCCCCTTTCCCAGTCCAACTAGGAGGGGAAGGAAAGAGGAGGAGGGGAGAAGGAAAGAGGGGGCCGACCCCCAAAACCATAAACCAATTTGGTTTGGGCCTAGGGGGCGCACCCCACACTTCCTTGCTGCCCTCTATTTCCACTAAGGCCCATGAAGGCCCATTGACCCTCCTGGCGAATTCCCATAACTCTCTGGTACTCCAAAAAATACCTGAATCACTCGGAACCTTTCCGATGTCCGAATATAGCCTTCCAATATATCGATCTTTACGTCTCGAACATTTAGAGACTCATCATCATGTCCCCGATCTCATCCGGGACTTCGAACTACCTTCGGTACATCAAAACACATAAACTCATAATACCGATCGTCACCGAACGTTAAGCGTGCGGACCCTACGGGTTCGAGAACTATGTAGACATGACCGAGACACGTCTCTGGTCAATAACCAATAGCGGAACCTGGATGTTCATATAGGCTCCCACATATTCTACGAAGATCTTTATCGGTCAAACCGCATAACGATACACGTTGTTCCCTTTGTCATCGGTATGTTACTTGCCCGAGATTCGATCGTCGGTATCCTCATACCTAGTTCAATCTCGTTACCGGCAAGTCTCTTTACTCGTTCCGTAATGCATAGTCCCGAAACTAACTCATTAGTCACAATGCTTGCAAGGCTTAGGGTGATGTGCATTGCCGAGAGGGCCCAGAGACACCTCTTCGATACACGGAGTGACAAATCCTAATCTCGATATATGCCAACTCAACAAACACCATCGGAGACACCTGCAGAGCATCTTTATAATCACCCAGTTATGTTGTGACGTTTGATAGCACACAAGGTGTTCCTCCATATTCGGGAGTTGCACAATCTCATAGTCAGTGGAACATGTATAAGTTATGAAGAAAGCAATAGCAATAAAACTGAACGATCATTATGCTAAGATAACATGATGGGTCTTGTCCATCACATCATTCTCTAATGATGTGATCCCGTTCATCAAATGACAACACATGTCCATGGCTAGGAAACTTAACCATCTTTTATTAACGAGCTAGTCAAGTAGAGGCATACTAGGGACACTCTATTTGTCTATGTATTCACACATGTATTAAGTTTCCGGTTAAGACAATTCTAGCATGAATAATAAACATTTATCATGATATAAGGAATTATAAATAACAACTTTATTATTGCCTCTAGGGCATATTTCCTTCATTACTTTCATTAATCACTCAATTTTGATTCCATCTTGGCAGGACATTTCCCGTTCCTTGATACGTCCATTTTGCATCATGCTTTTATATCGATATTTATTGCATTATGGGCTATTACTACACATTATGTCACAATACTTATGCATATTCTCTCTTATTTTACAAGGTTTACATAAAGAGGGAGAATGCCGGCAGCTGGGATTCTGGGCAGGAAAAGGAGCAAATATTAGAGACCGATTCTGCATAGCTCCAAAAGTCCTGAAACTTCACGGAAGTTATTTCCAGAATATATAAAAAAATACTGAACGCAAGAAGTACCAGAGGGGGGCCACTCACCAGCCACGAGGGTGGGGGGCGCGCCCTACCCCCCATGGGCGCGCCCCCTGGCTCGTGGCCCCCCTGGTTGCCCTTCGATGCCCATCTTCTGCTATATGGAGTCTTTCACTGAGGAAAAAAAATCATAAGCAAGCTTTCAGGATGAGACTCCGCCGCCATGAGGCGGATGATACGTCTCCAACGTATCTATAATTTTTGATTGTTCCATGCTATTATATTATCAACCTTGGATGTTTTATATGCATTTATATGCTATTTTATATGATTTTTGGGACTAACCTATTAACCTAGAGCCCAGTGCCAGTTTCTGTTTTTTCCTTGTTTTAGGGTTTCAAAGAAAAGGAATATCAAACGGACTCCAAACGGAATGAAACCTTCGGAAAAGTTATTTTTGGAAAGAAAGCAATACATGAGACTTGGAGTGCACGTTAGGGGATCAACGAGGAAGCCACGAGGCAGGGGGCGTGCCCACCCCCCTGGGCGCGCCCTCCACCCTCGTGGGCCCCTCGTGGCTCCCCCGATGTATTTCTTCCGCCTATATATATATCCATATACCCTAAAATGATCGGGGAGCACAATAGATCGGGAGTTCCACTGCCAGAAGCCTCCGTAGCCACCGAAAGCCAATCTAGACCCGTTCTGGCACCTTGCCGGAGGGGGAATCCCTCTCCGGTGGCCATCTTCATCATCCCGGTGCTCTCCATGACGAGGAGAGAGTAGTTCTCCCTCAGGGCTGAGGGTATGTACCAGTAGCTATGTGTTTGATCTCTCTCTCTCTCTCTCATGTTCTTGATTTGGCACGATCTTGATGTATCGCGAGCTTTGCTATTATAGTTGGATCTTATGTTTCTTCTCCCCCTCTACTCTCTTTTAATGGATTGAGTTTTCCCCTTGAAGTAATCTTATCGGATTGAGTCTTTAAAGATTTGAGAACACTTGATGTATGTCTTGCCGTGCGTATCTGTGGTGACAATGGGATATCACGTGATTCACTTGATGTATGTTTTGGTGATCAACTTGCAGGTTCCGCCCATGAACCTATGCATAGGGTTTGGCACACGTTTTCGTCGTGATTCTCTGGTAGAAATTTTGGGGCACTCTTTGAAGTACTTTGTGTTGGTTTGGATAGATGAATCTAAGATTGTGTGATGCGTATCGTATAATCATACCCACGGATACTTGAGGTGACATTGGAGTATCTAAGTGACATTGGGGTTTTGGTTGATTTGTGTCTTAAGGTGTTATTCTAGTACGAACTCTAGGGCTATTTGTGACACTTATAGGAATAGCCCAACGGATTGATTGGAAAGAATAACTTTGAGGTGGTTTCGTACCCTACCAAAATCTCTTTGTTTGTTCTCCGCTATTAGTGACTTTGGAGTGACTCTTTGTTGCATGTTGAGGGATAGTTATGTGGTCCAATTATGTTATTATTGTTGAGAGAACTTGCACTAGTGAAAGTATGAACCCTAGGCCTTGTTTCAACGCATTGAAATACCGTTTGTGCTCACTTTTATCATTAGTTACCTTGCTGTTTTTATATTTTCAGATTACAAAAACCTTTATCTACCATCCATATACCACTTGTATCACCATCTCTTTGCCGAACTAGTGCACCTATACAATTTACCATTGTATTGGGTGTGTTGGGGACACAAGAGACTCTTTGTTATTTGGTTGCAGGGTTGCTTGAGAGAGACCATCTTCATCCTACGCCTCCTACGGATTGATAAACCTTAGGTCATCCACTTGAGGGAAATTTGCTACTGTCCTACAAACCTCTGCACTTGGAGGCCCAACAACGTCTACAAGAAGAAGGTTGTGTAGTAAACATCAGCGGAACCTTGGCAGAACCAATCTAGGGCTCCGACGGAGCTGTTTTGCCGGGGACACTTCCCTCCGGGAGGGGGAAATCATCGCCATCGTCATCACCAACGCTCCTCTCATCGGGAGGGGGCCAATCTCCATCAACATCTTCACCATCACCATCTCCTCTCAAACCCTAGTTCATCTCTTGTATCCAATTCTTGTCTCTAAGTTTGGGATTGGTACCTGTGGGTTGCTAGTAGTGTTGATTACTCCTTGTAGTTGATGCTAGTTGGTTTACTTGGTGGAAGATCATATGTTCAGATCCATTATGCATATTAATACCCCTCTGATTATGAACATGAATATGCTTAGTGAGTAGTTACGTTTGTTCCTGAGGACATGGGAGAAGTCTTGCTATGAGTAGTCATGTGAATTTGGTATTCGTTTGATATTTTGATGAGATGTATGTTGTCATCCCTCTAGTGGTGTCATGTGAACGTCGACTACATGACACTTCACCATTGTTTGGGCCTAGAGGGAGGCATTGGGGAGTAATAAGTAGATGATGGGTTGCTAGAGTGACAGAAGCTTAAACCCTAGTTTATGCGTTGCTTCGTAAGGGGCTGATTTGGATCCATATGTTTCATGGTATGGTTAGGTTTACCTTAATACTTATTTTGTAGTTGCGGATGCTTGCAATAGGAGTTAATCATAAGTGGGATGCTTGTCCAAGTAAGGACAGCACCCAAGCACCGGTCCACCCACATATCAAATTATCAAAGTACCGAACGCGAATCATATGAACGTGATGAAAACTAGCTTGACGATAATTCCCATGTGTCCTCGGGTGCGCTTTCTATCGTGGAATTGACACGGCAGATGTCCTAGAGCAAGGACTTAGTCGTAGGGCCATCGCACTAGGAAGCTTAAAGGGGTTGATCAGGACAAAGGACACATGAGAGAGTTTTTATACTAGTTCGGCCCCTTACGATGAAGGTAAAAGCCTACGTCTAGTTGGGATTGGTATTGCTGAGGTTTTGATCTCCAAGAGGCTCAACTTGCCGGCTTGGCTATCGACTTAGTTCTCTCTCCCTAAACCGCCACCGGGTCGTCCCCTTATATACACGGGTTGACGCCTGGTGGCCTATAGAGTTCCGGCCGGCTTATAACGTGTCCGGCTCGGTGACTTCCTTTACATGCCTTTCTTTACAAGTCTTTCCTTACATACGGCGGTTTACAATATCGGGCCTTAAGCCGTCCCCAGGCCTTTGGGCCTTCTATATGTTTCATAACCTATCATCTTGAATGTATATTGGGCTTCTTATGTAACCCGCCATTAAGGCTGACCCGGCCCCTCCTGGGCGGGTCATACTGGTAGTAATATCCCCAACATTAGGCCCCAGGTTGACTTTGAACTTTGTTCTCTGTCAATCCTCAATACTTAGGTGGAATCCATCGTCTGTCTGAAAACCTCGGTAACCCCCCGTGACGTCATCTTTTGTAAACATAAAAAACCTTCATGACGTCATCTTTCAACGGATCTTTCATTTTTTAATGCCTTCCGAGAATCGAGGCGTCCGCTTATTTTGGATAATCATTATTCAGGTCTCCTTGATTTTCGCGCCCGCCTGTTCGCTTACTCCCTTATAAATAGGTACCACTTAGGTCTCTTTCATTCTCCTCCTTCGGTCGTCTTCCTCCTCTCACTGCTTTGCCACCGCTTGAGCTCTGCCACCGCCGCCGCCGTAGATCTCCTCGTCTCCACCTCAGGCCGGTGCATCAACCTGACTTGTCCAGAGAAACGCGACGAGCATCCGCAGCGAATCCGCACCCGTAAGTCTCACCTTCTCAATCTTTTTAGATCTGCATTAGGGCTTTGCGAGTTCGTCGGTGTTCTTCATCGTTCTTCATGAACTTTCCTGGTAGTTCTTCCTCCGCAACCTCGTTTGATCCAAAAAAGAGATATGACTCGCGCGGTAGCTATTTGGCATTCATTTTTGATATCAGTAGATCCCTTTTACCTGCGTAGATGCTTCTTTATAGCCGACGAACTCATCTGTACTAGGTTTTTAGGTCTAGAATATTTCCTTTTTGGAACAACCATTTGATCCAAAATAATAATGATAGCTTGGTGAAACTTGTTTATACCAACACTTAGCTAAATCTGCTTTCTGATAAAATCTATAGTCATGGCGGCTTACCATTCCGGCTTTCTTTTCTATACATGTCATTAGCCCTTAGTTAAGCCGCCGTTACTTGTTTTAGACCTTCAACCTTTAACTGTTAATCTTGCTGTAAACTGAACCGACAAGTTGTTTTTTTTCTTTTTTCAGTCCCCTGCACATCATGCCGTCAAAGACACCCACCATCTGCAATTGGGTCCCCTCAACCATAACCGAAGAGCATTTAAAAGAGTTCTTCCTCATTGGGTTTCTACCCTCAAAAAACATCATGTCTTATCGTGCTCCTGACCCAGAAGAAGAACGACCAAATACAAAAGACGGCGAAGTGATCGTCTTTACTGACCACATGAACCGGGGCTTCTCACCGTCCGGTTCAAAGTTTTTCAGAGAAGTTCTTCACTTTTTCAAACTCCATCCTCAGGATATCGGGCCCAATTCCATATCCAATATTTGTAACTTCCAAGTGCTCTGTGAGGTATATCTTCAGCAAGAGCCGACTGTGGAACTATTTAGAGAGTATTTCTATCTGAACCGGCAGAACGAGTGCACCAATGGCCTTAGCTTAGAGCTTGGAGGCATCTCAATTCAGCAGCGGCAGGGTGCTGTCTTCCCTCTTATAGTTTTACCAAGTCACCCAAAGGACTGGAACCAAACTTGGTTTTACTGTCAGGACATCTCACCTGCAAAAGAGAAGCCACTGCCGGGTTACCGCCTCGATCGTCTTGACTCCAAGTTCGCTCTGCCAGATAAACTTACCGTTGCTGAATGCAAGAAGTTGCTTCCATCTATCAGAAGACTCAACGGTTTTTTGGGGAATGGTTTAACCGGAGTCGATCTAACCCGCTGCTGGATCTCATGGCGGATTATCCCATTAAGCCGTCGTTTAAAATTGATGTATGAATATGGCGGAGAACCGGATGATTCTCTCCGTCATACCCCGGCTGAGCTAACTGAAGAGGACATTGTTGCAATGTCAAACCTTTTGGTAAATGCGCAATATGAAGACTGCAATGTTGTTGGGTTAAGTCCCTTTTGTAAGCTTAACCCGGTACCAGAAGTAAGGATATGCTGATCTTTTTTCCTTTGTATTTTGTCCAGCCGTATTTGTTTATTATTGATCCTTCCTCTTGTCTTTGTAGGCCAATTCTGACTTTTGGAAAGTGAAATACGATCACGAAGCTGCCAAGAAGGCGAAACTCGCCGCCATGAATGCCAAGAAATCAACCCGGAGATCAAAAAAGAAGAAGAAGAAGACCACTGCTGAAGATTTAATGAAACTTGATGACAACGTCTGACTCGGAGGTAGCCCTTGACTTCCTTGGCCAATTTTTTAACAATCTTATTGACACCGATCCTTACCAGGACGATACTGGGGCCAGTCAGGCCGAGGAAGTAGAGGTAACTATCATTTCCTCCGACTCAGAGCCCTTACCAAGACACAAAGTTCGATGAGTGATCTGTAAAGTAAGGTTTTCTAACCCCCTAGCTCACTTGGATCCCAACTTTCATTTGAAAAAGCAGCAACATAAAAGCCGCCGTGAAGTTGGAATTGAAGATGAGCCAGCTGTTGTCCTTCAACAGACCCCTCAGAAACGCCCGAACGAGGTTTACTTATGACTGTCTTTAACTCGTTTTAATGAATCCCGCTCCTTACATTTCTTTTAACTCTTTCCTTTATCTTTTCAGGAGGTGTCTCGTTCTTCAGGTGACTCATCACAAACACAATTTCCGGCTTTCAAAAATGCTCCTAGGTAATCAAAACTCCTCCTTTCTTCCAGGTTGCTCAATTGTATCTTTATGCTGACAATTCTGCAATATTATTCCTTAGTGGCCAGGCTAAATCCAAGAAATCGAAGGTGGCTAAACCGGCGGAAGACCCGCCAATGCTATCATCTGAACCAGCTAGGCCGCATTCTCCATTGGCTAACGCTCCAGAACATCCGCCTAAAGCAAATCCTCTGGAGCCGTCCCTTGACGAAGCCACTGTGAATCCTTCCACAGCCGGACCGTCAAGCTCAACCAACCCGTCGTCTCCACCTGCTGAAGATGTTCAGATTACTGGGAGCCGCTTTGTTGAGCCGGGGAACCCAACGGTGTTGGCTCGGTGCACAACTAAGCAAGAAGCATTGGAGAGGCAGAAGGTTCGCTTTGATGTTGCCAACTACGACCGTCTTAATGCCAGTGATATCTTATCTAGCTATCTCAATCATGTACATTCCAGCCGTGAATCTGAGATCGAGATAGTCAAGCAGCTTCAGTTGAAATATGAGGTACGTTGTTTCCGGTTTACCAATATTCCTTCAGCCCCCAAGTCTGTAGATTATGAGAGGAACGGAATAACCTGTAGACTTAAAATATAGACCGAGACCTTTACCTCTGAATCTTTTCCTGATATTGATAGAATAAGACTTCACCCGTAGTCCCCAAGTACCGGTTTATTTTGATCATTAATGAATCGGTACTTCAGAATTTCAAAACCATCTGCAAAGTACTTAACCTTACGGTTTATCCTTGATAAACTTGCTAAACTGCGTACATTAGCCCCCAAGTGCCAAGTGCTGTTACTTTGTAAAGGACTTGGGACTTCAAAATGTTGGTAGAGTCGTAAAAATTTGATTTGGCATACATTAGCCCCCAAGTGCCAAGTGGTTTATTCGTAAAGTACTTGGGACTTGAATCTTGAATTTGGATACTGGAATTTAAAACCAAGTCTTGACTTTACCTGAATGTTTCACAGAATGCATTGTCTGAACTAATTTCTCAACTGACTGACGCAAAGACCCGGCTAGCGAGCCAGGAGTCAGAAATCAAGTCTTCCGCCTCCAAACTGCAAATAAGCCTTTCTGAAACGGAGAATTTGAAGACCAACTTTGCTGCTAAAGAGAAAACTTGGGAAGATGAGAAAATACTTCTGACCCGGTGAGCTGAGACAGCCGAAACAACTCCAAAAGAAATAACAACCGAGCTGAACGGTTTAAAGGGCCGGGTGTCCCAGATGGTCGCTGCTATCTTTGGTAAGCTTCCTGATTTGATCTTTCATATATTTTTCTTGTCAAACCGGAATATGATCTGCCAACTGACTCTGTGAAAAATATATGCAGGTCCACGAAGTAAGAATCTGAACCAAGACCCGTTGATTAAGCAGAAGGCAGTATACACTTTAACTGCACAATTGTATATCGGCGCACAACGAGCTCTGGCTGCCATCTCTCCTACTAATCAAGGGTCTAACCGGATCAGTGACGTCCTGAAAAAGCTGTCCATCCTTCCTGTCAGGTTCCAAGAAGTGAAACGCTCCTGCACGCGAGTCGGAGCTTTGACTGCCCTAAGCCGCTCCAAGGCTTGGGTGCCAGATCTAGACCCGGCAGACGTGGCAAGGGGCTATCCTACCATGAAGGAGGACGGGTCTCCTTTTGATCAGGATGACTTTATAGCCTGCATCCGTGAAGTCCGGCCTCAGGCGACTAGCCTTGGAGATGACACCAATGTGGACAAGTATCAGCCGGGTTTTGATAGTGAGAATAAGAAGATGGCTCCTCCCTCATATAAAGTAACAGACTTGATCCCACCGGTGAGAGAAGACACATTTGCCCCGGAGGTTGACCCGGTCGGCCTGATTGATGACGAAGCTGAATTTGTTGCCATGACCGACTTTGACTAGACAAAATCCAACTTCCAGCAGATTGAAGATGTTGAGCCGGTGAGGGAGGGATGTCGGTGTCAAAACCGGGGGATCTCGGGTAGGGGATCCCGAACTGTGCGTCTAGGTCAGATGGTAACAGGAGGCAGGGGACACGATGTTTTACCCAGGTTCGGGCCCTCTTGATGGAGGTAAAACCCTACGTCCTGCTTGATTAATATTGATGATATGGGTAGTACAAGAGTAGATCTACCACTAGATCAGAGAGGCTAAACCCTAGAAGCTAGCCTATGGTATGATTGTTGTTCGTCCTACGGACTAAAACTCCCCGGTTTATATAGACACCGGAGAGGGCTAGGGTTACACAGAGTCGGTTACAATGGTAGGATATCTACATATCCGTATCGCCAAGCTTGCCTTCCACGCCAAGGAAAGTCCCTTCCGGACACGGGACGAAGTCTTCAATCTTGTATATTCATAGTCCAGGAGTCCGGCCGAAGGTATAGTCTGGCCACCCGGACACCCCCTAATCCAGGACTCCCTTAGTAGCCCCTGAACCAGGCTTCAATGACGACGAGTCCGGCGCGCAGATTGTCTTCGGCATTGCAAGGCGGGTTCCTCCTCCAAGTACTTCATAGAAGATTTTGAACACAAGGGTAGTGTCCGGCTCTGCAAAATAAGTTTCCACATATTGCCATAGAGAGAATAACATTTACACAAATCTAATCTGCTGACGTATTCCGTAGCGTGACATCATGCCACGGCCAAGTCTTTATTCGAATCGTTTTACTGTCCCACCTCAGCGCGTTTAGTGAGGCGGTTTCCTTGGCACGTCTTGTTAAAGCAGAGATCGTGTCCCCTTATTCCGGGATTCTCATCAATACGGGTGTGGGTAACCCAACCGCGCCATTGACTGCGGCACTTGGGAGATAAGCGAGTTTTACCAGGCTGGTGGGGGCGCATAGTCGCGTCTGCCCATATAAGGGGATAAGGATCCACCTTTTCATCCACGCCTTCTTCCTCCTTTGCCTATCCATTTCCGCACACTCGAGCTCCAGCGCCCAAGTCGCACACCCCACCTCAACCTTCTCCAGCCATGTCCGGAGCGGGAGGCAAGTGGATGGTCTCCTCCATCACAGAGGGACACATCAAAAGACCGAGGAAGGCCGAATACTTGTCTAACGACATTGCGCACCGGCTTCCCGAAGAGGGGCAGCTCATCCCCACCCCTAGGCCCCATGAGAGGGTGGTGTTCCTCCCCCATTTCCTCCGCGGACTGGGCTTCCCTCTCCACCCATTTGTCCGGGGGTTCATGTTCTACTATGGCCTGGATTTCAACGATCTGGCCCCGAATTTTGTCCTCAACATCTCGGCGTTTATCATTGTGTGCGAGGCTTTCTTCCGCATCCGCCCCCATTTCGGCCTATGGCTCAAGACTTTCAATGTCAAGCCGAAGGTGGTGCGCGGCACCCAAGCGGAGTGCGGAGGCGCCATGGTGGGCAAGATGCCCAATGTCCTATGGTTTGAGGGATCCTTCGTGGAGTCCCTAAAGGGGTGGCAGTCGGGGTGGTTTTACATCACCGAGCCGCGCGACCCTGAATGGGTCGCAGCCCCTGAGTTCTGATATGGACCCCCTACGCGGATCGCCTCCTGGAAAGAGACGGGCCTGTCGTGGGGTAAAAAAGGAGAGCTGACCGGACTCCAAACATGCGTCCAAACCCTGATGGACAGGAATCTCAAACTTGTCAACGTAGTCAAGGTTATGCTCATCTGCCGGATCCTCCCGTGTCAACAACGGGCTTTCAACCTGTGGGAATTCGACCCGGTGCGGCACCGAACTCTGAGCAGGCTCTTCGACACGACGTACGAAGATGCCTGGAAGGTGCTTTTCAAGGGCGTCGAGGCCCCCGCATCCGCTACCGAGGATCGCGGATTCAGCACGTAGCGTCACGCTCGTGCGGTAAGCTGTTTTCACCTTTTACAGGGTATTAGTTTTTCATAGTGTGACTCCATGCGGGATCTAAGTTCCCTTACCTTTGACAGGATTGGCAGGAGACATCCGGACAGATCAACTGTCCGGCTCCTTTGCCCGAAGGCCCAGCGGACGCTCGCTTGGCGAAGCTGCTGGCTCCGACACCTTACGTGGTGCCAGAGAAGAAGGCCAAGAAGAAGGCCACGGGGACTTGAAAGAGCGCCCGGCGCCAGGAGGTGTCGGATTCACCATCCGACGACTCCAAGGCGCACTCCTCCCATGAAGACGAGGAGGAGGAAGAAGAGACCTCTCCCCCTCCAGCGGGGGGAGGGAAGAAAAGGAAGGCCGCCCCAACCGGGGAGGCCAAAGGGTCCAAGAGGGGGAAGACCCCTCCTCCGGACTACTCCACCAATGCCGATGACGGCGAAAAGGAGTGGCCGCACAGGGCCAAGCCCCTGGCGAGATCGTAAGTATCCGGATACCCGAGTGATTCATAGTATTCCCCCATTGCACAACTTTTCCTTACTCGAACATGATTGTGCAGTCCGCTCAAGGCCGGGCTCGATGAGTCATCGAGCGGCTCCCTGGATTCGTCGGATGTGAATTCGCTTCCGACGGCTTCCTCCCCCACCCTACGGATGGCGCCGAGGTGGCGTCCCAACAGGTTCGAAGCCAGGAGGAGGTGGTCCTGGAGGCACCGCAAGGCAACCTCCCGGACTCCAGGCGTAAAGGGGATAGAACCCCCAAGGGCTCCAAGTCCGGCCTTGAGCCGGACACCGCGCCGGAACCTTCAATGGTTCCGGACTCCGGTAGGCAGCCTCCTTCCAAGAGGAGAAAGCCTACCGAGCCAGTGACCTCCGTCCAACCGGAGGCACCGAACAATTTGCTGGAGACGCTTAACGTCGCCTCCATCGACGAGGGGCACCGCACTATTATGAGTGCGGTGATCCAGAAGGTTCAGTCCGCCAAGAGCGGACTGACTGAAGCCTGTGCCATCCTTCTAACAGGCTTTGAGGTAAGTAAAGAATATGTAAAAATATTACCGCATAGACAGTAGCCCCTGATGCTCTATTTGGCATTCGGAAAGAAAAGCCGAATAGAGGATCTAATAATCGCAGGAGTCTAACATAATCAAGTCAATATGCATATGCAGGCTTCGCTGCTGGCCTCCGCCGCACTGACTGCGGAGGTGGATACGCTGAAGCAGAGCCTCGAGCGGTCCGAGCAAGAGCTCGGCCTAGCCAAGCAACAACTCGAGGAGAAGGAAGGTAAGAAATACCTTACTAAAATATGTGAAAGGTGCAATTGCAAAAAGTGACAGGATTAATGCGGCTATTGTAGGGGCCACAACTGAGGTGGCGACCCTTAAGCAAGCGCTGTCCGAGGCCGAAAAGAGGGCGGCCACGGAGCGCACCGAGCGGGAGAAGCATGATACGCAGGTTGGCGAGGTGCGGCAAGAGCTCCAGGCTCTCATGAAAAAACATGAGAGTTTGGAGCTTGACTCGAAGACGCGAGAGTCTGAGCTCGCGACGGCCATTGAAGATGCCAAGTCTGCCAAGGCCGAAGCCCAGAAGGCCCTCCAGGAGGTTGAGGCAGTAAAAAAGATAGCGGTGGGTAAGGCATTCTTTATGCAAAGTAAGCATGTAAAAGTGAATTACTTGTCACTTACCCGAATCCGGAGCTCTCTAGGAGCATTCGCAGACTTGCCCCGTAGCGTGTCGGATGCCGCCGCCTTCTACCGAGCCGAGGAGGGAAGCTCGACGGAGAAGGTGTTCTGGTCTCAGTATGCTGAGGCCGAACACCCAGTGCCCTTAAGCGACCAGCTGAAACAGCTGGTCGAGCTCCATAAGGTGGCCGAACAGGCCATGAAGGGCCTCATAGTCCAGCTGTGGCCTGGAGAGGCCATGCCTGGGAGCTACTTCGTGCTGGTGAGGTGGCTGGTGGAGGCCTGTCCAAGGCTCGAAGTCATCAAGCGCTCCGAATGCATCGAGGGTGCCCGTAGGGCGCTTGCCCGTGCGAAGGTGCACTGGGGCAAGCTAGATGCTGAGAAGCTTATGAAGGACGGGCCATCGCCGGGCAAGGAGCATCGCAAGCCTGAGATGTATTATGAGGGCGTTCTGAAGGGTGCCCGCCTTGTGGCGGATGAATGTTCTATGAATGTAATTTTTCAGTGAACTCGCTCGTTTTGTCCTGTGCGCTCAAAACTTGTTCATGTGCGCTAAGCAATGCTTTATGAATTTAAAATATTACCTTCTGTGCGGCCGTTTATCAAATTTTGAGAGATGGCGAGTCGTCGGCTTCTGCCCCCATGGCACGAGTGCTGGGGTGTTCGGGATAAACATGAGTGCTCTTTTTCCCATTCCTGGGTCCTTCGAGGGAGGCGCCCAACACAATGAACAAGGCAATCGGACTATAATGCTTGAACACTCTCACTTAGCCATAGAATTCTATAATTTTAAATTTCGGCGAAGCCCCTGGTGTTCGGAAGACCGAGTTCGGGGCGCTATCCATGCCTAGGCCGGAAAAGCTGACTCCTCGCTCTAAGCGGCATAAGTCTTTAGGGACTCAAAAACCTCTCGAACAGCGACCAGCTCTCGCCTCATCATGACGGTCAGTTTTAGCTTTCTCTACTGAGGTGCTAAGCCCAGCTCAACTAGGGCACAATCGTAGTAGTTCTCCTTGTTGGGGAACGTAGTAATTTCAAAAAATTTCCTACGCACACGCAAGATCATGGTGATGCATAGCAACAAGAGGGGAGAGTGTGATCTACGTACCCTTGTAGATCGACAACGGAAGCGTTTGGTTGATGTAGTCGTACGTCTCCACGGCCCGACCGATCAAGCACCGAAACTACGGCACCTCCGAGTTCTAGCACACGTTCAGCTTGATGATGATCCCCGGACTCCGATCCAGCAAAGTGTCGGGGAAGAGTTCCGTCAGCACGACGGCATGGTGACGATCTTGATGCACTACCGTCGCAGGGCTTCGCCTAAGCACCACTACAATATTATCGAGGACTATGGTGGAAGGGGGCACCGCACACGGCTAAGAATATGATCTCGTGGATCAACTTGTGTGTCAAGGGGTGCCCCCTGCCCCCGTATATAAAGGATCAAGGGGAGGAGGCCGGCCGGCCCTCTATGGCGCGCCAAGGAGTCCTCCTCCTAGTAGGAGTAGGACTCCTACTAGGAGGGGGAAAGAAGTAGGGAGGGAGAGGGAAAGGGGGGCGCTACCCCCCCTCTCCTAGTACAATTCGGACCAGGGGGGAGGAGGCGCGCGGCCCACCTTTGGCTGCCCCTCTCTCTCTCTCCACTAAGGCCCATATGGCCCATCACTTCTCCCGGGGGGGGTTCCGGTAACCCTACGGCTCTCTGGTTTTCTCCGAAATCACCCGGAACACTTCCGGTGTCCGAATAAAGCTGTCCAATATATCAATCTTTATGTCTCGACCATTTCGAGACTCCTCGTCATGTCCGTGATCACATCCGGGACTCCGAACTAACTTCGGTACATCAAAACTCATAATATAACTGTCATCGAAACCTTAAGCGTGCGGACCCTACGGGTTCGAGAATAATGTAGACATGACTGAGACACGTCTCCGGTCAATAACCAATAGCGGAACCTGGATGCTCATATTGGCTCCTACATATTCTACGAAGATCTTTATCGGTCAGACCGCATAACAACATATGTTGTTCCCTTTGTCATCGGTATGTTACTTGCCCGAGATTCGATCGTCGGTATCTCAATACCTAGTTCAATCTCGTTACCAGCAAGTCTCTTTACTCGTTCCGTAATACATCATCTCTCAACTAACTCATTAGTTGCAATGCTTGCAAGGCTTATGTGATGTGCATTACCGAGAGGGCCCAGAGATACCTCTCCGACAATTGGAGTGACAAATCCTAATCTCGAAATACGCCAACCCAACATGTACCTTTGGAGACACCTGTAGAGCACCTTTATAATCACCCATTTACGTTGTGACGTTTGGTAGCACACAAAGTGTTCCTACGGCAAACGGGAGTTGCATAATATCATAGTCATAGGAACATGTATAAGTCATGAAGAAAGCAATAGCAACATACTAAACGATCGGGTGCTAAGCTAATGGAATGGGTCATGTCAATCAGATCATTCACCTAATGATGTGATCCCGTTAATCAAATAACAACTCCTTGTTCATGGTTAGGAAACATAACCATCTTTGATTAACGAGCTAGTCAAGTAGAGGCATACTAGTGACACTCTGTTTGTCTATGTATTCACACATGTATTATGTTTCCGGTTAATACAATTCTAGCATGAATAATAAACATTTATCATGATATAAGGAAATAAATAATAACTTTATTATTGCCTCTAGGGCATATTTCCTTCACTCCTAGTTCTACCTTAGCCGATATAACGGAACGTAAGGTACCAAAACATAGGAGCCGGGCAAACCCAACTATTAACCCAAGACATGATTCAGAGCCGATGCATATAATGCTATAAGTTCGTGGTGCCGCACTTGTGAAAGTGTTCGGACTTCTGACACCATGTTGTGGGGTACTTAAGCCCCTGGCGTATTGGCCGTACCAAAGTGTATGGGTGCAACATGTCATTAATGAACATATATTCGTAAAAAAGAGGTAATGCGGTAATAGACGTAAGCTATGCATTGTTTATTTAAAAAAGCTGCGATCAAAGCAGAACGATACAAATAGTGCGATAAGCAAAAGATGGGACTATCAAATATGTCCTTTCCAAGGGCGAGCTGCGGAATGTTATGCGAAACAGGTATACTGCTCGTTATAGAGACCACCTTAGAGTTCCGAAGTGCGGCGTAGCTTTCTGCTTCCCTGGTTGTATCGTTTGTGCGACAATTGTACTGCCGGACAAGCCTTCCAAAGAATGGAGTCCTGAAAATAAGAGAAAATTTAAGAAATTGGCAGCCCCTAGTGTGGTTTAAGCCGCGTTTCGGGCTTGCCATGATGGTGCCCCTCCCCCTGTGCCCATGGTATTTCCAGAGCGTAGTTATGTACGTGCGACACTGGTTTCACAAGTTCGCGAGGGCTGGGGTTGGGGCCGTATTTCTACGCTTGCTCGGAACGTGCCAGGTGGTCTTGTTGTAGGTTACTCTGGGCGCGCTTGACGGTGTCCGGACGTTTAATGGCCGGACTGGAGAATTGCCTTGAGAGGCTGCTTTGTACTTCCGCTGCGATAGCCGCCGTATGCTCCTCCGTTCGGAGAGAGCGTTCGGTGTTTCCATTGACCGTGATGATGCCTCGAGGGCCTGGCATCTTGAGCTTGAGGTATGCGTAGTGCGGCACCGCATTGAACTTGGCAAATGCGGTTCGCCCGAGCAGTGCGTGATAGCCACTGCAGAACGGGACTATGTCGAAGATTAACTCCTCGCTTTGGAAATTATCCGGAGATCCGAAGACCACTTCAAGTGTAACTGAGCCTGTACAGTTGGCTTCTACACCTGGTATGACGCCTTTAAAGGTCGTTTTGGTGGGTTTAATCCTCGTGGGATCGATGCCCATTTTCCACACTGTATCCTGAAAAAGCAGGTTCAGGCTACTGCCGCCGTCCATAAGGACTCTAGTGAGGTGAAATCCGTCAATAATTGGGTCTAGAACCAATGCGGCAAATCCGCCATGACGGATACTAGTGGGGTGGTCCCTTCGATCAAAAGTGATCGGGCAGGAAGACCATGGGTTGAACTTTGGGGCGACTGGCTCCATCGCGTATACGTCCCTTAGCACACGCTTCCGCTCCCTCTTGGGGACGTGGGTTGCGTATATCATGTTCACCGTCCGCACTTGTGGGGGAAAACCTTTCTGTCCACTGTTGTTTGGCGGCCGGGGCTCCTCCTCGTCATCGCTATGCAGCCCCTTGTCTCTGCTTTCGGCATTTAACTTGCCTGCCTGCTTGAACACCCAACAATCCCTGTTGTTGTGATTGGCTGGTTTTTCGGGGGTGCCATGTATCTGGCATGAGCGGTCGAGTATTCGGTCCAAACTGGACGGGCCCGGATTATTTCTTTTGAATGGCTTTTTCCGCTGACCGGGTTTAGAGCCTTTGAATCCGGCATTAACTGCCGTATCCTCAGCATTGTCGCCGTTAATGTGGCGCTTTTGCTTGTTGCGACGCGACCTGCCACTGCTGTCCTTGGTATCCGAATTACCAGGGATCTTGGTCATGTTATTGCTGCGAGCTAGCCAGCTGTCTTCTCCCGCGCAAAAGCGGGTCATAAGTGTCGTGAGGGCTGCCATAGATTTCGGCTTTTCCTGTCCTAGGTGCCGTGCAGGCCACTCGTCGCGGATGTTATGCTTGAAGGCTGCTAGGGCCTCTACGTCTGGACAATCGACGATTTGATTTTTCTTGGTTAGGAACCGTGTCCAGAATTGTCTGGCTGATTCCTCTGGCTGCTGAATTATGTGGCTTAGGTCATCGGCATTTGGTGGTCGCACATAAGTGCCCTAGAAATTGTCGAGGAATGCGGCTTCCAGGTCCTCCCAACAACCAATTGATTCTGCTGGCAAGCTGTTAAGCCAATGCCGAGCTGGTCCTTTAAGCTTGAGTGGGAGGTATTTGATGGCGTGTAAGTCATCACCGTGGGCCATGTGGACGTGAAGGACATAGTCCAGGATCCATACCGCAGGATCTGTTGTGCCATCATATGATTCGATGTTCACGGGTTTGAAACCCTCGGGGATTTGATGATCCATTACTTCATCTGTGAAGCATAGTGGGTGTGCGGCGCCTCTGTACTGGGCTATATCACGACGCAGCTCAAACGGGCTTTGTCTACTGTGTTCGGCCCGGCCGGATTTACTATATCCGGCGTGACGAGTACTGTCTCATGCCGTGGGGCGCCCACGTGATCTGTAGATCGATGTTGTTGGCCTTGCCTTGTCCTCCAATATGTCTCGCAGGTCTGGCGCATTTTCCCATGCCTTGGTATTTTTGGAGCGGCACCAGGGTGCGACTTGAGTGGAGGGCCGAGAGGCCTCTCTGTCGCGGCCACGGGGTGGCCGGTCGGTCGCATCATGCGCTGGTGATGTAGGTTTAAGTGCTTCCTCCTCTAATTGGGGTAGCAACCTGTGCTTTGGGTAGCTCGTGGAGGGGCGTTCGAGTTCATACTCTTCGGCCGCAAGGACTTCAGTCCATCTGTCGGCTAGCAAATCTTGATCAGCTCTAAGCTGTTGCTGTTTTTTCTTGAAGCTGCTCGCCATGGCCATAAGCCTGCATTTGAAAAGCTCTTGTTCGACGGGATCCTCCGGCACAACAAATTCGTCATCGTCGAGGCTTGCCTCGTCTTCGGAGGGAGGGATATAATTATCGTCCTCAACCTCTCTGTCTGCCGCTCTCTCATGAGGGCTGGCTTCTCTATCCTCCTATGCTGAATCTTGCTGGAGGTGGTTGTCTTTGGCACTGTCCGGGGTGTTATTATCCCCCGTGCCGGAATCACCGTTTTTGTTTTGGCGGGATTTAGAGTGGCGCCGCTGATGCCGGCGCTTAGGCTGCTTCTTGGAGGGGTCATCCTCCGCTGTTCCATCACCATTGCCTTCTTTTGGGGTGTCCACCATGTATATATCATACGACGAGGTGGCTTTCCAGTGCCCTATAGGCCCTGGATCTTGATCGTCTCCTGCATCGGCGTCCATACCGTCGATGTCTTCGAAGTCGAAGTCGAGCATGTCGGTTAAATCATCGACAATGGCTACGAAGTGGGTGGTTGGTGGGCTTTGAATTTCTTCATCATCCGCATCCCAACCTTGCCGACCATAGTCCGGCCAGGGCTCTCCTGACAAAGAGAGAGACTTTAGTGAATTCAGAATATCGCCAAAGGGCGAGTGCTGAAAGATGTCCGCGGCGGTGAATTCCATGATCGGCGCCCAATCGGGTTCGATCGGTCGGGGCGCAGAGGGCTCGGAGTCCGGAGAGGAGTCCGGCTCCTTGGAGTCACGGGCTTAGCAGAGAATAGGGCTGGTGTTCGGCTCGATCGCCATAGAGATTGCAGCCCCCGAGGCGGTGTCTAACCACCTATCCTCGGTTGGTGTGATCGGCTCCGAGCTAGGGGTCGAAGCGGACACAGGTGCGGCCTCCAGGGCACTGTTCAGCGGCAGAGCTAAATCATGCCCATTGTGACAGTGCGGCGTGCTCGGCTGTGGCTCGAATCCGTCGAAGATCAAGTCTCCGCGAATGTCGGTCATGTAGTTCAAACTTCCAAATCTGACCTGATGGCCAGGGGCGTAGCTTTCGATCTGCTCCAGATGACCAAGCGAATTGGCCCACAGTGCAAAGCCGCCGAATACGAAGATCTGTCTGGGGAGAAAAGTCTTACCCTGGATCGCATCGCTGTTGATGATCGGAGAAGCCATCGGGCCTAAAAGTGACGACACAGAGGAACTCTCAATGAAAGCACCAATGTCGGTGTCAAAACTGGCGGATCTCGGGTAGGGGGTCCCGAACTGTGCATCTAGGTCGGATGGTAACAGGAGGCAGGGGACATGATGTTTTACCCATGTCGGAGTAATGGGCCACGGGTAGGTCAACCCGAGCCCCAGAACCTTTCAAGACATCGGGGCAGGCTGCGCCCCTCAAGACCCCAGGACGAAGAGCCGCCTCCTAAGGAATCGACGGCAAGACGGTCGACTGCCCACTCACGGCCGAGCCCCAGGGACGACTTCCAGAGAAGCCGGCTTTGGGGAGTCGGCCTGCGACTCCAACAAACCCCATGACTTCATCAAAGGGGACGGGGCAGGGGCGTGGCTACAGCGAAGCCCACCCCCGCCCCTTACCAAGGGCAGGCATGGCCACAGCACGCCGTACCCCGGAAGATCTCCGTGCGGCGTGGCACTTTGCCATGCCGGCCCTGACATCAGCACCACAGGGCCGAATCCTGCACCCACGACGGCTTGTCTGTACGGCCTAGAGGCAGCCGGCCCCACCAGTCAGTGAGACCTCGGGAGACGGCAGGAGAACCACCAGTCGGACCCGTCGGGAGTCGGCCCAGGGGAGTCGGCCGAGCCCTTCCCCGGGGCCCACGCGCCATTAATCAAGATGTGATAGGGAGTGGCAACAGTGATCGCCCGCCAGGCGGCGGGGCTGTTGCCACGACCTCATGATCAAGCCCGCGTCATTAGAAGCACGACAATAGTAATCAGCAGCCGGCAAGACCCGCCCGCAGCGGACGCGGCCTGTCGGCTCCGTACCAGGCCAGTCGGCGGGGCCCGCCAGTCGGTGGGCCCCAGCGGTCGGCAGAGAAGACGGAGGCCAGAGGCACTGACGGCTGGGCCCGCATCTAGCCGGATTACCATTGTACCCCTGGGGGGTAGGCCTATATAAACCCCCAGGGCACCCATGCAAAGGGTTGGAACCCATTAGCTCTAGACCAGATCATATAGAAGGGAGGGAGCTAGCCTTGCCCTCTCCTACCTCCAAGAAACAGCTCAAGGAGCAACCGTGTAAACACTTGGCCATAGTGATCATGCGGAGACCCCGTAGAGCAGCAGTAGGGGTATTATCTCCTCGGAGAGCCCTGAAGCTGGGTAAGATTCGCCGGCGTGCATATCTTTGCCTCATCCCGTTTCTAGGCACCGGCGACGTTATACTCGCCCCCACCATGATAAGCCATCCTTTGGCATATGTCGCACATAACCCCCGACATTTGGCGCCCACCGTGGGGCCTGGTGCACCGCCGTCCGGAGATTTGTTCTGGACGGGAACCCTTTTCCTCCCTGGCGAGCGCAGCCAGCCAGGCACGCCAGACAGAGTTTGCGCCGACGCGCTAAGCGGCGTTGAGATCGCCTGTGCGGTCAGCTCCTTGGCCGAACTTGTCGGCGAGGTCCGCCTCTCCGACGAACCTGCATCCAACGCAGGCACGGGCGGCCCCGAGAACCTCCTCGCGGGCCTCCTCGATCAACTCCACATTTCCGGTGAGCCTGCCATAGACTTGGAGTCCGTAGGCTCCACCGACCCGATGCTGGTCGACTCCGACACCGCGTCGCTCGACGCGTTCCCCACCAACGTGGTGGTCTACGATGAACCTCTCCCCCGGGCAGAGAGAAACGGAAGCACCGTCACCGAGGTGCTAGTCATCAGTCATGACGAGCTCCCCGGTGGAGGAGCGCCCGACTCACTCGGTGCGGCGCTGCAATACCTAACTGTGCCCATTCCGGAAGACGCTGACGTAGAGACGTTGGAGGCGCGCTGCCTTCAGCTCGTTGAAGGTGCGAAGAAGCTGGCCAGCATGAGGCGCTTATCAGAAGCCTACCAGCGGGAGATGGATCGCGCCGTCGGCGGCTCGCCGGCCCCGACGGGGCCCAGCCGCCTTGGCGCGGTCTGGCAGCGCGGCGTAGCCATCGCCAACCTGCTTGGGGCAAGCTTCCCTGTGTACGCTACACCAGCGGAGAACATCCGAGCCGCCCAGGCAGCGGCGGACGAGCTGGACAATTTAGAGGGCGAAGAACGCCGCCTCATGATGGAGCGAGTCCAGCGGCTCCTCAACGCGGCCACTGCGCAGAACGAGGCCGGCTGCCACACGGAGGCGCCTCAATGGCCCAACGACGACCTTCACCGAGATCAAGGCACGACGTCTCGGACGCCGACTGGCGGCGCCCGAGGAAGAAGAGACAAGGAGCCGGCTGTCAGCCACAGTCGGACTCGCATTACCATAGAGCGCGACCGAGACGGCCGCCCAAGAGCAGTGGAACGACGGGACGACTGTCCGCCTCCCCCGCCCCACAAGGAGAGGCGAGTCTCCCCACCGCCTGTTGACCATACGACTCTCGGTGATCGCCTTGGCCGCCGAGAGGGAGTTGGAGAGAATGCTCCCGCCACCGGACCGACCGACTTCACCGATCCTTGGCGCTGGAAGAAGAAGACGAGCTGGGTCCGCCTTGTTTCGGGCCCCGCATTCGGGACGAGCCCTTTCCCAGAGGGTTCACGCTCCCAAAAGACACGCCCAAGTATACCGGCTCCGTGAAGCCGGAAGACTGGCTAGTCGACTACTCCACGGCTGTCAGCATAGCAAACGGCAACAAGCGTGTCGCCGTAAAGTACGTTCCGCTCATGCTCCAGGGCACGGCCCGGACATGGCTGAACAGCCTAAAGCCCCGCAGCATCAACAGCTGGGTCGACTTCACCGAAGCGTTCGTCTGCAACTTCACCAGCACGTACAAGCGTCCTCCCAAGCCTCGTCAGCTCTCCTTGTGCGTGCAAGGCCCCGACGAGTCGACTCGCGATTACCTCACGCGTTGGGCCGAGCTCCGAAACTCCTGCGAGGGCGTGCATGAGGTGCATGACATCGAGTACTTCACAGCCGGGTGCAGATAAGGCACCCTCCTCAAGCATAAGCTCCTTTGCGACAAGCCAGAAACCCTCGACGAGCTGCTGATCATAGCGGACAAGTACGCCACGACCGACTCCTCCATGAAGGCGGAGATTCAAATCAGCACAACTGGCAAAGTGGCCCCTCAAGCTCCAAGAACTCCGGTGGCAGACGCCAGCCAGCGACAACAACAGGGCGACCACAAGCGCAAGGCCCCGCAGCCGGCTTCCAGTAGCCGGCAAGTCGCGACCGTTGAAGCCCAGCAGCCAGATGAGCAGCCCCCGCCCAAGCGACAGAAAGGCGGCAAGCCAAACTGGTTGCCAGCCTTCTCCTATGAGCAGACCTTGGATGGACCTTGCAAGTTCCACAGCGGCGCAAAGCCGTCGAATCACACCACCCGGAAGTGCCACTGGCTCACCAGGATCGCCAAGGGAGACGGCCTCCTGCCTCCCCCGCCTGCTGGGCAGCCGCCTCTGCCACCGCCCCAGCAGCCGGCTGTCAGGCCAGTCGGCGCAGTACAAGACGAATACCCTGAAGAGCACAGAGCCTACGTGGTGTTTACCAGTGTGGCTGATGATCGACGCAGCAGGCGGCTGCAGCGACAAGAAGTGAATGCAGTAGCATCGGAGACGCCAGAGTTCATGCACTAGCCCGAGAAGCCCATCAGCTGGAGCAGGGCTGAACACCCAGAAGTGATGCCGAGTCCGGGCTCCTATGCCTTGGTCCTGGACGCCACCTTTGCTACGGACAGACGAGCTGCGCATTTCTTGCGAGTTCTGATAGACGGAGGCAGCAGCATCAATATCCTGTACAAGGACACCATGGAGAAGTTAGGAATCAAGCAAAGACAGCTTCAGAACAGCTGAACTGTGTTCCACGGCATTGTTCCTGGGCTTTCCTGCTCGCCAATCGGCAAGATCCTGATGGACGTCCTCTTTGGGGACAAAGATCACTTCCGTAGAGAGCCTGTTTGGTTTGAGGTGGTGGACCTTAAGAGCCCATACCATGCGCTGCTTGGCCGACCTGCCTTGGCCAAGTTCATGGCGATCCCCCACTATGCCTACCTCAAGATGAAGATGCCCAGTTCCAGGGGAATTCTGACTGTGGCTGGTGACTACCGGAAGTCGTCTGCTTGCGCGGCTGAGAGCAGTCAGTTGGCCGAGTCCCTGGTAATCGCGGCCGAGAAGCGGCTCCTCGAGCGAGTTGTGGTGATGGCCGGCAAGCAGCCTGAGGTATCGCCCAACCCAAAAGAGTCGGAGGCTGAGGGTTCGTTCAAGCCGGCCAAAGAGACAAAGAAGATACCTTTGGATCCGGAGCACCCAGAGAGGTACGCTGTCGTAGGGGCAAACCTTGACAGCAAATAGGAAGGCGAGCTCGTCGATTTCCTCCGTGAGAATCGGGACATCTTCGCATGGTCCCCCAAAGACATGCCAGGTGTACCGACGGAATTCGCCGAGCACAAGTTACATGTCCGATCTGATGCAAAGCCAGTCAGGAAGCCCCTGCGCCGCCTGTCAGAAGAGAAGAGAAGAGTTGTCGGAGAAGAGATATCCCGACTCCTAGCAGCCGGCTTCATTATGGAAGTGTTTTTTCTAGAATGGCTAGCAAATCCGGTCCTGGTACTGAAGAAGGACAAGCAGTGGCGAATGTGTATCGACTACACGAGCCTCAACAAGGCCTGCCCCAAGGACCCATTTCCTCTACCAAGAATCGATCAGGTGATAGACTCCACAGCCGGATGCGAGCTGTTGAGTTTTTTGGATGCATACTCAGGATATCACCAGATCAAGCTGAGCCCAGCTGACAGACTGAAGACCGCCTTCATCACGCCGTTTGGAGCCTTCTGCTACCTCACCATGATGTTCGGCTTAAGGAATGCCGGCGCCACCTTTCAGCGTTGTATGCAGAAGTGCCTCCTCAAGTAGCTCGGCAGGAACGCCCACGTCTACGTGGACGATGTGGTGGTGAAGACGGAAAAGCGTGGGACACTGCTAGAAGACCTCAAGGAGACTTTTGAGAACCTGCGCCGGTTCCAGATCAAGCTCAACCCCGTGAAGTGTGTCTTTGGAGTACCAGCCGGCCAGCTCCTTGGCTTCCTGGTCTCTGAACGCGGCATAGAATGCAACCCAGTAAAGATCAAGGCCATTGAGAGAATGGAGGTACCCAGCCGACTATTGGATGTGCAGAAGTTCACCGGCTGCTTGGCGTCCATCAGCCGATTCATCAGTCGGCTGGGCGAGAAAGCTCTCCCCTTATACCAACTCATGAAGAAGACCACTTTTTTCGAGTGGAACCATAAGGCGGACGAAGCTTTTCTCCAGTTGAAGAAGATGCTAATTACTCCACCGGTCCTGGCGGCTCCGACTCCAAAGGAACCTATGCTCCTGTACATCGCCGCCCCCAGCCGAGTAGTCAGCACGGTCATTGTAGTAGAACGCAAGGAGGAAGGCAAGGCGCTACCTATCCAGAGACCGGTGTATTACCCGAGCGAGGTACTGTCGACCTCCAAGCAGAACTACCCCCACTACCAGAAGATGTGCTACGGCGTGCACTTTGCTGCCAAGAAATTGAAGCCTTACTTTCAAGAGCATCCAATCACGATGGTCTGCTCGGCCCCACTTGCCGAGATCATTGGTAGCAGAGATGCTTCGGGCCGAGTGGCCAAGTGGGCCATAGAGCTGGCTCCTTACACCATCCACTACCAGCCCCGCACCGCTATCAAGTCACAAGCACTGGCCGACTTCCTTGTTGACTGGGCCGAGACCCAGTACCTACCTCCAGCGCCTGACTCCACCCATTGGCGGATGCATTTCGACGGCTCCAAGATGTGCACCGGCTTGGGAGCCGGCGTCGTCCTCACCTCCCCCAAAGGCGATAAGCTCAAATATGCGCTGCAAATCCACTTTGCCGCCTCCAATAACGTCGCCGAGTACGAGGCGCTCATTCACGGGCTCCAGCTTGCCAAAGAACTTGGCATCCGCCGGATCTTGTGTTATGGCGACTCGGACTTAGTGGTCTAGCAATCATCTGGCGACTGGGACGCGAAAGATGCAAACATGGCGAGTTACGGTTTCCTCCTGCAGCAACTCAGCGGGTATTTCGAAGGGTGCGAGTTCCTCCATGTGCCAACAAACGACAACGACCAAGCAGATGCCTTGGCACGAATCGGCTCTACCCGCCAAGCAATACCATCTGGCGTCGCCCTTCAACGCCTCCTCAAGCCGTCTGTCAAGCCTTCACCAGAATCAGACTCCATTTTTGTGCCGGCTCCTCCCGAAGATGTCGGATCCGACTCCAGAGCTCCGGCAGTCGGTACGGGGATTTTGGCGGAAGACCCCAAAGATGCCACAGTCAAACCCGGCCCGGGGACTGCTGTGGCAGACTCGAAGACTCCAGAACTTGGCCCAAGGACCACGCCAGTCGGCCTGGGGACTTCATCAACCCATCAAGCGGCTGTTGACTCCAACCCGCCGCCTCCCAGCCCAACCGCCCTCGTCCAAGTTGCACTTCTGGTAGTCGAAGAAATAGCAGCACCCTCATGGGCCCAGCCCATCCTCAAATTCCTGGTGAACAAAGAGCTGCCGACTGATGAAACTTCAGCTCGGCAAATACAACGCCGGGCGGCAGCCTACACCATAGTCAACAGAGAGCTGGTCAGGCGCAGCGTCACTGGTGTCTACCAGCGCTGCGTAGAGCCAGAGCAAGGCCAAGCGATTCTCAAAGACATCCATCAAGGCGAGTGCGGCCACCATGCGGCTTCAAGAGCACTCGTTGCCAAAGCCTTTCGGCACGGTTTCTTCTGGCCAACTGCCTAGGAAGAGGCCAAGGAGTTGGTCCAAAAATGCAAAGGCTGCCAGAAGTTCAGCTCCAAGCCGCACCAGCCAGCTTCTGCACTCAAGACCATCCCCATTGCCTGGCCTTTCGCAGTTTGGGGTCTAGACATGGTGGGACCATTCAAGACATCACGAGGTGGTTTAACTCACTTACTTGTCGCAGTGGACAAGTTCACCAAGTGGATAGAAGCAAATCCAATCAAGAAGCTGAACGGTCTAACTGCCGTGACTTTCATCGCCGATATCACAATTCGGTACGACATACCACACAGCATCATCACCGACAATGGCACAAATTTCGCCAAAGGCGCCTTGGCCCGTTTCTGCGCAACACAGGGCATCCGACTAGACCTAGCATCCATCGCCCATCCGCAGTCAAACAGCCAAGTGGAGCGAGCAAACGGCCTCATCCTGTCCGGCATCAAGCCTCGGCTGATCGAGCCTCTGTAGCGCTCGGCTGGCTGCTGGCTCGATGAGCTGCCAGCCGTCCTCTGGAGTCTGCACACGACTCCAAACAAGTCAACCGGCTTCACACCCTTCTTCCTCGTCTATGGTGCCGAAGCCGTCATCCCCACGGACATAGAGTTCGACTCCCCATGAGTCACCATGTACACCGAGGAGGAAGCAGAAGAAGCACGACAAGACGGTGTCAATCTGCTGGAAGAGGGCCGGCTGTTGGCACTCAGCCGGTCCAGCATCTACCAGCAGAGCCTGTGCCGATACCACAACAGGAAGGTCGGGCCAAGATCTTTCCAAGAAGGCGACCTTGTGCTCCGGCTGATCCCGCGAACAGCCGCCCAGCACAAGCTGTCGGCGCCTTGGGAAGGCCCTTTCATCATCAGCAAAGTACTGGGCAACGATTCCTACTACCTGATCGACGCTCAGAAGCCCCGAGCATGCAAGAGGGACGACTCCGGCAAGGAGACAGAGCGGCCATGGAATGCAAATCTCCTCCGAAGATTTTACAGTTGATGCAGTATGTACCACACTACCTTTTGTATTAAAGTACCAAGACTTCGGGCCCCCCGAGACGAGCTCAGGGAATGCCCTCTTTTGTCTGTATGATAAAAATTATGCCTACAAGTATGTTCCTCTTTGTCATGCCGCTTGGCACGGGCTCGACAAGTCGGCCTGGGGACTTGCCGCCTTGCACTATGAAATGCTTCCTGCAGCCGGACAAGTAGTGTGTAACACCTAAACCGTCTTCTGTTAGAAGCCGCAGCTCGCAGAGCGACTGTACGGTGGGCAGAGGTAAGGTAGGATGGGTGTTCGCATGAAAAATGGTTAAGGACTCAAAGCATAAAACATAGCTCAAGACGGCTTCCAGCCTTTCTCGCAAACCGACTCTCGGATAGTTGGATTGCCGTCTTTTATCCAACTTGCTCAAAAACTCTTAAAAATGGCTAAGTACTTGCTTTCCCAAAGTAGCCAAGCACTTGATCCAGCAACAATCCGCAGAGCGGCTGTCCGATTGGCAAGGCAGGCAACTAAGAGAAAGCGGCAAAGGAAAAAAGCCAAAAGAGCAATGAGCAAGAAAAGATAGAACTCAGATAAATATATTTACATAACATAGGCCCTTGGCCGAATTTTCGAGCAGAGGTTCAAAATACACCCGCAGGTGGAATTGTGCGAATTAACAAGTTCTTCAAAGACTACTGAAGCAGACAAAACATAGATACAACGGCAGCTTAGGAAGCAGCAAACGGATTCGGAGGGTCGGAGGAGGCGCCAGCGCCAGGCGTCGGGGCGGCCGGCTGGCTAGTCTCGGCTTGATCGCCTCCGGCGGCAGTCGGGTCGGTCGCACGCGGCTCGTTGCTGGAGGCACGGTCGAGCTGAGGCTGGCCGTCTGCTCTGTCTTCTGGTGCCTCCGCCTCGCCTCCGTCCTCCGCCTCACCCTCTTCCTCGATGCTGGAGCCAATCACCTCCGCCGAGTCCTCGCCGTAGTCTGGGTTCATCCCAAACCACTCCGGCGGTACCTCCTCACCGTCTTCAGACCGCTCGGGGACGAAGATGCTGGTGTCGGTGTACTCGGCGATCGCCGCAGCACGCTTGACGAGGGCGTCTTCCGCAGCTGCCAGCTCCGGCTGGGCCTCTGACCGAAGCGTGGCCAGCCGGTCTAGGTCCAGCCCCGGATACCATGCCTTGACGAGCTCCAAGGCCCGGCGCGCTCTAGCTCGGGCCGAAGAGCCCTTCCAGGCCTCAAGACGACCAGCCGCGACCTCCAGCCAGTCGGCCGTCAGGCTGGGGGTGCGCGGAGCCTGCATATCCGGCCACAGGGCGGCAATCGCCTGGGCACCGACACGCTGAAGCCGGCGCAGCATCCGGTGAGCCGACCGAAGGCGAGCCTCGATGCTCAGGATGTGCTCGTCAGGAGTTCGGGGGGCGTCGGCGGCAATCTCTGCGCCCTCCGCCCTCCGACCTTCACGGTCAGCCTCGATGGCTTGGATGGCGGCCTGCGACTGCCCAGGGAAGAAGTCTGCAAAGACAGGAAGAAACGAAGAAGCAAGTCAAAAACCAGGAGTCGGCACGACTTAAGTCGGTAGCTCGAAGAAAGAAAATAAAGAAACTCACCATCAACGATGTCTTCAATCTCGTGGAAGCCGGAGGATAGCAGCGCCTCCTTGTCAGACCAGGAGGAGTGCTCGCTCGTGAACTCGGCCAGGAGGGCGGTTTCCGTCTCCTCCACCTCCCTCTGCGTCTTCACAAGCAGCTCCTTCTGCTCTGCCAATTGAGTGGCCAGCAGATCGCGCTCCATGGCGAACTTCCTGCACTCCTCCTCTTTGGCGCGCAAAGCGGAGTTGGCGTCGCTCAGCTACTGTTGAAGAGCAGCGTTGGCCCCTGAGAAGAAGAAAGAAAGAAGGTGTCAAGTCATCAGTAAAGAAGGTCGCCAGGGAGATCTGGCCCGACTGGTCGAATCTCGGGGACTACAGCCCGCGGGTGCGCCAGCGTGCCCCCGCGAAGAAGGAAAAGGACTTACTCCGGCTCTCCGACAGATCGGCGGTCTGCTTGCCCAGCTCTTCAACGTTACGGTTGAAGGCAGTGACGCGGAGGTTGTGGTAATCCTGCGACGAACGTTTCAGACAAAAAGTTAATACCCAAAGTTCATCAATTGAAGTTCCGGGCTGCCTGCTCAGCAGCCAGCCCGAAACTCGGGGACTACACCTAGTGAGTGCGCTGGCGCGCCCCCACAGAGAGGAACAAGAAAAACAAAGGCCAAAGGAAAAACATACCCGGACGGCTGCCCGTGACGCCAGGTACGCCTTGGTGCAATTCTGGAGAGCGTCGCCCTCGGCACGAAGCTTCGCTTGGACGTCCAGAAGCGCCTGGTTCAGCGGCCCTATGCCGCCTCCTCGCACCCACCCAATGGGCGCGGCGCTTGTCGCTTCGGCGTCTGGGATCGCCGAGCTGGCGGTGCCAGCTTCCAGGGGGCGGGGCGCCGAAGTCGCCTTCTCCAGACGGCGGCACGTTGGCGAGCCGACTTGGAGGAGCAGCCTCGCCACGGCCTCGTCTTCGGTCGGCGGCACCGGAGGGTCCGCCGGCTGCTTGCCTCGCGCACCTTCAGACGGCGGCGGAGGCGGCGGTGGAACGTTCACGTCCGGCGTAGAGGGGTCGCCGCCTTCCCTCTCCACGACGGGGTTCTCCCAGCCGGTTTCCCCAGTCTGCCCCGTGAACTCCGAAGCCGGCCGCGCAGAGTTCAACGGGGTGAAGAACACCGCTGACTGGCGGCGCGCGGTTTCCTCAGCCTTCCTCTTCGTCGCGGCGGCGGCTTCGGCCTCCGCCAGTTTTTTCTTGGCGGAGGCCTCCGCCCTGTCGGCCTCCGCCTTCTCCAGGCGGAGGGCGTCTTCTTCCTTGCGCTTCTCCTGCGCATGCCGCTCCGTCGCCTCCCGAAGGTCAGCAGCAGGGTCAATCCGCCGAGTGGTGGCGGACGTCTCCGCTGACCCCATGACGGAGGCGGCGGCGACCCTCTCAAGAGAGAGGGGAGCATTGAAGCAAGAGGGGCAACCAGAGACTCAGACAAAGTCACAAAGAAAGAATAAAACTTTCAAGACAGAATACTTACGCGGATACCAATGGCGGCTTCTTCACTCCCTTATGGAAGCGGATGGCCTTCGCGGCCGCCTCGTCCCGCCGGGTTGCCGCAGCCGAACCCTTGGGCCTCTTCGGCCAACTGCCGAACAAGGTCGGCACAGCCCTGCGCTTCTTCCCGCCGCCTGGAGCGCCCGGCGCGGCAGAAGAGCCCGCGCCAGGCTGGCTGGCTCCTGGCCGATGGCGAGGGGCGACTTCTCCCTCGGCGTCGTTGTCAGGCCAGTCGGCGAAAGTGGCCGAAGGCCTGAAGTCGCCTGTTGTTCCTCCTCCTCCCTCAGCGTCGTCCTCCAAAGCCGCCGCCCCTAGATCGGGGTCATCAACATCGCTCTCCGCCCGGTCGGCGAGGAACTCGCGGGCCGGCCCCGAGGTGCCGGCTGGTGGGTGGAGGAGGGGATTCTAACCAAAGCCGACTGGTCAAAACAAAACTCGGCAAGAAAGAGGACAATCCAAAGAAAGAAAGGAAAGGCGACTCACCACGGGCGGGGGGTTGACATGGGAGTACGGCTCCTTGCCGAACCGCCAATCCTCCAGGAGCCTGCTGTCCGAGAGGTAGTTCACCATGAAGGCCACCTCTTCGTGAGGCATGTCCTTGGTGCACATCCGACTCGGGTCGCGGTGCCCGCTCATCTGGCATATCATATGGGGGCGGCCTTGGAGTGGGAGAACTCGGCGCGCCACGAAGGCGGCCAGCAGGTCCGGACCAGTCAGACCCTCCGACTGCGTCAGCACTCGGAGTCGCGTGACGGCGCCGGCTCCTGTAGGCGTCAGCGACTTGGCCCGGTACGACCAGTTGGGCAGTCGTCCAGCCGGCGGGCCGGCTTCGAAAGCCGGCAGGTTGACCCAGTCCCCCCTCGCGGAGGCGTTCTTGACGTAAAAGTAGGATCTCTACCACATCTTCACCGACTTGATCAGTGAGATGGAGGGGAAGGGATTGTCGGCCCCCGACCTTCGCACGACGATGAAAGCGCCGCACTGAGCCGGCACGCCCGTAGCCTGGGTGCCGAGCTTGGAGAAGAAGAACTCCCCCCAGAGCTCGAGGGTGGGGAGGACTCCGAGGAAGCCTTTGCACATGGCCACGAAGGTGGACAACAGCACCACTGCGTTGGGGGTGAGGTGGTGCGGCTGGAGGCCGTAGAACTCCAGGAAGGATCGGAAGAAACTGCTCGCCGGCAGCCCAAACCCGCGTAGGCAGTGCGAGCGGAAGATAACCCGCTCACCCTCCTGCGGCGCGGGGGAAATCTCCCCCTTCGGCGCAAGACGCACTTGCATGCGATCCTCGCCGAGGAGCCGACGAGTCCGGCGGAGGAACTCGATATGGTCTTCATGAACTTCGGAGCCGTCCCAGGTGCCGGAGCGCACTGGGGGAGGCGCGACGGCGGAGTAAGAACTCATCGCGAGCTGTCGCCGCAGCGTTCGCCGGAGCTTGGGCGCGCGGAGGAGAGCGAGGAGCAGCAAGAAGGAAGAAAACGAGGAGTAGTGGGAAGGAGGGGCGCACGTGCCCCCCTCTTCCCCCTACTTATAGTCTCGTGGGCTGCGAAGCCGAGGGGGCGGACGTGGGGATTTGCTGCGCCCATGACCCCACGACCCCCACGATCCACGATAAAGTTACTGCGCGCAGTAACTCCACGGGAATGCCAACCGTCCACTGGGGCCGCAGCGGATCCGCTCGGGCGCCGAGGCGCGGTAGTGGCGGGCCCCGCCTATGGGCATGTCCCATCGCGTGCGTAGGCTGGCAGGATGGCCTAGCCACGTGCCATCGCGTGACAGGCCTAGAACGGGCGACGGCCTGGAGGCTTAGCAAGCACGCCACTTGAATCCCGCCGCGACGTTCGAAATACTGAGCGAGTCGGAATTGAGTGAGTCCGATTTGAGCAAGTCTGACTCCTTCTAGTCGGCCCGGCAGAAGTCAATCAAAGACCATGTGTTGACCACCCGAAAAGAGAAACTGCCGAGGCTTCTCGGCCAATCGTCCGTGGCGCCTCACCAGCTTTGGGGACTACTGTCGGAGTAATGGGCCACGGGTAGGTCAACCCGAGCCCCAAAACCTTTCAAGACATCGGGGCAGGCTGCGCCCCTCAAGACCCTAGGACGAAGAGCCGCCTCCTAAGGAGTCGACGGCAAGACGGCCGACTGCCCGCTCACGGCCGAGCCCCAGGGACGACTTCCAGAGAAGCCGGCTTTGGAGAGTCGGCCTGCGACTCCAACAAACCCCATGACTTCATCAAAGGGGATGGGGCAGTGGCGTGGCTACAACGAAGCCCACCCCGCCCCTTACCAAGGGCAGGCATGGCCACAACATGCCGTACCCCGGAAGATCTCCGTGCGGCGTGGCACTGTTGCCATGCCGGCCCTGACATCAGCACCATAGGGCCGAATCCTGCACCCACGACGGCTTGTCTGTACGGCCTAGAGGCAGCCGGCCCCACCAGTCAGTGAGACCTCGGGAGACGGCAGGAGAACCACCAGTCGGACCCGTCGGGAGTCGGCCCGGGGGAGTCGGCCGAGCCCTCCCCAGGGGCCCACGCGCCATTAATCAAGATGTGATAGGGAGTGGCAATAGTGAGCGCCCGCCAGGCGGCGGGGCTATTGCCACGACCTCATGATCAAGCCCGCGTCATCAGAAGCACGACTACAGTAATCAGCAGCCGGCAAGACCCGCCCGCGGCGGACGTGGCCTGTCGGCTCCGTACCAGGCCAGTCGGCGGGGCCCGCTAGTCGGCGGGCCCCAGTGGTCGGCAGAGAAGACGGAGGCCAGAGGCACTGATGGCTGGACCCGCGCCCAGCCGGATTACCATTGTACCCCTGGGGGGTAGGCCTATATAAACCCCCAGGGCACCCATGCAAAGGGTTGGAACCCATTATCTCTAGACTAGATCATATAGAAGGGAGAGAGCTAGCCTTGCCCTCTCCTACCTCCAAGAAACAGCTCAAGGAGCAACCGTGTAAACACTTGGCCATAGTGATCATGCGGAGACCCCACAGAGCAGCAGTAGGGGTATTATCTCCTCGGAGAGCCCTGAAGCTGGGTAAGATTCACCGGCGTGCATGTCTTCGCCTCATCCCGTTTCCAGGCACCGGCGACGTTCTACTCGCCCCCACCATGATAAGCCATCCTTTGGCATATGTCGCACCAAACCCCCGACAACCCAGGTTTGGGCCCTCTTGATGGAGGTAAAACCCTATGTCCTGCTTGATTAATATTGATGATATGGGTAGTACAAGAGTAGATCTACCACGAGATCAGAGAGGCTAAACCCTAGAAGCTAGCCTATGGTATGATTGTTGTTCGTCCTATGGACTAAAACTCCCCGGTTTATATAGACACCGGAGAGGGCTAGGGTTACACAGAGTTGTTTACATTGGTAGGAGATCTACATATCCGTATCGCCAAGCTTGCCTTCCACGCCAAGGAAAGTCCCTTCCGGACACGGGACGAAGTCTTCAATCTTGTATCTTCATAGTCCAGGAGTCCGGCCACCCGGACACCCCCTAATCCAGTACTCCCTCAAGGGACAATGATCATCTTCATAGGCTTATAAAGCCTTGTAATAACTTAGCTGTTAAAACACTGCCTGTTTGCTTGTGCTATCGTGCACAAAATACTTATATGTGAATCTGTGTTTCAGATGTCAATGTATGCATTGCTTAACGTTTGTCTCTGCAATGTTTAAATCTCTGTTCCTGTGAATATAAGAAAAAAGACTGGCAAGGCGGTTTAGAACCAGCTAGACTTAAACAGCTAATGTACAACCCATAAGTTTACCTTATCCTTGTTGCTCCTTAGATCGCCGGTTTAAATAACCCGGGTGATGAATTGATAATTCAATATGTATGAAAAGTTAATACTCCTTGAATACTCAATGATCATCATATCTTAGTAGCTCGTACCTTTGAATCCTTGAACCACTGGCTTGAATAGCCCGGGCAGCTGTGTTGTCCAATAATTGAGCCGGCGAAGAAAACCAGGCTATCTTATTTGTAATATTGAAAACAACCAAAACTCAAAGGCAAGCAACAGATAATAAACATAATTTTAACTCTGTATTCAAAAGGCTGGGGGTTTCTGATTCGAATATGATCAGTAAACCGGACCAAAGGGGTTAAGCTAAGGTTCGAATACGACCATATAGCCCCCAGTGGCTTTGGCGTTGCGCCGATTAAAAGGGTACCGACAGCTATGTTCTCTTTGGTTCGAGTATGACCTATGTTTGAATAGGAAGCCCCCAAATGACCTTGAGAGGTTTTTAACGACCCTGATTCGAATACGATCCAAGTTGGACTCAAAAGGGGTTAAGCTATGATTCAGATACGATCAAGAAGCCCCCAAGTGAGTTTGGCCTTGAGCCGATCAAGAGGGTTACGACAGCTATGTTCTCTTTGGTTCAAATAAGACCTATGTTTGAATAAGAAGCCCCCAAGTGAACTTGAGATCTGCAGCTAGATTCGAATACGATCATAAGCCGGACTAAAAAGGTTAAACTTGATTCAAATATGATCAGCTCCTTAATAGTCATTTGTGAATAAAGAATAATAAAGATGCATAGTCTTTGAAAAGAAAAGAGACCGATGGTCTTACTTTATTGCTTATCATTGTATATACATTGTGAACGTATGTACATGATGAGAGCCGGTAGCTCAGGTGTAGTACGGCCAAAGTTGAGCAATGTTCCACGGCCGGCGGGTCTCTTCCTCCGACTTACGTGAGTCTTTGTGCTCTCGAACGTCAATGAGGTAATATGACCTGTTGTTTAAATTCTTAATGACCACAAAAGGTCCTTCCCAAGGCGGGGATAGCTTGTGCGCATCTGACAGATCCTGGATGAGCCGGAGCACCAAGTCGCCTTCCTGAAAAGTCCTGGACTTAACCCGGCGGCTGTGATAATGACGCAGGTCCTGTTGATAAATTGCTGACCGTGCCGCCGCTAGGTCTCTTTTTCGTCTAATAAGTCAAGTGCATCCTGTCTGGCTTTTTCATTGTTAGCTTCTACATAAGCCGCCACACGAGGCGAGTCATGACGAATGTCACTGGGCAATACTGCTTCTGCTCCATAAACCATGAAGAAGGGTGTGTAACCCGTAGACCTGTTGGGCGTAGTATTGATGCTCCATAACACCGAGGGTAACTCCTCTACCCAACAACCCGGCATTCGCTGTAGAGGAACCATAAGCCGGGGTTTTAGCACTTTCAAAATTTCCCGATTGGCTCTCTCAGCTTGCCCATTGGATTGAGGATGAGCCACAGAAGAAACATCAAGCCGGATGTGCTCTCACTAACAAAACTCTTCCATAGCTCCTTGAGACAGATTGGTGCCATTGTCTATGATGATACTGTGTGGAAAACCAAAACAGAAGATAACTTTTTTCATGAACTGAACTACCGTGGCTGCATCACACTTACTCACAGGCTCTGCCTCAACCCACTTAGTGAACTTATCAACCGCTACTAGGAGATGCGTCTTTTTATCTTTAGACATTTTGAAAGGTCCCACCATGTCAAGCCCCCAGACTACAAAAGGCCAAGTAATTGGAATCATCCAGAGTTCCTGAGCCGGCACATGCGCTCGTCGTGCAAATTTTTGACATCCGTCACATCTACTGACCAGATCTTCTACATCAGCATGAGCCGTCAACCAGTAAAAACCGTGAGAAACGCCTTGGCCACTAAAGATTTTGACTCGGCATGATGACCACAAGCGCCTTCATGGATCTCATGAAGAATTTATTGACCTTCTTCGGGGGAAACACATCGTTGAAACGCTCCGGAAACACTGCGATGAAACAATTCTCCATCTGAAATCGTCATGGACTTAGACCGCCGGGTTATCTGTCGAGCCAGGGTCTCATCCGCTGGCAACTCTCCCCGGGTCATGTAAGCCAGGAATGGCACTGTCCAATCTGGGATGACATGAAGAGCCGCCACCAACTGTGCCTCCGGGTCAGGAACAGCTAAATCTTCTTCTGTGGGCAACTTGACAGAGGGGTTATGCAAAACATCTAAAAAGGTGTTGGGTGGTACTGGCTTATGCTGAGACCCCAGCCGGCTTAAACCATTAGCTGCTTTGTTCTTTCGATGGTCAATGTGTTCCACCTGATAACCTTTAAAATATCCTGCAACAGGATCGACCTCTCGGCAATAAGCCGCCATGAGAGGGTCTTTGGAATCCCACTTGCCAGATACTTGCTGAGCCACTAGATCTGAGTCACCAAGACATCTAACTCGGCTCAAGCTCATCTCCTTTGCCACTCGAAGACCATGGAGCAACGCTTCATACTCTGCTGCGTTGTTAGTGCATGAAAACATCAACCGCAACACATAACAAAATTTATCACCTCGTGGGGAAGTTACTACGACTCCAGCCCCCGAGCCTTCCAATTGCCTGGATCCATCAAAATGAATAGTCCAATATGTGTTGTCCGGCTTCTCTTCTGGTATCTGCATCTCTGTCTAGTCATTGATGAAGTCAACCAAGGCTTGAGACTTAATTGTAGTACGTGGAACATACTTCAGCCCATGAGACCCAAGCTCAATTGCCCACTCGGCAACTCTCCCCGTGGCTTCTCTGTTTTGAATGATGTCCCCCAAAGGAGCAGAGCTAACCACAGTAATTGGATCTCCCTGAAAGTAATGCTTAAGCTTCCGGCTTGCCATGAACACCCCATAAACAAGCTTCTGCCAATGTGGATATCGTTGCTTAGATTCAATTAGCACTTCACTGACATAATAAACTGATCGCTGAACCGGATGCTCTTTGCCAGCCTCCTTGCGCTCTACCACCATAGCCACACTAACAGCCCGTGGGTTGGCAGCCACGTATAACAATAGCGGCTCTTTCTCAATTGGAGTAGCTAGGACCGGCGGCTCAGCCAGTTGTGCCTTCAGATCCTCAAAAGCAGCGTTCGCAGCATCGCTCCAAACAAAAGCATCTGCTTTCTTCATCAACTGATACAGAGGCATAGCCTTTTCCCCGAACCGGCTTATGAACCGACTCAAAGCAGCCACACGACCCGCCAGTCGCTGAACATCATTGACGCAGGTTGGTTTGGCTAGGGATGTAATTGCCTTGATTTTCTCTGGGTTAGCTTCAATACCTCGGTTAGACACCAAAAACCCCAAGAGCTTGCCGGCTGGCACTCCAAAAACACACTTGGCTGGGTTAAGCATCATTTTGTAAACCCGAAGATTATCAAAAGTCTCTTTCAGGTCCGTGACCAAGGTTTCCTCTTCCCTGGATTTCACCACTATATCATCCACATAGGCATGAACATTGCACCCAATTTGATTGTGAAGACAATTCTGCACACACCGCTGGTAAGTCGCCTGGGCACTCTTAAGCCCAAAAGGCATAGACACATAGCAGAAAACCCCAAAAGGAGTTATAAACGTTGTCTTCTCTTGATCCTTGACTGCCATCTTAATCTGATGGTAACCGGAGTAAGCATCTAAGAAACTCAACCGTGCGCAACCCGCCGTAGCATCAATGATCTGATCAATACGGGGAAGAGCAAAAGGATCAGCCGGACAAGCTTTGTTCAAATCTGTGTAAACCACACACATACGCCAGGTGCCATTCTTTTTGAGTACCAGCACCGGGTTAGCTAACCATTCTGGGTGAAAGACCTACACAATGAACCCGGCTGCCAAGAGCCGGGCCACCTCTTCTCCGATGGCCTTGCGCCTTTCTTCATTGAACCGTCAGAGAAACTGTCTAACAGGTTTAAACTTTGGATCAATACTAAGAGTGTGCTCAGCGAGTTCCCTCGGGACACCCGGCATGTCTGAAGGTTTCCATGCAAAGATGTCCCGGTTCTCATGGATGAACTCAATGAGCGTGCTTTCCTATTTCGGATCCAAGTTTGCGCTGATGATGAACTGTTTGGATGAATCGCCAGGCACAAAGTCAACCATCTTAGTGTCATCAGCTGATTTGAATTTTAACTCCGGCTCATGCTCTGTCGTTGGTTTCTTTAATGACGTCATGTCCGCCGGGTCAACATGATCCTTGTAGAATTTCAACTTCTCTGTTGCACAAACAGATTCAGCATAGGCAGCATCCCCTTCTTCACATTCCATGGCTATCTTCTGGCTCCCATGGACTATATGGTGCCCTTGTGGCCCGGCATCTTGAGATGCAAATATACGTAACACGGCCGAGCCATGAACTTAGCATAAGCCGGCCGCCCAAACAGAGCATGATATGGGCTTTTGATTTTAACCACTTCAAAGGTTAATTTTTCTGCTCTGGAGTCATACTCATCCCCAAAGGCTACTTCCAGCTCGATCTTACCAACTGGGTACGCCGACTTACCAGGTATCACACCATGAAAAACAATGTTGGATTGTTTAAGATTTTTGTCCGTCAATCCCATCCGGCGGAACGTCTCATAGTAAAGGATGTTGATGCTGCTGCCTCCATCCATGAGTACCTTAGTAAACTTATACCCATCAACCTGAGGTGCCACTACCAAGGCCAAGTGACCCGGATTATCAACCCGGGGCGGGTGATCCTCTCTGCTCCACACAATGGGCTGCTCCGACCAACGTAAATAACGTGGAATTGCCGGCTCAACGGCATTGACGGCCCTCATGTGGAGCTTCTGGTCCCTCTTACATAAAATGGTAGTAAAGACATGATATTGTCCGCTACTCAACTGCTTCGGGTTGCTCTGATAGCCGGATTGCTGTTGCTGCTGATTCCCCTGGCCGTGTTGCTGATTATATCCTCCTTGGTGACCAGGATAACCCTGACCGTGAAAACCTCCTCCGCTTGAACCGGCGCCCGGGCCCTGAAAGTCGCCTCCACCTGAGCCGCCACCTAGGCCGTGACCCCCATCAAATGCGTTTGAATTTTTAAATGCCTTCATGATCGTGCAATCTTTCCACAAGTGGGTGGCTGGTTTCTCCTGGGTGCCGTGTTTTGGACAAGGTTCGTTCAACAACTGCTCAAGGGTGGGGCCTGACCCGCCCGATCGAGGGGGTTGTCTGCCCTTGCGCTGCTGATTACCACCATGCGCATTGGTATTAGCAACAAACTCATCAGCCTTATGTTTATTACCTCCTTGATTCGCCGGGTTATGCTGATGACCCTTGCCATTGCCGTTCTTCTTTTGCTTCGTTGCCTTTTTTTCATCAGACACCGGGTCTTTGGTGGTATCAGAGTCAGCATACTTGACAAGAGCCGCCATCAATGTTCCCATGTCATTATAGTCACGTTTAAGCCGCCCCAACTTCTGCTTTAGAGGTTCAAAACGGCAATTTTTTCTCCAACATCAAAACTGCTGAGCCGGCATCCATCTTATCAGATGAATGTATTATCTCCTTGACCCGGCGCACCCAATGGGTTGTAGACTCTCCATCCTCTTGCTTGCAATTGGTCAGGTCCACAATCGGCATTGGCTGCTTACATGTATCCTTAAAGTTCTAGATGAACCGTGCCTTTAACTCTGCCCATGAGCTGATAGAATTGGGTGGCAATCCTTTCAACCAGGTCCAAGCCGTTCCATCCAACATCATGGTAAAATACTTGGCCATTGCAGCATTGCTGACCTCCAACAGCTCCATAGCCATCTCATAACTCTCAATCCAAGCCCCCGGCTGTAAGTCGGCCGTGTAATTAGGCACCTTACGAGGCCCCTTGAAATCCTTGGGCAACCACTCATTGCGTATGGCTGGGACCAAGCAAGGTACGCCTTCGGTTCTTGTGGCCACTCCTGCTTCAATCGAGGTCGCTGGATAGGCCGGAAAGGTCTGGTGAGCCGCCTGCTCTGCTGCTATCTGAGCCGCCCATTCCGCCTCTTGACGAATCATCTCCTGATCCACCAAGTTAAGAGCTCCAGCCCGCACCGGCTCATGCCTGTACGGCCGGTTGTGGCGTTGAGCGTTACTTAACATTTCTGCAGACTCCATGTGCCTACTGTAGCTCGGGCTCCGGCTTGGGCGAGGGGTTGAATGAATCCTGTCTCGAGTGTAAGAGTACGCATCCTGCTGGGCCAAAGCTGCCTGAAGTAGTTCTCTTACCCTCCGGGTTTCAATGGCTGCTGGTGAGTCGCCTTCCATTGGGAGAGCTACCAACCGAGCCGACGCTGCGATGAGGTTTTCCATGGGGTTGGAGAAGTGACCCGGAGGTGTTGCTACATAACAAGGAGGAGCCGGATTTATGCGAGGCGGCTCCATGGTCCGTGGCTGGGCCGGTGCACCGGGTGTCGTGACCCGGTTTGCTTCCGGCGGGTTGCTCCTCCCAGCTCCGGGTGTATGTAACAGGTTCCTCGGATCCAGCGTTAGAGGCAGACACGACTGAGTTTTCTGATGCCTCCTCCTCATGACCTCGTTCGATGCATTAAGATCCACCGAGAGCCGGAAAGTTTCTGCTTGAAGTTGCCGGGCACGAGCATCCATAGCTGCTCGTTCTGCTGCCATCTGGGTTTCTTCTGCGACTAGATTTTCCTTTGCTTGCATGATCTCCACCCGCATGCGTGCCACTTTTGCATCATGCTGGGCTTTATCCGCCGGTTCTACCACAACGGTTAATAGAGCTGTCAGTTTATCCATGAGGTCCATTAGAACCTGAGCCGGGGGGCGCGCGGGGTCTCCTGACCCAGCAGCTGCCGGTCCGGTGGCTGCTGCTGTCGCTGCGATGGAGTTCTGCCCGGGCTGTGTCCCCGCCATGAAGACTCCGGCCCAATTCGGCGGCTCAAGGGGTCCGGAATACTGCTGCCATCGGAACAGCCCCCGAGCATGCCGTCTTGCAATTGGTACAACGAGTCTGTTTCTCCTGTTGATGATGCGGTATCAGAGTAGATGGCCGTCTCCCTGCCTTCCATCGATCCTTCGGAGTATTCACCGCCATGGACGCAGCCTACGAAGGCATGCTTCACAACAGATTGAACACGGGCGGACCCGGCGCGCTGAGCCGTTTTGACGAGGTTGGTGTGGACGTCCGGCTCAGGGCCTGACTCACTGATCCGGCCGATGAAGACGTGAATTCCGCCGAAGGGGACCCGGTACCCGTACTCGATCGAGCCGGCCTCGGGGCCCCAGCCTTCATGGTCGATGTAGAGTTTGCCGCGATGACTCTTGTTCATCCGGCCCATAGTGTATCCCTTGAGCCCTTCGAAGTTGCCCTTCAAGAACTTAAATCCACCGTGCGTTGGCCCCACGGTGGGCGCCAACTGTCGTGGAATTGACACGGCAGATGTCCTAGAGCAAGGACTTAGTCGTACGACCATCGCACTAGGAAGCTTAAAGGGGTTGATCGGGACAAAGGACACATGAGAGAGTTTTTATACTAGTTCGGCCCCTTACGATGAAGGTAAAAGCCTACGTCTAGTTGGGATTGGTATTGCTGAGGTTTCGATCTCCAAGAGGCTCAACTCGCCGGCTTGGCTATCGACTTGGTTCTCTCTCCCTAAACCGCCACCGGGTCGTCCCCTTATATACACGGGTTGACGCCTGGTGGCCTACAGAGTTCCGGCCGGCTTATAACGTGTCCGGTTCGGTGACTTCCTTTACATGCCTTTCTTTACAAGTCTTTCCTTACATACGGCGGTTTACAATATCGGGCCTTAAGCCGGCCCTAGGCCTTTGGGCCTTCTATATGTTTCATAACCTATCATCTTGAATGTATATTGGGCTTCTTATGTAACCCGCCATTAAGGCTGACCCGGCCCCTCCTGGGCGGGTCATACTGGTAGTAATATCCCCAACAATTTCTTCTATATAAGAGTTTGTCCAGGCTTGTCCTTTGCTACAGAAAGGATTGGGCCACCTTGCTGCACTTTATTTACTTTTGTTACTTGTTGCTCGTTACAAATTATCTTATCACAAAACTATCAATTATCTATAATTTCAGTGCTTGCAGAGAATACCTTGCTGAAAACCGCTTATCATTTCCTTCCGCTCCTCGTTGGGTTCGACACTCTTACTTATCGAAAGGACTACGATAGATCCCCTATACTTGTGGGTCATCAAGACTCTTTTCTGGCGCCATTGCCGGGGAGTGAAGCGCCTTTGGTAGGTGGAATTTGGTAAGGAAAAATTTATATAGTGTGCTGAAATTTACTGTCACTTGTTACTATCGAAAGTAATCTTCTGAGGGGCTTGTTCGGGGTATCTTCACCCTGACCAGTAGAGAAAATAGTTGCTCCTCAACCTACTGAACCTACTGAAAATGAAAATGTCTACTTTGAAATTACTTCGGGTATGATAGAAAAACTGCTAGCTAATCCTTTTGCAGGAGATGGAACATTACATCCTGATGAGCACCTAATATATGTGGATGAAGTTTGTGGATTATATAATCTTGCAGGTATGCCCGATGATGTTATCAAGAAGAAGGTCTTCCCTTTATCTTTGAAGGGAGATGCATTGACATGGTATAGGTTATGTGATGATATGGGATCATGGAACTACAAACGATTGAAATTGGAATTTCATCAGAAGTTTTATACTATGCATCTTGTTCATCGTGATCGTAATTATATATATAATTTTTGGCCTCGCGAAGGAGAAAGCATCGCTCAAGCTTGGGGGAGGCTTAAATCAATGTTATATTCATGCCCAAATCATGAGCTCTCAAGAGAAATGATTATTCAAAAATTTTATGCTCAACTTTCTGACAACAATCACACCATGCTCGATACTTCTTGTGCTGGCTCTTTTATGATGAAGACTATTGAATTCAAATGGGATTTACTGGAAAGAATTAAATGCAACTCTGAAGATTGGGATCTCGACGAAGGTAAGGAGTTAGGTATGACACCGAAGTTTGATTGTGTTAAATCTTTTATGGATACCGATGTTTTCCGTAAATTTAGCACTAAATATGGACTTGACTCTGAGATAGTAGCTTCTTTCTGTGAATCTTTTTCTACTCATGTTGATCTCCCTAAGGAGAAGTGGTTTAAATATCATCCTCCCATAGAAGTAAAAGTAGCTGCATGTATTAAAGTTGAAGAAAAGACTATCACTTATAATGATCCTATTATTCCTACTACTTATGTTGAGAAACCACCTTTTCCTGTTAGGATAAAAGATCATGCTAAAACTTCACTGTGGTTCGTAAAAGCAATATTAGAACCTATACACCTCCTGAGCAAGTCAAAGTTGAACCTAATATTGCTATTGTCAAGGATCTCTTGGCTGATAATATTGATGGGCATGTTATTTATTTCTGTGATGAAACTGCTAGAATTGCTAAACCTTGGGCTAAAGATAAACATAGACCTGTGGTAGGCATGCCTATTATTTCTGTTAAAAAACGAGATCATTGTTATCATGGCTTGTGTGATATGGGTGCTAGTGCTAGTGCAATACCTATTGACTTATACAAAGAAATTATGCATGATATTGCACTTGCTGAGTTAGAAGATATTGATGTCACAATTAAACTTGCCAATAGAGATACTATTTCACCAATTGGGATTGTTAGAGATGTTGAAGTCTTGTGTGGGAAAACTAAATATCCTGCTGATTTTCTTGTTATTGGTTCCCCACAAGATAGCTTTTGTCCCATTATATATGGTAGACCCTTCTTAAACACTGTTAATGCTAGGATAGACTACGAAAAGGATGTTGTTACTATTGGTTTAGGTGATATCTCTCATAAGTTCAACTTCTCTAAATTTCGTAGACAACACCGTGAAGAGGAATTGCCTAGTAAAGATGAAATTATTGGTCTTGCTTCTATTGCCGTACCTCCTAGTGATCATTTAGAACAATATTTGCTAGACCATGAAAATGATATGTTTATGAATGAAAGAAGGGAAATAGATGAAGTGTTCTTTAAACAAGGACCTATTCTGAAACACAACTTGCCTGTTGAAATCTTAGGGGATCCTCCTCCACCCAAGGGCGATCCCGTGTTTGAGCTTAAACCATTGCCTGATACTCTTAAATTGTAGCGACCAGACCTCAAATGGTCTGAACTCTGTGCTCAGGTGTCATCCCTGGATCAGTAATGCTGACACCACACAGTACTCGGAGGATTTATAACAGAGTAGCAATCACACACTTATTACATCGAGTGTCTCAATAGAGAACTTATTACAATAAATATGGCTTAAGGCCATCTAATAACGATAACAGCGGAAGGCTTGGAAGATAAGTGAGTCCATCAACTCCAACGGCATCACTGAGTATAGAACCACGACCTAAAAAATCCTTAATCGTCGTCTGAAAAGTCTGCAACATTAACGTTGCAGCCCGAAACGGGTCAGCACATGGAATATGCTGGCAAAGTAACACATAGAGAGTAATGGAATGAAACAGCTATTCTATATGCATATTTGGCTGGTGGAAAGCTCTATGGTTACAGTTTTGCGTAAAGCCAATTTTTCCCTACTACAAAGGAATAAATTTTAATTAACTATCATGGTAGTTGTTAAACATTGAGAATGGTTGACAGCATTCTCAATCCCAATTAAGCATCATCATTAAACAAAACCCAACAAAATTAAATTTTAGAGTAACATGTTGAGATTCACATGATAATCCAAGTACTAGATACTCAAGTTGTCCATAACCGGGGACACGACTAACCATGATTAGTTTATACACTCTGCAGAGGTTTGCGCACTTTTCCCCACAAGACTCGATCGCCTCCGTTTGGTTTCTCGCACTACATGGTGTTTGAGAAGACGGATGACCGAGACATAGTCTTTCAGAAGCGCTAGCACCTTACGATGGATAGACCGTTACACCTACTTTCCCCTACATCTGCCAGTCTACCCTGTAAGAGTTCGCACGACTTAATCAACTATGCTAGAGCCCATATGTCACACCCTAGCTAGTTCAAGCATTAGAGTGTGCATCATGTTTAATTTTCTCTTAAATTTGAAATGGGGATGACAGAACCCCCAGAACCCCCCTAGAACAACTAGGGTTTACTAAAAAAAATTCAATGAACCTGAAATGCCCTTCTAAAAATCCCACCCTTTTTGTTTTGGGTTAAAACCTTTGACAAAAATGGTGCACATTTTTCTAGGACATCTAAGGTCATCGGATTAATCCTTATAGTATTTGCATTTGGGCATTTAAATGCTATAAAATATTTTAAATGCTCAAATAATCATAAACTAAAATGTGTGCTGTTGGATATATTCTAAGCAGTGGCCATGATTAATTTTATGATTTATGGTAATGCCCTGGCATTTTTAATAAACCCCTGAAGTTACAGAAATAATAGAATAAAGAAAAAACAAAAAAGGAGAGAAAGAACAGGGACTTACCTGGCGCAGCCCACCAGCCCACCCGGCTCGGCCCAGTTCACTGGCTCCTGCCAGTCGTCCTCCTCCTCTCGCCAGGGGGACGAGGAGCGCGTGGCCGGCGCCCGCGGCCACACGCCAGCCACCTCCTGCTTCCGCCGACGCCCTGGAGGCGTCTACGAGTGCCACGCCGACCCCCATGTCTCCCTCTCTTTCTTCCCACTCTCCCCGTGGCCTCTCCCCCTCTCTGGCTCTCTCCCCATCTCCCTGCCGAGCGCAGCCGTCGCCGCTGACAAACTCCACCACAGCCACCGCCGTCCATTCATTGCCTCGTCGTGCCTGGAAGCTCCGCCGTCATCGACTACATCAAGTAGGCCGAGCCCCGAGCGCTCGCTCGCCCCGGAGACGCTGCACCGAGCTCGTCCTCAACTCCAGCCACCGGAGATCCCCTTCGCCGTCCCCGCCGCATCAGCTCATCCCCGACCTTGCCGACTGCCTCGACGAGACCCCCGTGAGCTCAGCCACCTCCCCACCCTCTCCGTTCTCTCTCTCAAGCCCCGTAGTGACCGCACGTAGCTCACCCGCACGCACCGCCACGGAGCTCGTCGTCGACGAGGCTCCGGCCACCCTGTCCACTAGTCCTACCGCACCTCCAGGAGCTCAACGCACCAAACCATGAGCCTCCCCGTGCCCCTAGCAACTAGTTCAACCTTACCCGAGCTCCGGCCGCCACCAAACTCGTCGTCGGCGAAGTTTCCGGCCACCCCAGCTCCACCCACTGCCACCACTCGACGCGGTTTCCTCCCCGCATCACGTAGATAGTCTCCGCCGTCCTTCTGGTCCCTGGAGTGCAAATCCCGCGCTGCTCCGCCGTGTCTGGCCTCGCCGGCGGCTAGACGCCGGTGAGTTTGACTCTGTTTGACCCCGTGTGGGCCCAGGTTGACTCTCCTCCTGAGTCTATGACAGGTGGGGCCGGCCTGCTAATTAGTTTAGGATTAGTTTTAACTAAATTTAATTAGTTCAGTCACTGACATGTGGGCCCAGGCCCCACTGACAGTTAATTAGCACTAACATAATTCTGTTAATTAGTTGAGACACTGACAGACAGGGCCCACCAGTCAGGTTTGACCTGGCCGACCCAGTTGACTGCTGACGTCACACCTATGTCATGCTGATGCATTAATTCAATTACTGGATTTATTCTTTAATAGGAAATTCCAGAAAATAGCCAAAACTTCTAAAAATCATAGAAAATCAACCATAGCTCCAAATGCAAAGATTTATATATGAAAAATGATCAGAAAAATTCAATCTATCCATCTGTAATGGTTTCATGCATGAAAGAACAAGTTAACCTTGATTTTTAAGCAGAATAAGATAATGCACTAATAAGGCTATGTTTAATGAGCTAACATTTGAATCTTTGATTCAAATGAGTTCATCCCCTTCTGGTTTAGCTTGCATTAGGCCAAGACACTTTCACCTTGCCATGTCATAGCATGCATCATATTGTTGCATATTGTCATGTGTTGATCATGTTCGGTGTGTCTTTCGTGGTAGGTTCTGCCTCCGAGGATAACCCCGAGTATCCGTCTGAAGGGCAGTACCCTACTACCACTACAACAGGCAAGCAACCCATTGATCATTCCGATACAAACCCATGTTCTCGCTTCTGCTCTTGTTTATTGCATTAAGACAACGCGATTCAAACTGCTGTGTGCTACGGTAGTTGAACCCTTATCCTCTGCATGACCCGTCATTGCCACAGTAACTAGATGAAACCCACTAGCATGTGTAGGAGTTGATGGGCTAGAGTGAAATGATTATGTCGGTAATGTGAGGGATGTGTTGAACATGTTTTGGTAAAGGTATCAATGAGAGGCCATGTAGGAGTACGTGGTGGGTTGTTTCATTGAGGCCGTCCATAAGAACTGAGATCTGTATGCGTGATTTAAGATTCAGCTACTACCACACATTGGGCCCTGAAATATGACCCCGCTCGACTTACTGACCCCTCTCGCCCTTTGTCCAGGAGTTGCAACTAGTTTCTGGTGTTTGTAGGTTATGTGTTGGCGGCCGTGCATAGCACTGACCCTAGGGGTGGGCTATGATGCGGTAGATACACTGTGGCTGGGTATGCCGGGCGCCCGTTTGGCATCTCGGGACCCTGTACACATCGTTTGGGGCCGCTAAGGACATCCCATCCGGATTTCCTTGCGGATGGAACCTGAATAGGCGATAAACCTGGACTAGAGACTTGTGCGGTTAGTCAAGTCGTGGTCTACACCCACGTCGGTTTTCGCTTGAAGTCTGTCGAGCACATGTCGTGTGCAGACGCTAAGTGGTGGAAACATGTGTGATGAGGTACACCCCTGCAGGGTATAAACTATTCGAATAGCCGCGTCCGTGGTAAAGGACTACTTGGTTGCCTATACAGTTCATAGACAAGTTAATGGATACTACTAAAAGACTCAAGATAAGTGTGAGTCCCGAGGATGGCCCCCTCGTAGGATGACGAGGGAGGATCCCCGGTGGAGTATTGTGTTGGTGAGTAGTGGACTCATGTGCGAAAACTATTTTTACTAGTGGAGTCTCGTAGGATAGCTTAGCCAAGAGTCAAATCTGGCTTGCTGCAATAACTCCACCACCTTCTTGAGAATGAGCATGTATAGTAGGTTCTGTTGTAAGACTTGCTGAGTACCTTTGTACTCATGTTTGCTTAATTACTGTTTCAGACGACAACACCGCCCCCTCCGATGGGTTCTACGTAGACCTTGATGTCGACGAGTGACTAGCCACCCAGGTGGTGATCCTGGCCATGGAGGGCCCTATGTAGATAGACAGGCTTCGGAAGCCTTCTTGCTTTCTAGTGTCTGTACTCAGACTATTTACTTCCGCTTGTGCTTGTATGCTTGTATGACTTGAGTGTCAGGTCATGTGACCCCTACCTGTATGAACTTGTTATGTATGGCTCTCTGGAGCCTTTAAATAAAGTACTTGAGTTGTAGAGTTTTGTTGTGATGCCATGTTGTATGTACTCATATCGGGCATATTGTGTGTATGATTGAAATGCTTGGTATAAGTGGGATCCGACAATCTAGTTGTTTATCCTTGGCAGCCTTTCTTATGGGGAAATGTAGTCTAGTGTTCCTCGAGCCATAGTAGTCCGCTACAGCCCGGTTCACCGGAGTCCTGCTAGCCCAGCACTACTGCTCAGGACACTTGACTGGCCGGCATGTGTTTCACTTCGTTCCTATGTCTGTCCCTTCGGGGAAATGTCACGCGGTGACATCCGAAGTCCTGCCTAGCCTGCTACAGCCCGGGTTCCCCGGAGTCCTGTTAGCCCAGTGCTACAGCCCGGATTCACTCGCTGATGACCGCCATGCTCGATGTGATTCATGTATGCCTGTCTCCATAGGTCCGTGCCGCTTTGGGTTCATGACTAGCCATGTTGGCCCGGGTTCTCTGTCATATGGATGCTAGCGACACTATCATATACGTGAGCCAAAAGGCGCAAACGGTCCCAGGCCATGGTAAGGCGACACCCGTGGGATACCGTGCGTGAGGCCGCAATGTGATATGAGGTGTTACCGGCTAGATCGATGTGACTTGGAATCGGGGTCCTGACAGCGTTGGCATCAGAGCCGGACTGCCCGTAGGTTCGTTGAGCCAAACTGGTCGATGTCGAGTCTAGAAATGCTTTAGTTATATGTAGGGGAATTGATTGTGGGAGGGAACGTAAGGCTCTTTTACTCCTTTACCTTATGCCTCTGATCCGAGTCATTCTCTTCTCTTTCAACGTGGGTTAAGGACTAGACTCTCTTCTTCTGTCAGGTTCACGTGTTACTAATCCGTAGTAGCTTATAGGATTGTTGTTACAAGCCTCAGTACAGTTTCTACTACCTTTAGTATGTTGCCAGTTGAATCAGAACCTTGTTATGATGTTGTTGAGTGGTATTGCAAACTGTTGTGGATGTCTCAAATCTTTTTCTGAGCATTTACAACTGTTATGCTATCCAATTTTCCCTAGAAATTCTAATGTCTTTGCATTGTGGTTGTGCTTTCAGATGGCCAACCATGCTCAAAACCAAGTGGTTCGCCTGACCCAGTGCCTCGATGTGCCCAGTCATACTGCTATGTTAGTCCGGTAATGATCGAGACGGGTTACCGTTGGTATCCCGAGTACACCGTCGAAGAGAAATTCCGAGACTTTAATCAAAGCCAATATTTCTGCACCGTCAGGATATTTCCTTCTTATCCTGGATCTACCGAGCCCCTTCACTGTTCCTATGGACTCGGGGTTACTGTTGAGATGGCTGTGCAGGATGCTGCCTATTCCATGATGACCATCATGCGAGTCAGGACTGGCCTGCTTCGGAACACCGACTTCCGTTACATGCCAGCTTCACTTCCGGGAGCGCAAGGGTACCTCCAGGCTATCTATGCTGAATCCACTCAGGAGGACTCACTAACTCGTACCACTGCCGAGATGCTCGAGGATAAGGACCGAGAGAATCGGGCCTTGAGGCTCGAGCTTTTAAACACCCGTGCTGATCATTGGGCCACATTGACTCGGTTTGCACCTGCGGTGCAAGCTGGATGTATGGATACAAGGGATCTGTATCCTGTGAGATCTGCTCTGCCAGACATGGTGGGTTGGCGTGATGTGGGAGGCATCACCCCTCCCCATGGTCCCCGCAGGCCACCGTTTGTTGGTCCAAGGCCTCATCCTAGCCCTTTTGGTCCACAAGCTCCTCAGGACCGTCTGTTTCCGGATGATCACATTGAACTTCCAGGCTATGGAGGTGACTTCTATGAGGACTACTACGGAGCTGTCTGAGTTAGTAGTAGTATCACTAGTATTGTAATAGTTGTATCTCCACTGTCCTGCGTGACTTGTGGAATATGACTTTGTGTGTAATCAATTCCGGAGGTGTAGACAAATAATGTATAGGATCTTGGAATGCCTCCGATGAGATGTAACATTTTTCATCATAGTTGTACTGTAGCCTGGGCTTGTACTAAACTATGTATGGTGTGTATGACCGTTGGTATATATATGGCAGTTCTATATTACCATGACATACGGATGAACATCTCTGCATTCCGTGTTATCCATTACATTCTGCACTTCCTTGCTAAGTTTGAGCCATCCTTATCTAAACCGTTGTCTTGTTTTCTCCTAGGATGGTCAACACCCGCAGCAACCCTGCTGCCCCGGAGCAGGGGGAAGCCAGTGCAGGTAGGTGTGAAAATCTGCCTCACCCGCCTTCTCTGGCCGAAGTGATGCTGGAGGCGGAAAGAAACAAGCGTGAGACTAACCGCTTACTGGAGCGGATTGAGCAGAACACTGCACGCCATCAGCGAAATGACTTGGTGTCAATCAATGACTTTATCAAGCTGTACCCACCAAAGTTTAACCATTCCGTCGAGCCCCTCGACACAGATGACTGGCTTCGCAGCATCACCCACAAGCTACGTTCTGCCAACATAGCCGAAGCCGACAAGGTTACTTATGCTGCCTATGATCTCGAAGGCCCTGCTAGCCTTTGGTGGGAAAATTTTGAAGCCATGCGCCCGGTCGGCCAAATCACTACTTGGGCTGAATTTAGTGAGGCTTTCCGTGAGCATCACATTCCGGAAGGTCTCATAGACCGCAAGAGGGAGGACTTCTGCAATTTCACCCAAGGAAGACTGACTGTGGATGCATATAGTCATGAATTTGGGAATCTGGCACGTTATGCTCCTGAAGAGGTATCTACCGATGCTAAGAAGCAGGCAAGGTTCCGCAAGGGACTTAGCCCTGAGCTTCGCCGCGATCTTCGTCTGCACGAGTGCACATCCTTTCAGAAGTTGGTCAATAAAGCCATCAGTGCTGAGTCAGGCCAGTCTGACTATGACGCTTCACACAAGCACTCACGTGATTTTTGCTCTTCATCCGGCTCTGGAGCTCAGAAGCGCCGAGTGTGGATCCCAAGCACGGCACTGCCACCCAGGTTCATTCCGAGGCCATCCTTTGAGGTGCCTTGTCCCAACCAGCAGTTTGCACCACCCAAGCCCTATGGTGGCCCCGCTGCTAATGCTGCTCCACGCCCCAATGTGGTGACATGTTTCAAGTGCGGAGAGCCGGGTCACTATAGTCGAGAGTGTCCTCAGAACAACAACCCCAATCAGTCTGGAAAGTCCGTTGGTCGTGGTAAGCCAGCGGGAAAGACATTCTACGCCAAGCCGGTCACCACTTCACGTGGCCATGTCAACTATGTTTCAGCCGAGGAGGCTCATGAGGATCCTAATGTCGTCCTTGGTACGCTCCTTGTTAATTGCCATCCGGCATCTGTTCTTTTCGATACTGGAGCATCTCATTCATTCATATCCGAGAACTATGCTCGATTGCATAACACGACATTCTGTGACATGCCCTCTACCATGGAAATTCAAACCCCTGGCTCTAGATGGCAAACTTCTAGAGTAAGCCATGGGAACGAAATTCTTGTTGATAGACTTGTCTTCCTTGCATCCTTAATAGCTCTCAAGTCCTCGGACATAAACATCATCTTGGGTATGGACTGGATGTCAGCTCATTATGCTAAGATTGATTGTGCCACTAGAACCATTCAACTTACCCACCCATCGGGCAAGACAGTCAATGTCTTAACTCGAGTGGCCAAGCGCCAACTTTACTCCCTAAATGCCAACCCCCTTCCAGATCTTGAGGATGTTCTGGTAGTCCGAGACTTTCCAGATGTCTTTCCAGAAGAACTGCCAGGTGTTCCACCTGACAAGGAAGTCGAGTTTGTGATAGACCTTGTTCCAGGAACCGTTCCAATTTCTAGAAGACCCTATAAGATGGCACCCTTAGAACTAGCCGAGCTTAAGAACCAACTCGATGAGTCCTTGAAAAAGGGTTTCATCCGTCCTAGTTCCTCTCCTTGGGCTTGCCCCGTCCTCTTCGTCAAGAAGAAGGATGGAACGGATCGAATGGTTGTAGATTACCGACCTGTCAACTTGGTCACTATCAAGAACAAGTATCCGCTTCCCAGGATCAATGATCTGTATGATCAGCTCGCTGGATCCTCAGTCTTTTCCAAGATGGATTTGAGGTTGGGCTACCATCAAATCAAAATCAGAAACAGGGACATTCCCAAAACGGCCTTTGTTACTCGTTATGGCCAATACGAGTACACCGTTATGTCCTTCGGTTTAACCAATGCCCCAGCCACCTTCTCTCGGTTAATGAACTCGGTCTTCATGGAGTATTTGGATAAATTCGTCGTAGTATACCTCGATGACATACTCATCTACTCCAAGAATGAAGAGGAACATGCCGAACATCTAAGGCTGGTATTGACGAAACTTCGAGAGCATCGCCTTTATGCCAAATTCTCCAAGTGTGAATTTTGGTTGCTAGAAGTGACCTATCTAGGCCATGTAATCTCGGGTAAGGGTATTGCTGTCAATCCCAAGCGAGTTCAAGCTGTCCTTGATTGGACTCCACCTGAGACGGTCAAGAAAGTTCGGAGCTTCCTTGGCTTAGCGAGCTACTGCCGCCGCTTCGTCGAGAATTTCTCCAAGGTTGCTAAACCTCTAACTGAACTCCTCAAGAAAGATAAAAAGTTCAAGTGGACTCCATAGTGCGAGTTCAGCTTTCAGGAACTGAAAAGACGCCTGACATCTGCTCCCGTACTGGTACCACCAGATTTCTCCAAGGATTTTATTATCTATTGCGACGCCTCGCGACAAGGACTAGGTTGCATACTCATGCAAGATCGTCAGGTAATTGCCTATGCTTCACAGCAATTACACCCACATGAGGAAAACTATCCCACACATGATCTAGAGCTTGCAGCTGTAGTCCATGCGCTCAAAACTTGGCGACATTACCTCCTCGGTAATCGTTGCGAGATCTTCACCGATCACCAAAGTTTGAAATATATCTTCACCCAACCAGATTTGAATCTCAGGCAACGACGTTGGGTCGAGTTGATCTCGGATTACGACTTAGGAATAACTTACACCCCGGGCAAAGCCAATGTCATGGCTGATGCACTAAGTTGTAAGTCCTATTGTAACAACCTGATGTTACAACAAAGTCAACCACTTCTCCATGAGGAATTTCGTAAGCTTAACCTTCACATTGTTCCTCGAGGTTTTCTATCCATCCTGGTGGCGAAACCTACTCTTATGGATCAGATCATAACCGCCCAGCAGTATGATAAGGGCATATCCCGGATTAAGGAAAACATCGCTAGCGGAGTTGCTAAATGTTTTTCCATGGATGAGCGAGGTGCTGTCTTCTTTGAGAACCGCTTGGTGGTTCCCAAGAAACAACATCTACGCCAGTTGATCCTTAAGGAAGCTCATGACTCCCCTCTCACCATTCATTCTGGTAGTACCAATATGTATCAAGACCTACGCCAGAGGTTTTGGTGGACTAGGATGAAGAGAGAAATTGCTCAATACATTGCTAGCTGCGACGTCTGTCGTCGTGTTAAAGCAGAGCATCAACGGCCTGCTGGCACCCTTCAACCTTTGGCTATTCCTGAGTGGAAATGGGATAAAATCAGTATGGATTTCATTACTGGGTTTCCCAGGACCAAGAGAGGGAATAATGCCATCTTCGTCGTGATCGACCGCCTTTCCAAAGTGGCCCACTTTCTACCTGTTCGTGAGGGTATCACCGCTAGCCAGCTAGCTGACTTATACATCTCCCGAATAGTGTCTCTTCATGGTGTTCCATTGGAAATTAACTCAGACCGTGGGAGTCTCTTCACCTCTCGATTTTGGGAAACTTTCCAAAATGCTATGGGAACTCGTCTCTCTTTTAGCACCGCCTTCCATCCTCAATCAAGTGGTCAAGTAGAGCGAGTCAATCAAATTCTAGAAGATATGCTCCGAGCTTCTGTCATCTCGTTCGGAATGGGTTGGGAGAATTGCCTTCCATTCGCGGAGTTTGCTTATAACAATAGTTATCAAGCTAGCTTGGGCAAGGCTCCTTTCGAAGTTCTCTATGGACGAAAATGTTGAACGCCTCTTAACTGGTCAGAAACCGGGGAGAGACAACTCTTTGGCCCGGATATGTTTCAGGAAGCAGAAGAGCAGGTTCGCATTATTCGTGAGAAATTGGAAACAGCCCAATCTCGTCAAAAGAGCCAATATGATGGTAAACATAAGCTCATGACTTTTGAAGTCGGCGAGAAGGCTTACCTTCGGGTTAATCCATTAAAGGGAACCCATCGTTTCGGTATCAAAGGCAAATTGGCTCCTCGCTACATCGGACCTTTTCGCATTCTTACCAAACGAGGAGAAGTTACCTACCAATTGGAACTACCTTCGCATCTTTCCAGAGTTCACCATGTCTTCCATGTTTCTCAACTCAGGTGTTGCTTCGCGGATCCTATCCGTGGAGTGGACCATGAAACGCTTGATCTACAAGATAACCTCTCATATCGGGAATATCCCGTTCGTATCCTTGATCAAGCCGAGCGTACCACTCGACGTCATAATATCAAGTTTCTCAAGGTTCAATGGTCACACCATTCTGAGAAAGAAGCCACTTGGGAAAGGGAGGATCGTCTTCGACTCGAGTACCCCACCTTCTTCCCGGAGGATCCTAAATCTCAGGACGAGATTCTTTTGAGTGGGGGTGAGTTGTCACACCCTAGCTAGTTCAAGCATTAGAGTGTGCATCATGTTTAATTTTCTCTTAAATTTGAAATGGGGACGACAGAACCCCCAGCACCCCCCTGGAACAACTAGGGTTTACTAAAAACTTTTTCAATGAACCTGAAATGCCCTTCTAAAAAGCCCACCCTTTTTGTTTTGGGTTAAATCCTTTGACAAAAATGGTGCACAATTTTCTAGGACATCTAAGGTCATTGGATTAATCCTTATAGTATTTGCATTTGGGCATTTAAATGCTATAAAATATTTTAAATGCTCAAATAATCATAAACTAAAATGTTTGCTGTTGGATATATTCTAAGCAGTGGCCATGATTAATTTTATGATTTATGGTAATGCCCTGGCATTTTTAATAAAGCCCTGAAGTTACAGAAATAATAGAATAAATAAAAAAACAAAAAAGGAGAGAAAGAACAGGGACTTACCTGGCGCAGCCCACCAGCCCACCCGGCTCGGCCCAGTCCACTGGCTCCTGCTAGTCGTCCTCCTCCTCTCGCCAGGAGGACGAGGAGCGCGTGGCCGGCACCCGCGGCCACACGCCGACCACCTCCTGCTTCCGCCGACGCCCTGGAGGCGTCTACGAGTGTCACGCCGACCCCCACGTCTCCCTCTCTTTCTTCCCACTCTCCCCATGGCCTCTCCCCCTCTCTGGCTCTCTCCCCATCTCCCTGCCGAGCGCAGCCGTCGCCGCCGACAAGCTCCACCGCAGCCACCGCCGTCCATTCGTTGCCTCGTCGTGCCAGGAAGCTCCGCCGTCGTCGACTACATCGAGTAGGCCGAGCCCCGAGCGCTCGCTCGCCCTGGAGACGCTACACCGAGCTCGTCCTCAACTCCGGCCACCGGAGATCCTCTTCGCTGTCCCCGCCGCATCAGCTCATCCCCGACCTTGCCGACTGCCTCGACGAGGCCCCCGTGAGCTCAGCCACCTCCCCACCCTCTCTGTTCTCTCTCTCTTGAGCGCCGTAGCGACCGCATGTAGCTCACCCGCACGTACCGCCGCGGAGCTCGTCGCCGACGAGGCTCCGGCCACCCAATGGCCGCGCCACCCTGTCCACTAGTCCTACCGCACCTCCAGGAGCTCAACGCACCAAACCACGCGCCTCCCCGTGCCCCCTAGCGACTAGTTCAACCTTACCCGAGCTCCTCCCTGCATCACGTAGATAGTCTCCGCCGTCCTTTTGGTCCCTGGAGTGCAAATCCCGCGCTGCTCCGCCGTGTCTGGCCTCGCCGGCGGCTAGACGCCAGTGAGTTTGACTCTGTTTGACCCCGTGTGGGCCCAGGTTGACTCTCCTCCTGAGTCTATGACAGGTGGGGCCGGCCTGCTAATTAGTTTAGGATTAGTTTTAACTAAATTTAATTAGTTCAGTCACTGACATGTGGGCCCAGGCCCCACTGACAGTTAATTAGCACTAACATAATTCTGTTAATTAGTTGAGACACTGACAGACAGGGCCCACCAGTCAGGTTTGACCTGGCCGACCCAGTTGACTGCTGACGTCACACCTATGTCATGCTGATGCATTAATTCAATTACTGGATTTATTCTTTAATAGGAAATTCCAGAAAATAGCCAAAACTTCTAAAAATCATAGAAAATCAACCATAGCTCCAAATGCAAAGATTTATATATGAAAAATGATCAGAAAAATTCAATCTATCCATCTGTAATGGTTTCATGCATGAAAGAACAAGTTAACCTTGATTTTTAAGCAGAATAAGATAATGCACTAATAAGGCTATGTTTAATGAGCTAACATTTGAATCTTTGATTCAAATGAGTTCATCCCCTTCTGGTTTAGCTTGCATTAGGCCAAGACACTTTCACCTTGCCATGTCATAGCATGCATCATATTGTTGCATATTGTCATGTGTTGATCATGTTCGGTGTGTCTTTCGTGGTAGGTTCTGCCTCCGAGGATAACCCCGAGTATCCGTCTGAAGGGCAGTACCCTACTACCACTACAACAGGCAAGCAACCCATTGATCATTCCGATACAAACCCATGTTCTCGCTTCTGCTCTTGTTTATTGCATTAAGACAACGCGATTCAAACTGCTGTGTGCTACGGTAGTTGAACCCTTATCCTCTGCATGACCCGTCATTGCCACAGTAACTAGATGAAACCCACTAGCATGTGTAGGAGTTGATGGGCTAGAGTGAAATGATTATGTCGGTAATGCGAGGGATGTGTTGAACATGTTTTGGTAAAGGTATCAATGAGAGGCCATGTAGGAGTACGTGGTGGGTTGTTTCATTGAGGCCGTCCATAAGAACTGAGATCTGTATGCGTGATTTAAGATTCAGCTACTACCACACATTGGGCCCTGAAATATGACCCCGCTCGACTTACTGACCCCTCTCGCCCTTTGTCCAGGAGTTGCAACTAGTTTCTGGTGTTTGTAGGTTATGTGTTGGCGGCCGTGCATAGCACTGACCCTAGGGGTGGGCTATGATGCGGTAGATACACTGTGGCTGGGTATGCCGGGCGCCCGTTTGGCATCTCGGGACCCTGTACACATCGTTTGGGGCCGCTAAGGACATCCCATCCGGATTTCCTTGCGGATGGAACCTGAATAGGCGATAAACCTGGACTAGAGACTTGTGCGGTTAGTCAAGTCGTGGTCTACACCCACGTCGGTTTTCGCTTGAAGTCTGTCGAGCACATGTCGTGTGCAGACGCTAAGTGGTGGAAACATGTGTGATGAGGTACACCCCTGCAGGGTATAAACTATTCGAATAGCCGCGTCCGTGGTAAAGGACTACTTGGTTGCCTATACAGTTCATAGACAAGTTAATGGATACTACTAAAAGACTCAAGATAAGTGTGAGTCCCGAGGATGGCCCCCTCGTAGGATGACGAGGGAGGATCCCCGGTGGAGTATTGTGTTGGTGAGTAGTGGACTCATGTGCGAAAACTATTTTTACTAGTGGAGTCTCGTAGGATAGCTTAGCCAAGAGTCAAATCTGGCTTGCTGCAATAACTCCACCACCTTCTTGAGAATGAGCATGTATAGTAGGTTCTGTTGTAAGACTTGCTGAGTACCTTTGTACTCATGTTTGCTTAATTACTGTTTCAGACGACAACACCGCCCCCTCCGATGGGTTCTACGTAGACCTTGATGTCGACGAGTGACTAGCCACCCAGGTGGTGATCCTGGCCATGGAGGGCCCTATGTAGATAGACAGGCTTCGGAAGCCTTCTTGCTTTCTAGTGTCTGTACTCAGACTATTTACTTCCGCTTGTGCTTGTATGCTTGTATGACTTGAGTGTCAGGTCATGTGACCCCTACCTGTATGAACTTGTTATGTATGGCTCTCTGGAGCCTTTAAATAAAGTACTTGAGTTGTAGAGTTTTGTTGTGATGCCATGTTGTATGTACTCATATCGGGCATATTGTGTGTATGATTGAAATGCTTGGTATAAGTGGGATCCGACAATCTAGTTGTTTATCCTTGGCAGCCTTTCTTATGGGGAAATGTAGTCTAGTGTTCCTCGAGCCATAGTAGTCCGCTACAGCCCGGTTCACCGGAGTCCTGCTAGCCCAGCACTACTGCTCAGGACACTTGACTGGCCGGCATGTGTTTCACTTCGTTCCTATGTCTGTCCCTTCGGGGAAATGTCACGCGGTGACATCCGAAGTCCTGCCTAGCCTGCTACAGCCCGGGTTCCCCGGAGTCCTGTTAGCCCAGTGCTACAGCCCGGATTCACTCGCTGATGACCGCCATGCTCGATGTGATTCATGTATGCCTGTCTCCATAGGTCTGTGCCGCTTTGGGTTCATGACTAGCCATGTTGGCCCGGGTTCTCTGTCATATGGATGCTAGCGACACTATCATATACGTGAGCCAAAAGGCGCAAACGGTCCCAGGCCATGGTAAGGCGACACCCGTGGGATACCGTGCGTGAGGCCGCAATGTGATATGAGGTGTTACCGGCTAGATCGATGTGACTTAGAATCGGGGTCCTGACACCATAATAGCTTGTGGCTGCACACGGAAGTTTCTAGTATGAAAAATCTCATGATCCCTTTGGGCCTGGGTGGCGGTCCATAAAGAAAAATAGGCAATCTTGGAATACCCAGGTACCTCAATCCACCCAGATGTGTGTTTAAGTTGCCACCTTAGATAAACCATTAATTAACAAACTCACATCTGTCATGGATATCACTCACCCAATCCACGTCTACTAGCATAGCATGGCATAATAGGCAAACATAGAAGTAACTCCCAAAGGATTGATAATATAACAGGTAATATGTTCTACCTCAACTACTTCCCATCCCACAATTTAATTAGATCCTAATCATGCAATGTTTGAGGATTGATCTAATGCAATAAAACTGGGTAGTAGGAGGTATGATCAAAGTGTTACTTGCCTTGCTGATGATCCGCGAAACCTAGAGATTCGAAGTAACAGGCGGCGCACTCCGGGTATTCTATCGCAGACAAACAAACAAGCATACAATAAGTATTCATCTAATGCACAGGTAAAACTCAAATAAGAGATCTAACCAGAAGGTTCAACTTAAGAACTCCGGTTTGCAAAAAGAATCGAATCAAACGAAGCAACGAAAGTCAAACGGCAAAAGAAACAGGCTTCATTTACTATTCTGGATCTAGGGCAATTTTTACAGTGGCAAAAACTTGTTTAAGTTGGTTAAGCGGATAGAGGGTTTCGAGACGAAACTCCAGGCGCTTGAATCGCCTTATTCCGATAAATGAGCGAAAAGTTATACTAAAACAAAAATCGGATCAGAAATCGCGATCAGAAATAATCGCGGAAAATCCACGAAAAAGAAAAACGACGAATAGATTAACGAACGAACATTTGTTACCTGGATCTAAACGACGAACATGTTCGTTAAAACGAACTAACGAACGAATGCTTGCTATTTAAATAAATCAGAAAAAAAAACCAATCTATTTAAAAAATGGAAACAAAAAAAACCGATGAAAACCGAACGTTTTTTTTCGAGAAAACCGGCGGCGCGAAAATCGAGGCAACCTCGGGCGGCGGCTCCGCGACGGCGGCGCGGCAGGCGGCGGCGGGGCGCTAGGGTTTCGGGGCGCGCGGGCTGGGGTTTCGGCTGGGCCTCCCCCGGCTTATAAAGCCGGCGGGGCCAGGAGTCCGGGTCGAACACGGCCCGTTAGGTCGGTTCTTTTTTTTTTAAATAATAACGCGCAGAAAAACAAATAAAAGAAATACTAAAAGGACTCCAAAAATCCCGAAATAAATTTTCCCGGGCTTCTAAAATCAAGCTGCACAAGGTGAACATTTATATGGGGCCTAAATGCAATTTTGAAAAACGCACATTTTTCCTAAATTCAAATAAAATACCGAAAAACTCCGAAATCAAATCTTATTTGATTTTATTATTAATCCTCAATATTTCTTTATTTTGGGAAAGTCATTTTATTCCCTCTCTCATATTTTTGTAATAGAAATAATTAACAATAAAATAATTAAAATCAAATGATCCTATTCTCAATATTTGAGAAAACTCAAATATGAAAATAACGAAATCCCCAACTCTCTCCGTGGGTCCTTGAGTTGCGTAGAATTTCTAGGATCAAAGCCAAAGGCAATAAATTATGATATGCAATGATGAGCTAGTGTATAACATTCCAAATTGAAAATTTGGGATGTTACAAACCTACCCTCCTTAAGATGAATCTCGCCCTCGAGATTCGGGTTGGCTAGAAAATAGGTGAGGGTGGTCCTTGAGCAAATCTTCCTCTCGCTCCCAGGTGGCTTCATCCTCCGTGTGGTGGCTCCACTGAACCTTGCAAAACTTGATAACCTTGCTGCAGGTGAATCGACTGGCATACTCTAGAATCTTAACTGGTTTCTCCTCATAGGTCAAATCACTGTCCAACTGAATTGCTTCCAGTGGTACCGTATCTCTCAGCGGTATGTCAGCCATCTCCGCGTGGCACTTCTTCAACTGAGAAACGTGGAACACATCATGAACTCCGAACAATCCTTCAGGCAATTCCAACTTGTAGGCCACTTCTCCCATAAGTTCCAATACTCGGTATGGTCCTACAAATCGTGGCGCTAACTTTCCTTTAACACCAAAGCGCTTTGTTCCCTGAAGTGGATATACTCGAAGATAAGCTCTATCTCCAACTTCGTAAACTGTCTCCTTGCGTTTAGAATCTGCATAACTTTTCTGCCTGGACTGGGCTACCTTGAGCCTATCGCGAATCAATTTCACCTTCTATTCAGACTCCTTAATAAAATCAGGTCCAAACAACTGGCGGTCTCCAACTTCATCCCACAACAATGGTGTCCTGCACCTTCTTCCGTACAAGGCTTCGAAAGGGGCCATCTTTAAACTGGATTGATAGCTGTTGTTGTAAGAGAATTCGGCATACAGAAAATTCTCGTCCCAACTAGATCCATAATCTAGCGCACAAGCTCTCAGCATGTCCTCCAAAATCTGATTGACTCTCTCGGTCTGTCCATCTGTCTGTGGATGAAAAGCTGTGCTGAACTCTAGCCTGGTACCCAAAGTTTCGTGCAACTGATTCCAAAACTTTGAGGTAAACTGGGTTCCTCTATCTGATACTATACTCCTCGGAACTCCATGTAAGCATACAATCCTGGTCATGTATATCTTTTCCAACTTAGCACTGGTGTAAGTGGTCTTTACTGGGATGAAATGAGCTACTTTCGTCAACCGATCGACTACAACCCAAATCGAGTCATAGCCTGAACGAGTCCTGGGTAATCCTGTGATAAAATCCATGCCTAACTTATCCCACTTCCATTCGGGTATCGGCAATGGCTGTAGCAATCCTGCTGGCTTCTGATGCTTTGCCTTTACTCTCTGACATACATCACAAACTGCTACATACTCCGCAATATCTTTCTTCATTCCGGTCCACCAGAAAATATCTTCAAATCCAAATACATCTTGGTATTTCCTAGGTGAATCGAATACGGTGAATCATGTGCCTCTTGCAGAATCAACTTCCTGATCTTCGGGTCATTGGGCACATAAACACGGTCTTCAAACCATAGGGTGTCGTGCTCATCCTCATGAAATCCTTTAGCCTTTCCTTCGCTCATTTTCTCCTTTATAGAGGCAATCTCCTTGTCAGTCTTCTGAGCTTCTCTGATTCTATCCATCAAAGTTGACTAAATCTCCAATGCTGCTACATAGCCTCTCAGAACTATTTCCAAACATAGTTCACGAAGATCCTCGGCTAACTCCTTTGGTATTTCTCCCGTCATTAGTGTATTGACATGGCTTTTGCGGCTTAATGCGTCAGCTACTACATTAGCCTTTCCGGGATGGTAATGCAATCTCATATCATAATCCTTGATGAGCTCCAACCATCTCCTTTGTCTGAGGTTTAACTCCTTCTGTGTGAAAATGTATTTCAAACTCTTGTGATCCGTGTACACCTCACAATGATTTCCAATGAGGAAATGTCTCCATGTTTTTAATGCATGCACTACGGCTGCTAACTCCAAATCATGCGTAGCATAATTCAACTCATGAGGCTTAAGCTGTCTTGAGGCATATGAAACAACTCTCCCTTCCTGCATAAGCACTGCTCCAAGTCCTCGACGTGAAGCGTCGCAGTACACCTCATAATCCTTGGTATGGTCTGGCAAAATCAACACTGGTGAAGTAACCAAGCGTTTCTTCAACTCCTGGAAACTAGCCTCACATTCCTTAGTCCATTTGAACTTGGTATCCTTCTTTAATAACTCCGTCATAGGCTTCGCAATCTTTGAGAAATTCTCAATAAATCTCCGGTAGTATCCTGCGAGTCCAAGAAAACTCCGGATCTCTCCAACTGTTGTTGGCGCTTCCCAATTTGTCACAGTGTCAACCTTAGTGGGATCTACTGCTATACCTTCTCTGGATATAACGTGTCCGAGGAATCCTACTTCCTTCAACCAAAACTCACATTTGCTGAACTTGGCATACAACTGATGTTCTCTGAGCTTCTCAAGTACCAATCGCAAATGTTCCTTATGCTCCTCTTCACTTTTCGAGTAAACCAGAATATCATCAATGAACACTACGACGAACTTATCCAAGAACTCCATAAACACTTTGTTCATCATGTTCATAAAATATGCAGGTGCGTTAGTCAGACCAAATGACATAACGGCATACTCATACAGCCCATACCTGGTGGTAAAAGCTGTCTTAGGTATATCCTATTCTCGAATCTTCAACTAGTGGTATCCCGATCACAGATCGATCTTGGAAAATACCTTAGCTCCTTGCAATCGATCAAACAGATCATTGATCATTGGTAGTGGGTACTTGTTCTTGATGGTTACTTCATTCAATCCTCGATAATCAACAACCATCCTTAACGATCCATCCTTCTTCTCCACTAGAAGTACTGGCGATCCCCAAGGCGAAGAACTTGGGCGAATATATCCCTTATCTAATAACTCCTTAATCTGCTTCTTAATCTCCACCAAATCCTTTGCAGGCATCCTGTATGGTCTCTTTGATATTGGCCCTGTGCCTGGCAATAGCTCAATCAAAAAATCAATATCTCTTTCCAGTGGCATGCCTGGCAACTCTTCTGGAAATACTTCAGGGAAATCCCTTACCACTGGTACTTCCTCCTGCACAACTCCTGTTAAACAATTTACTTGAGTCCCTTTTGGCACATGTCGGGATACATACTTGATCCTTCTCCCTTCTAGGGTGGTAAGCAAAATTGTCTTACTGGCGCAATCGATGTTTCCTCCGTACATCGACAGCCAATCCATACCCAGAATTACATCCAATCCTTGTGATTCCAAAATGATTAAATCCGAGGGAAACACATGCCTACCTATACTCAATGGCACTTGAAAACATCCTTGACTGGCCATATACTCCGCTCCTGGTGAGCTTACTAGCATAGGTGTTCTAAGAACCTTAGTGGGCAAGTTATACTTATCCACAAATCCCCTTGATATGTATGAATGCGATGCACCAGTATCAAAAAGAACGAGTGCAGTAAATGACTTAACCAAAAACTTACTGATTACAACATCTGGCTGCTCTTCAACCTCCTCCACGTTAACGTGGTTCACCTGTCCCCTGTTGAAAGGGTTCGGCTTCTTCCCAGAGCTTCCATTGCCATTCTGGCCTTCAGGACATTCATTGGCATAATGTCCGGACTTCTGGCACTTAAAGCAAGTGACCTGGCTCAGGTCCTTCTTGGCTGGGGTTGATGGGTTGGTGCAATTCTGGCCATTGCTTCCTCCATTCCCATTACCATTCTTGGTGCCATTGTGATTGTGCGAGCTATCTCCTCCATGGGTATGCTGAAAATGTCCTCCCGGTCTAGGGGTAAAACGTGGCTTCTGCTGAGCTCCTAAATTATACTTCCCTTGTCCATACTTCCTCTTGCGGTTCTCAATCTGCTGCTGCTTCCCTTCAATCATAAGAGCACGGTCTACCAACTCCTGGTAGTTGTTGAAGGTTGCTACCATCAACTGCATGCTCAACTCATCATTCAGTCCTTCCAGAAACTTCTCCTGCTTAGCTGCATCTGTAGCAACGTCATCAGGGGCATAACATGCTAATTTACTAAAGTTCTCCACATACTAGCCAACTGTTCGTCCTCCTTGGCACAAGTTGCGAAACTCTCGCTTCTTCATGGCCATAGCTCCTGCTGAAACATGGGCAGTACGAAAAGCCTGCTGAAACTGGTCCCATGTGACAGTGTCGACAGGGAAAGTGGCTGTGAAATTCTCCCACCATGATGCTGCGGGTCCTTCAAGCTGATGTGCGGCAAACTTCACCTTCTCCGCATCTGTGCATCCTGCTGTGGTCAACTCTCTAGCTGTCTTGCGGAGCCAATCATCTACTACTATCGGCTCGGTGCTACTGGAAAACACCGGCGGATTCAGCCTAAGAAAATGGGCTAAGTGATCAACAGGTGGTGGTGGTGGTGGGTTGTTGTTGTTGTTCCCCTGATTCTGATTCTGGACTAGCAACTGCATCAATGTGTTCTGCTGCTGGATCAACTGGGACAGCTCTGGTGGAAAGGTAAATCCAGGGTCACGTCTCGGAGGCATCTGAGGGTTTAGAAAAGATGAGATTTAAGAATAGAGGGGGTCTAAAGAGAAAACAGTACCCATATGCACATGAGGCAAAAGCAAACAATTCACTTCATTCAATCAAACAAGGGCATACAATCGATCTAACTATCGCAAAAGTGCTCGGACTACTGTATTTACATGGTGGACTACTACTGCTAGTGAGGTGGCCTACTAGAAATATTCTTCGGTTGCAGACTCCATGATATCTGCTCTAGCTTCATCAACATAGTCATCATCGCTGTCATCTGGGTCCGAGTCGGTGTCGTCGATGATGATATAGTCTTCCGGGCGAATCTCCTTGGGTTCTTCGTCTTCATCTACTGGTGTAGGGCCTCCCATAAATATCCCGATCTTCTTGATCAGATCGTCATTCTTCTCCACCAATACTTTGATTTCTTCTTCATAATCTTCATGTGTACCCTTGAGTTCTTCCTCCAGTTCCTTGATTCTTGTCTTAGCCTTCTTTAGGTCTATCATGTCAGCGCACATTTGGTTCTCCTGTCGTCGAATGTGCTGGTTTAGTTCCTGGATAAAAGCTGCAATTGATCTATCCTTTCTGGTGCTGATCATCTCCCAGTGCTCATCTCGGCGCCCACAAATCTGGTAGATAGTATCCTTGAGATCATTGCGGTAGACTTCTCCAATGCGTCCCATGGCGATGTGAGCTGCCATGCTCTTTCCTAGACTCCAAGTTGGTGCATCAAAAGAAAACTCTATGGGCTCAGTGACTGGCATGAACGTCCTTCCTGGAACTTGAACTTGAATCATCTAGCGCTCTTCTTCAGGTAAAGTGGCGTTGTAGGTTCCGGTGAAGCTTGGTACTCCTATGTTGAGGTATCTAGTGACTTCCTTCAAGTGGCGTCCCAAGGGTGTATCGTCATCCGGTTGCGTGAACTTGTTCGTTGCATCCGCCATCCTAAAGAGTAGAAAAGAGGAGAGGTCAGAAGAGAAGAGAGTGAATAGTGTTCTAGGTCTTTAGCTTAGTGGTCGTGTCCTACAGTTAGCGTGTGCTCTGATACCATCTCTGTAGCGACCAGACCTCAAACGGTCTGATCTCTATGCTCAGGTGTCATCCCTGGATCAGTAATGCTGACACCACACAGTACTCGAAGGATTTATAACAAAGTAGCAATCACACACTTATTACATCGAGTGTCTCAATAGAGAACTTATTACAATAAATATGGCTTAAGGCCATCTAATAATGATAACAACGGAAGGCTTGGAAGATAAGTGAGTCCATCGACTCCAACGGCATCACTGAGTATAGAACCACGACCTAAAAACTCCTTAATCATCGTCTGAAAAGTCTGCAACATTAACGTTGCAGCCCGAAACGGGTCAGCACATGGAATATGCTGGCAAAGTAACACATAGAGAGTAATGGAATGAAACAACTATTCTATATGCATATTTGGCTAGTGGAAAGCTCTATGGTTACAGTTTTGCGTAAAGCCAATTTTTCCCTACTACAAAGGAATAAATTTTAATTAACTATCATGGTAGTTGTTAAACATTGAGAATGGTTGACAGCATTCTCAATCCCAATTAAGCATCATCATTAAACAAAACCCAACAAAATTAAATTTTAGAGTAACATGTTGAGATTCACATGATAATCCAAGTACTAGATACTCAAGTTATCCATAACCGGGGACACGGCTAACCATGATTAGTTTATACACTCTGCAGAGGTTTGCGCACTTTTCCCCACAAGACTCGATCGCCTCCGTTTGGTTTCTCGCACTACATGGTGTTTGAGAAGACGGATGACCGAGACATAGTCTTTCAGAAGCGCTAGCACCTTACGATGGATAGACCGTTACACCTACTTTCCCCTACATCTGCTAGTCTACCCTGTAAGAGTTCTCACGACTTAATCAACTATGCTAGAGCCCATAATAGCTTGTGGCTGCACACGGAAGTTTCTAGTATGAAAAATCGCATGATCCCTTTGGGCCTGGGTGGCGGTCCATAAAGAAAAACAGGCAATCTTGGAATACCCAGGTACCTCAATCCACCCAGATGTGCGTTTATGTTGCCACCTTAGATAAACCATTAATTAACAAACTCACATCTGTCATGGATATCACTCACCCAATCCACGTCTACTAGCATAGCATGGCATAATAGGCAAACATAGAAGTAACTCCCAAAGGATTGATAATATAACAGGTAATAGGTTCTACCTCAACTACTTCCCATCCCACAATTTAATTAGATCCTAATCATGCAATGTTTGAGGATTGATCTAATGCAATAAAACTGGGTAGTAGGAGGTATGATCAAAGTGTTACTTGCCTTGCTGATGATCCGCGAAACCTAGAGATTCGAAGTAACAGGCAGCGCACTCCGGGTATTCTATGGCAGACAAACAAACAAGCATACAATAAGTATTCATCTAATGCACAGGTAAAACTCAAATAAGAGATCTAACCAGAAGGTTCAACTTAAGAACTCCGGTTTGCAAAAAGAATCGAATCAAACGAAGCAACGAAAGTCAAACGGCAAAAGAAACAGGCTTCGTTTACTATTCTGGATCTAGGGCAATTTTTACAGTGGCAAAAACTTGTTTAAGTTGGTTAAGCGGATAGAGGGTTTCGAGACGAAACTCCAGGCGCTTGAATCGCCTTATTCCGATAAATGAGCGAAAAGTTATACTAAAACAAAAATCGGATCAGAAATCGCGATCAGAAATAATCGCGGAAAATCCACGAAAAAGAAAAACGACGAATAGATTAACGAATGAACGTTAGTTACCTGGATCTAAATGACGAACACGTTCGTTAAAACGAACGAACGAACGCTTGCTATTTAAATAAATCGGGAAAAAAATCGATCTATTTAAAAAAACGGAAACAAAAAACGACGAAAACCGAACGTATTTTTTTCGAGAAAACCGGCAGCGCGGAAATCGAGGCAACCTCGGGTGGCGGATCAGCGGCTCCGGCGACGGCGGCGCGGCAGGCGGCGGCGGCGCGGGCGGCGGGCGGCGTGGGCGCTAGGGTTTCAGGGCGCGCGGGCTGGGGTTTCGGCTGGGCCTTCCCCGGCTTATAAAGCCGGCCGGGCCAGGAGTCCGGGTCGGACACGGCCCGTTACGTCGGTTCGTTTTTTAAAATAATAATGCGCAGAAAAACAAATAAAAGAAATACTAAACGGACTCCAAAAATCCCGAAATAAATTTTCCCGGACTTCTAAAATCAAGCCGCACAAGGTGAACATTTATTTGGAGCCTAAATGCAATTTTGAAAAACGCACATTTTTTCTAATTCAAATAAAATACCGAAAAACTGTGAAATCAAATCTTATTTGATTTTATTATTAAATCCTCAATATTTCTTTATTTTGGGAAAGTCATTTTATTCCCTCTCTCATATTTTTGTAATAGAAATAATTGACGATAAAATAATTAAAATCAAATGATCCTATTCTCAAAATTTGAGAAAACTCAAATATGAAAATAACGAAATCCCCAACTCTCTCCGTGGGTTCTTGAGTTGCGTAGAATTTCTAGGATCAAAGCCAAAGGCAATAAATTATGATATGCAATGATGAGCTAATGTATAACATTCTAAATTGAAAATTTGGGATGTTACATAAATATGCTTATCTTGATGAAAAGAAGATATATCATGTTATTATTAGTGCTAACCTTTCAGAGAAGGAGGAAGAAAAATTATTGAAAACTCTAAAGAAGCACCGTGCTGCTATTGGGTATACTCTTGATGATCTTGAGGGCATTAGTCCCACTCTATGTTAGCACAAAATAAATTTGGAGAAAAATGCCAAACCAATTATTGATCACCAATGACGGCTGAATCCTAAGATGAAAGAAGTGGTAAGAAAAGAAATACTAAAGCTCCTTGAGGCAGGTATAATTTATCCCGCTACTGATAGTCAGTGGGTAAGTCATGTCCATTGTGTTCCTAAGAAGGGAGGTATTACTGTCGTTCCTAATGATAAAGATGAATTGATTCCGCAAAGAATTATTACAGGTTATAGGATGGTAATTGATTTCCGCAAATTAAATAAGGCTACTAAAAAATATCATTACCCCTTACCTTTTTATTGATCAAATGCTAGAAAGATTATCCAAACATAAACATTTTTGCTTTCTAGAAGGTTATTCTGGTTTCTTTCAAATACCTGTGTCGGCTGATGATCAAGCTAAGACCACCTTTACTTGCCCTTTCGGTACTTTTGCTTATAGACGTATGCCTTTTGGTTTATGTAATGCACCTGCTACCTTTCAAAGATGCATGATGGCTATATTCTCTGACTTTTGTGAAAAGATTTGTGAGGTTTTCATGGACAATTTCTCCGTTTATGGATCCTCTTTTGATGATTGCTTAAGAAACCTTGATCGAGTTTTGCAGAGATGTGAAGAAACTAACCTTGTCTTGAATTGAGAGAAGTGCCACTTTATGGTTAATGAAGGTATTGTCTTGGGGCACAAAATTTTTGAAAGGGGCATTGAAGTTGATATAGCCAAAGTTGATGCTATTGAAAAGATGCCGTGTCCCAAGGACATCAAAGGTATAAGAAGTTTCCTTGGTCATGCCGGCTTTTATAGGAGGTTCATTAAGGACTTCTCAAAAATTTCTCGGCCTCTGACTAATTTATTACAAAAAGATATACCATTCGTCTTTGATGATTATTGTGTAGAAGCATTTGAAATACTTAAGAAAGCATTGATCTCTGCACCTATTGTTCAGCCACCTGATTGGAATTTACCTTTTGAAATTATGTGTGATGCTAGTGATTATGCTGTAGGTGCTGTTCTAGGGCAAAGAGTTGATAAGAAATTAAATGTTATTCAATATGCTAGTAAAACTCTAGACAATGCCTAGAGAAATTATGCTACTACTGAAAAAGAATTATTAGCAGTTGTATTTGCTTGTGATAAGTTCAGACCTTATATTGTTGATTCTAAAGTAACTATTCACATGGATCATGCTGCTATTAAATATCTTATGGAAAATAAAGATGCTAAACCTAGACTTATTAGATGGGTTCTCTTGCTACAAGAATTTGATTTGCATATTATTGATAGAAAGGGAGCTGAGAACCCCGTTGCAGATACCTTGTCTAGGTCAGAAAATGTTCTTGATGAGCCACTACCTATTGATGATAGCTTTCCTGATGAACAATTAAATGTCATAAATGCTTCTCATACTTCTCCATGGTATGTTGATTATGCTAATTACATTGTTGCTAAATTTATACCACCTAGTTTCACATACCAGCAATAGAAAAAGTTTTTCTACGATTTAAGACATTACTTTTGGGATGACCCACATCTCTATAAAGGAGTAGATGGTGTTATTAGACGTTGTGTACCTGAGCATGAACAGGAACAGATCCTACGCAAGTGTCACTCCGAAGCTTATGGAGGACACCACGCTGGAGATAGAACTGCACATAAGGTATTGCAATCCGGTTTTTATTGGCCTACTCTCTTCAAGGATGCGTGTAAGTTTGTCTTATCTTGTGATGAATGTCAAAGAATTGGTAATATTAGTAGACGTCAAGAAATTCCTATGAATTATTCACTTGTTATTGAACCATTTGATCTTTGGGGCTTTGATTATATGGGACCTTTTCATGCCTCTAATGGGTATACACATATTTTAGTTGCTGTTGATTACGTTACTAAGTGGGTAGAAGCTATTCCAACTAGTGGTGCTGATCATAACACCTCTATTAAGATGCTTAAAGAAGTTATTTTTCTGAGGTTTGGAGTCCCTAGATATTTAATGACTGATGGTGGTTCACATTTTATTCATGGTGCTTTCCGTAAAATGCTTGCTAAGTATGATGTTAACCATAGAATTGCATATCCTTATCACCCACAGTCTAGTGGTCAAGTAGAATTGAGTAATAGAGAACCCAAATTAATTTTGCAAAAGACTGTTAATAGATCTAGAAATAATTGGTCCAAGAAACTTGATGATGCATTATGGGCCTATAGAACTGCATATAAAAATCCTATGGGTATGTCTCCGTATAAAATGGTTTATGGAAAAGCATGTTACTTACCTCTCGAACTAGAACATAAGGCTTATTGGGCTATTAAAGAGCTCAATTATGATTTCAAACTTGCCGGTGAGAAGAGCTTATTTGACATTAGCCCATTTGATGAATGGAGAACCCAAGCCTATGAGAATGCCAAATTGTTTAAATAAAAAGTTAAAAGATGGCATGAAAAAATGATACAAAAGCGTGAGTTTAATGTAGGTGATTATGTATTGTTATACAACTCTCGCTTAAGATTTTTTGCAGGAAAACTTCTCTCTAAATGGGAAGGTCCTTACGTTATCGAGGAGGTCTATCGTTCCGGCGCCATAAAAATCAACAACCTTGAAGGCACAAATCTAAAGGTGGTGAACGGTCAAAGAATCAAACATTATATCTTAGGTAATCCTATAAATGTTGAAACCAATGTTATTGAAACCGTAACCTTGGAGGAATACATAAGGGACACTTTCTGGAACGTTTCAGACTCCGAAAAGGAATAGGTATGTGGTACGGTAAGTAAACCGACTCCAAAACAGTTCTAATGCCAATTTTTCTCCGTTTTGTAATATTTAGAAAAATAGAAAAATAAGAAGCAGTCCGGGAAGGACACAGGGGCTCCACGAGGGTGGAGGGCGCGCCCCCTGCCTCGTGGGCACCTCGTGTGCTCTCCGGACTCCATTTTCTTGCACGATACTTCTTTTGGTCGGTAAAAATTCATAATTTTATCTCCCAAAGGTTTTGACCTCCGTATCAGGCAAATATCTCCTGTCTTTGTTTCGAGCTGTCCTGCTGCAGATTAGAGCAACATGTCGTGCCAGGATTTGGAAGGAGAAAGCTATGTGGCTGATTACCTTGCAGATCCTAAGGTCTATGGGGATGTGGAGCATTGTGGTTGGACTACGGAAGAAGAAGAGGACTATGAACCCAAGGGAAGGGAGGAAACGAGCTCAGAAGAAGATGAAGTCCCATTACCTCAACCTGGGGACATGCATGTGGAGTTAAAAAAGTCAAGCCTCTCGGATAGAGTAAAGAAACCTAAGATCGAGTTTATCCCTTTTCGCCTCTTGCGGGAATACAAGCAGGAACTATGCAAAAAGATACTGAGCCTGGAGAAGGAGATCAATGACCTAAGGTACCAAAATTATGTCCTCAAGCGCAAATTAAGGAAGAAGACTACACCGTCAACAAAACCATCACCTTCTTCACCAACAAAGAAGAACTGAGCATCGGGTATGGGCACTCCCCTTGGCAAATGCCAAGCTTGGGGGAGTGCCCCGGTATCGTATCACCATCACAACTTTTATCTTTACCGTTTTTCTTAGTCCAATCCTTTTGATAATATCTTGATCTAGTAAAATAAAGTTTTACTATGATCTAGTTGTGAGTTTTGCTTTGTGATCCTTCTATGTAATCGAGTCCGTGAGCTGTATATAATAAAGTTTAGTGTTGAGTCAAGGGCCTGATTATTTTGCTATGATCTTGAGTGAATAAAAGAAAAGAGAAAGAATAAAAAGAAATAAAAGAGATCATATGGATCTTATGGAGAGTAATGAGCTCACATATAAAGAGTATGATGAATAAAAGTTGTTGAGAGTTGACAAACATAGTTTTGGTCATCGTTGAAATTAATAGGAAGTAATAAATAAAGAGAGGTCTTCACATATAAATACACTATCTTGGACATCTTTTATGATTGTGAGCACTCATTAAAATATGACATGCTAAAAAGTTGACGTTGGACAAGGAAGACAACATAATGGGTTATGTTTTCTTACATCTAAGATAAATTATATTGTCATGGATCATCCAACATGATTGAGCTTGCCTTTCCCCTCATGCTAGCCAAATTCTTTGCACCAAGTAGAGATACTACTTGTGCTTCCAAGTACCCTTAAACCCAGTTTTGCCATGAGAGTCCACCATATCTACCTATGGATTGAGTAAGATCCTTCAAGTAAGTTGTCATCGGTGCAAGCAATAAAAATAGCTCTCTAAATATGTATGACTTATTAGTGTGGGAGAAAATAAGCTTTATACGATCTTGTGATGTGGAAGAAATAAAAGCGATGGACTACATCATAAAGGTCCATATCACAAGTGGCAATATAAAGTGACATTCTTTCGCATTAAGATTTTGTGCATCCAACCATAAAAGCGCATGAAAACCTCTGCTTCCCTCTGCGAAGGGCCTATCTTTTACTTTTATCTCCCACCTTACATAAGAGTCATGGTGATCTTCACCTTTCCTTTTTACATTTTATCTTTTGGCAAGCACAATATGTTGGAAAGATCCTGGTATATATGGCTAATTGGATGTGAGTTTTCATGAACTATTACTGTTGACATTACCCTTCAGGTAAAACGTTAGGAGGCAAAACTATAAACCCCTATCTTTCTCTGTGTCCGATTAAAACTCCATACCAATAAGTATTGCGTGAGTGTTAGCAATTGTGAAAGACTATATGATAGTGGAGTATGTGGACTTGCTGAAAAGCTCTTATATTCACTCTTTCCTATGTTATGATAAATTGCAATTGCTTCAATGACTGAGATTATAGTTTGTTAGTTTTCAATGAAGTTTATGATTCATACTTGAACTTGTGATTGAATTGTTACTCTAGCATAAGAGATCATATGACAATAATTATATAAGCTGTTGTTCTAAGAATGATCATGATGCCCTCATGTCCGTATTTTATTTTTATCGACACCTCTATCTCTAAACATGTGGACATATTGTTCGATTTCGGCTTTCGCTTGAGGAGAAGCGAGGTTTAAGCTTGGGGGAGTTGATACGTCCATTTTTCATCATGCTTTTATATCGATATTTATTGCATTATGGGCTATTACTACACATTATGTCACAATACTTATGCCTATTCTGCCTTATTTTACAAGGTTTACATAAAGAGGGAGAATGCCGGCAGATGGGATTCTGGGCTGGAAAAGGAGCAAATATTAGAGACCTATTCTGCACAGCTCCAAAAGTCCTGAAACTTCACGGAAGTTATTTCCAGATTATATAAAAAATACCGAGCGCAAGAAGTACCAGAGGGGGGCCACTCACCAGCCATGAGGGTGGGGGGGCGCCCTACCCCCCTGGGCGCCCCCTGCCTTGTGGGCCCCTGGTGGCCCTCCGATGCCCATCTTCTGCTATATGGAGTCTTTAATTGAGGAAAAATTATAAGCAAGCTTTCGGGACGAGACTCCGCCGCCACGAGGCGGAACCAATCTAGGGCTCCGGCGGAGCTGTTCTGCCGGGGACACTTCCCTCCAGGAGGGGGAAATCATCGCCATCGTCATCACCAACGCTCCTCTCATCGGGAGGGGGCCAATCTCCATCAACATCTTCACCAGCACCATCTCCTCTCAAACCCTAGTTTATCTCTTGTATCCAATTCTTGTCTCTAAGTCTGGGATTGGTACCGGTGGGTTGCTAGTAGTGTTGATTACTCCTTGTAGTTGATGCTAGTTGGTTTACTTGGTGGAAGATCATATGTTCAGATCCATTATGCATATTAATACCCCTCTGATTATGAACATGAATATGCTTTGTGAGTAGTTACGGTTGTTCCTGAGGACATGGGAGAAGTCTTGCTATTAGTAGTCATGTGAATTTGGTATTCGTTCGATATTTTGATGAGATGTATGTTGTCATCCCTCTAGTGGTGTCATGTGAACGTCGACTACATGACACTTCACCATTGTTTGGGCCTAGAGGGAGGCATTGGGGAGTAATAAGTAGATGATGGGTTGCTAGAGTGACAAAAGTTTAAACCCTAGTTTATGCATTGCTTCGTAAGGGGCTGATTTGGATCCATATGTTTCATGCTATGGTTAGGTTTACCTTAATACTTCTTTTGTAGTTGCAGATGCTTGCAATAGGAGTTAATCATAAGTGGGATGCTTGTCCAAGTAAGGACAGCACCCAAGCACCGGTCCACCCACATATCAAATTATCAAAGTACCAAACGCGAATCATATGAACGTGATGAAAACTAGCTTGACGATAATTCCCATGTGTCCTCGGGAGCGCTTTCTTCTATATAAGAGTTTGTCTAGGCTTGTCCTTTGCTACAGAAAGGATTGGGCCACCTTGCCGCACTTTATTTACTTTTGCTACTTGTTGCTCGTTACAAATTATCTTATCACAAAACTATCTGTTATCTATAATTTCAGTGCTTGCAAAGAATACCTTGCTGAAAACCGCTTATCATTTCCTTCTACTCCTCATTGGGTTCGACACTCTTACTTATCGAAAGGACTACGATAGATCCCCTATACTTGTGGGTCATCATTCCTCTTCTGGCGACTCATCGCAGACTCAACTGTCGGCTTTCAAGACTGCCCGTGGGTAAAGATAAGTATCTCTCTTTTGTTCCTTTATATCTTCATCATTATGCTGGCTTGTCAAAATTCTTTTTAGCGGTCAAGCAAAGCCCAACAAAAAAGCAAAGGTGACAAAGCCGGCCATGGATCCAAAAGCTGCTGAACCGGATCAGTCAACCCTTGTGCCAGACCACCCTGAATAACCAGAAGATCCTGCTCTCAATGTTCAACCGGATTTACCTGAGCCGTCTGTTAATGAGACCGCTATTGATCCGTCAAGTATTGAACCGTCAAGCTCAGCTAACCCGCCAGAAACTCATGGTGATGATGTTTTGATCACTGACACCAGATTTGTTGAACCGGGGAATCCGACTGTACTAGCGAGACACTCTGCCAAAAAAGAAGTCATGGAAAGATAGAAAGTGAGGTTTGATGTCTCCCGCTATGCTCACTTAAGTATTAGTGAAGTCTTATGTGGCTATGTCAGTCAAGTGCATTCCGGCCGTGACTTGGAGATTGAAATGGTGAAGCAAATGCACCAGAAGTATGAGGTATGTCATCCAGCTTATATCTGTATCCTGCCAGCCCCCAAGTCTTCTGATTATGAGAAACTTGAATGATCTGTAGACTTGAAATATTTACAAGCTTCTGTTCTATACTCCCTCCAAGTCCGGTTTAAAAAACTTTAAACTGGATTCTGATGATAGCATAACTTTGCATTTGTAATCCCCAAGGGTTGGCTTAATCAGTATGAATGAGCCGGTCCTATTAGTCATTATGTAAAAGACAAAAACTTAACTGCATATCCCTCATGAGTCGACTGGGACTGTCAATAGCACACCCGGCTCAACCTTAACAACAAAAACAAGCAATATGCATTAGCCCCAAAGTGCCAAGTGTTATTGCTTGCAAAGCAATTGGGACTTTTTAGAAAGAGCCAATTCCTTTTTGAAAAATTTGGTTGACCGACATTAGCCCCCAAGTGCCAAGTGTTGTTGCTTGCAAAGCACTTGGGACTTGTATTTTGTAATCCACCATGAAACTTAATGAATTTATGATGTATGCAGGCTACGACCACAGAACTGGAAACTCAATTGTCCGAGGCCAAGACCCGGCTGGCGGCTCAGGAGACTGAGACAAAAAAGGCAGAAAAATTGAAGACCAGCTTTACTGTGGAGAAAGAGGTTTGGGCCAATGAGAAGACTGCCTTGATGCAGCATGCTGAGAAAGCCGAGGCGGCTCTGGAAGAGGTTACCACTGAACTCACCAGTTTAAAGAACCGTGTGTCTCGGATGGTTTCTGCATTCTTCGGTAAGTCACCTTGGTATTTACCCAAAGTGAGTATTTGTCATCATAATATAAGCCGCCACTTAACCAATTGTGTAAACTTTGCAGGTCCCAGGAGTAGCAATCTGAGCCGAGATACATTGGTCAAGCTCAAGGCGGTTTACATGCTTGTTGAGCAATTATACACTGCAGCTCAGCGGACTCCTGCCACTATCTCCCCGGCGAATCAAGGACCAAATCTGTTAAGTGATGTCTTGAAGAAGCTGTCCATCTTGCCCACTAGGTTCCATGAAATCAAGCGATCTCGTGCTAGAGCCGGAGCTGTGACAGCCTTGAGCCGTGCCAAAGCCTGGGTACCGGAATTAGACCCGGCAGACGTAGCCAGTGGGTATCCTAGTCTCAAGGAAGATGGAACCCCTTTTGACCAACAAGACTTTGCTGCCTGTGTCAAGGAGATTCGCCCTCATGCAACAATCATTGCCGAAGAGACCAACCTCACCAAGTATCAGCCGGGTTATGATGCAGATAATCAGAAGATGCCGACCCCTTCATATAAAGTGATGGACTTAATTCCGCCCATTCATAAGCACACTTTCGCCCCTGATATTGACCCGTTTGATCTGATTGACAATGAAGCTAAATTCGTCGCCTTGCATGGCTTTGATTGGTCCAAACCCAACTTCCAGACGGTGGAGGAGGAAAACGAACCAGCGAGGGATAAAGCACAACCTTCGAGTCAGTCAGGCAAAGATTCATGAACCGGGGCCGGTTTATCATCTGCTGATTGGGAGACTTAAAAACAATTATCTTGTGGGCACCAAGCGCCTTGTAATAGGCTAGCTTCAAACACGTATGCTGCTATGCCATCATGCATATTTTGCTGTTTATGATACTTATTTATCCATTATGCAATAATATGGCATATATGCTCTATGATATTATCAATTTTGAATCTGTTCCTCCATGCAACAGAGGAAAAGTGACCTGGCAGTTTACCGCTGGACGGGTTATAATGCCCCAATAGAAATTATCATAATTGGTAACCAAGCCTCGACTGAATAATAACCATATATGATTAAAAATATGTCATGCCTGTGATATTTGATCACACTTGTTGGTTTACCAAGCCAGTGTAGTAAGGGCGATAACCCAAGACATTGGACACTGGTAATTATCAAAGATTGCCGGCTTATGAACAAAGCCAGACCAGGTTAATGAACACCGGATATTATTTTTATTTCATGATGGAGACCTATAGGTGAAGACCAGGCCGGGTTAATAAACTCCAGATGTTATCTCATACTGGCGACTTATAGTCAAAGACCAGGCCGGGTTAATAAACACCGGTGATTTACAATAAAGCTTTATAAGTTTTATCAAATAAACCTCAAAAAGAAAAATATATTGAAAACAAACCAGAAGCGAGGCTTTTCATGGGCTGCCAGGCCCAAAACGAGGCTTTTCACGGGCTGCCAGGCCACTGAGTTAAACCATTTTACAAACCTTATAAGATGGGCCTCACATTAACCAATCATCGTTTTAACTTTGACAAGTTCAGGGTGTGTATAAGATTGACTTGTCAAACGTTCGATGGGTCTTTCCAGGATTACCTGGGCAGAGTGACTTACTTAAAAAAGCAGGATAACCCGGGGTTTTAGGTGAATACACCTGGCTTCCAAGCCTGGCTTTTATAGCCTATCACAAGGTTACAGACTCTTTGTTCTTTAGAACAAAAGAGCCCCCAAGCAATATTTTGAGCTGTGCTCAAGGGGTACCTATGTTTGAGTTGTGCTTTTGCAACAAACTCTCTTTGGTCTCTTTAACCCGGGTAGCAAGCCCCCAAGTTATGTGGCTTATAAGCCGGATCAAAGGGTAATCATAACTTTGTTGTATAAAGCAGAAGCCCCCATGTGACCAAAAACTCATTATTGAAGAGGAAAAAACGACAGAGGCCCTGCTTTAGCAGGGATGCCGGCTTTATTATATCGATCATAATATATACATTGTCAAAATATGTACATTGGAAGAGCCCGTGACTCAAGTGTAGTAAGGCCGAAGATGAGCAATATTCCATGGCCGGCGGGTCCCTTCCTCCAACGTGCGTGAGTCCTGGTGGTCTTGAACATCGATAAGGTAATGTGACCCATTATTCAGATTCTTGCTGACCACAAAGGGTCCTTCCCAAGGTGGGAATAACTTGTGCATATCAGTTTGATCCTAGATAAGCCGGAGCACCAGATCGCCTTCTTGGAAATTTCTGGTTTTAACCCGACGGCTGTGGTAACGGCGCAGATCTTGCTGGTAAATCGTTGAACGAGCTGCCGCGATGTCACGCTCTTCACCTAACAGGTTAAGTGCCTCCTGATGCGCCTTTTCATTGTTAAATTCAACATAAGCCGCCACCCGAGGTGAGTCATGACGGATGTCACTAGGGAGAACCGCCTCTGCTCCGTAAACCATGAAGAAAGGCGTGTATCCCGTAGATCTGTTAGGGGTGGTATTGATGCTCCATAACACAGAAGGTAACTCCTCCACCCAACAACCCGGCTTCTCTGCAGGGGAACCATAAGCCGGGGCTTGATGCCTTTCAAGATCTCTTGATTGGCTCTCTCCGCTTGACCATTAAATTGAGGGTGAGCCACTAACAACACATCAAGCCGGATGTGCTCACATTGAAAAAATTCTTCCATAGCACCCTTAGAGAGATTAGTGCCATTGTCTGTTATGATGTTGTGTGGAAAGCCAAAACGTAAGATCACCTTCTTCATGAATTGAACCACCGTTGCTGCGTCACACTTACTGACTGGCTCTGCCTCTACCCACTTAGTGAACTTGTCAACCGCCACCAAAAGGTGGGTCTTTTTATCCTTGGATCTTTTGAAAGGTCCAACCATATCAAGCCCCCAAACTGCAAGCGGCCAAGTAATTGGAATCATCCTCAATTCTTGAGCCGGCACATGAGCTCATCGTGAATTTTTTTGACATCCATCACACCTTCTGACCACGTCCTCTGCATCAGCATGAGCTGTTAGCCAATAAAATCCATGACGAAAAGCTTTAGCCAAGAGAGATTTTGAACTGACATGATGACCACAGTCTCCATGAATCTCACGTAGGATCTCACAGCCCTCCTCTAGAGAAACACAATGTTGAAATGCTCCCGTGACACTGCGATGGTGTAACTCTCCATTAACAATTGTCATTGACTTAGACCGCTGGGTTATCTGTTTGGCTAATGTTTCATCCTCAGGTAACTCGCCCCGGCTCATATAAGCCAAATAAGGAACTGTCCAATCCAGAATTACATGAAGAGCCGCCACCAACTGAGCCTCTAGGTCAGGGATAGCCAAATCCTCCTCTGTAGGTAACTTGACCGATGGGCTATGCAAAACATCAAGAAAAACATTAGGCGGCACCGGCTTACGTTGGGAACCCAACCGGCGCAAAGCATCCGCCGCTTCATTTTTCCTCCAATCAACGTGCTCAACTTGATAACCCTTGAAGTGACCAGCAATAACGTCCACCTCACGCCGATAAGCCGCCATGAGTGGATCCTTAGAATCCCAAGTACCAGAGACTTATTGGGCCACCAAGTCTGAGTCGCAAAAGCACCTAACCCGGCTTAAGTTCATCTCCTTAGCCATACAAAGACCGTGGAGCAAGGCCTCATACTCAGCTGCATTGTTAGTGCAAGGAAACATCAAACGGAGAACATAACAAAATTTATCACCTCGAGGGGAAGCAAGCACAACTCCAGCCCCCAAGCCCTCCAACTGCCTGGACCCATCAAAGTGAATAGTCCAATACGTGTTATCTGGCTTTTCCTTAGGCATCTGCAGCTCTGTCCAATCATTGATGAAATCCACCAGTGCCTGAGACTTGATGGCCGTGCAAGGCACATATTTTAACCCGTGAGGTCTAAGCTCAATAGCCCACTTAGCAACCGGGCCAGTTGCCTCCCTGTTTTGGATGATATCTCCCAAAGGAGCAGAGCTAACCACAGTGATGGGATGACCCAGAAAATAGTGTTTAACCTTCCGGCTGGCCAAGAACACCCCATACACAAGCTTCTGCCAGTGCGGATATCTCTGCTTGGACTCAATAAGCACCTCACTGATATAGTAAACCGGCCTTTGAACCGGATATTCCATGCCTGCCTCCTTCCTTTCCATCAGAATGGCTACACTGACAGCCCGGCTATTAGCAGCCACATATAACAACAAAGGCTCTTTATCAACAGGGGCAGCAAGCACGGGCGGCTCAGCCAGCTGTTTCTTCAAATCCTCAAATGCTTCATTGGCAACATCACTCCAGACAAAATTATCTGTCTTTTTCATCATCTAATACGAAGGGATAGCTTTCTCTCCCAACCGGCTTAACGCCGCAATATGGCCCGCCAGACGTTGCACATCATTAACACACACCGGCTTAGCCAGAGAAGTAATGGCCTTGATTTTCTCCGGATTAGCTTCAATGCCCCTGTTAGATACCAGAAAACCCAAGAGCTTGCCTGCCAGCACACCAAAAACACACTTGGACGGGTTAAGCATCATCTTATAGACCCTGAGATTATCAAAGGTTTCCTTCAAATCATCTATCAATGTCTCTTCCTCTCTGGACTTCACCATAATATCATCCACATAAGCATGAACATTACGCCCAATTTCATTATGAAGGAAATTTTGCACACATCTCTGATAAGTCACCTGGGCACTCTTGAGCCCAAAAGGCATAGACACATAGCAGAAAGCTCCAAAAGGAGTGATGAAAGTTGTCTTCTCCTAGTCCTTAACTGCCATCTTGATCTGATGATAACCAGAATAAGCATCCAAAAAACTCAAATGCTCACAACCCGCTGTAGCATCAATAATCTGATCAATACGCGGGAGAGCAAAAGGATCAGTCGGACAAGCCTTGTTCAAATTTGTGTAGTCCACACACATACGCCAAGTGTCGTTATTCTTAAATACCAGCACCAGGTTAGCCAACCACTCAGGATGGAAAACTTCGATGATAAACCCAGTTGCCAAGAGCCGGGCTACTTCCACTCTGATGGCCTTCCGTCTCTCCTCATTAAAACGGCGAAGAAATTGTTTAACGGGCTTAAAATTTGGATCAATATTAAGAGTGTGCTCAACGAGTTCTCTCGGTACACCCGGCATGTCTGAAGGCTTCCATGCAAAGATGTCCCGGTTCTCACGGATGAACTTGATGAGCGCACTTTCCTATTTCGGATCCAAATTAGCACTGATGCTAAACTGCTTGGATGAGTCGCAAGGAACAAAATCTACCATCTTGGTATCATCTGCTGATTTAAACTTTAAAACCGGATCATGCTCTGTGGTTGGCTTTTTCAAAGATGTCATATCTGCCGGGTCAACATTGTCCTTGTAAATTTTTAACTCCTCTGTTGCGCAAACCGACTCAGCATAAGCCGCATCCCCTTCTTTACATTCCAGAGCTATCTTACGGCTCCCATGCACTGTAATGGTTCCTTTGTGACCCGGCATCTTGAGCTGCAGATACACGTAACATGATCGCGCCATGAACTTGGCATAAGCCGGCTGTCCAAACAGAGCATGACATGGGCTGTGGATCTTGACCACTTCAAAGGTCAATGTCTCTGACCTAGAGTCATGATCATCTCCAAAAACAACTTCTAGAGCTATCTTACCAACTGCATATGCCGACTTACCAGGCACCACGCCATGGAAAACAGTGTTTGACGGCTTAAGATTTTTATTAGTTAATCTCATGCGACGGAAAGTTTCATAATAAAGGATAATGATGCTGCTCCCTCTGTCCATGAGTACTTCGGTAAACTTATATCCTCCGGCCTGAGGTGCGACCACCAAAGCAAAATGACCCGGATTATCAACCCGGGGCGGGTGATCTTCCCGACTCCACACGATGGGTTGCTCAGACCAGCGCAAGTAACGGGGAACCGCCGGCTCAACGGCATTGACTGCTCTCTTATGAAGCTTCTGGTCACGCTTACATAAGCTAGTGGTGAAGACATGATATTGTCCACTATTCAACTGCTTCGGGTTACTCTGATAACCAGACTGCTGCTGTTGACCCCCCTGATTATTCTGCTGGTTGTAACCACCCTGGTTGCTGTGATTACCTTAATTTCCTTGGAATCCAGAGTTAGAACCGCCACTGCCATAACCCGGACCATGAAAGCCGGATCCAGAATCGCCACCTGGCCCATGACAGTCTTGAAAAAGATTGGAATTCTTGTACTCTTTCATAATGTGACAATCCTTCCAAAGGTGCCCCGATGGTCTTTCTCGCATACCATGTCCTGGGCAGGGCTGATTTAACATCTGTTCAAGATTGATACCAGATCCTCCGGCCCATGGGGGCGGCTTACCCTTACGACGCTGACCATTATTCTGTGCGTTGGTGTTAGCCACAAAGTCAAAACTATTATCAGCCTTGCGCTTACCGTTGCCTTCCTGGTTCGCCGGGTTATGCTGCTGCCCCTTGGCGTTGCTGCTCTTCCTTCCCTTCCCCGGCTTTTCATCATCAGACTTGGGGTCCTTGGTACTATTAGAGTCAGCATACTTAACCAGAGCCACCATGAGCGTCCCCATGTCATTGCAATGACGTTTGAGCCACCTTAGCTTTTGCTTTAGGGGCGTGAAACGACAATTGTTCTCCAACATCAACAATACTGAGTCGGCATTGATGCGATCCGAGGAGTGCAAAATTGTTGAGACCTGGCGCACCCAATGGGTTGTTGACTCACCTTCTTCTTGAACACAGGAGGCCAGATCCACAATTGACATGGGCTGTTTACATGTGTCTTTGAAGTTCTGGATGAATCGGGCCTTTAACTCGGACCATGACCTGATGGAATTAGCAGGGAGCCCCTTCAACCAAGTATGGGCCGTTCCTTCCAACATCAGGGGGAAATATTTAGCACATGCAGCCTCGCTGACATCCAGCAACTCCATAGCCATCTCATAACTCTCGATCCATGCCTTAGGACTCAAATTGGAGGTATAGTTAGGCACCTTACGAGGACCTTTGAAATCCTTGGGCAGGCGCTCATTACGCAGATCCGACACTAAGCATGGCACGCCCAAATTTCTAAATGTTACACTTGGCTCCACAGAAGTGGTTGGACGAACCGGAGTGGGTTGACGGGCCGCATACTGTGTCGCTAACTCAGCCTCTCGACGGCCTCTTCCTTATTCCACCACATTCTGAGCATCAGCACCACCGCCCGCCGTTATGTCCGCGTGGCGGGTTATGGTTCTGTCCACTGCTTGACACCGCGGGCTCACCAAGATGTCTGCTGTAACTTCGGCTTGGGCGAGGGGTGGAATGAATCCTATCATGACTGTAAGAATAGGCCTGCTGCTGAGTCGGTGCCGTCTGGAGTAGCTCTCTAGCCCTCCGTGTCTCAACCGCTGTTGGCAACTCACCATCAACCGGGAGAGCCGCCAATTGTGATGCCACAGTGATCATGTTATCCAAAGGGTTAGAATAATGACCCGATGGTGTTGGCACGTGTTGCGGTGGGTTATTGTTCGGACGAGGAGGGTCTGTTGTACGTGGCTGAACTGGCATACCCGTCCCAGGCGCCTCGACCCGCTTTACTACTGTCGAGTTACTGATTCCTGCTCCTAGCGTGTTAAAGAGATTCCTTTCCTCATAAACCGAAGGTAGACGAGTCTGATGCCTCCTCCTCATGACTTCATTGGAAGCGTTCTGATCTAACATGAGCCGGTAAGATTGTGACTGAATCCGTTGTGCCTGTGAATCCAAAGCGGCCCGCTCCTCCGCCATCCTAGCGTTTTCTGCATTTAGCTCCTCCTTGGCCTGTGCTATCTCATCACGCAACTTTGTGATTGCTGCGTTATGCTGATCTTGATCCACCAGGTTAACCACCGCTGTTAACAACGCTGTCAGCTTATCTAGTAAGTCGGTTAAGACCTGAGCCGGCGGGCGCTCAAGGCCTCCTGCCCCGGCAGCCGCTGCCACTGCTGACCCGGAAATCAACTCTACTGCTGTTGATGAATGTTGCACGGGCTGTGTACCGGCCATGAAGATTGCAACCCGATTTGGCGGCTCATAGGGGTCCGAAATACTATTGCCATCAGAACAGCCCCCAAGCCGGCCGTCTGGCAGTTGATACAATGACTATGTCTCACCGGTGGATGACTCGCCATCAGAGTAAACGACAGTCTCACCACCAGATGCCGGTTTGTCCTTCGATTCTGCTCCATGGATAAATCCCACGAAGGCACGATTCATGGCAGGCCGAACCCGGGCGGGTCTCGCACACTGAGCCGTCTCGACGATGTCGGTGCAGATGTCTGGCCCAGGGCCCGGTTCGCTGATCTTGTCGATGAAGACGTGAATTTCGCCGAAGGGGACCTGGTACCCGCACTCAATTGAGCCGGCCTCGGGGCCCCAGCCTGCATTGTCGATGTAGAGCTTGCCTCGACGACTCTTGGTCATCCGGCCCACAGCGTATCCCTTGATCCCTTCGAAGTTTCCCTCCAAGAACTTGAAACCGTCGTGCGATAGCCCCACGGTGGGCGCCAACTATCATGGAATTTTCACGGCAGATGTCCTAGTGTGAGGACTTAGTCGTGGAGCCCTCACGATGAGGTCAGCTTAAAGGGGTTAACCAGGACAAAGGACACGAGGAATTTATACTGGTTCAGCTCCTTACAATGAAGGTAAAAGCCTAATCCAGTTTGTAGATGGTATTGCTAGGGTTTCGATGAGCAGGGAGCGAATACGCTTGACCTGGTTCTCGATCTGTTGTTTCTTGTCCTAAGCCGCCGCTAGGTCGTCCCCTTATATACACGGGTCGACACCCTGCAGGCTACAGAGTCCCGGCCGGCTTATACAACGTATCCGGCTCGGTGACCTTTCTTTCGTGCCTTACAATACAAGTTTACATACACAGCGGTTTATATCCATGGGCCTTTAAGCCGCCTTCGGGTCTAGGCCCTCTACCAAGCCTATCTATGAACCGCCATATGATCTTGGGCTTCATTGTGATGAATCATCATAGAGATGACCTGGCCCCTCCTGGGCGGGTTATACCTAATAGTTATATCCCCAACAGTGTGAGTTTATTCAAGTCAAGTCTTTTATATAAAGAGAAAGGCATACCACTAACACCTGCTCCTAAATCACACAAAGCAATTTTCACATAATTCTTTTTGATAGAGCAAGGTATAGTTGGTATTCCCGGATCTCCAAGTTTTTTAGGTACTCCATCTTTAAAAGTGTAATTAGCAAGCATAGTGGAGATTTCAGCTTCCGGTATTTTTCTCTTATTTGTGATGATGTCTTTCATATACTTTGCGTAAGGAGGCATTTTCAAGATATCAATCAAGCGAGTACGCAAAAAGGCTGGCCTCAACATTTCAGCAAAGCGTTCAAATTCTTCACCATCATTCTTTTTAGTTGACTTGGGTGGAAAAGGCATAGGTTTTTGAACCCACGGTTCTCTTTCTTTACCATGTTTTCTAGCAACAAAGTATGTTTTGTCATATCTTTTATTTTTAGCTTGTGGGTTATCAAGATCAACAGGTGGTTCTATCTCAACATCATTATTTGGTTCTTTATCATTGGTTGGTTGAGAGTCTTCATGAAAACCATCATTAACTTTTTCATTATCAGTAGGTGAGTGTTCATTGCCAGATTGAGTTTCAGCATCAGAGATAGAAATTTCATTATCATTATCACGAGGTTTCTCTATTTCAGGTTCACTAGGAGCATGTGAAGTCCTATCATTTTTCTTTTTCTTTTTCTTTTTACAAGAACTAGGTGCACTAGTGTTAGCTCTTTGTGAATCTTGTTCAATTCTTTTAGGGTGTCCCTCAGGATAAAGTGGTTCCTGAGTCATTTTACCTCCTCTAGTTGCAACTCTAACAACAAAGTCATGCATATTATTATTCATTTCATCAAGTAATTCTCTTTGAGATTTAGCAACTGGTTCTAATTGAGTTTGAACCATAGAGCATGTTTTCCAACACCTCTAACATCATTTCAGATTCTAAATAACAAGTCACTCAAGCGAGCAATCATATCAGAATTATATTTCAATTGTTTCATAACATTTGCATTGAAGTGATCTTGTTTTCTAATATAGTTTTCAAACTCATAAAGGCATTGACTAGGATGCATATTGTGAGGATTATCATTATCATTAAACTTCATAAAAGAATTTACCTCTACCACCTTAGGCAGTGGTGGTGTATTAAGCCCATGTATTTCTTCAAAAGGAGGTAAAATTTTAACATCCTCATCTTTAATACCTTTTTCCTTCATAGATTTCTTTGCCTCTTGCATATCTTCAGGACTGAAATATAATATACCCCTCTTCTTCGGAGTGAGTTTAGGAGGTGGTTCGGGAATAGTCCAATCATCATAATTTTTCAATATATTATTCAATAATTCTTCAGCCTGTCCAACAGTTCGTTACCTGCAAACACAATCAGCCCAACTATCTAGGAAGTCCCTAGAAGCATCGGTTAGTCCATTATAGAAGATATCAAGTATTTCATTTTTCTTAAGAGGATGATCAGGCAAAGAATTAAGTAACTAGCAAAGCCTCCCCCAAGCTTGTGGGAGACTCTCTTCTTTAGTTTGAGCAAAGTTAAATATTTCCTGTAGGGTAGCTTGTTTCTTGTGAGCAGGAAAATATTTTTCAGAGAAGTAGTATATCATATCCTGGGGACTACGCACACAACCAGGAGCAAGAGTATTGTACCAAGCTTTAGCATCTCCCTTTAATGAGAAAGGAAATAATTTGGGAATAAAGTAATTGCGAGTTTTCTCATCATGAGTAAAAAGGGTGGCTATGTCATTCAACTTAGTAAGATGTGCCACAACAGTTTCACTTTCATAACCATGGAAAGGAGCAGATTCAACCAAAGTAATTAACTCTAGGTCGACAGAGAATTCATAATCCTTATCATCAATAAAGATAGGTGAAGTAGCAAACTTAGGATCACATTTCATTCTAGCATTCAGAGATTTTTCTTTATACTTGCATAATAATTTCTCTAGATCATCTCTATCATTACAAGCAAGAATATCTGTAGTTGTTTCTTCACTCATAACATAACCTTCTGGTACCATTGGCAATTCATATATAGGAAGGCTAGTTCTAGCAGGTGTTTCAGGAGATTCAGTTTCAAGCTCGTCATCAGATTCAACAACATCATGTTGTATTACTCTAGCAATTTGTTTATCAAGAAATTCACCAAGTGGAACATCATCATTATCAAGCAAGGTACTAGCATCATCATAGGCATCATTCATAGTGGAAGTAGCATCATCAATAACTAGTGACATATCAGAATTAATAGCATGTGGTGGTGTTGCAAGTTTATTCATAACAGAGGGTGAATCTAAAGCAGAATTGGATGGCAGTTCCTTACCTCCCCTCGTCCTTGAGGGAAATATCTTAGTCTTAGGATCCTTCAGATTCTTCATAGTGATAAATTGTTAATAATCCCAAGTGACTGAACAAATATAGCTATTTTCCCCGGCAACAACACCAGAAAAAGGTCTTGATAGCCCACAAGTATAGGGGATCGCAACAGTTTTCGAGGGTAGAGTATTCAACCCAAATTTATAGATTTGGCACAAGGGGAGCCAAATAATATTTGAAGATATTAGCAGCAGAGTTGTCAATTCAATCACACCTGGAGATTAATTATCTGCATCAAAGTGATCAGTAGCAAAGTAGTTTGATAGTAGTGACAGTAGCAATAGTAACAGTAACAGTGATAGCAGTAATTTTGTAGCAAGTGTAACAGTGATGATAGCAGTAGTAACTTAGCAGAAACAATATGGAAAAGCTCGTAGGCATTGGATCAGTGACTTGTTGGATGATATTCATCATGTGACAATTATAACCTAGGGTGACATGGCACTAGCTCCAGTTCATCGATATTATGTAGGCATGTATTCCGTAAATAGTCATACGTGCTTTATTAAAAGAACTTACATGACATCTTTTGTCCTACCCTCCCGTGACAGCGGGGTCCATATTGGAAACTAAGGGATATTAAGGCCTCCTTTGAATAGAGAATCGGAACAAATCACTAACACATAGTGTCGTGGAATTGTCACGGCAGATGTCCTAGTGAAAGGACTTAATCATGGAGCCATCGCAACTAGGAAGCTTAAAGGGGTTAAAACGGGACAAAGGACACGAGGGTTATACTGGTTCGGCCCCTTGCGGTGAAGGCAAAAGCCTAATCCAGTTTGAGGTGGTATTGCTTATGTTTCGATTACTAGGGAGCTAATTCGCTTGACCTAGCTTTCGATCTGATCTTACTTGCCCTGAACCGCCGCCGGGTCGTCCCTTTATATACAGAGGCTGACACCCGGCGGCTCATAGAATCCCGACCGGCTCACAAACTGTGTCCGGCTCGGTCTCTAACTATTCCTGCCTCACAATACAAGTTATGTACATATGGCGGTTTATCTCTACGGGCCTTGAGTCACCTTTGGGTCTTGGGCCCTTAACTGAACCTCCATCTTCCAGAGCTGTCTTGGGCTTCATGAATCGCCATAGGTATAACCCGGCCCCTCCTAAGCGGGTCATACCTAATAGTTATATCCCCAACATTAGGCCCCAGATTGATTTGAACTGGTTCATGTCAATCTTCAACACTTATAGGAAATCTTCTGCTCTTTATTGCGTGAAAATTTTTAACCCGCCATGACGTCATCTCCAGGATTTGTGATAACCCGCCATGACGTTATCTGCCATTACTTCACACTTCATCTAACATATCTCAACGGATTTTATATTAATGATCATCCCGAGAATCGAGGCGTCCTGGTAGCTGGATGACCATATTTTCGGCCTCCTCGTATTTCGCCCCTACCTGTTCCCTATCTCCTTATAAATAGGATCCGAAAGCCATCTCCCATTTTTCTCCTTCTTCTTTCTCTCGCAACCCTTCTGCCGCTCGAGCTCCACCGCCGCCGCAGACCACCTCGTCTTCCTCAACATCGGCCGTTGCATCAACCTGAGTCGATCTAGATAACGCGGTGACCCTCCGCAGCAGATCTGCAGCTATAAGTTTCTACCTTCTCATACCTTGGATCCGCATTAGGGTTTGCGAGCTTCTCTGTGTTCTTCGTAGTTCATCGTAGTTCATCTTCCAGGCTGTACCGCGAGCTTCTTTGATCTGAAGACGGGGTTAAACCAATGCGGTAGTTGTTTTATTTCCACTTTTAATATCAGTAGATCCCCTTTCCTGGAAGAAAATTCTTGTGCAAGCTCATGAACTCATCTGTACTGATTTTTAGGTTTAGATTTATTTTTCTTTTCCCGAACAGCCGTTGATCCAAAATAATAGCTGCAAATTTAAAACTTGTTTATCTCGGTACTTAGCCAATTTTTCGTTGCTAGCAACTCTTGAATATCTTTAGTCATGGCGGCTTACCATGTCGGCTTATTTTTCATTCATATACCATTAGCCCTTATTTAAGCCGCCGTTATACATCTATACTGCAATCATTAGCTTTTAATTCCAACAATTAATTTGAGCCGGCAAATTACTTCCTTTTAGATTGTCTTTTCGCCATGCCGCCGAAGACGATGACAACTTGCAACTAGGTCCCTTCCACAGTCACTGAGGATACTCTAAAAGATTTAGTCACTATTGGATACTTACCAGAGAAGAGTGTCATGTCTTACCGCGCCCCTGACCCGGCCGAAGAGAGATGTCAGCCAAAGGATGGTGAAATCATCGTCTTCACTGATCATATGAACCGGGGCTTTTCGCCGCCCAGCTCAAAATTCTTTAGAGATGTTCTGCATTTTTTCAATCTTCATCCGCAGGACATTGGACCCAATTCCATATCAAACATCTGTAACTTCCAAGTTTTCTGCAAGGTTTATCTTCAAGAAGAACCTATTGTTGAACTCTTCAGAGAATACTTCTATTTGAACCGCCAGAATGAGCACACCAATGGTCCCAGCTTGGAACTTGGCGGGATTTCGATTCAGCGCAGACGGGATGTTGTCTTTCCTCTAGTAGTCTTGCCAAGCCATCCCAAGGACTGGAACCAAACCTGGTTCTATTGCAAAGACACACCATCGGCTGATGAAAATTCAATGCCGGGTTATCGTGCTGAGCGTCTTAATGCTAAATATTTACTCCCTGATAAACTTTCTGCCGCTGAACGCAAGAAGCTTGTCCCAACAATGAAAAAGGTTCAAGCCTTGCTAGGAAACGGCTTAACTAGAGTTGACTTGATCCGCTGTTGGATCGCATGGCGGATCATCCCTCTGAGCTGCCAATCTGACTTGATGTGCAACTATACCGGAGGAACAGACGATCCATTACGTCATAGCTCCCTGCGTCTGACTGGAGAAGCCATTGTTGAAATGGTGACCACCCTCGCCAACATCAAATATGAAGACTGTAGCATAGTAGGGTTGAATCCTTTCTGCAAGCTTAACCCGGCACCAGAGGTAAATCTTCTTGACTCATTTTTCCTCATCAGTTAAGTATTTGCATGAGTTTCAACACATGTTATTTTTCTACAGGCTAAATCTGACTTTTGGAAGGACAAATATGATCATAGGCGGCCAAAAAAGCTAGAGCTACTGCAATAGCCACCAAGAAAACCGCTAGAAAGTCTAAGAAGAAAACAACTTCTTCTGACTTACTCAAGCTGGATGAGACCTCTGAGTCGGAGGTAGCCCTTGACTCTCTTGGCCTGCTTTTTAACAACCTTATTGACACTGACTATTACCAGGAGGACACGGGGGCCAGCTAGGCAGTTGAAGAAGAGGTAACTATTATTTCCTCCGACTCAAAACCTTTACCAAGGCAGAAACTTCGGCGGGTAACCCGGAAAGTAAGGTTTTCACACCCCTTGGCTTATCTGGATCCTCATTTTCTTTTGAAACAACAGCAACATGAGAGCCGCCGTCAGACTCGGACCAGTGGAGATGATGAGTTAACCTCTAGCTTACCAAAAACCCCTCGGAAACGCCAAAATGAGGTTCTTTTAAACCTTAATTCCGATGAACGAGTCACTTTTATAAGTCACTCAATTATAATTCCACTTTTGTAAGAGATTCCTCGTTCCTCCTCTGGTGATTCTTCACAAACTCAGCTGCCGTCTTTTAAGACTTCCCCTGGGTAAAGATAATTATCCTTCTTCTGCACCTTTATGCCCGTATCATTATACTGACTCATCAAATTCTTCTTAGTGGTCAAGCAAAGCCCAAGGAAGCAAAGGTGGCAAAACCGGTTGAGGATCCAAAAGCCGTTGAACCGGCGCAGCCGACTCTTGCCCCGGAACAAACTGAAGCACCGGAAGACCCTGCTATCAACGTTCAATCAGATCTACCTGAGTCATCTATTGACGAAACCATTCTTAATCCATCCACTGCTAAATCGTCAAGCTCAGCTAACCCGCCAGAGACTTACGGCAATGATGTTTTAATCACTGGCACCAGATTCATGGAACCGGGTAATCCAACTGTGCTGGCAAGACACTCCGCAAAACAAGAAGTCATGTAGAGGCAGAAAGTGAGGTTTGATGTCTCCCACTATGCTCATCTGAGTATTGGTGAAGTACTATCTGGCTATCTTAGTCAAGTCCACTCCAGCCGTGATTCAGAGATTGAAATGGTCAAACAGATGTACCAAAAATATGAGGTATGTTCTCCGGTTTATATAAGTTATGTACCCTGGCATCCCCCAAGTCTGTGGAATATGATAAGAGTGAATGATCTGTAGACTTTTAATAAACTTATAAGCTTTTCCTTAGACTCCTTTCGATTCCTGGTTTACAACCAAACCGAATGCTAATAGTTTTTCAATTTGCATGTATAGTCCCCAAGGGCCGGTTTAATCAGTATGAATGAGCCGGTCCTATTAGCCAATATGTAAGAGACAAATACTTTGACCAGATATCCTTATGAGCCAGCTGAGGCTATTAATAACACATCCGGCTTACCTTCAGTAGGAAAAACAGCAATATGCATTAGCCCCCAAGTGCCAAGTGGTCTTGCTTGCAAAGCACTTGGGACTTCTAGAAAAAATCCAATTCCTTTGAAAATAAAATTGCACTGACAGACATTAGCCCCCAAGTGCCAAGTGTTATTGCTTGCAAAGCACTTGAGACTTGTTTTTATAATCTGCCATGAAACTAAACAACCTTATTCTGTATACAGGCTGCAACCGTAGAACTAGAATCCCAATTGTCTGAAGCCAAGATCCGGCTGTCGACTCAGGAGACTGAAACAAAGAAAACGGAAGACCAGTTTTAGTGCAGAGAAAAAGGCTTGGGACAATGAGAAGACTTCCCTGACGCAGCATGCTGAAACGGCCGAGGCGGCTTTGAAAGAAGTTACCGCTGAACTCACCAGTTTAAAGAACTGTGTGTCTCGGATGGTTTCTGCAATCTTTGGTAAATCACCTTATTACTTACTCAAAGTCTATATTTGTCACCATAATGTAAGCCGCCTACTTAACTTATTGGGAAAACTTCACAGGTCCCCGGAGCAGCAATCTGAGTCAAGATACTCTGACAAAGCTCAAGGCGGTTTACACTCTTGTGGAGCAATTGTATACTGGAGCTGCCATTATCTCCCCAGCGAACCAAGGACCAAACTTATTGAGTGATGTCTTGAAGAAGCTGTCCATATTACCCGCCAGGTTTCAGGAAATCAAGCGTTCTTGTGCGAGAGCCGGAGCCGTAACTGCTTTGAGCCACTCCAAAGACTGGGTACCGGAGTTAGACCCGGCGGACGTAGCCAGGGGGTACCCCAGCCTTAAGGAAGATGAAACTCCCTTCGACCAAGAAGACTTTGCTGCCTGTGTGAAAGAGATTCATCCTCATGCCACCATCCTTGCTGAAGAAACCAATCTCACCAAGTATCAGCCGTGTTTTGATGCAGAAAATAAGAAGATGACGACTTCTTCATATAAAGTGACAGACTTAATCCAGCCGATTCGTAAGCACACTTTCACCCCTGAAATTGACCCGTCTGGTCTGATTGATGATGAGGCTGAGTTCGTCGCCCTTCATGGCTTTGATTGGTCCAAACCCAATTTCCAAACGGTGGAGGAGGACGAACCGACAAGGGATGAGTCGCAACCATCCAGTCAACCCGGCCAGGATTCATGAACCGGCTCTAGTTTATCATCTACTATGTGCGAGAGTAAAAAAACAGTATTATCCTTTTGGGCTCCAAGCGCCTTGTAATAGGCTAGCTTAAAACTTCATGTTCTGCTTATGCCATCGTGCATATTGTGCTGCGTACAACACTTTTATCCGTCATGTGAGGATATGCTTTACATCCCTTACAATATCAGTAGTGTTGAATCTTTTCCTGCATGCAATATATGAAAATCGTCCTGGCGGTTTATCGCCGGATGGGTCATAACGCCCAATACACAACCATGGAAACCAACATAGTTGTATAACCAAGGCTGGATGCAAGAATAATCAACATGAAATATATCATTCCTATGATATTGAATTATATTGGTGTCTTACCACAGGGTGGGTCATAATATCTTACATACGACCATAAATATTGAAAGAAGAGACACAGATAAGCCTGTTAGGAATTATAGCTTTGAAACACAACGGCAATATCATACCTGTGATTTTGAATTTGCACTGCCGGTTCATGTGACCCGAGTAGTAAGGGTGATAACCCAATCTTTTAGAAGCCAACACTTCCACATGTATGATGATTGTCATACACTGGCGACTTATCGTCAAAAAACCAAGTAGGGTTAAATTGAAACCATACTTATACTTAGAAAAAGGCGCAGAATAAAAACAAAGATTGTTTTTCAAAAACTTAAGCCAAATAAAGATAAAAATTTAGAGGCTTCTGATTCGAATACGATCAGCAAACCAGACCAAAGGGGTTAAGCTAGGATTCAAATACGATCATGTAGCCCCCAGTGGTTTTGGCATTGCGTCGATCAAGAGGGTACCGACAGCTATGTTCTCTTTGGTTCGAATACGACCTATGTTTGAATAGGAAGCCCCCAAATGACCTTGAGAGTTTTTTTAACAACTCTGATTCGAATACGATCAAAGTCGGACCCAAAAGGGGTTAAGCTATGATTCGAATACGATCAAGAAGCCCCCTAGTGAGTTTGGCATTGTGCCGATCAAGAGGGTACCGACAACTATGTTCTCTTTGGTTCGAATACGACCTATGTTTGAACCAGAAGCACCCTAGTGATCATATGGTTTAACGGCTAGATTCGAATACGATCATGAGCCGGACCAAAGGGTTAAGCTGGATTGGAACACAATCAGCCCCCAACTGGTCGTTTTGAAATTATAATGATGAAGACATGTGATTATTGAGGATGAAAAGGACAGAGGTCCTTCTTTATTACTTATCATAATATATACAACGTCAAAATATGTACATCATGAGAGCCGGTGGCTCAAGTATAGTAAGGCCGAAGATGAGCAATATTCCACGGCCTGAGGGTCTCTTCCTCTGACTTACGTGAGTCTTTGTGCTCTCGAACATCAATACGGTAGTATGACCCGTTGTTCAAGTTCTTGCTGACCACAAAAGGTCCTTCCCAAGGTGGGGATAACTTTGTGCATCAGTTTGATCCTGGATGAGCCGGGCACCAAGTCACCTTCTTGAAAGGTTCTGGACTTAACTCGGCGGCTGTGATAACGGCGCAGGTCCTGTTGGTAAATCACCGAGCAAGCTGCTGCTAAGTCACGCTTTTTATCTAACAGGTCAAGTGCATCCTGACGGGCTTGTTCGTTATTAGCTTCAACGTAAGCCGCCACATGGGGCGAGTCATGACGGATGTCACTAGGTTGGACTGCCTCTGCTCCGTAAACCATGAAGAAAGGCGTATAACCCATAGACCTGTTAGGGGTAGTATTGATGCTCCATATCACAGAGGGTAACTCCTCCACCCAACAACCCGGCGTCTGTTGTAAAGGAACCATAAGCCGGGGCTTGAGACATTTCAAGATTTCCTGATTGGCTCTTTCAGCTTGACCATTGGATTGGGGGTGAGCTACTAATGAAACATCAAGCCCGATATGCTCACGTTGGCAGAATTCCTCCATAGCACCCATGGACAGATTAGTACCATTGTCAGTTATAATGCTGTGTGGAAAGCCAAAATGAATGATCACCTTTTTCATGAATTGAACCGTCGTGGCTGCATCATACTTACTAACCGGCTCTGCCTCAACCCACTTTGTGAATTTGTCAACTGCCACCAGAAGGTGTGTCTTTTTATCTTTGGATCTTTTGAAAGGTCCAACCATGTCGAGCCCCGAGACTGCAGGCGGCCAAGTAATTGGAATCATCCGCAATTCTTGAGCCGGCATGTGTGCCCGTCGTGAGAATTTCCGGCAACCATCACATTTACTGACCAGATCCTCCGGATCAGCGTGAGCCGTCAGCTAGTAAAATCCATGATGGAAGGCTGTGGCTACAAGGGACTTTGAACCGGCATGATGGCCACAATCACCTTCATGGATTTCACAAAGAATTTCTTGACCTTCCTCAGGAGAGACACAATGTTGAAACGCCCTTGTGACACTATGATGATGAAACTCACCATTGGCAATTGTCATTGCTTTAGACCGTCGGGTTATCTGTCTAGCCAAGGTTTCATCTTCAGGCAACTCGCCTCGGGTCATATAAGCCAAATATGGTACTGTTCAATCTGGGATGACGTGAAGAGCCGCCACCAATTGTGCTTCCGGGCCTGGAACAGCCAAGTCTTCCTCCGTAGGCAACTTGACAGAAGGTTATGCAAGACATCTAAGAAAGTGTTAGGTGGTACCAGCTTACGTTGAGACCCCAGCTGGCTTAAAGCATCAACCGCTTCATTCTTTCTGCGATCAATGTGCTCCACTTGGTAACCCTTGAAGTGTCCAGCAATGGCATCAACTTCACGGTGATAAGCCGCCATGAGAGGATCCTTGGAATCCCACTTGCCTGATACTTGTTGAGCCGCCAAATCTGAGTCGCCAAAGCACCTTACCCGGCTTAAGCTCATATCCTTATCCATCCGAAGACCATGGAGCAAGGCCTCATACTCAGCTGCATTATTAGTACAGGGAAACATCAACCGTAGCACATAACAAAATTTGTCACCTCGAGGGGAAGCTAAAACAACTCCAGCCCCCGAGCCCTCCAATTGCCTGGACCCATCAAAATGAATAGTCCAATATGTGTTGTCCAGCTTCTCTTCAGGCATCTACAGCTCTGTCCAATCATTGATGAATTCCACTAGTTCTTGAGACTTGATAGCAGTGTGTGCCACATACTTTAAACCATGAGGCCCAAGTTCAACGCCCCATTTGGTGACTCGTCCTATGGCTTCTCTATTTTGAATGATATCTCCTAAAGGAGCAGAACTAACCACAGTGATGGGATGACACTGAAAATATTGCTTAAGCATCCGGCTTGCCACGAACACCCCATAAACGAGCTTCTGCCAGTGCGGATATCTTTGCCTGGACTCAATAAGCACCTCACTGACATAGTAAACCGACCGTTGAACCGGATATTCCTTGCCAGCCTCCTTGCGCTCGACTACAATGGCCACACTGACATCACGTGTGTTAGCAGCCACATATAACAATAATGGCTCTTTATCAATAGGATCAGCAAGGACCGGCAGCTCAGTGAGATTTTTCTTCAAATCTTCAAAGGCAGCGTTATCAGCATCACTCCAGACAAAGTCGTCTGTCTTCTTCATCATCTGATACAGCAGTATGGCCTTCTCACCTAACCGTCTTATGAACTGGCTTAAAGTAGCAATACGACCCGCCAAATGATGAACATCATTAATACACGCCGGTTTAGCCAAATAAGTGATTGCCTTGATCTTCTCCGGGTCAGCCTCGATGCCTCTGTTGGAAACCAGAAAACCCAAAAGCTTGCCCGCTGGCACTCCAAAAACACACTTGGTCGGGTTAAGCATCATCTTGTAGACCCAAAGGTTATCAAAGGTTTCCTTCAAATCATTTATCAAGGTATCCTTTTCTCTGGATTTCACCACAATGTCGTCCACATAAGCATGAACATTGCGCCCAATCTGATTGTGAAGACAGTTCTGCACACATCGCTGATAAGTCGCCTGGGCACTCTTAAGCCCAAAAGGCATAGACACATAGCAGAAGGCTCCAAACGGAGTCATAAAAGTCGTCTTCTCCTCGTCCTTAACCGCCATCTTGATCTGATGATAACCAGAATAAGCATCCAAAAATCTCAAACGCCCACAACCCCGCCGTAGCATCAATGATTTGATCAATACGAGGGAGAGCGAAGGGATCAGCGGGACAAGCCTTGTTTAAGTCCGTGTAATCCACACACATATGCCATGTACCGTTCTTTTTAAGCACGAGCACCGGGTTAGCCAACCATTCTGGATGGAAAACTTCAACAATGAACCCGGCCGCCAAGAGCCGGGCCACTTCCTCACCAATGGCTTTACGCCTCTCCTCATTGAACCGCCGAAGAAATTGCTTGACCGTCTTAAACTTTGGATAAATATTGAGAGTGTGCTCAGCGAGTTCTCTCGGTACACCCGACATGTCAGAAGGTTTCCATGCAAAGATGTCCTGGTTCTCACGGATGAACTCGATGAGCGCGCTTTCCTATTTGGAATCGAGATTAGCATTGATATTGAACTGCTTAGACAAGTCGCCTGGAATGAAATTGACAAGTTTGGTGTCATCAGCCGATTTAAACTTCAGCACTGGCTCATGTTCTGTGGTCGGCTTCTTCAAAGACGTCATGTCTGCCGGGTCAACATTGTCCTTGTAGAACTTCAACTCCTCTGTTGCACAAACAAATTTGGCGTAAGCAACATCGCCTTCCTCACATTCCAAGGCTATCTTCCGACTCCCATGCACTGTGATGGTGCCCTTATGACCCGGCATCTTGAGCTACAAAATAAACATAACATAGTCGTGCCATGAACTTGGCATAAGTCGGCCGTCCAAATAGCGCGTGATACGGGCTCTTGATTTTGACCACCTTAAAAGTTAACTTTTCAGCCCTAGAATCATGCTCATCTCCAAAGGCTACTTCTAGTTCAATTTTACCCACTGGGTACGCCGGCTTACCAGGAACTACTCCATGGAAAACAGTGTTGGACGTCTTAAGATTTTTGTTAGTCAACCCCATGCGACGGAAAGTCTCATAATAGAGGATGTTGATGCTACTGCCTCCGTCCATGAGCACCTTAGTGAATTTATATCCACCAACCTGAGGTGCCACCACCAAGGCCAGGTGACCCGGATTGTCAACCCGAGGAGGGTGATCTTCCCTACTCCATAGAATAGGCTGCTCAGACCATCTCAAATAACGAGGAACTGTCGACTCAACAACATTCACAACCCTCTTATGAAGCTTCTGATCCCGTTTGCACAAACTAGTGGTGAACACATGATACTGTCCACTACTCAGCTGTTTTGGATTGCTCTGATATCCAGACTGCTGCTGCTGCTGACCTCCCTGGCCAGATTGTTGATTATAGCCACCTTGATTTCCTTGAGAGCTTTGAAAGGTGGAATTTGAACCGCCGCCCAGGCCATGAAAACCGCCGCCACCTAAGCCACCGCCCGACCCATGATTGTCGTCGAACATGTTAGAGTTCTTGAAAGCCTTCATGATCGTACAGTCCTTCCATAGGTGAGTGGCTTGTTTCTGCTGAGTACCGTGCCTCGGACAGAGCTCATTTAATAACTGCTCAAGAGTAGGACCTGACCCGCCGGACTGGGAAGGTGGTCTCCCCTTACGTCGTTGATTGTTGCCCTGTGCATTGGTATTAGCCACAAATTCCGAGCTACCATCAGCCTTACGTTTATTATTACCTCCTTGATTCGCCGGGTTATGCTGATGACCCTTGGCATTACCGTTCTTTTTTTCCTTCCTTGTCTTCTCATCGTCAGACTCGGGATCCTTGGTACTATCAGAGTCGGCGTACTTGACTAGAGCCGCCATTAGCTGGCCCATGTCATTACAATCGCGTTTGAGCCGCCCCAACTTCTGTTTTAGAGGCGTAAAACGACAATTTTTCTCCAACATTAAGACTGCAGAGCCGGCATCCATCTTATCAGATGAATGTATTATGGCTTTGACCCGGCGCACCCAATGGGTCGTGGACTCACCTTCCTCTTGCTTGCAATTAGTCAAATCCACAATTGACATGGGCTGCTTGCATGTGTCCTTGAAGTTCTGAATAAGCCGGACCTTTAACTCTGCCCATGAACCAATAGAATTAGGTGGCAGCCCCTTTAACCAAGTGCGGGCCGTCCCGTCCAACATCATGGTGAAGTACTTGGCCATTGCAGCATCACTGACCTCCAGTAGTTCCATGGCCATCTCATAACTTTCAATCCACGCCCCGGGCTGTAAATCGGCCGTGTAATTAGGCACCTTTCGAGGCCCCTTGAAATCCTCAGGCAAACGCTCGTTACGCAGAGCCGGTAGCAAGCAAGGGACACCTCTAGTCCTCGTGGTCACGCCTGCCTTAAGAGAAGTCGTCAGATAAACTGGGAAAGACTGGTAAGTCGCCTGCTCAGCTGTCTGTTGAGCCGCCCGCTCAACCTCTTGGTGAATCCTGTCCTGTTCAACCAAGTTAGGAGCTCCATCACGCGTCGGGTCATTCCCGCACGGCTGGTCATGGTGCCAGGCGTTGCTTGAAACGGCTGCTGAATCTATATGCCTGCTATAACTCGGGCTCCGGCTTGGGCGAGGGGTTGAATGAATCCTGTCTCGACTATAAGAATATGCCTCCTGCTACACCAGAGCCGTCTGAAGAAGTTCTCTAACACTTCGTGTTTTAATTGTCGTCGGAGAGTCGCCCTCCGTCGGGAGAGCTGCCAACCGTGCCGTTGCGGCGATCTCGTTTTCCAAAGGGTTGGCATAATGACCTGGTGGTGTTGGTACATGATGAGGTGGAGCAGTATCCATACGAGGAGGTTCCATCACCCGTGGTTGAACCGGTGTCCCTGCCCCGGGCGTTGCGACCAGGTTTACCTCCGGCGGGTTGCTGGGGCCTGCACCGGGTGTGCAGAAGAGGTTTCTAGGATCATAAGTCAGAGGCAGACAGGATTGAGCTTTCTGGTGCCTTCTCCTCATGAACTCATTTGATGCATTCAGATCCATCGTAAGCAGGAAAGCCTTTGATTGAATCTGCTGAGCCCGAGCATCCAAAGCCACCCGCTCTGCGGCCATCCTGACATCCTCCGCTACTAGGTTTTCCTTGGCTTGTGCTACCTCCTCACGTAACCGTGCCACTTCTGCGTCATGTTGAGCCTGATCCGCCGGGTTAACCATGGCAGTTAATAGTGCTGTCATCCTACCCATGAGATCCATCAGTACCTGAGCCGGCGGGCGCGCAAGGCCTCCTGCCCCGGCCGTCGCTGACCCGAAGGTTATTGCTGCCGCAGCCGTAGAGTTTTGAACGGGTTGCGTGCCAGTCATGAAGATCCCTGCCCTTCTTGGCGGCTCAAAGGGGTCCGGAATACTCCTGCCATCGGAACAGCCCCCAAGCCCACCATCTTGCAATTGATACAATGAATCCGTCTCACCTGTGGATGACTCACCATCAGAGTAGACGGCCGTCTCACAGACACCGATCCTTTAGAAAATTCTCCTCCATGGATGCATCCCACGAAGGCACGCGTCATGGCGGGCTGAGTCCGGGCAGGTCTCGCACGCTGAGCCGTCTCGATGATGTCGGTGCAGATGTCCGGCTCAGGGCCTGGCTTGCCGATCTGGCCGATGAAGACGTGGATTCCGACGAAGGGGACCCGGTACCCGTACTCAATTGAGCCAGCGTCGGGGCCCCAGCCTGCGCCGTCGATGTAGAGCTTGCCACGACGACTCTTGGTCATCCGTCCCACAATGTATCCCTTGAGACCTTCGAAGCTGCCCTTCAAGAACTCAAAAACACCGTGCGCAGGCCCCAAAGTGGGCGCCAACTGTCATGTAATTGTCATGGCAGATGTCCTAGATAAAGGACTTAATCGTGGAGCCATCGCAACTAGGAAGATTAAAGGGGTTAAAACGGGACAAAGGACACGAGGGTTATACTGGTTTGGCCCCTTGCGGTGAAGGTAAAAGCCTAATGCAGTTTGAGGTGGTATTGCTTATGTTTCGATTACTAGGGAGCGAATTCGCTTGACCTAGCTTTCGATCGGATCTTACTTGCCCTGAACCGCCGCCTGGTCGTCCCTTTATATACAGAGGCTGACACTCGGCGGCTCATAAACAGTGTCCGGCTCGGTCTCTAATTATTCCTGCCTTACAATACAAGTTATGTACATATGGCGGTTTATCTCTACGGGCCTTGAGTCACCTTTGGGTCTTGGGCCCTTAACTGAACCGCCATCTTCCAGAGCTGTCTTGGGCTTCATGAATCGCCATAGGTATAACCCGGCCCCTCCTGGGCGGGTCATACCTAATAGTAATATCCCCAACACATAGTGAATACATGAACTCCTCAAACTACGGTCATCACCGGGAGTGGGCCCGGTTGTTGTCACTCCGGGGTTGCTGGATCATAACACGTAGTAGGTGACTATAACTTGCAAGATCGGATCTAGAACATGAATATAATGATGATAACATAAACGGTTCAGATCTGAAATCATGGCACCCGGGCCCAAAGTGACAAGCATTAAGCATCGCAAAGTCATAGCAACATCAAACTAAAACAGAACATAGTGGATACTAGGAATGAAGCCCTAACAAAACTAACTCGATTACATGATGAATCTCATCCAACTCCTCACCGACCAACGAGCCTACGAAGGAATTACTCACTCTCGAATAGTAGTACTTTCGATGTGCGCCACATATTGCCTCCACTTGAATCTAATCCATGTTCATTTCACCCACTGATATATATATAATAACTCATCATGCTCATATATATATAACAAATTAGTATCATGCATCATCATAATAATAAATAACTCATCATTGTTATCATAATAACAAGTCCTACTCATCATCATCATACAACTTCTACTCGTTATCATAATAACAAGTCATACTCATCATCATCATAGTCATCTAACCAACCCTGCTTAATTGTTCTTAGCACATGATCATGAGTATTAGCTAGGACCTACTACCCTCTCTAAGGTAAAATAGTATAAAACAAGATAGGCCCTGACTCTACATTATGGAGAATGGAGATTATCCTGCCTCCAATTCTTGCGCTTCACACAATGTTGCTTCCAAGTAGCTCCCTACGATTGTCCATATATTTTTTTTCCAATCTTTGATTTTCATGTCTTCATCGGTTTTAGAAATCTGGTATGAACAGCAGTGAAGCCTAGGATGACTTGGCCGTAAGCTAATAACATCAAGGCGACCTTTCGGAAGCATCAGATCAGGCACACAATCCTTCGGGATTTTCTATTGAAAAACATAGTAATAACTTCATAGTTAGCAATGTAGGTTAGCTTTAGAAGAATTTATGTAAAAGATGCACGGATGTCGTAATAGTAAAAAATCTTACCATGACATCTCCATGGATGTTACCATAGTTCAACACGTGCACTAGTGCACATATTGACCATAATATGCAGGAGTTTGATAATTGATATTGTAATTCTGAACATCATTAATAAATGAGATAAGATGATCTTTCTACTGATAAGTTAATTCCGCGCCATCAGTGTAGTAGGTTTTGTCTACCATCTTTCGTACATTTTTTGAAGAATGAAAATAAGTTGTTAATGAAAATAAGCTGGCAACTATTTTGAAATAAACAATATAAATTACTTAATAAATATGTTTGAGAAACTCACATAGAGGTAGAAGTGAAGCGTATCAACAAGGACCCAAATGCCACCGTCATGATCACCAACATCGAACGTGACATACATCCCCTCCTGAAAATCGTATGCCTTGCACAGTGCTTCCCAATTCGAGCAACCAAAATGGGATATGCTCTCCGAATTGTATAGCTTTACAGCAAAATCATAACCATGATGGGTCCTGAGATGAACTATCTTTGTCTCCATATTTTCATGATCTTCGAAATCCAGATGCTCCAAGACATAGTGTCTTGCATGGCATGGGATAAGCTAGTCGAATTATAAAAAAACGAAAATTACACGTTTGAAGAAGCATAAGTCATGCTTAATTACGAAAAATGACTTGTTGTTGCGTACCGTTTCAACATCGAAGGTCTCATCAAGCTTAACACTGTAGCGCCGACCATCTACCAGGTGAGGCCTGTCGCACAGACCCCAGTCATCGCCGCAGTAGTCGCACTCCGGGATCCTACCGTCGTTAGACATTTCCCATGTCCATAATTCAAAGATTAAACTTGTAAAATTCAATATATGTACTACAAAAACTAAATTAGATCATTATTATTCATCACGGGTTGACTGTCAGTTTGTCGAGTCTTTTCATGAAAACTGTCATCTCATCTCATGTGGTGTATATGGTGGACACTCCCTCAATGATCTTTCAACCGCCGGTGATGTTCGTTACTCCTCCTTCCCCTAGTGCATAACAAAGGTATAGCACAAGGAGAAGGAGAAATGACCCCACGACAACAGTCAGGATTCTTCGTCCTCTCTCATATATGGTGGACACTCCCTCACTGATTTTTCGACCGTCGGTGATGGTCGTTACTCCTCCTTTCCCTAGTGCATAACAAAGATCTAGCACCCAGAGAAGAAGGAGAAACAACAGTCGGGATTCTTCATCCTCTCTCATATATGGTGGAAACTCCCTCACTAATTTTTAATTATCGGTGATGGTCGTTACTCCTCCTTCCCCTAGTGCATAAAAAAGGTCGTCTAGCACCCGGAGAAGAAGGAGAAATGGCCCCCACGACAACAGTCGGTATTCTTCCTCACTCATTTTTTGACTGTCATGTATGGAGCCTCGACAGACTTAAATTCAACCCAAAATATCATTTAATTATCTTTCTAGAAAATCCAGGCGACTCAAGATTTCCTACATATTCTAGCACAAGTCATGCTGAAATTCACGGAATAATCCGGCATGGCCTTTGCTAGAAAGGACATATCGAGCGCCTAAAATTTGCCGGAATGGAAATTAATCGAACTCCGGCAAAACATAGGCCACTTGGAGGTGTTTGGTTGGTCATCATATTTTCACAGTTACTCATCTACTACTCGACTACATCTATCAAAACATCAACATCATCATCGACATGGGGATTTGGCTGATCTCACCTCGAGGTCGGAGGGGGTCGGTGACGGGGACGACGGCGGCCGGGATGATGCAGGGTCTCCTTGATTTCTACAAAAACAAAATATAAACAAAACATTATTAGGATTTAGTGAAACCATATGTCTAAAATAGAAACAAAATTTGTAAAACCTAGTTCCAACCCTAATAATTTGTAAAACCTTGTTCTAACCATAAAAATTGAAAAGAATAAAATTTACTAAAAAGTCCTATTCTGTTCAAAAGACCTACATTTACTGATTTTTTGTTCTATTCTACAATTACTAATTTTCTATTCTATTCAAAAGAAGAAAATTTACTAAAATTCTCCTAGTCTATTCAAAAGACCTAAATTTACTAATTTTTTATTCTATTCAAAAAAACCTACATTTACTAAAAAAATCTCATATTGCTTTCTAATACATTTTTGTGCCTAAAAATTTCTATTACTAAATTCTTTTACTAAAAATTTGTATACCTAAATTTTTATACAGAGAGAGGTGGGAGGAGGAGCGGGGGGGAGGAGTGAGCAAAAGGGCATTGGGCAGCGGCGGGAGGGAGGAGAGAGGAGGGCAGTGGGAGGAGGGAGGAGGGAGGGGGCATAGGGCGGCGACGGGAGGAGGGTGGAGAGAGAGGAGGGCATCGGGCGGCAGGGGGAGGGAGGAGAGAGGACGCCAGTGGGAAGAGGGAGGAGGGAGCAAGGAGGTCGGATGAGGTGGAAGGAGAGCATTGGGCGCCGGCGGGAGGAGGGAGGAGAGAGGAGAGAGGACCGCTGGAGGGAGGAGAGAGGAGGGCGACGAGAGGAGGAGGGAGTGAGGAAGGCAGATACCTTGGGGGTGACAGTGGGTGACCGTGGGCGACGGCGCACGGCAAAGAGAGAGCGAGTGAGTGTGAGGAGAGAGTGAGAACGCGCGGGGTGTGGATATGGTGCCCGTAGTAGCGCTGGTTGGTAACCACCGCTACTACTAAGCTCCATAGTAGTAGCGCATTAAGGGAATCAACGCTACTACTATGATCAATAGCAGTAGCGCTTCCAAAGAACCAGCACTACTACTAAGGCTAAGCATATAAAAAACACATAAAAAAGCATTGGTCATCAATGATTTTTTTTGTGTAGAATCTAAATTGTCAGTATGAATCTTTGCCGGTTTAGGAACCAGCGAAGATTCATATTGCCACAGATCGTACACATAGAGTACAATGAAGACCAAGTGATTGTGATAGTTTGAGAAGCACCATATTTAAGGTGGTAAACATTCTGTTCGCGCAGCGAGGTGGAACTAAACTTGGGTCTTAGGAGGGGACTGAATTCGGCAGTACCGCCGGTTGGAGGAGAACGCTATTGCTAAGTACAATAGCAGTAGCGCTTTTTACGTAAAAGCGCTACTAGTATACCTAGCCTGCCGGCAACGGTGTGGCAATTATAATAGTAGCGTGTTTTTTAACTAGCGCGCTACTGCTATGTGCATAGTAGCAGTGCTCTTCCTGTGCAAGCGCTACTACGCTTCCTTTTAAAGAGCGTTACTGGTCAGCTTCTGTGTATAAGGTTTTTCACATTTGGGACCGACACGATTTGCTGAAGGAGCAATTAAGAAATAGATGATTCACCGTTTCTTCAATGTGACAGCCGAATAGGAGATAGTCGAGGTTGTAACATGTTGCGGGTGCTCAGTCGATCAGAGAGAAGCAACCACCCAAATACCATTATCTTCTTGACGCTTTTGGATTTCCAAACCAAATGAAAGCCTGATGAGCATTTACATCTTGGGATAAGAAAGTGTAGTAGGTATTGGCTTTGAAATCACGGGATCCCCAAATGTAGTGCTAAGAGTCATGATCAGTATTAGATAGAACCACATCTCTAGTGTCATCTTGAATTTGTCGTACCTCATCATGTGCGTGCATGGAGAGCAGGACGTGGAAGGCCTCGCCCGAGATTCGTGATCCCCACCTTAGCAGAGACATCCTCATGTAACACAAGAAAAAGCAAGGGGGGACGATTCCGAAAGAATAGATTGTTGCCGAAGATCTTTCCAAATAAGTGTTCTACATCGAACATCAACCACTGAAAATTTCCACAGTAGCTGGTACATGGCTGCATCTCGGCACACCACCAAAATGATCCACAAGGCGCTACTTTTAAATTTTCATGAACACTTAAAAAAATGTAATGAACACATTTCTAAATGTGTGTTTTTTTTAAATGTCATGAACAATTTTTTGAATGCTATGTACGTTTTTAAATAATTTCATGGGTTTTCATATCGTAAGAACATTCTTCTAGAATATCATGAGCATATTTTAAAAATGCATGAACAAATTAATAAATGCGGTGAACAATTTTTGAAATGATATGAGCATTTTTAACTAATTACACAAATAACATTTTACATTACACGAACATATCTAATGGCCGGTAAAATATTTAAAAATGAAGTCAAATAATGTTTAAAACATGTATACATTTCTTAAATATGAACAGGAAATACCCGCCGTACCTGCTTTCGTGTGTACACAAAGCGGTGTGTGGCAGATGCAGGTCGCGCTGGGCCTGGTACATACACATTTACTCGTAGTAAAAAGAGTCACGTTATAATTTCATGCTGAAGCACGCATCACTCACAGTTATTACTAATAAAAAACTAACTAACTTTTTTTGAGTAAATTAAAAACTAACTAACTACTATATGCGCTCGCTAGTGGCTGTTGTTAATTGAGCACTTACATTTAGAAACGGAGAGAGTATAATATTAATTATACGCTGAACATATTGAGTACTCGTCATTGGAGTAGTATGGGTCGTTGAATTGACATGATTTGATGGTCGAGATTACTTGTATTTGCCCCTTTGGCTCTTTTATATTGAAAGTAGGTGGTAGATAGCAGGTAGGAGATTAAACAATCGGCTCGCTTTTTTAGTGTGCCTGGTTTCCAAGGCTTTTTATTTTGGTTTTTCCCTTTTTAAACCAGGTTTTGAGAAAATTTCACAAATCTAACAAATGTTAATGATTATGGAACACAAATCCATGACTTTTATAAATCAAAAAATTCAAAAATAATGTTCACGAATTCAGAAAGATATCCATGAATTAACAAAATATAACAAATTGCAAAGAAAGATCTCAAATTCAAAAAATGTTCATAAAATTATAAACAAAGTTCACGAATTTCAAAAGAGTTCACAAGTCAAAAAATGCTCACAATAAAAATTCTTATCAAAAATATTTTCATGAATTTTTCAAAAAATAGCAAGTTCAAGAAAGTTCCCACATTTGAATTTGTTTCATTAATTTCAAAAGGTTGGCTAATTGAGATAAAGTTCATGATTTAAAGAGAAGTTAAAGAGTCCAAAAACTTCATGAAATAAAAAAAGCATAGATTTTTAACTTTTTCTTGTGAAATTCAAAAATTGAACGCAAAATTTTAAAAGGTATGAAAACAAAAAACGTGCATATATGCAAACAATTCTTGGAAATTAAAAAACAGTTCAGAAATGTGAAAACAAATCATTAATTAATTTAAAGTTCAGGAATTTTAAATGTATATTTGAATTCCCCAAAAAATTACAAAATCATGAAGATGAAAAACTTCCGGAAAAAACTGATAAATAAATAGAAAAATTACATTTTAAAGAGATAATGGAAATTTCTATGGAATTGGGGGGGGGGATAGAAAAAACGAATAAAGCAAATACATGTTTTGGGGGTTCCACGCATTTCCCTTTTTATTTTTGTTTTTATTAATTGACTTTCATTGGTTTTCCTTTCATTTTTATTTTTTCCCCTTTTTATTAATTTTTTTTTATTATTAAAATAGATGTCGACTTATTTCATACACGCTGTGCATCTTCACACACTGGTCGAACATTTTTAAGATGGACATTGAACATTTTTAACCGAATACATGTTGAAAAATTGCAAATTTCGTATTGAATACATTTTAAATAAACTCTGAATATTTCTAATCAAATATTGAATTTTTTTCTAAAATATAATGAAAAAATTATTAGATTTCATGAGCATTGTTTCAATGCCATAAAACTATTTTTAAATGTTTGAAGTTTTTAAAACTATCTTGAAATTTTTGAATGGTATGAATATTTTCTAATAATTAAGAAAATAAATCTTCATATTTTCATGAACACTTTTAGAAAATGTCATGGCCAAATTTAGAAAAGAGTGACATTTTTTAAATGTCAGGAATAACAGTATGAAATATTTGAAAGAATTGCGTGCATTTTTTTTTACATTGTATGACCTTCTTTTACAATGTCATAACAATAATTTTAAATGCATGAACAATTTGACAAATGTGATGAACAATTTCTGAGTAGTATGAGCAGTTCTTACCAAATTATGCGAACAAAATTTTACATTCCATGAATATTTATTTTGCACCGTGAATATTTCAGAAATTTAAGTCAAGTAATGTATGAAATATTTATATTTAGTTATTTTTAAAATGTAACAAAAGGGGTACTTAACATGTCTGCTTGCGTGTGTAGACATAGCGGTCTGTCGCAGATGCACGGACACTGGGTCTGACCCATTAATGAAGACACTTGAGGCGACATGAGCTTCGATCTCGCTTGTTGCGTGGCCAAGACTGTCCCATCTTTGTGTGAACCCTGCCCGGATGAAACAAAAAGACGACAATCGAGAAAAAAAAAACTCGACCTAAGGGGAGAGAAATCCCGAAGGCATTATATTGTAAGGTCGATAAAGGCCCCGAACGCTGGCTTGCGCAGTTCAAGTATTCGCAGCGAACTCGCTGGCTTGCACAACACAATTATATACATCGAGAGGCTTTTTTTTTGTGAGAACCAGGATTTGAACCCTGATTGGTAGGCCCACTTCAGGAGGTCTTTACCAATCGCGCGACCAATATTGCTTGGCTACAGAGTCGACTGTGATTTAACATCTCAGTTGACAGAATTAGCAAATCTGATTAATTTATGGGTACCATAAAAAGCTAGCAGCTCTTATTTCCAATAAACACTATACACCTGGATCATGTAGAGTGCAAGTAGCGTTTTTATAGGGCGTAGCTGGTAGCTACACACACACCACACAGGCACACATAACATGCGCAAGGGCGTAGCTGGTAGCTACGCACACAACACACAAGCACACACAAGTCACAACACTCACAAGCACAAACGGAAGCAGGACAGGCCGGCTAGCCAACGACCGGAGTCTGGGCGACTATCTGCTGGTCGAGGAAGACGCGGACGCGGTGGTCGTCCTCGTCCGGGGACACGTTGTCGCCGACGGCGTGGAACTCTATGGTGACGTCCTGCCTGTCAGCCTTGATCTTGATCATCGCCGTAAAACCGTCCCAGCCCACAACCTCCGGCCAGGACGACTTCCCGTCGTCAACCGCACCAGCACCGCCGACGGCCATGGCTCTCCCCATCGATCGTACGCGCACTAGCTGCAAAATACCAACCAACAAGTATATGTACGCACGTTTAATTAACAGCGGATCATTATGTATAATATACTAGAGGTAGAAGTACATTTTTAAAGTAGAGGGATACGGCCGCGGAAAATAGTATGGGCACGTCTCGTACCAGCAAATGAGAAGAAGAAAGGTAGACACTAGAGAGTGATCTGTTGATCGACGACGCTTGTGGTTATGGTGCAGACAGGTACCTAAAGTACGTATATATACACGTGCTTAGGTGTACATACGTTATTCTTTTGTGGAAGTAACTAAGCACAAGGGGCATCGCCTGTACCGCCATAGCTCATACATTCGCATTGTAAACTGAGTCTCCTGACTTGTTTCCCGATGCATGCGTACCGGGCCTGTGTTGTTTACTGAAACAACTGACAACACGTTTTTTTTAAACGGAACTGACAACACGTTCGTCATGAGTGTGCGTTTCGCTTCGACACTTATCCGTTCACCATGTATCTCTGTCTATGTGCCAGAGCAGGATACAATATATTGATGGATATAATTAAAACTTTGATGTGGAATCTTTTAGTCCGGTGCCATATATGCACAGTACTTTCTTTCCAGCACTCGGACTTGATATTTGGACGTGGCGTGGTTCGTTTTATACATAATAAAGCAAGACAAAGGCATGTTTCCAGATCATTGATGCACTAGTTCATTCGACCATTTGATCACTTTGATCTATATACCTCAACGTCTCCATAATAGATCCTTCGGAATACCAGAAATAGAAATCGTCAGTGCTAAAATATTTATAAATTTTTTATCTCCAGTTTGAAAATTTCAAGTTAATGTTTATGTCGACACTGCTGTTTTTCTTCTGGAATGTTTGTCCCCCTTGGTTGATTTCTTTGGCCCAAGAGTCACTGCTCGATTGATGTTGGTACCTGTCGTATGATCTCCTGCCAAACTGCGGCATGACATCTACATGCCGGGGTATATGATACCATCGGCATCGGCAAAGCTCATTGATAATTAACACTCAGACGACAAGATAATTGAATTGTAATTGTTCATCACGTCTCACATTTATGACTTTACCCCTTGAACAATGGTACACACTTCTAGTTACCCTAATATATTTTGGAGTACGAAACAAAATCTTACCTTTATACTACTAGACAAAACTATTCATCAACCATGGGACTGCATGGCCAGTTATCCTATATATCTAAGATAGTCATCTCCACTAACTTATGCAAGCATGTCAACTAATCATACAATTATGAATGTACTAAGGCCCACCTCAACATGCAATCATGCATGGAAAAAACCACCACAACATTCAATAATGCATGGGAAAATATTTTCCATTCAATTATTCTACTTATATTCAATATTTTACAACTATACATAATTAAATATGATAAGTCCCATGTATTTTAATTTTGGTTATCATGTTATCAACCCAAACTTTCATCAACCATTTCCCGCAGCAACGCGCGGCGTATGCTCTAGTTTAGACAATAACTAAGTAGAACAATTTTGCAAAACAGGTTGCTGGTGAATTCTGGAAAAAAATCAGAGATATCGGGTAAACTTGACTCCCTTTGTTCCATATTATAAGGTGGATTATACAGTTAAAAAATTAAAAAACTTCAATGTTCCACAAAGTCTATAGAAAATTCATCTACATCTACAATAACACATTAGTGTCATTAGACCATGTAAATGTTGATTCAAATTTTATTTTGTTTTCCTTTGAATTTTTTTTATAGTTTATTCATTTGATATTATAAATATTGATGATTTCTTCATGTTTCATTCATTTGATTTTGTAAATGTTAAATTTTTGTAAACCCTGTCAAACTTATAAATGGTTGACTTCTAAAATATTAATGCATCTTATACTGTAAAACAGAATGAGTATTCAAAACATGTGCTAAATTCATTCTTCTAACATTACATTCAGCAAGCTGTGACCAATTTACTGACATCTAAGATCAAGAAACTAAATCTTAACCTTGTTGAATATCCTAGAGAAGTACACTACATACACACTGGATATTGCTATATTGGCCTTCAAGACTATCCAACTCTCTACGGGCAGAATAAACAAGCCTTCCAATGATATTAGAGCAACAACTACAATTAAACATAAGAAAACATTAATAATCGACTCGAACTATACCAAGGAATTCACCTCAGGTCATCAAGAGTATGTACAATCTATGGTTCAGGCATGATCTAGAGGACAAGGGGAGGCATAGCTGGCATCTCCACCTTGCACCGGCATAACACAAGTCAACGAGAGATATGCCGGACAATACGACATCCCCACTACTTCAAGGATGAAACGCCGATTAGAGATCCTTTTGGATGTCTTTTGAGGAAAAAAGCGAGGTGGATTGATATTGGAGAGCAGTCGTGTTGCACCTAGGAAAGGCATGGGGCATCATGTATGCTAGTTCTCCCTAAGACTATGGATAGACCATGGGATAATCTTGTGGGGAATTTGTTCTAAACGAGAATGTCCTATAAGGGAGAGAGGACATGCAAGGATGAGGAATCTGTCATCTCATGCTGACATCACTACATTGATTGCTTCTTTTTTTGAAATGGTTTATCACACGAATCCCTAATGCGATCAGCGATCCATATTCACCAGCAAGCTAATCTCAACAACGGCTTCAAAACAAGATATCATGTTTACATGTTTTGACATCAAGCAATTTCCACAATAATAGTGTATGGTATGATGCAATAGTTTACATGTTTTTTGTAGGCATGCCAATGTTATATAGAGTTAGAAAGTGAGTTTTTTTTAGAATTTACCACTAAGTATAAGATGATCTCATCTTATAAAGATAATTTAATACAAGTCTTACATGACTGAAAAATTATATTCAGTAACCCGGCAACTAATTTTTCATAATTTGATAACTAGGTGACTATGATGTGACACGTAAGAAAATCAATCTTGTAATTGCAGATGAAAAAGTTATTAAGACATATTCCTTGGACCAGGTTTATTTAAAACAATCTATACTTTTACAATAACAAAGATATATGGTATGGAAATATTTTGAATGATGATTCAAATGGTATTGAATTGGTATTGTGAGTGTATAATTTTTTGTATAATTATATCTCGTGTAATGTACTCCCTCGGTTTCTAAATATAAGACCTTTAGAGATTTCAATAGGGACTAATACGGATGTATATAGACGCATTTTAGAGTGTAAATTGACTCAATTTGATCCGTATGTACTTCCTGCGTCGCATAATGTAAGAGTGTTTTTGACACTACACTAGTGTCAAAAACGCTCTTATATTATGAGACAGAGGGAGTATATTTTTAGGGGAAAAGCTCGTCCGGATAGCTTGGGATTCGACTATGCTTGGACAAAAGATCCTCTCAAGTTTGATAATTCCTACTTCATGTAAGCTTAATCGCCACATTGTCTATATAATTTTTTTTGAATTTTTCTGATTTTACCGTTCACCGAGCTCATTTGACCTCGGCAGCAGAAACTTTGCATTCACATATAACACATTTTTTGTCTCTTTTATATCGCTCTGTTTCTTGCACTTTCTAGTACTCTCTGACAGGGTTTCCTATTTGGTGGTCCTGCTTGGGAGGAACCGAACGGTCACTTTCCCACTAGGTGTTTTCCCATTTTAAAAGTCAATGCCTAGTCAAACTTTTATTTTTTCACAAGTTTAGCGAAGAGAAAACTTTCAGAAAACCGCGAGTCGCTTTTGGGGGATTTCTAACTATCAGATAATCCACGTTGAATATTCAGGAATATAAACTTTGAGAATTTTAAATTTTGTATAATTAAAAATACATTTTTTGGAAATATCCAATTTTCTGAAGAAAAATAATTGGAAAGCTCAAAAACTTGGATAGATGTCATATCATGCTGGGACCTGCACTTATTCACAAAGCTGAGAAAAGGCGGAGAGAAGCCATTCTGCCTACAACCCTCCGTACAAGTGGCCATGCGGCGCGGTCGAGCCAAGTGATTATGCTTCCACACGAAGGATTGAGGAAATATACAACACACATGGACTATTTGGATGATAGAGAGTGGTTTATGTGCACCCACACACGTATTGGTCCCTGATGCACCCACGATAAAAATCTTAGCAAAACATTTAAAAAAATCTGAAACTTTGTGGATGTGATTTTGACCAAATGGTTTAGGTGCTAGTAAAATTTGGCGGCGAAATGACATCTGAGGAGCTCTGTACAAAAAAAAAGTTTATGCTGAAAACATGTGAACAGTAACATTGGTGCAGAGCATCATTTGTATTTCGTTTTGTATGGAGATCATTTGATGTTTTTTGGTGACCAAACTTTGTAAGCGCCTAAAATATTTTCTTATAATCGCATCCACAAAGTTTCAGATTTTTTTTTGAATTTTTTCTATTTTTAATTTAATATTCACTTCGTGGGTGCACCCAAGATGAGTGCAACCACTACTTTCCCTTTGGATGATACCGTTACAAGATAGCTAGATCAAGGCATAAATGCAACAGACAACTTGAATTACACTGCAAGTACAAAATGCTTGCATGGTTTGTGAATATAATTGGCTTACATAATGCAGTGTTTTTACCACAGAGTAACAAAAGGATCCACAATTTATGGTCCACGATATGGACCAAGAGAAAAAAATATTATGAAGAAGACGCTAGGTTAACATGCATCAAAGAGAATGAAATTTTCACAGGGATAGAGGAGATCAGAGCAAAAACAATCTTGAAACCTGAACGTGCATGTACAGACGAAACAAGCTAGTCACTGAGAACTAGTCTGTGATTTAATGGATGGTTACGCTCTCAGTCTATCACGGATCAAACCTAGGTTTGACATCCTCTGTGTCTTATTGAGGTGTAATATTTGTGTTACACGCCCATATGTATATTTTCTTCTAACCACATGAAAAACGAGTAATACGGCATGAAGGAATATTCTTCGGGTAGATTCCGCTCGGAGTACAACGTCACCATTTGCGACACAGAGGCAGAGGTATAAAAATCCCGCGCAATATATGTCACTGGCAACGTAGAAACCCGTAGTCGAGGGCGGCGTACGCGATGCATGCAAATTCTAATTTACAATTAACATATAATGCATGAAGAATATTATCCTAGCCAGCTCCTAGCTACCAATAATAGTATATAGGAGACCAGCAGCAAGCTATATATCCACCCTCTCTTCGCAAGCCTGGCCACTATCTTCGAGAATGAGAGCCCAGCCAGGACTAGCAGCGGCAACTAAGGTTTACCTGGCCCTAATCTCGCTTATTCATTTCTCGCGTATCTATATAGCAAATTCAAGCATTCATCCATGTGTGGAGAATTAACTGGTGTGGTCGATTTCAGGTGATGGGAGATGTCAAAGTGAAGCCGATGGACCAGGCGGCGCTGCCGCCGCCGGACCCGTCGAAGACGTCCTGGCCGGAGCTGGTGGGCTACAGTTCCTTCGCCGCCGGGATCCTAATCTGCTACGACAGGCACGACGTGCATGTCGAGTACTTCGAAATCAACACGGATCCGGGGCATGGGGACTCCAAACGCGTCGTCGCCTGGACCGACGGCCACGACACGGTTGTCTACCCACCATACGTCGGCTAGACTTTCCGAGCTAGGCTACCGACCTACGAATCCAAGCTAGGTCTACAAGAATAACGGTGGAGATAGTATACTTGTCACTTCCTATACGTATATACTGCATGAATGGAGTGTATACGTGGTTTGATGGTCCTATATGTACGCTATCATCCTAGTATATGTGTATCCAAATATATATGTCCTTACTTTTTTTTGCGGGGGATATATGTCCTTACTTTACATTTTGAGATTTGCTATATAAGTCTAAGTCGGTGCACTACCAGAAATCGTACTTTTCCTGTGGGTGCAGTATTTCCCTGTGTGGCCTGAAGCACCTCACAGGAATATAAATTATCCTGACGGGCAAACTTGAGCCCACTGGAAATATGTCAATTTTACTGTAGGAACAATTACGCCCCAGTGAGTAAATTACACAAGACCACCTCTTTGAAAGCAAGATTTGCGAAAACCACTACAATACATTTTTTTGCAAAAACACCATGTCTTCAGTAATCTTTTTGCAAAAACCACTGATCGGCAGATTAGAGTCGTTTGAGCGCGTTTATGATAGATGGGTCTCTGTTTTTGCTTACGTGGCGTAACGATTTGGGTTTAAAGCAAAAAAGTCCCTCAATTTTTTCCCCATGCAGCCCAGACCCTCCCCATGGGCTCCGCAGCTGACTAGCATGCCCGCCGCTGCTCCCTCCACGGGCCGCCACTGCCCCTCCCTCCGCACGACGCAAGACTCCGCCACTGCTCCCTCCACGGCCGCCGACGCTCCCTACGCAGGACGCGGGCCGCCGCCTCTACCTCCACGGCCGCAGCCGTCGCCTCCCTCCGCAGGACGCAAGCCGCCGCCGCCTCCCTTCGCAGGATGCAGGCCGCCGCCGCTCCCTCCCCAGGATGCAGGTCGCCGCCGTCGTCGCCCATCACCGGATCCGGTCAAATCGGCCTCCAACGTCCCCAGACCAGCTCGCGCCTGCATCCCGGCCCGCGAGCGTCGCCTCTGCTCCGCGCCGGCTCCGCATCCCGCGCCGTCCGGCTTGCCGCTGCTGCCTCCTGCACGCCGGCTCCACCCGGGCCGAGCCCCTTGTCTGCGCCCTTCGCAGGCGTCCGCCTGCCCGCGTGGCCGGTTTCCCGGCCAGCCCGGCTCCGCCTCCGTGCGCCGCGCCCGCCGGGTGCGCCCGTGGCCGCCTGCTCCACCGCCGGCTGCCGGCTCCCCCCGCGTCGCCCCGGCTCTATCCGCACGGCCGGCTTCGCCAGCGCCCGGCCAGGTCGCCGCGCCCCTCTGCTTCGCCCTGGCCGCATCCCGGCCCCGGGTGGTCGAAGCGGGGGCTAATTGCTTTTTCGTTTTTGATTTAGGGGCATCTATGTAAAATTCTAGGGTCTAGTTTGTAATTTTAGATTAAAATCTACCTGGCACAAGAAGTCATGCCACATAGGCAAAAAACGGGCCACACCTATTATAAACTCACTTAACTGAGCCCGATCCGCCGGTCAGTGTCTTTTGCAAAAAGATTACTGAAGACATGATGTTTTCTGCAAAAAAAAATGTATTGTAATGGTTTTCGCAAATCTTGCCTTCAAAGTGGTGGTTTTATGCAATTTACTCCGCCCCAGTCCGCCATTGCACCACCACAAAACGGGCTTTGGCGTTGAAAATTCTTAACGCGCGTGATTTCTTTACTTTGGCGCCTCAAATGAAGCTTCCTCGCGACAAGATTGAAAAGAATCGCGCAAACTTATGTTTACCTATGTGGTATGGGCGTACAGGAAAAAAATGCCCAGCGATAAACAGAAGCCCCTAGAACAATTCCCCACTGCCTTCTCTCTCCATCTCATTCGCTCCATGACCGCCTCCCTCCTCCAATTTCCTCACGCAGCCGCTGGCCGCCCTACTCCACCATCGCCGCTCGCCTTCCACTCCTTTGACCTGACCTCCACTGCTGCTCGTCTCTCACCTCCTCCACCGTGCCCAGGGACAATCTACGATAGCCAGCGCCACCCGTCTTCCATCCCTGCCACCACCAGCCGTCGTTCTGCCCCCACCTCCGTTCGCCGTCGCGTCCCACCTCCCCCGGCTCACCGCCTACCACCCGACCCCAACATGACCGCCATGTATGCGTGGCTTGCACCCCGTGCTCCCTGCTCTAGATCCGGGTTAGTCCCCGTTGCACATCGAGCAAGCCACATCCTCAACCCCTAACATGGCAACAATCCACTCCTCCTCTTGCGGCACGGGGGGAACCCTAGCCGCCGTAGCAAGCGGCCACCTCCGACGCCCACCCCCGCATCGCTGCCACCGGAGGGACGACCGGCGAAGCCGTGCCGGGCCCCAGGAAGGTGGCGGCAGGGCGGATCTGACCTCTCGTGCTCCCCACCCCAATCCCCGCTCTGCATCGCGTCTCCATCGCCCCCTCCCCGGCGGCTCCCCCTTGTCGGTCCGGCGAGGCTGCAGTGCGCCCAGGCCATGCGCCGTGTCTCCCCCGACCCCGAGCTTCCCTAGCCGTCGAGGGCGCCTCCACCCCCTCCCCACCCCGCGCGTGACCCCGGGTCTCTTCCCCGCCGCTCGGTGCTTCGCCGGCGTCTTCCCTAGCTGCTGCCTACGCTTGCCGGTCTCTCCGGCGGCACATCCTCCCCCCTGAGCTTCGGTGACAGCTCCTGGATGGAGGCGACGAGGCTTCTAGGGATGTGGCAGACACGCGGCACCTCTCGGCGGGTCCTTCTGGGTGCTGTTCCTGCCCCGGCGGTCTTCGGCCCGCGTCTCTCCAGTGTCCCCCGCCGTCGTCGCCCTCTGCCAGGCAGCTCCAGCCTTGGTGACCGGGTGGCTGCGTCCCTTCTGACTCACCTGGTTCGCCCACGTCCCGACGGCTAGGCCATGATAGTTTGGATCTGCGTCCCTCCAGTCCCTCTTGACGGCGTTGCAGACGTCGTCTCCCAGACCCGCGCATGGATTGCTTTGTCGCCCGCCCTTCCCTACACACTTCAAAGCCTCCTCCTTTTGCCAGATCCAATGCTCTTAGGTACGGAGGCGGTACCACCCTCCGACGGCAGGTGCAACCCCGTCAATCCGCTTCCGACATGGTGGTTCCGACCAAGATTGACTTCCCCATCATCGATTCCCAATTCGGCGCCTATGGGATTGCTCAGCTTCAGGCCAGGGAGAAATCCCTGCTCGGCTTGCCAGGGCTGGCAACGGCGGCACCTGCAGATGTCGTTTCCTTCTTGGAGGCGTTGCCAAGGCCTTCAGCTACGCCCCTCTTAGAGCTTAGGTGAAACTCAATGTCTGGTTTCGTCGGACCGGATGGCGACGGCGTCTCGGCGTCGTTTTCCTGGCTCGGGTGATGTTGATGTTTTGGCTGGTTCGGCTTGGCCACTCTTCATTTTGGGTGGGTTTGGTAGGCTTAGGTATGTTGTATCCTCTTTTCGGGCCGAGCATCCCTTCTCTCTGTTTCGTGCATCATGTTCATGCCTACCTGCGTTTGTGTCATGTGTTGTATCTCTCGATGTATTCATTTCACTCCTTCTATCAATGAATGATATGCAAGCTTTGCGTATTCGCGAAAAAAAACAGTCCAGTCCTCCTGTCCTTGTGCAAGCAAAATCATACATGGTCAAGGGTAAATCTCCGGGTGCTCCATTCTTCTATGGTAAGTCTCAACCATGGTCAAGCAAAAAAGAAGTCAGGATCTCTAGTTTTTCAGACAATTTATTATGCAGAATGTAGATCTCGTGACCGCATGATCTTGGTGAATTATTTAGTTTGTTATCATTTTGCACCAAAGTTCCTCCGCAAATTTCCTCCTCCCCTTCCTCCGCCGTCGCCGGAAGACGCCGCCGGGCTAAGCCCAGGGGCCGACGGCGGTGGCGGGGGATCTCCTCTCTCGCGCGTCTCCGGGGTGGGGAGGACCCCAAGGCGTGTGGTGGCGCGACCGATCTGAGATCTGCAGCGCGGCGGATGGCGGCAGGCGGCGGGAGGCCGGCCTGTCCTCGGACGGCGACGGCTTGGCGCGACGGAGGCCAGGGCTGCGGGAGCTGCGGATGGCCCTTCGTGCGGCGGCAGCGGCTGCGTCAACGGCGGCCGGCTTGGCTGCGCGGCGTGCATGCTGCCTTCAGATCGGGCGACGGCGGCGTGGAGGGCCTGGTGGTCTCGTCGGCGGCACCTCCGATCAGATCTGTTCTGACCAGTGCAGCCGGCGGTGGTGGTCATCTCTTCCGTCAGAGGTGGTCGGCCTGAGGCTGGGTGTTCGGATCTCGGGATCCATCATCTGGCACCAGCTGCGAGTCGGGGTGACGTAGTTGCCGGTGAAAACCGAGCCGACGGCGGGCGATGGCGGCGTTCCACGTCGTTACCTTGATGAAGGCATCGTCATGTGACTACCGTCGACCCACTCGTATTGCTCCGGGGGAAACCCTAGGATCTGGTGTTCCAGACCGGACGATGGCGGCACCGCGGTGTCGTTTCTCTCTTGAGAGCGTCGTTTTGTGGAGCAGCGCTGGAAGTCCGAGGCAGGAGGTGGAGCGACTTCGTCTTGCACGGAGCTTCGGTGGAGATGTCAAGTCATGCCTGACCGACAGGTGCTACGCTTGGTCATGCCTGGTCGGCAGGTGCTACGCACGACAAATCCTCCAAGGGCTTCAAGCTGTGTCGGCTGGTGGTACGTGGCAGCATGGCGCTGAGGTGTATCAATGACGACCGCGACGTGTACGGCTGTTTGCGCGTAGGGAGGAGGTGTCGTTGGGCGCCGTGGTGGCGTCGACGATAGCTGGACCGAGCAAGGTTGATGCATCAGTATAGTTCTGAAGATGGAGCAGTGGCAGTTGGCGGCGGCGGCCTCTGAGAGCACGCCGGACCAGTATGTGCCCCAGACCCGGCAAGTGGCTAGGTTGGGGTCTCAGGTCTTAGATGTTAGGCTTGGCTGCGATGTCTGTTTGGTATTAGGCCCAGGCTATCTGCGCCCCTTCATCAACTAGATAGGTGTAGCGACAGTTTGTTGCTTAGACGGCGGCTTTAATCTTACTGTTGTATGACTTTGTAAGGTCTTGTGAGAATAATTAATAAAGTGGCCATATGCATCGTCCAGATGCAGAGGCCGGGGGTCATCCTCCTTTTCTAAAAAAAAATCATTTTGCACCAAAGTGCTTTTCTCTGTTGTATCCCCAAAATTTAGAAGCTACTATTAGGTGTGTCATTAGCACTCCTATTCGTTGTTGTCAATCAAAAGAGAAAAGGTTATTGTTCGTGTAATTTGTATCGTTGCTAGTTATGGTGCTTCTAGGAAATGTACTATTTATGAAGATGATGCCTATCTCTTTTCTCATTGGTTGTATGTACATATCTAATGTCTTGAAAGTAGATACGTCAAATGCTTACTCCTTTTCATGCTTGATTTTACTAGCTTGAATCTGCTGTATCGTCGAATCGTTGTTGAAGATGCAGCCCACATATACAATATCTAGATATCGCATGCTTTGAGAAATCATTTTGGGTAAGTGTTCAATTTTTATAAGCAAGTTATCCATATTTTTAGTTGAAAATGTAAGCAATGGTTTGCATAATTGTGCCAGTCTCTTGTAGGTATTGCTTGACATCTTTATAAATCTTTGTGCCTGCAGAAGGAAGCCGTATATTCCCTCTGTCCGAAAATATTTGTCATCAAAATAGATAAAAAGAGATGTATTTAGACATATTTTAATTTTAGATACATTATTTTGTATCCATTTTGATGACATGTATTTTTGGATGGAGGGAGTATCATAGATGGAGTGAAGAGCAAGGCAAAACGTATCTCAGGTTCATCGCAAAAAAAAAACGTATCTCAGGTATCTCTCACACTTTTGGAGTCCTTGTGCTCGGTTGCTAGTTAAAAAGAAACGTATCTCTCCCCCGGCTCGTGGCCACACACCTCTCGCGGTAGACTTGATCTTCTCGCGTCTGCTCATCCACTCGTTTCTTCTCTCCCAAAAGCAGCGCCACATCTCTCTCTGTCTCTCTCACATTCTGTCGCTCACCATGGCCCTCCGCGCGGGTTTACCACCGCCACCGCACGCCCAACAGCCCTCGCTTACTGCTGAAAAGCGTACGCACTGGGATTTTGCTGCTGCTAGGAAGTTGCGGTGGGTTTTGGCTGCCGTTGTGAGCAGCAAATGCGCGCAATGTTGGCGTGGCCCTAACTAGCTCTCTCTCTCTTAGCTGGAGGTAGAAGAAAGAGCAAAGACAGCAGAAACTTTTCCATGGCGCACGTACGCCATCACAGGCGCACCAACGCATTGTTTCTTCTTTTCTCAGCTGACTCGCCACAGCCCTTACGAAGGGACTACAACATTTATACCGGGGGCTGGCGCATGCACAAGACAAAGCCCACCCCGCCTCACTCCGGGCCCATCATCTGCATTCCCCGGCCACACGCGCCCACGATGCGATCAACACGCTCGTTGCGTCCAGCTCGCAACAGATCGCTAACTACCTGGTTAACTAGCTCACGCGGCTGTATCACCACACAACACACACGCCACGCACATCTACGCACACACGTCATATTCCCGCTGCGCCCAGCACATTTCGCGTGCACCCGACGTGCCGGACCGCATCAATGTGTCTCGCACGTCCCGGGCGCATCCAACGCGCCCGACGAGTACGATCATACCAGACATCGTGGCTTATTCCAATACACATCCCCAAAGCCACGGCCTAGAGGAGTTCGTCGGCGTCGGCCAGGAGATCCTGCTCCGTCGCCGGTCCTTTCCGCAGCTGCGGGCACTCACGCCGGAAGTGCTCGTGCTCTCCACATTTGTAGCAGCGTCCATGGCGCTTCCCTCCGTTGCCCGACGATGTGCTCGCTGCACCGTCGTCATTGTGGTCGCCGAAGCCGCGTCCGCCTTGCCGTCGCTGCCTAGTTGCCTATTGTGCCGCCGTCATCATCAGGTGCCCGTCTGCGCGCTTGCCGCCGGCCTACACACGCCGCCGCGTCCTCTCCTCGAACGCCTTGAGCCGTCCGAGCGCCTCCTCGAACGCCATCTCCTCCATGTTGCAGAACTGCTCGATGCCGGTGACCGCGGCGTACAACCGGTCCGGCACGGTGTTGAGTAGCTTCTTCACAATGGCGCTGTTGTCGAGCGTCGATCCGAGCACTGCGTACCTCGCCGCCATGCCGCTGACCTTCCCGGCGTAGTCGACCAGTCCATCCGCAGGCGATCGAACTTGCCGCGCAGCATCGCAAGCCTCACCGCCCGCACCCGATCGGCACCGACGAAGCGCACTTTGAGGGCGTCCCATACCTCCTTCGACGTGGTCTTTGTCGCCACCTGCATCAGCAAGTCGTCTGGCAGCCGGCCCAGCATCGCCGCCCGCGCCGCCTTGCTCTTCCCGGCGTCGACCGCCGCGCCCTCCGTCGGAGCCACCGCACTCCACAGCCCTTAGATGTAAAGGATAGCCTCTGCCTTGATCGCCCAGGAGGTGTAGCTCGTCGTCGTCAATGATGGCAGCTGCAACGACATCGCCCCGCCACCACCGGCGTGAGGGATGAGCGACATGGCCGCCGGCAGGATCGCATCGAGGCTCTGTATACCAAATGTTGCCGTAGCCCTAACTAGCACTCTCTCTCTCTCTCTCTCTTAGCTGGAGGTAGAAGAAAGAGCAAAGACAACAGGAACTTTTCCACGGCGCGTGTACGCCGCCACGGACGCACCAACGCATTGTTTCTTTCTTTCTCAGCCGGCTCAGCACTTACAAACGGACTACAACATTTATATCGGGGGTTGGCGCATGCACAAGACAAAGCCCACCCTGCCCCACTGCGTGCCCACGATCTGCATGCCCCGGCCACACGCGCCCACGATGCGATCAACACGCTCGTTGCGTCTAGCTCACAACAGATCGCTAAGGGCATCTCCAGCCGCGCGGAGGCCTCCCCAGACGTTTTTTCGCGCCGGCGCCGAAAAAACGGCCCAGTCGCGCCCTCAGGAGCCCGATTTTCGTCGGCTTGGGCCGAAAACAGCGCCGGCGAACTCAGGCCGAACCCGGCGCGCTGGGGGGCGCCCGGGGGCGCCGGGGCAAATTGTTTTGGCGCGAAACAGCCGCGGGCCCGTCGCGTCAGCGACTCTACCCTCTTCTCGCCCCTTCGTCGTCCTCATCGCCTCGTTTCCCGCGGCGAATCAATGCCAAAGCTGCCGCGCTGCCGCGCCGGTCAGCCTACGCCATTGGTGCTCACGGGCGGCGCAGTGAAGGCCGGATGACGTGCGTCCCTCACCCTCCCTCGCCCGCCACGCGTGCTCACGGCGGCTCGCACACGGGGCGGCGCCTCGGGCTATATAAGACGCGCCCCAGCGCACTCGGCGACTCGTGCTCTCTCACCGCCGTCGTTCCTCCCTCTCTCGCCGTCGTCGTTCCTCCCTCTCCTCTCTCTCGCCGTCTCCAGAACCCATGGCCGAGCGCTTCCCAGGCGACGGCGCGGCGGCGAACGGCTTCGGCCGCCGCCATCTCCACGAGAACGAGGCCCGCCTCCTTTTCGAGGCCGAGTACCCGGTCCCGGCGGACATGCGGGTGCCCGGGGCTTGGAGGATCAGCGCCGGCGGCGTGCCGGTGCCACCACCACCCACCGGGGCGGCGCGGCGTGCGGAGATCGCACGCATCCGCGCGTCCCTGCCGCGAGCGCGAGGGAGGGGCCACGGTACTTCCCCGACAACCTGCTCTGGGAACCCTACTTCCGCCGCCGTCACGCCGAGCAGCTCGAGGCCACCAACGACGTCGTGCCCTCCGGCAGGCTCAACTCCAATGGCCGGCGCCGGTGGTGGGGCGTGTCCGGGCGCACGTTGGAGGCCGTCCTCGAGTACATCGAGGGCGGCAACACGCCGCGCCTCGAGTACCCCGCTCCCCCGTCCTTCTCACGCCGCCGGGGAAGCTCCTGGACCCCGAGGCGCATGGAGACCGGGGGGTCCTCCTCCTCGTCCGGCGGCTCGCCCTGCCTCCGCCCCGTCAAGCCGGAGCGCCAGGACACGCCGGTCAGCGCGCGCACCCGCAGCTCCGGCGTCCGCATCGGCGCCAACGCCTCCCCACCCACCGGCCGCTTCGTCCTCGTCGAGCCCAAGCCGGAGCCCGACCTCCCGCCGGAGTACGAGGAGATAGCCCGGCGCGGCATCTCCGACGAGGACGCCCTACGGTGGGCGCGGGACGACTACCTCCGCGACGAGATGGTCCGGCAGCGCCGGGCCCTGGAGGAGATCGCCGCCCGCAAACGTGGGCGCGAGGATGAGCACGGCGTCGTGGTCCTCGACAGCGACGACGACGACGACGATGCCCCCGGACCGTCCAACCCGCCGCGCCAACTGGGGGAGGGATGCAGCAGGGACGGCGGAGGCGCAGGCGGGGGCGGCGGCGACGATGACGACGACGACGACGGCGGTGACTACACGCGGTTCTACAGCCTCCTCGGCATGTAAACCGCGTGGGCGGGCGGCGAGGGAGACGGCGGGGGTAGCCCGCGCAAGTTTTTTTTTTCTTTTTTTTGTAAAATATGTTTAAGTTTGAACGAACTCACCGATGTTTGCGTTAAATTTCAGTCGTGTTTGCGCCGTATTTGAATTTTTTAAAAACACGTGGGCGCCGCTGTCGTGGTTCTAACTCTGACAGTGATGTAGGGGGGTATGAATGGAGAGGCTAGATCTCAGCTATTGGGAAGTCGTAAACACACCAAGATGTACGAGTTCAGGCCCTTCGCGGAGGAAGTAACAGCCCTACGTCTCGGTGCCCGGAGGCGGTCGATTGGATTATAGGTGTGTGAATAACAGGGGTGCGAACCCTTCATACTGAGGAGGGGGGTGGCTTATATAGAGTTCGCCGGTCCTCTCCTGCCCTCAGAAATGCAGGGTTTAAGGTACATTTAAGGTTGGGCGTTACTGGTAACGCCCCTAATAAAGTGCCATAATGACCATAAAGACTACTTAATAGCCGACCGTTTGCATGCGGAGTGACTTTAGTCTCCCGGCAGTCGAGTGGTTGGCTTCATGGTCGAGTGATGGCTTCTTGGTCGAGTGTCTTGGACCCGTCGAGTGGGATACCTTTAAGTCGATTGAAAGGTGACTTCTTCTAGGGATGTCCTTGGGTGGGGCTCTTCAGGCAGGTCCGTGCCCCTACCCTAGGTGTATAGCTTCATCATTAGCCCCCGAATGGATCGAGGTTTGAGTAGGGAAAGAGTTGGAGATCTTTCCGACTGGTTCTTTGGGCTTCATGAGTGCCTCGTTTTGGGTCAATCGGCACGGATGACGACGCCAACCTCTTTCAGTCGCCTTGATCCATTCCAGGTTTTTCGTCGAGTGAATTTCTTTACTTGTGACACACCGAGCGTCGATGCGGGCGGGGTCTTCTGTTTTGACAAGTTGTTCCGCAGCCTGCAGAGGCCGTGGGATTTGGATTTCGGGAAGCGCGCGGGACGGGGGCGGCCGCAGTAATCGGAAGCGATAAAGCAGAGGCTCCTCGATCCCCGCGTCGCCTTTTTCGCCACGTACTACGCGCGCGCCTGCTGCGGGATTTGACTGGATAGCCTGGGCCTACCAGTCAGCCACTCGGGAGCGGCCCCTTATAAGTTGCCGGCTCGGAGCTTCCAAGCAGTGCGCGTACTTCTCCCTTCTTCTTCCTCTCTCCCTTCGCAGGCCCTTCTGCCACCTCCGCTCTCACCTTAGCGCTGCAGATCTGCGCGAGATTTGCCGGCGACGATGGCGAAGGACACGACATCTGCTCTGGAGCACGCGAAGAAGGTGGCGGCGCAGGGGAAAGGGAAGAGGTCTGCTCAGGGCGGATCCTCCTCAAGTTCCGCTCTGCCCCGGGGTTGGATCCAGGGCGATTGGATGACGTCGGTGATCAGGCAAGATGATCTCGACGACATGGTCGAGGGGGGAGTCATTCCCCACGAAGCTGCGCGTCTCCCGTGGAAGGAGATCGAACCTCAACCCGCGACGGTGAGTGCGTGCTCTTAGCCACCCACATCGACCGAGGGTTTTCTCTGCCGCCCCATCCTTTTTTCCGGAGTTTCCTGAACTTCTTTGGAGCGCAGCTCCACCACTTCACTCCCAACTCCGTCGTATACCTTGCTGCTTTCTTGGGTTGCCGCCCCCATTGGGGACTCTTCAAGCACATTTTTACCTGCCGTTCTCAATCGGTCAAGAAGGCCAAGTCGAGTGACGAGAGGACGCAGGTGATCCAGTTGTGCGGGGGCTTGGCGATCCAGACGAGGGGAAAGAGCTGCTTTCCATCTATCACTTTCCCGGAGTCGGTCCGTGGTTGGCAGGCGACCTGGTTCTACTGTAAGGATCAGGTGACTCCAGGACAGTCGACTGGTCTTCCGCCTTTCTCTCTCGACCGAGCCGAAAAACTTGCTTCTCTGAAAGTGACGCCGGAAGAAAAGGCCCAAGTCAAAGTGCTGGCCGGTCGAGTGGTTGAGCTTGTCCGTGAGGGTGTGACTGGTATGGACCTGCTGGAGGTCTTCCTTCGGAGGCGCATCCAACCGCTCCAGACTCGTGACCACCCGATGTGGCTGTACTCGGGTCTCGACGACACCACTCAGGTCTACCCGGAGGAGGTCACCGATGAGATGCTGGAGGGGTGGCTGTCGAGCATCACAGGGAATAAGGACAACCCCCGAGGGGCCAGGAGGGTAATTCCACTCGACAACTCGTACGACGTGGACCTAGTATGTCTTTACGCTCCGACTGAGATCTTGTTTTCTTCGTTGGTCTTCTTTGAGTTGGTCGATTGACTTTTGTCTTGTCTGTTGTTTCTCAGGCGACTACCGAGATGTACTCGACGCCCAACGGGGCCCAGGGGCCAATTGAGGAAGGGGAGGCGAGCGGAGGTGAGAGTGGGGATGACCAAGGCGAGTGGGAGTCCGACGGTGAAGGAGAGGGAGACGACAATGTCGACTCGAGCGAGGAGGAGGAGGAGGAGGAGGTCGAACCCCCTCGCCCGGAGAGGCGATCCAAGCTCACTCACGACCCAGCGCGGGAACGTGGCTAGGCGACTGCTTCTGTTGGGCAGCCGTCGAAACGCCCTCGAACCTCTTCTCCTACGCCGACTGGGAAGGCTCCCAAGCATCCACGTGCTACGCTGTCCAAGCCACCCAAAGCTCTGCCCAAGATGAAGGTAGATGTCCCTACTATCTCCGGGTAATAATGAAACTTGCTTTCCTTCGTCGACCGTGGACAGATCTTTGGCCGATTCATTAAGCCAACTGACTGACTTCCGAAATTTGCAGCGCTGCTACTTCTGAGGTCTCCGCCAAGGATGACGACCAAGAGATGGAGGATGCTGTTACCTCCAACCCTGGTACAATTGCTGACGTTCTGTTTTTGGATCGACTGAACATTTATTGCAACTCTGGTCGATTGAATGTTTCCCTTGTAGCCCCTCCTCATGTTATCGACCTCCCGGACGACGACGACAACGAACCACTGAGAATGAGGAGGAACAAGAGGGCGTCGGCTGACAAAACCTCCCAATCTGCTCCGGCGTCTGAGGCCGTAGCTCGGGATGGTGGTGACGCCACTCGGGCTTCTGTGACTTTCGCCGTTCCTCTGACAAGTGTGCGGCCTTCGGCGTCGACTGTGGATCCGTCTTCACTTTTTGCCGCGTATCCTGTCCCTGAGGACCAAGCGGCTGCCGCGAAAGAGGCTATACGCCAGGCGGGTATCATGATGGAGCAGGTGAAGATGGCTTGGGATGCCAGCCAAGCAGCTTATGACGCGAGCTCGGCTCTTCAGAGCAACGTTCAGGTCAGTCGACTCAGCACTTGGTCTATTGTGATATGCCGTTTGAAGAGTCTCTTTTCTGAAGACCTTTTGTGTCTGTACACCCACTGGGTGTGTCTGCCAATTCTTGGACGAGTGGGGGCACGCTAAGTGCACCCACTGGGTGTAGTCCCCGAGACTACGATGGACTGCTGGCAGTCGACTGTAGTCTTTACATTGTGTTACTGTATCTGTATTTCTTCACTCGCTCCGGTCAGGCCATGTCGAATGGAATTGTATCCGGTCGACTGCGGGCAGTCGACTTTTTTTTACAGTGGGGGCACGCTGAGTGCACCCACTGGGTGTAGTCCCCGAGACCACTGTCGAATGTTTTTGATTCGGCTGTGGTCTTAGAAACGTCATCTTTTTCTCTTAGTTACTCGGAAGCAACTTATCTTGGACGTCTGTCGACTGATTTTTTCTTTTTACAGAAATCCTGTGAACTTGCAGCTCGCTATACTGAGTTGGAGAAGCAGCAGATTCAATTGAACCTTGATCTGGAGCTGACCAGAACAGGGCTGCAGAAGGTCAGAGACGGCGCCGCAGGTAAGACGATTTTGTCGACTGGTTAATTTTTAGGCTTGAGTACCCCTCTGCTATTTCTGAATCAACCATCATTTTTTGGCAGAAAAACTGAGCGAAGCTTTGGCGAAGAAGGATCAGGACTTGGCTGCTGCCCGTAAGGAGGCTGATGACAAGACCGCTCTGGCCACACAGAAGCTGACTTCGGTCGGCCAATTAGAAGAAGAGAATACCAGACTAAAGACTGCTCTGGATGAAGCCAACAGGGAGTGTTCATGTTGGAAGAAGGAGAACCTCACCCTGAACGAGAAGATGGAAGGCATCGCTCGCAGGAGGGACGACCTGGAGAGCTACTTGAGGAGCCTCGCCAAGAAGTTGTACATCAAGCTTGAAGGTGCACATTCGGTTCCGACTGGTTTTTTTTGTGTCGACTCGGTCCATGAAAATTGGCTTATCCTTGGATCGTGAATGCAGAGTTTTGCCAGAACCTTGGGGAGGAGACTGGGCGGATCGAAACAGGTTTGGATCCAATCAACTCTCCCGTGAAAGATGAAGCTGCAATGAATCTGCTCCGACTGGAATCTCGCATTGACGGTGTCGTGGACTACTTGGCTCGACTGAAGGTTGCCATGTCACGAATCGACCCGGCACTTTGGCCAGAGGCTACGCTCCAAAACGACCTCTAGTCTCTGATGACTCGTCTTAACGGAATCCCTGACCGAGTGCAGGAGTGGAAGAAGTCTTCTGCTCGGTGTGGCGCCGATGTGGCTCTGTCTCTGGTCCGCGTCCATTGCAAGGAGGCGCGAGAAGAGAAGCTGGCCGCCATCCAAGTTGCCAATACCAAGAGGCACGGCTTTCAAGACTTCATGGAGACCTTTATTGCTGCTGCCACTCGTATTGCAGACGGGATCGACTTGGATGAGTTCGTCGCCCCTGCCAGTCCTCCGCCTGAGGAATGAAAAACTTTTATGCTTCTCCTTAAATTTGCCTCGGAATGCCGAGTGGATTTGTAACCGTTAAACTCTGCCGAGCCGAGGGCTCGAGTACTTTGATATGAGGTCTGGGACCTTTTAGGCTTTATCCGAACTTGATTTCTTGTTGAATATCTTCGTGGTTTGATCTGTCGAGTGGAACTTGATCTTCACTCGGAATAACCTTGTATTTGTGGCACAACTTCTTGCGGATTGGGTCGAGTCCTGTACTTAGGCGAGCACTGGGCTGCCGCTAAGCCTCTGAGTGGGAGGTTTGCTCTCCACTCGGTAGGATTTTTCAAACTTAGGCGAGTGTCTGACTGCAGCTAAGTCTCTTAGTGGGAGAGCTTAGGCGAGTACTGGACTGCAGCTAAGCCCCCGAGTGGGAGGGCTGCTCTCCACTCGGTAGGATTTTTCAAACTTAGGCGAGTGTCTGACTGCAGCTAAGTCTCTTAGTGGGAGAGCTTAGGCGAGTACTGGACTGCAGCTAAGCCCCCGAGTGGGAGGGCTGCTCTCCACTCGGTAGGATTTTTCAAACTTAGGCGAGTGTCTGACTACAGCTAAGTCTCTTAGTGGGAGAGCTTAGGCGAGTACTGGACTGCAGCTAAGCCCCCGAGTGGGAGGGCTGCTCTCCACTCGGTAGGATTTTTGAAACTTAGCGAGTGCCTGACTGCAGCTAAGTCTCTTAGTGGGAGAGCTTAGGCGAGTACTGGACTGCAGCTAAGCCCCCGAGTGGGAGGGCTTCTCTCCACTCGGTAGGATTTTTCAAACTTAGGCGAGTGCCGAACTGTAGCTAAGCCCCCGAGTGGGAGGATTGCCCTCCACTGGGTAGGATTTTTTCAAACTTAGGCGAGTGCTGGAATGCAGCTAAGCCTCCGAGTGGGAGAACTTAGGCGAGTACTGGACTGCAGCTAAGCCCCCGAGTGGGAGGATTGCTCTCCACTCGGTAGGATTTTTTCAAACTTAGGCGAGTGCTGGACTGCAGCTAAGTCTCGAAGTGGGAGAACTTAGGCGAGTACTGGACTGCAGCTAAGCCCCCGAGTGGGAGGATCGCTCTCCACTCGGTAGGATTTTTTCAAACTTAGGCTAGTGCTGGACTACAGCTAAGTTTCGAAGTGGGAGAACTTAGGCGAGTACTGGACTGCAGCTAAGCCCCCGAGTGGGAGGATTGCTCTCCACTCGGTAGGATTTTTTCAAACTTAGGCGAGTGCTGAACTGCAGCTAAGTCTCGAAGTGGGAGAACTTAGGCGAGTACTGGACTGCAGCTAAGCCCCCGAGTGGGAGGATTGCTCTCCACTCGGTAGGATTTTTTCAAACTTAGGTGAGTGCTGGACTGCAGCTAAGCCTCCGAGTGGGAGAACTTAGGCGAGTACTAGACTGCAGCTAAGCCCCCGAGTGGGAGGATTGCTCTCCGCTCGGTAGGATTTTTTCAAACTTAGGCGAGTGCTGGACTGCAGCTAAGCCTCCCAGTGGGAGAACTTAGGCGAGTACTGGACTGCAGCTAAGCCCCAGAGTGGGAGGATTGCTCTCCACTCGGTAGGATTTTTCAAACTTAGGCGAAACGGATTCGCAGCTAAGTCACCCACTGGGGGATTTTGTATGCAAACAAAAGTGACAGCAATTATTGGAATACTCTTGTCTTTGATAAAAATGAACTGCAGAAATTTTTTTCTTATTACATCTCGTCCGAGGGAGAACTCAAGTGTAAAAGGGGCGGAGCAGTTCCGCATTCCAAGCTCGTGGCTCGTCGATCTGGCGATCAACATTGTAGAGGTGATACGCTCCATTGTGGAGGACTCTGGTGACGATGAAGGGGCCTTCCCAAGTAGGAGCAAGCTTGTGTGGTTTCTATTGATCCACTCGGAGGACCAGATCTCCTTCTTGGAAGGCTCGACTCTTCACATTCCGGGCGTGAAATCGGCGCAAGTCTTGCTGATAAATGGTCGATCTGATCATGGCCATCTCCCTCTCTTCTTCTAAGAGGTCGACTGCGTCTTGCCGGCCTGTTCTGCTTCATCTTCGGTGTAAAGTTCGACTCGGGGTGCGTTGTGAAGAAGGTCACTCGGTAGAATTGCTTCGGCTCCGTACACCAGAAAGAATGGAGTTCTTCCAGTCGACCGGTTAGGGGTGGTCCTTAATACCCACAGAACTGACGGAAGCTCGTCGACCCAAGCGCCTGCCACGTGCTTGAGATCACGCATCAGTCGAGGCTTTAGTCCTTTGAGAATCAGACCATTTGCTCTCTCAGCTTGTCCATTCGACTGGGGATGGGCGACCGATGCGTAGTCGACTCGTGTGCCTTGAGAGGCGCAAAAAGCTCTGAACTTGTCCGAATCAAAGTTCGACCCATTGTCAGTGATGATGCTATGCGGGACTTCATATCTGAATGTTAACCCTCCGACGAAACTGATAGCAGTGCAAGCATCGAGATTCTTGATGGGCTTAGCTTCGATCCATTTGGTAAACTTGTCGACTGCCACAAGCACATGAGTGAATCCACTCCTGCCCGTTCTCAGTGGACCAACCATGTCCAGTCCCCAGACAGCAAAGGGCCAGACGAGTGGAATGGTCTTCAGGGCTGATGCAGGCTTGTGTGACATGTTGGAGTAGAACTGGCACCCTCCACACTTGTCGACTATCTCTTTTGCCATCTCATTTGCTCTTGGCCAGTAAAATCCCGCTCGGTATGCTTTAGCCACAATGGTCCGAGAGGACGCATGGTGACCACAGGTCCCCGAGTGGATATCATTAAGGATTATCTGACCCTCTTCTGGTGTTATGCATTTCTGACCGATTCCAGTCGCGCTCTCTCTATACAGCTGTCCCTTTATGACTGTGAAGGCCTTGGATCGGCGGACGATCTGTCGAGCCTCTTCCTCGTCCTCCGGGAGTTCTTTCCTTAGGATATACGCGATGTACGGTATCGTCCAGTCGGGAGTGATTGCCAGGACCTCCATGATTAGGTCGACCACAGCAGGAACTTCGACTTCAGTCGGATCTGTGGCACTTTTTGGCTGCATGGCTTCTTTTGTAAAAGGATCCTCTTGGACTGACGGCGAGTGAATGTGTTCCAGGAACACGTTGCTGGGAATGGCTTCTCTCTTGGAGCCTATCTTTGCCAAGTCGTCAGCTGCCTGATTTTTCAGTCGGGGGACGTGATGAAGCTCTAACCCCTCGAATTTCTTTTCTAGCTTTCGCACTGCATTGCAATAACCAGTCATTGCCGGACTTCTGATGTCCCACTCCTTCATCACTTGATTTACCACCAAATCTGAGTCGCCATAGACCATGAGGCGACGGACGCCGAGTGAAATGGCCATGCGCAATCCATACAAAAGCGCTTCATATTCTGCTTCATTATTGGAGGAATTGAAGTGAATCTGGAGAACATATCCGAGCTTATCTCCTCGGGGGTAGACAAGGACTACCCCAGCACCAGAACCATTCAGCATCTTAGACCCATCGAAGAACATGGTCCAGTGGTCCGAGTGAACTTGAGTCGGAAGTTGCTGTTCAATCCACTCGGCGACGAAATCTGCGATTGCTTGGGACTTGATAGCCTTCTTTACTTCAAACTTGATATCTAAGGGAAGGAGTTCAATCGCCCACTTGGCCACTCGACCAGTTGCATCTCTGTTATGCAGAATCTCTGATAGTGGGGCGTCGCTGACGACTGTAATGGAGTGGTCAGAGAAGTAATGTGCAACTTTCTTCGTGGTCATATAAATCCCATATACAAGCTTCTGGTAGTGAGGGTATCTTTGTTTTGAAGGGGTCAAAACTTCAGACACATAATATACTGGGCGCTGAACTTTGAAGGCCTTTCCTTCTTCTTCCCGCTCGACCGTAAGTACTGTACTGACAACTTGTCCTGTGGCTGCAATGTAAAGCAGCAGAGGCTCTTTGCTGATTGGGGCAGCAAGAACCGGCTGGGTGGAGAGCAGAGCTTTGAGGTCTGCGAACGCTGCATCAGCTTCTGGAGTCCACTCGAATTTGTCAGACTTTTTCATCAGTCGGTAAATAGGCAATGCCTTTTCACCGAGACGAGAAATGAATCGACTTAGAGCGGCCAAGCAACCTGTAAGCTTCTGGACATCGTGCACACGCACAGGGCGCTTCATCCGGAGTATGGTGCCAATTTTCTCGGGATTGGCGTCGATTCCTTGTTCGGAAACGAGAAAACCGAGTAACTTTCCACCCGGAACTCCGAATGTGCACTTTGATGGATTAAGCTTGATATCATACCCCCTGAGGTTGGCAAAGGTTTCAGCAAGGTCAGTCAGCAGGTCGGAACCTTTCCGTGACTTGACCACAATATCATCCATGTATGCTTCCACGTTCCGATTGATCTGAGTGAGCAAACACTTCTGGATCATCCTCATGAACGTGGCTCCAGCGTTCTTGAGGCCGAAGGGCATGGTGACATAACAGAAGCACCCGAATGGAGTGATGAAAGCTGTTTTGACCTCATCGGGTCCGTACAGACGGATCTGATGGTACCCAGAATAGGCGTCTAGAAAAGACAATCGCTCACACCCCGCGGTCGAGTCGACTATTTGGTCGATGCGAGGGAGAGGAAAATGATCTTTCGGGCAGGCCCGATTGATATGTTTAAAGTCGATGCACATGCGGAGTGACTTGTCCTTCTTGGGGACCATGACAACATTGGCGAGCCACTCGGAGTGGTAAATCTCTCGGATGAACTCCGCTGCTAAGAGCCGAGCTACCTCCTCGCCAATAGCTTTCCTCTTATGGACGGCGGACCGTCGAAGATGCTCCTTCACAGGCTTGAACTTTGGGTCGACTCATAGATGGTGCTCAGCCAGCCCCCTGGGAATCCCAGGCATGTCAGAAGGCTTCCATGCGAAGATGTCCCAGTTCTCACGGAGGAACCGGATGAGCGCTTCTTCCTATTTGGAGTCGAGCGTCTTTGAGATGTGAGTCGGGGCAGCCTCAGGGTCGGTCGGGTGGATGTGAACTGCCTTTGTTTCACCGGTCGACTGAAAAGCTGACTCTAAAGCGGGCTTCTTAGCTCGTAGCAACTCACTCGGATTTGCAGTCTTCTGATACTCTTGTAGCTCAACTACTGCCATCTGAGCGTCAGCAATCTTTGAGCCTTCTGAAAGCACTCCTCTGCTTTCTTCCGATTGCCCGTAACAGTGATCACACCTTTGGGACCAGGCATCTTCAACTTGAGATACACATAACATGGTCGGGCCATGAAGCGTGCATAAGCCGGCCTGCCCAAAATGGCATGATAAGCACTTTGGAAGTCCACAACCTCGAATGTCAACTTTTCCTTGCGGTAATTCTTCGAATCACCGAAAACCACATCAAGAGCAATCTGGCCAAGTGATTTGGCTTTCTTCCCAGGAATGACTCCGTGGAAGCTCATGTTACTGGTACTGAGCTTGGACATCGGAATGCCCATCCCTTTCAATGTTTCAGCATACAGTATGTTCAGGCCGCTGCCACCATCCATCAGGACTTTGGTCAGTCGAGTGCCTTCGACAACTGGGTCGACCACCAAAGCTTGCCTCCCAGGGGTGGCAATGTGCGTAGGGTGGTTAGACTGGTCGAATGTTATGGCAGTCTGGGACCACTTCAGATAACTGGGTGTTGCCGGACGACCATGTTCACCTCACGGTTAATGACTTTCAGTCGGCTTTTGCTTTCGACATCAGCAAAAATCATCAGGGTGGAATTGACTTGGGGGTATCCATCGTCACTGTCTTCCTTGTCCTCAACTCTGTCCGACTCTTTTTCCTTGTCCTTAGACTACTTGCCTTGAAACTGCTGTATTAGGAGCCGGCACTGTCGAGTGGTATGTTTTGGGTAAATAAAATTACCCTCTTCATCTTTCTTGGTGTGGATGTGACATGGCAGGTCCAAAACATCGTTTTCATCCTGGTCCTTGACTTTCTTGGGCTTCCAGGGCCCCTTGGGTTTCCCCTTGAATTTTCCTTGGGTTACGGCCAGGGCTTCCCCAGGGGCGGCTGGCTCGGCCTTCTGCTTCTGTTTCCGACTGGAGTTCCCTCTGGTTTCTTGGGCGACTGCCTTGTGCTTGCCACTCCGAAGTCGATCTTCGTCTTCACCATTAGCGTACTTGGTGGCAATCTCCATCATCCGATTCAGAGACATCTCCCCAGTTCGACCAAACTTCAGATTTAATTCCCTGTACTTAACGCCTTCCTTGAAGGCACAAACTGCTAGGTGGTCTGGCACATTCTCAACTGTGTGATGCAATGTGATCCACCTCTGGATGTAATCCCTCAGAGTTTCATTCGGTTTCTGCACGCAAGATCGCAACTCTGTAAGGCCTGCAGGTCGCTTGCATGTTCCCTCAAAGGTTGTGACGAACACTCGGGAGAGGTCCTCCCAAGTGTAGATGCTGCTGGGTGCCAACTGATTTAACCACGCTCTGGCTGAGCCCTCTAACATGAGGGGCAAATGCTTCATGGCCACCTCATCATTGCCACCGCCAATCTGTACAGCCACTCGGTAATCTTCGAGCCAAGTGTCAGGCTTGGATTCGCCGGTGAACTTGCTGACTCCAGTCGCCAGCCTGAAGTTGGGAGGAATCACTGCGGCCCTGATGGCTCGACTGAAACATTCTGGCCCTGAAGCATGTACCCTGCTGCCGGCGGGCGCATCTCTGTTGTGGCCCTCTCGATGAGCTCTGTTCCTGTCAACCAAACCTTGAACGAGGATGGATCTCGCGTCAAAGCCTGGGTCCCTGGGTCGACTGGAATCCTCTGCCCAACATTATGGGGGCGCCTGTCATCTCGATGTCGAGGCGCATATGACCCACTCCTCGGGGGAGGGGTTGGCACTCGACGTCGATCATCACGGTCGGATCGGTGATCATACTGCTCATTTCTTCTGTACTGATCGTGCCGGTCTCCATGTCCTTCACGCCTCGGGGGCGATCTCGGGCTGTGAGCCGACTGGACTATGTCCGTTGCCACGGATCGACTGTGGATCCTATTCCACGACTGAGAAACAACGGAATTCTGGTTTCCCGCCGCTCGGAGCAACGCTCTGATCAGTAACAAGCCCCTGCCAGCCTCCGACTGGGAGGGCTGAATTGATTCTGCTATACGGGCCGCGGCGGCCAAATTCTGAACTGGGGTTCGATATACCTGCGGCTGTGGGAAGAGCTGACGTCGACTGGACTCGGGAGCTTGCTGTCGTCGACTAGACTCGGGAGCTCGCTGACACGCTTATTCGTCGAGTATTCGCTGTAGATTCTCCAGTCGAGTGTGCTCGGCCAGGTTAGCCAAGCACGCGACCTCCAAGGCCCGGGCCTCGGGGGTTTCTCCGACAATAGGAATGTGGAGTGCGTCCATGTTTCGGCGGAGAAGCTCCTCTCGCTGTAATGACGTGAGAGGTTCGGGGAGATACTCATCGTGGGGATGCGACGGGTCGCCCCCGCCCGCGCCTCCATCAGCGCGAGGGAAACCGGGAGGACTGTGCGTTCCATCGACCGCCAGAACTTCAGCCGCCGGGTCGGTGCTGTCGCACTCGGACGAGGTCTCCGCGGAGCCAGTCGACAGGTCGAACAGGCCGCAGAGGGATTCGTCGGGCTTGATTGCCGCAACTTGCGGGGCTACCGGCTGGCGGGCCACGGCATGCCTCACCCACCGCTGGAGTCTCGACCGACCGGAGCGCTTGCGCCGGTGGGAGACAGGGCGGGGAGACAACACAGGGGCCGACTGATACTGGGTCGACGGCTGCCGCAGGAGGACGCCAGGAACGCATGCGCGGAAATGCGTCGCGCCGCGGACGGGGAGCGCGTCGATGTTGAGTGGAGCCTCCTGAAGCCAAGAGGAGTCGTCCGCGGAGAATGTGAGCGCGCCGAGACGGATCTCGCGGCCCTCCACCAAAACTCCGCACAAAATCATGATCAAAGGGATCGGAAGAATCGCAACTTCTCCAATTAAGCGCTAAGATTCCTGCCCCACGGTGGGCGCCAACTGTCGTGGTTCTAACTCTGACAGTGATGTAGGGGGGTATGAATGGAGAGGCTAGATCTCAGCTATTGGGAAGTCGTAAACACACCAAGATGTACGAGTTCAGGCCCTTCGCGGAGGAAGTAATAGCCCTACGTCTCGGTGCCCGGAGGCGGTCGATTGGATTATAGGTGTGTGAATAACAGGGGTGCGAACCCTTCATACTGAGGAGGGGGGTGGCTTATATAGAGTTCGCCGGTCCTCTCCTGCCCTCAGAAATGCAGGGTTTAAGGTACATTTAATGTTGGGCGTTACTGGTAATGCCCCTAATAAAGTGCCATAATGACCATAAAGACTACTTAATAGCCGACCGTTTGCATGCGGAGTGACTTTAGTCTCCTGGCAGTCGAGTGGTTGGCTTCATGGTCGAGTGATGACTTCTTGGTCGAGTGTCTTGGACCCGTCGAGTGGGATACCTTTAAGTCGATTGAAAGGTGACTTCTTCTAGGGATGTCCTTGGGTGGGGCTCTTCAGGCAGATCCGTGCCCCTACTCTAGGTGTATAGCTTCATCAGCCGCGACTGGGGGCCATCACGCCCCCAGTGCGCGGTTTTGCGCCGGCGCGTCCCCAGGGGACGATTTTTTGCCCCTCCTGGGGGGCCAACGGCTGGAGATGCCCTAACTACCTGGCTAGCTAGCTCACGCGGCTGTATCACCACGCAACACACACATGCCATGCACACACTTCACATTTCCATTGCGCCCCGCACATTCCGCGTGTACCCGGCGCCTCCGATGAGCCCGACCACACCAGTGTGTCCCGTACGTCCCGCACGCACCCGACGCGTCCGACAAGTCCGACCGTACCAGACGCCATGGCTTATTCCAACACGCAACGACTAACTGCAAGCACGAAGGCGAGAGGCTATGGCCGTAGCTGGCGGTGCTACGACCGGCTAGTGGAGAAGGTAAGAGTAGCTGCATCCCGAGCTGAATCGACAAAGCCGGTGTTGGCGCCAAGCCCTTTCCCTATCTCACCGTCGCTCCACCTCTCTCTAGCTCGAACCGAACGGGAGGAACAAGGAGTAGAGCACACGGTGAACTCGGTGGTTTATCTTCTTGTTTCGTTGTTTCTTCTCTTTTAATTTCGTTTGCACATTTATTAAAATATATGAACATTTAAAAAATTGTGAACAAAATTTAAAATCATCAAACATTTTAAAATAAGGGTCGCGCTAACTGCCACACGTGTGGCAGGAAGGAAGACGCACCACACGTTTCTAATGTAAACAGATTGCCACATCATCGCATGCATTCATGTAGGAGTCTTTTTGGATTTTCAGTTTTTAAAATGTTTTATCTCTTAAACGAAAATTCGATTGAAAATCCATTTTCACCATTAAATCCCTCGCGATGAGATCTTCGAAACTAGATCCCATGTTGATATGTTTTGATGAATTTTTTTTGGATTAAAAGTTGCCATGTCTATTGCATATGAATTGCCATGATGTTTACACTGAAGTTGTCATGATATGTTTCAGCTATTTTCTTCTACGTTTAAAAGTAAATTTTGACATTTATAAAACGGGGAATTAAGAAACTAGACTTGCCATGAACCATAAACTAAAATTGCCATGATACATGCACGTAAAATTGCCATGGTTCATACAAAAAATAATTTTCATGGTCAAAGTACTGGAGTTGCCATCATCAAAATACTAAAATTGCCGTGATCTATAAACTAAAATTGCCACATGGCAACTTTAGTTTAAGCCCTATGGCAACTGCAGTGTAAACATCGTGGCAACTTCTGGCAAAAAAAAATTTGTCGAAACATATCAACATGGGGTCTAGTTTTGAAGATCTCGTCGAGACGGATTTAATGATGAAAACGGATTTTTAGTTCGCTTTTTTATTTAGGAGATACAACATTTTTAAGCTGAAAACCAAAAAAAATTCTGCTGATGTCATCTATTCATACGTGGCAAAATGAGTGGTGATGGAGGCGTGTGGGCGATGTGCAAACGCCCACACGTGTGCGCGTTAACATTTTCGTAAAATAATGCATGGATATTTTTAAATTCTTGTATATTATAGAAGTTTGTGGATTTTTGTTAAATTTGCATAACTCTATTTCAAAATTGCTATGTTGTATTCTTTGCAAAATCTAAGTTTTTTTACTTATAACATTTTTAAAAATCCATGAACACTGCTTGATTTAACAAACTTTTTCAAAAGAAAATGATCGCTGACTTTTTTTTTATAAGATATAAGTGGATTGAGTGGCAAACCATGCTAAGCGAGCTAGTGGATCAAGGAACCAAGCTAAGTTCGCGGGAGCTTAGTGAACTGACCCATGTGAATGTTATGTTTACAAATTCATGATTTCAGTGTGGAATAGGAGCTCCTAGTGGCATGATACTCTGCGATTTCACTAACACCAAGACCGAAATATATAAAGGCTGGTCGTAATGGTAGTATCATAGCTAGTATCATGCATGCCAACTAGGCAATTTTGATGAGGTGTCATAGCATTAAATGAAGAAAGAGAGGGTGGAGTATCATATCATGATACCGTATCATAATAAATGTTATGCTACTTTGTGTCATGCATGGCAATAAATAAAGTAGTACATGATACTAATATATGATACTATGCAGTAGGGAGGTAGTATCATACACTAGTATCATATACATGATACTAGTATATGATACTCTCCATTACAACCAGTCTAAAGACACCATAAGAACACACCAAACAATTTATTTTTCCTCTCAGAATAAATACAGTCTCTAGCAGCACCCAACATGAAATACGAACGAGAAAAAAAACAGAACATAATTAGAACTCAATGCAACACAGATAAAACCAAAATGTAAGAACCGACGCAATAACCTGCTAGAGAAAAAAAGACAATCCCATAAATGAAGAACGGCGTGGCGAAGCGCGCGTTATCCTCTAATAATAAGTTATATGTATATGAGAAATGAGATGGATGGCGCTTATTTCATTCATGTATGCGGATCACGTAGTACAGTAACACATAGCGGTGGTATACTGGTATAAGGGCGTAGCTCGTAGGTGCATCACACACGCAGGCACACAACACGCAAAAGCGCGCGCACGCAAGCAGGATAGGCTGGCTAGCCAACGACGGGCGTCTGAGCGACCAAGCCCGTGACGCGGTCGCCAAAAAGGCGGACGCGGTGGTTGTCTTCACCCGGCGCCAGGGTGTCGCCGACGAAGTGCAACTCTATGTAGACGTCCATCCTGTCGGCTTTGATCTTGAGCGACGCTGTAATACCGTCCCAGCCCACAACCTCCGGCCACGACGACTTCAGGTGGTCACTTGCGCCGGCACCGCCGACGGCCATGGTTCTCCCCATCGATCACTTGCACCAGTACGTGCACTAGCTGCAAAATACCAACCAACAAATACATGTATGTCAGTAATATACTCTAATAATTGTTGGTGTAACGAATGAGATACGGATGCGGGAATTAGTATGGCTTGTCTTCTACGAGTACCTACCAGCGAATGACAAGAAGAAAGCAGGCAGCTTGCGGTTATGGAGCAGACAGGTACCTGGAGTACATATATATACATGTGCATAGGTTTAAAAAATGCCGATTGGGTATGATTCGACTCCAACGCCAATACGCCATAGCTCGCTGTTGTTAAGGCATATTGGGTATGATTCGCATTGTAAACTGAGCCTATTGACTTGTTTCCCGATGCATGGATAATGAAACATTACGTCATGCGTGTATACATATTTAGCTTAAACACTTATCGGTTCGCTGTATCTCTCTGTCCCGTCGAGGGCAGGATAGAATAGATGATGAAAGGAGGGCTGCATATTTAAAATGGTTACTTTGTTTTGCTTGTACACATCTGAGCCTACTTTTATTCATGTCTTTAATTTGCTTATGATGCAAGTTAAATCCCTTAAACGTATCATACCCCACCACCAACCCCTTCAAGAGTCTATACCTTGGCACTCCTTTTTTGTTCTTTGTATGTTTCTCGTCGAAATGTTCAATTTAGAAAGAATTTGAAATGACACTCTCAATGTTCAGGTTTTGTACCTGAAGAACAGTGGATGCCATTTAGGACCATCTTTATTGAGGAACATTCTTAGAACAAAGGAATATGGAAGCATAGAATTGCATAGTTAGGGATCCTTTGATTCACAGGATTACGACAACATAGAAACAGGAAAAAGCATATGAATGGTTATACATGTTTTTTTTTGAAATAGGAAAAAAACACGCGACTAGGTGGCATGCCCCCTTTAATCCTATATAGGATTGGAAAACTACAAGATACCGAATCAGATAAGGTTGGGTATCGTAGGAAAAATAAAGGAATCAAAGCAAGAGCTTTGGGTGGATGGAAATTTTCATCTAAAATAGAGTGCAAAGCAATGATAAACTAAGAAAAAGTGTTACATATTTTATATAGTTCCTATTATTTCTTATACACATTCACTCATACTTTTTCTGCATGCCTTTGTTTATTGATGTAGTTAATAATCATTGTAATCTTAACACCCCCACCCCCACCCCCACCTCCCAATTTGAGGTTGTATATGTTGGCACCCAAGTTTGGTCATTGTATGTTTCTCATCTCAATGTTCTATTCGAAAATAATTTGAAATGACACTTTGAAAGTTGGCACATGAATAACAATGGTTACCATTAAGTACCACTTTGATTCAGAGCTTCTCAAAACAAAGGAATAGAAGAACATGTAACTACATAGTTAGGGCTTCTCTGATTCACAAGATTATGAAAACATAGAAAATAGGGGGAAAATAGGACTAGGTGTCATGTTCTCTTTAATCCTATACGACCACAAAACTATATCAACTTGGATCAGATATTGTTTCAATTTGCTGGAAAAATATAGGATTTAGAAGAAGATGTTTGAGTGGATGGAAATTTCATCAAAAGTAGACTACAAAGGAATGCTTGATTAAGCAGAGTGTTGCATATTTAAAATAGTTCCTATTTTTGCTTCTCCACACACTCTCATACTTTTTATTCATGTCTTTGCTTATTGATGTAGTTAGTCCTTGTAAACTTATCCCTCCCCACCCCTTGTTGAAGGTTCTAATTCTTGGCACCCATGTTTTGTTCTTTGTATGCTTCTCTTTGAATTGTTATATTTAGAAATAAATTGAAATGATACTTTGAATGTTGAAGGTCGACACGTGAACAATGATGGATGCCATTTAGGGACACTTATATTTAGAGCATTCTTAGAACAAAGTAATGGGAAAACATATAATTGCATTGTTAGGTCTGGTTCGTTTTATGGGATTCTCAAAACATAGAGTTATGAAGAAGAAGAAGAAGAAGAAGAAGAAGAAGAAGAAGAAGAAGAAGAAGAAGAAGGAGGAGGAGGAGGAGGAGGAGGAGGAGAAGAAGAAGAAGAAGAAACACAAGACAAGGTTGCATGTCCTCTTGAATCCCATACGATTAAAAAATATAGGAATTTGGATCATGTAATATTTTATATCATAGGAAAAAAATGAATTAAAGAGAGTGGTTTGAGTGGACAGAAATTTTCATCTAATTAAATTGCAAGGAATGCTTATTTAGGAAGAAGTGTCGCATATTTAAAATGGTCTGTATGTTTTCTTCGACATATTCTCTCCCATTTGTTCTTAAAATCATTGATTATTGATGTAGTTAACACTTGTAAACTTATCACATCCACCCCCTCCCATTTGAGAGTGTATATCTTGGCACCCTTGTTTTGTTCTTCAAATTTTTCTATCATAATATTCTATTTAGAAAGAATATAAAATGAGACTTCCAATGTTTAGGTTTGGCAGCTAACCAAAATTTGATTCCATGTAGGACCAATTCGGTTTAGAGCATTCTTAGAAATAGAGAATAGGACAAACACATAATTGCATAGTTAGAGCTTCTTTTATTCACATGATTCTCAAAACAAGTATTGGGAAAAAAACGGGGCTTTTGTCATGTCCTCTTGAATCCTACATGATTAGAAAACTATGTGAATTATGGATCATATAGTGCTTATTATCACACGAAAAGTGAAGGTACTATAGAAAGTGGTTTGAGTGGGTGGAAAATTTCATCTAAAAATAATGCAAAGGAATCCTCAATTAAGAAGAAGGATGCATATTTAAAATTCTTGCAATATTTACTTCTACACACTCACTCCTACTTTTTCTTCATTTCTTTGCTTATTGATGTATTTTATCCTTGTAAACTATCACTTTCATCCCTCCTCCTTCAAGGTCCTATATCTTGGCACTTACGTTTCTCGTTGAAATGTTCCATTTAGAAAGAATTCAAAATGACATTTTCATAGTTTTGGTTTCACAACTGAAGAAGAATGGATATCATTAAGGGCAATTTTGATTGAGAGCACTCTTAGAACAAAGGAATAGAATAAACATGGAACTACATTGTTATTCACTTTTGAATCCTATCACTACTGGAATCAGCATAGATCACGACGGCAAACTTCTTTGCCGCCCGCTAGCGGACAATAAACTGTCCGGATGAACGCCTGCCAGCAAAGGCCTTCTTTGTCGTACGCTTCTTAGACGCGGACGGCAAAGGATTACGCCATCCGCCATCCGAGGCCAACAGACGGCAAAGACAGCTGACGGCAGTGCGGTGACGTGAGAGCCGTTAGGGGGTTAACGGTGCTCTTTGTCATCTGCCAGCGGACGGCAAAGTGTCAAGGATCTTTCCCGTCCGCTGGCAGACGGCAAAGAGCCCAGCTAGGCAGCACTGCGAAGCTGCCATGTGTCCAGATATGCCGTCCGCCAGCAGACGACAAAGAGGTTTGAATCATTGCCGTCTGCTAGCGGACGGCATAGCTGGTCACTTTGCCGTCTGCCAGCAGACGGCAAAATGACCAAATAGGCAGCCAGTGTTCCTAGTTTACACAAGTGACTGCCACGTGTCCTCTTTGCCGTCTGCTAGCGGACGGCAAAGAGGCTATATATCCCCTGTTTTTATTTAAATCCCATTAATTAGACATGGTTTCAAACACAGATATACATGCATACATATCCAACATATCGAACAGCATGTCCAACAACATATTTCATCCAATCCAACAACATAGTTCAACAAAGTTCAACATATCCATATATACATAACCAGAAACAAGTTTCCAACAACATATCCATATATACATAACCAAAAACAAGTTTCCAACAACATATCCATATAGACATACATATCCAAACAACTTTTCATAAACAACAAGGAAGCACCACAAGAATAGCACACTCCATGAATCCAAGCTTCATCTTGTAAAGCAAATCTGCAAATTGGGAAAGATGAAAGTTAGAAGAAGAAGAAAAAGAAGAAGAAGACTAGTTAGAAGAAGAAGAAGATTTTTTTTCTTCTCTTTCTTTTTCTCCTCTCCTCTTCTTTATCTTCTTCTTCTTCTTCTAACTAAGGTAGGTAAAAATGTCATTTTATTGCTAAGCTAGGTAAAAATGCTAAGTGTAGGTCATTTTAGAGCTAAGGTAGGTAAATAGGTCATTTGGAGCTTAGTAAGGTTGTTATGTCATTTTCGAGGAAACTAAGCTAAGTGTATATCATTTTGGAGCTAACAAAGATTATCATGCTATTTTTTACCTAAGTATGCTAAGTATGTCATAAATTAACTAAATAAGCTAAGTTTTTCTTGTCTTTCCTGAACATATGGCCAGGATGTAGAAACGGTCTATGCAAGTCAAAGCAGTTATACTTGCGCCCTGCCGTCAGCCAACGAAACTCAAGAGCTCCCTTGCATGTGGCTTCCATGCACACACCAACCAACGAATAGCGCATACGCCGGCAAGTCATGCGTCGAGTACATGTACCAGGCACGCATTATGAAGTTCTGTTTGCTAAAGGCGTCGTATGTCTTGAACCCATTATCCCAAGCTTCTTGCAATTCGTCCTTAAGCGGCTACATGTACACATTCATATTCTTCCCCAGATAGTTGGGCCCTGGAATTATCAACGTCAGGAAAATATTCTTTCGTTGCATAATCTGCCCGGGAGGGAGATTGAGTGGAATGACAAACATGGGCCAACAACTGTATGGGGCTGCCATCTGACCAAACACACTAAACCCATCTGTGCTGACAGCGACTCGAGGATGCCTTGGATCTGCCGTTTTTTCCTTATGTAATGCATCGAAGCGCTTCCACGCTTCACCATCCGATGTGTGCACCATCATCACATTCCCATCTGCATCTAGTTCGGTTCTTTTGCTTGTTTTGTGCCATGTCATCTATCTGGCCGTCTCTTCGACCATGAAAAGACGTTGAAATCTTGGTACGATTGGCATATACCAAAGAACATTAACGGGTATTTTGGTCCGCGTCTTCTCACCCATATCGTTGTCTACCACAACATACCTGAAAGAATTGCAAATGGGACAATAGTTCAAGTCCTCATACTGAAGCCTAAATAAGACACATAATTTCTCACATGCATGTATCTTCTCATAGGGCATCTTAAGAGCACGGAGGATTTTGTCTGACTGGTATAGGTTTGGAGGTAGCACGTGGCCTTTGGGTAGAAATCGACTGAATACTATCATCATCGCGTCGTAGCATTCTCTGCCCAAGTTGAATTGAGCCTTCAAAGTCATTATTTGTGAGATGGCATCCAGTTGACAAAGCTTAGTGTGCTCGTGGAGAGGACGTTTTGAGGACTCCAACATTTCAGTGAAGGCCTTTGCAGATTCCTCCATCTCCTCGTCCGAGTCCCGAGCATCGTCAAAGTCTTGCACCATGTCTGCGGTCCCGATACCATGCTCGTCGGTGCGACGACGAACCTCAGCTCTGGCATGTTGGGCAGACTCACCATGTAATGTCTAGACCATGTAACCAGGCGTAAAACCAAACTTCTGCAGGTCTTTACTCATTTCAAGCTCGTTCCTCTTTTTATAGTTGTCGCAACGGCACAGGGGCACCAGCTAAATTCCTGGCCATTTGCAAATGCGGCTTTAACAAACCCCTTGGTTTTTGTTAACCATTCCTCGGTCCAAATTTTCTGACTAGTGTAACCGGTGTACATCCATGCACGATCACTCATATTGACTTCCTACTGGGCACACAAGAAATATATACATAATTAAGCAAACCATATCCATCAATTAATGGAGTTTGTTAGTTTTATTACGTCCATGCAACCTACACGCTAATAGGTAAAGATAGGTCCTAATCCCACCCGAGTATGTGTAGATTGGGTTCGTTTTCCCATGCTCTGCTCCGTATCCGACGCAAAATTTCGGCAGCACCTCCCCGCTGTTCTCCTGATACATGTCTCGGCAATAAGTAGAGAGAATGTGTACCCGGAGAACAACAGGGAGGCACTGACGAAATTCTGCATCGGATCCGGAGCTGAGCATATGGGAAAACGAACCCAATCTACACATACTCGGGCTGTCCATGGATAATGTTGGACAATTCGAAAGAATCACGATTATAAATATGCAAATGCATGCATATTTATAGATGTAACCCTTTCAAACGGGAGACGCATAGTGGTTACGCATACTGATGATTGACACCTATAGCTAGCAAGTTTCATCGGCACGAAGACCGAAACAAAGCAAATGAAGGGGAGGAGGAGGAGATGTCATTTGTGCTCACCAACGAACGCAGGGGCGGAGCTCGTCGAACACTAGACCCTCGCAGCGACGAAATACCTGCATATTTAAATCGAAAGATGAGTAACATAGCAAGTATCCGACACTGACGGCCATATGTACCTCGCACTGACGATACTTGCTATTTACGGTACCATCGACACCGAGGAACCCTCTAACCCGCTTGTCCCTGGTTAAACTAAATAGCAACTACCATCGGTGCAAGGTACATGAGGCGGTCGGCATTGAACACTAGATCCACATCCCACAAGTGAAGCCGGCGCCTGGCGTCCCGCAACAATAGTTCTGGTGGCCGATCACAGTCGAACACCTTGGCGAATTTGTCTGGCAGCCTCTGCGATGAGGATTAAAGCCAAGTTTTAAAATTTCAAACAACCAAACCGACTTGAGTTAGTTTGGGTGTTTCAAGTTTCAACACTTAGCTTTCAATCGTCATCTCTGAGGCTGCCAGACAAATTTGCAATGGTGTTCAACCGCCATCGACGCCGAGAACTGTTTCTACTAGACGCAGGACCCCTGTGTCATTTGTGGGACGTGGATGTAGTATTCGACACCGACGGCCACATGTACCTCGCACTGACGATACTTGCTATTTAGGGTACCATCGACATTTTTATTCTTCTTCTTCTTTCTCTTTTTTTTCCTTTTCTTCTTCTTCTTCTTCTTCTTCTTCTTCTTCTCCTTTTTCCTCTTCTTAAACCTAGCACTAACCTAAACCTAAAAACTCAAAACTACACCTAAACCTAGCACTAACCTAAACCTAAAAACTCAAAACTACACCTAATTAAACCTAGCACTAACCTAAAACAAATCAAGAAAATAGAGAACAAAAAAACAGGAAAAAACGTAAAAAAAATACCTCTTGCTCCGGCGAGGTCGGCCGGTTGGGCGGGGCGGCGCAGGGGCCGCGGGGAGGAGGACGGCAGCAGGGCGGGGCGGCGCAGGGACCTCGGGGAGGGGTCCGGCATCGGGGCGGCCCGGCGCAGGCCACTCCGGCGACGCGGCGCGGCGGGGCGACGGGGCGGGGATGGCCGGCGGCGGCGACAGAGGAGAGAGGCGGGCGCACGGGAGGGAGGGAGAGAGAGATGGGGGGGGAGACGGCTTGGCCCGTTAAGTGGGCCTTCTTTGCCGCCCGTTAGCAGACGGCAACGAGGGCCACCGTTAGGGCTGGCCCACGTCTCCTCTTTGCCGTCCGCAAGCAGACGGCAAAGGACTAACATTGCCGTCTGCCAGCAGACGGCAAAGTAATCACCTCTTTTGCCAGACGGCAAAGAATCTGACCTAGCCACGCCATGCCCTGTGGGGCCCACCTGGCTCTTTGCCGTCAGCTAGCCGACGGCAAAGAAGCAGCTGATGGCAAATAGCGTTTTTGCCATCTGCCCTTTCTTTGCCGTCTGCTTCCGTCAGCTGGCGGACAACAAAGACTTGGCGGACGGCAAAGAAGCTGATTCCAGTAGTGTATACGATAGAAAAATTATAGTGAGCATAAAATTGTTGCACAACACATGAATACAAAGGAATGCTTTGGTTGAAAAACCCAAAGGACGTGACAGATGAAAACATATGAATGCATTGTTATGTAGTTTGATACCTATGGGGTTTGAAAACTAGAGTAGTTAGCACCGGAGAATTGTTAACATGCAACATGAAAATCAAAAGTATTAAAAAATTTCAGTACTTGCATTAAAGAATGGGTTTTTCTTCTTCTAAAATGTAGCACAAATGAGTCACTTGTAAAATTACTTTTGATTCCACGCCAGCAAATGATATGAGCTATGTTGAAAGGATCTTAAGAATTCAAGTCTACATGGTACTAAAATATTAACATTGTTCTTCAATTTTCAAAAGCATTGAGAAATTTATTCCGATGGAACCAAAAGAGGATACACCAATCTATGATGTAATATCTTACATTATGCATTGATATTTGCAGGAATATCTCAGCAGTAAGAGTGTGTGTCATTAGTTGAGGGTGCATGTTTGTTTTACCTTCTCTTTTTTTTTTCTTTTTTATCCTTTTAACTTTTTTGCAAGTTTTTAAAAATATATGAATATCTTAAAAATGTGATTTTTTTTAAAAAAACAATCAAATATTTCTAAAAATTATTTAGTAAAATTTTCAAAAATAATTAGTATTTTTAAATTGATGAATATTCTGAAAGTTCATGAACATTTTAAAAGTTTGTGATTTTTTAAAAATTGTGAATATTTTTTTTTGTAAAATCTATGTTTTTAATTTGCAACATTTTTTAAATGGATGATTTTTGAAAATCCATGAATATCTTTTGATTTAAGGAACCTTTTCAAAATATTAAATGATAGCCAATTTTTTATAAGATAGGAGTGGAGTGAGTGGCGAAAAATGCTCAGCGAGCTAGTGGAAGAGGGAGCCGAGCTAAGTGGCCGGATCTTAGTGGACCAACCCATGTGAACGTTATAGTAACAATTTTATGATTTCAATGCAGAATAGGAGCTCCTACGTGGCTCATGCAACGACCACCGACTCACATCAATACTGAAATACGTAAGACATCACAAACACACATCAAACAACTTCACTCTCCTGTCAGAAAAACTATTGTCTTTAGCAGCACCCAACACAATATATGAACGGGAAAAAGGAAACCTACAGAACATAATTAAAACCCAACAAACCCAGTAAAACTAAAACGTTTTGAAAAGGAGGATAACCTCTGGCCTCTGCATCAATGGATGCAAGCAGCCATATTGTTAAATAAAAGCATAACAAAGTCTCAAGATCTAGAAAAGCTCATAATACGAGCTTAAAACGAAACACAAAGGGAAAAGTGTCACATTCGGCGATAAAGAATAGACTACGATGCCTACACACTTAGCCTATTATTAGCTTGTCATCTAAATCGGCTGAAGATTGCCCGTGCTATCATCTCCTAACGGTTGCACCCAATAGCCAAAAGCTCCCTGAAGTCCTCATGAGTTAGTAATGACCACATACGAATTCAGGCTGTAGCTTTATAGATAACCTGTAAAAAATTAGTGAATGTTGTTCCATTAAAAATCAAATCATTTCTAGTATTCAAAATAGCCCAAAATAAAGCACATATTCCAATCCGAATATGTTTGGCTATGTGACTGTCCACTCCATCGAGCCACGCCCCAAATAACGTGTTTATGCTCGTATGAAGGTGTATGTTTAAAGCAATATGTATTGATCGCCATAATAATGCAGGAGGACACTCAAAAAAGAGGTGTTTAATCAGTTCATTTTAATCATAAAAGCAGCATCTAGTATTACCAGCCCAGTTCCTCTGTCAGATTAAACGTAACAACCAACAGAATAACCTGCTAGAGAAAGATGGCAATCCCAAGTTATCCTCTAGCAATATGTATGTTATATGACACATGAGACGGATGGCTCTTATTTCATTTTAGTGGGATATACTCAGTACACATCTTATAGCGGTGGTATACTGGTATAGGAGTGTAGGTGGTAGGTGCATCACACAACACGCGTACGCACACGTAAACGGGAACACACACACAAGCAGGATAGGCCGGCTAGCCGACCACAGGCGTCTGGGCGACCAGGCCGGTGACACGGTCGCCAAAGAGGCGGACGCGGTGGTCGTCCTCGCCCGGCGCCACGGCATCGCCGACGGTGTGCAACTCTATATAAACATCCATCCTGTCGGCTTTGATCTTGAGCGACGCCGTGAAACCGTCCCAGCCCACCACCTCCGGCCACGACGACTTCAGGTCGTCACTTGCACCAGCACCACCGACGGCCATGGCCCTCCCCATCGATCGATGCAACCTCTTCCAACCTCTGGCTGCAAAATACGAACCAAAAAGTACATGTATTTTAGTATTATATATACTAATTGTTGATGTAACGAGAGATGCGGATGCAGAAATTAGTATGGGTTTGCCCCTACCAGCGAATTGACAAGAAGAAAGGTTGCTTGCGGTTATGGTGCAGACAGGTACCTAGAGTACGTATATATATATACTCGTGCATTCGTAGGCGTTCGGTCATATGTTACATTTGCGTGTAAGTAAGATAATGGCCTTCACCACCATAGCTCGCCGTTGGTAACGCCGATTGGGTAATATGATTCGCATTGTAAACTGAGCCTCTTGACTTGTTTTCCCATGGATGCAGAATGCAGCATTACGGTCATGCGTCTGTGCATACGCGCTTATACACTTTCTATTTTTATTTTTTACAAACAAGACAAAAGACTTGTCATTTTTACTGATTAAGAAAGAGGTTTGAAGGATTACATGCCTCAGAGCGGCACAAAGCTAACGAATTACTCTCACGGTATTAAATTACTCAAGTGCTTGACCCCCGCAAAAACCCAAAGCTACGCCTCGTCCTTCATTAGCATAAGTATCACCACCACCAGTGCCGCTTTATTATTTCTAAAGACGCATGCTTCTTTCTTTTGAAATCTCCCATCCAACAAGGTGGATTAAAGATGAGAGGGCCTTTGTTTGTTGGTGCTATTGATTGTTCCTTGCCAACAAGCTTTACCCGCGGGAAGTCCTGCCATGTCGTCGTATCAATTTGAAGGTTTAACCATGAGAACACATCCTTCCAAAATCGAGTCGCGAACCGGCACTTCAACAAGAGATGTGCCGCCGTTTCTTGCACTTGCTTACAGAGAGGGCATTAATCACAGTCGGGTCATCCTTGTCACTGAAGTCTATCTGCCGTCCAGATCCTGTTCTGGGTAACTAAGGAAGCAAAAAAATTGCACTTTAGGGGTCACCAAACCTTCCAAACCATGGTTTGTAAGTTTGAACGAACAAGACCAACGAATTGTGCATTGTATGCCGATGTTGCGGTATAGATCCCATCCATAGTGAGCTTCCAGATGATAGAATCTTGAACTCCAAGTTGCAGGTTGGAATTGGCCAATTTATCCCGGGGGGGGGGGGGGGGGGGTTGACAAATTGCTAGATGTGGACGAGTGTCATCCCCTCTTGGGGTATTGGTGTGATTAAACCAAGTGGTTTGCTTCATAGCCTTGTCGACCGTGGGCCCCATTTTCCGCGAGATCTCAGAAGAATTTGGTGCAATGTCTTTGGCCTCATCCCCTCGAGCTAGGATGACTCCGAGAATCTCGCAGTTGTACCTTCACCAATTGTAGCCTTTGTGACCGCCGCAGAGAGGTCTCTGTCCTTGTTGTTGCATGGAGTTCCCATGTCAATCTAAGCTCTTGGTGGGTCATCACATTCAAAGTCATAACCGTATTAAACGTAACGCAAGAGCAAACTTCCCAAGGTTAAGAATTCCAAGGCCCACAAACTCCTTAGGCATGCATACTAACTCCTAATTGATTTTGCACTTGCTGTCGGCACCATGTCAGTGCCAACCCAAAGTAGGCACGCCGCAAGGAGTCAATCTTCTTAAGCACCTCCACCGGACGGTCAAGCGGGGTTAGGTGATAGATGGCCACAACCGTGAGTACCCAACTCCAAGGTTCAAGCTTCCCGATAGCTTTATATTCTAAGTGTTGCAGGTGAACCCTTCTTAATCTTCTCATCGCAAATGGCAAACCTAGATAGCGGATGGGGAAGGAGGAATGGCAGGACGAGAAGGGGTGCATGATGTCATCAAGATCAATACCCTCTCACCGGATTAGCGCAACCAGACTCTTAGCATGGTTGGTGATCAGGCTCGTGCCTCCCCAAAGGAGGCAAGAGCAGCGGTGAGGAATAGGAAATATTCCTTGATAGGGCACAAAAAACCACCGCATCATCGTTGTACAGCGAAACTCGAATGGCCGAGTGCCGACCACCAAGGGGGTGAAGGTGAAGGAAATATGCCCAAGAGGCAATAATAAAGTTGTTATCTTATATCATGATAAATGTTTATTATTCATGCTAGAATTGTATTAGCCGAAAACTTGATACATGTGTCGATACATACACAAAACACAGTGTCCCTAGTAAGCCTCTACTAGACTAGCTCGTTAATCAAAGATGGTTAAGTTTCCTAACCATAGACATGTGTTCTCATTTGATGAACGGGATCACATCATTAGGAGAATGATGTGATGGACAAGACCCATCTGTTAGCTTAGCATAGTGATCGTTAAGTTTTATTACTATTGCTTTCTTCATGACTTATACATATTCCTTTGACTATGAGATTATGCAACTCCCGAATACCGGAGGAATACCTTGTGCTATCAAATGTCACAACGTAACTGGGTGATTATAAAGATGCTCTACATGTATCTCCAAAGGTGTTTGTTGGGTTGGCATAGATCGAGATTAGGATTTGTCATTCTGAGTATCGAAGAGGTATCTCTGGGCCTTCTCGGTAATGCACATCATAATAAGCCTTGCAAGCAATGTGACTAATGAGTTAGTTACGGGATAATGAATTACAGAACGAGTAAAGAGACTTGCCAGTAACGAGATTGAACTAGGTATGAAGATACCGATGATCGAATCTCGGGCAAGTAACATACCGATGACAAAAGGAATAGCATATGTTGTCATTGCAGTACGACCGATAAGGATCTTCGTAGAATATGTGGGAACCAATATGAGCATCCAGGTTCCACTGTTGGTTATTGATCGTAGAGGTGTCTCGGTCATGTCTACATAGTTCTCGAACCCGTAGGGTCCGCACGCTTAACGTTCGATGATGATTTTGTATTATATGAGTTATGTGATTTGGTGACCGAATGCTGTTCGGAGTCCTCAATGAGATCACGGACATAATGAGGAGTCTCGAAATGGTTGAGAGGTAAAGATTCATATATTGGACGATGATATTCGGACACCGGAAGTGTTCTGGGGGTACCGGGTGCATATTGGGTCATCGAAAGCGGTTCCAGACATCCCCTCAGCAACTACATGGGCCTTAATGGGCCAAGAGGGGGACAGGCCAGCCCCTAAGGGGCTGGTGCGCCCCTCCCATATGGGCTGGCCAAATTGGAGTAGAAAAGGGGAAGGAGGAAAGGAAAAAAAAAGGAATAGGATTCCCCCTTCCCCTCTTCCCTTCCTACTCCGAATAGGAATAGGAAAGGGGGGAGGCCAAATTGGGAGGACCCCAAGTAGGATTCCTCCTACTTGGGACACCCCCTTGGCTGCCTCTCCTCCCCTCCAACATATATATATGAAGGGGGACACCGCTAGAACACACACCAACAATTGTTAGCTGTGTGCGGCGCTCCCCTCCACAGTTTACGCCTCCGGCCATATCTTCGTAGTGCTTCGGCGATGCCATGCGCGGATCACTTCACCATCACCGTCACCATGCCATCGTGCTGACGGAACTCTCCCTCGACACTTTGCTAGATCATGAGTTCGAGGGACGTCATCGAGCTGAACGTCTGCAGAACTCGGAGGTGTCGTACGTTCGGTGCTTTATCGGTCGAAACGATAAGAAGTTCGACTACATCAACCACGTTGTCAAACGCTTCCGCTTTCGGTCTACGAGGGTATGTGGACACACTCTTCCCCTCTCGTTGTTATGCATCTCCTAGATAGATCTTGCGTGATCATAGGATTTTTTTTAAATTGCATGCTACGTTCCCCAACAGTGGCATCCGAGCCAGGTCTATGCGTAGATGATATGCACGAGTAGAACACAAAGAGTTATGGGCGGTGATAGTCATACTACTTACCACCAACGTCTCATTATGATTCAGCGGTATTGTTGGATGAAGCGGCCCGGACCAACCTTACATGACCACGTTCATGAGACCGGTTCCACCGACAGACATGCAACTTGTTTTGCATAAAGGTGGCTGGCGGGTGTCTGTTTCCCCAACTTTAGTTAAATTGAATTTGACTGCAGCTGGTCCTTGTTGAACGATAAAATAGCAAACTTGATAAATCATCATTGTGGTTTTGATGCGTAGGTAAGAACGATTCTCACTAGAAGCTCGTAGCAGCCACGTAAAACTTGCAACAACAAAGTAGAGGACGTCTAACTTGTTTTTGCAGGGCATGATGTGATGTTATTGTTGGGAAACGTAGTAATTTCAAAAATTTCCTACGCACACGCAAGATCATGGTGATGCATAGCAACGAGAGGGGAGAGTGTTGTCCACGTACCCTCATAGATCAAAAGCAGAAGCGTTAGCACAATGCGGTTGATGTAGTCGTACGTCTTTACGATCCGACCGATCAAGTACCGAACGCACAACACCTCCGAGTTCAGCACACGTTCAGCCCGATGACGTCCCTCGAACTCCGATCCAGCCGAGTGTTGAGGGAGAGTTTCGTCAGCACGACGGCGTGGTGGTGATGATGATGTTCTACCGACGCAGGGCTTCACCTAAGCACCGCTACAGTATTATCGAGGTGGACTATGGTGGAGGGGGGCACCGCACACGGCTAAAAGATCAACTGATCAATTGTTGTGTCTCTAGGCTGCCCCCTTCCCCCGTATATAAAGGAGCAAGGGGGGGGGGGTGCGGCCGGCCAGGAGAGAGGGCGCACCAGCAGGAGTCCTACTCCCATCGGGAGTAGGACTCCCCCCCTTTCCTAGTTGGATTAGGACTTGGGAGGGGGAAAGAGGAGGGGGAGAGGAAGGAAGGGGGGTGTCGGTGTCAAAACCGGCGGATCTCGGGTAGGGGGTCCCGAACTGTGCGTCTAGGTCGGATGGTAACAGGAGGCAAGGGACACGAAGTTTTACCTAGGTTCGGGCCCTCTTGATGGAGGTAAAACCCTACGTCCTGCTTGATTAATATTGATGATATGGGTAGTACAAGAGTAGATCTACCACGAGATCGGAGAGGCTAAACCCTAGAAGCTAGCCTATGGTATGATTGTTGTTCTATGTGTTGCCCTACGGACTAAAACCCTCCGGTTTATATAGACACAGGAAAGGGCTAGGGTTACACAAAGTCGGTTACAATAGTAGGAGATCTACATATCCGTATCGCCAAGCTTGCCTCCCACGCCAAGGAAAGTCCGTCCCGGACACGGGACGAAGTCTTCAATCTTGTATCTTCATAGTCCACGAGTCCGGCTGAAGGTATAGTCCGGCCATCCGGACACCCCCTAATCCAGGACTCCCTCAGTAGCCCCTGAACCAGGCTTCAATGATGATGAGTCCGGCGCGCAGATTGTCTTCGGCATTGCAAGGCGGGTTCTCCTCCAAATTCCGTGTACCTGTTGAATAAAGTCCGGTTTCTTGTAAATGTTGCGCTCCTCGGCTTCTATGCCCAATAATGGCCGTCTCCCACGTGTCAAACGAAATATCAAAAGTCTGAGTGTTTTTACATCCACACCCCTAGCCGCGCAAATGAGCCGCCCATTTAAGGGGACGAGGATTTAGATCCAAACCACACCTTCCCCCATTCGCGAGTGTTCATCAGAGCGCATCCGACAAAGGTGCATACCACCATGGCCAGCCGTCGCAACTCCTCCTCTCACCCTTCCAGCCCTCAGCCTGGATATTGGGGGAGATGCTCCATCCCGCATAGCGAGCTAGTGACGCTCCAGACCAAGGGTTTTCTCCCCCCGGCCTATATGGTCCCGGTTCGAGTCGGTCTTGCCATCTATAATGGCGGAGAGCAAGCGGAGAGTGCCCCTAATCCCTCCAAAGGAGAGCGGGTGTGCCTCGTCCCTTACTTAATAAGGGGGCTTGGATTTCCAATCCATCCATTTCTCCGGGGGCTCCTGGAGTTCTATGGCCTCCAACTACACAATCTCACGCCTGCCTCCGTATTTCATATCGCGGGCTTCGTAGCCCTCTGTGAGCTGTTCTTGGGTGTTGAGGCTCATTTTGGGCTGTGGAAAGAGCTATTCTGCCTCGTGCCCCGTTCTAAGAAGGGGTCAATATATCAAGTGGGCGGAGCCGAAGTGTGGCGCATCGCTGGGACCGGATATCTATCCGGAACCCCAAAGAAGGCGTCCGAGGACTGGCCTTCGGAATGGTTTTACATAGAGGATGTCCCGCTGCCGGATCCTATCCGGACCGGCCTCCCTGAGTTCGACTGTGCTCCACTAAAGAAGCGCCTAAGTTGGCGTCCACGGAGCCCTCAGAGGGAAAGGGACAAGGACGTCCGTTACCTGATGGGCCGGATAAGATTGTTAGCTCATTCCGGACTGACCATGATCGGGGTCATGGCCGCATGCATTATGCGAGGGGTGCAGCCGCTACAGTATAGAGGCCACCCCATGTGGGACTTCAACGGGGAGGACGACGCTACCCGCTACGGCCGTAAGGGGCCGGATTCGGCTGTGGCTCTAACAAAGACCTTGTTCGCTTTGTACAAGGGAGAAGAGGAGGAATTTCTCCGCGTTGACCCAAAGGGTGGATTTTCTATGTACAATCCCCCAAGCTGGGTAAGTGGCCAAATTTACCTGCCCATTCGTTTTATATTCCCATTGTTAAATATTCAGTCTAATGACTTCAACGCAGGGCTAATCCGAGGACCCAGAACGGTCCCTCGACCCGGCCTCTCAAGAGGATCCGGACTTATCTGTGGAGCTGATTGATGGAGTGTTCCATCAATTGAGCAAGGACAACGCCTTGGTGGCCATTACAGCCGATTACCCAGGGCTAATCCCGGCCTCCCAGGTAACTGAGATTGAAGTCCCAGTACCCCGAATAGGGGTCCGCCCTCTCGCGTTTTCAGTTTCCTGATTACAACCGAACTTTGCAGGGGAGGTTTTTGAGACGGGAGGCCGAACCTGCGGCGACAAGCCAACGAGGGGCCGCAGGGCCCCGTGGGCAGAAAGGAGGTGCAGTCCGGACTGAGGCGTCAGCGCAAAGGTATGGCGCGCCCCCTTATCCCAGGTGTTATACCTTCAAGGTATATTAACACTCGTGCTTTCTTCAGGACAAAGAGACCTCGCCGGACTATATCCGGAGAGGCTGCCAATTGCGCCTCCACTAGCCTTCCCCAAGGATGTCCTAAAGTTCCTCCACCAAATTGTAATACAGAATCGTCCCCAAAGATTTCGGTCAGAGCTGGCATATGCCAAACATGAATAGGCTCCAAAGCCTGGTCCGGAGGCGGAGGCGAACACAAGGTGCGCACCGGACACTTGTTTCTCCTGAGAGGCATTAGACGCCTTCAATTCGGGAGATGCGTACCTCCGTGCCGCTCAAAATGGTCTAGCCAGAGCCACGGAGAAATATGTAAAATACATACGGGTAAGAAAATTTTGGTAATTATACATATATACCAGTAGCCCCCGAGACTTGCAACAGTTAGAATAACTGATTTAAGGATCATATGTTATGCAGGTTCTTACAGAAAAGAATTCCCTACTGTCCCAGGAGCTGGAAGAGTGCAAAGCCCAACTTGAGGCCGCACTAGACGCGACAGGGAAGCCCAAGGAGACCCCCTCTGGTAATATACACTTCGAAAGATAAGTATTTTGCGAAGCACGGCATGGGTGCGAATCTGACAAATGAAATCGCAGATGGCACCGGATTGAATCCGGAAAGGCAACACCTCCTACGCCAGCTGAAGGCTGGTGAGAAGGTGCTGACAAAGGTGAGGCGGGAGAAGAACGATCTCCAAGATGCCAACACCAAACTGGGCGTTGAGCTTTGGAGAAAAAAAAGTTTGGCGAGGAAGTCGACTAACAGAGTAATGTCTGTAGGTGTGCTAACAGGTCGTCCTGCAGAGGAGATGCCCGGTTCTACGGGTGACCTTCTTCCCGAGCTCTCGCAATTGCTCGAGCGAGTTCGGAAGGCGATGCGAGGCGTTGCCCAGGCCCTGTGGCCATCCATCTCCGTGCCCGAAGGTCTTGGAGAGCTTGCGGAGAAGCTAAAGGGAGCACGGCGGCGCTTCCGATTGTGGAAGGTATCGGCCTGCCGTCAAGGCTCTAGGAAGGTCTGGGCCATGGTGAAGACGCGGTACACAAAGGCTGACCCCAACCACATGGCCGAGGTCGGTCCTGTGGGGCCCGACGGGAAGGAGATCCCTGTAAGCTTAGTATACGGCCAAGTAGAATTGGCCGCAAAGTATTCCCAGCAAGACTGTAAATTAGACAGTCTGTTGGATGGTATTGAAGAGGAATACAATCAGTCAGAATGACTATGTAATTTAATTGACATTTATAATGCCTTCTAGCCGGATTGTAGATCGTTTGTCATGGCTGACCTTTTCACTTCAGCCTCGGGACCTGACGGTCCGGAGTGTGTCCGAATTCCTATGCGGTTATATAAGAACCGGGGAATGCATGGAGACCAGGCGTAGGGGTCATTAGTGCGTGAACAGACAAGTGCCCAACTAGTTATGTTATATTACATGGTTAGTAAGAAACATCTTCCAAGGAGAATAGTTCCGTTAGGGGTTCCTTTCCCTGGGAGGCATGCCCTAAAGTGCATGCCCATTCTGCGAAAAAGACACAGGAAAAAGCATCTGGGGGCGCATAAATAAATAAGTGAAAAGATCATCTTTTAGGTCACTGACCGAATATTCCCTTAAGAACGCTAGCTTTCGGCTTCACCCAGTCTGAGGTACACATCCGGCTGATCCGGCAGTAACAATCGCAGAGGTGCTCCCTTTACCGCCTAGCCGAATAATTGGGAACGTAGGGGTAAGCACAGGAGCCAGGCAACCCAGCTTGGCCAAAACTTAAGTCATATCGATGCATATAATGGTGAAATAAAAGATACATGCGGAAGTGTAACACATGTGTTGGGCATGAAGCCCGTATAAATAAGCTTCTGTTAAAAGAAGCCCCCAGGTTTAATGAGTGCGAATAGCACGTCATATGATGAGCCTTTAAAGGTTATAAGAGAAAGGAAGGGGTGAAGGAGAGAAATGTAAGACAGACAGTATATATAAAAAATGGACAGAGGAAGGAGACGAACACAGAGTCCGGTGCTAGGGATAGAATCTTCATAGACGGGCTGCATTCCATGGGTTCGGCTCGAGTCGGTTATCCGATGCATCTCGCAGGCGGTATGCTCCACCAGTCAGGACTTGGTAAATTATGAAGGGACCTTCCCACTTGGGCTTGAGTTTGTCCTTTTTCTTGTCTGGCAGGCGTAGAACTAATTCGCCAATGTTGTAATTTTTGGCCCGTACTTCTCTGCTTTGGTATCTTCGAGCCTGCTGTTGATAGAATGCGGAACGGACTTTTGCCACGTCGCGCTCCTCCTCCAATGCGTCCAAATTGTCCTGCCGATCGAGATCGGCTTCTCTTTCTTCGTACATGCACACTCGAGGTGAGTCATGAATTATGTCGCAAGGCAAAACTGCCTCTGCGCCGTACACCATAAAGAATGGTGTGTATCCGGTGATGCGATTCGGCGTGATCCGCAGCCCCCAGAGTACGGAGTCGAGCTCCTCTACCCAGTGCGTGTTAGATTCCTTGAGGGACCGCACTAATCTGGGTTTGATGCTGCTCATGATAAGACCATTTGTACGTTCGACCTGGCCGTTAGTTTGTGGGTGATAGACGGAAGCATAATCGAGCTTGATGCCCATGTTTTTGCACCAGAGTTTTACCTCGTCGGCCATAAAGTTCGTGCCGTTATCAGTGATGATGCTGTGGGGGACGCCATAATGGTGTACAACCCCGGATATAAAGTCTATCACCGGTCCGGATTCGGCCGTCTTAACAGGCTTGGCTTCTATCCATTTGGTGAACTTATCCACCATGACCAGTAAGTATTTTTGCTTGTGGGTTCCACCTTTAAGGGGTCCAACCATGTCAAGCCCCTAGACCACGAAGGGCCAAGTAATGGGGATAGTTTGGAGGGCGGTGGGTGGCATATGGCTTTGGTTTGCAAAGAGCTGGCAACCGGTGCATCGTTGGACTAAGTCCTGGGCGTCTGCCTAGGCCATCGGCCAATAAAAGCCTGTACGGAAGGCCTTGCTTACAAGGGACTGAGCTGCAGCGTGATGACCGCCAAATTCGGCATGAATTTCAGCCAGGAGGTTCCGCCCTTCCTCTTCGGAGATACACCTTTGAAGGACTCCGGTAGTGCTTTTCTTATAAAGCTCTCCCTCGTGGACTCTGTAGGCTTTGGATCGCCGCACTATGCAGCGTGCCTCATTTTGGTCCTCGGGGAGTTCCTGCCTAGTAAGGTAGGCGAGGAATGGTTCTGTCCACGGGGCAATGACGGCCATTATTACGTGGGCTGAAGGTGTTATTTCATTGGCAGAGCCTCCGATTGTGTCAGAATGTTCGGTGTCGGGCAGTGCGGTTGGGTCCGGGCTGTTATTGTTCGGCTCCCCTTCCCATTCTATGGATGGCTTGAACAACCTTTCCAAGAAGATGTTGGGGGGACTACATCGCGTTTTGCGCCGATGCGTGCCAGGACATCTGCCGCCTGATTATTTTCCCGGGCTATATGGTGAAATTCAAGCCCTTCGAACCGAGCTGACATTTTTAGGACGGCGCTGCGGTAAGCTGCCATTTTTGGATCCTTGGCATCGAAGTCTCCATTTATTTGGGATATTGCGAGGTTCGAGTCCCCGCGCACCTCTAGGCGTTGAATGCCCATGGATACTGCCATCCGGAGACCATGTAAAAGGGCCTCATATTCGGCTGCATTGTTGGAGTCTTTGTACATAATCTGGAGTACGTATTGAACTGTGTCTCCTGTGGGGGACGTCAAAACGATGCCAGCCCCTAGTCCAGCCAACATCTTGGAGCCATCGAAATGCATGATCCAATTTGAATATGTGCCATACTCTTTAGGGAGTTCGGCCTCCGTCCATTCTGCGACGAAGTTGGCCAAAACTTGCGACTTGATGGCTCGTCGTGGCTTATAAGTTATGTCGAACGGGAGAAGCTCAATGGCCCATTTTGCAATCTGGCCTGTTGCGTCACGGTTTTTTATAATATCGTTAAGTGGTACTTCCGAGGCTACTGTTATTGAAGACTCTTGAAAGTAGTGTCATAGCTTCCGGGATGCCATGAATACCGTGTAACCAATCTTTTGATAATGCGGGTACCGTGATTTGCACGGAGTGAGGACAGTGGACACATAATAGACCGGCTTTTGAAGGGGGAATTTGTGTCCGTCCGTTTCTCGTTCGACGACGAGCACTGCGCTTACCACCTGATGTGTTGCTGCAATGTACAATAGCATTGGTTCGCCAATGTTTGGCGCGGCCAGGACTGGGTTTGTTGCCAATATGGCTTTTATTTCGTTGAGTCCATCCGTGGCTGCATCCGTCCATTCGAAGTGTTCGGTGCACCGAAGGAGGCGGTAAAGGGGTAGGGCCTTTTCTCCCAAGCGGGAGATAAAGCGGCTTAGAGCCGCCATGCATCCAGTTAACTTTTGTATTTGTTTGAGGTCCTTTGGGATATCCAATTGTGACAGAGCTCGGATCTTGGCTAGATTTGCTTCAATTCCTCTACCAGATACAATGAAGCCCAAGAGCTTTTCGGCTGGGACACCGAAAATGCATTTTTCCGGGTTGAGCTTGATGTCTTATGTTCGGAGGTTATCGAATGTGAGCCTCAAGTCGTCTACTAGAGATTCGACATGTCTTGTTTTGACGACCACATCATCTACATATGCCTCCACCGTTTTGCCGATCTGGTTTGCCAGACATGTCTGAATCATGCGCTGATATGTTGCGCCGGCGTTTTTGAGCCCGAAGGGCATTGTGTTGAAGCAGAATGGGCCGTATGGTGTGATAAATGTCGTTGCGGCTTGGTCTGATTCTGCCATCTTGATTTGATGGTAGCCGGAATATGCGTCGAGGAAACACAACGAATCGTGTCCTGTGGTAGCGTCGATAATTTGATCGATGCGGGGGAGGGGGAAGGGATCCTTTGGGCAAGCCTTGTTAAGGTCTTTAAAATCAACGCACAGGCGCCAGGATTTGTCCTTCTTTGGTACCATCACCAGGTTTTCTAGCCAGTTCGAATGTTTTATATCTCTGATGAATCCTGTCTCTTAGGTTCGAAAAATGCCGAAGAGCTTGCTTGACAGGTTTGAATTCTTTTAGGATATTTACACTGTGCTCGGCCAGCCTTCGTGGGATTACTGGCATGTTTGAAGGGTGCCAAGCGAAAATGTCCCAGTTCTCTCGTAGGAACTTTCGCAGTGCGGCATCTACATCAGGGTTTAAATGTGCCCCGATGGAAGCTGTTTTATTGGGGTCCGTTGGATGGACCTGGAATTTGACTATTTCGTCCGCCGGTTTAAAGGAGGTGGACTTGGATCTTTTGTCGAGTACCACATCGTCTCTATTCACCGTGGAGCACAGCGCAGTCAGTTCCTCAGCCTCTAGGGCTTCGGATAGTGCCTCGAGGGCCAGTGCGGCTGTCTTGTTTTCGGCGCGGAGTGCTATGTCCGGATCACTAGCGAGAGTGATGATCCCGTTGGGCCCGGGCATCATGAGCTTCATGTACCCGTAATGGGGTATTGCTTGGAAGATTGTAAACGCTTCCCGCCCTAGCAGAGCGTGATAACCGCTGCTGAACGGAGCCACATGGAACGTGACCTCTTCGGACCTGTAATTATCCGACGTGTCGAACACCACATCTAGTGTGATTTTTCCTATACAGCGCGCTTCCCGACTGGGGATTATTCCTCTAAAGGTTGTGCTGCTTCGCTTAATGCGGTTCCAATCTATTTCCATTTTTTGAATGGTTTCCTCATAAATGAGGTTCAATCCGCTACCGCCGTCCATGAGTACCTTGGTAAGACGAAAGCCGTCCACTATTGGACTGAGGACCCATGCGGCTGGTACTCGGGCTGTTCAGAATTTAGGTTCATCACTGGCGTTAAAGGTAATAGCCGTGTCACTCCATGGGTTTATTGTTGCCACTTGGTAGATTTCGGCAAGGCTGCGGAGTGTCCTTTTTCGCATGTTATTTGATGCGAAAGTCTCGAAGACTGTTAATACCGTATTGGTGTCTCTGGGGTGGCTTTCTGTGGCCTCCGGAATTAGGAGATCTTCGCCAATTTTGGCCACCTGCCGGAGTATCCAACATGCTCTAAGGTTGTGAGTTGGTGTGGCATCCTCTGTACTATGAATTTTACAGGGTCCATTAAGCCATCCTTCCAATACGGTTCCATGCCCTGTAGAGGGTTTTTGCTTTTTGGTGTTTGACCCGGGTGTCTAGCGATGATGCACCCTTTTATTTCGGACTGGGTTTGTATTCAGGGCTGGATTGTCCCAAAATTTTATTTCGGTTTTCCAGGCGCTTTCCATCGCACAGTACTTTCGTACTATGGACGCCAACTCAGCGAAGCGTGTAATATCACGGCAACTTATGGCGTTGAGGATTCCCTTGTTCGTGCAATTATTGCAGAAGAATGAAATTGCGTCTTCCTCGCGGCAGTCCTTCATCCTGTTCATAACCAGGAGGAATCTGGCCAGTAATGATGTACTGTTTCTTCGGGCTCCTGCCTAATTTGGGATAGATCGCTAATGTTCGGGTGGGTGGGTGGAATTAAATCCGAAGCCTCACCCCATCTGAGGCTCAGAGGCCGAGGAATTTCCGAACTCGAAAATTTGGATTCCTGGATGTTGTCCAATGAATCCAGTCCGTCGCCTGACTCTAAGTTCAGGTCTTGAGTGATATCCTCCCCTCAGCGGGTATCCGTCTTGGAGGGATCGGGAATCCGGACGTAGCTAGTCCTTAAGATAGATGAGGGGTCGCTGCACTGTCCCTCTACCACGGCAACGTGATGGGTGACCTGGGGAGAGTTAATCTCTCTCAGATCGGGCTTAGACCCAATCTGGTCGTAATCCGTAGCGACTCCCAGGGCGGCGATGCGATCCAAGAGCTCATTTATGGAGGAGAGCTCCATTGGATCTAACTGCTCGGTGAGTTCCGAGCTGACATGAAGATTGTTTTCGATGGCTCGAGAGGTCATCATCGGCGCAGAAGCCGAACAGGCGGTCATAAGAAAACCACCTAGCCGGAGGGTTTGGCCGACAGCCAAAGCTCCCTTAGCAACGGTGTCGTCTTTAAAGACGAGGCGGGGCATCCTTCCTGATGGCGACGACACAGAGGAACTCTCAATGAAAGCACTAATGTCAGTGTCAAAACCGGCGGATCTCGGGTAGGGGGTCCCAAACTGTGCGTCTAGGCCGGATGGTAACAGGAGGCAAGGGACATGAAGTTTTACCCAGGTTCGGGCCCTCTTGATGGAGGTAAAACCCTACGTCCTGCTTGATTAATATTGATGATATGGGTAGTACAAGAGTAGATCTACCACGAGATCGGAGAGGCTAAACCCTAGAAGCTAGCCTATGGTATGGTTGTTGTTCTGTATGTTGCCCTACGGACTAAAACCCTCCGGTTTATATAGACACCGAAAAGGGCTAGGGTTACACAAAGTCGGTTACAATAGTAGGAGATCTACATATCCGTATCGCCAAGCTTTCCTCCCACGCCAAGGGAAGTCCCTCCCGGACACGGGACGAAGTGTTCAATCTTGTATCTTCATAGTCTAGGAGTCCGGCTGAAGGTATAGTCCGGCCATCCGGACACCCCCTAATCCAGGACTCCCTCAGGGGGCGCCGCCCCCTCTCCTTGTCCTATTCGGACTAGGGGGGAGGGGCACGCGGCCCAGCCCTGGCCGCCTCTCCTCTTTTCCGTAAAGGCCCACTTAGGCCCATTAACCTCCCGGGGGGTTCCGGTAACCTCCCGGTACTCCGGTAAAATCCCGATTTCACCCGGAACACTTCCAATATCCAAACATAGGCTTCCAATATATAAATCTTCATGTCTCAACCATTTCGAGACTCCTTGTCATGTCCATGATCACATCCGGGACTCCGAACAACCTTCGGTACATCAAAACATATAAACTCATAATATAACTGTCATCAAAACGTTAAGCGTGCGGACCCTACGGGTTTGAGAACTATGTAGACATGACCGAGACATGTCTCCGGTCAATAACCAATAGCGGAACCTGGATGCTCATATTGGCTCCCACATATTCTACGAAGATCTTTATCGGTCAGACCGCATAACTACATACGTTGTTCCCTTTGTCATCGGTATGTTACTTGCCCGAGATTCGATCGTCGGTATCTCAATACCTAGTTCAATCTCGTTACCGGCAAGTCTCTTTACTCGTTCCGTAATACATCGTTCCGCAACTAACTCATTAGTTGCAATGCTTGCAAGGCTTAAGTGATGTGCATTACCGAGAGGGCCCAGAGATACCTCTCCGACAATCAGAGTGACAAATCCTAATCTCGAAATACGCCAACCCAACAAGTACCTTCGGAGACACCTGTAGAGCACCTTTATAATCACCCAGTTACGTTGTGACGTTTGGTAGCACACAAAGTGTTCCTCCGGTAAATGGGAATTGCATAATCTCATAGTCACAGGAACATGTATAAGTCATGAAGAAAGCAATAGCAACATACTAAACGATCGGATGCTAAGCTAACGGAATGGGTCAAGTCAATCACATAATTCTCCTCATGATGTGATCCCGTTAATCAAATGGCAACTCATGTCTATGGTTAGGAAACATAACCATCTTTGATCAACGAGCTAGTCAAGTAGAGGCATACTAGTGACACTCTGTTTGTCTATGTATTCACACATGTATTATGTTTCCGGTTAATACAATTCTAGCATGAATAATAAACATTTATCATGATATAAGGAAATAAATAATAACTTTATTATTGCCTCTAGGGCATATTTTCTTCAGTCTCCCACTTGCACTAGAGTAAATAATCTAGTTCACATCGCCATGTGATTTAATACCAATAGTTCACATCACCATGTGATTAACACCCATAGTTCACATCGACATGTGACCAACACCCAAAGGGTTTACTAGAGTCAATAATCTAGTTCACATCGCTATGTGATTAACACCCAAAGAGTACTAAGGTGTGATCATGTTTTGCTTGTGAGAGAAGTTTAGTCAATGGGTCTGCCACATTCAGATCCGTAAGTATTTTGCAAATTTCTATGTCAACAATGCTCTGTATGGAGCTACTCTAGCTAATTGCTCCCACTTTCAATACGTATCCAGATTGAGATTTAGAGTCATCTGGATCAGTGTCAAAATTTGCATCGACGTAACCCTTTATGATGAACCTTTTTGTCACCTCCATAATCAAGAAACATATCCTTATTCCACTAAGGATAATTTTGACTGCTGTCCAATGATCTACTCCTAGATCACTATTGTACTCCCTTGCCAAAAACAGTGTAGGGTATACAATAGACCTGGTACACAGCAAGGCATATTTTATAGAACCTATGGCTAAGGCATAGGGAATGACTTTCATTCTGTTTCTATCTTCTGCTGTGGTCGGGCTTTGAGTCTTACTCAATTTCACACCTTGTAACACAGGCAAGAACTCTTTCTTTGACTGTTCCATTTTGAACTACTTCAAAATCTTGTCAAGGTATGTACTCATTGAAAAAACTTATCAAGTGTCTTGATCTATCTCTATAGATCTTGATGCTTAATATGTAAGCAGCTTCACCGAGGTCTTTCTTTGAAAAACTCCTTTCAAATATTCATTTATGCTTTGCAGAATAATTCTACATTATCTCCGATCAACAATATGTCATTCACACATACTTATCAGAAATGTTGTAGTGCTCCCACTCACTTTCTTGTAAATACAGGCTTCACCGCAAGTCTGTATAAAACTATATGCTTTGATCAACTTATCAAAGCGTATATTCCAACTCCGAGATGCTTGCACCAGTCCATACATGGATCACTGGAGCTTGCATATTTTGTTAGTACCTTTAGGATTGACAAAACCTTCTGGTTGCATCATATACAACTCTTCTTTAATAAATCCATTAAAGGAATGCAGTTTTGTTAATCCATTTGCTAGATTTCATAAAATGTGGCAATTGCTAACATGATTCGGACAGACTTAAGCATAGATACGAGTGAGAAACTCTCATCGTAGTCAACACCTTGAACTTGTCGAAAACCTTTTTGCGACAATTCTAGCTTTGTAGATAGTAACACTACTATCAGCGTCCGTCTTCCTCTTGAAGATCCATTTAATCTCAATGGCTCGCCGATCATTGGGTAAGTCAATCAAAGTCCATACTTTGTTCTCATACATGGATCTCATCTCAGATTTCATGGCCTCAAGCCATTTCGCGGAATCTGGGCTCATCATCGCTTCCTCATAGTTCGTAGGTTCTCCATGGTCAAGTAACATGTCCTCCAGAACAGGATTACCGTACCACTCTGGTGCGGATCTCACTCTGGTTTACCTATGAGGTTTAGTAGTAACTTGATCTGAAGTTACATGATCATCATCATTAGCTTCCTCACTAATTGGTGTAGTAGTCACAGGAACATATTTCTGTGATGAACTACTTTCCAATAAGGAAGCAGGTACAGTTACCTCATCAAGTTCTACTTTCCTCCCACTCACTTCTTTCGAGAGAAACTCCTTCTCTAGAAAGGATCCATTCTCAGCAATGAATATCTTTCCTTCGGATCTGTGATAGAAGGTGTACCCATTATTTTCTTTTGGGTATCCTATGAAGACGCACTTCTCCGATTTGGGTTTTTGAGCTTATCAGGTTGAAACTTTTTCACATAAGCATTGCAACCTCAAACTTTAAGAAATGACAGCTTAGGTTTCTTGCCAAACCATAGTTCATACGGTGTCATCTCAACAGATTTAGATGGTGCCGTATTTAACGTGAATGTAGTTGTCTCTAATGCATAACCCCAAAACGATAGTGGTAAATCGGTAAGAGACATCATAGATCGCACCATATCTAATAAAGTACGGTTACGACATTCGGACACACCATTACACTGTGTTGTTCTAGGTGGCGTGAGTAGTGAAACTATTTCACATTGTTTTAACTGAAGGCCAAACTCGTAACTCAAATATTTTACTTCTGCGATCATATCGTAGAAACTTTTGTTTTTGTTACGATGATTCTCCGCTTCACTCTGAAATTCTTTGAACTTTTCAAATGTTTTAGACTTGTGTTTCATCAAGAAAATAATGATACCTGCCGTGAGCCTCAATATTCATCGGACCACATACATCAGTATGTATGATTTCCAACAAATCTGTTGCTCGCTCCATTGTTCCAGAGAACAGAGTCTTAGTCATCTTGCCCATGAGGCATGGTTCGCAAGCATCAACTGATTCATAATCAAGTGATTCCAAAAGCCCATCAGCATGGATTTTCTTCATGCACTTTACACCAATATTACCTAAACGGCAGTGCCACACATAAGTTGCACTATCATTATTAACTTTGCATGTTTTGGCTTCAATATTATGAAAATGTGTATCACCAAGATCGAGATCCAACAAACCATTTTCATTGGGTGTATGACCATAGAAGGTTTTATTCATGTAAACAGAACAACAATTATTCTCTAACTTACATGAATAATCGTATTGCAATAAACATGATCCAATCATATTTATGCTCAACGCAAACACTAAATAACATTTATTTTAGGTTTAACACTAATCCCGAAAGTATAGGGAGTGTGCGATGATGATCATATCAATCTTGGAAGCATTTCCAATACACATCGTCACTTCACCCTTAACTAGTCTAAGTTACTATTCTTAGCAACTGAACTAGTATCAAATACTGAGGGGTTGCTATGAACACTAGTAAAGTACACATCAATAACATGTATATCAAATATACCTATGTTCACTTTGCCATCCTTCTTATCCGCCAATTACTTGGGGTAGTTCCGCTTCCAGTGACCAGTCCCTTTGCAGTAGAAGCACTCAGTTTCAGGCTTAGGTCCAAACTTGGGCTTTTTCACTTGAGCAGCAACTTGTTTGCCATTCTTCTTGAAGTTCCCCTTTCTTCCCTTTGTCCCTTTACTTGAAACTAGTGGTTTTGTTTACCATCAACACTTGATGCTTTTCTTGATTTCTACCTTCGTCGATTTCAGCATCACGAAGAGCTTGGGAATCGTTTCCGTTATCCCTTGCATATTATAGTTCATCACGAAGTTCTACTAACTTGGTGATGGTGACTAGAGAATTTTGTTAATCACTATTTTATCTGGAAGATTAACTCCCACTTGATTCAAGTGATTGTAGTACCCAGACAATCTGAGCACATGCTCACTGTTTGAGGTATTCTCCTCCATCTTTTAGCTATAGAACTTGTTGGAGACTTCATATCTCTCAACTCGGGTATTTGCTTGAAATATTAATTTCAACTCCTGGAACATCTCATATGGTCCATGACGTTCAAAACGTCTTTGAAGTCCCGATTCTAAGCCGTTTAAGCATGGTGCACTAAACTATCAAGTAGTCATCATATTGAGCTAGCCAAACTTTCATAACATCTGCATCGGCTCCTGCAATAGGTTTGTCACCTAGCGGTGCATCAAGGACATAATTCTTCTGTCCAGCAATGAGGATAAACCTCACATCACGGATCCAATACGCATCCTTGCTACTAACATCTTTCAACTTAGTTTTCTCTAGGAACATATCAAAAATAAAATAGGGGAGCTAAACTCGAGCTTTTGATCTACAACACAGATATGCTAATACTACCAGGACTAAGTTCATGATAAATTTAAGTTCAGTTAATCATATTACTTAAGAACTCCCACTTAGATAGACATCCCTCTAATCCTCTAAGTGATCACGTGATCCATATCAACTAAACCATGTCCGATCATCACGTGAGATGGAGTAGTTTCAATGGTGAACATCACTATGTTGATCATATCTACTATATGATTCACGCTCGACCTTTCGGTCTCCGTGTTCCGAGGCCATATCTGTTATATGCTAGGCTCGTCAAGTTTAACCTGAGTACTCCGCGTGTGCAACTGTTTTGCACCCGTTGTATTTGAACGTAGAGCCTATCACACCCGATCATCACGTGGTGCCTCAGCACGAAGAACTTTCGCAACGGTGCATACTCAGGGAGAACACTTGTACCTTGATAATTAGTGAGAGATCATCTTATAAAGCTACCATCGAACTAAGCAAAATAAGATGTATAAAAGATAAACATCACATGCAATCAAAATATGTGACATGATATGGCCATCATCATCTTGTGCCTTTTGATCTCCATCTTCAAAGCATCGTCATGATTTCCATTGTCACCGGCATGACACCACGATCTCCATCATCTTGATCTATATCAATGTGCCGTCACATGGTCGTCTCGCCAACTATTGCTATCGCATAGTGATAAAGTAACGCAATTATTTGGTGCTTGCATCTTATGCAATAAAGAGACAACCATAAGGCTTCTGCCAGTTGCCGATAACTTTAGCAAAACATGATCATCTTATACAACAACTTATATCTCAGCATGTCTTGACCATATCACATCACAACATGCCCTGCAAAAACAAGTTAGACGTCCTCTACTTTGTTGTTGCAAGTTTTATGTGCCTGCTACAGGCTTAGCAAGAACCATTCTTACCTACGCATCAAAACCACAATGATAGTTTGTCAAGTTGGTGTTGTTTTAACCTTCACAAGGACCGGGCGTAGCCTCACACGGTTCAACTAAAGTTGGAGAAACTGGCACCCGCCAGCCACCTGTGTGCAAAGCACGTCGGTAGAACTAGTCTCGCATAAGCGTATACGTAATGTCGGTCCGGGCCGCTTCATCCAACAATACCGCCGAACCAAAGTATGACATGCTGGTAATTAGTATGACTTATATCGCCCACAACTCACTTGTGTTCTACTCGTGCATATTACATCAATGCATAAAACCTGGCTCGGATGCCACTGTTGGGAAACGTAGTAATTTCAAAAATTTCCTACGCACACGCAAGATCATGGTGATGCATAGAAACGAGAGGGGAGAGTGTTGTCCACGTACCCTCGTAGACCAAAAGCGGAAGCGTTAGCACAATGCGGTTGATGTAGTCGTACGTCTTCATGATCCGACTGATCAAGTACCGAACGCACGGCACCTCCGAGTTCAGCACACGTTCAGCCCGATGACGTCCCTCGAACTCCGATCCAGCCGAGTGTGGAGGGAGAGTTTCGTCAGCACGACAGCGTGGTGACGATGATGATGTTCTACCGATGCAGGGCTTCGCCTAAGCACCGCTACAGTATTATCGAGGTGGACTATGGTGGAGGGGGGCACCGCACACGGCTAAAAAGATCAACTGATCAATTGTTGTGTCTCTAGGGTGCCCCCCTACCCCCGTATATAAAGGAGCAAGGGGGGTGCGGCCGGCCAGGAGAGAGGGCGCGCCAGGAGGAGTCCTACTCCCACCGGGAGTAGGACTCGCCCCCTTTCCTAGTTGAATTAGGACTTGGGAGGGGGAAAGAGGAGGGAGAGAGGAAGGAAGGGGGGCGCCACCCCCCTCTCCTTGTCCTATTCGGACTAGGGGGAGGGGCGTGCGGCCCAGCCCTGGCCTCCTCTCCTCTCTTCCGTAAAGGCCCACTTAGGCCCATTAACCTCCCTGGGGGTTCCGGTAACCTCCCGGTACTCCGGCAAAATCCCGATTTCACCCGGAACACTTCCGATATCCAAACATAGGCTTCCAATATATCAATATTCATGTCTCGACCATTTCGAGACTCCTCGTCATCTCCGTGATCACATCCGGGACTCCGAACAACCTTCGGTACATCAAAACATATAAACTCATAATATAACTGTCATCGAAACGTTAAGCATACGGACCCTACGGGTTCGAGAACTATGTAGACATGACCGAGACACGTCTCCGGTCAATAACCAATAGCGGAACCTGGATGCTCATATTGGCTCCCACATATTCTATGAAGATCTTTATCGGTCAGACCGCATAACTACATACATTTTTCCCTTTGTCATCGGTATGTTACTTGCCCGAGATTCGATCGTCGGTATCTCAATACCTAGTTCAATCTCGTTACCGGCAAGTCTCTTTACTCGTTCCATAATACATCATTCCGCAACTAACTCATTAGTTGCAATGCTTGCAAGGCTTAAGTGATGTGCATTACCGAGAGGGCCCAGAGATACCTCTCCGACAATCGGAGTGACAAATCCTAATCTCGAAATACGCCAACCCAACAAGTACCTTCGGAGACACCTGTAGAGCACCTTTATAATCACCCAGTTACGTTTTGACGTTTGGTAGCACACAAAGTGTTCCTCCGGTAAACGGGAGTTGCATAATCTCATAGTCATAGGAACATGTATAAGTCATGAAGAAAGCAATAGCAACATACTAAACGATCGGATGCTAAGCTAACGGAATGGGTCAAGTCAATCACGTCATTCTCCTAATGATGTGATCCCGTTAATCAAATGACAACTCATGTATATGGTTAGGAAACATAACCATCTTTGATCAACGAGCTAGTTAAGTAGAGGTATACTAGTGACACTCTGTTTGTCTATGTATTCACACATGTATTATGTTTTCGGTTAATACAATTCTAGCATGAATAATAAACATTTATCATGATATAAGGAAATAAACAATAACTTTATTATTGCCTCTAGGCCATATTTTCTTCAGTTATATGGTTAAGACATGATGTGATATACGTTATTGTATGAGATGATCATGTTTTCTAAAAGTTATTGGCAACTAGCAGGAGCCTTATGGTTGTCGCTTTATTGTATGAAATGCAAACGCCATGTAATTGCTTTACTTTATCACTATGCTTTAGTGATAGTTGTAGAAGCGATAGTTGTAGAAGCTATAGTTGGTGAGACGACCACGACGCTACAATGGAGATCAAGGTGTCAAGCCGGTGACGATGAAGATCATGATGGTGCTTTGGAGATGGAGATCAAAGGCACAACATGATGATGGCCATATCATGTCACATATTTTGATTGCATGTTTTGTTTATCTTTTATGCACCTTATTTTGCTTAGTACGACGGTAGCATTATAAGATGATCCCTCACTAAAATTTCAAGGTATAAGTGTTTTCCCTTAGTATGCACCGTTGCGATAGTTCGTCGTGCTAAGACACCATGTGATGATCGGGTGTGAGAAGCTCTACGTTCACATACAACAGGTGCAAGACAGTTTTGCACATGCGGAATAGTCAGGTTAAACTTGACGGGCCTAGCATGTACAGACATGGCCTCGGAACACTGGAGACCGAAAGGTCGAACGTGAATCATATAGTAGATAAGTTCAACGTAAAGATGTTCACCATTGAAAACTACTCCATCTCACGTGATGATCGGACATGGTTTAGTTGATTTGGATCACGTGACCATTTAGATGACTCGAGGTATGTCTATCTAATTGGGGGTTCTTAAGTTATATGATTAGTTGAACTTAATTTATCATGAACTTAGTCCTCATAGTATTTGCATATCTATGTTATAGATCAATAGCTCGTGTATAGCTCCCCTGTTTTATTTTTGATATGTTCCTAGAGAAAATGAAGTTGAAAGATGATAGTAGCAATGATGTGGACTGGGTCTGTGATCTGAGGATTATCCTTATTGCTGCACAGAAAAATTATGTCCTTGATGCACCGCTAGGTGACAGACCTATTGCAGAAGCAGAGGCAGACGTTATGAACGTTTGACAAGCTCGGTATGATGACTACTTGATAGTTTAGTGCACCATGCTTTACAGCTTAGAACCGGGACTTCAAAAACGTTTTGTATGCCAGGGAGCACATAAGATGTTCCAAGAGTTGAAATTGGTATTTAAGACTCATGCCCATGTCGAGAGGTATGATACCTCTGACAAGTACTTTGCCTACAATATGGAAGAGAATGGCTCAGCCAGTGAGCATGTAGTCAAAATGCCCGGGCAGTACAATCGCTTGAATCAAGTGGGAGTTAATCTTCCAGATAAAGATAGTGATTGACAGAGTTCTCCAATCACTATCACCAAGCTACTAGAACTTCGTGATAAACTATAATATGAAAGGGATGACGAAAATGATTCCCGAGCTCTTCACGATGCTGAATCGGCGAAGGTAGGAATCAAGACAAAGCATCAAGTGTTGATGGTTGAAAAGAAAGGGAACTTCAAGAAGAATGACAAGCAAGTTGCCACTCCCGTGAAGAAGCCCAAAGCTAGACCTAAGCATAAAACTGAGTGCTTCTACTACAAAGGGAATGGTCACTGGAAGCGGAACTACCCCAAATACTTGGCGGATAAGAAGGATGGCAAAGTGAACAAAGGTATATTTGATATGCATGTTATTGATGTGTATTTTACTAGTGTTCATAGTAACCCCAGGGTATTTGATACCGGTTCAGTTGCTAAGATTAGTAACTCGAAATAGGAGTTACAAAATGAACAGAGAATAGTTAAGGGCGAGGTGATGATGTGTGTTGGAAGTGATTATAGGGTTGATAAGATCACCATCGCACACTCCCTCTATCTTCGGGATTAGGCTTGGACCTAAATAAATGTTATTTGGTGTTTGCGTTGGGCATGAATATGATTGGATCATGTTTATTGCAATACGGTTATTCGTTTATGTCAGAGAATAATTGTTGTTATGTTTACACGAATAAAACATTCTATGGTCATACACCCAATGTAAATGGTTTATCGAAGCTCGATCTTAGTGATACACATATTCATAATATTGATGCCAAAATATGCAACATTGATAATGATAGTGCAACATATTTGTGGCACTGCCATTTAGGTCATATTGGTGTAAAGCGCATGAAGAAACTCCATGCAGATGGGCTTTTGGAATCACTTGATTATGAATCATTTGTTACTTACGAACCATGCCTCATGGGCAAGATGACTAAAACTCCGTTCTCCGAAACAATGGAGCGAGCCAATGACTTATTGGAAATAATACATATCGATGTATGTGGTCCAATGAGTGTTGAGGCACGCGGCGGGTATCGTTATTTTCTGACCTTTACAGATTATTTGAGCAGATATAGGTATATCTACTTGATGAAACGCAAGTCTGAAAGATTTGAAAAGTTCAAAGAATTTCATAATGAAGTGGAGAATCATCGTAACAAGAAAATAAAGTTTCTACGGTCTCATCGCGGGGTCAAATATTTGAGTTACGAGTTTGTCCTTCATTTAAAACAATGTGGAATATTTTCACAACTCATGCCTCCTGAAACACCACAGCGTAATGGTGTGTCCTAACGTCGTAACCTTACTTTATTAGATATGGTGCGATCTATGATGTCTCTTACTGATTTACCACTATCGTTTTGGGGTTATGCATTAGAGACAGCTGCATTCACATTAAATAGGGCACCATCTAAATCCGTTGAGACAACACCATATGAACTATGGTTTGGCAAGAAACCAAAGCTTTCGTTTCTTAAAGTTTGGGGTTGCGATGCTTATGTGAAAAAGTTTCAAACCGGTAAGCTCGAACCCAAATCGGAGAAGTGCGTCTTCATAGGACACCCAAAAGAAACTGCTGGGTACACCTTCTATCACAGATCCGAAGGTAAGATATTTTTTTGCTAAGAATAGATCCTTTCTAGAGAAGGAATTTCTCTCGAAATAAGTGAGTTGGAGGAAAGTATAACTTGATGAGGTAATTGTACCTTCTCTCGAATTGGAAAGTAGCTCATCACAGAAATCAGTTCCAGTGATGCCTACAGCAACTAGAGAGGAAGCTAAAGATAATGATCATGAAACTTTAGATCAAGTTACTACCGAACCTCGTAGGTCAACTAGAGCACGTTCCGCACTAGAGTGGTATGGTAATCCTGTTCTGGAAGTCATGTTACTGGACCATGACGAATCTACGAAATATGAGGAAGCGATGATGAGCCCAAATTCCGATAAATGACTTGAGGCCATGAAATCCGAGATAGGATCCATGTATGAGAACAAAGTGTGGACTTTGGTTGACTTGCCCGATGATCGGCGAGCCATAGAGAATAAATGGATCTTCAAGAAGAAGACTGACACTGATGGTAATGTTACTGTCTACAAAGGTCTACTTGTTGTGAAAGGTTTTTGGCAAGTTCAAGGAGTTGACTACGATGAGACCTTCTCACCCGTAGCACTGCTGAAGTCTGTCCGAATCATGTTAGCAATTGACGCATTTTATAATTATGAAATCTGGCAAATGGACGTCAAAATTGCATTCCTTAATGGATTTCTCAAAGAAGAGTTGTATATGATGCAACCAGAAGGTTTTGTCGATCCTAAAGATGCTAACGAAGTGTGCAAGCTCCGGCAATCCATTTAAGGACTGGTGCAAGCATCTCGGAGTTGGAATATACGCTTTGATAATGTGATCAAAGCATATGGTTTCATACAGGCTTTCAGAGAAGCATGTATTTACAAGAAAGTGAGTGGGAGCTCTGTAGCATTTCTAATATTATATATGGATGACATATTGTTGATTGGAAATGATGTAGAATTTCTGGAAAGCATAAAAGGATACTTGAACAAAAGTTTTTCAATGAAAGACCTCGGTGAAGCTGCTTATATATTAGGCATCAAGATCTATAGAGATAGATCAAGACGCATAATTGGACTTTCACAAAGCACGTACCTTGATAAAGTTTTGAAGAAGTTCAAAATGGATCAGTCAAAGAAAGGATTCTTGCCTGTATTACAAGTTGTGAATTTGACTAAGACTCAAAGCCCGACCACGGCAGAAGATAGACAGAGAATGAAAGTCATTCCTCATGCCTCAGCCATAGGTTCTATACGATATGCCATGTTGTGTACCAGACCTATTGTGTACTTTGCCATGAGTTTGGCAAGGGGGTACAACAGTGATCCCGGAGTATATCACTGGACAGCTGTCAAAATAATCCTTAGATGACTAAGGAAATATTTCTCGGTTATGGAGGTGATAAAGAGTTTGTCGTAAAGAGTTACGCCGATGCTAGCTTTTACACAGATTCAGATGACTCTGAGTCTCAATCTGGATACATATTGAAAGTGGGAGCAATTAGCTAGAGTAGATCCATGGAGAACTTTGTAGACATAGAAATTTGCAAAATACATACGGATCTGAATGTGGCGGACCCGTTGACTAAACTTATCTCACAAGCCAAACATGATCACACCTTAGTGCTCTTTGGGTGTTAATCACATAGCGATGTGAACTAGATTATTGACTCTAGTAAACCCTTTGGGTGTTGGTCACATGGCGATATGAACTATGGGTGTTAATCACATAAAGATGTGAACTATTGGTGTTAATCACATGGCGATGTGAACTAGATTATTGACTCTAGTGCAAGTGGGGGACTGAAGGAAATATGCCCTAGAGGCAATAATAAAGGTTTTATTTATATTTTCTTATATCAAGATAAATGTTTATTATTCATGCTAGAATTGTATTAACCAAAAACTTGATACATGTGTGGATACATACACAAAACACAGCGACCCTAGTAAGCCTCTACTAGACTAGCTCGTTAATCAAAGATGGTTAAGTTTCCTAACCATAGACATGTGTTGTCATTTGATGAAAGAGATCACATCATTAGGAGAATGATGTGATGGACAAGACCCATCCGTTAGCTTAGCATAATGATCATTAAGTTTTATTTTTATTGCTTTCTCCAAGACTTATACATATTCCTTTGACTATGAGATTATGCAATTCCCGAATACCGGAGGAATACCTTGTGTGCTATCAAACGTCACAACGTAACTGGGTGATCATAAAGATGCTCTATATGTATCTCCGAAGGTGTTTATTGGGTTGGCATAGATCGAGATTAAGATTTGTCACTCCGAGTATCGGAGAGGTATCTTTGTGCCCTCTCGGTAATGCACATCATAATAAACCTTGCAAGCAATGTGACTAATGAGTTAGTTATGGGATGATGCATTACATAACGAGTAAAGATACTTGTCGATAACGAGATTGAGCTAGGTATGAAGATACTGACGATCAAATCTCGGCAAGTAACAAACCGATGACAAAGGGAATAACATATGTTGTCATTACGGTACGACCGATAAAGATCTTCGTAGAATATGTGGGAACCAATATGAGCATCTAGGTTTCGCTATTGGTTATTGACCAGAGAGGTGTCTCGGTCATGTCTACATAGTTCTCGAACCCGTAGGGTCCGCATGCTTAACATTCGATGACGATTTTGTATTATATGTGTTATGTGATTTGATGACCGATTGTTGTTCGGATTCCCGGATGAGATCACACTAGTAGAAAACAGGGCTATGGTCCAGGCCGGGTCAGCCCATTAGTCCCGGTTCAGTCTAGAACCGGGACCAATGTGGGCATTGGTCCCGGTTCGTGAAGCCAGGGGGCCGGCCGGGCCACGTGGGCCATTGGTCCCAGTTCATCTGGACCTTTTGGTCCCGGTTTGTGGGACGAATCGGGACCAATGGGCCTCGCTCCTGGCCCACCACCATTGGTCCCGGTTGGTGGCTTGAACCGGGACCAAAGGCTCCCCTTTAGTCCCGGATCATGTCACCAACCGGGACGAATGAGGTGCCTATATATACCCCCTCGCGCAAGAGCAGAGCACAGTGCTCTGTTTTTTCTGGCCGAGGGGGAGAGGGCTTTGTGGTGCTCTAGCTCACCTCCTATGCACATGAGGTGTTCGATGGAATGCCCGAGCAACACTACTTAAGCTTTCTCCTCTCGAAGCTCGACCTCCAAGCTCCATTTTCCTCGAGATTTGTCTAGATTTAGCGGTCCGTCACGCCCCGTCCCCGTCTTCACCACCGTCGATCACTCGCGCCGATCTCATCACCGACACCACCGTGGTGAGCCTCTTGTTCTTATCTTCTTTATGAAAGGAAAAATATTCTTACTTGTATGTTTAGATAGATACTTGTATCATTTTCTTACATTTATTATTGCATCTTATATAGTGTGATGGTTTTGGTATCCGCCCCCGTCGGCCCTCGTCCTGTCTATGATTCGGATGTGGTATGTATATTATCTTTATAACTATTGGTTCATTTCTTGTTTATGAAAATTATGCCGACCAATGTGACATAGATTTTATTTATCTAGGATGTATGTGAATCGGAAATGCCAACCGACCCTATTGTCGAGAGGTTAAATTTAGTTGAAGAAGAAAACAATTTGTTGAAGGAAAAAATAAAAAAAATTGAGGAGGAGAAGATGATATTGGAGTTGCATGTTGCGGATGTCGTCGATGATCACAAGATCAAGATGGATGCAATGCGCTTGAAGATTTGAAAGATTAGAAAATATGCCATTCATACCGAGGCTTGGTATCATTATGCCGTTGGATCAATTGTTACCTTGGTTGCGATTATGATCGCATTTGTTTTCGCATTGAAATGTTTTACATAGTTTCAATGTATGGTTTAATTAATTAGATGCTCTGGAGAGCTATATGTTGTTAGATGAGAACTATGTATGCACTTTGGTTTTAATGTGATGATGAACTTCTATTAATTTGGACACTTAATTATATATAACGCACACAGATGAACCGGCAATGGATGTACGGTGACAGACACACCCGCGAGTACATTAAGGGCGTGCATGAGTTTCTTGATGCGGCTGAGGCAAACAAGCAGAATGGTTTTATGTGTTGTCCATGCACTGAATGTGGGAATACGAGGTCTTACTCTAACCGGAAAGTCTTTCACTCCCACCTGCTTTACAAGGGTTTCATGCCACACTATAATGTTTGGACGAGGCACGGAGAAATAGGGGTTATGATGTAAGACAGCGAAGAAGAAGAGTACGATGACAACTATGTGCCCCCTGAATACGGTGATGCTGCAACGGGGGGAGCTGGTGAAGATCAAGAGGAACCAGACGATGTGCCCAATGATGCTTCCACGGGTGAAGCTGCTGAAGATCAAGAGGAACCAGACGATGTGCCCGATGATGATGATCTCTGCCGGGTCATTGTCGATGCAAGGACGCAATGCATTAGTCAAAAGGAGAAGCTGAAGTTCGATCGCATGTTAGAGGATCACAAAAAAGGGTTATACCCCAATTGCGAAGATGGCAACACAAAGCTCGGTACCGTACTGGAATTGCTGCAGTGGAAGGCAGAGAATGCTGTGGCTGACAAAGGATTTGAGAAGCTACTGAAAATATTGAAGAAGAAGTTTCCAAAGGATAATGAATTGCCCGACAGTACATACGCAGCAAAGAAGGTCGTATGCCCTCTAGGATTGGAGGTGGAGAAGATACATGCATGCCCTAATGACTGAATCCTCTACCGCGGTGCATACAAGGATCTAAACGCATGCCCGGTATGTGGTGCATTGCGGTATAAGATCAGACGAGATGACCCTGGTGATGTTGACGGCGAGCCCCCCAGGAAGAGGGTTCCTGCGAAGGTGATGTGGTATGCTCCTATAATACCACGGTTGAAACGTCTGTTCAAAAACGAAGAGCATGCCAAGTTGATGCGATGGCACAGTGAGAACTGAAAGAAAGATGGGAAGTTGAGAGCACCCGCTGACGGGTCGCAGTGGAGAAAAATCGAGAGAAAGTACTGGGATGAGTTTGCAAAGGACCCAAGGAATGTATGGTTTGCTTTAAGCGCGGATGGCATTAATCCTTTCGGGGAGCAGAGCAGCAATCACAGCACCTGGCCCGTGACTCTATGTATGTATAACCTTCCTCCTTGGATGTGCATGAAGCGGAAGTTCATTATGATGCCAGTTCTCATCCAAGGCCCTAAGCAACCCGGCAACGACATTGATGTGTACCTAAGGCCATTAGTTGAAGAACTTTTACAGCTTTGGAATGGAAACGGTGTACGTACGTGGATGAGCACAGACAGGAGGAATTTAACCTTAAGGCGTTGCTGTTCGTGACCATCAACGATTGGCCCGCTCTCAGTAACCTTTCAGGACAGACAAACAAAGGATACCACGCATGCACGCACTGTTTAGATGACACTGAAAGTATATACTTGGACAAATGCAGGAAGAATGTGTACCTGGGCCATCGTCGATTTCTTCCGACCAACCATCAATGTCGAAAGAAAGGCAAGCATTTCAAAGACGAGGCAGATCACCGGAAGAAGCCCGCCATGCGCACCGGTGATCACGTGCTTGCTATGGTCAATGATTTACACTACGTAATCTTTGGAAAGGGTCCCGGTGGACTAGCTGTTCCGAATGATGCTGAGGGACACGCACCCATGTGGAAGAAGAAATCTATATTTTGGGACCTACCCTACTGGAAAGACCTAGAGGTCCGCTCCTCAATCGACGTGATGCACGTGACGAAGAAACTTTGCGTGAACCTGCTCGGCTTCTTGGGCGTGTATGGGAAGACAAAAGATACACCTGAGGCACGGGAGGACCTGCAACGTTTGCACGAAAAAGATGGCATGCCTCCGAAGCAGTATAAAGGTCCTGCCAGCTACGCTCTTACGAAAGAAGAGAAAGAAATCTTCTTTGAATGCCAGCTTAGTATGAAGATCACGACTGGCTTCTCGTCGAATATAAAGGGAATAATAAATATGCCAGAGAAAAAGTTTCAGAACCTAAAGTCTCATGACTGCCACGTGATTATGACACAACTGCTTCCGGTTGCATTGAGGGGGCTTCTACCGGAAAACGTCCGATTACCCATTGTGAAGCTATGTGCATTCCTCAATGCAATCTCTCAGAAGGTGATCGATCCAGAAATCGTACCAAGGCTAAGGAGTGATGTGGCGCAATGTCTTGTTAGTTTCGAGCTGGTGTTCCCACCATCCTTCTTCAATATCATGACGCACGTCCTAGTTCATCTAGTCGACGAGATTGTCATCCTGGGGCCCGTATTTCTACACAATATGTTCCCCTTTGAGAGGTTCATGGGAGTCCTAAAGAAATATGTCTGTAACCGTGCTAGGCCAGAAGGAAGCATCTCCATGGGCCATCAAACAGAGGATGTTATCGGGTTTTGTGTTGACTTCATTCCTGGCCTTAACAAGATAGGTCTCCCTAAATCACGGTATGAGGGGAGACTGACTGGAAAAGGCACTCTTGGAAGAGACTCAATAATATGCACACAAGAACAGTCTGCGCTCCAAACACCCAGAGCAGTGCGACGACTGGATTACATGTGAACACATCAGGACTTTCAGCAGTTGGTTGGAAACACTTCTCAAAGGTGACAACACTGTTTGTGATGAGTTGTACTTGTTGTCCAGGGGACCATCTTTGACTGTATTGACTTACAAAGGATACGAGATAAATGGGAATACATTTTACACGATCGCCCAAGATCAAAAGAGCACCAACCAAAACAGCGGTGTCCGCTTTGATGCAGCAATCGAGAGCGGAAAGGATACATATTATGGTTACATAGTGGACATATGGGAACTTGACTACGGACCTGATTTTAAGGTCCCTTTGTTTAAGTGCAAATGGGTCAATCTGTTAGGCGGCGGGGTACAGGTAGACCCACAGTACGGAATGACAACAGTGGATCTGAAAAATCTTGGGTACATTGACGAACCGTTCGTCCTAGCCAATGATGTTGCACAGGTTATGTATGTGAAGGACATGTCTACCAAACCAAGAAAAAGAAAAGATAAGGAAGCGAATGCATCATACGATGAGCCAAAGCGCCACATAGTTCTTTCAGGAAAAAGGGACATCCTGGGAGTGGACGGCAAGACAGACATGTCTGAAGATTATGAAAAGTTTCATGAAATTCCTCCCTTCAATGTCAAGGCTGACCCAAGCTTCCTGATAAACAATGAAGATTATCCATGGTTACGGCGCAATAAGCAAATGACACAAGCGAAGAAAAAGTGATTTCTTTCTCCCGCAACTTTGCAACACACGAACATGCTACCATTGTCCGTTTTGTACATGCACATGCTATGTGGGTGAAATTATGATACCATCCCAACTTTCAACTTTTTCAGAGTTCATTTGAAATGCTTTCATGTCTTATGGTTCGGCCCTCGTAATACCATGACCATTAGTCCCTGGCCCATGCCAACTTTTAACTTTCAACTTTCAACTTTCTAAAACTAATGGCACTAACAGAAACTTTCCACTTTCATCTATTCTCATTTTTTACTAAGTTAATCACAAACTTGTGATTCAAACAATTTTCAAAGAATTCAAATTTTAACTATTCAAATTTGAAAACTAATGGCACTAACAGAAAGTTTATAATTTTTCTAAAACTAATGGCACTAACAGAAAGTTTATAATTTTGCTGACCTAAAATTAAAAAGAACTAAAAAATAAAGCAAAAATAAAAGGAAATAAATAATGCAGAAAAAAAACAAAAAAACTGGAAAAAAATAAAAATAGCAACAATAAGTATTTTTTTGTAAGTAGAAACAAAATAAAATAAATAAAGAAACAAAGAAAACAAAAAACAAAAAAAGTGTTTTCAAATTTGAAAAAATGGCACTAACAGATAGTTTATAATTTTTCTAAAACTAAAAGAAAAAAGAATTAATAAATAAAGCAAAAACAAAAGAAAATAAATAATGCAGAAAACAAAACAAAAAATTGGAAATAAAAATAAAAATAGCAACAATAAGTATTTTGTTGTAAGTAAAAACAAAATAAAATAAATAAAGCAACAAAGAAAACAAAAAACAAAAAAGTGTTTTCAAATTTGAGAACTAATGGCAATAACAGAAAGTTTATAATTTTTTCTAAAACTAAAAGCAAAAGGAATTAAAAAATAAAGCAAAAAACAAAAGAAAATAAATAATGCAAAAAAACAAAACAAAAAAACTGGAAAAAAATATTTTTATAGTAAAGTTAATCACAAACTTGTGATTCACACAAATTTCAAAGAATTCAAATTTGAAAAGTAATGGCACTAAGAGAAAGTTTATAATTTTTCTGACCTAAAAGCAAAAAGAATTAAAAAATAAAGCAAAAAACAAAAGGAAATAAATAATGCAAAAAACAAAACAAAAAACTGGGAAAAAAATAAAAAAATTGCCACCTATTGGGCCACCACGGCCTGAATACGACTAGAAACCCAACATGGGCCAGGATTCAGGCCCGCAGAAGGTCCAATAGGCCCACAGGCAAAGTAGTGTCAGATTAGGCCCATAGGCCTGCAGTTCAGAGGAGTTCGAGAGGGAGGAGGAAGCAGAGCTTATAAACAGGTGTTGGGCGCTGTCAACTAGCGAGGTGGGACTAAACTTTTGGGCGTGGGGCAGCACAATGCCATTGGTCCCGGTTGGTGGCACCAACCGGGACTAAAGGTGGCATTGGTCACGGTTCGTGGCACCAACCGGGACCAATGCCCCCCTTCAGTCCCGGTTGGTGCCACCAACCGGGACCAAAGGCAGCCGCTTCCCGCCCTTTGGGCTGCTGAAAATTGGCCTTTGGTCCCGGTTGGTGGCACGAACCGGGACCATAGGTAGGCATTCGTCCCGGTTCGTGGCACGAACCGGGACCAAAGGTGTGGCTATATAAGCCCACACTTGCAAAATTTTCACCAACTTCTCCCATTCCCCTTCGCCGACGCCGTCAGGCTGCTCCTCCTCGTCGTCACCGTCGCCGCGCCCTGCCCCATCCCTGCGCGCTTGCCGTCGCCACACCCTGCCCCATCGTCGTGCGCTCGCCGTCGCTGTCACCGCGCCCTGCCCTGTCGACCTGCCCTGCCCTGTCGCCGCACCCTGCCCCGTCGCCACCCTTGAGCTCGCGCCGCCCTCATGCTCGCCGTCGTCCCCGGGCTCGTGCGGTGAGCCCCTGCCTCTTCCCCTTTCCTTCTCATCGCCGTCCCCGCATGCACACGGTAGCGCCGTCGCCGTCGTCGCCGTCGCGGCCCTGTCCCACCGCCATGTCCCGCCGCCGCTGTCGTCGCCCATACCAGAGGGCATATATGGATTTTGTTGTCGCTGTCTCGCTGCTGTCGTCACCCCTGTCCCGCCGCCGCAGATGATTTTGTTCGTATATGGATATGATGATTTTGTTCATATATGGATATGATGTATGCATATTGTTTTTCTAAATATATGGATGTATGTTGATATATGGAATATCCAGTGATATATGTATGTGGATGTATTGTTTTTTCATACATATGATGATTTTTTTGTTCATAGATGATAGATGATCAAATGATGTTTTTTTTGTTCATAGATGATCATATGATTTTTTTAGGTTATTTTCATTTGTAGAAATTTTTTATGTATCTAGGAATATTTTTGTTCATAGATGATAGATGATCAAATGATGATTTTTTTGTTCATAGATGATAGATGATCAAATGATGTTTTTTTGTTCATAGATGATCATATGATTTTTTTAGGTTATTTTCATTTGTAGAAATTTTTGTTCATATATGGATATTTAGGGGGTCGAGGGTCGAGAACTAGTTTAGGGGGTCGAGGGTCGAGAACTAGTTTAGGGGGTCGAGGGTCAAGAACGTCGGACATTCATGAGAGAGGCGGGGAAGAAGGGGAAGAAGAGGGAGAAGAAGAGGAAGAAGAATAAAAAGAGGAGAAGAAAGAATAGAGGAGAAGAAGTTCTTCTCCTCTATTCTTTCTTCTCTTCTTTTTTCTTCTTCTTCTTCCTCTTCTTTTTTTATCAGGAACGAGGGTCGTCGAGGGGTCGAGGGGGGGGGCGAACATTCATGAGAGAGGCGGGGAAGAGGGAGAAGAAGAGGAGAGGAAGAAGAGGAAAAAAAATAAGAGGAAGAAGAAGAATAAAAAGAGGAGAAGAAAGAATAGATGAGAAGAACTTCTTCTCCTCTATTCTTTCTTCTCCTCTTTTTATTCTTATTCTTCCTCTTCTTTTTTTTATCGGGAACGAGGGCATGTCGAGAGTGTCGTCGAGCGGTCGAGGGTCGGGAAACTAGGGCTTACCCGAAGAAGGAGAAGAAGAGAAGAGGAAGAAGAGGAGAAAAAAAAGAAAAGGAAAAAAAGAGGAAGAAGAAGAAAAAAAAGAGGAGAAGAAGAAAGGAATAGCTAGAGGAGAAGACTTTGTTAGTTCTTCTTCTCCTCTAGCTATTCCTTTCTTCTTCTCCTCTTTCTTCTTCTTCTTCTTCTTCTTCTTCTTCTTCTTAATTTTTATCGGGGGTTCGAGGGTTCGAGGGGTCAAGGATCACCGAGGGGTCGAGAGAGGTTTCCTAGTGTCAAAGTATTGAAGAAATCCATGCCTTCATCATTAGCCAGAAGTAACCAGGGCATGTTGGTACGAAGTTCTGCAAAGTTGTTCTGGAATGGAGTCCCGGATAGAATAATCCGCCTTTTGGTACGAATTCAGCAAAGGACTTCCAAATAGCGATATTCGGAAGGCTCTTGCTGAACTTTGTACCAAAAAGCGAATTATCCTATCTGGGACTCCGTTCCAGAACAACTTTGAAGAGCTTCGTACCATCATGCACATGTTACTTTCGCCTAATGATGAAGACATGGTTTTGTTGAATCCTTTGACACTAGGCAACCTCCCGACCCCTCGGCGATCCTCTCGAACATGAGAGGAAGAAGAGGATAAAAAAAGAAGAGGAAGAAGAAAAAAAAAGAGGAGAAGAAAGAATAGAGGAGTTCTTCTCCTCTTTTTTTTTCTTCTTCTTCCTCTTTTTTTTATCGGGAACGAGGGTCGTCGAGGGACATAGATGTAGTGTCGTAGTTGTCGATATATACCCCCTCCCGATAGCTTACTATGATTAGGTAGCTAGTTCTACGTTTGGCACTAATATATCCATCTGTCATGTTTGAATAATAATTGCCATGTTGTAAATATTTGTAGAAACTATGGACACCGCCCTAGACGAAGCAAAAGAAGCGTTGTTGAGGGACATAATCGCAGAAGGAAGTGATGCCATCTCGTTGTTTCTCAACGAAACCGATGGTCTGGAAGGAGAGGGTGAACAAGCTGGCTACGGTGACCTAATGCCGGTGCAAGAAGAAGAACATGAGGACGGCTCCGGTGACCCAATGCCGGTGCAAGAAGGAGACCGTGATGACGGCTCCGGTGACCGAACCGAGTCCGGCCAGGTATATATATTAATTAAGCCTGTGCTGACTAGCTGATTGATGCATTCATTGTTTTGGTATGTACACATATTAATTAAGTCTTTGTTCTTTTTTCTAGCCCTCCGGATCGAGCACAACTTCGGTAAAGAGACGAGGCCCGAAGAAAAAGTTGAGCTCAGATGAAAAAGATTGAGATGATAGCAATCGCGCCCGACGGCCAACCGATTGAACCCCTCAGGACAAAGAGCGCATTTGTTGCTCAGTGCGGGGTTCTGGTTAGGGACAAGATCCCGATAAGCATCCAGCAATGGTTTAAGCCGGCTACAGAAGACCCTGAGGTGTCTTATGTCAATGATATGCAGAAAATGATCTTTGGACTGAGCTGAAGTCAAATTTCACCCTACCGCCAGAGGATAATCCAGAGAACCCAGTTAAAGAGAAATTAATCAAGTCTTTTGCTGTTAAGAGGATGGCAGAACTATTCAGGAGGTGGAAGAAAGTGCTGAATAAGTTTGTAGAAAATAATGAGACACCAGAATTCAAGGGCAGATATGAGAAGATCAGAGATCACTGGCCCGCATTTGTGGCCCACAAGACATCGGAAAAGAGTAAGAAGATGTCGGTGACAAACAAGCAAAATGCTGCAAAGAAGAAGCTTCACCATCGCACGGGGTCAGGTGGCTACCTCGTAGCCCGGCCTAAGTGGTCCAAGACTATGAATGATCTGGTTGATAAAGGGATCGAACCAGAGACAATTAATTGGCCAGACCGTTGCCGGACTTGGTTCTTCGAGGCTGGCAGAACCTTGGACCCTATAATAGGGAAGTGCATTTGGACGAACGATCAAATGGACATACCAGTCAGGAAGCTTAAGCAGTATATCGAAGCAGCGCAGGAAGGGACGTTCTTTCCAGACAGAGAGAACGACAAGCTCACAATGGCCCTCGGGAATCCTGAGCACCCTGGACGGACACGAGGCACGCCAGGCTCCATTCCGTGGAAGGTTGGGTTTCCGGACGCAGGCGGTTACAAATCCCATGAGAGGAGGAAAAAAGTGCAGCAGACCCAAATGCAGGCGCTGCAAGCAAGGGTAGACGCGATAGAGGAACGAGAAGCAAATCGCAGCAAACGTACTGCCGAAGCCTCCCCCGAAGCTACCCCGCCATCTCAGCGCAGAAGCAGCGTGGCTTCCACCGAGCTGCTTCAGCCGGAGCATGCCTTGACGGCTCCTGCCAGCTATCCCGTGGATGCTATCACGGAGTCTCAAAATTGCCACCTTATGACGCAATGGATGAATTTGAAGGTCAAGGCGGCTGTTGGCTCTGTTTATCCTACTGAACCCGGTGCAACTTTTCACTGCCGGCCGATTCCAGAAGGATATGCTAGGGTGATGGTGGATGAAATAACGGAGGGATTTGAGGACCTCCAGCTTGACCACCCTACCGGTGAAGGGGAGACTCAGCTGGGGTCTGCTCTGAAGACTCCATGCCTATGGCAGAAGAAGCTCATCAACCTTCTGAACTGGACGCCTCCGCCTCCTCCTCCTCCTCCGGCGAGTCAGGTCACTCCACCTCCTCCACCGCCTCCTCCTCCGGCGAGTGACGATCAGGGCCCTCGGCCGGCTCCTTCTCCGGCGCGTGGCGGCACTCCGCCTCCTTCTCCGCCTGCGCCGACGCGCCCGAGCAGCCAACCTCCTCCTTCTCCGCCTCGTCAGCAAGGGCGGAAGAGACCTGCCACCGCTCCAGCTGCTCCGGCGCGTCGTAGTCCTTCTCCTCCGCCTCGTAAGCAAGTAAAGAAGACAACCGCTCCGTCTGCTCGATCGGTGTCTAGCAGTACAACCAGAGGCGGGAGGACATACAGATTTAGTCCTTCTCTGAAGACTCCAGAGAAGTTACCATACGAGAGGACCCCGGAGGAGAACGCGAAGATTGCGCGAACCGAAGTGGATGACTGGTTTCAAGGGTTGAAAGCAAAGAGACATACACCTCCGGAGGAGAAGGTAGACCCGATGAAAGTGAAGCGCACTCTGGCTGCCCTGGCAAAACCACCCAAGTCTCCGCCGAAAGGCAACTATGAGCGCATTATTGCAAAGACATGGGCCGAAGCGGAGCAGTCGGGAAGTACAGTCAGTGATCAAAGGCTGAAAGAACGACGAGCAGCTGGGAAACAAATTGCCCAGCTCGGCGAACAAGCGAAGCAATCGTGCCCCCCCCCCCCTCAAGGTGCCTAGCGACATCGTCAATCCGAGGATGGTGCCCGGTTATGGCAATGTTGACGATTACCTGCCCGACGATGTACATTATGATCCCATGGAGGTGCAGATACACAGATACGAGTACGGGAAGCCTCTCGTCAAAGATGAAAAATCTTTAACAACGATGATGCGAAGATTACATGATTGGTACTTGAAAATCTGCAGAGAGTCTGGGGGGAGGAGTACTTTGTATGCGAGAGTTAAACCGGAGCATGACCTCGTTGGAATTGAACTGTTGCCTATTCCATTTGAGGAGTTCTATCAGTTTTTCAATCAATTGGCCCTCGATAAAACAACGATCACCTGCTACTGTCTGTAAGTACTACTACTTCTGTCATTAAGTCTCTCTATATAGCTCATCTCTTTCATTGCATGTATTTATAATTATCCTCACTATATTATGCAGAATGAAGATCGCCGAATTGAAGAAAAGACAAATCGGTGATATTGGGTTCTGAAGGAAATATGCCCTAGAGGCAATAATAAAGTTATTATTTATTTCCTTATATCATGATAAAAGTTTATTATTCATGCTAGAATTGTATTAACCGGAAACATAATACATGTGTGAATACATAGACAAACTTAGTGTAACTAGTATGCCTCTACTTGACTAGCTCGTTAATCAAAGATGGTTATGTTTCCTAACCATGAACAAGGTGTTGTTATTTGATTAACGAGGTCACATCATTAGTTGAATGATCTGATTGACATGACCCATTCCATTAGATTAGCACCCGATCGTTTAGTATGTTGCTATTGCTTTCTTCATGACTTATACATGTTCCTATGACTATGAGATTATGCAACTCCCGTTTAACAGAGGAACACTTTGTGTGCTACCAAACGTCACAACGTAACTGGGTGATTATAAAGGAGCTCTACAGGTGTCTCCAAAGGTAGATGTTGGGTTGGCGTATTTCGAGATTAGGATTTGTCACTCCGATTGTCGGAGAGGTATCTCTGGGCCCTCTCGGTAATGCATATCACATAAGCCTTGCAAGCATTGCAACTAATGAGTTAGTTGCGAGATGATGTATTACGGAACGAGTAAAGAGACTTGTCGATAACGAGATTGAACTAGGTATTGGATACCGACGATCGAATCTCGGGCAAGTAACATACCGATGACAAAGGGAACAACGTATGTTGTTATGCGGTCTGACCGATAAAGATCTTCGTAGAATATGTAGGAGCCAATATGGGCATCCAGGTCCCGCTATTGGTTATTGACCGGAGATGTGTCTCAGTCATGTCTGCATTATTCTCGAACCGTAGGGTCCGCACGCTTAATGTTACGATGACAGTTATTATGAGTTTATGCATTTTGATGTACCGAAGTTAGTTCGGAGTCCCGGATGTGATCACGGACATGACGAGGAGTCTCGAAATTGTCTAGACATAAAGATTGATATATTGGAAGCCTATGTTTGGATATCGGAAGTGTTCCGGGTGAACTCGGGATTTTACCGGAGTACCGGGAGGTTACCGGAACCCCCCGGGAGCCATATGGGCCTTAGTGGGCTTTAGTGGAAAGGAGAAGGGGGCAGCCCAAGGTGGGCTGCGCGCCTCCCCCCTCCCCTAGTACTATTAGGACTAGGAGAGGTGGCCGGCCCCCCTCTCTCTCTTTCCCCCTCGGGGAATCCTAGTCCAACTAGGATTGGGGGGGGGGGGAGTAGGACTCCTCCTGCGCCCTCCTCCTGGCCGGCGGCCCCCTCCCCCTTGGCTCCTTTATATACGGAGGCAGGGGACACCCCTAGACACACAAGTTGATCATTGAGATCGTTCCTTAGCCGTGTGCGGTGCCCCCTGCCACCATATTCCACCTCGATCATATTGTAGCAGTGCTTAGGCGAAGCCCTGCGACGGTAGAACATCAAGATCGTCACCACGCCGTCGTGCTGACGGAACTCCTCCCCGACGCTTTGCTGGATCGGAGCCCGGGGATCGTCATCGAGCTGTACGTGTGCTAAGAACTCGGAGGTGCCGGAATAACGGTGCTTGGATCGGTCGGATCGGGAAGACGTACGACTACTTCCTCTACGTTACGTCAACGCTTCCGCTGTTGATCTACAAGGGTACGTAGATCACACTCTCCCCTCTCGTTGCTATGCATCACCATGATCTTGCGTGTGCGTAGGAAAATTTTGAAATTACTACGTTCCCCAACAGGTTCGTTAACACATATCTCATAGATGCAACTGAGGTTGAACATCGTCCCGGAGATACCGAGGCCAACTTGCTACGATCATTCAAAAAAATGAAAACAAAGATATAATACTCTTTCCTTACAACTTCAAGTGAGTGTTACTGTCTTGTGCATATTCGGTTTCCCTTATATATTAGTCCAGGTTATAGTAATGTAATTGATGAGTTATGCATGCGTGTGCAGATTCCACTATATTCTCCTAGAGATTAGGCTTGAGCAGGGAGTAGTAACCGTCTTGGACTCTAAACGAAAAGATCCCCAGGAGTATGCGGACATGACTGAAATCCTCAAGAAGTAAGTTAAATCGATCATTATCCACCATATCAGCAACTTTGTTCATTTCCTGATATCAAGTAATTGTTTTCTTTGTCCGACAGGGTTTGGAGAAAATTCACCAGAAAAGTTCCGGGACTGCCAAAGGAGCTGGAATTTAGACACCCGAAAGTAAGTACTATAGTAGCATGTTCCACGCATCTCCTAGTGATTCAAGCGCTAGTTTCATCAATACCATTTAGCATTCTTGCTTATCAGTTTGATTGACCTCTATTTCTTGTAAAGTGGTTGTGGCAGGAACAAGGGAATGATTTCTGTGGATACTACGTCTGCGAGTCCATCCGCCACACGACCTGTGAGCGGGGCGGGTACTCTGACGAACAATATGAAGTACGTAAATAACAACATTCACAATTTTATTTTATTACCATCATTTGTATTGAGTTTCATTCATTCATATATATATGTATTGACCCCCTTCTTCAAATTAGATGTTTCGGAAGCGGGATGAACTCCTAGCACCAGCTCGCATGCGAGCAATTCAAGAGGAATTGGCGGCATTCTTTCTTGACCAAGTGATCGCTGAAGACGGAGAATACTATGTGGACCATGAGTCCGTATGATTATATTTGTAAGAGATAATTATTGTATATATGTAGCCGGTAGTGTCGGATAGATATACGAGAACTTGTTGTTTGACCAATCTCTCGGAGAAGGAGAGGTGGTCGATATCACTTCTCTCTGTATGCATATATGTTCATGACGATCTTCTGTTTCCTTCGTTTGCTTACTAGCTAACTAGCGTGTCTAGTCCTCTCTATATGTATGTATAGTACGTAGCGTCGACCAAGCACGGACGTAAGAGAGGACACTTCTCTCTATTAATTATAGCTAGCTAACACAATATATGAAACACCTAAATTAACCCCCCAAAACCCCCAACCCCCCCCCCCCCTTCAAAAAAAAAACAAAAACCCCAGCCAAAGAAATGCTGACGCGTGGATGCCTATTGGTCCCGGTTGGTGCCACCAACCGGGACCAAAGGGTCTCCTGCCTGGGCTCTGCGCACTGCCCACGTGGAGGCCCATCAGTCCCGGTTCTGGATTGAACCGGGACTAAAGGGTCGGGGCATTAGTACCGACACTTTAGTCCCGGTTCAGGAACCGGGACTAAAGGCCCTTACGAACCGGGACTATAGGCCCTTTTTCTACCAGTGTCACCGACATGACGAGGAGTCCCGAAATGGTTGAGAGGTAAAGATTCATATATTGGACGATGATATTCGAACACCGAAAGTGTTTCAGGGGTATCGGGTGCATATCGGGTCACCGGAAGGGGTTTCGAGCATCCCCTTGGCAACTACATGGGCCTTAATGGGCCAAGGGGGGACAGACCAGCCCCTAAGGGGCTGGTGCGCCCCTCCCATATGGGCTGGCCAAATTAGAGTAGAAAAGGGGAAGGAGGAAAGGAAAAGGGGAATTGGATTCCCCATTCCCCCTCTTCCCTTCCTACTCCAAAATAGGAATAGAAAAGGGGGGAGGCCGAATTGGGAGGACCCCAAGTAGGATTTCTCCTACTTGGGGCGCCCCCTTGGCTGCCTCTCCTCCCCTCCAACCTATATATATGAAGGGGGGCACCGCTAGAACACACACCAACATTTGTTAGCCGTGTGCGGCGCCCCCCTCCACTGTTTACACCTCCGATCATATCTTCGTAGTGCTTAGGCGAAGCCCTGCGCGGATCACTTCACCATCACCGTCACCACGCCGTCGTGCTGACGGAACTCTCCCTCTACACTTTGCTGGATCATGAGTTCGAGGGACGTCATCGAGCTGAACGTGTGCAGAAGTCGGAGGTGTCGTACGTTCGGTGCTTGATCGGTCGGAACGAGAAGAAGTTCGACTACATCAACCGCGTTGTCAAACGCTTTTGCTTTCGGTCTACGAGGGTACGTGGAAACACTCTTTCCCTCTCGTTGCTATGCATCTCCTAGATAGATCTTGCGTGATCGTATGAATTTTTTTAATTGCATGCTATGTTCCCCAACAGAAGACGCCCCTGCGTGGTGGCCTTGTTAAGAACATGGTGAAACGGGACAATGGCGAGAACGAAAAGCAAGGGGGGAAAGCGGGTCGCCTTGATGGAGGCCACGACCATGCTTAATCGGGTCCCTAGCTATTCCGTTGAGAAGGACCCTGGAAGAAGCTGATGAGAGCAAGGCCGAAATCAAACCTCGGAAGCGGGACGGGAAAGCCATGATGAGAGAGGGTGTCCATGAGGTAGTCCCGGCTAAATGAGTCAAATGCCTTATTAATGTCGAGCTTGAGGAGGTGTGTTGGCGCCTTAGTGCGGTGGAATCTCCGGGCTTGATTTCTGACGTATAAAGAGTTGTCATGTATGATTCGCGAATTGATGAAAGTATTATGGGTGATGGAGACACTATTATTTATGTGCAGGGCAAGACGAGCGGCTAGGATTTTGGCAATGAGTTTCGCCACAGCATGAATGAGGCTGATAGGCCTAGAGTAGGCAATATCCTCGGCACTGTCTTTCTTGAGGATGAGCGCAATATTGGCAGAGTTTAACCAATGAAAATGATCAGCGTGGAGGTCCGAGAATTTATTGATCACAAGTATGATGCCGTCTTTGATAATGTCCCAACATACTTTAAAGAACTTCCTTGTGAAATCGTCTGGCACGGGGCCTTGTCACTAGGCAGGAAGAAAATGGTAGTTTTGACCTCCTCCTTCGAGATGGGGTCCCCAAGATGTTGGGAAAGATCATGGTGAGCCGGTAGAATGGAGTTCCAATTGATACTCTCAGTGCGAGGATTGCCCTTTTTTTTATCATGGCCGATAAGTGACCATGGACGATGCTCTTTTTCTGGTCGTGGTCCGATGCCCAACCATTCTCTTGCTTGAGGCGATCAATCAGAATTTTTTTTCATGTCTTCCATTGACATTTTAGTGAATAAAGGGTGTTAATAGCATCTACCTCTTTAATATTAGTGATCCTGGAGCACTGCCTTTTCCTAGCGTCCGTATAACATACAAAGTAGGTTAATGGATCTTTGATAAGAAAAAGGTAGGTTAGTGGATCCAACATACTAGACGGATTATCACAGCATGGTATATACCGTATGTGGTAGATAATCATTTCTCATGGCCTAATGCGACGGTAGCGACCGTATTTTAATTTCGGATACATATATAGGACGATGAGTAAGTTTTAGAACCATCATACCATGGTATACACGCCATGCATGTATAGGAAGTGATAAGTGTACGATGTTTATACTTCTAGTACAGTGATCTCTACCTAATAATAAAGGGGCCATTTGCTTCTTGCGGTACAACACAAAAATTGCCCCTAAATTACAAAATATTATCCATCAATGATTTATTTTTCTTTCATTGCAACACACAATCCCTTTTGCTAATACTCCCCCCGTTTCAAAATAAATGACTCAATTTTGTACTAGTTAATGTAAAGTTAAGTCATCTATTTTAAAACGAAGGAAGTACTTCCTCCGTTCAAAAATACTTGTCCAACAAATTGATAAAATTGTTGTATTTATAACTAAAATAAGTCTAGATACATCCATTTTTAGGACAAGTATTTTCGGATGGAGGGAGTATATATCAACAGGTGGTCAGGTAGCTGACGGTATTACCATTCAATTGACTTTATCAACAAAGCATTTAAAGGGTTCGAGACACTCCATTCATGGACACAGGAGCCGGGCTGGGGCTAGCCGACGAAAGGCGTCACGGCGACGGTCTCGGGGCCAGGGGTCACGAAGAGGCGGACGCGGTCGTCGTTATGACCCGGCGACGCGGCGTCCCCAACGTGGTGGAATTCGAACCGGACGATGTCCGGCCTGTCTCCGTGGATCTTGAGCCCAGCCACCAGGGGCTCCCAGCCCACCACCTCCGGCCATGACGTTTTCTTCAGTGGGTCGGCTGCTCCCCCTCTCGTGGCGGCGGCCATGGCTCTTCCCATCCTAGCTAGGCCGAGCTCCTATGTGCACTTGCAATCTCCAACATGTACTTGCGCTTCCTAGATGTAAAAATCAACAGGAAAAATTATAATAGCACGCGCGCAACGCGTACGCACGGGGCGTACAAACAGAAAGAAAATTGCATGCATGCATGCTAGCCAGACCTGAGGATCGAGGAGATCAAAGAAGCGCGATGTACTTATTGGAATGACCCTGAGATGATACACTATATATAAACTAGTAGAAGGCCCGTGCGTTGCCACGGGCTTTTAAATATTTTTACCGTGTGCATATATAAACATAATGCATATCAAGTTTTACGTGTAAACATAATTGAAATCCATATCACACAAAATATTCTTCGATACAAAATGTAATTCGATAATGTATACATAGAAAGACACGCGATGCACAAAATAAAGAAAGTGGTACAGAAACATAGTACTCTTTATTGTGCACTATATTACACAAGGTAGATAGCACTCTACATGACTTTTATGCTTAAGACCAATCATCTCACGAAGCATTTCCATTGTTATTAACCATTAATTAAAGACAACAGATGGAGCATTTTGTTACCTTTAAACAAATATTTCAAGATGCCGCAACCAGAACCTTAATACATTATGGAATTTCCTAACAAATATTACATAGACCCAAATATACAGCACACCATCCAATAAAAAATCATTATAATACACACCATCTAACTTAAAAGTCTGGCATATGAAAATTTAGACCTCCGATAGAAAACGCTGAATTTCAGCAGGAAATATCAAATACATGCTTCCCTGTCCGATGTATAAATATGTGTAATTCTCAATTGATGCACTTTTGAAATCTTCTAACTCACATAACACCATAATTACAGTGATTGTGCAACATATTTTTTAGAAAGCATGCATAAGCCTTTGAGTATAAACACAACTTTTGGTAGGGAGTCAATAACACCCCTAGGTAGCCAAGCCTTTGAGTATAAGCAAAAATGATTTCTCAATCTTTCTTTTGCTTCATGGAGCTGTAATTATTGCTAACAGAAACAAAATAGAAATCACATGATAAAAAAGAAACAACGCAATAGGAGAAAATGAGGCATACTACGTGGCCATGTCGCTGACCTGGCCATCACAACCTCCGAGACCAAGGGGCGAGGAGGTGGCGGCATCAGCTCCAATGAACCTATGACACCAAAATGATTATGTTTGCCGTCCTCGATCGTCGGCATCATCGACTCAGTGGTCGGTCCCCTTGTATCTTCTTCCCCATGGATCGGGATTGATTCGACATAGGATCAGAACAACAAACAAAATCGAAAGTCACAAAGAATTATAGCCTAGTAATCGACAACAAAAGAGTGTGAACGAGACTTTCAAACAGAAGGTACAAGTGAAGGAGTCATTTTGTGCTCAGTATATATGATGTAGTAATACATAATAACTTGTAGTGAGAAATTTTTTACACACATTCGCAAAGGCAGAAGAAATTTGATCCACACATACATACTAATCGAGCAATCATTTAAGGACAGAAGGAAAGCATATAAAAAATGTAAGGAGCGAACAAAAGCATCACGTGATATTACTGCTCAAGCATAATCAGAATATCAATAGAGCCTTCCTTCTAGTAATGCTCAGTCAGCCAAATTAAGAAATATCGGTAACACATGCATATCTATTAATGATATTAGTGAACAATGCAAAAAGCAAAGGATTCCATTTGTCGCAATTAGTACACACGACAACTACTTCATAAGTTCATATGACCAATCAATTAGACCACATGGTTAAATTCATTCATAGATGAACAATAGATGAACAACTAACAAAAGTCAAGAAGGATCCTTACAAAAACAATGATTGGTCAGGAATTTGGAAGGAGGGAGGGTCTATTATTAACGCTAGTGAAGGCGCATGTCATGCCAACTCTACAAAGTTAATTCCATTTACAAAAATCACATCGGAAAAGTATTGTGCATTCATGTTCTAGTCTTAATATCCCTTAGGTAATCTTGTTTTCAGCTGAATAACGATCATGTCAAGCTAAACGAAGAGGACGCCGACAGGGCCACATTGTTCCCTGCCCACCACCGCCCACTTCCACACGCCACCATCCATGTTCACCGCCTGGATGCCGGCCCCAGCTCTCAAGCCCCTAGAACCGGTGCGCCCACGGGTCGCCGCGTTGGGTATGTACCCGCCGCCACCGCGTTGGACCTTCTCGTCCTACAATGCAATAGCCATTGCCTTAGTTGTCTACATCAGACATCTGAAATGAAACAAAAGTCAAATGCTACTAATTAGACGTAATACATCAAAATGTCAAACAGAGTCAACACTTTAATTATGCTTCATAGGATAAGAATCAAATATACATAGTTAAACCAAATACTTAACAAAGTGTCAACAACATTTCACAGATTTTTTCAGAATTTTTGAAGCACTAACCTGGCTTGGCTCAATGCCAATGTGGTTCAGCATATCAATGCATAGATGTAGGAATCATCCTTGTACTCTGCACAAACAAGGGAAAAACATGAGCTTTCATGTTTCCGTGTATTATAGTTGAGCAGAAGCGATACATGGACAGTAGTATGAATGTACAACAGTGGGAAAGTTGAGGTTCCCTGGGCTGAATGTCAATGAAAGGTGCCTCCCATTTGCCCTTGTAGTCCAGGTTCCTAATTATCTGACTACACAAATATCCCATGTCAGAAGTTGCAATGCCAATGCACACTGCTGTTTGTCTACAATTTGACTATCTAATCTTACTCTAGCAGAAGTACCTTTTGCATCCATGGTCTCTTGCACCGGGGTACGTACCAAACTCCTAACTTCTTACAACTGATGATATTGTTAGGCGATGGAATTTGGAGTAACTTCTTGCTGACAACTAATGATATTGTTGGGCATTGAATTAATTGAACCACCCAAACTACTTTCAATCCTTTCTCGAAAGACAAATCAAGGAGACCACGAGATAGAAAAAGAGAGAAACTCACCATTAAGATAGAGGACAAGTCAGGCAGTCTTGCACATGGTGTTGGTAGGCAGCACCGCCGTTGTCGGGACAGTTCGCGCGCGCCCCAAATCCATATCCTCCATTTTTGCAAGATTCTGTACACCACATCTTTCTTACTAAAGTGGGAGAAACCATAAATCGACTATCAATCATCATTAAGTGTAGAATATGGTCATTAAAATCATTGCACATCGCTTGCTTGATTCTCCTCTATTAAATTAGCATTCATCACGGTGCCTTCTAAAGACAAGGCATGACAGAAACACAAAGCACAGCCCAAGCACATTGGTTTATGTACCATACTCATTGTAAATAATTAGAAGCTTCTGTAAGATGTGACACTGTTTACATGTTTGGAGTGAATTGCATCCTCGTACAAAGGATAGAAGAACTGGATGCTTATGTACTTATAAAATACAAAAGTGAAAAGGGTAATTAAATCATGTTGGGTTAAAAACCTTACGTTCCCATGGTTCTTTCTCAGATCAAAGAACTCAAAATATCAGCAGTGGATATTGGAGGCAGGAGAAGAAACGACGTGACCTTCACCCACATCCTTAATGGCCAGCCTCATCTCCATGCCCAGGATGATCTGAAGCCTCCCTCAATAATTCGACACCTGCACGATGACCGACCGTCAGATCACAACACTCGGCTTGGGCAACGAATTCGAGGGATTTCTAGACCAAGCGTTGAGAGTACCTAGGGGTCACCTTGGTTTTTGTACACGACAAAGAGGAGTGCGGGAGGCGAGCCCCAACCCATCGAGACCATGATGCCTTGAGAGAAAGCTAGGGGAAGCGATGGTGAAGCACGACATCATGGCGCACGTGCCCTATGTCTCAATGCTACAGTCGAGCGTCGCCATGTAGCCGCACAACAGCTTGCACTCCATGAGTTACATACTATTTTCGCTCACACGACGAACGCCATCCGCCAGTCATTGAGACCCATCCTCTCAACCCTGCTGCTCCATGATCACGCGACGCCGTGTTAGTTAATGCAGAAACATAGGAGGCGGGCATCGTAAGGTAAAAAGTCCGGTTTGGACGGGATGAAAGACGAACCAAAATAAAGCAAAATTGGACAGGGAAGGGGGTGGATGAGGAGGTGAACATACAACGAGGTCGGGGTGGCTGTGGCCGAAGCATGAGGCTCGGCCTCCTCGCCGACGACCAGATCCGCCGTCAGAGATGATGAGGTCATCAGCCCCGTGACCTGGATCCCGCCAACAGGGTGATGCAGAGGAGAGGTGCGGCGGCGTCCTACGGGTGAGGACGGCGAGGGAGGTGAGGGAGCAGCTGAGCGCGGTGGTGCGGCTGCGTCCCTCGGGAAGACGAACGGCGAGCGGCCCGAGGCGGGAGGCGGCGAGGGGGAGAGAAGAGTCGTGCGGTGCGGGGTGAAAGCCCGACTCGCTCGGTTTGTAGCAGGGTACTGCTATAATCGAAACATTTCCTTTGATGTAATTTGACTATGTATGGAAAGATTAATCAGTGATTGACCGACTTATGGTAAGTTAATTAATTTAGATTTGATTTTTAAATATTGATTAGAGATTAACCGTGATTGATTCTCTCCCATAAAGACATTACTAAATAATTTGTGTCCACATGGAAAGTTCTGATCCGTTTGGCTTTCGGTACATGGGATGGTGGAAGGAAAGACGAAAATAAACCGGACGAAAATAAACCAGACGAATAATAACCGTGGACGCAATCCTACCAACTGCTCCATTAGGAGTAGAGATACGTACACGGCATACACGTCCGAGCGTATATATGTGCAGGCGCATCGGGTGCACCGTCCACGCTGGGAATAACGCCGATCTCGGATTAATTTGACACATAATTAGAGTTGAGCTTCTTGTTTCATCGCTTATGTAGTTTTTTGTAATTGAAAAATGTATTTGGCAACCCTGTGACAGATTGCAAAAACGCCACACCACCTGGATGCCGTCGATTTGAATCCACCTAACGCATCCAGTATCGTCAGATCCGATCGCGAGCACCCGCCCCCACCGGATCTGTCGACACGAGCGGTGGAAGACTGGTCAACGGGGCGGTGCGGGCACGCGTCTCCTCTGGACGAGGATGTAAGCGACGGCGCTGGCGACTTCCAATGGGGAAGGCTTGGGTCTGGACGGCAGATCCGGTGGCCAGCGTCGTGGGGCCGGCCGAATTTGGTCGACGACGGGCGGAGGTAATCGGCGGCGGCATAGGGCGGCACAAGGGCTCTGTCTCGGGGCTGAGGTCGACCAGGGCGGTCTATGCGAGGAAGAGACGAGGGAGAGAAGAAAGAAACAGAGAGGAATGGCTGGGAATAGAAGGGAGAAGGGGCACGGCTGGGTTTTTGACCTGCTTCGGTGGCCGGTGGTCACCGGCCGCAGGGGGCTCGTTGTCTCCTCGGGGGCGGCACGCCACAAATGTGGCAGCGGCATGGCTCATCCGCCACACCGGCGACGGCCATCTCCAAGTAGCCGCTGATGCTGGCCGTCGCACTGGTGCTGCTTTTCTAGCCAATCACCATGTGGACTTGCCGCAGCAAAATACAGTAGCTGCTGCGCAAGTGATCGATGGATGAGCCCTATGCGCAAGTGTCACTCCTGCTCCGCCCGGATGTGAAACAAGCAGAAAAGGACACACCCGACTGTGCCACCCATGTTTCTTGATCCAGAATTTCTATTGTCTAATTGGGTAAAAAAACGGCGCACTGAAACTACTGCTAATCTACTTAGTTGACAGTTGTTTGAATTCCTGTACTAGTAGTAGATATAAGTAAGTAAAAGTAGTTGTTAAACTGTGCCAGATCGATTAATTAGTCCATTTGTGACTGCTACAAGGTTGCCTCAAGTGTAGTTGGTTGAAATTCAGAGAGGAAACTCAGGTTCAGTCATATCAATTCAGATTCACAGAGAAGATGCTGATTTTTATATGATTTAGCATTTGAAATTAAGAGAGAAAATTCAGTACTAGATGAAAATTAGTTTCTGTACAATACACTACTTTCAGGTCCTTTATATCATTTGTCTTGTTGGTCTTTTTATTAACTTGTGTTTTAGCAATATGAGATCACTGATCTGCTACAACATTTGTAGTGCTAGTGACATAAGTCATAATCTCCCGCGTAGAGCTACTGACCATCTCTCAAGTGACTTAGGAATTATCACCGCGATGATTTTGACCCAATGAAAAAACGGTTGTTGAAAAACATAATTACGCTAATTTTTTTGTGTACATAGCATTGGTAATATACGCACCACGAACTACATAATTTACATATAAGAATCACGGTAACTTTGAGTCGGAGGGAAAAAATGTTGAAAACAAACTTCCTGTGACTTCTGTGAAAATAGCATGATAATATATGCCCCACGGACATAATAACTTAGGTGCAAACACCGTGGTATTTTGGACCCGAGGAAAAAGTTGCTAAAAGCATACCCACGGTAAATTTTATGTAAGTAGCATGGTAATGTATGCACCATAGACCTGATAATTTAAGTGAAAACACCATGGTAACTTTGACAACGGGGAAGAAAATTATTGAAAAGAACCCCCATTGATTTCTATGTAAATAGCTTGGTAACATACACACTAGAGGCCTAATAACTTGGATACAAACACAATGGTAACTTTGACCATGTTAAAAAAAACTGTTGAAAAGGTATCATTGATAACTTCTGTGTAAATAGTATGATAATATACGCATCGCAGACCTGATAACTTAGGTGAAAACACTGGTAATTTGGACACGAGCAAAAAAAATTCTAAAACATACCACCGGTAACTGATGTGTACATAGCATGGTAATATACGCACCACATACCTGATAATTTATGTCCAAAACACCATGGTAACTTTTCAACCCATGAAAAAAAGGTTGGTGAAACATATCCCTGAAAGTGCGTTATATCGACTAGAGGGGGGGTGAATAGGCGATTTTTATGAAAGTCTTCAAAACGTGAGAGTTATGAAGACAAACAGTGAAGATTATGCCTATTACTATGCAGCGGAAGTTAGATTACACTAGGCCAGCCATGGTCATGTATTCAATAGAGTGAAAGCGCAATGACAAACAGCTTCAGTGTAATAAGGATCAGGTAGGAAGAAGTTATGAAGTCGAACAGATCATACATTCATGTTGTGAAGACAAAAGATAAAGCAAGCATGCAATGGCTTCACAATGAATAACTGTAAGTGAAAGGAAGTGAAGATGAAACCAGTGACACGTTGAAGACAATGATTTGTTGGACCAGTTCCAGTTGCTGTGACAACTGTACGTCTGGTTGGAGCGGCTAGGTATTTAAATCAAAGGACACACAGTCCCGGACACCCAGTCAAGCACACTTAGTCCAAGACACCCGGTCCTCACTGTTTTCTCCTTGAGCTAAGGTCACACAGACCTCGCTCAATCACTCAGGTAAGTCTTCAAGGTAGACTCCCAAACCTTCACAGACTTCGTTCACTGGCAATCCACAATTTCTCTTGGATGCTCAGAATGCGACGCCTAACCGTCTAGAGGATGCACAGTCCTCAAGTGTAATAAGTCTTCAAATCATACAGACACGAAGACTTAAGTGATGCCCAATTTACTCGGGCTCTGGGTGGTTAGGGCTTTTCTCCTCACTAGGAATTTTTCTCTCAAAGGCTTCGAGGTGGGTTGCTCTCAAACGACAAAAGCCGTGCACTGAAATCTGAGCAGCCAACCGTTTATGGTTGTGGGGGTGGACTATTTATAGCCACTTGGCAACCCGACCTGATCTGTCCGAAATGACCCTGGGTCACTAAGGAACTGACACGTGTACCAACGGTCGAATTTTGAACTCACACGGCAACTTTACTTGGGCTACAAGTAAAGCTGACTTGTCTGACTCTGGACAAGATTTTCTCTCAAAGTCTTCGCTTGAAGACATAGGATTTGAATTAGGCATCACTACAGTCATTCTGACTGGTTCTTTTGGACCCCACTTAACAGTACGGTGATTCCTATGACACAACATAAATGAACTAAAACTACGAAGGATCTAAGTCTTCGAGTTCCATAAGCTTCATAGGGAGTCTTCTCATGTCATTGTCTTCAATATGAATATCTTCATAAATCACCATTGTCTTCAATGTCTTCGTACATTTTTAGGGGTCATCTCTGGTAATAAAACCGAATCGATGAGGGACTTCTACCTGTGTTTTCCTGCAATTCTCACAAACACGTTAGTCCCTCAACTAGGTTTGTCATCAATACTCCAAAACCAACTAGGGGTGGCACTAGATGCACTTACAATCTCCCCCTTTTTGGTGATTGATGACAAACTAGTTGAAGTTTTCAACGGGAAACATAATTTGTGAGATAGTAAAGGAATTTGTCTTCATAAGTTGCAAGGGCTCCCCCTGAAGATGTGCATATAAGTAATTTGCCTTTTGAATGCAAATGCACATGGCAGGTTGTACTTGTGGAGATCCACTTCAACTTATGATGACAATCCACTATGCATGTGAAAGTATATGAAGATAATGACATGCATAATAGAAAATGGACGTCTGCAGTAAGAGATGAGTGCGGAATTTATCGTCGCACATGCGAAATTTATCTTCGCATAACGGAGTGACAAGCAGGTAGCAGACGGCCATCAAGGCTAAGTGTTACAACTCAAAGAAGCAAATGTAGCAAAAACGGGAGTTGTAAGCACGAAGCAAAATGTAGCAAAATATAGAGGCACCCGCCCAAAGTGACCCGCTTGAAGACTATAAACATCATGCTTCTCCCCCTTTTGTCAGTGATGACCAAAAAGGTTTGAAGACATAGAGTTTTCTACGCGTCCCAGGCGCAGCAGGGTCGGTGGAGTTGTTTGGTGGCGGTGCAGATGAGCTTGGTGCAGATTCGACGTGTGTTGAAGCAGGTGGAGATGATGTCGCGTCGTCGTCTTCTTCAATAATCCGGGCAGACACAGTGGCAGCAGAAGAAGAGAATTCTGACTCTTCAAGTGATGGTGTGCTTCGCATCACAGCTCTTCTTGGAGGCGTGGAGTCAAATTGGAATCTCTCTCTGAAGCCATCCTCTTGCAGTTCAGCTTCATTGCTCATCATGGTGAGGCCTTTCCAAGTGCGGCGACAGGTCTCGTGTGCGACAAACGCATTCTTGGTTGCCAGATTTCTGATGCGATTGACGTCTTGCATGATGCTTCTCATCTGCCGTTTGAGCCAGTCGTGATGCCTATCTTGCTTTTGGTGAAGAGCCACAAGAAGCTCTCGGTCATTGAGTGCTCGAGCGCACTTCTTGGGTCTCTTGGCAGTTGTGCTGTCAGTGGCTTCAGTTGATGCAGGGGCACGTGTGGTGCCAGCCATTGGATACACTCGGGAGAGAGCTTCAACACCTTCAATATTTTGAGTGAAGCTCTGGTGTTCTGCATTTTGAAGACTTAATGGTTGCTTGCCAGGCTCTGGATATATTGCTTCAGCAGATGTGTCCACATCTGGCAAAAATATCCTATGGTTGCGGGCTGAGGGTTGATAGGAGATTGCAGAGTGAAGCTTGATCAGCCTCATAACCCAAGGAGCATAGAACTTTAATCCAAACAGTTCTGAGGCAGACGCTGCAAAGTGACGGATGAAGAGATCCTGTGCATTGAAGCATTTGCCATGTAGAATGCAGAAGATGAGAGTCTTCATTGCACCATCAATTGTTGTATATCGAGAGTGTCCCTTTACAAGCCATAGAGTCCGCCTTATGATGTGATATATTGTTCTGGGCAGGTACTCTAAGTCTTCAACGAAGAACCTAGTTGGATAGGGTGCATTAGGAGGCAGTGGCTTCATCATTGAGAGCATTTGACTCATATCTGGCTCAGGACGCTGAAATATGCTCTCAATTGCTTCAGCATGGAGTTGGCACCCTTCTTCAAAGAATTCGCCAGGAGTGGGAAGGCCGGTAAGCTCAATCAGGTCGAAAGAATTTGCTTCATGATGGATATTGCCTGTCATCCACTCCAGAATCCATGTCTTCAGATCTCTGTTATAGCCTTTGATATGCAAAGTGGCATAGAACTGGAGCAGAAGCTCTTCGTTCCAGTGCTCTTCATCAGTGATAAATGGCAGCAATCCCACTTGCTTGAAGCAATCCAGTGCTTCTTCCAGACCAGGCAGACCAGTAACAGCTTCAACCTCAAGGCGCTTGTGAGGAAAGATGCGGCCTTGGTTGTATAGGATGCATGAATAATAGCTGCGCTATTGATGGCTCCAGAACCTATCTGATACAATCCGTTCCCTTGAATAAGGGTTCTTGGAGCGGTCGAAAAACGTGTTATCTGCCCTGAAGCCGTTGATGTTGAAGGAACCAGGAGCTGATGCAGGACCTGGGAACCTTGGCAGTCGTGGGATCGGCTTCTGGACCTGGGGTCTGTACGCAATATGATAGTTGAATTGTGGTCCTGCAGCAGACTCAGGCACAGAATGTTCAGGAGCAGTAGCTTCATTGTCTTCTGAAGCTATTGTTGGGTTGGGCTCCACATTTGCTTCGGCGTTGTTTGTGGCAGCCTCAACATTTGCAGACTTAGGCACGTTCTCCTGGAGAACTGCTTCTTGTTGGTGTGGGGGAGTTGGAGCTTGTGGTGTCTCTGCATGCTCTTCGGCTGATGCAGCCGGAATGTCGTCAGCAGCCTGAGCCCTTGGCCCTTTGCGAAGCCTACGGAATTTGGGCGACGCTTGTGGAGTTGCAGTGGGCTGTGGCTCATCTTTCTCCTGTGGGCGATCTGCCCACGATGCATCTTGTGTGATTGGCGTCAATGGACGACCAATACTGATCAGTTCGCTTGTCTCAAGCTGAGGAAGGGCTGCATCACCTTGCACATTGTCTTGGAGACCAATGTCTTCAGCAGCGTAGGGTTCGTCTGCTGGAATGTCTTCAGTGTTGGGTTCATGCACAGTCAACTGACGATCTGCGTCAGGATAGCGGACGGAGAGGGGTTCAACTGTCAAGGGCTCTGTGGGAGCAGCCCGAGATTTCTTGGTCTTGCGCTTCTTGATGATGGGTTCAGAAGGAGAGGCTTCAGAATGTTTTCTTTTCTTAGCTTCAGCCTCTGCAGTCCGTGTCTTCTTGTACTGTGAGGCGGTTGATCGACTCTTTGGCTTCGAGCCAGTCGTTGCAGCGGGGAAGACAATCGGAGCAGTTTCTGACCTTGGCGCTTCATGTTCAGGCACAGCAGCCTTCTTTTTCTTCTTCGCGGCCATCCTGGGGTCAATGCCAGGATGCCCAAGTGCCTTGCGTTTCTCTGCCTCATTGTAGGCCTGCACGCAGCGATCAGCCAAAGTCTTCATGCGTTCTCGCGAGCCTTGAGCTTCGGCACGCGTCTTCAGGAAGTTCTCTTTCAGCTCGTGCAACATGATCTTGAAGTTTCTCACTTCTTGCACACTGAGCTTGGCCACGTGCTTCTTGAACTGATCCTTTTCATAATCAATTTTCTGCTTCAGTTCTACAATGTGCTGGGCTATTGCAAGTTCTGAAGCAATTGCGCCTTGAAAAGCAACGCTGAGGCCTATGGGCAGCTGCAGATCGTTGAAGCTGATGTCCGGTGAGGCAAACCATTCATCGATGAACTTGTGGATGATGGCGACATCAAACAGAGGCAGATTGTTGAAGATTTCAGCCTCCTCCTTGCTCTTGATGAGCTGCTCAAGAGCATCATCTCCAAGATCTTCATCGCTTGAGAGATCAATGGCTTCGCAGCGCAGAATGTCAGCAGCTGTGAGCTCTTTGCCTGTGTGTGGCTGAGGCTTCTTGGCTTCTTGGGGCTTGGACACTTGTGATAAGCCTTCTGACTGCACACTGGCTTCAGGAGGTGCAGTTGCTAAAGGCTTCACTCTTGCGATCTTGGGAGAAGCGGCTGGCTTTGAAGCTTTTGGCTTCTTCTGCTTTGGCTTCGGCGCAGCAGGGGCGTCATCTGACTCAGTGTCTGCTGGAGGGTCATTCACAGCAGTCCCTTGGACTAGGATGCGAGTGATGAGGCCTGCAAGATTGGCATACGGCCCGATGATATTGGGATCGGCGTTGCGTGTGCCATCTGCCCTTGGTGAGGAGGGAACAGGGTTGAAGTCAAGCCCAAATTTCTTCTTGTTTATCTTTGCTGACTGTTGTGCAAACTAAAAGTTGCGCTTGAAGAGATTATCATCGCGGCACCAGAGAAGTGATGACGGATGTGCCTCAGCTGGCTGTGGTCCTCTCACCATGCATGGATAGAAGCCTTGAGCAATGGCTTCGACTCTGGACCTGGGTACGAGATTGTTGTATAGTACGTCTCCCCACGGTCTCTTGATGGCGCACTTCTCCGCATATTCCTGAGTGACGAAGCGGTAGTGGAACCATTGCTCTGCCCCCAATATCTTCGAATCCATTGGATTCGTGTCTTGCGCTGACCATAGCTTTCTTCAGGATCAGTTTTGTACATCTCTGCCAATTCATCAGGCAGATCCTTGGACGTTTCACCACGTCGCTGTCTGCCTCCCTTCCTTGCTGCTGTTTCTGAAGCCATGAATAACTTGGAAGGCTTCAAGATGTTCAAAGGCTTCAAAGGCTTCCTTTTGCAAGAACTGGCTTCAGGAGAGTTGATGTGATGCTGCAAGTACTCTGCAAATGAATGCAGACTATGAGAACCAAAGGATTCTCCCACAGACATGTACCTGTGACAGCATTAAGGTGCGAGGGAAGGGGAAGAGGTCATATGCATTCTCAGAAGATTTTGAAGATAAATCGGTTTAGAAGACATAGACCTCATTGTGCGAAGACATTCACTCACAGATAAGAAGTTGGTTCCAGATTTGTACGAACCCACAGATCAGTACAAGTGAGGAATCTAACTACCTTATGAAGCACAAGTGAATATACTAGGCATGTCATGAGATGTAGCGAGATAACTAACTGATGTGAAGAGAAACTCCTTATGGCAGAAAGTGACTGAGCTATGGGATCAAAAGAGGCTGTAAAAAGAGGTTTTATTTACCACACTTGGAACTGCTAGACGAAGTGAGAGTTGAGGCCGAGCAGTTCGATCCTCCGTGCCCTAACTTGGAGACGGAAGACACCTACGGCGACGGCGGAGAGAGCGATGTCCGCTGTCGGCATGAAAACGGCGTCAGAGAGGTTGCGGCAGTGAAGCGCTTCGTCGTCGGCGTCGTCGAGTGCTAGCGGTGGCGCTAGGGTTCGTGCGAGGGTGGAAGAAGGAGATAATGACCGCAGTGAATCGTGTATTTATAGGGATAGAGGCGGCACTGCGCTATTACGCAGGTACCCCTGGCGGTTCACATTTGAGGCACGCGTGGCCAGTTAGAGGAAGATTGGGATTTGTTCCACGTCCCACGCACGCCTAAATTATCGGGCGGTCGTTCCTGCTTCTCCGGATCTTATGTGGAGGAATGAGCATTAAAAACGGACTTTTATGGTTGTCACTATGTCTTCAGCTGACAAGGACACAGTGAAGACATTTGACAGTTTCAACAGAATGCATATGACTTGGAGAGATAGAGTTTGAGATAGAAAGCATAGAGAGGTTAGGGCCCGATCACATTCACTTAGTTCAAAAGATTCAACCAAGAAGACATAGCTATAAGTGAAAGCTGTAGAGGACAGAACATCAGTACATATATATCCATATAATCAACGCAGTGAAGATAATCATGAAGACATATTGAGAATGAAGCCAAACCAAATGTGAAGACATTGAGAGGTAACGCCATGAGAGAAACACTTCAAAATGGAACGTTTGGTGGTGGCGTTACCCACCGTATAGGAAGTATTAGACCCAGACACGGCGCACAATTATCGTGGCGCTCCGAAGTCAAATTCCACATTAATGTATTCACACTTAGAATGTAGGTCTTCATTGTTTGACGATATACGCTACTTCATGTGTTGCACATCTAAGTCATCAATATGCTTAAGTGTTAGGATGTGTGCCTGATCACAGGACATTTGAGGATTCCAAGATATTTAGCTCACACCGTAACTTGCAAAATCTCTTCTCATCCAAGGGCTTGGTGAAGATATCTGCCAATTGCTCTTCAGTGTTGACGTGTATGATATCAATGTCTTCCTTCACAACATGATCTCTGAGAAAGTGATGACGAATTTCAATGTGCTTTGTCTTCGAGTGTTGAACTGGGTTGTTGGCAATCTTGATGGCGCTTTCGTTGTCGCAGTAAAGTGGCACTTGCTTCAGATGAATGCCATAATCCTTGAGTGTTTGCTTCATCCACAGAAGCTGAGTGCAGCAAGATCCAGCAGCAATGTATTCAGATTCAGCAGTGGAGAGTTATACACAGTTCTGCTTCTTTGAAGACCAACATACAAGTGATCGTCCCAGAAAGTGACATGTGCCTGATGTAGACTTGCGATCAACTTTGTCACCAGCATAATCAGCATCCGAAAATCCAACCAAATCAAACTCTGAGCCCTTTGGATACCATAATCCTAGAGTTGGGGTGTGAGCCAAATATCGAAGAATTCGCTTCACAGCTAAGTGATGCGACTCCTTTGGTGTCGCTTGAAATCGAGCACACATGCAAACACTAAGCATGATATCTGGTCTAGATGCACATAAATAAAGCAAAGACCCAATCATGGAGCGGTATACCTTTTGATCGAACTCTTTACCATTGTCGTCGGGACCCAGATGATGCTTGGCTGGCATTGGTGTTGTGAAGCCTTTGCAGTCTTGCATACCGAACTTCTTTAGGCACTCTTTAAGATATTTCTCTTGAGATATGAAGATGCCGTTGTGTTGTTGCCGTATTTGAAGACCGAGGAAGAACTTCAGCTCCCCCATCATGGACATCTGATATTGCTCTTGCATCATATATCCAAACTCCTCACTATACTTCTGATTGGTGTAGCCGAAGATAATGTCATCCACATATATTTGGCACACAAATAGTTCACCATCATATGTCTTCGTGAAAAGAGTGGGATCCAGGGAACCAGGTATGAAGCCTTTGCTTTTCAGAAAGTACTTGAGTGTATCATACCAGGCCCTAGGGGCTTGTTTGAGGCCATACAGTGCCTTGTTGAGCTTGTATACCATATCAGGATGTTTTCGATTTTCAAAGCCAGGTGGTTGTGCAACATACACTTCTTCTTCAATCTTGCCATTGAGAAAGGCACTTTTCACATCCATCTGATAGAGAAGTATGTTATGATGATTTGCATAGGCCAGCAGTATGCGTATGGCTTCAAGCCTAGCCACAGGAGCAAATGTTTCATCGAAGTCAATGCCCTCCACTTGAGTATATCCTTGAGCAACGAGACGAGCTTTGTTTCTGACAACTTGACCATGCTCATCTTGCTTGTTGCGGTATATCCATTTGGTGCCTATTATGTTGTGCTTCCGTGGATCAGGACGCTTAACCAGTTCCCATACATTATTCAGCTCAAACTGTTGAAGCTCTTCTTGCATAGCTTGAATCCATTCAGGTTCCATGAAGGCTTCTTCAACTTTCTTGGGTTCTGATATTGAGACGAATGCGAAATGCCCACAGAAGTTTGTTAGCTAAGTTTCCCTTGAACGAGTGAGTGGACCAGGTGCATTGATGCTGTCAAGTATTTTGTCAATTTGTACTTCATTTGCAACACGAGGGTGTGTGGGGCGAAGACTTTGCTCTTGCTGATCTATGTGGTCATTTGAAGGTATATCTTCAGGCTGAGCATTGTCTTCATGTGGATCAGGTGCTGAGATGATAAGTTCTTCTTCAGGATGAGCTTCAGAAGGTACAATTTCTCTAGTTCCCATAAGCTTGATTGATTCATTTGCTGGAACTTCATCTAGCACATTTGGCAATTGCTCTCTTTGTGATCCATTGGTTTCATCAAATCGCACATCCACTGTTTCAACCACTTTGTAGTGGAAGAGATTGAAGACTCTGTAGGAGTGCGAATCCTTTCCATATCCAAGCATGAAGCCTTCATGTGCTTTTGGTGCAAACTTTGAGGTGTGGTGTGGGTCCTTGATCCAACATTTTGCACCAAATACTCTGAAGTAACTGACATTTGGCTTCTTGCCAGTTAGGAGTTCATAAGATGTCTTGTTCAGAAGCTTGTGAAGATAAAGACGATTGATTGTATGGCATGCAGTGTCAATGGCTTCAGTCCAGAATTTCCTTGGAGTCTTGTATTCATCTAGCATTGTTCTGGCCATCTCAATGAGTGTTCTGTTCTTGCGTTCGACGACGCCATTCTGCTGTGGCGTGTATGGAGCTGAGAATTCATGTGTGATGCCCAAGGTATCCAGATATGTATCAAGGCCAGTGTTCTTGAATTCAGTGCCATTGTCACTTCTGATGTGCTTTATCTTGGCGCCAAAATTGTTCATAGCTCGATTTGCGAAGCATCTGAAGACATTCTGCACTTCAGTCTTGTAAAGGATTATGTGCACCCAAGTATATCTAGAATAATCATCAACAATTACGAAGCCATAGAGGCATGCAGAAGTAGTAAAAGTTGAGTAGTGAGTGGGACCGAAAATATTCATGTGAAGCAGTTCGAAGGGTTGAGTAGTGGTCATGATTGTCTTCGAAGGATGTTTTGCCCTTGTCATCTTCCCTGCTTCACAGGCACCGCATAAGTGATCTTTCTTGAACTTGACGCCCTCGATGCATATGACGTGCTTTTTCTTCGCAAGGGTGTGGAGGTTCCTCATGCCAGCATGCCCGAGCCTTCGATGCCAAAGCCAGCATTCTGAAGCTTTTGCAAGAAGACATACTGCAAGTTGTGGTCCTGCTGAGAAATCTACCACATACATATCACCTTTCCTATACCCTTCAAACACTAGAGATTTGTCAGATTCCATTAGCACCAGGCAGCGATATTTGCCAAACATTACAATCATATTCAAATCGCAAAGCATTGAGACAGACATTAAGTTGAAGCCAAGGGATTCAACAAGCATGACTTTATCCATGTGTTGATCCTTTGAGATTGCAACTCTACCTAGACCCAATACCTTACTTTTACCAGTGTCAGCGAATGTAATGTGGCTCTTGTCGGATGGACGTAAAGTTGAATCCATAAGAAGGCTTCTTCTGCCAGTCATGTGATTTGTACACCCACTGTCAATAATCCATTCTGAAGACTTTGAAGTCGCTGGTGTCGTATCCTACAGTGCAGTTAGGGGGATAGGCTTCACGAAGAGTGTTGTGAAGCATAAACATTTGACGAACCAGTGGGTTATGAAAACTTAGATCCAAATTAGGACTAATGGGGAGAGTAGCATGCGATTCAGGAACGAAGTACATAATGATGCCATTTGGGCAGTTTATCTTGCGCCCCACAAGATTTTTATGGTCCCCAGCAATAGCATCAGAAGATTTTGTTTTTGTGCTGGAGACCTTTCCCTGCAAAAGAGAGTTAAGCTTTCTTAACCACCCACATCTTCAAGGGTGGCTTAGAAGCTATGAGTCTAAGTGCAGCATCTGAGAATTTTGGCTTTGAAGCCTTAGCAAACAGTCTAGCAGGGGGACAATAATACTCATAGGCATAAGCAGAATAATTTTTGGTCATATGAATATGACGGTTCGATGAACCGCTCTCATATTCATATGCCTGAGTATGGTTTCCCTGCAAAACATTTGCGTTAGTGTGACTCAGGTGAGTCCTCTGTCTGTATGAAGCCTTTGGACCGAGGTTTGTCTTCTTCAAGTGAGGTGTCATGAAGACATTCACAGGAAGATTTTCCAGACATGTTTTCGGAACCCAGATCTTCTTCATAGGCGGTCCATTCTTGCAGTTAGTACCAATGTACCTGGCAAACACTTCACCATTCTGATTCTTAAACAGTTTATAGTTTGCATCAAAGGATTCATCAATGATAATTGGGTTAGCACAAGTGAAGCCAGATAAATTGGATGGATCTGCTGAAAGTTCCTTTGCAGCAACCCATGTAGTTTTGGGGTACTGCTCAGGTTTCCAGTAAGAGCCATCTGCATTGATTTTCCTCACGAACCCAACACCCTCTTTCCTAGGGTTTCGGTTCAGAATCTGCTTCTTAAGGACATCACATAATGTTTGATGCCCTTTCAGACTTTTGTACATCCCTGTTTCAAGCAATGTCTTCAACCTAGCATTCTCATCAGCAATAGCAGTGGTATCCTCAGCAGAGGGGTTAGTTGCCACATCAACAGTTGAAGATATTGGAACAGTAGTAGCAGTGGAACATTCAGCAACAGAATTAGCATTATTACGCTCAATGCATTTAAGACATGGTGGTTCAAATCCTTCCTGAGCGGGACTGATCTGTTCGGCGCGAAGTGACTCGTTTTCCTTTTGAAGATCTTCATGAGCCACCCTCAATTTCCTGCTTCCTTTGAAGATAGTCATAGGAAAGCTTTTCATGAGTTGTTGAGAGAGTATCATGACGATCTTCAAGTTCCTGATACTTAACGTGATGGTTTTTTATGTCTTCAATTAAGGATTCAGATCGAGTCATTTCAGCACCCAACAGATCATCGCTTCTGTCTAACAGTTTTTGAATATGTTCCATAGCTTTCTGTTGTTCAGTTGCAATTTTAGCAAGTGTTTTGTAGCTAGGTTTTGAATCACATTCAGAGTCATCGTCACTGGATGTTTCATAGCGAGTGGTGCATGTGTTTACCTTGGCACCGCGTGCCATGAAGCAGTAGGTAGGAGTGGAGTCGTTCTTGTCATTTGCGTCGGTGTCGGTGATGCAGTTATTGTCTTCATGTTGAAGATGGACTTGGCGACGTATGCTGTAGCCAGACTCGCAATGCCAGAATCAGACTCCTCCTCAGACTCCACCTCTGCCTCCTCAGATGCGGACTCCTCTTCTGAATCCATCTCCTTTCCAACAAACGCACGTGCCTTGCCAGATGAGCTCTTCTTGTGTGATGAAAACTTTGATGAAGACTTGGAAGAAGACTTTGAGTGTTTCTTCTTCTTCTTGTCGTCAGAATCATATTCCTTGCTCTTCTTCTTCCTTCTGTTCTCATTGTCCCACTGTGGACACTCAGAGATGAAGTGCCCAGTTTTCTTGCACTTGTGACATGTTTTCTTCTTGTAGTCATGAGCAGAAGCTTCATCATTCCTTGAGCTTGATCGTGAAGATTTTCTGAAGCCTTTCTTCTTGGTGAATTTTTGAAACTTCTTCACTAGCATTGCAAGTTCTCTTCCAATGTCTTCAGGATCATCAGAACTGCAGTCAGATTCTTCTTCAGATGAGGAGACAGCTTTTGCCTTCAAGGCACGAGTTCGCCCATAGTTTGGACCGTAGATATCTCTTTTCTCAGAAAGCTGAAACTCATATGTGTTGAGCCTCTCAAGTATGTCAGATGGATCGAGTGTCTTGAAATCAGGACGTTCTTGAATCATCAGGGCCAGAATGTCAAACGAACTATCAAGTGATCTCAGCAGCGTCTTGACGATTTCATGTTTGGTGATCTCAGTAGCGCCGAGGGCTTGTAGCTCATTTGTGATGTCAGTGAGCCGATCAAAGGTGTGCTGGACATTCTCATTGTCATTTCGTTTGAAGCGGTTGAAGAGATTGCGAAGGACACTGATTCTTTGATCTCTCTGGGTTGATATGCCTTCATTAACTTTGGAGAGCCAGTCCCAGACCAGTTTGGATGTCTTCAAGGCACTCACACGGCCATACTGTCCTTTGGTCAGATGACCACAGATGATATTCTTGGCAGTAGAGTCCAGTTGAACGAACTTCTTGACATCAGCAGCAGTGACACCTTCTCCAGCCTTGGGAACGCCGTTTTCGACGACATACCATAGGTCGACGTCAATGGCTTCAAGATGCATGCGCATCTTATTCTTCCAGTAGGGATATTCAGTTTCATCGAAGACGGGGCAAGCAGCGGAGACTTTGATTATCCCTGCAGTCGACATAGCTAAAACTCCAGGTGGTTAAACCGAATCACACAGAACAAGGGAGCACCTTGCTCTGATACCAATTGAAAGTGCGTTATATCGACTAGAGGGGGGGTGAATAGGCGATTTTTATGAAAGTCTTCAAAACGTGAGAGTTATGAAGACAAACAGTGAATATTATGCCTATTACTATGCAGTGGAAGTTAGATTACACTAGGCCAGCCATGGTCATGTATTCAATAGAGTGAAAGCGCAATGACAAACAGCTTCAGTGTAATAAGGATCAGGTAGGAAGAAGTTATGAAGCCGAACAGGTCATACATTCATGTTGTGAAGACAAAAGATAAAGCAAGCATGCAATGGCTTCACAATGAATAACTTTAAGTGAAAGGAAGTGAAGATGAAACCAGTGACACGTTGAAGACAATGATTTGTTGGACCAGTTCCAGTTGCTGTGACAACTGTACGTCTGGCTGGAGCGGCTAGGTATTTAAATCAAAGGACACACAGTCCCGGACACCCATTCAAGGACACTTAGTCCAAGACACCCAGTCCTCACTGTTTTCTCCTTGAGCTAAGGTCACACAGACCTCGCTCAATCACTCAGGTAAGTCTTCAAGGTAGACTCCCAAACCTTCACAGACTTCGTTCACTGGCAATCCACAATTTCTCTTGGATGCTCAGAACGCGACGCCTAACCGTCTGGAGGATGCACAGTCCTCAAGTGTAATAAGTCTTCAAATCACACAGACACGAAGACTTAAGTGATGCCCAATTTACTCTGGCTCTGGGTGGTTAGGGCTTTTCTCCTCACTAGGAATTTTTCTCTCAAAGGCTTCGAGGTGGGTTTCTCTCAAACGACAAAAGTCGTGCACTGAAATCTGAACAGCCAACCGTTTATGGTTGTGGGGGTGGACTATTTATAGCCACTTGGCAACCCGACCTGATTTGTCCGAAATGACCCTGGGTCACTAAGGAACTGACACGTGTACCAACGGTCGAATTTTGAACTCACACGGCAACTTTACTTGGGCTACAAGTAAAGCTAACTTGTCTGACTCTGGACAAAATTTTCTCTCAAAGTCTTCGCTTGAAGACATAGGATTTGAATTAGGCATCACTACAGTCATTCTGACTGGTTCTTTTGGACCCCACTTAACAGTACGGTGATTCCTATGACACAACATAAATGAACTAAAACTACGAAGGATCTAAGTCTTCGAGTTCCATAAGCTTCATAGGGAGTCTTCTCATGTCATTGTCTTCAATATGAATATTTTCATAAACCACCATTGTCTTCAATGTCTTCGTACATTTTTAGGGGTCATCTCTGGTAATAAAACCGAATCGATGAGGGACTTCTACCTGTGTTTTCCTGCAATTCTCACAAACACGTTAGTCCCTCAACTAGGTTTGTCGTCAATACTCCAAAACCAACTAGGGGTGGCACTAGATGCACTTACAATCCCGATAACTTTTGTGTAAATAGCATGATATTTTTAAGCAATGTAGACCCGATAACTTACGTACAAACACCGAGGTAACTTTGGCCAAGGAGGGGAAAAAGTTGTTGAAAACATACCCCAGTCACTTATGTGAACATAGCACGATAATAAACGAATCACACACTCGATAACTTACATACAAATGATAACTTTGGCCAACGAGGTAAAAAAGTTGCTAAAAACATCTTCTCCCTCCCTCGCCTTCGATAACTCATGTGAAAATAGCTCGGTAATATATGAACCACATACTCGATAACTTACATACAAGCAGCATGTTAACTTTTACCAATGAGAGAAAAAATTTGTTGGAAAATATACCCCCGATAACTTATGTAACGGTAATATACAAACCACATACCCCATACCTTATGTAAAAATACCGTGGTAACTTGACTAGGGGGCTGAAAAGCATCCTCTTGTAACATGTGAAAATACCATGGTAATATATGAACCGCATACCCAGTAACTTACGTACAAACACCACGGTAACTTTGACTAAAGAGGAAAAAAGTTGTTGAAAAAACATAACCCGGTAACTTATATCAAAACAACATGGTAATATACAAATAGCATACCCGACAACTTATGTACAAACACCATGATAACTTTTGAGCAAAGAGAAAAAGTTGTCGAAAAACATTCCCCGGTAACTTATGTGAAAATAGCACGGTAATGTATGAATCACACATATCTGATAACTTAAGTACAAACACCAGGGTAACTTTTGATCAAGGGGGGAAAGTTGTTGAAAAATATAACCCCGATAACTTATGTTGAAATAGCATGATAACTTGCATACCACAGGCGTGATAACTTATGTAGCTGAGACGTAGTAAGTTTTGACCCAGAAAAAAGTCATTGGAATATACCAATATGGGATCTAGTTTTGAAGATTTCGTCGTGATGAATCTTTTATGTGAAAACGGTTTTTGTTTCGGACCGATGGTTTGAGCCACAAAACATTTTGAATTTTCAGAATCTATGATGACATCATCTTTTTTGTCCTTTAGTGCATACATGCGCATGTGGAGAAGGTGGGAGAAACATGTTTATGTCCTGGTAACTTATGTGGAAATAGCATGATAAGTTGCATACCACAGATGTGGTAACTTATATAGCCAAGACGTGGTAACTTTTGACCCGGAAAAAGAAGTCGTCGAAACATACCAACATGGATCTAGTTTCGAAGATCTCGTCGTGATGAATTTTTATGTGAAAACGATTTTTGCATCGGACCGACGGTTTGAACTACAAAACATTTTGAATTTTTAAAATAAAAAGAATCTATGATGACATCAACTTTTTTGTCTTTTAATGTATGCATGTAATTAGAGAAAGAAATGCACGTGGAAAGTGATTCATTCTAATGCAATTATGCATGTAATTAGGAAGGAAAAGAAGGTGTGTGGTAGTTTTAGCTATGTGGCACACGTGTGCCAAATATCGCAGTCCTTTTGTAATTTGTAATTCCTATGTAATTTACCAACGGACACCGGTTTTCCATTCCCGCGGCTGGCAACATATTGACTTATACGAACTTGACGGCGACATCTTGACAATGTAAAATCTTCACCATGAAAGCTCGTTCCATATTTTTATTGTACTCCGTAAAGAAATATAGGAGCGTTTATAGATCACTAAAAGAAAAATATGATCGTTTAAGAAATCATATTTTTCTTTTAGTGATTTAGTGATCTATAAACGCTAAACGATCATATTTTTCTTTTAGTAATCTATAAACGCTCCTATATTTCTTTACGGATGAAGTACTTTATACTAGTACTTTGGTACACACATAGTATATAGGACAATCCTGCACGTGCCTATAGGACCACCATGCATGTAGGATATGCAAAGGATGTGATAAGTGTACTATCTCCACCGTTATTCATATAGACCTAGCTTGCAGCGTAAGCTAGGTAGGATAGGTAGGTCGGTCAATAGCTAGGACATGCTAGCCGACGAATGGTGGGAAGACAACGGTGATCTGGCCGTCTGTAAAGACGATGACGCGTTTGGGTTCCCGTGGCGATGGAGGAGCCCCACCGACGGTGAAGTACTCGACGTGCACGTCGGGCCTGTCTCTGAGGATGAGGATCCCAGCGGCAATGGCATTGTAGCCCACCAGCTCCGGCCACAACGTCTTGGACCGGTCCGGCAGCCGCACCGCCGTTTGGTCCATCAGCTTCATATCGACATCTCCCATGATCTGAAATTAAAAATTGATCGATGCCAACAAATTCTCAACACACTCACGCTTTAACTTGTATTAATTATAAAGTTGGAGTACGAAACAATGAATAAACGAGAGAACAGTGGCCAGGTAACCTTAGTTGCTGCTGCTAGGATTGGGCTCTTAGTCCGGGTGATGGTGGCAAGGCTGGTGATTAGAGTGGATATATATAGCTTGCCGGTCTCCTTAGCAAGGATCTCAGCTAGGACAGAATACTTCATGTACATGATCATTGTCAATTAGTAATAGCATGCATCGTGTTCACCGTCGTCGAGTACAGGTTTCTAACCATATACCGGGTGTGATGAACGTTGCAGTGATGTAATCTTATCCTTCATTCTCGTGTCAAATATGGTGACCTCTTACCCAGGCGGAATGACCCAAAGAATATTCATCTGTATGTCTTGTGTTGCTCTTTTTCGGGGGTTTAAAAGAAAAATACAAATGCGTATGGAAATGTTGACACGGGAGTGTGCCTCTAGCTTTCTTGTAGACACCGAGTTTAATGTTGACGCATAAACACAATTATATCGTGATCCCACACACTCATAAGCGCAAATGTCTGCTAAGGAACAGAGTCAAGGAGTTTCGAGATTGGCAGAGTTATACATATGCCACAAAAGAATATTTCACCTTAATAAGATACACAAGGTGTCAAATCTGAAGTCTATCTAGGATGGGTTGGGAGTACAATCATCCTTCTAACCATCCAACTACGACTTGGTGCTCATCAAGTAGCTTGTTGGACTTTCAGAAGTATATTCTACTTCAAGAAAAGTTGCTCTGACTTCATCTATCCTTCTGACAAATTTTATTCTCTGTTGTGCATGTTACACAGGCACGACTAAACGAAATTTCCTTTTTCGAAGGAAAAATTCCATGTTACCTAAGCGTTGTATTTATCATTTTTTCTCGGTCTTTGGTAGATGATGATACATTGTGGAACCTTTTGTTACTCCGCGGTAGAAAAGTGCATCATGTAAACTAATTATATTCACAAACTATGCACACCCTTTGTACTTGATGTGCAATTCATGATATTTTCTTGTCCTTAAGCCATGATCTAGCTATCTTGTAATGGTATCGTCCGAATAATCACGGTGTTGAAACCTCATATCACTTCATTATTACATAATGGTGTGTATCAATGATGAACTTAAAAGCCAGTCCAGTGATAGGCACAACGTCGGTCACGTCTGTGTGTATCTACGAGCTTAAAACTCACTCTAGCGCCATTGGTAATGAAATACCCATGGCGAGCACAACACTCGTCATTGCTAATGTATACACGAACCAAAAAAAAGCTCAATGGGCCGCACCAAGGCCACACCCATGTGTTATCCAGAGCCATATCTACTACTTCTATAAAAGAAAGAGAGGGCGAAGAACTAAATCATTCTATCCATCGAAACCTGCAATCCGATGGTCTACATCCCTCCAGCCTACTAAACGTGTTTTATGCTTTAATTACCCACCATGCCATCATTAACGAAATTGGCCACTTACGAAACATAATCCCCTCGCTAATGAAACGACTTAAGCCCCACGCTCGCGAAACAGACTCACCGCCACGCTCGGGAACGGCTCGCCCCCACGCTCGAGCCCACCACGCCCGGGAACCGTTGCGCCCCCGCCTCCCCATTCTCACTGTCAGTCGCCCCACTCCGCCCGCACCGGTCGCCCAACCCTGCCCGCACCGGTCGCCTCCCACCGCTCAGCGCCGCCGGTCGACAGGCTCCGCACCCGCCGCTAGCCCTCGCCCCGCCCGCTCAGCGCCGCCCCCGCCCACACCAGTCGTCTCCCGCTGCTCAGCGCCGCTACTCAAGGATGCTTTGCCGGCTTCCCGCAGTTGCCATCGACATCAAGCCTGGAGGGAACGAGCTCCTCTTGGCTCCCATCTGCCTCGCTTTCGCGACCACGGTCCTCCGCTCCGCTCGCCCTCCGTCGCCGGCCGCCGATCCTCTCCTCGGACGCCGCCTCGCCGTTCCTCTTCTGCTTCCCCGCGAGTGTGAGCAGCCCCTCGCCGGTTCTCCTCTTCTTCCCCAAGAAGGCGGGAGAGCGTGAGCATCCCGCCGCCGCTGCCCGCCGGCCTTCATCGGCTGCCCCACAGAAGGACGTAAGCATGGGGTGGGGGCGTTCTTTGAAATCCTTTATTTGGGTTACTGAGATTTAGTATTTCTAATCTTCTTCAGTCTTTCGAATAATCGATTGCTGAGATCTTGATCTTGATGTTGCATTTTTCTTGTTTTATTTAAGATTGGTTTTAGATGTAGAGTTGGGTTCATTTTAGATGTGAATGTTGGTTTTTAGATTACTCAATGGTTCATTGCAGAATGGTTTTGGTTGTTGGTGCAGGGAAGCTTTGCATCAATGTTGGACCCCCATTCAAGGTCATGTTCATCCCGGAAGAGTGGAGGCAGATTGTGTTATTTGCACAAGGTATACACAGTATACGTCTCTAACATCATGTCAGTTGATTAAACAAGAGAAAAACTTCTGTTGTTTTGTGAAAGTACAGTCGTATGTCTTATAACATTGTATTCCGCTGTAATCCTTGGTGCAGAATGCCAATTTTATGCCATCGAGATCATCAACCTTCCGATGGATCTGAGAAAGACACCACCTATTGCTTGTCTGAACTTGTGTTGTTCATTGTTTGTAGGTTTCCCAATCTCTCCTGAAGCTTATCCTTTTTGATAGAATCGATCAATTAGCCCGTCTCAAGGTCTTCCCAGATATGCGGCCCTGTTGGAACAAATGGAGTTGGAAAATCCACATCACTTAAAGTCTTAGCTGGCAAGCTAAAACCTCATGTGGGATGATTCAAATTATATCTTCTAAAAAAGATATTCCCTATATTGTGACCTGCTCAAGATAGTCTTATTTAGCTTTGCACTATTTTTTGTGCAGAATCCGGCAAGAGATCATTACATACTTTTAGGGTTCTGAACTTCAGAATTATTTTACATGTATATTGGAGGACCTGAAGGTAATGCACCGCTACCTTACATACTTCTTTGGACAATTTTCTAATTTGGCAGGTTTAATTCAAGACTACAATTTTCTAATTTTCTAATTTGGACAATGTATGTGCCCCTTAGGAGATGACTTTATAAAATTCATATGTAGTACTATTTTTTTTCTATGATGCATAGCCAGGACAAGCTAACTATCTGATCTTTGGGATGCTACTTTTGTGCACATAGGCAACAAAAACCGGTAGCAACGACAATGTTTGCTATGTAGATCAATACCTCCTACATATGCATTGTTTCCTGTTATGATCAATTCTTGCTACACCTATATTGGAACCTATGATGCATTACGAGACCTGGAACGGCTTCAATTTTGTCTTTTTTTTTGTTTCAGAGTTGTTTAATCCAGCAATGAAACGCAGGTCATCGCCCATTCTATTCGCAGCATCGGCACACACTGCCGTTGCTGACCATCATTATTCGGTCGTAATCCCGGCGTCCTCCTCCTGTTGTGCCCTTGGCTTATTGCCTTGAGGTGCCACCCAAATGCGCGTGGCTGCAAAAGTGTTTCATCATGGTCAGGCGCAGGTAGATGACAACAAGCTGCAGAACAATGAGCAGCTCGACAGAGGAGTACCGACGCAACGCTCGCCATAGGGAATTGAGAAGGTACAGAGTTGGGTACGTAATCTTCCTCGGTCGTCACTTTTTTTAAACTATCTTCGCCACAGAATGATTCTTGATGGCACTACCTCTCATTTATGTTTCCTTTTCAGCATAATCATATCCCAGTGTGTTGTATATTCTTTTCTCCAATGAGGGTTTGTTGCATGACCAATTCATTTCGACCTTCTATCTGATTGCCAGTCTGGTGACGACTTTCTGATAATTTGTATGTCTATTGGACTAGTTATTAGTTTCTGAAATTAAGGTACTGTGATTTGGGAGGAATAAATGCGTATGGACTGTTGTTACATTGCAGGAGAGTGAATTGTGATCATTTTCCTATTGTGTATACTCTGTTCTACGTAATCAGATTTTCCTTTAGCCTCTTAAAGATATTTCTCCACTTCTTTCTCATTGGTTTGTTTGCAGCCTGATTATATGTTGTATGTGCTCTCCCATTAATGTCTCAAGCCTATTAATCCATATATTAATTGTTCCTAAATTTCTGCAGGCTCCCCTGATCACTATATTTATTGGGAAGCTTGGTACAAGACAATCTTAGTTTGGGCTATGATGCAACAATAGGTATGTGCTTTTTAACCGTGTTTTGGGTGTCCATTTTTAAATGCAGTACAAATGTCATGTTTCATATTTCTCCAACAGCGTAATAATATTTAGAGGTTCGGTAATTAACTCTTGCATATAGGTACTCTCATATACATGTTTCTATCCTTTTACCTATTTTTGTTTGCCATTTGTTTACGCGGGCGCTTGCTAATTTTACAAGTTATCTATTGTATATTGCCATGATGCTTTTGATGCCAAAATTATGTTTTTTGCTGCTCATGTTGGCACTATCCTCCCCATTCTCCAGGTAAATTTTTAGGTCTAAGCTCCGATGTTCTATACAAATGGCAGATTTCAAAAATAATGAAGTATGATGTGCATGTTTCATGGATTATAACAACATCTTGGTTCTTTATTTTAGGTTCAAGCTGAGTGAACAGTATTTTTGATCCAAGTGACTGGTTTTAGCTTGTCAACTTGACATATGTATGCATGAATCCCACTTTTCACGTCCTTTGATTCTTTGGGTCATTTTAGAACCTCCGATGTGTTTTTATTTGCAGTATACAGCGTCGACGAGCAGAAAAACACTTTTGCGTTGCACAAGGTATCTTATCTCTGAAGCTAAAAATAAAGAACCAAGATGTTGTTGTTGCATTCATCCTCCTTAACATCCGTACAACAACAAGCACGACAACCTAACTTGCCTCTCTTTGTTTGTACTCCCTCCATCCAGAAATACTTGTCGGAGAAATGGATGTATCTAGAACTATTTTAGTTTTAGATACATCCATTTTTATCAATTCTAGGACAAGTATTTTCGGACGGAGGGAGTATTTCATAGGGGAAAGTAGTGGCTGCACCCACCTTCCGTGCACCCACGCAAGAAAACATAGCAAAAAAATAAAAATAAAATCTGAAACTTTGTGGGAATGATCATCAACAAATGTTATGGGGGCTTGCAAAGTTTTGGTGGTCAAATAAAATTCGAGGAGCTCTCTTCAAAAAAGATAAAATTACAAAAATCTGCTCAAACAGTGCACTTGCATTTTGACTAATTTTCAGTGAATTTGTTTTTTTGTAGAGAGCTCCTTGAATGTTATTTGAGCACCAAATTTTGCAAGCGCCCATAACATTTGTTGATAATCATCCACAGAAAGTTTCAGAATTTTTTGAAATGTTTTGGTATGTTTTATTGCGTGGGTGCACCGTGGGTGCACCGAGCCTGAGTGTAGAAAAACTACTCTCTATTTCATAGTGACATGCCAAACTGTAATTGTTGGAGATGCTACAGGCACTCCAGGTCCAACAACCCACATCGTATCTGAAACTGAATATTAAAAGTGGTTAACTTATGGCCTTGCTATTTGGAATCTTGAACAACTTCATTTGTTGCCGACTATAGAAATATACAATCTACTGATTTAGCCACATTTGCAGATCTTATGTTATTACTGCTAACATTCTTTTGATAAATAGGTTTTGATTGCCAAAGCTGGACTTGACTGAGCAGATACATTGACGATGTTCATCAAGGGGTTGTTGGATATCTTGACCAGTTTGCAGTACTTGGAAGAAAACTTCCTAGGTAACGTTCAGTAGATAAATGATTTTAATGTTACATAGCACACTCCTCTCTGCATGTTCCATGCCAAGTGGAGCAAACCCTGTTTTACTGCTTTTGTGTGACTGTAGTTCGGAACAAGATTCCTTCAGTGGGTTCTACATTTTAAGTTTAATATGAGAAATGCTGTCAAATTATCAATATGCACTTATTATTGTAACTCAATGTGAATCGAGTTCTTTGTATTTCTTTGTGCTTGTTACTGGGTATTATTTGTTAAGACCACTCTAAGCAGAGAGAATCAAAACAAAGGATGGTAAGCTGAAACTTACTGCATTTGTTTTTGAAAAACTACCATTGTTTCCAGAACACACATAAACTATAGCTTTTTAGTAGCAAAATCCATTCTTATTCTCAGATTCTCAAATGCAGTAGTGCATGAAAATAGATTCCTAGCCATAGGGAAAAACTATGTTGTGAAGCCCAATAAAACTTGAGAAAACGGGTTAATGATGTGGTCCAAGCAAGCTTAAATAAGAGGTAAAGACGCCCAGATCCTGGGATTACCAAAGTTAACGTTTACGTGGCATTCTCATGTGCCAATGCTCGTGCGATCATGGAGTTAATTGTAAGACGTACTAGAGGTGAGTTCATTATAGCAGCGTCTCAGAGGTATGCAAATATTCCAAACTCTCTGGTTGCTGAAACACTTCTCTCCAGGATGTGCTACGTACGACCTGTGAAGGAGGAAGAATGGCCTGATGTTACCTTTCAATATGATTGTCAGGTACTGGTGGAGATGTGGAACTAATGAAAACAGAACATATCAGACATTATGGGCCTCCTGTGTGAAATTGAGGAGCTGAGCCAAGCCTTTTGTTCCTTACGGTGTCTTCTATTCTTAGAGGCTGATTTCTGTGTGCGAAGCTGCCCCTGCAGGTTAGTGACCGGAGACTGTGGCATAATGCTGCTCCGGATCAACTTGCTTTTTGATGCAAACTGACAGTAGTCATGAGGAAGAGGTGAGCTCCTTTAATTGTGAAAAATGTCCCTTTGATCTTTTGGTGTTAAGAGGATTGTACTTCACAATATTGGTTCAATGCCGTTGATATTTTTATGTGAGATATTTGCTTTCCATTTTAGTGCTCATTCAGGTGTGTTTTGAGTATTTGCAACATGTGATGGAGTGTCAGGATTTTCATAATACACTATCAATGCCTATGCCATTTGCAACTTTACATAAGCATTTGGTTAGCAACCTCATCTAAGAAGTATGTGTTGATCTACTATCCCTTGTTCTTTTCCTCAAATTTTAGTTATGAATTACTTACACACCATAATATTCAAGACCAAATGTAGGATTATGTCTCCATGTAGTAAGCATAATGCAAGGCTTTTTTCAATCATAACTAGAATTTTTATTCTCTTTCAACATATAGAATATTCAATAGATTAAATATATTATTGTCTCTATGCAGAAGGAGGACCGCAATGATGTCCCACTTTTGAAAAAAACAACTTGAGTGACATTACAATATAGTATATCCATTTAACTCATACTCTCTCCGACCCATAATACAAGATTTTGCAAGCTATTTTTTTATTGCATATAGGTGTGAATCTTATTTGATCAACGTTCGAGACGTACGTTGCACGTGCAAGCTTATTAGTGTGTGAAAGGAGAACTAGGATATGCTCAATGTTTGTGACTAGTGGCTCGATGTCCCCATCGCCGAGGTCATCGCTCACTGTGGGGACGTAGCATGGACCTACCGTACACTCTCGTGCCCCCCTCGCTGCCGGATCGGACAGCTGCGAGGTCGACGACTGTTGTCAGGAGGAACAGAGCAACATGCACGTACAAATCTACTGTCAAGGTAACGGTTATAAGGATTTTCCGAGTAATGCTTGCTCGACACATAACGACCGAGAGCTCTGCAAATTGCAAGAGAGCTGTTAGAAGTGATAGAGAGATTGGTGGAATCATTGTTTATTGCTTGAGTATCATGGGCATATATATAGAAGTACAATGATCAATTTAGAGTACAAGACAAGGCAGGACCAAATCCTACTCTATCCTATCTCTACTTCTAATGAAGCAGTTGGTAGTCTCGCTTTCAGATTTTTTTTTCGTCCTATCTCCCATGGTTTTTTTGGGTACCTTCTCCAACCTTCGCTGGTTTTTTTCGTCCCCTCCCCCCACTTCATCTGTTTATTTTCGTGTCACCCTCTCACACAACGAAAGAAATTTGAATAGATCAGAACTTTCCATACTGGGGCAAGTTATCTAGTAATGTAGAATCAATCATGAACAATCTCTAAAGATCAAATATAAATTAATTAACCTTACCTTAAATCACTCAATCACATTAATTAAAAAACAAATATTTAATTTTCAGAAAAATCATTCAATCACATTAATCTTACCTTAACTCACGGATGGTAATCAATCTCCAAACAAAGGAAACAATACATTGAAGGAGCAGTAAATAAACTCCCTTTCTTAATCATGTACATTATCTTCCCTCGCCCCCCCCCCCCCTCGCACGACCACCTTCTCCGCTGATTTTTTTATCGATCCCACCTCCCGCACGTGCAATCTCTTTCCACTGATTTTTTTAATGCACCCCACCTCCCGTGTTTCCCTCACCGGGTTTTTTTTCACTCAACATTGATTAGAGAAAACCAGCGCCCTTGCCTCTCTCGGGACCCCTCGCGCTATCTCTCGGCTCGCTAGGGTTTTCTCGCACCCCGACTTCTCCTCGTTTTTTTTAAAAATGAGGTTATCCCCCAGCCTCTGAATCGGATAGATGCATGCAGCCACTTTATTAAAAATCCGATAGAACAAAGTCTGGAGTGCAAAATACTGCTCACAAAGTGAAGTAAAAAAATTACAAGTCTCAAAGCCGCATCCGGCTTAACGAGGATCCACTAAGGACCAATAATATGCAGTGATCGCCATCCAAACCGGTTGAATAAAACCCGAGCTGCCATCTCCCATCGGTTGCACCCAGTAACCAGCTGCTCCTTGGAGGCCGTAGGAGTGAGTAATGACCAAGTACGGATCCATGCCGTAGCCCGGAATATAACCTGCAAGAAATTAGTCATAGGTTTTCTGTTAAAAATTATATCATTCCTACAGTTCCATATAGCCCAAATAAGTGTGCATATTCCAATCCGAATATTACGCGCGAGATGTACATTCACTCCATCAAGCCACGTCCCAAACAACATCTCTATGCTATTAGGAGGTGAAATATTAAAGGCTACATGCACCGATCTCCAAAGTAACTTCGCAAGCGGGCAATCAAGAAAAAGGTGTTGTATTGTTTCATCCTAATCACAGTAGCAACACCTCGAGCTACCTACCCATCTCCGCCTGAGTAAGTTATCCTTGTTTAGGATCACTTGCTTGTGGACAAACCACATAAATATCTTAATTCATAAGGGTACTTTAACTCGCCAAATATGAAGCGATCGCGGGATTGGGCCATAGTTGATGAGATCTAAGTACATAGACTTGACGGTGAACAAACCATTATTCGTGAGCTTCCATCTAAAAGAATCCTCCTCATCGGAGAGGTGCACCTCCATTAGCCTCCTCACTAAGTGCAGCCAAGAGTTCTAGCGTTTCCCAACTAGAGATCTCTTGAACTAGATATTTAAGGGTACTGTCTGCATCACTGTTGCCACGTACTCTTCCTTACGTTGAGCAATATGATACAGAGACGGATACTGGAGAGCTAGCGGCCTATCACCTAACCATGTATCCTCCCAAAACCTTATTGTTGAGCCATCCCCAACACTAAATTGCACCCTATGGAAGAAAATATCCTTCACTCGCATGAGTCCCTTCCAAAAGGGTGAATCATTAGGTCTTACAGTAATCTAGGCTAGAGTTTTGGAGTGTAAATACTTGTTGCGTAGAATCTGGGCCCACATTCCTTCGAATGCAGCGATAGTCTGTATAACCACTTACTCAACTGAAGGAAATATGCCCTAGAGGCAATAATAAAGTTATTATTTATTTCCTTATATCATGATAAATGTTTATTATTCATGCTAGAATTGTATTAACCGGAAACATAATACATGTGTGAATACATAGAAAAACAGAGTGTCACTAGTATGCCTCTACTTGACTAGCTCGTTAATCAAAGATGGTTATGTTTCCTAACCATGGACAAAGACTTGTTATTTGATTAACGGGATCACATCATTAGATGAATGATCTGATTGACATGACCCATTCCATTAGCTTAGCACCCGATCGTTTAGTATGTTGCTATTGCTTTCTTCATGACTTATACATGTTCCTATGACTATGAGATTATGCAACTCCCGTTTGCCGGAGGAACACTTTGGGTGCTACCAAACGTCACAACGTAACTGGGTGATTATAAAGAAGCATTACAGGTGTCTCCAAAGGTAGATGTTGGGTTGGCGTATTTCGAGATTAGGATTTGTCACTCTGATTGTCGGAGAGGTATCTCTGGGCCCTCTCGGTAATGCACATCACATAAGCCTTGCAAGCATTGCAACTAATGAGTTAGTTGCGAGATGATGTATTACAGAACGAATAAAGAGACTTGCCGGTAACGAGATTGAACTAGGTATTGGATACCGACGATCGAATCTCGGGCAAGTAACATACCGATGACAAAGGGAACAACGTATGTTGTTATGCGGTCTGACCGATAAAGATCTTCGTAGAATATGTAGGAGCCAATATGGGCATCCAGGTCCCGCTATTGGTTATTGACCAGAGACGTGTCTCGGTCATGTCTACATTGTTCTCGAACCGTAGGGTCCGCACGCTTAAGGTTTCGATGACAGTTATATTATGAGTTTTGATGTACCGAAGGAGTTCGGAGTCCCGGATGAGATCGGGGACATGACGAGGAGTCTCGAAATGGTCGAGACGTAAAGATCGATATATTGGACGACTATATTCGGACATCGGAAAGGTTCCGAGTGATTCGGTTATTTTTCGGAGTACCGGGTAGTTACGGGAGAAGTAATGGGCCTTGATGGGCTTTAGTGGGAAGAGGAAAAAGGCTGCTGCGCCCCCCCTCCCCTTTGGTCCGAATTGGACTAGGGAAAAGGGGGCCGGCCACCTCTCCTTCTCCTCCTATTCCTTCTCCCTTCCTCCCCTCTTGGTGGACTCCTACTAGGACTTGGAGTCCTAGTAGGACTCCCTATCCTGGCCGCACCTTTGCCTTGGCCGGCCTCCTCCTCCTCCATCCTTTATATACAGGGGCAGGGGGCACCCCATAGACACACAATTGATCATTGAGATCGTTCCTTAGCCGTGTGCGGTGCCCCCTGCCACCAAATTCCACCTCGGTCATATCGTTGTAGTGCTTAGGCGAAGCCCTGCGTCGGTAGAACATCAAGATCGTCACCACGCCGTCGTGCTGACATAACTCTTCCTCGACGCTTTGCTGGATCGGAGCCCGAGGATCGTCATCGAGCTGAACGTGTGCTAAGAACTCGGAGTTGCCGGAGTAACGGTGCTTGGATCGGTCGGATCAGGAAGAAGACGTACGACTACTTCCTCTACGTTGTGTCAACGCTTCCGTTGCGATCTACAAGGGTACGTAGATCATACTCTCCCCTCGTTGCTATGCATCACCATGATCTTGCGTGTGCGTAGGAAAATTTTCGAAATTACTACGTTACCCAACATCAACAAGCATTTATTTTTCACCTCGAGGTTTTCAATCCCAAGACCCCCCTGGTCCTTCGGTCGACAAATAATATCCCATCTTGCCAGACGATATTTTGTCTTAACCTCGTCTGATTGCCAAAAGAATCGAGATCGATAGAAGTCTAATCTCTTGCGTACCCCTTTGGGTACTTCGAAAAAATACAAGAGGAACATCGGCATGCTCGTGAGTACCGAATTAATTAGTACTAGCCATCCTCCATATGACATAAGCTTACCCTTCCAGCAACTAAGTTTCTTCTCGAATCGATCCTCGATACATTTCCATTCTTTATTAGTCAATTTCCTATGATGTATTGGAATTCCAAGATAACTAAAGGGCAGCGATCCCAGTTCACAACCGAACAGTTGCTTGTATTCTTCTTGGTCCTCTTTGGCCCTTCCAAAACAGAAAAGCTCACTTTTGTGGAAATTGATCTTCAGACCCGATAATTGCTCGAAAAGACATAGGATGAGTTTCATGTTACGAGCTTGAGCAAGGTCATGTTCCATAAATAATTGTGTCATCCGCATATTGTAAGATGGATCCCCCCCCCCCCCGTCCACCAGATGGGGGACTAATCCACCAATCAGCCCCTTTTCCTTGGCCCGGCCTATGAGTACCGTCAACATGTTTGCCATAATAGTAAACAGTACTGGGGACATTGGGTCACCCTGCCTCAGGCCCTTATGCGTTTGAAAATAATGGCCAATATCATCATTAACCTTTATTCCAACACTGCCTTTCTGGAAAAAAGAATCCACCTGATTCATCCAGGACTCATTGAAACCTTTCATGCACATAGCTTGCTGTAAAAAAGGCCACTTGACCTTATCGTACGCCTTCTCAAAATCCACTTTGAATATCACTCCATCGAGTTTCTTCGAGTGGATTTCATGTAAGGTTTCATGTAAGACAACTACCCTTTCTAGTATGTGTCTTCCAGGCATAAAGGCAGTTTGACTTGGTTGCACCACCGAGTGTGCCGCCTTTGTCAGCCTGTTGGTGGCCACTTTTGTAAAGATTTTGAAACTGACATTCAATAAGCATATGGGTCTGAATTGTTCGATGCGGATAGCCTCCTCCTTTTTAGGTAGAAGAGTGATCGTGCCAAAATTCAAATGGAACAATTGAAGATGCCCATTAAAAAGATCATGAAACATAGGCATAAGATCATCTTTCACAATATGCCAACATTTCTTATAAAATTCTGCCGGGAACCCATCTGGTCCTGGTGCCTTGTTTGGTTTCATTTGATCTATAGCCTTGAACACCTCCTTCTTAGTAAAAGGAGCAGACATGATCTCATTCTCCTCTGACTGCAACTAAGGGATATCAGCCCGTACACTCTCATCCAGAGTCACGGTGTTATCTTTCGGAGGACCAAACAACTCCTTGTAATAGTTGGAGATATAAAGCTTCAAATTCTCATGTCCAACAACCGTTTCCTCATCCTGTTCTAGCTGAATGATTTTTTTCTCCTATGCATGCCATTCGCAATCATATGAGAAAATTGTGTATTGACATCCCCTTTTACCACCTTAAGAACTTTGGCACACAATTCCCACTTCATCTCTTCTTCTCTAAGTAACGAACGTAATTTGGCCTCGGCTTCTGACTTGCAAGCTTGCTCAGTCGGGTCCAGCAAATTTGTTTCCGCCCGTATATCTAGCGTCTGAATTAACTGGATCAGCCTGTCCTTCTCTTTTTTATAGATCCCACTCTCATTTTTAGCCCAACCCCTCAGGAATTGTCTCAGGTGTCTGATTTTGTTCTGCCAGCGTGCCACGCTAGATGTGCCATGCACTGGTTTAGCCCACTCTCTTGCCACCATCTCAATGAAATTATCTTTTTTGAACCAACTTAATTCAAACGAGAAAATATTTTTATTACCAATATGCATGGCGCTCCCTGAATCAACTAATAGGGGTGTGTGGTCTGGATCGCCCATTGCATCGCGTGCACCGACACTAAGGGGTACTTCTGTTACCATTCCACACTCGCCAGAACCCTACCGAGCTTCTTGTACGTAGGAGTAGGAAGGGAATTTGCCCAGGTAAATTGTCTTCCTGAGAGTTCAATCTCCCTAAGGTTAAGACTCTCAATGATCATATTGAACATAAAAGACCACCGTCCATCAAAATGATCATTGTTCTTTTCTTCCTTCCTCCTAATGATATTAATATCACCTCCTACCAGAATTGGCAATCTTTCATCTCCACAAATCCGTACCAGATCTGCTAAGAACTTCGGATTAAACTCTGGTTGAGCAGCCCCATATACTGCCACTAAGGCCCAACGGAACCCATCCAATTTGGACCTAACCCTGAACTTCACCGTATATTCTCCTCTTACTACATTTATAACCTCAAGGGTTTCACATTTCACTCCCAAGAGGATCCCACCGGATCGCCCTCTTGGCGGAAGGCAGTGCCAATCAAAGGCAACTCCCGCTGTAAGTGAGCCTAAGAATTGTGGCGTGAAGTTATCTCTGCCCGTCTCTAGAAGAGCAATAAAATCTAATTTATCCTTTAAAGTTGTTTCTGCAAGGAACCGTTGCTTAGCCAAGTCTGCCAGAGCTCTGCTATTCCAAAAGACCCCTTTCATAAATCATCATAGAATTTTTTCTTGAGTTTCAGTCTCGCACTCCTACGGACCGCCGACGCTGGATAGACCTTCCTCTTCCAGGGTCGTTGAGGTTTGTTCAATACCGGCATGTCTGCATCAGGAGCCATTACTTCCGGTGACCCCCCCCCACACACACACATTCGTAAATGCCTCGCTTGGCAGCATAGTCTCTACCTCTCCTGCCTCCTCATCGACCTCTGATGCAGGCATCATCTCATCACAAAAATTCACAAGTGTGGGGACACTCAAGCTATGAATCTCGGCGTCAGACATAGGTTTAACCACCGCTAACTGACGTGTCAACTCAGAGGCTCTTTCAGCCTCTAGGTCTAAGATGTCATTAACTGAATTAACAATTTCGACCCCATTTGCCCCTAGCGAGATTCCTATGTCATGTGCTCTACTCATAATCTCATGTTCAGAAAAGTGCAAAATAGAGCAATGCTTATTAACCGACATACCTGTCTGGGCCTCGACGTCCCTAAGCTTGGCGGCTCTCATCGCGCGCCCAAGCTAAAAGTCGTTGGCGTCCGGTTGAACCTGAACCCGAGCACTGACACGCCTGCCAGAAAGTGCCGGGTCCGGGTGGCCGCCGAACGCGATCACCTCCTCGGTGGACCGCGAGCCCTCCAAGACCTCCTCGGTGGATCGCGAGCCCTGCAGCGCCTCCGCAGGGCCGTCCGCCATGCCGTTACCATGGGAGTGAGGAGTCGGCGACCTGGCGCCTCCAGGACCCCCTCCCCCCGCAGGACCCAAGATCGGCCGGCGCCATCCTGACGGGGCCGGTGAAGATCGCACCTGAGGTGATCCCACGGCCGAGTCTAGAGCCACCTGCCCTGGAACTGCCAATGGCGAAGACCCCTCAGGCACCCCCTGTGGTATGCGGGCGCAAACTGGGACTCGGGACATGCCTGTGCCACAAGTCATCGCGCGCGGGGCGACTCGTCAGCAACCCGCGTCGGAGTCAAGCAATCACAGGCCCCCAACGCACAGCCGTCCACCTGCTGATCCGTCACCGGTAGTGACGCCGCCATGTGTTCCTGCCCAGCTACTGTCATGCGCGTCGGAGTCGAGGCACGCTCCACTCTTGGCAAGACCGGTCCACACTTCGGCGACAAGATACGTAGCTCTGTCGGAATGGGTGGCAAATCGTGCTCAGTAGCATCATCACTATCGACACGGTCACTCCACAGTCGAGGCGGTGCGGAGTTCGGCGTCCCAAAGGACCCAAACCTCAGAGTCTGAACTGGTGGGGACGTAGCCGGCACTGAGCCCCTTTCCGTCACCTGCGGAACGGGTTGACTTGCGGCCGTATCTGAACCCTTACTTGCTCCATCACCACCATTATTCTCCCTATTGCCAGTATCATCATCGTTATCGGACATGTCCACATCACCTCCACCTAGTACTGCTTCCTGAAACATCTCAGCGTCTTCTAATTCAATATCTAAGTTGTAAATCATTCCTTCATGCGTCCACGGAACCACATCAGGAATATGCTCAATCGATCGAACACTGACAAGTAACCTGGCCACACCATGAGTCCGAGTAAATGGCATATCCACTTGCTCGGTCTTTCCGATGAAAGATCCAAGACTGCAAACCACCCTAGCATCACCGAGAGGCTTGGAGGGTGCCCCCAAAAAACGCACCCAGACTTGAGACAGTGGTGTGCCTTTGGGTTCTGTTTGCTTCCAAGCATCAAATTCAAGAATACAATCGGTACCCGGCACACGAGCTATATCAAACTTAAGCAATTTCTTCAGCTCTTCCACTGACGGGAAATCCACCTTGTATAGATTATCATCCAGTCGAATAAGCTCCCAACGAGAATTCCCGAGAGCAAGCTCGTTCGGGCGCTGCATAACTCGTGCCTCAGATAAGTATCCCTTCGTTACCCTGACCAGCCCTATAGTCAAGTTGCGTGGTGAGTCTGGGATTACAGCCGGCGCGGGTGACTCAAAGAACATCAATTCCTCGCAACACACACCATACATGGTCACCGTCGGTAGGGGAAGCATCAACACAGGACACACCCCCGAATCATGAGCAGGTTTTCTACATGTGTCACACAACTCCGTGCTACACTCAGCAATGAAATACCCTTCCTCACCGCAACGGTAACAAATCATCTTTTATTTCCTGCGCGCCCACTTAGCAGCCCGCTCACCCTCCTTGTCCGAAAGTCCGTCAGAACCAGATTCCCCTACTCTTGGCCCCATTCTGCGAGGGCGACGGGACCTTGGTAGAAGCCAGTGCAGTAACCACCGCCATGGCCTCACCTGATAATGCAGTGGACTGCACGTCCATAGATTTCGACGACTTGCCCGCACCATGCACCTCATCTTCCGCCGTGACGGTCGTAGCCGGTGGCGTTGGGGGGGGGGGTGAGACGGACGCCTCGCCCCGCCCCGACCACCACGATAGCCCCGGTAGGCGCCCCGGGAACGATAGTCCGGCCCAGACGCCCCTTCCACGAAATTTCCCGGCGGCGCGAAAAACGGCCTCACCTCAGAGCCGTCACTTTGCTACGCGTATCCACGCCCGCCCCCGGTCGAAGACGATCCCCGGTGTTGTCCATCACCGTAGGCGTTGAATCCATCATCGCCCCACCGGCCTCGAGGGGGAGCACGCGCGACCTGCGCCGAGGTATCCGCGGCCCAACTTCTCCTCCTTGCCGCCGCCGATTTCCGCTGTCCATGCTGCAAGATCCGCCACCTAACCTCCGCAGGCTTGGCGACGGCCCACTTCTTTGTCTTCTTCTGTTGGAATTTTGCTAGTAGGCCTTTGGCCCAAAGCCCAACTAAAATTCTGAAATTCTCCTGGCCCATTCATGCACACATGTGAGTGGAGTGAGTGAGGCTAAAGTTTAGTCCCACCTCGGAAGTTGAGAGAGAGTTGCACCTCTTTATAAGGTGAGCTCTTCTACCACTTGTATGAGCATGAGAAGAGGAGACCTACACGCGCGCTCCTCCTCCTCGCTCGCCTCGCCACGCCACGCCTCGTCACGACGCGCCGTGGGTTGCGGGATTGAGCCGAGCCGAGGACAGAGCTATGCACGTTGTCTATATTTTTGCTGCATGGGAAAATGAATGAGTCATTAATTAATAATTAACGAACGCGTTAATTACTGAACCGTTTCCGATTCTTTTGGATCGTGACGACTCGGATGTGGGGTTTACTCCCACGACCTACTCGGCCCGCACTATATAGTCAGGCAGACGTCTACCCTAGCCGCGGCCGCTTCGTATGGTTTCTCACCACCGTTCCAGATCATTGTGCCGCCAAGCAAGTCTTCTCCATCCCCCCTTCCGGCGTGCACCGCGAGAAGGGACAGCAGGCCTCCGGAACCCCGCCTCTCGTGATCCTGTACGGGAGAGGGGCGATCCGGTTTTTGGGGAGTGCACTCGCGCGACTGCTGGCAGCGACGACTTCGTGAACGACGACTTCTTCCCCGACCCCGGCAACCTCGTCCTCGATGATATGGGCGACAACGTCAACGCCGGCGGTGCTGCACCCGCTGCACCATATGTGATTCTATCCTTCCTGTTCGAGATCGTGGTAGAATTCATGCTTCTAGTATGTGCCCTAGATGTGATATGTTCATCTGCTATGCTAGTTCACATAATTGGTTTCATCTCTGCTGCTGTGGTCATGATTTATCTTCTGTTTATTCGGATTAAATCTCGTAGTAATTTGCTCATATTTCCAATAATCCAAAAACCTGATTATAGGCAATTTACTCCGAGTGCTTTTGCTGCGCATCTGAAGCCGCCTGCCTTTAAGGGGGCACAATATAAGAGGTGGCGCACGAGAGCAGTCTACTGGTTTCAGACCATGGGCTGCTATGATGCCACCAAGGGCAAGCCTGAGGGCGATCTAAATCCAGCACAGCTCGAAGCTTTTGAGAAGATCGATACCCTATTTAAAGGCGCTCTTCTGAGTGTTCTTGATGACTCCATTGTGGATTCGTATATGTCGTTTGACAACGGCAAGGACATGTGGGCTGCGCTCGAGGCCAAGTTTGGTGTCTCGGACGCCGGTAATGAGTTGTACATCATGGAGCAATTCTATGACTACAAGATGACTGATGAGCGCCCTGTTGTACAGAAGGCTCATGAGATACAGTCGCTCGCAAAAGAACTTGAGTACTTCAAGTATGTGTTGCCGGAAAAATTTGTTGCCGGAGGCATCATTGCCAAGCTTCCACCTTCGTGGAACAATTTTGCTACTTCCCTGAAACACAAGAGACAGGAGTTTTCCGTTGCGGATCTCATTGGTACTCTTGATGTTGAAGAGAAGGCGAGAGCAAAGGGCACAGGTGCTCGAGTTGTTGAGGGAGATTCTAGTGCCCACATGGTACAGAAGAAGAACTCCTAGCCCAACAAGTTCAAAACCAATAAGAACAAAACTCAGGGCAAAGGCAAGTTTGATACAAAGAACAAGCCATCACATTCTACCAACTTCAAGAAGAATTCTCATAAGAAGGGGAAGGGACTTTGCCATGTCTGCGGTGATCCTAATCACTGGGCTCCGAAGTGTCCTAACTGCTTTGAGGAGCGCGAACATGAGAAGAGCGGCAAGTCCGCTAATGTTGTCATCGGTGATACTGATATGAAGGAATCAGGGTACGGTATTTTTCCTACCATCCTTTCAGTATTTCAATCCCCTGATTGGTTAATTGACACCGGTGCCAATGTACATGTTTGTGCTGACGCTTCCATGTTTTCTTCTTACCAGGCAATAGGGACTTCACCCGTGCTGATGGGGAATGGGTCACATGCCATCGTTCGAGGTGTTGGTACGGTCGATCTGAAGTTTACTTCGGGGAAGACTGTGCGTCTGAAGAACGTTCATCATGTGTCGTCCATCAATAAAAATCTCGTTAGCGGTTCCTGTTTATGTCGAGATGGTTTTAAGTTGGTTTTCGAATCCAATAAAGTTGTAATTTCTAAGTGTGGACAATTTTTTGGAAAAGGCTATGAGTGCGGAGGCTTGTTCCCCCTATCTTTGTCAGATATTTGCACTAAAGTTATTAATAATATTTGCCACAATAATGAGTCTGATATTTGGCATTCACGACTCTGTCATATTAACTTGGTTGCATGACGCGGTTAGCCAATATGAATTTAATTCCGAAAATCTCTACTGTCAAAGGCTCCAAGTGCCAAGTATGTGTGCAAGCTAAGCAACCTCGCAAGTCCCATAAGACTGCAGAGGCAAGAGACTTGGCGCCACTAGAGCTTATACATTCTGATCTTTGTGAGATGAATGGCGTGTTGACAAAAGGTGGAAAGAGATACTTCATGACTTTGATTGATGACTCCACTAGATATTGTTATGTGTATCTTCTGAAATCAGATGAGGCTTTGACTTTCTTTAAAAACTATAAAGCTGAGGCAGAGAACCAACTTGATCAAAAAATTAAACGGCTTAGGTCCGATCGTGGTGGAGAGTATTTTTCCAATGAATTTGATCTGTTTTGTGCGGAACATGGTATAATCCATGAGAGGACGCCTCCCTACTCACCCCAGTCAAATGGGGTAGCCGAAAGAAAGAACCGAACTCTAGCTGATACGGTTAACACCATGTTAGACACTTCGGGTCTATCCAAGGAATGGTGGGGGGGAGGCGCTAATGACTGCATGTCATGTCCTAAACCGAGTTCCCACAAAGCATAAGACCATGACTCCATTTGAGGAATGGGAAAGGAAAAGGTTGAAACTCTCTTACCTACGTACTTGGGGTTGTTTGGCGAAAGTCAATATACCAATTCCCAAGAAGCGCAAGCTTGGACCAAAAACCGTGGATTGTGTTCTTCTGGGCTATGCTTTTCATAGCATCGGCTATAGATTTTTGATAATAAAATCTGAGGTATCCGACATGCATGTTGGTACGATTATGGAATCAAATGATGCAACTTTCTTTGAGGGCATATTTCCTATGAAGGATATGTCGAGTTCATCAAATCAGGAGATACCTACTCCATCTAGTGAGGAATTCACTGTAATTCCTGAACCCACCATTGCGATGGAACACGTTGAGAATCCTGTTGAGGGTAACAATGGAACTCCTGTGAGGAGTAAGAGACAGAGGACTGCAAAGTCTTTTGGTGATGATTTCATTGGGTACCTCGTGGATGGCACACCCAGGACTATTTCAGAAGCCTATGCATCTCCTGATGCTGACTACTGGAAGGAAGTTGTACGTAGCGAGATGGATTCCATCTTAGCTAACGGTACCTGGGAGATCACTGACCGTCCTTATGGGTGCAAACCTGTAGGATATAAGTGGGTGTTCAAGAAGAAGCTTAGACCTGATGGTACGATTGAAAAGTACAAGGCACGGCTTGTGGCCAAGGGTTATACCCAGAAAGAAGGTGAATACTTCTTTGATACTTACTCACCCGTGGCTAGACTGACCACAATTCGGGTGCTACTATCACTGGCTGCCTCACATGGTCTTCTCGTTCATCAAATGGACGTTAAGACGGCTTTCCTCAATGGAGAGTTGAAGGAGGAAATTTACATGGATCAGCCAGATGGTTTTGTAGTACCTGGTCAGGAAGGAAAGGTGTGCAAGTTATTAAAGTCTTTATATGGCCTTAAACAAGCTCCTAAGGAGTGGCATGAGAAGTTTGAAAGAACATTAACTACTGCCGGCTTTGTAGTAAACGATGGTGACAAGTGCGTGTACTATCGCTATGGTGGGGGCGAAGGAGTTATTCTTTGTCTGTATGTCGACGACATATTGATCTTTGGAACCAAACTTGATTTAATCAAGGAGGTTAAGGATTTCTTATCTCGCTGTTTTGAGATGAAGGATCTAGGAGTAGCTGATGTTATCTTAAACATCAAGCTGTTGAGAGATGAGAATGGTGGGATCACACTGCTTCAGTCTCGTTATGTGGAAAAGGTCTTGAGTCGTTTTGGGTATAGCGACTGCACGCCTTCTCCAACTCCATATGATGCTAGTGTGTTGCTTCGAAAGAATCGACGGATTGCTAGAGATCAACTGAGGTATTCTCAGATTATTGGCTCGCTTATGTATTTGGCGAGTGCCACGAGGCCTGACATCTCTTTTGCTGTGAGCAAGCTGAGTCGGTTTGTGTCAAAACCGGGAGATGATCATTGGCATACGCTTGAGAGAGTTATGCGCTATTTGAAAGGCACCGCGAGCTATGGGATTCACTACACCGGGTATCCAAGGGTACTGGAGGATTATAGTGACTCAAATTGGATATCTGATGCTGATGAGATTAAGGCCACAGGTGGTTATGTTTTTACACTTGGTGGTGGCGCTGTTTCCTGGAAGTCTTGCAAGCAGACCATCTTAATGAGGTCAACTATGGAAGCAGAACTCACAGCATTAGGCACTGCCACTGTTGAAGCAGAGTGGCATCGTGAACTCTTGATGGACTTACCTATGGTTGAAAAACCAATACCCTCTATTCTGATGAACTGTGATAATCAAACTGTGATCGTTAAGATAAACAGTTCTAAGGACAATATGAAGTCCTCAAGGCATGTGAAGAGGAGACTAAAATCTGTCAGAAAGTTGAGGAACTCCGGAGTTATTACGTTGAATTATATCCAAACGTCGAAAAACTTGGCAGATCCCTTCACAAAGGGTCTATCACGTAATGTGATAGATAATGCATCGATGGAGATGGGTTTGAGACCCACCGCATCAGTTGTCCATAGTGGTAACCCACTCTATGTGATCGGAGATCCCGTGAAGTAGAAGTGGGAGACAAGCTGTTGGTCAACTGGGAGGAGAGTATCACTATATTAATTATCTCACTCCGTGAAGATGCAATACTCTCCCGATCTGGCATGGCAGGTTGATACTTATCTTAATGTGTTTCAAGTGGCTTATTCGGGTAAGCAGAGATGTTGTCCTGCAGAACATCTTCTGAGGAACACACCTATATGAATTTGACTGTTAACGTCGCAGTCTGTGAGAATTGGGTGTTCTCTAATAAATTCATGAAAGGCCCTGGAGTATGACGTATACGCTCCAACCGCGGGGAAGCCTTGCGGCAGCCCAGTATCGGTCAAGAATTTGTGTGAAACTAGTTTCACAGAAAACTTGTAGTTCAAGGCATAGTCCACTATTCAAGTTCTGATCTAGTGTAGCATAAATTTCTAAGTGGAAGTTCAACTTCACAGTCTCCACTAAGCACCGATATATAAAACAATGTTTTAGAACTAAATGATGAGATGTGCCAATGAGACTTTGTGGGGGATTGTTGGAATTTTGCTAATAGGCCTTTGGCCTAAAGCCCAACTAAAATTTTGAAATTCTCTTGGCCCATTCATGCACACATGTGAGTGGAGTGAGTGAGGCTAAAGTTTAGTCCCACCCCGAAAGTTGAGAGAGAGTTGCACCTCTTTATAAGGTGAGCTCTTCTACCACTTGTATGAGCATGAGAAGAAGAGACATACATGCGCGCTCCTCCTCCTCGCTCGCCTCGCCACGCCACGCCACGCCTCGTCACGACGCGCCGTGGGTTGCGATTGAGCCGAGCCGAGGACAGAGCTATGCACGTTGTCTATATTTTTGCTGCATGGGAAAATTAATGAGTCATTAATTAATATTAACGGACACGTTAATTACTGAACCGTTTCCGATTCTTTTGGATCGTGACGACTCGGACGTGGGGTTTACTCCCACGACCTACCCGGCCCGCACTATATAGTCAGGCAGACGTCTACCCTAGCCGCGGCCGCTTCGTATGGTTTCTCACCACCGTTCCAGATCATTGCGCCGCCAAGCAAGTCTTCTCCATCTCTCCTTCCGGCGTGCATCGCGAGAAGGGACAGCAGGCCTCCGGAACCCCGCCTCTTGTGATCCTGTACGGGAGAGGGGCGATCAGGTTTTTGGGGAGCGCACTCGCGCGACTGCTGGCAGCGACGACTTCGCGAACGACGACTTCTTCCCCGACCTCGGCAACCTCGTCCTCGACGATATGGGCGACAACGTCAACGCCGGCGGTGCTGCACCCGCTGCACCATATGTGATTATATCCTTCCTGTTCGAGATCGTGGTAGAATTCATGCTTCTAGTATGTGCCCTAAATGTGATATGTTCATCTGCTATACTAGTTTACATGATTAGTTTAATCTCTACTGCTGTGGTCATGATTTATCTTCTGTTTATTCGAATTAAATCTCGTAGTAATTTCATATTTCCAACATCTTCCTCCCCTCCTGGCCGCACTCTCCGGCTCCACGTAAGTCTACATGATCGTTGTCCTCAACCACCGCCTGTCGTCGATGAGGAGGAGATCCTTGCCGCCGTCCCGTTCCTCGGTGCCCAGTATGACTGTGTTTCCGAGTGCGTCCGCCTGCGGCATTCGAGAGACAGGGAGGCTTCTGGACGATTACATCGACGAACATCTGTCCTAATCCACTCCATCACCACTCAAATTAAGGCCATAGTTGTTGGGCCCGCGTCGAACGTCTGCTCGGACGTGTATCTTTCCGTTAGAGCATGTACGCCGGAGTCGCTAGCGTGAGTCGCTAGCCACGCTAGCCGGCCGATCAGTTTCTGTCGAGATGATGTGCACGTAGGCAGGAGTCGCTAGCGGTCAGTTTCTGCTGAGATGATGCGCACGTACAAGGAGCAAGCTACCAGGCAGGTGGGTGCTTCCGTGGAAGCTAGCTAGCCACGGCTTGATCGATTGATCTCAACAGAACAACACACACAAACACTGGCAATTTTGATGGCTAATAGATGTACTAAACGTGGATTCTGAAGCCTATGGCTGATACGACCTGCTTCTCCCCGTGCTCCAGCATAAGGTATCAATTTGCTGCTTCATGTTCTTGGTATTGTTTGCTTGATGGTTTGAGCTGACGAGATATGACTTGTGTTGGATGGCCAGCGAGAGAAAGCTTGTGCACATGGTGAAAACATGGTACTGTGTACTGAGGGCAGCTCGGAAAGGAAGAAGCTGGATTCTTGTCATTGGCCTATATGGATTGTCAGATTGGTGATATTTGTATTTGTCACTGTGATCTTGCTGGCTGCCACACATTTGATGGACGCATGTGACTATGTGTTCTATGGTTCATCGCTTAGCAATTTTTGCAAATGTTACTTTAGAACTGCCTATTACATAGTATATTCTTCGGTCTGTTTAATTAGTGATGTTTTTCAATGTTTCCAAGAGATGTAATTGGCAGTATTTCTCGTATTTCTGTCACTGAACAATTCCATTTGCTTTTCATAACTACTGCCCCAACAAACTGAATTCTCTAGCCTACTTATAATACTGCTAAATCGTTCCATTTTTTCCTTTTATTTGGGGCCATGCTAAAATGAGTAGCCAACTAATTTGTACAGGGTCGTCTCCGCAATGTGTCTTAGTTGTTGGGACAATGTGAAACACCTTTCCTTCTCTATGTATGGTATTGTACTATTTTGTTCAACAAAGAATTGATCAATATGGCAAGATTTGTCTTCCTTGGAGAGAATACAATGCTTTTCGGGAATTTTTTTTCAAGTATTTAAATATATTTTATGAAGAGTGGGAGCATGGGAGCACCTTGTGTGTGGCAGCAGCCTATATTCTCCCAAATAAGAAAGCTACAACCTACATAAGCTAGCAATGAATTAATTATTCAATTAGAGAAATATCTTATGCATAATTGCATATTATGGGTCTTTCTCATGAAATCTTGTACATCCAACAGTTTCACAGGAATAAGTCAGTGGCAGTAAAAGGTGAAGCTCCTTAGTCCGGTTCGTTCAGGTAAGTACCTTTCCTGATACAAGGATTAGCACTATTTTTTTTCAGAGATAAATTAGCACTGAGAGTTTTGTATAGGATGCCCCTTGATGGCTCTGGATCTTCAAGGCCCTAGCTTTTTCATATCAGAATTTCGGAATCCAGTAAATGCATGGCCCAGAATTTGGTCGCAGAACAACTACTGCTGGCCTAAAATCAATGAATGGCCTGGGCCGGCATAGTTGAATCAACTTTCTCCAGTGTGGTTATATAAAAATATCAGCATCCCGTGCATTGGATGGTTATTTGTGATGGTGTGTTCATCTATGGTGTGCTGCTGCTAGAGCTTAACGATGGATTTCTTCAAAGGAGACAATGACTTGAGGTAGAACCTTTCTCCATATTATTTCGCAGGCATTTTGTGTGATTCATGTTTGATTCATCTTGTGTGATTCATATGTTGTATGCGTGTTAGATAGATCTTGATAAACAGAATCTTGTTTTTACAGTTCTATGTGCAGCCTCGTGCCTGATGGGGTCTGTGGCACACCGAACTTGTCCCCCGCATTTGGTGGTTCGCCGCTGCCGACCGACGTAGATAATTTGGCAGGCTGGACGTCAATTGCTTGCTTAGGAGCGGGGTCGGTTTGCCGGGGATAAGCTCCTGTGTGAACGACCTCCTATACCTTGTGGTATACCAAAAGCTAGATATACATCTTCATCATGTATTGTGAACGAGCTCCTGTTGTCCATGACAATTGTTGAAGTGTCTGGATCAACCCTTTGCATCAGCAATGCACTGAATTTCAGGTTCGTTTTCTGTGTGATCTTAAGTTCAAGCGGGCCTCCAAAACCAGTTTCATTGGCCAACCGTCTATTAATATTTGTCAACCTGGAAGCTACCGCACGAACTTTTGTAGTGAAATCCTGGAAACGAGTGTGGGGCAGCCTGGGTTAACTGCTTGGCGTCCGGCTTGGATATTAGGATTGCTAATAGCAACTTTGATGGGGGAACTGATGGGATTTTCAGGGCTGTTCATGGCTACCTAGCGGGGCAGATCTGCCTTGACAGACTCTCAATCCTGAAAAATCGTATGTAGAAAATTTAATTAATTCCACTGGAGGTAAAACTGACTATTACAAGCCTGATTGACATGATTCGTGGAAGTTAATTCTGAAGAAATATTGAGATCGATTGGGCGTGAGGCATTCAAGCTAAGATTGGGATGAGCTGCGATGGGGATTCAAAGAGAGAAAATGTTGGTAACTGGCAGATCCGGGGCTTGGGTGGGGACGGGGTGTGGAGGAGGACGAATAACCACCGATGCTCCAGGAGAACATCTGAGTGGGGGTGGCCTCCTACAGCCAGATGCAGAACAAATGCCGGGTGAGTGGTGGGCACTGGCACGACGGTGACAAGCAAGCAACGGGGTGGCGGGACTGGTATGGGACTAGAAGAGGATGGACGAAGAACAGATGGAGAGGTTGTACGGTAAATGCATTGCGCTCTGCAGCTACTACGGAAATACGGTTGACAGCTGGTGGGTCGCATTAAATTGGACCAGAATTTTGGGTCAACAATAACGTGATGGCACATACTTCCTCTGTCCCACAATATAAGAACGTTTTTGCTACTAGTGTAGTGTTAAAAACGTTCTTATATTATGGGACGGGGAGTATGTAATAAGAAAAAAAAAGCAACAGACCAAATATGCTGATTGTAATGTTAATCTTCCTTGATAGATATGCTCATTTGAGTAAATCAGATGGGCCGTGAACATGAGAATTAAAAAAATGTAAAATTATGTCCAAATAATGGATCTGTGTGGCACTCGGATTAACTTTGCATACAGAATTAAGAACTGGGGTTAATTATTTTGGGATCAGAAATAATTGAAACTGGATCAAGTGTTGGCAGCTGTTTTAATTATGTTGGGACAAGATATAGTAGAAATGGTCTGTTAATTATTGGTCGAACAAACTGGGCTGTTCTGTCGTGCTTGTCAGTGGCCCATGTGGCGAACATGACCACCCCAAGGGGTTGTAGGTTTTTTTCTACCAATGGGAACTTTTCCTTCACCGCCCCCATAGGGGTAGTCCACAGGTTTTATAACTACCCATCATGCGGGTTCAAAATCACTTCCTATGATCTCTGGAGTACAGGGAACATACTATACTGAGCTTGTGTAAAAAAACATACTGTACTGAGCCATCTTGCGTATTTGTACAGAGAATTAAAACTATGTGTACGCTGGAGAAGTCCTAGGAAATTATGTACCATCAATGCGAGGCACAGATCCAGACGGGTTCGAGCGGCTTGGATATGCATCCCACTGAGCACCGTGCGCCAAATGTATTATTTAATATTAGTGTCTCCTTTAAGGAGAGCTATTCTTATTTGACTTTACATATCACGTTAGGAACTTATTATTCAACATCAGTTAGGCATCATCATCGCTCAATTGTGTGGCAGGTACCTTTGCATACAGGCATACTTCCTTATTTTAGCATTTGCTTACAACATTTAAACTTTTTTACCTTTAGGATAAATCTTGGATATAGGGAGTGTGTTATTTTATGCGTTGTTATTTAGTTGGCTGGTACTAGGTTCTAAAAGGCATCCTCCTTGCAGAGCCAATTTTCTATAAAATTTAGAGTGAATAAATCTTTGTTCTGTATGCATGTAATGCTTGTTAGCATCTCCATCACCTTTGACGGCCATGACGTCATTGGTCCCTCTCTCGATTCCGTATTTATTCCGAATCATGGTGGTGTTTCATATTTATGTTTAGTGGGTTCTCTCTTACCTTCGCATGTTGGGCCGCACAGCCACATGTTTCACCTTCTAGAACATGCAACTGCCTCTACCGACCTAGCCCGGACGAAACGACAACGTGACTCGAACTCCCGGCATTCCAATGGTATTGTTTCATATTTGTAGATTGTTTTATTTTTGATAAGTTTCATACTTCTAATCAGATTTGTACACTAGAAACCATGCCTATACTAATTGGTTGAAGTACAACCACTGCTAACTGTTATTTGCTTGCGACAACAAACCTATGTTAGAGAGAGCCAGGGTTGGAGAGAGATGAAGGGTGGTAGACAGAGTGTGGGGGCAGAGGGAGAGAGGCGAGGGAGGGAGAGGGAGAGGAACATAGTATAATGAGAGAGAGAGGATAGACAAAGATAGAGATAGAGAGAGAGAGAGGAGAGATAGAGAGAATTTCAGTGTGAAATAGGAGTATATCGCAAGTGCAGCGCACGTGTTTGATGAAATTTAAGCTGTGTAAATGGAGGTGGAAGGGGAGATTGCGAGCCGGATCTTTCATTAACTCAAGTGGCATACATGGACTAAGGATGCAGAGATAGTGGTGGAGAAAGAAGATGTTTAGTAGTGATTTACAAAAAAAAAAGAGTAGACTGCATATGTGCACGAGAAATCTGTAAGTATACATTAAAGTCGATTAATGTCAAACAACCAAACTAATGTATGCCCCATTGCATGTAAATATATTTTATGTGAAGTCTTCATGCTAATTAAATATATATTGCTTCTGCATGATGGTTATGAGTTGAGAAAAATATTTTTATTATACTTGTTTAAGTACCATGTGAATGAAGCTAAAGACAACTTCCTAACGTAGTATGGTAATATCATAAGTGCATTAAGTAGATCATAGTTTGTAACATATAATTATTTGGATCATTACTCTCTGTGTATATATCTTCAAGTTACATTGTAGTTGAAGTGGATTTCTAATATTTGGAATTTGTTGCATGCTATCTTCTCTATGCATGCGAAATTTGACAGTCATTATATTTATAGGTGCAATCAAACAATTATATACAATTATATATGCAAAATTTGATATGCATGATATTCATAGGTGCAATCGTAAAAATATTTAAAAGGCCCGCGGCAACGCAGGGGCATTCTCCTAGTACTTCCTAATGATCATAAAACTGAACACCCCGCCTCCCCCCGGCGGTCACAACGTAGCGACGCGGACGGTGAGACTGGAGAAGAATCCGAAGGCAAGCCGACGGACCCCCCCCCCCCTCCCGCGGTCACAAGGAGAGCGACGTAGACGGTGAGACTGGAGAAGAATCCAAAGGCAAGCCGACGGACCCCCCCCCCCCCCCAACACACACACACAATCGTAACGGTCGACGCATCGCGGAAGTCATGGCTGCAGTGGAAACCAAAGAGGTTGCTCAAGTAAGGTGGTAACGCTTTGTGTCGATGTCGATGTAGCCGAGAGTGTAGGGTGGTGTAGCCGTGGTCGAGGTAGCCGTGCGTAGTACGCCATGGTCGGTGTCGAGTCGGGGTAGCCAGTGTCGAGGAAGTCGTCGTGGAGTCGTGGGCGCAAGGAGGCGCCAAGATAGTCATGGGCGCAGTGATGTCAAAGTAGTGGTGCACCGGGAAGAAGGCGTTGTTGACGAGGTGTCGCGTCGGGTTTGCCAAACCCGGGGACACGTCGTACACGAAGGCGCGCGTCAGTGTTACCAGCATCGGGCATGTGTAGACGGACGAAGACGAAGTTGACGAAGCGTCGCACCAGGCTTTGCCAGGCCCGGGGACACATCATGGATGAAGGCATGCATCGGTGTTACCAGCATCGGGCATGTGGAGATGAGGGACCTACGCGAGCGGTAGCCATGTCAAGGAGTCGGAGGGGCCAGCAGAGAAGAAGACTCGACGATGGTTGTGGCAACAATCGGCGTGGGGCCGATGTCACCAACAGTGGTTGGAGTAGACGAAGTGGTCGGGGAAGATGACGGCGATGCCGGCGACGGGCTGGTGCTGGACGAAGACAAAGGGGGTGGACGGGCGGCGGCGGCTACAAGGGTAGCAGCGGCGGTGGTGGCCTAACGGCAACGGCGACTTGGTTAGGAGCGCGGCAATGGTGCTCGAAGTAGGCGAGGAACCCGACAACGTGACGAAGACCTGTGCGGATGGTGGCATTTCCGCGCCAAGGGAGGCGGCGCAGCGCATACCATAGGAAGTCAACACGCGGGGACGGCGGAGTGGACCACGGTCGCGGCAGTACGGCCAGAAGAGGCGACACAGCAGCAGCAGGTGGGTCGGCGCGACGGTGGGAAGACCTAGGGGCGGCGGCGGGGACCGCGAGCCACACTCGCTATAGCCTGATGGGGCGACGCAGCGGCAGCACGATTGTCAGTGCAACCACGGGGACGACATGGAGCGGACGTCCTCGGGGCAGTGGTGGACTGCGTGACGTGGCGCTACGGCCCGAAAGGGCGACGCAGCGGTGGCGTGCGAGTTGGTGCAACCACGTGGAGAACCACGGGGTGGCGCGCTGCGGCCCGATGAGGCGACACAGCGGCAGCCCAATGTTCGGTCAGTGGAGGGGCGCGTTGTACTCAGGACAATCTTTACGGGACTTGTGGAGGTGCGCGCAACCGATGGGCCAGGTCGGTCGCACCGCTTAGATGAGGAGGATCGCGGCGGCGGGCGGGTGATCAATCCGATCACGCCCGAGGTCGGGGACGCCGCTCGATGGAGGCGAGGTGGAAGCGGAGTCCGAGATGAAGCGGACAACGACGGTCGGCATACGATGTGCGGATGAACGCGTTAGCACCAGCCCCCGGGCTGCCCACGCCGCGTCAGCGCCCGGGTAGCAAGGCACAAGCAACCAACGCAGCAGCGGCGCCCGAGCTCGAGGCAGCCGGCGAGCCTGACGCAGGCGGCAGTCCGAGGCATCCAGCGATAGGGCCGGCGAGGCAGGTGGCAAGGGGGGCGTACGGACGCGGCAGAAGCAGGGTGGTGATGGAGAAGTCCCGGTTGGAGTAGGGCGGCGATGGCCAGCGCAGGGCGACGAGCGCAAAGGCACGGATAACGACCGTGGCAGGCCCCCTGTCGCATGGGGGCGCCGGGTCGAAGAAGTGGCCGGTTGGTCGCGCCGGTGTCGGACTAGAGGTGCGGGGTTGACGGCGGCATCGGGCGACGCAAACAAATCTTAGATTGGAAAACCAAAAAGTAAACGCCGATCAAAACGACCGACGAGAGAGAGAAAACTCCGGATCATTGTTAGAATCGGTTAGGTTGATAACATGTTAGAAGGAAATAGAGAGAGATTGGTAGAATCATTGTTTATTGTTTGAGCATCATGAACATATATATAAGAATTAATGACCAATTTAAAGTACAAGACAAGGTAATGCCAACATCCTAGTCTATCTTATATTTTCTAATAATCATAGTAAAGAAGAAGAAAAAGGAGTTATGTGTACATCTCGAATCCCAAAGCACGCACATTGTATTTTTGAGAGACACGGTATATATATAGATTCTCATGTACACTTACATACATTCATCCCCTATGAACACAGTCACGCATACTCTACCTTTACAAGCACATTTGAGAGACTAAGCTGGCAGATAGATTGACAAAGTTATCATTGACACCTATAGTACATCATTTCCCACTGAAGAATATTCCGTCTTTATATGACATATGTGTCAAATTTGGGTGTGATCTCCGGTGGTTCATTGCATGTCTACTGTACATGCTGAAGAATGTTGCTCTTACTTCAACCTCTATAAGCATCAATCGATCCGAATGTATTGTTTTTATTCCTGTGATGATCATATATGAACGATTACAATTATTTATGTAACCCTGACAGCCACAAGAGCATATTGCCAGCACCTCGCGGTACAAAGTAGGGAAACACGCATACAGTATGTAATAAAATTCTTGATTATCAGCACGACAACTCTAGTATACCGGAGTAGGAGTTGCAAATATAGTGGATAGCTAGCCGATGACGGGGGTCTTGACAACGACGCCGTTGGCGTCGGAGATGATGACGACGCGCCTGGGGTTGTATCCAGATGGCAGCGGGGAGCCCTCCATGTAGAACCCCACATCAGTCACATCCGGCCGGTCGATGTTGATCTGGTCCGCCGCGTTCAGCTGCGGCCACCCAACCACCTCCGGCCACGACGACTTCGCCATTAATTCTTTCTTCCTGTGATTTGCTTCCGCTGTAGGACGTGCGTCTGTGTATTGATCAGGGCACGCTGGTGTAAGTGGTCTTAATGTATTTGTAGGGTTTATGTACTCGATGTAAGCGGAGGCAGGGTACGTACGTGGTACGTCTAGGGTGACGATGCCCGATGGAGCGTGCTTCGCATACGCCGCCCTCTCTATTGGACGGCCGGCGTCGAACGGTTTTTTGTTACCGGCGGCCAGTGTCTTGTTCTTGATTGGATCATATAGCTAGCTTGACCAGATCAAGTTTACATGTGTACTCAAGATGACAATTGGTAATGCATTTCTTGACGGAGTCGACATGCAACAGTTGAAGTTGAAGCCCACGCACCTACGCTTTTCTATCTACTCCCTCCGTTTCAAATTACTCGTCGCAGAAATGGATGTATCTAGAACTAAAATAAATCTAGATACATCCATACCTGCGATAAGTAATTCGGAACGGAGGAACTAGATTTTTATTTTTGGTGGAGATCTGTGCATAGAAGTACCTCCCTTTTTTCCCTCTCACAAATCACAAAGTTATAAAGTTAAAATTTTGTAGGTCAACATGCATTCGAACTGCATAACATGCTGATTTATGGTGCGCCACAACAAAATCGAAAAATAGTTCTACACATTTGTAGTGCAATAATTTTGTTGAGTTGCAAACTTTCAAGCTTATATGTAGAGTTGTTTGGGAGAAAAAAATCCTTTGAATTGTAAATAGTGAGCTGCAGTAGTACGGATCACAACATAAAACTAGAAGGCTAAATAAAAGGGTGCCGGTGCATGGGTATTTACAAAATGCTACTCCCTCCATCCCTTAATATAAGACATTTTTGCAATTTGAATTAAACTGCAACAAGTCTTATATTAAAGGCCAGAGGTAGTGTTTCGGAGTGCAATAGGTTGATGGTGTTCGGGCCGTCACTCTCATGGGCACATGCACACAAAATCACTGACCTAGCTGAGCATCGACAGCCGGATCCCCTATATCTGCCCTATAGTTTGTTTTGGGGCTAAGCAAACCCCTCTCTCCTGCTCATCGGTAACCCCAAGGGCGCCCCTCTCTTGTTGTGCACGTTCCCTTGAGGTAAACACAATCTTGTATTCTCCCCTACCTGGAATGATACGTCACCATGCGTATTCGCGAAAAAAATATCAGCCCTATCGTCTAGTCTGGATGAAGTTTGTTTCAAAAAATGTTTTGTGCGAGTACAACATAAGGTAAAGTTTATTTCGAAATATGTTTCAATGTATTTTTGACTTTTTCATAATTACCTTTTTTCCATACCAGGTATATATAGAGCCGAAGGGTATTTCCCAATAGTACACGGCCAAATAGTACAACATAGTGTATTCACAAAAAAAAATAGTACAACATAGTGAGGAAACACTCATAAGAAGATTGTAGAAAACAAAACAATAGAAATTACACAGCAAAAAGATGGACGAATGCACAAAAACTACACGAAGACGCTGCCAAATAAGAGCATAAGACGGCCTAAACACGCCACGAGGGCCCGACTGACAGCGCCTAAGGTCCATGTCAACGCTCCCAAGAGGGTAACAACACAAAGAATCACCGCTGTCGAGTCCGACCAGATAGACAAGGATTTTCACCTGAAGCCCGGCCATTGTGAAGCGTACCGTCACAACGTCCTCAAGAGGAAAGTAGCACCGGTGGACATCGCCAACACCAAAGAGTGAAGCTTTCGCTCATAACTCACCTGCAACCCACCACCCAAATAGGACCTGGGGCCGCTATTTCCAGCGGAAGGGAACGAGCAAACACCACCCACCCCTTGACCCCTTGTTGCCCACACAACCAAGAGGCATAGCCACAACCTCTACCACGTAGCCCATCGGAGAGCCATAGTAACCCCGATGGCTACGGTACGATCCGCTACAGAAACTGGTCCACTAGCTAGTGTGCCTTAGAAAATACTAAACCACTTAGCATGGACGGACTGGCTCGCTACAGTACGTGCGCCACAGAAAAATGTGTTATCTATAGTACATGCGAGTAGGCCGGCCTAGGTGGGGCGCCCCATATGCGAATCCTCAGCATTCAACTAAAAAGTTGCTATAAAGAGCGCAACATTGGTGGGAGCGGCTATATAACGGGTACCCCGTCAGGGGCTCCCGCAGAGGTCACTTTTTTAGGCCTTCAGGGCATGCCGAGTGGTACGTTGAGCCACCGTCATGTGTCGCGCTTTGGGCGCATGCTTACAATTTTTTTCAGGTGTTCTGAGGTGTCATTTATGTTTTTTGGATTTTCTTTTTTTGTTTCCCTTGGTTTTTGCAGGATTTTTTTTAGTTTTTCCGGAAGCTGTGCTTTTCTGTGTGAAGCACAGCATGTACTACTGCGAGTGCTTTCTTGAAAAGGGAAAAGCAAATATGTGTTTGTGTGAGAAGTACACCCTTTATTCCGTGAGCACGAGAAAGCATGGCCCGTGCTACCTGAAAAAGGGAGAAGCACAGTTTGTAAAGCACAGCCTTGCTTCCTCGTAGAAGCACAATTGAACGCTAGAAACGCAGCTTGTGCTTTCCGGAAAGGGCAAAACATAAAAGCACAATTGTGCTTCCCAGAAAAAAGGGAAAAGGCAAACCTTGTGATTCTACGAGAAGCACAACCGTGCTTCCTTGAAAAAAAAAGGAAAAATCACAACCTATGCTTCTGGGTTCTGTGTTTTTTGTTGTTGTCATTTTTTTTCCGGTTTTTAGTTTCTGTTTCTCGTTTTCCAGTTTTCCCCCAATTCTTATTTTTCTTGGTGAAACATAAGTTCATCCAAACCTATTAATAAGGGATCTAGTTTTAAAGATCTAAATGCAGGAAATCAACAACGACAATGGTTTGAGATTTTGGTGCACGGTTCAAGAGATAAATCATTTTGAAAAAATAAATCTACGAAAAATGGGAATTTTCCTGTTATGACAAGTGGTGCACATGCAATGTGCCACTTGTAAGCAACAGAGAAAAGGTGTGAGTGACCTTTTGCAATGAGTGCCCCTTAACAAGAGATTTTGACAATTGATATTTATCGCTCGTAGCAATAATTAAGGGTTTGATCACTGATGTGCGTACATAGATTTTTTTTTTGAGGGATGAACATGAGTTTATTCATCAAAAACCACAGTTTGTGGGATACATAAAGGGTCATGGGGTTGAATGAGCCACACATGGCGCCCCTGGACTAAATTAAGAGAAAATTTAACTAAACTATCAGCATCTTTGTTTGAACGACGTCCTTCATAGACTATCTTGCTGTTGACACTCGCAGCCCTTGCTCTAATTTCGGTGATGATGGATCCATAAGCGCCCCTGACATTCCGGTTTATATCATCTACCACTTGTTTTGCATCCGACGCAATAATGATGTGCGTATATAGATGAGCACGCCCATCAGAGATCGAGTGAAGCGAGGGTGTGACCAGTTGTAGGAACCTTCCAAAAGGGTCTTGAACGTTTTTGGTATCCATCTAGAATTTTTTTTGAACCAGTTTCTTTCTTTCCTGGTTTTCCCTTTTTGTTTTATTTTTTTATATTTTCTCATCTTTTTATTTAAATTTTTTAAAAATTCTTCAAAATTTCTTAAGTTTTTCATTTTTCAAAAAATTGTTTCAGATTTCCAAAAAGTGTTCATGTTTTTTTAAAAGAGTTCAAAATCTACAAATTTTGCTCTCTATTTCATAAAATGATTGCTTTAATCTACAAATTTTGCTCTTTATTTCATAAAATGATTGCTTTAATCTACAAATTTTGCTCTTTATTTCATAAAAAGATTGCTTTATTACATAATTATTTATTTTTCTAAACAATATCCAGTTTTCTAAAAAAAACACAACTTCAAAATTTCAGAATTTTCCAAAAAAAAATTCAAAATTTCATTTAATGTTCATAAATTTTATAAAATGTTCACATTGCACAAAAAATGTTCCCGGACATTTGTTTGAATTCTCAAATATATTACAATTCATTATTTCTAAAATTTTCAAATTTTTTTGGATTTACAACATGATTTTGTGAATACTTATTAAATTCTGAGAACAATTTTTCACTACGTGTACATTTTTGGAATTTGGAACAGTTTTTCAAACCCATGAACTATTTTTGAATTCATATTTTTTCCAAATTCAGGACTTTGTTTGAATTTTTGAATGTTGTTTTCATTTCGGAACCAGTTTTCTAGATTTTGTGCATTTTTTTAATTTTTGGTAGATTTTTCCCACTCATTACTAAAAAAACCTCACGTTGAAGTAAAATAGTAGGGTTTTCACTGGCTCGTGATCAACTAGTAGTGTGCGACCAACTAGAGGAAAAAGACCCTTTTTTGTTTTCTCTAAATTTCTTTTTTTTGCTTCTTTTGTTTTTTGCTTGGTTTTCTTATTTCTTCTCCAGGTTTCTTTTTTTTCGATTTTATACTTTGTTTTTTTCTCTTTGTTTTTTCATTCATGGTTTTTATCCGTTTGTCTTTTAAATCTGATTTCTCTTCTTTTTTCCTTATTTTTTCTTTCTTGGTTTTCAATTTTCTATTGTTTTTTCATAGTTTTTCTTTTTGCATTTGTTTCTTAGATTTTTATTTTTTGTATTATTTTTCTTTGCTTTCTTTTTCAATTTCCATTTTTTTATTTCTTTCTTTTGGATTTCATTCTACATTTTTTCTATGCACATTTAACATTTTCAAGTGCTTGATTAACATTTTTTAAATATAATATTAACATTTTTTGAACATACGGTCAAGCTGTTTTCTAAACACAGTTAACATTTTCCCAGTGCTGGTTTGACATTTTTTCAAATGCTTGATTAACATCTTATATGAATGATCCATTTTTCCAATACTATTTTAATAGATGGTCAACATTTTCTCTATACAAATTTAAAATTTTCAAATGCTTTTTAACATTTTTCAAATGATTTTTAACATTTTCAAATGCTTTTTAAACTTTTTTTCAAATGTTTGATTAACATTTTTATATACATGAAAAAAAATCAACATATTTTTAGTACATGGTCAACATTTCTTCTATACATATTTAACATTTCCCAAATGCTTGATTAACATTTTTCAAACACTTTTTCAACATTTTTACGAATGTTTGATTAACATTTTTTAAATACATGATCAAATTGTTTTGTACACATTTTTTATACATTTTTGTATAGGTGATAAACATGCTCTCTATACATGTTTAACTTTTTCAAATGCGCGTTTAATTTTTTTCAGTTCTGTATGTAAAGTGATTTTTATTATATATATATACATATATATATATATATATAACTAGAATATTACGAAATATAAGCAAAAAATTAAAAAAACAAATACACAACAAAACATTGTGAAAACATGACAGAAAAAGACGTTGGATGCTTGTGGTCCCATTATGGGTGCTGCTTGAGGCAAGCACTCGCTTCATCTCGCGTGAAGCGAGACATATCAGCTCCCTGGCTGGTTCGCCACCAATGGTGACTGATATGGTGTTTCCCATTCTTGGAAGACGTAAGTGCACTTGAACATGGCAATGGGTACCCGCAACCCGTGAATTCTGACAGGTAAAAACCCTATTAGGGTAACGGTTTGAAAGAACTAAATACCCATGAGTTTATAAATGAAAAAAATTACCCATCGGGTAAGCCAGGTACGGGTATGGGAAGGCAATACCCATACCTGCATACCCATATACTAATTCTTCCAACGGGTAGGTTCCATGTGTAATCCGCTAAAGGAAGAAAACTAGCTGCTTCAAGCCGATCCATTTAAAGAGAAGGTAAAACCTGCATGTGACGGGATCAAGCTTTCAAGTAAAGAAGTTGTTGAAGAGCATAATGAATATAATTTTGAGGGCGAGAATTCCATCAAGTCTACCATGAAGACGCCAAGGACTGGGGGAGACAACAAGCAAATGCAATCTATGAAAGCAACCAAAAGAAAGCAAAGACTGAGGTAAGCACAAAGGTAAAAGGTCGAAACTCACTTTTGCGCAACTATTGGAAAAATATCAGAAGATAAGTGAGGAGAAGAGTGCTTATCGGCCAAGTAATTCAAGAGCATAAAGGCCACCCCCTAGGCGGAAACCCGAAGATCGGTATTGCCAAAATGAGAATTCTAATGCAGTATATTCATATCCATATTTTGTGCCGCCAATGCCAATGCCATGGATACCTTCCTATGATCATGTAAATCCATATCCATCGTGGGACAAGTATGATACAAGGGCGCATTCTTCATCTTATTTTAGACCATCTCACAAACATTATGCAGTTCCAAAAAGATTAACATTTGAACAATCACATGTCAAAGACCATTTCAATCAAAAGGAATCGGTCCGGAGCTCAAGGAACAAGAAAGAGGTGGTCAAGCAAGTTTATCGTGTTAAAAAAGATGGCCATAAGAGTGCTACTTCAGATTTGATCTCAAATGAAAAAGAGCCAATTAAAGTGTTGACATTGGCTACTAAAGGAAATGAGGCAAGTCAATCAAGTGCCAAATGTGAAGATAAGAAGTTGAGAGTGCACAAGGTAAAACAAGAATTGCTATTGCTTCAAACAAAATCACAATCGGAGTGCTCACTCGGCTTATCATATTGGAAAAAGAAGAAATTACAAAAAGTTAGTGCACAAGAACTTGAAGAAAGGAACATGGCATGGGTTCCTAAAGGAAGTACTCAAAATAAGAATTATGTGCAAGCTTCCATTACAAGAAGTGCGGCAAAGGTGATTGCCATGAGAGTACTCAAAATAAGAATTATGTGCAAGCTTCCATTACAATAATAATTATGTGCAAGCTTCCATTACAATAAGAATTATGTGCAAGCTTCCATTACAAGAAGTGCGGCAAAGAAGTGCGAACCACCAATCACAACTTGGGTGTGCTACCTCTTGAGCACTGCGTTGGTTTTCCCTTGAAGAGGAAAGGGTGATGCAGTAAAGTGGCGTAAGTATTTCCCTCAGTTTTTGAGAACCAAGGTATCAATCTAGTAGGAGATCACACTCGAGTCCCACGCACCTACACAAACAAATAAGAACCTAGCAACCAACGCGATAAAGGGGTTGTCAATCCCTTCACGGCCACTTACGAGAGTGAGATATGATAAGATAATATTTTTGGTATTTTTATTATAAAGAGAAATAAAGATGCAAAGTAAAATAAACGGCAATAGAAATAGCTATGTGTTGGAAGATTAATATGATAGAAGATAGACTCGGGGGCCATAGGTTTCACTAGTGGCTTCTCTCAAGAGCATAAGTATTACGGTGGGTAAACGAATTAATGTCGAGCAATTGATAGAATTGAGCATAGTTATGAGAATATCTAGGTATGATCATGTATATAGGCATCACGTCCGTGACAAGTAGACCGAAACGATTCTGCATCTACTACTATTACTCCACACATCGACCGCTATCCAACATGTATCTAGAGTATTAAGTTCATAAGAACAGAGTAATGCTTTAAGTAAGATGACATGATGTAGGGGATAAACTCATGTAATTTGACATAAACCCCATCTTTTTATCCTCGATGGCAACAATACAATACGTGCCTTGCTGCCCCTGCTGTCACTTGGAAAGGACACTGCAAGATTGAACCCAAAGCTAAGCACTTCTCCCATTGCAAGAAAGATCAATCTAGTAGGCCAAACCAAACTGATAATTCAAAGAGACTTGCAAAGATAACCAATCATACATAAAAGAATTCAGAGAAGATTCAAATATTGTTCATAGATAAAGTTGATCATAAACCCACAATTCATCAGATTTCAACAAACACACCGAAAAAGAAGATTACATCGAATAGATCTCCAAGAAGATCGAGGAGAACTTTGTATTGAGATCCAAAGAGAGAGAAGAAGCCATCTAGCTAATAACTATGGACCCGAAGGTCTGAAGTAAACTACTCACACATCACAGGAGAGACCATGGAGTTGATGTAGAGGCCTTCCGTGATCAATGCCCCCTCCGGTGGAGCTCCGGAGAAGGCCCCAAGATGGGATCTCTCGGGTACAGAAGGTTGCGGTGGTGGAATTAGGTTTTCATGGTGCTCCTGGATGTTTGGGGGTACGTGGATATTTTGTGACGCCCCCGATTTAATCGTACACTAATCATACACGCGAACGTGTACGATCAAGATCAGGGACTCACGGGAAGATATCACAACACAACTCTACAAATAAAATAAGTCATACAAGCATCATATTACAAGCCAGGGGCCTCGAGGGCTCGGATACAAGAGCTCGATTATAGACGAGTCAGCGGAAGCAACAATATCTGAGTATAGACATAAGTTAAACAAGTTTGCCTTAAGAAGGCTAGCACAAACTGGGATACAGATCGAAAGAGGCGTAGGCCTCCTGCCTGGGATCCTCCTAAACTACTCCTGGTCGCCGTCAGCGGGCTGCACGTAGTAATAGGCACCTCCCGAGTAGTAGTAGTCGTCATCGACAGTGGCATTTGGCTCCTGGGCTCCATCGCCTGGTTGCAGCAGTCAGATATAGGAAAGGGGAAAAGGGGAAGAAAAGCAACCGTGAGTACTGATCCAAAGTACTCGCAAGCAAGGAGCTACACTACATATGTATGGATTGGTATCAAATGGAATAAGGGTATCATATGTGGACTGAACTGTAGAATGCCAGAATAAGAGGGGGATAGCTAATCCTGTCGAAGACTACGCTTTTGGCAGCCTTCGTCTTGCAGCATGTAGAAGAGAGTAGACTGAAGTCCTCCAATTAGCATCGCATAGCATAACCCTAACCGACGATCCTCCCCTCGTCGCCCTGTGAGAGAGCGATCACTGGTTGTATCTGGCACTTGGAAGGGTGTGTTTTATTAAGTATCCGGTTCTAGTTGTCATAAGGTCAAGGTACAACTCCAAGTCGTCCTGTTACCGAAGATCACGGCTATTCGAATAGATTAACTTCCCTGCAGGGGTGCACCACATATCCCAACACGCTCGATCCCATTTGGCCGGACACACTTTCCTGGGTCATGCCCGGCCTCGGAAGATCAACACGTCGCAGCCCTACCTAGGCACAACAGAGAGGTCAGCACGCCGGTCTAAATCCTATGGCACAGGGGTCTGGGCCCATCGCCCATTGCACACCTGCACGTTGCAAGGGCGGCCGGAAGCAGACCTAGCCTAGTAGGTGTTCCAGTCCAATCCGGCGCACGCCGCTCAGTCGCTGACGTCACGAAGGCTTCGGCTGATACCACGACGTCAAGTGCCCATAACTGTCCCCGCGTAGATGGTTAGTGCGTATAGGCCAGTAGCCAGAATCAGATCAAATACCAAGATCTCGTTAAACGTGTTAAGTATCCGTGAACACCGACCAGGGCCAGGCCCACCCCTCTCCTAGGTGGTCTCAACCTGCCCTGTCGCTCTGCGATAAAGTAACAATCGGGGGCCGTCGGGAACCCAGGCCCACCTCTACCGGGATGGAGCCACCTGCCCCTTCAGCCCCCATCTCCGAACAGTATCATAAGTAATGTAACTGTGTAAAGTATTTAGTATACGCCCGTGATCACCTCCCGAAGTGATCACGGCCCAGTAGTATAGCATGGAAGACGGACAAGAGTGTAGGGCCACTGATGGAACACTATCATCCTATACTAAGCAGTAGGATAGCAGGTAATGGTAATAACAGTAGTAGCAAGGACATGCTATGCATCAGGATAGGAATAACGGAAAGCAGTAACATGCTACACTACTCTAATGCAAGCAGTATAGAGAAGAGTAGGCGATATCTGGTGATCAAAGGGGGGGGCTTGCCTGGTTTCTCTGGCAAGAGAGAGGGGTCGTCAACTCCGTAGTCAAACTGGGGGTCGCCGGCAGTCTCGGGGTCTACCGGAAAGAAGTAACGGAGGGGAAACACAATAAATAATAGAGCAATCAAAGCAACACAAGGCATAACATGGCAATACGCGGTGCTAGGCGTGCCCTAACGTAGTACTAGGTGATACCATGAAAGGGGGGAAACATCCAGGAAAGGATTCCCGGTGTTTCGTGTTTTCGGACAGGTGAACCGGAGGGGGAAAGTTGCAAGTTTGATAGGTTAGGGATGTGTGGCGGACGAACAGGCTGCGTATCCGGATTCGTCACGTTGTTCTGAGCAACTTTCATATAGAAAACATTTTCATCGGAGCTACCGTTTATTTTATATTAATTTTAAAAGATTTAAATCATTTTTAGGATTAATTTAAATATTTTAATTCAACATTATCTAGAACAGTGTTTGCTGATGTCATCATGACGTCAGCATGACATCAGCAGTCAACAGAGGTGTTGACTGGGTCGCTGACGTGTGGGTCCCACTGGTCATTGACTGTTTAGTCTAATAAATGTTTAACTAATCTAATTACTATTTAATTAAACTAATTAGTTAATTAGGTTAATATAATTATGATTAATTAACTTAATTAATCCCTTAATTAATTAATTTAATTATTATTTATTTATTTATTTATTTTTATTATTATTATTTTATTCCTTTTTTCTTTAAAACGCTTCTGGGGCTGGGGCCCCTTTGTCATTGGCCCTAGGGGCCATAGTGTTACGGGTACTGCGGGCGCAACGGGTGCCCAGCACCCGCTCGTTCAGGCGCTCGCCCAGGGGCGGCACAGGGGCACGGCCAGGGGCGCGCGTGGTCGCAGCGGACGGTGGCCACGGCATGGCCATGACCGAAGCGGGGTGAGGCCATTGGTGGACGGCGGCGAGCAGTGGCCAGAGCCGCGTCGGGGAAGGAAGGGGGCAGCCACGGCGCGGGCGATGCGCGTGCGGGCGCGGCCGGTGGTCGCTGGGCGCGGCCCAGACGCGTCATAGGAGAGGGGGTCGGGGCGTGGTGAGGCCGCAGCCGCGGGAATAGAGGGGCTACGGCGACGAGCGCGGCGGACGCGAGCCCGTCCGGAGCTCGGGCGCGGGGTGCACGGGGGAAAGGGGGGGCGTGGCGTGAGAAGAGGTCGAGTGCGGCCCGAGCGCGGATGGCGCGGGCACGGCGCGGTGAGCGAGCACCGGACGCGGCCGGAGCGCGTCAACCGCAGACGAGTTCGGCGGGGACCACGGCGATGGGCGCAGAGGCAGGACCGTGACGGTGTGTGGTCGCGGTGAGGCGAGGTCGCGCGAGGGGGGGGGCGGAGCGGGGTTGGCGAGCCGGCGCGGGCTGCTGCGATGGTGGAACAGCGCGGGTGGCAGCGGCGACGGGAAGGAATGGGGCGGCGCGGTGAGGAAGAGACGAGGAGAAGGGGGCGCGCGCTCACAGTGGGGGGGTAGGGTCCGGGGCAGTGTGCTTGACGAGGGTCGGGGAGGCCGACGGGGACGAGTGATGGAGTGGAGGAGGACGGCGAGGTGGCGGCGTCCTGGCGTGGGGGGCGGCGAGCGGCGTCGGCCTCCTCTGGATCCCGATCCAGATCGGGAGAGAGGAGGGGGGGCGTCGTGGGGAGAGTGGGGTGGATGGGGTTAGGGTTTCTGATAGTGGGGGGGGGGGGGGGTTATAGCCGGGGGTGGGCCGGCTGGGCTAGGTGGGTTGGCCCAGTTGGGCCACGGCCCAGGGAAGGGGGTGTTCTCCTTCTATTTTTGTTTTCTGTTTCCTCCTTTTGTATTTTCTTTTATTTATTTATTTTCTTTCTGTTTATTTAACTTAAAACCATCTAGCCATTTTATAAAAATGTGTTTGTTGCATCATAATTACCCTGGTAATATTCGGCAACCACTAAACATTTTTGTTTCAATTTTTGAAAACTTTTATTGTTGTCACTAATTTGAATTTGAATTTTGAACGGTTTCGAATTTTGCGTGGATAGCAACAGTAACTGAGGTGTCGTGGCACGATTAGCGTGGGATTACTGTAGCAAGATTATCCGGGCGTCACAATTCTCCTCCACTACAAGAAATCTCGTCCCGAGATTTAAGAGGTAGTGAAAGGGGGAAAGGTTTGGTAATGAATCTAGCGGGTCTTCTCATTCTGACTTGCTCTTCTCGAAGAGGTCTATCCACTACGTTGATGTCTTCACTTCTCTGTTTCAGGTCATCATGATGAAGCCGGCATCCTTTCTTTAGGATCTCCATCGTACTTACGAAAGAATAAAGGGTGGTTATTCTGTAAGAACGGACCTCTGCAAGGTTGACTACCTGGTAGTTAACATCGGGGAAGGTGGCAGAAAGTAACTCTCGAATTGAAACTTAAGAAAATATCGACAGCAAAGTAAGGAGGCATCATGGGAAGTTTCGAGCGGGCAGGCAATCGTTCGATGCCTAAAACGAAGTGTTGAATGGGTTTAGAGCAATGTGAATAAGCATTACATCTGATACCTGAATAGATCAACAGGCAGGTGGCCCGTGAATTACATACCAAGTCAAGCACGAGGAATACCTTTGACAACAGCATGTACAGGAGAGTCAGGTTTCGATCCTGTGGAACTGTGGGTTATGGTCCCACCATGTGGGTTAAAATTAGGAGCAGTGTCATCTTGCACGGTCATGATAGAAAGGCATGTCAGAGCGTGGCATGTCAGTTATGTCAGCAACAACGTCGATACCAAGGGCGAGGGACAAAGAGAACCATTTTTCCTGCTCGTGGATCGAGGCAGACCAATAGGCAAAGTTCTCGTTCATCGGTGGTTACCGAAATGTCATCAACAATAGCAACAGGGTCTTACTGACAGAGTGGTACAACGAGGTGTTTACATAAGCAGGGAAATATTACTGCTTATATAATATACATCACAAGGAGGTTTAAACAAACCCATGGAAAGGAAAAGTAATTATCAGGTTTAAACAGAACAATGGAAAGGAAAATGTGTATATAGACATATTTCAAGGGTATATCCTTCCCAAGGACAAGCAGAGCATAATATCCATGACATGATATAATGTAGAAAACTCTTTAGGTAAGGGGAAGAATTTTCATGACATTACCCATACAGTGGTGTTTGGATAATTGAGCAGGAAACATTTAGCATTGGGCTTCAAATGTTGTTGAAAATCAGAGTACCATAGACATGCTTCGAGATAGCATTGACATGGTCATCAGGTGAAGATCAGACTTTGGACACACAAAGGATCCATCAGGAATAACTTGTAGAATAAGTCTTACAATTTCCTCAGGGAAGAATTGATAACCTGGCTAAAAAGGAAACAGTAACAATAGGTCCTCCGGCCAGGTGTGCTAGGCATGACATCACCTTACCGAGAGATATATAGACCAATGTTAAAAACTCTTGGAAATATGTTCCAACCATTATATCTGACCGGGATTCAGATCTGATTGGTGTCAGGATACCTCAGACTCGGGATGAGAAGAAGAGGTGCAACACATTGATGGGATGGCGTTGCAAGATTCTCGTGAAATGAACTATGAAGGCAAGTCCTGAATCATGAGTTCACCATTTAACCAAGGAGAGGATGAAGGGGTGGCTAATGAACTTAGCGACAATTCATTGAGATTTTCCAAAGGATGGATTTCCACAATTAGGTGAACAAGGGGATGACAATTGTCAGTTAAAATGATACAATGAGGTATGCTCGAGGAAACATACCCATTTAAACATTGGTTGAAAGGTGCACCCGAAATATGGGCTGGGTCGCACGAACAATGTTAAAATGGTGACTTAATGAACAAAAGAATTAGAATGAAACTATCGATCATTCACTTCAAGCAATAGGGTTGCTAGAAGTTTTGAATTCACACCTCAAAGTTCAATTGCCGGTATTCCGAATAGAATTGACACGGGGACCAAGAATTAATGGTGATGGTGAAGTATCACTTATATCAAGAATTCTCAAGAGGTGGTGAAATTCTCACAACATCCTTGACATCAAAGATGGTAATACTCCAAGGTAAAGAAGAATAATTACTGGATAGCACGGATCTCCAGGTATAACACAAAACATGAACAAGTTTGTGTTGGAGGGAAAGCAATAATGTTGTTGGTGATAACACAAATCATCGAGGGGCAAGGATGGTACTTCTCATCATGAATTCGACTGATATCTTGGAAGACCTCAAAATGTTGATGATGATCACAACACAGTTGTCAAGAGGTTTCAAGAAGATGTAATCGGTCGGCGATGTCATCAAGTCAACGGAATGATGAAGCGAAAATTATTGGAACCACGAGTACGACACAAACTCGAAATCAAGCTTGTTGTTCAAGGCGAATGATATGATGAGGAAAATCGACGTAAGCTTAGCTCATCGTCAAAAGTGGTGCTCCGGAGATAAGGACCAGGTAGCACAGTTAAAAATTAGCCCAATAATGGTATAGCCGATCAGGCTAGGAATGACGAGAAGGATTATTAAACTCATAAGCAATGAAAATTAATTAGGGTTATCGAACCGGAATGAGGCATCGGTTCACATATCGGTGTTCTCGGTTGACGACAACCCAGATGTTGGAAATATGCCCTAGAGGCAATAATAAATTAGTTATTATTATATTTCCTTGTTCATGATAATCGTTTATTATCCATGCTAGAATTGTATTGATAGGAAACTCAGATACATGTGTGGATACATAGACAACACCATGTCCCTAGTAAGCCTCTAGTTGACTAGCTCGTTGATCAATAGATGGTTACGGTTTCCCGACCATGGACATTGGATGTCGTTGATAACGGGATCACATCATTAGGAGAATGATGTGATGGACAAGACCCAATCCTAAGCATAGCACTAGATCGTGTAGTTCGTATGCTAAAGTTTTTCTAATGTCAAGTATCATTTCCTTAGACCATGAGATTGTGCAACTCCCGGATACCGTAGGAGTGCTTTGGGTGTATCAAACGTCACAACGTAACTGGGTGACTATAAAGGTGCACTACAGGTATCTCCGAAAGTGTCTGTTGGGTTGGCACGAATCGAGACTGGGATTTGTCACTTCGTGTAAACGGAGAGGTATCTCTGGGCCCACTCGGTAGGACATCATCATAATGTGCACAATGTGATCAAGGAGTTGATCACGGGATGATGTGTTACGGAACGATTAAAGAGACTTGCCGGTAACGAGATTGAACAAGGTATCAGGATACCGACGATCGAATCTCGGGCAAGTATCGTACCGCTAGACAAAGGGAATTGTATACGGGATTGATTAAGTCCTTGACATCGTGGTTCATCCGATGAGATCATCGTGGAACATGTGGGAGCCAACATGGGTATCCAGATCCCGCTGTTGGTTATTGACCGGAGAGTCATCTCGGTCATGTCTGCATGTCTCCCGAACCCGTAGGGTCTACACACTTAAGGTTCGGTGACGCTAGGGTTGTAGAGATATTAGTATGCGGTAACCCGAATGTTTTTCGGAGTCCCGGATGAGATCCCGGACGTCACGAGGAGTTCCGGAATGGTCCGGAGGTAAAGAATTATATATAGGAAGTCCTGTTTCGGCCATCGGGACAAGTTTCTGGGTCATCGGTATTGTACCGGGACCACCAGAAGGGTCCCGGGGGTCCACCGGGTGGGGCCACCTGCCCCGGGGGGCCACATGGGCTGTAGGGGGTGTGCCTTGGCCTATATGGGCCAAGGGCACCAGCCCCAAGAGGCCCATGCGCCAAGAGATGGGAAAAAAAGGGGAGAGTCCTAAAAGGGGAAGGCACCTCCGAGGTGCCTTGGGGAGGATGGACTCCTCCCCACCCTTGGCCGCACCCTTCCTTGGAGGAAGGGGCAAGGGCTGCGCCTCCCCCTCTCTCTTGGCCCTATATATAGTGGGGAAAAGGAGGAGCAAACCAATCTAAGGCTTGGCGCCTCCCTCTCCCTCCCGTGACACATCTTCCTCCTCCCGCAGCGCTTAGCGAAGCCCTGTTGGAATCCCGCTACTTCCACCACGCCGTCGTGCTGCTAGATCTCCATCAACCTCTCCCTCCTCCTTGCTGGATCAAGGCATGGGAGACGTCTCCGTTCCGTACGTGTGTTGAACGCGGAGGTGCCGTCCGTTCGGCGCTAGGATCATCGGTGATTTGAATCACGACGAGTACGACTCCATCAACCCCGTTCTCTTGAACGCTTCCGCGCGCGATCTACAAGGGTATGTAGATCCACTCCTCCCTCGTTGCTAGATGACTCCATAGATTGATCTTGGTGACACATAGGAAAATTTTGAATTTATGCTACGTTCCCCGACAGTGGCATCATGAGCTAGGTCTATGCGTAGTTTCTATGCACGAGTAGAACACAAAGTAGTTGTGGGCGTTGATTTTGTTCAATATGCTTGCCGCTACTAGTCTTTTCTTGATTCAGCGGCATTGTGGGATGAAGCGGCCCGGACCGACCTTACACGTACTCTTACGTGAGACAGGTTCCACCGACTGAGATGCACTAGTTGCATAAGGTGGCTAGCGGGTGTCTGTCTCTCCTACTTTAGTCGGATCGGATTCGATGAAAAGGGTCCTTATGAAGGGTAAATAGCAATTGGCATATCACGTTGTGGTCTTTGCGTAGGTAAGAAACGTTCTTGCTAGAAACCCATAGCAGCCACGTAAAACATGCAACAACAATTAGAGGACGTCTAACTTGTTTTTGCAGGGTATGCTATGTGATGTGATATGGCCAAAGGATGTGATGAATGATATATGTGATGTATGAGATTGATCATGTTCTTGTAATAGGAATCACGACTTGCATGTCGATGAGTATGACAACTGGCAGGAGCCATAGGAGTTGTCTTTATTTATTCATGACCTGCGTGTCAACATAAACGTCATGTAATTACTTTACTTTATTGCTAACCGTTAGCTGTAGTAGTAGAAGTAATAGATGACGTGGCAACTTCAAGAAGACACGATGATGGAGATCATGATGATGGAGATCATGGTGTCATGCTGGTGACGATGATGATCATGGAGCCCCGAAGATGGAGATCAAAAGGAGCAATATGATATTGGCCATATCATGTCACTATTTGATTGCATGTGATGTTTATCATGTTTATACATCTTATTTGCTTAGAACGACGGTAGTAAATAAGATGATCCCTCATAACAATTTCAAGAAGTGTTCTCCCCTAACTGTGCACCGTTCCTAAAGTTCGTCGTTTCTAAGCACGCCGTGATGATCGGGTGTGATGGATCCTTACGTTCACATACAACGGGTGTTGACGAGCCTAGCATGTACAGAGATGGCCTCGGAACACATGCAAAACACTTAGGGTTAACTTGACAAGCCTAGCATGTACAGACATGGCCTCGGAACACAGAAGACCGAAAGGTCGAGCATGAGTCGTATAGAAGATACGATCAACATGAAGATGTTCACCGACGTTGGCTAGTCCGTCTCACGTGATGATCGGACACGGCCTAGTTGACTCGGATCATGTAATCACTTAGATGACTAGAGGGATGTCTATCTGAGTGGGAGTTCATAAGATGAACTTAATTATCCTGAACATAGTCAAAAGGTCTTCGCAAATTATGTCGTAGCTCGCGCTTCAGTTCTACTGTTTAGATATGTTCCTAGAGAAAATTTAGTTGAAAGTTGATAGTAGCAATTATGCGGACTAGGTTCGTAAACTGAGGATTGTCCTCATTGCTTCTTAGAAGGCTTATGTCCTTAATGCACCGCTCAGTGTGCTGAACCTCGAACGTTGTCTGTGGATGTTATGAACATCTGACATACACATTTTGATAACTACGTGATAGTTCAGTTAAACGGTTTAGAGTTGAGGCACCGAAGACGGTTTTGAAACGTCGCGAAACATATGAGATGTTTTGAGGGCTGAAATTGGAATTTCAGGCTCGTGCCCACGTCAAGAGGTATAAGACCTCCGACGATTTTCTTAGCCTGCAAACTAAGGGAGAAAAGCTCAATTGTTGAGCTTGTGCTCAGATTGTCTGAGTACAACAATCATTTGAATCGAGTGGGAGTTGATCTTCCAGATGATATAGTGATGTTTCTCCGAAGTCATTACCACCAAGCTGCTAGAGCTTCGTGATGAACTATAATATATCAGGGACATATATGATGATCCTTGAGATATTCGCGATGTTTGACACCACAAAAGTAGAAATCAAGAAGGAGCATCAATTGTTGATGGTTTGTGAAACCACTAGTTCCAAGAAGGGCAAGGGCAAGAAGGGATACTTCATGACACGGCAATTCAGCTGCTGCTCTAGTGAAGAAACCCAAGGTTGAACCCAAACCCGATACTAAGTGCTTCTGTAATAAGGGGAACAACCACTGGAGCAGAATTACCCTAGATACGTGGTAGATTAGAAGGCTGGCAAGGTCGATAGAAGTATATTGGATATACATTGTGTTGATGTGTACTTTACTAGTACTCCTAGTAGCACCAGGGTATTAGATACCGGTTCGGTTGCTAAGTGTTAGTAACTCGAAATAAAAGCTACGGAATAAACGAGGACTAGCTAAAGGTGAGCTGACGATATGTGTTGGAAGTATTTCCAATGTTGATATGATCAAGCATCGCACGCTCCCTCTACCATCGAGATTGGTGTTTGCGTTGAGCATAGACATGATTGGATTATGTCTATCGCAATACGGTTATTCATTTAAGGAGAATAATGGTTACTCTGTTTATTTGAATGATACCTTCAATGGTCTTACACCTAAAATGAATGGTTTATTGAATCTCGATCGTAGTGATACACATGTTCATGCCAAAAGATAGTAATGATAGTACCACCTACTTGTGGCACAGCCACGTAAGTCATATCGGTATAAAACGCATGAAGAAGCTCCATGTTGATGGATCTTTGGACTCACTCATTTTTGAAAAGTTTGAGACATGCGAACCATGTCTATTGGTGTGTATGCATGAAGAAACTCCATGCAAATGGACCGTTTGGACTCACATGATTTTGAATCACTTGAGGCATGCAAATCATACCACATGGGCAAGATGACTGAAAGCCTCATTTTCAGTAAAATGGAACTAGAAAGCAACTTGTTGGAAGAAATACATTTTGATGTGTGCAGTCCAATGAGTGCTGAGGCATGTAGTGGATATCATTATGTTCTTACTTCATAGATGATTTGAGTAGATGTTGAGTATATTTACTTGATGAATCACGAGTCTGAATTATTGAAAGGTTCAAGTAATTTCAGGGTGAAGTTGAAAGATCGTCGTGACAAGAGGATAAAATATCTATGATATGATCATAGAGATGAATATCTGAATTACGAGTTTGGCACAGAATTAAGACATTGTGGAAATTGTTTCACAACTTATACAGCCTGGAACACCATAGTGTGATGGTGTGTCCGAACATCATAACTGCACCCTATTGGATATGATGCATACCATGATGTCTCTTATCGAATTACCATAATAGTTTATGGGTTAGGCATTAGAGACAACCACATTCACTTTAAAAGGGGCACCATGTAATTCCGATGAGATGACACCGTATGAACTATGGTTTAGGGAAACCTAAGCTGTCATTTCTTAAAAGTTTGGGGCTGCGACGCTTATGTGAAAAAGTTTCAGGCTGATAAGCTCGAACCCAAAGCGGATAAATGCATCTTCATAGGACACCCAAAACAGTTGGGTATACCTCCCGTCTCAGATTCGGAAGCAATAAGGGATTGTTTCTAGAATCAGGTCCTTTCTCGAGGAAAAGTTTCTCTCGAAAGAATTGAGTGGGAGGATGGTGGAGACTTGATGAGGTTATTGAACCGTCACTTCAACTAGTGTAGAGCAGGGCAGAAAGAGTTGTTCCTGTGGCACCTACACCAATTGAAGTGGAAGCTTATGATATTGATCATGAGACTTCGGATCAAGTCACTCCCAAACCTCGTGGGATGACAAGGATGCGTACTACTTCAGAGTGGTACGTAATCCTGTCTTGGAAGTCATGTTGCTAGACAACAATGAACCTACGAGCTATGGAGAAGCGATGGTGGGCCTGGATTCCGATAAATGGCTCGAGGCCATAAAATCCAAGAAAGGATCCATGTATGAAAACAAAGTGTAGACTTTGGCAGAACCGCTCGATGGTCATAAGGCTGTTGAGTGCAGATGGATTTTAAAAGGAAGACGGACAATGATGGTAAATGTCACCATTAAGAAAGCTCGACTTGTCGTTAAGATGGTTTCCGACAAGTTCAAGGAGTTGACTATGATGAGACTTTCTCACTCGTAGCAATGCTAAGAGTCTGTTGGAATTATATTAGCGATTACTGCATTATTTATGAAATCTTGCAGATAGGATGTCAAAACATTGTTTCCTCGACGTTTTTTTTGAGGAAAGGTTGTATGTGATACAACCGGAAGGTTTTGTCAATCCTGAAAGATGCTAATAAGTATGCAAAGCTCCAGCCATCCTTCTGAGGACTGGAGTAAGCATCTCGGAGTTGGAATGTATGCTTTGATGAGATGATCAAAGATTTTGGGTGTATACAAAGTTTATGAGAAACTTGTATTTCCAAAGAAGTGAGTGGGAGCACTACAGAATTTCTGATGAGTATATGTTGTTGACATATTATGGATCAGAAATGATGTAGAATTTCTGGAAAGCATATAGGGTTATTTGAAAGTGTTTTTCAATGGAAAGCCTGGATTAAGCTACTTGAACATTGAGCATCAAGATCTATAAGGATAGATCAAAATTCTTAATGGTACTTTCAAATGAGCACATACCTTGACATGATCTTGAAGGTGTTCAAGATGGATCAGTTAAAGAAGGAGTTCTTGCCTGAGTTGTAAGGTATGGAGTTAAGACTTAAAGCTCGACCACGGCAGAATAGAGAGAAAGGACGAAGGTCGTCCCCTATGCTTAAGACATAGGCTCTACAGTATGCTATGCTGTGTGCCGCACCTGAAGTGTGCCTTGCCATGAGTCAGTCAAGGGGTACAAGAGTGATCCATGAATGGATCACAGGACAGCGGTCAAAGTTATCCTTAGTAACTAGTGGACTAAGGAAGTTTCTCGGTTATGGAGGTGGTAAAAGAGTTCGTCGTAAAGGTTTACGCCGATGCAAACTTTGACACTAATCCAGATTATTCTGAGTAGTGAACTGGATTCGTATAGTAGAACAGATATTTGGAATAGCTCCAAATAGAGCGTGGTAGCTACATCTAGGAGATGACATAGAGATTTGTAAAGCACACACGGATCTGAAAGGTTCAGACCCGTTGACTAAAACCTCTCTCACAAGCAACATGATCAAACCCAGAACTCTTTGGGTGTTAGTCACATGGCGATGTGACCTGTGAGTGTTAATCACATGGCGATGTGAACTAGATTATTGACTCTAGTGCAAGTGGGAGACTGTTGGAAATATGCCCTAGAGGCAATAATAAATTAGTTATTATTATATTTCCTTGTTCATGATAATCGTTTATTATCCATGCTAGAATTGTATTGATAGGAAACTCAGATACATGTGTGGATACATAGACAACACCATGTCCCTAGTAAGCCTCTAGTTGACTAGCTCGTTGATCAATAGATGGTTACGGTTTCCTGACCGTGGACATTGGATGTCGTTGATAACGGGATCACATCATTAGGAGAATGATGTGATGGACAAGACCCAATCCTAAGCATAGCACTAGATCGTGTAGTTCGTATGCTAAAGTTTTTCTAATGTCAAGTATCATTTCCTTAGACCATGAGATTGTGCAACTCCCGGATACCGTAGGAGTGCTTTGGGTGTATCAAACGTCACAACGTAACTGGGTGACTATAAAGGTGCACTACAGGTATCTCCGAAAGTGTCTGTTGGGTTGGCACGAATCGAGACTGGGATTTGTCACTTCGTGTAAACGGAGAGGTATCTCTGGGCCCACTCGGTAGGACATCATCATAATGTGCACAATGTGATCAAGGAGTTGATCACGGGATGATGTGTTACGGAACGATTAAAGAGACTTGCCGGTAACGAGATTGAACAAGGTATCAGGATACCGACGATCGAATCTCGGGCAAGTATCGTACCGCTAGACAAAGGGAATTGTATACGGGATTGATTAAGTCCTTGACATCGTGGTTCATCCGATGAGATCATCGTGGAACATGTGGGAGCCAACATGGGTATCCAGATCCCGCTGTTGGTTATTGACCGGAGAGTCATCTCGGTCATGTCTGCATGTCTCCCGAACCCGTAGGGTCTACACACTTAAGGTTCGGTGACGCTAGGGTTGTAGAGATATTAGTACGCGGTAACCCGAATATTGTTCGGAGTCCCGGATGAGATCCCGGACGTCACGAGGAGTTCCAGAATGGTCCGGAGGTAAAGAATTATATATAGGAAGTCCTGTTTCGGCCATCGGGACAAGTTTCGGGGTCATCGGTATTGTACCGGGACCACCGGAAGGGTCCCGGGGGTCCACCGGGTGGGGCCACCTGCCCTGGGGGGCCACATGGGCTGTAGGGGGTGTGCCTTGGCCTATATGGGCCAAGGGCACCAGCCCCAAGAGGCCCATGCGCCAAGAGATGGGAAAAAAAGGGGAGAGTCCTCAAAGGGGAAGGCACCTCCGAGGTGCCTTGGGGAGGATGGACTCCTCCCCACCCTTGGCCGCACCCTTCCTTGGAGGAAGGGGCAAGGACTGCGCCTCCCCCTCTCTCTTGGCCCTATATATAGTGGGGAAAAGGAGGAGCAAACCAATCTAAGGCCTGGCGCCTCCCTCTCCCTCCCGTGACACATCTTCCTCCTCCCGCAGCGCTTAGCGAAGCCCTGTTGGAATCCCGCTACTTCCACCACGCCGTCGTGCTGCTGGATCTCCATCAACCTCTCCCTCCTCCTTGCTGGATCAAGGCATGGGAGACGTCTCCGTTCCGTACGTGTGTTGAACGCGGAGGTGCCGTCCGTTCGGCGCTAGGATCATCGGTGATTTGAATCACGACGAGTACGACTCCATCAACCCCGTTCTCTTGAACGCTTCCGCGCGCGATCTACAAGGGTATGTAGATCCACTCCTCCCTCGTTGCTAGATGACTCCATAGATTGATCTTGGTGACACGTAGGAAAATTTTGAATTTATGCTACGTTCCCCGACACCAGAACCCAGAAAAATTGAAATCGGTGAGAAATGACAGTTGATGAAGAACCCATAAGAAGTTATGCAGTCTCGTGATGATCTCGAGATACCAGGGTGTAGTACTCGATGAAAGATCAAAGTAAAGGTTGGATAGGTGTATTGATCCACGGAAGACAAGTGCTTAAATTTGCCCGAGAAATGGGATCAAAGAAGAACATATGGTCGGAACCACGATTGCAAAGGATCAATTCACCGATACCAAGGATATTATATCAAGGAAATAGTTATGATTACAAGAAGCTTCCATGATAGGATCTACATCATGTCCATGGGCATGAACACAAAGGTTCAAGGTCGACTCCCACTTCCTCAATGCATAACCTTCCATTCACCTCCTCGTATTTCGAAAATGACATTAGTTGTTGGGAGTTTTACCTGGTGCAATACCAGACAAGTATGACCCGTGAAATCTTTCGGGTTCACATAGATTAGGGAAGGCGTTGGTTCAACCCATCGGGGGATCATGGAAACATATATCTCAAGCTTCAATACTAAATATCACCAGCTCGAAAGTAGAGCATGGTTGGCCAAATCAAGAAATAAGATTTACCAAAGGAATTATGTAACAGGGAAAGAACTTCTAGAGTGATTGAATATGAAGGACGTTGTCGGATAAAATCCAACAAGGTTCTGATGGTCCATAAAGGATCTGATGTGAGTATCGGCTCACAACCAGAGGAAGAATCAATGCAAAGACATTGGATTATAGAAACAACTGACTGATTCGATGCTTAGAATCAGAGGTATTATGATTTCCAAATCAAGGGATCAGAAGCCAACGGTCTGATTAAGAATGGATAAGTTGGATATACTTAGGGGTACATTCGACAGCAATTTGATTGGTCGATAACCAGCTCAGTTCAAAATGACATCTGAGCCAGAAAGATAATTTAAAAGGATCAACCGATGATTGCATGCATTCGCGCTCATGTTGAATCAGAAGGATCAAAATGATGGTGCCTAAGGATACTAACGAATATTGCCAGACATATGGAAAGCATCCATCATGCAAGCAGACAAGTATTGTAGAGCAATAAGCTACTAAGTATTTTTGGAGGATCGAATAGTATTTCGAAGACCATTGTGAAATACATGAACAACTGGGGGATGAGCGGATACTCGATAAGTGCGAGAATTATCAGTAGGGGTATTCAGGTGACAAAGAACAGCAAGGTAGTAAGCTCAAAGGATTACCGAAACAACGACGAGTATTTCAGGGTATCTTGTAATAACAAGACCAATTGGGGATGAATGTAAGAATAATAACTACAAGTAGTTATCCATAAGGATTGATGGTGGAAGGGGAATTGCAAACGCGATGAACACAAGTTCTCGGTTTAACAGCGGAGAGTATCTTCAGGGCCTTCACGTGCAGTAGATGATCATCAGTGATAAGGGGCTCTCCGGGTGAAAGTGATAACGAGATCCTAATGTTAGATTTAGCAAAATTCATTTAACCCGAAGAGAAGAGAGATTAGAGTCCCAGAGTAATGGTCGAGGAGTAAAAGATCCTAGTACCACCCGATAGCGAAGTGGGCCCGTAAGGCACACAGCCATGTTAGTAAAAGTTTTTGCAATGTCTAGACTCGACTTCGGCCAAGGAGTGTGGAAGGGGGATTCCTACAGGCAGTCGGCTTTGATACCAACTTGTGACGCCCCTGATTTAATCGTACACTAATCATACACGCAAACGTGTACGATCAAGATCAGGGACTCATGGGAAGATATCACAACACAACTCTACAAATAAAATAAGTCCTACAAGCATCATATTACAAGCCAGGGGCCTTGAGGGCTCGAATACAAGAGCTCGATCATAGACGAGTCAGCGGAAGCAACAATATCTGAGTACAGACATAAGTTAAACAAGTTTTCCTTAAGAAGGCTAGCACAAACTGGGATACAGATCGAAAGAGGCGTAGGCCTCCTGCCTGGGATCCTCCTAAACTACTCCTGGTCGCCGTCAGCGGGCTGCACGTAGTAATAGGCACCTCCCGAGTAGTAGTAGTCGTCATCGACAGTGGCATCTGGCTCCTGGGGTCCATCGTCTGGTTGCAGCAATCGGATATAGGAAAGGGGAAAAGGGAAAGAAAAGCAACCGTGAGTACTCATCCAAAGTACTCGCAAGCAAGGAGCTACACTACATATGTATGGATTGGTATCAAATGGAATAAGGGTATCATATGTGGACTGAACTGTAGAATGCCAGAATAAGAGGGGGATAGCTAATCATGTCGAATACTACGCTTTTGGCAGCCTTCGTCTTGCAGCATGTAGAAGAGAGTAGACTGAAGTCCTCCAATTAGCATCGCATAGCATAACCCTAACCGACGATCCTCCCCTCGTCGCCCTGTGAGAGAGCGATCACCGGTTGTATCTGGCACTTGGAAGGGTGTGTTTTATTAAGTATCCGGTTCTAGTTGTCATAAGGTCAAGGTACAACTCCAAGTCGTCCTGTTACCGAAGATCACGTCTATTCGAATAGAATAACTTCCCTGCAGGGGTGCACCACATATCCCAACACGCTCGATCCCATTTGGCCGGACACACTTTCCTGGGTCATGCCCGGCCTCAGAAGATCAACACGTCGCAGCCCTACCTAGGCACAACAGAGAGGTCAGCACGCCGGTCTAAATCCTATGGCGCAGGGGTCTGGGCCCATCGCCCATTGCACACCTGCACGTTGCGAGGGCGACCGGAAGCAGACCTAGCCTAGTAGGCGTTCCAGTCCAATCCGGCGCGCGCCGCTCAGTCGCTGACGTCATGAAGGCTTCGGCTGATACCACGACGTCGAGTGCCCATAACTGTCCCCGCGTAGATGGTTAGTGCGTATAGGCCAGTAGCCAGACTCAGATCAAATACCAAGATCTTGTTAAATGTGTTAAGTATCCGCGAACACCGACCAGGGCCAGGCCCACCCCTCTCCTAGGTGGTCTCAACCTGCCCTGTCGCTCTGCGACAAAGTAACAGTCGGGGGCCGTCGGGAACCCAGGCGCACCTCTACCGGGATGGAGCCACCTGCCCCTTCAGCCCCCATCTCCGAACAGTATCATAAGTAATGTAACTGTGTAAAGTATTTAGTAGTATAGCATGGCAGACGGACAAGAGTGTAGGGCCACTGATGGAACACTAGCATCCTATACTAAGCAGTAGGATGGCAGGTAATGGTAATAACAGTAGTAGCAAGGACAGGCTATGCATCACGATAGGAATAATGGAAAGCAATAACATGCTACACTACTCTAATGCAAGCAGTATAGAGAAGAGTAGGCGATATTTGGTGATCAAAGGGGGGAGGCTTTCCTGGTTGCTCTGGCAAGAGAGAGGGGTCGTCAACTACGTAGTCGAACTGGGGGTCGCCGGCAGTCTCGGGGTCTACCAGAAAGAACTAACGGAGGGGCAACATAATAAATAATAGAGCAATCAAAGCAACACAAGGCATAACATGGCAATACGCGGTGCTAGGCGTGCCCTAACGCAGTACTAGGTGATACCATGAAAGGGGGGAAACATCCAGGAAAGGATTCCCGGTGTTTCGTGTTTTCGGACAGGTGAACCGGAGGGGGAAAGTTGCAAGTTCGATAGGTTAGGGATGTGTGGCGGACGAACGGGCTGCGTATCCGGATTCGTCACGTCGTTCTGAGCAACTTTCATATAGAAAACATTTTCATCGGAGCTACCGTTTATTTTATATTAATTTTAAAAGATTTAAATCATTTTTAGGATTAATTTAAATATTTTAATTCAACATTATCCAGAACAGTGTTTGTTGATGTCATCATGACGTCAGCATGACATCAGCAGTCAATAGAGGTGTTGACTGGGTCGCTGACGTGTGGGTCCCACTGGTCATTGACTGTTTAGTCTAATTAATGTTTAACTAATCTAATTACTGTTTAATTAAACTAATTAGTTAATTAGGTTAATCTAATTATGATTAAATAACTTAATTAATCCCTTAATTAATTAATTAATTTAATTATTATTATTTATTTATTTATTTTATTATTTTTTATTCCTTTTTTCTTTAAAATGCTTCTGGGGCTGGGGCCCCTTTGTCATTCGCCGTAGGGGCCATAGTGGTACGGGTACTGCGGGCGCAATGGGTGCCCAGCACCTGCTCGTTCAGGCGCTCGCCCAGGGGCGGCATAGGGGCACGACCAGGGGCGCGCGTGGTCGCAGCGGGCGGTGGCCACGGCATGGCCATGACCGAAGCGGGGTGAGGCCATTGGTGGATGGCGGCGAGCAGTGGCCAGAGCCGCGTCGGGGAAGGAAGGGGGCGGCCACGGCGCGGGCGCGGCCGGTGGTCGCGGGGTGCGGCCCGGACGCGTCGTAGGAGAGGGGGTCGGGGCGTGGTGAGGCCGCAGTCGCGGGAATAGAGGGGCTACGGCGACGAGCGCGGCGGATGCGAGCCCGTCCGGAGCTCGGGTGCGGGGTGCACGGGGGAAAGAGGGTCGTGGCGCGAGAAGAGGTCGAGTGCGGCACGGCGCGGGCACGGCGCGGTGAGCGAGCACCGGACGCGGCCGGAGCTCGTCAACCGCGGACGAGTTCGGCAGGGACCGCGGTGATGGGCGCAGAGGCAGGACCGTGACGGTGCGTGGTCGCGGTGAGGCGAGGTCGCGCAAGGGGGGGGGCGGAGCGGGGTTGGTGAGCCGGCGCGGGCTGCTGCGATGGTGGAGCAGCGCGGGTGGCAGCGGCGACGGGGAGGAATGGGGCGGCGCGGTGAGGGAGAGACGAGGAGAAGGGGACGCACGCTCACAGTGGGGGGGTAGGGTCCGGAGCAGTGTGCTCGGGGAGGGTCGGGGAGGCCGACGGGGACGAGCGATGGAGTGGAGGAGGACGGCGAGGTGGCGGCGAGCGGCGTCGGCCTCCTCTGGATCCCGATCCAGATCGGGAGAGAGGAGGGGGGCCGTCGTGGGGAGAGTGGGGTGGATGGGGTTAGGGTTTCTTGTAGTGGGGGGGGGGGTTATAGCCGGGGGTGGGCTGGCTGGGCTAGGTGGGTTGGCCCAGTTGGGCCACGGCCCAGGGAAGGGGGTGTTCTCCTTCTATTTTTGTTTTATGTTTTCTCCTTTTGTATTTTCTTTCTTTTATTTATTTTCTTTCTGTTTTATTTAACTTAAAACCATCTAGCCATTTTATAAAAATGTGTTTGTTGCATCATAATTACCCTGGTAATATTCGGCAACCACTGAACATTTTTGTTTCAATTTTTGAAAACTTTTATTGTTGTCACTAATTTGAATTTGAATTTTGAACGGTTTTGAATTTTGCGAGGATAGCAACAGTAACTGAGGTGTCATGGCACGATTAGTGTGGGATTACTATAGCAAGATTATCCGGGCGTCACATATTTATAGGAGGAAAAAGTATGTCGGTGAAGCAACGAGGGGCCCACGAGGGTGGAGGGCGCGCCCCCTGCCTCGTGGCCCCCTCCATTGTTTCTTGACGGCCACTCCAAGTCTCCTGGATCACGTTTTTTGAGAAAATCACGTTCCCGAAGGTTTCATTCCGTTTGGACTCCATTTGATATTCCTTTTCGGTGAAACTCTAAAATAGGCAAAAAACAACAATTTGGGTTGGCCCTCCGGTTAGTAGGTTAGTCCCAAAAATGATATAAAGGTGTAAAATAAAGCCCACTAACATCCAAAATAGATAATATAATAGCATGGAGCAATCAAAAATTATAAATACGTTGGAGACGTATCAAGCATCCCCAAGCTTAATTCCTGCTCGTACTCGAGTAGGTAAATGATAAAAAAAGAATTTTTGATGTGGAATGTTTTCTAACATATTTCTCAATGTAATTTTTCTTTATTGTGGCACGAACATTCAGATCCGAAAGATTCAATATAAAAGTTTAATATTGACATAAAATAATAATACTTCAAGTATACTAACTAAGCAATCATGTCTTCTCAAAATAACATGGCCAAAGAAAGGTATCCCTACAAAATCATATAGTCTGGCTGTGCTCGATCTTCACCACACAAAATATTTAAATCATGCACAACCCCGATGACAAGCCAAGAAATTGTTTCATACTTTTGATGTTCTCAAACTTTTTCAATCTTCACGCAATACATGAGCGTGAGCCATGGACATAGCACTATGGTGGAATAGAATGGTGGCTGTGGAGAAGACAAAAAGGAGAAGATAGTCTCACATCAACTAGGCATATCAACGGGCTATGGAGATGCCCATTAATAGATATCAATGTGAGTGAGTAGGGATTGCCATGCAACGGATGCACTAGAGCTATAAGTGTGTGAAAGCTCAACAAAAGAAACTAGTGGGTGTGCATCCAACTTGCTTGCTCACGAAGACCTAGGGCATTTTGAGGAAGCCCGTCATTGGAATATACAAGCCAAGTTCTATAATGAAAAATTCCCACTAGTATATGAAAGTGATATCATAGGAGACTCTCTATCATGAAGATCATGGTGCTACTTTGAAGCACAAGTGTGGACAAAGGATAGTAGCATTGTCCCTTCTCTCTTTTTCTCTCATTTTTTGGGCCTTCTCCCTTTTTTTATGGCCTTTCTTTTTTTCGTCCGGAGTCTCATCCCGACTTGTGGGGGAATCATAGTCTCCATCATCCTTTCCTCACTTGGGACAATGCTCTAATAATGATGATCATCACACTTTATTTACTTACAACTCAAGAATTACAACTCGATACTTAGAACAAAATATGACTCGATGTGAATGCCTCCGGTGGTGTACCGGGATGTGCAATGATGCATGAGTGACATGTATGAAGAATTATGAACGGTGGCTTTGCCACAATTACGATGTCAACTACATGATCACGCAAGCAATATGACAATGATGAAGCGTGTCATAATAACGGAACGGTGGAAAGTTGCATGGCAATATATCTTGGAATGGCTATGAAGATGCCATAATAGGTAGGTATGGTGGCTGTTTTGAGGAAGGTATATGGTGGGTGTATGATACCGGCGAAAAGTGCGCGGTATTAGAGAGGCTAGCAATGGTGGAAGGATGAGAGTGCGTATAATCCATGGACTCAACATTAGTCATAAAGAAGTCATATACTTGTTGCAAAAATCTACAAGTTATCAAAGCAAAGTATTACACGCATGCTCCTAGGGGGATAGATTGGTAGGAAAAGACCATCGCTCGTCCCCGACCGCCACTCATAAGGAAGACAATCAATAAATAAATCATGCTCCGAATTCATCACATAACGGTTCACCATACGTTCATGATACGGGAATCACAAACTTTAACACAAGTATTTCTCAAATTCACAACTACTCAACTAGCATGACTCTAATATCACCATCTCCATATCTCAAAACAATTATCAAGTATCAAACTTCTCATAGTATTCAATGCACTTCTATGAAAGTTTTTATATTATTCCTAAAAGCAAATTTCCATGTTGTTCTAAAGGACTCTCAAAATAATATAAGTGAAGCATGAGAGATCAATTATTTCTATAAAATAAAACCACCGCCGTGCTCTAAAAGATATAAGTGAAGCACTAGAGCCAAAACTATATAGCTCAATCGATATAAGTGAAGCACATAGAGTATTCTAATAAATTTCAAATCATGTGAGTCTCTCTCAAAAGGTGTGTACATAAAGGATGATTGTGGTAAACTAAAAAGCAAAGACTCAAATCATACAAGACGCTCCAAGCAAAACACATATCATGTGGTGAATAAAAATATAGCTCCAAGTAAAGTTACCGATTGACGAAGACGAAAGAGGGGATGCCTTCCGGGGCATCCCCAAGCTTAGGCTTTTTGGTGTCCTTGAATTTGACCTTGGGGTGCCATGAGCATCCCCAATCTTAGGCTCTTGCCACTCCTTGTTCCATAATCCATCAAATCTTTACCCAAAACATGAAAACTTCACAACACAAAACTTAAATAGAAAATCTCGTGAGCTCCGTTAGCGAAAGAAAACAAAACACCACTTCAAGGTAATGTAATGAACTCATTCTTGATTTATATTGGTGTTAAACCTACTGTATTCCAACTTCTCTATGGTTTATAAACTCTTTTACTAGACATAGATTCATCAAAATAAGCAAACAACACACGAAAAACAGAATATGTCAAAAACAGAACAGTCTGTAGTAATCTGTAGCTGACGCAAACTTCTGGAACCCCAAAAATTCTAAAATAAATTGCTGGATGTGAGTAATTTATCTATTAATAATCTGCAAAAATAATTAACTAAATAGCACTTTCCAAATAAAAATGACAGCAATTCTCGTGAGCGCTAAAGTTTCTAATTTTTACAGCAAGATCAAAAAGACTTTCCCCAAGTCTAACCAATGGTTCTACTTGGCACAAACACTAATTAAACACAAAAAACACAACAAAAACAGAAGCTAGATAAATTATTTATTACTAAACAGGATCAAAAATCGAGTAATAAAAATAAAATTGGGATGCCTCCCAACAAGCGCTATCGTTTAACGCCCCTAGCTAGGCATAAAAGCGAAGATAGATCTAGGTATTGCCATCTTTGGTAGGCAATCCATAAGTGGCTCTCATAATAGATTCATATGGTAATTTAACTTTATTTATAGGGAAGTGTTCCATGCCTTTCCTTAATGGAAATTGGAATTTAATATTCCCTTCCTTCATATCAATAATTGCACTAATCGTTCTAAGGAAAGGCCTACCAAGAATAATAGGATATGAAGGATTGCAATCTATATGAAGAACGATGAAATATATGGGCACATAGTTCCTATTTGCAACAATAAGAATATCATTAATTCTTCCCATAGGTTTCTTAATAGTGGAATCCGCAAGGTGCAAGTTTAAAGAACAATCGTCAAATTCACGGAATCCAAGCAAATCACATAAAGTTTTCGGAATCGTGGAAACAATAGCACCCAAATCACACAAAGAATAGCATTCATGATCTTTAATTTTAATTTTAACAGTAGCTTCCCACTCATCATAAAGTTTTCTAGGGATATAAACTTCCAACTCAAGTTTTTCTTCATAAGATTGCATCAAAGCATCAACGATATGTTTAGTAAAAGCTTTATTTTGACTATAAGCATGAGGGGAATTTAGCACGGATTGCAACAAGCAAATACAATATATCAAAGAGCAATTATCATAATTAAATTCCTTGAAATCCAAAATAGTGGGTTCATTGATATCTAAAGTTTTGACCTCTTCAATCGCACTTTTACCAATTTTTGCATCAAGATCTAAAAACTCCGAATTTTTGGAACGTCTTCTAGGTATAGGTGGCTCATCTTCAGTCCCATCATTATCAAGATTCATATTGCAAAACAAAGATTTAATAGGAGACACATCAATAACTTTTAGATCTTCATCTTTATTTTCATAGAAACTAGAAGAACACGCTTTCACAAAGCAATCTTTCTTAGCACGCATCCTAGCGGTTCTTTCTTTGCACTCATCAATGGAAATTATCATAGCTTTGAGAGACTCATTGATATCATGCTTAGGTGGAATAGATCTAAGTTTCAAAGAATCAACATCAAGAGAAATTCTATCAAAGTTCCTAGCCAATTCATCAACCTTAAGTAATTTTTCTTCAAGCAAAGCATTGAAATTCTTTTGCAAATTCATAAACTCCTTAACACTAGTCTCAAATTCAGAGGGCATCTTATTAAAATTTCCATAAGAATTGTTGTAGGAATTACCATAATTATTAGAGGAATTACTAGGAAACGGCCTAGAATTAAAATTACCTCTATACGCGTTGTTACCAAAATTGTTCCTACCAACAAATTTCACATCCATAGATTCATTATTATTCTCAGTCAAAGTAGACAAAGGCATATCATTAGGATCAGTAGGAGCACTCTTATTAGCAAACAATTTCATAAGTTCATCCATCTTTCCACTCAAAACATTAATCTCTTCAATTGCATGCAGTTTTTTACTAGTAGATCTTTCAGTGTGCCATTCAGAATAATTAACCATAATATTATCTAGGAGTTTGGTAGCTTCTCCTAAAGTGATTTCCATAAAAGTTCCTCCCGCGGCCGAATCTAAAAGATTTCTAGAAGCAAAATTCAATCCGGCATAAAAATTCTGTACAATCATCCATAAATTCAAACCATGTGTAGGGCAATTATGTATCATTATTTTCATCCTCTACCAATATTGTGCAACATGTTCATGATCATGTTTCTTAAAATTCATAATATCGTTTCTAAGAGAGATGATCTTAGCGGGAGGAAAATACTTAGAGATAAAAGCATCTTTGCAATTATTCCATGAATCAATACTATTTGTAGGCAAAGACGAAAACCAAGCTTTAGCACGATCTCTAAGCGAAAACGGAAATAGCTTAAGTTTAACAATATCATTATCCACATCTTTCTTCTTTTGCATATCACACAAATCAACAAAGTTGTTTAGATGGGTAGCGGCATCTTCACTAGGAAGGCCGGTGAATTGATCTTTCATGACAAGATTCAACAAAGTAGCATTAATTTCACAAGAATCGGCACCGGTAAGACGAGCAATCGGGGTGCTAAGAAAATCATTGTTGTTGGTATTGGCAAAGTCACACAATTTAGTATTGTCTTGAGCCATCGTGACAAGCAAGCAATCCAACACACGAGCAAACAAGAAGCAAGCGAAAAAGAGGCGAACGGAAAAAGAGAGGGCGAATAAAACGGCAAGGGTGAAGTGGGGGAGAGGAAAACGAGAGGCAAATGGCAAATAATGTAATGCGAGGGATAAGAGTTTGTGATGGGTACTTGGTATGTCTTAACATGTGCGTAGACTTGCTACCTCTTGAGCACTGCGTTGGTTTTCCCTTGAAGAGGAAAGGGTGATGCAGCAAAGTAGCGTAAGTATTTCCCTCAGTTTTTGAGAACCAAGGTATCAATCCAGTAGGGGGCTACGCGCGAGTCCCTCATACCTGCACAAAACAAATAAATCCTCGCAACCAACGTGATAAGGGGTTGTCAATCCCTACACAGTCACTTACGAGAGTGAGATCTGATAGATATGATAAGATAATATTTTTGGAATTTTTATGATAAAGATGCAAAGTAAAATAAAAGGCAATGAAAATAACTAAGCGTTGGAAGATTAATATGATGAAGATAGACCCGGGGGGCATAGGTTTCAATAGTGGCTTCTCTCAAGAGCATAAGTATTTTATGGTGGGTGAACGAATTACTGTTGAGCAATTGACAGAATTGAGCATAGTTATGAGAATATCTAGGTATGATCATGTATATAGGCATCACGTCCGAAACAAGTAGACCGACTCCTACCTGCATCTACTACTATTACTCCACACATCGACCGCTATCCAGCATGCATCGAGCATATTAAGTTCACAAGAATAGAGTAACGCCTTAAGCAAGATGACATGATGTAGAGGGATAAACTCATGCAATATGATGAAAACCCCATCTTGTTATCCTCGATGGCAACAATACAATACGTGTCTTGCTGCCCCTACTGTCACTGGGAAATGACACCGCAAGATTGAACCCAAAGCTAAGCACTTCTCCCATTGCAAGAAAGATCAATCTAGTAGGCCAAAGCAAACTGATAATTCGAAGAGACTTGCAAAGATAACCAATCATACATAAAAGAATTCAAAGAAGATTCAAATATTGTTCATAGATAAACTTGATCATAAACCCACAATTCATCGGTCTCAAAGAACACACCGCAAAATAAGATTACATCGAATAGATCTCCACAAGAGAGGGGGAGTGATACGTATCCAACGTATCTATAATTTTTGATTGCTCCATGCTATATTATCTACTGTTTTGGACTATATTGGGCTTTATTTTCCACTTTTATATTATTTTTGGGACTAACCTATTAACCGGAGGCCCAGCCCAAAATTGCCGTTTTTTGCCTATTTCCAGAAACGGAATATCAAACGAAGTCCAAACGGAATGAAACCTTCGGGAACGTGATTTTCTCACCGAACGTGATCCAGGAGACTTGGACCCTACGCCAAGGCATCAGAGAGGCAGTCACGAGGGTGGGGGCGGCCCCCCTAGGGCGCGCCCCCTGCCTCATGGGCCCCTCGGAGCTCCACCGACGTACTTCTTCCTCCTATATATACATACGTACCCCCAAACGATCAGAACAGGAGCCAAAAACCTAATTCCACCGCCGCAACTTTCTGTATCCACGAGATCCCATCTTGGGGCCTATTCCGGAGCTCCGCCGGAGAGGGCCGTCATCACGGAGGGCTTCTACATCATCATAGCCTTTCCGATGAAGTGTGAGTAGTTTACCTCAGACCTTCGGGTCCACAGTTAGTAACTAGATGGCTTCTTCTCTCTTTTTGGATCTCAATACAAAGTTCTCCCCCTCTCTTGTGGAGATCTATTCGATGCAATCTTCTTTTTGCGGTGTGTTTGTTGAGACCGATGAATTGTGGGTTTATGATCAAGTCTATCTATGAATAATATTTGAATCTTCTCTGAATTCTTTTATGTATGATTGGTTATCTTTGCAAGTCTCTTCGAATTATCCGTTTGGTTTGGCCAACTAGATTGGTAGTTCTTGCCATGGGAGAAGTGCTTAGCTTTGGGTTTGATCTTGCGGTGTCCTTTCCCAGTGACAGAAGGGGCAGCAAGGCACGTATTGCATCATTGCCATCAAGGATAACAAGATGGGGTTTATTTCATATTGCATGAATTTATCTCTCTACATCATGTCATCTTGCTTAAGGCGTTACTCTGTTTTTAACTTAATACTCTAGATGCATGCTGGATAGCGGTCGATGAGTGGAGTAATAGTAGTAGATGCAGAATCATTTCGGTCTACTTGTCACGGACGTGATGCCTATATACATGATCATGCCTAGATATTCTCATAACTATGCTCAATTCTGTCAATTGCTCAATAGTAATTTGTTCACCCATCGTAGAATATTTATGCTCTTGAGAGAAGCCACTAGTGAAACCTATGGCCCCCGGGTCTATTCTCATCATATCAACCTCCATCACTTTAATCTTGTTTTGCTTTTTACTTTGCCTTTTACTTTTCACGTTGCATCTTTATACCAAAAATACCAAAAATATTATATCTATCAGATCTCACTCTCGTAAGTGACCGTGAAGGGATTGACAACCCCTAATCGCGTTGGTTGCGAGTAGCTATCGTTTTGTGCAGGTATGAGGGACTTGAGCGTGGCCTCCTACTGGATTGATACCTTGGTTCTCAAAAACTGAGGGAAATACTTACGCTACGCTGCTGCATCATCCCTTCCTCTTCGGGGAAATCCAACGCAAGCTCAAGAGGTAGCAAGAAGGATTTCTAGCGCAGTTGTCGGGGAGTCTACGCAAAAAGTCAACATACCAAGTACCCATCACAATCCCTATCTCTCGCATTACATTATTTGCCATTTGCCTCTCGTTTTCCTCTCCCCCACTTCACCCTTGCCGTTTTATTCACCCTCTCTCTCTATCTCTATCTTCCCTCTCTATTTGCCTCGTTTGCCCGTTTGCTCTTGTTTGCTCGTGTGCTAGTTTGCTTGTTTGTCGCGATGGCTCAAGATACTACCAAATTGTGTGACTTCACCAATACCAATAATAATGATTTCCTTAGCACTCCGATTGCTCCTCTTGCCAATATTGAATCTTGTGAAATCAATACTGGTTTGTTGAATCTTGTTATGAAAGATCAATTCGCCGGCCTTCCTAGTGAAGATGCCGCTACTCATCTGAATAGCTTCGTTGATTTATGTGATATGCAAAAGAAAAAAGATGTCGATAATGATGTCGTTAAATTGAAGCTATTTCCTTTTTCGTTTAGAGATCGTGCTAAAGCTTGGTTTTCGTATTTGCCTAAAAATAGTATTGATTCTTGGAACAAGTGCAAAGATGCTTTTATCTCTAAGTATTTCCCTCCCGCTAAGATCATCTCTCTTAGAAATGATATTATGAATTTTAAGCAACTTGATCATGAACATGTTGCACAAGCTTGGGAGAGAATGAAATTAATGATACGTAATTGCCCTACTCATGGTTTGAATTTGTGGATGATTATACAAAAAATTTATGCCGGATTGAATTTTGCTTCTAGAAATCTTTTAGATTCGGCCACGGGAGGCACTTTTATGGAAATCACTTTAGGAGATGCCGCTAAACTCCTAGATAATATTATGGTTAATTATTCTCAATGGCATACTGAAAGATCTAATAAAAAAGCCCATGCGATAGAAGAAATCAATGTTTTGAGTGGAAAGATGGATGAACTTATGAAATTATTTGCTACTAAGAGTGTTTCTTCTGATCCTAATGATATGCCTTTGTCTACTTTGATTGAGAATAAGAATGAATCTATGGATGTGAATTTTGTTGGTAGGAATAATTTTGGTAACAACTCTTATAGAGGGAATTTTAATCCTAGGCCATATCCTAGTAATCCTTCTAATAATTATGGGAATTCCTACAACAACTCTTATGGAAATTATAATAAGATGCCCTCTGAATTTGGGAATAGTGTTAAAGAGTTTATGAATTCACAAAAGAATTTTAACGCTTTGCTTGAAGAGAAATTGCTTAAAGTTGATGATTTGGCTAGGAACGTTGATAGAATTTCTCTTGAGGTTGATTCTTTAAAGCTTAGATCTATTCCTCCTAAGCATGATATCAATGAGTCTCGCAAAGCCATGAGAATTTCCATTGATGAGTGCAAGGAAAGAACCGCTAGGATGCGTGCTTCCAAAGATGCCTTTATTAAAGCGTATTCTTCCAATTCCTATGAAAATCAAGATGAAGATCTAAAAGTTATTGATGTGTCCCCTATTAAATCTTTGTTTTGCAATATGAATCTTGATGAAACTGAATATGATCTTCCTTTACCTAGAAGGCGTTCTAAAAATTCGGAGTATTTAGATCTTTATGATGAAATCGATGAAACTGGGATTGAAAGAAATAAAAATCTAGATGTTGCTAAACCCACTATATTGGATTTCAAGGAATTTAATTATTAAAGTTGCTCTTTAATTGATTGTATTTCCTTGTTGCAATCCGTGCTAAATTCTCCACATGCTTATAGTCAACATAAAGCCTTCACCGAACATATTGTTGATGCCTTGATGCAATCTTATGAAGAAAAACTTGAGTCGAAAGTTTCTATCCCTAGAAAACTCTATGATGAGTGGGAACCAGCTATTAAAATTAAAATTAAAGATCATGAGTTCTATGCTTTGTGTGATTTGGGTGCTAGTGTCTCTACTATTCCCAAGACTATGTGATTTGCTAGATTTCTGTAATTTTGATGATTGCTCTCTAAACTTGCATCTTGCGGATTCTACTATTAAGAAACCTATGGGAAGGATTAATAATGGTCTTATTGTTGCAAATAGGAATTATGTGTGTAGCGACCCGACCCGAATGGATCAAGTCTCTGTGCTCCGGTGTCATCCCTGGATCAGTAATGCTGACACCACACAGTACTTCGAAGGATTTATAACAAAGTGGCAATCACACACTTATTACCTCGATGTCTCAAAGAGAACTTATTATAATAAATATGGCTTAAGGCCAACTAATATCGATAACAGCGGAAGGCTTGGAAGATAAATGGGTCCATCAACTCCAACGGCATCACTGAGTATAGGACCACGACCTAAAAGCACCTTACTCGTCGTCTGAAAAGTCTGCAACATGAAAGTTGCAGCCCGAAAACGGGTCAGCACATGGAATATGCTGGCAATGTAACACATAGAGAGTAATGGAATGCAATAGCTATACTATATGCATGTATGGCTGGTGGAAAGCTCTATGGTTATAATTTTGCGTAAAGCCAGTTTTTCCCTACTGCAAAGGAATAAATTTTATTTAACTATCATGGTAGTTGAACATCGAGAATGGTTGACAGCATTCCGATCCCAATTAAGTGAACAATTAAAACCCAACAATATTAATTAGAAGTAACATGATGAGGTTCACATGATATTCAAGTACTAGATACTCAAATTGTCCTTAACCGAGGACATGGCTAATCATGATTAGTTTATTACACTCTGCAGAGGTTTGCGCACTTTTCCCCACAAGACTCGATCGCCTCCATTGGATTTCTCGCACTACATGGTGTTAGAGAAACGGATGACCGAGACATAGTCTTTCAGAAGCGCTAGCACCTTACGATCGGGTAGACCGTACCACCTATATCCCCTACATCTGCTAGTCTACCACTGTAAGAGTTCGCACGACTTAATGAACTATGCCAGAGCCCATAATGGCTTGTGGCTGCACACGGAAGTTACTAGCATGAATGATCTTATGATCCCTCTGAGCCTGGGTGGCGGTCCAAAAGAAAAACAGGCAAGTCCTGATAGAAACCAGGTGCCTCAATCCACCCAGATGTGTATTTAAGTTGCCACCTTAAGTAAACCATTAAAATTATCAACTCACATCTGTCATGGATATTACTCACCCAATCCACGTCTACTAGCATAGCATGGCATAATAAGCAAACGTAGAAGTAACTCCCAAGGGGTTCATAATAATCAGGTAATAGGTACTACCTCATCTACTTCCCATCCCACGATTTAATTAGATCCTAAACATGCAATGTGTGAGGATTGATCTAATGCGATAAAACTGGGTTGTAGAAAAGGTATGATCAAAGTGTTACTTGCCTTGCTGGTGATCCGCGAGACCTAGAGATTCGCAGTAACAGGCGGCGCACTCCGGGTAATCTATCGCAGACAAACAACAAGCATACAATAAGTACTCAGCTAATGCACAGGTAAAACTCGAACAAGAGATCGAACCAGAAAGTTCAACTTAAGAACTCCGGTTGCAAAGAAAGAATGAACCGAAAAAAGCAACGGAAAACAAACGGCGGAAGAAAACAACTCGGTTCTAGCAAGTTGAAACTAGGTCAAATTTTACTGTGGCAAAAACTTGTTTAAGTTGATTAGTCGGAACGGCGGTTTCGAAACGAAACTCCAGGCGCTTGAATCACCTGATTCCGATAAACAAGCGAGAAGATAAACTAGAATGAAGATCGGATCTGAAATCGCGATCAGAAAATCGCGGAATAAAATCTGATGAAAAAGAAAACAAAGAACGGTTAAACGAACGGACGTTCGTTAACCGGGAATAACCGGTGATCACGTTCGTTAAGACGAACGGTCCGGCGAACGCTCGCTAAATAACTAAACCAAAACGAAAAACCGATCTAGGGTTTCGAAAAAAAACCGAACAACGAAACAAAACGAAACCGGAACGGTTTTTTTTAAAAAAAAAACCAAACCGAGGAGGAGGGATGGCGCGGCGCGGGGCTACCTCGTCGAGGGCTCCGGCGAACGGGGCTAGGCGGCAGGCGGCGGCGGCGCTAGCGCGGGACGGCGGCGGCAGGCGGCGGCTGGCGCGGGCGGTAGGCGGCGGCGGCAGGCAGCGCGGCAGGCGGCGCGGCTGCGGCTGCTGCTGCTTGCTTCGGGGCGGGCGGCGGTGTGGGAAGGAGAGGGGGGGGTCTTGGGGGTATTTAAAGGGGGGGGAAGGGGTTGCTTGGGGGAGGGGGCAAGCAAAGGCGGCGGCGGCGCTGGGAGTCCGGCTCGGACTCGGCGCGGGCGGCGGCGCTGCGCGCTGCGCGCGGGAGGAGGCGGCCGGCTGGGCCGGCTGGGCCTTGGCCCAGGCGGGCGTTGCGGATTTCTTTTTTTTAAAATAGTTACGCGCGCAGAAAAACAAAGAAAAGAAAAACTAAACGAACTCCAAAATTCTAAAGTAAATTTTCCCCGACTCCTAAAAATGAGTCGAACAAAATGAACTTTTCTCCGGACCTAGATGCAAATTTTGAAAACACGCATTTTTCCCTAATCCAAATAAAATTCAAAAACTCCGGAAATCCAAAATTTGATTTATTTATTAAATCTTCATTTTTCCTAAATTTGGGAAAGTCATATTATTCCCCTCTCTCATATTTTTGATATTGGAAAAATAATTGAAGATGAAATAAATAAAATCGAATGATCCTCTTTTCAAAATTTGAGAAAACTCAAATATGAAAATAACGAAATCTCCAACTCTCTCCGCGGGTCCTTGAGTTGCGTGAAATTTCTAGGATCGACCAAAATGCAAGAAAATATGCTATGCATGATGATCTAATGTATAACATTCCAAATCGAAAGTTTGGGATGTTACAAACCTACCCCCCTTAAGATGAATCTCGCCCTCGAGATTCGGGTTGGCTAGAAAATAGGTGAGGGTGGTCCTTGAGCAAATCTTCTTCTCTCTCCCAGGTGGCTTCATCCTCTGAATGGTGGTTCCACTGAACTTTGCAAAACTTGCTAACCTTGCTGCGGGTAACTCGGCTGTCATAATCGAGAATCTTGACTGGTTTCTCCTCATACGTTAAGTCGTCCTTCAACTGAATCGCTTCAAGCGGCACTGTATCTCTTAGCGGTACCTCCTCCATCTTGGCGTGACATTTCTTCAGCTGAGAAACATGGAATACATCATGAACTCCTAACAGTCCCTCTGGTAATTCCAACTTATAAGCGACTTCTCCCATACGTTGCAAAATCTTATACGGTCCAACGAAATGTGGTGCTAATTTTCCCTTAACTCCAAAGCGCTTAACTCCTCGAAGTGGGGATACTCGAAGATAAACCATGTCTCCGGTTTCGTAAACTGTCTCCTTGTGTTTAGAATCTGCGTAGCTCTTCTGCCTGGACTGGGCTACCTTGAGCCTATCGCGAATCAACTTAACTTTCCGTTCAGACTCCTTAATCAAATCTGGTCCAAAGAACTGACGGTCTCCAACTTCGTCCCATGACAACGGTGTCCTGCACCTCCTTCCGTATAAAGCTTCGAAAGGTGCCATCTTCAAACTGGTTTGGTAACTGTTGTTATAGGAAAATTCCGCATACGGCAGGTTATCGTCCCAACTAGATCCATAATCTAGTGCACAAGCTCTCAGCATATCCTCCAAAATCTGATTGACTCTCTCGGTCTGTCCATCTGTCTGCGGATGAAAAGCTATGCTGAACTCTAGTCTCGTTCCCAAAGTCTCATGCAACTGATTCCAAAACTTTGAGGTAAATTGGGTTCCTCTATCTGATACGATACTCCTCGGAACTCCATGCAAGCAAATGATCCTAGTCATGTATATCTTTGCCAACTTAGCACTGGTGTAAGTGGTCTTAACTGGAATAAAATGTGCTACCTTCGTCAAACGATCAACTACTACCCATATCGAGTCATAGCCTACCTTCGTCCTGGGTAATCCTGTGATAAAATCCATGCCTATCTTATCCCACTTCCATTCGGGTATCAGCAATGGTTGTAACAATCCGGCGGGCTTCTGATGTTCTGCCTTTACTCTATGACACACATCACAAACTGCTACATATGCTGCAATATCCCTCTTCATTCCGGCCCACCAGAATGTTTCTTTCAAATCCAAATACATCTTGGTATTCCCTGGGTGAATCGAATAGGGTGAATCATGTGCCTCTTGCAGAATCAACTTCCTGATCTCCGGGTCATTTGGCACATAAACACGGTCCTCAAACCATAGGGTATCGTGCTCATCCCCACGAAATCCCTTTGCTTTTCCTTCGCTCATTTTCTCTTTTATAGAAGCAATCTCCTTGTCAGATTTCTGAGCCTCTCTGATTTTATCCATCAATGTTGACTGGATCTCCAATGCTGCTACATAGCCTCTCAGAACTATTTCCAAACATAGCTCACGAAGGTTTTCTGCTAACTCCTTTGGTATTTCTTCCGTCATTAGTGTATTGACATGGCTCTTACGGCTCAATGCGTCAGCTACTACATTAGCCTTTCCGGGATGGTAATGCAATCTCATATCATAATCCTTGATGATCTCCAACCATCTCCTTTGTCTGAGGTTCAACTCCTTCTGCGTGAAAATGTACTTCAAACTCTTGTGATCCGTGTACACCTCACAATGATTTCCAATGAGGAAATGTCTCCACGTCTTCAATGCATGCACTACGGCTGCTAACTCCAAATCATGCGTGGCATAATTCAACTCATGAGGCTTCAGTTGTCGTGAAGCATACGATACAACTCTCCCTTCCTGCATAAGCACTGCTCCAAGTCCTCGACGTGAAGCGTCGCAATACACCTCATAATCCTTGGTCTGATCTAGCAAAATCAATACTGGTGAGGTAACCAAACGTTTCTTCAACTCCTGGAAACTAGCCTCACACTCCTCAGTCCATTTGAACTTAGTATCCTTCTTCAACAACTCTGTCATAGGCTTCGCAATTTTTGAAAAGTTCTCAATAAATCTCCGGTAGTATCCTGCGAGTCCAAGAAAACTCCGGATCTCTCCAACTGTCGTTGGTGCTTCCCATTCGGTTACGGTCTCAACCTTTGTGGGGTCAACTGCTATCCCTTCTCCGGATATAACATGTCCGAGGAATCCAACTTCCTTTAACCAAAACTCACATTTGCTGAACTTGGCATATAACTGATGTTCTCTGAGCTTTCCAAGCACCAAACGCAAATGTTCCTTATGCTCCTCTTCATTCTTTGAATAAACCAGGATATCATCGATGAACACTACGACGAACTTATCCAAAAACTCCACAAACACCTTGTTCATCAGGTTCATAAAATAGGCAGGTGCGTTAGTCAATCCAAATGACATAACGGTATACTCATACAGTCCATATCTTGTGGTGAATGTTGTCTTCGGAATATCCTGCTCTCGAATCTTCAACTGATGGTACCCTGATCGCAAATCGATCTTGGAAAACACTTTAGCTCCTTGCAATCGATCAAACAGGTCATTGATCATTGGCAGTGGGTACTTATTCTTGATGGTTACTTCATTTAATCCACGGTAATCAACAACCATCCTTAATGATCCATCCTTCTTCTCCACTAGAAGTACGGGTGATCCCCAAGGCGAAGAACTTGGGTGTATATAACCTTTCTCCAGTAACTCCTTAATCTGGTTCTTGATTTCTACCAAATCCTTTGCTGGCATCCGGTATGGTCGCTTCGATATTGGGCCTGTACCTGGCAAAAGCTCAATCAAAAACTCAATGTCTCTATCCGGTGGCATTCCTGGCAATTCCTCAGGAAATACATCAGGGTAATCCTTCACCACTGGTACTTCTTCCTGCACCACTCCCGATAAAGAATTTACTAGTGTCCTATTTGGCGCATGTCAGGATACATACTTGATCCTTCTTCCTTCTGGTGTGGTAAGCAAAATTGACTTACTAGCGCATTCAATGTTCCCTTCATACTTTGATAACCAATCCATGCCTAATATCACATCCAATCCTTTAGATTCCAATACTATTAGGTCTGAGGGAAACACATAGTTACCAATCCTTAATGGTAACCGATCACACCATCGTCTAGCCATAAACTCCGCTCCTGGTGAGCTTACTAACATGGGTGACCTAAGGGCTTGGGTTGGCAGGTTATATTTATCCACAAATCCCCTTGATATGTATGAATGCGATGCACCAGTATCAAAAAGAACAAGTGAAGTGAATGACTTAACCAAAAACTTACCAATTACTGCATCAGGCTGATCTTCAACCTCCTCCACATTAACGTGGTTCACCTATCCCCTGTTGAAAGGGTTCAGCTTCTTTCCAGAGCTTCCATTGCCATTTCCATTCTGGCCTTCAGGACATTCATTGGCATAATGTCCGGTCTTGGAGCACTTGAAACAGGTGACTTGACTCAGATCTCTCTTGGTTGGGGTGGATGGGGTGGTACGGTTCTGGCCGTTGCTTCCTCCATTCCCATTACCATTCTTGTGGCCATTATGGTTGTGCGAACTACCTCCTCCATGGGTATGATGAAACTGAATTCCTGGTTTAGGGGTAAGACGGGGCTTCTGCTGGGCTCCAGAGTTATACTTCCCCTGTCCATACTTCCTCTTGCGGTTCTCAATCTGCTGTTGCTTCCCTTCAATCATGATGGCACGATCTACCAACTCCTGGTAGTTGTTGAAACTTGCTACCATCAACTGCATGCTTAGCTCATCGTTCAGTCCTTCCAGAAACTTCTCCTGCTTAGTTGCATCCGTAGCAACGTCATCTGGGGCATAACGTGCTAACTTGCTGAAGTCATCAACGTACTGGCCAACTGTCCTTCCTCCTTGGCGTAAGTTGCGAAACTCACGCTTCTTCATGGCCATTGCTCCTGCTGAAACATGGGCGGTGCGGAAAGCTTGCTGAAACTGATCCCATGTGACAGTGTCAACTGGGTAAGTGACTGTAAAATTCTCCCACCATGCTGCCGCGGGTCCGTCAAGCTGGTGTGCGGCAAACTTCACTTTCTCACCATCTATGCATCCTGCAGTGGTCAACTCCCTTCCTATCTTGCGGAGCCAATCGTCTGCTACTATTGGCTCGGTGCTACTGGAAAACACCGGCGGATTTAGCCTAAGGAAATGGGCTAAGTGATCAACAGGTGGTGGTGGTGGTGGTGGGTTGTTGTTGTTGTTGTTCTGCTGGTTCTGGACTAACAACTGCATCAATTGATTCTGCTGCTGGATCAACTGGGTGAGCTCCGGTGGGAATCCATTGTCACGTCTCGGAGGCATCTGAGGGTTTAGAAAAGATGAGAATTAAGAATAGAGTGAGGTCTAAAGAGAAAACACTACCCCAATGCACATGAGCAAATACACACAAAATCACTTCATTCAATTCAAACAAGGGCTTACAAACGGTCTAGAACTATCGCAAAAGTGCTCGAACTATAATGTATACATGGGGGAAATACTACTAATATTTGGTGGTCATCTAGAAATTTGAATCGGTGGAAGACTCCATGATATCCGCTCCAGCTTTGTCTTCAAAGTCGGGTTCACTTGGGTCCGAATCGGTGTCGTCGATGATGATGTAGTTGTCCGGACATGCGACGTACATGTCTTCCTTCCTGGATGCTAACTTCTCCTTGAGTTCTTCAATCTCTTGCTTAAGATCGCCATTGTGCCTTGCTAGAGCTACGATTTCGTCCATGTAGTCCTTGCGTGTAGACTTCAGTTCTCCTTCTAGCTCGATGATCCTTGCCTTCGCATTCTTCAACTCTATCATATCATTGCACATCTGGTTCTCGTGGCATCGAATGTGCTGGTTTAACTCCTGGATGAAAGCTGCAATGGATCTATCCTTCTTGGTGTTGACTAACTCCCATTGTTCATCTCGGCGTCCGCAAATCTGGTAGATAGTGTCCTTGAGGTCTTCTTGATAAACTTCTCCAATGCGTCCCATGGTGATATGAGCTGCCATGCTCTTTCCCAGACTCCAGGTTGGTGCACTGAAAACACTATCTATGGGCTTCGTGATTGGCGCGAATGTCCTTCCCGGAACGTGAGCTTGAATCTTCCAGCGCTCCACTTCAGGCAGAATGGCGTTGAAGGTTCCCGTGAAGCTTGGTACTCCTATGTTCAGGTATCTAGTGACTTCCTTCAAGTGAAATCCAAAAGGTGTGCCTTCATCCGGTTGAGCGTACTTGATCTTCGCGTCCGTCATCCTAAAAGAGTAGAAAAGATGAGGAGTTAGAAAATGAGAAGAGAATAGTGATCTATGGCTTTAACTTAGTGGTCGTGTCCTACAGTCAGCGTGGGCTCTGATACCATCTCTGTAGCGACCCGACCCGAATGGATCAAGTCTCTGTGCTCCGGTGTCATCCCTGGATCAGTAATGCTGACACCACACAGTACTTCAAAGGATTTATAACAGAGTGGCAATCACACACTTATTACCTCGATGTCTCAAAGAGAACTTATTACAATAAATATGGCTTAAGGCCAACTAATATCGATAACAGCGGAAGGCTTGGAAGATAAATGGGTCCATCAACTCCAACGGCATCATTGAGTATAGGACCACGACCTAAAAGCACCTTACTCGTCATCTGAAAAGTCTGCAACATGAAAGTTGCAGCCCGAAAATGGGTCAGCACATGGAATATGCTGGCAATGTAACACATAGAGAGTAATGGAATGCAACAGCTATACTATATGCATGTATGGCTGGTGGAAAGCTCTATGGTTATAATTTTGCGTAAAGCCAGTTTTTCCCTACTGCAAAGGAATAAATTTTATTTAACTATCATGGTAGTTGAACATCGAGAATGGTTGACAGCATTCTGATCCCAATTAAGTGAACAATTAAAACCCAACAATATTAATTAGAAGTAACATGATGAGATTCACATGATATTCAAGTACTAGATACTCAAATTGTCCTTAACCGGGGACACGGCTAATCATGATTAGTTTATTACACTCTGCAGAGGTTTGCGCACTTTTCCCCACAAGACTCGATCGCCTCCGTTGGATTTCTCGCACTACATGGTGTTAGAGAAACGGATGACCGAGACATAGTCTTTCAGAAGCGCTAGCACCTTACGATCGGGTAGACCGTACCACCTATATCCCCTACATCTTCTAGTCTACCACTGTAAGAGTTCGCACGACTTAATCAACTATGCCAGAGCCCATAATGGCTTGTGGCTGCACACGGAAGTTACTAGCATGAATGATCTTATGATCCCTTTGAGCCTGGGTGGCGGTCCAAAAGAAAAACAGGCAAGTCCTGATAGAAACCAGGTGCCTCAATCCACCCAGATGTGTATTTAAGTTGCCACCTTAAGTAAACCATTAAAATTATCAACTCACATCTGTCATGGATATTACTCACCCAATCCACGTCTACTAGCATAGCATGGCATAATAAGCAAACGTAGAAGTAACTCCCAAGGGTTTCATAATAATCAGGTAATAGGTACTACCTCATCTACTTCCCATCCCACGATTTAATTAGATCCTAAACATGCAATGTGTGAGGATTGATCTAATGCGATAAAACTGGGTTGTAGAAAAGGTATGATCAAAGTGTCACTTGCCTTGCTGGTGATCCGCGAGACCTAGAGATTCGCAGTAACAGGCGGCGCACTCCGGGTAATCTATCGCAGACAAACAACAAGCATACAATAAGTACTCATCTAATGCACAGGTAAAACTCGAACAAGAAATCGAACCAGAAAGTTCAACTTAAGAACTCCGGTTGCAAAGAAAGAACGAACCGAACAAAGCAACGGAAAACAAACGGCGGAAGAAAACAACTCGGTTCTAGCAAGTTGAAACTAGGTCAAATTTTACTGTGGCAAAAACTTGTTTAAGTTGATTAGTCGGAACGGCGGTTTCGAAACGAAACTCCACGCGCTTGAATCACCTGATTCCGATAAACGAGCGAGAAGATAAACTAGAACGAAGATCGGATCTGAAATCTCGATCAGAAAATCGCGGAATAAAATCCGACGAAAAAGAAAACAAAGAACGGTTAAACGAATGGACGTTTGTTAACCGGGAATAACCGGTGATCACGTTCGTTAAGACGAACGGTCCGGCGAATGCTCGCTAAACAACTAAACCAAAACGAAAAACCGATCTAGGGTTTCGAAAAAAAACCGAACAACGAAACGAAAAGAAACCGGAACGGTTTTTTTTAAAAAAAACGAACCGAGGGGGAGGGGTGGCGCGGCGCGGGGCTACCTCGTCGAGGGCTCCGGCGACGGGGCTAGGCGGCGGGCGGCGGCGGCGCTGGCGCGGGACAGCGGCGGCAGGCAGCGGCTGGCGCGGGCGGCGGCGCGGGCTGCAGGCGGCGGCGGCAGGCGGCGCGGCTCCAGCTGCTGCTGCTTGCTCCGGGGCGGGCAGCGGTGTGGGGAGGAGAGGGGGGGTCTTGGGGGTATTTAAAGGGGGGGGAAGGGGTTGCTTGGGGGAGGGGGCAAGCAAAGGCGGCGGCGGCGCTGGGATTCCGGCTCGGACTCGGCGCGGGCGGTGGCGCTGCGCACGGGAGGAGGCGGCCGGCTGGGCCTTGGCCCAGGCGGGCGCTGCGGATTTCTTTTTTTTTTAAAAAATAGTTACGCGCACAGAAAAACAAAGAAAAGAAAAACTAAACGAACTCCAAAATTCTAAAGTAAATTTTCCCTGACTCCTAAAAATGAGTCGAACAAAATGAACTTTTCTCCGGACCTAGATGCAAATTTTGAAAACACGCATTTTTCCCTAATCCAAATAAAATGCAAAAACTCCGGAAATCCAAAATTTGATTTATTTATTAAATCTTCATTTTTCCTAAATTTGGGAAAGTCATATTATTCCCCTCTCTCATATTTTTGATATTGGAAAAATAATTGAAGATGAAATAAATAAAATCGAATGATCCTCTTTTCAAAATTTGAGAAAACTCAAATATGAAAATAGCGAAATCTCCAACTCTCTCCGCGGGTCCTTGAGTTGCGTGAAATTTCTAGGATCGACTAAAATGCAAGAAAATATGCTATGCATGATGATCTAATGTATAACATTCCAAATCGAAAATTTGGGATGTTACAATGTGCCCGTAGATTTCATTGTTCTTGATATAGATTGCAATCCTTCTTGCCCTATTATTCTTGGTAGACCTTTCCTTAGAACGGTTGGTGCGATTATTGATATGAAGGAAGGGAATATTAGATTTTAATTTCCATTAAAAAAGGGCATGGAACACTTTCCAAGAAAGAAAATAAAATTTCCATATGAAACTATCATGAGAGCCACTTATGGATTGCCTACCAAAGATGCCAATACCTAGATCTATCATCGCTTTTATGCCTAGCTAGGGGCGTTAAACGATAGCGCTTGTTGGGAGGCAACCCAATTTTATTTTTATTCCTTGCTTTTTGATCCTATTTAGTAATAATTAAATTATCTAGCCTCTGTTTTGGTTGTGTTTTTTGTGTTTAATTAGTATTTGTGCCAAGTAGAACCGTTGGGAAGACTTGGGGAAAGTCTTGTTGAACTTGCTGTAAAAAACAGAAACTTTAGCGCTCACGAGAACTGCTGTCATTTTTATTTGAACAGTGCTATTTAGTTAATTATTTTTGCAGATGATTAATAGATAAATTCCTCACTTCCAGCAATTTATTTTAGAATTTTTGGGGTTCCAGATCTTGCGATAGCTACAGATTACTACAGACTGTTCTGTTTTTGACAGATTCTGTTTTTCGTGTGTTGTTTGCTTATTTTGATGAATCTATGGTTAGTAAAATAGTTTATAATCCATAGAGAAGTTGGAATACAGTAGGTTTAACACCAATATAAATAAATAATGAGTTCATTACAGTACCTTGAAGTGGTCTTTTGTTTTCTTTCGCTAATGGAGCTCACGAGTTTTCTACTTTAAGTTTTGTGTTGTGAAGTTTTCAAGTTTTGGGTGAATTCTTGTGATGGATTATGGAACAAGGAGTGGCAAGAGCCTAATCTTGGGGATTCCCATGGCACCCCCAAGATAATCCGAGGACACCAAAAAGTCAAAGCTTGGGGATGCCCCGGAAGGCATCCCCTCTTTCGTCCACTTCCATCGGTAATTTACTTGGAGCTATATTTTTATTCACCAACATGATATGTGTTTTGCTTGGAGCGTCTTATATTATTTGTGTCTTTGGTTGTTAGTGTGCCACAATCATCCTTGCTGTACACACCTTTTGAGAGAGCCATACATGGAGTAGAATTTGATAGAATACTCTATGTGCTTCACTTATATCTTTTGAGCATTATAATTTTGCTCTATGTGCTTCACTTATATCTTTTGAGCTTTGTAGTTTTTCTCTATGTGCTTCACTTATATCTTTAGAGAGTTATAATTTTGCTCTATGTGCATCACTTAGATCTTTTAGAGCACGGTGGTGGATTTGTTTTAAAGAAACTATTGGTCTCTCATGCTTCACTTAAATTATTTTGAGAGTCTCTTAATAGCATGGTAATTTGCTTAATAATAATATGCTTGGTATTCAAGATTTGTGAAACTTTCTTTTGAGTGTGTTGAATACTAAGAAAAGATTGAAGCATGATAATTGTTTTGAGATATGGAGGTGATAATATTAGAGTCATGCTAGTTGAGTAGTTGTGAATTTAAAGAATACTTGTGTTAAAGTTTGTGATTCCTGTAGCATGCACGTATGGTGAACCATTATGTGATGAAGTCAGAGCATGATTTATTTATTGATTGTCTTCCTTATGAGTAGCGGTCGGGGACGATCGATGGTCTTTTCCTACCAATCTATCCCCCTAGGAGCATGCACGTAATACTTTGCTTTGATAACTTCTAGATTTTTGCAATAAGTATATGAGGTCTTTATGACCAATGTTGAGTCCATGGATTATACGCACTCTCACCCTTCCACCTTTTCTAGCCTCTCTAATACCGCGAACCTTTCGCCGGTATCATACACCCACCATATACCTTCCTCAAAACAGCCACCATACCTACCTATTATGGCATTTCCATAGCCATTCCGAGATATATTTCCATGCAACTTTCCACCATCCAGTTTATCATGACACATTCATCATTGTCATATTGCATATCCCGGTACACCGCCAGAGGCATTCATATAGAGTCATATTTTGTTCTAAGTATCTAGTTGTAATTGTTGAGTTGTAAGAAAAATAAAGGTGTGATGATCATCATTTTTAGAGCATTGTCCCAAGTGAGGAAAGAATGATGGAGACTATGATTCCCCCATAAGTCGGGATGAGACTCCGGACGAAAAATAAATAAAAGAGGCCAAAGAAGCCCAAAAAAGAGAAAAAAAGAGGCCATAAAAAAAGAGGAGAAAAGGCCCAAATAAAAAAATATAAAAAATGAGAGAAAAAGAGAGAAGGGACAATGTTACTATACTTTTACCACACTTGTGCTTCAAAGTAGCACCATGATCTTCATGATAAAGAGTCTCTCGTTATGTCACTTTCATATACTAGTGGGAATCTTTCATTATAGAACTTGGCTTGTATATTCCAATGATGGGCTTCCTCAAATTGCCCTAGGTCTTCATGAGCAAGCAAGTTGGATGCACACCCACTTAGTTTCTTTTTGAGCTTTCATATACTTATAGCTCTAGTGCATCCGTTGCATGGCAATCCCTACTCACTCACATCGATATCTATTGATGGGCATCTTCATAGCCCGTTGATATGCCTAGTTGATGTGAGACTATCTTCTCCTTTTTGTCTTCTCCACAACCACCATTCTATTCCACCTATAGTGCTATATCCATGGCTCACGCTCATGTATTGCGTGAAGATTGAAAAAGTTAGAGTATGAAACAATTGCTTGGCTTGTCATCGGGGTTGTGCATGATTTAAATACATTGTGTGGTGAAGATAGAGCATAGCCAGACTATATGATTTTGTAGGGATAACTTTCTTTGGCCATGTTATTTTGAGAAGACATAATTGCTTTGTTAGTATGCTTGAAGTATTATTATTTTTATGTCAATATAAACTTTTGTCTTGAATCTTTCGAATCTGAATATTCATATCACAATTAAGAAGATTTGCATTGAAATTATGCCAAGTAACACTCCGCATCAAAAATTCTCTTTTTATCATTTACCTACTCGAGGATGAGCAGGAATTAAGCTTGGGGATGCCTGATACGTCTCCAACATATATATAATTTTTGATTGCTCCATGCTATATTATCTATTGTTTTGGACTATATTGGGCTTTATTTTCCACTTTTATATTATTTTTGGGACTAACCTATTAACCGGAGGCCCAGCCCAGAATTGCTGTTTTTTGCCTATTTCAGTTTTTCAAAGAAACGGAATATCAAACGGAGTCCAAACGGAATGAAACCTTCGGGAACGTGATTTTCTCACCGAACATGATCCAGGAGACTTGGACCCTACGCCAAGGCATCAGAGAGGCAGTCACGAGGGTGGGGGCGCCCCACCCCCCCAGGGCGCGCCCCCTGCCTCATGGGCCCCTCGGAGCTCCACCGACGTACTTCTTCCTCCTATATATACATATGTACCCCCAAACGATCAGAATAGGAGCCAAAAACCTAATTCCACCGCTGCAACTTTCTGTATCCACGAGATCCCATCTTGGGGCCTGTTCCGGAGCTCCGCCGGAGAGGGCCGTCATCACGGAGGGCTTCTACATCATCATAGCCTCTCCGATGAAGTGTGAGTAGTTTACCTCAGACCTTCGGGTCCATAGTTAGTAGCTAGATGGCTTCTTCTCTCTTTTTGGATCTCAATACAAAGTTCTCCCCCTCTCTTGTGGAGATCTATTCGATGTAATCTTCTTTTTGCGATGTGTTTGTTAAGACCGATGAATTGTGGGTTTATGATCAAGTCTATCTATGAATAATATTTGAATCTTCTCTAAATTCTTTTATGTATGATTGGTTATCTTTGCAAGTCTCTTCGAATTATCCGTTTGGTTTGGCCAACTAGATTGGTAGTTCTTGCCATGGGAGAAGTGCTTAGCTTTGGGTTCGATCTTGCGGTGTCCTTTCCCAGTGACAGAAGGGGCAGCAAGGCACGTATTGCATCGTTGCCATCGAGGATAACAAGATGGAGTTTATTTCATATTGCATGAATTTATCTCTCTACATCATGTCATCTTGCTTAAGGCATTACTCTGTTTTTAACTTAATACTCTAGATGCATGCTGGATAGAGGTCGATGAGTGGAGTAATAATAGTAGATGCAAAATCGTTTCGGTCTACTTGTCACGGACGTGATGCCTATATACATGATCATGCCTAGATATTCTCATAACTATGCTCAATTCTGTCAATTTCTCAATAGTAATTTGTTCACCCACCGTAGAATACTTATGCTCTTGAGAGAAGCCACTAGTGAAACCTATGGCCCCCGGGTCTATTCTCATCATATCAACCTCCATCACTTTAATCTTGTTTTGCTTTTTACTTTGCCTTTTACTTTTCACTTTGCATCTTTATACCAAAAATACCAAAAATATTATATCTATCAGATCTCACTCTCGTAAGTGACCATGAAGGGATTGACAACCCCTAATCATGTTGGTTATGAGTAGCTACCGTTTTGTGCAGGCACGAGGGACTTGAGCGTGGCCTCCTACTGGATTAATACCTTGGTTCTCAAAAACTGAGGGAAATACTTACGGTACTCTGCTACATCATCCCTTCCTCTTTAGGGAAATCCAACGCAAGCTCAAGAGGTAGCAGGGAGAACTTTGTATTGACATCCAAAAAGAGAGAAGAAGCCATCTAGCTAATAACTATGGACCCGAAGGTCTGAAGTAAACTACTCACAATTCATCGGAGAGGCTATGGTGTTGATGTAGAAGCCCTCCGTGATCGATGCCCCCTCCGGCGGAGCTCCGGAACAGGCCCTAAGATGGGATCTCGTGGATACAGAAAGTTACGACGGTGGAATTAGGGTTTTGGCTCCGTATCTGATCGTTTGGGGTACGTAGGTATATATAGGAGGAAGGAGTACATCGGTGGAGCAACAGGGGGCCCACGAGGGTGGAGGGTGCGCTTGTGGGGGTTGGCGCGCCCCCTACCTCGTGGCCTCCCTGTTGGTTGCTTGACGTAGGGTCCAAGTCTCCTGGATCTTGCTCGTTCAAAAAATCACGTTTTCGAAGGTTTCATTCCGTTTGGACTCCGTTTGATATTCATTTTCTTTGAAACCCTAAAATAGGCAAAAATCAGCAATTCTGGGCTGGGCCTCCTGTTAATAGGTTAGTCCCAAAATAATATAAAAGTGTATGATAAAGCCCAATAATGTCCAAAACAGTAGATAATATAGCATGGAGCAATCAAAAAATATAGATACGTTGGAGATGTATCAAGCATCCCCAAGCTTAATTCCTGCTCGTCCTCGAGTAGGTAAATGATAAAAACAGAATTTTTGATGTGGAATGCTACTAGGCATAATTTCAATGTAATTCTTCTTAATTGTGGCATGAATATTCAGATCCGAAAGATTCAAGATAAAAGTTTAATATTGACATAGAAATAATAATACTTCAAGCATACTAACTAAGCAATTATGTCTTCTCAAAATAACATGGCCAAAGAAAGTTCATCCCTACAAAATCATATAGTTTAGTCATGCTCCATTTTCGTCACACAAGAATGCTCTCATCATGCACAACCCTGATGACAAGCCAAGCAATTGTTTCATACTTTAGTAATCTCAAACTTCATAAACCTTCACGCAATACATGAGCGTGAGCCATGGATATAGCACTATGGGTGGAATAGAGTATAATGATGGGGATTATGTGGAGAAGACAAAAAAGGAAAAAGTCTCACATCAACGAGGCTAATCAATGGGCTATGGAGATGCCCATCGATTGATGTTAATGAAAGTAGTAGGGATTGCCATGCAACGGATGCACTAGAGCTATAAATGTATGAAATCTCAACAAAAGAAACTAGTGGGTGTGCATCCAACTTGCTTGCTCACGAAGACCTAGGGCACTCGAGGAGGCCCATTGTTGGAATATACAAGCCAAGTTCTATAATGAAAGATTCCCACTAGTATATGAAAGTGACAAAACAAGAGACTCTCTATCATGAAGATCATGGTGCTACTTTGAAGCACAAGTGTGGAAAAAGGATAGTAGCATTGTCCCTTTTTATTTCTTTTTTTGGCCTTTCTCTTTTTTTTGGGATAATACTCTATTAAATGATGATCATCACACTTCTATTTATTTACAACTCAATGATTACAACTCGATACTAGAACAAGGTATGACTCTATATGAATGCCTCCGGCGGTGTAGATATGCAATGAATCAAGTGTGACATGTATGGAAAATTATGAACGGTGGCGTTGCCACAAATACGATGTCCTACATGATCATGCAAAGCAATATGACAATGATGAACGTGTCATGATAAACGGGATGGTGGAAAGTTGCATGGCAATACATCTCGGAATGGCTATGGAAATGCCATAATAGGTAGGTATGGTGGCTGTTTTGAGGAAGATATAAGGAGGTTTATGTGTGAAAGAACGTATCATATCACGGGGTTTGGATGCACCGGCGAAGTTTGCACCAACTCTCAATGTGAGAAAGGGCAATGCACGGTACCGAAGAGGCTAGCAATGATGGAAGGGTGAGAGTGCATATAATCCATGGACTCAACATTAGTCATAAAGAACTCACATACTTATTGCAAAAATCTACAAGTCATCAAAAACCAAGCACTATGCGCATGCTCCTAGGGGGATAGATTGGTAGGAAAAGACCATCGCTCGTCCCCGACCGCCACTCATAAGGAGGACAATCAAAGAACACCTCATGTTTCAAATTTGTTACATAGCGTTTACCATACGGGCATGCTACGGGACTTGCAAACTTCAACACAAGTATTTCCCAATTTCACAACTACTCAACTAGCACAACTTTAATATCACTACCTCCATATCTCAAAACAATCATCAAGCATCGAACTTCTCTTAATATTCAACACACTCATAAGAGAATTTTATTATTAATCTTGTATACCTAGCATCCCCAAGCTTTGGCTTTTTGGTGTCCATAGATTATCTTGGGGGTGCCATGGGCATCCCCAATCTTAGGCTCTTGCCACTCCTTGTTCCATAATCCATCAAATCTTTACCCAAAACTTGAAAACTTCACAACACAAAACTTAAAGTAGAAAATCTCGTGAGCTCCGTTAGCGAAAGAAAACAAAAGACCACTTCAAGGTACTGTAATGAACTCATTCTTTATTTATATTGGTGTTAAAACTAATTTATTCCAACTTCTCTATTATTTATAAACTATTTTACTAGCCATAGATTCATCAAAATAAGCAAACAACACACGAAAAACAGAATCTGTCAAAAACAGAACAGTCTGTAGTAATCTGTAGCTAGCGCAAGATCTGGAACCCCAAAAATTCTAAAATAAATTGCTGGACGTGAGGAATTTATACATTAATCATCTTCAAAAATAATTAAGTAAATATAACTTTCCAAATAAAAATGGCAGCAGTTCTCGTGAGTGCTAAAGTTTCTGTTTTTTACAGCAGGATTAACAAGACTTTCCCCAAGTCTTCCCAACGGTTCTACTTGGCACAAACACTAATTAAACACAAAAAATACAACCAAAATAGAGTCTAGATAAATTATTTATTACTAAACAGGATCAAAAAGCAAGGAATAAAAATAAAATTGGGTTGCCTCCCAACAAGCGCTATCGTTTAACGCCCCTAGCTAGGCATAAAAAGCAAGGATAGATCTAGGTATTGCCATCTTTGGTAGGCAATCCATAAGTGGCTCTCATAATAGATTCATAAGGTAATTTAATTTTATTTCTAGGAAATTGTTCCATGCCTTTCCTTAATGGAAATTGGAATCTAATATTTCCTTCCTTCATATCAATAATTGCACCAATCGTTCTAAGGAAAGGTCTACCAAGAATAATAGGACATGAAAGATTGCAATCTATGTCAAGAACGATAAAATATACGGGCACATAATTCCTATTTGCATCAATAAGAACAATATTAATTCTTCTCATAGGTTTCTTAATAGTGGAATCAGCAAGGTGCAAGTTTAGAGAGCAATCATCAAAATCACGGAAACCTATCAAATCACACAAAGTCTTTGGAATCATGGAAACACTAGCACCCAAATCACACAAAGCATAGCATTCATGATCTTTAATTTTAATAGTAGGTTCCCACTCATCATAAAGTTTTCTAGGCATAGAAACTTCCAACTCAAGTTTTTCTTCATAAGATTGCATCAAAGCATCAACGATATGTTTGGTAAAAGCTTTATTTTGGCTATAAGCATGAGGAGAATTTAGCACAGATTGCAACAAGGAAATACAATCTATCAAAGAGCAGCTATTATAACTAAATTCCTTGAAATCCAAAATAGTAGGTTCATTAACATCTAGAGTTTTGATCTCTTCAATCCCACTTTTATCAAATTTAGCATCAAGATCTAAAAACTCCAAATTTTTGGAACGCCTTCTAGGTAAAGGTGGATCATATTTAGTCCCATCATTATCAAGATTCATATTGCAAAACAAATATTCAATAGGGGACACATAAATAACTTTTAGATCTTCACCTTTATTATCATGGAAACTAGAAGAACACGCTCTTATAAAGGAATCTTTCTTAGCACGCATCCTAGCGGTTCTTTATTTGCACTCATCAATGGAAATTCTCATGGCTTTGAGAGACTCATTGATATCATGCTTAGGTGGAATAGATCTAAGTTTCAAAGAATCAACATCAAGAGAAATTATATCAACGTTCCTAGCCAACTCATCAATCTTAAGAAATTTTTCTTCAATCAAAGCATTGAAATTCTTTTGCGAAGTAATAAGCTATTTAATATTAGATTCAAAATCAGAGGGCATATTATTATAATTTCCATAAGAATTGTTGTCGGAATTACCATAATTATTAGAGGAATTGCTAGGATAAGGCCTAGGATTAAAGTTTCCTCTATACGCATTGTTACCAAAATTGTTCCTACCAACAAAATTCACACCCATAGATTCATTATTATTCTCAATCAAGGTAGAAAAAGGCATATCATTAGGATCATACGAAACACTTTTATTAGCAAAATAATTTCATAAGTTCATCCATCTTTCCACTCAAAACATTAATTTCTTCTATCGCATGCACTTTCTTATTAGTAGATCTTTCAGTGTGCCATTGAGAATAATTAACCATAATATTATCTAGGAGTTTAGTAGCTTCTCCTAAAGTGATTTCCATAAAAGTGCCTCCCGCGGCCGAATCTAAAAGATTTCTAGAAGCAAAATTCAATCCGGCATAAAATTTTTGTATAATCATCCACAAATTCAAACCATGAGTAGGGCAGGTACGTATCATTAATTTCATCCTCTCCCAAGCTTGTGCAACATGTTCATAATATCGTTTCTAAGGGAGATGATCTTAGCGAGAGGAAAATACTTAGAGATAAAAGCATCTTTGCACTTATTCCACGAATCAATACTATTTTTAGGCAAAGATGAAAACCAAGCTTTAGCACGATCTCTAAGCGAAAAAGGAAATAGCTTCAATTTAAGAATATCATTATCCACATATTTCTTCTTTTGCATATCACACAAATCAACAAAGCTATTTAGATGAGTAGCGGCATCTTCACTAGGAAGGCCGAAAAACGGATCTTTCATGACAAGATTCAGCAAGGCAACATTAATTTCTCAAGATTCAACATCGGTAAGAGGAGCAATCGGAGTGGTAATAAAATCATTGTTATTGGTATTGGTAAAGTCACACAATTTAGTGTTATCTTGAGCCATCGTGACAAGCAAGCAATCCAACACACCAGCAAACAAGAAACGGGCAAAAAGAGGCAAACGGGAAAGAGAGGGGGGATACAGAGAGAGAGAGAGGGCGAATAAAACGGCAAGGGCGAAGTGGGGGAGAGGAAAATGAGAGGCAAATGGCAAATAATGTAATGCGGGAGAGAAGGGTTTGTGATGGGTACTTGGTATGTTTGACTTTTGCGTAAACCTCCCTAGCAACGGCGCCAGAAATCCTTCTTGCTACCTCTTGAGCACTGCGTCGGTTTTCCCTTGAAGAGGAAAGGGTGATGCAGCAAAGTAGCGTAAGTATTTCCCTTAGTTTTTGAGAACCAAGGTATCAATCCAGTAGGAGGCTACGCGCGAGTCCCTCGTGCCTGCACAAAACAAATAAATCCTCGCAACCAACGCGATAAGGGGTTGTCAATCCCTACACGGTCACTTACGAGAGTGAGATCTGATAGATATGATAGGATAATATTTTTGGTATTTTTATGATAAACATGCAAAGTAAAATAAAAGGCAATGAAAATAACTAAGCGTTGGAAGATTAATATGATGAAGATAGACCTGGGGGGCATAGGTTTCATTAGTTTCTTCTGATGTCTACTACACAACCTTCTTCTTGTAGACGTTGTTGGGCCTCCAAGTGCAGAGGTTTGTAGGACAGTAGCAAATTTCCCTCAAGTGGATGACCTAAGGTTTATCAATCCATAGGAGGCGTAGGATGAAGAGGGTCTCTCTCAAGCAACCCTGCAACCAAATAACAAAGAGTCTCTTGTGTCCCCAACACACCCAATACAATGGTAAATTGTATAGGTGCACTAGTTCGGCGAAGAGATGGTGATACAAGTGCAATATGGATAGCAGATAAAGATATTTGTAATCTGAAATAATAAAAACAGCAAGGTAGCAAATGATAAAAGTGAGCGTAAACGGTATTGCAATGCTAGGAAACAAGGCCTAGGGTTCATACTTTCACTAGTGTAAGTCCTCTCAACAATACTAACATAATTGGATCATAAAACTATCCCTCAACATGCAAAAAAGAGTCACTCCAAAATCACTAATAGCGGAGAATGAACAAGAGATTATGGTAGGGTACAAAACCACCTCAAAGTTATTCTTTCCAATTAATCTGTTGGGCTATTCCTATGAGTGTCACAAACAGTCCTAGAGTTCGTACTAGAATAACTCCTTAAGACATAAATCAACCAAAACCCTAATGTCACCTAGATACTCCAATGTCACCTCAAGTATCCGTGGGTATGATTATACGATATGCGCCACACAATCTCAGATTCATCTATTCAACCAACACAAAGGACCTCAAAGAGTGCCCCAAAGTTCCTACCGGAGAATCACGACGAAAACGTGTGCCAACCCCTATGCATAGGTTCATGGGCGGAACCCGCAAGTTGATCACCAAAACATACATCAAGTGAATCACGTGATATCCCATTGTCACCACAGATATCCACGGCAAAACATACATCAAGTGTTCTCAAATCTTTGAAGACTCAATCCGATAAGATTACTTCAAAGGGGAAACTCAATTCATTACAAGAGAGTAGAGGGGGGAAGAAACATCATAGGATCCAAATATAATAGCAAAGCTCACGATACATCAAGATCATATCACCTCAAGAACACGAGAGAGAGAGAGAGATCAAACACATACCTACTGGTACATACCCTCAGCCCCGAGGGAGAACTACTCCCTCCTCGTCATGGAGAGCACCGGGATGATGAAGATGGCCACCGGAGAGGGATTTCCCCCTCTGGCAAGGTGCCGGAACGGGTCTAGATTGGCTTTCGGTGGCTACGGAGGCTTCTGGCGGCGGAACTCCCGATCTATTCTCTGTTTTGGAAGTTTTAGGGTACGACAATATGTATGGGTGTAGGAAGTACGTCGGAGGAGCCATGGGGGCCCCACAAGGCAGTGGGCGCGCCCCCCACCCTCGTGGGCAGCCCGTGTCTCCCCTGACGTGCACTCCAAGTTCCCTGGGTTGCTTTCCTTCCAAAAATAACTTCTCCAGTTGATTTCGTTCTGTTTCGACTCCGTTTGATATTCCTTTTTCTCGAAACACTGAAATAGGCATTAAACAGCAAATCTGGGCTGGGCCTCCGGTTAATAGGATAGTCCCAAAAGTAATATAAAAGTGGATAATAAAGCCCAATATTGCCCAAAACAGTAGATAATATAGCATGGAGCAATCAAAAATTATAGATACGTTGGAGACGTATCAAGCATCCCCAAGCTTAATTCCTGCTCGTCCTCGAGTAGGTAAATGATAAAAAAGATAATTTTTGATGTGGAATGATACTTGGCATAATTTCAATGCAATTCTTCTTAATTGTGGCATGAATATTCAGATCCGAGAGATTCAAGACAAAAGTTCATATTGACATAAAAATAATAATACTTCAAGCATACTAATAAAGCAATTATGTCTTCCCAAAATATCATGGACAAAAGAAAGCTATCCCTACAAAATCATATAGTCTGGCTATGCTCTATCTTCACCACACAAAGTATTAAATCATGCACAACCCCAATGACAAGCCAAGCAATTGTTTCATACTTTTGATGTTCTCAAACTTTTTCAATCTTCACACAATATATGAGCATGAGCCATGGACATAGCACTATAGGTGGAATAGAATGGTGGTTGTGGAGAAGACAAAAAAGGAGAAGATAGTCTCACATCAACTAGGCGTATCAATGGGCTATGGAGATGCCCATCAATAGATATCAATGTGAATGAGTAGGGATTACCATGCAACGGATGCACTAGAGCTATAAGTATGTGAAAGCTCAACAAAAGAAACTAGTGGGTGTGCATCCAACTCGCTTGCTCACGAAGACCTAGGACATTTTGAGGAAGCCATCATTGGAATATACAAGCCAAGTTCTATAATGAAAGATTCCCACTAGTATATGAAAGTGACAACATAGGAGACTCTCTATCATGAAGATCATGGTGCTACTTTGAAGCACAAGTGTGGTAAAAGGATAGTAGCATTGTCCCTTTTATTTTATTTTTTATTTTTTTATTTTTATTTGGCCTTTCTTTTTTTATTTGGCCTTCCTTTTTTTATTTGGCCTTTTTTTGGGGACAATGCTCTATTGAATGATGATCATCACACTTCTATTTATTGACAACTCAATGATTACAACTCGATACTAGAACAAAGTATGACTCTATATGGATGCCTCCGGCGGTGTACCGGGATATGCAATGAATGAAGAGTGACAAGTATGAAAGAATTGTGAACGGTGGCTTTGCCACAAATACTATGTCAACTACATGATCATGCTAGCAATATGACAATGATGAATGTGTCATGATAAACCGGATGGTGGAAAGTTGCATGGCAATATATCTCAGAATGGCTATGGAAATGCCATAATAGGTAGGTATGGTGGCTGTTTTGAGGAAGGTATATAGTGGGTTTATGGTACCGGCAAAAGTTGCGCGGTACTAGAGAGGCTAGCAATGGTGGAAGGGTGAGAGTGCGTATAATCCACGGACTCAACATTAGTCATAAAGAACTCACATACTTATTGCAAAAATCTATTAGTTATCGAAACAAAGTATTACGCGCATGCTCCTAGGGGGATAGATTGGTAGGAAAAGACCATCGCTCGTCCCCGACCGCCACTTATAAGGAAGGCAATCAATAAATAAATCATGCTCCAACTTCATCACATAACGGTTCACCATACGTGCATGCTACGGGAATCACAAACTTCAACACAAGTATTTCTCAAATTCACAACTACTCAACTATCATGACTCTAATATTACCATCCTCATATCTCAAAACAATCATCAAGTATCAAACTTCTCTTAGTATTCAACACGCTCATAAGAGAATTTTATTATTAATATTGTATACCTAGCATATTAGGATTTTAAGCAAATTACCATGCTATTTAAGACTCTCAGAATAATCTAAGTGAAGCATGAGAGTTCATCTATTTCTTCAAAATAAAACTACGACCATGCTCTAAAAGATATAAGTAAAGCACTAGAGCAAATGACAAACTACTCCAAAAGATATAAGTGAAGATCAATGAGTAGTCGAATAATTATGCAACTATGTGAAGACTCTCTAACATTTAATAATTTCAGATCTTGGTATTCTATTCAAACAGCAAGCAAAGCAAAATAAAATGACATTCTAAGAATGGCAAAAATCATGTGAAGAAGCAAAAACTTAGGATCAACCGAAACTAACCGATAATTGTTGAAGAAGAAAGGTGGGATGCCAACTGGGGCATCCCCAAGCTTAGATGCTTGAGACTTCTTGAAATATTATCTTGGGGTGCCTTGGGAATCCCCAAGCTTGAGCTCTTGTGTCTCCTTAATTCCTCCCATATCACGGTCTCCCTAAATCTCAAAAGCTTCATCCACACAAAACTCAACAAGGACTCGTGAGATAAGTTAGTATAAACCATTGCCAAAACCTTATCATACTCTACTGTAGAAAATCACTAAAATTATTATTAAACATTGCATACTAAATGCCTCTGCATATTTAATAGTCCTATCCTCAAATAGAATCATTAAATAAGCAAACATATGCAAACAATGCAAACATAACAGCAATCTGCCTAAACAGGATAGTCTGTAAAGAATGATGCTGCGTCCATACTTCCCTAGCTCCAAAAATTATTAAAGAAAATTCCCACTGTAGTAAATTTATCAGAGCTTAATATGCAAAAGTTTTCAACATTTTATCACATTCTGACTTTTCTAGGGAATTATTGCAACAGCGGTAAACTTTCTGTTTTCAAACAGCAACATGTGGACTTCTAAAATAGATATAGTAAAGGCTATAAATGCCACTTTTATTGAAATAAAATATGCAAAACATTGTTCTAAATAACAGAAATAAAATCCTAACAAAATAAATTGACGCTCCAAGCAAAACACATATCATGTGGTGAATAAAAATATAGCTCCAAGTAAAGTTACCGATGAACGAAGACGAAAGAGGGGATGCCTTCCGGGGCATCCCCAAGCTTAGGCTCTTGACTATCCTTGAATATTACCTTGGGGTGACTTGGGCATCCCCAAGCTTAGGATCTTGACACTCCTTATTCCATAGTCCATCGAATCCTTACCCAAAACTTGAAAACTTCACAACACAAAACTTAAAGTAGAAAACTCGTAAGCTCCGTTAGCGAAAGAAAACAAAACACCACTTCAAGGTACTGTAACGAACTCATTATTTATTTATATTGGTGTTAAACCTACTGTATTCCAACTTATCTATGGTTCATACCCTCCGATACTACTCATAGATTCATCAAAATAAGCAAACAACACATAGAAAACAGAATCTGTCAAAAACAGAACAGTCTGTAGTAATCTGGATCAAACGTATACTTCTGGAACTCATAAAATTCTAAAATAAATTGCTGGACCTGAGGAATTTATCTATTAATCATCTGCAAAAAGAATTAACTAAATAGCACTCTCCAATAAAAAAATGGCAGCAATTCTCGTGAGTGCTAAAGTTTCTGTTTTTGACAGCATGATCAACAAGACTTTCCCCAAGTCTTCCCAAAGGTTCTACTTGGCACAAACACTAACTAAAAGCATAAAAACACATCTAAACAGAGGCTAGATGAATTATTTATTACTAAACAGGAACAAAAAGCATGGAATAAAAATAAAATTGGGTTGCCTCCCAACAAGCGCTATCGTTTAACGCCCCTAGCTAGGCATGATGATTTCAATGATGCTCACATAATGGATAAGAATTGAATCATAAATAGAGCATCATGAAGAATATGACTAGCAAATTTATGTCTAACCCACTTCCTATGCATAGGGATTTTGTGAGAAAACAACTTGTGGGAACAAAAGTCAACTTGCATAGGAAGGTAAAACAAGCATAACTTTGAAACTTTAAGCACATAGAGAGGAAACTTGATATTATTGCAATCCCTACAAGCATATGTTCCTCCCTCATAATAATTTTCAGTAGAATAATGAATGAATTCAACAATATAACCAGCATCTAAAGAATTCTTTTCATGATCTACAAGCATATAAAATTTACTACTCTCCACACAAGCAAAATTCTTCTCATGAATAATAGTGGGAGCAAACTCAACAAAATAACTATCATGTGAGGCATAATCCAATTGAAAACTAAAATCATGATGACAAGTTTCATGGATATCATTATTCTTTATAGCATACAAGTCATCACATTAATCATCATAGATAGCAACTTTGTTCTCATAATCAATTGGAACCTCTTCCGAAATAGTGGATTCATCACAAAATAAAGTCATGACCTCTCCAAATCCACTTTCATAAATAGTATCATCATAGGTAGAAGGCATGCTATCATCATAACAACTTTGCATATCAAAACTTGGGATGCTAAAAATATCATCATCATTAGACATAGCATCCCCAAGCTTGGGCCTTTTCATATCATAATCATACTCACTCTCATCATTAATAGGATGGATAGCACCAATAGTGTAGCAAACATTATTATCATATTCTTCCAAGCAAGTGCCAAAAAGATTTTCAAGATCATAAGAAGTATCATTATCTTCCCAATCATAATCATCACAACAAGCAATAGGCATAACGAGATCCTCATCAAGTGTATCATCTTCATTTTCATGAGGCACAACAATAATAGGAGCAACTTTATTTGGGAGAGATACCTTTTTACCTCTCTTCCTTTTTCTTTTCTTCTTCTTCACCTCATGTGTGGGTTCAATCCTATTTTTGGAGCTCCTTATTAATGGGATTGGCTGAATAGAAGGCTCCTCCTCGTTACCTGATTCATCATAAGAAATAATAGGAGGATATTGGGAAGTCTCTTACCTTTCATTAGTATTCTCTTCATCCTCTATTTGTTTTCTTTTCTTTATGTAATTGGCAGTATAAGGATTTTCAATGCAATTCACCGCACAATACATATAAACCTTCTCTAGATCAATATCGAGGAATTTCTCAAGGTTATATTCTGGAATATGCTTAGTTTGACGTTTCAATTCTTCATAACCCAAAAGCAAACTTAGTTCATTATAATGCGCAAGGGAAATCAAGTCATCACAATTTTTGGACACGAATCGGTCATGAAACAATTTGCATTTGATATTTAAATGACCATGTTCATTGCAAAGTTCACAAGTACGGTAAAGATATTTTAAATTTTCAGCACTCACATCAAGACTTTCTTGCAACAATTTAGTTTCTAAATACTTATGCCTCTTGCAATATCTATCTTCCCTATTTGGTGTGTACTTGCAAACCCAATGCACTCCACAAAAATTGACATGTTTATAGGAGGCATTCTCATCATAACTAGTGCAATCATCATTAGCATCATGGATATTCAAAGAATTCGTACTAACAACATTGCAATCATGCTCATCATTCAAATATTTAGTGCCAAACATTTTAGAGATTTCTTCTTCTAGCACTTGAGCACAATTTTCCTTTCCATCATACTCATGAAAGATATTAAAAAGGTGAAGCGTATGAGACAAACTTAATTCCATTTTTTTTGTAATTTTCTTTTATAAACTAAACTAGTGATAAAACAAGAAACTAAAATACTCGATTGCAAGATCTAAAGATATACCTTCAAGCACTCACCTCCCCGGCAACGGCGCCAGAAAAGAGCTTGATGTCTACTACACAACCTTCTTCTTGTAGACGTTGTTGGCCCTCCAAGTGCAGAGGTTTGTAGGACAGTAGCAAATTTCCCTCAAGTGGATGACCTAAGGTTTATCAATCTGTAGGAGGCGTAGGATGAAGATGGTCTCTCTCAAGCAACCCTGCAACCAAATAACAAAGAGTCTCTTGTGTCCCCAACAGACGCAATACAATGGTAAATTTTATAGGTGCACTAGTTCGGCGAAGAGATGATGATACAAGTGCAATATGGATAGTAGATAAAGGTATTTGTAATCTGAAATAATAAAAACAGCAAGGTAGGAAATGATAAAAGTGAGCGTAAACAGTATTGCAATGCTAGGAAACAAGGCCTAGGGTTCATACTTTCACTAGTGTAAGTCCTCTCAACAATACTAACATAATTGGATCATAAAACTATCCCTCAACATGCAACAAAGAGTCACTCCAAAGTCACTAATAGCGGAGAACGAACGAAGAGATTATGGTAGGGTACGAAACCACCTCAAAGTTATTCTTTCCAATCAATCTGTTGGGCTATTCCTATAAGTGACACAAACAGCCCTAGAGTTCGTACTAGAATAACACCTTAAGACACAAATCAACCAAAACCCAAATGTCACCTAGATACTCCAATGTCACCTCAAGTATCCGTGGGTATGATTATACGATATGCGTCACACAATCTCAGATTCATCTATTCAACCAACACAAAGGACCTCAAAGAGTGCCCAAAAGTTCCAACCGGAGAATCACGACGAAAACGTGTGCCAACCCCTATGCATAGGTTCATGGGCGGAACCGCAAGTTGATCACCAAAACATACATCAAGTGAATCACGTGATATCCCATTGTCACCACAGATATCCACGGCAAGACATACATCAAGTGTTCTCAAATCTTTAAAGACTCAATCTGATAAGATTACTTCAAAGCGGAAACTCAATTCATTACAAGAGAGTAGAGGGGGGAAGAAACATCATAGGATCCAAATATAATAGCAAAGCTCGCGATACATCAAGATCATATCACCTCAAGAACACGAGAGAGAGAGAGAGAGATCAAACACATAGCTACTGGTACATACCCTCAGCCCCGACGGAGAACTACTCCCTTCTCGTCATGGAGAGCACCAGGATGATGAAGATGGCCACCGGAGAGGGATTGCCCCCTCCGGCAGGGTGCCGGAACGGGTCTAGATTGGCTTTCGGTGGCTACGGAGGCTTCTGGCGGCGGAACTCCCGATCTATTCTCTGTTTTGGAAGTTTTAGGGTACGACGATATGTATGGGTGCAGGAAGTACATCGGAGGAGCCACGAGGGCCCCACGAGGTAGGGGGCGCGCCCTAGGGTTGGGCGCGCCCCCGCCCTCGTGGGCAGCCCGTGTCTCCCCTGACGTGCACTCCAAGTTCCCTGGGTTGCTTTCCTTCCAAAAATAACTTCTCCAGTTGATTTCGTTCCGTTTCAACTCCATTTGATATTCCTTTTTCTCAAAACACTGAAATAGGCATAAAACAGCAAATCTGGGCTAGGCCTCCAGTTAATAGGTTAGTCCCAAAAGTAATATAAAAGTGGATAATAAAGCCCAATATTGCCTAAAACAGTAGATAATATAGCATGGAGCAATCAAAAATTGTAGATACGTTGGAGACGTATCAGCTTCTCTCAAGAGCATAAGTATTTTACGGTGGGTGAACGAATTACTGTTGAGCAATTGACAGAATTGAGCATAGTTATGAGAATATCTAGGTATGATCATGTATATAGGCATCACGTCTGAGACAAGTAGACCGACTCCTGCCTGCATCTACTACTATTACTCCACACATCGACCGCTATCCAGCATGCATCTAGAGTATTAAGTTCATAAGAACAGAGTAACGCCTTAAGCAAGATGACATGATGTAGAGGGATAAACTCATGCAATATGATGAAAACCCCATCTTGTTATCCTCGATGGCAACAATACAATACGTGCCTTGCTGCCCCTACTGTCACTGGGAAATGACACTGCAAGATTGAACCCAAAGCTAAGCACTTCTCCCATTGCAAGAAAGAACAATCTAGTAGGCCAAACCAAACTGATAATTCGAAGAGACTTGCAAAGATAACCAGTCATACATAAAAGAATTCAGAGAAGAATAAAATATTGTTCATAGATAAACTTGATCATAAACTCACAATTCATCGGTCTCAACAAACACACCACAAAATAAGATTACATCGAATAGATCTCCACAAGAGAGGGGGAGAACTTTGTATTGAGATCCAAAAAGAGAGAAGAAGTCATCTAGCTAATAACTATGGACCCGAAGGTCTGAAGTAAAGTACTCACAATTCATCGGAGAGGCTATGGTGTTGATGTAGAAGCCCTCCGTGATCGATGCCCCCTCTGGCGGAGCTCCGGAACAGGCCCCAAGATGGGATCTCGTGGATACAGAAAGTTACGGCGGTGGAATTACGGTTTTGGCTCCGTATCTGATCGTTTGGGGGTACGTAGGTATATATAGGAGGAAGGAGTACGTCGGTCGAGCAACAGGGGGGCCACGAGGGTGGAGGGCGCACCTGGGGGGGTAGGCACGCCCCCTACCTCGTGGCCTCCCTGTTGGTTGCTTGACATAGGGTCCAAGTCTCCTGGATCTTGTTCGTTCCAAAAATCACATTCCTGAAGGTTTCATTCCGTTTGGACTCCGTTTGATATTCCTTTTCTTCAAAACCCTAAAATAGGCAAAAAAAACAACAATTCTGGGCTGGGCCTCCGGTTAATAGGTTAGTCCCAAAAATAATATAAAAGTGTATAATAAAGCCCAATAATGTCCAAAACAGTAGATAATATAGCATGGAGCAATCAAAAATTATAGATACGTTGGAGACGTATCAAGACTCCCTGGCAACGGTGCCAAAAATGGCTCGTTGTCGGGAGTCAAATCTTGACTTGACTTGGCGTGAATCTCCCTGGCAACGGCGCCAGAAATCCTTCTTGCTACCTCTTGAGCACTGCATTGGTTTTCCCTTGAAGAGGAAAGGGTGATACAGTAAAGTAGCGTAAGTATTTCCCTCAGTTTTTGAGAACCAAGGTATCAATCCAGTAGGAGATCACGCCGAGTCCCATGCACCCACACAAACAAATAAGAACCTCGCAACCAACGTGATAAAGGGGTTGTCAATCCCTTCACGATCACTTACGAGAGTGAGATCTGATAGATATGATAAGATAATATTTTTGGTATTTTTATGATAAAGAGAAATAAAGATGCAAAGTAAAATAAACGGCAATAGAAATAGCTATGTGTTGGAAGATTAATATGATGGAAGATAGACCCGGGGGCCATAGGTTTCACTAGTGGCTTCTCTCAAGAGCATAAGTATTACGGCGGGTAAACGAATTACTGTCGAGCAATTGATAGAATTGAGCATAGTTATGAGAATATCTAGGTATGATCATGTATATAGGCATCACGTCCGTGACAAGTAGACCGAAATGATTCTGCATCTACTACTATTACTCCACATATCGACCGCTATCCAGCACGCATCTAGAGTATTAAGTTCATAAGAACAGAGTAATGCTTTAAGTAAGATGACATGATGTAGAGGGATAAACTCATGCAATATGATATAAACCCCATCTTTTTATCCTCGATGGCGACAATACAATACGTGCCTTGCTGCCCCTACTGTCATTGGGAAAGGACACCGCAAGATTGAACCCAAAGCTAAGCACTTATCCCATTGCAAGAAATATCAATGTAGTAGGCCAAACCAAACTGATAATTCGAAGAGACTTGCAAAGATAACCAATCGTACATCAAAGAATTCAGAGGAGATTCAAATATTGTTCATAGATAAACTTGATCATAAACCCACAATTCATCGGATCTCGGCAAACACACCGCAAAAGAAGATTACATCGAATAGATCTCCAAGAAGATCGAGGAGAACTTTGTATTGAGATCCAAAGAGAGAGAAGAAGCCATCTAGCTAATAACTATGGACCCGAAGGTCTAAAGTAAACTACTCACACATCATCGGAGAGGCCATGGAGTTAATGTAGAGGCCCTCCGTGATCAATGCCCCCTCCGGCAGAGCTCCGAAAAAGTCCCCAAGATGGGATCTCTCGGGTACAGAAGGTTGCGGCGGTGGAATTAGGTTTTCGTGGTGCTCTTGGATGTTTGGGGGGTACTTGGATATATATATGAGGAAGAAGTACGTCGGTGGAGCAACGAGGGGCCCACGAGGGTGGAGGGCGCGCCCAGGGGGTAGGCACGCCCCCTGCCTCGTGGCCTCCTCGATTGTTTCTTGACGGCCACTCCAAGTCTCCTGGATCACGTTTGTTGAGAAAATCACGTTCCCGAAGGTTTCATTCTGTTTGGACTCCGTTTGATATTCCTTTTAGGCGAAACTCTAAAATAGGCAAAAAAAATAGCAATTTGGGCTGGGTGTAGCAACCCGACCCGAATGGATCAAGTCTCTGTGCTTAAGTGTCATCCCTGGATCGATATGCTGACACACACAGTACTCGAAGGATTTATAACAGAGGTAAATACATGTATGAAGTATTGTAAATACTATTACCTCAATCCATATAGCGGAAGCAACAAGGTTGTGGTTTCCCATCAACACCAACGGCAAAGTTGAGTGTAGAAATCGTAACCCTAACGTATCACTTACTTGTCGTAAGAAACCTGCAACATGAGACGTTGCAGCCCGAAACGGGTCAGCACATGGAATATGCTGGCAATGTAACACATAGAGAGTAATGGAATGTGCCAGCTATACTATATGCATATATGGCTGGTGGAAAGCTCTATGGTTACAGTTTTTGCGAAAAGCCAATTTTTCCCTACTACAAAGGAATAAATTTTATTTAACTATCATAGTGGTTGTTAAACATTGAGAATGGTTGACAGCATTCTCAATCCAAATTAAAAGTAATCATTAACATCCCAACAAAAATTAATTAAAGTAACGTGATGAGATCAACAGGATAATCCAAGAACTAGATACTCAAGATGTCCATAACCGGGGACACGGCTAATCATGATTAGTTTGTACACTCTGCAGAGGTTTGCGCACTTTTCCCCACAAGACTCGATCGCCTCCGTTTGGTTTCTCGCACTACATGGTGTTTGAGAAGACGGATGACCGAGACACAGTCTTTCAGAAGTGCTAGCACCTTACGTTAGGGTAGACCGTACCACCTACATCCCCTACATCTGCTAGTCTACCCCTGTAAGAGTTCGCACGACTTAGTCAACTATGCCAGAGCCCATAATGGCTTGTGGCTGCACACGGAAGTTTCTAGCATGAAAGATCTTATGATCCCTTTGAGCCTGGGTGGCGGTCCAAAATAAAACAGGCAAGTCCTGATAGACATCAGGTGCCTCAATCCACCCAGATGTGTGTTTAAGTTGCCACCTTAGATAAACCATTAAATTATCAATCTCACATCTGTCATGGATATCACTCACCCAATCCATGTCTACTAGCATAGCATGGCATAATAAGCAAACGTAGAAGTAATTCCCAAAGGATTCATAATAATACAGGTAATAGGTACTACCTCATCTACTTCCCATCCCACAGTTTAATTAGATCCTAATCATGCAATGTGAGAGGATTGATCTAATGCAATAAAACATGGGTTGTAGAAAAGGTATGATCAAAGTGTTACTTGCCTTGCTGATGATCCGCGAGACCTAGGGTTTCGAAGTAACAGGCGGCGCAATCCAGGTAATCTAACGCAGACAAACAACAAGCACACAATAAGTACTCAACTAAAGCGCAGGTAAAACTCGAACAAGAGAACGAACCAGAAAGTTCAACTTAAGAACTCCGGTTGCAAAGAAAGAACGAACCGAATGAACGACGAAAACAAACGGCGGAGGAAAACAACTCGGTTCTAGCAAGTTGAAACTAGGTCAAATTTTACTGTAGCAAAATCTTGTTCAAGTTGATTAGACGGAATGGCGGTTTCGAGACGAAACTCCAGGCGCTTGAATCACCTGATTCCGATAAATGAGCGAGAAGAAAGACTAGAAAGAAGATCGGATCTGAGATCGCGATCGCGGAATAAATCTGACGAAAATAAAAATAAGAACGATTAAACGAACGGGCGTCGTTAACCGGGGATAATCGGTGATCACGTTCGTTGAGACGAACGGTCCGAAGAAGAACGAAAACCGATCTAGGGTTTTCGGAGAAAAAGACCGGAAAGAAACGGAAAACCGATCTAGGGTTTCGGAAAAGAACCGAAACAAAAACTGGAAAGAAAACGAAAAGAATTGGAAGAAAAGAGAAGAACCTGAATGGTTTCTAGAAGAAAAACCGAACCGAGGAATAGAAAGAGGCGGCACGGCTACCTCGGGAGGCGGGCTCCAGGCGGTGGCGGGCTAAGGCGGCGGCGGCGCGGCTAAAGGGCGGCGGCGGAGGGTGAGGGGCGCGGGGTGGGGCGCGGCTTGGGAGGAGAGGGGCTTGGGGTTTTTTGGTGTGAGGAGAGGGGGGTGTGGGGGTATTTATATTGGTGAGGGGAGAGGAGACTTGGGGTAGGGGGCAAGAAAAAGAGAAGGAAAAGGAAAACGAAACAAGGAAAGGGGGGCTAACCAGAGTCCTAGAGGGACTCGGCTAGAGGCGAGGCGGCGGCCTGGCGCGCTGCGCCTGGCGCCTGGCGCTGGCTGGGGGGCGGTGGCTGGCTGGGCCTTTGGCCCGGCTGGCCTGCTCATTTTTTTTAACTGATTTCGCACGCAGAAAAACAAAAGAAAACTAACTAAACGAACTCCGAAAAATCTAAAGTAAATTTTCCCCGACTCCTAAAAATGAGTCGAACAAAATGAACTTTTCTCCAGACCTAAAATGCAATTTTCGAAAACGCGCATTTTTCCCTATCCAAAAAAAACGCAAACAAAACTCCGGAAAAACCAAAAATTTGATTTACTCATTAAATCTTCATTTTTCCTAACTTTGGGAAAGTCATATTATTCCCTCTCTTATATTTTTGACGTCGGAAAAATAATTGAAGATGAAATAAATAAATCAAATGATCCTCTTTTCCAATTCGAGAAAACTCTCAAATAAGAAAATAACGAAATCTCCAACTCTCTCCGAAGGTCCTTGAGTTGCGTGAAATTTCTAGGATCAACCAAAAAGCATGAAAATACAATATGCATGATGATCTAATGTATAACATTCCAAATTGAAAATTTGGGATGTTACACTGGGCCTCCGGTTAGTAGGTTAGTCCCAAAAATGATATAAAAGTGTAAAATAAAGCCAATTAACATCCAAAATACATAATATAATAGCATGGAGCAATCAAAAATTATAGATACGTTGGAGACGTATCAGGGTGCAAATGAAGGATGTCATGAGAGCACGTTTCGTGCCAACCTACTACAACCGCAACCTCTTCAATAAACTCCATCTTCTCAAGCAATGAACGAAGAGCGTTGAAGAGTACTACAAGGAAATGGAGATTGCCATGATACGAGCCAATGTCACGGACGATGATGAGCAAACTATGACACGTTTCTTGAATGGACTCAATCATCCTATCAAGAAGATCGCCGACTTCCAACCATACTCGAACCTCAACAAGCTAGTGCACCAAGCTACCAAGGTGGAACGTCACGTGCAAGACTACTTCAAGTATACCAAGTACTCTTCCAAGAGCTATGGCTTCTCCAACAACCAAGATTCAATGACTCCAACACCTTCTACCTCAACCAAGCCATCTACAAGCAACGACGATAAGTCAAGTTACAAGAAAACTTCGACAACCTCAATTCATCCCCCTACTACAAGCAACTTCAAGCCAAGAGCTTCATCATCATCTAATCCAACCGATGGGACCATCAAGACAAGTTCATTCAAGTGCTTCACATGCAACGGCCGAGGCCACAAGTCATTCGAGTGTACCAACAAGCTCACCATGGTCTTCAACGACGATGGTACATATGACTCCATTAGTGAAGGAGAAATGGAAGCCCTTGAGAATGTGGCCATGCACCGGCAAGTGAACGGGATGAAGATGATCAAGTCTTTTGTGACAAAGATTCGAGCCCCGCTCTTGTTGTCTCCAAGGTCTTGACTCTTCAACATCAACAAGATGAAGACCTAAGATGCCACATCTTCCACACCAAGGCCGACATCAATGGAAGGTCTGTGAAGGTCATCATCGATGGAGGTAGTTGTCATAACTTGGCAAGTGAATAACTATGCTCCAAGCTCCAATTGGTCAAGATGAAGCACCCGCACCCCTACAAGGTTCAATGGCTAAGCGACGCCGGTAGTATCCAAGTCGAGCATATGGTACAAGTTTCGTTCAAAATCGGAGCTTACGAAGACACTTTGGAGTGTGATGTTGTTCCGATGTCCGTTTGCCACCTCCTTCTTGGACGGCCATGGCAATTTGACTGAGGCGTCATCCGTAATGGGCGTACAAACCACTATAGCTTCAAGATGAAAGGAAAGGAGTATGTACTATGACCTATGTCTCCAAGCCAAGTGATCGCCGACAAGCAAGCCACCCATCATGGAGAGAATAGTGAGAGAGCGAACCATCAAAAAGAGAGTGAGCTCCACTAGCCCAAATTGAGTGACTCCACGATGAGCGAAAAGAAAAATCTAGTACTTTTGCCACCACAAGTGAGATGAGAGAAGTGTGTGAGAACCCATCAAGTGTCATGCACTATGTCCTTTTGTGCAAGGACGAGGCACCAAAATCTAACACCTCTCACAATCTACCTTTAGTGTTTTATTCTCTATTGCAGGAATTCCAAGATGTTTTCCCCGACGAGCTACCTCCGGGTCTACCTCCACTACGAGGCATCGAACACCGAATCGTCCTCATCCCCGGAGCACCCCTTCCTAACAAGGCTCCCTACCGCGTCAACGCCGAGGAAACTAAGGAGATCCAACGGCAAGTACAACAACTCATCGACAACGGTCATGTACGAGAAAGTTTGAGCCCTTGTGTCGTCCCAGTAATCCTTGTTCCCAAGAAAGATGGTACATATTGCATGTGTTCTGATTGTCGTCCTATCAATGCTATTACCATGCGTTATCATTACCCCATTCCATGCCTAGATGATATTCTAGATGAACTTAGCGGAGCCACCATTTTCTCTAAAACTGATCTTAAAAGTGGCCACTACCAAATACGCATCCAAGAAGGTGATGAATGGAAAACCGCATTTAAGACCAAATTTGGCTTATATGAATGGCTTGTTATGCCAATGGGTTTATCTGAAGCACCCCGGTACTTTCATGCGAGTCATGCATTTTGTTCTTCGATCCTATATTGGTGTATTTGTTGTGGTCTATTTTAACGATATTCTTGTGTTTAGCAAATCTCTCAAAGATCATGTCACCCATCTTAGAACCGTGTTGCAAACCCTTAGGAAAGAGGTCCTTTATGCTAATATGGACAAATGCCTTTTTGGTGTTGATAAGCTTGTTTTCTTGGGTTTTGTTGTGTCTTCTAAGGGTGTTCATGTTGATGAATCTAAGATCAATGCTATTAAAACTTGGCCCCAACTAACAAACTTGCAACAAGTGCATAGCTTCCTTAGTTTAGCCGGTTTCTACTGTAGATTTGTTAAGGATTTTAGCACCATTGCATCTCCTTTACACGCTTTGAGTAAGAAAAATGCACCCTTTGTTTGGGGACCATCTCAAGATAGCGCATTTAATGAGCTTAAGAATTTGCTTACCCATGCTCCCATGCTTGCATTACCCAACTTTGACAAACCCTTTGAAATTCATTGCAATGCTAGTGGTAATGACATAGGAGGTGTGTTAACTCAAGAGAAGTGCCCCATAGCTTACTTTAGTGAAAAACTTCCCGGAGCGCAACTCAATTACCCCATCTATGACAAAGAGCTATATGCTTTAGTGCGATTTTTGCATGAATGGGGACACTATCTTCGCCCTCATGAATTTGTCATCCATACCGACCATGAAACGCTTAAATGCCTTAAGGGTCAAACTAAGTTGAACAAGCGTCATGCCAAATGGAGTGAGTTCATTGAGTCATTTCCTTATGTCATCAAATACACCAAAGGTAAGGAAAATGTTGTGGCGGGTACTCTTTCCCGCATATGCATGCTTGTCATCAAACTTGAATTGAATGTCATTGGCTTTGAGCACATAAAAGACTTGTATGCGCATAATCCTACTTTTTCTATCATATATGCCAAATGTTTGATGCATACATCATGGGAATGCTATTACATCAAAGATGATTATCTTATGAGAGCTAACAAACTATGCATTCCCGAGTCTTCTCTTCGTTTGTTTCTTTTGCAAGAATCTCATGGAGGAGGACTAATGGGACACTTTGGACATGATAAGACATTTTCTACGCTCTCCAAGAACTATTTTTGGCCCAAGATGTTCCGCGACGTCTCACATTTCACCAACCGATACTCTACATGTCGCAAAGCTAAGTCTAAAGCTCAATCCCATGGCCTTTACATGCCACTTCCTATTCATATCACCCATGGGAAGATATTAGAATGGATTTTGTGCTTGGTTTGCCTAGAACTAGAAATGGCAAAGATTCCGTGTTTGTTGTTGTGGACTGATTCTCTAAGATGGCTCACTTCATTTCATGCAACAAGATAGACGATGCTTCACATGTTGCCAATCTCTTTTGTAGGGAAATACTGCGTCTACATGAAGTACCCAAGACGATTGTCTCGGACCGCGACGTCAAGTTCTTGAGCTACTTTTGGAAGAACTTATGTGCCAAGCTCGGAATCAAGCTCTTGTTCTCTTCGGCATACCATCCTCAAACCGACAGCCAAATGGAGGTCACGAACCGGACACTCTCCACTCTACTACGCGTGTTGATCAAGAAGAACATAAAGGAGTGGGAGGAGTGCCTACCTATCACCGAGTACGCCTACAACCGCGCAAGACATTCGACTACCGGCAAGTCCCCCTTCGAGGTCGTCTATGGTTTTAACCCGTTGTCCCCATTGGACATTTTTCCTCTACCACTACAAGAGTGCGTCAACATGGACGTGAGTGCCCGAGTCAACTACCTCAAGAAGATGAATGAAGATACAAGGCATACCATCAAGCGCCAAGTACAACGACTCGTGACCAAGCTCAACATCAACAAGCAACCCATAGTATTCAACATTGGAGATCTTGTGTGGCTACACCATCGCAAGGACCGCTTCCCCAACGAACGCGAGTCCAAACTTCTACCACGAGCGGATGGACCCTTCAAGGTGCTTGAGCGCTACAACAACAACGCCTACAAGATCGACATCCCACGCGACAAGTACCCTGTGGGCGACATCTTCAACGTCAAAGATCTCTCTCCCTACCATGGTGATGAAGATTTCGATCCGAGGTCGGATCTTTCCCAAGGGAGGGGAGATGATACGGAGCATCCTAGGGTCATCCCCATGGACCTACCATGGTCTCACCAAGTGCCAAGAGGACCGATGACACAAGCATGAGCTAGAGCTCTCAAGACCGAGGTGACTTCTTTCCTTAGTGATATTCGCTATGATCCGCTCGAGACATGGCTATTACCTAAGTATGAAATGTTGTGCATGATCAGGTACCAAGAAGGCCCTCCCGAAGATGGACGTGAAGACGGACAAGTCCCCAAGTTCATGGATGAAGATAAACGACGGAAGGATCCGGAGAGGTCTCCAGGACCCGGACATCCGGCACCAAGCCCCGGACATCCGGCCCCTGGAGCATCCACCACGACAGCCACCCAGCCGCCAAGTACCTACAGGCCCCGGACATCCGGCCTTAGCCCGGACATCCGGCCAAGCCCGGAAATCCGGCGTCCTCTATCCCGAAAGCACCGAAACCGACCCCGCTAGCCCGGACATCCGCCCCCCAGCCCGGACATCCGGCCCCTCGGGAAGGCCCGAACATCCAGCCCCATCTGTCTGCGCACAATAAACGGTCGAGGCCCATGTACCCCTTCGCCTACCTAGACTATATATAATCCTCCTCCTCCCTCTTTCTAGGGTTAGCAAAGTAGTAGCTCATTGAGGAGCTTTGCTCTCCACTTGATCCCCTTCTCCTTAGGAGTTCACGACCTCTACGGAGAAGATCCCCCCAAGTGGATTCAAGACCCCTAACGGGAAGACCTCAAGACCTCCTCATGGAGAAGAACGTGTTACCTATGTATCGTCCTTTGTTGGATTTGGATCGTGTATCTCGTTGTGTTCCGAGGATCTAGCATACTCCCTCCGTCCGGTGAAGATTGTACATTTGGGTTTAAAATTTGTCCACAAAAGAGTGTACTTCTATCTTCCCAATGCACTTTAAAGTATTTTCTTTCATCACACGGTAATCAAGACCAATAGCATTCTATACATAGTCTTCTTAATTTCTACATGCACTTAGCTCATTGGGGATTGGGTAATTAAAGTGGAGAGAGATGGTGGCTTGCATCTTCCCAATGCATTTTTTACTCCATTTCATAATTTGTCCTAAAATTTCTAGATGTACACTTTTCACCGGACGGAGGGAGTATGTGTGACCGAATCTTGTTGGTTTGAGTGATTCTCTCGTGTTTCCCCTCGTGATTTCTCCTCGTGTTCTTCGTGTTCATTGCGGGATCCTCTCCTTTCGTGAAAGATCGGACATCTAGGGTCTATGCTACATCACCCGGGCTTTCCCGGCGGCGGCTAAGAAGGGAGGAGGGGGGGTGAGGAGGAGGGGCGGCTAGGGTTGGGCAACCAACGATGGCCTCCTACCCCGAAACAAGGAGACGCATGTAGTAAAAAAGAATTTGCTCTTACTTCCAACCAATCTCTGTACCACGTGACACATGTGGTAATCAATTCAAACTATTAAAAAAAAACCTCTATAAGCATCGATCAATCCGAATGTATTGTTTTTTATTCTTGTGATGATCATATATGAACGACCACAATTACTTTTGTAACCCTGACAACCACTATAGCAGATTGGCAGCACCTCGCGATACAAAGTAGGGAAACAAGCACATAGTACGCAAAATTCGTAATTAATCAGCACGACTACTCTAGTATACCGGAGTAGGAGTTGCGAATACAGTGAATAGCTAGCCGATGACGGGGGTCTTGAGAACGACGCCGTTCCCGTCGGAGATGATGACGACGCGCCTGGGGTTGTATCCAGATGGCAGCGGGGAGCCCTCCTTGTAGAACCCCACATCAGTCACATCCGGCCGGTCGATGTTGATCTGGTACGCCGCGTTCAGCTGAATCCACCCCACCACCTCCGGCCACGACGACTTCGCCATTAATTCTTTCTTCCTGTGATTTGCTTCCGCTGTAGGACGTGCGTCTGTGTATTGATCAGGGCACGCTGGTGTAAGTGGTCTTAATGTATTTGTAGGGTTTATGTACTCGATGTAAGCGGAGGCAGGGTACGTACGTGGTACGTCTAGGGTGACGATGCCCGATGGAGCGTGCTTCGCATACGCCGCCCTCTCTATTGGACGGCCGGCGTCGAACGGTTTTTTGTTACCGGCGGCTAGTGTCTTGTTCTTGATTGGATCATATAGCTAGCTTGACCAGATCAAGTTTACATGTGTACTCAAGATGACAATTGGACAATTGGTAATGCATTTCTTGACGGAGTCGACATGCAACAGTTGAAGTTCAAGCCCACGCACCTATGCTTTCCTATCTAGATTTTTATTTTTGGTGGAGATCTGTGCATAGAAGTACCTCCCTTTTTTCCCGGAAAAAGCTAGCGTTCAGCCGGCAGATCACACGAGAACCTCCGCCGTCTTGTATGTGTGACGCGTGTCCTGTGTGAGGACAACTCAGCGCTATCACTACAACAACTGATTTCTTCCTTCCCTCTTCAATCTCTCTTGCGGATGGATAAAGAGGCATCCGGCCATGGGAATCCATGTCGTTGACCTAAGAATCGATGTCGTTGCAGCCAGGTCTGGTGCGGGCGCCGCCGGTACCGCCGCAAGGCCGTCGGCCATCATGGTGTGCCCGAGCTCGGCATGGTCTCTGCCGATCTTCTCGCACGGATCTGGCCGCCCAAGCTCCTGCAACAATGCTCGCCTCATCAGATCTAGCAAATAAGCTCTTGCAGCCTGCAAAGTCGGTCGGCACGGCACCAAGCTCCTGTGGGAGAGGCGAGGCATCAGAGGCGGTTTTGTTTGCACAGTAAAGGGTATGTTGCAATTGCAATTGGCCTCTTTGTTGCAAAAGGGCCATGTTTCAGAAAATCCTCGAATTATTATTTTTGCAACAAGGTCTTTGTTGCGGAAATTTTCTGCAACAAAACCTCTGTTGTGGAAAGTTTCTGCAACACGGCCTCTGTTGCAGATTTTTTTGCAACAAGACCTCTGTTACGGAAATTTCTGCAACATCACTCTTGTTGCAAAAGTGGTGGTTGCTCACGTGGGCACATCGGGCGGCTATTGACGCGCCCATCCAATGGTTAGCGAGGTGGCGGATGTTTTTCCATTATCCGCCGGTGGACGCGTAGCATCTCCCTTTTTTCCCTCTCGCAAATCACAAAGTTATAAAGTTAAAATTTTGTAGGTCAACATGCATTCGAACTGCACAAGAGCAACTTCAACTGCACAAGAGCGCTGGTTTTGGCGCTCAAGCGCGCGAGAATGGTTCGCGCGCGCCGCGGACGGCGCTCGTGATAAAAAGGCGCTCCCTCCACACTCTGTCCACCGCCCACTCGTCTCGCCCCCTTTCACTAGCCTCGTCGCCTCTGCGTCGCCTGGGCGCTTTGGATTCTTGCGGAGTCCGCGAGCGCCGCTCCGGCACCTTCTCCTCCGAGATCTGGTTTGGCGAGAAACATCTCATCCTCGGCACCTTCGACACCGTAGAGGAGGCGGCCCGCGCGCACGATGCAGCGGCGTATCGCCTCTTGAGGCCTTGTTGGGATATGAATTTGTTGGGGAACGTAGTAATTTCAAAAAATTTCCTACGCACACGCAAGATCATGGTGATGCATAGCAACGAGGGGAGAGTATGATCTACGTACCCTTGTAGATTGCAACGGAAGCGTTGACACAACGTGGAGGAAGTAGTCGTACGTCTTCTTCCCGATCCGACCGATCCAAGCACCGTTACTCCGGTACCTCCGAGTTCTTAGCACACGTTCAGCTCGATGACGATCCTCGGGCTCCGATCCAGCAAAGCGGCGAGGAAGAGTTCCGTCAGCACGACGGCGTGATGACGATCTTGATGTTCTACCGACGCAGGGCTTCGCCTAAGCACTACAACGATATGACCGAGATGGAATTTGGTGGCAGGGGGCACCGCACACGGCTAAGGAACGATCACCAAGGATCAACTTGTGTGTCTATGGGGTGCCCCCTGCCCCTGTATATAAAGGATGGAGGAGGAGGAGGCCGGCCAAGGCAAAGGTGCGGCCAGGATAGGGAGTCCTACTAGGACTCCAAGTCCTAGTAGGAGTCCACCAAGAGGGGAGGAAGGGAGAAGGAATAGGAGGAGAAGGAGAGGTGGCCGGCCCCCTTTTCCCTAGTCCAATTCGGACCAAAGGGGAGGGGGGGCGCAGCAGCCTTTTTCCTCTTCCCACTAAAGCCCATCAAGGCCCATTACTTCTCCCGTAACTACCCGGTACTCCGAAAAATACCCGAATCACTCGGAACCTTTCCGATGTCCGAATATAGTCGTCCAATATATCGATCTTTACGTCTCGACCATTTCGAGACTCCTCGTCATGTCCCCGATCTCATCCGGGACTCCGAACTCCTTCGGTACATTAAAACTCATAAACTCATAATATAACTGTCATCGAAACCTTAAGCGTGCGGACCCTACGGTTCGAGAACAATGTAGACATGACCGAGACACGTCTCCGGTCAATAACCAATAGCGGGACCTGGATGCCCATATTGGCTCCTACATATTCTACGAAGATCTTTATCGGTCAGACCGCATAACAACATACGTTGTTCCCTTTGTCATCGGTATGTTACTTGCCCGACATTCGATCGTCGGTATCCAATACCTAGTTCAATCTCGTTACCGGCAAGTCTCTTTACTCGTTCCGTAATACATCATCTCACAACTAACATATTAGTTGCAGTGCTTGCAAGGCTTATGTGATGAGCATTACCGAGAGGGCCCAGAGATACCTCTCCGACAATCGGAGTGACAAATCCTAATCTCGAAATACGCCAACCCAACATCTACCTTTGGAGACACCTGTAGTACTCCTTTATAATCACCCAGTTACGTTGTGACGTTTGGTAGCACCCAAAGTGTTCCTCCGGTAAACGGGAGTTGCATAATCTCATAGTCATAGGAACATGTATAAGTCATGAAGAAAAGCAATAGCAACATACTAAACGATCGGGTGCTAAGCTAATGGAATGGGTCATGTCAATCAGATCATTCAACTAATGATGTGACCTCGTTAATCAAATAACAACTCTTTGTCCATGGTTAGGAAACATAACCATCTTTGATTAACGAGCTAGTCAAGTAGAGGCATACTAGTGACACTCTGTTTGTCTATGTATTCACACATATATTATGTTTCCGGTTAATACAATTCTAGCATGAATAATAAACATTTATCATGATATAAGGAAATAAATAATAACTTTATTGTTGCCTCTAGGGCATATTTCCTTCAGTCTCCCACTTGCACTAGAGTCAATAATCTAGATCACATCACCATGTGATTAACATCGATAGTTCACATCATCATGTGATTAACACCCATAGTTCACATCGCCATGTGACCAACACCCAAAGGGTTTACTAGATTCAGTAATCTAGTTCACATCGCTATGTGATTAACACCCAAAGAGCACTAAGGTGTAATCATGTTTTGCTTGTGAGAGAATCTTAGTCAACGGGTCTGCCACATTCAGATCCACATGTATTTTGCAAATTTCTATGTCAACAATGCTCTGCATGGAGCTAGTCTAGCTAATTGCTCCCACTTTCAATATGTATCTAGACCGAGACTTAGAGTCATCTAGATTAGTGTCAAAATTTGCATCGGCGTAACCCTTTACGACGAACCTTTTTATCACGTCCATAATCGAGAAACATATCCTTATTTCACTAAGGATAATTCTGACCGCTGTCCAGTGATCTACTCCTAGATCATTATTGTACTTCCTTGCTAAATCAGTGCAGGGTATACAATAGATCTGGTATACAGCATGACATACTTTATAGAACCTATGGCCAAGGCATAGGGAATGACTTTCATTCTCTTTCTATCTTCTGCCGTGGTCGGGCTTTGAGTCTTACTCAATTTCACACCTTGTAATACAGGCAAGAACTCTTTCTTTGACTGCTCCATTTTGAACTACTTCAAAATCTTATCAAGGTATGTACTCATTGAAAAAACTTATCAAGCGTCTTGATCTATCTCTATAGATCTTGGAGCTCAATATGTAAGCAGCTTCACCGAAGTCTTTCTTTGAAAAAAATCCTTTCAAACACTCCTTTATGCTTTACAGAATAATTCTACATTATTTCCGATCAACAATATGTCATTCACATATATTTATCAGAAATGCTGTAGTGCTCCCACTCACTTTCTTGTAAATACAGGCTTCACCGCAAGTCTGTATAAAACTATATGCTTTGATCAATTCATCAAAGCGTATATTCCAACTCCGAGATGCTTACACCAGTCCACAGATGGATCGCTGGAGCTTGCACATTTTGTTAGCACCTTTCGGATTGACAAAACCTTCTGTTGCATCATATACAACTCTTCTTTAATAAATCCATTAAGGAATGTAGTTTTGTTTATCCATTTGCCAAATTTCATAAAATGCGGCAATTACTAACATGATTCGGACAGACTCAAGCATAGATACGAGTGAGAAGCTCTCATTGTAGTCAACACTTTAAACTTGTCGAAAACCTTTTGCGACAATTCTAGCTTTGTAGATAGTAACACTACTATCAGCGTCCGTCTTCCTCTTGAAGATCTATTTATTCTCAATTGCTTGCCGATCATCGGGCAAGTCAACCAAAGTCCAAACTTTGTTCTCATACATGGATCATATCTCAGATTTCATGGCCTCAAACCATTTCGCGGAATCTGGGCTCATCATCGCTTCCTCATAGTTCGCAAGTTCGTCATGGTCTAGTAACATGAATTCCAGAACAGGATTACCGTATCACTCTGGTGCGGATCTTACTCTGGTTTACCTACGAGATTCGGTAGTAACTTGATCTGAAGTTACATGATCATCATCATTAGCTTCCTCACTAACTGGTGTAGGTGTCACTGAAACAGTTTTCTGTGATGCACTACTTTCCAATAAGGGAGAAGGTACAATTACCTTATCAAGTTTTCTACTTTCCTCCCACTCACTTCTTTCAAGAGAAACTCCTTCTCTGGAAAGGATCCATTCTCAGCAACGAATATCTTGCCTTCGGATCTGTGATAGAAGGTGTACCCAACATTTTCTTTAGGGTATCCTATGAAGACGCACTTTTCCGATTTGGGTTTGAGCTTATCAGGATGAAACTTTTTCACATAAGCATCACAACCCCAAACTTTAAGAAACGACATCTTTGGTTTCTTGCCAAACCACAGTTCATAAGGCGTCATCTCAATGGATTTTGATGGTGCCCTATTTAACGTGAATGCAGCTGTCTCTAATGCATAACCCCAAAATGATAGTGGTAGATCGGTAAGATACATCATAGATTGCACTATATCCAATAAAGTACGGTTATGACGTTCGGACACACCATTATGCTGTGGTGTTCCAGGTGGCGTGAGTAGTGAAACTATTTCACATTGTTTTAACTGAAGACCAAACTCGTAACTCAAATACTCTTTTTCACGATCAGATCGTAGAAACTTTATTTTCTTGTTACGATGATTTTCCACTTCACTCTGAAATTATATGAACTTTTCAAATGTATCAGACTTCTATTTCATTAAGTAGATATACCCATATCTTCTCAAATCATCTGTGAAGGTCAGAAAATAATGATACCCGCTGCAAGCCTTAAATATTCATCGGACCACATACATCAGTATGTATGATTTCCAACAAATCTGTTGCTTGCTCCATTGTTCCGAAGAACGGCGTTTTAGTCATCTTGCCCAAAAGGCATGGTTCGCAAGCATCAAGTGATTCATAATCAAGTGATTCCGAAAGCCCATCAGCATGGAGTTTCTTCATGCGCTTTATACCAATATGACCTAAACGGCAGTGCCAGAAATAAGTTGCACTATCATTATTAACTTTGCATCTTTTGGTTTCAATATTATGAATATGTGTATCACTATGATCGAGATCCAACGAACTATTTTCATTGGGTGTGTAACCATATAAGGTTTTATTCATGTAAACAGAACAACAATTTATTCTCTTACTTAAATGAATAACCGTATTACAATAAACATGATCAAATCATATTCATGCTCAACGCAAACACTAAATAACACTTATTTAGGTTCAACACTAATCCCGAAATTATAGGGAGTGTGCGATGATGATCATATTAATCTTGGAACCACTTCCAACACACATCATCACTTCACCCTTAACTAGTCTCTGTTTATTCTGCAACTCCCGTTTCGAGTTACTACTCTTAGCAACTGAACTAGCATCAAATACTGAGGGGTTGCTATAAACACTAGTAAAGTACACATCAATAACTTGTATATCAAATATACTTATGTTCACTTTGCCCTCCTTCTTATCCGCCAATCACTTGGGGTAGTTCCGCTTCCAGTGACCAGTCCCTTTGCAGTAGAAGCACTTAGTCTCAGGCTTAGGATCAGACTTGGGCTTCTTCACTTAAGCAGCAACTTGCTTGCCGTTTCTTCTTGAAGTTCCCTTTCTTCCCTTTGCCTTTTTCTTGAAACTAGTGGTCTTGTCAACCATCAACACTTGATGTTTTTCTTGATTTCTACCTTCGTTGATTTCAGCATCACGAAGAGCTTGGGAGTTGTATCCGTTATCCCTTGCATATTATAGTTCATCACGAAGTTCTACTAACTTGGTGATGGTGATTAGAGAATTCTGTCAATCACTATCTTATCTGGAAGATTAACTCCCACTTGATTCAAGCAATTGTAGTACCCAGACAATCTGAGCACATGCTCACTAGTTGAGCGATTCTCCTCCATCTTTTAGCTATAGAACTTGTTGGAGACTTCATATGTCTCAACTCGGGTATTTGCTTGAAATATTCACTTCAACTCCCGGAACATCTCATATGGTCCATGACGTTCAAAACGTCTTTGAAGTCCCGATTCTAAGCCATTAAGCATGGTGCACTAAACTATCAAGTAGTCATCATATTGAGCTAGCCAAACATTCATAACGTCTGCATCTGCTCCTGCAATAGGTCTGTCACCTAGCGGTGCATCAAGGACATAATTCTTCTGTGCAGCAATGAGGATAAACCTCAGATCACGGATCCAATCCGCATCATTGCTACTAACATCTTTCAACACAATTTTCTCTAGGAACATATCAAAATAAACACAGGGAAGCAACAACACGAGCTATTGATCTACAACATAATTTGCAAAATACTACCAGGACTAAGTTCATGATAAATTTAAGTTCAAATAATCATATTACTTAAGAACTCCCACTTAGATAGATATCCCTCTAATCCTCTAAGTGATCACGTGATCCAAATCAACTAAACCATAACCGATCATCACGTGAGATGGAGTAGTTTTCAATGGTGAACATCGTTATGTTGATCATATCTACTATATGATTCACGCTCGACCTTTCGGTCTCTGTGTTCCGAGGCCATATCTGTATATGCTTGGCTCGTCAAGTATAACCTGAGTATTCCGCGTGTGCAACTGTTTTGCACCCGTTGTATTTGAACGTAGAGCCTATCACACCCGATCATCACGTGGTGTCTCAGCACGAAGAACTTTCGCAACGGTGCATACTCAGGGAGAACACTTATTGATAATTTAGTGAGAGATCATCTTATAATGCTACCGTCAATCAAAGCAAAAATAAGATGTATAAAAGATAAACATCATATGCAATCAAAATATGTGACATGATATGGCCATCATCATCTTGCTTCTTTGATCTCCATCTCCAAAGTACTGCCATGATCTATATCGTCACCGGCATGACACCATGATCTCCATCATCTTGATCTATATCAATGTGTCATCGCGTGGTCGTCTCGCCAACAATTGCTCTTGCAACTATTGCTATCGCATAGCGATAAAGTAAAGCAATTATTGGACGCTTGCATCTCATGCAATAGAGAGACAACCATAAGGATTTTGCCAGTTGCTGATAACTTCAACAAAACATGATCATCTCATACAACAACTTCTATCTCATCACATCTTGACCATATCACATCACAACATGCCCTGCAAAAACAAGTTAGACGTCCTCTACTTTGTTGTTGCAAGTTTTACGTGGCTGCTACGGGCTTAAGCAAGAACCAATCTCACCTACGCATCAAAACCACAACGATAGTTTGTCAAATAGACTCCGTTTTAACCTTCTCAAGGACCGAGCGTAGTCACACTCGGTTCAACTAAAGTTGGAGAAACAGTCACCCGCAAGTCACCTATGTGCAAAGCACGTCGGGGAAACCGGTCTCGTCTAAGCGTACGCGTAATGTCGGTCCGGGCCGCTTCATCCAACAATACCGCCGAACCAAAGTATGACATGCTGGTAGGCAGTATGACTTATATCGCCCACAACTCACTTGTGTTCTACTCGTGCATATAATATCAAACCATAAAACCTAGGCTCTGATACCACTGTTGGGAAACATAGTAATTTCAAAAAAATTCCTACGCACACGCAAGATCATGGTAATGCATAGCAACGAGGGGAGAGTATGATCTACGTACCCTTGTAGATTGCAACGGAAGCGTTGACACAACGTGGAGGAAGTAGTCGTACGTCTTCTTCCCGATCCGACCGATCCAAGCACCGTTACTCCGGTACCTCCGAGTTCTTAGCACACGTTCAGCTCGATGACGATCCTCGGGCTCCGATCCAGCAAAGCATCGAGGAAGAGTTCCGTCAGCATGACGGCGTGATGACGATCTTGATGTTCTACCGACGCAGGGCTTCGCCTAAGCACTACAACGATATGACCGAGATGGAATTTGGTGGCAGGGGGCACCGCACACGGCTAAGGAACGATCACCAAGGATCAACTTGTGTGTCTATGGGGTGCCCCCTGCCCCTGTATATAAAGGATGGAGGAGGAGGAGGCCGGCCAAGGCAAAGGTGCGGCCAGGATAGGGAGTCCTACTAGGACTCCAAGTCCTAGTAGGAGTCCACCAAGAGGGGAGGAAGGGAGAAGGAATAGGAGGAGAAGGAGAGGTGGCCGGCCCCCTTTTCCCTAGTCCAATTCGGACCAAAGGGGAGGGGGGGCGCAGCAGCCTTTTTCCTCTTCCCACTAAAGCCCATCAAGGCCCATTACTTCTCCCGTAACTACCCGGTACTCCGAAAAATACCCGAATCACTTGGAACCTTTCCGATGTCCGAATATAGTCGTCCAATATATCGATCTTTACGTCTCGACCATTTCGAGACTCCTCGTCATGTCCCCGATCTCATCCGGGACTCCGAACTCCTTCGGTACATCAAAACTCATAAACTCATAATATAACTGTCATCGAAACCTTAAGCGTGCGGACCCTACGGTTCGAGAACAATGTAGACATGACCGAGACACGTCTCCGGTCAATAACCAATAGCGGGACCTGGATGCCCATATTGGCTCCTACATATTCTACGAAGATCTTTATCGGTCAGACCGCATAACAACATACGTTGTTCCCTTTGTCATCGGTATGTTACTTGCCCGACATTCGATCGTCGGTATCCAATACCTAGTTCAATCTCGTTACCGGCAAGTCTCTTTACTCGTTCCGTAATACATCATCTCACAACTAACATATTAGTTGCAGTGCTTGCAAGGCTTATGTGATGAGCATTACCGAGAGGGCCCAGAGATACCTCTCCGACAATCGGAGTGACAAATCCTAATCTCGAAATACGCCAACCCAACATCTACCTTTGGAGACACCTGTAGTACTCCTTTATAATCACCCAGTTACGTTGTGACGTTTGGTAGCACCCAAAGTGTTCCTCCGGTAAACGGGAGTTGCATAATCTCATAGTCATAGGAACATGTATAAGTCATGAAGAAAAGCAATAGCAACATACTAAACGATCGGGTGCTAAGCTAATGGAATGGGTCATGTCAATCAGATCATTCAACTAATGATGTGACCTCGTTAATCAAATAACAACTCTTTGTCCATGGTTAGGAAACATAACCATCTTTGATTAACGAGCTAGTCAAGTAGAGGCATACTAGTGACACTCTGTTTGTCTATGTATTCACACATGTATTATGTTTCCGGTTAATACAATTCTAGCATGAATAATAAACATTTATCATGATATAAGGAAATAAATAATAACTTTATTATTGCCTCTAGGGCATATTTCCTTCAGAATTTTCCCGATGTGTCGAGCCAGCGGGCGCAGGATCTCGCGCCTCTCCCGCGGCTTTTCACCGACGAGGATCGTCGTATTCACCAGAGGCGGCAGTGTCGCCTCGCCATCGCCGAGATGGACGTGGAAGCCATGGTGGTGTGGCGCGAACGCTTCCCGCAGGACATCATCGACGAGCGCCAGTTCTACAAGCAAAGGAGGACGGAGAGGGACGCGAGGAGGACAGAGTGAACCGTCTATCGGGAGGACAAGCGTTCGCGGAAGCATGCCGCTCAATTGAAACTAAAGCTACGAGAAATGTCGGGTTGGAACTTCGAAGACGAGCAGCATGCTGACGCCTAATTCAGACGTCGGAGGAGGACATTACCAAATCGGAGTCGGAAAGCAACGAGTAGTTGGTCTTTTTTTTTATCTGTGTATGCTAGAACTATCTATGAATCCATTTTTATCGGGAAAAAATGGCGTTTCTTTTTGGTTTTTCGATCAAAAATTGGTTTGCGTCGCCCGTCACCGCCATCGACCCCATGCTCCTCTACTCCAACACCGACGCGATCACCCGGTCTCCTCTCCGACCCAGCGGCCTCGCGCGATGCGGCAGTCTGTCATGGCCGTCATCCGCACATCCGCCCGCCATCTTTCTACGTTGGCCGTCGTCGCCCTATCCTCAAGTACAACACACCCTCCACCAATCGAGCAATGGGCTACCAATGCATCGCCCCGTCGGGACGCAGTGCCACCGCACCCTAGTTCTCCCAGCGGCTACACCGACGCGTGCGTTGCCGTTGCGTCGCCCCTTCGGGCCGTAGTACCGCGGTCCACCGCCACCTTGAGGCCTTGGCTCCAGGTCGTCTCCGTAGCTACACCGATCCTCGCGCTGCCGTTGCGTCGCCCCATCTGGCCGTAGAGAGTGTGGCATGTGGTCCTGCTGCCGCCCTGTGGTTTTCCCCGTGGCTGCACCGACCAGCGCGCGGCTACTGCATCGCCCCTTCGGGCCGTAGTGCCACGGCTCGTGGCCATCGCCGCCACGAGGCCGTCTGCTCCAGGCCGTCCCCGTGGCTGCACCGACCCTCGTGTTGCTGCTGCGTCGCCCCATCGGGCCGTTACAAGCATGGCACACGGTTCCTGCCACCGCCGAGAGGTCTTCCCCGCCGTCGGCCCGACCCGCGCGCTGCCGCTGTGTCGCCCCTTCGTGCTAGAGCGCCGAGGCATGCAGTCCGCGCGCGCCGACTATTTTGTGGTACGCGACACGCCGCCTTCCTAGGTGAGGGAACACGACCGTCTGCATTGGTCTTTGTCATGCTGTTGGGTTCGCCGCCTCCTCCTTAGACCGCCGCCGCCACTCTTCTTGCTGGTCCACGGCGACTACCTCGATACCGACCACCCCGAATCGACATTGATCACGGCGTACCTCGACCACGGCTATACCACCCTACCCTCTTGGCTACATCGACATCGGCACAAAGGGCTATCACCTCGCTTGAGCAACTCGTCAACTTTCTCTACACACGGCCGCGACTCGACACCGTTCACAACGCTCCCACTGCGACTGTGTGTGTGTGGGGGGGGGGGGTGTCATCCCATCGGCTGCTGTTCTCTCTAGTCAGACTGTCCGCGACGCTCCTGTTGTTCGCAAGGCTAATGCTACAACAACGGGGAGGATGTTAGAGATATATCTGGTATTTAGAGATTGTTCGGGATTAGATAGGAATTGTTTCCATCTTATCTCTAGGAGGCGTGTTGTCCTCCAAATCTTGTACTCAATATATACTCACCCTCGAGACTCGGTAATACATCCAACGAATTCCACCAATCTCCCTCTCTATTCTTCTAACAAGAAGTACCTCCCTTTTTTTCTCTCTCGCAAATCACACAGTTATAAACTTGAAATTTTGTAGGTCAAGGCGCATTCGAACTTCATAACATGTTGATTCTTGTCAAGAGTTTTTGCATATCATAAATAACTAAAATGCCAGGGTTTCAAATAAGCTCTACTATTAAGTATTTATGGTGCGCCAAAACAAAATTTGAAGGGTGTGGGTGCATGGGCGTTTACAAAATGCTACTCCCTCCGTCCCTTAATCTAAGACATTTTGTAGTTTGAATTAAACTGCAAGAACGTCTTATATTAACGGACAGAGGTAGTGTTTCGCAGTGCAATAAGTCAGATGGTGTCCGGGCTCTCACTCTCATGCGCATGTGCACACACAATCACTGATTCATTGACCTAGCCTAGCCTAGATCATCTACAGCGGGATTCCCTATATCGGCCTAATAGTTTGTTTTGGGGCTAAGCAATCCCCTCTCTCCTGCTCATCGGTAACCCCAAGGGTGCCCCTCTCTTGTTGTGCATGTCCTCTTAGGGTCATCACAACCTTGTTTCACCCCTACTTATCAATGGAATGATATGCCTCCACGCATATTCGGAGAAAAAAAATGACCCTATAGTCTGGATGAAGTTTATTTCAAAAAAATGTTTTGTATGAGTACAACATTGATATTTCAAAAAAATGTTCCAATGTATTTTTAATTTTTTTCATAATTTTTTTCCATATCAGGTATATATACACCCGAGAGCCAGAGGGTATCTCCCAGTAGTACACAACAAAGTAGTACATGATAGTGAGGAAGCGCTCATAAGAAGATCGAAGAAAACAAAACAAGAGAATACGACGGCCTGAACACGCCACGAGGGCTCGACCGAGAGCGCCTAAGGTCCATGGCAACGCCCCAAGAGGGTAACGGCGCAAAGAATCGCCGCTATCAAGTCCGACTAGATAGACAAGGATTTTCATCTGGAGCCCAATCATTGGGAGGTGTACCGTGGCAATGTCCTCAAGAGGAAAGTGGCACCGATGGGCATCCCCGGCGCCAAAGCGTGAAGCTTTGGCTCAGAACTCACCTACAACCCCATGAAGCGCCTAGATTGACACTGCAACAAAGTCCTGCCCACCCGAATAGGATCCGGTGCCGCTATTTCCAACGGAAAAGAATGAGCAAACGCCACCCGCCTCTTCACCCCTTTTTCCCACACAACCAAGGTCATAGCCACCACCTCTACCACGTATCACATCGGAGAGCCATAGTAACCCCTTTTTCCCGGTGCTCGCATTATTCGTAAATTTATTTCAGGATTTCCGGCGATACGCTTTCAGTGGGAGGAGATGTTCCCGTCGACGACAAGGCGCCTACGATGACTTCATAAATCTCAAGATGATATGTCGGCCCAGTCTCTCGAAGGTGCTCATAGGGGTAGGGTGTGTGTGTGTGCGTTCATAGGGGTGAGTGTATGCGCGTATATATAAGCGCTTGCGTCTGTACTGATGTTAAGAAAAACCCGATTGATACAGTACGACCCGCTACAGAAACTGGTCCACTAGTGTGCCCTAGAAAATACTGAATCACTTAGCATGGATGGAGTGGCTCGCTATAGTACGTATGCCATTGAAAAAACGGGTTATCTACAGTACATGCGAGTGGGCCGGCCTAGGTGGGGGCGCCTCATATGCGACTCCCCAGCATTCCCTTAAAATATTGCTAGAGAGAGCGCACAATTGGTGGGAGCGGCTATCTAACGGGTACCCTTTCGGGGGCTCGCGTAGAGGTCACTTTTTGGGCCTTAGGAGCGTGCCAAGTCATGTGCTAAGCACCGTCATGTGTCGCACTTTGGACACATCCTTACAGTTTTTCTGAAGGTATTTTCAGGTTTTGTTTATGTTTTCTTGTTTTTTATTTTATTTTTTATTTCCTTTGGTTCCAGCGGGATATATTTTTTGGTTTTTTCACAAGCTGCGCTTTCTGCGTGAAGCACAACATGTACTTCCGCAGTGCTTCCTTAAAAAGGGAAAAGCAAAGCCTATGTTTGTGTGAGAAGCACGACCTTTCTTCTGCGAGCGCGGGAAAGGATAGCCCGTGCTACCCGAAAAAGGGAGAAGCATGTTTTGTAAAGCACAACCTTGCTTCCGCGAGAAGCGCAACCTGTGCTCCTTGTAGAAGCCTAACCGACTGCTAGAAGCACAACTTGTGCTTCCCGGAAAGGGCAAAACATAAAAGCACAACTGTGCTTCCCCTGAAAAAGGGGAAAGGCACACCTTGTGCTTCTACGAGAAGCACAACCGTGCTTCCCCGAAAAAAGGGAAAATCATAGCCAGTGCTTTCCAAAAAAGATGGAAAGCTCAATTGAGCTTCCGGGTTTCGGGTTTTTTCTGGTTGTTGTTTTTTCCGGGTTTCAGTTCTCGTTTCTCGTTTTCTAGTTTTTATCCTCATTCTTATTTTTCTTGGTGAAACATAAATTCATCCAAACCTATTAATATGGGGTCTAGTTTTGAAGATCTCGATGCAGGAAATCAAACAGTGAAAATAGTTCGAGATTTCAGTGCACGATTCAAGAGATAAATCATTTTGGGAAAACAAATCTATGAAAAAAGGGAAATTCTCCTATTGTGACAAGTGATGCATATACAGTGTGCCACTTATATGCACTAGAGAAAAGGTGGGAGTGACCTTTTGCAATGGGTGCCGCTTAACTAGAGATTTTGACAATTGATATTTATTGCTCGTAGCTATCATTAAGGATTTGATCGCTGATGTGCGTACGTGCATGGGCAGGTCCATCAGAGACCGGGTGAAGGGAGGGTGCGGCCAGTTATAGGAACCTTCTGGAAGGTTCTTGAACGGTTTCTGTCTTCTAGAAAATTCTTGAATCGGTTTTTTTCTTTCCTAGATTCCCCTTTTTGTTTTGCTTTCTATATTTTTGTTGGGGAACGTAGTAATTTCAAAAAAATTCCTACACACACGCAATATCATGGTGATGCATAGAAACGAGAGGGGAGAGTGTCGTCCACGTACCCTCGTAGACCGTTAAGCGGAAGTATTATAACAACGCGGTTGATGTAGTCGTACGTCTTCACGATCGACTGATCCTCAGCACCGAACGTACGGCACCTCCGTGTTCAGAACACGTTCAGCTCGGTGACGTCCCGCAAACTCACGATATAGTAGAGCTCGAGGGAGAGTTTCGTCAGCACGACGGTGTGGTGGCGATGTTGATGAAGCTACCATTGCAGGGCTTCGCCTAAGTACCGTTACGATATAACCGAGGTGGATTATGGTGGAGGGGGCACCGCACACGGCTAAGAGATCAACAGATCAATTGTTGTGTCTTTGAGGTGCCCCCCTACCCCCGTATATAAAGGAAGGGAGGAGGAGAGGGCCGGCCAGGGGAGAGGCGCGCCCAAGGGGGGCAATCCTACTCCAAGTAGGTTTGCCCCCTCCCTTTCCTATTCCAAGAAGGAGAAGGGGGAAGGAGGAGGTGGAGAGAAGGAAGGAGAGAGGGCCGCCGCCCCTTCCCCTTGTCCAATTCGGATTGGGGCAAGGGGGGCCGCGCGCCACCTCCTGGCTGCCCTCTCTCTTCTCCACTAAGGCCCATAAGGCCCAATAGCTTCTCGGGGGGGGGGGGGTTCCGGTAACCCCCGGTACTCCGTTATATGCCTGAAACCTCCTGTCCGAACATAGTCATCCAATATATCGATCTTTACATCTTGACCATTTCCAGACTCGTCATGTCCGTGATCATATCCGAGACTCTGAACTACCTTCGGTACATCAAAACACAAAAACTCATAATACCGATCGTCACAAAACTTTAAGTGTGCGGACCCTACGGGTTCGAGAACTATGTAGACATGACCGAGGCATGTCTCCGGTCAATAACCAATAGCGGAATCTGGATGCTCATATTGGTTCCTACATATTCTACGAAGATCTTTATCGGTCAAACCGCATAACAACATACGTTGTTCCCTTTGTCATCGGTATGTTACTTGTCCGAGATTCGATCGTCGGTATCTCAATACCTAGTTCAATCTCGTTACCAGCAAGACTCTTTACTCGTTCCGTAATGCAACATCCCGCAACTAACTCATTAGTCATACTTCTTGCAAGGCTTATAGTGATGTGCATTACCGAGAGGGCCCAGAGATACCGCTCCGACAATCGGAGTGACAAATCCTATTCTTAATCTATGCCAACTCCACGAACACCATCGGAGACACCTGTAGAGCACCTTTATAATCACCCAGCTACGTTGTGACATTTGGTAGCACACAAAGTGTTCCTCCGGTATTCAGGAGTTGCACAATCTCATAGTCATAGAAACATGTATAAGTCATGAAGAAAGCAATAGCAGTAAACTTAAACGAACAAGTGCTAAGCTAACGAAATGGGTCAAGTCAATCACATCATTCTCCTAATGATGTGATCCCGTTGATCAAATAACAACTCATGTTTATGGCTACGAAACTCAACCATCTTTGATCAATGAGCTAGTCAAGTAGAGGCATACTAGTGACACTATACTTGTCTATGTATTCACACATGTATTATGTTTCCAGTTAATACAATTCTAGCATGAATAATAAACATTTATCATGATATGATGAAATAAATAATAACTTTATTATTGCCTCTAGGGCATATTTCCTTCAATTTTCTCATTTGTTCTTTTTATCTTTTAATTATTAAATTACTATTTTTTGAAATTTCATAAGAATTTCATTTTTCAAAAAAAATTGGGATTTTCAAAAAGTTTTCATGTTCTTTTTAAAGTTCGAAATCGTCAAATTTTGCTTTTAATTTCATAAAATGATTGCCCTTGCACACAATTGTTTAATATTTCAAAAGAATCCAGGTTTTCAAAACAAATCACGACTAGAATTTTTTTGGAATTTTCCAAAATTTGTTCATAATTTTATGAATGTTCATAAATTATAAAATGTTCACATTGCATACTCAAATATATTTTAATTCATGATTATTTTAATATTGTGAAGCATTTTTTGGATTCATGCACCTAAATTTACGAAGTTTTCACGATTATGTGAATATTTTCTAAATTCTGTGAGCAATGTTAAAGTACGTGGACATTTTTTTTTAATTCAGAACACTTTTTCGAATCCATGAACTATTTTTGAATTCATGATTTTGTTTGAATTTGTGAACATTGTTTGAATTTCTGAACCAGTTTTCTAAGTTTTTGCATTTTTAAAAAAGTTGGTAGATTTGTTCTCAAATTCATTATTAAAAAACCTCACGTTGAAGTAAAATAGTAGGGTTTTTACTTGTTTTTCGGGTTTTCACTAGCTCGCGAGCAACAAGTAGGGCGCGACCAACTAGAGGAAAATGACCCTTTTTTGTTTTCTTGGTTACTGCATTTTCATTTCTTTTCTTTTTTCTTGGTTTTCTTACTTCTTCTCTAGTTTTCTTTTTTTAGTTCTTATACTTCGTTTTTGTTGTTTCTCTTTGTTTCTTACATTCATGATTTTAAACCCTTTTTCTTTTCCTTCTCATTTCTCTTCTTTTTTCTTCAGTTTTTTCATTATTTCTTTCTTTTGTTTTTATTGTTTTTCAATTCTTTTTGCATTTGTTTCTTAGCTTTTTATTTTTCATATTCTTTTTTTCTTGGCTTTCCTTTTCTATTGCATTGTTATTTTTTTTATTTCTTTCTTTATTTTGGTTTTCATTCTACATTTTTGGTATACATCAAGAACATTTTTCTAATACAATTTTAACATTTTTTGAATACATGGTCAACATTTTCACTAGAAACATTTTCAATTGCTTGATTAACATTTCTGAAAAAACAAGATTATAATTTTTTAATACACAATCAACATTTTTCTATAAATATTTTAAAAAATTCAAATGCTTGATTAGCAATTTTTCAAATACAAGATTAACATTTTCCTAATATATGGTCAACATTTTTTCTATGCACATTTAACATTTTAAAATTCTTGATTAACATTTTTTATTTGTGATATTAACATTTTTAATATATGGTTAAGATATTTTCTAAACACATTTAACATTTTTCAATTACTAGTTCAACATTTTTTCAAATGCTTTATTAATATTTTGAATGAATGATCAAAATTTTTTGTAATATTTTTTTAATACACAGTCAACATTTTTTCCTATATGCAAATAACATTTTTCAAATGCTTGTTCAACATTTTTCTATACATGATAAAAAATTCATCATTTTTTATTACATGGTCCACATTTCTTCTATACATATTTAACAGTTCCCAAATGCTTGATTAACATTTTTCAAACACTTTTTCAACATTTTTTAATGCTTGATTAATATTTTTTAAATACATGATCAAATTGTTTCATACACAATTTCTATACATTTTTCGTATACGTGATAAGCATTCTCTATATACTTGTTTAACTTTTTCAAATGCATGTTTAACATTTTTTTAGTCTGTATTTCGAGTGATTTTTATCATAGATATAACTAGAATATTATGAAATATAAGCAAAATACAAGGCAAAACATTGAGAAAACATGAAAGAGAAAAAAAATGTTGAATGCCAATGGCCCCCGTGGGCTGGACCATTATGGACGCTGTTTGAAGCGAGACATATCAGCTACCTGGTTGGTTCGCCACCAGTGGCGGCTGCTATGGTGTTTCCCATTCTTGCCAGACGTACGTGCACTTCAACATGGAATTGGGTACCCGCAACCCGTGAACCCGACAGGTAAAGGCCCTAATAGGGTAATGATTTGAAAAACAACATGAAATTATAAATGGGAAAATTTTACCCATCCGGTAAACCGGGTACGGGTATGGGAAGGCAATACCCATACCCATGTACCCATATACCAATTCTTCTAACATGTAGGTTCCATGTGAATCACTAAACGAAGAAAACTAGCCACTTTACCCTAGGCTAACGCAGCCGCTAGTCTCGACCTAAAATCCCCTCCCCTTACCCATGTGCATGTTCTTATTTAAATGTGTTGATCTTGTTTTGTGAACTCGTGATTTTGTCTCTTATTTTTTGATCTTATTATATAGTCTGCTTCATTTGATCATTTTGATGCAGGTGCTGCAGAAGTATCTTCAATAAAAGAATAATAGAGAAAATTGTATCCCTCTTGTTTGCCTTGTATTTCAAAAAAAAAGGAAAAACAGATGTGAATGTTTCTCTAAAAAGTTCACTTACAGACTACTCATCCGTGAAAATTGTATCCCTCTTGTTTGCCTTACATTGATGAAATGCTGTGTATATATGCGGAAATGCATAAAAATACATGATGAAGTGTAAATTGGGTAAGGTGGCCGAGCTGGCTATTTTTACCCATGGGTATTACCCGCACCTGGCTGGTACGGGTACGGAAACAGTTTGAAACCCTAGGTGTGGGTACATGTATTGGTTTGGACAAAAAAAGTATTGAGACCAGTACGGATTTGGATGACCATTAGCCGCACCCAAATCCGGCGGGTGCCATGTTGACGTGCACTTGCTACCTATAAGAATTTATAACAAGGAAAATTAATAGCAGACATCCACGTGGCGGAGGAACAGAATGAAAATTGCGTGCCGGCTAGAACTGTGGAGGAGATTGAAGAGGAGAGTAAGCTAGATGTGCTTAAGGGCATCTCCGGCCGCCTCCCCGAGCGCCCCCCAGGAGCCCTTTTTCTTCGCCGGCGACGTAAAAAGGCCAAAAATCGGCCCAGCCGAGCCCCCCAAGCACCCCCAGGACCTCAAAAAAGCACCGGCGAACCCAGGCCAAACCCAGCGCATCGGGGGGCTGTTGGGGGCGCCGGCGAAAGCGACGCCCAATCCTATTCCCCCACGCGTCCTTTTTCTCGACGATTGTCCTGGGGGAAGCCACGGCGATTGTCTCGGGGGCACCCACGACTGGAAAAACGTACTCGCCCTCCCCCCGGCTGAAGCATTTTGCCCCCCAGGACGTGCTTTTTTTGGTCCGGCGATTGTCCTGGGGGGCTCCAACGGCTGGAGATGCTCTAACGGTACATACATTGCGATAGCGTAACCACATATTTGGATACACATAAGGATGATAGCATACATATAGGACCACCATACCACATATAGGCTCCATGCATGCAGTGTACCGTATGTATAGGAAGTGACAAACAACTATCTCCACCGTTATTCATATAGACCTAGCTAGCTCGCTAGGATCGGTAGGTCGGTAGCCTGGCTAGGAAAGTCTAGCCTTCCCATGGTGGGTAGACGACCATGTTGTGACCGTCGGTCAAGGCGACGACGCGATTGGGCTCCCCAAACCCCGGATCCTGGGGGACGGGGAAGAAGTCGACGTGCAAGTCGGGCCTGTCGTAGACGATCAATAACCCGGCGGCGAAGGAGTTGTAGCCTACCAGCTCCGGCCACGACGTTTTCGTCGGATCCGGCGGCGGCAGCGCCGCTAGGTCCATCGGCTTCATTTTGCCGTCTCCCATGGCCTGAAATGGATGACGCAGTTAATTCTCCACACATGGATGAATGCTTCAATTTGATATATGGATAAGCGAGAAATGAATAAACGAGGTTAGAGCCAGGTAACCTTAGTAGCTGCTGCTAGTGTTGGATGGGGTCTCATTCTTGAAGATGGTGGCTAGGCTTGCGAAGAGAGTGCATATATATAGCTTGCTGGTCTGCTATATACTACTACTATTGGTAGCTAGGAGCCGTGCTGCTAGTGTTGGCTGGGCTCTCATTCGGGAATATAGCTTGCTGGTCTCGTATATACTATTGGTAGCTAGGAGCCCAGTTAGGGTAGAATTCTTCATGTCTTATATGTTAACTGTCAGTTACAACTTCCATGCATCGCGTACGCCGTCGTCGACTACGGGTTTCTACGTTGCCAAGCGACATAAATTGTGCGTCCTTAATCTTATACCTCTGTCTCGTCGTGTAGTCGTGTCACAGATGGTGATGTTTTACCCTGACCGGAATGTACCCGAAGAACATTCCGTCATGTACTCGTTTTTCGTATGGTTAGAAGAATATAGATATGCACCACATGGCATTTGTGATTAGCTATTTAAAAACCTATTCCGCAAAAAAAAGCTATTTAAAAACCTAATATATCAAAGTAAATAAGAAGAAAATCGGAAGAAAATACCTATGTTTATAGAATTGCATGCACAAATATTCCACCACAAACCTGTGTTTTACCAATGATAGGCTCAAAGTATAACCATCCTCCGAACTATCCAACCACAGACCGGTTCCTAGTAACTACTCCCTTCGTTCCGAATTATTTGTCGCAGGTATGGATGTATCTAGATATATTTTAGTTCTACATACATCCATTTCTGTGACAAGTAATTTAGAACGGAGGAAATAGCTTGTTTTGTTTTTACATGGCAGGTTGAAGAATTTTTTGCTCCGATCTCCTCTATCCTTGTGACAATTTTAGGACACATGTTACCCGTGCGTTACCTTTGTCATTTTTTGTCTGTTGGTCAAATACGTTGTGGATCATTCTGTTCCTTCTGGGTAATCCCCTTCGGTACCTGCTGCTTACCACTTGACAAACCGACTACTTATGAATTTGTATAGCGCGGACTGTATAAGAACAAACAACGGCGTTTATATATAAAAACATTTCTGAAAAAAATGAAACTATTCTAATGTGAAAATTTGGGAATGTGAAATATTTTGGGAAAATATAAATTATTCATGAAACTCCAAACATATGTTGAAATTCCAAAACATTTTTCGAAAAAGTGAAAACAAATCAGGAATGCTAATTTTTTTAATAAATGTGAACAACTTTTGTATTCCTGACAATTTATAAAAATGAAAAAAATATCAAAATTCCAAACATTATTTGAAAACACGAAGAAAACATGATTTTTTTACGAAAACTAAACATTTCTTGAAACTCCGATCAGAATTTGGAAAGTAAAAAAAAATTTGTGAAGAATTTTTGAAAGGAGAAACATTTTTGGAAATTATTACTATTATTAATTTGTGAACAAGAAATGAAAATAAGAATTTTTGTAACTTAGTTTTTGAAAAGCGTGAACATTTTTTTTATTCCTGAACCTTTCTTATATTATGTACAAAATTTTAAAACATGAATTTTTTTTAAAATATGAAAACAAAATATGACGTGAACAATTTTTAATATGTCGAAACATTTTACCAAAACGTGAACAATTTCCAAAAATGCAAACGGTTTTAGAAATTCCCAACATGCACCTGGCACAGCGATAGTTGAGCCAAGGCCTAAACATTTTTTTCTAATTATTTGTTAGTATTCTCTTTTTCATTGGTTATTTTTTCTCCTTTTTGAACTTTATTATTCTTTTTGAAACCAGTTACAAAAAAATGAAATATTGTTTGAAATACTAAAATAATAGTTTTAGACAAATGTTTTAAATGCTGCCCATGAAATAATTATTAAATGCTTTAAAAATCATTTGTTGTTTTTTATTTTATTCCTGTGTTTTTATTAGTTATTGTAAAAAGTTAAAATAATAGTTTTAAGGACCTGCTTAAATTATGATTATATATATTTTTTCCTTCAAACCTGTGATGAATGTCTACCATAGGCATACCCACCAGCTGGCAAAAGTTGTGGTCATTTTATGCATGTCTAAAAATAGACCATGTTCAACATAGGGTATTCGAGTAGACTAGAAGGGCGTCTTTTCTTCCATCCGTTGAATCACCCCAAATTTTTTCCATGAGTTTATATGACAAATTTAAGGCATCATGCCAAGTTGTTTGAGTTTTCAATAAATCTTGGATTTTCTAGAGTCTATCGATGAAAAATGGCTGATAAATGGCCGGATGTGATGCAACGTTTGTACGATGTTAGAAATCGTTTAAACTTCAAATGGATGCCTACCATGAGCTTATATGACCAATTAAGGCACCATGCCAAGTTGTTTGAGTTTTCGACAATTCTTGCATTTTCTAGAGTTTGCTTGGTGAAAATGGCCGATAAATGGTTGACTGTGACACAACTTGGATACAATGTTGAAAATTGTTCAAACCTGACATATCCTTGAAATGCCCCAAAAAAATTTCATCTGCTTGTATGATCAATTCAAAGCACCATGCAAGTTGATTTCGTTTTCGACAAATTTTGCACTTTCTGGGGTTTTCTTGGTTAAAAAAGACCGATAAATGGTCGGACATGTCACAACTTGCATACGGTGTTGAAAATCGTTCAAAACAGGCAAGGATGCCTGCCATGGGCATGCACACCTACTTGCAAAAGTTATGATCATTTCAAGGATGTCTTAAAATAGACCATGTTCAACAAAGGGTGTTCGGATAGGCCAGAAGGGTCCGTTTGAAAGCATGCTGTTTTTTGACATCCGTCAACTGGCCTCAAATTTTTTTCCGCCAGCTTCTATGACCAATTCGAGACATCATGCCAAGTTGTTCAAATTTTTGACAACTTTTGCATTTTCTAGAGTTTTCTCGGTGAAAAAGGATCGCTAAATGGCCGGACGTATCACAACGTGCAAACAACGTCGGTAGTCGTTCAAACTGGCGTTGATACATCATATGTCCGTGCAACTGCAAGAAGTTAGGGTCATTTATCCATAGTCCAAAAAACCACCAGTTGAGAGGAGTGAGCCACACTAGCCACAGAATGCATTCATGAGCATAGTTTTTTTTTTCTAATTTTAATGCTTCTATTATTTGCAATTTCTGTCATTATAAATCAACATGCATATTTTTATGTGCTAGCCATTTCTTGAAAATTGTCAAAAAATGGGTGCTTCTGTTATTTACGATTTTTGGCATTATCCATCAACATGAACTTTTTTGGAAATGCAACCATTTTCAAATTTATGAAAAATTCACGCATTTGAAAAAAGAGGAAAAATAATAATAAAAAGAAACAAAAATCCAGAATATAACATAACAAAATCAGTTTAAACAACACTAAAAAAAATCGGCGTGAAAATTCAAAAGGCTACATTTGCCACATAAGAGGTAAAAAAGAAAGCCCTTGTGTTCAGAAAATTGTTCAAATTTTTGGTTATTTAAAATTTACACGCTTCATATCTCTCTTTAAAATTGTTATAAGATATCTCTTCTCTTTAAAAAATTTGAATGTTCATGCTTTTAAAAAATGTTGTTCAAAATTTTCGAAAAATGTGTTTTAAAAAAAATGAATTTTTCAAAATGTGTTCAATTTGTTAAAAAATTTGTTGATTTTTAGAAAATTATTGTATTTTTAAAGAATTTCGAAGAAATGTTAATTTTTTTGAAAAGATGTCTGAATTCTGCGTTGGTGTTACCTCTGTACGGGATTTTTAGGCTGGAAAGCCACCGGTGGAAGTTGGTTTTTGTAAGGCAGGTTGCTATTCCCAAGGCCTGAATTAATAGGCAATTTGTTAGTCATTGCAAATTGTTAAGCGAAAGTTGAGCTATGATTGGGCCATGGGCCAAGCAGCCAATATATATGTGCATTGTAAAACAAAAGCAATGCACGCGAGAGCAATGGGGAGATGCGAGGCAATTTGACAATTAATTTATGATAGTTAATATCCTTCAATCCTGCACTCTAACTGGGCAGATTCAATACTCCCTCCGTCACAGTTTAAAAGGCACAATTAAATTTGTGTGCACTTCCATAATAGACAAGATTTAGTGCGCGTTGCATTTATTTCTAATAGCTAATTAGTACTCCGATATACTATTTTTATATGCATGTGTAGTGTGAATGTTATTTTTTAGCCCATCTCATAACCAATAAATAACCACCTAGATCCCAGAGAATTTCTAAATGCACCTTCTAAACCGTAACGGAGGTAGTACCAAAAACTGCCTCCGATGTGCCTTGGTCTTGGCAATCCTGTCTGTCTAATAAATCTGGACGGAGTAATTCTTAAATCCGTATGCTTTTTGCTTTTCGCAAACATTGTACAGCTCAAGTGGTATGCGTCTTAACCACACGAGCAAGTGATCCCTGGTTCGATTCCTATTTCTTTTATATGAAGTTTTACATCCCGTGAGCACCACACCCCCTACAGCCGTCATCAATGGGCCGGCCCAACAGGCGTACGGCGTATACATATCGGCAGGCGGGCGACGTATTTTTGAAAAAAGGCCATCCTACCCTTTTTAATGAAGAGATATGGATAAATCTTATCCATTGATGTGTTTAGAGGGGTAGTACCGAAGCGGGAGTGAAACATCACATTATGTAAACAAATTATATTCAGAAATCATGCAAGAATTTTGTACTTGTGGTGCAATTCAAGTTATTTGTATGCTTTTGTGCCTTGATCTACTTGTCTTGTAATGGTATCCAAATAACCTTGGTGGGTTGCAGATTTCCTCTCTCCTTCGTCTAGAAACGTAATCACTCAGGTCGACCACGCCCACGGTCATGCCTGACAACTCCCACGGAGGGCATTGTAGCCAGCTAACATAGGATTATCATTGGGGAAATATTCAGCTTTCAGAATCACTCTCCAAAGGGGGTCGGAGGGCTCATGAAGGATCTTCCACCATCTTTTTGTAAGTAGACACTTATTCATAATGGAAGTGTTTGAAAGGCCTAACCTGCAAGGTTTTTATGCTTTCACACTACGTTGCACCGATACGGCGATACGGGATACGGCAATTTCTAGAAACAGCAATATGCGATACGGCGAGTATATATACATAATTAATAAAATGACATGTAATAAAGATAGAACATACTAATATAATGCGTGAGATGAGAACAAAATGATGCCCATTGGTTGCCTCATGCATCTTTTCATGTCGTGAATGGTCATCGATGTCCTCGATCCTCGTCCATTAGCTTGCTGTCATGCCATCTCCCGCAGATTACATGGTGATTTGAGTATTTCCCTCTGTACCAGTAGACAGTAGCAGGAACATCAGCAAGCACCAAGCACATACGGCAAGCGCGCGCGCACACACACACATGCCAGCAAGCAGCCAAGCACATACGTCAAACACACACACAACAAGAATCAATTACCTCACTCTTGCCATAGCGGCGGAGAAGAGGTCACTTGGCGAGTTGGCAGTGCGGCGGCGACGAGTCAGTCCTGGCGACGGCACCGGCGGCGAGACAGGCGGCGGCGGCGTGCTCGTCGCCCTCGATCCAATCGTGAAGTCGAACAGAGAGCGAGAGAGCACTTAGGTTAGGCTTATACGTGGGCCTTTAATGGGCTCGAGGCTGCGCGGCCGTGTCCTGTCCGTATCCCGAGCGTGTCCTCAGCGTATCGTCATTTTTTTCCTTTTCTTTTTGATCGGAAATCCTGATACGCCTGAGATACGAGTATCGCGGCCGTATTGTGCGTATCGCCGTATCGGCGACGTGCGGTACGCGGACACCCCAACTTTCGACGTATCGGTGCTTCATAGCTTTCACATGGGTTGCCATTTAACTTTACTATACTTCTTCCTATTGTCGGCAGCATTCCAATAGAATGAACGGTGGTGTTTATCAAAACCAGCGTGAGTGCCCTCGAATAACCTATAGAAGTCCATGATAAACAAACATAGCGAAGAGGAGTGAGCGAAGAGAGGCACACATTGATCAAAGTTACCTTGCCACTCTCCTGTTAGTATTAGACCGGCCACACCAATGGGCCACCCGGTTACCCAGGACGGTGAGAATAAAACCTGCAGCACTCAGCTTGAAGGGAGAAATAGGAATGCCCAAAGGATTGATGGGAAAATTCCCTAATTTGCAGTTTACAAGATTGGCGATGTGCACTTCAAGCGTCGGACCCATCGTCGTCGAAGGAATCAGAGATGACGATGTAGCCCTTCAAGCACCAGACGATGCGGTCCTGTTTGCGCTTGAGCTTGGCCATCCTCACCGCCTCCGCCAGCTCCCGCTCAGACCGCTCAATGTTGAGCCGGAGCTGCTTGGCGTTGATCTTCCGGAACCGCCAGGCGTCCGTCTCCACCGTTGTAAGTGACCGAAGGTACATCCACCAGAGGAGATGCTCAACCTTGTCGGGCACCAGCATCACGCGGCGGCGGGCAGACTGCGCAGCCATTTCCGACGCGGGACCCATCTCCCTTACCCTCTGTCTCTCACTGTGAACGGTGCAGCCACGTCCGACACGATTCCAAAGTCCGCATCCGCGGCGCCGGCGGAGCGGGCACTAGAACCCACCGCTGCTTGCGCACAGCAGCACCTGGAGCTGGAGAAGGCCGTCCAGCGGGCAGCGCCGATTATGCTACCCTCGCAGATCCGCCCGCGGGACTGGAAGGGCAGGCGTTGGTGCTGTCACGACACACGACAGGCGGCGTCGCCCCTGAACCGGAGCTGCCGCCCATATCGACCCGCGAGCGTTCCAGCGTGATACAGAGCGCCAGCTCGTCCTCTTCTCCGGAGCTGCCGTTGGAGTGTCTGCCGGTGCTGAACATGCTCACCGACACTTATGATTTGACGGATTGGAGAAAGGGGAGCGAAGCGGAGCGGAGTGAAGTGAGCCTAGTGTATGCTCCGAAGGGGAATTTTGTGCGGTCAGGGTAGGCCAGAGGTTGGATGGGCGGACGTGGCGGACGCGCCTGGGTGCGCCCGGGCCGTCTTATATCCGCTCGGGATTAGGGTTGGATATTGAGGAGTGTCAGTCAATCCGGGTGTTTAAGGCCGGTTTGGGACGCCCGATTGAGTCGCATTTTTGCGACCGGAGTGAACGGTCAGGCCGGTCCGGCCATCCGGACGTTTGAGGCGGGTTTGAGGGCATGCGGCTGTAGATGCTCTTATTACGCATTGATTGATCAAAACGTGTGCTTTCACTTTATTCAAGTGCCCCTCAAGGTCTGCAAGTTACATATAACCTTGACGACCACTACTCTTGTGCTTGCAGCACTTCGATCGCAAAATACAGTAGGGAGGGAAACATAAGAACAACAACACTCCAGTATACGCATGACGGCCGGAGTTGCATGCATGCACCACCGCACGGCCGGAGTCCAGCTAGCCGACGACGGGGGTCTTGATGACGACTTGGGACGGGTTGACGATGAGGACGACACGCTTCGGGTCGTAACCGGGCGGCAGTGGGGAGCCCTGCACGTAGAACCCCACCGACACGTCGGGCCTGTCGCTGGTGATCTGGTCCCAAGCGTTCAGCTCCGGCCACCCGACAACCTCCGGCCACGACGTCTTTGCCATTGACTCTTGCTCGTTAGCTCCTTGGTGGGTCTACTTGTGGCCGTTTAGCGGATGGCTGTAACTAGGACGTGTAGTGATTAAGCCATGGTAATTTGATGGTAGTTATATATAGGGCCAGAGTACTGTGTGCGTTGCTATAGACGGCCGGGTGACGACGAGCAGGCAGGCATAGCGTAGACCGCCCTCCATTGGTGGAACTCTATGGTACACTGTCTTCTTGTTGATTGGCTCACATATACACAATCAAATTTTAATGACGGTTCTTGACGTAGTCAGCAGAAGCAACTTTACTGTCTTCTTGTTGATTGGCTCACATATACATAGTCAAATTTTAATGATGGTTCTTGACGCAGTCAGCAGAAGCAACTTATATACTCTCCGTCCGGAATTGCTTGTCGTAAAAATGTATAAAGAGTGATGTGTTCACAACTAAAATACGTCTAGATATATCCATTTGTTTGACGAGTATTTCCGGAGGGATGAAGTATTATAGTAAAATAATAGCTAGCTGGCGTAGTGCGTATGTCCAATCTTGAAATAGTACCCACCAATCTTGTCCACTTGCGAAAACCATTTCCAATCCATAAGGGAATACAAGAATTTATTTTGCAAGAATTCGGGAGTAGGGAAGGACGTGGTGAGAGCATTTGCTGTTCTACAAGCTCACTTTGCAATGGTGAGTGGTCCAACTAGATACTGGAATGTAGACAACTATTGGTAAATAATGACCACTTCTATGACCATGCACAACATGATCAATGAAAATGAGTGAGACGGAAAGATGAGGACTCAAGTATGATTACGAGAGTGCAAAGTCGTTGACAGAGGATGGCTACCAACATGATCCTTTATTGTTGGTGCAATTCCTATAAATAGATCAAAATACTGAAAACAGATAGCCACGTTAGCAACTTCAAGATTATCTTGTCAAGCATTTGTGGGTGTTGTGTAGCACTGTAGTATTATTATTTGTGGGTTCAGTATCTTGTATGAACCTATGTGTTATAATAAACATTTTGTTACTAGAATTTATATTTTTGTGTATGAAAATTTTGAATTTGAATTTGAATTATGACAATTAAAATGGTTGCTTGAATATACTTGAGCTCTATGCATTAGAAATATTATAGTATGAAATATTGTGTTGTCACACTATAGTACAAATATAGTGTATGCAAATAGAGAGAGAAAATATGTATGGACTGAGATAGGGACGTGGCCATTCTGCACCCAGGTTCAGATGCTCACATGTGTTCACAGTAAAATTGTTTAAAATAGCAGAAAAAAAATCAAAAAATTCCGAATAATTTTGTGGTGCAAGATAGTCGAATGTGTGATGCCCGTGCCAAATTTGGTGGAGTTTGAACATTCGAGGAGCTCGTGGCTAAAATGACAAACTTCAGGCCTGTGAGAAAGTTTGAAAGAGCGCGCTATTCGTAGTCAATTTTTTTTTTTTGGCGTGAGCTCCTGGAATGTCGTTTACCAGCGTTTTTTGTGCGCACTAAAGCATCTTGCTTGTAAAAGAAGGTTTAAGATTTTGTTGAACTTTTTACTATTTGTTTTGATTTTACTGTTCAACAGGTGTAAATGAGCTCGAGCTCAGACATAGAGACTGTTGCAGAAGTAGGAGGGTTTTGGGGGGTTTGGAAGAGTACGGGTCAGCCCCTACTCAGCCTTTATGGGCTCTGTTATGGGCTATTACTCAAGATGCTCTTAGATATGCCAATGAACAAAGTATAAACAATATGGGTCACATATCATTTTAATTAAATTTATTACAATTTCTACCATGATGTATTTGTAATACATGTGGTGACACTTAGCTATATAATAGTTTTCGTAGCATTTTAGTTTCTGCATTTATAATTTCACTATAAATCAAACTTTAGCACGTATGGTTGGCCTGTAGGCCAGTCTCACAAAACAAAAGACATGTTGCTTAGACATGTACAAGTCATAATGAATTTCCAAGCTTATCTATCAGCATGTTTTCTGACTTAATAAAGTGTTCGCGAGCTCGAATTTGTATGCATTTCCTAGGTCTTTCCTGCTACCCCTTTCTTTTTAGTTTAGTAGGCACATCTCAAAAGTCATTTTAACTAGGAATGGTCTAATGAAGTGTTGGTCACCCCTCTCCTTGGTGCATTGGTTGATTCCACACCGAGGTCCAAAATTAGACACACATTAATGTGACCGTGATTAATGTTTGCCTTCCCAAAGCAAGGGGACATGCAATATAAAATTTTTATTTTCTTTTTGATAACTGATACCTTCAAACTTGTCGGATCCTTTTTGAAGTTATTGTTTATTTTCTTGTTATTTCATTAAGGTTGAGGTAATTTCTTTTGAGACGAGTGACAACTTTTGAGATGATTAACACCTTTTAACATTTACATCTTTAAATCTCGGCCATTGATATATATACTTAGTGATTGAGATAATTTAATCTATATGTGGACTATTGTGATGAATCTATTTTTCTTTTGTATTATGCTTTTAGTATATAGATAGATAGATAGATAGATAGATGAGTCCACTAGTAGAAAACAGACCTTTCATCCGGAGCATTAGTCCCAGTCCGATTTTGGTCCAGGACTAATGTGACCAATTAGTCCCGATTCCATCGGCTAGGAGCGGGTGGGGGCACGGGCATCATTAGTCCTGGTTCATTTTGACCTATAGTCCAAGTTGATGATACCAACCTAGACTATAGGGGTGGTGGCAGGCTGGCGTCAGGCTGGGGCCCCCACAAGCCCCTTTAGTCTCGGTTGGTATCACCAAGCGAGACTAAAGTTGACATTTAGTCCTGATTTGTATCACCAATCGGGACTAAAGATGTCCCTACTGTATAAACCCCTGCTTCTCCCAGCCCAAGCCCAAGCTCTTCTTTCTCTTTTTTCTCCTTTCTCTCCTCTGTTCTCTTCCCCTTGCTCGAGCTCATCCTCCAATTTTGCCAAGATTTGTCAAGATTTGAGGCACCCCATCTATCCAAGTGTTCACAAAGGTTAGCAACTTTGTCCTTTCTGTTGGGTTCTACGGTAGGGTGAGTCGACTGCAAATTAAAATTTTCCTACACGCAGAACAACCAAGAACATGCTACGGGAGATGGATCACAGTTCGTTACCACTAGACGCGCAGTGTCGTGCAGCGGAAGAAGAGTTGGGGCAGCGCGTCCGCGTGGATCGTCTCCTCTTCGTCCGATCTCCCTCGTACAGCCGGTAGTATGTTCCCACGTACAGGTTCGCCAAAGCGGCGCAAGTGCACCGCCTCTAACGGTATCCGCGCATGCAGGAGGAACGTCGTGCGGCGGACTGCTAGGTCCAATCATACAACCGGCGGCGAGTGGAGGTGTCTATTCGCAACACATGCAAACCCTAGTGACAGTGCCGAAGCGATCAAACGCGTGAGTGTGCGGCACCTCCACTTTATATAGGTGTCCGTCGCGGGCTCAACACTTGGGCCTCGCACGGACCCTAAAGCCCATAAATCTACTCGGCCACAATCCGAATACAGCTCGGATCACATCCGACCAGTGTCCTCGGATCCGACCTCGTAGGTTCCTTCCCTTAAGCGCGTGACCCCTTAGGTTCAAGCCGGCTTGGTCACAGTTCGGATCACCTCCGAACTGCATAGTTGGTAGCGGCCTCTAGCAAGGCATGCCGAACACCAAACAGACTATGAAACTGGTTAGGCGAACCTATACATCATACTTCCATTCCTTTTGCCACACGATATATGTTGTCGGGCTCAAGGCGAGTCTGTCATCCTTGTGCTAGCCCGACCTCTTTCTCGTTCCAGTGATGCCGACCACAAATCGGATTATCTCATAATCCCTGTCGCATGGCCATGCTTATCCTGGTCGGATCACACGAGGGGCGCAGAGTATATCTCTCCTGATCGGAGGGGAAAATCCCATCTTGCTCGACCACGTCTCGCAGCATGGTTCTGGACAAATCTGAAACCTACCTTTATAACTACCCAGTTACGGAGTAGCGTTTGGTCAACCCAAAGCAAGTCTGTCACCATCCCGAGTACATGCGTCAGCTCAGGTCTTAGGACAAAGAACATATGTTGTACTAGATACTCACATATTACATATCGCTGCTTCTTGCTACCTCTTGAGCACTGCGTTGGTTTTCCCCGAAGAGAAAGTGATGATGCAGCAAAGTAGCGTAAGTATTTCCCTCAGTTTTTGAGAACCAAGGTATCAATCCAGTAGGAGGCTACGCGCGAGTCCCTCGTACCTGCACAAAACAAATAAATCCTCGCAACCAACGCAAATAGGGGTTGTCAATCCCTATAAGGCCACTTACGAGAGTGAGATCTGATAGATATGATAAGATAATATTTTTGGTATTTTTATGATAAAGATGCAAAGTAAAATAAAGGCAAAGTAAATGGCAAAGAAAATAACTAAGTAGTAGGAGATTAATATGATGAAGATAGACCCAGGGGCCATATGTTTCACTAGTGGCTTCTCTCGAGAGCATAAGTATTCTACGGTGGGTGAACAAATTACTGTTGAGTAATTGACAGAATTGAGCATAGTTATGAGAATATCTAGGTATGATCATGTATATAGGCATCACGTCCGAGACAAGTAGACCGACTCCTGCCTGCATCTACTACTATTACTCCACTCATCGACCGCTATCCAGCATGCATCTAGAGTATTAAGTTAAAAACAAAATAACACCTTAAGCAAGATGATATGATGTAGAGGGATAGACTCATGCAATATGAAGAAAACCACATCTTGTTATCCTCGATGGCAACAATACAATACGTGCCTTGCTGCCCCTACTGTCACTGGAAAAGGACACCGCAAGATTGAACCCAAAGCTAAGCACTTCTCTCATTGCAAGAAAGATCAATATAGTAGGCCAAACCAAACTGATAATTCGAAGAGACTTGCAAAGTTCACCAATCATACATAAAAGAATTCAGAGAAGATTCAAATATTGTTCATAGATAGACTTGATCATAAACCCACAATTCATCGGTCTCAACAAACACACCGCAAAAAGAAGATTACATCGAATAGTTCTCCACAAGAGAGGGGGAGAACATTGTATTGAGATCCAAAAAGAGAGAAGAAGCCATCTAGCTACTAACTATGGACCCGTAGGTCTGAGGTAAACTACTCACACATCACCAGAGAGGCTATGGTGTTGATGTAGAAGCCCTCTGTGATCGATGCCCCCTCCGACGGAGCTCCGAAACAGGCCCCAAGATGGGATCTCGTGAATACAGAAAGTTGCGGCGGTGGAATTAGGTTTTTGGCTCCGTATCTGATCGTTTGGGGGTACGTAGGTATATATAGGAGGAAGGAGTACGTCGGTGGAGCAATATGGGGCCCACGAGGGTGGAGGGCGCGCTTGGTGGGGGTGGGCGCGCCCCCCCTACCTCGTGGCCTCCTCTTTTATTTCTTGACATAGGGTCCAAGTCTCCAGGGTCTTGTTCGTTGAGAAAATCACGTTCCAGAAGGTTTCATTCCGTTTGGACTCCGTTTGATATTCCTTTTCTTCGAAACCCTAAAACAGGAAAAAACCAGCAATTCTGGGCTGGGCCTTTGGTTAATAGGTTAGTCCCAAAAATAATATAAAAGTGGATAATAAAGCCCAATAATGTCCAAAGCAGTAGATAATATAGCATGGAGCAATACAAATTATAGATACGTTGGAGACGTATCAAGCATCCCCAAGCTTAATTCCTGCTTGTCCTCGAGTAGGTAAATGATAAAAACAGAATTTTCGATGCGGAGTGCTACTTGGCATAATTTTAATGTAATTATTCTTAATTGAGGTATGAATATTCAGATCCGAAAGATTCAAGACAAAAGTTCATATTGACATAATAATACTTCAAGCATACTAACTAAGCAATTATGTCTTCTCAAAATAACATGGCTAAAGAAAGTTATCCCTACAAAATCATATAGTCTGGCTATGCTCTGTCTTCACCACACAAAATATTTAAATCATCTACAACCCCGATGACAAGCCAAGCAATTGTTTCATACTTTTGACATTCTTAAAACTTTTTCAATCTTCACGCAATACATGAGCGTGAGCCATGGATATAGCACTATAGGTGGAATAGAGTGGTGGTTGTGGAGAAGACAAAAAGGGAGAAGATAGTCTCACATCAACTAGGCGTATCAACGGGCTATGGAGATGCCCATCAATAGATATCAATGTGAGTGAGTAGGGATTGCCATGCAACGGATGCACTAGAGCTATAAGTATACGAAAGCTCAAAAAGAAACTAAGTGGGTGTGCATCCAACTTGCTTGCTCATGAAGACCTAGGGCATTTTGAGGAAGCCCATCATTGGCATATACAAGCCAAGTTCTATAATGAAAGATTCCCACTAGTATATGAAAGTGATAACATGAGAGACTCTCTGCTATGAAGATCATGGTGCTACTTTGAAGCACAAGTGTGGTAAAAGGATAGTAACATTGTTCCTTCTCTCTTTTTCTCTCATTTTTTTTATTTGGGCCTTTTCTCCTTTTTATGGCCTCTTTTCTTTCTCTTTTTTTTATTTTTCGTCCGGAGTCTCATCCCGACTTGTGTGGGAATCATAGTCTCCATCATCCTTTCCTCACTAGGACAATGCTCTAATAATGATGATCATCACACTTTTATTTTTCTTACAACTCAAGAATTACAACTCGATACTTAGAACAAAATATGACTCTATATGAATGCCTCCGGCGGTGTACCGGGATGTGTAATGATGCATGAGTGACATGTATGAAAGAATTATGAATGGTGGCTTTGCCACAAATACGATGTCAACTACATGATCATGCTAAGCAATATGACAATGATGGAGTGTGTCATAATAAACGGAACGCTGGAAAGTTCCATGGCAATATATCTCGGAATGGCTATGGAAATGCCATAATAGGTAGGTATGGTGGCTGTTTTGAGGAAGGTATATGGTGGGTGTATGATACTGGCGAAAGGTGCGTGGTATTAGAGAGGCTAGCAAAGGTGGAAGGGTGAGAGTTCGTATAATCCATGGACTCAACATTAGTCATAAAGAACTCATATACTTATTGCAAAAATCTAAAAGTTATCAAAGCAAAGTATTACGCGCATGCTCCTAGGGGGATAGATTGGTAGGAAAAGACCATCGCTCGTCCCCGGCCACCACTCATAAGGAAGACAATCAATAAATAAATCATGCTCTGACTTCATCATATAACGGTTCACCATACGTGCATGCTACGGGAATCACAAACTTCAACACAAGTATTTCTCAAATTCACAACTACTCAACTAGCATGACTTTAATGTCACCATCTTCATATCTCAAAACAATTATCAAGTATCAAACTTATCATAGTATTCAACACACTCATAAGAGAATTTTTTTTTATTCTTGAATACCTAGCATATTAGGATTTAAAGAAAATTACTATGCTATTAAGACTCTCAAAATAATCTAAGTGAAGCATGAGAGATCAATAGTTTCTATAAAACAAATCCACCACCGTGCTCTAAAAGATATAAGTGAAGTACTAGAGCAAAATTATATAACTCAAAAGATATAAGCAAAGCACATAGAGTATTCTAACAAATTCTAAATCATGTATGGCTCTCTCAAAAGGTGTGTACAACAAGAATGATTGTGGTAAACTAACAAGCAAAGACTCAAATAATACAAGACGCTCCAAGCAAAACACATATCATGTGGCGAATAAAAATATAGCTCCAAGTAAAGTTACCGATATAAGTAGACGAAAGAGGGGATGCCTTCCAGGGCATCCCCAAGCTTTGTCTTTTATGTGTCCCTAGATTATCTTGGGGGTGCCATGGGCATCCCCAAGCTTAGGCTCTTGCCACTCCTTGTTCCATAATCCATCAAATCTTTACCCAAAACTTGAAAACTTCATAACACAAAACTTAAAGTAGAAAATCTCGTGAGCTCCGTTAGCGAAAGAAAATAGAAGACCACTTCAAGGTACTGTAATGAGCTTATTCTTTATTTATATTGGTGTTATACCTACTGTATTCCAACTTATTTATGGTTTATAAACTATTTACTAGCCATAGATTCATCAAAATAAGCAAACAACACACGAAAAACAGAATCTGTCAAAAACAGAACAGTCTGTAGTAATCTGCAGCTAGCGCAAGATATGGAACCCCAAAAATTCTAAAATAAATTTCTGGAAGTGAGGAATTTATATATTAATCATCTGCAAAACGAATTAACTAAATAGCACTTTCCAAATAAAAATGACAGCAGTTCTCGTGAGCGCTAAAGTTTCTGTTTTTTACAGCAAGTTTAACAAGACTTTTCCCAAGTCTTCACAACGGTTTTACTTGGCACAAACACTAATTAAACACAAAAAACACAACCAAAACAGAGGCTAGATAAATTATTTATTATGAAACAGGAGCAAAATCAAGGAATAAAAATAAAATTGGGTTGCCTCCCAACAAGCGCTATCGTTTAACGCCCCTAGCTAGCCATAACAAGCAAGAATAGATCTAGGTATTGCCATGTTTGGTAGGCAATCCATAGGTGGCTCTCATAATAGATTCATAAGGTAATTTAGTTTTATTTCTAGGAAAGTGTTCCCTGCCTTTCCTTAATGGAAATTGCAATCTAATATTTCCTTCCTTCATATCAATAGTTGCACCAATCGTTGTAAGGAAAGGTCTACCAAGAATAATAAGACATGAAGGATTGCAATCTATGTCAAGCACAATAAAATCTACGGGCACATAATTCCTATTTTCAACAATAAGAACATCATTAATTCTTCCCATAGGTTTCTTAATAGTGGAATCCGCAAGGTGCAGGTTTAGAGAGCAATCATCAAAATCACGGAAACCTAACGAATCACACAAAGTCTTTGGAATCGTGGAAACACTAGCACCCAAATCACATAAAGCATAGCATTCATGATCTTTAATTTTAATTTTAATAGTTGGTCACCACTCATCATAAAGTTTTCTAGGGATAGAAACTTCCAATTCAAGTTTTTCTTCATAAGATTGCATCAAGGCATCAACGATACGTTTAGTAAATGCTTTATTTTGACTATAAGCATGAGGAGAATTCAGCACGGATTGCAACAAGGAAATAAAATCAATCAAAGAGCAATTTTCATAGTTAAATTCCTTGAAATCCATAATAGTGGGTTTAGCAACATCTAGGGTTTTAATTTCTTCAATCCCACTTTTATCAAATTTAGCATCAAGATCAACAAATTCCAAATTCTTGGAACGCCTTCTAGGTAAAGGTGGATCATATTCAGTCCCATCATTATCAAGATTCATATTGCAAAAAAAATATTTAATAGGGGACACATCAATAACTTTTAGATCTTCATCTTTATTTTCATAGGAACTAGAAGAACACGCTCTTATAAAGGCATCTTTCTTAGCACGCATCCTAGCGGTTCTTTCTTTGCACTCATCAATGGAAATTCTCATGGCTTTGAGAGACTCATTGATATCATGCTTTGGTGGAATAGATCTAAGTTTCAAATAAGCAACATCAAGAGCAATTCTATCAACGTTCCTAGCCAAATCATCAATCTTAAGCAATTTTTCTTCAATCATAGCATTGAAATTATTTTGCGAAGTAATAAATTCTTTAATATTAGATTCAAAATCAGAGGACATCTTATTATAATTTCCATAAGAACTATGGTAGGAATTACCATAATTATTAGAGGGATTACTAGGATAAGGCCTAGGATTGAAATTTCCTCTATACGCGTTATTACCAAAATTGTTCCTACCAACAAAATTCACATCCATAGATTCATTATTATTCTCAATCAAAGTAGACAAGGGCATATCATTAGGATCAGAAGAAACACTCTTATTAGCAAATAATTTCATAAGTTCATCCATCTTTCCACTCAAAACATTAATTTCTTCTATCGCATGCACCTTTTTATCAGTAGATCTTTCAGTATGCCATTGAGAATAATTAACCATAATATTATCTAGGAGTTTAGTAGCTTCTCCTAAAGTGATTTCCATAAAAGTGCCTCCCGCGGCCGAATCTAAAAGATTTCTAGAAGCAAATTTCAATACGGCATAAAATTTTTGAACAATCATCCACAAATGTAAACCATGAGTAGGGCAATTACGTTTCATTAATCTGATTCTCTCCAAGCTTGTGCAACATGTTCATGATCAAGTTGCTTAAAATTCATAATATCGTTTCTAAGAGAGATGATCTTAGCGGGAGGAAAATACTTAGAGATAAAAGCATCTTTGCACTTGTTCCATGAATCAATACTATTTTTAGGCAAAGACAAAAACCAAGCTTTAGCACGATCTCTAAGCGAAAAAGGAAATAGCTTCAATTTAACAATATCATTATCCACATCTTTCTTCTTTTGCATGTCACACAAATCAACGAAGCTATTTAGATGGGTAGAGGCATCTTCACTAGGAAGGCCGGAAAACGGATCTTTCATGACAAGATTCAGCAAAGCAGTATTAATTTCACAAGATTCAGCATAGGTGTCGGTGTCAAAATCGGCGGATCTCGGGTAGGGGGTCCTGAACTGTGCGTCTAAGGCCGATGGTAACAGGAGGCAAGGAACACGATGTTTTACCCTGGTTCGGGCCCTCTTGATGGAGGTAAAACCCTACGTCCTGCTTGATTAATATTGATGATATGGGTAGTACAAGAGTAGATCTACCACGAGATCAGAGAGGCTAAACCCTAGAAGCTAGCCTATGGTATGATTGTATGTTGTCCTACGGACTAAAACCCTCCAGTTTATATAGACACTGGAGAGGGTTAGGGTTACACAAGGTCGGTAACAAAGGAGGAGATATCCATATCCGTACTGTCTAGCTTGCCTTCCACGCCAAGTAGAGTCCCATCCGGACACGAGACGAAGTCTTCAATCTTGTATCTTCATAGTCCAACAGTCCGCCCAAAGGATATAGTCCGGCTGTCCGGAGACCCCCCCAATCCAGGACTCCCTCAGTAGCCCCTGAACCAGGCTTCAATGACGATGAGTCCGGCGCACAGTATTGTCTTCGGCATTGCAAGGCGGGTTCCTCCTCCGAATACACCACGGAAGAATTTGAATACAAGGATAGTGTCCGACCCTGCAAAATAAGTTCCACATACCACCGTAGAGAGAATAATATTTCCACAAATCTAATTTGCTGACTTGTTTTGGCAACACGACCTTATGCCATGGCCCGGTGATTATTCGAACCGTTTCCTTTAACTAGCCCTGCACATAACGCGAGGCAGTTTTTTGACACGTCTTGTCAAAGCAGAGATCGTGTTCCCCTAATTACTGGATTCTCATCAATACGGTCGTGGCTAACCCAACCGTGTCTAGGACTTCTAGATTATAGGCAAGTCCCAAACGGCTACGGAGAGGACGCTTGATATTCACCCTCTTTATAAAGGGACAAGGCTTTTACTTTTTTCCCTCCCGTGCTCAATCGAATCCTTCCCCCGCCTCGAGTTCTAGCACCCAAAGCCCGGGTCAGGTGCTCTGGACCTTCAATCATGTCCGGATCTAGCCTTCAAGGCCGGTGGATGCCCTCCTCCGTTACGGAAGAAGACATCAAGAAGTTGAGGGAGGCCAGATACCTGACCGCCGAGGTTTTGCATCGGCTGCCTGCCCGAGGGTAGGTCGTCCCTACTCCTGAACCCAACGAAGACGTCGTGTTCATCTCCCAATTCCTCCGAGGGCTAGGCCTCACTCTGGATCCCTTCGTTAGGGGGTTGATGTTTTATTACGGGCTAGATTTCCACGATCTAGCCCCGGACTCCTTTCTCCATATCACAGCATTTATTGTCGTATGTGAGGCCTTCCTCCGCATTACCCCTCACTTCGGCCTGTCGCTCAAAACCTTTGATGTGAAGCCGAAGATGGTCGAGGGGCAGCATGTAGCGTGCGGAGGCGCATTAATAAGCAAGATCGCTGAAGCTCCATGGCCAAAAGGTTCCATTCCAGAGGTGTCCGGATTATGGCAACGGGAGTGGTTTTACATCACAGCTCCCAGAAGTGCCAAGTGGGCGGCTGCCCCTGCTTTCCGCTCAGGCCCTCCACCACAACTGATGTCATGGATTAGCAGAGGGCTGAGCTGGGGTCCAGCCAAGGACGTGCCTGTACTGCAGAGCCACATTCGAGATCTCTTCGAAGGAGATTTTAGTTTGATTATGGTAATGCAAGTCATGCTGGTTCGACGAATCCAGCCATGCAAACGCCGGCCCCTCCGCATGTGGGAGTTCAACCCAGAAGGACCGCGCGCTATTCAGAATTTCCTCGGCCTGATGCACGAGGAGATGTATAAATCATTCTTCGGACCCCAGATAGAGTGTCCGGTCACTACCGAGGACGTGGGCCTGAGCAGCAACCGCACCGCCGACCAAGTAAGTTATCCTCTAGCCGAACACAATGTCTTTCATTTATCATGACATCATTCTGAGAAATCACTCTTTGACCAGGACTGGATAACAAAGGCGAAGATGATCCGGTGTTCGCCCCCCCTTCCGGAAGGCTTGGAGAATCCGGTGCTGGAAAAGATGTTCGAGTTAGCACCTTGCCCGGAGCCCTCACAGGAATATAAAGGGGAGAATAAAGGGGGCGAAAGCGGGCCTCCACCACTACCCATTCCGACCGAGGGAACGGGCGCCTCCGTGAGGGAGGATAACCCAGGGGAGGAATCTGGCATTCTCTCACCCCGGGGAAGGAAGAGGACTACTCCTGAAGATCCGGAAACCACGGTTTCCAAACAGGAGAAGAAGTCTCCACCAGAGGGTCCTGCCTTGGAGGGTGCTCTTGCCGCACAAAGTCCGCGCGGGGATCTGCCCTCTAACGAGCTGTAAGTAATCGAAAAGTACTTTAACAGTGAAGATATACTACTTCACTTCTGAGGAAAATAACCGAAGCATTTATCTTGCAGTTCGGATCTTAGCCCTTCTCAGCAGAGCTCGTCTTCGGGGGATCTTCTTCCGGAGATGATGGAGAGCGAAACGCCTCCCCCGGACTCCCCCGCTCAAGAAGCGGGCGACCTTGAAGTGTCGTCACGGAGGGCCTCTCCGGATCCGGTGAGGCCAGAAGATATTCCTACAGTCACCTGAAGTCCTCAGTGTCCGGCTCTTGAAGAGAGCAAACAAAAGAGTCTGGCACCGTCTGGTATGCGGTCGGACGTACTGAGGGAGCTGTTGGAGCAAGCAGCCATCTCAGAAGAACACCGTACGTTAATGGGTACGGTGATGGAAAGAATTTCGTCCGCCGAAAGCGGATTGCATGAAGACTTTATGAGTCTACTGACAGGCTTTGAGGTACGTGATACTTTTTCATAGTACCGCACATTTTTAGGTGTGCCCTGTGTAGATAGTAGCCCCTGAGACTCTGGTTGTCGTCGAGAACGGCGGCGAACAGAGGATCGTAGTCCCAGGTAGTAACCAAACCGCCTTTATGTGCAGGTGGTGGAAGCTCTGGTGGCTAGCCGGACTAATAAGTTTGTCGAACTAAAGAGGCAACTGGATGCGGCAGATGCCGACATCGAGCTTGTTAACAAGCGGCTTGATGAGGCACAGGGTAAGTAATGCTTCCTGGTGAATGTCACATAGTAAGAGCAGCATGATGCCAGTATCTTTAATATGTTGTGACTGCAGATGGAGCTGCCACCATGGAGACCCTTCGGGCGGAACTTGCCCGAGCCAAAGAACAAGCAAGGAGTAGTAATGCGGCTGCTTTGAAGGCGGCCGAAGAGTTGAGGGCCGAGAAGGCCGCGCATTGCGAGAGCAAAGAGAAAATGGCCAAGATGGCTGTAAAGTTAAAAGACACTGCCGACCGTTGCCAGTTCCTTGAAGAAGAAAACCGTATGAAGGCAACGGACCTTGAAAAGGCCACGATGACGACCAAAGACACCCGCTCTGCTATGAGAGCGAAGAAGGAGGAGCTGCGTGAAGCCGGGGATATTGCGGCTGGGAAGCCCTTCATGCTGCGGAGGAAGTTCGGAGATCCACGGTATGCCCCTCTGGATCGACTATGGAGTTTGGCAGACGCATATATGGACTTGGCGGCGAGCGTTGTTGATGCGGCCAAATACTTCCAAGATCAAACAGATCGTGAAGTGGACAAGCTGTTCTGGTTGCAATTTAACGTTCCAGAGCGTCCGCTTCCATTGACTGATCAGCTAGCCAAATGGGCCGAACTCAATAGGTTGTCCGGACTCGCCATGAGGTCTGTCGTGGATCAGCTGTGGCCGGAAAAGCCGAAGCCGAACAGCTATTTCAGCTTAGTGCAGCAGTTCCTTGGTGCGGTGTCGCGCATCAATGCGATGAAGAGGTCGGCATGCATAGAAGGCTCGCGGATGGCCCTTGCCCGTGTTAAAGCATACTGGGCGGAGATGGATGCTACCACTATTATGGCGCAGGGTTCGGCCATAGGCCGAGTGGCTGCCTAGCACTATTTCGAAGAGGTTCTCGAGGGTGCTCGTTTGATAGAGGCCTAGTGCTTGAAGAATATTATGTTTGAGTGACATGTATTCCCATTGTAAACACAATGTTTTTATGAAATTTATTAAGGCTGTGTTTATACTTTTGCCTGAAAGTAATATGATGCCTCATGTGCGGCCGTTTATGTATACATGTGTATAACCTGAAAGATTGCAGTCGTCGGCTTCAGCCCCCACGCATATAATGCGGAGGTGTTCGCAGAAGACGCGTGTTCACACTTGACCCAATGTCTTGGCCCTATTAAGGAGGTGATAGTGCAGCAAACGAGGCAACCGGACTATAATGCTTTATCACTTTCACTTAGCCATAGGAGTTTGACGGTGGGGCTACTATATAGCCCCTGGTGGCTCCGCACTCTCCCGAATTCGGGGCGCATACATGCCTGGCCGGGAAACGGCCCTTTGTTAAGGCGGAGGAATTCTAACATTCCGATAGCTCATCGAGTGGTTGACCAGTCTCACGCTATATCATGACAGTCAGTTTTCGGCTTTCTCTATTGAGGTGCTCGTCTGGATGACTCGGGGCACAATCGCAGTAGTTCTCCTAGTGCTACCTTAGCCGATAGAGCGGAATGTAAGGTACCAAAACATAGGAGCCGGGCAAACCCAACATTTGACCAAATGCATGATTCAGAGCTGATGCATATAAGACCAAACTCGCGACACCGAACACTCCCTAAGGTATTCGGTCTTTATGGTATAAACCGGGCCTAAACAGTGCCCTTTGTAAGAAGCCCCTGGTGTCCAGGTACGTGCATTATTCTGACGTGGCCACATGCCAAGACGCCAGCATCCTTCTCAATTGTACTGAGACTCCGAGGGATGTGTATCAACAAGAGACAGTAAAAAAGGTTGACGCAGGGTCTTAATCTAAAAAGAATCCTTGGGACGGGTAGGTTTTTAAGAAACCATGTAAATTTCAAGATGAGTAAAAATTGCCACTTGTCTGTGCGCGCTGAGCCCCTTGTGTTTGTGATAGGGGTGTGGCCATCAAACCTGTACGAATTTCATATAGCTGCGCCGGACTCGTCTACCCGTGTCCGTGGTCTTGACGACCTATCGAATACTTTAGTTGGCGAGGCCGTTTTAGTGTGCGGCTGCCGAGGCGGCCGCACCCTCCTCGGCGCGCAGGGATCGCTCAATATTTCCATTTACTGTAATGATGCCACGTGGACCGGGCATCTTAAGCGTGAGGGAAGCGTAATGCGGTATTGCATTAAAGCGAGCGAAAGCTACGCGTCCAAGTAGTGCTTGATAGCCATTTTGGAACGGAGCAATGTGGAAGGTTAAATTTTCGCTATGGTAGCAGGGAGCCCGTGCAATGAGCCCCTGGGCCTGCCGTTACTCCTTTAACGGTAGTATTGCTGAGGCAAATTTTCGTTGGGTCAATCCCCATTTTGCGGATTGTGTCCTGATATATCAGGTTTAGACCGCTGCCACCGTCCATCAGGACTCGTGTGAAGTGGTATCCGTCAATTATTGGGTCTAATACCAAGGCAGCCCATCCTGCACGCCGGATACTTGCTGAGTAATCCCGATGGTCAAAAGTGATCGGTTGAGACGACCAGTGGCAGGACTCCGCGGTGATAGGCCCTTGGGCATATTTATCTGGGAGTGCCGCTTTGTTTCTCCCCTTGATCATGTGTAACACATTTACTGTTTTGACTTCTGGTGGAAATTTCTTTTGTTCCCCAGTGTCTTGCTTGAGAAGCTCATCCTCGTCTTCGCTTGGTGTATCCTCCCCCTTATGTACGGCGTTGAGCTTGCCGGACTGCTTGAAGACCCAACATTCTCTGTGGGTATGATTAGCGGGTTTACCAGGGGTGCTATGGATTTGACATATTTGGTCCAGAATTTTGTTGAGGCTGGACAGTTCATCTCTGGCGCCTTTAGAGGGCGGCTTTTGCTGACCTGGCCGAGAGATTCTGAATCCGGCGTTTACCGCCGTGCTCTTCGGGCTGTCTTCTTTATTCCGGCGCTTATTACTTTTGCTGCGTCGTGATTTCCCGTTTTCATCTCTAACTTTGGATGTACTTGGGTCGCTGGTGCTGCATCTGGCTAGCCAGCTGTCCTCACCCGCGCAAAAGCGGGTCATGAGGCTTGTTAATGCTGCCGTTGTTCTTGGCTTTTCTTGGCCGAGGTGTCTGGCAAGCCATTCGTCGCGGACGCTATGCTTAAAAGCTGCCGAGGCTTCGGCGTCCGGACAGTCAACTTTTGGTTCTTTTTAGTAAGAAACCTGTTCCAAAGCTTTCGGGCTGACTCTCCGGGCTGTTGAGTTATATGACTCAAATTGTCCGCATCCGGAGGTCGGACATAAGTCCCTTGAAAATTTGCCTGAAAAGCGTCTTCGAGCTCTTCCCAGCTTCCAATGGAGTTTTCGGGGAGGCTTTTAAGCCAGTGCTGAGCTGGCCCTTTGAGCTTGAGGGGTAAGTACTTGATGGCGTGGAGATCATCTCCTCGAGCCATATGGATATGGAGGATATAGTCCTCAATCCAGACCCCAGGGTCTGTTGTTCTGTCGTATGCCTCTATGTTTACGGGTTTGAATCCCGCTTCGGGTAGCTCTTGGTGGGGCGATTATCATCGTACTTCGCTGCTGCGTTGAGTACTTTGCTCCATCTGATTCTGAGTGTGTCTTGTGCAGCCTTGAGTCTTTGCTTCTGCTTTTTTAGACTCCTCGCAGTGGCAACAAGCCTTTGACGGGTATTCTGTTGCTCCGGGTGTCTGTCCGGTGTGAGGTCGTCCGGACTATTATCTTTGACAGAGGCAGGTTTTTCGGTTTGATTCTCCGTGTTGCCGTGGTCCGGCGATGGTTCACCCTGCTCTAACGCTGGGTCTATATGATCGTTGTTTCTGTCGAGGCGGGATTTGGAGCGGCGCTTACGCCGCCGCTTTGACTGCTTCTCGAGGGGACAACCCTTCATTGCGTCCTTCCGTTCCTTGTCGTCGTTTTCTTTTGGTGTGTTCACCATGTATACATCATGTGACGAAGTGGGCGTCCAGTGCCCTGTGGGCAGTGGTTCCTGTTCGTCTCCTGCATCGTCGCCCATACCGTTGATGTCTTTGGAGTCGAGGTTGAGCATGTCAGTTAAGTCATCGACAGTGGCTACTAAGTGGGTGGTGGGTGGGCGGCGAATTTCTTCGTCATCCGCATGCCAATCCTGCCAGACATAGTTCGGCCAGGATCCTCCTGACAAGGAGAGGGACCTTGATGTGTTCAGTATGTCGCCAAGGGGCGAGTGCTAAAAAATATCCGCGGAGGTAAACTCCATGATCGGCGCCCAATAGGATTCAATAGGATCAGGTGCAGGCGGTTCAGAGTCCATGGTCGGAGAAAGATACGGCAGTTTAACAATACGGCTCTCGTGCAAGGTAAGGTCGATGTCCGGCTCGACCGCCGCTGAGGGTAAGGCCTCCGTGGCGGGGTCCATCCACCCGTCCATGGACGGCGCAACTGGCTCCGAGTTGAGGGTCGGAGCGGCTGCCGGTGCGATCTCCTGAACACTGTCTGATGGTAGAGTTAAATCGTACTCATCGTGACCGGGTGACGCACAAGGCAGAGGCTCGAATCTGTCGAAGATCAAGTCTCCGCGGACATCGGCCGTGTAGTTTAAGTTTCCAAACCTGACCTGGTGGCCAGGGGCGTAGCTTTTAATCTGCTCCAGATGGCCAAGCGAATTGGCCCGCAGTGAAAGCCGCCGAACACAAAGATCTGTCCGGGGAGGAAAGTCTCACCCTGGACTGCATCGCTATCGATAATAGTAGGAGCCATCAAGCCTAACGGCGACGACATAGAGGAACTCTCAATGAAAGCACCAATGTCGGTGTCAAAACCGGCAGATCTCGGGTAGGGGGTCCAGAACTGTGCGTCTAAGGCGGATGGTAACAGGAGGCAGGGAACACGATGTTTTACCCAGGTTCGGGCCCTCTTGATGGAGGTAAAACCCTACGTCCTTCTTGATTAATATTGATGATATGGGTAGTACAAGAGTAGATCTACCACGAGATCAGAGAGGCTAAACCCTAGAAGCTAGCCTATGGTATGATTGTATGTTGTTCTACGGACTAAAACCCTCCGGTTTATATAAACATCGGAGAGGGTTAGGGTTACACAAGGTCGGTTACAAAGGAGGAGATATCCATATCCGTACTGCCTAGCTTGCCTTCCACGCCTAGTAGAGTCCCATCCGGACACGAGACAAAGTCTTCAATCTTGTATCTTCATAGTCCAACAGTCCGGCAGTCCGGAGACCCCCCAATCCAGGACTCCCTCAATCGGTAAGAGGAGCAATCGGAGTGCTAATAAAATCATTATTGTTGGTATTGGTGAAGTCACACAATTTAGTATTATCTTGAGCCATCGTGACAAGCAAGCAAAGTAACACACAAGCAAACAAAAAGCAAGCGATCAAAAAGAAGCAAATAGAGAGGGAGAGGGAGGATAGAGAGTGAGAGAGGGCGAATAAAACGGCAAGGGTGAAGTGGGGGGGGGAGGAAAATGAGAGGCTAATGGAAAATAATGTAATGCGGGAGATAAGGGTATGTGATGGGTACTTGGTATGTTAACTTTTGCATAGACCTCCCCGGCAACGGCGCCAGAAATCCTTCTTGCTACCTCTTGAGCACTGCGTTGGTTTTCTCCGAAGAGCAAGGGATGATGCAGCAAAGTAGCGTAAGTATTCCCCTTAGTTTTTGAGAACCAAGGTATCAATCCAGTAGGAGGCTACGCGCGAGTCCCTCGTACCTGCACAAAACAAATAAATCCTCGCAACCAACGCAAATAGGGGTTGTCAATCCCTATAAGGCCACTTACGAGAGTGAGATCTGATAGATATGATAAGATAATATTTTTGGTATTTTTATGATAAAGATGCAAAGTAAAATAAAGGCAAAGTAAATAGCAAAGGAAATAACTAAGTAGTAAGAGATTAATATGATGAAGATAGACCCGGGGGCCATAGGTTTCACTAGTGGCTTCTCTCGAGAGCATAAGTATTCTACAGTGGGTGAACAAATTACTGTTGAGCAATTGACAGAATTGAGCATAGTTATGAGAATATCTAGGTATGATCATGTATATAGGCATCACGTCCGAGACAAGTAGACCGACTCCTGCCTGCATCTACTACTATTACTCCACTCATCGACCGCTATCCAGCATGCATCTAGAGTATTAAGTTAAAAACAGAGTAACGTCTTGAGCAAGATGACATGATGTAGAGGGATAGACTCATGCAATATGAAGAAAACCCCATCTTGTTATCCTTGATGGCAACAATACAATACGTGCCTTGCTGCCCCTACTGTCACTGGAAAAGGACACCGCAAGATTGAACCCAAAGCTAAGCACTTCTCCCATTGCAAGAAAGATCAATCTAGTAGGCCAAACCAAACTGATAATTCGAAGAGACTTGCAAAGATAACCAATCATACATAAAAGAATTCAGAGAAGATTCAAATATTGTTCATAGATAGACTTGATCATAAACCCACAATTCATCGGTCTCAACAAACACACCGCAAAAAGAAGATTACATCGAATAGTTCTCCACAAGAGAGGGGGAGAACATTGTATTGAGATCCAAAAAGAGAGAAGAAGCCATCTAGCTACTAACTATGGACCCGTAGGTCTGAGGTAAACTACTCACACATCACCAGAGAGGCTATGGTGTTGATGTAGAAGCCCTCCGTGATCGATGCCCCCTCCGACGGAGCTCCGAAACAGGCCCCAAGATGGGATCTCGTGAATACAGAAAGTTGCGGCGGTGGAATTAGGTTTTTGGCTCCGTATCTGATCGTTTGGGGGTACGTAGGTATATATAGGAGGAAGGAGTACGTCGGTGGAGCAATATGGGGCCCACGAGGGTGGAGGGCGCGCTTGGTGGGGGTGGGCGCGCCCCCCCTACCTCGTGGCCTCCTCTTTTATTTCTTGACGTAGGGTCCAAGTCTCCCGGGTCTTGTTCGTTGAGAAAATCACGTTCCAGAAGGTTTCATTCCGTTTGGACTCCGTTTGATATTCCTTTTCTTCGAAACCCTAAAACAGGAAAAAAACAGCAATTCTGGGCTGGGCCTCCGGTTAATAGGTTAGTCCCAAAAATAATATAAAAGTGGATAATAAAGCCCAATAATGTCCAAAGCAGTAGATAATATAGCATGGAGCAATAAAAAATTATAGATACGTTGGAGACGTATCAAGCATCCCCAAGCTTAATTCCTGCTCGTCCTCGAGTAGGTAAATGATAAAAACAGAATTTTTGATGCGGAGTGCTACTTGGCATAATTTTAATGTAATTATTCTTAATTGAGGTATGAATATTCAGATCCGAAAGATTCAAGACAAAAGTTCATATTGACATAATAATACTTCAAGCATACTAACTAAGCAATTATGTCTTCTCAAAATAACATGGCTAAAGAAAGTTATCCCTACAAAATCATATAGTCTGGCTATGCTCTATCTTCACCACACAAAATATTTAAATCATCTACAACCCCGATGACAAGCCAAGCAATTGTTTCATACTTTTGACATTCTTAAAACTTTTTCAATCTTCACGCAATACATGAGCGTGAGCCATGGATATAGCACTATAGGTGGAATAGAGTGGTGGTTGTGGAGAAGACAAAAAGGGAGAAGATAGTCTCACATCAACTAGGCGTATCAATGGGCTATGGAGATGCCCATCAATAGATATCAATGTGAGTGAGTAGGGATTGCCATGCAACGGATACACTAGAGCTATAAGTATATGAAAGCTCAAAAAGAAACTAAGTGGGTGTGCATCCAACTTGCTTGCTCATGAAGACCTAGGGCATTTTGAGGAAGCCCATCATTGGCATATACAAGCCAAGTTCTATAATGAAAGATTCCCACTAGTATATGAAAGTGATAACATGAGAGACTCTCTGCTATGAAGATCATGGTGCTACTTTGAAGCACAAGTGTGGTAAAAGGATAGTAACATTGTTCCTTCTCTCTTTTTCTCTCATTTTTTTTATTTGGGCCTTTTCTCCTTTTTATGGCCTCTTTTCTTTCTCTTTTTTTTATTTTTCGTCCGGAGTCTCATCCCGACTTGTGTGGGAATCATAGTCTCCATCATCCTTTCCTCACTAGGACAATGCTCTAATAATGATGATCATCACACTTTTATTTTTCTTACAACTCAAGAATTACAACTCGATACTTAGAACAAAATATGACTCTATATGAATGCCTCCGGCGGTGTACCGGGATGTGCAATGATGCATGAGTGACATGTATGAAAGAATTATGAATGGTGGCTTTGCCACAAATACGATGTCAACTACATGATCATGCTAAGCAATATGACAATGATGGAGTGTGTCATAATAAACGGAACGCTGGAAAGTTCCATGGCAATATATCTCGGAATGGCTATGGAAATGCCATAATAGGTAGGTATGGTGGCTGTTTTGAGGAAGGTATATGGTGGGTGTATGATACTGGCGAAAGGTGCATGGTATTAGAGAGGCTAGCAAAGGTGGAAGGGTGAGAGTTCGTATAATCCATGGACTCAACATTAGTCATAAAGAACTCATATACTTATTGCAAAAATTTAAAAGTTATCAAAGCAAAGTATTACGCGCATGCTCCTAGGGGGATAGATTGGTAGGAAAAGACCATCGCTCGTCCCCGGCCACCACTCGTAAGGAAGACAATCAATAAATAAATCATGCTCCGACTTCATCATATAACGGTTCACCATACGTGCATGCTACGGGAATCACAAACTTCAACACAAGTATTTCTCAAATTCACAACTACTCAACTAGCATGACTTTAATATCACCATCTTCATATCTCAAAACAATTATCAAGTATCAAACTTATCATAGTATTCAACACACTCATAAGAGAATTTTTTTTTATTCTTGAATACCTAGCATATTAGGATTTAAAGAAAATTACTATGCTATTAAGACTCTCAAAATAATCTAAGTGAAGCATGAGAGATCAATAGTTTCTATAAAACAAATCCACCACCGTGCTCTAAAAGATATAAGTGAAGTACTAGAGCAAAATTATATAACTCAAAAGATATAAGCGAAGCACATAGAGTATTCTAACAAATTCTAAATCATGTATGGCTCTCTCAAAAGGTGTGTACAACAAGGATGATTGTGGTAAACTAACAAGAAAAGACTCAAATAATACAAGACGCTCCAAGCAAAACACATATCATGTGGCGAATAAAAATATAGCTCCAAGTAAAGTTACCGATATAAGTAGACGAAAGAGGGGATGCCTTCCAGGGCATCCCCAAGCTTTGTCTTTTATGTGTCCCTAGAATATCTTGGGGGTGCCATGGGCATCCCCAAGCTTAGGCTCTTGCCACTCCTTGTTCCATAATCCATCAAATCTTTACCCAAAACTTGAAAACTTCATAACACAAAACTTAAAGTAGAAAATCTCGTGAGCTCCGTTAGCGAAAGAAAGTAGAAGACCACTTCAAGGTATTGTAATGAGCTTATTCTTTATTTATATTGGTGTTATACCTACTGTATTCCAACTTATTTATGGTTTATAAACTATTTACTAGCCATAAATTCATCAAAATAAGCAAACAACACACGAAAAACAGAATCTGTCAAAAACAGAACAGTCTGTAGTAATCTGCAGCTAGCGCAAGATATAGAACCCCAAAAATTCTAAAATAAATTTCTGGACGTGAGGAATTTATCTATTAATCATCTGCAAAACGAATTACCTAAATAGCACTTTCCAAATAAAAATGACAGCAGTTCTCGTGAGCGCTAAAGTTTCTGTTTTTTACAGCAAGTTTAACAAGACTTTTCCCAAGTCTTCACAACAGTTTTACTTGGCACAAACACTAATTAAACACAAAAAACACAACCAAAACAGAGGCTAGATAAATTATTTATTATGAAACAGGAGCAAAATCAAGGAATAAAAATAAAATTGGGTTGCCTCCCAACAAGCGCTATCGTTTAACGCCCCTAGCTAGCCATAACAAGCAAGAATAGATCTAGGTATTGCCATGTTTGGTAGGCAATCCATAGGTGGCTCTCATAATAGATTCATAAGGTAATTTAGTTTTATTTCTAGGAAAGTGTTCCCTGCCTTTCCTTAATGAAAATTGGAATCTAATATTTCCTTCCTTCATATCAATAATTGCACCAATCGTTCTAAGGAAAGGTCTACCAAGAATAATAAGACATGAAGGATTGCAATCTATGTCAAGAACAATAAAATCTACGGGCACATAATTCCTATTTTCAACAATAAGAACATCATTAATTCTTCCCATAGGTTTCTTAATAGTGGAATCCACAAGGTGCAAGTTTAGAGAGCAATCATCAAAATCACGGAAACCTAACGAATCACACAAAGTCTTTGGAATCGTGGAAACACTAGCACCCAAATCACATAAAGCATAGCATTCATGATCTTTAATTTTAATTTTAATAGTTGGTTCCCACTCATCATAAAGTTTTCTAGGGATAGAAACTTCCAATTCAAGTTTTTCTTCATAAGATTGCATCAAGGCATCAACGATACGTTTAGTAAATGCTTTATTTTGACTATAAGCATGAGGAGAATTTAGCACGGATTGCAACGAGGAAATAAAATCAATCAAAGAGCAATTTTCATAGTTAAATTCCTTGAAATCCATAATAGTGGGTTTAGCAACATCTAGGGTTTTAATTTCTTCAATCCCACTTTTATCAAATTTAGCATCAAGATCAACAAATTCCAAATTCTTGGAACGCCTTCTAGGTAAAGGTGGATCATATTCAGTCCCATCATTATCAAGATTCATATTGCAAAAAAAATATTTAATAGGGGACACATCAATAACTTTTAGATCTTCATCTTTATTTTCATAGGAACTAGAAGAACACGCTCTTATAAAGGCATCTTTCTTAGCACGCATCCTAGCGGTTCTTTCTTTGCACTCATCAATGGAAATTCTCATGGCTTTGAGAGACTCATTGATATCATGCTTTGGTGGAATAGATCTAAGTTTCAAATAAGCAACATCAAGAGCAATTCTATCAACGTTCCTAGCCAAATCATCAATCTTAAGCAATTTTTCTTCAATCATAGCATTGAAATTATTTTGCGAAGTAATAAATTCTTTAATATTAGATTCAAAATCAGAGGACATCTTATTATAATTTCCATAAGAACTATGGTAGGAATTACCATAATTATTAGAGGGATTACTAGGATAAGGCCTAGGATTGAAATTTCCTCTATACGCGTTATTACCAAAATTGTTCCTACCAACAAAATTCACATCCATAGATTCATTATTATTCTCAATCAAAGTAGACAAGGGCATATCATTAGGATCAGAAGAAACACTCTTATTAGCAAATAATTTCATAAGTTCATCCATCTTTCCACTCAAAACATTAATTTCTTCTATCGCATGCACCTTTTTATCAGTAGATCTTTCAGTATGCCATTGAGAATAATTAACCATAATATTATCTAGGAGTTTAGTAGCTTCTCCTAAAGTGATTTCCATAAAAGTGCCTCCCGCGGCCGAATCTAAAAGATTTCTAGAAGCAAATTTCAATACGGCATAAAATTTTTGAACAATCATCCACAAATGTAAACCATGAGTAGGGCAATTACGTTTCATTAATCTGATTCTCTCCAAGCTTGTGCAACATGTTCATGATCAAGTTGCTTAAAATTCATAATATCGTTTCTAAGAGAGATGATCTTAGCGGGAGGAAAATACTTAGAGATAAAAGCATCTTTGCACTTGTTCCATGAATCAATACTATTTTTAGGCAAAGACAAAAACCAAGCTTTAGCACGATCTCTAAGCGAAAAAGGAAATAGCTTCAATTTAACAATATCATTATCCACATCTTTCTTCTTTTGCATGTCACACAAATCAACGAAGCTATTTAGATGGGTAGAGGCATCTTCACTAGGAAGGCCGGAAAACGGATCTTTCATGACAAGATTCAGCAAAGCAGTATTAATTTCACAAGATTCAGCATAGGTGTCGGTGTCAAAATCGGCGGATCTCGGGTAGGGGGTCCTGAACTGTGCGTCTAAGGCCGATGGTAACAGGAGGCAAGGAACACGATGTTTTACCCTGGTTCGGGCCCTCTTGATGGAGGTAAAACCCTACGTCCTGCTTGATTAATATTGATGATATGGGTAGTACAAGAGTAGATCTACCACGAGATCAGAGAGGCTAAACCCTAGAAGCTAGCCTATGGTATGATTGTATGTTGTCCTACGGACTAAAACCCTCCAGTTTATATAGACACTGGAGAGGGTTAGGGTTAGGCCTCACTCTGGATCCCTTCGTTAGGGGGTTGATGTTTTATTACGGGCTAGATTTCCACGATCTAGCCCCGGACTCCTTTCTCCATATCACAGCATTTATTTTCGTATGTGAGGCCTTCCTCCGCATTACCCCTCACTTCGGCCTGTCGCTCAAAACCTTTGATGTGAAGCCGAAGATGGTCGAGGGGCAGCATGTAGCGTGCGGAGGCGCATTAATAAGCAAGATCGCTGAAGCTCCATGGCCAAAGGGTTCCATTCCAGAGGTGTCCGGATTATGGCAACGGGAGTGGTTTTACATCACAGCTCCCAGAAGTGCCAAGTGGGCGGCTGCCCCTGCTTTCCGCTCAGGCCCTCCACCACAACTGATGTCATGGATTAGCAAAGGGCTGAGCTGGGGTCCAGCCAAGGACGTGCCTGTACTGCAGAGCCACATTCGAGATCTCTTCGAAGGAGATTTTAGTTTGATTATGGTAATGCAAGTCATGCTGGTTCGATGAATCCAGCCATGCAAACGTCGGCCCCTCCGCATGTGGGAGTTCAACCCAGAAGGACCGCGCGCTATTCAGAATTTCCTCGGCCTAATGCACGAGGAGATGTATAAATCATTCTTCGGACCCCAGATAGAGTGTCCGGTCACTACCGAGGATGTGGGCCTGAGCAGCAACCGCACCGCCGACCAAGTAAGTTATCCTCTAGCCGAACACAATGTCTTTCATTTATCATGACATCATTCTGAGAAATCACTCTTTGACCAGGACTGGATAACAAAGGCGAAGATGATCCGGTGTTCGCCCCCCCTTCCGGAAGGCTTGGAGAATCCGGTGCTGGAAAAGATGTTCGGGCTAGCACCTTGCCCGGAGCCCTCACAGGAATATAAAGAGGAGAATAAAGGGGGCGAAAGCGGGCCTCCACCACTACCCATTCCGACCGAGGGAACGGGCGCCTCCGTGAGGGAGGATAACCCAGGGGAGGAATCTGGCATTCTCTCACCCCGGGGAAGGAAGAGGACTACTCCTGAAGATCCGGAAACCACGGTTTCCAAACAGGAGAAGAAGTCTCCACCAGAGGGTCCTGCCTTGGAGGGTGCTCTTGCCACACAAAGTCCGTGCGGGGATCTGCCCTCTAACGAGCTGTAAGTAATCGAAAAGTACTTTAACAGTGAAGATATACTACTTCACTTCTGAGGAAAATAACCGAAGCATTTATCTTGCAGTTCGGATCTTAGCCCTTCTTAGCAGAGCTCGTCTTCGGGGGATCTTCTTCTGGAGATGATGGAGAGCGAAACGCCTCCCCCGGACTCCCCCGCTCAAGAAGCGGGCAACCTTGAAGTGTCGTCACGGAGGGCCTCTCCGGATCCGGTGAGGCCAGAAGATATTCCTATAGTCACCCGAAGTCCTCAGCGTCCGGCTCTTGAAGAGAGCAAACAAAAGAGTCTGGCACCGTCTGGTATGCGGTCGGACGTACTGAGGGAGCTGTTGGAGCAAGCAACCATCTCAGAAGAACACCGTACGTTAATGGGTACGGTGATGGAAAGAATTTCATCCGCCGAAAGCGGATTGCATGAAGCCTTTATGAGTCTACTGACAGGCTTTGAGGTACGTGATACTTTTTCATAGTACCGCACATTTTTAGGTGTGCCCTGTGTAGATAGTAGCCCCTGAGACTCTGGTTGTCGTCGAGAACGGCGGCGAACAGAGGATCGTAGTCCTAGGTAGTAACCAAACCGCCTTTATGTGCAGGTGGTGGAAGCTCTGGTGGCTAGCCGGACTAATAAGTTTGTCGAACTAAAGAGGCAACTGGATGCGGCAGATGCCGACATCGAGCTTGTTAACAAGCGGCTTGATGAGGCACAGGGTAAGTAATGCTTCCTGGTGAATGTCACATAGTAAGAGCAGCATGATGCCAGTATCTTTAATATGTTGTGACTGCAGATGGAGCTGCCACCATGGAGACCCTTCGGGCGGAACTTGCCCGAGCCAAAGAACAAGCAAGGAGTAGTAATGCGGCTGCTTTGAAGGCGGCCGAAGAGTTGAGGGCCGAGAAGGCCGCGCATTGCGAGAGCAAAGAGAAAATGGCCAAGATGGCTGTAAAGTTAAAAGACACTGCCGACCGTTGCCAGTTCCTTGAAGAAGAAAACCGAATGAAGGCGACGGACCTTGAAAAGGCCACGATGACGACCAAAGACACCCGCTCTACTATGAGAGCGAAGAAGGAGGAGCTGCGTGAAGCCGGGGATATTGCGGCTGGGAAGCCCTTCATGCTGCGGAGGAAGTTCGGAGATCCACGGTATGCCCCTCTGGATCGACTATGGAGTTTGGCAGACGCATATATGGACTTGGCGGCGAGCGTTGTTGATGCGGCCAAATACTTCCAAGATCAAACAGATCGTGAAGTGGACAAGCTGTTCTGGTTGCAATTTAACGTTCCAGAGCGTCCGCTTCCATTGACTGATCAGCTAGCCAAATGGGCCGAACTCAATAGGTTGTCCGGACTCGCCATGAGGTCTGTCGTGGATCAGCTGTGGCCGGAAAAGCCGAAGCCGAACAGCTATTTCAGCTTAGTGCAGCAGTTCCTTGGTGCGGTGTCGCGCATCAATGCGATGAAGAGGTCGGCATGCATAGAAGGCTCGCGGATGGCCCTTGCCCGTGTTAAAGCATACTGGGCGGAGATGGATGCTACCACTATTATGGCGCAGGGTTCGGCCATAGGCCGAGTGGCTGCCTAGCACTATTTCGAAGAGGTTCTCGAGGGTGCTCGTTTGATAGAGGCCTAGTGCTTGAAGAATATTATGTTTGAGTGACATGTATTCCCATTGTAAACACAATGTTTTTATGAAATTTATTAAGGCTGTGTTTATACTTTTGCCTGAAAGTAATATGATGCCTCATGTGCGGCCGTTTATGTATACATGTGTATAACCTGAAAGATTGCAGTCGTCGGCTTCAGCCCCCACGCATATAATGCGGAGGTGTTCGCAGAAGACGCGTGTTCACACTTGACCCAATGTCTTGGCCCTATTAAGGAGGTGATAGCGCAGCAAACGAGGCAACCGGACTATAATGCTTTATCACTTTCACTTAGCCATAGGAGTTTGACGGTGGGGCTACTATATAGCCCCTGGTGGCTCCGCACTCTCCCGAATTCGGGGCGCATACATGCCTGGCCGGGAAACGGCCCTTTGTTAAGGCGGAGGAATTCTAACATTCCGATAGCTCATCGAGTGGTTGACCAGTCTCACGTTATATCATGACAGTCAGTTTTCGGCTTTCTCTATTGAGGTGCTCGTCTGGATGACTCGGGGCACAATCGCAGTAGTTCTCCTAGTGCTACCTTAGCCGATAGAGCGGAACGTAAGGTACCAAAACATAGGAGCCGGGCAAACCCAACATTTGACCAAATACATGATTCAGAGCTGATGCATATAAGACCAAACTCGCGACGCCGAACACTCCCTAAGGTATTCGGTCTTTCTGGTATAAACCGGGCCTAAACAGTTCCCTTTGTAAGAAGCCCCTGGTGTCCAGGTACGTGCATTATTCTGACGTGGCCACATGCCAAGACGCCAGCATCCTTCTCAATTGTACTGAGAATCCGAGGGATGTGTATCAACAAGAGACAGTAAAAAAGGTTGACGCAAGGTCTTAATCTAAAAAGAATCCTTGGGACGGGTAGGTTTTTAAGAAACCATGTAAATTTCAAGATGAGTAAAAATTGCCACTTGTCTGCGCGCGCTGAGCCCCTTGTGTTTGTGATAGGGGTGTGGCCATCAAACCTGTACGAATTTCATATAGCTGCGCCGGACTCGTCTAACCGTGTCCGTGGTCTTGACGACCTATCGAATACTTTAGTTGGTGAGGCCGTTTTAGTGTGCGGCTGCTGAGGCGGCCGCACCCTCCTCAGCGCGCAGGGATCGCTCAATATTTCCATTTACTGTAATGATGCCACGTGGACCGGGCATCTTAAGCGTGAGGGAAGCGTAATGCGGTATTGCATTAAAGCGAGCGAAAGCTACGCGTCCAAGTAGTGCTTGATAGCCATTTTGGAACGGAGCAATGTGGAAGGTTAAATTTTCACTACGGTAGCAGGGAGCCCGTGCAATGAGCCCCTGGGCCTGCCGTTACTCCTTTAACGGTAGTATTGCTGAGGCAAATTTTCGTTGGGTCTATCCCCATTTTGCGGATTCTGTCCTGATATATTAGGTTTAGACCGCTGCCACCGTCCATCAGGACTCGTGTGAAGTGGTATCCGTCAATTATTGGGTCTAATACCAAGGCAGCCCATCCTGCACGCCGGATACTTGCTGAGTAATCCCGATGGTCAAAAGTGATTGGTTGAGACGACCAGTGGCAGGACTCCACGGTGATAGGCCCTTGGGCATATTTATCTGGGAGTGCCGCTTTGTTTCTCCCCTTGATCATGTGTAACACGTTTACTGTTTTGACTTCTGGTGGAAATTTCTTTTGTTCCCCAGTGTCTTGCTTGAGAGGCTCATCCTCGTCTTCGCTCGGTGTATCCTCCCCCTTATGTACGGCGTTGAGCTTGCCGGACTGCTTGAAGACCCAACATTCTCTGTGGGTATGATTAGCGGGTTTACCAGGGGTGCTATGGATCTGACATATTTGGTCCAGAATTTTGTTGAGGCTGGACAGTTCATCTCTGGCGCCTTTAGAGGGCGGCTTTTGCTGACCTGGCCGAGAGCTTCTGAATCCGGCGTTTACCGCCGTGCTCTTCGGGCTGTCTTCTTTATTCCGGCGCTTATTACTTTTGCTGCGTCGTGATTTCCCGTTTTCATCTCTAACTTTGGATGTACTTGGGTCACTGGTGCTGCATCTGGCTAGCCAGCTGTCCTCACCCGCGCAAAAGCGGGTCATGAGGCTTGTTAATGCTGTCGTTGTTCTTGGCTTTTCTTGGCCGAGGTGTCTGGCAAGCCATTCGTCGCGGACGCTATGCTTAAAAGCTGCCAAGGCTTCGGCGTCCGGACAGTCAACTTTTGGTTGTTTTTAGTAAGAAACCTGTTCCAAAGCTTTCGGGCTGACTCTCCGGGCTGTTGAGTTATATGACTCAATTCGTCCGCATCCGGAGGTCGGACATAAGTCCCTTGAAAATTTGCCTGAAAAGCGTCTTCGAGCTCTTCCCAGTTTCCAATGGAGTTTTCGGGGAGGCTTTTAAGCCAGTGCTGAGCTGGCCCTTTGAGCTTGAGGGGTAAGTACTTGATGGCGTGGAGATCATCTCCTCGAGCCATATGGATATGGAGGATATAGTCCTCAATCTAGACCCCAGGGTCTGTTGTTCCGTCGTATGCCTCTATGTTTACGGGTTTGAATCCCGCTTCGGGTAGCTCTTGGTGGGGCGATTATCATCGTACTTCGCTGCTGCGTTGAGTACTTTGCTCCATCTGATTCTGAGTGTGTCTTGTGCAGCCTTGAGTCTTTGCTTCTGCTTTTTTAGACTCCTCGCAGTGGCAACAAGCCTTTGACGGGCATTCTGTTGCTCTGGGTGTCTGTCCGGTGTGAGGTCGTCCGGACTATTATCTTTGACAGAGGCAGGTTGTTCGGTTTGATTCTCCGTGTTGCCGTGGTCCGGCGATGGTTCACCCTGCTCTAACGCTGGGTCTATATGATCGTTGTTTCTGTTGAGGCGGGATTTGGAGCGGCGCTTACGCCGCCGCTTTGACTGCTTCTCGAGGGGACAACCCTTCGTTGCGTCCTTCCGTTCCTCGTCGCCGTTTTCTTTTGGTGTGTTCACCATGTATACGTCATGTGACGAAGTGGGCGTCCAGTGCCCTGTGGGCAGTGGTTCCTGTTCGTCTCCTGCATCGTCGCCCATACCGTTGATGTCTTCAGAGTCGAGGTCGAGCATGTCAGTTAAGTCATCGACAGTGGCTACTAAGTGGGTGGTGGGTGGGAGGCGAATTTCTTCGTCATCCGCATCCCAATCCTGCCGGACATAGTTCGGCCAGGATCCTCCTGACAAGGAGAGGGACCTTGATGTGTTCAGTATGTCGCCAAGGGGCGAGTGCTAAAAAATATCCACGGAGGTAAACTCCATGATCGGCGCCCAATCGGATTCAATAGGATCGGGCGCAGGCGGTTCAAAGTCCGTGGGCGGAGAAAGATACGGCAGTTTAACAATACGGCTCTCGTGCAAGGTAAGGTCGATGTTCGGCTCAATCGCCGCTGAGGGTAAGGCCTCCGTGGCGGGGTCCATCCACCCGTCCATGGACGGCGCAACTGGCTCCGAGTTGAGGGTCGGAGCGGCTGCCGGTGCAATCTCCTGAACACTGTCTGATGGTAGAGTTAAATCGTACTCATCGTGACCGGGTGACGCACAAGGCAGAGGCTCGAATCCGTCGAAGATCAAGTCTCCGCGGACATCGGCCGTGTAGTTTAAGTTTCCAAACCTGACCTGGTGGCCAGGGGTGTAGCTTTTAATCTGCTCCAGATGGCCAAGCGAATTGGCTCGCAGTGCAAAGCCGCCGAACACAAAGATCTGTCCGGGGAGGAAAGTCTCACCCTGGACTGCATCGCTATCGATAATAGTAGGAGCCATCAAGCCTAACGGCGACGACACAGAGGAACTCTCAATGAAAGCACCAATGTCGGTGTCAAAACCGGCGGATCTCGGGTAGGGGGTCCCGAACTGTGCGTCTAAGGCGGATGGTAACAGGAGGCAGGGAACACGATGTTTTACCCAGGTTCGGGCCCTCTTGATGGAGGTAAAACCCTACGTCCTTCTTGATTAATATTGATGATATGGGTAGTACAAGAGTAGATCTACCACGAGATCAGAGAGGCTAAACCCTAGAAGCTAGCCTATGGTATGATTGTATGTTGTTCTACGGACTAAAACCCTCCGGTTTATATAAACATCGGAGAGGGTTAGGGTTACACAAGGTCGGTTACAAAGGAGGAGATATCCATATCCGTACTGCCTAGCTTGTCTTCCACGCCAAGTAGAGTCCCATCCGGACACGAGACGAAGTCTTCAATCTTGTATCTTCATAGTCCAACAGTCCGACCAACGGATATAGTCCGGCAGTCCGGAGACCCCCCAATCCAGGACTCCCTCAATTGGTAAGAGGAGCAATCGGAGTGCTAATAAAATCATTATTGTTGGTATTGGTGAAGTCACACAATTTAGTATTATCTTGAGCCATCGTGACAAGCAAGCAAACTAACACACAAGCAAACAAAAAGCAAGCGATCAAAAAGAAGCAAATAGAGAGGGAGAGGGAGGATAGAGAGAGAGAGGGCGAATAAAACGACAAGGGTGAAGTGGGGGGGGGGGAGGAAAATGAGAGGCTAATGGAAAATAATGTAATGCGGGAGATAAGGGTATGTGATGGGTACTTGGTATGTTAACTTTTGCGTAGACCTCCCCGGCAACGGCGCCAGAAATCCTTCTTGCTACCTCTTGAGCACTGCGTTGGTTTTCCCCGAAGAGCAAGGGATGATGCAGCAAAGTAGCGTAAGTATTCCCCTTAGTTTTTGAGAACCAAGGTATCAATCCAGTAGGAGGCTACGCGCGAGTCCCTCGTACCTACACAAAACAAATAAATCCTCGCAACCAACGCAAATAGGGGTTGTCAATCCCTATAAGGCCACTTACGAGAGTGAGATCTGATAGATATGATAAGATAATATTTTTGGTATTTTTATGATAAAGATGCAAAGTAAAATAAAGGCAAAGGAAATAGCAAAGGAAATAACTTAGTAGGAGATTAATATGATGAAGATAGACCCGGGGGCCATAGGTTTCACTAGTGGCTTCTCTCGAGAGCATAAGTATTCTACGGTGGGTGAACAAATTACTGTTGAGCAATTGACAGAATTGAGCATAGTTATGAGAATATCTAGGTATGATCATGTATATAGGCATCACGTCCGAGACAAGTAGACCGACTCCTGCCTGCATCTACTACTATTACTCCACTCATCGACCGCTATCCAGCATGCATCTAGAGTATTAAGTTAAAAACAGAGTAACGTCTTGAGCAAGATGACATGATGTAGAGGGATAGACTCATGCAATATGAAGAAAACCACATCTTGTTATCCTCGATGGCAACAATACAATACGTGCCTTGCTGCCCCTACTGTCACTGGAAAAGGACACCGCAAGATTGAACCCAAAGCTAAGCACTTCTCTCATTGCAAGAAAGATCAATATAGTAGGCCAAACCAAACTAATAATTCGAAGAGACTTACAAAGTTCACCAATCATACATAAAAGAATTCAGAGAAGATTCAAATATTGTTCATAGATAGACTTGATCATAAACCCACAATTCATCGGTCTCAACAAACACACCGCAAAAAGAAGATTACATCGAATAGTTCTCCACAAGAGAGGGGGAGAACATTGTATTGAGATCCAAAAAGAGAGAAGAAGCCATCTAGCTACTAACTATGGACCCGTAGGTCTGAGGTAAACTACTCACACATCACCAGAGAGGCTATGGTGTTGATGTAGAAGCCCTCCGTGATCGATGCCCCCTCCGACGGAGCTCCGAAACAGGCCCCAAGATGGGATCTCGTGAATACAGAAAGTTGCGGCGGTGGAATTAGGTTTTTGGCTCCGTATCTGATCGTTTGGGGGTACGTAGGTATATATAGGAGGAAGGAGTATGTCGGTGGAGCAACATGGGGCCCACGAGGGTGGAGGGCGTGCTTGGTGGGGGTGGGCGCGCCCCCCTACCTCGTGGCCTCCTCTTTTCTTTCTTGACGTAGGGTCCAAGTCTCCCGGGTCTTGTTCGTTGAGAAAATCACGTTCCGAAGGTTTCATTCCATTTGGACTCCGTTTGATATTCCTTTTCTTCGAAACCCTAAAACAGGCAAAAAACAGCAATTCTGGGCTGGGCCTCCGGTTAATAGGTTAGTCCCGAAAATGATATAAAAGTTGATAATAAAGCCCAATAATGTCCAAAACAGTAGATAATATAGCATGGAGCAATCAAAAATTATAGATACGTTGGAGACGTATCACTTCTCATAGTTGGGTGTGTCCGACTCGGACCTTATCTCGACTCGGATCCGACTACGTCGAATCCGACCAGATCCTTTCAAGTCCATATTATCCGGTTAGCATCCAATGCTCCATGGCTAGTGAGACCAAGCCATCGACCATGTCAGATGCTAGTCTAGTTGGCTGCGCGTCCACACAGCCCTTTCGACTAGGGACCTTTCAGGACAGTCATCATACAATGCATAGTCCCACAAATAAGTCACGTACTTGCTGATACACATCATTGATAATGTCCAAGGACTATCTTTATTCATAAATACATAGAAAATATCATCATACATGATTGCCTCTAGGGCATATCTCCAACACTTTCATCTCTCATTGCTAGATTAGCTCGTTCAATGCTCTATAAGTATAATGATTTATGGGTTTTAGTTTGGGAGTAATTATGTGGGAGTTTATTTGATTTATATGCAGTTTGAGCTCAAATTAACTTCTTAGTTCGCATATGTGTAGGTGTGGTTTAAAGATGACGGAATGAGCTCAAATTAACTTCTTAGTTTGCATATTTTATTTATATGCAATTTGAGCTCAAATTTATGTGAGAGTTTATCATATTGATCTCCTTCTTTAAAGATGACGGAGATGAGGGATAAGCTCCTACCAAAGGACCGCATACGAGCACTTCAAGAGAAAATTGCAGGATTTTTGCTTGACCATATCATAGCTCCCGACGGAGAATATCATTTCACCTAATGCCTGCATGTAATGATCTGCAAATTGTAGAAGAAATTGTGTGTGTGTGTCTATATATATATATGTGTGTGTGTGTGTGTGTGTGTGGTCGTACGAAAAAATCTATTATATATGCATAACATGTACAGTATATAGTAGCGTAAAATATGTTTGAAATGAAAAAGAATTAAATGGAAAACATAAAATGAAAATAAAAAACAATAAACCCTAAACCCCTAAACCTTTAGTCCCGGCTAGTGTCACAAACCGGGACTAAAGGTCCCCAGCGGCGCTCACTGTCGGCCACGTGGAAGGGATTTAGTCCCGGGTCGTGGTCAACCGGGACTAAAGGGTGGGGTCCCGATTTATTTGTCCCGGTTGATGAACCAGGATTAAAGACCCTTCCCAGCCGGGACTAAAGGCCGGTTCTCCACTAGTGGTTGTTGTACATTTTACAAACTAGATGATACCCCGCGCATTGCTGTGGAGATCTCTTTCAATATTTTTTGATGAAATTTAAAATAGATATGATACATTGTTGTGAATATATGCAGAATATAAGTAGTATTTCCCATGCGTGTTGGGAGAAACAAAATTAGTGTCTTTGATGAGGTGGCATGTGTGGAGAATTGAGATGTATGCATGTTGAGAGAGAATAATGATGTGGCATGTGTGCATGTTGAGAGTATTGGGATAATACAACACTTTAACAGTCGCTGCAAGGGCGCATGCTCGCTATGTCCACGTCGGCAGCAAGAGACAATTGATGCACTGTGCAGTTGGATGTGTATTGGCCAGGAAAAAGCAAAGGGTGGCCCACCGCTTCTCGTTTCAGAGAGGGAGTCGCCTCGAGCCCCACTCTCCCACGCAACCTCCCCTTTCCTCGTTTTCCCTTCCCAGGGGGGGCGGCTCCCGTCCCCGCCCCATCGGCACATCCCAGTTCCTCCGACGCCGACCACTGGAGAAAGCGCCTTACTCAGATCCGCTTCTCCCCCTCGTCTTCGTGTTCCACCCGCCCAGTATGGTTGTAGAGGAGGGGCGAGGAAGGGGATGGCGTGGCCGTCGGCCGGAGGCAGAGCAGGGTGCTGCCAGCGGGAGAGGCACCCCTCCCTGCTTCTTGGCGAGCGTTGGCACTTCTTCCAGGCCCGCTACTTCGTCGGGGAGGACGAGATCAACCTGCTCCAGGTATGTGGTCGACGCAAACACACAAATCCCACCCTTTCAGATTTCTCTGGTTTGCTTCAGATTTATTGTATACGTTATGTTTTGTTTTCATCTCATGTGGTGATTCTTTGATGGGTTCAACCTTCGAATTTGATAGGCCCAAAGAAGAAGAGCACGGAGAACATCCTCTCCTTTACATCTACAATCGAATTTATAGGTGATCGATCCATGGAGTTCAAGTATTTGTCAAATTTCTTGCAAGGCTGATAGTTTTATTTATATGCCTCATATGCAAGCTCCTAACCCACTGTAGAAGTTGTCCGTTGTGGAAAAAAAAGAACAGTTTTGCTAAAGCACATCTAGATGTGCAATAAGTATTGCACATCTAAGTCCTATGTCATTGATCTTATGTTGAGATTCGTGTGGATATTTTCTTTTCTTTTTTCTTTTCCTCTTTATGCTTGATTCACTCATTTAGATGTGCAATAATTAGAGCACATCTAGATGTGCCCTAGACACATCCAAAAAAGAATCCCAATTTTCCTATATGAAAAAATGCTCTTGTGCGGCATATGGTCATTCGCTATCTGATGGTTGCAGCTTAAGGCATGCTAAAAACTCGCAGGATGGAGTTGAAACTCTTCATCTTTGTGTAGCAGCAGCAGAATTACAAGTAAGAAACATATTGCATGATAAAGCACTAATGCCGCTGGGGAGACAGTATGTGAAGATTGGGTTACTGCAAGAAGACAAAACGCATCACTGATAGTTTACTAAATCAAGTGCCATGCTCTGTTTTTTTTGCAGGTCACAAAATGGCAAAATGCTTTGAATAGCATATGTACTTCCGTCAGTTGCATTCCATGTCTTTTATCTCATCTATTTTATTTGGATTAGGAGATGGAAATTTAAAGGTAACCACTCTGCATTGGAAATAATTTGTAGTTAAAAAAGCATGCCATGGCTTAATCTGATAAACACATGATAAGTCCCCTTTTGTGAGCCAGGGAAAGGAAAGCAGCGGCATCCCGTGTACTTACGTTCAGATTTATGGGCAGAGAGACAGTAACTTGTAAGGTAGGGCTATGAGTGATGGGAGAGCACTTGTTGTCAGGGCTGGCTACGGCGGCAACAAGATAACATTCACGGTAGTGATGTGCTGCCTCACGGCGGCCTCCGACGGGCTCATTCTTGGATACGACGTCAGAATCACAGGTTAGTTGTGCCATACGCTGAGTATGCGCCTTGATCATATGATCCTGTTGGACGCTTCCTTCCTAGCATTTATCAGTCTCCTGCCTTACGGTGTCTTCCCTGTCTCTTCTCTTTTGTTTTGCCTAGACTGGGTGGCGATTTATTTTTCTGCTAACTCTTTTATTAAGAAATGATTTCTGTAAGTTTGAGTTTAATAAATAACATGGTTTCTGAAAGCCAATTTGGTCAAATGTTGCCTACGAAGAACTAAAAGATATTCATCCAGGCCCAACGAGTTCTGACTTATGAACTAGGAGTAGCTTACAAAGTTCTGTTGCATAAGCATTTAAAATTAGGCAGAGACGTTTCTTTTTGTCAATTGGTGACATGTCCCTTATTAGTTTGCTAGCTTTGACTATTTGTTAGGCAACACACTAATTTCAGAAGAACTATGCTGATCTCCCCATGTTTATTTGGTGGTGTTAGTGTGTTTGATGTTATGATCTTTGTACTGACAGGTTCTTTGTACCACGGACTTTGACCCTATTTCTGAGATCAGGTAACTGGATACTTGACACATAGTTGAGACAATTGCATTTCAATAACTGAAACTATTTTTGCCCTATACTTATATTTTATTAGCCTTTGTGCAACCATCCAACAAAAGAAAGAGCAGCTATATAGTTTCCTTGGATTGCACGATAATAACATTTCTTGCTTAGGAATAACATGAACATTCACTCTCATGAAGTACCAACATCGCTATTTTTTAGTGACCCGGAGTTTAGTTCGGCATCATTATGAGAGTCCTCTGGACAAAGTTAGGCTTAGACCTGGAATTGCTTCATGTGAGTTTCTCTGAACTGTACTAGCCCAGAATGCTAACATACACAGGTATTGCCCAGGGTTTAATATTAACTTGGAACTTTGTTCAGTCTTATGAAAGCTTTACTGAATCCTATTAACATGTATTTACTCAAGGATAGTGCAGGATCAGCACGGGCCACTGAGGAACACGTGAGTTTTCATCCATTGTCAAATACCACTGAAGTTGTGTATATATGTTGGGTTAGTCACATGTCATCAGTGCTTTGTTTGGTCTCTCATCCACTAAATGTTGTTTACTTTGCTATTACTACTACAAAGTCATAGTTCAGTTACTCATTTTTAATCACATGTCCATCACAAACTCCTGAATCTGACAGTAAGGTTTTAATCCACACATAAGGACATGTATTCTATGTATTAGTTGCCACATCAATATTGCGTTTATGCTCAAAATATACCCCGTGGTATACTTAGAACTGTTGCCCTACAAGCTAACTTGCATCATGTATGTATCTTCTATTAGGTATCGTAGTAAAGACAGTTCGAAATACATTCCCTGGGATGGTCTATGATACTCTGGTAGCTCTTTAGGTATCCTATATCTTTTATTTGTGCATCATTCACCTTTGGTAAATCCAGTGCGTTGACCACTAGCGACCACTTTCTTTTCTGTGTATTGGTGCAGTTGTTGCATATTCTACCATCATCATTTCCCTTTCCTCTTGCTTGCTCCTCATTTATTTCCTTGAGCAAGTGGATGGCTATTTATGTAGGTACATGTTTTCTTATGGCTCTCATTGTTTGTATGGCCTTCCCAGGAGATGTAGGCCTTCATTTTTGCAGTTTCAGGTATTAACGTTGTTGAATATCATCCTCAACAACTCCTTGCCACGGCCACTAGCTGTAAGACACCGTTCCCTACATAATTAGTTTCTTTCTTGTTCCTTGAGTTCTTACTTGCTGCTGTAGTTGATTGGATTGGGAGATATTTGTGTTTTATCAAATTCATATGGGATTCTTTTAAGTTCGAGAAAAAATGATCGAAGAGAACGAGGAAGGCCCCGATCAGCCGACGGACGTGGCGGCTGCTGCGTCTGTTGATGCTCTGGGCATGTACAGCACAGCCGCGTCGGCCTTGGCGGCAGGCGCATCACAAAGTTCTATGTGTAAATGAACTGCGGCGACAATTCTGGAGCTGCAATTCACCGACATGATGAAGAGTATCATCTTATAGATATAGTGTTAAGATTGTTTATTTATTTGATGTATTTGGTTAGTTTTTTATGAAGAAGAGCATCGTATGTAATGCATCAGTTATACATGCATGCATTTTATCAATCAGAGCTCAAATTCACTGAAAGGGCGCCACCCTACCTGGCACCGCAGAAACTTCCTCTCAGGCGGCAGGTGGCATCACACGTTGGCGATGTCATTGTCTTTTCTCCTAAGGATGATCCATCGACAGATTGCACTACTTTCATGCTGATGTGCATTAACTTCATGCAATAGCATTGTGCAGTACACCCAGGAAAGTGAAAGGGACGCACCCAATCTGGCACCGCCGAAATTCCTCTCAGGCAGCGCGCCACGGGCGCGCCCCAACCACTGGTGTTGATAAGTTACTTAGGTATACTAGATGACGCCCCTTACGTTGTTGTGGGAATATTTCGCAACATAATCCGATGAAGTGGCATGCTTGCTTGTTAAGAGACATATGATAGTAGGGGTGGGCCTTTTCTCATGCATGTTGTGAGATGATGTTGTATGCTTGCATGTTGAGAGTACTAGTTAGTAGGAGGTAACTTTTTTAATCAAATATATGTAGCATAATAGAATAAAAATTCTTATGTATATTTGCATGTTGAGATGGATCTTTTTTCATGCAAGTCATAATGAAGTGGTATGCTTGCATGTTGAGAGACATATGATAATTGGGGTGGGCCTCTTTTTCATGCATGTCGTGTGATGATATGGCATGCTTGCATGTTGAGATAAATAGTTAGTGGGAGTTAGTTATTTAGATATAGAAGATAAGATTCCTTACTTACAATTTGATAAACTTGTAAATGATTATTTCTCTTCATAGAATTTACAGAACAATCACCTTCTATTGATTGAAAAAAGCATAAACCGAGCCAGTGCAATCGAGTACAGGTAACGTATCCATGCATGAGGGCCACAGCGCTATGGCATTATTATTCAGCTGCCGATCGACCGGAATGCACGCATATGCGTGGCCGCCGTCCGGCCGGCAGGCTAGCCGACCATGGGGATGTTGGCGACAAGTGCTTCGGGCTGTTGCGAGTCGTAGAAGACGCGGACGCGCTTGCTGTTGAACCCAATGGGCACCGAAGTTTGGTCCGGAAGCACCACCACGGTGACGTCCGGCCTGTCCCGGCGGATCTTGCTCACCGCCGGCGTCGCCGGGACGCCCAACAGCTCCGGCCACTCCACCTTTTCGGGACCATTGTTACCTCCGCTCATCTCGATCTGTTTAATTATTACTGATGTGTGCACGTCTGCCAGATGTATACACTCACATTGACTCTTTACTCATACCTGTATTTATGGATTGCAAGCAACGAATGCCGTCATTACTAGAGCGTTGGCTTTGCCGGACGCCCTTGCCTTGTTTGGTCAGTTGAACTTTTGCTTGTTTCCTTGATGCATTCGTAGCTAGATTTGAACTTTTGCCTGTTTGGTCAATAAGACTTGAGTAAAGGTATGGCTTTTATTGTTTTGTTTTTTTCCGTTTTCGTGTATCACACCTATTATCTTGGTACTGTCCGTCATAATATACTGCCACATTGGATTTCAGTCTAGTGGTTGCATTGGTTTTCACTTTCAGTGAGATGCTGTTGAAATTCGCTGAATTTCAATAATTTTTGTTGATACCAAAGTATTACCTTTTGATCAAAATATTTCAGTCATTACAGTTGTATAGTTATGAAAAAATTATATAGCAGGCTATGCCAGAAGTTAAGCCCCATTTAGCGTTGAACTATAAAAAAAACTGTACAATCAAGCATAGCAGCATGCAACCATAACAAAGGCATATCAGCAAAGCATCTAGCTATAACAAAGAAACTCTTGGCATAGCTTTGGTGTGACGCTAAAGTGAGGCCCAAGTTTAGCGCTAAAATCACGCTATTGTCTGCTATTAGCGACAAAATTCATTTAGCATAAACACACACAACTTTAGCGTTATGCCACTCCAAACGCTATAGCAACATTATAGTATGCTATTTAAAATTTTGATATTTATAGTTCAAAGTAAGTTCAGTAGATACCGAAAATATTTTGAAGTATTTGTTTGAACATTGAACTTTTAAATATTTCAAAACATTAAAATAAACTTTAATGTCTAAATAAATTCACTGGTAGAAAAAGGGCCTATAGTCCCGGTTCCTGAACCGGGACTAAAGGGCGCGGCCACGTGGAGCTCCACCTTTAGTCCCGGTTGGTAACATCAACCGGGACGAAAGGAAATTTTATGATTTTTTTTTGAATTTTTTTTGAATTTTTTTATTTTCAAACTTCTGAATTATTTTAACCTCTAGTCTGTAATCACCACCCCTCATCACTTCTCAATTTATCCTCTAATCACCCCTCATCATTCCAAATCATCTAACTTCCCGAACGGTCACCCATCCTCCCACTCCCCCAGCCTGAGCACGCTTAACTTCCAAGTTCTATTCTCCCTCGCTCCAAGTCTGCACTTGTTGTTTTCCTGACAATAGTAAGATGTCAATCCTATTAACCTTCAGGAATTTTGCTTGAGCATGAAGTGACACATTTCACTGTTTGAGTTTGAAACTATTGTTTTAAAAAACAATAATTATTTAGTAACACTAATATTTCTTGAATAATTAGTTTGACCATTGTTTGATCACAGTTTGACCAAATTTGACCAAAATTGAAATAACTGAAATAATTATTTAGTAACACTAATATTCTAGAATAATTAGTTTGACCATTGTTTGACCACAGTTTGCCCACTGTTTGAATATTTTTCAATTTTTTCCACTCTAGATCTTAAAAGCCCCGTAACTTTTTTTCTATTAGGTTTTTGAGCCCGTTAAATTTGGATGTAACTTTTCGAGTAGATGATTTTTCATATAAAAAACTTTTTCATCCGAGTTAGTATGCAGAAGTTATGCCCATTTTTACAAATTTCAGAGAGATTTTGCAAATAAAGTCAAAATTCACATTTGCAAATTTTCCCAACAACTAGACCACATATCACATGAGAAACTTATTTTCTTTTATTTTTTGACATTTCCATTATTTTCTTTTATTTTTTTTAAAACTGAAAAGGCGATCCAAGGGGGGGGGGGTAGAGTTTGAAAATGGGACCTTTAGTACCGGTTCGTGGCACGAACCGGGACTAAAGGTCTCAACCCCATTAGTCCCGGTTCGTGCCTCAAACCGGGACTAAAGGTCTAATCTTTAGTCCCGGTTCATGTCTTAAACCGGGACTAAAGGGCCCAAGTGAACCGGGACTAATGCCTTAGCCGCACGAACCGGGACCAATGCTCACATTAGTCCCGGTTCTAGACTGAACCGGGACTAATGGGCTGAGCCGGCCTGGACCATAGCCCTGTTTTCTACTAGTGATTTATGAATTACATAGAACATTAGAAATGGAAAATGTTTGGTTAAATTATTATTTTTTGAATTTAAACCAAAATTCCAAAATATTTTGAGAGGTGTGGAAGGGAGAAATCTGTGATCGATAGCGCCGACCACTGTGTAGGTGATGCTCGTAGACGTTGCATTCCTTCTTGAGGTTTCGTCATGGTCTCCCTTTCTCTCTCCCTCTTTCGCTCCCTCCCTCCATCCTTACCCCCTTCCTCCCTCTTGTCTTCCAGGTGAAAATCCCTAATCCACTTTGATTGGACGACAACAACGTTTATTGTGTCATGTCTTCTTCTAGGCATCGTCTTCGGAACAAAGGGGGTCAAGGGTGTGCTAGTTGTGGGTATGGTTTGCGAGCGCTTGGTGGTGCTGCGATCTGAGTAGTGCCTCTAACGTTGACGGTGGTGAGTTTGGTTCCTCTCGTAGATCTTTTGAGGGCCCTCGTACTCCCGTGCGTCTCAGGAGGTTTACATTCGGTTTTCATGAGCCTGGATGGCAAAGGATAGGCCCCCCTCCTCACTGGCAAGTTGAATTGTGGCAGCAACGAGAGCCTCGTGCTTCTTTGCACGGATGCCAACGGAGTGGCTATCTCTATGCCCGGTGTAATTGCTCGACAATGTGTTTCCTTGTCTTTAGTGAGTAGCAACAAAGTTGGTCCCAAGGTGATTGTGGCTCAATAAGGTAGCGGTTCACGTCGCCTTGTCTTGGGGCCCTGTAATCCGTGCCCATCCAAGTTTTAGGGTGAGTGATTCCATAGGCAGATGGTGCAGCACCCTGCAATCCCGGTCGAGGAGGCAGGTGCTTCGTTCAGCGATTGTACATGATGGTTCTTATGGTTTTGACTCCCTTGTGCAGGTGACGGTCTGCCTTATATCGTCGGCTAGTCTCCTTGAATCGGCTCCTTGTCTACTCTTTGGAACCCCAACACGGCAGAGAGCTTCGATGATTTCAAGGTATGATATGTTTTGATTATCATTGAAGTTTGCTTGTTTTCATGTTGCTATGTAAGCTATTTATCAACACATATATATCATGTTTCGATGTACTCCTGCACATGAGTGAAATGCATAAAACCACCACAATTGTGTCGTCATTATAGGAAAGCCACCAATTTTGGTTCCCAGTGTAAAATGCACCAAAAGCAACGTTAATCATTGACAAAATGCATTAAACATTACTTGACCCCGAATTTGATGGGTTAACGGCCATTTAGATTGAACATGGGGCCCACTCGCCAGTCTTCTTCCTCCCCCACCACAGCATTCCCACTCTCTTTCTTTCTTATCTATTCCCAAGCCACCTCCTCAACCAAGCCACACGATCGCTCGACCGGGGCGCTACCACTGGCGAGCCGCCGCCAAGCCACTGCCTTCACCATCGCACCATCACAGCCTTTCCCATGCCCACCCACCACTGTTGCAGCTTTGGTCTACCCACCAACCCACCTCTTCATCACCCGCCCACAGACAGACTTCAATCCCGCACCCTCCTCCAGCTTCTTCGGCGGTGCCGCCCGAACCCACCATGCCATCACCTTCCTCCGATGACTCCAACCCATCCACTACCCCACCAGCACGCCCAACCTCCGCCCCGCATCATCTCGCCCCTAACCCGAGCGGCTCGGACCTCCCTACCACCCACCTGGCACCTCCTCCTCCCGCTCAAACACAACACCACTTTGTGCCTCCTTCCTTCAGTGTTGGCACTGCTCCCCATGCCCCTCACCCGTGCAGCCATTAGTTGCCTGGATCCGTCCCTCACGGGAACCTAATCATCGATCAGGCCCTCGCCCATGTCGGATCCTGCTGCCGTGGCCCTTTGTGCAGCCAACAGACTCGCTGAGGCACGGTATTAGGTCGACCCGTACCCCAATCAAGCGCCTCTGTGAACTCCTCGTTTCACATCCTTCCTTCCCCCGACGACGCAGCTCTACGAATCATAGTATACGAAGCACGACCATGGCATCCTCTCCCTCCACAGTTCGCCGGTGACGATGGTGCCTTCCGAAGAAGCCTCATGGTCTGCGGGTGTGTGATCCAGTAATGCTACATCGATGGATGCTTACATGCATTTTATGTTATTAGTTTGAGTTGGCAAATTGTGATTGGATAAGGGGGACGAAGAGGCCGCACCTACCTGAAATTCAAAGTGGGTGAAGAGAATTAGAGGGAAGGGCCGTTCCGCTGGTGCACGGATGCAATTTTGCCAGTTGGTGTGCGGTACCCATATCGATTAATTTTAATGTTCGTTAGTCGGCGCTGTCTATCCCTTTGCCATGTCAGCCCTTCCCCATGTCGAATAGGAGGTCAAGCGGCATTTAGTGCATTTTTTTTTGAGGAATCACCGGGGGGGGGGGGGGGGGGGGGGGGGGGGGGGGCAAGGCGCCCCACCTGAATTATCATTTCTCAAGCAGCAAGCTGCATCAGTACACGGGGGAAGCGAGTACAGGGAGGGTTTTAAACGGGTCTTCAAACCCAAAATGAAGAGTTGAGAACTACAGCCTCAAGAAGAACTATACAGAGATAGCTAGGAGTATTGGTCTCCAGTCCAGGAGTGAGCTTCTGTCGATTGGCTTGAGGCGAAAACGCCCAGTCGGAGAGGTCTGCAGCTGCAGCCTTGACGAGGCGGGTGATGGAGGGGCGCATGCCTTGGAAGACCACTTGGTGCCGGTGGTTCCAGATCCTCCAAAGGAGCAGAAGGCGCACTGTCGACCAGCAGCCGTCGGCGGTGGGGGAGGCAGGTTTTGCATCCCAGATCGATCTGCAGCACAGCGGTTGGGGGATGCCGAGAGCTGGCCAGAGTGCAGCGACCCTGCAACAGTCGAAGAGAAGATGGTTGGTGGTTTCTGACTCTTTGTGGCACAGGTCGCAGACATCCTCGGACCGCATATGCTTTTTGAGGAGATTTGCTTTGGAGTGCACTCGATCCTGGGCAACTAGCCAGCCAAATAAGCGCACCTTGTGTGGCGCCTTGGCACTCTAGAATTGGGCTTGGACAGGACACCGAGTCCCAGCAAAGGTGAGCAGCTTGTAAATGGAGGAAGTGAGAGCCTTCTTGTCGACGCAATCTCGCAAAACCCGAGTATCCTCGTCCTGTTGGAGTGACGGGATTTCGGCAAGCAGGAGCTCCATCTCACTCGAGGCCACGGAGGATAGCCTTGGAGCGAGGTTAGACCGCAGTCCACTGTCAATGACCTCCTGGACGGTGGCAAGCGACTGGATGGAATGGGAGAACAGGGCGGGCAGACGCGTCGCGAGGGCGCCGCCCAGCCCCCAATCGTCGAGCCAGAAGGCAGTCTTTCGGCCATCACCAAGCCGCACCTTGGTCAGGTCGCGGTAGAGCGGGAGCAGCTGGGCGACGGGTTTCCAGACTGCGCTCAGGAGGGCATTCTTGTCGTCAGCTCCGGCAAATTCCCTCCAAAACCAGGTGGCCCAAGCGGATTGCCTGGGCTGGTGCAGTCGGTGAAGGAGCTTGACGAGCAGGCTTTTGTTTTGGGCGTCCAGGCTGCACACCCCAAGGCCGCCGTCACAGAGGGGGCGGCAAACATCCTTCCATGCGACTAGACACCTGCCGCCAGAGCAGGACGAGTCTCCAGCCCAGAAGAAAGCTCGACGAAGCTTGTCGATCTCCTCTCTGACTCCGGCAGGGAGAAGGAGCGCCGACATCGCATAGGCAGGGAGGCTTGAGATCACAGCGTTGACGAGGACGAGGCGGCCTGCAGTGGAGAGCAGCAGTGCCTTCCACCCTGCGAGGTATTTGTCTACCTTGGCGATGAGAGGCCGGAAATCCGCCTTCCCCAGCTTGTGAGTCGAGAGCGGAAGTCCAAGGTAGCTTTGAGGGAAGGAGGAGAGCGGGCAACCGAGGGCCACGGCTGCACGCTCGCTGTCGTCTCCCTCCATGTGCATGGCAACCAGGGTACTTTTTGAAAAATTGATAGTGAGCCCAGTGGCGTTGGAGAAGAGATCCAACGCATGCCTGAGTCGCGCAGCCGCACCCGGTGTCCCTCGGATAAGGATCAAAGTGTCGTCGGCATATTGGATGACCGGGCACGGCATGTCGTCGCGGAGAGGGTGTTGAAGCTCGCCGTCCCGGCACATCTTCTGAATGAGGCGTTGCAGGACATCCGCGACGATGATGAATAGGTAGGGAGACATGGGGTCCCCCTGCCTAAGACCGCAGCGGCACGACATCCACCTCCCTGGGATCCCGTTGAGGAGGACAGCAGATTTTGCCGAGGTGAGTGTTTTTTCCACCCAAGCAATCCACTGGGAAGAAAAACCTCGAGCAGCAAGGATGTCAAACAGGCTGCTCCAAATGACAGAGTCAAAGGCTTTTGTGAAATCGAGCTTCATAACCAAGGTAGGAGTTTTGTGCTTGTCACATAGCTGGGTGATCTCTGAAGCGTAGAAGAAATTTTCAGATATATTTCTCCCCTTGATGAAGCCAGTCTGGTCAAGGTCGAGCAACGCCTCGACCTCAGGTTGCAGCCTTGTTGTGAGCTCCTTAGAGAATCCCTTGACGCTCGCATTTTGAAGCGAGATGGGCCTGAAAGACGCGGGCGCCAGCACCCCATCCTTCTTGGGGAGCAGGACGATATGAGCGCGATTTATGCGCTCGAGGTCCGCCGTGCCGGCATGCAGCTCATCTGCAACTGCAAGTAGCTGGGGCATGACCATGCTCTTGAAGGCACGGTAGAAAGCAGGACCAAGCCCATCCGGGCCGGGGCTGCTGCCCGCACGCATCCCCTGGAAGGCTTCCCAGACCTCCGCGCCTGAGAAGGGAGCGTCGAGCCGCGCCGCGTCCACACCCTGTGCGCGCCGATGTACAAATCCTCCAGCTCGAACCCCCATGTGGCGCGGCCGCCGAGCCGAGCAAGGCGGAGAAGGAGTGGAGTGCCTGCTCCTTTGCCGCATGCCCCGAGATGGGAATCCCGTCGACGAGAAGCGACGGGACGTGGTTCTTCCGCATGCGCTGGGATGCGTATGCATGGAAAAACCGAGTGTTCTCGTCGCCTAGGACCACACCCCGAACTTTTGCTCGCCGCCGCCAGTATGCAACTAGCTCGTAGTTTGCTTCCGACAGCGCTTCCTCAGTCCGGGCCCTGAGCTCACGCTCTTTGTTGGAGAGGCGTCTCTGCTCTTCTAGGTGGTCAAGAAGCTGCAGTATCCATCGACAGTCCATGACGGCCTCTGACGGTCGCGAGACGGCACGCTTCCATTTTTTGCAGGCCGCCCGCACCGCCTTGAGCCGAGCGGCGAGATCCCCCACGGCCCCCCTGGAGGGGGAGGCAGCGCCCTCCCACGCCGTGGCGACCACATCGCGAAAACCTGGCCGTCTGAGCCACCAATCTTCAAACCGGAAGCAGGGACTCTTGGGCAGTGTCGTGGTCGCTGCAACGACCAGCGGCACATGGTCAGAGACATGGCGAGGCAAGGAGGTGAGGGTGGTGTTCGGTGTTCGGTGCATTTTGCGACGGGAACCAAAAGCGAACGTTTTTCTTGTTAATAATGACAAAATTATGGTGGTTTTATGCATTTCACACCTTGTACATGATTGATGATTTTATTATTTTAAAGTCAGGCTTGTCTCGATCCTTCATTCTAGAAAACCAAAGTCACCATCTTAAAGGAAAAAAAAAACAATGTGAACGAAGTAAAAAAAAAAGAATCAGATAACTTGCTTACAAACTGCTCTTATTAATTATTCCCAAGATAGATCACATACATGACTCTATCAAACGGTGTAAACGGTCTAACCGAGCAAATGATAAAACGTGAGTTACACACTTCCTAGCATACATGCAAGGAAGACGCGGACATGCATACATGCAAGCTGAAATCATACGTGGCTAGCTAGCCGATGACAGGGGTCTTGGTGACGGCGCCGAGAGCGTCGATGAAGACGCGGACACGCCCAGGGTTGGCTCCGGGGAGCAGATTGGTGCCCGGCGGGAGCACCTCCACGGACAGGTCGGGCCTGTCCGTCATGATCTTCATCACCGCCGGCGTGGCCGGCATGCCCACCACCTCCGGCCACGACGTCTTGCGGTGACTAGGTGGCGCCATTTTTTCGGAAAGCTTAATTTGTATCAGCACCTTGCGGATGTCGAAGCTCCGGAAGCAATTTGCAAAGACTGTATGTGGCCTCGCCTCCACTTTGAACATGTGTTTATATACTACGGTGTAGTAGTACTAGGTCTTGAAGAACGTTGGTTTTGCCGCACCCTTGTTTGGCGCGTGCGTTCTTGCTTGCGGGCAAACAGCAAGGAAATTAACTATTTTACTTTTATGATTGGGAAACAGTCAAATCATCATAGGAGTGATCACTGGAGACATTTTCCTCCAAAGTAGTATTTCCTCCGTACTAAAATTAGTATAAAGTTGAGTCATCTATTTTGGAACGGAGTGAGTACATGTTTGGCCAATTGGCCTTGCACCTAGCCATAAGTCAGGCCCTGCCAGCCGGAAGCCCGGCCCTAGAAAAGCCCGTAGCCAAAAACCTAGGCCCGGCCCGGCCTTCCGGCCTAGATTTCAGGCCCATGTACAGCCCATCAGTGGAAAAGCTCATTGGGCCTTGGGCTGGGCCTCTTCCTTAAAACGCACATATGTAAATCCCAAGCCTGGCCCACCCTGGCCTTCAGGCTCAAAATTTAGGCCCGGACCGGCCTGTGGGTAGGACCGGGGCGGGTCGGGTCGCGGTATTTCGGGCCGGATAAGGTCAGGCCGGGTTTCCCGTGGCAGGTATAATTGGCCTCCTCTTTCTTTCAATAGGTTTATAAATCTAAATCGCTTCCATATTAAGTTGTCGCCACCACAAAATCATTGATTTCTTTCTCTCTGGAACTTATGAGCAGCAGCGCTAGCTAGTTCCTGACTATGAGTGAGATATGTCTCGCTTACTGCGAGATGTATGCCCATCCCGCCTCTTGGTGCTTCAGCTAGTGGGCTGGCCCAATAAACATGTGTTCCTGCCGTTTTACTGTGTGTTTTCTCTATCGATTTCCCTTCAGGTTTACTTTCTTGATTTATCAAATCCATGTTGCCTTTTTTAAATACATGTTCAATTTTCTGCATACACGTTGATCCAAATACGCGTTAAACATTTTCAAATACACGCCAAACATTATTTGAATACATGTCATCATTTGTAAAATGCATATTGAACATTTTTTCAATACATAGTGTACATTTCACACACATGTTTGAACATTTAAAAAAATGTCATTAACATCTTCTTAAAACATGCAAAAGTTTGCAAAGTGTTAGAACATTTTTCTAAATGACATGAATATCTTTTTTTATGTTATGAAAATGTTTCTAAAATTGTGAGAACAATTATTTAAATTTCATGGACATTTTTCTTAAATTTTATGAAATATAATTTTTAATGCGAACTTCTTTAAATGTCATGGACATTTTTGTTAATGCTTTAAACATTGTTTTATAAATTACATGAACATTTTTTTTTCTATTTTCATTAAAATTTCGAAAATATTTCATTGGAAAATTTTAAACATGTTTACATTTTTAAATGTCACAATAAATTAACGATATAAACAATTTTTAGAATTGCACAAACAATTTTTCACATTTCCTGAAAATTCACCTATTATGTGGTGAAATTTTCAAATGTTTAAGTAATTTATCATATATATATATAATATTTTTGAAATATGAAAAAAAAATGAAGACAAGTAACGTATGTAATACTGACAACACTGCCCACTACATGCTCTCAGCGAGCCGACTAGTCTGTCTCACGATTGGGGAGATACAAACGCCGTCGCGCCGCGGTGCGTCTAGGTGAATCCTATTTGCCGCTTGCAGCACCAAATACACTGTAATTCATACATGGCGCACACTCCCCTTGATTGATACCTTAACAGACCTTGTATCTACAATTAAAAATGGCATGGTATCCACAACAAAAAAGTGTTGGTAGTACATTTTTTTCCCAGCGTCCAATTCAAAAGTAGAATGCTTACATTTGGCATGTGAACATAGCAACACACCACCTGCGCCCCCCCCCCCCCCCCCCCCCCCCCAAAATCTATTTGTTCTTTTTTTTTCCTTTGCGACGGTTTCAGACGTCACATATAATATTCCCGTGGCCGCACTTCACAATTTGCATGTTGCTTTACCATAATGCCGTTTTTGCCATGCTTATTAAGATGTCAGCCGTGCCACTTTTTCAAACTTGTTTGGCATGTCAACTTCCATTTGCCCAAACTTCGCCACATTCTGTTTTTCCCAAAAATAGTAACTTCCTTATTTTTTTTAACACAGTACAAACGCAAGCGCTCATATACATGCACATACACTCATCTCTAGGAACGCACACACGCATATCCTACCCCTATGAGCATCTCCGTAAGACTGAGCCGGCATATCATCATGAAATTTACGAAGTCACCGTAGGCGCCTCGTCGTCGACGGGAACGTCTCCTCCCACTGAAGGCGCATCGTCAGAAATCCTGAAATAAATCCAGGAATAAATGCGAACATCAGGATTTGAATCCTGATGGGCTAGGATACCACAGTCCCTCTAACCATCCATGGTTCGTTAGTAACCTCCTTACTATGATTCATGTCGCCATGAATAAAAAAATGCTACAAAATGATCCAATAACATAAGAATCCCGCCCATTGATGAAGCAAATAGACCACCTCAGCGCAAGGCGGTTGTGCTTCTCCTATTTAGCGTCAATAGTGCTTCTCCTTTTGAGCGCCGATGAGGATGAACATGGAGGATAGTGGGGCGTGATCTAGCAGAGGGGCGAACCGAGCTCAACATCCTCGTCCTTCTTTGCAGCGTTGGCCCTTGGCCGGTGCTTCTCCTGTTGAATGCCAGCAGAGAGGTTAAGAAGCACGAAGCAACGCGAGCTTGGCGCAGGGAAGAGCATCGTTGAGGGAGAAGGATGGAGGTGGTAGAAGGGAATTGATGGTGACTCACCTCGGTCGGCGTCCTTGTCGGTTTTGTGTTCACCAGGAGCGTGGTGACTTGGTGCTCATCGCGACAACGAGTAGCGTAGGAAGGCAGGCTCAACGCCACATTGTGGCAGTGCGGGCAAGTAGGCAACACTTGGCCTTCGCTCACGATGGCACCTCGAGCGGGTCGGCATGGACCCGGAGTGCGCCGAGTTGGTGCTCGACATTGGCGAGAAGCATACGGATGGAAGCGGCATCGCGGGTGAGCAGTTGGCGCTCGGTCTCCGCTATGTTATTGAATTCATGCTCCAACGAGTTGCTCCAAAAGTTCAAACAAATGGAGAGAGGCGGGTAATATATTTTAGTTCTTAGATGTCGGATTGATGTAGCCCGCAAAAAAATTATATTACGCTGGCAGGATCTTGAACTTAACCTTTTGGCTTTGATACCATATTGAATTTATGCTTCAATCAGTTGCTTCAAAAATCCGAACTGATGAAAAGAGGCGGGAATATATTTCAACATATGCCTCTCGACGGTGGACCTCCTCTAAATGCTATATCACTATTTAAAATGCTTGTTCATGTGATTGACCCAAAATCTCTTAGCTCAGATTCTCTTATAAATGCTATATTAGCGGCGTGTTATAGCGTGCTATTCAAAACCATGATTCGTATCCTAAGGCTAGTCATAGTGGGGAGTAACTTATACTAGTGCCATGCATATGCGAAAGTGCATAGGAGCACACGGCGACGCTCCCCACTGGAATCCTATCTATCCATTTGTCTTGGGATCCTCAACCACTATATTAGCTACGTCGTACTGCAAACTTATCATCATGTATTCTCATTTGCTTTGGCGTATATCAGTCTTTAATTTCACGTGGTTCCGTACTCACTAGTGTGCGGCAGCCAGGGCCTATCCACCTCAACTAACAGCGGCCAACTACATCCATTCAATGCATCTGGTCCCCATCCTCCCACCCACCCCATGTCTTCTCCCCGGACGCCTTGTTCTTCCCCATTAGCTCCTAAAGAATCCTCACCAAGTCACCAAGTGTTTGTCATGTTATTCTTCATCTCGCTCCTTTTATGGTTCTTCCTCTTCTCGCTCCTGTTGCACTTGTTCAGCAACGTGGATGTTGAAACAAATCCAGAAGGAACTAGGAGGACGACGAACAAACCAAGGAAGCATGAGCTTTGTTTCGTCCTCTGCAACCACGTCCATCGACACCACCTCCGCCGACACCAAGTCTTGTGTCCTCACGGCCAGCGAGTAGAAAGACTGTGTCGTCGATGATAAAGCTTGCCGCATCCTGCACGACACCGGGGCCTCGTGGTCCGAGTTTGCATTATCCTGCGCAAGGTTTTGATTTTTGGATTACGTTTTTTTTTCACGCCCTGAACGAGTGACACCACATGCTCCTGGAGGCTAGCACCATGTCTTGTGTTCTTGTAGCAGCCATGAGTGCCCAGAATGCCTCGCAGGAGAGTCCGGGCAGCCTTCTCTCTCTCTCTCTACTGTTTGTTTTCTATCGAGCCCAAATGAGGCCATTGTTCCTCTTCCCCAGCGTCACAAAAAACATGCTATGATCCAGAAATACAACTCGCTCCATAGATAAGAATCACTAGGTCCAGTCTCACCGATGTAGACTCGCCCGAGCTCTTCGTGTCGGAGTTCTGCAGCTGCATTCTCTTATCTCTCTCTCTCTCTCTCTCTTTCTCTCTCTCTCTCTCTCTCTCTCTCTCTCTCTCTCTCTCTCTCTCTCTTTGCACTCACAGAAGCAGATTGCCATGGCCAGCATCTGGTTCATGAGTCCTCTTCACGTCAGAAGCACGCGGTACTTGTCTCATGGTGGCGCCCATCCGTTTCGGCAGAGGTGGAGCCGCTGTAAGTGCATCTAGTGCCACCCCTAGTTGGTTTTGGAGTATTGACGACAAACCTAGCTGAGGGACTAATGTGTTTGTGAGAATTGCAGGAAAACACAGGTAGAAGTCCCTTATTGATTCAGTTTTACTACCAGAGAAGACCCCTAAAAATGTATGAAGACATTGAAGACAAAGGTGGTATATGAAGATATTCACATTGAAGACTATGACAAAAGAAGACACGTTATGAAGCCTATGGAGCTCGAAGACTTAGATCTTTCGTAGTTCTTTTTCTTTTGTGTTGAGTCATAGGAACCACCGTACTGTTAAGTGGGGTCCAGGAGAACCAGTCAGAATGACTGAAGTGATGCCTAAACCAAAAACCTATGTCTTCGAGCGAAGACAATGAGAGCGAATCTTGTCCAGAGCCGGACAAGTCAGCTTTGCTTGTAGCCCAAGCAAAGTTGCCATGAGAGTTTGAAATCTGACCATTGAGACACGTGTCAGTTCCTTAGTGACCCAGGGTCATTTCGGACAAATCAGGTCGGGTTGCCAAGTGGCTATAAATAGCCCACGCCCACAACCATAAACGGTTGGCTGCTCAGATTTCAGTGCACGGCTTTTGTCGTTTGAGAGCAACCCACCTCGAAGCCTTTGAGAGAAAATTCCTAGTGAGGAGAAAACCCCTAACCACCCAGAGCCAGAGCAAATTGGGCATCACTTGAGTCTTCTTGTCTGTGTGATCTGAAGACTTATTACACTTGAGGACTGTGAATCCTCCGGACGGTTAGGCGTCGCGTTCAGAGCATCCAAGAGACATTGTGGATTGCCAGTGAACGAAGTTTGTGAAGGTTTGGGAGTCTACCTTGAAGACTTACCAGAGTGATTGGGCGAGGACTAAGTGACCTTAGCTCAAGGAGAATACGGTGAGGACTTGGTGTCCTGGACTGTGTGTTCAGAACTGGGTGTCCGGGACTGTGTGTTCTAAGGTTTAAATACCTAGCCGCTCCAACCAGACGTACAGTTGTCACAGCAACTGGAACTGGTCCAACATATCATTGTCTTCAACGAGTCACTGGTTTCATCTTCACTTCCTTTTCTTACTGTTACACATTGTGAAGCCATTGCATGCTTGCTTTATCTTTTGTCTTCACAACGTGAATGTATGAACTGTTTGGCTTCATAACTTCTTCCTACCTGATCCTTATTACACTGCAGTTGTTTGTCATTGTGCTTTCACTCTATTGAATACATGACCATGGCTGGCCTAGTGTAATCTAACTTCCGCTTCGTAGTAAAAGGCATGATCTTCGCTGTTTGTCTTCATAACTCTCACGTTTTGAAGACTTTCATAAAAATCGCCTATTCACCCCCCTCTAGTCGATATAACGCACTTTCAATTGGTATCAGAGCAAGGTGCTCCCTTGTTCTGTGTGATTCGGTTTAACCACCTGGAGTTTTAGCTATGTCGACTGCAGGGATAATCAAAGTCTCCGCTGCGTGCCCCGTCTTCGATGGAACTGAATATCCCTACTGGAAGAATAAGATGCGCATGCATCTTGAAGCCATTGACGTCGACCTATGGTATGTCATCGAGAACGGCGTTCCCAAGGCTGGAGAAGGTGTCACTGCTGCTGATGTCAAGAAGTTCACTCAACTGGACTCTACCGCCAAAAATATCATCTGTGGCCATCTGACAAAAGGACAGTATGGCCGTGTGAGTGCCTTGAAGACATCCAAGCTGGTCTGGGACTGGCTCTCCAAGGTCAATGAAGGCGTCTCAACCCAGAGAGATCAAAGAATCAGTGTCCTTCGCAACCTCTTCAACCACTTCAAGAGAAATGACAATGAGAATGTCCAGCACACATTTGATCGGCTCACTAACATCACAAATGAGCTTCAAGCCCTCGGCGCCACTGAGATCACCAAACATGAAATCGTCAAGACGCTGCTGAGATCACTTGATAGTTCGTTTGACATCCTAGCTCTGATGATTCAAGAACGTCCTGATTTCAAGACACTCGATCCATCTGACATACTTGAGAGGCTCAACACACATGAGTTTCAGCTTTCTGAGAAAAGAGATATCTACGGTCCAAACTATGGGCGAACTCGTGCCTTGAAGGCAAAAGCTGTTTCCTCATCTGAAGAAGAATCTGACAGCAGTTCTGATGATCCTGAAGACATTGGAAGGGAACTTTCAATGCTAGTGAAGAAGTTCCAAAAATTCACCAAGAAAAAAGGCTTCAGAAAATCTTCACGATCAAGCTCAAGGAATGATGAAGCTTCTGCTCATGACTACAAGAAGAAAACATGTCACAAGTGCAAGAAAACTGGACACTTCATCTCTGAGTGCCCACAGTGGGACTATGAGAACAGAAGGAAGAAGAAGAGCAAGGAATATGATTCCGACGACAAGAAGAAGAAGAAATACTCAAAGTCTTCTTCCAAGTCTTCCTCAAAGTCTTCATCACACAAGAAGAGCTCATCTGGCAAGGCACGTGCGTTTGTTGGCAAGGAGATGGATTCAGAGGAGGAGTCCGCATCTGAGGAGGCAGAGGTGGAGTCTGAGGAGGAGTCTGATTCTGGCATTGCGAGTCTGGCTACAACATACGTCGCCAAGTCCATCTTCAACACTGAAGACAATGACTGCATCACCGACACCGACGCAAATGACAAGAACGACTCCACTCCTACCTACTGCTTCATGGCATGCGGTGCCAAGGTAAACACACGCACTACTCACTATCAAACATCTAGTGACGATGACTCTGACTGTGATTCAAAACCCAGCTACAAAACACTTGCTAAAATTGCAACTGAACAACAGAAAGCTATGGAACATACTCAAAAACTGTTAGACAGAAGCGATGATCTGTTGGGTGCTGAAATGACTCGATCTGAATCCTTAATTGAAGACATAAAAAACCTTCACGTTAAGTATCAGGAACTTGAAGATCGTCTTGATACTCTCTCAACAACTCATGAAAAGCTTTCCTATGATTATCTTCAAAGGAAGCAAGAACTTGAGAAATTGAGAGCGGCTCATGAAGATCTTCAAAAGGAAAACGAGTCACTTCGCGCCAAAAAGATCAGTCCCGCTCAAGAAGGATTTGAACCACCATGTCTTAAATGCATTGAGCGTGATAATGCTACTTCTGTTGCTGAATGTTCCACTGCTACTGCTGTTTCAATATCTTCAACTGTTGATGTGGTAACTAACCCCTCTGCTGAGGATACCACTGCTATTGCTGATGAGAATGCTAGGTTGAAGACATTGCTTGAAACAGGGATGTACAAAAGTCTTAAAGGACATCAGACATTATGTGATGTCCTCAAGAAGCAGATTCTGAACTGAAACCCTAGGAAATAGGGTGTTGGGTTTGTGAGGAAAATAAATGCAGATGGCTCTTACTGGAAACCTGAGCAGTACCCCAAAACCACATGGGTTGCTGCAAAGGAACTTTCAGCAGATCCATCCAATTTATATGGCTTCACTTGTGCTAACCCCATTATCATTGATGAATCCTTTGATGCAAACTATAAACTGTTTAAGAATTAGAATGGTGAAGTGTTTGCCAGGTACCTTGGTACTAACTGCAGGAATGGACCGTCTATGAAGAAGATCTGGGTTCCGAAAAAATGTCTGGAAAATCTTCCTGTGAATGTCTTCATGACACCTCACTTGAAGAAGACAAACCTCAGACCAAAGGCTTCATATGGTCCAAAGGCTTCATACAAACAGAGGACTCACCTGAGTCACACTAATGCAAATGTTTTGCAGGGAAACCATACTCAGGCATATGAATATGAGAGCGGTTCTTCGAATCGTCATGTTCATATGACCAAAAATTATTCTGCCTATTCCTATGAGTACTATTGTCCACCTGCTAGACTGTTTGCTAAGGCTTCAAAGCCAAAATTCTCAGATGCTGCACTTAGACTTATTGCTTCTAAGCCACCCTTGAAGATGTGGGTGGTTAAGAAAGCTTAACTCTCTTTTGCAGGGAAAGGTCTCCAGCAGAAAAACAAAATCTTCTGATGCTATTGCTGGGGACCTTAAAAATCTTGTAGGGCGCAAGATAAAATGCCCGAATGGCATCATTATGTACTTCATTCCTGAATCGCATGCTACTCTCCCTATTAGTCCTAATCTGGATCTAAGTTTTCATAACCCACTGGTTCGTCAAATGTTTATGCTTCACAATTCTCTTCGTGAAGCCTATCCCCCTAACTGCACTGTAGGGTACGACACCAGCGACTTCAAAGTCTTCAGAATGGATTATTGACAGTGGGTGTACAAATCACATGACTGGCAAAAGAAGCCTTCTTATGGACTCAACATTATGTCCATCCGACAAGAGCCACATCACATTTGCTGACACTGGAAAAAGTAAGGTATTGGGTCTAGGTAGAGTTGCAATCTCAAAGGATCAACACATGGATAAAGTCATGCTTGTTGAATCCCTTGGCTTCAACTTAATGTCTGTCTCAATGCTTTGCGATTTGAATATGATCGTAATGTTTGGAAAATATCGTTGCCTGGTACTAATGGAATCTGACAAGTCTCTAGTGTTTGAAGGGTATCGGAAAGGTGATTTGTACGTGGTAGATTTCTCAGCAGGACCACAACTTGCAGTATGTCTTCTTGCAAAAGCTTCAGAATGCTGGCTTTGGCATCGGAGGCTTGGGCATGCTGGCATGAGGAACCTCCACACCCTTGCGAAGAAGAAGCATGTCATAGGCATCGAGGGCGTCAAGTTCAAGAAAGATCACTTATGCGGTGCCTGTGAAGCAGGGAAGATGACAAGGGCAATGCATCCTTCGAAGACAATCATGACTACTACTCAACCCTTCGAACTTCTCCACATGGATCTTTTCGGTCCCACTCACTACTCAACTTTTACTACCACTGCTTGCCTCTATGGCTTCGTGATTGTTGATGATTACTCTAGATATACTTGGGTGCACATAATCCTTTACAAGACTGAAGTGCAGGATGTCTTCAGACGCTTCGCCAATCGAGCTATGAACAATTTTGGCGCCAAGATAAAGCACATCAGAAGTGACAATGGCACTGAATTCAAGAACACTGGCCTTGATACATATCTTGATACCTTGGGCATCACACATGAATTCTCAGCTCCGTACACGCCACAACAAAATGGCGTCGTCGAACGCAAGAACAGAACACTCATTGAGATGGCCAGAACAATGCTAGATGAATACAAGACTCCAAGAAAATTCTGGACTGAAGCCATTGACACTGCATGCCATACAATCAATCGCGTTTATCTTCACAAGCTTCTGAACAAGACATCTTATGAACTCCTAACTGGCAAGAAGCCAAATGTCAGTTACTTCAGAGTATTTGGAGCAAGGTGCTGGATCAAGGACCCACACCACACCTCAAAGTTTGCACCAAAAGCACATGAGGGCTTTATGCTAGGATATGGAAAGGATTCACACTCCTACAGAGTCTTCAATCTCTTCCATTACAAAGTGGTTGAAACAATGGATGTGCGGTTTGATGAGACAAATGGTTCACAAAGAGAGCAACTGCCAAATGTGCTAGATGAAGTTCCAGCTAGTGAATCAATCAAGCTTATGGGAACTGGAGAGATTATACCTTCTGAAGCTCATCCTGAAGAAGAACTTATCATCTCAGCACCGGATCAACATGAAGACAATGCTCAGCCTGAAGACATTCCTCCCAACAACAACGCAGATCAGCAAGAGCAAAGTCTTCGCCCTGTACATCCTCGTGTTGCCAATGAAGTGCAGATTGACAGAATAATTGACAGCATCAATGCACCTGGTCCACTCACTCGTTCAAGGGCAACTCAGCTAGCAAATTTCTGTGGGCACTTCGCATTCGTATCAATTTCAGAACCCAAGAAAGTTGAAGAAGCCTTCATGGAACCTGAATGGATTCAAGCTATGCAAGAAGAGCTTCAACAGTTTGAGCTGAATAATGTATGGTAACTGGTTAAGCGTCCTGATCCACGGAAGCACAACATAATAGGCACCAAATGGATATACCGCAACAAGCAAGATGAGCATGGTCAAGTTGTCAAAAACAAAGCTCGTCTCGTTGCTCAAGGATATACTCAAGTGGAGGGCATTGACTTCGATGAAACATTTGCTCCTGTGGCAAGGCTTGAAGCTATACGCATACTGCTGGCCTATGCGAATCATCATAACATACTTCTATATCAAATGGATGTGAAAAGTGCCTTTCTCAATGGCAAGATTGAAGAAGAAGTGTATGTTGCACAACCGCCTGGCTTTGAAAATCCAAAACATCCTGACATGGTATACAAGCTCAACAAGGCACTGTATGGCCTCAAACAAGCCCCTAGGGCCTGGTATGACACACTCAAATACTTCCTGAAGAGCAAAGGCTTCATACCTGGTTCCCTGGATCCCACACTTTTCACGAAGACATATGATGGTGAACTGTTCGTGTGCCAAATATATGTGGATGGCATTATCTTCGGCTGCACCAATCAGAAGTACAGTGAAGAGTTTGGATATATGATGCAAGAGCAATATCAGATGTCCATGATGGGGGAGCTGAAGTTCTTCCTTGGCCTTCAAATACGACAACAACGCAATGGCATCTTCATATCTCAAGAGAAGTATCTCAAAGATTGCCTGAAGAAGTTCGGTATGCAAGACTGCAAAGGCTTCACAACACCAATGCCAGCCAAACATCATCTAGGTCCTGACGACAATGGTAAAGAGTTCGATCAAAAGGTATACCTCTCCATGATTGGGTCTTTGCTTTATTTATGTGCATCTAGGCCAGATATTATGCTTAGTGTTTGCATGTGTGCTCGATTTCAAGCGGCACCAAAGGAGTCGCATCACTTAGCTGTGAAGCGAATTTTTCGATATTTGGCTCACACCCCAACTCTAGGATTATGGTATCCAAAGGGCTCAGAGTTTGATTTGATTGGATTTTCGGATGCTGATTATGCTGGTGACAAAGTTGATCGCAAGTCTACATCAGGCACATGTCATTTTCCGGGACGATCACTTGTATGTTGGTCTTCAAAGAAGCAGAACTGTGTATCTCTCTCCATTGCTGAATCTGAATACATTGCTGCTGGATCTTGCTGCGCTCAGCTTCTGTGGATGAAGCAAACACTCAAGGACTATGGCATTCATCTGAAGCAAGTGCCACTTTACTACGACAACGAAAGCGCCATCAAGATTGCCAACAACCCAGTTCAGCACTCGAAGACAAAGCACATTGAAATTCGTCATCACTTTCTCAGAGATCATGTTGTGAAGGAAGACATTGATATCATACACGTCAACACTGAAGAGCAATTGGCGGATATCTTCACCAAGCCCTTGGATGAGAAGAGATTTTGCAAGTTACGGTGTGAGCTAAATATCTTGGAATCCTCAAATGTCCTGTGATCAGGCACACATCCTAACACTTATGCATATTGAAGACTTAGATGTGCAACACACAAAGTAAAGTATATCTTCATTCAATGAAGACATACATTCTAAGTGTGAATACATTAATGTGGAATTTGACTTTGGAGCGCCACGATAATTGTGCGCCGTGTCTGGGTCTAATACTTCCTATACGGTGGGTAACGCCACCACCAAACGTTCTATTTTCAAGTGTTTCACTCATGGCGTTACCTTACAATATCTTCACATTTGGTTGTCTTCACATTTGGTTTGGCTTCGAACATGTCTTCATGATTATCTTCACTACGTTGCTTGTATAGATATATATACATGCTAGTGTTCTGTCCTCTATAGCATTCACTTATAGCTATGTCTTCTTGGTTGAATCTTTTGAACTAAGTGAATGTGATCGGACCCTAATCTCTCTATGCTCTCTATCTCAAATTCTATCTCTCCAAGTCATATGCATTCTATTGAAACTGTCGAATATCTTCACTGCGTCCTAGTCAGCAGAAGATATAGAGACAACCATAAAGTCTGTCTTCAATGCTCATTCCTCCATATAAAATCCGGAGAAGTAGGAACGACCGCCCGACAATCCAGGCGTGCGTGGGATGTGGAACTGCCCCCAAAATACCGCATGATGGCCACGTACTACTCAAATGCGAATCGCCAGGGGCACATGAGTAATAGCGCAGTGCTGCCCCTGCGCCTATAAGTTCACACTTACCGCGGTCATTATCTCCTTCTTCCACCCTCGCACGAACCCTAGCGCCACCGCTAGCACTCGACGACGCCGGAGACGAAGCGCTTCGCTGCCGCAACCTCTCCAACGCCGTCCTCACACCGACCGCAGACATCGTCCTCTCCGCCGTCGCCGTAGGTGTTTTCCGTCGCCAAGTTAGGGCACGGAGGACTGAACTGCTCGGCATCAACTCCCTTCCGTCTAGCAGTTCCAGTGTGGTAAATAAAACTTCTTTTTACAGCCTCTTTTGATCTCATGGTTCTGTCACTTTCTACCATAAGAAGTTTCTCTTCACACTAGTTAGATCTCTCGCTGCATCTCATAACATGCCTAGTATATTCACTTGTGCTTCATAAAGTAGTTAGATTCCTCACTTGTACTAATCTGTGGGTTCGTACAAATCTGGAACCAACTTCTTATCTATGAGTGAATGTCTTCGCACGATGAGGTCAATGTCTTCTAAACTGATTAATCTTCAAAACCTTCTGAGAATGCATATGACCTCTTCCCCTTCCCTCGCACCTTAATGCTGTCACAGGTACATGTCCGTGGGAGAATCCTTCGGTTCTCATAGTCTGCATTCATTTGCAGAATTCCTACAGCATCACATAAACTCTCCTGAAGCCAATTCCTGTTGGTCCAAAAAAAGAAAGCCTTTGAAAGTCTTGAAGCCTTTCAAGTTAAAGTTTATGGCTTCAGAAGCAGCAGCAAGGAAGGGGGGCAGACAGACACGTGAGGGAACTTCCAAGGATCTGCCTGAAGACTTGGCAGAAATGTACAAAACAGATCCAGAAGAGAGCTATGGGCAGCTCAAGACCCGAATCCAATGGATTCGACGCTATTGGGCAGAACAGTGGTTCAAATACCGCTTCGTCACCGAGGAGTACGCTGAGAAAAGTGCCATCAGGAGACCATGGGGGGACATCCGCTTCAAGAATCTCTTGCCCCGGACCAGAGATGAAGCCATTGCTCAAGGCTTCTACCCATGCATGGTCCAAGGACCACAGCCTGATGATGCGCATCCGTCGTCACTCCTCTGGTGTCGTGACGACAATCTGTTCAAGCGCAACTACCAGTTTGCCCAACAATCAGCGAAGCTGAGCAAGACGAAATTTGGGTTAGACTTCAACCCTGGTCCTTCCGCACCAAGGGCAGATGGCACACGCGACGTCGAACCCAATATCATCGGTCCGTTTGCCAATCTTGAGGGCCTGATCACTCACATCTTAGTCCAAGGGACTGCCGTCAATGACCCTCCAGCTGACTCTGAATCTGATGAAGCTCCTGCTATGACGAAGCCAAAGCAGACGAAAAAACCAAAAGCTTCAAAGCCGGCCCCTGCCTCAAAAATCTCAAGGGCGAAGCCATTGAAAACTACACCTCCTGAAGTCAGTGTGCAGTCTGAAGACGTATCCCGCGTCTCCAAGCCCTAGAAGGAAAAGGAGCCACAGCAACAAACAGGCAAAGAGCTCACTGCTGCTGCCATTCTGCGCAGCGAAGCCATTGATCTATCAAGCGATGAAGATCTAGGAGATGACGCTCTAGAGCAGCTTATCAAAAGCAAAGAAGAAGCTGAAATCTTCAACAATTTACCTCTCTTTGATGTCGCCATCATCCACAACTTCATCGATGAATGGTTTGCCTCACCAGACATCAGCTTCGAAGATCTGCAGCTGCCTGTCGGTCTCAGCGTCGCCTTCCAAGGCGCAATTGCCTCAGAACTTGCCATTGCTCAGCGCATAGTTGAGCTGAAGCAGAAAATTGATCATGAAAAGGCTCAGTTCAAGAAGCACATGGCCAGGCTCAGCGTGCAGGAAGTGAAGAGCTTCAAACCATGTTGCATGAGCTCAAGGAAAATTTCCTGAAGAAGCGTGCTGAAGCTCAGGGCTCGCGTGAGCGGATGAAGTCTCTGGCAGAACGATGTGTGCAGGCCTACAATGAGGCCGAGAAGCGCACGGCACTTGAGATATCCTAGCCCATCAGGCCTACAATAACCCCTATGAGCATCTCCGTAAGACTGAGCCGGCATATCATCATGAAATTTACGAAGTCACCGTAGGCGCCTCGTCGTCGACGGGAACGTCTCCTCCCACTGAAGGCGCATCGTCAGAAATCCTGAAATAAATCCAGGAATAAATGCGAACATCAGGATTTGAATCCTGATGGGCTAGGATACCACAGTCCCTCTAACCATCCATGGTTCGTTAGTAACCTCCTTACTATGATTCATGTCGCCATGAATAAAAAAATGCTACAAAATGATCCAATAACATAAGCATCCCGCCCATTGATAAAGCAAATAGACCACCTCAGCGCAAGGCGGTTGTGCTTCTCCTATTTAGCGTCAATAGTGCTTCTCCTTTTGAGCGCCGATAAGGATGAACATGGAGGATAGTGGGGCATGATCTAGCAGAGGGGCGAACCGAGCTCGACATCCTCGCCCTTCTTTGCAGCGTTGGCCCTTGGCCGGTGCTTCTCTTGTTGAATGCCAGCGGAGAGGTTAAGAAGCATGAAGCAACGCGAGCTTGGCGCAGGGAAGAGCATCGTTGAGGGAGAAGGATGGAGGTGGTAGAAGGGAATTGATGGTGACTCACCTCGGTCGGCGTCCTTGTCGGTTTTGTGTTCACCAGGAGCGTGGTGACTTGGTGCTCATCGCGACAACGAGTAGCGTAGGAAGGCAGGCTCAACGCCACATTGTGGCAGTGCGGGCAAGTAGGCAACACTTGGCCTTCGCTCACGATGGCACCTCGAGCGGGTCGGCATGGACCCGGAGTGCGCCGAGTTGGTGCTCGACATTGGCGAGAAGCATACGGATGGAAGCGGCATCGCGGGTGAGCAGTTGGCGCTCGGTCTCCGCTATGTTATTGAATTCATGCTCCAACGAGTTGCTCCAAAAGTTCAAACAAATGGAGAGAGGCGGGTAATATATTTTAGTTCTTAGATGTCGGATTGATGTAGCCCGCAAAAAAATTATATTACGCTGGCAGGATCTTGAACTTAACCTTTTGGCTTTGATACCATATTGAATTTATGCTTCAATCAGTTGCTTCAAAAATCCGAACTGATGAAAAGAGGCGGGCAATATATTTCAACATATGCCTCTCGACGGTGGACCTCCTCTAAATGCTATATCACTATTTAAAATGCTTGTTCATGTGATTGACCCAAAATCTCTTAGCTCAGATTCTCTTATAAATGCTATATTAGCGGCGTGTTATAGTGTGCTATTCAAAACCATGATTCGTATCCTAAGGCTGGTCATAGTGGGGAGTAACTTATACTAGTGCCATGCATATGCGAAAGTGCATAGGAGCACACGGCGACGCTCTCCACTGGAATCCTATCTATCCATTTGTCTTGGGATCCTCAACCACTATATTAGCTACGTCATACTGCAAACTTATCATCATGTATTCTCATTTGCTTTGGCGTATATCAGTCTTTAATTTCACGTGGTTCCGTACTCACTAGTGTGCGGCAGCCAGGGCCTATCCACCTCAACTAACAGCGGCCAACTACATCCATTCAATGCATCTGGTCCCCATCCTCCCACCCACCCCATGTCTTCTCCCCGGACGCCTTGTTCTTCCCCATTAGCTCCTAAAGAATCCTCACCAAGTCACCAAGTGTTTGTCATGTTATTCTTCATTGATTCGGTTTTACTACCAGAGAAGACCCCTAAAAATGTATGAAGACATTGAAGACAAAGGTGGCATATGAAGATATTCACATTGAAGACTATGACAAAAGAAGACACGTTATGAAGCCTATGGAGCTCGAAGACTTAGATCTTTCGTAGTTCTTTTTCTTTTGTGTTGAGTCATAGGAACCACCGTACTGTTAAGTGGGGTCCAGGAGAACCAGTCAGAATGACTGAAGTGATGCCTAAATCAAAAACCTATGTCTTCGAGCGAAGACAATGAGAGCGAATCTTGTCCAGAGCCGGACAAGTCAGCTTTGCTTGTAGCCCAAGCAAAGTTGCCATGAAAGTTTGAAATCTGACCGTTGAGACACGTGTCAGTTCCTTAGTGACCCAGGGTCATTTCGGACAAATCAGGTCGGGTTGCCAAGTGGCTATAAATAGCCCACTCCCACAACCATAAACGGTTGGCTGCTCAGATTTCAGTGCATGGCTTTTGTCGTTTGAGAGCAACCCACCTCGAAGCCTTTGAGAGAAAATTCCTAGTGAGGAGAAAACCCCTAACCACCCAGAGCCAGAGCAAATTGGGCATCACTTGAGTCTTCTTGTCTGTGTGATCTGAGGACTTATTACACTTGAGGACTGTGAATCCTCCGGACGGTTAGGCGTCGCGTTCAGAGCATCCAGGAGACATTGTGGATTGCCAGTGAACGAAGTTTGTGAAGGTTTGGGAGTCTACCTTGAAGACTTACCAGAGTGATTGGGCGAGGACTAAGTGACCTTAGCTCAAGGAGAATACGGTGAGGACTTGGTGTCCTGGACTGTGTGTTCAGGACTGGGTGTCCGGGACTGTGTGTCCTAAGGTTTAAATACCTAGCCGCTCCAACCAGACGTACAGTTGTCACAGCAACTGGAACTGGTCCAACATATCATTGTCTTCAACGAGTCACTGGTTTCATCTTCACTTCCTTTTCTTACTGTTACACATTGTGAAGCCATTGCATGCTTGCTTTATCTTTTGTCTTCACAACGTGAATGTATGAACTGTTTGGCTTCATAACTTCTTCCTACCTGATCCTTATTACACTGCAGTTGTTTGTCATTGTGTTTTCACTCTATTGAATACATGACCATGGCTGGCCTAGTGTAATCTAACTTCCGCTGCGTAGTAAAAGGCATAATCTTCGCTGTTTGTCTTCATAACTCTCACATTTTGAAGACTTTCATAAAAATCGCCTATTCACCCCTGTCTAGTTGATATAACGCACTTTCAGCCGCAGCTCGCCGATATGCCTCGGTGCCATGGCCGGACCGCCTCACGATCTATGTACTGACTTGTCAGTTCTTTTGTGCATTTAATGCCAACAAACAGGTACGCATTGTGTTTCTACGATGGTGCGGTGTATTGAACAACATCTATTCGTTTCATTTAATTATGCACTGATTCCTGTACAACAAAGCAGCGGTGAGATTTCAATGAGTGTGGTCGCCGAGTGCTCTTAGTTCACGTCCCATGCATATGACACTAGTCTAAGTTACTATCTTCATAGTGTAAAGTAACATAATATTAGTGCCATAGATGGATTCATTTATCAGTTTGTCTAATTCACATCTAGATGTTTTTTAATGATGTCACATCTAAGCTCTCATAAGTATATAATGCAGCAACAAAAAACAAAAAAAAATAAGGAAAAAAAAATAAACCATTAACAGAGTGGACATCAACTTAGATGTGACATAGTTATGTCACATCTAGATGTGTCCTAAACAGACCCTTCATTTATTAGATTGTAGACTCGTCCTTTCTCGGAAAACGCTATATTACAGTAACATATTATGTTACTCTAAACATCTCTCTCTTCATTAACAACATGTTACATAAGCAAAAATTTCTTAAAATGCGCTATGGTACTAACTAAGTTACTCCCACCGAGACTATTCTAATCCAGCGGTTCAGAGAATGTTCACCAGCAACTCTGAAAATCACAGAGCCCATTCATTTCGACCTTATAAGTGCACTGTCCCTCCTTAATAACAACTCCAATAATACCATGTGAGACGCGCGTGGCCAGCAGTGTTGCTCGATCGATCTGCTTCAACTCTTCTCCAGTCTCCCTCCTCAGCTCCTCCAGTCTAGCTAGCAGTAACAAATGTAGTACGACCACCCAAAAAGAATATTAGAACTCCATCGACAGAGCACGCATCCATGGCTACCAGGGATGAGCAGCGGCAGCACCCCCTACCCCTGCACATCCTCTTCCTCCCGTTTTTCGCCCCCGGGCACCTCATTCCGGTCGTCGACATGGCCGCCATATTCTCCGCTCGCGGCGCGAGGTGCACCATCCTCACCACGCCCGTCAACGCCGACATCATCCGTCCGGCCGTCGACCGCGCCAACGACTCCAACTGCCACGGCACCGACTCCCCTTCCCCTGCAGTCGACGTCTCCGTCGTGCCTTTCCCCGACGTCGGGCTCCCGCCAGGCATGGAGAACCTCATGTCCCTTACTCCAGCCCACGGAGCCGAGTACCCGCTCAAGTTCATCCAGGCCGCGCAGCTGCTCCGCGAGCCCTTCGACCGGTTCATGGCTGCCAACCGCCCCGACGCCGTCGTGTCCGACAGCTTCTTCAGCTGGTCCGCGGACGCCGCCGCGGAGCACGGCGTCCCGCGTCTCGTGTTCCTCGGCAGCAGCGTGTTCGCCCGGTGCTGCAGCGAGACCATGCTGCGCAACAACCCGCTGGAGGCGACCACTTCCCCGGACGACGATCCTGCTGACGACGCCCGGCTCGTCTCCCTGCCGGGTCTCCCGCACCGTGTCCAGCTGAGGCGGAGCCAGATGATGGATCCCCGGAAGCGGCCGGCGATGTGGGCATTCCACAAGGACAACGACGCCGCGGACCAGAGGAGCTTCGGCGAGGTGTTCAACGGCTTCCACGAGCTGGAGCCGGACTACGTCGAGCACTTCCGCACGACGCTCCGCCGTCGTGCGTGGCTCCTGGGGCCGGTCGCGCTCGCAAGCAAAGACATGGCTAAGAGAGGCCGGCCCGACAACACTAAGGCACACGTCACAGAGGGCTGCCTGCGGTGGATGGACGCAAAGCCGGCCGGCTCGGTGGCGTACGTCTCATTCGGCACGTTCACTAGCTTCTCGCCGGCCGAGCTGCGGGAGCTCGCCCGCGGCCTGGACCTCTCCGGCAAGGACTTCGTGTGGGTCATCAGCTCCGGCACAGGCACCGACGGGTCAGAGTGGATGCCTGAGGGCTTCGCCGAGCTGATGGCACGCGGCGACCGTGGCTTCATCATCCGAGGCTGGGCGCCGCAGACGCTCATCCTCAACCACCCGGCCCTCGGCGGGTTCATGACGCACTGCGGCTGGAACTCGGCGCTGGAGGCCGTGAGCGCCGGCGTGCCGATGGTCACGTGGCCGCGGTACGCGGACCAGTTCTACAACGAGAAGCTCATCGTGGAGGTGCTCAAGGTGGGCGTCAGCATCGGCGCTAGGGACTACGCGTCGCCTCTAGAGGGCCATGAGGTGATCGGCGGCGAGGTGATCGCTGGATCCATCGGGAGGCTGATGGGGAGCGGCGAGGAGGGCGACGCCGTACGGAAGAAGGCCAAAGACCTCAGTGTGAAAGCAAGGAGCGCCATGGAGAAGGGCGGATCTTCGTACGGTGACGTTGGGAGGCTGATGGATGAGTTGATGGCTCGCCGGAGTCCCGGAGAAGACACCACCCCACTAATCTTACAGAAGTGAAGTTATTACAACATGAGGTGGCAATGTCTGATCGGGTGGGTAACCCGAAATTTCTTTCTCTTGTTCGTTGCGTTGGTGATCTTCGTCACGACGTCGTGGCATGTTGTACGCCCTGCCATAAGTCTAGATGATGAAACGTCGTGCATCTTTTGCGTTGTACTTCAATGTCGTTTCTAGATGATGAAACGTCGTGCATCTTTTGCTTGTAGTACTTCAATATCTTTGGAGCAGAGTGCGGCGTTTCGGTATCCAGGCTCATCTGCTCCCGTTCAGGAAAAAAATCACAAAAAATAATCAAAAAATTCCATTATCTTTTTGCATGATAGACAATTTATCATGTGAGGTTCGCTCAAAATTTTAGCTCATTTGGACTTCTAAGATCTCTCGGCAAAAAAAAACAAATCGGGTCAGAATAATGCATGAACAGTAAACATTTTTACAGACCTTGAATTTGTCTTTTTTGCCGAGAGCTATTCAGATGTCCAAATAATTTGAAAATTAAAGCATACTTCACTCATCAAATTATTTACCACACACAATTTTTTTATTTTTCTAATATTTATTTTAATTTTTTTCATAAGGGCGGGTGCAGCTGAGCCTGAGTTCAGAAGTGAATTACCGGAGAAGCAGCAGCTTTGCCGGAAACACGTCGCGTCTCTCTCTCTTTTACATCTCTCACTAAAAATATAAAAACGGTAAACTCCTCGGGGACATAGCATATAGTACTGTCACGCTCGTATCAAGATATCGCCCATGTGATGTGATCCAGTATTTAACTTGTCTAGGGAACTCAATGCGGTGGACCATGATCCATGTACTACCACTTCCTCCATTTTTAATAGTTGACTACATACAGAATAAAATGAGTGAATCTACATTCTAAATATGTGTAGATACATTCATATGTGGTAGTTTATTTGAAATCTTAAAAAACACAAATATTTAGAAATTGGGGAAGTAGTTGTTTTCCGCTAGTCCTAGTGAGAGTAACATAAGTAGTAACATACATGTCACACAAGTAAAATAGATGATGTGTCATGTAATTAAAAATGAGAGAGACAAATAGAGTAACATAATATGTTACCATCACATATCACTTTTCAATACAAAATGAGTACTACAAAATAATAAATGAAGATATACATGATACTATACATATGTCACTTCCCATTATAAAGATAATAACATAGATTAGTAATATATTACTAGTCTAAATTACTCACCACTATGACTATCCTTAATATCGGACCACCGGTGGAACCGATGTGGCTGTCGGTTCAGATTTCGGTTTTGCTACACCTACTAAAGGGTGGCTACTTAATTTACATAAATGATGAGATGGCCTTATTTGATTGCATGCATGGGGATCCGGCTTGCCTGCTCCCTCCCCATGCTCCCATACGTGCTCCCACTTCATGCTATAGCTATCTTTTTTTCTTTTTTTTTCTAATCTAATCATCTCCCCCCTGATTTTAAGGGGGTGGGGCCGGGCCTTACTTTGTTCCAATAAAATCAAGCCACATAGACGGGAGCATGGATGGGTACACGAGGGGGAGCAGGCAAGTCTCGCCCATGCATGGGGCCCCATTCTGAAAAGAGCAATGCTACACTTGCATAATTCTAATGACATGATTTACGTAATGAGCGATTTAGACAGTTGTGATTGGAGATTAGGGCAGCAAGGGGCCCACCCGCCTGAAAAGGGAGGGGGGAGTGTTTGTTAGGATATTAAGTAAAACATTCGTAGCCTTACGTAGATGTAGGATTTTCATTCTGAAAATCAAGTGGAAGATTAGTGGGGATTAGGAAAAAGAGATAATTTACGTAAGTCTCATACATAACAATCATAGTGGGAGTAACTTAGCTACTACCTCCGTCCTGATTTATTGGTCCCCTCATATTTTGTGTCAAATTTTGATCATACATTTAACTAACAAGATGTTAAGGCATATCATAAAAAGTTATATCATTAGATTCATATTTGAACCATAGTTTTAAATAGCCGGCTATAGCCTCGCCATAGCCCGCTATAGCTTTTTTTGAGGGTGCCGCTAAATGGTCTAATGTACAAAATAGCCTGCTATAGCAGAGTTGGAGGTCCGCCGCTATTTCGTATAACTCGTTATTTAGAACATTGATTTGAACATAGTCTCTAATGGTATAATCTTTGATGACATGCATTGACACTTTCTTAGTTAAATATGCAGTCAAAATTTGGCACTAAATACGATGGGGACCAATAAACCAATACGGGGGTACTAGCAGTAACATAGCGCATTTCAAGACAAATTTGCTGATGTGTCATGTAGTTAATGAGGAGAGATGTTTTGAGTAACATAATATGTTACTGTAACATAACGCTTTCCGAGAAAAGATGAGTCTACAAGCTAATAAATGAAGCCATCTATGACACTACTATTATGTTATTTTGCACTAGGTAGTAACTTAGACTAGTGTCATATGCATGGCACTAGTATACGTTAGTCCCCACTATGATCAGCCTTACATTCTTAAGAAGTTGCTCCCAATTCTCTCAGCATGCAAACTATCCACCTCAACGTTCCACTAAGCAATATATTTAAGTATTCTCTCCCTAAGCCATGCAAAATCCATCACATAAGCGAGTCATGCATTTACAATTGTTTTTGCATTAATCTATCCATGTAATTCTACCACATCATATATTCATCTTTCACATTTTTGTTTGAAATGACATTTTTAACTGTAATTTAAAAAAATATTCTATTTTTAGATACTTCCTTTTATTGGTTTTCAAGCTTATACTTTCTTTTTATTATACTTAGTTATTTTTGTCAACTACTTACCCACTTTTTTAACCAAGTTACCGTAGCAATGCATGGAAAGATAGTCATCCTCACTACTCTATTTCAGAGTTACATATTAAATCCAAGACATCTTTTGCTGCAAAACATTTCTTATATTTATTTTCTGACTCTTTTTCTCCTTACCCTATGCCCTCTCTTTCAAATTGTTTATTACACTATCATCCCATTGCAACGCGCGGGATATTGTCTAGTTTTTTTAGTTTAGACTATGAGTTCACTAGTTGTCAAGCCAGCCAGGCCGTTGTAGGCCCCCTGGTCCAAAACAATCCACTTTGAACATAAGCTAGAAAACATTGGGAAATTGACAAAAAAACAAGATACCTTGAATTGCATAAATAGGAGACTTACTATGGTATAAACATAATAGGACAAAAAATTGCCATAGTACATGAACTGTTTGCCATCATCTTTCAAAGCAAAAAAAATTGCCATGGTCAAGTTTTTTTTTGTAAATGGCCCACAAGAAAATGATGGCAATTTGGATCTACATCAAGACATGTGGATTAAAATTTATAAGGTATTTTTACTATATACATAAAGACACACAAAAATGTGGATTAAAATTTGCCATCATGCACAACACAAAAAGTGTACCATATATTGTTAAATAATAATAGCCATGTTTCATAAAGTAAATTTAGCATGGTCCCATGAAAGCAAAATAATCCCATGAACGATGAAAGTAAAAAAATTCGATGGATGTAAGTCAATTTTCCATGGCACTAAAAGTAAAATTACCCTGGTCCATAAAGTAAATTTGTCATGGCAAAATAAAAAATGCCATGAGTGTTTAAAGTAAAATGTCATGTATGTTAAAATAATTTTGCCATGTCAATAAATTAAATTTGCCTTGCCAGTAAAAAATTAAATTCTGCCATGATACGGAAAAATAAATTTGTCATTCTACTTGAATTAAACTTGCCATGGTCCATAAAATAAGTTTGTCATGTTAGAGAAAATAAAAATAATATACAAATCATTCTTTATTAAAATTGCCATGGCCCATGAAGTATTATTGCCATGACATGGAAAAACAGTTTGCCATGGTCCATGGTGTTAAAAATAAAATTGACGTGGTGATGAAGTAAATTTGCCTACGTTGCGCGTATGACCATTACAAATACAAATCTAAAACTTGCCATAGTTTTTAACACACAAATGTTTTCAAAAATTGCCACGTAAATGAACTGGAAGAATACAAAAAACTTGCATGATGTAAAACTTGCCATGGCACCGCTATACAACATGTTAATTCACATGGCAAAAATGCTAGGATGGGAGAATTTGCATAGAACTGCAATAGCAACAATTAATCTAGTCATCATCAACCTGCAAGTCCAACAAACACACACACCATTTTGCATCATTGTGTTGGCCTCACTCTATGGGCCGATAGATGAAATATTCTATAATATACGGTGCCATTTTTTAAATTCATGATCATTTATTAAATTCAGGAAAAAATATAATTTATAATTTAAGAGCATTTTTTAAATTAAGGAATATTTTTAATTCCATGATGATTTTTACAATTTGTGAACATTTTTTGAATTTTGAATAATTTTTCAAATCGAGGAAGTTTCTAAATATATGAAAAAAATAACAGGAGAACTTTTTGGAAAACTGAGAATATTTTTTGATCCTGTAACATTATTACAATTTGGGAACATTTGAAAAATTATTATTCATTTTTTAAAGTTTTGAGAAGATTTTTCTAAAATCTCCTAATATTTTTATAATTCCCAAAGATTTTTCGTATTCATGAAAATAAAATTAGATTCTATAAATTTTATCCTTTTTTGTAAAAGATGAACAAGAAAAACATATAGGAAAGGGAAATGAAAAAAGAACTAAAATAGGGAAAAGGAAAAGGAAATGAATGAATTGAAAAACAATAAGGTGACCCATGCCTCGCACTACGTCGGCCCAAAGCATGCGATGGGGGTGCGCGATTGGTTGTAGGGCGGTGCGGGCAAGGAGGGGGCACTTTTTGCTTTCTCCTATGCCTACTTTTTTTTCAAACATTTCCGGTAGTTTTGGTAGATGAGGAGGGAATAGTTAGAGCGGATGTTCCTTTTAGAAGAGCAGGATCCAAATATAGTGTTGAACAAGTAGGCGTGACGGTGGAGTTCTATGGTGGCGAACTTAATGGAGTAAGTTATTCTGGTCCTGCTATTGTAAGAAAATATGTGAGGCGTTCGCAATTAGGGGAAATTTTTGAATTAGACCGGGCTACATTGAAATCTGATGGTGTTATCGTAGCAGTCGAGGAGGTTGGTTCACTATTGGTCATGTTACCGTTGCTTTGCTCTTCATTTTCACACATATTTGGTGTGGTGCTAGAACATTGTTCCGAGATGTTTTTGCTGGTATTAATCCATATTTGGATGCTCAAGTGGAATTTGGAATATTCCAAAAAGTGAGAAATCCAACTATAAGGAAACAGGCAGCCTGATGCGCACTGTTATGGTATCTTTTACCTCTCTTTTTTGGTTTGACATGGGAAACATCTCCTATCCTTTCTTTGAATATTTTTCTTTTTTTATATGGGAAATTATACCAAATGACAAATGAATAGGTGTGGAAGTTTTGGTGGGGCGGTAAGGATGGACAAAGGAAGCCAAGTTGGGTATCCTGGGAGTTGATGACATAGCCAAAAGGAATGTGTGGCCTAGGTATTAAGTATTTTTAGCCTTTTAATCTTTCTATCTTGGCTAGGCGGGCTTGGCGTATTTTGCAAAATCTTGAAACATTGAACTCGAGAATCTTGAAATATGTTTACTTCCCTTCTTCATCTATATTGCAGCAGTAGTGGGAATCCACCCATCTCAGATTTGGAGAGCTATATTGGAGGGAAGGGGTATACTTCAGTAGGGATTAATTAAACAGATTGGGAATTGAGAAACAACTCAGATGTGGAACTATAACTGGCTACCTAGACTTGAGATGATGAGACCTTATGGGTGTGTTGCTCCTAACCCACGTCAATTTGTTTCGAAGTTGATTGATGTCACATCTGCCACATGGAATAGAGCTTGGGTGGAGGAGGCATTTATGCCAATAGATGTTCCAGTTGTACTGAGTGTACCTCTATGTACATGAAATATGAGTGATTGTTGGGCATGGGGCTTTGAGAAGAAAGGTGCATTCATAGTTCGGTCAACATATAAAATGATGATTGCAACCAAATTCGGAAGAAAAGCTTGGCTAAAAGATAGCACTGGAATATCAAACATGGGATAGGAGGAAGCTTCTTGGAAATCTTTATGGAAAACAGACGTACTAGGAAAGATCGGAATGTTCTTGTGGAGATTACCCAAACATTCGTTGCCAAAAGAAGGTGTGCGCTCTCACCGAAACAAGACAAGTACAAGCACTTGCGGTATATGTGGTATGGAGGATTCGTTGTCTCATTCTTTAATTGAGTGCTCTATGTCCAGGTGAATTTGGCGCAAGTTGACGATGAATTGGCACAATATATGATAGCAACCACCAAGCCAAGTGTGAAATAGTGGTTGTTTGTAATGATGGAGTCACTATCGCATGAAGCATTTGTTCGGCTAGCAGTGACACTATGGGCAACGTGATGGGCGAGAAGAAAGGCGATACATGAAGGAGTATTTCAAAGCCCTTTATCGTCGAACTTGTTTGTCTCAAGAAGGATTTGAAGCTAGGAGATATATCCTGGAAAACTACAACTTAGCGACAACCCATGACAATGCATATGCAGGATCCTAGTGGCGGCTCCGCCAGCTGGGTATGCAAAAACTCATGTGGACGTGGGATTGGCGAGATCTGGAGTGGGAGGTTCAGCTGCAGCAGTTTGTCGAGATTTTGTTGGTAATTATTTGGGTTCATTTGCATTGGTTATTCATGGAGTGAGAGATGTGGCGACCCTAGAAGCTATAGCATGTAGGTAAGCACTTTCATTGACTGATGATCTTCTTCTCCATGATATTGTGATTGCCACCGATTCAAACAAGTTACAAATGACATACAGAAAGGAAGTAGCAGTCTGCATGGCCAGATTATTGCAGAGATCAAGTTAAGAGCATCATATTTTAATTGTGCTTTTGTTCTTGAGGGTCGAGCATCAAACTCCAAAGCCCATTCGATTGCCAAGTTTTCTAGTTCGTTAGATCGGGGACGCCATGTGTGGCTAGGCCAACCCCACGATCCTACTTGTATCCCAAACACTATTATCTTTGAGTAATAAAGCAAATCTAATGAGTGTCTACCATGTTCCATTGTCTTTGTCTATTAGTTTATCAAAATTTTCAGGCCGGTTTTCTACTTCTTCTAAGTCGATTTTCTCTTGGTTTTCTAATTTTTTTTCTCTCTTTATTTTTATCGTTCACAAAGAAATTTTTCCAAAAACCACAAATAGTTTTTAAAAGAATTCATAAATATTTTTTTCTGAAATTCTTGAACATTGGTGAACTATTTTTAATAATTCATGGATATTTCTAAAAAATTTCAATTTTTTTAATCTGGAGATATTTTTTCAATTCACATGAACCTTTTGTTAGAAATCAGTGAACATTTTTAAAACTGTTCAATATTTTTAAAATTTCACCAACCTATTTTAAATCTCGTGAACATAACCTTTTTTAGAATTTTTCAGTTTTTCTTATTTTAAAAAAAATATTTATTATTTTTCTAAAAATCTATGAAATAAGAGGGGTTCAAAACCATTGATGGGCCCGCCCAAGAACTGCTACCTATGTGTTTCCTCCACTACCCTAGTAACAGGGGCAGAATAGTTGGGACTCTTCTAAAAGATGTTCCTTAGATCTGAAATTTCTCACCATTTTCCTAGTCTTGTTGGTCTGCCACTGTGTTGATTGTGGGGTTTCCGATCCCAACATCTTCCATACCTCTTTTTGAATGGAGGGAAGGCCATCTTGCGAACTCCTTGTGTTGAAATCTTTGCCTGTTAAAAGGGTTTTCTAGATTGACAATATCTTCATATGAATATATTGCTCAAAACTATTACAAGAGCAAGTTCCGAGCTTCTTTCAAGAGGTGTGGTTGGGTAGGATAGGATTGTGTGAATATCCAATTTGGCTCCCGTGCTCATCTACACCCTGTGAACAGTAAATTCAAATAAAATACTAGAAAATTTCAAAAAAAATCCAATTTTTGTGGTGAAAGATGCTTGAGTGCATGATGTCCATGCCAAGTTTCAGCTCATTCGTACATCTGAGTAGATCTCAGCAAAAAAAATCAACTCCGAACAGTGCAAAATAGTAAACTTTTTCATGGATATCAAATTTGTCTTTTTTGCTGAGAGCTCCTCAAATGTTCAAATGCGCTGAATTTTTGCTCGGGCATCACGAACTCACGCATCTTTCACCACAAATTTTGTTGGGATTTTTTGATTTTTTCTAATATTTTTTTTATGAATTTACTGTTCACTCCCGGGCTCATCTGAGCCGGTAGCCAAAACGCCCCATCCAGGATTGTGACCTTACAATACAAAAATTGGAGGAGGTCACAGCAATGAAGATTAAATAAAAAGGGAAAATAAGGCTCTTGTGTTTACTTGAAAGAAGCCCTGCTGATCGAGCTGGTGGACACGTCGACCAGTTCCATACAATCACCCCAGGTTGGCTTGAGGATTACCAGTGCCATCATTGAACTTTGAGAAAACCATTGTGGCGGCCATGGTAGTGTGGGCTTGGTTAGTAATCGTTTGCGGCGAAGCCCAAGTCGCTTGCTCAGGGAGAACTGGTGACGATGAAGCCAATGTGCATCCTCGGCGTGATTTTCTTTACAATGGTGTGTGTGTGTGGTTTATACTATGTGTGCCTCATTAGAAAGTTGTGACGATTTTCATCTAGTAATCGGTAATTGACTGTGCAATTCTCTTCTTCTTATTGAATGGATTGAGCCCTAAATCCCTGTTGAGCTAGCGTACACGATAACCATTTTTATACAACAATCACCCCACGGTGACTTGAGGAGTGCCACTGCCATCATCGAACTTTGAGTAATCCAATGTGGTGGCCACATCGAGCCCTCTGGTCTCCACGGGCATTAGCTCTATCCTCATGATCATCTGCAAGACGTTCCCCTAAGGGAATGGACGCCATTAGCGACATCAATGAGAGCACGACGACCAATAGCTCCGGCGACCCAATCAAAGTGTACTCTGTCAAGCTAACATAGACACCACTAATGACGTCCAGAAGAAGCCAAGTGACCACACCAGCGCACATGGTGGTGATGTTACCCCGTCTGTGTGTCGTGTTGTCACTCCAGAGCGCATTCAGGCCGTCATAGAGCACATCGAAGGCGTGTTCCTCCCACTCATAGTGGACGTACAGATCCTCTCCCTTGACGTGAGCAATCATGTCGTGTAGACATAGGCTTCCGATTGTGATCATCATCTGAAAATTAGCCACAATTAACATGTCTATCTAAACAAATTGTTACTCCCTCGGGCTTTTAAATATTTTTTTGTTATTACAATTTAAGTTCGAGTACGTACCAGAATTTGGGAGATATGGCTAGACTGGTTGTATCGGCCCGAGCAGATGGTCGTAGAATCCATGTCCTCTTCGGGCGACTCCTGCTTGTGGGTTTACATCAGCACCTGATCCATTTGTTTTTTAAAAAATATTTTAAAATTTTGCTCCATATAGGTGTTTTGGTCTAAAGTTGGGCTGTGATTATTTCGTATTCCTCTAATCAGAATTTTAATTTTTATGTTGTTTGTTATACTATTTTTGTAGCTTTGTTTCCATGACAGATTTTTTTTATATTGTAAATTAGTTAATCATATAGAGTCGAGCAAATGCAAATTGGGTTTTACTTAGTTCACTCTTCAAGGTAGCTAAGCCACAACCAACCAAAAGATATTTGATCATCAGTTATTTATTCTAAACATATATTTCATAATATGTACATTAGTTTCAGTTTGTCAACGTTGATATTGGCAGTCAACTTTATGTATGAGGACAGACATGCAGATTATCCTCTCTATGAGTGAGTAGTAAAAAGATCCATAACAAAAAAAAGAGTAGTAAAAAAACACTATAAAAACCTCCACATCCCCATAAAAAAACATACACTTGCCTGATTAGACATTGTAATATGATACATTATCACATTTACATGAGAGACCGTTGCAAAAAAACGTGTCTCACAGGTGTGAATTTAGGCTCATCGACTTGCATACTGTTTTATAATTGAAAAAAGCGCAAGAAACAAAAAGGTAATATGTACTGTTTGTGAAAAAAGTTAATAGAGAACCAAATAGCTGCTAATGCCTTTTTGGTGGATGGTCTTCAAGTAGCCCTTTTTTCTTCTCAATAGTTGTATTTCCAAGGAGCAAAAAAATAGAAAAAGGTGTGCACACAGAAATACATGTATACTATGTATGTGCAAAATTTCATAATAATATATTTACATGCGTGACATACACAAAATAGACAAATAAGTACATCAAAGTGTTCTTCTTTTTGTTTGTTTTCGGGTTGGAAATTTGCTTTTTATGTAGCTTACAAATTAGCATACTATTCAATGAAATTTACAGATATGTAGTGAACATCTTTAAGTTTTCACTGAAGAAAAACATTTTCTTAGTACTTCAAAGTATCAATTTCTATTTATTTTTTCTTTTCAAAATACTGGGCTCCTCGCACTCGGCAAAATAGCTAGCTAGAAGCCTTGGAATCTAGTAAAACTAGAATTTACCCCGTGCCTTGTTGTGGAAAATCTGTACAAACAATTTGAATTTGTATTGAATATGGTACATGAACTACGTTGAGAATTCTATATAAGAGAAAAGATATTCAAAAAAATGGTGATCACTCTTATTAAAGAAAAACAATATAAACCTCTTGGTTGTCTCTATCCATGAGAAAAGGGGTTTGGGCATTATAGCAGTCCTACATTTGATTCGAGGGTAACATGAAATACCAATACAATGTTAAATAAAAAGTGAATATCAAACATATTGTTATACATAACAAGTCCTATTTATCAATCACTCAAATAAAAGAGGTAACTATGGATCCGAACATGGCAATTTACCTCACGGATTGCGAAAGCATATCCCCCCCCCCCCCCCCCCGACACACACATCCTATGGCGCGGTAAAGACATGACCTACATCAAACAGTTGACGTCCTATGGCACCTAAAGACATGACCTACATCAAGGAAGTGTTGACAACATTGTTGCGCGGAGGCAACACATGATGAGTGTTGAGGCCGGAGATGAAGGGAGTACATGTGCAACTGATGGGGAGGGAGAAGAGAAGGCATGCGGAAAGGAGAGAAGACTCTGCATCAAAACAACCATAGTTTAAGATCTTAACTACAAATACTGGACCTGATGGCGTACGTGACTTAAGAAGATTGTAGCACAAAAATTGCTAATATATTGCAAATAGAGTAAAATGCATCATAAGTCCTAAAACTATTGGAGGTGTGTCAGTTTAGTCCTATAACTTTGAAACTGCACTTTTGGGTCCTAAAACTATCAGAGGTGTGTCAGTTTAGTCCTATAACTTCGAAACTGCACTTTTGGATCCTAAAACTATCAAAGGTGTGTCAGTTTAGTCCTATAACTTTGAAACAGTAGTTGTGGGTCCCAAAACTATGTAAGTTTCTTCCTCTTAGGTCCTAAGCTTGCATGGTTAGCATTGACCCACCAACGAGTCACTTGGAAATGCTTGGATTGTTGCCACGTTGACCTGACCCAATGGGCCCACCAGGTAAATATGCAAAAAAAAACTAGAGCGTTGTCTCGCCTCGTTCTCACGCGCTCGTCTTCTCCCACGCACAGAATGCTCAGAGGCGACGGTACAGAGGCCATCAGTGGAATGATGGTTTGAGCTCCAGCGAGGAGAGTAGACCAGTCATCTCAGCCTCCCCCAACAGCAGCAGAACGACATGTCGCACAACGTCCAATTGCTACCCACCTATGGCTACTGCTAGGGTTGTGTCACTCTCGACGACCTCTGCGCCAGCTTTGCAGTTTCCGCGCACTCCTCTGTGTCGCCCGACAGCTCACCACCTATGACCATGCTCGTGCCCAAACAACAGCCTGCACGGCCAACTCTACGGCAAGGGTGTCGGGGAAACGACGATATCATCAAACAGAGAGAGAGAGAGAGAGAGAGAGGGAGAGAGAGAGAGAGAGGTGGGATGGCGTACTCCATCCCAATTGGCTCGGGATCTCTCCGGCGGCCTCGCCGAGGGAGAGGGATGTCGTCCTTCATGCCGACTAGCTCGGGGTCTCCCCGACGGTCACGCCAAACCTCTCAGGAAGGCTACCGTGCAGCTCATGGCCATGCAGGTTGCAGGACACACTGCAACGTGGAAGCGTATGTACCACTTTGGAGGATATAAACACATACAAAGGGCTCAGTTGAAAAAATGCATCATGGATGATGGCCATGCAAGATTAGGACCTCAGATGAACAAACATACATAGTTTTGAGACCCAAAACTGCAATTTTAAAGTTATAGAACGAAAAATGACACGCCTCCAAATATGTAAGAATAGAGAATGCTCACCTGCAGTGGGCCTTTAACCTTTGGCTCATGGCATGACTCTCCTTTCTGCGATCGGTGGCCGGTTTGAAGCGACTGGTATTTATAGTGCGGCCCTGTAAATATGAGTCACGCTTTGTCGCCGCCCGCGTGCCAGGAATTGTTTATTGGTGTAGTTGTTTGATCAGCCAATTGCGTCGACATGTACATGCAGGGCGGAACCACACTATAAACTGGTCGATTACTACTACGTGTGTGCGTGCTACACGACATGCATATCTTTATACAGTAATGTACGTAGGTACTACCGAGATGCTAGGTAGCAAGCTGGGTAGTTTTTATGTTTTGTTTCTCACTAGAGTAGAAAGTGATACAGAGTAGATGGAACATGCATTATGCAAGCATGACATGTGAAGCATATTCAACGAGGAAGATAAGGACTAGGACCTACTCTGTTCCTACCGAAGGATTACACAAATGGAAAGACCGTGAATTGCAATGACAAAGTTCTTTAGCGATGTATTATTCGACAAAGATTTTATTTGCTTGGGGCTTTTGGAGCTGCTTTGTTTTAAAAGGATTATTTCTATTGGACAATGACAGTAAATAAGATTATCCAATTTATCTTGACATGTAGTTATCCACCTTAGAACAAGTACAATAAGATGACATAAGCAGGCCATAAGGTCTTTGCTTAGTTGAAGGAAAGAGAAGGAAAACAGGTTGTAGAATAAGAGTCAAGCACGAGCCCAAAGCCATTTGTGAGATTGTAACATGGGTCAGTCATTAATAAAGTACTAGTACATATTTAAAACTTACTATTATACATGCCGGCTATTAGGTTGACTCTAAATAATATGGCAACTTCTTATAACCAATTGTTGATTGTATTCTTAACAATGCTCTCACCAATGTGCCACATCAGTGGGTTGCATTCTCATGCGTCTACGTCATCGTTTTTTGCTCCTACCGCCCCACACGTTAAATCTATTGTTGTCTTTCCTTTGACTCAATTTGTTAGGGGTGGATTGTATATTTTCTCTTCCATTATTATCCTCCCTCTTCGCCCTCCCCCAATTCCACCCACAGAACCAATCAAAAGCCATTGAGGATGGTTTCCTTCCACCCCTTTGTCTTATCTTTGTATTGAAACAAACATGGTGTCATCGCCTACCCTAATAGTTGCCTTCATCTTCCCTCAGTCAATATATCTCCATCGAATTTGCCTTCAAGTCTTCAAATCAAAACAATGCCCCCTGCACACCCTCGCCTCGGTGTACTTATATCCTGCTAGGACGATGATGGTTTCTGCAGACTGCTTCAAAACATTGACCTCCACACGCCTATAGGAATATCATCATCACGATAATCATTATTGTAAGTAGGTGTCTTAGGTGTTTCCTCATTATTTCCTATAGGACTATCTTCACTAGCATCATCAACACGAACTTCCTCAACAACTTACATGATTTCAGCAAGAGCAAGAACAACAACAAAATGTATTTTTGGTGTTTTTGATGGGTTTTTTAGGTAAGCTAAGATGCAAGCGAGGCAAAAAGCAAAAAGTAACTAGGCAAGACAGATAACAAGTAGGTAATATGTTGGTGCGAAGACACCTATTTGTGTAGTAGAAGACTCCCCGACAACGACGCCAGAAATCTTACTTGCTCCTGTAGGAGTTGTTGGGATTTCCTCAAGTAAAAGGGTGAAGAAGAACAACAACACTACCACCAGCAGAACAACACCAGCAACATCGAGAACAACAACAAAGCCGTTATCCAGCATGCATCTCGAGGTATTAAGTTTGCAAGAAATAGAGCATCGCAATAAGCAAGATGACATAATGTGGACAGGAAGAAGTCAATCGATATGACAAAACCTTATCATTTTATCCTTAGTGGCAACAATATAATATGTGTATTTGCCCTTATTGTCACTAGGTTAGAGCACTGCAAGACTGAACCCACGACAAAGCACCACTCCATGTGAAGAAAAACCCATCAAATTTGGCCAAAGACGATAGATAGATCGGAGAATGTCATAGCCCTAGCATTAGCCTTGCTTGTCATTGCATCATCATCTTGCATCATGTTTAAATTCCTTTTAAACTTGAAATGGGGATTGTTGAAACCCTAGCACCAGATCAAGTCAATAGGTTCAACCTAAAATAATCTTCAATGATTCCAAAATGCCTTTCAAAATGTTCATTATTTTTGTTAAAGGTGAAAACCTCTGCCAAAAATGATGCAAATATTTTTAGGCCATTCTGGATAATTGAACTAACTCATAAAGTATTTGAATTGGGGCATTTAATTGCTATAAATATTATTAAATGCTCCAGAAATTCTGGAAATAGCTAAGGGCCTCTGAGAAAGTTCAGTTATTGCCCATAATTAATTTCAGGATTTATAGAAATGATTTGGTGTTTTTGCTAAATCAAAAACAAATTGCAAAATTAGAAAAACTGAAACAAATAATAAAAGAGAGGGAGAGAAGGCCACTGGGCCACCTACCTAACCTACCTGGCGGCCCAGCTGCGGCCCAGCACAGTTGGCCCAGCCCAGCAGGCGCCCCAACCGTCTTCAACCTCCTGCCAGTAGGCAGGAGGGCGTGTGCTCGCCGCGCGCCGGCACGCGTCGGCCACCTCCTGCCTCCCTGCCCGTCTCCCCATCGCCCTGGCGTTGCCACGCACCCCCCGAGACCCCTCTCTCCTCCCCCCTCACTCGCTGCTCTCTCTCCCCTCCCCTGTCTTGCTCTCTTCCCCACCACCGAGCGTGCCCGTCGCCGCCGCTCGCTGCCACGGCGTCCACCGGCCACCCCTCGACCCCTCTCTGTCTCCGGGAGCTCCGCCATCCTCTACTACATCTCCTCGACGATGGAAGCAAGCCCGGATGCCCGAAAGCGTCACCATCAAGCTCGTCCCCGCCGCCTCTGCCCGGAGATCGCCGCCGCCGTTCCGTCGTCACCAAGCCGTCCCCGAGCCCACTTAGCGTCTCATCCGACTCCTCGTGAGCTCCTCTTCCCCTCCCCTCACTCCGTGCACTCGATTTCGTCCCCTAGCTAGCTGCCCCGCCGGACCCGAGAGCTCACCACCGCCGGACCTCATGCCGCTGTGGCCAGAGCCCGTTTCCATCGCTCTTGAGTACGTGGACGTGCTCCTAGCATCTCTAGGGAGCTAACCCGCAGCCCATCCTGCTCCCTAGCGCACCGCAGCACCGCGCCCGCACGCACCCGAGCTCCGGCCGCCGCCCGGCATTTAACACTAGACACTGACAGTGGGACCCGCTTTGTTAGTTTACTGGATAACAAAAATAATTATATTACTTAATAAAACCAGCGGGACCCACGCGTCAGAATTGACCTACTGATGTGGCTGTTGACCAGGCCCACATGTCAGCGACTCTAACCAGTCTTGTGTCACTGACCAGTGGGCTCCACTGGTCAGGTTTGACCTGGATGGCCCCTGTTGACCTGCTGAGGTCAGCATGACGTAATGCTGATGCAATAATGTAATTTCTGGATTTATTTCTATTCAGGAAATTCCAGAAAATGCCCAAAACTTCCAAAATTCATAGAAATTAAACCGTAACTCCAAATGAAATAAATTATATATGAAAAATGATCAAAAAAATCCAAAGAATTTGTTTATGGCATTTTAATGCATGTTAGAGCAACTTATATCCTCTGTTTAGGACAACTCAATTAAATGGTATTTAAGAAAGCACATATGGAGTTTGAATTTGAACCTAGTGTTCAAACCAACTCCATTTAACTTGTTGCTAGTTGCATTAGGCCAATCAACAGCATATTGCCATGTCACATTCATGCATCATATTGTTGCATTGCATTGATTGTGTCCTTCTCTATTTGCCGGTAACCGTCCCCTCTCAGTCGATGTTGTTTCCGACGACGTGATCGATGACACCGATGAAGAACTATATTATCTTCAGAAGTGCCAGGCAAGCAAAACCCCCTTGTTCATTCTGATACAATCCCACCCTCTCGCTCCTGCTCTCTTTTACTGCATTAGGACAACAACGATTCAACTGTTACATGTTGCGGTAGTTGAACCCCTTTCCTCTGCATGACCTGTCATTGCCACAGTAAATAGATGAAACCCACTAGCATGAGTAGGAGTTGTTTGAGCCCTGATGTGCCTACTCATTCATGTTTGCTTGTCATGCCTGCTATTGCTTAGAGTTGTGTCAGGTCTGATTCATCGGGGATGAATTGGAAAGTTGTGAACATGTCCTACTGTGTGTGAGCTAAATGTGTGAACACGATTTGGTAAAGGTAGCGGTGAGAGGCCATGTAGGAGTACATGGTGGGTTGTCTCATTGAAACCATTCTCAGGAACTGAGTTCTGTGTTTGTGATCCATGAAACAACTACTACCACACATTGGGCCCTGAAATATGACCCCGCTCGACTTACTGACCCCTCTCGTCCTCTGTCCAGGAGTTGTAACTAGTTTGTGGTGTTTATAGGATATGTGTTGGCGGCCGTGCGTAGCGCTGACCCTAGGGGTGGGCTATGATGCGGTAGATACACCATGGCACGGTGTACCGGGCGCCCGTTTGGTGTCTCGGGAAACCTGCACACATCGTTTGGGGCTGTGAGCGAAACTCCAGCCGGATCTCCTCGCGGATGGAACCCGAATAGGCGATAAACCTGGACTAGAGACTTGTGCGGTTAGTCAGGTCGTGGTCTACACCCACGTCGGCTTTCGCTTGAAGTCTGCCGAGCACATGTCGTGTGCAGGCGCTAAGTGGTGGAAACATGTGTGACGAAGTACACCCTTGCAGGGTATAAAACTATTCGAATAGCCGCGTCCGCGGTAAAGGACTTCTGGGTTGCCTATAACAGTTCATAGACAAGTGAAAGTGGATACTCTAAAATGCGCAAGATAAGTGTGAGTGCTATGGATGGCGTTCTCGTAGGTAGACGGGAGCGGATCCATAGTGGTGTATTGGTTGGTGAATATGTGGACTCGTGTGCGCCACCTCAAAAGAGTTGCTTGGAGTCGTAGTTCAGGTTAGCCACTGAGTCAAAGCTGGCTTGCTGCAGTTAAACCCCACCATCCCTTTGTTGATGCCGATGCATATGTAGCTAGTTCTGATGTAAGTCTTGCTGAGTACTTTTGTACTCACGTTTGCTTAATTTATGTTTTGCAGAGAGACTTCAGTCTCGCTAGTAGTTCCACGTGGACTTCGACGTTTAGCTTGATACCTCAGCTACGATCATTTGTAGATGCCTGTACTCAGACATGATAAGCTTCCGCATGTGCTTTGATTTGTATGCTATGATTGATGGGTCATGAGACCCATGTTTGTAATATCTCGCTCCTCGGAGCCTAATGAATAAATACTTGAGTGGTAGAGTTATGTTGTGATGCCATGTTGTATTTACACATATCGAGCATATTGTGTGTATGAGTGAAATGCTTGGTATGTGTGGGATCCGACAACCTAGTTGTTTATCCTTGGCAGCCTCTCTTATGGGGAAATGTAGTCTAGTGCTTCCATGAGCCATAGTAGTCCGCTACAGCCCGGTTCACCGGAGTCCTGCTAGCCCAGCACTACTGCTCAGGACACTTGACTGGTCGGCATGTGTTTCACTTTGTTCCTGTGTCTGTCCCTTCGGGGAAATGTCACACGGTGACATCCGGAGTCCTGCCTAGCCTGCTACAGCCCGGGTTCCCGGAGTCCTGTTAGCCCAGTGCTACAGCCCGGATTCACACGCTGCTGACCGACATGCTCGATGTGATTCATGTATGCCTGTCCCCATAGGTTGGTGCCGCTTTGGGTTCACGACTAGCCATGTCGGCTCGGGTTCTCTGTCATATGGATGCTAGCGACACTATCATATACGTGAGCCAAAAGGCGCATACGGTCCCGGGCCATGGTAAGGCGACACCCGTGGGAATACCGTGCGTGAGGCCGCAAAGTGATATGAGGTGTTACCGACTAGATCGATGTGACTTGGAATCGGGGTCCTGACAGCTTTGGTATCAGAGCCTGACTGCCTGTAGGATTACCAAGCCAAACTGGTCGAAGTTGAGTCTAGAAATGCTTTAGTTATATAAGGGAATTGATTGTGGAAGGGAACGTAAGGCTCTTTTTACTCCTTATACCTCATGGCCTTCTGATCTGAGTCAACCTCTTCTCTTCTACGGGGTTTAACAACTAGGCCTTCTCATCTATCTATCAGGATGACGAGTTACTATGTTAGAGACTTATAGGATTGATGTATTCAAGCCTTTGTTCAGTTCCTACTACTTCCATGTGTTCTTAGTTGATCTGAGAACCTTGATATGGTGATGTTGAGCGGTCATGCCACTATTTTGCAGGATGTCTCAAATATTTTTGAGCATTTACAGCCGTTATGCTGTCCGAGTCATCCCAGGTTTCTAACTAGTCTGATGCATTTGCAAATTCCTTCCTCCCGTTACCGACGTTCCTTTGGGCCAGTTTAACCACACTAATCGGTGAGTTGAGGTACTCTATTACCTCGACATATATGTTGGAGCTATTATTATGACCCTAGGTGTCTTAGGGAGTCACCTAGTAATCTATCAATGCTTTGTGTTCCCGGTGTGATGATTCTGCCCACCATTCTCAAAAGCATTCCGCGATGCCATTTAGTAGTAGGCATTCTACTCTTGGGTTCTTGACCCAAGATTCACTCTACTTACCTCGTGTCGATAGTGTTGCTCGTACCTTTAGGATATTAGTAACCTTTGCGATAGTCCTCGAGGTCCGTGGTATATCATTCTTCCAAATACCATGAACCATCCTTGGCAGGAGTTCTTTTGAACCAAAAGATCACAACAAGAGTGCTCTTGATGAGTTCTCCATGCAAAAATTGTGAATCTGCCAGTCCCTCCTGTTCTGCATGGGTTATCTGGAAGAAATATGTTGAATTTTTTCGGCATACTAATCCATGCATCCACAACTCAGAAAAACATATGTTCCTTTGAGTTGTCCCTTTTTAGTCGCCCTCTGACCTTCGTCTATCAATTGATAGTCAAGAGTATGCGTGCATTCGTTCATCAGTGTCTATCATTCTTGTGGTCCGTCAAGCCATTCTATTCCAGAATGACTAGGAGAAACAAGCTCCAGTACCTCATCCATTTCTAGGATTGGGTCAAAGCGGTTGTATTTCGTAGATCAAGTGCCAATCCAGCTTTTGCTCTGTTCTACCTTGGAGTGTTACCATCTTTATGTCAAGAATGTCATGAGAATTGCACCACCTCTTATGAATTCTTGATGCAGTGATACTTCTCGCTATCATTATTCATTCCTCGGTCCCGTGTTGTTGTAACCGGAATGCCGACAAGTGAACCATGATGTGTGAAATTTATACTCCTAGCAACCGTGTTGCTTGGTAGTTAATTGACAATATTCTCATTCTTAGTGTGATGGTTATTAAATCATCATCCTAAAATTGATCGTGCTACCTAGTCTTTATTTTTGGTGCACTCTTCGATCAATGAGTGAGGACTATTCAACCCCTTGCTTATTTGATTAGATCGTCTTGCCTTGAACAGCAAGATTGTTCTCGAGCTTAGTAACATATTGTTGGTTCGTGATTTCCCGAAGATCTTCTCGGAAGCATTACTTGGTTGTCATCTGACCGCTATGCTGAGTTCGTGATCAAGTTGGTTTTCTTGTAAACCACCCCTTCTCCAAGAATCCGTGTTGGATATCCCTGAGCTGGTTGGTTAAGCTAAACAACAACTTGGAGAGTTGGAAGATAAAAGCTTGTCTGACTTAGTTCATGTTAAGGGATATCTTTTTGTGTGTGTGTTTGTGTGTGTGTGTGTGTTGAAGAAAGATGATATCTCCATCGATTGGTCCTCGTGATCAGTTGTTGGATCTATTGCCTTGTCAAAACTTTGACTTGAGTATGGGCTATCGTCAAGTCAAAGTAGAACCAATGATGTTCATAATGTTGTCTTACTCGTGGTTGATCCCTCGAGCATACACCATTACATCTTTTGGTCTGTCCAATGCTATCACCGTGTTCACATGATGGTGGAGGTCCAGTGATATGGAAATTCCGATGAGTTGCTGTTGAGCCCATCCGCAGCATTTTGTCTCCCCCATGGATCATGTTGAACATCAACCTAGTGTTGGAAACTTTGTAAGCAATGTCTTTGTGTCCCGTTCATGAAGCTTATGCTTGGATGGAAGAAGTGACTTCCTCGAATTCATGTGCTTTAGGTGCAAGTTGCCGCCGTGAATTCGAGAAAGTTTGTTTTTGTTTCCTCTGGTACCATCCCAAGTCAGTCATGCATGTGCGAAGTGTGCTATGGTTTGACAGGCTCGCTACCTCCATTCCATTTGTATTCTCTATCACACCAAGCCACTGGCTGATTTGTTCTGGGAAAAGAAGTTTCTTCATAAAGAGCTAATCATATGACTTATGCAAGGACTTTGATATCCTTGATGATGGTTCCCAACTAGGACTCGGTAGTGTTTCATTGTAAGACTACTATGTGGTCATGCTTGTCTAGGACAACATGTTCACATGTGTTTAGCAGAACCAGCTCATGTTTTGGAGCATGCTACCGTAGTTCATTTCCCGAGAATCTTGCAACGACATCTTGTCGATTTGTATTGCAAACTTTCATTTTCTTTCTAGACTCGATGAGTCTGGAATATCCTAACACCAACCAGATCCGAATCTCAGGCAGATATGATGGTTGGAACGTACTCCAAGAACTATAGTGTTGGTCCCTCTGTAACCGGTAACGTGGATGTCGTGGCCAACACACCTAACCGGAAGGCCTATTATTGTAGTATCCTGGTTGAAGAAGTTGGTCACCTCCCCATAAGGATCTCGCAGGATCTGCCTTCGTAGTTATTCCTTATGGATTCTTGAGCTTCCGAAGTCTGACCTTTTACTTGATGTTCTAGATATCAAACCATATCTATGAATGGATTATGCTAGCACATCAAGGAGAACATTAGAGGCGGAGTGTTAAATGTCTCTCGGTCGATCGTCCAGATTCTGTTCCCTTAGCCTCGCTAAGGGAAGATCTGAGAAGGTGTTATCTTCCTTTGTATCCGCATCATCCATCACTAGTCATCATGGTAGTATGTCGTGTTGCCAGGATCCTTGCCACGGATGTTGGTAGAACCTTGATGAATATGGAAATGCTCAAGTTCTTGAGAGCACGCTAAGCAAAATCATCCCTTGCATTGTCTTCAACAAGGTAGTCCACATCATCCATCCTAGTCGGAGTATGCCATTCTTTCGAACCCCTTCCAACGACTGATTGTGATTACCTCAGGCTGGTATAAAGAGTTTCAATGATCTTTGTATCAAAAGTAATTCTTTTTGCCACTTAAGGGAAATGCTCTACGAGTCACCTTTCCCTAAGGTGTCCCGTTATGGAATCATGACAATTACTTCCTTGCTACTTTGAAACCATGCACCATCCTAGTCCAGCGTGGAATTGTTGCCTACCAATTTGAACCCCTGTCATCTATTACCTCCCATCTCTCTCGATGTGTGTTTTGTGTCTCAGCCCAAGAGATGTTTAACGTCTCACTCCATGAGTTGATCTTGAGTTGCTCGATCTTTGAGAAGATCGTTTCCTGTAGAGTTTCCTTCCGCCGTCATCGTGTTGGATGAAGAGCTTAGACGCAAAGACGTCAAGATCAATTGGAGAAATGAATCAACATCTTCGAGAAGGGCAATCGGATCATGAAGATGGTGTTAGCTTTGTGTCCCCTCTGTCTTCTTACCTCACGTCTTGAATCTCGGGACGAGATTCTTGTTTTAGTGGGGGTGAGTTGTCACAACCCTAGCATTAGCCTTGCTTGTCATTGCATCATCATCTTGCATCATGTTTAAATTCCTTTTAAACTTGAAATGGGGATTGTTGAAACCCTAGCACCAGATCAAGTCAATAGGTTCAACCTAAAATAATCTTCAATGATTCCAAAATGCCTTTGAAAATGTTCATTATTTTTGTTAAAGGTGAAAACTTCTGCCAAAAATGATGCAAATATTTTTAGGCCATTCTGGATAATTGAACTAATTCATAAAGTATTTGAATTGGGGCATTTAATTGCTATAAATATTATTAAATGCTCCAGAAATTCTAGAAATAGCTAAGGGCCTCTGAGAAAGTTCAGTTATTTCCCATAATTAATTTCAGGATTTATAGAAATGATTTGGTGTTTTTGCTAAATCAAAAACAAATTGCAAAATTAGAAAAACTGAAACAAATAATAGAAGAGAGGGAGAGAAGGCCACTGGGCCACCTACCTAACCTACCTGGCGGCCCAGCTGCGGCCCCGCACTGTTGGCCCAGCCCAGCAGGCGCCCCCACCGTCTTCAACCTCCTGCCAGTAGGCACGAGGGCGTGTGCTCGCCGCGCGCCGGCCACCTCCTGCCTCATGATAAATGTTTATTATTCATGCTGGAATTGTATTAACCGGAAACATAATACATGTGTGAATACATAGACAAACAGAGTGTCACTAGTATGCCTCTACTTGACTAGCTCGTTAATCAAAGATGGTTATGTTTCCTAACCATGAACAAAGAGTTGTTATTTGATTAACGAGGTCACATCATTAGTTGAATGATCTGATTGACATGACCCATTCCATTAGCTTAGCACCCGATTGTTTAGTATGTTGCTATTGCTTTCTTCATGACTTATACATGTTCCTATGACTATGAGATTATGCAACTCCCGTTTGCCGGAGGAACACTTTGGGTGCTACCAAACGTCACAACGTAATTGGGTGATTATAAAGGAGCATTACAGGTGTCTCCAAAGGTAGATGTTTGGTTGGCGTATTTCGAGATTAGGATTTGTCACTCCGATTGTCGGAGAGGTATCTCTGGGCCCTCTCGGTAATGCACATCACATAAGCCTTGCAAGCATTGCAACTAATGAGTTAGTTGGAGTTAGTTGCGAGATGATGTATTACGGAACGAGTAAAGAGACTTGCCGGTAACGAGATTGAACTAGGTATTGGAATACCGATGATCGAATCTCGGGCAAGTAACATACTGATGACAAAGGTAACAACGTATGTTGTTATGCGGTCTGGCCGATAAAGATCTTCGTAGAATATGTAGGAGCCAATATGGGCATCCAGGTCCCGCTATTGGTTATTGACCGGAGACGTGTCTCGGTCATGTCTACATTGCTCTCGAACCCGTAGGGTCCGCACGCTTAAGGTTACAATGACAGTTATATTATGAGTTTATGCATTTTGATGTACCGAAGGTTGTCCGGAGTCCCGGATATGATCACGGACATGACGAGGAGTCTCGAAATGGTCGAGACATAACGATTGATATATTGGAAGCCTATGTTTGGATATCGGAAGTGTTCCGGGTGAAATCGGGATTTTACCGGAGTACCGGGAGGTTACCGGAACCCCCCGGGAACCATATGGGCCTTAGTGGGATTTAGTGGAAAGGAGAAAGGGGCAGCCCAAGGTGGGTTGCGCGCCTCCCCCTTCCCCTAGTCCTATTAGGACTAGGAGAGGTGGCCGGCCCCCTCTCTCTCTTCCCCCCCCCCCCCGAGGAATCCTATTCCAACTAGGATTGGGGGGGGGATCCTACTCCCGGAGGGAGTAGGACTCTCCTGGCGCGCCCCTTGTGGCCGGCCAGCCTCCCCCCTTTGGTCCTTTATATACTGAGGTAGAGGCACCCTAGAACACACAAGTTGATCCACGTGATCTATTCCTTAGCCGTGTGCGGTGCCCCCAGCCACCATATAGCTCGATAATACTGTAGCGGAGTTTAGGCGAAGCCTTGCTGCTGTAGTACATCAAGATCGTCACCACGCCGTCGTGCTGACGGAACTCTTCCCCGACACTTTGCTGGATCGGAGTCCGGGGATCGTCATCGAGCTGAATGTGTGCTCGAACTCGGAGGTGTCGTAGTTTCGGTGCTTGATCGGTTGGATCGTGAAGACGTACGACTACTTCCTCTACGTTGTGTCAACGCTTCCGCAGTCGGTCTGCGTGGGTACGTAGACAACACTCTCCCCTCTCGTTGCTATGCATCACATGATCTTGCGTGTGCGTAGGAAATTTTTTGAAATTACTACGAAACCCATCAGTGGCATCCGAGCCTAGGTTATTTATATTGATGTTATATGCACGAGTAGAACACAAGTGAGTTGTGGGCGATATAAGTCATACTGCCTACCAGCATGTCATACTTTGGTTCGGCGGCATTGTTGGACGAGACGACCCGGACCAACATTACGCGTACGCTTACGCGAGACCGGTTCCCCCGACGTGCTTTGCACACAGGTGGCTTGCGGGCGACTGTCTCTCCAACTTTAGTTGAACCAAGTATGGCTACGCCCGGTCCTTGCGAAGGTTAAAACGGAGTCTATTTGACAAACTATTGTTGTGGTTTTGATGCGTAGGTGAGATTGGTTCTTGCTTAAGCCCGTAGCAGCCACGTAAAACTTGCAACAACAAAGTAGAGGACGTCTAACTTGTTTTTGCCGGGCATGTTGTGATGTGATATGGTCAAGACATGATGCTGAATTTTATTGTATGAGATGATCATGTTTTGTAACCGAGTTATCGGCAACTGGCAGGAGCCTTATGGTTGTCGCTTTATTGTATGCAATGAAATCGCGATGTAATGCTTTACTTTATCACTAAGCGGTAGCGATAGTCGTAGAAGCACAAACTTGGCGAGACGACAACGATGCTATGATGGAGATCAAGGTGTCACGCCGGTGACGATGGTGATCACAACGGTGCTTCAGAGATGGAGATCACAAGCACAAGATGATGATGGCCATATCATATCACGTATATTGATTGCATGTGATGTTTATCCTTTTATGCATCTTATCTTGCTTTGATTGATGGTAGCATTATAAGATGATCTCTCACTAAATTATCAAGAAGTGTTCTCCCTGAGTATGCACCGTTGCGAAAGTTCTTCGTGCTGAGACACCACGTGATGATCGGGTGTGATAGGTTCTACGTTCAAATACAACGGGTGCAAAACAGTTGCACACGCGGAATACTCAGGTTATACTTGACGAGCCAAGCATATACAGATATGGCCTCGGAACACGGAGACCGAAAGGTCAAGCGTGAATCATATAGTAGATATGATCAACATAATGATGTTCACCGATGAAACTACTCCATCTCACGTGATGATCGGACATGGTTTAGTTGATTTGGATCACGTGATCACTTAGAGGATTAGAGGGATGTCTATCTAAGTGGGAGTTCTTAAGTAATATGATTAATTGAACTTAAATTTATCATGAACTTAGTACCTGATAGTATCTTGCTTGTTTATGTTGATTGTAGATAGATGGCTCGTGCTGTTGTTCCGTTGAATTCAATGCGTTCCTTGAGAAAGCAAAGTTGAAAGATGATGGTAGCAATTACACGAACCGGGTCCGTAACTTGAGGATTATCCTCATTGCTGCACAGAAGAATTATGTCCTGGAAGCACCGCTGGGTGCCAGGCCTGCTGCTGGAGCAACACCAGATGTTATGAACGTCTGGCAGAGCAAAGCTGATGACTACTCGATAGTTCAGTGTGCCATGCTTTACGGCTTAGAATCGGGACTTCAACGACGTTTTGAACGTCATGGAGCATATGAGATGTTCCAGGAGTTGAAGTTAATATTTCAAGCAAATGCCCGGATTGAGAGATATGAAGTCTCCAATAAGTTCTATAGCTGCAAGATGGAGGAGAACAGTTCTGTCAGTGAGCATATACTCAAAATGTCTGGGTATAATAATCACTTGATTCAATTGGGAGTTAATCTTCCAGATGATTGCGTCATTGACAGAATTCTTCAATCACTGCCACTAAGCTACAAGAGTTTCGTGATGAACTATAATATGCAAGGGATGAACAAGACTATTCCCGAGCTCTTCGCGATGCTGAAAGCTGCGGAGGTAGAAATCAAGAAGGAGCATCAAGTGTTGATGGTCAACAAGACCACTAGTTTCAAGAAAAAGGGCAAAGGAAAGAAGAAGGGGAACTTCAAGAAGAACGGCAAGCCAGTTGCTGCTCAAGAGAAGAAACCCAAGTCTGGACCTAAGCCTGAAACTGAGTGCTTCTACTGCAAGCAGACTGGTCACTAGAAGCGGAACTGCCCCAAGTATTTGGCGGATAAGAAGGATGGCAAGGTGAACAAAGGTATATGTGATATACATGTTATTGATGTGTACCTTACTAATGCTCGCAGTAGCACCTGGGTATTTGATGCTGGTTCTGTTGCTATTATTTGCAACTCGAAACAGGGGCTACGGATTAAGCGAAGATTGGCTAAGGACGAGGTGACGATGCGCGTGGGAAACGGTTCCAAAGTCGATGTGATCGCGGTCGGCACGCTACCTCTACATATACCTTCGGGATTAATATTAGACCTAAATAATTGTTATTTGGTGCCAGCGTTGAGCATGAACATTATATCTGGATCTTGTTTAATGCGAGACGGTTATTCATTTAAATCAGAGAATAATGGTTGTTCTATTTATATGAGTAATATCTTTTATGGTCATGCACCCTTGAAGAGTGGTCTATTCTTATTGAATCTCGATAGTAGTAACACACATATTCATAATGTTGAAACCAAAAGATGCAGAGTTGATAATGAGAGTGCAACTTATTTGTGGCACTGCCGTTTAGGTCATATCGGTGTAAAGCGCATGAAGAAACTCCATACTGATGGACTTTTGGAACCACTTGATTATGAATCACTTGGTACTTGCGAACCGTGCCTCATGGGCAAGATGACCAAAACACCGTTCTCCGGTACGATGGAGAGAGCAACAGATTTGTTGGAAATCATACATACAGATGTATGTGGTCCAATGAATATTGAGGCTCGTGGCGGATATCGTTATTTTCTCACCTTCACAGATGATTTAAGCAGATATGGGTATATCTACTTAATGAAACATAAGTCTGAAACATTTGAAAAGTTCAAAGAATTTCAGAGTGAAGTTGAAAATCATCGTAACAAGAAAATAAAGTTTCTACGATCTGATCGTGGAGGAGAATATTTGAGTTACGAGTTTGGTGTACATTTGAAAAATTGTGGAATAGTTTTGCAACTCACGCCACCCGGAACACCTCAGCGTAATGGTGTGTCCGAACGTCGTAATCGTACTTTACTAGATATGGTGCGATCTATGATGTCTCTTACTGATTTACCGCTATCGTTTTGGGGATACGCTCTAGAGACGGCCGCATTCACGTTAAATAGGGCACCATCAAAATCCGTTGAGACGACGCCTTATGAACTGTGGTCTGACAAGAAACCAAAGTTGTCGTTTCTAAAAGTTTGGGGCTGCGATGCTTATGTGAAAAAGCTTCAACCTGATAAGCTCGAACCCAAATCGGAGAAATGTGTCTTCATAGGATATCCAAAGGAAACTATTGGATACACCTTCTATCACAGATCCGAAGGCAAGACTTTTGTTGCTAAATTCGGAAACTTTCTAGAGAAGGAGTTTCTCTCGAAAGAAGTGAGTGGGAGGAAAGTAGAACTTGACGAGGTAACTGTACCTGCTCCCTTATTGGAAAGTAGTACATCACAGAAAACTGTTTCTGTAACGCCTACACCAGTTAGTGAGGAAGATAATGATAATGATCATGAAACTTCAGAACAAGATACTACTGAACCTCGTAGATCAACCAGAATAAGATCCGCGCCAGAGTGGTACGGTAATCCCGTTCTGGAAGTCATGATGCTAGATCATGATGAACCTACGAACTATGAATAAGCAATGGTGAGCCCAGATTCCGCAAAGTGGCTTGAAGCCATGAAATCTGAGATGGGATCCATGTATGAGAACAAAGTATGGACTTTGGTTGACTTGCCCGATGATCGGCAAGCAATTGAGAATAAATGGATCTTCAAGAAGAAGACTGACGCTGATGGTAATGTTACTGTCTACAAAGCTTGACTTGTCGCAAAAGGTTTTCGACAAGTTCAAGGGATTGACTACGATGAGACCTTCTCACCCGTAGCGATGCTTAAGTCTGTCAGAATCATGTTAGCAATTGCCGCATTTTATGATTATGAAATTTGGTAGATGGATGTCAAAACTGCATTCCTGAATGGATTTCTGGAAGAAGAGTTGTATATGATGCAACCAGAAGGTTTTTTCAATCCAAAGGGAGCTAACAAAGTGTGCAAGCTCCAGCGATCCATTTATGGACTGGTGCAAGCCTCTCGGAGTTGGAATAAACGTTTTGATAGTGTGATCAAAGCATTTGGTTTTATATAGACTTTCGGAGAAGCCTGTATTTACAAGAAAGTGAGTGGGAGCTCTGTAGCATTTCTGATATTATATGTGGATGACATATTACTGATTGGAAATGATATAGAATTTCTGGATAGCATAAAGGGATACTTGAATAAAAGTTTTTCAATGAAAGACCTCGGTGAAGCTGCTTACATATTAGGCATAAAGATCTATAGAGATAGATCAAGAGGCTTAATTGGACTTTCACAAACAACATACCTTGACAAAATTTTCAAGAAGTTCAAAATGGATCAAGCAAAGAAAGGGTTCTTGCCTGTGTTACAAGGTGTGAGATTGAGTAAGACTCAAAGCCCGACCACTGCAGAAGATAGAGAGAAAATGAAAGATGTTCCCTATACTTCAGCCATAGGCTCTATCATGTATGCAATGCTGTGTACCAGACCTGATGTGTGCCTTGCTATAAGTTTAGCGGGGAGGTACCAAAGTAATCCAGGAGTGGATCACTGGACAGCGGTCAAGAACATCCTGAAATACCTGAAAAGGACTAAGGATATGTTTCTCGTATATGGAGGTGACAAAGAGCTCACCGTAAAAGGTTACGTTGATGCAAGCTTTGACACTGATCCGGACGATTCTAAATCGCAAACCGGATACGTGTTTACATTAAACGGTGGAGCTGTTAGTTGGTGCAGTTCTAAACAAAGCGTCGTAGCGGGATCTACATGTGAAGCGGAGTACATAGCTGCTTCGGAAGCAGCAAAAGAAGGAGTCTGGATGAAGGAGTTCATATCCGATCTAGGTGTCATACCTAGTGCATCGGGTCCAATGAAAATCTTTTGTGACAATACTGGTGCAATTGCCTTGGCAAAGGAATCCAGATTTCACAAAAGGACCAAGCACATCAAGAGACGCTTCAATTCCATCCGGGATCTAGTCCAGGTGGGAGACATAGAGATTTGCAAGATACATACGGATCTGAATGTTGCACACCCGTTGACTAAGCCTCTTCCACGAGCAAAACATGATCAGCACCAAGACTCCATGGGTGTTAAGATCATCACAGTGTAATCTAGATTATTGACTCTAGTGCAAGTGGGACACTGAAGGAAATATGCCCTAGAGGCAATAATAAAGTTATTATTTATTTCCTTATATCATGATAAACGTTTATTATTCATGCTGGAATTGTATTAACCGGAAACATAATACATGTGTGAATCCATAGACAAACAGAGTGTCACTAGTATGCCTCTACTTGACTAGCTCGTTAATCAAAGATGGTTATGTTTCCTAACCATGAACAAAGAGTTGTTATTTGATTAACGAGGTCACATCATTAGTTGAATGATCTGATTGACATGACCCATTCCATTAGCTTAGCACCCTATCGTTTAGTATGTTGCTATTGCTTTCTTCATGACTTATACATGTTCCTATGACTATGAGATTATGCAACTCCCGTTTGCCGGAGGAACACTTTGGGTGCTACCAAACGTCACAACGTAACTGGGTGATTATAAAGGAGCATTACAGGTGTCTCCAAAGGTAGATGTTTGGTTGGCGTATTTCGAGATTAGGATTTGTCACTCCGATTGTCGGAGAGGTATCTCTGGGCCCTCTCGGTAATGCACATCACATAAGCCTTGCAAGCATTGCAACTAATGAGTTAGTTGGAGTTAGTTGCGAGATGATGTATTACGGAACGAGTAAAGAGACTTGCCGGTAACGAGATTGAACTAGGTATTGGAATACCGATGATCGAATCTCGGGCAAGTAACATACTGATGACAAAGGTAACAACGTATGTTGTTATGCGGTCTGACCGATAAAGATCTTCGTAGAATATGTAGGAGCCAATATGGGCATCCAGGTCCCGCTATTGGTTATTGACCGGAGACGTGTCTCGGTCATGTCTACATTGCTCTCGAACCCGTAGGGTCCGCACGCTTAAGGTTACAATGACAGTTATATTATGAGTTTATGCATTTTGATGTACCGAAGGTTGTCCGGAGTCCCGGATATGATCACGGACATGACGAGGAGTCTCGAAATGGTCGAGACATAACGATTGATATATTGGAAGCCTATGTTTGGATATCGGAAGTGTTCCGGGTGAAATCAGGATTTTACCGGAGTACCGGGAGGTTACCGGAACCCCCCGGGAACCATATGGGCCTTAGTGGGCTTTAGTGGAAAGGAGAAAGGGGCAGCCCAAGGTGGGCTGCGCGCCTCCCCCTTCCCCTAGTCCTATTAGGACTAGGAGAGCTGGCCGGCCCCCTCTCTCTCTTCCCCCCCGAGGAATCCTATTCCAACTAGGATTGGGGGGGGGGGATCCTACTCCCGGAGGGAGTAGGACTCTCCTGGCGCGCCCCTTGTGGCCGGCCAGCCTCCCCCCTTTGGTCCTTTATATACTGAGGTAGAGGCACCCTAGAACACACAAGTTGATCCACGTGATCTATTCCTTAGCCATGTGCGGTGCCCCCAGTCACCATATACCTCGATAATACTGTAGCGGAGTTTAGGCGAAGCCCTGCTGCTGTAGTACATCAAGATCGTCACCACGCCGTCATGCTGACGGAACTCTTCCCCGACACTTTGCTGGATCGGAGTCCGGGGATCGTCATCAAGCTGAATGTGTGCTCGAACTCGGAGGTGCCGTAGTTTCGGTGCTTGATCGGTTGGATCGTGAAGACGTACGACTACTTCCTCTACGTTGTGTCAACGCTTCCGCAGTCGGTCTGCGTGGGTACGTAGACAACACTCGCCCCTCTCGTTGCTATGCATCACATGATCTTGCGTGTGCGTAGGAAGTTTTTTGAAATTACTACGAAACCCATCACCCTGCACACATCGTTTGGGGCTGTGAGCGAAACTCTGGCCGGATCTCCTCGCGGATGGAACCCGAATAGGCGATAAACCTAGACTAGAGACTTGTGCGGTTAGTCAGGTCGTGGTCTACACCCACGTCAGCTTTCGCTTGAAGTCTGCCGAGCACATGTCGTGTGCAGGCGCTAAGTGGTGGAAACATGTGTGACGATGTACACCCCTGCAGGGTATAAAACTATTCGAATAGCCGCGTCCGCGGTAAAGGACTTCTGGGTTGCCTATAACAGTTCATAGACAAGTGAAAGTGGATACTCTAAAATGCGCAAGATAAGCGTGAGTGCTATGGATGGCGTTCTCGTAGGTAGACGGGAGCGGATCCATAGTGGTGTATTGGTTGGTGAATATGTGGACTCGTGTGCGCCACCTCAAAAGAGTTGCTTGCAGTCGTAGTTCAGGTTAGCCACTGAGTCAACGCTGGCTTGCTGCAGTTAAACCCCACCATCCCTTTGTTGATGCCGATGCATATGTAGCTAGTTCTGACGTAAGTCTTGCTGAGTACTTTTGTACTCACGTTTGCTTAATTTATGTTTTGCAGAGAGACTTCAGTCTTGCTAGTAGTTCCACGTGGACTTCGACGTTTAGCTTGATACCTCAGCTACGATCTTGTGCCCTCGGCAGGATCTGGTAGATAGTCAGGCTTCTTAGCCTTTTTCATTTGTAGATGCATGTACTCAGACATGGTAAGCTTCCGCATGTGCTTTGATTTGTATGCTATGATTGATGGGTTATGAGACCTGTCGGTGTCAAAACCGGCGGATCTCGGGTAGGGGGTCCCGAACTGTGCGTCTAGGCCGGATGGTAACAGGAGACAGGGGACACGAAGTTTTACCCAGGTTCGGGCCCTCTCGATGGAGGTAAAACCCTACGTCCTGCTTGATTAATATTGATGATATGGGTAGTACAAGAGTAGATCTACCACGAGATCGAAGAGGCTAAACCCTAGAAGCTAGCCTATGGTATGATTGTTGTTGTGTATGTTGTCCTATGGACTAAAACCCTCCGGTTTATATAGACACCGGATAGGGTTAGGGTTACATAGAGTCGGTTATAATGGTAGGAGATCTGTATATCCGTATCGCCAAGCTTGCCTTCCACGCCAAGGAAAGTCCCTCCCGGACACGGGACGAAGTCTTCAATCTTGTATCTTCATAGTCCAGGAGTCCGGCTGAAGGTATAGTCCGGTCATCCGGACACCCCCTAATCCAGGACTCCCTCAGTAGCCCCTGAAGCAGGCTTCAATGACGACGAGTCCGGCGCGCATATTGTCTTCGGCATTGCTAGGCGGGTTCCTCCTCCAAGTACTTCATAGAAGATTTTGAACACAAAGATAGTGTCCGACTCTGCAAAATAAGTTTCCACATATTGCCATAGAGAGAATAATATTTACACAAATCCAATCTGCTGACGTATTCCGTAGCATGACATCACACCATGGCCAAGCTTTTATTCGAACCGTTTTATTGTCCCATCTCAGCGTGTTATGCGAGGCGGTTTCCTTGGCACGTCTTCTTAAAGCAGATATCGTGTCCCCTTATTCCGGGATTCTCATCAATACGGGTGTGGGTAACCCAACCGCGCCATTGATTATGGCGCTTGGAGATAAGCAGGTTTTACCAGGCTGGTGGGGACATGTAGTTGCGTCCACCCATATAAGGGGATAAGGATCCACCTTCTCACCTACGCCTTCTTCCTCCTTCGCCTATCCATTCTTGCGCACTCGAGCTCTAGTGCCCAAGTCCGCACTCCCAACCTCAACCTTCTCCAGCCATGTCCAGAGCGGGAGGCAAGTGGATGGTCTCCTCCGTCACGGAGGGACATATCAAAAAGCTGAGGAAGGCCGGATACCTGTCTAACGACATCGCATACCGGCTCCTCGAAAAGGGGCAGCTCATCCCCACCCCTAGGCCCCATGAGAGGGTGGTGTTCCTCCCCCATTTCCTCCACGGATTGGGCTTCCCTCTCCACCCATTTGTCCGGGGGCTCATGTTCTACTATGGCCTGGATTTCTATGATCTGGCCCCGAACTTCGTCCTCAACATCTCGGCGTTTATCGTCGTGTGCGAGGCCTTCCTCCGCATCCGCCCCCATTTTGGCCTATGGCTCAAAACTTTCAATGTCAAGCCGAAGGTGGTGTGCGGCAGCCAGGCGGAGTGCGGAGGCGCCATGGTGGGCAAGATGGCCAACGTCCTCTGGCTTGAGGGCTCCTTTGTGGAGACCCTGAAGGGGTGGCAATCGGGGTGGTTTTACATCACCGAGCCACGCGACACCGAATGGGTTGCGCCCCCCGAGTTCCGGTCCGGACCCCCAACGCGGCTCACGTCCTGGAAAGAGACGGGCCTGTCGTGGGGTAAAAAAGGAGAGTTGACCGGACTCCAAACATGCGTCAAAACCCTGGTGGACAAGAAGCTCAAACTTGTCAACGTAGTCCAGGTTATGCTCATCCGCTTGATCCTCCCGTGCCAACAACGGGCTTTCAACCTGTGGGAGTTCGACCCGGCGCGGCACCAGACTCTGAGCAGGCTCTTCGACACGACATACGAAGATGCCTGGAAGGTGCTTTTCAAGGGCGCCGAGGCTCCCGCGTCCGCTACTGAGGATCGCAGATTCAGTGCGCAGCGTCACGCTCTCGTGGTAAGCTGTTTTTTCCTTTTACAGGGTATCAATTTTTCATAGTTTGACTCCATGCGGGATCTAAACTCCCTTACCTTTGACAGGATTGGCAGATGACATCTGGACAGATCAACTATCCGGCTCCTTTACCCGAAGGCCCAGCGGATACTCGCTTGGCGAAGCTGCTGGTTCCGGCACCCTATGTGGTGCAGGAGAAGAAGGTCAAGAAGAAGGCCACGGGGACTCGAAAGAGTGCCCGACGCCCGGAGGTGTCGGATTCATCATCCGACGAATCCAAGACGCACTCCTCCTGTGAAGACGAGGAGGAGGAAGAAGAGACCCCTCCCCCTCCAGCGGGGGAAGGGAAGAAAAGGAAGGCCGCCCCAACTGGGGAGGCCGAAGGGTCCAAGAAGGGGAAAACCCTTCCTCCGGACTGCTCCACCGACGCCGACGGCGGCGGAGAGGAGTGGGCGCCTAGGGCCAAGCCCCTGGCAAAATCGTAAGTATCCGGATACCAGAGTAATTCATAGTATTCGTTTATTGCACAACTTTCCCTTACGTCGAATATGTTTATGCAGCCCACCCAAAGACCGGCTCGACGCGTTGTCGAGCGGCTCACTGGACTCGTCGGATGTGAACTCGCTTCCGACGGCTTCCTCCCCCCGCCCTACGGACGACACCAAAGTGTTGACTCAACAGGTTCCAAGCCGGGAGGAGGTGGTCCTGGAGGTGCCGCAAGACGACCTCCCGGACTCTAGGAGTAAAGGGGATGAAACCCCTCAGGGTTCCAAGTCCGGCTCTAGGCCGAACACCGCTCCGGAACCTTCAAAGGTTCCAGAGTCCGGCCGGGGACCTCCTTCCAAGAGGAGCAAGTCCACCGTGCCAGCGGCCCCCGTCCAACCGGAGGCGCCGGACAATATGTTGGAGGCGCTTCAAGGCGTCTCCATCGACGAGGAGCACCGCGCTATTATGAGTGCGGTGGTCCAGAAGGTTTAGTCCGCCAAAGACAGACTGACTGAAGCTTGTACTAGCCTTTTGACAGGCTTTGAGGTAAGTAAAGAAAGTGTAAATAATATTACCGCATAGACAGTAGCCCCTGATGCTCTGTTTGGCATTCGAGAAGAAAAGCCGAATAGAGGATCAAATAAAATTCGCAGGAGTCTAACAAAAGGAGTCAATATGCGTATGCAGGCTTCTCTGCTTGCGTCCGCCGCACTGACTGTGGAAGTGGACACGCTAAAGCAGAACCTTGAGTGGTCCGAGCAAGAGCTCAGTCATGCCAAGAAGCAGCTCGAGGACAACGAAGATAAGAAATACCTTGTTAAAAATATATATAAAAAGGTGCAATTGCAAAGAATGACAAGATTATCATGGCTATTGTAGGGGCCACGTCTGAAGTGGTGACCCTTAAGCAAGCGCTGGTCGAGGCTGAGAAGAGTGCGGCCTCGGAGCGCACCGAATGGGAGAAGTATGAGGCCGAGGTTGGCAAGGTGCGGCAAGTGTTGGGGATCGTAGCAGCAATTTAAAATTTTCTACGCATCACCAAGATCAATCTATGGAGTAATCTAGCAACGAGGGGAAGGGGAGTGCATCTACATACCCTTGTAGATCGCTAAGCGGAAGCGTTCAAGTGAACGGGGTTGATGGAGTCGTACTCGTCGTGATCCAAATCACCGATGATCCTAGTGCCGAACGGACGGCACCTCCGCGTTCAACACACGTACAGCCCGGTGACGTCTCCTACGCCTTGATCCAGCAAGGGGAGAAGGAGAGGTTGGGGAAGACTCCATCCAGCGGCAGCACGACGGCATGGTGGTGAAGGAGGAGCATGGTAATCCTGCAGGGCTTCGCCAAGCACCGTAGGAGAACAGGAGGACTTGGGAGAGGGGGAGGGCTGCGCCAGAACTTGGGTGAGACTGCCCTCCCAATCCCCACATATATATAGCGGCAAGAGAGAGGGGGGCCGGCCCCCTCAGATCCAATCTGAGGAGGGGGCGGCGGCCAAGGGGGGTTGCCTTGCCCCCCAAGGCAAGGGGGCGCCCCCACTTTAGGGTTCCCCCAAACCCTAGGCGCATGGGCCCTAGGGGGGAGGCGCCCAGCCCACTAAGGGGCTGGTCCCTCTCCACATACAGCCCATAGGGCCCTCCGGGACAGGTGGACCCTCCCGGTGGACCCCCGGAACCCCTCCGGTGGTCCCGGTACAATACCGGTAACCCTCGAATTATTCCGGTGACCGTATGATGACTTCCCATATATAAATCTTTACCTCCGGACCATTCCGGAACTCCTCGTGACGTCCAGGATCTCATCCGGGACTCCGAACAACATTCGGTAACCACGTACATCTATTCCCTATAACCCTAGCGTCATCGAACCTTAAGTGTGTAGACCCTACGGGCTCGGGAGTGATGCAGACATGGTCGAGACAACTCTCCGGTCAATAACCAACAGCGGGATCTGGATACCCATGTTGGCTCCCACATGCTCCACGATGATCTCATCAGATGAACCACGACGTCAAGGATTCAATCAATCTCGTATACAATTCCCTTTGTCCATCGGTACGATACTTGCCCGAGATTCGATCGTCGGTACCCCGATACCTTGTTCAATGTCGTTACCGGCAAGTCTCTTTACTCGTTCCGTAACACATCCCCCCGTGATCAACTCCTTGATCACATTGTGCACATTATGATGATGTCCTACCGAGTGGGCCCAGAGATACCTCTTCGTTTACACGGAGTGACAAATCCCAGTCTCGATTCATGCCAACCCAACAGACACTTTCGGAGATACCTGTAGTGAACCTTTATAGCCACCCAGTTACGTTGTGACGTTTGGTACACCCAAAGCATTCCTACGGTATCCGGGAGTTACACAATCTCATGGTCTAAGGAAATGATACTTGACATTAGAAAAGCTTTAGCAAACGAACTACACGATCTTGTGCTAGGCTTAGGATTGGGTCTTGTCCATCACATCATTCTCCTAATGATGTGATCCCGTTATCAACGACATCCAATGTCCATGGTCAGGAAACCGTAACCATCTATTGATCAACGAGCTAGTCAACTAGAGGCTTACTAGGGACATGGTGTTGTCTATGTATCCACACATGTATCTGAGTTTCCTATCAATACAATTCTAGCATGGATAATAAACGATTATCATGAACAAGGAAATATAATAATAAGCAATTTATTATTGCCTCTAGGGCATATTTCCAACAGTCTCCCACTTGCACTAGAGTCAATAATCTAGTTCACATCGCCATGTGATTAACACTCACAGGTCACATCGCCATGTGACCAACATCCAAGAGTCTACTAGACTCAATGATCTAGTTCACATCACTATGTGATAAACACTCAAACAATTCTGGGTTTGATCATGTTATGCTTGTGAGAGAGGTTGTAGTCAACGGGTCTTGCCATATTCAGATCCCTATGTATTTCGCAAAACTTTATATCGTAGATGCTGCTACCACGTTCCACTTGGAGCTATTCCAAATTATTGCTCCATTGTACGTATCCGGTATCTCTACTCAGAGCTATCCGGATAGGTGTTAAGCTTGCATCGATGTAACTCTTTATGTCGAACTCTTTATCACCTCCATAACTGAGAAACATTTCCTTATTCCTCTAAGGATAATTTTGACCGCTATCTGGTGTTCCACTCCTAGATCACCTTTGTACCCTCTTGCAAGACATGTGGCAAGGCACACATCAGGTGCGGTACTCAGCATGGCATAGCGTATAGAGCCTATGACAAAAGCATAGGGGACGACCTTCGTCCTTCCTCTTTCTTCTGCCGTGGTCAATCTTTGAGTCTTACTCAACTTCACACCTTACAACTCAGGTAAGAACCCCTTCTTTGACTGATCTATTTTGAACTCCTTTAAAAACATGTCAAGGTGTGCGTTCTTTGAAAGTATCATCAGGCGTTTTGATCTATCTCTATAGGTCTTGATGCCCAATATGTAAGCAGCTTTATCCAGGTCTTCCTTTGAAAAACACTCTTCAAACAACCGTTTATGCTTTCCAAAAATTCTACATTATTTCAGATCAACAATATGTCATCCACATATACTTATCAAAAATGTTGTAGTGCTCCCACTCACTTTCTTGTAAATACAAGTTTCTAGCAAACATTGTATAAACCTAAAAGCTTTGATCACTCCATCAAAACATATATTCCGATTTCGAGATGCTTGCTCTAGTCCATAGAAGGATTGCTGGAGCCAGCATACCTTTTAGCATCCTTAGGATCGACAAAACCTTTTATTGTATCACATACAACTTTTCTTACAAAAACTGGTAAGAAATCTTGTTTTGACATCCATCTGTAAGATTTCATAATCGAAAAATACAGCTAATGCTAACATGATTCCGACGGACTTAAGCATCGCTACGGGTGAGAAATTCTCATCGTAGTCAACTCCTTGAACTTGTGAAAAGACTCTTTCCCACAAGTCGAGCTTCATAGACGGTAACATTACCGCCCACGTCCGTCTTCTTCTTAAAGATCCATTTATCTCAATGGCTTGTCGATCAACGGGCAAGTCCACCAAAGTCCATACTTTGTTCTGATATATGGATCCTATCTCGGATTTCATGGCTTCTAACCATTTGTCGGAATACGGGCCCACCATCGCTTCTCCATAGCTCGTAGGTTCATTGTTGTCTAACAACATGATATCTAAGACAGGATTACCGTACCACTCAGGAGTAGTACATATCCTTGTCGACCTACGAGGTTCGATAGCAACTTGATCCGAAGCTTCATGATCACTATCATTAACTTCCTCTTCAACAGACGTAGGCGCCACAGAAAACATCTTTCTGTGTCGCATCACTCTCTGGTTGAAGTAAAGGTTCGACAACCTCATCAAGTTCTATCTTCCTCCCACTCAATTCTTTCGAGAGAAACTCCTTCTCGAGAAAGGACCCGTTCTTAGTGACAAACAATTTGCCCTCGGATCTGAGATAGAAGGTATACCCAACTGTTACCTTTGGGTATCCTATGAAGATGTGTTTGTCCGCTTTGGGTTCGATCTTCTCCGGCTGAAGCCTTAAGCATTGCAGCCCCAAACATTAAGAAACGACGACTTTGGTTTCTTGCCAAACCAATGTTCATATGACGTCGTCTCAACGGACTTTAGATGGTGTCCTATCTAAAGTGAATGCAGCTGTCTCTAACGCATGACCTCAAAATGAAAACGGTAAATCGGTAAGAGACATCATAGATCGCACCATATCTCATAGGGTTCGATTACGACGTCCAGACACACCATTACCCAATGGTGTTCTAGGTGGCTTCAACTGTGAAACAATTTCACAATGTCTTAAGTGATTGCCAAACTCATAACTCAGAAAATCCCCTCTTGATCAGATTGTAGGAACATGATCTTATTGTTATGATGATTCTTAACTTCACTCTGAAATCGCTTGAACTTTTCAAACATTTTAGACTTGTGCTTCATTAAGTAGATATACCTATATCTACCGAAATCATCAGTGAAGATGAGAAAATAGCGATATCCACCGCACGCTTCAATTCTCATTGGATCACATGCATCAGCATGCATGATTTCCAACACGTCACTTGCCCGTTTCATTGTACCTGAAAACGGGGTCTTAGTCATCCTGCCCATGAGGCATGGCTCGCATGTGTCAAGTGATTCAAAATCAAGTGACTCCAAACATCCATCGACATGGAGTTTCTTCATGCATCTTACGCCAATATGACCTAAGCGGCAGTTCCACGAGAAAGTGGTACTATCATTATTAACTCTACATCTTTTGGCATGAACATGTGTATTACCACGACCGAGATTCAATGAACCATTCACATAGGGTGCATGACCATGAAAGGTATCATTCATGTAAACAGAATAACCATTATTCTCTAACTTAAATGAATGACCGTATTGCATGATTTAATCATATTCATGCTCAACATAGACACCTGATAACATTTATCTAGGTTCAACACTAATCTCGAAGGCAGATGGAGCGTGCGATGGTGATCTCATCAACTTTGGAAACACTTCCAACACACATCGTCACCTCGCCCTTAGCCAGTCTCCGTTTAGTCCGTAGCTTTTGCTTCAAGTTACCAATAATAGTAACTGAACCGGTATCCAATACCCAGGTGCTACCAGGAGTACTAGTGAGGTACACATTAATAACACGTATATAATTTGAAGTTGCCAGCCTTCTAATCTACCATGCATTTGGGGTAATTCCGCTACCAGTGACCGTTCCCCTTACAATAGAAGCATTTAGTCTCGGGTTTGGGTTCAACCTTGGGTTCCTTCACTGGAGCGGCAACTGGTTTGCCATCCATGAAGTTTCCCTTCTAGCCCTTGCCCTTCTTGAAACCAGTGGTCTTGTTAAACCATCAACACTTGATGCTCCTTCTTGATTTCTACCTTTTGCAGTCTTAAGCACCGCGAACAGCTCCGGGATCAACTCCATCCCTTGCATGTCATAGTTCATCACGAAGATCTAGTAGCTTAGTGATAGTGGCTAGAGAACTCTATCAATCACTATCTTATCTGGAAGTTTAACTCCCACTTGATTTAAGTGATTGTAGCACCCAGACATTCTGAGCACCTGCTCACTAGCTGAGCTATTCTCCTCCATCTTGTTGGCAAAAGAACTTGTCAGAGGTCTCACACCTCTCAACACGGGCATGAGCCTGAAATCCCAATTTCAGCTCTTGGAACATCTCATATGTTCTTTGGCGTTTAAAACGTCATTGGAATCCCGATTCTAAGCCGTAAAGTATGGTGCACTAAACTATCAAGTAGTCATCAGGATGTGTCTGTCAGGTGTTCATAACATCCACAGACGACGTTGTAGGGGTTTGCACATCGAGCGGTGCATCAAAGACGTAAGCCTTCTGTGTAGCAGTGAGGACACTCCTCGGACTATGGACCCAGTCCGCATCATTGCTTACAATATCTTTCAACTTGGTCTTTCTCTAGGAACGTATTGAAACAGGGAGCTACAACGTGAGCTATTTATCTACAACATATTTGCGAAGACAATTTAGACTATGTTCATGATAATTGAGTTCATCTAATCAAATTATTTAATGAACTCCCACTCAGATAGACATCCCTCTAGTCATCTAAGTGAAACATGATCCGAATCGACTAGGCCGTGTCCGATCATCACGTGAGACGGACTAGTCATCAACGGTGATCATCTCATGTTGATCGTATCTTCTATACGACTCATGTTCGACCTTTCGGTCTTCCATGTTCCGAGGCCATGTATGTACATGCTAGGCTCGTCAAGTCAACCTAAGTGTATTGCGTGTGTAAATCTGGCTTACACCCGTTGTATTCGAATGTTAGAATCTATCACACCCGATCATCACGTGGTGCTTCGAAACAACGAACCTTCGCAACGGTGCACAGTTAGGGGGGACACTTTCTTGAAATTATTGCGAGGGATCATCTTATTTAAGCTACCGTCATTCTAAGCAAATAAGATGTAAAACATGATAAACATCACATGCAATCAAACAGTGAGATGATATGGCCAATATCATTTTGCTCCTTTTGATCTCCATCTTCGGGGCTCCATGATCATCGTTGTCACCGGCATGACACCATGATCTCCATCATCATGATCTCCATCATCGTGTCTTCTTGAAGTTGTCTCGTCATCTATTACTTCTACTACTATGGCTAACGCTTTAGCAATAAAGTAAAGTAATTACATGACGTTTATGTTGACACGCAGGTCATAAATAAATTAAGACAACTCCTATGGCTCCTGCCGGTTGTCATACTCATCGATATGCAAGTCGTGATTCCTATTACAAGAACATGATCAATCTCATACATCACATATATCATTCATCACATCCTTTTGGCCATATCACGTCACAAGGCATATGCTGCAAAAACAAGTTAGACGTCCTCTAATTGTTGTTGCAAGTTTTTACGTGGCTGCTATAGGTTTCTAGCAAGAACGTTTCTTACCTATGCGAAAACCACAACGTGATATGCCAATTTCTATTTACCCTTCATAAGGACCCTTTTCATCGAATCCGATCCGACTAAAGTGGGAGAGACAGACACCCGCTAGCCACCTTATGCAACTAGTGCATGTCAGTCGGTGGAACCAGTCTCATGTAAGAGTACGTGTAAGGTCGGTCCGGGCCGCTTCATCCCACGATGCCGCCGAATCAAGATAAGACTAGTAACGGCAAGCAAATTGACAAAATCGACGCCCACAACAACTTGTGTTCTACTCGTGCATAGAAACTACGCATAGACCTAGCTCATGATGCCACTGTTGGGGATCGTAGCAGAAATTTAAAATTTTCTACGCATCACCAAGATCAATCTATGGAGTAATATAGCAACGAGGGGAAGGGGAGTGCATCTACATACCCTTGTAGATCGCTAAGCGGAAGCGTTCAAGTGAATGGGGTTGATGGACTCGTACTCATCGTGATCCAAATCACCGATGATCCTAGTGCCGAACGGACGGCACCTCCGCGTTCAACACACGTACAGCCCGGTGACGTCTCCTATGCCTTGATCCAGCAAGGGGAGAAGGAGAGGTTGGGGAAGACTCCATCCAGCAGCAGCACGACGGCATGGTGGTGAAGGAGGAGCGTGGTAATCCTGCAGGGCTTCGCCAAGCACCGTAGGAGAAGAGGAGGACTTGGGAGAGTGGGAGGGCTACGCCAGAACTTGGGTGCGGCTGCCCTCCCAATCCCCACATATATATAGGGGCAAGAGAGAGGGGGGCCGGCCCCCTCAGATCCAATCTGAGGAGGGGGCGGCGGCCAAGGGGGGTTGCCTTGCCCCCCAAGGCAAGGGCCCCCCCCCCCTTTAGGGTTCCCCCAAACCCTAGGCGCATGGGCCCTAGGGGGGAGGCGCCCACCCACTAAGGGGCTGGTCCCTCTCCACACACAGCCCATAGGGCCCTCCGGGGCAGGTGGACCCCCGGAACCCCTCCGGTGGTCCCAGTACAATACCGATAACCCCCGAATTATTCCGGTGACCGTATGATGACTTCCCATATATAAATCTTTACCTCCGGACCATTTTGGAACTCCTCGTGACGTCCGGGATCTCATCCGGGACTCCGAACAACATTCGGTAACCACGTACATCTATTCCCTATAACCCTAGCGTCATCGAACCTTAAGTGTGTAGACCCTACGGGCTCGGGAGTCATGCAGATATGGCCGAGACAACTCTCCGGTCAATAACGAACAGCGGGATCTGGATACCCATGTTGGCTCCCACATGCTCCGCGATGATATCATCGGATGAACCACGATGTCAAGGATTCAATCAATCCCGTATACAATTCCCTTTGTCTATCGGTATGTTACTTGCCCGAGATTCGATCGTCGGTACCCCGATACCTTGTTCAATCTCGTTACTGGTAAGTCTCTTTACTCGTTCCATAACACATCATCCCGTGATCAACTCCTTGATCACATTGTGCACATTATGATGATGTCCTACCGAGTGGGCCCAGCGATACCTCTCCGTTTACACGGAGTGACAAATCCCAGTCTCGATTCGTGCCAACCCAACAGACACTTTCGGAGATACCTGTAGTGAACCTTTATAGCCACCCAGTTACGTTGTGACGTTTGGTACACCCAAAGCATTCCTATGGTATCCGGGAGTTGCACAATCTCATGGTCTAAGGAAATGATACTTGACATTAGAAAAGCTTTAGCAAACGAACTACACGATCTTGTGCTAGGCTTAGGATTGGGCCTTGTCCATCACATCATTCTCCTAATGATGTGATCCCGTTATCAACGACATCCAATGTCCATGGTCAGGAAACTGTAACCATCTATTGATCAACGAGCTAGTCAACTAGAGGCTTACTAGGGACATGGTGTTGTCTATGTATCCACACATGTATCTGAGTTTCCTATCAATACAATTCTAGCATGGATAATAAACGATTATCATGAACAAGGAAATATAATAATAACCAATTTATTATTGCCTCTAGGGCATATTTCCAACAGCAAGAGCTCCAGGCTCTCATGGAAAAACATGAGAGTTTGGATCTTGACTCAAAGACGCGAGCGTCCGAGCTCGCGGTGGCTATTGAAAATGCCAAGTCTGCCAAGGCCGAATCCCGGAAGACCCTCCAGGAGTTGGATGAGGTGAAGAAGATAGCGGCGGGTAAGGCATTCTTTATGCAAAGCAAACACATAAACGTGAGTTACTTGTTACTTACCCGAATCTGGAGCTCTCCAGGAGCGTTCGCAAATCTTCCCCGGAGTGTGTCCGATGCCGCCGCATTCTATCGAGCCGAGGAGGGCAGCTCGATGGAGAAGGTGTTCTAGTCTCAGTATGCTGAGGCCGGACACCCCGTGCCCCTGAGCGACCAGCTGAAGCAACTGGTCGAGCTCCACAAGGCGGCCGAACAGGCCATGAAGGGCCTCATTGTTCGGCTATGGCCTGGAGGGGCTCTGCCTGGGAGCTATTTCGGGCTGGTGCGGCGGCTGGTGGAGGCCTGTCCCAGGCTCGAGGTCATCAAGCGCTCCGTCTGAATTGAGGGTGCCCGTAGGGCCCTTGCCCGTGCTAAGGTGCACTGGGGCAAGCTGGATGTTGAGAAGCTTGTGAAGGACGGGCCACCGCCGGGGAAAGAGCATCGCGAGCCCGAGAATTACTAAAAGGATGTGCTGAAGGGTGCCCGCCTTGTGGCGGATGAATGTTCTAGGGATGTAATTTTTTAGTGAAACTTGCTCGTTTTGTCCTGTGCGCTGAAAACTTGTTTATATGCGCTAAGCAATGCTGTTGGAATTTAAAATATTACCTTCTGTGCGGCTGTTTATCAATTCTGAGAGATGGCGAGTCGTCGGCTTCTGCCCCCGTGCCGCTAGTGCTGGGGTGTTCGGGGATAAACCTGAGCGCTCTTTTTCCCTTGTTTGGGTCCTTCGAGGGAGGCGCTCAGCCCAACGAACAAGGCAATCGGACTATAATGCGTGAACACTCTCACTTAGCCATAGAATTCTATAATTTTAAATTTCGGCGAAGCCCCTAGTATTCAGAAGACCGAGTTCGGGGCGCTATCCACGCCTTGGCCGGACAGAGCCGGCTCCTCGCCCTAAGCGGCATAAGTCTTTAGGGACTCGAAAAAATCTCCCGAACAGCGACCAGCTCTCGCTTCATCATGACAGTCAGTTTTAGCTTTCTCCACTGAGGTGCTCGACCCAGCTCAATTGGGGCACAATCGCAGTGGTTCTCCTAGTGCTACCTTAGCCGATATAGCGGAACGTAAGGCACCAAAACATAGGAGCCGGGCAAACCCAACTATTGACCCAAGACATGATTCGGAGCCGATGCATATAGTGCTATAAGTTCGGGGTGCCGCACTTGTTAAAGTGTTCGGACTTCTCACACCATATTTAGGGGTACTAAAGCCCCTGGCATATTTTGGCCGTACCAACGTGTACGGGTGCAACATGTCGTTAAGGAACATATATAAAGAAAGAAGGTAATGCAAAAATAGACGAAAGCTATGCATTTTTATTAAAAAGGTCTGCGACTAAAGCAGAACGATACAAATAATGCGATAAGTGGAAGGTTGGACTAGTTAACATGTCCGTTCCAGGGGCAAGCTGCGGAATATTATGCGGAACAGGTATACTGCTCGTGATAGAGACCACCTGGGAGTTCCGTACTGCGGCGTGGCTTGTCTGCTTCCCTAGTTCTTACATCGTTTGTGCGGCAATTGAACTGCCGAACAGGCCTTTCGAAGGATGGAGTCCTGAAAGTAAGAGAAAATTAAAAAATTGGCAGCCCCTGGCACGGTTTAAGCCGTGTTTTGGGCGTGCCGTGATGGTGCCCCTCCCCCTGTGCCCATGGTATCTCTAGAGCATAGTTATGTACGCGAAGTACTGGCGTCGCCTTTTTTACGAGGGTTGGGGTTGGGGCCGCATTGCTACGCTAGCTCGGATCATGCCAGGTGGTCTTGTTGTAGGTTACTCCGGGCGTGCTTGACAGTGTCCGGTCGTTTAGTGGCCGGACTGGAGAACTGCCTGGAGAGGCTGCTTTGAACTTCCGCTGCAAGGGCCGCCGTGTGCTCCTCCGTTCGGAGGGAGCGTTCGGTGTTTCCATTGACCGTAATTACTCCTCGAGGGCATGGCATCTTGAGCTTAAGGTATGCGTAATGCGGTACCGCATTGAACTTAGCGAATGCGGTTCGCCCGAGCAGTGCGTGATAGCCACTGCGAAACGGGACTATGTCGAAGATTAACTCCTCGCTTCAGAAATTATCTGGAGATCCGAAGACCACTTCAAGTGTGACTGTGCCTGTACAGTTGGCCTCTACACCTGGTATTACGCCTTTAAAGGTCGTTTTGGTGGGCTTAATCCTGGAGGGATCTATGCCCATTTTCCGCACTGTATCCTGGTAAAGCAGGTTCAGGCTGCTGCCGCCGTCCATGAGGACTCTAGTGAGATGAAATCCGTCAATAATTGGGTCTAGGACCAATGCGGCGAATCCGCCATGACGGATGCTAGTGGGATGGTCCCTTCGATCAAAGGTGATGGGGCAGGAGGACCATGGGTTGAACTTTGGGGCGACTGGCTCTACCGCGTATACGTCCCTTAACGCGCGCTTTCGCTCCCTTTTGGGGACGTGGGTTGCGTATATCATGTTCACCATCTGCACTTGTGGGGGAAAACCCTTCTGTCCACTGTTGTTCGGCGGCCGGGGCTCCTCGTCGTCATCGCTATGCAGCCCCTTGTCTTCATTTTCGGCGTTTAACTTGCCTGCCTGCTTGAACACCCAACAATCCCTGTTGGTGTGATTGGCTGGCTTTTCGGGGGTGCCATGTATCTGGCACGAGCGGTCGAGTATTCGGTCCAAACTGGACGGGCCCCTAGGATTCCTTTTGAATGGCTTTTTCCACTGACCGGATTTAGAGCCTCTGAATCCGGCATTAACTGCCGTATCCTCAGCATTGTCGCCATTCATGCGGCGCTTCTGCTTGCTGCGACGTGACCTGCCACTATTGTCCCTAGTGTCCGAATTACCAAGGTTCTTGGTCATATTGTTGCTACGAGCAAGCCAGCTGTCTTCTCCCGCGCAAAAGCGGGTCATGAGTGTCGTGAGTGCTGCCATAGATTTCGGCTTTTCCTGTCCAAGGTGCCGGGCCAGCCACTCGTCACGGATATTGTGTTTGAAGGCTGCTAGGGCCTCAGCGTTCGGACAGTCGACTATTTGATTTTTCTTTGTTAGGAACCGTGTCCAGAATTGCCTGGCCGATTCCTCTGGCTGCTGAATTACGTGACTTAGGTCATCGGCGTCTGGGGGTCGCACATAAGTGCCCTGGAAATTGTCGAGGAATGCGGCTTCTAGGTCCTCCCAACAACTGATCGATCCTGTTGGCAAGCTGTTAAGCCAATGCCGAGCTGGTCCTTTAAGCTTGAGTGGGAGGTATTTGATGGCGTGGAAATCATCGCCGCGGGCCATGTGGATATGAAGGAGATAATCCTCAATCCATACCGCAGGATCTGTTGTGCCATCATATGATTCGATGTTTACGGGTTTGAAACCCTCGGGGATTTGATGATCCATTATTTTGTCTGTAAAGCAGAGTGGGTGTGCGGCGCCTCTGTACTGGGCTATATCGTGACGTAGCTCCAATGAGCCTTGTCTACTGTGTTCAGCCCCGCCGAATTTGTGGCCGGCGTGACGGTTACCGTCTCGAGCCGTGGGGCACCCACGCGATCCGTAGATCGATCTTGTTTGCCTTGACTTTTCCTCCAACATGTCTCGTAAGTCCGGCGCATATTCCCGTGCCTTGGTACGGGGTGCGGCTTGAGTGGAGGGCCGAGAGGCCTCTCTGTCGCGACCACGAGGTGGCCAGTCGGCCGCATCAAGTGCTTCCTCCTCTAATCGGGGTAGCAACCTGCGCTTTGGGTAGCTCTTGGAGGGGCGTTCGAGTTTATGCTCTTCGGCCGCAAGGACTTCAGTCCATCTGTCGACTAGCAAATCTTGATCAGCTCTAAGATGTTGCTGTTTTTTCTTGAGGCTTCTTGCCATGGCCATAAGCCTGCGTTGAAAACGCTTTTGCTCGACGGGATCCTCTGGCACGACGAATTCGTCGTCGTTGAGGCTTGCCTCGTCTTCGGAGGGAGGCATATAATTATCGTCCTCGACCTCTCTGTCTGCCGCTCTCTCATGAGGGTTGGTTTCTCCATCCTCCTGTTCTAAATCTTGCTGGAGGGGGTTTTCTTCGGTGCTTTCCGGAGTATTATTATCTCCCGTGCTGGAATCACCGTGTTTGTTTTGGTGGGATTTTGAGCGGCGCCGTTGACGCCGGTGCTTAGGCTGTTTCTTGGAGGGGTCATCCTCCGCTGTTCCATCGCCATCTCCCTCTTTTGGGGTGTCCACCATGTATATGTCATACGCTGAGGTGGCTTTCCAGGGCCTAGTAGGCGCTGGTTCTTCATCATCTCCTTCATCGGCGCCCATACCATCGATGTCTTCGGAGTCAAAGTCGAGCATGTCGGTTAAGTCGTCGACAGTGGCTACAAAGTGGGTGGTGGGTGGGCTTTGAATTTCTTCATCGTCCGTACCCCAACCTTGCTGACCGTAGTCCGGCCAGGGCTCTCCTGATAAAGAGAGAGACTTCAGTGACTTCAGGATATCGTCGAAAGGCGAGTGCTAAAAGATGTCCGCGGCAGTGAACTCCATGATCGGCGCCCAATCGGATTCGATTGGCAGGGGCGCGGAGGGTTCGGAGTCCAGAGAGGAGTCCGGCTCCTTGGAGTCACGAGTCTCGCAGAGTACGGGGCTGGTGCTTGGCTCAATCGTCGTTGGGGTCGCAGCCCCCGAGGTGGCGTCCAACCGCCCATCCTCGATCGGCGCAGTTGGCTCCGAATTAAGGGTCGGAGCCGATGCGGGTGCGGCCTCCAGGGCACTGTTCGGCAGCAGAGCTAGATCATGCTCGTCGTGACAGTGCGGCGCGCTCGGCAGTAGCTCAAATCCGTCGAAGATCAAGTCCCCGCGGATGTCAGCCGTGTAGTTAAAACTTCCAAATTTGACCTAACGGCCAGGGGCGTAGCTTTCGATCTGCTCCAGACGGCCAAGCGAATTGGCCCGCAGTGCAAAGCCGCCGAAGACGAAGATCTATCCGGGGAGGGAGGTCTCACCCTGGACTGCATCGCCATCGATGATCGTAGGAGCCATCGAGCCTGACGGCGATGACACAGAGGAACTCTCAATGAAAGCACCAATGTCGGTGTCAAAACCGGCGGATCTCGGGTAGGGGGTCCCGAACTGTGCGTCTAGGCCGGATGGTAACAGGAGACAAGGGACACGAAGTTTTACCCAGGTTCGGGCCCTCTCGATGGAGGTAAAACCCTACGTCCTGCTTGATTAATATTGATGATATGGGTAGTACAAGAGTAGATCTACCACGAGATCGAAGAGGCTAAACCCTAGAAGCTAGCCTATGGTATGATTGTTGATGTGTGTGTTGTCCTATGGACTAAAACCCTCCGGTTTATATAGACACCGGATAGGGTTAGGGTTACATAGAGTCGGTTACAATGGTAGGAGATCTGTATATCCGTATCGCCAAGCTTGCCTTCCACGCCAAGGAAAGTCCCTCTCGGACACGGGACGAAGTCTTCAATCTTGTATCTTCATAGTCCAGGAGTCCGGCTGAAGGTATAGTCCGGTCATCCGGACACCCCCTAATCCAGGACTCCCTCAAGACCCATGTTTGTAATATCTCGCTCCTCGGAGCCTAATGAATAAATACTTGAGTCGTAGAGTTATGTTGTGATGCCATGTTGTATTTACACATATCGAGCATATTGTGTGTATGAGTGAAATGCTTGGTATGTGTGGGATCCGACAACCTAGTTGTTTATCCTTGGCAGCCTCTCTTATGGGGAAATGTAGTCTAGTGCTTCCATGAGCCATAGTAGTCCGCTACAGCCCGGTTCACCGGAGTCCTGCTAGCCCAGCACTACAGCTCAGGACACTTGATTGGCCGGCATGTGTTTCACTTCGTTCCTGTGTCTGTCCCTTCGGGGAAATGTCACGCGGTGACATCCGGAGTCCTGCCTAGCCTGCTACAGCCCGGGTTCCTGGAGTCCTGTTAGCCCAGTGCTATAGCCCGGATTCACACGCTGCTGACCGACATGCTCGATGTGATTCATGTATGCCTGTCCCCATAGGTTGGTGCCGCTTTGGGTTCATGACTAGCCATGTCGGCTCGGGTTCTCTATCATATGGATGCTAGCGACACTATCATATACGTGAGCCAAAAGGCGCATACGGTCCCGGGCCATGGTAAGGCGACACCCGTGGGAGTACCGTGCGTGAGGCCGCAAAGTGATATGAGGTGTTACCGGCTAGATCAATGTGACTTGGAATCGGGGTCCTGACAGAGAACATGCAAAGCTATTTAATTATACAACAAGAAAAGCTCAAAAGATTCAATTGATTTCAATGAACAATATGATTATAAAGAAACAATTCATCATATCTTAACAAACACACTACTGATTACATCAAATTGATCCCGATCATGTGAGGCGGCTCACGGCAGCATGGTATTGAAGATCCAAGAGAGAGAGAGAGAGAGAGAGAGAGAATCATCTATCTACTACTATGGACCCTAAGGTCCTAATGGAACTAATCACACATTATCATGGAGGTAGCAAGGTTGATGAAGAAGCCTCCGACAATGGATTCCCCCTCCGATAGAGCTCCGGAATAGGCCTCCAGATTGGATCTTCACGAACTAGGAACTTGCGTCCACAAAAAAATTCTTCTACAAATATGACAGAAGGTTTCAGTATTTATAGGATTTTATGGTGGTGGAATTATTAAAAGGTGATGCAGGTGGGCCCCACATGCCCTGGTGGTGCTTCCAAGGCTTGGGGTGCGCCACCTAGACGTATTGGCCCCCTATGGCTCCTCTTGTACCTTTCCAAAGCTTCGTGAGTCCTTTGTTTCCTGAAAAAAAAAGTGTGTTAAATTGGCAATGTATTTTGACTTTCCTAGATATTAACTTCCTGCGAAACAAAACACATGCAGAAAAAAGGAACTAGCACTAGGCACTAAATTAATAGGTTAGTCCAGAAAGATAATATAATATGCTATAAAAAGCATATAAAAGTGATAATATAATAGCATGAAATAATAAAAAAAAATAGGTACGTTTGAGACGTATCAGCTACTAAGGTATTGACTATGAGTTTGATGGCCTTTGACCTACCCTAGCCTAGCCTTATAAATGGAGACAAGAGCTAGGGTTTACAAGTTTCATAACCGTCCTCGCCTCTAAGTCAGTAGAGGTGTCACAGCTGCGCGCGTTGGTCATGTTCCATCACTACTGTCATAAACATAGGGAGAAAACTAATCGGTTCCACTTTGACCGATGTGTCATGATGATGACCCCCGGATCCCCGTGCCCACATCTCGCGTAGTGCGAAACACCATAGAGAAAATGGAACACATGTTTGCATGTCAAGCATGTTGTTTGGGCGCCCCATAGAAATATAAAGAGAAAAGAGGGGGCACATTTTCCCACTGCTCCTATTCATCCCTTAGATCTCGCTCACCCTTCTTCCTCCCTTGCAAAGAAACCACCATTGCTGCAAGCTTTCTGCTCGCAAGCTCCCACCTGTCCTCTCCTCATCCGACCCACCCTGAGCCTCTGATGGTGCGAGGCGAGAGAAACCGCGGTCGGGGCCAAGGCAAGAGCTGCCCTAGGACAATCGCCAGCAAGGAGCGGAAGAAGAGGAAATTGAGCGCCTTCGAAAACGCGAAGAAGAGGAAAACGAGAAACAACATGGGAAAGTGGTTTCCGTCCATGACTCATGATTCACATCTGGAAGGACTCGTCGTGGATGGCTTCCTGCCGCAGAAGGAGGTGCTCCCATGGAAGATGGCGGGGTATGAGATGATCCCGACACTGGAAGGCGAGGACCGTTTGATACACCAACAACTCATTTGCAAAGGTTTGAGGTAAGGCCTCAAAACCCTATGTACTTTTGCACTTGATCGCTGGATGAATTTGCACAATTGATGTTTTTTTTGTGTTCGCCGCGGAGTTGTCTTTTCTCTTCTTCTCGTTCCAAGTTCTCAAAGGTATCCAGGATGCCATATATTAATCAAGGAGGAGGTAAGAAGAGAGGACGCAGGAATGTTATTTCAAAAACCAGTGACAGAAGGATTAGTACAATAGCGGAAGCAATTCCTTGGGGATATATGAGTTGTAGCCATTAAACGCACAATGCTATTGTCTAGAGAAATCCTTAATAACTGAGATAACCCCGCATGACGGTAAGGGCCATCAAGTGAATAATTGACTCTCAATGCAGCTCGTGCCAGGTCATGACATACTTTGGACACATCCCACACTTCATCATATTATGAGCACATTGTAACATGTGTCTACTAAGACCATGCTTAATACGAAGATGATATCTCACTGATACGTCTCCGTCGTATCTACTTTTCCAAACACTTTTGCCCTTGTTTTGGACTCTAACTTGCATGATTTGAATGGAGCTAACCCGGACTGACGTTGTTTTCAGCAGAATTGCCATGGTGTTATTTTTGTGCAGAAATAGAAGTTCTCGGAATGACCTGAAAATCCATGGAGAATTATTTTGGAATATATAAAAATACTGGAAGGAAGATCCACGTCAGGGGGGCCTCCACCTGTCCACGAGGGTGGGGGTGTGCCCTACCCCCCTAGGCGCGCCCCCCTGCCTCGTGGGCCCCCTAACGCTCCACTGACCTCAACCCTGACTCCATATATTCACTTTCGGGGAGAAAAAAACCAAGGAGAAGGATTCATCACGTTTTACGATACGGAGCCGCCGCCAAGTGATACGTTGATACGTCTCCAACGTATCTATAATTTTTTATTGCTCCATGCTATATTATCTACTGTTTTAGACATTATTGGGCTTTATTATCCACTTTTATATTATTTTTGGGACTAACCTATTAACCGGAGGCCCAGCCCAGAATTGTTGTTTTTTGCCTGTTTTAGGGTTTTGAAGAAAAGGAATATCAAACGGAGTCCAAACGGAATGAAACCTTCGGGAACGTGATTTTCTCAACAGATAAGACCCAGGAGACTTGGAGCCTACGCCAAGGCATGTAACAGGAGGCCACGAGGTAGGGGCGCGCCCTACCCTACCAGGCGTGCCCCCCACCCTCGTGGGCCCCCTGTTGCTCCACCGACGTACTTCTTCCTCCTATATATATCCACGTACCCCCAAACGATCAGAATAGGAGCCAAAACCCTAATTCCACCGTCGTAACTTTCTGTATCCACGAGAACCCAACTTGGGGCCTGTTCTGGAGCTCCGCCGGAGGGGGCATCGATCACGCAGGGCTTCTACATCAACACCATAGCCCCTCCGATGAAGTGTGAGTAGTTCACTTCAGACCTACAGGTCCATAGTTAGTAGCTAGATGGCTTCTTCTCTCTTTTTGGATCTCAATACAATGTTCTCCCCCTCTCTTGTGGAGATCTATTCGATGTAATCTTCTTTTTGCGGTGTGTTTGTTGAGATCGATGAATTGTGGGTTTATGATCAAGTCTATCTATGAACAATATTTGAATCTTCTCTGAATTCTTTTATGTATGATTGGTTATCTTTGCAAGTCTCTTCGAATTATCAGTTTGGTTTGGCCTACTAGATTGATCTTTCTTGCAATGGGAGAAGTGCTTAGCTTTGGGTTCAATCTTGCGGTGTCCTTTCCCGGTGACAGTAAGGGCAGCAAGGCACGTATTGTATTGTTGCCATCGAGGATAACAAGATGGGGTTTTCTTCATATTGCATGAGTCTATCCCTCTACATCATGTCATCTTGCTTAAGGCGTTACTCTATTTTTAAATTAATACTCTAGATGCATGCTGGATAGCGGTCGATGAGTGGAGTAATAGTAGTAGATGCAGGCAGGAGTCAGTCTACTTGTTTCGGACGTGATGCCTATATACATGATCATGCCTAGATATTCTCATAATTATGCTCAATTCTGTCAATTGCTCAACAGTAATTTGTTCACCCACCGTAGAATACTATGCTCTCGAGAGAAGCCACTAGTGAAACCTATGGCCTCCGGGTCTATCTTTATCATATTGTTCTCCTGCTACTTTGCTATTTACTTTGCCTTTATTTTACTTTGCATATTTATCATAAAAATACCAAAAATATTATCTTTATCATATCTATCAGATCTCACTCTTGTAAGTGGCCTCATAGGGATTGACAACCCCTATTTGCGTTGGTTGCGTGGATTTATTTGTTTTGTGCATGTACGAGGGACTCGCGCGTAGCCTCCTACTGGATTGATACCTTGGTTCTCAAAAACTGAGGGAAATACTTACACTACTTTGCTGCATCATCCCTTCCTCTTTGGGGAAAACCAACGCAGTGCTCAAGAGGTAGCAAGAAGGATTTCTGGCGCCGTTGCCAGGAAGGTCTTCGCAAAAGTCAACATACCAAGTACCCATCACATACCCTTATCTTCCGCATTACATTATTTGCCATTTGCCTCTTGTTTTCCTCTCCCCCACTTCACCCTTGCCGTTTTATTCGCCCTCTCTCTCTCTATCCTCCCTCTCTTTCTCTATTTGCCTCTTTTTTCCTGCTTGCTTTTTGTTTGCTTGTGTGTTAGTTTGCTTGCTTGTCACGATGGCTCTACCTAAATTTTATGATCTCCACCTTAAAAGGCTAGAAGAGATCGAAAGCAATGTCAGGAGATTTATGGTTTTGCAATTTGAACATGATAGTTTCTTCAGAAACGAGCTTAAAGAACAGAAAAGTTTTATGAGTTTTATGAATAAAGAGTTTGATGATATGTCTAAAGAATTCGATGGTTTAAGATCCCAAATTGCTCACCTTGAGAAACTAATTGCTGAAATTTCGGATAAGCAAGCCACCTTAGTTAATAAGATGGCCGCTAAACCGGATTGCTATGAAAATAATGATGAAGATCTAAAAGTTATTGATGTGTCCCCTATTAAATCTTTGTTTTGCAATATGAATCTTGATAATGATGGGACTGAATATGATCGACCTTTACCTAGAAGGCGTTCTAAGAATTCGGAATTTGTTGATCTTGATGCTAAATTTGATAAAAGCGGGATTGAAGAAATTAAAACCCTAGATGTTGCTAAACCCACTATTATGGATTTCAAGGAATTTAACTATGAAAATTGATCTTTGATTGATTGTATTTCCTTGTTGCAATCCGTGCTAAATTCTCCTCATGCTTATAGTCAAAATAAAGCGTTTACTAAACATATCGTTGATGCCTTGATGCAATCTTATGAAGAAAAACTTGAATTGGAAGTTTCTATCCCTAGAAAACTTTATGATGAGTGGGAACCAACTATTAAAATTAAAATTAAAGATCATGAATGCTATGCTTTATGTGATTTGGGTGCTAGTGTTTCCACGATTCCAAAGACTTTGTGTGATTTGTTAGGTTTTCGTGATTTTGATGATTGCTCTCTAAACTTGCACCTTGCGGATTCCACTATTAAGAAACCTATGGGAAGAATTAATGATGTTCTTATTGTTGCAAATAGGATTTATGTGCCCGTAGATTTTATTGTTCTTGACATAGATTGCAATCCTTCATGTCCTATTATTCTTGGTAGACCTTTCCTTAGAACGATTGGTGCAATTATTGATATGAAGGAAGGAAATATTATATTCCAATTTCCATTAAGGAAAGGAATGGAACACTTTCCTAGAAATAAAATTAGATTACCTTATGAATCTATTATGAGAGCCACTTATAGATTGTCTACCAAAGATGGCAATACCTAGATTTATTCTTGCTTATTATGCCTAGCTAGGGGCGTTAAACGATAGCGCTTGTTGGGAGGCAACCCAATTTTATTTTTATTCCTTGCTTTTTACTCCTGTTTAGTAATAAATAAATTATCTAGCCTCTGTTTTGGTTGTGTTTTTTGTGTTTAATTAGTGTTTGTGCCAAGTAGAACCGTTGGGAAGACTTGGGGAAAGTCTTGTTGAACTTGCTGTAAAAACCAGAAACTTTAGCGCTCACGAGAACTGCTTTAATTTTTATTTGGAGAGTGCTATTTAGTTAATTATTTTTGCATATGATTAATAGATAAATTCCTCACGTCCAGCAATTTATTTTAGAATTTTTAGGGTTCCAGATCTTGCGCTAGCTACAGATTACTACAGACTGTTCTGTTTTTGACAGATTCTGTTTTTCGTGTGTTGTTTGCTTATTTTGATGAATCTATGGCTAGTAAAATAGTTTATAAACCATAGATAAGTTGGAATACAGTAGTTATAACACCAATATAAATAAAGAATGAGTTCATTACAGTACCTTGAAGTGGTCTTTTGTTTTCTTTCGCTAACGGAGCTCACGAGATTTTCTACTTTAAGTTTTGTGTTGTGAAGTTTTCAAGTTTTGGGTAAAGATTTGATGGATTATGGAACAAGGAGTGGCAAGAGCCTAAGCTTGGGGATGCCCATGGCACCCCCAAGATAATCTAAGGACACCTAAAAGCCAAAGCTTGGGGATGCCCCGGAAGGCATCCCCTCTTTCGTCTACTTCTATCGGTAACTTTACTTGGAGCTATATTTTTATTTACCACATGATATGTGTTTTGCTTGGAGCGTCTTGTATTATTTGAGTATTTGCTTGTTAGTTTATCACAATCATCCTTGCTGTACACATCTTTTGAGAGAGCCATACATGTTTTGGAATTTGTTAGAATACTCTATGTGCTTCGCTTATATCTTTTGAGTTATATAGTTTTGCTCTAGTACTTCACTTATATCTTTTAGAGCACGGTGGTGGGTTTGTTTTATAGAAACTATTGATCTCTCATGCTTCACTTAGATTATTTTGAGAGTCTTAATAGCATGGTAATTTGCTTAAAATCCTAATATGCTAGGTATTCAAGATTAGTAAAATTTTCTTAAGAGTGTTTTGAATACTAAGAGAAGTTTGATGCTTGATAATTGTTTAGAGATATGGAGGTAATAATATCAAAGTCATGCTAGTTGAGTAGTTGTGAAATTGAGAAATACTTGTGTTGAGGTTTGCAAGTCCCGTAGCATGCACGTATGGTAAACGTTATGCAACAAATTTGAAACATGAGGTGTTATTTGATTGTCTTCCTTATGAGTGGCGGTTGGGGACAAGCGATGGTCTTTTCCTACCAATCTATCCCCCTAGGAGCATGCGCGTAGTACCGAGGTTTTTGATTGTTGGAAATATGCCCTAGAGGCAATAATAAATTAATTATTATTATATTTCCTTGTTCATGATAATCGTTTATTATCCATGCTATAATTGTATTGATAGGAAACTCAGATACATGTGTGGATACATAGACAACACCATGTCCCTAGTGAGCCTCTAGTTGACTAGCTCGTTGATCAATAGATGGTTACGGTTTCCTGACCATGGACATTGGATGTCGTTGATAACGGGATCACATCATTAGGAGAATGATGTGATGGACAAGACCCAATCCTAAGCCTAGCACAAAGATCGTGTAGTTCGTATGCTAAAGCTTTTCTAATGTCAAGTATCATTTCCTTAGACCATGAGATTGTGCAACTCCCGGATACCGTAGGAATGCTTTGGGTGTATCAAACGTCACAACATAACTGGGTGACTATAAAGGTGCACTACAGGTATCTCCGAAAGTGTCTGTTGGGTTGGCACGAATCGAGACTGGGATTTGTCACTCCGTGTAAGCGGAGAGGTATCTCTGGGCCCACTCGGTAGGACATCATCATATGCGCAATGTGACCAAGGAGTTGATCATGGGATGATGTGTTACGGAACGAGTAAAGAGACTTGCCGGTAACGAGATTGAACAAGGTATCGGGATACCGACGATCGAATCTCGGGCAAGTAACATATCGATAGACAAAGGGAATTGTGTACGGGATTGATTGAGTCCTTGACATCGTGGTTCATCCGATAAGATCATCGTGGAACATGTGGGAGCCAACATGGGTATCCAGATCCCGCTGTTGGTTATTGACCGGAGAACGTCTCGGTCATGTCTGCATGTCTCCCGAACCCGTAGGGTCTACACACTTAAGGTTCGATGACGCTAGGGTTATAAAGGAAGCTTGTATGTGGTTACCGAATGTTGTTCGGAGTCCCGAATGAGATCCCGGACGTCACGAGGAGTTCCGGAATGGTCCGGAGGTAAAGATTAATATATAGGAAGTCCTATTTCGGCCATCGGGACAAGTTTCGGGGTCATCGGTATTGTACCGGGACCACCGGAAGGGTCCCGGGGGCCCACCGGGTGGGGCCACCTATCCCGGAGGGTCCCATGGGCTGAATTGGGAAGGGATCCAGCCCAAAGTGGGCTGGGGCGCCACTTCCCTTATGGCCCATGCGCCTAGGGTGAAGAGGGAACCCTAAGGAAGAGTCCCAAGGAGGCAAGGCACCTCCTAGGTGCCTTGGGGGGGAGGGAAACCTCCCCTGGCCGCCGCCCCCTAGGAGATTGGATCTCCTAGGGCTGGTGCACCGCCCCCTTGGGCTCCCTATATATATAGTGAGGGTAGGAGGGCCTCTTGACACACCCCTTATGCCTTTGGTGCAGCCCCTCCCTCTCTCCTAAGTCCTTCTCCTCTCCCGTGGTGCTTGGCGAAGCCCTGCAGGATTGCCACGCTCCTCCATCACCACCACGCCGTTGTGCTGCTGCTGGATGGAGTCTTCCTCAACCTCTCCTCTCTCCTTGCTGGATCAAGGCATGGGAGACGTCACCGGGCTGTACGTGTGTTGAACGCGGAGGTGCCGTCCGTTCGGCACTAGGATCATCGGTGATTTGGATCACGACGAGTACGACTCCATCAACCCCGTTCACTTGAACGCTTCCGCTTAGCGATCTACAAGGGTATGTAGATGCACTCTCCTTCCCCTCGTTGCTAGTCTCTCCATAGATTGATCTTGGTGATGCGTAGAAAATTTTGAATTTCTGCTACGTTCCCCAACAGTGGCATCATGAGCTAGGTCTATGCGTAGTTTCTATGCACGAGTAGAACACAAAGTAGTTGTGGGCGTTGATTTTGTTCAATATGCTTGCCGTTACTAGTCTTATCTTGATTTGGCGGCATCGTGGGATGAAGTGGCCCGGACCAACCTTACACGTATGCTTACGTGAGACCGGTTCCACCGACAAACATGCACTAGTTGCATAAGGTGGCTAGCGGGTGTCTGTCTCTCCCACTTTAGTCGGATCGGATTCGATGAAAAGGGTCCTTATGAAGGGTAAATAGCAATTGTCATATCACGTTGTGGTTTTGCGTAGGTAAGAAACGTTCTTGCTAGAAACCCATAGCAGCCACGTAAAACATGCAAACAACAATTAGAGGACGTCTAACTTGTTTTTGCAGGGTATGCTATGTGATGTGATATGGCCAAAAGGATGTGATGAATGATATATGTGATGTATGAGATTGATCATGTTCTTGTAATAGATGATCATGGAGCCCCAAGATGGAGATCAAAGGAGCTATATGATATTGGCCATATCATGTCACTATTATTTGATTGCATGTGATGTTTATCATGTTTATACATCTTATTTGCTTAGAACGACGGTAGTAAATAAGATGATCCCTCATTAAAATTTCAAGAAGTGTTCTCCCCTAACTGTGCACCGTTGCTACAGTTCGTCGTTTCGAAGCACGCCGTGATGATCGGGTGTGATAGATCCTTACGTTCACATACAACGGGTGTAAGACAGTTTTACACATGCAAAACACTTAGGGTTAACTTGACGAGCCTAGCATGTACAGACATGGCCTCGGAACACAGAAGACCGAAAGGTCGAGCATGAGTTGTATAGAAGATACGATCAACATGAAGATGTTCACCGACGTTGACTAGTCCGTCTCACGTGATGATCGGACACGGCCTAGTTGACTCGGATCATGTAATCACTTAGATGACTAGAGGGATGTCTATCTAAGTGGGAGTTCATAAGATGAACTTAATTATCCTGAACATAGTCAAAAGGATTTTGCAAATTATGTCGTAGCTCATGCTATAGTTCTACTGTTTAGATATGTTCCTAGAAAAAAATTTAGTTGAAAGTTGATAGTAGCAATTATGCGGACTAGGTCTGTAAACCGAGGATTGTCCTCATTACTTCTTAGAAGGCTTATGTCCTTAATGCATCGCTCAGTGTGCTAAACCTCGAACGTTGTGTGTGGATGTTGCGAACATCTGACATACACGTTTTGATAACTACATGATAGTTCAGTTAAACGGTTTAGAGTTGAGGCACCAAAGACGTTTTTGAAACGTCACGAAACATATGAGATGTTTTGAGGGCTGAAATTGGAATTTCAGGCTCGTGCCCACGTCAAGAGGTATAAGACCTCCGACGATTTTCTTAGCCTGCAAACTAAGGAGAAAAGCTCAATTGTTGAGCTTGTGCTCAGATTGTCTGAATACAACAATCATTTGAATCAAGTGGGAGTTGATCTTCCAGATGAGATAGTGATGTTTCTCCGAAGTCATTACCACCAAGCTGCTAGAGCTTCGTGATGAACTATAATATATCGGGGACATGTATGATGATCCTTGAGATGTTCGTGATGTTTGACACCACAAAAGTAGAAATCAAGAAGGAGCATCAATTGTTGATGGTTGGTTAAACCACTAGTTTCAAGAAGGGCAAGGGCACGAAGGGATACTCCATAAAACGGCAATTCAGCTGCTGCTCTAGTGAAGAAACCCAAGGTTGAACCCAAACCCGAGACTAAGTGCTTCTGTAATAAAGGGAACAGCCACTGGAGCAGAATTACCCTAGATACTTGGTAGATTAGAAGGCTGGCAAGGTCGATAGAAGTATATTGGATATACATTATGTTAATGTGTACTTTACTAGTACTCCTAGTAGCACCAGGGTATTAGATACCGGTTCGGTTGCTAAGTGTTAGTAACTCGAAATAAAAGCTACGGAATAAACGGAGACTAGCTAAAGGTGAGCTGACGATATGTGTTGGAAGTGTTCTCAATGTAGATATGATCAAGCATCGCACGCTCCCTCTACCATCGAGATTGGTGTTTGCGTTGAGCATAGACATGATTGGATTATGTCTATCGCAATACGGGTATTCATTTAAGGAGAATAATGGTTACTCTGTTTATTTGAATAATACCTTCAATGGTCTTACACCTAAAATGAATGGTTTATTGAATCTCGATCGTAGTGATACACATGTTCATGCCAAAAGATAGTAATGATAGTACCACCTACTTGTGGCACTGCCACGTAAGTCATATCGGTATAAAACGCATGAAGAAGCTCCATGTTGATGGATCTTTGGGCTCACTCGTTTTTGAAAGTTTGGGACATGCGAACCATGTCTATTGGTATATATACATGAAGAAACTCCATGCAAATGGACCGTTTTGTACTCGCTTGATTTTGAATCACTTGAGACATGCAAATCATACCACATGGGCAAGATGACTGAAAGCCTCGTTTTTCAGTAAAATGGAACTAGAAAGCAACTTGTTGGAAGTAATACATTTTGATGTGTGCAGTCCAATGAGTGATGAGGCATGTAGTGGATATCCTTATGTTTTTACTTCACAGATAATTTGAGTAGATGTTGAGTATATTTACTTGATGAATCACGAGTCTGAATTATTGAAAGGTTCAAGTAATTTCAGGGTGAAGTTGAAAGATTGTCGTGACAAGAGGATAAAATATCTATGATATGATCATAGAGATGAATATCTGAATTACGAGTTTGGCACAGAATTAAGACATTGTGGAAATTGTTTCACAACTAATACAGCCTGGAACACCATAGTGTGATGGTGTGTCCGAACATCATAACTGCACCCTATTAGATATGATGCATACCATGATGTCTCTTATCAAATTACCACGATAGTTTATGGGTTAGGCATTAGAGACAACCACATTCACTTTAAAAGGGGCACTACGTAATTCCGATGAGGTGACACCGTATGAACTATGGTTTAGAGAAACCTAAGCTGTCATTTCTTAAAAGTTTGGGGGTGCGACGCTTATATGAAAAAGTTTCAGGCTGATAAGCTCGAACCCAAAGCGGATAAATGCATCTTCATAGGACACCCAAAACAGTTGGGTATACCTCCTGTCTCAGATCCGAAAGCAATAAGGGATTGTTTCTAGAATCGGGTCCTTTCTCGAGGAAAAGTTTCTCTCGAAAGAATTGAGTGGGAGGATGGTGGAGACTTGATGAGGTTATTGAACCGTTACTTCAACTAGTGTATAGCAGGGCACAAAGAGTTGTTCATGTGGCACCTACACCAATTGAAGTGGAAGCTTATGATATTGATCATGAGACTTCAGATCAAGTCACTACCAAACATCGTAGGATGACAAGGATGCGTACTACTTCAGAGTGGTACGTAACCCTGTCTTGGAAGTCATGTTGCTAGACAACAATGAACCTACGAGCTATGGAGAAGCGATGGTGGGCCCGGATTCCGATAAATGGCTCGAGGCCATAAAATCCGAGAGAGGATCCATGTATAAAAACAAAGTATAGACTTTGGAAGAACTACTTGATGGTCGTAAGGCTGTTGAGTACAGATGGATTTTAAAAGGAAGACGGACAATGATGGTAAGTATCACCATTAAGAAAGCTCGACTTGTCGTTAAGATGTTTTTTCGACAAGTTCAAGGAGTTGACTACGATGAGACTTTCTCACTCGTAGCGATGCTAAGAGTCTGTTGGAATTATATTAGCGATTACTGCATTATTTATGAAATCTTGCAGATAGGATGTCAAAACATAGTTTCCTCGACTATTTTCTGAGGAAAGGTTGTATGTGATACAACCGGAAGGTTTTGTCAATCCTGAAAGATGCTAATAAGTATGCAAAGCTCCAACAATCCTTCTAAGGACTGGAGTAAGCATCTCGGAGTTGGACTGTATTCTTTGATGAGATGATCAAAGATTTTGGGTGTATACAAAGTTTATGAGAAACTTGTATTTCCAAAGAAGTGAGTGGGAGCACTATAGAATTTCTGATGAGTATATGTTGTTAACATATTTTTTAATCAGAAATGACGTAGAATTTCTGGAAAGCATATAGGGATATTTGGAAAGTGTTTTTCAATGAAAACCTGGATTAAGCTATTTGAACATTGAGCATCAAGATCTATAAGGATAGATCAAAACGCTTAATGGTACTTTCAAATGAGCACATACCTTGACATGATCTTGAAGGTGTTCAAGATGGATCAGTCAAAGAAGGAGTTCTTGCCTAAGTTGTAAGGTATGAAGTTAAGACTTAAAGCTCGACCACGGCAGAATAGAAAGGACGAAGGTCGTCCCCTATGCTTAAGACATAGGCTCTACAGTATGCTATGCTGAGTACCGCACCTGAAGTGTGCCTTGCCATGAGTCAGTCAAGGGGTACAAGAGTGATCCAAGAATGGATCACAGTACAGCGGTCAAAGTTATCCTTAGTAACTAGTGGACTAAGGAATTTTTCTCGATTATGGAGGTGGTAAAAGAGTTCGTCGTAAAGGGTTACGTCGATGCAAGCTCAACACCTATCCGGATAGCTCCGATAGAGATACCGGATACATATAATGGAGCAACAATTTAGAATAACTCCAAGTAGAACAGTGATTTGGAATAGCTCCAAATAGAACGTGGTAGCTACATCTAGGAGATGACATAAAGATTTGTAAAGCACACACGGATCTGAAAGGTTCAGACCCGTTGACTAAAACCTCTCTCACAAGCAACATGATCAAACCCAGAACTCATTGAGTGCTAATCACATAGTGATGTGAACTAGATTACTGACTCTAGTAAACTCTTTGGATGTTGGTCACATGGCGATGTGACCTGTGAATGTTAATCACATGGCGATGTGAACTAGATTATTGACTCTAGTGCAAGTGGGAGACTGTTGGAAATATGCCCTAGAGGCAATAATAAATTAGTTATTATTATATTTCCTTGTTCATGATAATCGTTTATTATCCATGCTATAATTGTATTGATAGGAAACTCAGATACATGTGTGGATACATAGACAACACCATGTCCCTAGTGAGCCTCTAGTTGACTAGCTCGTTGATCAATAGATGGTTACGGTTTCCTGACCATGGACATTGGATGTCGTTGATAACGGGATCACATCATTAGGAGAATGATGTGATGGACAAGACCCAATCCTAAGCCTAGCACAAAGATTGTGTAGTTCGTATGCTAAAGCTTTTCTAATGTCAAGTATCATTTCCTTAGACCATGAGATTGCGCAACTCCCGGATACCGTAGGAATGCTTTGGGTGTATCAAACGTCACAACGTAACTGGGTGACTATAAAGGTGCACTACAGGTATCTCCGAAAGTGTCTGTTGGGTTGGCACGAATCGAGACTGGGATTTGTCACTCCGTGTAAGCGGAGAGGTATCTCTGGGCCCACTCGGTAGGACATCATCATATGCGCAATGTGACCAAGGAGTTGATCATGGGATGATGTGTTACGAAACGAGTAAAGAGACTTGCCGGTAACGAGATTGAACAAGGTATCGGGATACCGACGATCGAATCTCGGGCAAGTAACATACCGATAGACAAAGGGAATTGTGTACGGGATTGATTGAGTCCTTGACATCGTGGTTCATCCGATAAGATCATCGTGGAACATGTGGGAGCCAACATGGGTATCCAGATCCCGCTGTTGGTTATTGACCGGAGAACGTCTCGGTCATGTCTGCATGTCTCCCGAACCCGTAGGGTCTACACACTTAAGGTTCGATGACGCTAGGGTTATAAAGGAAGCTTGTATGTGGTTACCGAATGTTGTTCAGAGTCCCGGATGAGATCCCGGACGTCACGAGGAGTTCCGGAATGGTCCAGAGGTAAAGATTAATATATAGGAAGTCCTATTTCGGCCATCGGGACAAGTTTCGGGGTCATCGGTATTGTACCGGGACCACCGGAAGGGTCCCGGGGGCCCACCGGGTGGGGCCACCTATCCCGGAGGGTCCCATGGGCTGAATTGGGAAGGGATCCAGCCCAAAGTGGGCTGGGGCGCCACTTACCTTATGGCCCATGCGCCTAGGGTGAAGAGGGAACCCTAAGGAAGAGTCCCAAGGAGGCAAGGCACCTCCTAGGTGCCTTGGGGGGAGGGAAACCTCCCCTGGCCGCCGCCCCCTAGGAGATTGGATCTCCTAGGGCTGGCGCACCCCCCCCTTGGGCTCCCTATATATATAGTGAGGGTAGGAGGGCCTCTTGACACACCCCTTATGCCTTTGGTGCAGCCCCTCCCTCTCTCCTAAATCCTTCTCCTCTCCCGTGGTGCTTGGCGAAGCCCTGCAGGATTGCCACGCTCCTCCATCACTACCACGCCGTTGTGCTACTGCTGGATGGAGTCTTCCTCAACCTCTCCCTCTCTCCTTGCTGGATCAAGGCATGGGAGACGTCACCGGGCTGTACGTGTGTTGAACGCGGAGGTGCCGTCCGTTCGGCACTAGGATCATCGGTGATTTGGATCACGACGAGTATGACTCCATCAACCCCGTTCACTTGAACGCTTCCGCTTAGCAATCTACAAGGGTATGTAGATGCACTCTCCTTCCCCTCGTTGCTAGTCTCTCCATAGATTGATCTTGGTGATGCGTAGAAAATTTTGAATTTCTGCTACGTTCCCCAACATTGATGACTTGTAGATTTTTGCAATAAGTATGTGAGTTCTTTATGACTAATGTTGAGTCCATGGATTATACGCACTCTCATCCTTCCATCCTTGCTAGCCTCTTCGGTGCCGTGCATTGCCCTTTCTCACATTGAGAGTTGGCGCAAACTTCGCCGGTGCATCCAAACCCCGTGATATGATACGCTCTTTCACACATAAACCTCCTTATATCTTCCTCAAAACAGCCACCATACCTACCTATTATGGCATTTCCATAGCCATTCTGAGATATATTGCCATGCAACTTTCCATCATTCCGTTCATCATGACACATTCATCATTGTCATATTGCTTAGCATGATCATGTAGTTGACATAGTATTTGTGGCAAAGCCACCGTTCATAATTCTTTCATACATGTCACTCTTGGTTCATTGCATATCCCGGTACACCGCCGGAGGCATTCATATAGAGTCATCTTTTGTTCTAGTATCGAGTTGTAAATAAATAGAAGTGTGATGATCATCATTTTCTAGAGCATTGTCCCAAGTGAGGAATAAAAAAAAGAGAAGGCCCAAAAAAAGATAAAGGCCATAAAAATGAGAGAAAAAGAGAGAAGGGACAATGTTACTATCCTTTGCCACACTTGTGCTTCAAAGTAGCACCATAATCTTCATGATAGAGAGTCTCTTGTTTTGTCACTTTCATATACTAGTGGGAATTTTCATTATAGAACTTGGCTTGTATATTCCAACAATGGGCCTCCTCAAGTGCCCTAGGTCTTCGTGAGCAAGCAAGTTGGATGCACACCCACTAGTTTCTTTTGTTGAGCTTTCATACATTTATAGCTCTAGTGCATCCGTTGCATGGCAATCCCTACTCCTTGCATTAACATCAATCGGTGGGCATCTCCATAGCCCATTGATTAGCCTCGTTGATGTGAGACCTTCTCCTTTTTTGTCTTCTCCACATAACCCCCCTCATTATATTCTATTCCACATATAGTGCTATGTCCATGGCTCGCGCTCATATATTGCGTGAAAGTTTATAGGTTTGAGATTACTAAAGTATGAAACAATTGCTTGGCTTGTCATCGTGGTTGTGCATGATGAGAGCATTCTTGTGTGACGAAAATGAAACATGACTAAACCATATGATTTTGTAGGGATGAACTTTCTTTAGCCATGTTATTTTGAGAAGACATAATTGCTTAGTTAGTATGCTTGAAGTATTATTATTTTTATGTCAATATGAACTTTTGTCTTGAATCTTTCGGATCTGAATATTCATACCACAATTAAGAAGAATTACATTAAAATTATGCCAAAGTAGCACTCCGCATCAAAAATTCTGTTTTTATCATTTACCTACTCGAGGACAAGCAGGAATTAAGCTTGGGGATGCTTGATACGTCTCCAACGTATCTATAATTTTTTATTGCTCCATGCTATATTATCTACTGTTTTAGACATTATTGGGCTTTATTATCCACTTCTATATTATTTTTGGGACTAACTTATTAACCGGAGGCCCAGCCCAGAATTGTTGTTTTTTGCCTGTTTTAGGGTTTCGAAGAAAAGGAATATCAAACGGAGTCCAAACGGAATGAAACCTTCGGGAACGTGATTTTCTCAACAGATAAGACCCAGGAGACTCGGAGCCTATGCCAAGGCATGTAACAGGAGGCCACGAGGTAGGGGCGCGCCCTACCCTACCAGGCGTGCCCCCCACCCTCGTGGCCCCCCTGTTGCTCCACCGACGTACTTCTTCCTCCTATATATATCCACGTACCCCCAAATGATCAGAACAGGAGCAAAAACCCTAATTCCACCGCCATAACTTTATGTATCCACGAGATCCCATCTTGGGGCCTGTTCCGGAGCTCCGTCGGAGGGGGCATCGATCACAGAGGGCTTCTACATCAACACCATAGCCCCTCCGATGAAGTGTGAGTAGTTCACCTCAGACCTACGGGTCCATAGTTAGTAGCTAGATGTCTTCTTCTCTCTTTTTGGATCTCAATACAATGTTCTCCCCCTCTCTTATGGAGATCTATTCGATGTAATCTTCATTTTGCGGTGTGTTTGTTGAGATCGATGAATTGTGGGTTTATGATCAAGTCTATCTATGAACAATATTTGAATCTTCTCTGAATTCTTTTATGTATGATTAGTTATCTTTGCAAGTCTCTTCGAATTATCAGTTTGTTTTGGCCTACTAGATTGATCTTTCTTGCAATGGGAGAAGTGCTTAGCTTTGGGTTCAATCTTGCGGTGTCCTTTCCCGGTCACAGTAAGGGCAGCAAGGCACGTATTGTATTGTTGCCATCGAGGATAACAAGATGGGGTTTTCTTCATATTGCATGAGTCTATCCCTCTACATCATGTCATCTTGCTTAAGGCGTTACTCTGTTTTTAACTTAATACTCTAGATGCATGCTGGATAGCGGTCGATGAGTGGAGTAATAGTAGTAGATGCAGGCAGGAGTCGGTCTACTTGTCTCGGACGTGATGCCTATATACATGATCATGCCTAGATATTCTCATAATTATGCTCAATTCTGTCAATTGCTCAACAGTAATTTGTTCACCCACCGTAGAATACTATGCTCTCGAGAGAAGCCACTAGTGAAACCTATGGCCTCCGGGTCTATCTTTATCATATTGTTCTCCTACCACTTTGCTATTTACTTTGCCTTTATTTTACTTTGCATCTTTATCATAAAAATACCAAAAATATTATCTTTATCATATCTATCAGATCTCACTCTCGTAAGTGGCCTCATAGGGATTGACAACCCCTATTTGCGTTGGTTGCGAGGATTTATTTGTTTTGTGCAGGTACGAGGGACTCGCGCGTAGCCCCCTACTGGATTGATACCTTGGTTCTCAAAAACTGAGGGAAATACTTACGCTACTTTGCTGCATCATCCCTTCCTCTTCGGGGAAAACCAACGCAGTGCTCAAGAGGTAGCATACGTCTCCAACGTATCTATAATTTTTGATTGTTCCATGCTATTATATTATCAACCTTGGATGTTTTATATGCATTTATATGCTATTTTATATGAGTTTTGGGACTAACCTATTAACCTAGAGCCCAGTGCCAGTTTCTGTTTTTTCCTTGTTTTAGAGTATCGCGGAAAAGGAAAATCAAACTGAGTCCAATTGACCTGAAACTTCATGGAACTTATTTTTGGACCAGAAGAAGCCCACGGAGTATCGGAGATGGACTAGAAGAGTCCCGGGCTGCCCACGAGGGTGGGGGCGCGCCCCCCTGACTCGTGGACAGCCCGGAGATCCACCAACGTACTTCTTCCTCCTATATATATCCATATACCCTAAAAACTTCGATGAGCACAATAGATCGGGAGTTCCGTCGCCAGAAGCCTCCATAGCCACCGAAAACCAATCTAGACCCGTTCCGGCACCCTGCCGGAGGGGGGAATCCCTCTCCGATGGCCATCTTCATCATCCCGGTGTTCTCCATGATGAGGAGGGAGTAGTTCTCCCTCGGGGCTGAGGGTATGTACCAGTAGCTATGTGATTGATCTCTCTCTCGTGTTCTTGAGGTGATACGATCTTGATGGATCGCGAGCTTTGCTATTATAGTTGGATCTTATGATGTTTCTACCCCTCTACTCTCTTGTAATGGATTGAGTTTTCCCTTTGAAGTTATCTTATCGGATTGAGTCTTTAAGGATTTGAGAACACTTGATGTATGTCTTGCCGTGCTTATCTGTGGTGACAATGGGATATCACGTGATCCACTTGATGTATGTTTTGGTGATCAACTTGCGGGTTCCGCCCATGAACCTATGCATAGGGGTTGGCACACGTTTTCGTCTTGACTCTCCGGTAGAATCTTTGGGGCACTCTTTGAAGTACTTTGTGTTGGTTTGAATAGATGAATCTGAGATTGTCTGATGCATATCATATAATCATACCCACGGATACTTGAGGTGACATTGGAGTATCAAGGTGACATTAGGGTTTTGGTTGATTTGTGTCTTAAGGTGTTATTCTAGTACGAACTCTATGATAGATTGAACGGAAAGAATAGCTTCATGTTATTTTACTACAGACTCTTGAATAGACCGATCAAAAAGGATAACTTTGAGGTGGTTTCGTACCCTACCATAATCTCTTCGTTTGTTCTCCGCTATTAGTGACTTTGGAGTGACTCTTTGTTGCATGTTGAGGGATTGTTATATGATCCAATTATGTTATTATTGTTTAGAGAACTTGCACTAGTGAAAGTATGAACCCTAGGCCTTGTTTCAACGCATTGCAACACCGTTTGTGCTCACTTTTATCATTAGTTACCTTGCTGTTTTTATATTTTCAGATTACAAAAACCTTTATCTACCATCCATATACCACTTGTATCACCATCTCTTCGCCGAACTAGTGCACCTATACAATTTACCATTGTATTGGGTGTGTTGGGGACACAAGAGACTCTTTGTTATTTGGTTGCAGGGTTGCTTGAGAGAGACCATCTTCATCCTACGCCTCCTATGGATTGATAAACCTTAGGTCATCCACTTGAGGGAAATTTGCTACTGTCCTACAAACCTCTGCACTTGGAGGCACAACAACGTCTACAAGAAGAAGGTTGTGTAGTAGACATCACCAAGCCCTAAACTCTCTCGGGAGGGCTGATCTGGAGTCCGTTCGGGGCTCCGGAGAGGGGAATCGGTCGCCATCGTCATCATCAACCTTCCTCCATCACCAATTTCATGATGCTCGCCACCGTGCGTGAGTAATTCCATCATAGGCTTGCTGGACGGTGATGGGTTGGATGAGATTTATCATGTAATCGAGTTAGTTTTGTTAGGGTTTGATCCCCAGTATCCACTATGTTCTGAGATTGATGTTGCTATGACTTTGCTATGCTTAATGCTTGTCACTAGGACCCGAGTGCCATGATTTCAGATCTGAACATATTATGTTTTCACCAATATATGAGAGTTCTTGATCCTATCTTGCAAGTCTATATAGTCACCTATTATGTGTTATGATCCGTTAACCCCGAAATGACAATAATCGGGATACTTACCGGTGATGACCGTAGTTTGAGGAGTTCATGTATTCACTATGTGTTAATGCTTTGTTCCGGTACTCTATTAAAAGGTGGCCTTAATATCCCTTAGTTTCCAATAGGACCCCGCTGCCACGGGAGGGTAGGACAAAAGATGTCATGCAAGTTCTTTTCCATAAGCACGTATGACTATATTCGGAATACATGCCTACATTACATTGATGAACTGGAGCTAGTTTTGTGTCACCCTGGGTTATGACTGTTACATGATGAACTGCATCCGGCATAATTCTCCATCACCGATCCATTGCCTACGAGCTTTCCATATATTGTTCTTTGCTTATTTACTTTTCCGTTGCTATTGTTATCATCACTATAAAACACCAAAAATATTACTTTTGCTATCGTTACCTTTTACCACCATTACCATTACTATCATATTACTTTGCTACTAAACACTTTGCTGCAGATATTAAGTTTCCAGGTGTGGTCGAATTGACAACTCAGCTGCTAATACTTGAGAATATTCTTTGGCTCCCCTTGTGTCGAATCAATAAATTTGGGTTGAATTCTCTACCTTCAAAAATTGTTGCGATCCCCTATACTTGTGGGTTATCACTCACGCACAAGTAGAAGGTTGTGAGTGTAAGTCCTCATACCCATGTCTATTTCTGTATTATTATTTACATCCAAAAGGTTGAGAAAACTACCGGCTAGAAACTATAACATTTTGTAAGAATGGTAACTTGTTTGAATCTTTGTCATAGAGCACATCCTACTGTGGGTTTGATACCCAGGTCACTCCTTAGGGAGAAGTTAAGGGGACTTTCAACAATCTGAAACCAGATCATAAAGGGTCATCAACCATCGAAGTGCTGGTTGTGGTGCCTTATATTACACTGTGGAATTGTGTGTACTGGTATGAACTAGGTCTGGTGGGAACACAGCCGAGTAGGATGACGAGGGAGCCAAGGTGGCAGACAACGCAGAGGCCATCCATTGTCGATCTGGCAGTCGAAAGAGTAGTGATTTTGCTTTTTCCTAAAGTAAACATACAATCCAAAAACTAAAAAGATTATGTATGTATATAACGTGAATGGCAATGAACTTAAGCGTGTTGTGGCATTGGTCCAGGCTTCGAATACTAAGGCCACCATTTTTATCATTTTTTTAATGTTAATCTATTTTTTATGCTTTCTACTAAATCTTGAGATATTTTTATATTGTGAAAATCAGTGATAGAGTACATGATCATGGACTCTATCATTGATTTTGTACATATCAAGTGACGTGCACAAGGGAAAAGGATTATTCACTACAAACCTCATGGATTGACTTGTGCATAACTCACATGTGGATGTACATATTTTGTACAACCAAACATTTCTCAAATCATGTGAGACTTTTTCACCTACCTCATGTGTCGGGGATATACCCCGCGATATGACCCGACCGGAGATATGGCCCGGCTAGGACTTGGTGTTTCATTGGTAAACGCCCGAGCCTGGTGACTCATTGATGACCCGGCAGATTGTAAGCCGACAGATAGTTAGAAGCCGACAGATTCTAAGCCGGCGGACAGTTATAAGCCGACAGATTGTAAGCCAACGGACAGTTATAACCCGGCAGATAGTTATAACCCGGCAGACAGTTATAAACCGACAGACCACTACTAGGGAAAACCCTAGCAGTAGCGCTGGTTTTGTGCTCACTAGTAGCGCGGGTAGGTGCGCTACTAATAAGGCGCTACAGCTATTGCTTAGCAGTAACGCGTGCCGCACGCGCTACTGCTAGGACAAATAGCTGCAGCGCTTGTTCACTCCCACGCTGCTGCTAATGTAACTACTGGCAGCGTGTTTTCTTTCCATCGCTACTAGTATTTTTTTTATTTTTTTAGTGTATTTATGCGCCATCGTACAAATATTGGTACAATACCAGTTATGAGGTTTACATCATTATGTCCATAACAGTGTGTCAAATGAAGGTGGATTAGGTTCAAGTGGAGGCAATATGTGGTGCATGTCAAAAGTATACTACTAATCCAAACTTGATCTAGTTTGGACAGTAGTACTTTCGATGTGCACCACATGTTGCCTCCACTTGAATCTAATCTGCCAGCACAAGCTATTTAATCATCATCATAATCATTAGCACCAACAATATTTATTTAATCACCACTAACACTAGCTAATAATAATCATCAATCATTACCACCAACACTAGCTATTTATCATCATAGTAATAGTGTAGCACATCATCATCCTCAAACTCATTTCTAGCTAATCACTCTTGCTGCTCTCTCTTAGGTAAAACAACATAAAACATGTGTAGCTCTCCTCCTTGATCAAGTTGGAGCATGCAGATGAACCTGTCTCCTAATTTTGGGTAGCACATCTGTTTGCTGCCCCCTAGTACTTGTCTGCGCTCCCCCATCACATATCTGGTCCAGTCTTGCACTATTAAGCATTCATCGTTGATCTTGAATGCACTAAAGTAACATGTAGGATATCTTGGTCGTAAGCTAATAATACTCATGGTACCTTTAGTCTCGATCCCATAAGGCACAACATTCATCGGGAGTCCCTGTTGAAGAACATCGTATGGTCACATACTTAGCAATGAAGTTTAGCTTCACAAATAATGTATGGAAAAGATGCACTGAGGACAAATAGTAAAAATCTTACCATCCTTCCTAAATAGATGTGACCGTAGTTCATGACGAACACTATTGGTCGCACGTTTCAGTACTAAGATTTCTAAGTCCATGAAGAAAATTTGTCTTGACGGTATCAAGATCCTCAAGCCATGAAACATAATGACTTAGCTCCTCGCAGTTTAGTTCAGCCCCGGGACAGTAGTAGGTCCTGTCTACCAAGCGCTGGACATGTTTGCTTGCACCGAAATAAGCTGACAATACAAATTAGTTGTCAACTATTTTTGAATAAACAGTATCAAAGACATAAATATGGTTGAGAAACTTACATTTTGGTGTAACTGGAGGCGTCTGCACATCGACCCAGATGTCGGTATTACCTTCAATATCATCTTCCGGAAGAATATCAAAGGTGATAACCATATCAGGCTCAAATGCATAAGTCTTGCATAGTTCTCGCCATGTTTTGCATCCAAAATAGGTGTAGTCGTCTGAATTGTATAATTTTGCGTGGAAAATATAACCATGCTCGGTCTTCAAATAAACTTTCTTTACCTCCATAATATGACTGAAACCTATCTTATCCAATACAAAAACTCTTGCATGGCAGGGGATACGCTAGTAGAATAGTAAAAAAAATATAAGTTGAAGCAAATGAAGCAGATGTCATGCTTAATTACGAAAAAAGACTTGTCGTTGTGACTACTGTATCCACTTCGAAGTTCTCGTCCAGCTTGATGCTGAAGCGCCTATCATCATCTAGGAAGATTCCGTCGCACAGGTCGCGCTCGTCTTCGCAGTATTTGCAAATACCGAAATCCTTTTTGTCGTCAGACATTTCCTATGTTCATAGTTAAAACCTTAATTGAAAATCGATAAAAGACAACTACCAGGATACTCAACACACAAATCCGGGGCACTCGATATTTCCTACATATTCTGGCAAAAGTCATGCCAAAATTCACGGAAAAATCCGGCATGACCTTTGCTAAAATAGGATATATCGAGCGCCTGAAATTTGCCGGAACGGAAATGAATCAACACTCCGGCAAAACATAGGCCACTCGAAGGTGTAACCTGCAAACATGACCGGCCACTTGGATATTGAGCAACACAAGATATACATTTCAAAATATCTTATAAGACTCAAATTAGCATGCATTCAATAAGCAAAAGTAAATCATCTCATGCGTCCGTACATCGTCGAATATTATCACTAATACATCCCGAATAGTGTCATACATATAACATCACTAGTACAACTAAAACCCTAGCACACGACGGGTATCGGCGCGGGCGGTGGACACCCACAGAGAAGGAACCATCACGGGATCATAGCTCTAGTGAGATCCCTGGAGAACCTGCCAGGTATTGGAGAACCTGTGCTCCAACGCAAACAAGTAGCAATGGACGTGTGCGTCCTCCTCACTGACACGGTGACGCACCACCTCCGCGGAGTCCTCGAGCCTCTGGACCGTCATTGGCCCACGCGACCGCCACCAAAGAAGGTTCGGGTCAACGACAGGCTGGCTCCTCACCAACCTGCGCCCCCCGGTAGGTAGTGCCTCCCAGTACCACCCCGGCGGAGCCCAGTCCCGGACATGGCCCATCTGGTCAAGCAGGTGTCGTCCTCCGCCGACTCGACGACGAGGATGCGGGATAGGCATCATCCACGTCGATGCGGGAAAATTGCTTTAACTAAAAAAATAGCAACAAGTTCTTACTAACTAGTTCTATTAATTCAACTAGTTCTTACTAAAAATAAACTTACTATAAATAAAAATATTCTAGTACCTAATTAGTACCTAGTTCTTACTAACTAATTAGTACCTAAGAACTACTGCCCTAATTACCATCTAATTTGATGAACCTATAGGGGTGGAAAGTGGTAGAAACCCTAACTAATTTGATGGAGGTAGAAACCCTAGGCAGAGGTAGGGGAGAGGGAGGAGCAGGCGTGCTTACCTCGGGTGCCTGCGACGAGGGAGGGGCAGGCGGCGTCGAGGTCGTAGTCGGGGCTCCGGGGCGGCGTTGAGGTCGGGGGGGCGGGGGCGGCGTCCGGGGCGGCGTTGAGGTCGGGGTCGGGGGCGGCGTCCCGGGCGGCGTTGAGGTCGGGGGCGGGGCCGGCGTTGAATCTGGGGTCGGGGGCGGCGTGGGGAGAGCGCACGGCGGCCGAGGGGCGACGGCGGCGGCGAGAGTGGAGTTGATTTGGAGGATGAAGTGGCCGTGGGGAAGGACGAACCGCGTGGTTAAGTCAGAAGTACCAGTAGCGCGTTCCAGAAAGGGCGCTACTGCTACGTTAGCTACAACGCGTTCTAGAATACACGCTGCAGCTAAGGAGATTAGCAGTAGCGCTGGGCCATTATACGCGCTACTGCTAGGTTGGGCTAGCCATGTGCGCCCAGTTCAAACGTAGCAGCAGCGCTTTTCGCTAGTACGCGCTACTGCTAAAGTCATAGCAGTAGCACGGTTTATTTACGCGCGCCGCTACTAAGTAGCAGCAGTGCTTGATTTTGTACAGTGCTACTGGTAAAATTCTGTGTATAGGCTTTTCCCTAGTAGTGGACAGTTATGACCCGGCAGACAGATCGTAATCCGGCAAGTACTTAGCCATGAAAATGAGTCGCCTGGAGTTAAGAAGCCCATGGTGAGAAGCCCGTGATGAGAAGTCCATGGTGAGACGTCAGAATAGGTTAAGTCCTAATCCGAGTTGGACTCTACATGTAACCCGCCCCTTCAACTTATATAAGGAGGGGCGGGGCACCCCAAGAGGGAGAAGGTTTTTTAGACGTCTCAATAGACAAGTTAGGTTGAGACAGACAAGTCAATAGCTCTCGAGATAGAGCACCCTTGTAATCGTGATCATGATCAATATCAATGAAGGAGGATGTAAGCTTTTACCTCCACCGTGAGGGGCCGAACCTGGGTAAAATCTCGCGTCTCTCGTCCCACTCAACCCCTCTCAAGCTACCACATAGATGCGTTGGCCTCACGACTAAGTCCTTTTCATATGGACATCTGTCGTGACAAAACCACGACATCATGTACCCATAAGCTACGCTATGTCAAAGTTTAACTTTTGTTGACCATATTGAGGTTGGTTCTATTTCCTTTGTTGAAAAATCAACAAGATTCATAAGGAACATAAGAAAAAGCCAGTGATGTGTAAACATGACATGACACCATGCCAAACTATATCTACTACTTACGAATGTTCTAGTGAGCGATTTTGGGTTACGCTCACGGGCCACTTCCTTGCGGTATGGATCATAGTGCTTGTGTCCATGGAACCAAACATGCACATTTGTTCAAAAGGTAGTGCCCCATTGCTCAGTGCCATGAAGCGGATCACTGCTTGTGGCCAACCAAGTATCAGCCAACAATTCATCCTCTTCAAGTCGAAATGTTCTCCTATTTTCTTATTTTAGTCCGCAGCTGGCGCCTGCATGTCCTTAGGATCACCGTCCAACTGGTCATTGTTTGGTTGTTGGGTCTGCGTCGTCTAGGATTCTGTCTGCTGGGTGTCCGACATCTGGGTGTGTGTCTGGTGGGTGTCCTTCGGCTCCAACTGGGAGTCGTCCACTTGCCCTTCTTTATGGTGGCTGACGTCGCCTTGCATCATGTTCATCATTACGTCCTCCTCATCAGCACCTGGTTGACACATTCCGGCAAACAAAGAATAGGCACTACCAGGTATGGTAGCCGGCATCCGTGAACGGACAAGCGTCGACAACTGCGATAAACATAGTGTTGAGGTTGACATTGTATGACACTTGATGGCTAAAGGTAACGGTAGGGCGGGCTGCTGTTGCGGACCAAGCTACGAGGCGACGAAGTAGTATGGCGGATGCAACTGCAACGGGTTTACGAGATTTGTCCCACTAGAGCCCTAGCGGTAACGGTAGGGCGGGCTGCTGTTGCGGACCAAGCTACGAGGGGGCGAAGTAGTATGGCGGATGCAGCTGCAACGGGTTTACGAGATTTGTACCACTAGAGCCCTAGCGGTAACGGTAGGGCGGGCTACTGTTACGGACCAAGCTACGAGGCGGCGAAGTAGTATGGCGGATGAAGCTGCAACGGGTTTACGAGATTTGTCCCACTAGAGCCCTAGCGGTAACGGTAGGGCGGGCTGCTGTTGCGGACCAAGCTACGAGGGAGCAAAGTAGTATGGCGGATGCAGCTGCAACGGGTTTACGAGATTTGTCCCACTAGAGCCCTAGCGGTAACGGTGGGGCAGGCTGCTGTTGCAGACCAAGCTACGAGGCGGCAAAGTAGTATGGCGGATGCAGCTGCAACGGGTTTACGAGAATTGTCCCACTAGAGCCCTAGCGGTAACGGTAGGGCGGGCTGCTGTTGCGGACCAAGCTACGAGGCGGCGAAGTAGTATGGCGGATGCAGCTGCAACGGGTTTACGAGATTTGTCCCACTAGAGCCCTAGCGGTAACAGTAGGGTAGGCTGCTGTTGCGGACCAAGCTACGAGGCGGCAAAGTAGTATGGCGGATGCAGCTGCAACGGGTTTACGAGATTTGTCCCACTAGAGCCCTAGCGGTAACGGTAGGGCGGGCTGCTGTTGCGGACCAAGCTACAAGGCGGCGAAGTAGTATGGCGGATGCAGCTGCAACGGGTTTACGAGATTTGTCCCACTAGAGCCCTAGCGTTAACGGTAGGGCAGGTTGCTGTTGCGGACCAAGCTACGAGGCGACGAAGTAGTATGGCGGATGCAACTACAATGGGTGTACGAGATTTGTCCCACTAGAGCCCTAGCGGTAACGGTAGGGCGGGCTGCTGTTGCGGACCAAGCTACGAGGCGACGAAGTAGTATGGCGGATGCAGCTGCAACCGGTTTACGAGATTTGCCTCACTAGAGCCCTAGCGGTACCGCAAAAACAGTTTTGGGGTTTTAGGCAAATTCATGTTTTTGCATAATATAATCTTAATCAACAACAATATAAATCAAACCTATTAATGTTTTAGCATCGCATAATACAATAATAATCTCAATTACAACAAATGTCCAAATCCGAATAATTAAAACAATACAAATGGTCTGGAATGGATAGAATGGTTCAAATCACACATAAATAAAATGGAAGTTTATCTCCCGTACAGTTGCCACTGGTGCTCAATGGGATCATCACAAAGCTGGGGCGTGGGTGGCATTATCCTCAATCTGTCGGTAGGTCTAAAGAAATACATTGATCTGATATTGGTTTTTGTTAGGCTTGACATGGCTACCAACATTGGCATAGGAAAGTTTAAATCCCTCTTATCCTCGATAATCATGTTGTGCAGAATTACACATGCAGCCATGATATTTGAGAGAGATTTTTTATCAGGACCTCGAATGGCACGCTGAGCTTGCAACGCACCAAATGCCCTCTCAATATCCTTGTGGCATGCTTCTTTTGCTTTGGCAAAAAGAAAATGTGCTTCTTGCTTTTTGGCTGACTGATGGTCTCCGCAAATGTTGATTATAAAGGATAAATACTGAAGACAAGATAACAACCCATGGTATAGTCATGTCTATTGATGATGCAGTTGCAAGCCGGAGATTCTCCACTAGCAAGCCGAGTAAAAAACATGTAATCTCTGCAATACATTGATATGATTGAGAGAACCCGGCAATCAAATCCAAAGAAGCAATGTCAAAAGCACAAATCATGCGTAATTCTGCGCAATATGGGTTATTATCTTGCCGTACAAACGGCTGTTATTTTAGTGGAAGGCGGATCTGCGGGAGAGATGCTCTTATTAGCAATTCGGAGTATCATCGAGCACGTGAATTAGACAAACTGCTCCGTAAAACCCACGTGTTCATCTTTCCACCACCACTTCACTCGCCAGAGTCCAACGGAATCTTTCTTCCCCCCCCCTAGACTGGAGATGCCGCAGTAGGGGAAGGGGGTGCTGAGTCGACTGTAGTGTAGTACTGCGTTTCCTCCTCCTCGTCGCTCTTCTTCTTATCTCATCCCCGACTCCGACGAGCCCCGGCGACCTACCGGCGAGGGATGGCGGCGACGGCGACAAAGCTGAGCAGCGGCCACGAGATGCCGGCCGTGGGGCTCGGCGTCTGGCGGATGGACTCCGGCGCCGTCCGCGGCCTCATCCACTCCGCCCTCCGCGCCGGCTACCGCCACTTCGACTGCGCCGGTACGCCCTCCCTCCCCCCCTCTTCACGTCTGTCTGCGCCATCCATCCCCGACCCCCATGAATCTCGTACCGTCTCATCTAGGACGCTTGCGTGCGTGGCTGGGGAATCCCACATTGGTAAAACCAAGTGTCAGAGTTCGTGATGGCTTCAAGCAGTAGATTTGCAAGTGCTGAAGAAGTTTTGCATTACTTTTATTCAGTAGTAGTACTAGATCTTAATTTACAGTGTTTGTTTTTCGGGAGATTTCGCCTGCGATGATGTGCTAACCGTCTGGGATTGCTGTCTGGTGCTGCAGCTGACTACAAAAACGAGGCTGAAGTTGGCGATGCGCTCGCAGAGGCGTTCGAAACTGGGCTTGTCAAGAGAGAGGATCTTTTCATCACAACCAAGGTTACTATTAATCAATTATTTTTCGATGCTTGGTTGCAGAAAAGGGTATTGGAATAAGAATATACCGATGTTCTCTTTGTGTTGGATACGACACGCCTACTACCCCTTTGTGCTAGGACCTGAGCCTATTAACAATTGTGTCCTATGAGCTCATGAGATGAGGTTCTGTATAGAGAAGTATGCGATAACATAGAATTTCAAGACATATATGGTTAAACCCGCCTATGATGGTGTATGGCTGGATGTGGCATTCAAAACAAAGACATAGTGAAATCATATGGTTGATCTAGCAATTGGAGAAAATGTGCTTCATCAGATAGCGCTAGGCGACACCTTGTCGGTATATCAGGTCTTTCTGATGACAAACCTATTTAGTACTGGTTAAAAAATGCTGAAAACGCTTGAAGGTGCACTTGTGACTCAGATGGAGAAAGGCTGTGTAGTTATGCACTGAATTGCGAGTATAGTGTACTGGAATCTTAAGTACCATCTATTGTTTTGACTAACTTGGCAGATTGTGAAACTAGTCTCCTAGACTTAGAAAGCAGCAAGGCTGGCTTGTAGCAATCTTTTGTCCACCATGGTTATCTTTTTATGGCTTCACACACCAATGAATCAACAGTTGTTTGTCGACACTGACATTCAAATATGAGCACTTGAATTTCAGATTAATTCATCAATTATTGCATTTCCTAATTTACAGTTGTTATGGGGTTGCACTACCAAGTATTTTTGTTTACACCCCATTTCACTCTCAACATAAGAAAAGCACTCAAATGATGTTGCAACCTTCTTTCTCCAACATATATTGTGTTACTCAAAGCTCCATGTCTGTTGTGATTCTAGTTGTGGAACTCAGATCACGGTCATGTGGTCGAAGCCTGCAAGGATAGCCTGAAGAAGCTGCGATTGGATTATCTAGATCTCTACCTTATTCACTTCCCTGTAGCTACTAAGCATACTGGTATGATCCTTGTCTTTATCCTACCTAACATGGATAAAGAACACTTTATGCCATTCAATCTAACATAATTGAGTATCTTCATTTTAATTGTGTACAGGAGTTGGCACAACTGGCAGTGCTCTTGGTGATGATGGTGTGCTTGATATCGATACCACTATCACATTGGAGACAACGTGGCATGCAATGGAAGATCTTGTTTCCATGGGACTTGTTCGTAGCATCGGAATTAGGTAAAGTACATCATATAACCATTGGTTATGTGGTCTTTCCTTGGTCTATAACTCTATTTGAATTATTGAGGCATTTGGTCTTGACTCATTTAACCTGTGTAGATATTATGATGCGTCACTTGGGTCAGTTAGTTGATGTTGTCCCCATTTATCCTAGTCATGGCCACAGTTCAGTTTACTTAGAATTACAACTGTTCAGCTTGTTCCATTAATTTATTAGTACATAATTTGTTTGATCTATATCTCTTGGCTGCTGTGTATTTAGAATGATTTAGTCCTTCTGGATATTTCCATTTATTGGCTTACTGGTTGCTGTGCAAATAGTTGCTGGCCTTGTTGCCCAGAGTTTATCTCCATCTTTTCTTTCTAAATAAAGAGTGTGAGATCTTATTCTGCAATCCTTTCAAGTCCTGCTGAACCTGAATTGTTATAAATTGACTTTGTTGATTGTATACTATGTAAATTTGTGCTTAGTTGTTCTTGGCTTCTTGCTTCCATTGTACAATTGTACAGTATGCTATTGCCTCTAGGTCACTTTCAAATTTATGCAGTCTAACATATTTAAAGATTTAAATAGCTTCCATTTGAGTTATACCTTGCATATTATCCAAGCAAAGACCCTTTAGTTAGCAGTACTGCACTATCCAAATGAGTAGCAGAATGGCACCCACCGGGTGCACAGAACAAGGATGGATGCGTTTCAATGTTTGTACTTTGCAAAGCGAATCTTATTATGCTTGCACTCATCACCCTTAGTAACAAATAGTAACTGCATCCCCTGAACCATTCGAGCTGTAAACTTGTGCATTACCGTTAGAATGATAATTCTTCATGCTCTCTATGACATTGTGTGATCTCTAACTAGCTGCAAGTTAACAGTCTCTACAATAGTGTCAGAATCTAGACTGCTCTGGTTGTAGCACTCCCAAGTTCCAATTTTGAACTTCACTACTTGAGCTGTGCTTATTCAGACTAACCAGAATCGAACTGTAATAAATCCCTGCATCTCCGTAGTTCCATTATGTTGTGTCGCACTTCCGTCACGATTTGAGATTTCATGGCTACTTCTCATGCTGGAGGAGAATTTCTATGTCTCAAATCTAACCCTTGAATTACTCATGCAGCAACTACGACATATTCCTCACCAGAGACTGCTTGGCCTACGCTAAGATAAAGCCCGCGGTGAACCAAATCGAGACACACCCTTACTTCCAGCGCGACTCTCTTGTGAAGTTCTGCCAGAAGCATGGAATCTCTGTCACCGCACACACACCCCTGGGCGGCTCCACTGCCAATACCGAATGGTTCGGCTCGGTCTCATGCCTCGACGATCCTGTCATCAAGGTCAGTATCACAAATCGTGACAATGTGACATCACATTCCATTCCAGCATTTAGAAAAAGAACACCTCCGCAAGCCTGGTTTTGTGATAGTTTCTCAACCTCAGTTTGCTGTATCGGTGCTTGCAGTCCCTGGCTGAGAAATACGGCAAGACGCCGGCGCAGCTGGTCCTCCGGTGGGGCCTCCAGAGGAACACGGTGGTCATCCCCAAGACCTCCAAGGTAGAGAGGCTGGAGGAGAACTTTGCCGTCTTCGACTTCGACATCTCCATCGAGGACATGGAGAAGATCAAGGCCCTCGATCGCAACTACCGCACCAACCAGCCGGCCAAGTTCTGGGGCATCAATCTCTACGCTTGATTCCACTGCATGATTTGCTTCCCTGACAGTACAACCAATAATATGGGAGCTTGTCATTAGCGTAAATGAACTTTGAGTTATAGATGATATATTTGCAGCACAATTTACCAGGTTACCATTCCATTCGTGCTGAGCCATGCCCGGTTCATTCTCCCAGTATCTTCAGGACAACCATACAAGGTTGAACTCCATTCAACAAATCAGTCCTACCAAATTATTGGTCACACAACTTAATCCTCTGTATTTAGTTGAACTCTTTCATTGCCTGGAAAGTGAAAACACAGCATGTCTGGTTGAGCTTCATTCAACAATTTAGTCCGGGCAAATGTTACACCTTGGGGGCAAGTTTTTGCCGAGTATGCAACAAATAAGTTATACGGCTAAGGAAAAAAATCTGGCAACAAACCAAAAACACTTGTCGCAAAAAATCAAACTATTCTATAGAATCTCTATGAATCAAATGAATAGAATAAGGTAAACAGACTTGACAGGAGTGCAAGGGCAAAAAAGATCCCAAAAATACAGGAAAAATTGCATGAGCAGTCGTTTTGTTATAACTAGCATAACATCCCTGTGTTGCTATGGAACCACAAAAATGATTCATTAATATTCGACTGTAACAACCAATACACGTCCAACACTGCAATAAGATAATCAATGTAACTGCATGGGAGCACCATGGCAAGAATATGATTATTTTTTTCTGTTCAAATTGAAGGAGTCTGGTGGGTTCTAGATGGGCGAGGAATATTGGGGTGGAGTGGGGACTGAACTCACCACCATCAACAAATAACTCCAATTTAAAGATACCAGACATAAAATGTGTTGGCCATGGTTGACTAACTATAAAAGAGAAAATTGCACCGAAGCCATCTGGAAGTTTGGACAAATTTGTAACTTCCGGCCAAAGTTATCTTAATGCACCTATAGTGGCTTACATGATTTACACTTCTTTTAAGCGAGATTAATGCACCTATAGTGACTTACGAGACTTACACTTTTGAAGTTTTTGGATTCTCTTAGGTGCCCAATTCGATATTTGCAGGGAGGGAAAGGTGTTGAACGGCCAGTTTCTATTTCCTTGATCTCCGGTAATGAAAGGGGATGAAGGACCAGGTGTTTTAAATTAGTTTTTGGACTTTTACGAGCGAAAAGAAGGCAGGCACGGGGGAATATTGTTGGATAGGCACCACATTACGAGGAACACGGATCGGGGCGGGGCCCCGCCCTAGTCATTGACCCATGCAACCAGGGTTTTTACATCAATCACCAATCATATAGATTCTTTTTCCTGTCAGGGATTTTGGATTATTTTTCGAAAATGTAAACGTCTACACGTGTGGGCGTTAGCCAACTTGTCCACACGTCTCCATCACCGTCCAGTAACTTTTGCACGAATCTTGGCACAAATTAGCTGATTTTGTATGCCACATAAGACAACTCGCGTGTGTGGTGTGTGAGAGAGGTCGCCAACACATAGAACAACTCGCGAGGGGCCGGTGTGTGGGCGTTTAGCAGTTCGCCCACACACCAGTTTTTCAATCACGCGCAAGGGCTGGTGTGTGGGCGTTTGCCATCTCGCCCACACACCCGCCTCCTTTCCCACACCCAAGCTGCCAGTTGCCATGCGTTTTGCAGTGTACATGGCAACTGCCCTAGTATGATTGCAAGCAGATGGCAACTCTTTTTTTTACCCGAACATGTCAGTTGCCATATGTTTTGCATGGTACATGGCAAACTGCCCTAGCGTGCACGTAAGCAGATGGCAACTCTTTTCTTTTTAAATGGCAACTGCCCTAGCGTGCTTGTAAGCACATGACAACTCTCTCTTTTACCCGAACATATTTTTTGCCATGCCTTTTTTTGTAGCGCTACATGGCAACTGCCTAGTGTTAGTAGGTGGCAACTTCTAAAATTTTGAAATCATGACAACTGCAGTAGACCAGGCCACACATGGCAACAGCTGTAGTTGTCCAAAAAATGGCAATCTGGAACTTTGACTTGAGATGGCAACTGCAGTTGAGCAAACATGGCAACTATAGTTGTCCGACATGGCAACCGTAGTTCAGCGACATGGCAACTGCACTTAAACGAACATGGACGAGGGTCCGGCCCATGGCAACTGCGAGGCGCGCGGTAAAGTGTCACGTGGGGCGTGCGGGAGCATGAGGTACGAGGCCTAACGTACCGGGCGTGTGGGCGTTATTTATTTCGCCCACACGCACGCGTGTAAGAGGGACCGGGAGCGAAAAAAAGAGGCGCGTGGGCGCTAATTCTTTTGCCCACACACACAAACGTATGGGCTGATCCTCTTAGGCACCACACAGAACGTATGGGCAGATTGCTTAACGCCCACACGTGTGGCAGTTATCGGCGTCCTTATTTTTTTGTAATTTCAAATCCAATAACCCGAATGTGCCAAATCCAATAAAATCCATGCAACCTAAAGATAGCCAAGTTTTGTGAGCTGTGGCACCAAACATGATCAATAAAATCTGCCACCGCTAAGTTTTATTTTCTAATCCAAATATGAAAATTTCGAAATAAAAATTATCCAGATATGGAGTTCAAAATTTGGCCGAAATTTATACACGAAGATATGAAATGCAAGCGGGCGCATTTGTTTGGTCAGAATACGCCCGTCTGCTAGGCGCTAGCCGCTCCGTTGCCTTTCTCTGGAGTCCTCTCAAGTCTGAGGAGCGGCGGCGTCGTCATCGTCGCGTCAGTTCCGATTCCAATCCGAACCCCGGCCATGTCGCCGCCGGCCAGTCTCCCGCCGCCGGCCCCCGCCGGCACGCCCCTCGCCGACCTCCTCGAGTCCGCCACCTTCGCGCCCCCCGCGCCGGCGCCCCCGCCTCCCACCCCCGCCGCCATCCTCTCCGCGTGGTCGCACCTCCGCAGCGCCGCTCCCTCCCCCGCGGCCGCCCTCGCCGCCCTCGAGACCCTCCACCTCCACCGCCGCTCGCTCCGTCTCAGCTCCGCGCACCTCGAGCTGCTCCTGCCGCTCCTCCCGCTCCACCCCCGCCTCGTCTCCCCGCTGCTCGCCACCTGCCCGCGTCTCCTCCCCAACTATTCGCTCCCCTTTGCCTCCCTCCCCCTCGCCCCTCGGCTCCTCCTCCTGGGCGCGCTCGCCACCGCCAAGACCTCCAAGAATTCCACCAGCAATGGCAGCTCAGGGAGCCCCAGCACGGGGAATCTCGGGAGTGACCACGGCGGCGACGACCCCGTTGTGGCTGTGAGTCGCATTCTAGAGAATATGGAGCAGACCAGTGAGACCAGCGATGGTATTGACCACCTTGCGCTTGCTGGGATTGGCCATGCCCTGGCATGTGCAGATGAGCTGCACTTTGGGAGGATCCTTGTGTCCCTGGTTAGGATTTGCGGCAGGATCGGGGATGTAGGTGTTGCTGTCAGGGTGCTTAAGCTGGTGGATTGGCTGGTGTCGGGGTTCGTCGAGTCGAGGAGGATGCGCAAGGTTCAGGTTCTGTTCGAGGTAATTTCGCCGGAGAAGTGTGAGAGTGAGGGTTATGTGCTGTTTCCGGCGGTGATGGCGGCTTGCGGTGGACTACGGGCATTGAGGGTTGCTTCGGTGAGACATCGGTTGGACTTTGCTCCAAGGTTGAAGGAGGCTCCTGAACGGACCATTCGTTTTGCAGCTCGGAGGGCAGCTGTAGAAGGGAGGCCTGACGATGATCAGCGCCGTGTCCTTCTTCAGTGTGTTGCATTAGGTTTGACACAGTGTGGGCCGGTAGCATCTAATGATTCAGTGTTACGGTGTGTTCTTATGGCACTGCTGGAGGAGCTCCTTCCTCTTCCGCGCCTGCTTAGGATCTCAGTTAAGAGTCCAGATGAAAATTCAGCTGAGCTTGCAAAGAATCAGGTCATGCAGCACCAGGATAGTGTCCTTTTCAAAGAAGCAGGGCCAGTGACTGGGGTTCTGTGCAATCAGTATTCATTTGCTGATGAGAAGACTAAAGATTATGTGGAAACTCGTGTATGTGAATATGCGCAAGAGTTGTATCATCATCTTCGTGCAGCAGTGTTGCTGCACCAGGCGAAACGGAATGGTTTGCTTGCTGAGATTGATAAGATCGCTGAGGCGGCATTTTTTATGATTGTAAGCTTTGCGGCAGAGGTTGCGAAACACAGGTTGGATGCAAACTCCTCAGGGGGGTTCCAGCCAGAGGTTGCTGTTAGGATCTTGGTGGAATTCTCTTGTGTGGAACATCTGAGACGTTTGCGTCTTCCTGAGTACACTGAAGCAATCCGGCGTGCTGTTGTTGTCAATCAGGATAATGCGGCAGCCAGTGCTTTATTCGTTGAGTCAATGCCTTCATGTGCTGAATTGACAACCAAACCAGGTTATTTTAATGCCACTCTCCTAATCTCCTTGTGCCATTATGATTAAAACTTCTCATGTGTTTGCTTGGATGTGCTTGCAACTGTTGATTAAAATGGAACTTTGGTATATTGTAGATTTACTAACCGGAACAAGATATATCTGTTACACGGATGAGGTCCAGACGTCACGCATATTGTTTTATCTGCGGGTTATGCCTACTTGTATTAACCTCATTCCAACTCATCTAATTCGGGATAAATTATCTCCGGTCATATTTTTGTATCCTTTATAGACACCACTACTATTTGTCTTACTATTTATTTTTGATAGAATTCCTTATTTAACACTAGATAAAATCATAAAAATGTGCTTCCCTATTTGGCCCTGAAAAAAATCATCCTTATTTGGCATTCGGTCTAAATTTCTTCCTGGGGTAAAACTTTCTTTTCAATTCTCACTTAAGGGCCTCTTTGGGACTGCTCCACTCCACAAATCCACTTTGGAGCAAATTCACCTAGGAGTGGCAGCTTCACCAAAGAGCAGTTTATCCTGTTTGGCTTCCAGCTTCAAGAATGAGAAAATTTGGTGGGTAAGGTCTATTTGGCTGGGTGACGTGGGGAAATAAAACAAAAGCGTATCCACTTACTGGTGACAGTGGTGGTTAATTTTCCCCAACTCCACGAGGACCTTTTGAATTAGAGTTTTTGAAGCACCCCCTGATGAGCTTCACAAAAAATAGGGAGTTGATCCCCAGATTCTAGTTTTTTTCAGAGCAGGACATCATGGAGTTACCCCGTTTGGCTTGTTTTTTAGAGCGGAGCAGTCCCAAACGGGCCCTTAATATCTTTAGTAACCATAATAATTGACGGTAGTATCACATTAGGAAAAAATAAATAGACATCTGCCGCTGCCGCCATACAGGCTAGGGGTTAGGATTGAGAGAGGGGGGGTAGTCCGAGCGTCAAATAGGGATATTTTTTTCAGGGCCAAATAGGGAGGTACATTTTTATCTAGTGTCAAATAAGGAATTCTCTCTTTGTTTTTCTCATTGGATTATCTTGATTTTGATATACAAAATTGCCATCCTTAATGCAATTTGTTAGATACATACAACACTCGAATGAAAAAATAACACGTGCAGTACACTCGGTGATGGTATCATTCCTGTCATCTGGCAATGATACTGATCAGGATGATCGAGTGGCTTTGAAAGAGCAACTTGCCTTTGATTATATTAGGAGATCTTTGGAGGTAGTTCATTCAAAACCCTTTTCATATATATTTTGTTCCTAACTAGGCGACTGACTAATTTCTCTACTTATCTCATATAATAGGCTTATCCTGGGGTAACTCCATTTGATGGATTAGCGTCAGGAGTTGCTGCACTTGTTCGGCACCTTCCTGCAAAGAGCCCTGCCATTCTTTTTTGTATCCATAGCCTTGTTGTGAAAGCTAAAGATCTTTGCAGTACTGCAATGATACAGGACAGATCATTATGGAGGTCATGGGAAGAAAGCACAGAGCCCTGTAAGAAAATATTGGACTTGTTGCTGCGGCTCATCTTCCTTGCCGATATTCAGGTAAGCTAAGATCACAATGGTATTACTTTCTGATGGTGTGTAGAGCAGTAACTCCTCTGAAATACGGGTTGGTGGTGCTTATCTCCTTTATGACATTCAGAATATGGCTGATCAATCCGCGAGGACACAAGGAACTTTTTTCCCAATAGCAGAGACATTGCAATCATCATTAGCTTTGAAACCCTGTCGAGTATTTTCATGCACTGACTTGGTTGCTATAAAGATGAGTCTTGGACCATTGGAGATTGATGTTTTATAGCCCAAATCACATTATTCCATGATTTTCCTACTACGCATGCAGCACTGCTACCTGTAGAGACTCTGCAGATTTTATTCCCTCAACACTCTTTTCTCCTGTTTCTGCAGTCATTCTCTTATCTGCTCAAGGAGCTGGCGGAATTTGTCACCTCGTTGCCAAAGGAAGGCCAGGATGTGCTCCTCGATGACATGCACGCCCATGTTGCGGAATCCGATGATGTTGTACGGAAGCCTGTGCTCGTATCGTGGTTGCAGTCCCTATCCTACATAAGCTCACAAGCTGATGTTCGTGAATCTCGCAATAACGCGAAAAATGCTCGTTCTGCGGGTGGGGTTGAGCTGAGCCTGAACAGAACTATTGCACGCTTGTAACACTATCTTGCTCATGCTTGTCAAGCTTGATCATGTTGTACATTAACAGTGCATAGAATAGAATGAGATAGATGCATGTTGCAAGTATAGTACTGCATTTTCATCTTGTCATTATGTCTGTACATATTTGCTTATCTGATTCAACAGTTTGAGACAAGTGTTACAATGACAATATGAGAGATTTAATGATTCATGTTGCTTGACTCTGAAATGCTTCATGGACATCTCCAGCCAAAGGATGATCCATGCTAAATCCGAACACAAATCAAGTTGAGATACACAGCACATTATCAAGATGCATCACCAACAGAAGGAAGATTCAGTTATCTCCAGTAGTGATCAATGAGCAAACGAGGGGTCTTTCCCTTTTACTTCTCTCAATATATGAGTATTCTAGAGGGGATAAAAATCAATGATCAAAGACTGACAATATAGTAGCATAGCATAGATAGAGAAATGCCAGATCACGTCGCATTCGGAAACTTCACAGTTCAAGGAACGAACTTATTATGATTTTCATTTCTGGTAAATACGATGGTATTGCTGCGTGCCTATTCATGACATTAGACCGATGTACTGTATAATTACATTCCCAGCTGCCACCAGGGGTGAGGTTATGTGGCTGCAACGTATCAGCCAAGGTCTCGAGACAGCGATGCCAGATCTGGCTACGAAATGGCAAAGCAAAGACAGGGTTTCGCTCAAATCCTCATCTACTGAAAGCAAAATCCAGGAACCAGCAAAAGTCCAGTATGGCAGATCAGCAAGGAAGCTCTCCAGCAGAAGCAGGCAAATCTATCCCAATCCTCCTCTACGACCCTGATGTATATGTATACCGCGACTGAGCTCCCTCCAATAGTTCCACGAGTTTACCTGCAATAAATCGAGCGTGTCAAGAATATTGCAAAATGCTTCCCCTGCAAGTTTTTGTGGGAACGAGATGCATCGTAGATACGGGGAAAGTTCACACACCTGTGATGAAACCGATAAGCGGCACCGGACTAAGTGCTTTCTCAGCCTTCTCAAGATGACGCCTGTTAGGACTCGAGGGTAAGCAAGGGCATATAGGAAGGGTAAAATCAAGAGCTGAGACAGTACCGTGTTAGTGTGTAATGCTCATTACCTGGTGTAGCTGGCAAAGAATGGATCTCTCATGACATAAAGTGCCCACATCATTTTTCGCCTTTTCAACTGATGGAATTGAACGACGGAAGAATAGCCAAGTCAGCAACCCAGAGAACATAACCAACAAACTATAACACAATAAAGAACTGAAATCATCGCACCTCATCCCTCTCAGCAGACGAGAGCTGATGAACTTTCCCAGCTCTATGATTCAGATCTGTTGCATGCGAATGAATGCCAAGGCTTGCGAGCTCCACAGCTAGTGAGACCAACCACGGGGTCCAAGATTTGATGCCAAACTTTCTAATCAAGAGGACGTATACAAGTGGTCTGAATATGTGGACGGCCTCCCCTAACATGAATAAGCGCCCAGAAACACCTTTAGAAGACCAAATGGTTGCGAAAGTTGGCTTCTCAATCTCCATCACTGCTGAGCACAAGGACATACAATCTGATAAGTAAACTAACAACACTTGAGAAAAATGATGGGTAAATGTCTCAATGGAGAACCATAATAGTGTTTTAGTAAAAACAAGTTACCAGGAGGAACAGGAGAAGGTTGGAGCCTGCTCATCCAAGTGGGATCTGACAACATCTTTGCATTCTGACCAAACCTGTTTAAAGCAGCTACTGCTCTTCCCTCCAGACTCTTAGATATAATTCCAGGTTTTCCATCCGGACCATCAGACGTGATCCAATGGCCATTTTGGGAATGTCCATTGACCGGATAGATTACTGGCACTCCATTAGTCTTGACTCCCTGATTGTCTTCAAGAACATCCTCCTCTTCGTTTTCCACCTCCCCTCCTTGTAGGAGCATCCTGTAGCCATTCTCCCTGAAAGCGGCTAACCTGACACATGCTCTGAAATGTTGCACAGCAGTTATCAGTCATCCAGACAAAGCCAGAAATGCATGGCAATATCAGATATGCAAGCAAGGAAAAACAATGCATAATCGATCATCTTACTTCACTGCTTCTGTAACAGCAAGGAAGCCCCATTTGCGATCATCTCCAACAAAGTGCTGGGCGGCAACTTCAACAACTGCTTCCACATCCTTGAGTATGGATACAACAAGAGCCCATGGGATAGATTGTTCCTTGGAGGCCAGTGAGTGACCATCAGTTGGTGTCTCAATTATATGCTGGTTGACAGAACTTACAATGCCCAGAAGTGCATATACTGTTCAGAAGAAGCAATGCCACCTTAATGTCAGATAATCAAGTTCTTACCACGCAAAACAGCTTCTTGAACAACAAGAATATACATCTTACTACCTTAGCATATACTCCCTCTGTAAACTAATATAAGATCGTTTAGATAACTACTTTAGTGATCTAAACGATCTTATATTAGTTTACAGAGGGAGTAGATGTTTATATAAAGAGCAAAATGATTTGCTTCGTAGGATAAATTTCTTTGCAATGATTTTATCAACCTAACAAACTAAGCTTATTTATTTCCTTTTTTCCAAATTAGAAACAAAATTGAAAGGTAAGTATCCCAGACTCGGTAATGGCAAGAAAATGTGCTTCGGCATTACACAGATGCAAATACATGTTTCACTACATAATATGAGCGACAAATAATGAGACCATTTTAGGTTCAGTTTGTGGTTGTTGAACTGTGCTGTGCTGTGCTTATATTATAATCTGCTGCAGAAAATTAGCCACACAAGTAGGAAAAAGCGGGTCAAGCAAACACTAAAATAGGAAAAGGCTGGTGGGGCAAACGGGATTATGATAATCCACTGAATGCCAAACGCGACTTAGAAGGTTGACTGATAGGAAGATTTATACGGCCAAGGACAGTCATCTCGAGTTATGAGCAAAAACATAGGTGTATTACATTCAACAATATTGGATATATATGGGTATCTTCTAATAATATACCCTATCAAGTATGGCACAATAGTTTAAAAAAAAATAGCCAACAGTGACATGCAAGTGCTGACAGAAAAGGGAAGGAGAATTCTAAGTTGGGCCTAATCACTTGGCTCTATTGCCACCTATGGCAGTTGCATATTAATTGTGCAAAAAAAATTAAGAGCGGGCAGTGATGAATAATATTTAATGGGATACCTCAAAAAGCTAATCTAGTATCTACATTTAACAGTTTTCAACTAGAAAGTGTACAAAGTGCAGCAAACAGATTATTTCAACCCCCCAAACAAATAATGATGACATTCTTTTCCTGAACTATAAACGGCTCATGGTTTCATCTATCCACACATGAATTCAGCATACGTGTTTAATGCAACAAGAATAAAGGGACACCGGTCAGACTTAACTACGTTAACTGTTATCTGCACACCCTAATCTTTTTATCTGATTAACACAAAGTAGACATTTCAACACTCGCATTTGCAAATATAACACCATGAGACTTCAACTAGGTACTTCTCGAAGGACAAACACCAAGAGACAGTAAACATATCAACCGATGACAGAAGATTCAGACAAAAAAAAACGTGACTAAATGTTACTCCTATTGAAGCAGTACCTGCTTCCGGGGCAATCTCGGAGTTAGCGAAGCGCTCAGGAAGTATCCATGTCACCCCCTGCAAGTCGTTCAAGCAAAAATAAGCATTTTTGTTTCCTAGAATGAAGCAAACATAAGCAGAAATCGCCTTTCTAGCTACTCGTTCCATTGACAACCTATCCTGCTAAGAAATCGCTACCGCAATTCATGATCCTAACCAAATTACTCCCTCCATCCCAAAATAAGTTGTACTAAGGTCAAGACACTTATTTTGGGACGAAGGGAGTACATGGCAGCAGAGCAGAACCAACATGGAAATTCGTAAAATAGTAATGGGAAATTAACCCCCTTCTGTGGTCTACCGAAGAAGAATTCGCGCAAAACCCCAGGCGAGGAGCCCCGAGGAATCCACCAAATCACACGATTGAAACCCCAAATCGACGGGGCCCGCGCGGATTAGGGATCGGGAGCTCCCGTAGACCGCGGGAGGCGACGCGCGTAACGGAACAAGGAGGAGAAGGAGCTCCTCGGGGGTAGGGGGGGGGGGGGGGGGGGGTGCGAGGTTACGTTGGCGAGGGACTCGAGGGAGCGGACGAGGTCCCGGTTCTTCCGCACCCAGACCTTGTAGGCCTCCATGGCGACTCGGCGACTCGGCCGCCTCTGGAGAAGCTAGGGGTGGAAGAAGAGGAAGGCGGCGACGGCGATGAGGACGAGGCGGCGGCACTGGCTCGCGAGGGACGGCGTCGGGGCAGGGGCAGCCGTCCGATCTCCGGCGGACGGCGGCGGTGAATCGCGGTGGCCGGCCGCGGCGACAGGTGGGGATTTATTTGGTGTTTCGGACTCCACCCCCTCCACCACTGTCTCGCGAGCTATATACTTCGGCTGGGCCTGGACGGTGGGACCAACCGGTCAGCGGGTCTCGCCGTTCTTTTATCCTTCTTTTTGGACCTGTTTGGAAAGGAAATTTCGTTGAACTTGGTTGGACCTGACTTCCAAAACTTTGAAAATTTTCAAAGTTTTTGTACCTGTTTATGAAGTGTGAACCCATACATATGTGACCCAAAAGACGCATGCATGTTTACCATTGGATCTTCAAGCAGTGGCGGAGGTAGGATTCGAGTATAGAGGAGGCCGAGTACATATATTGATCTAATCTCGTTGGTAATTACTCATCGCTGCTATTAAAATTGTCGATCATTGGGGGGGGGGGGGGGCAGGCCCCTGCTCGTCCCCCTTGGCTCCGCCCCTGTCTTCAAGGGACTTTCTTATGGGAAAGTTAGAATGTGTCGCGTGGAATTTATCTGTGTTTGTTCTTACACAATTGAGTAATAAAGCTCTTGTTCATTTTTAAGAGATGTTTTAGCGTCTTCGGCTTGTTTTAGTGTTTGTAGTCGTCATTAGGTTGTCTATGGACCTGGATGTAAATCTTATTTCTAATGTTCTTTGTACTATCTTGATAATCGATGAATAGATGAGAAGTCTTCTCGCCAAAAAAGAACATGATCATTTTGATCAAAAATTAAAAATCATGCACACCATTCTTTGTTTGTTTTTTCTGTGCTGTTCACCTATCGACATACTTCTGAATCTAATTTCTAAATGCATTTTCTTTTTGTGAATACATTTTTGGATGAATTATTTCACTTTACAATACGTATTTTTAGATGTATCATGCGTATTTTTTTGTGTGTGGGAAAGCTTTCAATCTATTCTTCAACAATCATGATAGTACAACGAGTACCAGAAATAATAAAATATGTCCAAATCCGTAGGTCACCTAACGACGACTACACAAACACATACGAACAAAGACCGGATCCACGTGGATTCATCAAAGACAAACGCCGACCGAATCCTGTGAGATCCGCCATACAAATCTCCACACGTCCGCCATACAAACCGGGACGAGGACTAGGCGGGGAGAACGAAGAACCTTGTTCCATCTTCAGAGAGCCGTCACCGCCTCATCTTCCTGAGCAGGACACAAACCCTACGAAAACTCAGAAAAGCATATACTTCCTTCGTTTTTAAATATAAGTCTTTTTAGATATTTCAATACGAAGTGTATTTGAATGTATATAGACATGTTTAAGAGTGTAGATTTACTCATCTTACTTTGTATGTAGTGCATATTGCAATCTCTAAAACAACTTATATTTAGGAACGGCGGGACCGGCGCCAGCGCTTTGTCCGTGTCGTGCAGCTACATGAAGAAACAACAGCATGCGTATTTGTTTTTTTTTCCTTTTTGCGGTTGAGCGTCTGTATTTTGTTGTACAATATGTACTTTTAGATCTATCTATCTATCTATGGTTTGAAGTGCAATTTACATCTACTTTGCGTTTTTCCTTTTCTTTTTGACATCTACATTTACATTTACTCCGCTTTATTTCGCTCATTGTGGAGTTGTTTTTGCGGATGGAGAGTAGTAGGCTGCTTGACGTTCTAGAACTTGTGTGCGTGTGTGTTCCATTCGTCAAAGTCACATTTTCACGGCCCGGCGACAACGGTCCACCTTTGGCGTTGGCATTCAGGTTGGCGTTGGCAAACCTTTGATATATACTCCTCCTACAGTTAAAGAGAAGTTCCATAAAAGAAAGTTGAAGTTACCTACTCTGTAATTAATAACACGTGGCTTCTTTCATGGGGAAGAGGATAACACATGCTTTTCTCAAGTCACCGGCGAAAGAAACACGTCGTCTCTCGAGTCGGTCAGCCTCTGGTTGTTGGGCTGTGGTCGCCCCCACGTGCCACGGTCGCGGCGGCCGCCGAAGCACGGCGCGCGGGTGGCTGGGCCGTTCCTGGGCCAGCGAGACCGGTCATGGTCCACGAGACCATAACATGGTTCTTTTTTTTGGCGGGTGAATGGGTGATGATGTGAATTTGCTAACCAGTGGATTTCCACCACCTACCGGAGACGGACTTGGTCGGCGATGTATCTAGTGCACCGATGCCGTAGCGCATTTTGTTTGGAAAAAAAAATCTAGCACATCTCTACTCCTAATGTCTTATCTCTGTTCCTAATGCCTCAGTTGGTAGGTCGCGTTCTGAGTTTTATTTTCGTCCCACCTCATCTGATCTTTTTTGATACTTCTTTGGTACTTCCTCCCACCATCCCCTCAGTCGCGAAAAAATAAGGAAAACCCCGCGATTGAGTCCCGCACACGCCCCTCCGACCACCTCCCACGTCCCAGCGCTTCCCCCCTGCTCCACAATTTTTTTTCGTCGGTTTTTTCGTCTCTGCTGCCCCTGCCCACTCATGCAGCCAAAAAAAACCACCGCACACACAAACCACTCCCCTCCCTTTCCTCGCGCAAGCATCCTCTCCTCGGTACCCTCGCACGCGCTAGGGTTCCTGCGCCGCCGCCACACGGAAGCTTGTCGACCAGCCCAGCGTCCTCCGGATCGCCGCCGTCACCGCCCCGGATCGCTGCCTTCGCCGTCATTCGGATCGCTGCCGTCGCCGTTGGAATCGCCGCCAACGTCTTGTCGCCTCAGATCGCCGCCGTCCGGATTGCCGCCGTCGCCGTCGGGATGGCTGCAGCCGTCTCTCCAGATCGCATGGGCGTTCATCGTCTCCGGCCTCGCCGTTGTTGTTCCCGTATCTGCCCTCACCCGAAACCTAATGCGCACGCAATCTTCGTATCGCTTCTTCCTTGTGTGTTCCATGTCGGCGGCTAGGCCCTCTGGTCCGGCCGTCCCTGGTTTTCTCTACCGCCGATGCCTCAATTCTGCCCCTCCCCCATAATAGATCTGGTACACAGCATGGTATACTTTATAGAACCTATGGCTGAGGCATAGGGAATGACTCTCATTCTCTTTCTATCTTCTGCCGTGGTCGGGCTTTGAGTCTTACTCAATTTCACACCTTGCAACACAGCCAAGAACTCTTTCTTTGACCGTTCCAATTTTTGAACTACTTCAAAATATTGTCAAGGTATGTACTCATTGGAAAAAAACTTATCAAGCGTCTTGATCTATCTCTATAGATCTTGATGCTTAATATGTAAGCAGCTTCACCGAGGTCTTTCTTTGAAAAACTTCTTTCAAAATACTCCTTTATGCTTTGCAGAATAATTCTACATTATTTCCGATCAACAATATGTCATTCACATATACTTATCAGAAATGTTGTAGTGCTCCCACTCACTTTCTTGTAAATACAGGCTTCATCGCAAGTCTGTATAAAACTATATGCTTTGATCATCTCATCAAAGCGCATATTCCAACTCCGAGATGCTTGCACCAGTCCATAGATGGATCGTTAGAGCTTGCACATTTTGTTAGCACCTTTAGGATTGACAAAACCTTCTGATTGTATCATATATAACTCTTCTTTAATAAATCCATTAAGGAATGCAGTTTTGTTTATCCATTTGCCGGATTTCATAAAATGCGGCAATTACTAACATGATTCAGACAGACTTAAGCATAGATACAAGTGAGAAAACTCTCATCGTAGTCAACACCTTGAACTTGTCGAAAACCTTTTTGCGACAATTCTAGCTTTGTAGATAGTAACACTACTATCAGCGTCCGTCTTCCTCTTGAAGATCCATTTAATCTCAATGGTTCGCCGATCATTGGGCAAGTCAATCAAAGTTCATACTTTGTTCTCATACATGGATCTCATCTCAGATTTCATGGCCTCAAGCCATTTCCCGGAATCTGGGCTCATCATCGCTTCCTCATAGTTCGTAGGCTCGTCATGGTCAAGTAACATGACCTCCAGAACTGAATTACCGTACCACTCTGGTGCGGATCTCACTCTGATTTTACCTACGAGGTTCGGTAGTAACTTGATCTGAAGTTACATGATCATCATCATTAGCTTCCTCACTAATCGGTCTAGTAGTCACAGGAACAGATTTCTGTGATGAATTACTTTCCGATAAGGGAGCAGGTATAGTTACCTCATCAAGTTCTACTTTCCTCCCACTCACTTCTTTCGAGAGAAATTCCTTCTTTAGAAATGATCCATTCAAAGCAACGAATATCTTGCCTTTGGATCTGTGATAGAAGGTGTACCCAACATTTTCTTTTGGGTATCCTATAAAGACGCACTTCTCCGATTTGGGTTTGAGCTTATCAGGTTGAAACTTTTTCACATAAGCATTGTAACCTCAAACTTTAAGAAACGACAACTTTGGTTTCTTACCAAACCACAGTTCATAAGACGTCGTCTCAACGGATTTTGATGGTGCCCTATTTAACGTGAATGCGCCCGTCTCTAGAGCATATCCCTAAAACGATAGCGGTAAATCAGTAAGAGACATCATAGATCGCACCATATCTAGTAAAGTACGATTACGATGTTCGGACACACCATTACGCTGTGGTGTTCCGGGTGGCGTGAGTTGCAGAACTATTCCACATTGTTTCAAATGTACACCAAACTCGTAACTCCAATATTCTCCTCCATGATCAGATTGTAGGAATTTTATTTTCTTGTTACGATGATTTTCAACTTCACTCTGAAATTCTTTGAACTTTTCAAGCGTTTCAGACTTATGTTTCATTAAGTAGATATACCCATATCTGCTTAAGTCATCTGTGAAGGTGAGAAAATAACGATATCCGCCATGAGCTTCCACATTCATCGGACAACATACATCTATATGTATGATTTCCAACAAATCTGTTGCTCTCTCCATAGTACCGGAGAACGGTGTTTTTGTCATCTTACCCATAAGGCACGGTTCGCAAGTACCAAGTGATTCATAATCAAGTGGTTTCAAAAGCCCATCAGTATGGAGTTTCTTCATGCGCTTTACACCGATATGACCCAAACGGTAGTGCCACAAATAAATTGCACTATCATTATCAACTCTGCATCTTTTGGCTTCCACATTATGAATATGTGTGTCACTACTATCGAGATTTAATAAGAATAGACCATTCTTTAAGGGTGCATGACCATAAAAGATATTACTCATATAAATAGAACAACCATTATTCTCTGATTTAAATGAATAACTGTCTCGCATCAAACAAGATCCAGATATAATGTTCATGCTTAACGCTGGCACCAAATAACAATTATTTAGGTCTAATACTAATCCCGAAGGTAGATGTAGAGGTAGCGTGCCGACTGCGATCACATCGACTTTGGAACCATTTCCCACGCGCATCGTCACCTCGTCCTTAGCCAATCTTCGCTTAATCCGTAGTCCCTGTTTCGAGTTGCAAATATTAGCAACAGAACCAGTATCAAATACCCAGGTGCTATTGCGAGCATTAGTAAGGTACACGTCAATAACATGTATATCACATATACCTTTGTTCACCTTGCCATCCTTCTTATCCGCCAAATACTTGGGGCAGTTCCGCTTCCAGTGACCAGTCTGCTTGTAGTAGAAGCACTCAGTTTCAGGCTTAGGTCCAGGTTTGGGTTTCTTCTCTTGAGTAGCAACTTGCTTGCTGTTCTTTTTGAAGTTCCCCTTCTTCTTCCCTTTGCCCTTTTTCTTGAAATTAGTGGTCTTGTTAACCATCAACACTTGATGCTCCTTCTTGCTTTCTACCTTCGTCAATTTCAACATCACGAAGATCTTGGGAGTTGTTTCCGTTATCCCTTGCATATTATAGTTCATCATGAAGTTCTACTAACTTGGTGATGGTGACTAGAGAATTCTGTCAATCACTATCTTATCTGGAAGATTAACTCCCACTTGATTCAAGCGATTGTAGTACCCAGACAATCTGAGCACATGCTCACTAGTTGAGCGATTCTCCTCCATCTTTTAGCTATAGAACTTGTTGGAGACTTCATATCTCTCAACTCGGGTATTTGCTTGAAATTTTAACTTCAACTCCTGAAACATCTCATATGGTCCATGACATTCAAAACGTCTTTGAAGTCCCGATTCTAAGCCGTTAAGCATGGTACACTAAACTATCAAGTAGTCATCATATTGAGCTAGCCAAACGTTCATAACGTCTGCATCTGCTCCTGCAATAGGTCTATCACCTAGCGGTGCATCAAGAAAATAATTCTTCTGTGCAGCAATGAGGATAAACCTCAGATCACGGATCCAATCCGCATCATTGCTACTAACATTTTTCTCTAGGAACATATCAAAATAAACACAGGGAAGCAACAACGCGAGCTATTGATCTACAACATAATTTGCAAAATACTACCAGGACTAAGTTCATGATAAATTTAAAGTTCAATTAATTATATTACTTTAAGAACTCCCACTTAGAAAGACATCCCTCTAATCTTCTAAGTGATCACGTGATCCAAATCAACTAAACCATGTCCGATCATCACGTGAGATGGAGTAGTTTCAATGGTGAACATCATTATGTTGATCATATCTACTATATGATTCACGCTCGACCTTTCGGTCTCCGTGTTCCGAGGCCATATCTGTATATGCTTGGCTCGTCAAGTATAACCTGAGTATTTCGCGTGTGCAACTGTTTTGCACCCGTTGTATTTGAACGTAGAGCCTATCACACCCGATCATCACGTCGTGTCTCAGCACGAAGAACTTTCGCAACGGTGCATACTCAGGGAGAACACTTCTTGATAATTAGTGAGAGATCATCTTAAAATGCTACCGTCAAACTAAGCAAAATAAGATGTATAAAAAGATAAATATCATATGCAATCAAAATATGTGACATGATATGGCCATCATCATCTTGCGCCTTTGATCTTCATCTCCAAAGTACTATCATGATCTCTATCGTCACCAGCATGACACCATGATCTCCATCATCTTGATCTATATCAATGTGTCGTCACATGGTTGTCTCACCAACAATTGCTCTTACAACTATTGCTATCGCATAGCGATAAAGTAAAGCAATTATTTGACGCTTGCATCTTATGCAATAGAGAGATAACCATAAGGCTTTTGCCAGTTGCCGATAACTTCAACAAAACATGATCATCTCATACAACAACTTATATCTCATCACGTCTTGACCATATCACATCACAACATGCCCTGCAAAAACAAGTTAGACGTCCTCTACTTTGTTGTTGCAAGTTTTACGTGGCTGCTACGGGCTTAAGTAAGAACCAATCTTACCTACGCATCAAAAACCACAACGATAGTTTGTCAAGTTGGTGTTGTTTTAACCTTCGCAAGGACCGGTCGTAGCCACACTCGGTTCAACTAAAGTTGAAGAAACTGACACCCGCCAGCCACCTGTGTGCAAAGCACGTCGGTAGAACCAGTCTCGCGTAAGCGTACGCGTAATGTCGGTCCGGGCCGCTTCATCCAACAATACCGCTAAACCAAAGTATGACATGCTGGTAAGCAGTATGACTTATATCGCCCACAACTCACTTGTGTTCTACTCGTGCATAACATCAACACATAAAACCTGGCTCTGATACCACTGTTGGGGAACGTAGTAATTTCAAAAAAATTCCTATGCATACGCAAGATCATGGTGATGCATAGCAACGAGAGGGGAGAGTGTGATCTACGTACCCTTGTAGACCGACAGCAGAAGCGTTAGCACAACGCGGTTGATGTAGTCGTACGTCTTCACGGCGTGGTGACGATCTTAATGTACTACCGTCGCAGGGATTCGCCTAAGCACCGCTACAATATTATCGAGGATTATGGTGGAGGGGGGCACCGCACACGGCTAAGAGAACGATCACGAAGATCAACTTGTGTGTCTATGGGGTGCCCCTGCCCCCGTATATAAAGGAATGGAGGAGGGGAGGGCCGGCCCTCTCTATGGCGCGCCCTAGGGGAGTCCAACTCCCACCGGGAGTAGGATTCCCCCTTTCCTAGTCCAACTAGGAGTCCTTCCATGTAGTAGGAGTAGGAGACAAGGAAGGGGAAGAGGGAAGAGAAGGAAGGAGGGGGCGCAGCCCCTCCCCCTAGTCCAATTCGGACTAGGCCTTGGGGGGGCGCGCGGCCTGCCTCTCCCTCTCCCCTAAAGCCCAATAAGGCCCATATACTTCTTCTCCCGTATTCCCGTAACTCCCTGGTACTCCGAAAAAATATCCGAACCACTCGGAACCTTTTCGATGTCCGAATATAGTCGTCCAATATATCGATCTTTACGTCTCGACCATTTTGAGACTCCTTGTCATGTCCCCGATCTCATCCGGGACTCCGAACTCCTTCGGTACATCAAAACTCATAAACTCATAATATAACTGTCATCGAAACCTTAAGCGTGCGGACCCTACGGGTTCGAGAACAATGTAGACATGACCGAGACACGTCTCTGGTCAATAACCAATAGCGGAACCTGGATGCTCATATTGGCTCCTACATATTCTACGAAGATTTTTATCGGTCAAACCGCATAACAACATACGTTGTTCCCTTTGTCATCGGTATGTTACTTGCCCGAGATTCGATCGTTGGTATCTCAATACCTAGTTCAATCTCGTTACCGGCAAGTCTCTTTACTCGTTTCGTAATACATCATCTCGCAACTAACTCATTAGTTGCAATGCTTGCAAGGCTTATGTGATGTGCATTACCGAGAGGGCCCAGAGATACCTCTCCGACAAACTGAGTGACAAATCCTAATCTCGAAATACGCCAACCCAACATGTACCTTTGGAGACACCTGTAGAGCTCCTTTATAATCACCCAGTTACGTTGTGACGTTTGGTAGCACACAAAGTGTTCCTCCGGCAAACAGGAGTTGCATAATCTCATAGTCATAGGAACATGTATAAGTCATGAAGAAAGCAATAGCAACATACTAAACGATCGGGTGCTAAGCTAATGAAATGGGTCATGTCAATCACATTATTCTTCTAATGATGTGATCCCGTTAATCAAATAACAACTCTTTTGTTCATGGTTAGGAAACATAACCATCTTCGATTAACGAGCTAGTCAAGTAGAGGCATACTAGTGACACTCTGTTTGTCTATGTATTCACACATGTATTATATTTCCGGTTAATACAATTCTAGCATGAATAATAAACATTTATCATGATATAAGGAAATAAATAATAACTTTATTATTGCCTCTAGGGCATATTTCCTTCAGGGGGAAAATCCAACCGTTATGTGCTCAGCCTGCACACGAGCAGTACTACCGCTCAGGCGGAAGAAACAGGGAAAAGGAGCAACAAAACATGAACCTTGGGGCAGTAGTACCGCATATAAGCAGTACTACCACTCACCCCAGCGGTACTACCGCTGGAGGAGCAGAACACGGTACCAAAAGAGTCAGGCAGAGCAGAGTATGGCAGCAGTGAAGCAGAAACGGTACTACCGCCCGACCGGAGCGGTACTACCGCTTAGGCGGTACTACCGTGCCTTACTGCCGCGCAACTACTGCTAAACCCGACACGAAAAGAGCAGGACCCAAAATCGAGGCAGTAGAAGAGCGGCGCTGCAGCGGTACTACGGCTGAGAGCTCCAAGCGGTACTACCGCTTGGGCTCGCGGTACTACCGCTAGGACCACACAAAAACCATACTCAAGAAAACAAAAACTGCCATAACTTCCGCATATGAGCTCCGAATTGAGAAAACTCAAGCTTGTTGGAAACAAGACGACGAGTAGTATCAAAACAGCGACTGGTTATAGTAAGAAGAGGCAGGGGAGGTATGCCTAACAAATGGAGGAGTGAGACCTCCAATAGAGAAGAACGAGCATAACCTCCAACGTCGAAAACATCATAGAAGATGCATGTGAACTTCGTTTTCGATGAACTCGAGCTTGTCATCAAGATGACCATAGGCTCTAAGACTCACAAAGAGAACCAAACAAGAACCAAGAAAGATGATGCAAGGATGCAATGGTTTGAGCTCTCAACGAACGATACGATCAAGCTACTCATCGAGAGCCCCCTCTTGATAGTACGGCAATCGATCCTATAACCCGGTCTCCCAACTACCATCATGAGACCGGTAAAATAGAAAACCTATCAAGGGCAAACCTTTGCCTTGCACATGGTCTACTTGAGCTAGATGATGACGATCTTGACTCCCTCAAGTTGGACCACCTTTCTTGATTGTGTTGACTCGATGAAGACTAATTGATTGCTCCCCATACTCCACTATGGGTGAGCCACTCTTCCGCACATCTTCACAAGTCCATTGTCACCACAAAGGACAGCAAGCTTCAAGCATTTGATCTCTTCGTGATGCTCCACTTGAACTTGCACACCACAACCTTTCTTGATTGTGTTAACTCGATGAAGACTAGTTGATTGCTCCCCCATACTCCACTATGGGTGAGCCACTCTTCCGCACATCTTCACAAGTCCATTGTCACCACAAAGGATGGCAAGCTTCAAGCATTTGATCTCTTCGTGATGCTCCACTTGAACTTGCACACCGCAACCTAACCCCACAAAGAACCCTCATGAAGACCATGTGTTAGTACACAAAGCGTAATTGACAATGCTTATCATACCATGGGATCACTTGATCCCTCTCGGTACATCTTCTACGCTTTGTGGGTTGATCAACTTGATTCACTCTTTGACTTAGTCTTGATCAACCTCTCACAAGACCACTCTTTAGGTAATTCCTTGAATAGCACCTTGGTTGACACAAAACTCTCCTTGAAACCAACACATGTACTCCAAGAAAAGCCTATGGACAAAACCTTCAAATATAACTCAAGGCAACCATTAGTCCATAGAGATTGTCATCAATTATCAAAACTAAACATGGGGGCACCGCATGTTCTTTCAGCGGCAATGGAGGCCCAGTTGTGCGGCAGCGACTGCAGAGGCCGAGTGGAGTGGGCAATGGTGGGCGATTGGAGCGGGGTGGAATGGAGGAGCGGGCCGCGGTCGTGGCATTGTTTCGTTTACAGGAGGAGCGGGTGGAGGTTATGGTGCAGCGTGCGGAGCAGTTTTCTGTACGAAGGGGCAGGTACGATTAGTGGGGGCATAATTCCATGGCTTGTAGTGTTAAACATTAAAGCATTAAGAGCCATTAGATCTTGTAGATGGATGGATCTCATTGTTTGGATCTGCTCCTCTCTTTCTTTTATAATGGTATATATTTTAGTAGATTAAAGCAGAATCGAACGTCGTGATGGTTCGACCTCATCCCCACCCCTTTTCTACCACAACCATCTCGCGATGCACCACGCCCGCAGCATCCCCGCATGACAGGAAAAAAATCGGAATTGATACCCACCCCTCACCGCACGATAGAAATAAAGGAAAAGAAAGCCCACGTACGCACGTCCCACCCCTCCCCGAATCCCTCGCTCCCGATCCCCTTCCTCTCGTACGGGAATCGCCACCGTCGACCTCCTCCGTCGCCGTTGGACTCGGCAAGGCGAGAGACGACTGGCGTCTCCTTCTCTCCTCAGACCCACGGGCTCTAGCTTTCTAGCCGTCAACCCCTGCCCCGCCTCCACCCTCCATCTAGAGGTACATGGCCTGAATCCAATTGCCCTCTCATCAGGGCCATCAGCGGCAGCTCCTCCTTGACCATGTCATTCCGACGTCGTCATCATCATCCAATCGACCTTCCCGTCTACGGTGACCTCCAGCGACCTTCCCCGCATATGACAACCTCGATCTAGCTTGGAGCCGCTTGCCATCTCATTTATTCTTCACCCACTCCAGGAGGTGCTGGACGCGGGGGAGGGCAACCAGCAGGATGGCGCGGTGGCAGTGGCAACGGACGACAGCATAGGTAACCTTATCTCCCTACCATCGCTCTACCCATCTTCTCCCAGTAGGTTGTGCTCCCACACTCCCTTGTTCACGTACGGGTTTCAGTAGTGCAGCGTAGTGGCCGATGGATCCGTTGCTTACCCGCTGCACGACGAGGCGGTGGAGGTTGGGCTAGGCGGCCCCGATGCCCAGGAGTCGCAGGCCGACGACCCATCCAACATCGTGAGCACGTCGCTGCACTGTTCCAATCCCTATGAGTTCTGCGTCAGGGTAAGCATAGAAATCCTATCTGCATTAATAGTGTCAAGCTTCATACTAAGATTTGTCACATTTAAGATGGTTGTTATCTCTGTTTAGTAAGCCATTTAAGAAAAGGAAAATACATCCGAAAATTGACTGCATTTAGGATGATACGATTTTACAAATGTTTCTTCTCCTTGGAACTCCCAGTCCTTGATTTCATACATTTGCAACTTTTAGTTCATATAACAAGGTGCCGACCATTGGCTTTCAAGAACAATGCTGCTGCAGCGAAATACCCACCTGCTCATATAGCTACACAGGTAGCACATTGGTTTCATTTGGATCCTTGAGTTTTCATGTCGTCTTACAAAGAGCACTTTTTCATGTCGTCATATAACTACACAGGTAGCACATTGGTAGCTGCAGTCCACGTATGGATTAATAGTCCTGCTATTGAAGTTTGATTAATTTTTCTTTTCCAAATTATTATTGGTCCAGTTATTAACCTCTAAAAAATATTTCTTTTCACATCTCTTACTCCCAGGAACTCTGGTTCAAGCTCCAGTGCAAGTTAATAGAAGGAAGTTGAATGCAACATTGACATACACAAGTCTGCGGTAAATTTCTCACTGATACTCTAATCTAAAGCCCATTATTTCTTCAATCTTTATTATTATCTGAAACTTATGTTTTCTTAACGTGTTCTATGCATTGTCTGATTGTTAATTAACTTAATTATCATCCTATCCTTATTTTAAATGATCGATATTTTAAAGTTGAAAGAGCACATATTCCAGTGATTTTACCTTCTGAGTGATAAATTGATGTAGTGCTTGTCACAGAGTAATCCTCTTTTTTGGATCTAACACAAATATTTTCCAGGATTTCTCCAAACCAGGACACAATTTTTGGATCATCAGCTGGAAAATAAAATTGGCACAAGCTTACGACATAGAGTTGCAGGTCAGCGCGTGATAAAAACATGTAAATTCAGAAGAATCTTTCCCACACAGTCTTGTGGTTCCTACTTTTCTGGTCATGCCTTTTCCAAAATAGTTTTTCGTCCTACATGCTTTTGTACCCTCACCAATGTTTCATCAACGCCGTATTATTTTAGTACAAACTAGCTCCATAGTGTTGGAAGCACTATGTTCCTTTGTTCAGTCCAGAGGTCGGTGGACCACATGTTTAAACCAGCATTGGGGGCCATGTTACAAATCCTTATCGTGCAACCACTTGTCGTATTTTCTTCTTCAATATTATCTTGCGAATTTGTCTGAACCTGGAAAAGCTTCCACTAGGTTGATGCCTGAACCTGAAAAAGATTGTTGTATACATTAGTAGATAAAAAGAGAATAGTTTGATTGCTGTCGGACTGTGTTGTGGATTAAGTGGATAGGTAATGTGCATAATCTTCACATAGTCATGTCTAACACGCAAAAGGTTCAGGCCAGTATCGAGCCCAATGGTTTGGCCCTTCAAGAGCTCAGGCAGTGGCGGAGCTACCATAAAAAAGTTGGACGGGCCAGATACTACATACTGTGTTATCAAACTGAAAATCAATGCATTGTTGTGAGCCGAGCTTCATATAAAATGTTTTTTGCTTCAGTCCTGGGCGGGCCATGGCCCATCCGGCCTTGCCGTACCTCCTTCAGTGAGCTCAGGTTTCATCACTTCTAAAAATTTAAGCGCACACCTTCAGCCGTGGTCAGAGATTGGAGTCGAGTTCAGGTTATGTGACTTGTTTTGTATAAAGCATCCTGCATGCTTTCAATTTGTGTTTTGTTTGTTGTAGCTGCTTCTCCTTGTTGTCCGTTGTGTTAATCCAAACTCATGCACGTTACTTCTCCGGGGAACACGTTTGGCTTCTCATGTACTATACCTTCATTACCTTTCAATATTAGCTAGGTCTGAACAAGATAAAATGTTGACATCAGCACAACGGGACCAACAATTAGGAGAGAAAATTTGTAGAGGAAGAGACCACAAAGCAACAATATTACAGAAACCAAAATACATTAGCAAATAAATACAATTTAATAGAGAAAACTACGTACTTGCTTGAGAGTTGTGTGTTCATCTTAGGGAAATATGCTTCTACCTTTAATTTAGAATGAAGCAATCTGACATGAAGTTTCCTTATTTGTTTAGATATAAACTCATGCTCCATCTGATCTGAATTAATTGACTCAACATATATACAATGTATATATGACATTGTATAGCAGCTGCATCAATTACCTTGAATCAGAGGGAGTATTACATTCTTCAAATATGGTGTGCAGCTATTTTAGAGTGAAGGAAAAAGAGACGTCTACAAAGGAGCTATATATCTTTTCTTTTTAGGACATATTGCTCATCTCCTAATAATACTTATTCGTTTTCTGATTTATGTGCATGTTATGTAGCCAACTTCAGCAGTTCTGTTGGGCTAATATAGTAGAGACTCATGCTACATAATGATAGAAAGAAGACACCGAAGGAAGTTTTGGAAGTGCTTCCAGTTTAAGTATGCATCTTCTTGAATCCAAGTACCAGAACATTCATCTTTACCTGGAGGTATGGTCTGCTTCTAGCAACATTTATTTAGTTAGTGCATCATTGAAGTGTTGAACCTCAAATTGAATATTTTTATCGATTATTGTGTCATCTATTTCAGGTTGTGATCATGCCTTCAACTTCTATTCTACCCCCTAAATTTTCATTATTGAGGTGCTGCAAATATTATGAAGAATCTGTGCCTGGGTGAAAGTCATAAATTATCCTTTTTGTTGTTGCTTCCTTGTATGTGTTTTTGTGTCAACGAATGATATTATCATGTCTTTGCAATTTTGTCCTCCATGCACTCTATCGCTCTTAGTGGAGGAGCATATAACATGTTTTTTTAGTCCTTTTCCAAGTTTTTATTAATCCATATTACATTTAGCCATGGGAGTTGATCGTAAGCATCCTTGTATTCCGGATCAGATATGTGAATGTACTATGATTTTTTCCTTCATAAGATGGGGATTCATGCTTAAGTACTAATCATATATAGATTAATTGTTGCCTTCTTATACATAGAGAGAAAACCAAAAGTTTAAGGTTCCTCATATTGAAGCGAGGCTTTTATCGCATGGCAATTACAACACCGAAACTCTTAGCAAAGCTGAGACGGGATGCAAGAAGGAAGAGAACATGTTTTCACAAATTTGAATTTTGAAAAAAAAACATTTAGTGTGATGCTCTGGCTACTAATTTATTCAGTAATATATGAGCTATCTGGCATACAATTATACCATTGGAAACTTTTCTTGAATACGAATTTGGTGACTTTTTGTAACATAATCCATGTTCAGCTGATGAATTTGATGGGAAAAGTTGAATTTTGAAATGCACGCATGCCATGTAAATTAGGATAGAGTAATATTTTTTATCCAAGCTGGATGGAGAAGATATATGTCAAAGTTGGGTGGAAAAAAGGCCCTTTGTTTGTCTTCATTGTGGAGCACAAAGCAATAGTATGAAGGTAGACTTATCAAGTTGAATCATGGTGATTTGAATATGAGTCACATGGATTGTGTTATATTATTAAGTACTCCCTCCGTTCCGAATTACTCGTCATAGAAATGGATGTATCTAGATGTATTTTAGTTCTAGATACATCCACTTCTGTGACGAATAATTTGGAACGGAGGGAGTAGAAGATGATATTTCTGGCAACACACTCATAAGCCGCATGTGCAATGTTGTGGATTACAATGTTTTTTTAAGCCGTGGCAACGCACGGGCATATATACAACTAGTGCTTCATAGGAATAGAAGCCTAGGAGAGCTCCAAGGTATTTTCCTTGAAGTGAACCCCGCGTCAGGGCGGGAGCGCCGAGCTAGCGTGGGGCTTGGCGGCGCGATGCGACATGTCGGCCCGACGGTGTGCATGCTGGCAACGGAACGGCGGTGGGGCAGACTGGTGGCGGCGCGATGGTTGAGTGGTCTTGCTTGACGGATTTGGTGCAGGCGGTTCATGGCGATGGTTGGCGGTGATCGGACGAGTATACGGGGTGGCATGCGGCGGTGTGGTTGGGCTCGATGGCGGCAGCGGACTGCGAGGTTCCTCACGGTGGCGCTTCAAAGTCGAGCTATGGCGTGCTCGTGCTAGGGTCGACACCGGATATACGACGTTCCCTTTAGCGACTATATGGCTTTGATCTAGTGTGTTGGCATTCGCGGGAGACGGGCAACGCGCAGCGACTCTCCTCGACGACTCGAATCATGGGTGCTCGGGCAAGGCTATGGCTAGCGACGGCGTGGGGGCGTGCAGAGTTCTCGGGGCCGGTGGTGTGGCAAATCTAGGGTTAGGCTGTCACGGACCTTGTGGGCTGGACCGATTTTGGCTCGTGGAGGTCGACCCCTACGGCGACCCATCTTCGAGGGCTGCCCCAACGATGATGCCAACTGGCCCCAATGATCTGCACCCAACCTAGGTGGACTTCTCGACTAAGCCGACATCGAGGATGACCGGCCTGACCAACGACGGTTCCACTCTATCGTTGTTCGTTTAATGGTGCCTAGTTCTCAGACATCTTGTAACTCCGGTGGTGGTGGAGGGTCTGTCTTGGATGTCGGGGCAGCGGTCTTGAGGGGGTGTGTCTGCACGGTTGGCTCTGCGACGGGCAACATGGCAGTGGTGGTGGTGTCTCCTCTTGGCTATGTGGGTAGCAAGTGGAGGGGAGGTGGGTGACTCTAGTATCATCATGGCTTCAGCAGTGGAGGCCCCTGGTCAAGGTCTGAAGATCTTGCACAGGTGGTCGCAACACCACCTTCAAGGGTGGGTCGGCAACTTTGAGTAGTTAGTGGTACTTGTGTGAGTCTGAGAGAAGGCTCTGTGCTCTAGCGTCGACAAGTGCGGCACATGTGGGTGTTGCTTCCCTCTTGGGGACGTTGTAGTGGGTCCCTTAATGGTGCCAGGGCTCTGGGCGAAAACCCTAGTCCATCTGGCACCTTAGCCCTATTGAGGGTGTCGTTGTGCGGCCTCGGTCTCTCTTGATTGCAAATGGCATGCATCGTCGAGCTTGTTGCGTCCTCAACTTTGTCGAGGGGTGGTTTCAATGTTCTCCTATCTTTTAGACGTGTCCCCATGGTCACCATTCTTTGTTCTTGCTGTTTCCTAGCAGGAGCAACACTCCATGGTCCGGAGCGATGGCCATGCATATGACATGGGGTATTATCATAGCTGCCAGTATCTATCCTTCATGGTTACCATTTGTTAAGATAATCACAAAACCTCAAGGTAAGAAGCAATGTTGATTTGCTGCTTGTCAAGAAGCTTGCCAGAAGGACATTGAGAGAGCTTTTGGTGTGTTGGAAGCTTGGTTTTCTATTGTTCGAGGTCCTGCTCATTTTTCAGGTAAGAATCTCTCACTAACATCATGATTGCTTGTGTGATTCTCCAAAACATGATCGCCCATAATGAGAGGACGTGAACTTGTCATTTGAGTATGACAATGTTGGTAGCCGTGTGAAATCTTGCAGGAACCAGGACCGGATTCAAGCTTTTCTTGAGACATATCAGAAGAGTGAAGACCGGGCTTCGCATACCCAACTTCATGAAGATCTCATTGGGATCAGTGGGAATTATTTGGGAGATAGTCTCCTTTGATTTGATCATGGTTCCTCATTTTATTCATGCTTGATTTGTACAATTATTTGAATTTGAGACCATATTTTCCCCTCTTGTTTCTTTGAATTTGATTTGTTATTATAATTTGGATTAGTTTTGTATGATGTGATGTTAAAATTTAATAAGTTTGATCCATATTGGTGTTAAAGTATACTCCCTCCATTCCATATGCTAGTGTGTAGAGTTTTTTGGCTTAGATTCCGAAATGTACTGCGCATAAGCGCCGCGAGGCTGCTTTGGGCGAAAATAGCCCTCGGCTGGTTCACGGGAGCACAGTAACAGGCACCCACATGCGTGACAGACCGAGCATGGGGAGGGGCAATTTTTGTCCAAATGAGAGCGCCAGCTCATGTTTTCGTATAAGCGCTACACACAAAGGCACACTATAAAGAGGAACAGAGAGAGAGAGTAGATCATATCGAGTTGACATGCAAATTTGTATGAGAAATGGAAGGAGAAATATTTTTTGCGTACAGGTTTTACAGTATCTATTCTGTCGGAACCCGCCCCTTACTCAAAAAACCTTTTACAGTATGAACTTTTACAATATCTACTGGAGTTGCTCTAACAACCTATGCTATAGTAGTTATACTGCTACAGTCAGAGAAGGATTTCAGCCATACGCCTAGGCCATGGCCCCTCTTGCCTGGGGCCTGGCTACCCCACTGTCTGGGAGGACAATTGGCTGCCAAAGGGATAATAGAGATGCTAAGAACGCTGCACCCACGGTCGGCCATCCCTCTGAAGTTAGTTGAAGAATTCATGGATGGGGCGTCAAAAAGACCAGAACGCTGATCTAGTTTGGGGACATCTGCACTTCTGCAGGCACCGGACGCACATGTTGTTCTCAATATCCCACTCAACCCTCGGAATGTTGATGATTCTTGGGCATGGCATCATGAGCGCAATGAGTGTTCTTCTAGAGAAAAAGCATACACCCGACTTTATAAATAAAGCCATCAGGCAGAGTCCACAGAAAACAGGTTAGAGGGTCTTAATTTGGTTTCTGATCTCAATCTGAGAAAGATAATCATCACAGCGGACTGTCTGGCAACGGTTAATCACCTGGATAAGCCATTCTTGGGCATCAGCAGCACCATTATTCAAGTCATCAAGGCAAAGAAAAGAATGAAATGAGGGAGTCCAATTTTGAAGAACATGATCTCCCAAAGGCAGCAGCATCATTAGATCCTGGTTGTTATGTGTGGTTCTAAGGGACTCTTGAAATTATTTGTATCCCGGCCCCTTATTTGTTGAACAAAACTGTTTTCACCCCCCTCAAAAAATAAAAATAAAAATCCAACCAAGCTGAAAGCAGAGGCTGACACTACACAGAAACCAGAGGATACATCTTTTTATGCTAATTATAACAATGAGAAGGATTTTCTTTTTTGAAAATTACTTGATGTTTGTTTTAGATTTCTATTCTGAAATGTCCATGGATCTATCTAAATTTTGTGCATTACAGACAGCCAAGATGCCTACATATTATCCATACTTTCATGTGGTTACCCAATTGTGGCCCTATGCATCGTTCTGATGCAGAGGCCGGGGAGTCCCCCCTTTTCGAAAAAAAATGTGGTTACCCAATTATTCACAAGAATCTACAACCATGCTAACAAGTAAATTTAGCACAAAAAAGATATAATTGATATTCTGCAAACGTGTGTGCTACTGCAGTGAACCATTGAGGACCCTGCTTGAAACAGCAGGATTAGTTAATTAGTTTGTGCAAAGACCGCAGTATGTGGTGCAGTAAGTACATCTACTAGAATTCATTCACATGATATCTTGAACTCAATTCGTATAAATACATAAAGATTTACAGTTCTGATTGTCGAACAGACAAGCCATCATGCCAACAGAGAAACAAGTGAAGGCACAATATCACAAGTCTATAATGATAGCAAATTCAGTTCAGAACCTTAGCAGATAAGGGGATAACGTAGTTTAGAGAATATAAAACACACATAACTTTGAACACTTAATTCTTGACATATAATGATAGCTCTTTTAGTATTTCAGAGACAGTACATGCCTGTAGAGCAAGTGCAATCAATCCTCCATGCCCACAAAATTCTGCAGTGACCTTGGAATGGGAGGTACTTCAACATCCAGAACACCTTCTAGCATCTGAACAACTTGCCCCATCATTGGCCTATGATCTTCAGCATCTTGAATGCACCAACATGCAATTCTGCAAGCTCTCCTCAGCTGCTCCACATCCGCATCGCCTTCCAACCTTCTATCCAACAGGCACATAACATCCCCTTCATGCAGCTTGACTGCAGCAAAGATGGGAAAGTAAGTAAAGTTCCCTTCTTTGATTTTCTCCGCATTTCTTCGCCCTGATATGATTTCAAAAAGCATCATTCCATAGCTGTAGACGTCAGCCTTATGTGTGATCGGCAGCCCTGAGATCCACTCCGGTGCAAGATATCCGATGGTCCCTCTCATTGTTGTCAGGGCCCTACTGAAATCTCGACCAAGAAGCTTCGCCATACCAAAGTCGGCAATCTTAGGACAGAACTGTGCATCAAGAAGTACATTGTCCGGCTTCATGTCGCAGTGTATAATGCAATCCTTGCACTCCTCGTGCAGATAAGCCAGGCCTCTTGCTGTTCCGAGTGCTATATGGTACCGCAGTTCCCAGCTCAGTTTTGCAGAATCCTTACGGAAGAGATGTGAGTTTAAAGAACCTTTTTCCATGTACTCATACACCAATAACCTGCTACTGCTATCAGCACAGAATCCAAGTAGCCGAACAAGATTGTTGTGTTGAATCATCCCAATGGTCTGCACCTCTGCTCGAAACTGCTTCTCTCCTTGTCCAAGGCATTTTAGCCTTTTGACGGCCACTGCAGCAGAACCTGGCAATGTCCCCTTGAAAACACAGCCGAAACCACCTTCTCCGAGTTTTTCAGAGAATTTTTTTGTTGAGTTCTTTATTTGTGCACATGAGAAAACCACAAGGCTTCCGTTTTCATACACACTTCTTGCTCTGAATAACTTTGTTCTGCATCTCCACAAAACAGCCAGACCGCTGATAATAACAATGATGACTAACGCGGCCATTGCCGTTAGAAACAGAGGAGCAGCTCTGAAACCCGAATTTTCCTGTTGTTGTTTGGTGGCAACACGTATGTACAAACGGTTGCCATTTGAACCAGAGTCAAGCACTACTGTGTTCAGTAAATCCCAAAACCATAACAGGCATGTCACATTGTAAGCAAAGGCAGTACAGGTGCAGTCCTTTAAGCAAGATGCTTCACACTCTTTCGTAGTTCTGGCATCAGAGGGCCAAGAACTCTTGGGGAACTTGTAGACGCCATCTATTGGATAAAACACCACTTCCCGATGGGTTGAATTGTCTCTTTCACAATTCATAGGAACCTCCCTCGAACAGCCAAGACAATTCCTTGATTTTGTGCTTAATGGATCAAAACCGGCAGGGCATATGCAGAAGCCTGGCCTTTTGCAGATACCATAAGGTCCACAGTTTGACTCAAAGTCGCATAAACTGTCTGGAGCAGACCACAAAATAGAACTGCGTGTCTCTTGCTTACCAAATTCAACAAATCCAGAGCCATTTAAACGCATGTATGTATGTGCGTCATTTAGTGTCAGAACAGAGTCTCCATCTTCACGAACTATCCAGCTAGGAAAAGTACCAGCAAACACTGTACCAAAAGGAAACTGCTGAATAATAAAACCTCGCCTTCTTGTTGCATCCACTCTCAGAGTAAAATTTGTAATGTCACTAGCATAGTCACTATAAAGACTAGGATAAGAAAGAAGGACCATGCTCTTGCCGATGATTGCATTCGACCCTAGGCGCATCCTAGGGAGCAGTATAGGAGCTGGGTAATCAAAACTCTGCCAAAGCACCTGGGAACTGTTTGCTTGGTCTCTTAATACAAGATTTCCATTATCAAGAAGCACTGCAATGGCAGAGATAGAAGTTGTTGTCGTGTAATCTGAGATCCAAAGGACATTGCCAACGCCATCGGTGATATGTAGTTTTCCTTTCTCTGATAGGGTAACTGATGATGACTCACAACGAAAAACATATTGCAGATCAGGTTGCCAAACCAGCGAACAATCATCATGGGACGACGATGAGTTAGTGAACCAGGTGCCAAAACCACAATACCGGGCCCGGTAAAAATTATATTTCGAGAATGAGCAGTTGAAACCCAACTTGAAGACACCATTGTTTGAGAGCAGGATCTGGGTAGCATTTAGAGATTGCCCAGGAAGGAGTGTGTCTCCTGCATCCGTGAATTTCCAGCCGGGGCACACAAGGTTGATGAGGAAGGGGAGTAGTAAAACAAAGGAAGACGGGAGCACAGACCTCCACTTGCTTGCTCTCTCCCTTTGATGAGGCATTCCTTGGTAAGAAATGGATGTGCACCGTCCGTCCTGACTGAATTTGATGAGGTATTTCTTGGTGAGTAATGGATGTGCTCCGTCCGTCCTAACTGAACAGAGATATATGGGAACCAAGGAACACCTTTGGTTGCTTCCTTTGTTTATGTGCAAGCTTGACAATTAATTAAGCAGGCAGGCAGTGCGCTGCGCACCATGTAATTTTACCAAGTCATCTTAATTACTAAATGTGTTACAAAATGAAAAACAAAAGAGCTTAATTAGTGAAGGCGGTCTATCTCGCTCATCTTTATGCGCAAGCTTGTAGTAAAAGCCAAGACTTGAACAACAAGGGTTATCTGATGATCTTATTTCAAGTGTCCCTGACGTTTCAACTGATTTCACATATGATATGGGGAGCAGTTCACTGATTAGGCAACCAAATCCTAACAATATGGTCACGTGGATGCCAAGGGGGCATGCACCAACCTGTCAAAGTCGAAACAACGTATTAACTCCAATCCAAATTTTTATTTCTCGCAAAAAAAGGAGAAAACTCCAATCCTATTTGTAGTTTGAACCTTATTTCAGCTTTGCCTTTCTTATTCTCACAATTCAAACTTTGAGACCGATCGTGCAGCTAAGCCTACTCGCATATCGATAGCCAGCAGGAGGGCGGCGACTAGTCCTCTCCTCCGGTGCGGGAGTAGTTAGCACATACGCTAGTTTAGTTGAGGAGCGACGTCAATGGACGGACGGATCAATTAGCACCCGTCAAGCGTCAATGCATGCCAGGGCTTAACTGCGACGGACGACCGAACCATGGAGACAGATTGACTGATTGCTGATTAGTGGTGGGACAGCACCAGACCATGGAGCGCACGCGAGCACAAGCCCGATCGTGTTTTTCAATCGAGAAAACAATCGCCTGGCCGGCCGGCCGGCCGCGACGAACAGGCGGCCGGTCAGAGGCTAGTGGTGGCTCGGTCAAACCGCAAGGACGTTGTACGTACGTGCGATCTTTTGCTAAGGGGGACGTGGATGATATTTTTGTCAAGGGGAACACGGATGATATTTTTGTTAAGGGGTGTACTATACTAGACGGATGAAGAGTGCGTACGGAACATCCAAGTACCCAAGATCAGTTCCTGGGTCACACAGAACATCTAAGTAGTTTCCATGTTTCACAAAACGGGTATTGGGTGACCACTTTGTAATTTGAATCGTTGTTTGTACATATTTATTATTAATATAAATACCGTAGAACTATTGTTCTACGGTTTTCCGGTCAAAAAAAAGAGTGCGTACGGACAGTCTGTTGTTGGCTGTGAAATGAAGTTGAATGGAAGCACTGGAAAATGTTGAGCATTTCGGACAAGCGCACTAAGACAGAGACTGTAACATGTGGTTCACAGTCGACATCAGGCATGTTTGGCCAGTGCATTTGGCATCTAGAGTGCTCAGTTGAACAGCTCTATTGGGCGGGCGTAGTAGACAGGACGGACTAGGTCATACGGTAGTACAGTACTGTATTTGCAAATTATTGGTGCATGCTGGCATGAACTCATACGGCAGAGAATCAAAATCAAGAGGTGCGCATCTTTCGATTCATAACTAAAGCCATGGGACCGGCATTACCTGCTGTGGCTACCCTGACGCCGACTGAAGCGGCGCACGTAGTCAGGTTGAATTGAACGCAACCCCACAACAAAGCCGCTCGCTCGGTGAGGCATTTCGTCGAACACCCTCTGTGCGTGCCGCCTGCTTGGCCCCCGTGCGCGCTGGAACGGGGCCCCTGAAACTCTGGGAATACAAGGTGCCACAATCGTCAACCTTCCTCATACTCCCTCCCTCCCGGTTCATGTCTCGATTGATAGCAAGTGCAAAGTCTGTCTCGATGAGGAGGAGGACATGATGCCATGCTCTGTTGAACTGTTCCCATGCGACGAGATTTTGGGACGAAGCGCCGATTGGCTTGATGTCAAACGTCCAGGTTAGGTTTACACCCCCCTCACGTGGGCAAAGGACGTTTTGTGTGATCCTCTTTTTTCGAAGAACTGACTGGGCAGTACAGAAGCGCAGGCACATCTTACCCCTACGAGAACATGCGAGAAACTGAGCCGGCACATTATCTTGACATTAACATTGACATTGATGAAGTTACCACACACGTCTTCGTAGTCGATGAAAACGTCTCCTTTCACCAAAGGTACATTGCTGGAAGCAGTGGCGGAACTACAGTGCAAAATATGGGCGGGCCGGTATAAAGAAAAGCCCACTATTTTTCTCAAACTGGCCTAGTCTAATTTGAACCCTCCAATGTTTTTGCTCTGGGCTGGCTAGGTCATGGCCCATCCAGCCTTACTGAAGCTCCGCCATTGGCTGGAAGCCCTGAAATAAATCTAGAAAAATATGAACATCAGTATTAAGTTTGAAATTTCAACTCTACTGGATAGGGGATACCACTCTCGTCCTAACCATCCAACCACAGATTGGTTCACGGCAAAGCTTATTTTGATCATGTGGTCAATTTGGACCTCACGTAATATAATATCACTCATGATAAGGACGAACTTGATTTATAAACGGCCGAGTAAACTTAGTGGAGGATTTTTACTTCACTAAATTTGGGGCCGAACTCCTAAATTTGGCGGAGTAAAAAGCAAATATTCATAAATTCAACATAGATTCGATTTAAACAAACGAAATTCGACACAAAATGTACATAATCATCCGCCGAAACATAGTCTAGTTTTTAAACCTAAACATGAACTTGAACTTAAAATTAAACATGTACTTAAACTAAAACTAAACACCATCACCCTTATAGAGGGCAAGTCAATCCGCTCGCGACATCCCACCGCCCATGGGGTCCGGCCTTGTGCCGGGAAGATCCTCCGCCATTCTTCAACGTTGAAGTGCTCCTCGTTGCCACCACCGTGCTCCTCATCGTCCGAGAGGACGATGACCTCCCCTTCGACCGTGCGCTCTGCGAAGATTTTTCGCTCCGCCTCCACCAGCCCGGGGTACTGGAGGCGGAAGATACTCCTCATCGACGACCTCCGCCGCGATGCGCTCCCTCGCCTCCCAGTCCACCCTAGCCATCGCCGCAGACACCACCCCCGGCTGCATCGGTTCGAGCTGGACAGTATCTCACCCCACGCGAAGTTGAGGCAGGCAGTGGCGCCGTGCAGCCGAACCTGCCATCGGACCGCCTCCACCAGCTCAAGGTACTGAAGGCGGAAGATACTCCTCATCGACGACCTTCGCCGCGATGCGCTCCCTCGCCTCCCGGTCCACCCTAGCCATTGCCGCAGACACCACCCCCGGCTACCTCGGTTCGAGCTGGACGACGTCTCACCCCACAGGAAGTTGAGGCGGGCAGCGGCGCCGTGCAGCCGAACCTGCCACCGGTCGTACTCGAGGGCAGCAAGCTCGGTCGTGTGAAAGAAGCTGAGCAAATGCCGCTTGTGGGTGTCACGGTCGGTGATCTCCGCCACCCACGTCCCCTGCTGCCAGACGCCGAGGTACTTCCTCTGTTGCTGCCGCGGCACGGGGAGTTTGGCCTCCTCTGTTGTTCCCGCATCACTTCATCCGTCATAGAATTGACACAAGTTGTCCCCACAGATTGATTCATTACGAGAGTTGTTCCCACAAAATCATCAGCAAGCAATACCCAACAAACATAACAAAAGATTTACCACTGGATTTTCAGAAAGTCGCTCCTGAACCAAAACTAATAACCTTAAGTGACTGTTTCAAGTACATAGATCCATTCGTGCATCTTACAGCTCAAGGCAACAGATGAGTAAAAACCTACTCTACCGACAAAATCGCCGCCTTGGTCCACATGGTTTGCGAGAATCGGGTCCTCTTTTTCTACAAGTGCTGACAAATAAGATTTGAGTTAGTCGCCCTTGGCTGAAATTTCGGGCTTGAGCAGCTTCCGGACCTCCCCTGCGGTCAGTTTATCCTTACCAGCCAGAGCAGCAAGCTCAGCGATGGACTGTTTCTGCTTCACATTATGCCTGACAAACGGTGTGCTAACGCTGCTGCCATCCCCGACAAACCGCCTGCCATCTGTGGGTCTCTCGTGTTTTTGTTTCTTGGGAATCGGTTTGTCCGATAGGAAACCTGGCGATTTCCTCTTGCCACTGTCATTCAAGAACGGCATGCTCACGGGTTTCTTGCTGCTCGATTCTCCCTCAGACATTGCCTTGGCGGATTTCTGTCCCTTGGTGTTTTTCTGAAATGATTCTGACTTGGTGTGGCTGGCATCCGCAGTAGTAGTTTTGTCGGTCTTCTCTTTCTGTTTACGCTTCTTTGCAGGGCTTTGAGGGGAAAGCAGCTCCTCAATACTCTGGCCAATAGGTTTACTGTTGTTCAGGCCAAATTCGGCTTGAAATTCCCTCTGGGTTGTTTCTTTCGAAGTTAGCGCAGCTCTCCACTGGTCGGGTCGTCTTGAGTATCTATAACGAAATAAATAGGAAGAGAAAGTCTATTAACATGCTAAATACTAGGTCCGTACACAAAAGTACGAGGGAAATAGAAAAATGATTAACCTATCAACATCCAGTTTCTTTAACAAGTGGATGGCATGTCTTGTCCGAGATAGTTCATTTTGCATAGCCAGCAGCTCTGACACGATGGCCTCTTTGTGGGAAAAATTACTCGCTGTAAAGCATTTTTCTACCAAGAATGAGCCAGAAGGATACATAGCAATCTCCCCGTAATGACCTTGCAATCTGTCAAATCACACGTATATATAAGCCAGACAGTCTTCGCCATACAGCACTATGCCAAAATAGCCTTTCGGAAGAAGTAAAATGACAATTGAGGTATTGAGAAAATTCAATGTAGCTAAAACAGCAGGGGTACTTCCAAATACAAAAGAATTGGCATTGCAAGCTAATGTTATGTTGCACAATACTGGAATATCATGAAATCAAAATGCATCATACAACTACCAAGTAGAGAGCCAACAGATGGTGGAAGAAATTACGATGTGTGTACATGATTATAGCATGACAATACAATGGCATATATTCAGGGAGGGTGGATTGGCACCACACTGAGAATCTATTTTCTATTTTAGACCATTTATTCTTTTGCTATACATTACCCGATCGTAACATGTTGAGCCAAACCCCCTCTTCTAGTGTGGCTTGCCAATGTTTCCCATTGTTCAATAATATTTGGAAACTTCCGAGTTTTGAACAACATTTTATCGGCAATGTAGCAATTGCCTAACGGGCGGCTCCATGCCAATGCCATACACAAACAATGGAGTTCTTCCATTGCTGTTATTTGATGATTACTACTTATGATAAAGAAAATATGGTAGCACCAACAATTCACATGGCTTCAGTACACAAAACTACAATGTACCTATCGGCATTTATTTACAACAGCATAAAGCACATCCTTTGCATTATAATACTTGAGGGGGGAAAGCATATGTGTTGATTGAGTCTGTCAGAACATAGAATTTTCCGGAATGAGGGAAAAGATCTCCAAAGAGTTGAGCTATTCAGGAAAGGCTTACTTTGCGAAAACTTTAAATTTTCGCTTTGTTGTTGCACTCGAACATAAAAATGCCTCAAGAACACGGCTGCCTCCAGGGTCCTTGGCAATCTGCAGGATCTGATCATTGTCTAAAGCCAGCAAACTTGTAACGTACTGCCGAATATATTGCTGCGCGCAAATGAAAGGGATAAGGTTTTAGTCATCAATACCCCATCGTTTTGTCCAGAAAATAAGCGACTTAAGTAAATATGTTAAGGGATAACAGTCGGCTGTTGGCATTGCCATTTTATTGCTCAATAATAACTAGTAATGTATTAGCTGTTGCCACATTATTGTTCAAGAAAATCAAATATATACTCCCTCCGTTCCTAAATACAAGTCTTTTTAGAGATTCTACTATAGAGACTACATTCGGATTGTATATAGATGCCTTTTAGAGTATAAGTTCACTCATTTTACTCCGTATGTAGTCTATAGTGGAATCTCTTAAAAGACTTATATTTAGGAACGGAGGGAGTATAACTTAGTGTAATGATGTAAAAGGAAAAGTCAACACAGATGCACGGTGAAAATCAAGCGGCACAATATGACAAAAAAAACTACCACGACATAATTGACAGAATGAGCTTGTTGTGGACCACAAAACAGTTTGCAATATAGCAGAGCGTTGATAGATACTATGCATAAGACTGTTGAACTGGATATATATTGTAAACCTGGAATGGTAAAGTCATGCAAAGAGAATTTAACAACATGGCAACATATTTAATAGACTTGTGAGTATTACATACATGTGGGTATTGAAAAATTGATTGCAGCATCAGGCAACCAAGAACACTCATCTTTACGCCAAGCGGCCATTTCCAATAAGATTTCTCCCGGAGGAAATTCTCAAGAAAAAGTATACGTGCAACAATGCTACCAGAAGACTCGGAATCTGAAGTTATTGCTGCAGAAAGAGCTTCAGAGATCTGCAGTCCAAAGTAAGCGAATCGCATATATTTAAGCTACAGATATTCTCAAATAGCAATGCAGAGATTTAAAGTTGAAAAAAGTACCTCTAGGCGATTTGTTTCAAGTCGCTGGCATGCAGCTAAAATGGAAGCCACCACTCCTGATTTACCTCGCTCAAGCAACTCCTTGATATTAGGACCAAGTTCCTCCCATATTTGCTTCATCTGCCAAGAAAAAACAGAACTCTATTGATAAAACATTGTAATGCATATGCATCAAGTGCTAACCAAAGAAAAGATCTGTTTGACAGGTTCACAAGCAGAAATTTGACACAGATTTAGTATAAGCTGTAACACAATTTCACATATGAAGAATGAAAGTAATAGGTTTGGAAAGTATGAAATGGGCTACAAACTGTGTAATGGTTGTTTATTTCAGCAAACAGATGCTCCCAAGGTTCTAAAGGTCGATAATCGCTACTCGCTCGGCTGCCTAAATTTGTAGTGATTACACAGTAATCAACCTTGCATTCATATGGAATCCAAAAGGTGGTTAGAGTAGATGGGCAGCAGTAGCAGACACATCATTTTTGCATACTAGGTGAGGGAAGCTGTTACAAGTACTCAGGTGGTTTTAGAGCACTGGTTTGCTCAAAAGAACATTCAATTAGCTTATACAGTACACAACTAACAAAATTCCGAAGAAACTTCTGAAATGTAAACTACAGTATACCTGATCTGCAGTTTTGGCTGATGATATTAAAGCTTGTACCACATAGTTACCACAGTGGTGAGACGAGATTGCAAATAGTGCACCCTTGAGAGTGCCTATAAGCATATTGCTGCGTAGTTCCTCAGGAGCAACATCTATAATGACCTGCAAAGCATGTGCATACAGTGAATATTCTTACACATACCGAAGTGCAAATGGGAAGGGCAAGGACGAGAAGATCCCCATGGGAGCTGAATCTTATGAGTTGAATGCAATTAAGAAACAAGAGAACTAAAAATACTACCTCCAAGAGATGACTGTAAGCAGTATCTTCAAGTAAAGCAACTATCTTATTCTTTTGTTCATCGTAATCTTTCTTCTGAGCATTGTCATCCTCATCGTAACCAAGAAGAATCGATATTATATGATTCAATTCATCATCATCACCAGCTGATAATTTCAACACAGTCTGCATAAGGATATGTTAAGATGGTTATGAAGCAAAATAAAAGAAACAGATCTATGCATTACAGCTAGTGGTAAACAAGAGACACTAACCTGTAAAACAAGGCTACTGTTCTTCTCAGTTAGTAATGTTGAAATGTCATTTTTTGCATTTTGTAGCATTTGCCTGACAAAAGTTTTGAACATATCTGGGAAACCATGCTCAAAGCTTGTTAGATTCTGGTCGCCTGGTCTACTTGAACCACCGCTCAATCGTTCGGCCAGAACGGCAGATCTCTTTGTCGTGTGGAAATTTTGCAATGAATCTAACGGGACGCCCTTACAGAGACAGAGAAGTGTCCTTAGAACATGGGATCCATAGCAGCTGCACATCACATTAGTAGCATCTGCAGCAATATTCTGCAGCACCAATTCAAATATGAGTTCCATTGCATACCAATGCAAACAAGACACACAACAGCACTGAAAAAAAGAGATACCTTGCAAATCCTATTCAGTATCTCTTCCACAATGACCCTGGAGGAGTCGTCTTCAAGATGTGTTGCCAGAGCCTTGAGAGCTGCTTCAGCCACATGAGATCCAAATTTGTCCATGGCAATAACATGAAAAGACTGAATACAGCTGCGAAGGAACATGCATAACTGCTCCAAGTCACAACCTTGTACAAGAATCTGCAAGGTGTGGCTTATTACACCATCAGTGACAAGTTCGAGCTCTTTCCCTTTAGTTTCTTCCAAAGCATTAGCGCAGATCGTCGAACGGTCCTCCAAGTCTATCTCCTTGTTATCAAAGAGATTCGATATCTCGAGGAAGTATTTAGCAGTTTCAGGATCGACCTTTTTCCTAGGAGAAAAAGGTCACTTAGCATTTCACATCCTCACACATATAACTTGGCCATCACATTAAAAAAATGCAATACAGATGTAAATTCAGAGAGAACCTAGAGTCATACCTAATAACATTCATCGCTGAAGTTGAAGCATTGGGGGGCTGTAATGCGTTCTCATTCTTCATGCCCCCAGGATTCGTCTTCATCGAACTAGCACCGGAAGATCGGCCCTTTCCACGCCCTCTGCCCGTGTTCCCGTCCTCACGGTGGTTCCTCTTCCCATGTTTCGATTTCTCCATCTACGATGCAACATTTAGAAACGATATAACTTGAACAGTCGAACAAGGACAATTGCAACGAGCACGCCCTCTGCGCCCCCAAAACATACTGATATCTATCGGACAAATGTAAAACAGGCACGCCCTCTGCCCAAAACAGACTGATATCTAGTGGACAAATCAAATCAGCATGCACATCCTCTGTCAAAGCCCATGTATCGAGCTAGAGATGATTCAGAATGCTAGCTGGTGGTCCAAGGTCGGATACATACAACTAATCATACATGGTCGTGTGTTTGTACTGTATACATGGGTTAGCTTGACGAGCACCGCGTGATGATGTACGCTTCACAATTTACGGAGCACTTACCTATAGAGCGCCCGGCGCTTAAGCAGCGCTGTAGTACGGCGTCCGGGGAGTCGGGGAGCCCGGCGGCCGGGGTCCGGAGCGGAACGGCGACGGGCCGCGGTCAGCCTCGCGCGGAGCAGCGGGCGGGCAGGGCCGCACAGTAGGCAGGATGGCGGCGGCGGGGGGGGGGGGGGGGGGGGGGGGGGGGGGCGGCGGCGAGCAGGCGAGCAGGGCGAACCGGCAGGGAGGCGGCGGAGGCCGAGAGTAGGAGCTCTCTAGGTCGGGATTTTGGGGAAGATTCCGGAGATGGAGCGAGCGTGCAAGGCTTTGGGCTTGTTTTTTTTTTAGGGGGAACGAGGCTTTGGGCTTGTGTGCGTGGGTTGTGCTAAGATGCACCGCGGGCCCAATTTTGTATTAGGTTTTTTTTCGGTTAATCCCATCCCCCCAGGTCGATTGTAGGGGATTTGGAGGGATTTTGGCTCGTAGGGGATTAATTCCCCCTCAATCGTCTTCAAATCCACCTCAATCGAACAAACCCTTATTGGTAAATGGACTAACGGTGAAGAAAATTTTCCCATGCCCCGGGCCCGGGCCCTGGGGCAGAAAAACAAGAGGAGAAGATGTCACTATAATGCACCCGGACCTGCTCCTCTCCTACTCTACTAATCCATAGTTCCACTTCCACAACGCTGCCTACACTTGCCACACCCGCGACACGAGCTCTCTCTGCCCCCAACCACCCCCGCCCTGGCGCACGTGCACGTGCCCTCCCTCAACTCCTCAACACCCCCCCCCCCCCCCCCCCCCCCCCGTGACTCGAGCGCCCTTGCGATAGATACATGGAGAGAGAGAGAGAGAAGCCATGAGGAAAGATGGCACGAGAGTGAAACAGTCGAACTCACCTTGATGCGGCCTCTCTTTCTCTCTCGCCCTTGATGCAGCGTCGCCGCCATCCATGGGAGAGAAACATATAACAAGGAAAAGTCAAAAGGTGTACCATTTCGGTTATGCCTAGGGGATGTGGGCGAGAAAAATAAAACTATTCCCGCGTACTCATCAATCGATCGTCGAATGAAAGACTCAACGAGGCTGCATAGGTGGTTAGTGCACCTCCATCCGTGGTGCTCGGCTACGCTGCCGGTTTTGTCACTAGTTTTTTTTTAAGAATTTGGTCGCTAGGGATCCGCGTCTGTGCGTGTGGGAGCTCCTATTCAGCGCTACGTGCCGAATAGGAAGGAAACGTGCAATTCCCACCACCACGCTTTTTCAGGCCAGCCCATGTGAAGGGCGGGACTCCCCTAATTTTTTATTTTGTTTATATATATAATTCAGCATTTTAAAAAAGTTCCAAATTTCAAAAAGAAGTTGCTTTTATAAAAATGTTCAAGAAATCATAAAATATTCATTAATTCAAAAAATGTTTAAGATTTTGAAAAAGGTTTTCTGAATCGAAACTTTGTTGGTGATTTTGAAAATAATGTTGGGGAGATAAAAAATTAATCATGATTTTGAAAAAAATGTTTGTGAATTCAAAAAATAGTCGTAAATTTTAAAATAACATCCCAAATTTCAAAAGAAGTTTGTGATTCAGAAAACATCATGATTTCTAAAAATGTTCATAAAAAAACAGTTTGTGAATCTTAAAAATTGTTGCCAAACTTCAAAAAAATGTTCATCGATTCAAAAAATATGTTTTTGAGTTCCAAATAAATTCACAATTTTAAAAAATATTTATGAATTCAAATGATATTCATGATTTCAAAAAAATGCTCATGGATTTCAAATAAAATGTTCACCAATTTGAAAAGTGCTAATCGCTTCAAAAATTGTTCACGATTTCAGGAAAATCATCATGAATACAAAAAAATGTTCATGATTTAAAAGATGTTCCGGGATTTGAAAGATGTTCAAAAAAGAAAAAGGAAAGGGAAATGTAAGAAAAAGAGAAAAGAAAAATGGAATGAAAATGAGAAATAAAAATGAAAGAGTAAACAAAAACAAAAAGATTAAAAAGAAAAAGGGAAAACAAAATAGATAAAGAGAACCCAGGAAAAAAGGAAAAATAGTTCTTCCCAAAACCGAGAAAAAACCTGGAATGGTCCGACCCATACAAAGGACATGGCACATGGGAGGGTAGGCGTCAGGTCCTGAATGTGTTAGCGCGCATGGGAGGGTACACACTTTTCTCAAAAAAGGGAGGGTTGTACACGCTATGTCGCTATACAACAGTAACCTACACGCCAAATAGGAGCCGCGTATGCGTGCGTGTGGGCAGTGGGTGTGTGATGTTGCTGTGATGGGCTATTGATTGGTGTATAAGTGGTGTGGTGGGCTGGTGAAAACATAAAAGTGCAGAAATGGTGTAGCGGTCTCGGCTAGGCCTTCCTCTAAATCGGTATTTTCGGTTTTACCGAAATATTTTGTTTTTATAGAGAAAACAATGTGCAAAGGGTTTTCAGATTCCATGCCACGTCGTAGGCCAAACAACATAAAAATTTGGGTTGGTATGGTTTTTTGGTTCAGGATTTGTAATGTGCAGAGTGACGTTGTGCCAAGTGAGCCACAAGGTGACACGCATCACACCGCACAACTCTCCAAAAAAATTCAACATGGGTTGTGAGCTACGACGCTGATGCTTGAGGTAGAAGATGTCCCTGACATTCGGATCCCGCATGTCAGTGGCGAGAAGAAAGGGAGGGGGGATTCGCACTAGGGAAGGGGTTGGTGGGTGTCTAAAAAACCCTATCATACTTGCTTACTATAAATTTTCCTTGTGAGGTCACCTCCTAGTCCATTCACCAGCCACGGTGACAGACTATGGCCCTGTTTGAATACTCTAACTAAGTTAGAGGTTAGAGTTATATTTTAACCTTAAACTAATCCTAAACTAACTCTAACCAAAGAGATGTTTGAATGATAGGGTTAGATTGACAATAAATATTCTTTCTTAATCATTTGACTATTTTGGACCCTATTTAGAGGGGAGAGGTAACTTTTTTTTACTATTTTTTAGTGGATCCAGAAGAACTAACCCAAATAAGCTCCTCTAGTGTGGACTAGTTTTTTGGGATGAGTTAGATCCAACTAACCCAAACTAACCCACCATGTTTGGATACCTTTGGGTTATTTGAGCCCCAACTAACTAAAACTAACTCTAACCTAGGAATCCAAAAAGGGCCTATAGCTCGTTGGGTTGATTAGATTTGTTGGACTAAATTGTACATACGTGGCACGTTGATGCACTTGATGCACAATCTTCTCTTTCCTTTTCTAAACTGTTTGTTTTGTTTTTTCTATTGACCTGTTGCTGGTTCATGTTATTAAGTCGCGTTACCTCACGCTGTCGCATCAAGCTTCACTGCTTATTTACAGTGGTCATGGCCATTAGGGACTTTTAAATTATGAGTTGTTGCCTATGTCTATCTCGTGGTGCGCTTGGTGGCAGGCTGGCAGCTACCATGCAACAATTTGAGGCTGAAGAGACTTTTCTAAGAAAACAATCATTCTTTCTTTTACTTAAATGGCAAGCTCTTCTCAGTCTTTCTCTTCTCTTTATCTTTGAGGTTTCCTTTCTTTTTATCTATGAAGAATAATGTTGGTAGAGGTAGCTGGATGGGAGGCTTATACTCTCCTCCCCCTCTTGTGCGAAGACCAAATCGTTCTTATGTCAAACCCTAATAAGTGTTGGCTCTGGCAGTTGGTTTTGTGTGGTTTAGAAGATAAATTTTTTGGTCTGTTGTAATGCTCGTGTTGCAGCAGCTTATGTGAGACTGAATTTTAATATCTTGTTGCATGTCGAAGACACATTTATAATCTACTAGTAAGTATGCCCGTGCGTTGCAACGGAAGAAAAAAAATACACGCTTCTAACAAAATAAGCCTGAGTCAAGACTCACCCCCACCACACGTCTTTTATTTCAACATGACATGCTATCCACGTCGCTGCTTATCGTCCTTCGAGCTCTCGTTGACCATTTGCCATTAGTTGTAATATGAAAGAATAGTACATGATGATTTTCTTGCATGTCTATATATGTTTTTGTACATTGAGAAATTGTTATTGGATTTCTCAATAAAACAATAATTAATTTAAGAGAGAAACAAATATAGGAAATTCGCCGTCCACACGAGACATATCGGAAGCCATGGTTGTCTACATAAGGGATACCGATGACACCGCGTTCCAGCGCAAGGAGAAGGCCGGGGTTTGGCACGGAATTGTTCAATTATGAGGCAAGGGCCAATTGTGAAAAGACCTTTTGATACTCTAAATCAAAGTGTATGTCTAATAAATATCATTAATGAATACATTTTTTTGCAACATTAGGGACACCGACGACACCATGTTCCAGCGCACGGAGAAGGCCAGGGTCAGCACCGAACTGTTCATTTATGAGGCCAAGGTCAATTGAGAAAAGAAGCAAAAAGAATTATAAATCAAAGTGTATGTCTCTAATAAATTTCATTAATGAATGCATTTTTTTGGCAAGATATACACCTAATATTCTTGATCAATGTTATAAAATGTTTCAATCAAGCCTTCAAAACTGCTATATTTAAATTGCAAGATGAAATAACCAAAATAATACTCTTGATGTACTCACTCCCCAAGAAATGTGAATTTCTCCTTCTGCCGTCATCCAAAACACTCAGACAGTGAGAGCAAGGTGAGCATTCTCCAAAATTCTCAATTTATCAAGCACCAAACTCAAACTCATCAACAATGCAGATTCCATTACTCACTCCTATCACAGCTCACATTCAATTTGCTTTTTCAGGGGAATTAAACCTAACATAAAAAAATCAATTATGATTGGAAAGTTTGGCGCCGGCAACAGTCCTCATCGTCCGCCGCGGGGCCGGGTGGCCAGGAGGATCCTGATGGTGTCCATGGCCAACGTGTGCATGCTTCCTTCTAATCTAAGGAATAATTGTTAGTCGCATCTCTAAAAATTCTCCATCCACGTAATTCCTCTTGCCAAGCCCTTCCTTTTCCCATGTTAATCCCCCCCCTCAATAATTGTGGGGCAGCCTTTCTTTCCTTTCCCTCGTCATAATTAGCCACTATATTTGGTCTCTCTTCCTCCAGGAGATCCTTTCCCCTGGTTATCTCTCTCTAGATTGAAATCCTTTTGATTCCCGAGACACCTCCTTGAGACATACTATGAACCTAGAAAACATATATAAATCAGGAGGGATTATGATAAGGAAGCGAGGTGGGACTATTAGTATATGTAGACCAATCTTTTCTTTTGAACAACAAATAGAGCTTGCTCAGTTGGCCACACTCTGTTTGACGAAAGGCCAGATTCTGAGTTCGAATCATCAAGTATGTAGACCGATCTTTCCTTTTGAACAACAAATAGAGCTTGCTCAATTAGCCACACTCCCTTTGACGAAAGGCCAGATTCTGAGTTCGAATTATCAAATCGTTGCTTTCCTTTTGACCTTTTTTTTGTTTTCAAAACAGAAGGACCAGGGCCAATTCGGCCAAATCAGGAGGGATTATGGTAAGGAAGCGAGGTGGGACTATTAGTATATGTAGACCAATCTTTCCTTTTAAACAACAAATAGAGCTTGCTCAGTTGGCCACACTTCGTTTGACGAAAGGCCAGATTTTGGGTTCGAATCATCAAGTATGTAGACCGATCTTTCCTTTTGAACAACAAATAGAGCTTGCTCAGTTAGCCACACTCCCTTTGACGAAAGGATAGATTCTGGGTTCGAATCATCAAATCGTTGCTTCCCTTTTGACCTTTTTTTTGTTTTCAAAACAGAAGGACCAGGGCCAGTTCGGCCAAATCAGGAGGGATTATGGTAAGGAAGCAAGGTGGGACTATTAGTATATGTAGACCAATCTTTCCTTTTGAACAACAAATAGAGCTTGCTCAGTTGGCCACACTCCGTTTGACGAAAGGCCAGATTCTGGGTTCGAATCATCAAGTATGTAGACCGATCTTTCCTTTTGAACAACAAATAGAGCTTGCTCAGTTAGCCACACTCCCTTTGACGAAAGGCCAGATTCTGAGTTCGAATCATCAAATCGTTGCTTCCCTTTTGACCTTTTTTTTGTTTTCAAAACAGAAGGACCAGGGCCAGTTCGGCCAAATCAGGAGGGATTATGGTAAGGAAGCAAGGTGTGACTATTAGTATATGTAGACCAATCTTTCCTTTTGAACAACAAATAGAGCTTGCTCAGTTGGCCACACTCCGTTTGACGAAAGGCCAGATTCTGGGTTCGAATCATCAAGTATGTAGACCGATCTTTCCTTTTGAACAACAAATAGAGCTTGCTCAGTCAGCCACACTCCCTTTGACGAAAGGCCAGATTCTGAGTTCGAATCATCAAATCGTTGCTTCCCTTTTGACCTTTTTTTTGTTTTCAAAACAGAAGGACCAGGGCCAGTTCGGCCAAATCAGGAGGGATTATGGTAAGGAAGCGAGGTGTGACTATTAGTATATGTAGACCAATCTTTCCTTTTGAACAACAAATAGAGCTTGCTCAGTTGGCCACACTCCGTTTGACGAAAGGCCAGATTCTGGGTTCGAATCATCAAGTATGTAGACCGATCTTTCCTTTTGAACAACAAATAGAGCTTGCTCAGTCAGCCACACTCTCTTTGACGAAAGGCCAGATTCTGGGTTCGAATCATCAAATCGATGCTTCCCTTTTAACCTTTTTTTTGTTTTCAAAACAGAAGGACCAGGGCCAGTTTGGCCAAATCAGGAGGGATTATGGTAAGGAAGCGAGGTGGGACTATTAGTATATGTAGACCAATCTTTTCTTTTGAACAACAAATAGAGCTTGCTCAGTTGGCCACACTTCGTTTGACGAAAGGCCAGATTCTGGATTCGAATCATCAAATATGTAGACTGATCTTTCCTTTTGAACAACAAATAGAGCTTGCTCGGTTGGCCACATTCCCTTTAACAAAAGGCCAGATTCTGGGATGAAGATAAACTTCTGAGGATTATCATCCTTCAATCCATGAAAATTTGCAAAGAGGCCTATATATCTCACGAGTCTGGGCCCTGGTTCTCAAAAAATGAAAATAAAAACAAACAATTCCAATCCAAATAACCCTAGTCCCCAAATCGAGCTCGCAGCAGCAGCGAGTGGCGACTCCGCCGACCATTTCACTTCCGCCGGCATCCGGCTTCTCCGTCCCATTCCCCACCCCCGGCCACCTGCAACTCCATGGGGATGGCTCAGAGCGTCGGGCGCCGGGATTCCTACGCCGACACCGGAGCAGGCGGCGAGGACCTCATCAGCGCGCTTCCAGACGACGTGCTCGTCCACATCCTCCTCCAGCTCCGCGACGCCGCCGCCGCCGCCCGGACCAGCATCCTCACCCGACGGTGGCGCGGCCTCTGGGCCCTCCTCCCGCAGCTCACCTTCGCCGACGGCATCGAGCACCACCGCATAGTCTCCGCCCTCGCCGCACACCAAGTGCCGGACCTCCGCGGTCTCCGGGTCGCCACCCGACACGCCTCCGTCGAGTACCTGGCGGTCTGGCTCCCCATCGTCGCACGCCGCCTCACCGGATCCATGCTCCTCAGGGTGGTGTGGCACGACAACGAGGAGGTCGCCGAGCTGGAGCCCGAGCAAAGAGGGGAGATTCTGCTTCCTTGCTTCCAGCGAGCCACCACGGTCATACTCGAGTTCTCGTTCCTTCGCCTCGCCCTGCCGCCTTCCGGCGTATTCGCCCGGCTCAAAGTTCTCGAGCTGGTTGGCATCCACCTATATGGCCAGTGCAGTCTCGGCAACGCTCTCTCCTCCCCGCGGTGCCCATCCTTGCAGATTCTCAGTGTCCAGAATGCTCGTGGTCTGGGCAACTTCACAATTCATTCCAAGTCCCTCCTAGAACTGAAGCTATTGAAACTACCTGACATGCAGCAGCTCATTGTCGGGGCACCGTCACTCCAAATGTTAATCATCATGGGTTGCTTTACCGATGGGCTGAATCCAAGTCAGCCAGTTGCCAACATCTCAGCCCCTCGCCTGGAGTTGCTCTTGTGGACGTGTGATTTTGTTCCGAGCTCTCTCCAGCTTGGGGAGATGGCACATCTTCAATGTCTTGTCACTGGAAATTTCTTTGTCTATGGACCGATTTCCTTTGCTCTACAAAATCGCTGTTGCATGAGCATTCCGCAGCACTTTGAGCGTCTCAGTGTCCTCAATCTCTATATTATCTATCCGCCGGTGAGTTCATCCTTATTTGTGTTATGACTTCATTGTTGAATGTTGATAGATAACAAGGCAAGCATCCGTACAGAGTTCAACTTGGGGAATTTGTCATTTCATATGTCTGCCAAGAAAAAACCATACAAAAGTCTTCCTTCAACATTGCTTGGTTAACTCCATTCTCTACCAGTAGTTCATATTAAATATGCTCACTAACGCTACTGCTGAAGCATATTACACTGTCAAGGGGACATGAACCTCTGAAGAGTGGAGAAAAAAACCCTCATTATTTGTATCCTGTGTTTGTTCACACTGTAAAAAAATCGATGTTTGTATTTGTTCTGATAAAATATTATATACAAGCCCTTTTTGTGACTCCCTTTGAACTTACAGGTCATTGGTAATACTGAATACTTGATGGAAGATATGACAAGTCTTCCCGACGTTACAATATTGAACCTGGATGTAACTGCATATGTACATTCATTTGGAGCCAGCGTATTCCATGTTCTTAGGATGTGCCCTCGTTTAAAAGCACTCTGTCTTAAATTTCCTGTGAAACCTAGCCAACTGGAGGTAATGCAATCCTTAATTTTTTTTGTCTGATACTTCATGCTTCAGTTACCAGAAAGTCACATAAAGCAATATGTCAATACATATTTGCATTTCTTACTAAGCATGAATAGGCTTGACCGCTTGAGGTGATAGTTTCTCTGCTCTTGATTTTAGTTCAGTAATGATACACTGTAAAGTTTATCTGTGGCTACAACCATTCTCCCTTAGTGTTTCAGAAATTGGCAATACTACTTTGGTTAAGAAATTGGCGATACTACTGGTCGGTAACTGTGTAATAGGTTTCACTTTAGATGATTGCCGGTTTGTTTGATTTGTTTGGTACTGCTTCTGTTCTTCAGCATATTTAAGATCTTCCTTTTATTTATTTTGGTGTGTGTGTGTGGTGGTGGGGGGGTATGTGTTAATGCGCTGACGGTTTAAGTAACCAATAATAATATGGTCTCTCTAAGACTTTTTATTTGCATTGAAGAATCACATTTCTGCAGTAAGTGGCTTCGATGTATATTCATGGACATGCAACCTAATGCTTAATGTTTGTATTAGAAGGAAAGACATGATGACTGATCTGTAAGATGTCACCAAGGTTATAGCAACCAAATATAAACTTTATAACTTCGTCTTTATTAAGCTGAAACCCCTCTGATTTCAGGAGTGAAATGCATCATTAGTCCATTGACTCAAACTGGTTCCATGCTTTAGGCCAGGAACTCAGGAAGTGATCAAAGTTAGACCATAAACTCGTTTGTTCGATCAAATAAGGCCAAAGCCGATTCCAGAGGAAAAAACCCGGACACGTGACTGCCATGTCAGCATACCTTGAACCTCTCGCGCTTGGGTTAATGTGTAGAGGGTGTTTTATGCAAACTGGTCGTCACAATATAATGTAGCTAATGGCGTATTGAGGAAATAAATAAATAAATAAATAAATAACTGCATGTTGTGTGGGACTCGAACCCACACTGTGAGGGTAGGAGCAAGCGGCTTGCTAACCACTAGAAAATTAAGTGATTTGTGTGCTAAGGGCAACTCTAGCGGATTTGCCATATTGGCAGCCTTCATAACACGCAGGGAGCGTGCTCGGTAGTATTATGGAGGTTACCGAGGCAAAGCGCCAACTCGGAATCGCCATAAACCGTGACTCCAATTTTTTTCCCAGTGTGGGATCCGTTTGCCTTGTCATTGGCAAGACCTCTCCCTTCCCCATCTCAACAATGGAAGTTTTTCGTACTGGATTTCAACAAAGTTCAATGAGATTACAACTAGGATTTAGACCACCATTTCAACTATGATTTCTACTACGGCCTCTTCCTCCCTTTGGAAGTGACCTCGCAGGTGGGGATGCCTTGGCTGCCGTGATTTCTGCGGCCACGCGGTGGACAAACACCCATGCATCCTTGATGCAGGAGAAGGCCACATTTTTGAACACTGGTGTGAGCGTTGTGTCCATTTCTGCCTTGCAGGGTGTGTCCTCCTCACCCTAGTCGGAGTAGTCCCGCGCGCTCTCACAGAACTCTCTCTCGGCTCAATCCTCTTCAGTCTGGCCGAGGAAAGGTCCGCGAGGATGGCGTGCCTGCTGTGACATGCCGATCGGGTTAAGTGTGTCGACAAGGGGGAAGGGAGAAGATAGGTGAGGAGTGGTGTTGCCAAAGGGGCAGATGGGTGAGTGGTGCTGCCGAGCGGGGTGGCCCGGTTTATATACATGCGGATAAGTGTCCAGTGGGAAACGGGTGCGAAACGCGGCGGCGGCCATTAATGAGTGCTCTTCCCTGTGGATAAGCGGTTGCGCCATAGGCAGGGGCAGAAGCGGCAGTCGTACGGATGACAGTGTATTTACTGGGTTGCATGCGGGAGGATGAGGCCGGGCTGAAACTTCCCTCCCACACGAGCGGTTGGGTTTGGAGGCCGCTCCATATCCGCACCCCAAGCCTCCAAATATGGAGGCTCGCGGGCTCGATTTGGAGCAGCATCCATCAATTATGCAGACTGAGGGCGTATGGCGACTATGCTAGACCATCCATTTCGGCCCGCCTCACGGGCGGTTATTGTGGCGATCGGACCGATACGGCACATCTGCTAGAGTTGCCCTGATATGAAGCGGACAGTATACATTACAATGAGCAAAGGATGCAAAGGAATTCTTGAACCGTACGCATGCTTTAGCTTGGTAAAGCAGGTTCATGTACATTGTTTATATATCTCGGGACCTTTGGGGGCATCATTCTGTGCACAACAGTCATCTGAAACATATGGCTGCAGACGCTGGGTGCTGCATGCATGCCTATCTAAACACAAGTACAGTAGCGCACTCCATGCCAGATTGGCCAGATTATTGTGATGGAGACGGCCATTGTATGCCTCACCCAAAAGGTGTCTGGTTTCTTGTGAATTCAGATGACCTGACCTGTGCCGTGGTGACATGCCATTGGATAATTCTTGTCATGAAAGCAAAGGTAGGTTTCTGCCATAACTTGGTCAGGCATAACTTTGCACCCTTTGCTCAATCTAATAGATACTGTCTGCTGCATCTTAATATCTTATACTACACAAACAACCTAATGCTCTAGTGGCCAGCAAGCTGATTGCACTTTTCGAATCCCATGGAACAATCGGTTTTTATTTCTTCTCCTCAATACGCCATTAGCTACATTGTGAGTTTGTGACCGTGGGCCAGTTTGTGAACACACACGCACGCACGTGCCCGTGCGCGCACACACACACTACACACTACACATTAATCCATGGTGCCCTGATGTGGTAGCCACATGGCCGGTTTCCCCCCTCATGAATCGGTTTTGGCCTTATTTGATGAAATAAATGAGTTTATAGCCTAGATCTGACCACATCCCGAGTTTTTGGCCTACAATGTGCAATCAATTTGAGTTAATGGACTAACGGCACATTTCCCTCGTATTTCAGGCACAAACCGCGTTCTGCTCCTCAGACTGCATATGCGATCAGCCACCACACTGGAAAACCGAAGAACTCCTGCTGGACCGCCTCCAAGAGGTAGAAATTTGGGGCTTTACAGGAACTGAACATGAAGTTGCTCTTTTGAAACGGTTAGTCAGCTGGGCAACGGTGCTAAAAACGATGATGATAAAATTCCATGGCTCCGTCGCTGAAAGCAAACGCAATAGGCTATGCCAGTTGTTACTAAGCTTCGCCAGGCCAGAAACATGTTTGCATGTAGCGCCGCTATTCTAGAAATATGCACGCAAAAAAGCTTGTAGCGCTCCATCCTGGCGAAGGTTTTATGGCAGCAACTTTGTTCGCATGCAGTAGTTGTCAAGTGGAGCAGAGTACTTTTGTGAGGGTGAACTCATTTAGCTTTGTTTAACTCGAGTAGCTTGTTTTTGTTTGAAGTAAGAATGGAAACTTCTATTGATTGATCACTGGAAAGTAGTACAATTTATATGATCTGGAGAGTCACGACGATCCAGAGGGGATGCGTCGGTTCCAGGGAGAGATGAGAGGCGTCGGTTGAGGGAGCAACCGCACAGCCATTGGGCAATGGGTGATTTTCCCCTAATTACACTTGTAGTTAATCATAGCATCCCTAACCTATGCTTGATCATGTAGAATCATCTCACGATCATCCAAATAGCGCTATCATCTCAAAGGATTCTCCTTCAAAAGTTCTTCATTAAATATTTACGAGAACCCAAAACATAAACTCACAAAGAGAAGTAACGTAACATGATGTTATGAAAAACGATATCTCAAGAAGAAACTCCTTCAGACACCCGCAAGTCTCGAAGTCGTCTCGTATCAATTTCATGAACATATTTCTGGAATGTAGAATTTGATAAAGACTTGGTAAATAAATCAGCAAAATTTTCGCATGATTTAAGTTGCAAGATGTTTATTTCCTCACTTTTCTGAAAATCATGGGGAAAAACCACTTAGGGGAAATATGCTTAGCGATATTACTCTTGATGTATCTTGTTTGCATCTGTGTAACACATGCCGTATTATCTTCATACATAATGATAGTTTTGACATTGATCCACTCAAAGTCTCAAACTAGATACGTATTTATTTTGAATGATGGAGTAGTCTGAAGCAACACAAGGGTGTGGAGGAGCAACTCGATCTTGCTGCTACAAAGTGTACAACACTAGAGTTGAAGGACCTACTTCAACATGTTGTGCTATATATTACTCTAGAGGCGAATGTAGGCCGATATGGCAGCAAAGGTTCAATCCAGAACTCCTAAAGCACAAGATCTACTCCAAGATCTTAGATAAGAACACTAAGTTCTATTATAGGTAGTGGGGGTACATAATCTGGGTACAAAGTAGAGGTGAGGACCTTTATTTATAGAGCTTTGGGAAGCCTTCAAATACTTCTATTTATAGCTGGAATACTCCGAAAAATATATTTAAGTTTCACCATTCTACTCATAGCTACTCACAACTAGAAGACTCTAGAAAATAGTAGGTAGTGTAGAAAAGAAAAGAAATACTACACTAGAGTGGAAGCATCTAGAAGTAGCCAAACAAATCTGACATAAGATTTTTTTCTCATCTAGTGTTCCTCATCATTCTCCCTTGGTTGTTTGGAACTCGCCCTTGAGTAATCTTCATATATAGAGCGCTTCTTCTAGATGGTAGAAAGTCAAGTCCGCAACATTGAAAGTGTTGGATATACCCATGTCGCTTGGAAGATCTATCACGTAAGCATTATCATTTCTTCGTCACAATAGAGAAGGGCTCATACCTTTGCTGCCTCAGTTTCTCTTTAACACCTAAAGGTAGCCTCTCTTTTCGGAGGTATACCATCACCTTATCACCAACTTGAAATGATTTCGGCCTCCTTTTACAGTAAACAAATTGTTTATAATTTTTATTTTTTGCTTCCAAAACACCATGAATCTCTTCAAATAACCGAGTGTAATTATCAGCAAAGGACAATGATGATTTTGAGTTCCCCCTTGATGGTAGCTTCGCCAGGTCCACCACATGTGTTGGAACTTTAGTGTAAACAATGGAAAAAGGGCTCCTTCCTGTGTATCTATGTTTGAACTTATTGTAGGAGAACTCTGCAAGAGATAAAGCCAAATCTCATTGTCCATTTCTTTTTTCACAAATGTAATGGATCAGATTACCCAAAAACTTGTTCACCACTTTCATTTGTCCATCTGTTTGTGGATGAGCAGTGCTAGAAAATTTCAATTCAATGTTGAATTGCTTCCACATTGTGAGCCAAAATGCAGCAAGAAACTATCACGGTATGAGACGATGGACCTTGAAACTCCATGAAGTCTGACCACTTCTCGAAAGAATAGGTTTGCCACATGATGAGCATCCATTGTCTTGCGGCATGGGATGAAATGAGCCATCTTAGAGAATCTATCCACGACCATAAACACGACATCACTTCCTCGTCTTGTTCTTGGCATACTCAAGAAGAAGTCCATAGAGATGTCCTCCCATGGAGCAATAGGAACCGGCAAAGACATGTATAACCCTGTGTTCTGGACTTGGCCTTTGCAGGTTTCACATATGAGGCACCTGACGGTGTCCTGGACTAGGGGGTACTCAACACGTCATCTCCCGATCTGATAGATTGGGCCGAGGACCCCCGTGGCCGTATACTCATGGGCAAGTTCAGGCAGCTGCCGCATACAAGGAAGATTCCACAAGACTTGGCGATCAAGACAAGGACTTCTCCCTACCGGCGTATTCGGCTAGGACTCTTGTTAACCTAGGCCTCTGGTGCATTATATAAACCAGGGCCAGGCTAGTCGATAGATCAGACAGAACAACAATCATACCATAGGCTAGCTTCTAGGGTTTAGCCTCTCCGATCTCGTGGTAGATCTACTCTTGTACTACCCATATCATCAATATTAATCAAGCAGGACGTAGGGTTTTACCTCCATCAAGAGGGCCCGAACCTGGGTAAAACTTCGTGTCCCTTGTCTCCTGTTACCATCCGGCCTAGACGCACAGTTCAGGACCCCCTACCCGAGATCCGCCGGTTTTGACATCGACATTGGTGCTTTCATTGAGAGTTCCGCTATGTGATCGACAAAAGGATTGATGGCTCGCCTGCAGATCAACTGCGACTTCGGCATCTTCGTCACCAGCTCGATTGGTCACCTTGGTTCGACCAAGAATTGCGCCCCATGTTCGGATCACCATGTTCGGACGAGGGCCTTCATCAAACATCAACTCCGATCTCTATCAAGATCACGGAGGAATCATCTATGGAGCTCAGGGGCTCAACGTCAACATTGCCCTCAAGCGACCGTGCTGTTTTTCCAAACAACGAATTTGTATCCGCTGCCACCACCTCTTAGAGCATCGCTTTGACGATCCTTTTGGTGAAATTGTGCGGAATTGAGTCTTCAAAGACCATGCAAAATTTCGTCGAGTTCCGATGGAGGAATCTCCGGCAATCTATAATATACCGGAGCCCTGTCAGATTTGGACGGGAATCTGGACGAGTTTAGGGCGTGATGTCCAGCTTCTAGCTCGGACGTCCTATGGACGATCCAACCGTTGATCGGCTGCAGAATTACTATATCTAACACCCCTCAAAATTTCAGCTCGATCCGACCGTCCAAACTCCGAGGAACTTCCGATTAATGCATCACTTTTCGGATCTGTTTTCTGCGCGAGAACGAATCCGACCCGAATTCATCTTTTTTATGAACGGGATTTCGGACATCCTTTTTGGAGGAAGTTTTGTATGGGGTATTGTGTTTTGTTCCCAAACGCGTCCCGCTAATTTTGAAGTCTTTTTCAATATGATCTTCACCATCACGTTGGTGTCAAACCAGCCTGATAACGTTGCTCTACGGCTGCCGACCTGCGCTAGACACGCTGTCACTTTATTGAGCCGAGCTTAATTTCTTTGGATCATCATCTCGGCAAGCCGAACAAGAGTTTGGCATAGCGAAGGATAAATCATCACCAACATCGCCGCCCCACGGATTACACGGAGCGAGCATACCGGCATTGCCGCACGGTCACTTCATCAAGCCGGCATCGACCACGTCACGACCTGCATCGGCAAGGCCGCACTATTGCTTCTTCAAGCTGGTGTCCGTCACGCCGACCTACTTCGACTCATCGGCTGACATCGAGGCTTCGACATCTCGGCTGGACCGGGGGCTTCGCCATATCTTCATCAACCTACTCCGGAGACTTCGGCGTCACTAGCCGACCAGCTCCGTCATGTTAGCTGGACCGAGGGCTTTGCCTCGGCGAGCCAACCTTTGCCAGCATCGCCATACCGTCGCTTTATCGCCATTCAGGCAATGGGTGTGCAGATCGAGTCCCAATTTTGGGAATCACCTTTCTTCGGATTGCTACAACAAATAAACCAGGTGCTATCAATCCTAGTATTTTTTACTTGTTTGGGTTTATTTTTCCTAAGGAATTATTACTCTGGTTTGTTCATCATCTGTACACAGGTCTATCAAATGACGGCCGTATTAACGACGGTCGCCTGGTGGTTCGGTCAGTTTCCGTACATAGTCCGGCGAACGCCGCATTTGGAACTCGGACCGACCTGTGAATTCAGACTTTGCCACGCCTTTACCGCATCACGCCGACGCCCTGCATCGACATTGACTTCGACGCCAGGCCATATTTCTTTTATTACTCAATTTGCATAAATTATTTATTATAATGATTTTTAATTATTATTATTAATATTATCTCCGGTTTGCACTACTTTTTGTGCACAGGAAAATGATCCGGGACTTCGTCATCACTCTGCCGGTCTGCATTGACCGTGCTATGTCACCATTTCGGCGTGTCGAGCTCTCCGCTCCGCCACCTCGGGACCGGTTTTGGGGATGGAACCTTGCCCCGCATCAAGCTCGGACCGCGTCATCAATACCGAACACATTAACCAACTAAGTCGCTTTCATGCTCAAAGCTTTAATTTCTAACTTGTGTTCGGTTCGACCAAGCATTATACTTTTTTGGAAAAAAGTTGCTTGTAAAAAATTTCCTTGTCCAAACTTTGTTTGTGATGCATAAATTCAAATACCCCGTTTACTTGGGGGCTTCCTTTATGAAGCTTTTCCTGTTGCATATGATTATACTTGTACGTCTTCGTTCCTTATTCGTGTATTACGCCACAATATGCACCATGTTGACTTAAGCGATTTGCAAGCTGGGTTGCCTCGCTCCTGTGTTTACCCCTACGTTCCCGATTGTTCGGCTAGGGAGTAAAGGGAGCACCTCTGCGATTGTCACGATCGGGTCACCCGAGCCGGACCTCAGACTGGGTGAAGCCGAAAGCTAACGCTCTTATAGTTTTCAATGATGGTCGGCACACAACGGAACTCATGAGTACAAAAAATCTATTGCACAAGTCTCATAATAACAATGAGCACCGAAGAAAGGTATCGGTGAGGGTACTATTTTCTTCGAAGATACTTCTTACACTTCGCAGTAATATAGCATAAGTTCCCTGAGCGCGCTTTGTCTGTTACAGTCTTATGGCCTGATTGCCTGGTTATTGGAAACACCATCGATATTCTCGACCGATGGAGTACATAATACTTTTCGGTCCTTGACCGAAGAGGGAGAAGCCGACGGTCGGTTAAGATGCGTTTAAAGTTCAGTTGAACATAGATATGATATAAGTACTTCGGTACATGCAATCATTCTTCTACCCAAGTCACTTGGGGGCTCTTAAGTTTATTTGAGCCGTTTTATAATAAGTGTTCTTCTTCTTAGTCGTTGCAAAGTTTTATTATTATTATTTATCACTCCTTTTTTTGACGCGAGTGTGCGGTCACTAGCCGGGGAGCCTAATTTCTCTTTCAAAGCCGCTAGAGTTTAGTTTGCTAAACTGGCCTAATGAGAAGTACTCCGCCCTCGGGATAGGAGGTTGAAGCCGTAGGCTGACCCGCTCGAAGTCTTGAGATAGGATGTAGCATGTTAAAGCACGACAGAAGCACTTCTTTTTTCTAAGACCAATTTTCGAATTGGCACCAAACACTTGATCTTGTTCGGACGTCATGTTTTTACTGACGTTTCTTGGTTTTCCAAATTTTTTGGCACTTTTAAACTATTTGTGCTTTTCCAGCATTAGTCTCGCAGTGCAACGCCGGACACCTTTAGGGATTCGGCAAAAACATTCTCAGATATTGCTATATATGCATCAGTTTCGAATTGTGTCTTCGGTCAATAGTTGGGTTGCCCGGCTCCTGCACTTGCTTCCTACGTTCCGTTTTGTTCGGCTAGGCGTGCAAAGGGAGAACCACTGCGATTGTGCTTCCAGCTCACATGGTTAAGCACCTCAGTGGAGAAATCCGAAAACTGACTGTCACAATAAGCGTAAACTGGTCAGCGATCTGATGACTATGTTAAATGACGGGCCGTTCATAACATTGGCCGAAGTGTTTACGGCTTGACCCCGACTGTCGCCGAACACTACCGGGGGCTATTAACTGGCCTCCCAAACTAAATCCTCGATATTTTGCTCTTACATTAGAGCTGAGGTTTAATGGTCATGCTTAGCATGACAACCCAAAGAAAGGAACCGATAGCGGGACTATTTTCTTTGGAAGACATTTCTTCTGTTAAACAGTAATATAACTCTCTGCGTACCTTTGTTTATAAAACCGTATGGCCAGATTGCCTTGTTTGTTGTAAATCTTTGCCCTCATAAAGGTTTTATAAAGTAGGACAAACACTCCTCGGCTACTGGCCGAGGAGGTGGAAGCCGATGGTCGGTCAACAAAGTTTTGTACAATGCAGATCTGAGCATTAATGACGTAAAGTACTTGGATACATAGAGTCATTACACATGATTTATGATTTTACTATGGATATTGATCCTTAATTCGCCACCCGTGCCCGCATTAAGGCTCGGGGGCTACTGGGCTTCGGGCTTATTATTTACAAATATTAAAGGGGCACATCAATCCCCTGATCTGGTGTTGCCACCCGACCAGTGTCTCGGGGGCTACTGCATTGCTTCTCCAATGCAGAAAATTTTATGTGCAATATAGTTTCCGAGGATATTTTGATCCTCAGGTTGGTCGGCCGCACCCAACCTGAGTCTCGAGGACTGAGCATGCCGCTTTTAGTGTCCCGAAGTATTCTGCCGAGCTTGGACTTGATCCTCAGGCCGATTTTGCAAATCAACCTGAGTCTCAGCGGCTACTAGGATCAGCGGTCTTACGTCATCCTTCAGGTGCATCTCGGGTTTTAGACCGATACACACCTTGAGGGCTACTGGCTATATATCTCGGCAAAGAATAAATTGCACCAATAAAAAATATTCACAAAAATCGGCCCACATTCGGGGTGGTGCACCACCTCGGAAGCAGTCCGGCATAAAGCTCGGGCGCTAGTGGCTGGCTCCATAGAGGGCATTTCCGGCATTAAGCTCGGCTAAACTCCTTCAAACTTTTTTGAACCAAGGTGATATGACACCTCGGATATAGTCCGGCGTTGGAGCTCGGATACAGTCCGGCGTTGGAGCTCGGATACATAGTCCGGCGTTGGAGCTCGGATACATTCTGGCGTTAGAGCTGGGAAGCGGTTCGGCATTGGTGCTCGGCTGCAAAAGATACCTCGAATACAGTCCGGCGTTAGAGCTCGGACGCAAGAGGACACTGCCTCCCGGGAACAACTTCAAACCCGAGGTGTGGCATAAAAATAATAAGGCATTGATAAAGGCCGGAAACTTAAAGGGGCTCCTCGGATACCCGGCGTATAAACTCGTCGAATGCATTTCGGCGATCCTCAAGATCAAAGATGAGAAGATTTGTTGAACCAGTTTTCAAGACCGACGACCGAAGATGAAGAACACTTCGGAAGAATCGAGGAGCGTCTCTAACTTGAAGACCGGTTCAGGGGGCTACTGACGGTGTCCTGGACTAGGGGGTACTCAACACGTCATCTCCCGATCTGATAGATTGGGCCAAGGACCCCCGTGGCCGTATACTCATGGGCCAGTTGGGACAGCTGCCGCATACAAGGAAGATTCCACAAGACTTGGCGATCAAGACAAGGACTTCTCCCCACCGGCGTATTCGGCTAGGACTCTTGTTAACCTAGGCCTCTGGTGCATTATATAAACCAGGGCCAGGCTAGTCGATAGATCAGACAGAACAACAATCATACCATAGGCTAGCTTCTAGGGTTTAGCCTCTCCGATCTCGTGGTAGATCTACTCTTGTACTACCCATATCATCAATATTAATCAAGCAGGACGTAGGGTTTTACCTCCATCAAGAGGGCCCGAACCTGGGTAAAACTTCGTGTCCCTTGTCTCCTGTTACCATCCGGCCTAGACGCACAGTTCGGGACCCCCTACCCGAGATCCGCCGATTTTGACACCGACAACACCGCTGAACAAATTTTCTAGCATCTCTCTTTAGTTGTGGCCAGAAGTAACGAGCTTCCAGGTTAGAGATAGTCTTCTCCCGTCTGAAAGGATCGATATAGTTGACTAGAGGGGGGGGGGGGGTGAATAGGAAACTAACAATTTTTAGCTTTCCTTTACCAAATTAAACTTTGCATCAAAGTAGGTTGTCTAGATATGCAACTAGGTGAGCAACTTGTATGATACAACAACAACAAGCACACAAGCAAGCAAGATATACACCACAATATAAGCTTGCACAAGTAAAGGTAAGAGATAACCAAGAGTGGAGCCGGTGGAGACGCGGGTGTGTTACCAAAGTTCCTTCCCTTCGAGAGGAAGTACATCTCCGTTGGAGCGGTGTGGAGGCACAATGCTCCTCAAGAAGCCACTAGGGCCATCGTATTCTCCTCACCCCCTCACACAATGCAAGATGCCATGATTCCACTATTGGTGCGCTTGGAGGCTGCGACCGAACCTTTACAAACAAGGTTGGGGCAATCTCCACAACTTAATTGGAGGCTCCCAATGACACCACGAAGGTTCACCATAATGTAATATGGCTCCGCGGTGACCTCAACCGACTAGGGTGCTCAAACACCCAAGAGTAACAAGATCCGCAAGGGATTAGTGCACTACAGGGAAAACCCTAGTAGTAGCACTACTGCTACCACGCTACAGCTAAGTTGTAGCAGTAGCGCTGGTATGGGCAGCGCTACTGGTAAGTATGGTTTGCAGTAGCGCTTACCTGACCAGCGCTACTGCTACAAATTAACTGTAGCGCTTGTACAATGAAGCGCTACTGCTAATTCAGCGCTGCTAGTAGATGCTTTCCAGCGTTACTACTAGTATTCCTGCTTTCACAGATTTACACCCCCTCTACGTATTTGTGATGTATTTATACATGCTATATACAGTAGTTTCATCAGATCATACTAAACATGCACTATTCTCATCATATCATAGACATACAGTAGTCTCATCATACCATCATCATCATCATCATCATCATCATCATCATCATCATTCAACACAAATATCATCACACTCGAAAATAGCGATACACAAGTGTGATCATGTCATGTCTCGAATAAGTGCAACTGCATGGTCATGGCACACACACAAGTTTCATCATCTCTATCTAAACCATGATGTAGAAGAGAAGAGCGATCAGCATGAGCAAGAGCGTGACTATGTAGTACCGGCGGTCCCGCCCCTGCTCATGCTGGAGTGTCCACCTCAAGTAACTACTTTCCGCTTCGGCTCTGCTGTCGAACCCTCTATGGCTAGCACCTGGGTACCTGTCTGGTTTTGTCACGGCAGATGTCCTAGAGAAAGGACTTAGTCATGGAGCCATCACGACGGGTTAGCTTGAAGGGGTTAAAGCGGACACAAGGACGCAAGAGAGTTTATACTAGTTCGGCCCCTTCAATGAAGGTAAAAGCCTACGTCTAGTTGTGATGGAATTGATGGGTGTTTCGATGACTAGGGAGCAATAAGCTTCGCCTATGTCTCGAGTTGTTGTCTGTCGTCCCTGAACCGCCGCCGGGTCGTCCCTGAACCGCCGCCGGGTCGTCCCCTTATATACATGGGTGACGCCCGTCGGTTTACAGCGTCCCAACACCGGCTCATAGATGTGTCCGGTTTGGTCTCTACTTATTCCTAACTTACAATACAAGTTACATATTGACGCCGGTTTACGGCTACGGGCTCTCAACTGATTATGGGTCTTGAGCCCTCATCTACCTTCATGGGCTTTAACATGCTTAACTACTGATGAAGCTAATCTGGCCCAGATAGGCCGGTTTACGCCCAGTAGTAATATCCCCAACATTAGGCCCCAGATTGATTTGAACAGGTTCATGTCAATCCTTAGCAAAAACTTCATTTTCAACATCTTCTTGTAGTTTGGTGAACCGCCGTGATGTCATCTTCTCTGATTGCTGTAAATCGGCATGACGTCATCTATCATAAAGAAACTATCCGTGATACCTTCTTGTTTAATAGATCCGCGATAATCGAGGTGACCGCTCTATTTCCCAACTTGCGGCTCCTTGATTTTCGCGCCTGACCCATGTCCCTTGCTTTATAAATAGGACCGAAGGGTCATTCCTTTTTTCCCCTTCGTGCCCTTCTGCTTCCTCTTCCTCGCGTCGCCCAGTCTTCGGAGCTCCGCCGCCGCCATCGACCTCTGCACCAACCTTGGCCGCTGCATCACCCTGAACGCACCAGAGCACCGCGGCGACCTTCCGCTTCTTCCTCAGCCCCAGTAAGTCTTCTATCCTTTCCATCATAGATCTGTTCTAGGGTTTCCCTGTTCTTCCCGTGTTCATCGCTTGCTTCTTGTTCATATGATAGATCCTTAGACGAGTCTGTGTATCTTCGCTCTGTGTAGCGATAGTTTTTATCCTCCGTTTTCACTGTCCGGCATACTAAGAGCATAGATCTTATTCATACCTTTGCTTATTGATTCGGTACTGCTCCTTTTGGGCCTTGAATATTTATCTCCTTTATAAACATGTTCCAGATCCAAAGCTGTAGCATAATGTTGTGAAATCTGTTTTTGCGTACTTACTCATCTGCAGTCTTGATTGTTCAATGCTTAGATCCGGCGGTTTAACTTTGTAGAAGAATTTTACAAACCGATATATACCATTAGTCCCCTTGTTGAACCGCCAGATATTGGTTGCTTCATGAAACTCTGGTTCAGATAGTTCTGCCTCCGGTTTAACAGTGCCCATACCAACATACCTTGATCAAATGTATTTTTGAACCGGTATCTTCTACCTTGTAGATTCCGTCATGGCCAAGCAAGTATATGAGTGCAATTGGGTCCCTTCCCGCGTCACAGAGGATCAACTAGAGGATTTAGTCCTTATTGGCGCCTTGGGCAGCAAAGACACCCTCCATTGGAGGGCTCCTGGCAAAGAATGCCCCCCCACACCTCGAGAAGGAGAGGTTGTTGTTTTCATAGACCACTTAGCCCGGGGCTTTAAACCGCCCGGTTCTAAATTTTACCGGGATGTTCTGGCTGATTTTCAACTCCATCCGCAAGACACTGGCCCCAACTCTGTTACAAATATGTGCCACTTCCAAGTGCTCTGTGAGGTGTTCTTTCAAGAGGAGCCCACAGTAGAATTATTCATAGATCTTTTCCATCTAAACCGCCGTACTGAGTTTACTGATGGCTCTAATACGGAATTGGGTGGCATGGCGATTCAAAAAAGGAAAGAGGTCACATACCCTCACGCCAAGCTGCACAGTCACCCAAGGAGTGGAATCAGACATGGTTCTACTGCAAAGACACCTCTCCTGCTGGTGAGAATCCCTTGCCTGGGTTTCGTCCGGAGCGGCTCAACAATACCCATCCTTTTCCTCAAAGATTGACTGCTCAGGAGAGAAGCAAATATGCTCCCCAGCTGTCAAAGCTTAGAGCCTTTATGGCCAACGGTTTAACAGGGGTTGACCTTGCTCGCTGTTGGATATCATGGAGCATACTGCCCCTTAGTCCGCACTCTGGTTTGATGTGCGAATATACTGATAGTGTGGATGACCCACTACGACATTCAAGACTTTAGCTCTTCGGTGAAGAAATCACAGAGGCTGTGCGTAAGATACTGAATGAACTGGAACACATCTGCGCTAGAACCGGCCTGCTTCCCTTCTGTGCCACCAACAAACCGCCAGCTGTAAGACTTTGATTTTTCTCTTTGCTGAACCTGTTATTGATATGTCTGGTCATTGTTTTTAATATCAGTGTCTGCATAATCAGGGCGATGATCCGTTTTGGAGCAAAAAGCTGCCACAGGAGAAACCAGAGAAAACAGATAAACCGGAAAGAGCAACCCGGCAAAAAACTAAAGTTGTGAAGAAGACTGCCCACCGGAAAAGAACCACTGCATCTTCTAATCCGGCCCCTGATGATGAGGTGGATAATCCGGACCTTGAGGTAGAGCTTGACTCACTTGGTTTATTTTTCATGCATCTTATTGATGATGATATTTGTCAGGATGATGCCGAAGCCAGCCATGCGGATGTTGCAGAGGTAATTATTCTCTCTTCCGATTCAGAAACTTTGCCTTCACAAAAAATCCGTCAGGCAAACCGGAAAGTTAAATTTTCTCATCCTCTTGCTTATTTGGATCCTAAACTTCTTATGAAGACTCAACAACACGAAGCTCGCCGCACCACCCGGCACAGCGGCCAGGTAGTTACCTCCTCCGGTTTACCGAACAGTCCGGTTCGGAAACGTCATTCCGAGGTCTCTAATTCGCTTGTTAGTGCTTGTCCTAAAGCGGGCTGTTTTCGTCAACCTCTTAATCCGTCTGACTCCGATTATCAGGTTGTTTCCCACTCATCTTCTGGCGAGTCATCGGCTACTCAGTTCCCACCGCTCAAAACGGTGCTTGGGTAAGCTATATTTATCGTGATGTTTGCAGTATATTGCCTTAGAACATATGCTGTATTTAATTTTGTTATTCTTTTCAGGGCCAAACCTAGGCCGAGCAAGAAGGCCCGCCTGGATAAAGCGGCCGAAGAAGTTGTCATTCTTGAACCAGGCACGGCACCCGATCTTGAAGCGGCTGTCCCTGAAGATATTCCCAACGATCCACCGCAGCCAGATGATGATCTTACCGCTGAAGAGAGACCTACTGATACCTCAGGTCCTATCCATCAGCCCACAGGTTCCCTTCGGATTGAAAGCTCCACCGGTCCAGCAAAATCTACTGATCAGCCAACAGCTCCAGTGCAAACCGGCGGTACCAAGGATGATGAAGTTGTCATTACTGGCACTGGTCATACTGAGCCAAGCAATCCTTTGGCTTTATCCAAACATTCTGCCAAGGAAGAATTTGCTGCTTTTGGCAAAGGCAAGTGGAACGCTGATCTGACGGCTTACGCTGCTCTGAACGCCCAAGATATCCATTCCGGCTATCTAAACCGGCTGTATACCAGCCGTGACTATGAAGCCGGTCTGGTTAATATGATGAAAGATAAATATGAGGTAACTTCCATATGCTCCTTCCTGCTTGTATGCTTTCATTCTTGCTGACTCTCCTAGCCCCTAAGGGCCGATTTGAAATATTGTTTCAAACCGGGACTTAATAATATGAATCTTGATGCTTTGAAATTTGCTGATGTAGTCCCCAAGGGCCCGTTCAACTTAGCGTAGTTAAACCGGTACTTTAAGCAATTGAAACTGCCGCATCAGAATACATATGATCAAATAGCCATTAGCCCCCAAGTGCCAAGTTGAATACTTGTATTGAGCTTGGGACTTTGTAAACAATTGAAAAGATGAAGATCGAATATGCATTAGCCCCCAAGTGCCAAGTTGAATACTTGTATTGAGCTTGGGACTTTGTAAACAATTGAAAGATGAAGATCGAATATGCATTAGCCCCCAAGTGCTAAGCACATAACTTGTTATGTGGTTGGCACTTGAATCCTTCTACCGACTTGTTGAAACATATATCTGTATGCCTGCAGGCGGAGCTGAAGGCGAAAGAAAACCAAGTCATCGATCTTCAAGAAAACTTGAAAACCCAACAGGCTGAAACCTCCAAAGCAAAAGAGGAATTGGCCAGTGCCTTAAGCGCCATGGAACAACTTAAGGAGAACTTCAAGAAGAAACGGGCGGATTGGGCCACTGAAAAGTCCGCTTTGACCAAACGAGCAGAGGATGCCGAGGCTGCATTAAAACCAGTGACAGATGAACTGACGAGCATAAAGCGGCACGTTCATGCCATGACCACTGCTATCTTTGGTAAGCCAGCTTGCCTTCTGAATTGGTTCTGCCTTCTTACAGAGCCACCGGTTTATTAACCCTTTATGGTATTTCAGGGACAAGCATTGGTCACTTGGGGTTAGATGTGCGGAAGAAATTGAAGGCCGCCTATACCTTAGTTGAACAATTGTATACTGGTGCCCAGCGGATCATCTGTACCGCGTCTCATGCCCAGTTTGATTCAAGATACTCTGATGAAACTGTCAGTGCTTCCTGCCCGGGTTGAAGAGCTGAAGAAATCTGCTGCTCGAACCGGTGCAATCAATGCTTTAATCCGGGCAAAAGCCTGGGTGCCGGATTTTGATCCTATTGAAGCGGCTCAGGGTTATCCCAGCTTGAAGGAAGACGGGTCAGAATTTGGTGAAGCGGATTTGCGAGCCATAAACCGGGAGGTACGTCCGCTAGCTTGTCAACTGGCTGAGGAAGCAGATTTGTCTCATTATCAAGCCCGATATGACAGCCAGAACAAGCGAATAGCTGCACCAATCCATGAATCAAAAAACCTGATCCCTCCAATCCGTAAGCATACTTACGCTCCCGATATTGACCCGTCTTCGCTAATCCATGACGAAGCTGTTTTTCAAGCACTAATGGGAATCGACTGGACAACTGTGGATTTCCAGCCACTGGGTAGAGAAACAGAAGCTGAAGCGGCGCAGGATGACCCACAACCATCAGGCCAGGCTGGTGGCCAATCTTAAACCGGAAGCCGGTTTTAAAACTGTCTCTCCTTTGTGAAAAACAATTATGTTATTATGGGACCATGTTGCCTTGTAATAGGCTAGCTGATACCTTTGATGTTGATATGCCTTCGTGCATAACTTGTTCTTCCTGTGGTAATGAACTTTCCAAAATACTTTCTGAAATAAGAAATTCGTTAAGTGCCACCGCGGTTGTACCATCAGGCGAAATATGATGTCTGTATGTATAAAGTCAAAACATCCAAAACAAAATTTTAAGTATATATGATCAAAAATTTTGCGATACATAATACCTGCCACCGTTGAGTGTGAAGTTGGCTTGGCCAACCTTGAAGCGGAGTTTTGCAAACCCACATTGTTGGAGGAAATAACGACTCCTGTATATATGTATAATCAAATATGAAATATATCATACCTGTGACATTGAATCACATCGTTGGTTTTACCAGCTTTTTGTAGTAAGGGTGATAACCCAAATTTTGAGTACTGATAACTCCTTCTATATTGTGCCGGTTTATAATAAAACCGTGCCGGGTTGTGATAAACACCGTGTTACTCCATAAGAGGATGTTAACAACAAGGATCAAACCAGGCAAATAGTCTCCGGATTGACGTGAACTGTGTTCCGTCAATTGATTGGTTAAAAAAACTTTGTTGGTTTAAAAACACAATGAAAAGTAAAAAACCCCCCTTCAAAGAAAAGTATGAAACACGACCAAAAAAGATTTATTTAAGCTGATCAAATGGTGTAACCATGGCCAAACACGACCAAGCTCCCGTTAGGTGTAACTATGGTTCTAGTTTGCCAGGTCCCCAAGTGATTCTTGTGGCATTTATGCCGACCAAATGGCGTGGTCATGGTTCGGGTTCGACCAAGCCCCCAAGTGATTCTGTGGCCTTGGGTCGATCAAGAGGCATGACTAGTTCAGACATGACCAAGTCCCCAAGTGATCTGGTGGCTTTCGCCTATCAAGAGGCATGGTATTGGTTCGGACACGACCAATCCTCCAAGTGATATAACACGATGCTTTTAGCAAAGCGAACTCAAGGGGTAAACCGGAGGCCGCTTTAGAGCAACTCCGTGTAACCTCACATGATGTAAAAGAACAGATACCCCGTTTTAGCTGAGGTTCCGGTTTATTAAAATATATACATTGTCGTAATATGTACATAGGTATAGCCAATGGCTCAGGTATAGTAAGGCCGAAGATGAGCTATATTCCACGACCTGTTAGTCTCCTCCTCTGATGTACGTGAGTCCTTATGCTCTCGAATATCAATCAGATAGTACGACCCATTGTGCAGATTCTTGCTGACCACGAAAGGCCCCTCCCAAGGTGGGGATAGCTTATGCATATCAGTCTAATCTTGGATGAGCCGAAGCACCAAATCTCCTTCCTGAAAGGTTCTAGTTCTGACTCGGCGACTGTGATAACGACGAAGATCCTGCTGGTAAATCGCCGATCGGGCTGCTGTGATATCACGCCCTTCATCCAACCGGTCCAAAGCATCTTGCCGTGCTATTTCATTGTCCGCTTCAATATAAGCCGTGACACGAGGTGAATCATGACGGATGTCACTGGGGAGAACCGCCTCCGCTCCATAAACCATGAAGAATGGTGTTTATCCTGTTGATCTGTTGGGTGTTGTATTGATGCTCCATAACACAGATGGTAATTCTTCTACCCAACAACCCAGCGTTCTCTGCAAAGGAACCATGAGCCGGGGCTTGATGCCTCTCAAGATCTCTTGATTAGCTCTTTCTGCTTGACCATTGGACTGTGGATGTGCCACTGATGAAACGTCGAGCCGGATGTGCTCCCATTCGCAGAACTCCTTCATAGCACCTTTGGACAAATTGGTACCGTTATCTGTGATAATACTGTGCGGAAAGCCAAACCAGAAAATCACCTTTTTGATGAACTGAACCGCCGTGGCTGCATCACACTTGCTAACAGGTTCTGCCTCCACCCACTTTGTAAACTTGTCCACCGCCACCAGGAGGTGGGTCTTCTTATTTTTGGACCTTTTGAAAGGCCCAACCATATCCAGCCCCCAAGTCGCAAACGGCCAAGTAATTGGAATCATCCTCAATTCTTGAGCCGGTACATGAACACGTCTTGAAAATCTTTGGCAACCATCACATCGTCTGACCAGATCCTTCGCATCAGCATGAGCAGTTAACCAATAGAAACCATGGCGAAACGCTTTAGCCACCAGAGACTTTGAACCGGCGTGGTGACCACAATCTCCTTCGTGGATCTCACGCAAAATTTCATGGCCTTCTTCAGGAGACGCGCAACGTTGAAAAGCTCCTGATACACTGCAATGATGCAACTCACCGTTGATGACAGCCATGGACTTGGATCGCCGGATTATCTGCCGGGCTAGAATCTCATCTTCTGGCAACTCGCCCCGGTTCTTGTACGCCAGGTAAGAAAGCGTCCAATCCGGAATAACATGAAGAACTGCCACCAATTGAGCCTCCGGATCAGGAATGGCCAAATCCTCTTCACCAGGGATCTTCATCGACGGGTTGTGCAGCACATCCAGAAAAACATTGGGTGGGACCGGTTTGCGCTGAGAGCCCAGCCGGCTTAAAGCGTCCGCCGCTTTATTTTTCCGCCGGTCCACATGGTCCACCTGATAGCCTCTGAAATAACCTGCAACAATATCCACCTCACGACGATATGCTGCCATGAGTGGGTCCTTGGAGTCCCAAGTGCCAGACACTTGCTGAGCCACAAGGTCCGAATCACTGAAGCACTTAACTCGACTTAGATTCATCTCTTTAGCCATCCGAAGACCATGGAGCAAGGCTTCATACTCAGCTGCATTGTTAGTACAAGGGAACATTAAACGGAGAACATAGCAAAACTTATCACCTTGTGGAGAAGTTAATACGTGTAACATCCCAAATTTTCAAATTTGGAATGTTATACATTAGGTCATCATGGATATCATATTTTATTTTGCTTTTGGTTTTGATCCTAGAAAATCCTAAGCAACTCAAGGACCCACGGAGAGAGTTGGGGATTTCGTTATTTACATATTTGAGTTTTCTCAAATTATGTAAACAGGATCATTTGGTTTTATTTATTTTATCATCAATTATTTCTATTACAAAAATATGAGAGAGGGAATAAAATGACTTTCCCAAAATATAGAAATATTGAGGATTTAATAAAAAATAAAATAAGTTTTATTTCAGAGTTTCTCGGTATTTTTATTTGAATTTAGGAAAAATGCACGTTTTTCAAAGTTGTAGTTTGGGCCTTGATAAATGTTCACTTTATCGGGCTTGATTTTAGGAACCCGGCAAAATTTATTTCGTGATTTTTGGAGTCCGTTTAGTATTTCTTTTTATTTTTCTTTCAAGCGGAATTAAAAAAAAACGCGAACCGTCTACGGGCCGTATTCGGCCTGGACACCGCCGGCCGGGGGCCTTTATATAGCGCCCGAGGGAGAGAGCCAGCCCACCGAACCGAACCCTAACCCTAGCCCCAGGCCGCCGCCGTCGCCGCCGCCTCTAGCCGCCGTCGCCGCCGCCGCTGCCTCTAGCCGCCGCCGCCGCCCGCCGCCGGAGCCGCGCGACTTTCGAGGTTCGCCGCCGCCTCGTTTTCCGTGCAGTTTTTTTTAAAAAATTTCTGTTCGTCGTTTGTTTTTTCGTCGGATTTTCCGCGGTTATTTTCTGATCGCGATTTCTGATCCGATTTTCGTTTTAGTATAACTTTTCGCTCGTTTATCGGAATCAGGCGATTCAAGCGCCTGGAGTTTCGTCTCGAAACCCTCTTTCCGAATAATCAACTTAAACAAGTTTTTGCTACTGTAAAATTTGCCCTAGATCCAGATTACTAGTACGAAGTTGTTTTCTTTCGCCGTTTGATTTTTTTCGCTTCGTTCGATTTGATTTTCTTTTTGCCAACCAGGGTTCTTAAATTGAACTTTCTGGTTAGATCTTCTATTTGAGTTTTACCTGTGCATTAGATGAGTACTTATTGTATGCTTGTTGTTGTCTGCGATAGAATACCCGGAGTGCGCCGCCTGTTACGTTGAATCTCTAGGTTACGCGGATCATCAGCAAGGCAAGTAACACTTTGATCATACCTTTTCTACAACCCAGTTTTATTGCATTAGATCAATCCTCACACATTGCATGATTAGGATCTAATTAAATTGTGGGATGGGAAGTAGATGAGGTAGTACCTATTACCTGTTTATTTTCAAACCTTTGGGAGTTACTTCTACGTTTGCTTATTATGCCATGCTATGCTAGTAGACGTGGATTGGGTGAGTGATATCCATGACAGATGTGAGATTATTAATTAATGGTTTATCTAAGGTGGCAACCTAACACACATCTGGGTGGATTGAGGCACCTGGGGTTTCCAGGACTTGCCTGTTTTCTTTGGACCGCCACCCAGGCCCAAAGGGATCATGAGATTATTCATACTAGAAACTTCCGTGTGCAGCCACAAGCCAATATGGGCTCTGGCGTAGTTGACTAAGTTGTGCGAACTCTTACAGTGGTAGACTAGCAGATGTAGGGGATGTAGGTGGTACGGTCTACCCGATCGTAAGGTGCTAGCGCTTCTGAAAGACTATGTCTCGGTCATCCGTCTTCTCAAACACCATGTAGTGCGAGAAACCAAACGGAGGCGATCGAGTCTTGTGGGGAAAAGTGCGCAAACCTCTGCAGAGTGTAATAAACTAATCATGATTAGTCGTGTCCCCGGTTATGGACATCTTGAGTATCTAATACCTGGATTTTCATGTGAATCTCAACATGTTACTCTAAGTTAATTTTGAAGGGTTTTAATGATGTTACTTAATTGGGATTGAGAATGCTGTCAACCATTCTCAATGTTTCACAACCACCATGATAGTAATTAAATTTATTCCTTTGAAGTAGGGAAAAATTGGCTTTACGCAAAAACTGTAACCATAGAGCTTTCCACCAGCCAAATATGCATATAGTATAGCTGTTGCATTTCATTACTCTCTATGTGTTACCTTGCCAGCATATTCCATGTGCTGACCCGTTTTCGGGCTGCAACGTTAATGTTGCAGACTTTTCAGACGACGATTGAGGAATTTTAGGTTGTGGTTCTATACTCAGTGATGCCGTTGGAGTTGATGGACTCACTTATCTTCCAAGCCTTCCGCTGTTATCGTCACTAGATGGCCTTAAGCCATATTTATTGTAATAAGTTCTCTTTCGAGACACTCGATGTAATAAGTGTGTGATTGCTACTCTGCTATAAATCCTCCGAGTACTGTGTGGTGTCAGCATTACTGATCCAGGGATGACACCGGAGCACAGAGATCAGACTGTTTGAGGTTTGGTCGCTACAATACGACTCCAGCCCCCGAGCCTTCCAACTGCCTGGATCCGTCAAAATGGATGGTCCAATACGTATGATCCAGCTTTTCTTCAGGTGCTTGCATTTCCGTCCAATCATTGATGAAATCAACAAGTGCTTGAGACTTAACCGCTGTCCGAGGCACATATTTCAAACCGTACGGCCCCAGTTCTATAACCCACTTTGCAATCCGGCCAGTTGCTTCCCGGTTCTGGATGATATCTCCCAAAGGAGCAGAACTGACCACCATAATTGGGTGCCCTTGGAAGTATTGCTTAAGCTTCCGGCTTGCCATAAAAACTCAATACACCAGCTTTTGCCAATGCGGATACCTTTGCTTGGACTCAATGAGTACCTTGCTGATATAATTGACCGGACGTTGAACCGGATGCTCCTTACCTGCCTCCTTTCGTTCCACCACAATAGCCACGCTGACCGCACAAGCATTAGCAGAAACATATAGCAGTAACGGCTCCTTGTCAATGGGAGCGGCGAGCACATGCGGATTGGCCAATTGCCGCTTTAAGTCCTCAAATGCTTCATCAGCAGCAGAACTCCAGACGAACTGATCCATCTTCTTCAACATCTGATACAAAGGGATCACCTTCTCACCAAGGCGGCTGATAAATCGGCTTAACGCGGCAATCTGGCCTGCCAGGCGTTGAACATCATTGATACACTTCGGTTTAGCCAGGGAGGTGATGGCTGTGATCTTCTCCGGATTAGCCTCAATTCCCCTGTTGGACACCAGAAAACCCAATAACTTGCCCGCCGGTACACCAAAGACACACTTGTCCGGATTAAGCATCATCTTGTACGTCCTTAGGTTATCAAAGGTTTCCTTCAAATCATCAACCAGAGTCTCCTTCTCCCTGGATTTAACCACGATATCATCCACGTAAGCATGTACATTACGGCCAATCTGCTTGTGAAGACAATTTTGTACACACCGTTGATAAGTTGCCTGGGCACTTTTGAGCCCAAAGGGCATAGACACATAGCAGAAGGCTCCAAAGGGAGTTATGAATGCCGTCTTCTCCTGGTCCTTAACTGCCATTTTGATCTGATGATAGCCAGAATATGCATCCAAAAAACTTAAACGCTCACAACCCGCCGTAGCATCAATGATTTGATCAATACGGGGGAGGGCAAAAGGATCTGCTGGACAAGCCTTATTAAGATCTGTGTAATCCACACACATACGCCAGGTGCCGTTCTTCTTAAGGACTAGCACCGGATTGGCAAGCCACTCAGGGTGAAAAACTTCAACAATAAAACCAGCTGCTAAGAGCCTGGCTACCTCTTCTCCAATCGCCTTGCGTCTTTCTTCGTTAAATCGGCGGAGGAACTGTTTCACCGGTTTGTATTTAGGATCCACATTAAGTGTGTGCTCAGCGAGTTGCCTCGGTACACCTGGCATGTCAGAGGGTTTCCATGCAAAAATGTCCCGATTCTCATGGATGAACTCGATGAGCGCACTTTCCTATTTCGAATCCAAGTTGGCACTAATGCTGAACTGCTTGGACGAATCACCAGGTATGAAGTCAACAAGCTTAGTTTCTGCTGCCGATTTGAACTTCAGGGCTGGATCATGCTCCGTAGTTGGCTTCTTCAACGGAGTCATGTCCGCCGGATCAACATTGTCTTTATAGTACTTCAACTCCTCGGTGGCACAAACCGACTCTGCATAAGCCGCATCTCCTTCCTCGCATTCCAAAGCGATTTTGCGGCTTCCGTGAACCGTTATTGTCCCCTTGTGACCCGGCATCTTGAGCTGCAAATACACATAACAGGGCCGAGCCATAAACTTGGCGTATGTCGGACGCCCAAACAGGGCATGATATGGACTTTGGATTTTCACCACTTCAAACATTAATGTCTCCGACCTGGAATCATGATCATCCCCAAAGGCCACTTCAAGAGCTATCTTACCAACGGGATATGCTAATCTGCCAGGCACTACACCGTGGAATACTGTATTGGACGGTTTGAGATTCTTATCTGTTAGTCCCATACGACGGAAGGTCTCATAGTATAGGATGTTAATGCTGCTCCCTCCATCCATGAGCACCTTGGTGAACTTATAACCTCCCACCTGAGGCGCCACCACCAGAGCCAACTGACCCGGATTATTGATCTAGAGTGGGTGATCCTCTCTGCTCCATATGATTGGCTGTTCAGACCAACGTAGATAACGGGGTGTGGCCGGTTCAACAGAGTTGACTGCCCGCCTCTGAACCTTCCGGTCTCGCTTGTCCAAGCTAGTGGTAAAGACATGGTACTGCCCACTACTCAACTGCTTTGGGTTGCTTTGGTAACCTGACTGCTGCTGCTGTTGGTTGTAACCACCCTGGTTGTTCTGACTATTTTGACCATTATGTCCGCCCGGATTACCATTAAATCCTGAACCGGAACTTCCTCCACCGTAACCCGGCCCGGACCCTGAGCCACCGCCAGATCCGTGATCATACCGGAAATTATTAGAATTCTTGAACTCCTGCATAATAAAGCAATCCTTCCAAAGGTGGTTTGCTGGCTCCTCCTTCGTCCCATGTTTTGGACAGGGCTGGCTTAGCAGATAGTTCGGGCGGTTTGGGTTGGGGTTGGGTGCTCCACTATGATTTTTCTGCCTACCCTTGTGCCGCTGGCCATTGTCCTATATGTTGGTATTAGCCACAAAATCCATGTTGCCATCCGCTTTACGCTTGCCTCCTCCGCCATTGCCTACCCAGTGATGCTGCTGACCTTTGGAGTTGCTGTTCTTCTTCCCCTTCCCTGTCTTGTCATCTTCAGATTCGGGATCCTTGGTACTATCAGAGTCAGCATATTTTACCAAAGCGGCCATGAGGGTCCCCATGTCGGTGCAATGACACTTCATCCGTCCCAATTTCAACTTCAGGGGCCCAAACCGGCAGTTGCCTTCTAGGGTTAATACTGCGGTGTCAGCGTTGATCGGTCTGAGGAGTGCAACACTTGTGAAACCCGGCGCACCCAATGAGTCGTTGACTCTCCTTCCTCCTGGACGCATGCAGCTAAGTCCACTATCGACATAGGCTGTTTACAGGTATCCTTGAAATTGTTGATAAACCGGGCTCGTAATTGGACCCATGAGCTGATAGAATTAGCGAGCAAGCTTTTTAACCAAGTACAGGCCGTTCCTTCAAGCATCATGGTGAAGTATTTCTCACACGCCGTGTCATGCACATCAAGCATCTCCATGGCCATCTCATAGCTCTCTACCCATGTCTCTGGTGGTTGATCCGCCGTATAATTTGGTACCTTGCGTGGGCCTTTGAAATCCTTGGGCAGGCGCACATTGCGTAAAGCGGGGATGAGGCAAGGCACCCCCAAATAACTAGAAGTAACACCAGGTTCGATCGAAATGGTTGGACGAACCGGCGTGAGCTGCCGAGCCTGATGCTGTGCGGCTAACTCGGCCTCCCTGCGCTCGGGCCCGGTTCACCACTTCCTGAGCGTCATCAGCTCCACCCGTCGGGTTGTTACCACGGGGTGCTCCACGTCGTTCATTACTCGACACTGCTAGTTCATCCATATGTCTGCTATAACTCCGGCTTGGATGGGGGGTCGAGTGGATCCGGTCGCGGCTGTACGAGTATGCTTCCTGTTGGGCCAAAGCTGTCCTCAGAAGTTCCTTGACCCGTCGCGTCTCTACTGCCTGCGGCGAGTCACCCTCAACTGGAATGGCCTCCAGTCGTGCAGCAGCGGCAACAAGATTGTCCATTGGGTTGGAGTAGTGACCCGGAGGTGTTAAAGCATCCTGAGGTATAACGGTGTTTTGACGAGGCGGGTCCATCTGACGGGGCTGAACCGGTGCACCGGTCCTAGGGGCTTCTGCCCGGTTCCCCTTCAGCGGATTGCTGGTTCTTGGTCCTGGAGTGTTGAAAAGGTCTCTAGCCTCGAAAACCGGAGGTAAGCGGGACCGGTGCTTCCTCCTCATGACTTCATGAGACACACTCTGGTCCAACATAAGCCTGTAGGCCTGTGCGTCTAAAGTGGCCCGCTCTGCGGCCATCCTGGTGTCCTCAGCCGCCAGATCCGTTTTGGCCTGGGTGATTTGTTCCTTTATCTTTGCAATCTCCGTGTTGTGAGCGTCCTGATCTGGCGGATTAACTTCTGCCATAAGCACAACCAACGCATCAAATAGTTCTGATAGAACCTGAGCCGGCGGGCGCATGGGGCCTCCTGCCCCGGCAGCCGTTGCCGCTGCTGAACCTTGTGGTCGTGGGTTCGTGCCCCACGATGGGTGCCAACTGTCGTGGTTTTGTCATGGCAGATGTCCTAGAGAAAGGACTTAGTCATGGAGCCATCGCGACGGGTTAGCTTGAAGGGGTTAAAGCGGACACAAGGACGCAAGAGAGTTTATACTAGTTCGGCCCCTTCAATGAAGGTAAAAGCCTACGTCTAGTTGTGATGGAATTGATGGGTGTTTCGATGACTAGGGAGCAATAAGCTTCGCCTATGTCTCGATTTGTTGTCTATCGTCCCTGAACCGCCGCCGGGTCGTCCCCTTATATACATGGGTGACGCCCGTCGGTTTACAGCGTCCCAACACCGGCTCATAGATGTGTCCGGTTTGGTCTCTACTTATTCCTAACTTACAATACAAGTTACATATTGACGCCGGTTTATGGCTACGGGCTCTCAACCGATTATGGGTCTTGAGCCCTCATCTACCTTCATGGGCTTTAACATGCTTAACTACTGATGAAGCTAATCCGGCCCAGATAGGCCGGTTTACGCCCAGTAGTAATATCCCCAACAGTACCTATGCACCTGGGCCTAAGTGGCTGGCAAGTGGTCGTAGACTCCTGGAACCCTCCCAACGTACACCGCGTAGTAGTCCTTCACCATCTCTGATCTATGTACCTGCATCATGAGTTGATGAATTGAACGATAATATGCAACATAATGTACTTAAGAAAACAAAAAGGCATAATTAGCAAAATACAAGCAACCAATAGTAAACATAAATGACAAAGTTCCTCATACCCAAACTAATTAATTAGAGTGATCTACGCTAGTTCAGGACCACAGCTTAGTTACATCACATAGTTTCGCCATGCATAAATTCAAAGTTTTGCCATAGAAAGACAGTAGTGACACATTCTCATCGACAATCAGTCCTCCATGTCAGCGGTCCAATCTTCATAGTCAGGGAGGAAGCACCCGAGCTTCTTGAAAGGCTTTAGGTCCAGACGCTGAGCGAGTAGCAGTGCTCGGGCATCTTCCCGCGTGATTGTCCCATGGTGGAACATCCCTGTTGGTTCAAGGACCTGCTTCATGATCACTTGGGAAAGTTTACACTATACGTGATAAAACTCAGCTTTGATTCGATGATCCGGTGTCTTTCCTATGCTTGTGGCCCAGCTGACAATCTCGGCATCCTTGGTAGTAGCTGACATGCGAAGGCGTGGATTATCCCTTCTATACTCGAGCAGGTGATGCATGAGGTAGAATCCATCAGCCATACTGGTGTGTGGTTACTGGATGCAGCAGAAGTCGGTCTTATGACCGAAAGCCAGCCCGCGATTCTTGTACTTCTTCACCTTGATATATCCACCAGATAGGCTAAAGGTTAACATGGCACTATCGAGAACACTTTTTATGTGCTTGTAATCCTTTTTCCTGAGGTTCTTCGATGAGTCCAAGTACATAGCATGGGAGTATTCCGGGTACAAAACGATGAGGATGGTGCCCCCCCGCTGCGCAAATTAAGTACACCTCAAATTAGCCTCCATGCTTTTAAAGCAATGATTAACACTTACGAAAGGATATATGCGGATGACTTACGTGGGATGAAAAGGCAAGAGAATCGCTTACTTGTCCTTATTAGTGATCATGAAGTCGCCGAGGTACTTGCTCGCATAGTCACAGTGCTCTTTGCAAACTGCCAAGAAGCTCCCGTGCATATAGAACGGGTCCGCAACGCAGATATATTGTATGTTCTCCATCCTGATGAAGTAGTTGAGATACAACGCATACATGCGGATGAGCTGGAAATCCAGCTTGGTCATGTGGAACATGTCGTAGATGTAGTCAAATCGCATGATGAACTTATTTGCGGGCTATCTCTCAACGTACAACTTCCCACCCGGCACCTGAGCCGCGTAAAGCGGGTATCTTGGTTTTTCCGAGATGAGAAGGCTTTTCTATTTGGCTAGCACATCTTCATGGAGTCTCTTTAGATCATTGTTCAGTATGTGCTCTAGCGCTTTTGCAGGTAGGATCGGTTCGCCGGCGACATGGAAACGCTTCGCACCTTCGACAGGTATTCTGTCTACCACCCGGGGCTTCAGAGGCGGCTGGCTGCTTGAAGCAGCTCTGGCACCTTTAGGGACTTTCCTATCCGGTCTCCTCCTTTGCTTCTTGGCGGGTGGCGGTAGTGAGCCCACCATAACTTCCCTAACCACCACCCCCAGTGTTGTCGGGCTAATCAGTGGACGGCCCTCGGGGGGGTTGCTGGGTACAGGCGGCATCTGGAGACATCTCCTGTGAGGATTGCTTGAAAAGAGACTTTTTGCATTCCACCTTAGGACGTTCCGGCTCCGGGAAATCAGGCAGCATCAAGTCATCATTTCCACGCTCAGAGCCTGAGTCTTCGTCGTCCTGAGCCATCAATCCTCCATCATCATAGGAGGTATTGAAATACCTGTCTGGGTCATCATCATCATCAACATTTGCTTCTTCAACAATGGGGGCGACATGATCTGGCACTAATGGAGGCTCTCCCTCACGTCGTCTGCTATCACCTGCCAAGACAGGTCCAGGTAATTTGGTAGGCGGGGTGGTGTTCATACACTACTAGGGAAAACCTTATGCACAGAATCTTACCAGTAGCGCGGGTCAAAAATAAGCGCTACTACTACGTACCACTAGCGCGTGGCAAACAAACACGCTACAGCTAAGTTTATAGCAGTAGCGCGTCTCAGGGAAGAAGCGCTACAACTACAATTTGTTGGGGAACACAACATTTCAAATTTTTTACCTACGATCACGCAAGATCTATCTAGGAGATGCATAGTAACGAGAGGGGAAAGTGTGTCTACATACCCTCGTAGACCAAAAGCGGAAGCGTTTAGTAACGCGGTTGATGTAGTCGAACGTCTTCGTGATCCAACCGATCAAGTAACGAACGCACGGCACCTCCGCGATCTGCACATGTTCAGCTCGGTGACGTCCCTTGAACTGTTGATCTAGTCGAGGCCAAGGAGAGTTTCGTTAGCATGACGACATGGTGACGGTGATGATGAAGTTACCGGCGCAGGGCTTCTCCTAAGCACTACGACGATATGACCGATGTGTGAAACTGTGGAGGGGGGCACTGCACACGGCTAAAAGACCAACTTGTGTGTCTTTGGGGTGCCCCTACCTCCGTATATAAAGGAGGGAGATGGAGAGGCAGCCGGCCCTAGGGGGTGCGCCAAGGTGTGGAGTCCTATTAGGACTCCCTAGTCCTAGTAGGATTCCACCTCCCACACGGAGTAGGAAAGGGGGAAGGGAGAAGGAGAAGGAAAGGGGGCCCCCCTTCTCCTAGTCCTAATCGGCCTCCTACCCAAGGGGGGGGGGGGCGCACCAGCCCCTTGTGGGCTGGTGTGCTTCCCTCTTATGGCCCATAAGGCCCATAACTTCTGCCGAGGGGTTCCGGTAACCTCCCGGTACTCCAAAAAAATGCCTGAACCACTTGGAACCATTCCAATGTCCAAATGCAACCTTCCAATATATGAATCTTTACCTCTCGACCATTTCGAGACTCCTCATCATATCCGTGATCTCATCCGGGACTCCGAACAAGCTTCAGTCATCAAATCACATAACTCATAATGCAAATCATCATCGAACGTTAAGCGTGCGGACCCTACGGGTTCGAGAACTATGTAGACATGACCGAGACACCTCTCCGGTCAATAACCAATAGCGGAACCTGGATGCTCATATTGGCTCCCACATATTCTACGAAGATCTTTATCGGTCAAACCGCATAACAACATACATTGTTCCCTTTGTCATCGATATGTTACTTGCCCGAGATTCGATCGCCGGTACCATCATACCTAGTTCAATCTCATTACCGTCAATTCTATTTACTCGTTCCGTAATGCATCATCTCGCAACTAACTCATTAGTCACATTGCTTGCAAGGCTTATAGTGATGAGCATTACCGAGAGGGCCCAGAGATACCTCTCCGATACTCGGAGTGACAAATCCTAATCTCGATCTATGCCAACACAACAAACACCTTCGGAGACACCTGTAGAGCATCTTTATAATCACCCAGTTATGTTGTGATGTTTGATAGCACACAAGGTGTTCCTCTGGTATTCAGGAGTTGCATAATCTCATAGTCATAGGAACATGTATAAGTCATGAAGAAAGCAATAGCAACATACTAAACGATCAAGTGCTAAGCTAACAGAATGGGTCAACTCAATCACATCATTCTCCTAATGATGTGACCCCGTTAATCAAATGACAACTCATGTCTATGGCTAGGGAACATAACCATATTTGATCAACGAGCTAGTCAAGTAGAGGCATACTAGTGACACTCTGTTTGTCTATGTATTCACACATGTATTATGTTTCCGGTTAATACAATTCTAGCATGAATAATAAACATTTATCATGATATAAGGAAATATAAATAACAAGCGTCTTGATCTATCTCTATAGATCTTGATGCCCAATATGTAAGCAGCTTCACCAAGGTCTTTCTTTGAAAAACTCCTTTCAAACACTCCTTTATGCTTTCCAGAAAATTCTACATCATTTCCGGTCAACAATATGTCATTCACATATACCTATTAGAAATGTTGTAGTGCTCCCACTCACTTTCTTGTAAATACAGGTTTCACCGCAAGTCTGTATAAAACTATATGGTTTGATCAACTCATCAAAGCGTATATTCCAACTCCAAGATGCTTGCACCAGTCCATAGATGGATTGCTGGAGTTTGCACATTTTGTTAGCACCTTTAGGATTGAGAAAACTTTCTGGTTGCATCATATATAACTCTTCTTCAATAAATCCATGAAGGAATACATTTTTGACATCCATTTGCCAGATTTCATAAAATACGACAATTGCTAACATGATTCAGACAGAATTTTAAGCATCGATACGAGTGAGAAAATCTCATCGTAGTCAACACCTTGAACTTGTCGAAAAGCTTTTGTGACAATTCGAGATTTGTAGATAGTAACACTACTATCAACGTTTCTTCCTCTTGAAGATCCATTTATTCTCAATGGCTCGCGGATCATCGGGCAAGTCAATCAAAGTCCATACTTTGTTCTCATACATGGATCTCATCTCACATTTCATGGCCTCAAGCCATTTCGCGGAATCTGGGCTCATCATCGCTTCCTCATAGTTTGTAGGTTCGTCATGGTCTAGTAACATGACTTCCAGAACAGGATTACCGTACCACTCTGGTGCGGACCGTACTCTGGTTGACCTATGAGGTTCGGTAGTAACTTGATTTGAAGTTTCATGATCACCATCATTAGCTTCCTCAGTAATTGGTGTAGGAATCACTGGAACTGATTTCTGTGATGAACTACTTTCCAATTCGGGAGAAGGTACAATTACCTCATCAAGTTCTACTTTCCTCCCACTCACTTCTTTCGAGAGAAACTCCTTCTCTAGAAAGGATCCATTTTTAGCAATGAATATCTTGCCTTCGGATTTGTGATAGAGGGTGTACCCAATAGTCTCGTTTGGGTATCCTATGAAGACGCATTTCTCTAATTTGGGTTCGAGCTTATCAGTTTGAAACTTTTTCACATAAGCATCGCAACCCCAAACTTTAAGAAACGACAACTTTGGTTTCTTGCCAAACCATAGTTCATACGGTGTCATCTCAACGGATTTAGACGGTGCCCTATTTAACGTGAATGCAGCTGTCTCTAATGCATAATCCCTAAAACGATAGTGGTAAATCGGTAAGAGACATCGTAGATCGCACCATATCTAATAAAGTACGGTTATGATGTTCGGACACACCATTACGCTATGGTGTTCTAGGTGGCGTGAGTTGTGAAACTATTCCACATTGTTTTAACTGAAGGCCAAAGTCGTAACTCAAATATTTGCTTCTGCGATCAGATTGTAGAAACTTTATTTTCTTGTTATGATGATTCTGCACTTCACTCTGAAATTCTTTGAACTTTTCAAATGTTTCAGACTTGTGTTTCATTACGTAGATATACCCATATCTGCTCAAATCATCTATGAAGGTCAGCAAATAACGATACCCGCCGCGAGCCTCAACACTCATCGGACCGCATACATCAGTATGTATTATTTCCAATAAGTCAGTGGCTCGCTCCATTGTTTCAGAGAACAGAGTCTTAGTCATCTTGCCCATGAGGCATGGTTCGCAAGCATCAAGTGATTCCAAAAGCCCATCAACATGGAATTTCTTCATGTGCTTTACACCAATATGACCTAAACGGCAGTGCCACAAATAGGTTGCACTATCATAATTAACTTTGTATATTTTGGCTTCAATATTATGAATATGTGTATCACTACGACCAAGATTCAATAAACCATTCACCTTGGGTGTATGACCACAGAAGGTTTTATTAATGTAAACAAAATAACAATTATTCTTTTTAAATGAATAACCGTATTGGAATAAACATGATCCAATCATATTATGCTCAACGCAAACACCAAATAACATTTATTTTAGTTTCAACACTAATCGCGAAGGTAAAGGGAGTGTGCGATGGTGATCTTATCAACCTTGGAATCATTTCCAACACACATCGTTACCTCGTTCTCAACTAGTCTTTGTTTATTTTGCAACTCCCATTTCGAGTTACTACTCTTAGGAACTGAACCAGTATCAAATACCGAGGGGTTTGCTATAAACACTAGTAAAGTACACATCAATAACATGTATATAAAATATACCATTGTTCACTTTGCCATCCTTCTTATCTGCCAAGTATCTAGGGCAGTTCCACTTCCAGTGACCATTCCTTTGCAGTAGAAGCACTCAGTTTCAGGCTTGGGTCTAGCTTTGGGCTTCTTCATGGGAGTGGCAACTTGCTTTCCATTCTTCTTGAAGTTCCCTTTCTTTCCTTTGCCCTTTTACTTGAAACTAGTGGTCTTGTCAACCATCAACACTTGATGCTTTTCTTTATTTCTACCTTCGCCGATTCCAGCATCGCGAAGAGCTCGGGGAATTGTTTTCATCATCCCTTGCATATTATAGTTCATCACGAAGTTCCAGTAACTTGGTGATAGTGACTATAGAACTCTATCAATTATTATTTTATCTAGAAGATCAACTCCCACTTGATTCAAGCGATTGTAGTACTCAGACATTCTGAGCACATGCTCACTGGTTGAGGTATTCTCCTCCATCTTGTAGGCAAAGTACTTGTTAGAGGTCTCATACCTCTCGACTCGGGCATGAGTCTGAAATGCCAATTTCAGCTCTTGGAACATCTCATATGCTCCGTGGCATTCAAAACATTTTTGAAGTCCCGATTTTAAGTCGTGAAGCATGGTGCACTAAACTATCAAGTAGTCATCATGCCAAGCTTGCCAAACGTTCATAACGTCTGCATCTGCTCCTGCAATAGGTCTGTCACCTAGCGGTGCATCAAGGACATAATTCTACTGTGCAGCAATGAGGATAATCCTCGGATCACAGACCTAGTCTGCATCATTGCTACTATCATCTTTCAACTTATTTTTCTCTAGGAACATATCAAAAATAAAACGGGGAAGCTATACGCGAGCTATTGATCTACAACATAGGTATGCAAATACTATCAGAACTAAGTTCATGATAAATTTAAGTTCAATTAATCATATTACTTAAGAACTCCCACTTAGATAGACATCTCTCGAGTCATCTAAATGATCATGTGATCCATATCAACTAAACCATGTCCGATCATCATGTGAGATGGAGTAATTTTCAATGGTGAACATCACTATGTTGATCATATCTACTATATGATTCACGCTCGACCTTTCGGTCTCAGTGTTCCGAGGCCATATCTACATATGCTAGGCTCGTCAAGTTTAACCCGAGTATTCTACATGTGCAAAACTGGCTTGCACCCATTGTATGTGAACGTAGAGCTTATCACACCCGATCATCACGTGGTGTCTCAGCACGACGAACTGTAGCAATGGTGCATATTCAGGGAGAACACTTATACCTTGAAATTTAGTGAGAGATCATCTTATAATGCTACCTCCATACTAAGCAAAATAAGATGCATAAAATATAAACATCACATGCAATCAAATAAGTGGTATGATATGGCCATCATCATCTTGTGCCTTTGACCTCCATATCCAAAGCACCGTCATGATCACCATCATCACCGGCTTGACACCTTGATCTCCATCGAAGCATCGTTGTCGTCTCGCCAAATATTGCTTCTACGACTATCGCTACCGCTTAGTTATAAAGTAAAGCAATTACATGGCGATTGCATTTCATACAATAAAGCGACAACCATATGGCTCCTGCCAGTTGCCGATAACTACTACAAAACATGATCATCTCATACAACAATTTATATATCATCACATCTTGACCATATCACATCACAGCAAGCCCTGCAAAAACAAGTTAGACGTCCTCTACTTTGTTGTTGCAAGTTTTACGTAGCTGCTACAGGCTTCTAGCAAGAACCGTTCTTACCTACGCATCAAAACCACAACAATTTTTCGTCAAGTGTGTTGTTTTAACCTTCAACAAGGACCGGGTGTAGTCAAACTCGATTCAACTAAAGTTGGAGAAACAGACACCCGCTAGCCACCTGTGTGCGAAGCACGTCGGTAGAACTAGTCTCATGAACGCGTCCATGTAATGTCGGTCTAGGCCGCTTCATCCAACAATACCGCTGAATCAAAGTATGACATGCTGGTAAGCAGTATGACTATTATTGCCCATAACTCATTGCGTTCTACTCGTGCATATAACATCTACGCATAGACCTGGCTCTGATGCCACTGTTGTGGAACGCGGTATTTCAAAAAATTTACCTATGATCATGCAAGATCTATCTAGGAGATGCATAGAAATGAGAGGGGAGAGTGTGTCTACGTACCCTCGTAGACCGAAAGCGGAAGCGTTTAGTAACCTGGTTGATGTAGTCAAACGTCTTCGTGATCCAACCGATCAAGTACTGATCACATGGCACCTCCGCGATCTGCACACATTCAGCTCGGTGACATCCCTTGAACTGTTGATCCAGTTGAGGCCAAGGAGAGTTTTGTCAGCACGACGACATGGTGATGGTGATGATGAAGTTACCGGCGCAGGGCTTCGCCTAAGCACTACGACGATATGACCGAGGTGTGAAACTGTGGAGGGGGGCACCGCACACGGCTAAAAGATCAACTTGTGTGTCTTTGGGGTGCCCCTGTCTCCGTATATAAAGGAGGGAGAGGGAGGGGCAGCCGTCCCTAGGGGGCGCGCCAAGGTGTGGAGTCCTACTAGGACTCCCTAGTCCTAGTAGGATTCCACCTCCCACATGGAGTAGGAAAGGGGGAAGGGAGAAGGAGAAGGAAAGGGGGGGACTTCTCCTAGTACTAATCGACCTCCTGCCCAAAGGGGGTGCACCAGCCCCTTGTGGGCTGGTGTGCTTTCCTCTGATGGCCCATAAGGCCCATAACTTCTCCCGGGGGGGGGGGTCCGGTAACCTTCCAGTACTCCAAAAAAATGCCTGAACCACTCGGAACCATTCTGATGTCCAAATGCAACCTTCCATTATATGAATCTTTACCTCTCGACCATTTCGAGACTCCTCGTCATGTCTGTGATCTCATCCAGACTTCGAACAACCTTCAGTCATCAAATCACATAACTCGTAATACAAATCGTCATCGAACGTTAAGCGTGTGGACCCTACGGGTTCGAGAACTATGTAGAAATGACCGAGACACCTCTCCGGTCAATAACCAATAGCGGAACCTAGATGCTCATATTGGCTCCCACATATTCTACGAAGATCTTTATCGGTCAAACCGCATAACAACATACATTGTTCCCTTTGTCATCGGTATGTTACTTGCCCGAGATTCGATCGTCGGTACCATCATACCTAGTTCAATCTCGTTACCGACAAGTCTCTTTACTCATTTCGTAATGCATCATCCCGCAACTAACTCATTAGTCACATTGCTTGCAAGGCTTATAGTGATGAGCATTACCGAGAGGGCCCAGAGATACCTCTCCGATACTCGGAGTGACAAATCCTAATCTCGATCTATGACAACCCAACAAACACCTTCTGAGACACCTGTAGAGCATCTTTATAATCACCCAGTTACGTTATGATGTTTGATAGCACACAAGGTGTTCCTCCGGTATTCGGGAGTTGCATAATCTCATAGTCAGAGGAACATGTACAAGTCATGAAGAAAGCAATAACAATAAAACTTAATGATCATTATGCTAAGCTAACGGATGGGTCTTGTCCATCACATCATTCTCCTAATGATGTGATCCCGTTCATCAAATGACAACACATGTCTATGGTCAGGAAACTTAACCATCTTTGATTAACGAGCTAGTCAAGTAGAGGCATACTAGGGACACTATGTTTTGTCTATGTATTCACACATGTACTAAGTTTCCAGTTAATACAATTCTAGCATGAATAATAAACATTTATCATGATATAAGGAAACATAAATAACAACTTTATTATTGCCTCTAGGGCATATTTCCTTTACAATGATTAACACTTACGAAAGGATATATGCGGATGACTTACGTGGGATGAAAAGGCAAGAGAATCGCTTACTTGTCCTTATTAGTGATCATGAAGTCGCCGAGGTACTTGCTCGCATAGTCACAGTGCTCTTTGCAAACTGCCAAGAAGCTCCCGTGCATATAGAACGGGTCCGCAACGCAGATATATTGTATGTTCTCCATCCTGATGAAGTAGTTGAGATACAACGCATACATGCGGATGAGCTGGAAATCCAGCTTGGTCATGTGGAACATGTCGTAGATGTAGTCAAATCGCATGATGAACTTATTTGCGGGCTATCTCTCAACGTACAACTTCCCACCCGGCACCTGAGCCGCGTAAAGCGGGTATCTTGGTTTTTCCGAGATGAGAAGGCTTTTCTATTTGGCTAGCACATCTTCATGGAGTCTCTTTAGATCATTGTTCAGTATGTGCTCTAGCGCTTTTGCAGGTAGGATCGGTTCGCCGGCGACATGGAAACGCTTCGCACCTTCGACAGGTATTCTGTCTACCACCCGGGGCTTCAGAGGCGGCTGGCTGCTTGAAGCAGCTCTGGCACCTTTAGGGACTTTCCTATCCGGTCTCCTCCTTTGCTTCTTGGCGGGTGGCGGTAGTGAGCCCACCATAACTTCCCTAACCACCACCCCCAGTGTTGTCGGGCTAATCAGTGGACGGCCCTCGGGGGGGTTGCTGGGTACAGGCGGCATCTGGAGACATCTCCTGTGAGGATTGCTTGAAAAGAGACTTTTTGCATTCCACCTTAGGACGTTCCGGCTCCGGGAAATCAGGCAGCATCAAGTCATCATTTCCACGCTCAGAGCCTGAGTCTTCGTCGTCCTGAGCCATCAATCCTCCATCATCATAGGAGGTATTGAAATACCTGTCTGGGTCATCATCATCATCAACATTTGCTTCTTCAACAATGGGGGCGACATGATCTGGCACTAATGGAGGCTCTCCCTCACGTCGTCTGCTATCACCTGCCAAGACAGGTCCAGGTAATTTGGTAGGCGGGGTGGTGTTCATACACTACTAGGGAAAACCTTATGCACAGAATCTTACCAGTAGCGCGGGTCAAAAATAAGCGCTACTACTACGTACCACTAGCGCGTGGCAAACAAACACGCTACAGCTAAGTTTATAGCAGTAGCGCGTCTCAGGGAAGAAGCGCTACAACTACAATTTGTTGGGGAACACAACATTTCAAATTTTTTACCTACGATCACGCAAGATCTATCTAGGAGATGCATAGTAACGAGAGGGGAAAGTGTGTCTACATACCCTCGTAGACCAAAAGCGGAAGCGTTTAGTAACGCGGTTGATGTAGTCGAACGTCTTCGTGATCCAACCGATCAAGTAACGAACGCACGGCACCTCCGCGATCTGCACATGTTCAGCTCGGTGACGTCCCTTGAACTGTTGATCTAGTCGAGGCCAAGGAGAGTTTCGTTAGCATGACGACATGGTGACGGTGATGATGAAGTTACCGGTGCAGGGCTTCTCCTAAGCACTACGACGATATGACCGATGTGTGAAACTGTGGAGGGGGGCACTGCACACGGCTAAAAGACCAACTTGTGTGTCTTTGGGGTGCCCCTACCTCCGTATATAAAGGAGGGAGATGGAGAGGCAGCCGGCCCTAGGGGGTGCGCCAAGGTGTGGAGTCCTATTAGGACTCCCTAGTCCTAGTAGGATTCCACCTCCCACACGGAGTAGGAAAGGGGGAAGGGAGAAGGAGAAGGAAAGGGGGCCCCCCTTCTCCTAGTCCTAATCGGCCTCCTACCCAAGGGGGGGGGGCGCACCAGCCCCTTGTGGGCTGGTGTGCTTCCCTCTTATGGCCCATAAGGCCCATAACTTCTGCCGAGGGGTTCCGGTAACCTCCCGGTACTCCAAAAAAATGCCTGAACCACTTGGAACCATTCCAATGTCCAAATGCAACCTTCCAATATATGAATCTTTACCTCTCGACCATTTCGAGACTCCTCATCATATCCGTGATCTCATCCGGGACTCCGAACAAGCTTCAGTCATCAAATCACATAACTCATAATGCAAATCATCATCGAACGTTAAGCGTGCGGACCCTACGGGTTCGAGAACTATGTAGACATGACCGAGACACCTCTCCGGTCAATAACCAATAGCGGAACCTGGATGCTCATATTGGCTCCCACATATTCTACGAAGATCTTTATCGGTCAAACCGCATAACAACATACATTGTTCCCTTTGTCATCGATATGTTACTTGCCCGAGATTCGATCGCCGGTACCATCATACCTAGTTCAATCTCATTACCGTCAATTCTATTTACTCGTTCCGTAATGCATCATCTCGCAACTAACTCATTAGTCACATTGCTTGCAAGGCTTATAGTGATGAGCATTACCGAGAGGGCCCAGAGATACCTCTCCGATACTCGGAGTGACAAATCCTAATCTCGATCTATGCCAACACAACAAACACCTTCGGAGACACCTGTAGAGCATCTTTATAATCACCCAGTTATGTTGTGATGTTTGATAGCACACAAGGTGTTCCTCTGGTATTCGGGAGTTGCATAATCTCATAGTCATAGGAACATGTATAAGTCATGAAGAAAGCAATAGCAACATACTAAACGATCAAGTGCTAAGCTAACAGAATGGGTCAACTCAATCACATCATTCTCCTAATGATGTGACCCCGTTAATCAAATGACAACTCATGTCTATGGCTAGGGAACATAACCATATTTGATCAACGAGCTAGTCAAGTAGAGGCATACTAGTGACACTCTGTTTGTCTATGTATTCACACATGTATTATGTTTCCGGTTAATACAATTCTAGCATGAATAATAAACATTTATCATGATATAAGGAAATATAAATAACAAGCGTCTTGATCTATCTCTATAGATCTTGATGCCCAATATGTAAGCAGCTTCACCAAGGTCTTTCTTTGAAAAACTCCTTTCAAACACTCCTTTATGCTTTCCAGAAAATTCTACATCATTTCCGGTCAACAATATGTCATTCACATATACCTATTAGAAATGTTGTAGTGCTCCCACTCACTTTCTTGTAAATACAGGTTTCACCGCAAGTCTGTATAAAACTATATGGTTTGATCAACTCATCAAAGCGTATATTCCAACTCCAAGATGCTTGCACCAGTCCATAGATGGATTGCTGGAGTTTGCACATTTTGTTAGCACCTTTAGGATTGAGAAAACTTTCTGGTTGCATCATATATAACTCTTCTTCAATAAATCCATGAAGGAATACATTTTTGACATCCATTTGCCAGATTTCATAAAATACGACAATTGCTAACATGATTCAGACAGAATTTTAAGCATCGATACGAGTGAGAAAATCTCATCGTAGTCAACACCTTGAACTTGTCGAAAAGCTTTTGTGACAATTCGAGATTTGTAGATAGTAACACTACTATCAACGTTTCTTCCTCTTGAAGATCCATTTATTCTCAATGGCTCGCGGATCATCGGGCAAGTCAATCAAAGTCCATACTTTGTTCTCATACATGGATCTCATCTCACATTTCATGGCCTCAAGCCATTTCGCGGAATCTGGGCTCATCATCGCTTCCTCATAGTTTGTAGGTTCGTCATGGTCTAGTAACATGACTTCCAGAACAGGATTACCGTACCACTCTGGTGCGGACCGTACTCTGGTTGACCTATGAGGTTCGGTAGTAACTTGATTTGAAGTTTCATGATCACCATCATTAGCTTCCTCAGTAATTGGTGTAGGAATCACTGGAACTGATTTCTGTGATGAACTACTTTCCAATTCGGGAGAAGGTACAATTACCTCATCAAGTTCTACTTTCCTCCCACTCACTTCTTTCGAGAGAAACTCCTTCTCTAGAAAGGATCCATTTTTAGCAATGAATATCTTGCCTTCGGATTTGTGATAGAGGGTGTACCCAATAGTCTCGTTTGGGTATCCTATGAAGACGCATTTCTCTAATTTGGGTTCGAGCTTATCAGTTTGAAACTTTTTCACATAAGCATCGCAACCCCAAACTTTAAGAAACGACAACTTTGGTTTCTTGCCAAACCATAGTTCATACGGTGTCATCTCAACGGATTTAGACGGTGCCCTATTTAACGTGAATGCAGCTGTCTCTAATGCATAATCCCTAAAACGATAGTGGTAAATCGGTAAGAGACATCGTAGATCGCACCATATCTAATAAAGTACGGTTATGATGTTCGGACACACCATTACGCTATGGTGTTCTAGGTGGCGTGAGTTGTGAAACTATTCCACATTGTTTTAACTGAAGGCCAAAGTCGTAACTCAAATATTTGCTTCTGCGATCAGATTGTAGAAACTTTATTTTCTTGTTATGATGATTCTGCACTTCACTCTGAAATTCTTTGAACTTTTCAAATGTTTCAGACTTGTGTTTCATTACGTAGATATACCCATATCTGCTCAAATCATCTATGAAGGTCAGCAAATAACGATACCCGCCGCGAGCCTCAACACTCATCGGACCGCATACATCAGTATGTATTATTTCCAATAAGTCAGTGGCTCGCTCCATTGTTTCAGAGAACAGAGTCTTAGTCATCTTGCCCATGAGGCATGGTTCGCAAGCATCAAGTGATTCCAAAAGCCCATCAACATGGAATTTCTTCATGTGCTTTACACCAATATGACCTAAACGGCAGTGCCACAAATAGGTTGCACTATCATAATTAACTTTGTATATTTTGGCTTCAATATTATGAATATGTGTATCACTACGACCAAGATTCAATAAACCATTCACCTTGGGTGTATGACCACAGAAGGTTTTATTAATGTAAACAAAATAACAATTATTCTTTTTAAATGAATAACCGTATTGGAATAAACATGATCCAATCATATTATGCTCAACGCAAACACCAAATAACATTTATTTTAGTTTCAACACTAATCGCGAAGGTAAAGGGAGTGTGCGATGGTGATCTTATCAACCTTGGAATCATTTCCAACACACATCGTTACCTCGTTCTCAACTAGTCTTTGTTTATTTTGCAACTCCCATTTCGAGTTACTACTCTTAGGAACTGAACCAGTATCAAATACCGAGGGGTTTGCTATAAACACTAGTAAAGTACACATCAATAACATGTATATAAAATATACCATTGTTCACTTTGCCATCCTTCTTATCTGCCAAGTATCTAGGGCAGTTCCACTTCCAGTGACCATTCCTTTGCAGTAGAAGCACTCAGTTTCAGGCTTGGGTCTAGCTTTGGGCTTCTTCATGGGAGTGGCAACTTGCTTTCCATTCTTCTTGAAGTTCCCTTTCTTTCCTTTGCCCTTTTACTTGAAACTAGTGGTCTTGTCAACCATCAACACTTGATGCTTTTCTTTATTTCTACCTTCGCCGATTCCAGCATCGCGAAGAGCTCGGGGAATTGTTTTCATCATCCCTTGCATATTATAGTTCATCACGAAGTTCCAGTAACTTGGTGATAGTGACTATAGAACTCTATCAATTATTATTTTATCTAGAAGATCAACTCCCACTTGATTCAAGCGATTGTAGTACTCAGACATTCTGAGCACATGCTCACTGGTTGAGGTATTCTCCTCCATCTTGTAGGCAAAGTACTTGTTAGAGGTCTCATACCTCTCGACTCGGGCATGAGTCTGAAATGCCAATTTCAGCTCTTGGAACATCTCATATGCTCCGTGGCATTCAAAACATTTTTGAAGTCCCGATTTTAAGTCGTGAAGCATGGTGCACTAAACTATCAAGTAGTCATCATGCCAAGCTTGCCAAACGTTCATAACGTCTGCATCTGCTCCTGCAATAGGTCTGTCACCTAGCGGTGCATCAAGGACATAATTCTACTGTGCAGCAATGAGGATAATCCTCGGATCACAGACCTAGTCTGCATCATTGCTACTATCATCTTTCAACTTATTTTTCTCTAGGAACATATCAAAAATAAAACGGGGAAGCTATACGCGAGCTATTGATCTACAACATAGGTATGCAAATACTATCAGAACTAAGTTCATGATAAATTTAAGTTCAATTAATCATATTACTTAAGAACTCCCACTTAGATAGACATCTCTCGAGTCATCTAAATGATCATGTGATCCATATCAACTAAACCATGTCCGATCATCATGTGAGATGGAGTAATTTTCAATGGTGAACATCACTATGTTGATCATATCTACTATATGATTCACGCTCGACCTTTCGGTCTCAGTGTTCCGAGGCCATATCTACATATGCTAGGCTCGTCAAGTTTAACCCGAGTATTCTACATGTGCAAAACTGGCTTGCACCCATTGTATGTGAACGTAGAGCTTATCACACCCGATCATCACGTGGTGTCTCAGCACGACGAACTGTAGCAATGGTGCATATTCAGGGAGAACACTTATACCTTGAAATTTAGTGAGAGATCATCTTATAATGCTACCTCCATACTAAGCAAAATAAGATGCATAAAATATAAACATCACATGCAATCAAATAAGTGGTATGATATGGCCATCATCATCTTGTGCCTTTGACCTCCATATCCAAAGCACCGTCATGATCACCATCATCACCGGCTTGACACCTTGATCTCCATCGAAGCATCGTTGTCGTCTCGCCAAATATTGCTTCTACGACTATCGCTACCGCTTAGTTATAAAGTAAAGCAATTACATGGCGATTGCATTTCATACAATAAAGCGACAACCATATGGCTCCTGCCAGTTGCCGATAACTACTACAAAACATGATCATCTCATACAACAATTTATATATCATCACATCTTGACCATATCACATCACAGCAAGCCCTGCAAAAACAAGTTAGACGTCCTCTACTTTATTGTTGCAAGTTTTACGTAGCTGCTACAGGCTTCTAGCAAGAACCGTTCTTACCTACGCATCAAAACCACAACGATTTTTCGTCAAGTGTGTTGTTTTAACCTTCAACAAGGACCGGGTGTAGTCAAACTCGATTCAACTAAAGTTGGAGAAACAGACACCCGCTAGCCACCTGTGTGCGAAGCACGTCGGTAGAACTAGTCTCATGAACGCGTCCATGTAATGTCGGTCTAGGCCGCTTCATCCAACAATACCGCTGAATCAAAGTATGACATGCTGGTAAGCAGTATGACTATTATTGCCCATAACTCATTGCGTTCTACTCGTGCATATAACATCTACGCATAGACCTGGCTCTGATGCCACTGTTGTGGAACGCGGTATTTCAAAAAAATTACCTATGATCATGCAAGATCTATCTAGGAGATGCATAGAAATGAGAGGGGAGAGTGTGTCTACGTACCCTCGTAGACCGAAAGCGGAAGCGTTTAGTAACCTGGTTGATGTAGTCAAACGTCTTCGTGATCCAACCGATCAAGTACTGATCACATGGCACCTCCGCGATCTGCACACATTCAGCTCGGTGACATCCCTTGAACTGTTGATCCAGTTGAGGCCAAGGAGAGTTTTGTCAGCACGACGACATGGTGATGGTGATGATGAAGTTACCGGCGCAGGGCTTCGCCTAAGCACTACGACGATATGACCGAGGTGTGAAACTGTGGAGGGGGGCACCGCACACGGCTAAAATATCAACTTGTGTGTCTTTGGGGTGCCCCTGCCTCCGTATATAAAGGAGGGAGAGGGAGGGGCAGCCGTCCCTAGGGGGCGCGCCAAGGTGTGGAGTCCTACTAGGACTCCCTAGTCCTAGTAGGATTCCACCTCCCACACGGAGTAGGAAAGGGGGAAGGGAGAAGGAGAAGGAAAGGGGGGGGACTTCTCCTAGTACTAATCGACCTCCTGCCCAAAGGGGGTGCACCAGCCCCTTGTGGGCTGGTGTGCTTTCCTCTGATGGCCCATAAGGCCCATAACTTCTCCCGGGGGGGGGGGGTTCCGGTAACCTTGCAGTACTCCAAAAAAATGCCTGAACCACTCGGAACCATTCTGATGTCCAAATGCAACCTTCCATTATATGAATCTTTACCTCTCGACCATTTCGAGACTCCTCGTCATGTCTGTGATCTCATCCAGACTTCGAACAACCTTCAGTCATCAAATCACATAACTCGTAATACAAATCGTCATCGAACGTTAAGCGTGTGGACCGTACGGGTTCGAGAACTATGTAGAAATGACCGAGACACCTCTCCGGTCAATAACCAATAGCGGAACCTAGATGCTCATATTGGCTCCCACATATTCTACGAAGATCTTTATCGGTCAAACCGCATAACAACATACATTGTTCCCTTTGTCATCGGTATGTTACTTGCCCGAGATTCGATCGTCGGTACCATCATACCTAGTTCAATCTCGTTACCGACAAGTCTCTTTACTCATTTCGTAATGCATCATCCCGCAACTAACTCATTAGTCACATTGCTTGCAAGGCTTATAGTGATGAGCATTACCGAGAGGGCCCAGAGATACCTCTCCGATACTCGGAGTGACAAATCCTAATCTCGATCTATGCCAACCCAACAAACACCTTCTGAGACACCTGTAGAGCATCTTTATAATCACCCAGTTACGTTATGATGTTTGATAGCACACAAGGTGTTCCTCCGGTATTCGGGAGTTGCATAATCTCATAGTCAGAGGAACATGTACAAGTCATGAAGAAAGCAATAACAATAAAACTTAACGATCATTATGCTAAGCTAACTGATGGGTCTTGTCCATCACATCATTCTCCTAATGATGTGATCCCGTTCATCAAATGACAACACATGTCTATGGTCAGGAAACTTAACCATCTTTGATTAACGAGCTAGTCAAGTAGAGGCATACTAGGGACACTATGTTTTGTCTATGTATTCACACATGTACTAAGTTTCCAGTTAATACAATTCTAGCATGAATAATAAACATTTATCATGATATAAGGAAACATAAATAACAACTTTATTATTGCCTCTAGGGCATATTTCCTTTACAATTCCCCTACTATTCTTGCCAGGCTACCAATAGTAGTAGCGAGCTTAAGAAAAGCGCATTGCTGCTAAAGTTGTTGTAGCAGCGTATTTTACGTAGAAAGCGCTACTGCTAATGAAAGGAAACTAAAATGAAAAACATATAGAAAAGTAAATGAAAATGAAAGAAATTGAAAAAGGGGAAGAAAAAAGAAAATGTGAAGAAAAATAAATGAAAAAGAAAAATAAAGGAGAAAGGCATAGCAGCAGCATGCTTTCAGGACATGCGCTATGGCTAACTTAGCAGTAGCGCTCTTAGTCGGCCAGCGCTATAGATAAGTTAGCTATAGCTAATGTAGTAGTAGCTCTTTTCCTGGACCGCACTACTGCTACTTTTGACTTAATCGCGCGGTTCTTCTTCCCCACGGCCACTTGCCCAAAATCCAACTCGTCTGCTGTCGCCGCCATTGTCGCCCTGCATCACCGTCGGCCGCCGCGCGCTCTCTCGTCGCCCTCCGCACGCCCTCGACGCCGCCCCCGACCCCGACCTCGACGCTGCCCTTCGCCTTGCGCCTGATCCCCGACCCCGACCTCGACGCCGCCTGCCCCTCCCTCGGCCGCTCCCTAACTCTGCCGACGCCCGAGGAGAGCACGCCTACACCTCCTCCTCCTCCTCCCCTACCTCTGCCTAGCTAGGGTTCCTAGGGTTCATCAAATTTTAGAGTTCATCAAATTAGTTAGGGTTCATAAAATTAGATGCTACTTAGGGCAGTAGTTGTAGATGCTTAATTGTAAACTAGATGTTAATTAGGGCAGTAGTTGTATATGCTTAATTAGTTTTTAGGACAAATTCCTAGGGTTCATCCATGGGTGCTTAAGTAGTTGTAGATGCTTAAGTACCTACATAGGGTTCATCTAATAGGGCAGTAGTTGTAGATGCTTAATTAGTTTTTTACTGTTTTTAGTAAGTGTTTAATAGAATTAGTAAGAAAATTAATAGAACTAGTTGAACTAGTTTATTTTTAGTAAGAATTAGTTGAATTAATAGAACTAGTTTATTTTTAGTAAGAAAATTAATAGAACTAGTTGAACTAGTTTATTTTTAGTAAGAACTAGTTTATTTTTATTTATTGTAAGTGTTTAGTTGAATTAATAGAACTAGTTTATTTTTAGTAAGATAATATAGGTATATGAGATTTGATCATCTAATTAAAATTTTACTATAGAGCTAGTTTATTTTTAGTCAGAAAATTAATAGAACTAGTTTATTTTTAGGTGTATTTAACAATATTCTAGGTTGATTCGTTTTGAAGTGGACATGCCATATTTTGAACAGGTCGCATTTGTTGTTATTTTTTTAGTTAAAGCAATTATTCCCACATCGATGTCGACGATGCCTATCCCGCATCCTCGTCGTCGATTCGGCGGAGGACACCTGCTTGATCAGAGGGGCCATGTCAGGGATTGGGCTCCTCTGGGCTGGTACTAGGAGGTGCTACCTTCCGGGGGGCGCAGCTTGGTGAGGAGCTAGCCCGTCGTTGACCCGATCCTTCTTTGGTGGCAGTCGCATGGGCCAGTGACGGTGCGGAGGCTTGAGGACCCCGCAGAGGTAGGACGTTACCATGTCAGCGAGGAGGACGAGCATGTCCATCGCTACATGGTTGCGTTGGAGGGCAGGTTCTCCAATACCTGGCATGTTCTTCAGGGATCTCTCTAGAGCTATGATCCTGTGATGGTTCCTTCTCTTTGGGTGTCCACCATCCGTGCTGATACCCGTTGTTCGCTAGGGTTTTAGATGTATTAGTGATGTTATATGTATGATACTATTTGAGATGTATTAGTGATAATATTTGATGATGTACGGACGCAAGAGACGATTTAGTTTTTCTTATTGAATGCATGCTAATTTGAATACTTATTCATTTTACGATTTGGTTTTGCTTATTAAATGCTCAAATTGGAGAAGTACTCCTATTTTGAATGCTCAAATTGGACCCCACTATGCAAGGTGTATGCATTTGATTAGTTGATAGCTTATTGGGTTTTTGTTTTTGCAGAAATCAAGGAGCCCCTCCATCATCCCCGCCGTCGTCCCCGTCACTGACCCCCTCCGACCTCAAGGTGAGACCAGCCAAATCTCCATGTCAATATGAGTCCTATAAGATATTTTGAAATTTTTTTGTTCATATTTTCAACCATTGAAATGCAATGACCATCAAGTTTGAATGCTCATATGATGTGTAGATAAAAACATGTATGTCTTGTGTTGCTCAAATAGGATATGTGCTTGCCCAAGTGGCCGGTCATGTTTGCAGGTTACACCTCCGAGTGGCCTATGTTTTGCCGGAGTGTTGATTAATTTCTGATCCAGCAAATTTCAGGCGCTCGATATGTCCTTTTTTTAGCAAAGGTCATGCCGGATTTTTCCGTGAATTTTGGCATGACTTGTGCTAGAATATGTAGGAAATATCGTGGGGGTCGAATATATACACCACATGAGCTGAGATTTTTCAAGAAAAGACTCGGCAAACCGATAGTCAACCCATGATGAATAATAATGATCTAATTTAGTTTTTGTAGTACATATATTTAATTGTACACGTTTAGTCTTTGAATTATGAACATAGGAAATGTCGTCATCGAATGACGAAAGTCTCCGGGGGGAGTGCGATTGGTGCAACGATGACCGACGTCTGTGCGACAGGCCTCACCTGGACGAAGAATGACGCTTCAGCATTAAGCTCCAGGAGACCTTCGATGTTGAAACGGTACGCAGCGACGACAAGTGCTTTTTTCGTAATTAAGCATGACCTCACCTATTTCAACGTGTAATTTTCATCTTTTACAATTCGACTAGCTTATCCCATGCCATGCAAGACGCTATGTCTTGTAGAGGATGGATTTTGAAGATCAGGAAAGTATGGAAACAAAGAAAATTCACCTAAGGACCCATCATGGTATGGATTTTGAAGTAAATCTGTACAATTCTGAGAGCGTAACCCATTTTGGTTGCACAAATTAGGAAGCACTTTGCAAAATGTATGGTTTTTATGAGGGTATGCTTGTCACCATGGATCTTGGTGATCCTGACATCGCCCAAGACAATATGAACATTTGGGTCCTTGTTGATACGCTTCCAATTCTACCGCTATGTGAGTTTCTCAAACATAGTTATTAAGTAATTTATATTGTTTATTTCAAAATAGTTGACAGCTTATTTCCATTGATAGCTTATTTTCATTCTTCAAAGAATGTGTGGAAGATGGTAGACAGAACCTACTACACCGATGGCTCAGAATTAACTTATCAGGAGAAAAATCATCTGATCGCATTTTGTACTGATCTTGAGAATTACAATATATATTATCAAACTCCTCCACATTATGGTCAATACATGCCACTAGTGCACGTGTTGAACTACGGTAACATCCATGGAGATGTCATGGTAAGATTTTTTTTACTATTACGACATCCGTGCATGTTTTGCATAAATTCTTCTAAAACTGAACTACATTGCTAACTATGAAGTTATTACTATGTTTTTCAACAGAAAATCCCGAAGGATTGTGTGCCTCATCTGATGTTTCAGAATGGTCGCCTTGCTGTTTTGAACATACTGCCAGGTCATCCTACGAATCACACCTGTCCATATCGGATTTCTAAAACCGGTGAAGACATGAAAATCAAAGAATGGAAAAAAATGTATGGACAGTCATAAGGAGGTACTTGGAAGAAACATTGTGCGAAAGGCAAGAATTGGAGACATGATAGTCTTCATTCTCCATAATGGAGAGTTAGGGCCTATCTTGTTTTATGATATTTTACCTAAGAGAAGGTACGTAGTAGGTCCTATGAGAGAGAAGTAGGTCCTAGGTACAATGTATTATTATGTGGTACAATGTGTTAGAGTTGATGATGATGATGAGGAGTTGTGATTATGACTAGTGACCAACTTGCTATATGATGTCTCATTGATGAAAATGATGATCATGAGGAGGTGTTATATGACAATGATGTATTATGATGATAAGTTGTTAATGATATGATGATGATATTTATTATATCATTGGGTGAAAGAATCACGGATTAGTTTCAAGTGGATGTCCATCCACTTGAAACTAGTCCACGGTTCTTTCACCCAGTGATGTAATAACTCATTATGATGTAAAAACAATCTCTAAATTGCTATTGTATGAAAACTTGTATAAAGGTGTATGAATACAACATGAAATAAAAAAGAAATATAATACGGAATAGTAGTAGTAGCGCGGGCTGCGAGAGGTGCTACTAGTAATTACCAGTAGCGCCCTTTCAAGGAAGTGCTACTACTAAGTGGATATAGCAGTAGCGCGGTTAAGCCCATGATACTGTTAACCTTTAGCTGTTGCGCCATACTAGTAGCGCTGCCACCCGCACTATTGGTAGGCCTAAAACCTGTGCTACTGCTAGGCTTTTCCCTAGGAGTGATACCTTCTTGAGAAGGTGGCGTTGGCGTGATACTGGGCGCCTCGAGACGAAGAAGAGACTTCGGCCAAGGCAAGAACCAGCTCTTGCATGCGCCAATCATCTTATGGGTCTCGTCATCATCGACTCGTACCGGAGGAGGCAAATCCTCAAAGCCCGCTAAGACACTAGCCACATTAACCTTGAAGACACCACCGGGCATCTCTTGGTTGTGGAACATGCGGTCCTTAGGCTTCAAGATCGTTGCCTTTCCCACGACCACCTTCTCGCCCTTGATGTCGTAGAGTAGGGTGCACGGGGTGTCGTCAGCGTACGAAGGAGACATGTCTGTGACATCAAACATTCAAAAGGCAACTGAAATGGAATACTATAGACATGCTGGTGAAAATGGTATGACGCGTAATTACCGTGAGGGCGTCGAGCTCAGCTAGCGATGAAGGCCCGCCGAGCATGCATGAGACGGAGGTGAGGCTACTATGGACAGGAGCAGGACCTTTTGCGGTTGCTTGAGCAGGTGCTGGTGCTGTGGTGTTTGCCGAATTGCTCATGACAAAGCTAGGAAGGGGAAAGTCCTCCGGCCGTGCATTTGGATTGTTCTTCGACCAATCGAAAATTGCCGGAATCAAGCATTGCACCGCATCAGTAATCGCTACATTGACTAGCCCGACCAACTCTTCTTTGGTCTCGGCTTTGGTCTTATTGACCGCAATCGCGACCTTCTTGTCGATGGTCTACTGAGTGATGACCAACCGTCTCTTCCTTCTTTCCTCTGGCTCCTCGCGGTAGCACGTCTTCCACGAGGCGCCATCTCTGATGCCGTGCACACGTCCATAGGACGACTGCTTGTCCACTGTGACCTTTTTCAGTATGTTCAGGGCCCAGTTGAATGGGGTGTCCCACTTGGGCCTCGCCGACGACTGTGACGACTCATCGCTTTCGGCTGCCTTTTGTTGCTGCTCTTTCTACAAAAGGAATGTGGATGGTTTACTAATGTGACAAAACTTGAAGTCAAATTGATTGGAAGCTAACATGATAATGTGGTAATATAACAATTACCAGAAGTCTCATGAACTCCCTCGTGTTTGGGTCCGTGTAAAAGATCTTTTTGACTTTGCCCCACTTGTATCGGGTCCTGATCCAGTCATGCTCCAGCGGGTTGGTGAAATCCGCCAAGGGGTTTGGGATTCCGTGACTTTCATGTTTGGCGTCCTCCTTGGCCCATACGTGCCTCTTTCCCTCGTAACCACGGCTTTCAAGGCGGTGGGGAGGCGTGTTCCTGGCCTGGAGTGCCCTCATTTTCTCCGACTTTGCCTTGACTTCTTCTTTACCGCAATTCTCCTTGAATTTTTCAAAGTCCTCTTCTGTTATTGATGGATTATCAGCATGAATCTTGGACCGTGGTTCATTCTTCGCAATCGATTTTTTCACCCGAACTTTCCAGGAGGACAAGTCGTTGGTGAACGTCACCATTGCCTTGTCGTTTATCTTTGTCATGGCGATGTCGTTCCACGGATCTTTATATTTGACTTCATCCCGGCCAGGGAACAAGAACCTATTGTGCAACTTCTTTAGGAGCATGTGCTCCATATGTGGTATGAGCTTCAACATCTCGTCGTTGATGTTGGCGGTTTCCCCGAGGATGCATCCAAGTTGATTGCCCCAGCACGAGAGCGCTTCCTCTGGCGCCGTTGGCTCTAACTTCTTGGGGTGCATCTCCATGACCACAATTTATCCGATGCCAAGATCGTTTGGTCTTCGTATCCTCTTCTTGTTCAGTGCTTTACCGGCTATGATAGCATCGTTGCCGGTCTCGGGGGTGGTGTCGGTGCCAGTGCTAGTGCCGGTGTCGGGGTTGTTTCCACTGCCGCCACCATGCAACCCCATCTGGTGTTCGTCCAGGTAATCGAAATAGTGATTTGCTACCTCGATGGGGTCTGCGAGGCGAGCATAACCCACGACTTCGGCGTCGGTAGACATGTTTCCTATACAACAGTTGTAAATAAAAGATATAATGAAGAGAAAAAAGGGGCCTATATTTGGTCGAAATGTTGATTCATTCCCCTTCCGGCAAATCCTGGGTACTCCACATGTCCTAGTTTCTAGCACAAGTCATGCCGAAAATCATGGAAATTTTTGGCATGAACTTTGCTAAAAAGTGGACATATGGAGCGCCTGAAATTTGCCGGAATGGAAATGAATCAACATTCCGGCAAAACATAGGCCACTCAGATATTTTTCGACAATTGGCACAAGTTCATATAACAGATTTGATGCTATCTCAAGAGAACATGGCAACATCATATGACGGATTTCCAGGACTTAGCAAATTAACCAAGTGTTAAAAACAACAACATTGTATAGGCTATATGCTACTAAAACACCATCTAGGGTTTTATTTGCTACATTTTTTTCCTAAATGATCTCTCTCTCTCTCTCTGCTACTGACCCTAATTAATTAGCTAATGCATTAGCTACTGCCCTAAACAAATTTGCCCTAGCTAAATATGCTCATTTGCTAAAAACATTGTCCCTAGCTATATTTGCTACTGCCCTAATTAGCTACTATTTTTTATAAATTTTTGCTACTTTTTATAGCTAATTTATATACCTACAAAAACTAATTAGCTATTGTTTTTTTTATAAAATTTAGCTATTGTTTTTTATACGTACAAAAACCAATTTGCTACTATTTTTTATCTATAGGTATCTTATATACCCAAATTGCCCTAGACTATTCTGATTTTTATTTTTTTAATTCTAAAATACTTAGCTATAGCGCTGGTCTGCAGACAAGCGCTACTGCTATTTTTCTTTCCTTTTTATTATTTTCCTTTTCTAGTTTTTAGTTTTCTTTTCTTTTATTATTTTCCATTTTTTGTTTACTTTACTTTTTCTTTTGTATTGCTTTCTCCCTTTTTTTGTTTTTCTCCCGACGACGGTGGCGCCTCTCTCTTTCCCACACTGCGAGAATATCACCGGAACCATGCATGTGGTGGTAACATATCAGTTGACCTATAACGGTTACTTAAGTGCGTACACAAAATAGATACATATATATAAATGATGGTTTTTGATCAGCTGCGTCGACGATGTTTCACATTGAGCTTCATCCCTTTTTTGTTTGTTGCCGAGTAATTAAGCCCCTTCTTGTGACTTTTCTGTAACTATGGAGTACGACCTTTCTTAGGTAATGTAGTATTGATTCTTCTTTTCACATATGCTTCATCGTCATTGTCATCTTCCCTCACCGAGTTGCCGTATGGTCGTAGTCTTCCTCGTTGGCGACTCCATCCATTCCAGCGATGCTCCTTTTGGATCTCCTCATGACAACACAGCTGGTATTGGCTGGGTTGGTTATGAAGAAGCATTGTGTCACATGCTTAGCGTGTACCCATGGCTCATTTTTGGCGATGACGTTAACGTTCACGGGAGTGCTCTTCGCGTCAGGTATAAACATGGTGGTGAAATACTTGTTTTCTCTTACGACGTCCTTTGCCCATCTGACACGGAACATCGTCACATCATGCATTCCAGCATTCAAGCTCCCAGATCTCTTCGACCCTTCCGTAGAATCTTTTAGTTGTGCCATTGGCGTCAGTCACACATTCAATCGTCACTCTGAAGTTCTGGTAATCACTGTCCATGTCTTTGGCCTCCATGTAGAACGTGTACCCATTGATATCGTAGGACTGATAGGTTGCGAGCTTGGGCGCAGGGCCATGTGCTAAGGTGTGTATGAGCAATCCGTCCGGACTGCCCTCTTCTGGGGGATTTTCAAGAACTTGGTCTTTGAACCAACACAAGAAAGTGGCGTTGTGCTCTACAGTAACTTCATCGTCCGTCTTGAGCATCCCCTTATCATGGTACTTCTTTGCGATGCTTTCTTTGTGCCATGCCACATAATCATCTACCTCATCTAGGTGTTGTAGCACTACTAAGTTAGCCCCGTCAAAGTCGTTCCGTCGATCCGAGTAGTCCATGTGCAATTCCCGCCAGCCGTTTTTGTGACCATCTCCTTAGAGCTTCCCATCGTGCTTCTTGACGGGCAAACCAACAACAGGGTCTCCGACGCCTATATAATTCTCATAAAAGGAGACACACTCATGCGTCAGATACCCCTGGACGATGCTCCCTTCGGGATGGGGCATGTTATGAACGAATCCTTTGATGACCCCATTCACCCCGTCGAACGGCATCATGCTGTGAAGGAATGTCGGCCCGAGGTCGATGATGTCGTCCACAATGTTGGCACATGGATGCACCATGACGTCAAAAAATGTGAGTGGGAAGTACATCTCAAGCTCACATAGTATGACAACGATCTCTTCCTATATCTTTCGAAGCTACTTCACACTCACGGGCTTTTGAGAGGTAACGTCGAAGAAGTTGCAGAGATCAGTAAGCGTGCCACAGACATGGTTCTCCATTATCCCTCTAATGGCAACCAGGAGTATCTGCGTCATCATCACGTGACAGTCATGAGACTTCATCCCGCTGAACCTTTTCTTCTTGGGGTCTAGAAATCTGCTTATCTTCCCACAGTAACCGGAACTGACTTTGATTCTCATAAGGCACTTGATGAATTGATCGATCTCCTTCGCACTTAAGGTGAAGCAAGAAGGGGGGCAATAATTCTCCTCCTTCTTGTTGACTTTTCCGCCCCTTTCCCCTCTTCCGTCTCTGTCTCCTTCGTCAGCTTTTTACGGTGGAGATCTTTCCTGATCTTCAAATATTCCAAGTCTTTCCTTGCCTTCGGCCCATCCTTGGTCTTCTCCGGCATGTTCATCAGTGTGCCAAGCAAGCTGTCAAGGACATTCTTCGTGATATGCATTTGATCAAGGCAATGAGGTGTGGCGTGATTAGGCCAGTACCCCAAGTCCCAGAAAACAGACCTCGTTTTCCATACCTTCAGCAGCGGCTCTGGTGCCTTTTTGATCTTTCCCGATGCGGGGCATTGTTCCCAGTTTCTCAATAGCTCGTCGATTTTGGCGCCGCTCCTCTTACGTGGAGGTCCTCAATGCTCAGCCAACCCATTGAATAGATCTCCATGCTTTCTCCATGGGTCGTCCTTCTCGAGCCATCTATGATGCCCCATGTACACAATTTTCCTAGAACTGCCATCTTTCGTTGACATAAACTGCTGAGACGTTGTATCATCCATGCACCTCGTGCATCCGCAGTATCCATGGCACACCTGGCCTGAGGTGTACCCGTAACTGAGATAGTCGTGCACCGTCGTTATCAACGCGGCTCTCATATGAAAATACTCTCCTTTGCTGACATCCCATGTCCATGCTGGTGTTTTCCATAACATGTCTAGCTCCTCTTGCAGAAGCCCCATATACAGGTTAATACTATTTCTCGGTTGTTTCGGCCCTTGAACCAGCATGCTCATGTGTATGTACTTTATCTTCATGCACTTCCATGGGGGGAGGTTGTACATCCATACAAACACAGGCCATGTGCTGTGGTTGGTGTTCTGGTTTCCAAATGGATTCATGCCATCGGTACTCGCACCAAGCACGATGTTCCTTGGATCTTCTGCAGAAAATCCATATACGACGTTGAATGCTCTCCACTGGCTACCATCTACGAGGTGTCTCAGCTTCGGATCATCTCCATCGCCGGGCTTCTTCCTCTCCGCGTGCCAGCGCATGAGCTTTGCTTCCTTAGGATCTACGAAATACCGCTGCATACGGGGAGTGACCGTAAAGTACCATACAATTTTCTGAGGAGCTTTCTTTCCCGCCTTCTTGTATCGAGAAGCATTGCACACTGGACAACTAGTTTTTTCTGCGTGCTCCCCCCGATAAATGATGCAATCATTGATGCATGCGTGGTACCTAATGTGCGGAAAATGAAAAGGGCAAACAATCTTTTTGGCCTCCTCGACTCTAGTAGGACACAGGTTCCCCACGGGAAGAACTTTATTATGTAGATACTTCAAATGCTCATCGAGGCTTTTGTGTATCCATTTGTTTTTGGCCTTCATCTTTAGAAGTTCGAGCGTGAAACTCAATCGGGTCATCTCGGGATTGCAACCGTCATACAATGGAGTCTTCGGGTCTACTTCAAGTTGTGCCAGCTTGGCCTCCTCTCTAGAAGCAGCTCTCTCACTAGTCGTACTCTTGCGAAGGAGGTCTCGAACATGAGGGTCCTGCACGACTGCACTTAGTAGCGCCGAAGACTGCGGCGTGACCACCACCTCTTCTCCACCATGTCCGGGCTCTTCTTCGCCGTGTCCGGAATCTTCTCCGCCACCGTCATTTCTGGACTCTTCCCCGCCGCCATGTCCGGCGCCATCTTCTTCATGTCGATCGGTCATCTCTTTGTCTAGCCCCGCCGCCATGTCGTTATTCCCTGCCATGTGGACGTTCTCATCATCATCATCTTCTTCACTTATCCACCAAGTATAGCCATCCATGAAACCATTCATTAGCAGGTGCACCTTCAAAGTGCCACAATTAAAAGGGTCCAAAAGGACTCCTTCTTTGCATCTTGCACATGGACATCTAATCCTAGTCCGATTATTTGCATACATGTCCATCACCGCGGATTGCATGTACCACTCCACGTTCCATCCACTCACCTTCATGACCGACTGCACGGTATAACAAAAAAAAGGGTTATAAAATAAATAATGCGTGCTTCAAAGTCATATAAAATTTTGGCATGACCTTGCCTAAAAATAGGACATATTGAGTTTTCTCGAAATTCACCGAAACAGAAATAAATCGACATTTTGGCAAAACATAAGCAAGTCGAGGGCATGTCACTTGCACAAATCTCTCCACACACACACACAGATATATATATATATATATATATATATATATATATATATATATATATCCCAAACACACATATTCTCATTCACACACATATTCCCATTCTTGAAATGAACAACTTTTTACTCACCTATATATCTCCCAAGAGAGACCGATCGAGAGCACACAGTTAATTAGATGATGAGAGAGACTGATCGAGAGAGCACGTGGATGGCTAAATAGCTAGCTAGATCTAGTTGTTGGGGAGGAGAGGTGAATCTAGCTAGCTAACTAATGGAGTGGGAGTTATGGTGGAGGGGGGCATTAATGGGGAGAGAAGAGAGGTAGGAGAAAGAGAGAGATGTGAGAGAGGCCATTTATGGAGGAGGGTGCCATTAATGAGGAGAGAAGAGAGGTAGGAGTAAGAGAGAAGAAGAGAAACAATGGTGGAGAGTGGAGAGGGGAAAGGAGGGGAGAGAGGGCAAAGTGGGGGAGAGGAGGGGGAGGGGGTTGAAAGGTGGCACCAGCCGCAACTAGCTGTAGCGCTGCTTAGCAAAACGCGCTGCTGCTATGGGACTTAGTAGTAGCGCTCTCCAGGAAAAGTGCTACTACTAAGTGGGGCCCATTAGCAGTAGCGGCTTAGTAAAATAAAGCGCTACTACTAATTTTTTAGTAGTAGCGCTTGATTCTGTACATCGCTACAACTCCACCTACCATCGGTGGCCTCGTCTGGTCCCACATAGTAGTAGCGTGTTTTGTTTTCCAGCGCTACTACTATAAAGTTACTAGTAGCGCCTGCCAGGAAAAGCACTACTGCTAACTAGCAGCAGCGGTTACTATTTTATAGCGCTACTGTGTATGAGCATTTTCCTAGTAGTGGCGAGGGAATCAAATTTCTCTTGGTGGAAGTGTAGATCGGTGCCTTCTCTACCATCCCTAGAAGATCAACAAGTTTGATTGGCTAGGGAGAGAGATCGAGCGAAAATGGAGCTTTGAGCAACAATGGAGCTCGGGGAGGGAAGAGGTGGTCAACTTGGGGAAGAAGACCCCATTTGTATAGTGGGGAGAAAGATCCAACTGTTACCCACTTATTCAACCCATGACATGCGGTACTACCGCACAGACACGTGGTACTATCGCAGGCGCTTGCGGTACTACTGCTAGTCGTAGTGGTACTACCGCTCACGCGACAGAGACCAGACGAGGCCCTGTTGTGTATAGCAACGAGCGGTAGAACCGCCGGAGAGGTACTACCGCGCGCCCTTGCGGTACTACCGCAAGGCAGGGTTCTGTCTGGGCTGGGAAGGCGCAGACTAATAAAATTACATCCGTGGCTACTTCTGCTGAGTTTCGGTCTCAGCGAAAATCTGGCACGGTACTACCGCTCGCAGGGAGCGGTACTACCGCGTAGGGTGCAGATGTAAAAAATTACTTCTGCCCCTACTTCCGTGCGTACCAGCGTTCTGGGCTAGAGGCCATGGTACTACCGCTCGCCAGGAGCGGTACTACCGCACGACGCGGTATGTACTACCGCTACCCTGGGCGGTACTACCGTGGACCGCTGCGGTACTACTGCTCCATTGAGCAGTACTACCACACGCCACAGAAGTATAGCACTTGGAGGCCTTCATCTTCGCAAAGACAAGGGAAAACGACCGGTGCTCCAATGAAGCGAAGGAAAGGTGGTGCAAAGGAACAGATGTGTACGTGTTGATTCCACCCTAACCTTTCCGAAGCGGACCCCCTCTTAATAGTACGGCTTTCCTACGACTCAAATCCACCGAAAAGAAACGTAGAGAAACGCCGTCTTCGATAGGCTCCGAGGGGCACCGAATCGTCTTGTGCCAAGGCATGAGATATCTGAAATGCTCAACACACATGATTAGTCCGCAAAAGCATTGTAATTAATCAACAAAACCACATAGGGAGAAATTTGCCCTTACACCGTCCAACATAGGACACTAAGATCACTTGAATGGAGCTCTCTGACCAGTTTGTCATGTAGAGAACTTCTTGGAATGTAAAAACGATCATTTTCGAAGCGATTGTTGGGGAACGTAGCATGCAAGTTCAAAAAAATTCCTATGATCACTCAAGATCTATCTAGGAGATGCATAACAACGAGAGGGGGAGAGTGTGTCCACATACATTCGTAGACCAAAAGCGTAAGCGTTAGGTTAACGCGGTTGATGTAGTTGAACATCTTCGTGATACAACCGATCAAGTACCAAACATAAGACACCTCCGAGTTCAGCACACGTTCAGCTCGATGATGTCCCTTGAACTCTTGATCTAGCAGAGGGTCGAGGGAGAGTTTCGTCAGCACGACAGTGTGGTGACGGTAATGGTGATGTGATCCGCGCAGGGCTTCGCCTACGCACTACGATGCTATGACCGGAGGAGTAAACTGTGGAGGGGGCACCGCACACGGCTAAGAGAACAATTGATGTGCTATGGGGTGCCCCTGCCCCCGTATATAAAGGTGGGGAGGAGGAGGCCGGCCACCAATGGGGCGCGCCAAGGGGGAGTCCAAATAGCACTCCACTCCTAGTAGGCACTACAAAAAGAAAGACACATCCGTGACATTTTGGGCCGAACGAATTTTTTTGTCATACTTATGACACTTCTATGACGATAATTGTGACAAAACCCGATATCATCATAGATGTGGTGGGGTCCTACTTCTATGACAAAAAATCATGACAGAAAATGGGCTTTTCGTCCTCGGCGGGCCGGAGACGCACCTGCATGACATTCTTTGGGCCGTCCATGACGGAAAAAACCATGGTAGAAGCGAGGGCGAGGAAAATATCAGGGTGTTCCCGGTTACGGTGGGTGGTCGGGCCGAGCGATGGGCGTTTCTCTCGTACACGCACACGCGTGTCTGCGAGGCGTTGGGCTCTAACTGAACCCGAGTGAGGCGTTGGGCTCTAACTGAACCCGAGCGATTGCACTGCAGGCTACGCGTTACTGAACCCGAGCGATCGATCGATGGGTGCTAACTGAACCCGATTGAGCGATTCCTTCGCTACTGCTGCTAACTGAAGCCGATCGATGCTGCCTCTGGATGAATAGTGAGCGTTGCTAGGGGGGGGGGTTTGGATGAACAGTTTCTGGTGGGGGTGGATGAACAGGACCCCGTGGTGTTGCCTCTGGATGAACAGGACCCCGATCGATCGAGCTGGTTGGGGCTGGATGAACAGGACCCCGTGGAGGGCTGGATGAACAGGACCACCCCGTGGAGGGCTGGATGAACAGTAGATGGTGGAGGGCTGGGTGAATAGTAGCCCATGGAGGGGTGGTTGAATAGGAGCCCATGGAGAGGGCTGGTTGAACAGTAGCCGGTGGAGTAGCGCGCGGTGGAGGCTGGATGAACAGGAGTCCGTGGATGAACAATCGTAGGTGGAGGCTGGAGGAGGTCGACGGTGGATGAACAGTAGCCCGTGGAGGCTATAGGGGGTCGACGGTGGAGATGAACAGTATCCGTGGAGTCCTGTTTTGTGGTACGCCACACCCCTCCCAATGAACAGGACCCCCGTTTCGACCGTAGCGCTCCAACACAAGTCCGTTTCCTCCGTTTTGCGGTACGCCACACCCCTCCCGATCAACAGGACCCCCGTTTCGACCGTAGGAGGTCAGTTTCCTCTGTTTTGCAGTACGCCAGACCCCTCTCGATGAACAGGATCCCGTTTCGACCGTGGCCGGTCGAACACAAGGCCGTTTCCTCCGTTCTGCAGTGCGCCAAGCCTCGTTTCCATCGGCTATTCCGTCCATGCCCTCCCGATGAATACGACGACGCATTCTGTTTCGACCCAGCCAGTTGGCTCCCTATGAACACGACGATGATGCTGTTTCTCCGTTCCGAGCCAGCCATGTACACGAGCCCTAGCCGTACGTATGCGCGAGTAGGCGTTTGACACCCTGCTCGTATGTACATACGTGGCCGTATTTTCTTTCTTGCACACTGGCCGCTGTATGTATGTGTACATGCGCGCCTCTACTACGACACGTGCGCGCCTCTACATCGACCAGTATGTACGTACACGTTCGCGACCAGAATGACAACTCTATGTACGCTTCGACCAGGTGGGTCCCGACTGTCAGGCACTTCCTTGCGTGCGAAGATGTAGCTGGTGGGTCCCAGGAGTCAGGGGGCAAATCATTTTTTTGCCCGGACACACTTCCTTGCGTGCGAAGATGTAGCTGGTAGGTCCCAGCAGTCAGGGGAAACATTTTTTTTGCGAAATACAGTTGCCCATCCAGTGGGTCCCTGCGGTCAGGTGGAGGAATAATTATTTTGCGTGTAATAAGGAGGCACTTCCTTGCGGCCGCCATGGACCCAGCTGTCAGCCTCTCCACGTACAGTACTCTTCCGATGGAAGTCGTTCCTTGACCATGTTGACCACTCCACGCCGAGAGCACCAGGGCGGTGGACGACGGCGAGGCCTAGGAAGGGGATGACGTGGAGCCGGGGAAGATGCGGCAGTGGAAGCTCGCGCGGAGAGGAGTACGAGGGTTCACTGGTTCGGCTGTGGTGTGAGGCTGCCATCGCCGCAGGGCCTGGCCAACGGTGGGAATAGTAGGGGGCGGTGAGGCCTCCGCGGCAGCATAGCCGGCCACGGGAGGTAGGAGCATGCGGCACGACCGGCACTGCTTTGGGTGGCTGGAGCAATAAGACCAGAGGTTGAAGAAGCACTACGGGCGTTGGATGGACATCGTACTGTCACTGGAGCTAGAATCGTTCATATTGACTAAGTTGACAAAGCACTCCGTCCCCGTCAACTTAGTAGGCCCACAAGTTAGCCACCCACCAAGGTGGGTCCCAACTAGCAGGGGAGTATTCATTTTTTTGTGCATAATAAGGAGGCACCTCCAATGGGTCCGAGCTGACAGTGGGGGGAACGTTTTTTGCCAAATACGGTGGCCCGTCCGGTGGGTCCCTGCTGTCTGGTGGAGGAATAATTATTTTCCACGTAATAAGGAGGCACTTCCTTGCGGCTGCCGTGGACCAGCTGTCAGCCTCTCCACGTACAATACTCTTCCGATGGAAGTCGTTCGTTGACCACGCCACACCGAGAGCAGCAGGGCGGTGGACGACGGCGAGGCCTAGGAAGGGGACGACGCGGAGCCAGGGAGGACGCGGCAGTGGATGCCCACGCGGAGAGGAGTACGAGGGTTAACTGATTTGGCTGCGGTGTGAGGCTGCCGTCACCGCAGAATAATAGGTGGTGTGGGTGAGTGGAGGGATGCCCTGGCCAGCGGTGGGAGTAGTAGGGGCGGTGAGGCATGCGTGGCAGTACAGCCGGCCACGGGAGGCAGGAGCAGGCAGCACGACTAACGCTGCTTTGGGTGGCTGAAGCAAGAAGACCAGAGGTTGAAGAAGCACGACGACCGTTGGATGGACATCGTACGATCACTGCAGCTAGAATCGTTTATATTGACTAAGTTGACAAAGCTCTTGGTACGCGTCAACTTAGTAGGCCCATAGGTCAGCTTCCAAAACGGTGCGCCCCAGATGTCAGGGGGAGGAATCATTTTTTGGGCGGGTGAAGCTAGAATATCCTAGATTGAAGAAGAAGCACGGCATCCGTTGGATGGACAACCAATGGCCACTTCTGCTAGAGCCGTGTGTTGACTATAAGTTAACAAAGCCTTGCATACGCGTCAACTCTTTTTTTCGAGGGGATGCGTCAAGTTAGTAAGGCCAGAAGTGTGTGGCACAGAACTTATAGTCCATTTGAGATTCGTAAGAATGTGCAGCCAATTTCTGAATTCTAATGGAATTTACTACAACCCATTTACAGTTTGTTAAAGGTACATCCAATTTCAACCAACCGTTGAAAAGAGAATTCAATAAAATTTCCCACATTTTGATGGGATCCAAAATATTTTTATCCCGAAATTTCTAGTCAGATTAAATACAATTTCAATATAAATTTATATTCCGTAAAATCCAATGAAACATTGCGCTCGCAACAATTAATGAAATTAAAATTTTCAATATCCAAAAATAATATTTTATAAAGTAATTACGTGTTTGGTGCATTTTTTACAGTTACTGTCCAAATTTTATAATTACATCCTATTTATTATTTCTTAAAGCCCATTTTCTTGTTAAGCCTAATGCATCCCTCCTAGGAAAGATCTGCAGCCCAGCGGGGCAGAGAATAACAACTTGACCTTGCCTGGGTATTCCTAAAAAAAGTATAGCTGGGCTAGCCATTTTCAGCTTGAAAAAAATTAAGATCTGGGCTGGATATCTGGCCTGGGCTAGACGGGCCACAACCCGCCCAGTTAATAGCAGCAGCGATGTTTTCGTTGTTATTCAGAGGAGAAAAAGTAATATCTGGGCTAAACATCGCTCAAGAAAAACTCTGCAGTGCTCACACCTCAAAAACACAAATACTGCTCGAGCTGCTTCGTCCCAGATGTCGGCCACTTCTTGTGCAATTCTCTCGTTTATTGACTACATAGGTTGACAATGGTGTGGGACCGGGATGTCAGGAAACCAGGAGGAAGCAAAAAAATATATAGTTTTATATACTAATAAGGAGGCACTTGCGTACATGCGGCTATGGCCCTGGTGGGTCCCCACTGTCTTCCTCTCCAAGTAAAGTCATCTCCACATCCTGATGTCTGTTGACCATGTTGACAATGCGAGACGGTGGCGGAACGACGAGTGCAACAACTCGAAGGACGACGGAGAGGGTCTCGCGGGCCCTACGAATGGTCTGATACAGCGCCCGCTGCTCATTCCGGAAGCCAAGATCATAGGGCCACATGTCCGCGATGGCATTGTCGTTCGCTTGTTCACCGGTGCTCGTTGAGGAGACGAAGGTTGCAGCACAGGTCCTCCTGCGCTGGTAGCTGTTCCGCCATTAGGGTGTCGAAGTGCGGCCGCACCTACTCTATGGTGAACATGGCATGAACTGGCTTGGACAGTGGCGCCGACTCCTAGTCGGAAGCTACATCCATCGTCTGATTGTCATCACTCAGCTCGGCGAGGTAGCTGGCTAGCCAGCATGTCCGGCTGCTGGACCGACCCACTGCCAAGCACGGGTCTGACTGCCCTGTCCCACCCAGACTGCCTCCCTCGCCCGCGCGCGCTTTCCGCCCGAAACGGTTAGCGCCGCCCGCCCCGCTTCCCGGTGCATGCGATTGCTCCGCCTTCAAACGACACAAGTGTCGTCCGTCCGTCCTTCTACCAACCACATTAATGATACACGGTTGCCGAGGCAGCTACTCTAGCGCCACACGGCTGTCCCTCCGCCACCCACCATTGCTATATAAACTACTGCGCCAGCCATAGCCGCAGTCATCCGTATCCATTCCTATTCTCCTGTCCACACCACTACTGCCCCACCATGGCTTCCTCGCGCTCCAGCGCTCTTCGGGACGGGCGGAAGACAGACCACAAGGAGATGGCAGCCATTGCTACCGACTGGCTGGCCGGCAGGTAGTTGGAGGACGACGATGTCCCAATGGAGAACATGGTAGTCGACGATCCAGCACCAACCCCCTCCTCTGCGCCATCCTCGCCGGTGCATTGCACCATGACCATCGGCGAGGCCCGTGCCCAATATATGGACACAGTGAGGCAGAAGCGTGAGGAGCAGTTCCGAGAGGCGCGGGCCGACGCCGCCTACAACCACCATCTCCTCCAGGAGCACCTGCAGGCAGAGGAGCAGATCGCTGCGGAGCGGGCGGAGCAGGAGGCGCTGCTCGACTCATACCGCTCCGCCCGCGAGGGCCGCCTCGAGTGCTGGTGGTACCGCATGCAGGTGGCGGAGGCTGCGGCCGCCTACAAAGAGGGGGATGAAGCGGGCGAGGCGCTGTTTGGCGAGACCAAGGACGAGGCAGAGGACAATGCCGACGCCGATGAGTCCCCGCTCTGCTGGCATCGATGAGGCCCTGCTCCGCCGAGGCCCCGCGGTGCCAACAACGAGGCAGAGGACACCGCCGGCTCCGTTGAGGCCCCACCCTACCGGCAACAAGGGGTAGGATTTCCGCCGCTCCACCGAGGCGCCGCCCGCCGGCAACGAGACATCGGACATCGCCGGCTCCACCGAGGCCCCGCCCTACTGCTAACGAGGCCGCGCCACACAGAAAACGAGGAAGAGCATAACACGGTAGGTCGCCGCCTCTCGGGTCCAAGTAAGGCCACCGCTGCTACTCTCCGGTTGCTGGCACTGAGCTGTACATCATGGAGCAATTCTATGATTACAGGATGATTGAAGAGCGCTCCGTGGTTGAGCAAGCTCATGAGATACAACCATTTGCTAGAGAACTTGAGCACTTCAGTTGTATGCTACCGGACAAGTTTGTTGCCGGACGTATCATCACTAAGCTTCCTCCTTCGTGGATCTCATTGGCACTCTTGATGTGGAAGAAAAGGCGAGAGCAAAGGACACACATGCTTGAGGAATTGAGGGAGGATCTAGTGCCAATCTGGTACAGAAGAAGAACTTCTAGCCCCACAAGTTCAAGAACAAGGGCAAGTTTGATGGTAAAGCAAAGTTTGATGGGAAGAATAAGGCTGTGCAACACACGAACTTCAAGAAGAAGAATGACAAGAAGAAAGGTGTTTGTCATGTGGGGATCCTGATCATTGGGCTCCTAGTTTCCCTAATCGCTATGACAAGCTAGGCGGGTTGACCACTACGGCCGGTTAGCTTCTTGGTGGCGATGTGGAGTCGGAGAGCTATGTTGGAGAAGGACACTGCTTCTACTTAACTGCTGGTGCAGTTGGCTGACTGACATGTGGGCCCAACATGCAACTAGGCCACATGTCAGTTATGCAACTACACCTGCAGTTAAGTCACTGAAGCTTCTGTTCGGCTCAGCCGGACATAGGTGCATAGCTTCGGTTAATTAATTATACCTCCAGCGCACCCCTTTTTAGTTGAAGAATGTATGAAATGTAATGAAATCCGGCATGTCTATATGAAATTTGACCGTGTATGAATGAATTTATTTCGATTAGTTCAAATTCTTGTATCACTGGCATTGGATGAACATGCAAAACAATACGTACTAGCATTATTCCCAGGGTGATCACCTCGTTTGCAGCAGTTTCACATGTACTCCCTCCGGTCCTTTCTAGTCCGCATACAAGTTTTGTCTGCAGTCAAAGTATCTCTACTTTGACCAATCTTATAGAAAAAAGTATGCACTTTCACAATGTGCGAAGTAAAAAGGAACAGAAGGAGTACAAAGAGTTTGAGCAGCTTTTTAGCGTTCCTGTACATTACAATCAAACGCACAGGCCTGGCAATTCATAGAGAACATTCAAAACAATCGATGATTATGCATCTCAGCGACTCACATGCCAGAGCCAATATTTGCTTCACAACTAAAGAATAAAGAAAAAATGGATCAACGCTGCTGACAGCAAAGGGCGTCCCATTTGAAAAATATCAAACGCATGTCTTCTTGCTAAAATCAATGAGGAAAATTTGACAAGGTTTTCCCATTCCAAAATATCAAATGCCTACGATTGTGGAATGGGCAGGGTTTGCCATTAGTTCGTACATTGACATGGCACCTCGTGCTAAATAAACCAGCTGTTCTTTTTGTGCAGTTCCACCAAAATCAACCAAATTCGCGCGTAGCTTGTATGATTTCGCCCTTATATGTGCACCTCCTTTCTTGTGGTGGAAATGAATGATTCGATGTATTCATGAACATTTTGTGCAGTTCCCATTGAAATCAAGCTGAGCACCCCTGTTTGCACAAATACAAAAAAGTGATTAGTATAAAGCAAACTGTACTATGAATTGGCAGTTTAAACAGGCACCTACATGGTCCATGTAGAGCACACTTTTAGAAAAATGGAACTCACCGGAAAGAGTCCTAGAACAACATTTACTCACGCATCACAGCAAGAAAATGGAGATTTGTCAGTCCTTCTGAGCTGAAGTTAGTTTGGTCTTGTGGGGGGTAATGTAACCATCCTTCAACTGCTCCTGCTGATGAGAAGATAGACATGGCTTCTTCATCCTGGCATAATCGGAACTAGTCACTTCACGTACTCCATATTCTTCTCCAGAGGAGGATGATCCTGTTGTGCAAATACAACAGGATAACTAAATTCTAGCATCCCTGTTTGCTCAAAAAAAGGAAAGGAAATATTTAAAACAACACAGATGAAGCACTTCTGAAGGACAATACCACTTTTTGATGACAATATCTAAACAGTAGCACAACACCAATAGAGATGACAAAGCTCAATCATATGGATGAAATCAGTGGGCGAGTACCAACCTTTGTGAGGAGGCTTATTGTGTAGAGCATACAGATGAAGCACTTCTCCGGAACCATCTGTTGCTATCTACTGTGGTGGCCATGCTTACTATATACTCCTTGATTAGATTAATGTTTCCAACATCTTCTTGTGCAGTGCCACTAAAATATATGGTATCTTCAAAGAAGATCCCTGTATGCACAAGTAGAGATGATTACGTATTACATTAAGAGTGGCATCAAATCAGTGGCAAAACAATTGCTCGCTCCAGCCATAGCAATAAATTAAGATGCAAAACTATATCATTACTTGTGTCATCACAGTTCCAGTGCTTCATTACAGCACCATGAGTTGATTTTTGTTTTTCTTCTGCTTGTTCTTCCCCTTCATCACTTGGTTCAATAACAGACAAGCTTTGCCTTCAATGTAAGATTTGGCATGTCAATTAGGTTGCACAAGTATAGCACTAAACAATGACATTAATTTTCTGATGAAAGTGGCAAAATACAGGCCAACAGTTGTGAAATATCCTTATCTTACCTCAATGGGATATTGCGGTGCACATACAGATTGGAAGTCTTGTCTCCATTTGTGCAGTTCACTAAAATCAAGCAACATTACTGTAAAAGTAGAACAACATATGAAAGCACACTGTAGAATCATGTGAAAGAAGGATAGTACTGACCTCTCATGACGTGGAATTCAATCAACTCGCAAGAAGATGATCTGAACCAAATTTGCCAACACGGATAGGAAGTAAGATCTCCTCTTGTGCACTTCCACTAAGATCAAGCAATCAAGCAACATTGTCGGTGTGGCACTTTGGTTGAACTGCACAAAACACTCTTAAAACAAAAGTGTTTTGTGTAGTGCAACAAAAGGTCACAATGGCAACGAGGTGAAGTAGATAACCCTGTTTACACAGAGGTGCAAAGGAAACAACTAGTGGTCAATAATGGTGGATGACACAAAAGCCAACAAAAAGAAGCATCTACCTTATCTAAATGGGAAAGAAAGCAAGGCAGTAGCATTTCTCAAATGGTGGCATTGATTAATATTAATAGAGAGATTATATTAACAATAAAATTCGTTAAACATGCAATTTGCTTTTAACTGTGGCATTGCATCAATTTTCCAGCGGCATTATTAGAGGGTGCTTGTTTACAGGGACATTTTGGTGGAGGGACTAAAAAAAATCCGTGTCAGTCCCATCTAAACCAAACAGGAGGGACTTTTAGGGACTAAAAGTGGGCATTTGGGACGAAAGAAAGAAGATCCCGAGGGAGAGTCTTTTTGGGACTTTTTCCAATAGTTGGCCTTGCCACGCATCGCACCTTGTCTCTGTTAGTTCATTACTAGGGGTAACATGGTCTTTTAGCATGTCATTTAATAACCTCTAGTCCATGTTTAGTCCCTGGAACCAAGCAGGTAGGGACTAGGGAGTTTTTAACCAAACAGGGCCTTAGATTAACAATAGCTAAAGAGTTGCACGGGACAGTGGACGCACCAGCACCATGTGCATCTACCGATGTACTTGGGTGATGCACAGTCTTTTGCAACAAAGAACAAACAACCAAGGAGCATATTTGTGTTGGTCCTAGTTTTGTTATATTTAGACACCTTTCCCTATGTGAGCGCAGCAAATCTAGTCCTGCTCAAACTCTACAGCCTTGTCCCCCAAAACAAAAGATCAGTTCGTTACAGATGTGCGTACTGCGTTTGTCATTGTTTTCCCTTTTCGACCAACGTAGGTGCTGGATAGCCAGTCTGTACTAGTACTTTCCCCACTTCCTTTCCTCTGTGAGCCACGTCCTAGATTTATGCTATACAACTTTCCCCACTACTTTCCCCCATTCCTGTCCTCTTTGAACCACGTCTTAGATTCATGCGATACAACTTTCCCCACTACTTTCCCCCTTCCTTTCCTTTTTGAACCACGTCCTAGATTCATGCTATGCAACTTTTCCCACTACTTTCCCCCATTCCTTTCCTCTTTGAACCACGTCCTAGATTCATGGTATACAACTTTCCCCACAACTTTCCTGTTTGATCCAACGCCTAGATTCGAGTGCAGAAGCGGAAAAAGGCCACATGCAGCTAGAGCAATGCATGTGGAATAAGTAAATTATACCTAAAGGTTCTTGGGGTGTGGTTCGGTGGGCGACCTGAGGCCGTTCGACCCACACTATGTACGGCGGCGAAGAAGAAGGGGTCGGAGGCCCTCCCACGCCGCCGCTAGGTGAAAGTGAACAGCTGCGCCGGTAGTGGATTCCCTCCCTCGCCGACGGCGACAATGTTAAGCCTCCTTCTCTTTGCAGCTGACGGATCCTGCCGGCTCTTTGACCAGCAATGAGGGGAGAGAGAGAGGCCAACGAAGTCTTGTTTAGATCTGGAGAGGGTGAGAGAGTGTGAAGAGAGCAACTACAAGCAGACCAACAGTGAGGGGAGAGAGAGAGGCCAACGAAGTCTTGTTTAGATCTAGAGAGGGTGAGAGAGTGTGAAGAGAGCAACTACAAGCGCTGAGGCTCCAGCGTGTATATATATACTCGAGAGAGTGTGAAGAGTGCAAACCCTAGAAAACAAGCGCCGATGCTGCATCTTATACGTGATGAGGTGATTATACGGTCACTACGAGATCGTATAGCTCCGTATCCATCCATTTTGACCAGTCAAAGAATCCTCCTGGCACGAATTATGCTCAAATGTAGCTATTGAACCCGAGACCTCAAGTTTGATGAGTGAACAGGCTAACTAGCTACACAACCCTCCCATTATGTTCAATGAGAGGAAAATAACCTTTTATACATTCCTGCATTCGTGTGACAAGCATGCCATGTTTTTTGTGTGTGTGGGAGTCATTGGGATTTAAATCATAATCGTGTCATGTGGCTTTGGTGGTAAGACTATCCACAGTGGTGCAGAAATAATGCAGCCTTATTCACCTTACCTCTCTCCAGGTAGTATGTTGGGTCCCACTAGTTAGAGGGTGAAACAAATAAATTAATAAGAAAAATTAAAAGCGCTAGCGGTGTATCTTACCTCACACATCTCGCTACTGCTCGGGAACACTGTCCAATTGATCCCTCTGTTCGCTCACGTACTATTTTAAGTGAATCCTTATTATAACATGCACACAATTTTGGGCACTTGTATTCGACCTAAGTCAGTGTGCCACTGTATCTCGTACGACTCCCTCCGTCTAGGTGTAATAAGTCATGCTAGAAGGTGCAGCGGGACCAAGGTGCAAGCAGATTGGAGGAGAAGGAGAAACTTGACCGGTCATTCCTCCAATCAAAGCCCTGATTTCTGTCTCTAAATGCAACAATTAATCCAAACAACTAAGAGATGCCATTTTAGCTACCATGTAGGGCCACGTATTAACTCACATGCAAGACAACTTTGATTTCTTGACTGATCAATGCATAGTTGCGCTCCATGCATTGGGTTTCCGGGGGAGATAACAAGGCAGAGTAAGGAGCGTTTGGTTACATTGCTTAGGCTGGTCATAGTGGTGAGTAACTTGGACTAGTACAACATGCATATGTTACTAGTCTATGTTACTACTACGCGAAGTTTGCCGTCGGAAGCGAGCCGATCTGGCTCTCCTGAGCTAGCAAGGTTTTTCGAGCCCACCCAAGCTAGCTGGCCCACAAAAGCTAACACATTTTAACAGTTCCAAATGCCTAACCTTGCCCGGCTATGCTATAAGCTATTCTTGCTAAGGATACAAACACTCCCTAAGTAACAACGCTCACTAGCGATGAGGCCAGGAGGGGATTGAGATGCGAAGTTAATGGACGACGCCTAAACATTTTGGGAATATCTGATTTATGTAGGATGACTTAACACCTAGACGGAGGGAGTACTACTCCTCAGTTCAGGTTTGATGGAATATTCGTCACCTCTTCTCTTCTTGTACGTACTCCATTTGTATCTCACTTCCTATGGATTCGCACCCTCACAATTTTCCTATTCTATGAACCTGTGTGTGCATGTGTGTGTTTAACAACATGTGTGTGTTAGAGAGAGCGACAGATCGACCTACTCCTATAGATAGATGGTGTGTAGTGTACGATTTTAGCCGCTCCAAAGAATCGGTGCCACATTAATATGCCCAGGTAGAGCGGACGCGACCTCTTACTGGCGCCTGCGTTGAAGGGAGAAGCGGATTCAAGAGTGGTGGTTGCTTTGTCCGTCCAACTTACTGCTGGGTCTATGTGATTTGATGGCTCGTTGGTCATTATTATTGAGGCGGTAGGACTGCTGGATGTCCCACGCTTTCGGCGAAAGGAGGTACTACTAGATTGCAATTTTCTCCATTCTTACGGCGGAGGAGTGCAAGAGTAGTGAAAACACGCAGGCTCAGTTATTACAACTTTATTTATAAATGACGCGGCACCTACTACTCGTTCTCCTATAAACCTTGCGCTTGGCACCTCCAAACTATTAACCTTGCGATTGGCTCTTCGCCTCTTCGGGAAGTCGAGCAATAATGGTACTGCAGTATATATCATTCTGGCTATATGAGACCAAATGAATTGCTGCACGTCCACCATGTGGCGAGGGTCGAGGGGCGAGGGAGAGTGCGTACTATTACGTCTGTTTCAATATGGACTACATACGGAGCAAAATGAGTGAATTTACACTCTAAAATACATCTATATACATCCGTGTTTGGAGTATGTACGAGTAGTTCATATTGAAATCTACTAAAGGACATATATTCCAAACAATATGATAATCTCTCTAACCAAGGTAGGGATGAGGAGTAAACGGAGGGAGTACTAGTAAAAATTTCTCCTCGTCCTGCGAGCCACCGCGCACGTGGGCGAGGGAGCGGGCGTAAGGCGTAGTAAGCAAGCTTCACCTCATCCTGCGAGCCACCGCGCCCGTGGGTGGGGGAGACGGCATACAAGAAAGCTTCTCCTCATTCTGCGAGTTGATGGGACACATCAAAAGTACTCCAGTGTATAGAGCCTTGCCTCTAAGGTAGGCCCCGCATGGTTTGCCTCTTTTTTTAACATAATGTTTCAAGTCGCAATTTTTTTGTTCACCCATGGTAGACGATCCTCCCTCCATCTAGTGGACAACCAGTACACGTGTCAAATTACCATGTGGGCTGCCTTTTTGTACAGAAATGAGATCCACCATGTACCCGCACGGGTGTGGTTGGGAAAGAGACGGGAGTAAGTGCGCCGTGTGTGCACCTCTTCTCTTCGTGCACGTCCCCCACCTACGTGGGTGTGTGTGAGAGATACAAACCTAGACAAATGGCTTGTGCGTTCGTGAGTGTTTTTTGTTTTTTTTGGGGGGGGGGAGGTTGATTTCATGAATGTATTTGTGGGAATATGTGTCGATGACATCTCAAACAAAATTTTGCATGCAATGTGTGTGAAATGGAGGCCTATCCATATCATATATAGAGGGCCGGGCGATCCACGAGAAGAGAGGGAGGGGTCATACATAATGATAGAGTCGAAGAGAGGATCAAGTGGGTGGGTGCGAGATCGATGAAGAGAGCCATCGAAATTGTGTGTGTGTGTGCAAGTCAAAGATATGGGACGACTGACCTAGCTACCAGAACGTCAGAGGGCACAAGTCAAGTTTGTGTGTAGCAGGGAGACATGACTAGAATGCTTGATGTATCGGTGTGTGTGTAGGGGGGGAGGGGGTGGGGGGAGGGGTAGGCAGATGCCTAACTATAGAGGTAGAACAACTCGTATATGTGTTGAGAAGAAGAGACCCAGCTATGTCATGAGGGAGATTGGTTGACATCCATACGTAACTGAAGGATGGGAAATAGGATGGGACAAAGAGAGAGAGAGAGAGGAGAGAGGGAGGGAGGGAGAGGGGTAGAGTGCTGGATGGGTGATGGAGTTGCTTCTCGAAGATGGTGGGAGATGCCTAATAGACAAACTGAGGGTGGAACTACAATATTATCAATAAGAGTGGGGATGTGTCTCTGTGTGTGCCTGTGCGTGATAGATCTGTCGGGACACATCCATGGATGATGAAGGGGAACCATGTGTTTGGTAAGCAAACCTAACTAGATCGGTAAATCAATTGTTGTTTGTCGGAGGAAGGGAGAGACATAACTAATGAGGTAGATCGATCGATGCATGGGGAAAACGAGTTATAAGGACCTAGCTAGCTATATGTATAGCAGGATATCAGTCGGTGTACGTCCATTTGTTAGAGGCAAATAAGGCCCGGCGAGACGGATAGACAGAGAGAATGGAGCTAGGAGGTGGTGCGAGAGGCCCAACTACTATCTAGATAGGGGGAGGAGTGTGCGGTTGTGAGATCGATGAAAAGAGGGGTGAGAGTTCACATGTGTGTGGGACCATATGAGAGACACGAGGCAAGGACACATAAAGGAGGAGATTGAAGGTGCATGTGTATGTTGTAGGCAGACATCACTGGAGAGGTTTATCGGTTGGTGTGTGTCGGAAAGGAGTTGTGGAGACTGTGGGAGAACGACCTAAAGAAAAAACTGAATGTGCGCGATGGATAGAATGCTGAGGGAGGGGGAGGGCGAGGAGGGCGTGTGAATGCACGAGAGAAAGTTAGTGGTAGCTACAAAGGTTAGAGAATTGTGTGGGTGTAAGAGACTAACAAAGATCATAATTTGATATGAAAGTGGATTCATATATTTGAATAGGAGATCAACGTGTTCTAAACATATGCATGCATGAATATAGCGGTGATACGCGTGTTGTGGCTTTGCACATGTTATACCATAATGTGATGATGCATGGCATTTGCAACTCATAGCTAAATGTCGAACAATCTAAACCATACTATACATTAAACAATCTTACATTTTATTTGAATTTGTCATAATGTGTGGCGTTTGCAGCTTACAACTAAATATCGAACAATCTAAACAATACTATATATCGAACATTCTAACATTTTATTTGAATTTGTGGTAATGTGTGGTGTTTGCAACTCATATCTAAATACTTGTAGACGTAGGGGGCGGGGCACCATACATAATGTGATAAACACATTATACATATGAGACATGGTTTAGTTTGTGAAGATCTAGCTAGAGCTTGAAATGTACTATGATTTGAAATCAACATAAAGTGGATTCAAAAAATCGAGTTCGAGTTCATATAGTACACATAGTTCATATGTAACTCGAGACTAATCATGTGGTGAGCTGTGAAGATAATACACAAACGATGGTTTAACTTGACAATAATGACGATTGTAGATCTTATTAAAACAGAGAAACAAATTCAAATGATTTGACTTCACAACAATCATTAATTGAAGCGGTAGTATATATGTTTGCAATGCACTAAAACGTTCATTTGAGTACTAGGTTGCATGCATTATACACGCAGCGAAATATTTTAATTGAACATAACATGAATTCAAAGTTTTGAATAAAATTTGTAGTGCGAATTGATTTGGGACAATACACGTTAGGCTTGTCCGGAAATTTCAACCCACGCCTTGATAGCCCGAAATATTTAAGATATATCTTTGTCTCGTTGTGCTCCGACAAGTCCCTCCATCTCAACCCGCGCCTTGATATTCCAAAATTAAAACGCGCGCGAAAACTCCCACCTCCTGTGAAATCCCGACACGCGAAATGCCCGTGATACCCCTGAACCGAAAGAACCGCCACAAATCAGTGGGGGTACTTTCGTAAGTTACCCCACATTTCGGACAAGCGCGTCCCTAAGCCATGGTTCCCCACTCCCATCCCATCCGTCCACCCATTCGTACACTGAGGCCGGGAAAACCCGCGAAGCCCCACACCCTCCTCCATCCGCCACCCGGCCGGAGCCTCTTCCCCAATGACATCGTCCACAACAACACCTCGACGTCCCTCATCCACCATACCGGATGAGGATCCGTCGTTGATTTGGTCGTCCCGCCGGTTCAGCCACCCCGTCCTCCACCTCCAAGGAGCTTCCCCGACATTCTCCTCGTCTTCCACGCCACCTCCATTCCCACACCGCCGTCTTCACCTGCACTACCGGAAGTTGCGGCCTAATCGGTACCACCAAAGAGGTTGTACACTAATCGCCACATTTTCTTCTTGATTCGATCTCATGGTGCTGCCGACGCTCGGTCCCGAGCCGACACGGCACGGCTCCATCCACGATGTCGTCGTCGGGCACTTCCTCCATGGCGTCGCTCCCTCGGTGGTGACGTCCACATCAGTAGGAGCTGCTGCTGCTTTAGCTCTCGCTCGCACTGCTGCTCTGCTCTTGCCTCTCGGTCCCCTTCCTGGTCTGCTCTTGCTCTTGCTCTTGCTCGCGTTGCTGCTCTCGCTCTTGCTCTTGCTTGCGATGCTGCTCCGATTTAGCTACACTTTAGTCGACTGAATCGACTTTTGGGTTAGTTGATTTTCAGGGGGTGGGGGTGGGGGGGCTCGTCGGAGTTAAGGAAGAACCAGCCGCAGCGGGGAGGGGGGCTCGCCGGAGAGGTACCCCACTATCTATCTTTGGGTTCAGGGTGGGAGCGGTGGTCGCCGGCGGTGGCGGGGCGGTGGCGTGGGGATCACCGGAGAAAAAGATCGGCACGAGGGGGGGGGGGCTACAGGGATGGCCGGGGCAGCGGCGGACCGGCGGTGGGGAGTGTTTTCGGGGCGGGCGGGGCGGCGCACCGCCGGCCGCGGGCGGTGGGGGGAAGCTGTTTGGCCGGTGCTTGATGTCTACTACACAACCTTCTTCTTGTAGACGTTGTTGGGCCTCCAAGTGCAGAGGTTTGTAGGACAGTAGCAAATTTCCCTCAAGTGGATGACCTAAGGTTTATCAATCCATAGGAGGTGTAGGATGAAGATGGTCTCTCTCAAGCAACCCTGCAACCAAATAACAAAGAGTCTCTTGTGTCCCCAACACACCCAATACAATGGTAAATTGTATAGGTGCACTAGTTCGGCGAAGAGATGGTGATACAAGTGGTGTATGGATGGTAGATAAAGGTTTTTGTAATCTAAAAATATAAAAATATCAAGGTAACTAATGATAAAAGTGAGCACAAACGGTATTGCAATGCATTGAAACAAGGCCTAGGGTTCATACTTTCACTAGTGCAAGTTCCCTCAACAATAATAACATAATTGGATCATATAACTATCCCTCAACATGCAACAAAGAGTCACTCAAAAGTCACTAATAGCGGAGAACAAACGAAGATATTATGTTAGGGTACGAAACCACCTCAAAGTTTTCCTTTCTGATCGATCTATTCAAGAGTCCGTAGTAAAATAACACGAAGCTATTCTTTCTGTTCAATCTATCATAGAGTTTGTACTAGAATAACACCTTAAGACACAAATCAACCAAAACCCTAATGTCACCTAGATACTCCAATGTCACCTCAAGTATCCGTGGGTATGATTATACGATATGCATCACACAATCTTAGATTCATCTATTCAACCAACACAAAGAACTTCAAAGAGTGGCCCAAAGTTTCTACCGGAGAGTCAAGACGAAAACATGTGCCAACCCCTATGCATAGGTTCATGGGCGGAACCCGCAAGTTGATCACCAGAACATACATCAAGTGGATCAATAGAATACCCCATTGTCACCATGGGTATCCCACGCAAGACATACATCAAGTGTTCTCAAATCCTTAAAGACTCAATCCGATAAGATAACTTCAAAGGGAAAACTCAATACATTACAAGAGAGTAGAGGGGGAGAAACATCATAAGATCCAACTATAATAGCAAAGCTCGCGATACATCAAGATTGTACCACCTCAAGAACACGAGAGAGAGAGAGATCAAACACATAGCTACTGGTACATACCCTCAGCCCCGAGGGAGAACTACTCCCTCCTCATCATGGAGAGCGCCAGGATGATGAAGATGGCCACCGGAGAGGGATTCCCCCCTCCAGCAGGGTGCCGGAACGGGTCTAGATTGGTTTTCGGTGGCTACGGAGGCTTCTGGCGGCCGAACTCCCGATCTATTCTGCTCCCCGAAGTTTTTAGGGTATATGGGTATATATAGGAGGAAGAAGTACGTCGGTGGATCTCTGGGCTGTCCACGAGGCAGGGGGGTGCGCCCCCACCCTCGTGGGCAGCCCGGGACTCTCCTGGTCCATCTCCGATACTCTGTGGGCTTCTTCTGGTCCAAAAATAAGTTCCGTGAAGTTTCAGGTCAATTGGACTCCGTTTGATTTTCCTTTTCTGTGATACTCTAAAACAAGGAAAAACAGAAACTGGCACTGGGCTCTAGGTTAATAGGTTAGTCCCAAAAATCATATAAAAGTGTTTAGTAAAGCCCATAATCATCCAAAACAGATAATATAATAGCATGAATACTTCATAAATTATAGATACGTTGGAGACGTATCAGCATCCCCAAGCTTAATTCCTGCTCGTCCTAGAGTAGGTAAATGATAAAAGAAATAATTTATGAAGTGGAATGCTACCTAACATATTTATCCATGTAGTCTTCTTTATTGTGGCAAGAATATTCAGATCCATAAGATTCAAGACAAAAGTTTAATATTGACATAAAAACAATAATACTTCAAGTATACTAACAAAGCAATCATGTCTTCTCAGAATAACATGGCCAAAGAAAGCTATCCCAACAAAATCATATAGTCTGGCTATGCTCCATCTTCACCACACAGTATTTAAATCATGCACAATGCCGATGACAAGCCAAGCAATTGTTTCATATTTTTGGTGTTCTCAAACCTTTTCAATCTTCACACAATATATGAGCGTGAGCCATGGATATAACACTATGGTGGAATAGAATGGTGGTTGTGGAGGAGACAAAAAGGAGAAGATAGTCTCACATCAACTAGGCGTATCAACAAGCTATGGAGATGCCCATTAATAGATATCAATGTGAGTGAGTAGGGATTGCCATGCAACGGATGCACTAGAGCTATAAGTGTATGAAAGCTCAAAAAGAAACTAAGTGGGGGTGCATCCAACTCGCTTGCTCACGAATACCTAGGGCATTTTGAGGAAGCCCATCATTGGAATATACAAGCCAAGTTCTATAATGAAAGATTCCCACTAGTATATGAAAGTGACAACATAGGAGACTCTCTGTTATGAAGATCATGGTGCTACTTTGAAGCACAAGTGTGGTAAAAGGATAGTAGCATTGCCCCTTCTCTCTTTTTCTCTCATTTTTTTATTTGGGCCTTTTCTCTTTTTATGGCCTCTTTTTTATTTATTTGGGCCTTTTCTCTTTTTTTATGGCCTCTTTTTTTATTTAGTCCAGAGTCTCATCTCGACTTGTGGGGGAATCATAGTCTCCATCATCCTTTCCTCACTGGGACAATGCTCTAATAATGATGATCATCACACTTTTATTTACTTACAACTCAAGAATTACAACTCGATACTTAGAACAAGATATGACTCTATATGAATGCCTCCGGCGGTGTACTGGGATGTGCAATGATGCATGAGTGACATGTATGAAAGAATTATGAACGGTGGCTTTTCCACAAATACAATGTCAACTACATGATGATGGAAAGCAATATGACAATGATGGAGCGTGTCATAGTAAACGGAATGGTGGAAAGTTGCATGGTAATATATCTCAGAATGGCTATGGAAATGCCATAATAGGTAGGTATGGTGGCTGTTTTGAGGAAGGTATATGGTGGGTTTAAGGTACTGGCGAAAGTTGCGCGATACTAGAGAGGCTAGCAATGGTGGAAGGGTGAGAGTGCGTATAATCCATGGACTCAACATTAGTCATAAAGAACTCACATACTTATTACAAAAAATCTATTAGTTATCGAAACAAAGTATTACGCACATGCTCCTAGGGGGATAGATTGGTAGGAAAAGACCATCACTCATCCCCGACCGCCACTCATAAAGAAGACAATCAATAAATAAATCATGCTCCGACTTCGTCACATAATGGTTCACCATACATGCATGCTACGGGAATCACAAACTTCAACACAAGTATTTCTCAAATTCACAACTACTCAACTAGCATGACTCTAATATCACTATCTTCATATCTCAAACAATCATCAAGTATCAAACTTCTCATAGTATTCAATGCACTTTATATGAAAGTTTTTATTATATCCTTCTTGAATGCCCATCATATTAGGACTAAATTCATAACCAAAGCAAACTACCATGCTGTTCTAAAAGACTCTAAAAATAATATAAGTGAAGCATCAGAGTTCAACAATTTCTATAAAATAAAACCACCGCCGTGCTCTAAAATGATATAAGTGAAGCACTAGAGCAAATGACAAACTACTCCGAAAGATATAAGTGAAGATCAATGAGTAGTCGAATAATTATGCAACTATGTGAAGACTCTCTAACATTTAATAATTTCAGATCTTGGTATTTTATTCAAACAGCAAGCAAAATAAAACAAAATAAAATGATGCTCCAAGCAAAACACATATCATGTGGTAAATAAAAATATAGCTCCAAGTAAAGTTACCGATGAACGAAGACGAAGGAGGGGATGCCTTCCGGGGCATCCCCAAGCTTAGGCTTTTTGGTGTCCTTGAATTTTACCTTGGGGTGCCTTGGACATCCCCAAGCTTAGGCTCTTGCCACGCCTTATTCCATAGTCCATCGAATCTTTACCCAAAACTTGAAAACTTCACAACACAAAACTTAACAGAAAACTCGTAAGCTCCGTTAGCGAAAGAAAACAAAACACCACTTCAAGGTACTTTAATGAACTTATTCTTTATTTATATTGGTGTTAAACCTACTGTATTCAAAATTCTCTATGGTTTATAAACTCTTTTACTAGCCATAGATTCATTAAAATAAGCAAACAACACACGAAAAACAGAATCTGTCAAAAACAGAACAGTCTGTAGTAATCTGTAACTACCACAAACTTATGGAATCCCAAAAATTCTAAAATAAATTTATGGACGTGAGGAATTTAGATATTAATCATCTTCAAAAATAATTAACTAAATATCACTCTCCAATAAAAAAATGGCAGCAATTCTCGTGAGCGCTAAAGTTTCTATTTTTTTACAGCAAGAACAAAAAGACTTTCCCCAAGTCTTCCCAACGGTTCTACTTGGCACAAACACTAATTAAAACATAAAAACTCAATCATAAAAGAGTCTAGATAAATTATTTATTACTAAACAGGAGCAAAAAGCAAGGAACAATAATAAAGTTGGGTTGCCTCCCAACAAGCGCTATCGGCTGACGCCCCTAGCTAGGCATGATGATTTCAACGATGCTCACATAAAGGATAAGAATTGAAACATAAAGAGAGCATCATGAAGAATATGACTAGCACATTTAATTATAACCCACTTCCTATGCATAGGGATTTTGTGAGCAAACAACTTGTGGGAACAAGAATCAACTTGCATAGGAAAGCAAAACAAGCATAACTTCAAGATTTTAAGCACATAGAGAGGAAACTTGATATTATTGCAATTCCTACAAGCATATATTCCTCCCTCATAATAATTTTTAGTAGAATCATGAATGAATTCAACAATATAACTATCACATAAAGCATTCTTTTCATGATCTACAAGCATAGAAATTTTATTACTCTCCACACAAGCGAAATTCTTCTCATGAATAATAGTGGGAGCAAACTCAATAAGATAATTATCATGTGAGGCATAATCCAATTGAAAACTAAAATCATGATGACAAGTTTCATGGATATAATTATTCTTTATAGCATACAAGTCATCACAATAATCTTCATAGATAGCAACTTTGTTCTCATAATCAATTGGAACCTCTTCCGAAATAGTGGATTCATCACAAAATAAAGTCATGACCTCTCCAAATCCACTTTCATCAATATAATCATCATAAATAGGAGGCATGCTTTCATCATAATAAATTTGCTCATCAAACATAGCTTCCCCAAGCTTGTGGCTTTGCATATCATGAACATCATGGATATTCAAGGAATTCATACTAACAACATTGCAATCATGCTCATCATTCAAATATTTAGTGCCAAACATTTTAATGCATTCTTCTTCTAACACTTTGGCACAATTTTCCTTTCCATCATACTCACGAAAGATATTAAAAAGATGAAGCGTATGAGGCAAACTCAATTCCATAGTATTTTTTTGTAGTTTTCTTTTATAAACTAAACTAGTGCTAAAACAAGAAACAAAAAGATTCGATTGCAAGATCTAAAGATATACCTTCAAGCGCTAACCTCCCCGGCAACGGCGCCAGAAAAGAGCTTGATGTCTACTGCACAATCTTCTTCTTGTAGATGTTGTTGGGCCTCCAAGTGCAGAGGTTTGTAGGACAGTAGCAAATTTCCCTCAAGTGGATGACCTAAGGTTTATCAATCCATAGGAGGCATAGGATGAAGATGGTCTCTCTCGAGCAACCCTGCAACCAAATAACAAAGAGTCTCTTGTGTCCCCAACACACCCAATACAATGGTAAATTGTATAGGTGCACTAGTTCGGCGAAGAGATGGTGATACAAGTGGTATATGGATGGTAAATAAAGGTTTTTGTAATCTGAAAATATAAAAACAGAAAGGTAACTAATGATAAAAGTGAGCACAAACGGTATTGTAATGCGTTGAAACAAGGCCTAGGGTTCATACTTTCACTAGTGCAAGTTCCCTCAACAATAATAACATAATTGGATCATATATCTATCCCTCAACATGCAACAAAGAGTCACTCCAAAGTCACTAATAGCGGAGAACAAACGAAGAGATTATGGTAGGGTACGAAACCACCTCAAAGTTATCCTTTCTGATCGATCTATTCAAGAGTCCGTAGTAAAATAACACGAAGCTATTCTTTCCGTTCAATCTATCATAGAGTTCGTACTAGAATAAAACCTTAAGACACAAATCAACCAAAACCCTAATGTCACTTAGATACTCCAATGTCACCTCAAGTATCCGTGGGTATGATTATACGATATGCATCACACAATCTTAGATTCATCTATTCAACCAACACAGAACTTCAAAGAGTACCCCAAAGTTTCTACCGTAGAGTCAAGACGAAAACGTGTGCCAACCCCTATGCATAGGTTCATGGCGGAACCCACAAGTTGATCACCAAAACATACATCAAGTGGATCAATAGAATACCCCATTGTCACCACGGGTATCCCACGCAAGACATGCATACATCAAGTATTCTCAAATCCTTAAAGACTCAATCCAATAAGATAACTTCAAAGGGAAAAGTCAATCCATTACAAGAGAGTAGAGGGGGAGAAACATCATAAGATCCAACTATAATAGCAAAGCTTGCGATACATCAAGATCGTACAACCTCAAGAACACGAGAGAGAGAGAGAGACCAAACACATAGCTACTGGTACATACCCTCAGCCCCGAGGGAGAACTACTCCCTCCTCGTCATGAAGAGCGCTGAGATGATAAAGATGGCCACCGGAGAGGGATTCCCCCCTCCGGCAGGGTGCCGGAACGGGTCTAGATTGGTTTTTGGTGGCTACAGAGGCTTCTGGCGGTGGAACTCCCGATCTATTCTGCTCCCCGAAGTTTTTAGGGTATATGGGTATATATAGGTGGAAGAAGTACTTCAGTGGATGTCCGGGCTGTCCCCGAGGTAGGGGGGCGCGCCCCCCACCCTCGTGGGCAGCCAGGGACTCTCCCGGTCCATCTCCGATACTCCATGGGCTTCTTCTGGTCCAAAAATAAGTTTCGTGAAGTTTCATGTCAATTGGACTCCGTTTGATTTTCTTTTTCTGCGATACTCTAAAACAAGGAAAAACAAAAACTGGCACTGGGCTCTAGGTTAATAGGTTAGTCCCAAAAATAATATAAAAGTGTTTAGTAAATCCCATAATCATCTAAAACAGATAATATAATAGCATGAATACTTCATAAATTATAGATACGTTGGAGACGTACCAGTGCTAGCTGACAGCTCAGGGGGGTGGAGGTTGAAGATGAACTGCAAGCCCTTGATTTCGTATCCAACGGCTGCAAAATCGACTGACCAGAGATGAAAAGTCAGTCGAATGACTTCTAGCCTCACCTCTAGTGCGTTCAGTTTCGACAGTAAAATTCAGTTTTGGCAGCAAAATTTAGTTTCGACAGTTAAGTTTAGTTTCGACAGTTAAAGTCAGTTTCGACAGTTAAGTTCTGAGATGAGCGGCTGATGTATACATCTAGCAGTTTGTGCTTATGTATTTTACGTCATCTATTGGAGATGCTATTAGAATTCCACTTAGGTTAACATTGTCTCTCTTGTCCTGCTTCATCCTCGGCGTCGTACAACTCACCGGAGCTGCTCCAATGATGAAACCCTCCATCACAGCGGAGCAGTACCTCGGGCTCCATCTCCAGAAGCCTAAGATCTTCTTCCCCTCCTCCGACAGCCAAGTCGGCCGGAGCATCCTCACCGGCCAACCCAATCACGCTAAGATCGACATGGCTTCGCCAAAGAGGTTGTACACTTCTTGTGGTTTGATTTAATCTCACCATGCTTCTTTGCATCCAGTGATCTTCCAATTCTTGTGAACCAAACACCCAGATTGGCAAAAATCCTGTGTTTTTAAGTTCTCTGTTTTGCACGTGCATTCCTATCCTATTCCTGTCTATTTCCTATCCCTGCATTGTTAGAATCCTCAAATCAAACAAGCCCTTACACAATTACTTCTGTTATGGATATGTGTCAAAGAAAACCTTATGTGGTTTGTCCTGCTCCTGCGGTGCTGTGTTCCACCCCAGTTCAGCTGCTCCAACAACGGAAGGGTTCACCACAGCAGGGATCCGCTCTCCAGACTGTCTTTCGCCGCCTCAGATCTTCTTCCCCGCCACCGGCAGCCATGACAACTGCATTACCATCATCAACTGAGTAGATGACCATGAGGAGTACACGGGTCCGCAAGAGAGGTTGCACTCTTCTGTGTCTGCTTACATTATGCATCGCTTAATATGATGACATGCTACTTTATCGTCATATTCACCTATTAGACTCCGACTCAAGTCCAAACTTATGCTGAAACTTGAGTTTTTAAATGGTTGTGGGGTACATATTGGGGCAGCAATAAGTACTATCTGTCTTCTATCTGGTTAATCTCAGGTGTCTACTATGAGTTTCATGTTGGGTGCAAACAAACATTAAAGGAGCAATTATCTATATTTTTAACTAAAGCTATTATCTGCCTGCTATCATTGGTTTTGGGTCTATCCACAGTTTGGTACCTTCACTCTGGATTTGTGCATGCACTCCTTACATAATCTCACTATGTTTTATTCCTATGCATGTCAGTTATTGTACACAATGGAACTGAACATGTAGAGAAAAATAGACGAGCCTTGCGTGGCAATAAAAATTCATGCAGACGTCACTCCATGGTGGGTGTCGGTGTCAAAACCGGCGGATCTCGGGTAGGGGGTCCCGAACTATGCGTATAGGCCGGATGGTAACAGGAGGCAGGGGACACGATGTTTTACCCAGGTTCGGGCCCTCTTGATGGAGGTAAAACCCTACATCCTTCTTGATTGATATTCATGATATGGGTAGTACAAGAGTAGATCTACCACGAGATCAAAGAGGCTAAACCCTAGAAGCTCGCCTATGGTATGATTGTTGTTCGTCCTACGGACTAAAACCCTTCGGTTTATATAGACACCAGAGAGGGCTAGGGTTACATAGAGTCAGTTACAATGGTAGGAGATCTACATACCCGTATCGCCAAGCTTGCCTTCCACGCCAAGGAAAGTCCCTTCCGGACACGCGACGAAGTCTTCAATCTTGTATCTTCATAGTCCAGGAGTCCGGCCGAAGGTATAGTCCGGCTATCCGGATACCCCCTAATCTAGGACTCCCTCAGTAGCCCCTGAACCAGGCTTCAATGACGACGAGTTCGGCGCGCAGATTGTCTTTGGCATTGCAAGGCCGGTTCCTCCTCCAAGTACTTCATAGAAGATTTTGAACACAAAGGTAGTGTCCGGCTGTGCAAAATAAGTTTCCAGATATTGCCATAGAGGAAATAATATTTACACAAATCTAATCTGCTGACGTATTCCGTAGCGTGACATCACACCACGGCCAAGTCTTTATTCGAATCGTTTTACTGTCCCACCTCAACGCATTTAGCGAGGCGGTTTCCTTGGCACGTCTTGTCAAAGCAGAGATCGTGTCCCCTTATTCCGGGATTCTCATCAATACGGGTCTGGGTATCCCAACCGCGCCATTGATTACGGCGCTTGGGAGATAAGCGAGTTTTACTAGGCTGGTGGGGACGCATAGTCGCATCCACCCATATAAGGGGATAAGGATCCACCTTTTCATCCACGCCTTCTTCCTCCTTTGCCTATCCATTTCCGCGCACTCGAGCTCCAGCTCCCAAGTCCGCACACCCCACCTCAACCTTCTCAGCCATGTCCGGAGCAGGAGGCAAGTGGATGGTCTCCTCCGTCATGGAGGGACACATCAAAAGACTGAGGAAGGCCGGATACTTGTCTAACGACATTGTGCACCGGCTTCCCGAAGAGGGGCAGCTCATCCCCACCCCTAGGCCCCATGAGAGGGTGGTGTTCCTCCACCATTTCCTCCGCGGACTGGGCTTCCCTCTCCACCCATTTGTCCGGGGGCTCATGTTCTACTATGGCCTGGATTTCCACGATCTGGCCCCGAACTTTGTCCTCAACATCTCGATGTTTATCGTCGTGTGCGAGGCTTTCTTCCGCATCCGCCCCCATTTCGGCCTATGGCTCAAGACTTTCAATGTCAAGCCGAAGGTGGTGCGCGGCACCCAAGCGGAGTGCGGAGGCGCCATGGTGGGCAAGATGCCCAACGTCCTATGGTTTGAGAGCTCCTTCGTGGAATCCCTAAAGGGGTGGCAGTCGGGGTGGTTTTACATCACCGAGCCGCGCGACCCTGAATGGGTCGCAGCCCCCGAGTTCCGATCCGAACCCCCTACGCGGCTCGCCTCCTGGAAAGAGACGGGCCTGTCGTGGGGTAAAAAAGGAGAGCTGATCGGACTCCAAACATGCGTCCAAACCTTGGTGGACAAGAAGCTCAAACTTGTCAACGCAGTCCAGGTTATGCTCATCCGCCGGATCCTCCCGTGTCAACAACGGGCTTTCAACCTGTGGGAGTTCGACCCAGCGCGGCACCGAACTCTGAGAAGGCTCTTCGACACGACGTACAAAGATGCCTGGAAGGAGCTTTTCAAGGGCGCCGAGGCCCCCGCATCCGCTACCAAGGATCGCGGATTCAGGACGCAGCGTCACGCTCGTGCGGTAAGCTGTTTTTAACTTTTATAGGGTATTAGTTTTTCATAGTTTGACTCCATGCGGGATCTAAGCTCCCTTACCTTTGACAGGATTGGCAGGAGACGTTCGGACAGATCAACTGTCCGGCTCCTTTGCCCGAAGGCCCAGCGGACGCTCGCTTGGCGAAGCTGCTGGTTCCGGCACCCTATGTGGTGCTGGAGAAGAAGGCCACGGGGACTCGGAAGAGTGCCCGGCGCCAGGGGGTGTCGGATTCATCATCCGACGACTCCAAGGCGCACTCCTCCCATGAAGACGAGAAGGAGGAAGAAGAGACCTCTCCCCCTCCCACGGCGGGAGGGAAGAAAAGGAAGGCCGCCCCAACTTGGGAGGCCGAAGGGTCCAAGAAGGGGAAAACCCTTCCTCCGGACTGCTCCACCAACACCGACGACGGCGAAGAGGAGTGGCTGCTCAGGGCCAAGCCCCTCGTGAAATCGTAAGTATCTGGATACCAGAGTGATTCATAGTATTCCTCCATTGCACAACTTTTCCTTATGTCGAACATGTTTATGCAGTCCACCCAAAGACCGGCTGGACATGTCACCGAGCGGTTCCCTGGATTCGTTGAATATGAATTCGCTTTCGATGGCTACCTCCCCCACCCTACGGACGACGCCGAGGTGCTGTCCCAACAGGTTCCAAGCCAGGAGGAGGTGGTCCTGGAGGCGCCGCAAGGCGACCTCCCGGACTCCAGGCGCAAAGGGGATAAAACCCCCAAGGGCTCCGAGTCCGGCCTTGAGCCGGACACCGCGCCGGAACCTTCGACGGTTCCGGACTCCGGTAGGCAGCCTCCTTCCAAGAGGAGCAAGCCTACCGAGCCGGTGACCTCCGTTCAACCGGAGGCACCAGACAATTTGCTGGAGGTGCTTAACGGCGCCTCCATCGACGAGGAGCACCGCACTATTATGAGTGCGGTGATCCAGAAGGTTCAGTCCGCCAAGAGCGGACTGACTAAAGCCTGTGCCAGCCTTCTAACAGGCTTCGAGGTAAGTAAAGAATATGTAAAAATATTACCGCATGGACAGTAGCCCCTGATGCTCTGTTCGGCGTTCGGAAAGAAAAGCCGAATAGAGGATCTAATAACATTCACAGGAGTTTAACATAATCAAGTCAATATGCATATGCAGGCTTCGTTGCTGGCCTCCACCGCACTGACTGCGGAGGTGCATACGCTGAAGCAAAACCTCGCACGGTCCGAGAACGAGCTCGGCCATGCCAAGAGGCAACTCGAGGAGAAGGAAGGTAAGTAATACCTTGCGCAAGTATATAGGGAAGATGTGGTTGCAAAAAATGACAGGATCAACGTGCTATTATAGGGGCCACGACCGAGGTGGCAACCCTTAAGAAAGCGCTGTCCGAGGCCGAAAACAGAGCGGCGGCGGAGCGTACAGAGAGAGGGAAGCAGGAGGCGCGGGTGGAGGAGGTGCAGAAAGATCTCCAGGCTCTCGTGAAAAAACATGAGAGTTTGGAGCTTGACTCGAAGACGCAAGCGTCCGAGCTTGCGGCAGCCCTCGAAAGCGCGAAGTCTGCCAAGGCCGAAGCCCAGAAAGCCCTCCAAGAAATTGGAGATATGAAGAAGATAGCGGCGGGTAAGGCATTCATTATGAAAAGCAAGCACGCGAAAGTGAATTACTTGTCACTTACCTGAGTCCGGAGCTCTCCAGGAGTATTCGCAAATTTGCCCCGTAGTGCATCTGATGCCGCCGCCTACTACCGAGCCGAGGAGGGGAGCTCGACGGAGAAGGTGTTCTGGTCTTAGTATGCTGAGGCCGGACACCTGGTGCCTTCGAGCGACCAGCTGAAGCAAATGGTCGAGCTCCACAAGGTGGCCGAATAGGCCATAAAGGGCCTCATAGTTCGGCTTTGGCCTGGAGAGGCTCTGCCTGGGAGCTACTTCGGACTGGTGAGGCGGTTGGTGGATGCTTGTCCACGGCTTGAAGTAATCAAGCGCTCCGTCTACATCGAAGGTGCCTGTAGGGCGCTTGCCCGTGCGAAAGTGCACTGGGGCAAGATGGATGTGGAGAAGCTGGTGAAGGACGGGCCACCGCCGGGCAAGGAGCATCGCGTCTCAGAAGCGTATTATGAGGGCATCCTGAAGGGTTCCTGCCTTATAGCGGATGAATGCTCCAAAGATGTAATTTTTGAGTAACCTCGCATTTGTGATCCTGTACGCTGAAAACTTGTTCATATGCGCTAAGCAACACTTTTGAATTTAAAATATTACCTTCTGCGCGGCCGTTTATCAAATTTGAGAGATGGCGAGTCGTCGGCTTATGCCCCCATGCCACGAGTGCTGGGGTGTTCGGGATAAACATGAGCGCTCCTTTTCCCATTCTTGGGTCCTTCGAGAGAGGCGCTCAACACAACGAACAAGGCAATCGGACTATAATGCTTGAACACTCTCACTTAGCCATAGAATTCTATAATTTTAAATTTCGGTCAAGCCCCTAGTGTTCGGAAGACCGAGTTCGGGGCGCTATCCACGCCTAGGCCGGACAAAGCCGACTCCTCGCTCTAAGCGGCATAAGTCTTTAGGGACTCGAAAACCTCTCGAATAGTGACCAGCTCTCGCCTCATCATGACGGTCAGTTTTAGCTTTCTCTACTGAGGTGCTTAGCCCAGCTCAACTGGGGCACAATCGCAGTAGTTCTCCTAGTGCTACCTTAGACGATATAACGGAACGTAAGGTACCAAAACATAGGAGCCGGGCAAACCCAACTATTGACCCAAGACATGATTCGGAGCCGATGCATATAATGCTATAAGTTCGGGGTGCCGCACTTGTGAAAGTATTCGGACTTCTCACACCATATTGTGGGGTACTTAAGCCCCTGGCGTATTGGCCGTACCAAAGTGTACGGGTGCAACATCTCATTAATGAACATATATTAGTAAAAAAGAGTAATGCAATAATAGACGGAAGCTATGCATTGTTTATTTAAAAAAGCTGCGATCAAAGCATAACGATACAAACAGTGCGATAAGCAAAAGATGGGACTATTTAACATGTCCTTTCCAGGGGCGAGCTGCGGAATGGTATGTAAAACAGGTATACTCCTCGTTATAGAGACCACCTTAGAGTTCCATAGTGTGGCGTAGCTTTCTGCTTCCCTGGTTGTATCGTTTGTGCGGCAATTGTACTGCCAGACAAGCCTTCCGAAGAATGGAGTCCTGAAAATAAGAGAAAATTAAGAAATCGGCAGCCCCTAGTGCGGTTTAAGCCGCGATTCGGGCGTGCCGTGATGGTGCCCCTCCCCCTGTGCCCATGGTATTTCCAGAGCATAGTTATGTACGTGCAACACTGGTTTCGCAGGTTCGCGAGGGCTGGGGTTGGGGCCGCATTGCTACGCTTGCTCGGAACGTGTCAGGCGGTCTTGTTGTAGGTTACTCCGGGCGCGCTTGACGGTGTCTAGACGTTTAATGGCCGGACTGGAGAATTTCCTTGAGAGGCTGCTTTGTACTTCCTATGCGATAGCCGCCATATGCTCCTCCGTTCGGAGAGAGCGTTCGGTGTTTCCATTGACCGTGATGACTCCTCGAGGGCCTGGAATCTTGAGCTTGAGGTATGCGTAGTGTGGCACCGCATTGAACTTAGCAAATGCGGTTCGCCCGAGCAGTGCATGATAGCCACTGCGGAACGGGACTATGTCGAAGATTAACTCCTCGCTTCAGAAATTATCCGGAGATCCGAAGACCACTTCAAGTGTAACTGAGCCTGTACAGTTGGCCTCTACACCTGGTATGACGCCTTTAAAGGTCGTTTTAGTGGGTTTAATCCTCGAGGGATCGATGCCCATTTTCCGCACTGTATCCTGGTAAAGCAGGTTCAGGCTGCTGCCGCTGTCCATAAGGACTCTAGTGAGGTGAAATCTGTCAATAATTGGGTCTAGAACCAATGCGGCGAATCCGCCATGACGGATGTTAGTGGGGTGGTCCCTTCGATCAAAAGTGATCGGGCAGGAAGACCATGGGTTGAACTTTGGGGCGACTGGCTCCATCGCGTATACGTCCTTTAGCACACGCTTCCACTCCCTCTTGGGGACGTGGGTTGCGTATATCATGTTCACCGTCCACACTTGTGGGGGAAAACCTTTCTGTCCACTATTGTTTGGCGGCCGGGGCTCCTCCTCGTCATCGCTATGCAGCCCCTTGTCTCTGCTTTCGGCATTTAACTTGCCTGCCTGCTTGAACACCCAACAATCCATGTTGGTGTGATTGGCTGTTTTTTCGGGGGTGCCATGTATCTGGCATGAGCGGTCGAGTATTCGGTCCAAACTGGACGGGCCCGGAGTATTTCTTTTGAATGGCTTTTTCCGCTGACCGGGTTTAGAGCCTCTGAATCTGGCATTAACTGCCGTATCCTCAGCATTGTTGCTGTTAATGCGGTGCTTTTGCTTGTTGCGAAGCGACCTGCCACTGCTGCCCTTGGTATCCGAATTACCAGGGCTCTTGGTCATGTTATTGCTGCGAGCTAGCCAGCTGTCTTCTCCCACGCAAAAGCGGTTCATAAGTATCGTGAGGGCTGCCATAGATTTCGGCTTTTCCTGTCCTAGGTGCCGTGCAAGCCACTCGTCGCGGATGTTATGCTTGAAGGCTGCTAGGGCCTCTGCGTCCGGACAGTCGACAATTTGATTTTTCTTGGTTAGGAACCGTGTCCAGAATTGTCTGGCCGATTCCTCTGACTGCTGAATTATGTGGCTTAGGTCATCGGCGTCTGGTGGTCGCACATAAGTGCCCTAGAAATTGTCGAGGAATGCGGCTTCCAGGTCCTCCCAACAACCAATTGATTCTGCTGGCAAGCTGTTAAACCAATGCCGAGCTGGTCCTTTAAGCTTGAGTGGGAGGTATTTGATGGCGTGTAGGTCATCACCGCGGGCCATGTGGATATGAAGGAGATAGTCCTTGATCCATACCGCAGGATCTATTGTGCCATCGTATGATTCGATGTTCACGGGTTTGAAACCCTCGGGGATTTGATGATCCATTACTTCATCTGTGAAGCATAGTGGGTGTGCGGCGCCTCTGTATTGGGCTACATCACGGCCACGGGGTGGCCGGTCGGCTGCATCATGCGTTGGTGATGTAGGTTTAGGTGCTTCCTCCTCTAATTGGAGTAGCAACCTGCGCTTTGGGTAGCTCTTGGAGGGGTGTTCGAGTTCATACTCTTCGGCCACAAGGACTTCAGTCCATCTGTCGGCTAGCAAATCTTGATCGGCTCTAAGCTGTTGCTGTTTTTTCTTGAGGCTGCTCGCCGTGGCCATAAGCCTGTGTTTGAAACGCTCTTGTTCGACGGGATCCTCCGGCACGACAAATTCATCATCATCGAGGCTTGCCTCGTCTTCGGAGGGAGGTATATAATTATCGTCCTCGACCTCTCTGTCTGCCGCTCTCTCATGAGGGCTGGCTTCTCTATCCTCCTGTGCTGAATCTTGCTGGAGGTGGTTTTCTTCGGCACTGTCCGGGGTGTTATTATCTCTCGTGCCGGAATCACCGTTTTTTGTTTTGGCGGGATTTAGAGCGGCGCCGCTGACGCCGGCGCTTAGGCTGCTTCTTGGAGGGGTCATCCTCCGCTGTTCCATCGCCATTGCCTTCTTTTGGGGTGTCCACCATGTATATATCATACGACGAGGTGGCTTTCCAGTGCCCTATAGCCGCTGGTTCTTGATCGTCTCCTGCATCGGCGTCCATACCGTCGATGTCTTCGGAGTCGAAGTCGAGCATGTCGGTTAAATCATCGATAGTGGCTACGAAGTGGGTGGTGGGTGGGCTTTGAATTTCTTCACCATCCGCATCCCAACCTTGCCGACCATACTCTGGCCAGGGCTCTCCTGACAAAGAGAGAGACTTTAGTGAATTCAGAATATCGCCGAAGGGCGAGTGCTGAAAGATGTCCGCGGCGGTGAACTCCATGATCGGCGTCCAATCGGGTTCGATCGGTCGGGGCGCGGAGGGTTCGGAGTTTGGAGAGGAGTCCGGCTCCTTGGAGTCACGGGCCTCGCAGAGAATAGGGCTGGTGTTCGGCTCGATCGCCGTAGAGATTGCAGCCCCCGAGGCGGTGTCTAACCACCCATCCTCGATTGGTGTGATCGGCTCCAAGCTAGGGGTCGGAGCGGACACAGGTGCGGCCTCTAGGGCACTGTTCGGCGGCAGAGCTAGATCATGCCTATCGTGACAGCGCAGCGCACTTGGCTGTGGCTCGAATCCGTCGAAGATCAAGTCTCCGCAGATGTCGGCCGTGTAGTTCAAACTTCCAAATCTGACCTGATGGCCAGGGGCGTAGCTTTCGATCTGCTCCAGATGACCAAGCGAATTGGCCCGCAGTGCAAAGCCGCCGAATAGGAAGATCTGTCTGGGGAGAAAAGTCTCACCCTGGATCGCATCACTGTTGATGATTGGAGAAGCCATCGGGCCTAAAAGTGACGACACAGAGGAACTCTCAATGAAAGCACCAATGTCGGTGTCAAAACCGGCGGATCTCGGGTAGGGGGTCCTGAACTGTGCGTCTAGGCCGGATGGTAACAGGAGGCAGGGGACACGATGTTTTACCCAGGTTCGGGCCCTCTTGATGGAGGTAAAACCCTACGTCCTGCTTGATTGATATTGATGATATGGGTAGTACAAGAGTAGATCTACCACGAGATCAGAGAGGCTAAACCCTAGAAGCTAGCCTATGGTATGATTGTTGTTCGTCCTACGGACTAAAACCCTCCGGTTTATATAGACATCGGAGAGGGCTAGGGTTACATAGAGTCGGTTACAATGGTAGGAGATCTACATATCCGTATCACCAAGCTTGCCTTCCACGCCAAGGAAAGTCCCTTCCAGACACGCGACGAAGTCTTCGATCTTGTATCTTCATAGTCCAGGAGTCCGGCCGAAGGTATAGTCCGGCTATCTGGACACCCGCTAATCCAGGACTCCCTCAGTGGGCGCAAAGGCAGCCCCCCTCCACCCATTTCGGATTGTAATCAAGAGGAAGATAACTGTTCTAAGGGGGATTCAGAAGCAGAAGACCACTCCTATTTACCCCATGAGGTCTTCGCTCTAACTTGGCATGCTTATGTTGGTAATATAATGCATATGGTGCCTTGCATTGCTTACTGTATACATCAAAGATGTCATCTTCTTAGTTTAGACATGCTTTGTGTCAATGCCATATGTTTAGTTTCTTTATCGTATATGTGAATCATGCAATGCCATCTTGTTTAGCCAGGCATCATATATGTGAATTTTGAAATGCCACCCTGGTTAGCCAGTCATCTTATATGTGAATTATATCATGACATCATTTTTTTTTATTACGTGTTAAATTTGTCAACAATTTTAGTACATTCAATTACTCTTCCTGTGCATCAGCCATTCGGCATGGTGTAACATCCCAAATTTTCAATTTGAATCTTATACATTAGAGCATCATTGCATATCATATTTTATTGTATTTTTGGCTTGATCCTAGAAATTCTACGCAACTCAAGGACCTACGGAGAGAGTTGGGGATTTCAATATTTTTATATTCAAGATTTCTCGAATTTTGGAAAGAGGATCGTTTGATTTTAATTATTTTCTCTTCAATTATTTCTTTTATAAAAATAAAAGAGAGAGGATAAAATGAATTCCTCAAAATAGAGAAATATCGAAGATTTAATATTAAAATCAAATAAGATTTTTATTTGGAGTTTTATCGCTATTTTATTTGAATTAGGAAAAATATGCGTTTTTCAATTTGCATTTTAGGCCCAAATAAATGTTCACCTTGTCCGGCTTATTTTTAGAGGACGGGGAAAATTTATTTTGGGATTTTTGGAGTCCCTTTAGTATTTCTTTTATTTCTTTTTCTGCACATCGGAATTATTTTAAAAAAATGAACCGACTCCGGGCCGTACCCGAGTGGGACTACGCCCGGGGGGCCTTTATAAACCGCCGCCCCGAGCCGCCGAAAGCCCACAGCCGCTGCCGAAAGCCCACCCGCGCCCTAACCCTATCCCTAGCCGCCGTGCCGCTGCCACACGTCGCCGCCGCCCCGTGCCACGCCGCCGCCGCACCGGAGTCACCGGACCCGAGGTAGCTGCCTCGGTTTTCGTGAGAAAACCGTTTGGTTTTTTTCGGAAACTCTAGATCCGTTTTTTAGATCCGGTTCAGTTTATTTTTTCTTTCGGTTTAGTTATTTAGTGAACGCCCGTTTTTACGTTCGTTTTAACGAACAGTTTTCACTGTTTAGCCGCAGACAGCGAACATTCGTTCGTTAGCCTGTTCATCAGTTTTTCTTTTTCTCGGATTTTCCGCGATTATTTCCGATCGCGATTCCTGATCCGATTTTTGTTTTAGTATAACTTTTCGCTCGTTTATCGTAATCAGGCGATTCAAATGCCTAGAGTTTCATCTCGAAACCCTATTTCCGTTTAACCAACTTGAACAAGATTTTGACACAATAAAATTTGACTTTAGTCCAGATTAGTAATCAGATCTTGTTTCTTGCGCAGTTTGAGTTTCGTTGCTCCGTTTGATTTGATTCTTTTTGCAAACCGGAGTTCTTAAGTTGAACTTTCTGGTTAGATCTCTTATTTGAGTTTTACCCGTGCCCTTATTTGATTGCTTATTGTATGCTTGTTTGATTGCGATAGAGTACCCGGAGTGCGAAGCGTGCTACATCGAGTCTCTAGGTTTTGCGGATCATCATCAAGGCAAGTAACACTTTGATCATATCCCTTTATCACCCAGTTTTTATGCATTAGTTTCAACCCTCAAACATTGCATGGTTAGGACTTGATAACATGTGGGATTGGGAAGTAGATGAGGTAGTACCTATTCACCTATTTATTATCAACCCCTTGGGAGTTACTTCTACGTATTGCTTATATTGCCATGCTATGCTCGTAGACGTGGTTTGGGTGAGTGAAAACATGATAGATGTGAGATTGTTAATTAATGGTTAAACTTAAGGTGGCAACTTTAATACACATCTGGGTGGATTGCTTGTCGGGCACCTGGAGAATCCAGTGTTGTCCTAGGATATCCCGGAGTACCCGTGTGATAATCCTAAGGTCCGCCACCCAGGCTCAAAGGGAACTGAGATTTCCACCAGCCAAATATGCATATAGTGATAGCATTATTCTGTTCTTGCTCTACCATGTTATATTGCCAGCATATTCCATCTGCTGACCCGCTTTCGGGATGCAACGTATTATGTTGCAGACTTTTCAGACGAGGAGTAAGGTTCATTAGGTCGTTGCCGTATAGCTCAGCTATGCCGTTGGAGTTGATGGACTCACTTTATCTTCCAAGCCTTCTGCTGTTATCGTATTAGATGGCCTTAAGCCATATTTATTGTAATAAGTTCTCTATTGAGACATTCAATGTAATAAGTGTGTGATTGCTACTCTGTTATAAATCCTTCGAGTACTGTGTGTGTCAGCATTACCGATCCAGGGATGACAGTGAAGCACAGAGAATTGACCGTTTGAGGTCGGGTCTCTACAAGATGGTATCAGAGCACACGCTGAGTGTAGGACACGACCACTAAGCTAAAGCCCTAGATCACCACTCTCTTCTCATTTCCGACTCCTCTCCATTTTCTACTCTTTAGGATGGCAGACGCAAGGAATAAGTTTGCACAACCGGATGAAGAAGCACCTTTTGGACGACACTTGAAGGAAGTCACTAAGTACCTGAACATTGGAATACCAAGCTTCACCGGGACTTACAACACCACTTTACCAGAAGAGGAGCGATGGATAATTCGAGTTCAAGTTCCAGGAAGGACATTCACGCCAGTCACCAAACCCATAGAGTTTTCCTTTGATGCACCAACCTGGATTCTAGGAAAGAGTATGGAAGCTCACATCACCATGGGACACATTTGAGAAGTTTACCATAAGGAGCTTAAGGATACTATCTATCAGATTTGTGGGTGCCGAGATGAGCAATGGGAGATGATCAACACCAGGAAGGATAGATCAATCGCAGCTTTCATCCAGGAGTTAAACCAGCACATTCGTCGCTAGGAGAACCAGATGTGCGCAGGCATGATAGATCTGAAGAAGGCAATGGCAAGGATCACAGAGCTGGAGGAATAACTCAAGGATACTCGCGAATATTATGAGGAGGAAATCGTCGTACTAGTGAAGAAGAATGAAGATCTGGAAAGGAAGCTGGGAGAATTCATGGGAGACCCCAAGCCAGGAGGAGAAGACGATGAACCCAAGGAGATTCATTCTGAGGACTACAACATCATCGACGACACCGACTCGGACCCCAACGATAGCGATGCTGACTATGAAGACGAAGCTGGAGCAGACATCATGGAGTCTTCGACCGATCAATATTTCTCGTAGACCACCACATCAGTAGTAGTATTCCACCATGTATATAGTATAGTCTGAGCACTTTTGTAACGATAGTTAGATCGATTGTGTGCCTTGCTTGGTTGATTGAGTGATATGATTGTGTTTGTCTCATGTGCATATGGGTAGTGTTTTTCTCACTAGACCTCATTCTATTCTATTCTCTTCCCGCTAAACCCTCAGATGCCTCCGAGACATGACGCCGGATTTACTTTCCCACCGGAGCTCACTCAGTTGATCCAACAACAGAATACACTGATGCAGTTGTTAGTTCAGAATCAAGGCAACAACAACCCACCACCACCACCACCAGTTGACAATTAGCCCGCTTTCTGAGATTGCAGCCGCCGGTGTTTTCCGGCAGCACCGAGCCGATAGTGGCAAATGATTGGCTCCACAGGATTGGAAGGGAGTTAACCACTGCAGGTTGTACAGATGCTGAGAAGGTGCGTTTTTCCGCACATCGGTTGGATGGACCAACAGCCTCATGGTGGGAGAATTACACAGTCACCTATCCTATAGCCACTGTTACATGGGATCAGTTTTAGCAAGCATTCCGCACCGCCCATGTCTCAACGGGAGCTATGAGCATGAAGAAGCGTGAGTTTCGCAACTTGCGCCAAGGGAACCGTACTGTGGGGCATTACGTGGATGATTTTAGTAAGCTGTCTCGTTATGTCCCTGACGATGTGGCCACAGATGCCGCGAAGCAGGAGAAGTTTATGGAAGGGATGAGCGATGAGATGAGCATGCAGTTGATGGTGGCGACATTTAACAACTACCAGGAGTTGGTAGACAAGGCTCTTATGATTGAAGGGAAGCAGCAACAAATTCAGAGCCGCAAAAGGAAGTATGGACAAGGAAGGTACAACTCAGGAGCTCAGCAGAAGCCTCGCCTAACCTTGAACTCAGGAGGACTTGTTCGTAACCATGGAGGTCATAGCCATAATGGAGGAAGTTCGCATAACCACAATGGTTCCAAGAATGGGACTGGGAACGGAACAAGCAACAATCAGACCCGCTCCAATCCAGCCACACCCGCCAAGAGAGACCTAAGTCACATTACTTGCTTCAAGTGCGGGAAGACTGGACACTATGCCACAGAGTGCCCTGAAGCGAAGAATGGAAATGGTAATGGGAGTGCTGGAAGAAGCCTAATCCATTCAACAAAGGACAAGTGAACCACATTAACGTGGAGGAGGTTGAAGGGCAGCCAGACGCAGTTATCGGTAATTTTTTGGTGAAGTCTTTTACCGCTCTTGTTCTTTTTGATACTGGTGCATCGCATTCATACATATCAAGGGGATTCGTGGATAAGTTTAGACTACCAACCCAAACCCTTAGGACCCCTCTCTTAGTAAGTTCACCTGCAGCAGAGTATACGGCCAGCCGATGGTGCGACCAGATACCCTTAACCATTGGTAGCCATGTTTTTCCGTCAGACCCAATAATTTTGGAGTCACAAGGATTGGATGTGATATTAGGCATGGACTGGATGTCAAAGTATGGAGGAAGCATTGACTGTGCTAGTAAATCAATTTGTCTCACCAACCCGGAAGGAAAAAGGATTAAGTATGTATCTAGACATGCGCCTAGGAGGAGCCAAGTAAATACCCTCACGAGAGTTGTTCAGGAAGAAGTGCCTATAGTGAAGGATTACCCAGATGTTTTCCAGAGGAGTTACCAGGCATGCCACCGGATCGAGATATCGAGTTTTTGATAGAGCTATTGCCAGGTACCGGGCCAATATCAAAGAGACCCTACCGGATGCCCGCAAATGATCTGGAGGAGATTAAGAAGGAGATCAAGGAGTTATTGGAGAAAGGTTACATCCGACGGAGTTCATCACCATGGGGAGCCCCAATGCTTTTGGTAGAGAAGAAGGATAAGTCTCTAAGGATGGTTGTTGATTATCGTGCATTGAATGAGGTGACGATCAAGAACAAATACCCACTGTCGATGATCAATGATTTGTTTGACCACTTGCAAGGAGCTAAGGTGTTTTCGAAGATCGATCTGCGATCAGGATATCACCAGCTGAAGATCCGGGAGAAGGATATACCTAAAACCGCATTTACCACAAGGTACGAGTTATATGAGTATACGGTCATGTCATTTGGACTGACTAGCGCCCCTGCCTATTTCATGAGCATGATGAACAAGGTGTTCATGGAATATTTGGATAAGTTTGTTGTGGTGTTCATTGATGATATAATGGTATACTCGAAGAATGAAGAGGAGCACAAAGAGCATTTGCGTTTAGTTCTCGACAAACTCAGGGAACATCAGTTGTATGCCAAGTTTAGCAAATGTGAGTTTTGGTTGAAAGAAGTTGGATTCCTTGGACATGTTATATCAGGAGAAGGTATAGCAGTAGACCCCACCAAGGTTCGGCCAGTCACTGAATGGTTGGCACCCACTTCACTTAGAGAGATCCGCAGTTTTCTTGGACTCGCAGGATATTACCGGAGATTCATTGAGAATTTTTCCAAGATTGCGAAGCCAATGACAGAGCTATTGAAGAAGGATATCAAATTTAAATGGACGGAAGAATGTGAAGCGAGTTTTCAGGAGTTAAAGAAACGCCTGACTACAGCCCCAGTACTGATTCTGCCAGATATACGCAAGGATTTCTAAGTCTATTGCGACACCTCTCGCTTAGGACTTGGAGGAGTACTGATGCAGGACGGAAGAGTTGTTTTGTATGCCTCGCGACAACAGAAATCGCATGAGTTAAATTATGCCATGCATGACTTGGAGTTTGGCTGCCGTAGTGCATGCATTGAAGACTTGGAGACATTATATTATTGGAAACCATTGCGATGTATACACTGACCATAAGAGTTTGAAGTACATTTTCAGATAGAAGGAGCTGAACCTTAGGCAGAGGAGATGGTTGGAGCTTATAAAGGATTATGACATGAAGCTTCACTATCATCCAGGCAAGGCCAATGTCGTAGTAGACGCTTTGATCCAGAAGAGTTATGCCAACACACTCATAAGCGCAGAATTGCCAAAGGAGTTGGCAGAGGATCTCAGGGAGCTTCGATTGGAGATTGTCCCTAGAGGTTTTGTGGCAATAATGGAAGTTCGGTCTACATTGTTAGGAAAGATTCGAGAAGCTCGGAAGGATGACAAAGAGATCGCCGAGATAAAAGAGAGAATGCGCAAAGGAAAGGCCAAAGGTTTTCGTGAGGATGAACACGACACCTTGTGGTTTGAGGACCGTGTTTATGTGCCCAATAACACAGAGATCAGGAAGTTAATACTTTAGGAGGCTCATGACTCACCATACTCGATTCACCCCGGAAACACCAAGATGTATGTGGATTTAAAGGAGCATTTCTGGTGGACTGGTATGAAGAAGGATATTGCCGAGTATGTAGCCGTATGTGATGCATGTGAGAGAGTGAAGGCAGAACATCAAAAGCCAGCCGGATTGTTACAACCTATGCCGATACCTGAATGGAAGTGGGATGAGCTTGGCATGGATTTCATCACCGGATTGCCCAGGACCAAATCAGGATATGATTCTATATGGGTAGTAGTTTACCGCTTGACCAAAGTAGCTCACTTTATCCCAGTGAAAACCACCTATACAAGTGCCAAGTTGGCAAAGATATACATGACCAGGATCGTATGTTTGCATGGAGTTCCGAGAACAATTGTATCAGATAGAGGAACCCAGTTTACCTCAAAGTTTTGGAATCAGTTGCATGAAACTTTGGGAACCAGACTGGAGTTCAGTACATCTTTTCACCCGCAAACAGATGGACAGACCGAGAGAGTCAACCAGATTCTGGAGGATATGTTGAGAGCTTGCGCACTAGATTATGGATCTAGTTGGGATGACAACTTGCCCGACGCAGAGTTCTCATACAACAATAGTCACCAGGCCAGTTTGAAGATGGCACCTTTCGAAGCCTTGTACGGAAGGAGGTGCAGGACACCGTTGTTGTGGGATGAAGTTGGAGACCGTCAGTTGTTTGGACCAGATTTGATTAAGGAATCAAAAGAGAAGGTTAAATTGATTAGAGATAGACTGAAGGTAGCTCAGTCCCGACAGAAGAGTTATGCAGATTCAAAACGCAAGGAGTAGTCTATGAAATCGGAGACAGAGTATATCTTCAGGTATCACCACTCCGAGGAGTTAAGCGCTTTGGAGTTAAGGGAAAGTTAGTGCCACACTTCGTGGGACCATACAGAGTTTTGGAACGTATGGGAGAAGTTGCTTATAAGTTGGAATTACCCGAAGGATTGTCAGGAGTTCACGATGTGTTCCATGTTTCTCAATTGAAGAAGTGCCACACAGAGATGGCCGACATTCCTCTGAGAGATACAGCACCGCTGGAAGCGATTCAGTTGGACAATGATTTGACCTATGAGGAGAAGCCAGTCAGGATTCTCGAGTTTGCCAGTCGGGTTACCCGCAACAAGGTTATTAAGTTTTGAAAAGTTCAGTGGAGCCACCATACCGAGGACGAAGCCACCTGGGAACGAGAGGAAGACCTACGCAAGGACCATCCACACCTATTTTCTAGCCAACCCGAATCTCGAGGGCGAGATTCATCTTAAGGGGGGTAGGTTTGTAACATCCCAAATTTTCAATTTGGAATGTTATACATTAGAGCATCATTGCATATCATATTTTATTGCATTTTTGGCTTGATCCTAGAAATTCTACGCAACTCAAGGACCTACGGAGAGAGTTGGGGATTTCATTATTTTCATATTCGAGTTTTCTCGAATTTTGGGAAGAGGATCATTTGATTTTAATTATTTTATCTTTGATTATTTATTTTATAAAAATAAAAGAGAGAGGATAAAGTTACTTTCTCAAAATAGAGAAATATCGAAGATTTAACATTAAAATCAAATAAGATTTTTATTCGGAGTTTTATCGCTATTTTCTTCGAATTAGGAAAAATATGCGTTTTTCAAAATTGCATTTTAGGCGCAAATAAATGTTCACCTTGTCCGGCTTATTTTTAAAGGACGGGGAAAATTTATTTCAGGATTTTTGGAGTCCGTTTAATATTTCTTTTCTTTCTTTTTCTGTATGTCGGAATTATTTTTAAAAAAAGAGAACCGACTCCGTGCCGTACCCGAGCGGGACTCCGCCCGGGGGGCCATTATAAACCGCCGCCCCAGAGCCGCCGAAAGCCCACTCGCGCCCTAACCCTAACCCTAACCCTAGCCGCCGCGCCGCGCCGCCGCCACGCGCCGCCGCCGCCGCCCGCCGCCACGCCCCGCGCCGCCGCACCGGAGTCGCCGGACCCGAGGTAGCCGCCTCGGTTTTCGTGAGAAAACCATTTGGTTTTTTGTCGAAACCCTAGATCCGGTTTGGTTTATTTTTTTTCTTTTGGTTTAGTTATTTAGTAAACGCCCGTTTTTACGTTCGTTTTAACGAACGGTTTTCACCGTTTAGCCGCAGACAGCGAATGTTCGTTCGTTAGCCTGTTCGTCAGTTTTTCTTTTTCTCGAATTTTCCGCGATTATTTTTTATCGCGATTACTAATCCGATTTTTGTTTTAGTATAACTTTTCGCTCGTTTATCGGAATCAGGCGATTCAAGGGCCTAGAGTTTCGTCTCGAAACCCTCTTTCTGTTTAACCAACTTGAACAAGATTTTGACACAGTAAAATTTGACTTTAGTCCAGATTAGTAATCGGATCTTGTTTCTTTCACAGTTTGAGTTTCGTTGCTCCGTTTGATTTGATTCTTTTTGCAAACCGGAGTTCTTAAGTTGAACTTTCTGGTTAGATCTCTTATTTGAGTTTTACCCGTGCCCTTGTTTGATTGCTTATTGTATGCTTGTTTGATTGCAATAGAGTACCCAGAGTGCGAAGCATGCTACATTGAGTCTCTAGGTTTTGCGGATCATCAGCAAGGCAAGTAACACTTTGATCATATCCCTTTATCACCCAGTTTTTATGCATTAGTTTCAACCCTCAAACATTGCATGGTTAGGACTTGATAACATGTGGGATTGGGAAGTAGATGAGGTAGTACCTATTCACCTGTTTATTATCAAACCCTTGGGAGTTACTTCTACGTATTGCTTATACTGCCATGCTATGCTCGTAGATGTGGTTTGGGTGAGTGAAACCATGATAGATGTGAGATTGTTAATTAATGGTTCAACTTAAGGTGGCAACTTTAATACACATCTGGGTCGATTGCTTGTCGGGCACCTGGAGAATCCAGTGTTGTCCTAGGATATCCCGGAGTACCCGTGTGATAATGCTAAGGTCCGCCACCCAGGCTCAAAGGGAACTGAGATATTTCATGCTAGAAACTTCCGTGTGCAGCCACAAGCTATTGTGGGCTCTAGCATAGCTGAGTAAGTTGCGTGAAGCTCTTGAAGATGTAGACTAGCAGATGTAGTGGGTTGTAGGTGGTATAGTCTATCTAGAGTAGAGAGTTAATTCTTCTGAAAGACCGTGTCTCGGTCATCCGTTTCTCAAACACCATGTAGTGCGATAAATCCAACGGAGGAGATCGAGTCTTGTGGGGAAAAGTGCGCAAACCTCTGCAGAGTGTATAAAGTAATCATGGTTAGCCGTGTCCTCGGTTATGGACATCTTGAGTATCTAGTACTTGGAATATCATATGTATCTCATCACTCTAAATTAATATTGTTGGGTTGATAATTACTTTTAATTGGGATTGAGTTGGAGGAACCTTCTCAATGATGTTTCAACTACAAAGATAGTTAAAATAAAACATATGCCTTTATTGTAGGGAAAAATTGGCTTTTCGCAAAACTTTAACCGTTGAGCTTTCCACCAGCCAAATATGCATATATTGATAGCATTATTCTGTTCTTGCTCTACCGTGTTATATTGCCAGCATATTCCATGTGCTGATCCGTTTTCGGGCTGCAACGTATTATGTTGCAGACTTTTCAGACGAGGAGTAAGGTTCGTTAGGCCGTTGCCGTACAGCTCAGCTATGCCGTTGGAGTTGATGGACTCACTTTATCTTCCAAGCCTTCCGTTGTTATCGTATTAGATGGCCTTAAGCCATATTTATTGTAATAAGTTCTCTATTGAGACATTCGATGTAATAAGTGTGTGATTGCTACTCTATTATAAATCCTTCGAGTACTGTGTGTGTCAGCATTACTGATCCAGGGATGACGCTGAAGAACAGAGACTTGACCGTTTGAGGTCGGGTCGCTACACACGGTCATGGAAAAATCTGGAGTGGAAACAAGGTCTTCAGAGAAGACAATGCTATCTGACGAAGCGCATGTCTTGCTGGTTACAGATAGCTCCGCAGAGGAGGATTCAGAGACAGATGACCAGCCCTATCCCCCCCGAGGTGCATGCTCTAACTTGGCAGGGTTATGTTGCTCATATCGTGCGTATGGTATCTTGCATTGCTATGTCATTTGCTTATATTAGACATGATTTGTGTGAATGCCACATGTTTAGTGTCTAATTACCATATATGTGAATTATGCAATGCCATCTTTTTGCAAGACATTATATATGTGAATTATGCAATGCTATCTTGTTGCAAGGCATTATATATGTGAATTATGCAATGCCATGCTGTTTAGCCAAGCATCATATATGTGAATTATATCATGCCGTCCTTTTTTTGTATTTCTCATTGCTTTTGTCGACAATGTTTGTATATTCAACTGCTCTTCCTGTGCATCAGCCATTTGAATTGGTGATGGAGAAATCTGGAGTGAAAACAAGGTCTTCAGAGTAGACAATGCTACCTGGTGAAGCAGATATGTTGCTGGTTACAGATAGCTCTTTAGAGGAGGATTCAGAGGCAGATGACCAGTCCTATTATCCCCATGAGGTGTATGCTCAAACTTGGCATGGTTATATTACTCATATCATGCATATGTTGTATTGCAATGCTTAGTTTTTACATCATATACACGATATTGAATGCCATCTCCTTAGTTGACACATCATATATGTGATTGCCCTCTGCTCACTTCCTTAGTATATAAATCATATATTTGAATTATATCATGCCATGATGTTTACATAGACAGCATGTATCTGAATTATGGCATGCCAACCCATTTTCTAAAGGCATAATATAGTTATATCATCTCATCCTATTCACATAGTCATCATATTTTGAATTATGTCATTCTATCCGTGAATTATATCATGCCATCATGTTTCCATCGATGACATGTTTGTGATTTATGGCATGCCAACCACTTTAATAGACACATCGTATAGTTATATCATGTCATCATGTTTACATAGTCATCATATTTTGAAGTATGTCATTCTATCCTGTTTAGTTAGCCATCATACATGCGAAATTGTGTCATGCTATCCTGTTTAATTAGCCATCATATATTTGAAATTATGTCCTGCTATTCTTTTTGGTTAGACAACATAAATGTGAATTATTTCATGCCCTGTTTTCTTCCCTACTATCCATTGCACCTGTCTATCTTACAATGTCTGTACATTCAATTACTTTTATTGTTTATCAGCCATTTCAACTAGAGGGGGTGATGGCAGTATCTGTGGGAGTAGAAACATGGTCTTCATAAAAGCTCGTGCTACCTATCGATGGAGATAGAACCACGGTTGTACTTGCCCAAGAACCAGCCCCACCACACATAACCCAGACTCACGCAGATTGTAACCCTACCCAGTTGGACAGAGAACCAGCTACACCCCTTCTAACCCCAACCCTAGCAGATAGTAACCCAGTTCCTGTTGACACAACAGCGTCTCCACCACAAAGCACCCAAACACGAGCAGTTAGTAAGGCAACTGCAGTGCCCAAAGCATGAGGACCACCACTCCGAACCCCAAGTCAACGCATAAAGCAGAATAAGAATTGTTCTCATGTCAGGTTCTGTAGCTATGGTTCATACTACTTTGCTCTTGCATCACTATATTTACTCATACCAACTAATTTCAAATTTTAAGGATGCAATTGAAACTCCAATGGCGCAACAGGTATGTTTTAAATCTGTTTCTTTAACATGTTTGCTGTTGTAACTTGCTCTATGTTGATTTCAGTTTCAATTGAATAAACAGTTATGTTCTCATGCCATGCACATTACAAGTGTTGTTATTGCTGTGTAGTTTCCCACACTTATATTCTGTCTTTGCTGCTTTGTCTTAAATAGATATGATTCGAACTGTATCTATCTTGATTTGGCAACATAAACTAGAATGATATAGACCATACAGTGACCATACTACATAGATACATGTTTGTTTCATGCTGTTATCCTGTCCACCTTACTACTGAACTGGTGTGTTTGTTTGTTTCTCCTTTAGAACGCGGATAAAATATTGGAGAAGAGTACCACGTTATGCAATGGCAAAGGAAGTAATGTAGATCAGGTTCAAGATAGTGAGACATCCCTGTTGTTCTCCAAGAAAGCTGATAAAAACTATATTGACGACACTGCACTAGTAGAAAACAGGGCTTTGGTCACGGGGCAGTTTTCACATTAGTCCCGGTTCAGTCAAGAACCGGGACTAATGTGAGCATTTATCCCGGTTCATGCGGCTAAGGCATTAGTCCTGCTTCACCTGGGCCCTTTAGTCCCGGTTCGTGCCACGAACCGGGACTAAAGGGTGCGATGCCCATTAGTCCCGGTTGGTGGCACCAACCGGGACTAAAGGTTAGACCTTTAGTACCGGTTGGTGCCACCAACCGGTACTAATGGGTTTTGAGGCATTAGTACCGGTTCATGGCACGAACCGGTACTAAAGGTCCCATTTTCAAACTCTCTCCCCCCCGTGGACCGCCTTTTCAGTTTTAGAAAAAACAAAAGAAAATGATGGAAATGTCAAAAAAATAAAATAAAATAAGTTTCCCATGTGATATGTGATCTACTTGTTGGGAAAATTTACAAATATGAATTTCGACTTTATTTGCAAAATCTCTCTAGAATTTGTAAAATGGGCATAACTTTTGCATACGAACTCGGATTAAAAAGTTTTTTATATGAAAAATCATCTACTCGAAAAGTTACATTCAAATTTAACGGGGGGAACCCCGTTAAACATTTTCAAAATCCTCAAAAACCTAACAGAAAAAAAGTTACAGGGCTTTTAAGATCTAGAGTGGAAAAAATCGAAAAAATTACTAGTCAAATCTGGTCAAACAGTGGTCAAACAGTCGTCAAACTATGGTCAAACTAATTATTCTAGAATATTAGTGTTACTAAATAATTATTTTAGTTATTTTGAATTTTGGTCAAATCTGGTCAAACTGTGGTCAAACAATGGTCAAACTAATTATTCAAGAAATATTAGTGTTACTAAATAATTATTATTTTTTAAAACAATAGTTTCAAACTCAAACAGTGAAATGTGTCACTTCATGCTCAAGCAAAATTCATGAAGGTTAATAGGATTGACATCTTACTATTGTCAGGAAAACAACAAGTGCAGACTTGGAAACAAGAGAGAATAGAACCTAGAAGTTAAGCGTGCTCAGGCTGGGGGAGTGGGAGGATGGGTGACCGTTCGGGAAGTTAGATGATTTGGAATGATGAGGGGTGATTAGAGGATAAATTGAGCAGTGATGAGGGGTGGTGATTACACACTAGAGGTTAAAATAATTCAGAAATTTGAAAATCAAAAAAAATTTACAAATTTTTTTTCAAAAAAAATTCCTTTAGTCCCGGTTGGTGTTTACCAACCGGGACTAAAGGTGGAGCTCCACGTGGCCGCGCCCTTTAGTCCCGGTTCGTGTAAGAACCGGGACTAAAGGGGAGAGGCATTAGTACTGACCCTTTAGTCCCAATTCGAAAACCAGGACTAAAGGGGCCTTACCAACCAGGACAAAAGCCCCCTTTTCTATTAGTGCTGAGACAACCCCAAAGTCCTGTCTTGATGTAGTGTTCGAGTTACTGGCTACTACTGCTGGCACCAGCTCTCTGAACTCGCTACCTGAATCAGTTTGGCTTCTTGAGTCTCAACTTCATGTTGAAAGACATCGATCAGATGTTATGCGACATGAAGCCGAAGGACTGAGGAAGTCCCTACAGAATTCAGATGCATACTTCCTGGTGCAACAGCAAGTGCTGGAGGATTTAAGCGCCAAACAAGAGAAAGTTAATAAGCTTGCTAAGCATCTTGCTAGCATTATGGGTACCCAGGATATTGTTTCTTGAGCTCTTCTAAAGTGGTTTCAGTTCTGGACTTGTTTTGCTACGGCATTTATATTCTGCTTTGTTCCCTATATTTGCACTTGTGGCGAACTTTGATGCCCAGTGGATGTAATATGTGTAATAGCCATGATATCCTAGCGTAAGTTGCCTGCTTATTTATTTCCATTGTCTTGTTTATTTGTTTTCTTGTAGTCCGTGCATTTCTTTTTCCGCAGTTTGCTAGTGGCCGCAATAACATATTTTTTAGAACTAGGCCACATTAACAACGGTCTACATATTTACTGTAGTTAACATGGGCCTCCTACGGGCCGTAGAAACAATGGCCCTTCTAAGGGCCGTAGAAACAATGGGCCTTCTACGGGGCATAGACACAATGGGCCTTCTACGGGCCGTATCATCAATGGGCCTTCTACGGGCCGTATGATCGGTTGGCCAAACATGGGCTAATAAGAGACCACATTATGGCCGTAAATGGGCTAGAGTTGAAATCGTCCGTTCATGGGACAACCATAACGGGCCATCGTTAATAGGCCATATTTGATGACGCTATGAAAACGACCCAACATATTAACGGGCCACAAACGGGCCGATTGTAACCACGGGCTGTATTTGGCCCACAAGCAGAAAATGACAGTAACAGGCCGAAAGTAAATGAATGCTAGAAATGGCCCAAGAATAAATGGGCCCTGAGAAGGCCGAAAGATAACATGGGCTGGAAACGGCCCAACAGAATAATGGGCCGTTAATGGGTATAAAGTGATACACTGTTCATTACAGGCCAGTTTTACCACGTGTCGTTAATGGGCCGAGGGTTACTAAGGGCCTCTTATGGGCCAAAAGACGTCATGGGCCATACATGTGCTGGAAGTTAAAACGGGCTGGAATTATATTGGACGGCCCAGATGACGCTACCGGGCCTAATTTGGATAGGCCGTAAACGGGCCCTGGGTTAGCGGGTTGTAAATGGGCTATATGCAAACATGCCGTTAACAGGCTTGCCGTGGCCCGGCCCGCCACCTTTTGACCAAGTCAAACGGGCCGGCCTTTTCACAGGAATGGGCTTTGTTGGGCCATGCCACGTGTCGATGTATCATAGGTGCTTTGGGTCCAATGAGTGGATGACATCTGTCGCAACGGTGAGCCGACACGTGTTTCCTCCAGCCAATGATGATTTTACACGTGGAAAATCACCATTGGTCGGGGTTGTTAACGGGTTATCAGATCCAAAACTGGACCTGATAGCTTAACGACGTTCCGTTATGGTGGATGCCACGTATTAGTCACCCTCGACAAAAGCACTTCTGTGACGCGCGATTTATCGTCATGGAAGTGGACACTTCCGTGATGATAATTTTGGTAATGTCATGGAACACTTCTACGATAGCACAGGTATGACTATCTTGATTCTGTCATAAATCTGTCATGGATGTACATGCATGACGGAAAACGTGACCTACTATGACAAACACGTATCATCACGGAAGTGTATTTTTTGTAGTGAGGATTGCCGCCCCCCCCCTTTTTCCTTTCTCATCGGAGGGGAAAAGGAAAGAGAGGGAGAGGGAAAGGGGGCGCCTCCCCCTCCCCTAGTCCAATTAGGACTCCCATGGGGGGGGGGCATGGCCACCCCTTGTGGGCTCCCCTCTCTTTCCCCTAATGCCCATGTAGGCCCAATACTTCCCCGGGGGGTTCCGGTAACCCCTCGATACTCCAAAATATACCCGAACCTTTCCGAAACCATTCCGGTATACGAATATCATTGTACAATATATCAATCTTCACCTCTCGACCATTTCGAGACTCCATGTCATGTCCGTGATCTCAACCGGGACTCCGAACAAACTTCGGTCACCAAAAACACATAACTCATAATACAAATTGTCATTGAACGTTAAGCGTGCGGACCCTACGGGTTCGAGAACTATGTAGACATGACCGAGACACATCTCCGGTCAATAACCAATAGCGGAACTTGGATGCTCATATTGGTTCCTACATATTCAATGAAGATCTTTATCGGTCAAACCGCAATAACAACATACGTTATTCCCTTTGTCATCGGTATGTTATTTTCCCAAGATTTGATCGTCGGTATCCTCATACCTAGTTCAATCTCATTACTGGCAAGTCTCTTTACTCATTCCGTAATGTATCATCCCACAACTAACTCATTAGTCACATTCCTTGCAAGGCTTATAGTGATGTGCATTACCGAGAGGGCCCAGAGATACCTCTCTGATACTCCGAGTGACAAATCCTAATCTTGATCTATGCCAACCCAACAAGCACCTTCGGAGACACCTATAGAGCATCTTTATAATCACCCAGTTACGTTGTGACGTTTGATATCACACAAGGTGTTCCTCCGGTATTCGGTAGTTGCATAATCTCATAGTCAGAGGAATATGCATAAGTCATGAAGAAAGCTATATCAATAAAACTTAACGATTATTATGCTAAGCTAACGGATGGGTCTTGTCTAGCACATCATTCTCCTAATGATGTGATCCCGTTCATCAAATGACAACACATGTCTATGGTCAGGAAACTTAACTATCTTTGATTAACGAGCTAGTCAAGTAGAGGCATACTAGGGACATTTGTTTTGTCTGTATTCACACATGTATCAAGTTTCCAGTTAATACAATTCTAGCATGAATAATAAACATTTACCATGATATAAGGAAATATAAATAACAACTTTATTATTGCCTCTAGGAAATATTTCCTTCAGTCTCCCATTTGCACTAGAGTCAATAATCTAGATTACATAGTAATGATTCTAGCACCCATGGAGTCTTGGTGTTGAACATTGATAACCCACAAGTATAGGGGATCACAAAAGTTTTCGAGGGTAGAGTATTCAACCCAAATTTATTGATTCGACACAAGGGGAGCCAAAGAATGTTCTCAAGTATTAGCAGTTGAGTTGTCAATTCAACCACACCTGAAAGACTTAATATCTGCAGCAAAATATTTAGTAGCAAAGTGGTATGGAAGTAACGGTAATGGTGGCAAAAGTAATAGTAGTAGTTTTTGTAGCAATCGTAACAGTGGCAACGGAAAAGTAACTAAGCAAAATCAATATGTTTAAAGCTCCTAGGCAATAGATCAATGATGAATAATTATGTTGGATGTGATTCCTCATGTGACAGTTATAACATAGGGTGACATAGAACTAGATCCAGTTCATCAATGTAATGTAGGCATGTATTCCGAATATAGTCATACGTGCTTATGGAAAAGAACTTGCATGCCATCTTTTGTCCTACCCTCCCATGGCAGCGGGGTCCTATTGGAAACTAAGGGATATTAAGGCCTCCTTTTAATAGAGTACCGGACCAAAGTTAGTGAATACATAAACTCCTCGAACTACGGTCATCACCAGGAGTGGTCCCGATTATTTTCACTTCGGGGTTTCCGGATCATAACACATAGTAGGTGACTATTGACTTGCAAGATAGGATCAATAACTCACATATATTCATGACAACATAATAGGTTTAGATATGAAATCATGGCACTCGAGCCCTAGTGACAAGCATTAAGCATAGCAAAGTCATAGCAACATCAATCTTAGAACATAATGGATACTAGGGATCCAACCCTAACAAAACTAACTTGATTACATGGTAAATCTCATCCAACCCATCACCGTACAGCAAGCCTACGATGGGATTACTCACGCACGCCGGTGAGCATCATGAAATTGGTGATGGAGGATGGTTGATGATGACGATGGCGACAGATTCCCCTCTCTAGAGCCCCGAACGGACTCCAGATCAGCCCTCCCGAGGAAGATTAGGGCTTGGCGGCGGCTCCGTGTCGTAAAACGCGATGAATCCTTCTCTGTGATTTTTTCGTCCCCGAAAGTGAATATATGGAGTTGGGGTTGAGGTAGGTGGAATCCCACGGGGGCCACGAGGCAGGGGGCACACTCCGAGCGAGGGGGGGCGCCCTGCATCCTCGTGGACTGGGTGTTGGCCCCCTGATGTTGATTCTTTCGCCAATATTTTTCATTAATTCCAAAACGTGTCTCCGTGGATTTTCAGGTCATTCCGAGAACTTTTATTTCTGCACAAAAATAACACCATGGCAGTTCTGCTGAAAATAGCGTCGGTCCGGGTTAGTTCCATTCAAATCAAGCAAGTTAGAGTCCAAAACAAGGGCAAAAGTGTTTGTAAAAGTAGATATGTTGGAGACGTATCAATCATGTTTTGCTCAAGGAAGAGGCTTAGTCAACGTGTCTGCAACATTTAGATCTGTATGTATTTTGCAAATCTCTATGTCTCCCTCCTTGACTTGATCGTGGATGGAATTGAAGCGTCTCTTGATGTATTTGGTTCTCTTGTGAAATCTGGATTCCTTCACTAAGGCAATTGCATCAGTGCTGTCACAAAAGATTTTCATTGGACCCGATGCACTAGGTATTACACCTAGATCAGATATGAACTCCTTCATCAAGACTCCTTCATTTGCTGCTTCCGAAGCAGCTACGTACTCCGCTTCACACGTAGATCCCACCATGACGCGCTGCTTGGAACTGCACCAACTTACAGCTTCACCATTCAATATAAATACGTATCCGGTTTGTGACTTAGAGTCATCCGGATCAGTGGCAAAGCTTGCATCGATGTAACCATTTACGACAATCTCATTGTCACCTCCATAAACGAGAAACATATCCTTAGTCCTTTTTAGGTATTTCAGGATATTCTTGGCTGCTATCTAGTGATCCACTCCTGGATTACTTTGGTACCTCCCTGCCAAACTTATAGCAAGGCACACATCAGGTCTGGTACACAACATTGCATACATGATAGAACCTATGGCTAAGGCATAGGGAAAGACTTTCATTTTCTCTCTATCTTCTGCAGTGGTCGGGTATTCAGTCTGACTCAACTTCACACCTTGTAACACAGGCTAGAACCCTTTATTTGACTGATCCATTTTGAATTTCTTCAAAACTTTATCAAGGTATGTGCTTTGTGAAAGTCCAATTAAGCGTCTTGATCTATCTCTATAGATGTTGATGACCAATATATAAGCAGCTTCACCGAGGTCTTCAATTGAAAAATTCTTATTCAAGTATCCTTTTATGCTATCTAGAAATTTGGTATTATTTCCAATCAGCAATATGTCATCCACACTCACTTTCTTCTAAATACAAGCTTCTCCAATAGTCTGTATAAAACCATATGCTTTGATCACACTACCAAAGCGTATATCCAACTCCGAGATGCTTGCACTAGTCCATAAATGGATCGCTAGAGCTTGCACACTTTGTTAGAACCTTTATTATCGACAAAACCTTCTGGTTGCATCATATACAACTCTTCTTTTAAGAAATCCATTAAGGAATGCAGTTTTGACATCCATTTGCCAAATTTCATAGTCATAAAATGCGGCAATTGCTAACATGATTCGGACAGACTTACGAATCGTTACAAGTGAGAAAGTCTCATCATAGTCAACTCCTTGAACTTGTCGAAAACCTTTCGCAACAAGTCGAGCTTTGTAGATAGTAACATTACCGTCAGCGTCAGTCTTCTTCTTGAAGATCCATTTGTTCTCAATGGCTTGCCGATCATCGGGCATGTAACATCCCAATTTTCAAATTGGATGTTTATAATAGATCATTCATATGCATCCATGATTTGTGCATTTTTGCCCCATTTGTTTTATTTGATTTTTGATCCAAGGAACTTTGAGCAACTCAATGACCAAAAGAGAGAGTTGGAAGTTTCCCTAAAAACCAATTTTTAATTTTTTTCAAAGTTGGGAGTTTGGATCAAATTTGGTTTCACCAAAAAAAATTCATTTCCATTATATCAAAAATAAAATAAAGAGAGAAGATAAAATGACTTCTTCAAAATCAGAAAAGAAAATATTGGAAATTGAATTTGGAACCAAAATATATTTTTTGAGTTTTATTTGCAATTTATTTTATTAGCATAGCAAAAAGTTTATTTTTGAAACTTGCATTTTAGGTCAGATAAAAGTTCACTAGGTCATATATAAGACCATATAATTATGTGAATTTTTCTGGCATTTATAGACTTATATTTATTTGTATTTTCGGTGTTTCATTGCTTCTATAAAAAAACGCAGCCCAGCAAGCCCAGGCCCAGGCGCTATCTCCTTCTTCCTCCTCTCTGTACGTGAACACTAACAGAACGTTCATCCATGGCGCCTCTACCTCTTCCTCCCCTCATCTTCCTCTCCCCCGCTCCAAAACGCCTCTGAACGGAACCCCCTCGCCTCCCTCGACCCCTCCCATCCCCTGGTGTGCCTCAAAGACAACCATAATGGCCATCATGAGCGCTTGAAACTGCAGCCATTAACACATCTCGCCCCACCCAACTATGGACCTCCCCTGCCCTATATAAAGCACCCCTGGGAGCCCCTCTCAACCCTCGTCCGAAGCCCTCTCCTTCTGGAGTTTTTGCCCCTCCCTAACCTCGCCAATTGCTCGCCGGAGTTCGTGAATTCTGGTGACCTCTCACCGTGCGTGCAAGAAGCAATCTACCACCACAACTTGTTCAAGTGGTTCACCTCATCCTCCTCTACATCGTTCCGCACGCGTCCTTCGACGAAGCACACCGGAGCCACCTTTTTCCTCGTCTCCGGCAACAAGTCCGGTGAGCACCCAGCCAGCGAACCACAGAGCGCCACTTGTCTCTGGCCGATTGTTTTTCTTTTTTAGGAATTTTTCCAAATTCAGATTCTTTACCAAATATTCTTTCTTGTATATATTTTAGTCTATATATCCGATTTAGTTGATTCTTTTTCCTACTAGTTCATAGAAATCCCATCTATCCAGAGAACAAACGAAAAATATTTTTGAAAATTTGAATTCAAACAGATTTGAATTCAAACTTCGTCAGGCCATAAATTGAGTTTCGTAACTCCATTTTAGGTGATTCTTTTTGCAAATCGAATCTCGTAACGTGTACTTTCTGTTAGACCCAAACACACATATTTTTGCTACTATAAAAATTATGGTATGTACATAAACTTTACTTGGTTGTTTTGGAGTTTTTCAAAGTCTTTCATTTGTTTTCTTTTTGGATCTTTGCTTGTATGCTTATGTATGTTATTACTTGCTTACGTTAGATCATCCGAAGTGCGAAGCTTGCTACCACGAATCTTTACAGTTCAGCGAACGTCAGCAAGGCAAGTTCACACTTTGATCATAATTTTCAATATCCAGTTTTTACTATGCATTAGTTTCACCCTCAAAGATTGGATGAGTAGGATTGGAAACATGTGGTTATGCTATGTAGTTCATGTGATAGGAACCTATGACCTTTGATCACCCCGGGAATATTCGTTATATCATATATTGCTTAGCCATGCTCATAGACGGGGATTGGTATGTGTGATCCATGCAAGTTGTGAGAGTTAATAATTTGGGGATAACCTAAGGTGGCAACTTTAATACACATCTGGGTGGATTGTTTGGGGCACCTGGAGAAACCAGTGCTTGCCCAAGGGGAATCCCGGAGTACCCGTGTGATTACCCTAGGTCCACCACCCAGGCTCAAAGGAATCATAAGATATTTCATGCCTAGAAACTTCCATGTGCAGCCAAAAGCCATTACGGGCTCTGGCATAGTTGAGTAAGTTGTGTGACCTCTTTCCGTGGTAGACTAGCTGATGTAGGGGAAAGTAGGTGTACTGGTCTACACAGGGTTAAGGGGAAACGCTTCTGAAAGGCTATGTCTCGATCTTCCGATCATGGAGGCGGTCGAGTCTTGTGGGGAAAAGTGCACAAACCTCTGCAGAGTGTACAAACTAATCATGATTAGTCGTGTCCCCGGTTACGGACATCTTGAGTATCTTGAAGTGAATTATTGGTTGATCTCATCACTCTATTTAATGAAATTATTGTGTTACTAATAACTTGGGAATTTTGTGATTGAGTTGGAGGAACCTTCTCAGTAATGGAATTTTAACTTAGTAGTAATAAAAAAATTATTCCTTTGTTGTAGGGTAAAATTTGCTTTATGAAAAAATTAAACTTAGAGCCTCCACCAGCTAAATTTGCATATAGAGATAGTTTTTTCCATTATTATTCTATAGTGTGAAATTGCCAGCATATTCCATGTGCTGACCTACAAGGCTGCAACGTCTCATGTTGCAGACTTTTCTGATGAAGATTAAAGGTGCAATAGGTCGTTGTTCTACACTCAGTTTGCCGTGGAGTTGGATGGACTCATTTACCTTCAATGCTTCCGCAGTTATATTTATTGAGATGGCCTTTGCCCATATTATTGTAATAAATACTCTTTTGAGAACCTCGATGTAATAAAGTGTGATTGAACTCTGTTATAATTCCTCGTGTACTGTGTGTGTCAGCATAGCGATCCAGGGATGACACTTAAGCACAGAGACATCGATCCATTTTGGGTTGGGTCGCTACAGGGCAAGTCAACCAAAGTCCATACTTTGTTCTCATACATGAATCCCATCTCAGATTCCATGGCCTCAAGACATTTCGAGGAATCTAGGCTCATCATCGCTTCCTCATAGTTCATAGGTTCGTCATGGTCTAGTAACATGATTTCCAGAACAGGATTACCGTACCACTCTGGTGTGGAACATACTCTGGTTGACCTACGAACTTGATCTGAAGTTTCATGATCATCCTCATTAACTTCCTCACTAATTGGTGTAGGCATCACTGGAACTGATTTACGTGATGAACTACTTTCCAATTCGGCAGAAGATACAATTACCACATCAAGTTCTACTTTCCTCCCACTCACTTCTTTCGAGAGAAACTACTTCTCTAGAAAGGATCCATTCTTAGCAACGAATATCTTGCCTTCGGATCTGTGATGGAAAGTGTACCCAATAGTTTCCTTTGGGTATCCTATGAAGACGCATTTCTCCGATTTGGGTTCGAGCTTATTAGGTTGAAGTTTTTTCACATAAGCATCACAGCCCCAAACTTTAAGAAATGACAGCTTAGGTTTCTTTCCAAACCACAGTTCATACGGTGTCATCTCAATGGATTTAGATGGTGCCCTATTTAATGTGAATGCAGCCGTCTCTAAAGAATAACCCCAAAATGATAGTGGTAAATCGGTAAGAGACATCATAGATTGCACCATATCTAATAAAGTACGGTTACGACGTTCGGACACACCATTCCACTGTGGTGTTCCAGGTGGCGTGAGTTGCGAAACTATTCCACATTGTTTCAAATGAAGACTAAACTCGTAACTCAAATATTTGCCTCCATGATCAGATCATAGAAACTTTATTTTCTTGTTACGATGATTTTCTACTCCGCGCTAAAATTCTTTGAACTTTTCAAATGTTTTAGACTTACGTTTCATTAAGTAGATACACCCATATCTGCTCAAATCATCTGTGAAGGTCAGGAAATAACAATACCCGCCATGAGCCTCAATACTCATCGGACCGCATACATCAGTATGTATTATTTCCAATAAGTCAGTGGCTCGCTCCATTGATCCGGAGAACGGAGTCTTAGTCATCTTGCCCATGAGGCATGGTTCCCAAGCATCAAGTGATTCATAATCAAGTGATTCCAAAAGCCCATCAGCATGGAGTTTCATCATGTGCTTTACACAAATATAATTTTTCATTGTTCCATGCTATTACATTATCCATCTTGGATGTTTTATATGCATTTATATGCTATTTTGTATGATTTTTGGGACTAACCTATTAACCTAGAGCCCAATGCCAGTTTCTGTTTTTCCTTCTTTTTGAGTTCTACAGAAAAGAAATACCAAACAAAGTCCAATTGACGTGCCAATTTTTGTTGATTTTTTTATCGACCAAAAGAAGCCCCTCGGAATAAAATTGTTTGGCCAGAAGAGTCTCGAGCCATCCACGAGGGTGGAGGGCACGCCCTACTCCCCTGGGTGTGCCCCCTGCCTCGTGGATGACTCGAAGACCCCCCTGACATGAGACCGGCGCCAAAAATTCCTATAAATACAGAAACCCCTGAAAAGAAACCAAGATCAGGAGTTCCGCCGCCTCAAGCCTCTGTAGCCATCAAAACCAATCAGGACCCTGTTCCGGCACCCGTTTTGGTGATCAACTTGCGAGTTCTGTGACTGTTGGGGATATTACTACTGGGCGTAAACCGGCCAGGACAAGCCGGGTTAACTTCATCAGTAGTTGAGTGTGATAAAAGCCCATGAGGGCAGATGAGGGCTAAAGGCCCATAATCAGTTTAAGGCCTATAGCTATAAACCGGCGTCGGTATGTAAATTGTGTTATAAGTTAGGAATAGTGGAGACCGAACCGGACGCATCTATGAGCCGGTATCGGGACTCTATAAACTGACGGGCGTCACCCATGTATATAAGGGGACGACCCGGCGGCGGTTCAAGGATAGACAACAACTTGAGACATAGGCGAAGCTTATTTGCTCCCTAGTCATCGAAACACCCATCAATTCCATCACAGCTAGACGTAGGCTTTTACCTTCATTGAAGGGGCCGAACTAGTATAAACTCTCTTGCGTCCTTGTGTCCGCTTTAACCCCTTCAAGCTAACCCGTAGCGATGGCTCCACGACTAAGTCCTTCCTCTAGGACATCTGCCGTGACAAAACCACGGCAGTTGGCGCCCACCGTGGGGCTATCGCACGATGGTTTCCGGTTCTTGGAGGGCCGCTTTGAAGGACTCGGGGGCTACGTTGTAGGCCGGATGACTAAGAGTCGTCGCGGCAAACTCTACATCGACGACGCAGGCTGGGGCCCCGAGGCCGGCTCAATTGAGTACGGGTACCTGGTCCCCTTTGGTAGCATTCACGTTTTCATTGGCAAGATCGGTGAACCGGGCCCTGAGCCGGACATCTGCACCGACCTCATCGAGACGGCTCAGCGTACGCGATCTGCCCGGGTTAAACCGGCCATGAAGCGTGCCTTCGTGGGAATGATCCATGGAGGGAGTTATGAGGATGGATTGGAGCTTTGCGGGGCGACTGCCGTTCGTTCCGGTGACGAATCTTCGACCGGAGAAACCGAATCTCTTTATCAGCTACAAGATGGCCGGACTGAGAGCTGTTCCGATGGCGACAGTATTCCGGACCCCTCTGATCTGCCTAACCGGGTTGGAATATTCATGACCGGAACACAAGCAGCGCTTCACTCTTCGACAGCCGCGGCAACGATCTCCGGTTCAGCAGCAGCAACGGTTGCCGGGGCGGGAGGCCCTGTGCGCCCACCGGCTCAGGTTCTATCAGAACTATTTGATGCGTTGGCTGTGCTTATGGCAGAAGTTAATCCGCCAGATCAGGACGCTCACAACGCGGAGATTGCAAAGGTAAAGGAACAAATCACCCAGGCCAAAACGAATCTGGCGGCTGAGGACACCAGGATGGCCGCAGAGCGGGCCGCTTTAGACGCACAGGCCTACAGGCTTATGTTGGATCAGAGCGCGTCGCATGAAGTCATGAGGAGGAAGCACCGGTCCCGCTTACCTCCGGTTTTCGAGGCCAGAGACCTTTTCAACACTCCAGGACCAAGAGCCAGTAATCCGCTGGAGGGGAACCGGGCAGAAGCCCCTGGGACCGGTGCACCGGTTCAGCCCCGTCAGATGGACCCGCCTCGTCAAAACACCGTTATACCTCGGGATGTTTTAACACCTCCGGGTCACTACTCCAACCCAATGGACAATCTTGTTGCCGCTGCTGCACGACTGGAGGCCATTCCAGTTGAAGGTGACTCGCCGCAAGCAGTAGAGACGCGACGGGTCAAGGAACTTCTGAGGACAGCTTTAGCCCAACAGGAGGCGTACTCGTACAGCCACGACCGAATCCATTCGACCCCCCATCCAAGCCGAAGCTATAGCAGACATATGGATGAACCAGCAGTGTCGAGTAATGAACGACGCGGAGCACCCCGTTGTAACAACCCGACGGGTGGTGCTGATGACACTCAGGAAGTGGTGAACCGGGCCCGAGCGCATAGGGAGGCCAAATTAGCCGCACATCATCAGGCTCGGCAGCTCACGCCGGTTCGTCCAACCATTTCGATCGAACCTGGTGTTACTTCTAGTTCTTTGGGGGTGCCTTGCCTCGTCCCCGCTTTACGCAACGTGCGCTTGCCCAAGGATTTCAAGGGCCCACGCAAGGTACCAAATTATATGGCGGATCAACCACCAGAGACATGGGTAGAGAGCTATGAGATGGCCATGGAGATGCTTGATGTGGATGACATAGCATGTGCGAAATACTTCACCATGATGCTTGAAGGAACGGCCCGTACTTGGTTAAAAAGCTTGCCCGCTAATTCTATCAGTTCATGGGCCCAATTATGAGCCCGGTTTATCAACAATTTCAAGGATACCTGTAAACAGCCTATGTCGATAGTGGACTTAGCTGCATGCGTCTAGGAGGAAGGAGAGTCAACGACTCATTGGGTGCGCCGGGTTTCACAAGTGTTGCACTCCTCAGACCGCATCAACGCTGACACCGCAGTATTAACCCTAGAAGGCAACTGCCAGTTTGGGCCCCTAAAGTTGAAATTGGGACGGATGAAGCGTCATTGCACCGACATGGGGACCCTCATGGCCGCTTTGGTAAAATATGTTGATTCTGATAGTACCAAGGATCCCGAATCTGATGATGACAAGACAGGGAAGGGGAAGAAGAACAGCAGCTCCAAAGGTCAGCAGCATCACTGGGTAGGCAATGGCGGAGGAGGCAAGCGTAAAGCGGATGGCAACATGGATTTTGTGGCTAATACCAACGTACAGGACAATGGCCAGTGGCGCAAGGGTAGGCCGAAAAATCATAGTGGAGCGCCCAACCCCAACCCAAACCGCCTGAACTATCTGCTAAGCCAGCCCTGTCCAAGACATGGGACGAAGGAGGAGCCAGCAAACCACCTTTGGAAGGATTGCTTTATTATGCAGGAGTTCAAAAATTCTAATAATTTCCGGTATGATCACGGATCGGGCGGTGGCTCAGGGTCCGGGCCGGGTTACGGTGGAGGAAGTTCCAGTTCAGGATTTAATGGTAATCCGGGCGGACATAATGGTCAAAATAGTCAGAACAACCAGGGTGGTTACAACCAACAGCAGCAACAGTCAGGTTACCAAAGCAACCCAAAGCAGTTGAGTAATGGGCAGTACCATGTCTTTACCACTAGCTTGGACAAGCGAGACCGGAAGGTTCAGAGGCGGGCAGTCAACTCTGTTGAACCAGCCACACCCCGTTATCTACGTTGGTCTGAACAGCCAATCATATGGAGCAGAGAGGATCACCCACTCCAGGTCGATAATCCGGGTCAGTTGGCTCTGGTGGTGGTGCCTCAGGTGGGAGGTTATAAGTTCACCAAGGTGCTCATGGATGGAGGGAGTAGCATTAACATCCTATACTAGAGACCTTCTGTCGTATGGGACTTACAGATAAGAATCTCAAACCGTCCAATACAGTATTCCATGGTGTAGTGCCTGGCAGATCAGCATATCCCGTTGGTAAGATAGCTCTTGAAGTGGCCTTTGGGGATGATCATGATTCCAGGTCGGAGACATTAACGTTTGAAGTGGTGAAAATCCAAAGTCCATATCATGCCCTGTTTGGGCGTCCGGCATACGCCAAGTTTATGGCTCGGCCCTGTTATGTGTATATGCAGCTCAAGATGTCGGGTCACAAGGGGATAATAACGGTTCACAGAAGCCGCAAAATCGCTTTGGAATGCGAGGAAGGAGATGCGGCTTATCCAGAGTCGGTTTGTGCTACCGAGGAGTTGAAGTACTATAAAGACAATGTTGATCCGGCGGACATGACTCCGTTGAAGAAGCCAACTACGGAGCATGATCCGGCCCTGAAGTTCAAATCGGCAGCAGAAACTAAGCTTGTTGACTTCGTACCTGGCGATTCGTCCAAGCAGTTCAGCATTAGTGCCAACTTGGATCCGAAATAGGAAAGCGCGCTCATCGAGTTCATCTGTGAGAATCGGGACATTTTTTCATGGAAGCCCTCTGACATGCCAGGTGTACCAAGGCAACTCGCTGAGCACACACTTAATGTGGATCCTAAATACAAACCGGTGAAACAGTTCCTCCGCCGGTTTAACGAAGAAAGACGCAAGGCGATTGGAGAAGAGGTAGCCAGGCTCTTAGTAGCTAGTTTTATTGTTGAAGTTTTTCACCCTAAGAGGCTTGCCAATCCGGTGCTAGTCCTTAAGAAAAACGGCACCTGGCGTATGTGTGTGGATTACACAGATCTTAATAAAGCTTGTCCAGCAGATCCTTTTGCCCTCCCCGTATTGATCAAATCATTGATGCTACGGCGGGTTGTGAGCATTTAAGTTTTTTGGATGCATATTCTGGCTATCATCAGATCAAAATGGCAGTTAAGGACCAGGAGAAGACGTCATTCATAACTCCCTTTGGAGCCTTCTGCTATGTGTCTATGCCCTTTGGGCTCAAAAGTGCCCAGACAACTTATCAACAGTGTGTACAAAATTGTCTTCACAAGCAGATTGGCCGTAATGTACATGCTTACGTGGATGATATCGTGGTTAAATCCAGGGAGAAGGAGACTCTGGTTGATGATTTGAAGGAAACCTTTGATAACCTAAGGACGTACAAGATGATGCTTAATCTGGACAAGTGTGTCTTTGGTGTACCGGCGGGCAAGTTATTGGGTTTTCTGGTGTCCAACAGGGGAATTGAGGCTAATCCGGAGAAGATCACAGCCATCACCTCCCTGGCTAAACCGAAGTGTATCAATGATGTTCAACGCCTGGCAGGCCGGATTGCCGCGTTAAGCCGGTTTATCAGCCGCCTTGGTGAGAAGGCGATCCCTTTGTATCAGATGTTGAAGAAGACGGATCAGTTCGTCTGGAGTTCTGCTGCTGAGGAAGTATTTGAGGACTTAAAGCGGAAATTGGCCAATCTGCCTATGCTCGCCACTCCCATTGACAAGGAGCCGTTACTGTTATATGTTGCTGCTAATGCTCGTGTGGTCAGCGTGGCCATTGTGGTGGAACGAAAGGAGGCAGGTAAGGAGCATCTGGTTCAACGTCCAGTCTATTATATCAGCGAGGTACTCATTGAGTCCAAGCAAAGGTATCCGCATTGGCAGAAGCTGGTGTATGGAGTTTTTATGGCAAGCCGGAAGCTTAAGCAATACTTCCAAGGGCATCCAATTACGGTGGTCAGTTCTGCTCCTTTGGGAGATATCATTCAGAACCGGGAAGCAACTGGCCGGATTGCAAAATGGGCTATAGAGCTGGGGCCGTACGGTTTGAAATATGTGCCTCGGACAGCGATTAAGTCTCAAGCACTTGTTGATTTCATCAATGATTGGACGGAAATGCATGCACCTGAAGAAAAGCCGGATCATACGTATTGGACCATCCATTTTGACGGATCCAGGCAGTTGGAAGGCTCGGGGGCTGGAGTCGTATTAACTTCCCCACGAGGTGATAAGTTTTGTTATGTTCTCCGTTTAATGTTCCCTTGTACTAACAATGCAGCTGAGTATGAAGCCTTGCTCCATGGTCTTCGGATGGCTAAGGAGATGAATCTAAGTCGAGTTAAGTGCTTCGGTGATTCGGACCTGGTGGCTCAGCAAGTGTCTGGCACTTGGGACTCCAAGGACCCACTCATGGCAGCATATCGTCGTGAGGTGGATATTGTTGCAGGTTATTTCAGAGGCTATCAAGTGGACCACGTGGACCGGCGGAAAAATGAAGCGGCGGACGCTTTAAGCCGGCTGGGCTCTCAGCGCAAACCGGTCCCACCCAATGTTTTTCTGGATGTGCTGCACAACCCGTCGGTGAAGATCCCTGGTGAAGAGGATTTGGCCATTCCTGATCCGGAGGCTCAATTGGTGGCAGTTCTTCATGTTATTCCGGATTGGACGCTTCCTTATCTGGCGTACAAGAACCGGGGCGAGTTGCCAGAAGATGAGATTCTGGCCCGGCAGATAATCCGGCGATCCAAGTCCATGGCTGTCATCAATGGTGAGTTGCATCATTGCAGTGTATCAGGAGCTTTTCAACATTGCGTGTCTCCTGAAGAAGGCCGTGAAATTTTGCGGGAGATCCACGAAGGAGATTGTGGTCACCATGCCGGTTCAAAGTCTCTGGTAGCCAAAGCGTTTCGCCATGGTTTCTATTGGTTAACTGCTCATGCTGATGCGAAGGATCTGGTCAGATGATGTGATGGTTGCCAAAGGTTTTCAAGACGTGCTCTTGTACCGGCTCAAGAATTGAGGATGATTCCAATTACTTGGCCATTTGCGACTTGGGGGCTAGATATGGTTGGGCCTTTCAAAAGGTCCAAAGATAAGAAGACCCACCTCCTGGTGGCGGTGGACAAGTTTACAAAGTGGGTGGAGGCAGAACCTGTTAGCAAGTGTGATGCGGCCACGGCGGTTCAGTTCATCAAAAAGGTGATTTTCCAGTTTGGCTTTCCGCACAGTATTATCACAGATAATGGTACCAATTTATCCAAAGGTGCTATGAAGGAGTTCTGCGAACGGGAGCACATCCGGCTCGACGTTTCATCAGTGGCACATCCACAGTCCAATGGTCAAGTAGAAAGAGCTAATCAAGAGATCTTGAGAGGCATCAAGCCCCGGCTCATGGTTCCTTTGCAGAGATCGCCGGGTTGTTGGGTAGAAGAATTACCATCTGTGTTATGGAGCATCAATACAACACCCAACAGATCAACATGATACACACCGTTCTTCATGGTTTATGGAGCGGAGGCGGTTCTCCCCAGCGATATCCGTCATGACTCACCTCGTGTCACGGCTTATGTTGAAGCGGACAACGAGACAGCACGACAAGATGCTTTGGACCGGTTGGATGAAGAGCGTGACATCGCAGCCGCCCGGTCGGCGATTTACCAGCAGGATCTTCGTCGTTATCACAGTCGCCGAGTCAGAACCAGAGCCTTCCAGGAAGGAGATTTGGTGCTTCGGCTCATCCAAGATCAGACTGATTTGCATAAGCTATCCCCACCTTGGGAGGGGCCTTTCATGGTTAGCAAGAATCTGCACAACGGGTCGTACTATCTGTTCGATATTCGAGAGCATAAGGACTCACGTACATCAGAGGAGGAGACTAACAGGCCGTGGAATATAGCTCATCTTCGGCCTTACTATACCTGAGCCATTGGCTATACTTATGTACATACAATGTATATATTATGATTAAATAAATAAACCGGAACCTCAGCTAAAGCGGGGTATCTGTTCTTTTACATCATGTGAGGTTACACGGAGTTGCTCTAAAGCGGCCTCCGGTTTACCCCTTGAGTTCGCTTTGCTAAAAGCATCGTGTTATATCCCTTGGAGGATTGGTCGTGTCCGAACCAATACCATGCCTCTTGATAGGCAAAAGCCACCAGATCACTTGGGGACTTGGTCATGTCTGAACCAGTCATGCCTCTTGATCGGCCTAAGGCCACAGAATCACTTGGGGGCTTGGTCGAACCCGAACCATGACCACGCCATTTGGTCGGCATAAAATGCCACAAGAATCACTTGGGGACCTGGCTAACTAGAACCATAGTTACACCTAACGGGAGCTTGGTCGTGTTTGGCCATGGTTACGCCATTTGATCAGCTTAAATAAATCTTTTTTGGCAAACGTTTTTTTCGTTGCTTTTGCTTCATACTTTTCTTTGAAGGGGTTTTTTTGCTTTTTATTGTGTTCTTTAAACCGACAAAGTTTTTTAACCAATCAATTGACGGAACACAGTTCACGTCAATCCGGAGACTATTTGTCCGGTTTGATCCTTGTTGTTAACATCCTCTTATGGAGTAACACGGTGTTCATTATAACCCGGCACGGTTTACATGGTAACCAGTGTCATATACATATACAGGAGTTGTTATTTCCTCCAATAGTGTGGGTTTGCAAAAGCTCCGCTTCAAGGTTGGCCAAGCCAACTTCACACTCAATGGTGGCAGGTATTATGTATCTCAAATTTTTTGATCATATACTTAAAATTTTGTTTTGGATGTTTTGACTTTATATATACAAACATCATATTCCGCCTGACGGTACAACCGTGGTGGCACTTAACGAATTTCTTATTTCAGAAAGTATTTTATAAAGTTCATTACCACAGGAAGAACAAGTTATGCGCGAAGGCATATCAACATCAAAGGTATCAGCTAGCCTATTATAAGGCAACATGGTGCCCATAATAACATAATTGTTTTACACAAAGGAGAGACAGTTTTAAAACCGGCTTCCGGTTTAAGCTTGGCCACCAGCCTGGCCCGATGGTTGTGGGTCATCCTGCGCCGCTTCAGCTTCCGTTTCTCTACCAAGTGGCTGAAAATCCACAGTTGTCCAGTCGATTCCCATCAATGCTTGAAAAACAGCTTCGTCATGGATTAGCAAAGATGGGTCAATATCGGGAGCGTAAGTTTGCTTATGGATTGGAGGGATCAGGTTTTCCGATTCATGGATTGGTGCAGCTATTCGCTTGTTCTGGCTGTCATATTAGGCTTGATAATGAGACAAATCTGCTTCCTCAGCCAGTTGACAAGCTAACGGACGTACCTCCCGGTTTATGGCTCGCAGATCCGCTTCACCAAATTCTGACCCGTCTTCCTTCAAACTGGGATAACCTTGAGCCGCTTCAATAGGATCAAAATCCGGCACCCAGGCTTTTGCCCGGATTAAAGCATTGATTGCACCGGTTCGAGCAGCAGATTTCTTCAGCTCTTCAACCCGGGCAGGAAGCACTGACAGTTTCATCAAAGTATCTTGAATCAAAGTAGGCGCCGGTTTGTTATGAGACGCGGTACAGATGATCCGCTGGGCACCAGTATACAATTGTTCAACCAAGGTATAGGCGGCTTTCAATTTCTTCCGCACATCTGACCCCAAGTGACCAATGCGTGTCCCTGAAATACCATAAAAGGTTAATAAACCGGCGACTCTGTAAGAAGGCAGAACCAATTCAGAAGGCAAGCTGGCTTACCAAAGATAGCAGTGGTCATGGCATGAACATGCCGCTTTATGCTGGTCAGTTCATCCGTCACTGGTTTTAGTGCAGCCTCGGCATCCTCGGCTCGTTTGATCAAAGCGGACTTTTCAGTGGCCCAATCCGCCCGTTTCTTCTTGAAGTTCTCCTTAAGTTGTTCCATGGCGCTTAAGGCACTGGCCAATTCCTCTTTTGCCTTGGAGATTTCAGCCTATTGGGTTTTCAGGTTTTCTCGCAGATCGATGACTTGGCTTTCTTTTGCCTTCAGCTCCGCCTGCAGGGATACAGATATATGTTTCAACAAATCGGTAGAAGGATTCAAGTACCAACCACATAACAAGTTATGCGCTTAGCACTTGGGGGCTAATGCATATTCGATCTTCATCTTTCAATTGTTTACAAAGTCCCAAGCTCAATACAAGTATTCAACTTGGCACTTGGGGGCTAATGGCTATTTGATCATATGTATTCTGATGCGGCAGTTTCAATTACTTAAAGTACCGGTTTAACTACGCTAAGTTGAACCGGCCCTTGGGGACTACATCAGCAAATTTCAAAGCATCAAGATTCATATTATTAAGTCCCGGTTTGAAAGGATATTTCAAATTGGCCCTTAGGGGCTAGGAGAGTCAGCAAGAATGAAAGCATACAAGAAGGAAGGAGCATATGGAAGCTACCTCATATTTATCCTTCATCATGTTAACCAGACCGGCTTCATAGTCACGGCTGGTATACAACCGGTTCAGATAGCCGGAATGGATATCTTGGGCGTTCAGAGCAGCGTAAGCCGTCAGATCAGCAGTCCACTTGCCTTGGCCAAAAGCAGCTAATTCTTCCTTGGCAGAATGTTTGGATAAAGCGACAGGATTGCTTGGCTCAGTATGGCCAGTGCCAGTAATGACAACTTCATCATCATTGGTACCGCCGGTTTGCACTGGAGCTGTTGGCTTGTCAGTAGGTTTTGCAGGACCGGTGGAGATTTCAACCCGGAGGGAACCTGTGGTCTGCTGGATAGGACCTGAGGTATCAGTAGGTCTTTCCTCAGCAGTAAGATCATCATCTGGCTGCAGTGGATCATTGGGAATATCCTCAGGAATAGCCGCTTCAAGATTGGGTGTGGTGCCTGGTTCAAGAATGACATCTTCTTCGGCCGCTTTATCCAGGCAGGCCTTCTTGCTCGGCCTAGGTTTGGCCCTGAGAAGAATAACAAAATTAAATACAGCCTATGTTCTAAGGCAATATACTGCAAACATCACAATAAATATAGCTTACCCAAGCACCGTTTTGAGCAGTGGGAGCTGAGTAGCCGACGACTCACCAGAAGATGAGTGGGAAATAACCTGATAATCGGAGTCAGACGGATTAAGAGGTTGACGAAAGCAGCCCGCTTTAGGACAAGCACTGACAAGCGAATTAGAGACCTCGGAATGACGTTTCTAAACCGGACTGTTCGGTAAACTGGCGGAGGTAACTACCTGGCCGCTGTGCCGGGTGGTGCGGCGAGCTTCGTGTTGTTGAGTCTTCATAAGAAGTTTAGGATCCAAATAAGCAAGAGGATGAGAAAATTTAACTTTCCGGTTTGCCTGACGAATTTTTTGTGAAGGCAAAGTTTCTAAATCGGAAGAGAGAATAATTACCTCTGCAACATCCGCATGGCTAGCTTCGGCATCATCCTGACAAATATCATCATTAATAAGATGCATGAAAAATAAACCAAGTGAGTCAAGCTCTACCTCAAAGTCCGGATTATCCACCTCGTCATCAAGGGCCGGATTAGAAGAGGCAGTGGTTCTTTTCCGGTGGGCAGTCTTCTTCATAGCTTTAGTTTTTTGCCGGGTTTCTCTTTCCGGTTTATCTGTTTTCTCTGGTTTCTCCTGCGGCAGCTTTTTGCTCCAAAACGGATCATCGCCCTGGTTATGCAGACACTGATATTAAAAACAATGACCAGACATATCAATAACAGATTCAAGAAAGAGAAAAATCAAAGTCTTACAGCTGGCGGTTTGTTGGTGGCATAGAAGGGAAGCAGGCCCGTTCTAGCACAGATGTGCTCCGGTTCATTCAGTATCTTATGCACAGCCTCTGTGATTTCTTCACCGGAGAGCTGGAGTCTTGAATGTCGCAGTGGGTCATCCACACTATCAGTATATTCGCACATCAAACCGGAGCGCTGACTAAGGGGCAGTATGCTCCATGATATCCAACAACGAGCAAGCTCAACCCCTGTTAAACCGTTGGCCATAAAGGCTCTGAGCTTTGACAGCTGAGGAGCATATTTGCTTCTCTCCTGGGCAGTCAATCGTTGAGGAAAAGGATGGGTATTGCTGAGCCGCTCCGGAGGAAAGCCAGGCAAGGGATTCTCACCAGTAGGGGAGGTACCTTTGCAGTAGAACCATGTCTGATTCCACTCCTTGGGGTGACTGTGCAGCTTGGCGTGAGGGTATGTGACCTCTTTCCTTTTTTGAATCGCCATGCCACCCAACTCCGTATTAGAGCCATTAGTAAACTCAGTACGGCGGTTTAGATGGAAAAGATCTCTGAATAATTCCACTGTGGGCTCCTCTTGAAAGAACACCTCACAGAGCACTTGGAAGTGGCACATATTTGTAACAGAGTTGGGGCCAGTGTCTTGCGGATGGAGTTGGAAATCAGCTAGAACATCCCGGAAGAATTTAGAACCGGGCGGTTTAAAACCCCGGGCTAAGTGGTCTACGAAAACAACAACCTCTCCTTCTCGAGGTATGGGGGGGGCATTCTTTGCCAGGAGCCCTCCAATGGATGGTGTCTTTGCTGCCCAAGGCGCCAATCAGGACTAAATCGTCCAGTTGATCCTCTGTGACGCGAGAAGGGACCCAATTGCACTCATACACTTGCTTGGCCATGATGAAATCTACAAAGTACATTGATGTGTGCAATGTTAAACCGGAAGCAGATCTATCTAAACCGGAGTTTATGAAGCAACAGCATCCCGTCGGTTCAACAAGGGGACTAATGATATATGATAGATTGCTTTTTCAAAGGTGAACCGCCTATGTGGTAAAGAGGATACAGATCTAAGGCAAGAATGACTAAGGAAGGTAAAAACAGATTTCATAAGGTTGCAGTGAAATTTTGGATCTACCGTAAGACAGGAAAATAAAAGGATTTAGACCTAAAAGATCGATCTCAAAGCAATTCACAAGGGACCAGATCAGTGTTTTATGCGGATAAAGGTTTGCTTTGGTAACAGAAGATAAGCCATTATGGAGAATACATCAGGTTTGAAGTTTTATTCATGGGCTAAAGAAGAAACAAAGGAAGAACAGCGCCAGAGTCTCGATGAACTTCGACGAACGAGGAAACCCTAGAACAGATCTGCGGGGGAAAGGAAAGAAGATTTACCGGAGCTGAGGAAGAAGCGGAAGGTCGCCGCGATGCTCTGGTGTGCTCAGGTTGATGCAGCGGCCAAGGTTGATGCAGAGGTCGACGGTGGCGGCGGAGCTCCGAAGCTGGGCGATGCGAGGAAGATGAAGCAGAAGGGGTCAGAGGGAAAGAGAAAGGAAATGACCCTTCGGTCCTATTTATAAAGAAAGGGATATGTCAGGCGCGAGAATCAAGGAGCCGCGAGTTTGGAAACAAAGCTGCGGCCTTAATTGTCGCAGGCTTGTTAATAGGATAAGGTTCTTTATAACCAGTGATGTCACACCGGTCTACCGCGAGCAGAGAAGATGACATCATGGCGGTTCAAAAAAATACAAGAAGATGTTGAAGATGAAGATTTTTGCTAAGGATTGACATGAACCTGTTCAAATCAATTTGGGGCCTAATGTTGGGGATATTACTACTGGGCATAAACCGGCCAGGACAAGCCGGGTTAACTTCATCAGTAGTTGAGTGTGATAAAAGCCCATGAGGGCAGATGAGGACTAAAGTCCCATAATCAGTTTAAGGCCTATAGCTATAAACCGGCGTCGGTATGTAACTTGTGTTATAAGTTAGGAATAGTGGAGACCGAACCGGACGCATCTATGAGCCGGTATCGGGACTCTGTAAACCGACGGGCGTCACCCTTGTATATAAGGGGACGACCCGGCGGCGGTTCAAGGACAGACAACAACTCGAGACATAGGCGAAGCTTATTTGCTCCTTAGTCATCGAAACACCCATCAATTCCATCACAACTAGACGTAGGCTTTTACCTACATTGAAGGGGCCGAACTAGTATAAAATCTCTTGTGTCCTTGTGTCCGCTTTAACCCCTTCAAGCTAACCCATAGCGATGGCTCCACGACTAAGTCCTTCCTCTAGGACATCTGCCATGACAAAACCACGACAGTGACCTTGTGAACTTATGCATAGGGGTTGGCACACGTTTTCGTCTTGACTCTCCAGTAGAAACTTTGGGGCACTCTTTGAAATTCTTTGTGTTGGTTGAATAGATGAATCTGAGATTGTGTGATGCATATCGTATAATCATACCCACGGATACTTCAGGTGACATTGGAGTATCTAGGTGACATTAGGGTTTTGGTTGATTTGTGTCTTAAGGTGTTATTTTACTACGAACTCTAGGGCTGTTTGTGACACTTATAGGAATAGCCCAATGGATTGATTGGAAATAATAACTTTGAGGTGGTTCCGTACCCTACAATAATCTCTTTGTTTGTTTTCCGCTATTGGTGACTTTGGAGTGACTCTTTGTTGCATGTTGAGGGATTGCTATATGATCTAATTATGTTATTATTGTTGAGAGAACTTGCACTAGTGAAAGTATGAACCCTAGGACTTTTCTCAATGCATTTCAATACAATTTACGCTCACTTTTATCATTTGTTACCTTGCTTTTTTTATATTTTCAGATTACAAAAACCTATATCTACCATCCATATTGCACTTGCATCACCAACTCTTCGCCGAACTAGTGCACATATACAATTTACCATTGTATTGGGTGTGTTGGGGACACAAGAGACTCTTTGTTATTTGGTTGCAGGGTTGTTTGAGAGAGACCATCTTCATCCCACACCTCCCACAGATTGATAAACCTTAGATCATCCACTTGAGGGAAATTTTCTACTGTCCTACAACCCACTGCACTTGGAGGCCCAACAACGTCTACAAGAAGAAGGTTGTGTAGTAGAAATCAAGCTCTTTTGTTGCGCCGTTGCCGGGGAGTTAGCGCTTGAAGGTACATATTTAGATGTTGCAATCGAATCTTTTAGTTTCTTGTTTTATCACTAGTCTAGTCTATAAAAGAAAACAAGAAAAAAATGGAATTGAGGTTGCCTCATATGCTTCATCTTTTTAATGTCTTTCATGAAAATAAGGATTCCGATAATTGTGCCAAAGTGTTAGAAGAAGAATGCATTGAAATGTTTGGCACTAAATCTTTGAATGATGAGCATGATTGCAATGTTGTTAGTATGAATTCTTTGAATATCCATGATGCTAATGATATGTAAAGCCACAAGCTTGGGGATGCTATGTTTGATGAAGATGATACTTTTTGTCCCCCAAGTTTTGATGAGCAAATTTACTATGATGAAAGAATGCCTCCTATCTATGATGATTATTGTGATGACACATATGATATAAGGAATAATGATAACCATGAAACTTTTCATCTTGATTTCAATTTTCAATCACACGATAGTTATTTTGTTGAGTTTACTCCCGCTATTCCAAATGAGAAGAATTTTGCTTATGTGGTGAGTAGTAAAATTTCTATGCTTGTGCATCATGAAAATAATGCTTTATGTGATGGTTATATTGTTGAATTCATTCATGATGCTACTGAAAATTATTATAAAGAGAGGAACATATGCTTCTACATATTGCAATAATATCAAGTTTCCTCTCCATGTGTTGAAAATCTTGAAGTTTTGCTTGCTTTACCTTCCTATGCAAGTTGATTCTTTTTCCCATAAGTTGTTTTCTCACAAAATCCCTATACATAGGAAGTGGGTTAGACTTAAATGTGCTAGTCATATGCTTCATGATGCTCCCTTTATATTTCAACTCTTATCTTTTATGTGAGCATCATTGACATCATCATGCCTAGCTATAAAGGCATTAAAGAAAAGCGCTTGTTGGGAGACAACCCAACATTTATAACTACTATTTTTGTGTGTTCACATGATTATTATACTGTAGTAATCATGTTTTATAGCTTTTGTTTCAATAAAGTGCCAAGTAAGTCCTTTGGGATGATCTATGGTGATAGTGGATTTGATCTTGCTGAAAAACAGAAACTTTTTCGCTCAGGACAACAATTCTCATTTCTAACAGATGCGTGATAAAATACTGATTCTTTCTGCAGAAGATTAATGAACAAATTTCTTAGGTTGTCCTAATTATTCAGAATTTTTGGAGTTATATAAGTATTCGAGAGCTACAGATTACTACAGAATGTCCTGTTTTTGACAGATTCTATTTTCGATGCATAGTTTGCTTGTTTTCTAGTTTCTATGGCTTATATTGTTTAATATAAATTGTAGAAATGATAGGGCACAGTAGGAATCATTTGAGAAAAATTATGAATCTTGTCTTATCAGTACCTAAGTGGTGATTTGCTTTCTTATACTAACGGAGCTTACGAGTTTTCTGTTAAGTTTTGTGTTGTGAAGTTTTCAAGTTTTGGGTAAAGATTCGATGGACTACAGAATAAGGAGTGGCAAGAGCCTAAGCTTGGGTATTGTCGGTGTCAAAACCGGCGGATCTCGGGTAGGGGGTCCCGAACTGTGCGTCTAGGCCGGATGGTAACAGGATGCAGGGGACACAATGTTTTACCCAGGTTCGGGCCCTCTTGATGGAGGTAAAACCCTATGTCTTGCTTGATTAATATCGATGATATGGGTAGTACAAGAGTAGATTTACCACGAGATCAGAGAGGCTAAACCCTAGAAGCTAGACTATGGTATGATTGTATGTTGTAGTTGTTGTTGTGTCCTACGGACTAAAACCCTCCAGTTTATATAGACACCGGAGAGGGTTAGGGTTACACAAGGTCGGTTACAAAGGAGGAGATATCCATATCCATATTGCCTAGCTTGCCTTCCACGCCAAGTAGAGTCTCGTCCGGACATGAGACGAAGTCTTCAATCTTGTATCTTCATAATCTAACAGTCCGGCCAATGGAGATAGTCCAGCTATCAGGAGACCCCCTAATCCCTGGTATTCGGAAGGCCGAATTCGGGGCGCGATACACGCCTTTAAGCCGGACAGGGCCGGCCCCTCGCTCTAAGCGGCATAAGTCTTTAGGGGCTCGAAAACCTCGCCGAACAGCGTCCAGTCTCTCGCCTTATCATGACAGCCAGTTTTAGCTTTCTCTACTGAGGTGCTAAGCCTGACAGAACCGGGGCACAATCGCAGTAGTTCTCCTAGCGCTACCTTAGACGATAGAGCGGAACTTAAGGTACCAAAACATAGGAGCCGGGCAAACCCAACAGTTGACCAAAGACATGATTCAGAGCTGATGCATATAATGCTATAAGTTCGGGGTGCCACACTTGTGAAAGTGTTCGGACTTTTCACACCATATTGTGGGGTACGTATGTATTGGCAGTACCAAAGTGTATGGTTGCAAAGCGTCGTTAATGAACATATATATATATATATACGTATATATATAACAAGAATGCAATAATAGTCGTAATGTCATGCATTGTTTATTCAAGAAATTGCGTTAAAGTGGAATGATACAGATAGTGCGATAAGCAAAGAGTAGGACTATGTCCCTTCCAAGGGCAAGCTGAGGAATGATATTAAATCGAATATTTCGCTCGTTACTGTAATCCACCTGGTAATTTCGTGGTGTGACGTAGTTGTCTGCCTCCTTGGTTGCTGCATCATGTGTTCGACAATAGTGCTGCCGGATAGTGTTTCCAGAGATTAAGGTCCTGAAAAAAGAGAAGAATAACCAAACGGGGAGCCCCTAGTGCGGTTTAAGCCGCGTCTTGGGGCATGCCGCAGTTGTGCTCCCTCCCCATCTGTGCCCATGGTATTTTTAATGCGTAATTATGTACGCGTGGCACGAGTTTTGCCGTATGGCTGGGACTGGGGTGGGGGCCACATTGCTACGCGAGCTCAGATCGCGCCAGACAGTCTGTTTGCCGATTGCTCCGAGCGCGCTTGACGGTGTCCGGGTTTTGAAACGCCAAACTGGTTGATTGCCTTGAGAGGCTGCTTTGCGCTTCTGCTTCGAGGGCCGCGGTGTGCTCCTCTATTCGGAGAGAGCGCTCTGTGTTTCCATTTACAGTAATAACTCCGCGAGGTCCTGGCATCTTGAGCTTGAGGTATGCATAATGCGGTACCGCATGGAATCTAGCAAATGCGGTTCGCCCGAGCAGTGCATGATAACCACTGTGGAATGGGATATCGAATTAACTCTTCGCTTCGGAAGTTATCCGGGGATCCAAAGACCACTTCCAATGTAATTGAGCATGTGCAATGGGCCCCTACACCTGGAATGACGCCTTTAAAGGTCGTTTTTGTGCGTTTGATCCTTGAGGGGTCTATACCCATTTTACGCACTGTGTCCTGATAAAGCAGGTTCAGGCTGCTGCCGCCATCCATAAGGACTCGAGTGAGGTGAAATCCATCAATGATTGGGTCTAGGACCAGTGCGCGAATCCGCCATGACGGATACTAGTGGGGTGGTCCCTGCAATCGAAAGTGATCGGATAGGAGGACCATTGGTTGAACTTTGGGGCGACTGGCTCCAACACATATACGTCTCTGAGCGCACGCTTCCGCTCCCTCTTGGGGATGTGGGTTGCGTATATCATGTTCACCGTCCGCACTTGTGGGGGAAACCTCTTTTGTCCTCCAGTGTGTGGCTGCCGGGGCTCCTCCTCGTCATCGCTATGGGGCCCCTTGTCCTTGTTTTCGACAGTTAACTTGCCAGCCTGCTTGAATACCCAACAGTCCCTGTTGGTGTGGTTGGCTGGCTTGTCGGGGTGCTGCGTATCTGACACGAGCGATCGAATATGCGGTCCAAACTGGACGGGCCCGACGTACATTGTTTGAATGGCTTCTTCCGCTGACCGGGTTTAGAGCCTTTGAATCTGGCATTGACTGTCGTATCCTCAGTATTATCGCTATTAATGAGGCACTTATGTTTGTTGCGACGTGACCTGCTATTGCCGTCCTTGGTATCCGAGGTACCATGGTTCTTTGATATGTTATTACCGCGAGCCAGCCAACTGTCTTCTCCCGCGCAGAAGCAGGTCATGAGCGTCGTGAGGGCTACCATAGATTTCGGCTTTTCCTGACCAAGGTGCCGGGCTAGCCACTCGTCCCGGATGTTGTGTTTGAAAGCCGCTAAGGCCTCTGCATCCGGACAGTCGACGATTTTATTTTTCTTTGTAAGGAACTGAGTCCAGAATTGTCTGGCCGACTCTTCTGGCTGCTGAATTATGTGGCTCAAGTCATCGGCATCCGGCGGTCGCACATAAGTGCCCTAAAAGTTGTCGAGGAATGCGGCTTCCAGATCTTCCCAACAGCTAATGGAATCTGCCGGCAAGCTGTTAAGCCAATGCCGTGCTGGTCGAGCTTTAGTGGGAGGTATTTGATGGCATGTAAGTCATCACCGCGGGCCATGTGGATGTGGAGGAGGAAATCCTCGATCCATACCACAGGATCTGTAGTGCCGTCGTATGATTCAATATTTACAGGTTTGAAACCTTCTGGGATTTGGTGATCCATTACTTTGTCTGTGAAGCATAAAGGGTGTGCGCCGCCTCTGTATTGGGCTATATCGCGACGTAGCTCGAATGGGTCTTGCCCGCTGTGTTCGGCCCGGCCGGGTTTACTTTTACTATATCCGGCGTGACGTTTATCGTCTCGCATAGTGGCACACCCTCGTGATCCGTAGATCGATCTTGCATGCTTTGCTTTGTCCTGCAATACTTCTCGCAGGTCTGGCATGTTTCCCCATGCTTTTTTATTTGAATGGTGTCGGGGTGCGGGCTGAGCTTTTGGCTGGAATGCCTCTCTATCATGGCCACGAGGTGGCCGATCAGCCGCATCATACGCTTCTTCCTCCAGTCGGGGTAGCAACCTACACTTTGGGTAACTCTTGGAGGGGCGCCCGAGTTTATATTCCTTAGCAGCGAGGACTTCAGTCCATCTGTCAGCTAGCAGATCTTGATCAGCTTGAAGCTGCTGCTGCTTTTTCTTCAGGCTATTTGTCGTGGCCATAAGCCGGTGCTTGAAGCGCTCTTGTTCGACGGGATCCTCTGGCACAACGAATTCGTCGTCGCCGAGGCTTGCCTCGTCTTCGGAGGTGGACATGTAATTATCATCCTCCTCTTCTCCGTCTGCCGCTCTCTCAGGAGGGCTGGCTCCTCCATCCTCCTGCTCTAAATCTTGCTGGAGGGGATTGTTGTTGTCTTCGACACTATCCGGAGTGTTATTATCTCCTGTGCCGGTATCACCACTTTTGCTTTGGCGGGACTTAGAGCGGCGCCGCTGACGTCGGCGCTTGGGTTGCTTCTTGGAGGGGTCATCCTCCAGTATCTTGTCGCCATTGCCTTCTTTGGGTGTATCCACCATGTATATATCGTATGATGAGGTGGCTTTCCAGTGCCCTATAGGTGCTGGTTCCTGTTCGTCTCCTACATCGTCATCCATACCGTCGATGTCTTCGGAGTCGAAGTCGAGCATGTCGGTTAAATCATCGACAGCGGCTACGAAGTGGGTGGTGGGTGGGCATCGAATTTCTTCATCGTCCGCATCCCAATCCTGTTGGCCATAGTCCGGCCAGGGTTCTCCTGACAAAGAGAGAGACCTTAGTGAGTTCAGAATGTCGCCGAAGGGCGAGTGTGGAAAGATATCCTCGGCGGTGAATTCCATGATCGGCGCCCAATCGGATTCGATTGGCAGGGGCGCGGAAGGTTCGGAGTCCGGAAAAGAGTCCGACACCTTGGAGTCACGGGCTTCGCAGAGGATGAGGCTGGTGTTCGGCTCGATCACCATTGAGACCATAGCCCCCAAGGCAGTGTCTAGCCACCCGTCCTCGATCGGCGCAGTTGGCTCCGAGCTAAGGGTCGGAGCTGATGCGGGCGCGGCCTCCAGGGCACTGTTCGGAGGCAGAGCTAGGTCATACCCATCGTGATAGTGCGGCGCGCTCGGCTGTGGCTCGAATCCGTCGAAGATCAAGTCTCCGCGGATGTCAGCCGTGTAGTTCAAACTTCCAAATCTGACCTGATGGCCAGGGGCGTAGCTTTTGATCTGCTCCACATGGCCAAGCGAATTAGCCCGTAGTGCAAAGCCGCCGAACACGAAGATCTGTCCGGGGAGAAAGGTCTCACCCTGGACCGCATCGTTGTTGATGATCGGAGGAGCCATCGGGCCTAAAAGTGACGACACAGAGGAACTCTCAATGAAAGCACCAATGTTGGTGTCAAAACCGGCGGATCTCGGGTAGGGGGTCCCGAACTGTGCGTCTAGGCCGGATGGTAACAGGATGTAGGGGACACAATGTTTTACCCAGGTTCGGACCCTCTTGATGGAGGTAAAACCCTACATCCTGCTTGATTAATATTGATGATATGGGTAGTACAAGAGTAGATCTACCACGAGATCGGAGAGGCTAAACCCTAGAAGCTAGCATATGGTATGATTGTATGTTGTAGTTGTTGTTGTGTCCTATGGAGTAAAACCCTCCTGTTTATATAGACACCGGAGAGGGTTAGCGTTACACAAGGTCGGTTACAAAGGAGGAGATATCCATATCTGTATTGCCTAGCTTGCCTTCCACGCCAAGTAGAGTCTCGTCCGGACACGAGACGAAGTCTTCAATCTTGTATCTTCATATTCTAACAGTCCGGCCAATGGAGATAGTCCGGCTGTCCAGAGACCCCCTAATCCAGGACTCCCACGGGGATGCCCAAGGCACCCGAAGGTAATATTCAAGGACAACCAAGCATCTAAGCTTGGGGATGCCCCGAATGGCATCCCCTCTTTCTTCTTCGTTTATCGGTAACTTTACTTGAGGCTATATTTTTATTCACTACATGATATGAGTTTTGCTTGGAGCGTCATTTTGTTATATTAGGATTTTCTTTCTGTTATTTAGAGTAATGTTTTGCATCTTTTAGTTCAATAAAAAGGTCAAGTATAGCTTTTACGATGCTTATTTTTCAAGTCTATATGTTGCTGTTTTAAAAACAGAAAGTTTGGTGTTATGTTTTGAATATTTGTGAATAGTGAGAACATGATTGTCAGTGTACTAGAGTAGGGGTACCCTAGTATCCCGAACTTGTGCATGGGCAGTCGCAGCATCCCGCGGCAAGGCTTGCCGGGTGACCGCCAAGGTCCTCCATGGTTCCTTTGGAGCCATTCAAGGACAAAGTATCCAAGCCAAGGAGACAAGACCCCGACAAGAGGAGCTTGCCGGGAAGGCCAACCAAGGCATCTCAAGGAACTTGCCGCGACGCGCCACGCGTCCCGGCAAGGCCCGGTGAGCGACAAGCTCCCGGACGCGACAAGACAACGACCGCGGCAAGGCGCTTGCCGCGGCAAGCCACCACTCTGTGCCCGCGCTCCAGCACATCCACCAACGTGTCGCTCTGGGACCCTTCCAGGCGTACGTGGCGGGAGGCTGTGCAGCCAGCGGTGCGCGGTGGCAAGCGGCGCTAACAAGATTGCCATCATGGCGAGCGGTGGCGTCCCTGACGGTCCCTTTTGCACTATTTAGGCGACGCAGACGGGCATTTAATGCCCTGGTCTCCTGCCGTCAGGGTTAGGTATGATACACTGTAGCAGGTAGCTGTACCAACTGCAACACCTTTCCATTTTTACCCTTGTCTACGTTGCCACCTGCCGGTGACCCCTTGAGCATATAAAAGGAGGCCCATGCGCAACGTAGAGGGGGGGAGGAAGAGAACACTCACGCTCGGTCTCGTTAGCTGCTGGGGTGTACTGTAGCACTTCGCGCTCCCGAGCAAGAACTCAATACAAACCACAAAGCAGGAGTAGGGTTTTACGCATCCGTGCGGCCCGAACTTGGGTAAACTGCTCGTGTGCTTCGCCTCGATCCGCTCTTCGTGCGACCCTCGCCCCCCGCCGAACCAAAAGGGACTCGGTCCGCCGGTCCCATAGGTGCTCGTGGATTAGTCCCCCGACATCTTTGGCGCGCCAGGTAGGGGAGTCGAGGTTGTGTGAACCAGATCCGGCGTTCACATGAGCTAGATCTTCATCATCTTCATCGACATGCCGCCGAAGAAGAAGGCTTCGGAGGCGGCTGCTCCGTCCGCGCCGAACCCACCACCGCCGAAGCAAACGGCTGATGGGGCAGACGCCGGCGGAAGAACGGGCGTCGACGAGGGAGCTCACGGTGCTGCCAGGTCCAAGGACAAGGCTGCGCTGCCCATCGGCGGCGTAGCCGGCTCCCACAACGACCGGGCGCACTCCAAGACCTCGGCGTCCGTACATGCACCGCGCCCATCTCAGGAGGCACGGGACTGGCAGCGTCATGGTACTCACGGTACCATGCGTTTGCTGGACCAAGATCGAGCTGGTGGATCTTGGAGTGCTCAAGAACAGCATGCACGCCAACATGCTGGCACGAGCGAGGCACGGTCGCCTGGACGGGATACTGCTCCTTCTAACATAGTTAGAAGTCCGAGCATATCCCGCTCCTTGCACCGTTCGCCACCACCACCCGCCACTACAGCAGAAGCTTTGGCGCGAGCTCAACTACTCCTGGACTACCCTCCAACGGCAGACAAGATCGACGACTGGAGGGCCACCATTCAGAGTCTCATCGGCTTCGCCAACGGCGACACTCAACGGCAGCCGAGCACGTCGCAGCCGCGGCAAGTCAGCCAGGCATGAGCCGGTGGCGACAAGACCGGTGGGGGTGCGACCACTATGCACTCTCCGCCCCGAAGGCCAAGATCGCCGACTCGCTGGATCCACCTCGACAGCGACTCCACCGCATCATCAGATCCACGAGCTCGTCGCGATCAGCGCCAAGTTCTTCACGAACGACAGCAAGAAGACGCTCGTACTCGCATCGAGCGCCGAAGAGAAGCACGACGTCAATCGGACCAGCGCGCTAGGCCCTCTGTCGACATGCATGCGCCAGGGGAACCAGGCGACTTGCCGTACGCTGTCCAGTGGCCCAGCACGAAGAATTTCAAGTCAGACGTACCAGAGAAGTACGACGGCAAGTCGCATCCGTCGGAGTTCCTCAGCATCTACACCATCGCGGTGCAGGCTGCCGGGGGGCGGGACGACAAGATCCTTGCCAACTACTTCCCGCTGGTGCTCAAGCCCAACGTCAGGTCCTGGCTCATGCACTTGCCGGACAACTCCATATCCTCCTGGGCAGACCTATGCCGTCAGTTTGTCGGCGCCTTTACAGGCGGCCACAAACCTCATGGCCAAGAGAGTGACCTTCATCTGCTCGCCCAGAAGGAAGGAGAGCCCCTGCGCAAGTACATTCAGAGATTCAGCCGTGTATAGCACAACATCCCAGATGTCCACCCTGCCACGGTCATCAGCGCGTTCCATCAGAACGTGCATAACCGCAGGATGCGGGAGGAGATGGCGATGTGCAAGATCAGAGACGTCAGTGAGCTGTATGCCCTGGCGAACAAGTGTGCACGTGCTGAGGAAGGGAGGAAACTCCCCGGAGAGAATACAGGAGCAGGAGGATCTGACAGCGAGGATGCTGCCCCGGCAAAGAAAAACCGGCGGCGGAACAACAGGAAGAAAAAAAGGCAAAGATGTGCTAGTCATTAAGCAGTCCGGCAATGAAGGTGGCACCAAGAAAGCCAAAGCTGGTAGCTCCGGCAAGGAGATTGCCGCATGCACCAACTACCAGACTGTGGCGGTCGCCCACAAGCAGGACGGCACCGACAAGCAGTACTGCAAGATCCACCGCACCAAGGGCCATGACCTCCAGAGCTGCAAGAAGGTCGAGCAGCTTGTCCAGCAGCAAAAGGCTGAATATGAGCGACGCGACAAGGAGAGGGCCCAAGGAGGCGCTGGAGAATCCCGCAAGAAGCGCGCCAGCCGAGGAGGACGCCGCGGCAAGGCCAAGCAGCGGCAAGGAGACAGACCTCCCCGCGGCCGCGACAAGGATGAAGATGACGACGACGACGAAGACATGGATGGTGTCGAGACCAGTGAGCAGGAGTTCCAGAAAGCCACAGAGGTCTTGTGCGTTGACGGCGGTGCTTCTCTACATACTTCGCACCGCCAACTCAAGCAGTGGGTGCGGGAAGTCAATGCGGCGGAACCACCTGTCGAGTCACGCAAGCTTCTGAAATGGTCCAGCACGCCTATCATCTTTGATATTGAGGACCACCCTGATCGCACAACTGCGGTCGGGTACTTGCCGATGTTGGTTTCACCAACTATCCGCAACCTCAAGGTCACTAAGATGCTAGTTGACGGCGGGGCCGGCTTGAACCTGATCTCCTCTGCTATACTCCAGAAACTCCAGATCCCTGACAGCGAGCTTGAAGAGACCGGCACATTCCAAGGAATCAACCCGGGAAGGAGCAGGCCGAAGGGGAAGGTCACGTTGCCAGTAACATTTGGCAGCGAGGTGAACTTCAGGACTGAGAGGGTCACTTTTGACGTTGCCGATTTTCCATTGCCTTACAATGGGATACTCGGCCGTCCAGCACTCGCCAAGTTCATGGCAGCCTCTCACTATGCATACAACATGCTGAAGATGCCATGCCCGATAAGCGTCATCTCTATCCCTGGTGACAAGAAGGATGCTCTTATCTGCGCCGACAAGATCTACCGGGAAGCGGCAGCCGCAACAGATCGCAAGTCACCTGCCGTTGAAGCTCCCAGGGGGAAGAAGAAGACCAAGTCCGGCAAGAGTTCTGATGCCCACTCCGGCAAGCGCACCTCTTCGGAGTGCCGCACTGCCATCAAGGACGCACCATCGAGCTCCACCGGCAAGTGTAAGAAGACAATGGCAGCTCCGCCAGAGACCAAGAAGGTGTCCGCCAAGGAGGACGGCACTGGTGGTACCTTCACCATCAGTGCCACTCTCGACCCTAAATAGGAAAGAGCGCTCATTGCTTTCCTGTGGGCGAACGTCGACGTGTTTGCGTGGCAACCGTCTGACATCCCCGGTGTACCCAGGAAAGTAATTGAGCACCATCTTGCCGTTTGTCCTCATGCGCGGCCCGTCAAGCAGAAGGTCAGGAAGCAAGCAGTGGAGCGCCAAGAATTCATCGCAGAAGAGATCAAGAAGTTGGAAGCCTCAGGCCTTGTCAGAGGAGTGCTCCATCCTACGTGGTTGGCCAATCCTGTAGTCGTGCGCAAGGCGAACGGGAAATGGAGACTTTGTATCGACTTTACCAATGTTAACAAAGCTTGTCCCAAAGACCCATTTCCTTTGCCGCGCATTGACCAGATTGTTGACTCCACGGCCGGATGTGACTTGCTTTCATTTCTTGACGCATACTCAGGATACCATCAGATCTTCATGGCAGAAGAGGATGAGGAGAAGACCGCATTCATCACTCCATGTGGCACGTACTGTTTCATACGGATGCCTTTCGGTTTAAAAAATGCTGGTTCAACATTTGCAAGGGTAGTCCATGTCGCTCTTGAGCCACAAATACACAGAAATGTGGAAGCCTACATGGATGACATAGTGGTCAAGAGCAAGGACAAGGCAACTCTGATTCAAGATTTAGACGAGACCTTTGCAAATCTGCGCAAGATCAGCCTCAAGCTCAACCCCGAGAAGTGTGTGTTTGGAGTCCCCTCCGGCAAGCTTCTCGGGTTCTTCGTGTCTCAGCGGGGAATCGAAGCCAATCCCGACAAGATCAAGGCCATTGAGCAGATTGAAGCACCAAAGCGCGTCAAGGATGTACAAAGACTTGCCGGTTGCGTGGCTGCTCTCAGCAGGTTTATCTCTAGGTTTGCTGAGCGCGCCCTGCCATTTTTCAAAATATTGAAAAAGGCAGGTCCAATGAAATGGACTCCGGAAGCGGAGGCTGCGCTGCAAGACTTGAAGAGATACCTGTCCTCCACTCCAACACTTGTCGCACCTAAGCCACAAGAGAAGTTGCTGCTGTATATAGCGGCAACCAATCAAGTGGTTAGTGTTGCGTTAGTAGTAGAGAGGGAGGCAGATGACGAGCCAGCAACCACGACAGGCGCATCCGGCGACAAGCAGGGGGCTTCCCCGACAAGCTCTGGTCCCGACAAGGATGGATCTGCGCAGACGCGCGAGGAGATACAGAAGAGAATGGTACAGCGCCCAGTTTACTTTGTCAGTTCCCTTCTGCAGGGGGCTAGGTCAAGGTACTCTGGCGTGCAGAAATTGCTTTTCGGCCTTCTCATGGCCTCGAGAAAGCTGCGCCATTACTTCCAAGCACATGAGATCACAGTTGTCACTCGTTTTCCGCTGAAGAGGATACTACAGAATCCAGAAGCGACAGGCAGGATTGTTGAGTGGGCACTGGAACTGTCAAGCTTTGGCCTCAAGTTTGAGAGTACTTCAACTATCCAAAGCAGAGCATTGGCAGAATTCATAGCAGAATGGACGCCAACACCAGATGAAGAAATTCCAGAAACGAGCATCCCCATCGAGGAAGCAAGCAAAGAGTGGCTGATGTACTTTGATGGTGCCTTTTCGCTGCAAGGCGCCGGCGCTGGCGTGCTGCTTGTCGCACCCACCGGAGAGCACCTCAAGTACGTAGTCCAGATGCACTTTCCCAAGGAGCAAGCAACAAACAATACTGCAGAGTATGAAGGCTTGCTTGCCGGTCTCAGGATCGCGGCAGACCTTGGGATCAAGAAGCTCATTGTCAGGGGTGACTCGCAGCTTGTCGTCCGCCAGGTGAACAAGAGCTATCAGAGTCCGTTGATGGAAGCCTACGTCGACGAAGTGAGAAAGCTAGAAGAGCACTTTGACGGCCTACAGATGGAGCATGTTCCAAGAGCTCAGAACGCCATTGCCAATGGCCTATCAAAGTGCGCCGCACTTAAGTTACCCGTGGAACCAGGGATCTTTGTGCTCAAGCTGACTCAACCATCTGTAACGCCATCAATTGGACAGAGCAAGAAGAGGAAGTTGAGTTCTGGTGACTATTTTCCGGCAGAGCTTCCCGAAGCCGCCACCAAGAAGGTCCCCAAGATCAACGCCAAGAGCGCTTAGGAGCAGTCTGCTCCGGCAAGCCATAGGGTTTGTTCCGTTGAAGCAGAAGCTCCCGACAAGTTTTGCTCCGGCAAGCTTGCCGGGGAACGTCAAGCTCCGACAGAGCCGCAGGTTCTCGCCGTAGAAGCGGATGTTCCCACAGCAGCAGATTTGCCTTTAGTCCTTGTTGTCGAGCCACAAGCTCCAACATGGACACAGCAGATTGTCCATTTCCTTCAGACAGGAGAACTTCCCAAAGAGCAAGAAGAAGCGGAAAGAGTAGCCCGACAGTCAAGTATGTACCAGTTTGTCGACAACACACTGTACAGAAGAAGACTCAACGGTGTGAAATTGAAGTGTATTCACCGGGAAGACGGACAAAAGCTGTTGGCAGAGATACATGGAGGCATATGTGGTCACCACATTGGCGCAAGAGCACTTGCCGGCAAAGCATTTCGGCAAGGTTTCTTTTGGCCGACAGCCCTCCAGGATGCAACTGCACAAGTAACCAAGTGTGAAGCATGCCAGTTCCATTCCAAGCAGATACACCAACCAGCTCAAGCTCTCCAGACGATCCCTTTATCCTGGCCATTTTCGGTCTGGGGGCTCGACATCCTCGGCCCCTTTCCCCGAGCAGTTGGGGGCTTTGAGTACTTGTATGTTGCAATCGACAAGTTCACAAAGTGGCCGGAAGTGGAAGCAGTGAGGAAGGTGACAGCACAGTCAGCAGTCAAGTTCTTCAGGTCGATTGTTTGCCGCTTTGGGATCCCTAACAGGATAATCACCGACAACGGTACGCAATTCACGAGCCGCACCTTCATGCAGTACGTCCAAGATCTTGGTGCCAAGGTCTGCTCCGCTTCTGTTGCTCACCCGAGAAGCAACGGTCAAGCGGAGAGGGCAAATGCTGAAGTGCTGCGTGGGCTCAAGACCAGGACTTTCGACAGGCTGCACAAGTGCGGAAGAAACTGGATCGAGGAGCTGCCGGTGGTTCTTTGGTCGATCAGGACGACGCCAAATCGAGCCACTGGCCAGACACCTTTTGCTCTAGTCTATGGAGCAGAGGCAGTTCTCCCCACGGAACTCGTATACGGGTCACCTCGAGTGCTCGCTTATGATGAGCTTCAGCAAGAGCAGCTGCGACAAGATGACGCGCTACTCCTTGAGGAAGACCGTCTTCAGGCTGCTGTACGAGCTGCTCTCTACCAGCAAGCTTTGCGCCGCTACCATAGCCGCAAAGTTAATGCCAGAAGTCTCGAGGAAGGCGACCTAGTTGACGCCGAAGTGGGAAGGCCCTTACCGGGTGAAACGAGTCACTAGGCCTGGTGCTGTCTGCCTTGAGACCGAAGATAGCATTCCGGTGAGCAATTCCTGGAACATTGAGCATCTTCGTAAGTTTTACCCGTAAGGCGCGGTTGCCGGAACCTGTTCCGGCAACCACCTTTTGTACAAATCTTGCCGCTGTTGCATGTAATCCTTTGTACAAAGCCGGGCGCAGACCCCATGCATAAGTAAAGCTCATATGCTCCGCACATCTTGTCAATTTTATGCTTTCTATTTTTTGCATATGTGATCTGACACTTTGTGCAGCACCTACTCCCCGGTAAGCAATAACGAGCCGTAAGGCTCCATATCTTTAGTTTCTCCTCTTTCTTTTTTCTCAAGGAAAGGAAGGTTCCCTCGCCCACAAGTTTGCCGGGGGGAAAGGAGAAGATAATGGTATGGACCAGGCGTCGTTCAAGAAAGTTTCGCCTTACCGGGAAGCAAACAACAGAAAAGCTAAGTTGCCAAAGTTTGAGCAATCAGATTTTTAAAATTTTTAAGTTATCTCCCTTGAACAACCGCACTTTGTATGGAAAACCTGTGCGCGGAGGAACCAACTCGTAGCTAGTTGCGCCCTTACTTTGTTTCGAGTCCGCTCAACAACTTAAGTGAGCTGCGACTAGTTGCGACAAGGTTTCTTGTCGGTTGCAGCACCGCCAGCAGGCTACTGACGTCCCGCACTCAGCGCTCGCGGCTAAGGTGCCTGCACCGGCAAGTTCCCTAAAAGCGTAGGGCAAAAACATACAAAGGGAGGAATCAAGTAAAGGGAATAACATTGCAATCATTACCCGGAATAGAGTTATATTACAAGGTAGCTTGTCGCAGCTCCGGGCGAACGTCGACGTGTTTGCGTGGCAACCGTCTGACATCCCCGGTGTACCCAGGAAAGTAATTGAGCACCATCTTGCCGTTTGTCCTCATGCGCGGCCCGTCAAGCAGAAGGTCAGGAAGCAAGCAGTGGAGCGCCAAGAATTCATCGCAGAAGAGATCAAGAAGTTGGAAGCAGCAGGCCTTGTCAGAGGAGTGCTCCATCCTACGTGGTTGACCAATCCTGTAGTCGTGCGCAAGGCGAATGGGAAATGGAGACTTTGTATCGACTTTACCAATGTTAACAAAGCTTGTCCCAAAGACCCATTTCCTTTGCCGCGCATTGACCAGATTGTTGACTCCACGGCCGGATGTGACTTGCTTTCATTTCTTGACGCATACTCAGGATACCATCAGATCTTCATGGCAGAAGAGGATGAGGAGAAGACCGCATTCATCACTCCATGTGGCACGTACTGTTTCATACGGACGCCTTTCGGTTTAAAAAATGCTGGTTCAACATTTGCAAGGGTAGTCCATGTCGCTCTTGAGCCACAAATACACAGAAATGTGGAAGCCTACATGGATGACATAGTGGTCAAGAGCAAGGACAAGGCAACTCTGATTCAAGATTTAGACGAGACCTTTGCAAATCTGTGCAAGATCAGCCTCAAGCTCAACCCCGAGAAGTGTGTGTTTGGAGTCCCCTCCGGCAAGCTTCTCGGGTTCTTCGTGTCTCAGCGGGGAATCGAAGCCAATCCCGACAAGATCAAGGCCATTGAGCAGATTGAAGCACCAAAGCGTGTCAAGGATGTACAAAGACTTGCCGGTTGCGTGGCTGCTCTCAGCAGGTTTATCTCTAGGTCTGCTGAGCGCGCCCTGCCGTTTTTCAATGGCCTTGATCTTGTCGGGATTGGCTTCGATTCCCCGCTGAGACACGAAGAACCCGAGAAGCTTGCCGGAGGGGACTCCAAACACACACTTATCGGGGTTGAGCTTGAGGCTGATCTTGCGCAGATTTGCAAAGGTCTCGTCTAAATCTTGAATCAGAGTTGCCTTGTCCTTGCTCTTGACCACTATGTCATCCATGTAGGCTTCCACATTTCTGTGTATTTGTGGCTCAAGAGCGACATGGACTACCCTTGCAAATGTTGAACCAGCATTTTTTAAACCGAAAGGCATCCGTATGAAACAGTACGTGCCACATGGAGTGATGAATGCGGTCTTCTCCTCATCCTCTTCTGCCATGAAGATCTGATGCTATCCTGAGTATGCATCAAGAAATGAAAGAAAGTCACATCCGGCCGTGGAGTCAACAATCTAGTCAATGCGCGGCAAAGGAAATGGGTCTTTGGGACAAGCTTTGTTAACATCGGTAAAGTCGATACAAAGTCTCCATTTCCCGTTCGCCTTGCGCATGATTACATGATTGGCCAACCACGTAGGATGGAGCACTCTCTGACAAGGCCTGTTGCTTCCAACTTCTTGATCTCTTCTGCGATGAATTCTTGGGGCTCCACTGCTTGCTTCCTGACCTTCTGCTTGACGGGCCGCGCATGAGGACAAACGGCAAGATGGTGCTCAATTACTTTCCTGGGTACACCGGGGATGTCAGACGGTTGCCACGCAAACACGTCGACGTTCGCTCATAGGAAACCAATGAGCGCGCTTTCCTATTTAGGGTCGAGAGTGGCACTGATGGTGAAGGTACCACCAGTGCCGTCCTCCTTGGCGGACACCTTCTTGGTCTCTGGCGGAGCTGCCATTGTCTTCTTACACTTGCCGGTGGAGCTCGATGGTGCGTCCTCGACGGCAGCGCACCTATGGGACCGGCGGACCGAGTCCCTTTCGGTTAGGCGAGGGGCGAGGGTCGCACGAAGAGCGGATCGAGGCGAAGCACACGAGCAGTTTACCCAGGTTCGGGCCGCACGGGCCGCGGCGGCAGCCGGAGCGGGGTCGTCTCAGACCACCGCCACTGTTCCCGCCAAGCGGCCAAGGGAAACTACTCCTCCGCCTCCTCGCGTTGGACGTGAGCCGGACTTCGACTTCTCCGTGTTCAGCTCCGACGAGGAAGAAGAAGAGTAAGATTGTCTTGTTGTACTTGTAGTTCTTCAATTCTTGCTGTTTTGTCTTGTATCTCATTTGCTTTACTCTGAACTTATTCCTTTTTAGGACTCTGGCCCAGAGAGCAGCGAAGAGAGCCAAGGTCCCGGTGATTGTCATCGAGGACGAACCCACCGCGACAGCAGGGGGTGCGTCCGAGACAACCTTGCCGGACCCGGCAACTGTTCTCCAGAGCAGCCCCCAGCGTAAGTATATGGTTCGCTTTCCGCTGTTAGGCGCGCATGGATACTCTTTCTTTGCTGACATCTGACTGTTGGTTTGTGTAGGAGCGAAGCAGCCCCACCAGGAGCGCCCGGAGGCCGCCCCCGAAATGCCAAGGGAGAGTCCTCCGGCAAGGGAGAGTTCTCCGGCAAGGGACAGCACCGGCGTCCCCCCGGCGGCGGAGACTACGACTGCCGAACCCAGTACAGGTAATCTTTTCTTCAAAGCTTCCCTTGGGTTCTTCTTCTTTTTGGGTATTTGCTTGACTTTTCTCACTTTTTCGGCCATCAGACCCATCTGCTGCGGAGCCGATGGAGACCGAGGTTGCTGCCGACGACGCCGCTGCCGCTGAAGAAGCAGCCGGCGCTGATGATCCCGTCGGCGACGAGGCCGCCAAAGCTGCCGCCGCAGCAGCTGGCGAGGGGTCTGGCGATCGCACTGACGGCCCTGAGGCCGCAGGAGCGCCAGGTGCTACGTCGACCGCCGACCCGTCCGCCGCTGCCGCAGCGCCAGGCTCCGAAGAGCCCCAGCCAGGCGTCTACTTGAAGGCCGGCGATGGCGTCTTCATCAACCTCCCCTGGGCGTCAAGCTCCAGGGCGCCGGTCGAGGGAGAGAGCTTTGATGGAGAGGTGCTCGCCTCCGCTGGGCTGACGCTAGTTGATGCGCCGAGCAGCAGCAGCGGCGAGCCTGAGGAGGAGCGGCTGCTGCGGAAGCTGTTGTCGCTCTACCGCGCGCGGCAAGCCAAGCTGGAATCCCACGAGACGCTTGTCGCGAAGGCGGGAGCGGACATCGAGAAGCGCGCGGAGGAGCTCCGGGGTCTCAACCAGGAAGCTCTCCGGTCCCTGGCAGAGGAGCGGGAGCAACTCGCCGAAGAGCAGAAGGCCTTCTTCCTCGAGAAGGCCGAAGTTGAAGAGCAACTGCGGCTTGCCGCTGAGAAGCTGTCTGCGCAGGAGGGCGAGCTGGTGCAGTGGAAAGTTAACCTCGACAGCCACGAGGAGGAGCTTGCCGCACGTGAGCAAAAATTCGGCGGAGCCCTTAAGCAAGCAGAGGATGCTGCCACAGTTTCCGAGGCCGCCAAGAAGGAGCTAGAGACGAAGGTGGCGCAGCTGGAGGCCGATCTCAAGGCGAGTGGTGAAGAGCTTGCCGCGCTCAAGCGTGAGCGGGAGAAGGACGCCCACAGCAACTCAGAGCTGCAAGTTCGTCTCGCCGAGAAGGGCAAAGAGCTTAGCTCCGCCAAGGACTCCAACGCAGATCTTGAGTTGAAGCTGACCACTTTGACCAAGATGCTGGACGGCGCCAGGGAGCAGGAGGTGGCCTTGAAGGAGGAGATCAAGGCCGACAAGGCGCTACTGGCAAGTGCTGCCGCCGCCCAGAATGCTTTTAGGGAGAATGTGGAGCACTGGACGGAGGGTCTCGTGAATGCTGCCGCAGATATCGACAGGGAGCTGGCGCAGCTGGGGGTGGAGGATCTCTCCGCATCAGTGGTGTCGCGGGTGAGGCTATTCTTTTCGTCGGAGTGGACCGGCGCGAGGAGGCGGAGGAGTAGTTTCCCTTGGCCGCTTGGTGGGAACAGTGGCGGTGGTCTGAGACGACCCCGCTCCGGCTGCCGCCGCGGCGTGAGAAGCGGCAGGAGCAGAAGCGGTGGTCCAGGTGGACCCCGCTCCAGTTGCCGCAGCAGCGTGAGGTGCTCCCGCGGCAACAGTGCTTGCCGCGGTGGAGCGTGTCATGCGGCATGGCGACTGTTCACTCGCCCGCCGCCCCGCTACGTCCCCGGCCTTGCGGAGATGCCTTCTTGGTGGGGATGGAGGCTCTGCTTGCGGCGAGCTGCCTGAAGATGAGGACGAAGAGGAGTTGATCTCCAGCGAGCCGCTCGTATCCTCGGCGGGCTCGCTCGACTCGACGTCATGCCCGGCAAGCTCTTTCTCGCCGACGAGCTCCTCTCGCTCGGCACGGCTTGCCGCCTCTGCTGCCTCTGCCTCCTCCACGGTGAATCCAAATTCGCCCGCGGCTGCGGCTGCCGCCGCCTCTTCCAGCCTAGTGGTGATGCGTGTCATCTCCGCATCGATGGTGTCGCGGGTGAGGCTATTCTTTTCGTCGGAGCGGACCGGCACTTCTACCAAGCCGTCAAAGAACTCCTGCACGACGTCGTCTGCAGGCTCTTGCCAAGTTGGGACAATTCCATGCGAATCGCATAACGGCATCATTGCACGGATGCGGTCGAGCACGGAGTTGTTGCACAGCGGAACGACACCCTTCGGCAACCTGAACACTTCGGCATGTTGAGGGTCGTACTTGAACAGCTCCTGGAGCATCGCGTTAAGCTCCAGAATAGTGAAGTTGAAGTTGAGGCCCGGACGCAGCCTCATGATATCTGCCGCATTCTTGAATTCCCAGGCGGGTCTCCTCCGTTCCGGCAGGGGGGCGATGCGGCGGCGAAGAAAATCTGCGCCAACAGCGCCTACAGTGAGCCCGGCAAGCCTGAGGCGTTGGATCCGGGTGACGGCAATCTTTAGCCTATCGTCTTCCGGGGCCACGTCACTCCAATCGCTGCCGCGTGCTACTGGGGCTTGGCGCCGGGCGGTAAACGGCTGCGGGTTCTCCTCGACAATCCAGCACCAGTCTGCTCTCCATTCCTCCGACTTGCCGCGGAACTCTCCCTCCAGATAAGTGTCCTTCTTGCCGGCCCTCGAGATCCAGGCGATTCCGCCGGATAAAGGCTCTCCTCTCTCTACTCGAGGCATAAAGAAGTGGCGAAAAAGGGCTACATTGGGATAGACTCTGACAAAGTTTTCGCAGAGATGTGCGAAAACTGCCATGGTCAGAACAGCATTGGGGGTGAAGTCAAGGAGGTGGAACCCGTAGGTGTTCATAATATCGCAGAAAAACTCAGAGAAAGGCGGGCAGAGCCCGCAGTAGAAGAACAAGGCGAAGAAAGGATATCCATTTGGAGCCATTTTCCAACCGGCGGCTGGAAGTACCTTCGTGCGCGGATGCGCTCGCGTCTCCGTCGACCAGAAGAGGTAGTAATTCTCCCTCAGCTCCCTCGCGGCGAGCTTGGGGGGGAAGATTGCCCGCTCCTTTCGCAGCGCCGCAAGCCGCTGCGCCTCGGTCGACTTCACAACCTTCCCTTTGTCGGCTCTCGGAGCCATGGCGGAAGTGGTGGAGGAGGTCGACGGCGTTGGTGGTGCTGGTGGCGATGGGGGGCGGGGCGCTGCTCTCTTTCAGCTTTGGGAAGACGAGGGAGCGGCGGAGGTTTCTGAGATTGGAGTAGCAACCGGCGAATGGGCGAACTACCCCTGTTTCCCATGCTTATAAAGAGGGAGGGGGCGGACGTTCCGCCTTTTCGAATAAAGAAACCACCCACGATCTCTCCCACGACGCCGCATTCAACGCGTGTCGTTCGGGGAGGGCGCGGTGGATACGGGGAGAGATACGGCGTAACCCAGGCCGCGCGTGCCCGTGCCCTGTTTTGGGCCTGGCCCAACAGCGCTCGGCACCGTGTATGGCCCAGGCCCGGGGGCTCCTGTCGGTGTACTAGAGTAGGGGTACCCTAGTATCCCGAACTTGTGCACGGGCAGTCGCAGCATCCCGCGGCAAGGCTTGCCGGGTGACCGCCAAGGTCCTCCGTGGTTCCTTTGGAGCCATTCAAGGACAAAGTATCCAAGCCAAGGAGACAAAACCCCGACAAGACGAGCTTGCCGGGAAGGCCAACCAAGGCATCTCAAGGAACTTGCCACGACGCGCCACGCATCCCGGCAAGGCCCGGTGAGCGACAAGCTCCCGGACGCGACAAGAAAACGACCGCGGCAAGGCGCTTGCCGCGGCAAGCCACCACTCTGTGCCCGCGCTCCAGCACATCCACCAACGTGTCGCTCTGGGACCCTTCCAGGCGTATGTGGCGGGAGGCTGTGCAGCCAGCGGTGTGCGGTGGCAAGCGGCGCTGACAAGATTGCCATCGTGGCGAGCGGTGGCGTCCCTGACGGTCCCTTTTGCACTATTTAGGCGACGCAGACGGGCATTTAATGCCCTGGTCCCCTGCCGTCAGGGTTAGGTATGATACACTGTAGCAGGTAGCTATACCAACTGCAACACCTTTCCATTTTTACCCTTGTCTACGTTGCCACCTGTCGGTGACCTCTTGAGCATATAAAAGGAGGCCCATGCGCAACTTAGAGGGGGGGGGGAGGAAGAGAACACTCACGCTTGGTCTCGTTAGCTGCTGGGGTGTACTGTAGCACTCCGCGCTCCCGAGCAAGAACTCAATACAAACCACAAAGCAGGAGTAGGGTTTTACGCATCCGTGCGGCCCGAACCTGGATAAACTGCTCGTGTGCTTCGCCTCGATCCGCTCTTCGTGCGACCCTCGCCCCCCGCCGAACCGAAAGGGACTCGGTCCGCCGGTCCCATAGGTGCTCGTGGATTAGTCCCCTGACAATGATAAAATCTTGAAATTTTTACACAATGAGCAACAACAAATTATCTACAGTCTGGTAATTTTTCAGAATTTTTGGAGTTAAAGAAGTATGATTCCTCTTGCATTCTTTAGAGACTATCCTGTTTAGACAGATTGCAATTATGATTGCATTGTTTGCATATGTTTACTTGTTTAATGATTCTATTTGAGTATAGGAGTGTTAAATATGCAGAGGCAATTAGTAGGAAATGTTAAATAATAATTTTAGTGATTTGCTACATTAGAGAATGATAAGGTTTTGCGTTGATTTATACTAATTTATCTCACAAGTTCTTGTTGAGTTTTGTGTGGATGAAGTTTTAAGAATTAGGGAAACCGCGACATGAAAGGAATTAAGGAGACACAAAATCTAATTCTTGGGGATGCCCAAGGCATCCCAAGTTAATAATTCAAGAAGTCTCAAGCATCTAAGCTTGGGGATGCCCCGGTTGGCATCCCACCTTTCTTCTTCAAGAACTATCGGTCAGTTTTGGTTAAGCCTAAGTTTTTGCTTCTTCACATGATATGTGCTATCCTTGAAATGTCATTTTATTTTGTTTTGCTTGCTGTTTTAATAAAGTACTTAAGACCTGAAATTTTATTTATGAGAAGGAGTCTTCACATAGTTACATAATTATTCAACTGCTCATTGTGCTTCGCTTATATCTTTTGGAGTAGTTTGTTGTTTGCTCTAGTACTTCACTTATATCTTTTTAGAGCATGGAGGTAGTTATATTTTGAAGAAATTGTTGAACTCTCATGCTTCACTTATATCATTTTGAGAGTCTCTAAACAGCATGGTAGTTTGCTCTGGTTATGAATTTAGTCCTAATATGATGGGCACCCAAGAGGGATATAATAAAAACTTTCATATAAAGTGCATTGAATACTATGTGAAGTTTGATTCCTTATGATTGTTTTGAGATATGAGGATGGTAATATTAGAGTCATGCTAGTGCGTAGTTGTGGATTTGAGAGATACTTGTGTTAAAGTTTGTGATTCCTATAGCATGCACGTATGGTGAACCGTTATGTGATGAAGTCGGAGCATGATTTATTTTTGATTGTCTTCCTTATGAGTGGCGCTCGGGGACGAGCGATGGTATTTTATTACCAATCTATCCCCCTAGGAGTATGCATGTAGTACTTCGTTTCGATGACTAAAAGATTTTTGCAATAAGTATATGAGGTCTTTATGACTAATGTTCAGTCCATGGATTATACGCACTCTCACTCTTCCACCATTGCTAGCCTCTCTTGTGCCACGCAACTTTCGCCGATACCATACACCCACCATATACCTTCCTCAAGACAGCCACCATACCTACCTATTATGGCATTTCCATAGCCATTCCGAGATAAATTGCCATGCAACTTTCCACCGTTTCGTTTATTATGACACGCCTCGTCATTGTCACATTGCTTTGCATGATCATGTAGTTGACATTGTATTTGTGGCAAAGCCACCGATCATAATTCTTTCATACATGTCACTCTTGATTCATTGCACATCCCGGTACACCGTCGGAGGCATTCATATAGAGTCATATTTTGTTCTAAGTATCGAGTTGTAATTCTTGAGTTGTAAGTAAATAAAAGTGTGATGATGTTCATTATTAGCGCATTGTCCCATGTGAGGAAATAATAAAAAAAGACCAAAAAAGAGAAGGCCCAAAAAAACAAAAAAAAATGAGAGAAAAAGAGAGTAGGGGCAATGCTATTATCCTTTTACCACACTTGTGCTTCAAAGTAGCACCATGATCTTCCTGATACAGAGTCTCATATGTTGTCACTTTCATATACTAGTGGAAAATTTTCATTATAGAACTTGGCTTGTATATTCCAACGATGGACTTCCTCAAATGCCATAGGTCTTCATGAGCAAGCAAGTTGGATGCACACCCACTTAGTTTTCTTTTCGAGCTTTCATACACTTATAGCTCTAGTGCATTTGTTGCATGGCAATCCCTACTCACGCATTGATATCTATTGATGGGCATCTCCATAGCCCGTTGATACGCCTAGTTGATGTGATACTGTCTCCTTCTTTTTGTCTTCTCCACAACCACCGTCTATTACACATATAGTGCTATGTCCATGGCTCACGCTCATGTATTGCGTGAAAGTTGAAAAAGTTTGAGAACATCAAAAGTATGAAACAATTGCTTGGCTTGTCATCGGGGTTGTGCATGATTTGAATATTTTGTGTGATGAAGATGGAGCATAGCCAGACTATATGATTTTGTAGGGATAAGCTTTCTTTGGCCATGTTATTTTGAGAAGACATAATTGCCTTGTTAGTATGCTTGAAGTATTATTATTTTTATGTCAATATTAATTTATTCTTTTGAATCTTATGGATCTGAATATTCTTGCCACAATAGAGAAGAAATACATGGATAAATATGTTAGGTAGCATTCCACTTCAAAAATTCTGTTTTTCTCATTTACCTACTCGAGGACGAGCAGGAATTAAGCTTGGCGATGCTTGATACGTCTCCAACATATCTATAATTTTTGATTGTTCCATGCTATTATATTATCCATCTTGGATGTTTTATATGCATTTATATGCTATTTTATATGATTTTTGGGACTAACCTATTAACTTAGAGCCCAGTGCCAGTTTCTGTTTTTCCTTGTTTTTGAGTTTTACAGAAAAGGAATACCAAACAGAGTCCAATTGATGTGCCAATTTTTGATGATTTTTTATGGTCCAAAAGAAGCCCCCGGAGTAAAATAGTTGGGCCAGAGGAGTCCCGAGCCATCCACAAGGGTGGAGGGCGCGCCCTACTCCCCTGGGCATGCCCCCTGCCTCGTGGATGACTCGGAGACCCCCCTGACGTGAGACCGACACCAAAAATTCCTATAAATACAGAAACTCTCGAAAAGAAACCTAGATCGGGAGTACCACCGCCGCAAGCCTATGTAGCCACCAAAAACCAATCGGGACCCGGTTCCGGCACCCTGCCGGAGGGGGATCCATCACTGGTGGCCATCTTCATCATCCTGGCACTCTCCATGACGAGGAGGGAGTAGTTCACCCTCGGGGCTGAGGGTATGTACTAATAGCTATGTCTTTGATCTCTCTCTCTCATATTCTTGATATGGCACGATCTTGATGCACCGTGAGCTTTGCTATTATGGTTGGATCTTATGATGTTTCTCCCTCTCTATCTCCTTGTGAAGAATTGAGTTTTCCCTTTGAAGTTATCTTATCAGATTGAGTCTTTAAGGATTTGAGAACACTTGATGTATGTCTTTCATGTGCTTATATGTGGTGACAATGGGATATTCACGTGATCCACTTGATGTATGTTTTGGTGATCAACTTACGAGTTCTGTGACCTTGTGAACTTATGCATAGGTTTTGGCACACGTTTTCGTCTTGACTCTCCGGTAGAAACTTTGGGGCACTCTTGAAGTTCTTTGTGTAGGTTGAATAGATGAATCTGAGATTGTGTGATGCATATCATGTAATCATACCTGCGGATACTTGAGGTGACATTGGAGTATCTAGGTGACATTAGGGTTTTGGTTGATTTGTGTCTTAATGTGTTATTTTACTATGAACTCTAGGGATGTTTGTGACACTTATAGGAATAGCCCAATGGATTGATTGGAAAGAATAACTTTGAGGTGGTTTCGTACCCTGCAATAATCTCTTCGTTTGTTCTCCGCTATTAGTGACTTTGGAGTGACTCTTTGTTGCATGTTGAGGGATTGTTATAGGATCTAATTATGTTATTATTGTTGAGAGAACTTGCACTAGTGAAAGTATGAACCCTAGGCCTTGTTTCCACGCATAGCAATACCGTTTATGCTCACTTTTTTAATTAGTTACCTTGCTGTTTTTATATTTTTTCAGATTACAAAAACCTATATCTGCCATCCATATTGCACTTGTATCACCATCTCTTCGCCGAACTAGTGCACCTATACAATTTACCATTGTATTGGGTGTGTTGGGGACACAAGAGACTCTTTGTTATTTGGTTGCAGGGTTGTTTGAGAGAGACCATCTTCATCCTACGCCTCCCACGGATTGATAAACCTTAGGTCATGAACTTGCGGGAAATTTGCTACTGTCCTACAAACCTTGCACTTGGAGGCCCAACAACATCTACAAGAAGAAGGTTGTGTAGTAGACATCACCAGCATTCAAATTTTCAGCAAAGATTATGAACTAACCATATTCACAATAACATTTAGGTCTCATGTTTACTCATATCAATGGCATAATCAACTAGCGAGCAATAATAATAAATCTTGGATGACAACACTTTCTCAAAACAATCATAACATGATATAACAACATGGTATCTCGCTAGCCCTTTCTGAGACCGCAAAACATAAATGCAGAGCACCTCTGAAGATCAAGGACTGACTAGACATTGTAATTCATGGTAAAAGAGATCCATTCACAGTCATACTCAATGTAAATTAATAGTTATGCATGTGAATGATAGCGGTGCTCTCCAACTGGTGATTTTTAATAAGAAGGTGATGACTCAATATAAAAGTAAATAGATAGGCCCTTCGCAGAGGGAAGCAGGGATTTGTAGAGGTGCCAGAGCTCGAGTTTTGAAACAGAGATAAATAATATTTTGAGTGGCACACTTTCATTGTCAACATAACAACCAAGAGATCTCGATATCTTCCATGCTACACACATTATAGGCTGTTCCCAAACAAAATGGTAAAGTTTATACTCCCCCACCACCGACAAAAATCAATCCATGGCTTGTCCGAAACAACAGGTGTCGTCCAACTAACAACAATCCTGGGGGGTTTTGTTTGCAATTATTTTGATTTGATTTGAGCATGGGACTGGGCATCCCGGTTACCAGGCATTTTCTTGTGAATGATGAGTGGAGTCCACTCATTGTGAGAATAACCCACCTAGCATGGAAGATATACAAAAAACTAGTTGATACATGAGCTATTCGAGCATACAAAACAGAATTTCATTTGAAGGTTTAGAGTTTGGCACATACAAATTTACTTGGAACAACAGGTAAATACCGCATATAGGAAGGTATGGTGGACTCATATGGAATAACTTTGGGGTTGATGGAAGTGGATGCACAAGCAGTATTCCCGCTTAGTACAAGTGAAAGCTAGAAAGAGACTGGGAAGCAACCAACTAGAGAGCGACAACAGTCATGAACATGCATTAAGATTAATCAACAATGAGTGCAAGCACGAGTAGGGTATAAATCATCGTGAACATAAATATCGTGGAGGCTATGTTGATTTTGTTTCAACTACATGCGTGAACATGTGCCAAGTCAAGCCACTCGAATCGTTCAAAAGAGGATAGCCCTATCATACCACATCACAACCATTTTAATAGCATGTTGCCACGCAAGGTAAACCATTATATACTCCTAGATAATTAAGCATGGCATGAGCAGCTATAATCTCTAAGTGTCATTACAAACATGTTTCATTCATAATTGGCTGAATCAGGAACATTGAACTAATCATATTTACAAAAACAAGATAAGTCGAGTTCATACCAGCTTCTCTCATCTCACTCAGTCCATCATATATCGTCATTATTGCGTTTCACTCGCATGGTTGAACGGTTTGGATAATAATAATAGTGCACGTGCATTGGACAAAGCTAGAATTTGCAAGCATTTGATATAAGGGAGAAGACAAGGTAATATGGGATCTTGGTTAAATCAACAATAATGCATATGAGAGCCACTCAACATTTTCATCATGGTCTCCTCCTCTCGACCCCCAAAGAATAAGGAAAGAAATAAAACTATTTATACGGGAAAGCTCCCAACAAGCAAAAGAAGAATGAGAAATCTTTTTGGGTTTTCTTTTCATTGCTACTACTACAGGCATGGAAACTAAAGTAGCTAAAAGCTAAAACTAATTTTTTTTTTGTTTTTTCTTAAGTTTTTTTCAAACACACAAGAAGAAGGCTTAGAAAAGAAAATAAACTAGCATGGATAGTACAATGAAAAAGTATGAGCACCGACAACTAGAATGAGTGTGTGAACATGAATGTAGTGTCGGTGAGAAATACGTACTCCCCCAAGCTTAGGCTTTTGGCCTAAGTTGGTCTATGCCCACGGATCGAAGCTACTCTCTCCGGTGTACTGAGGAGGGTCCTCAGGGTGCCACTGGTTGGTGATCTCCTCCGGATCCCACTGATAAACAGACTATCAATAAGGGTCAAGTGGTGGATCAGGCTCAGGCTCTGGGACTTGTGTCAGCCTCCAGTATGCATAAATGGCCTCGGGTAAGATGAGGTACGTGCCTGAAAGTATGTTAAACAAAGAGGGTGCAGCCAAGGTAATAGTCTCATAGTGAGTTTTATCAAATATCAAATTATACTTAAGCATCTTCTTCTTATTTTTAACAATAAATTCATGTGCTAACATACTCTTATAATCTAGAAAAATAGGTGGAGCAACTTTTCCTCTTTCTCATAATGCCTAATAGGTATCTCAAAGTGTTTAGCAGGGCGTGAAGCAAATATGCCTCCGAAGATGGGGCCCTTTGTACGGTTCAGACTTAATCGTTTAGCAACAATAGCGCCTAAGCTGAAAGTTGTATCACGAAACAAAGCATGGCGCAAAATGAAAAGATCAAGAGCACTAAGATTTCCACTATTCCCGCGACCAATTAAGCATCTAGTAGCAAATATCGCAAACTAACGTAGAATAGGAAAATGTATACTAGTAATTCTTGCATCGGAAACTTTCCTCGTTTCCCCTACAGCAATTCTATCAATAAATCCATCCACATCACTATGATGTGGTTCATCGATGCTTCCCACAAAGGGTATCTTGCAGAGCTGACAAAAATCATGGAGTGACATCTCCTTAACCTCATCATATAAGTGAAACTCCACTGAAGGTGGTGATTCTTTAACATGGAAATAAAAATTTTGGACGAAAATATTAGTGAGTAGGAGATATTGTTTGCGCTGGCCATGGAGGAAGTCGGTGAGGCCTGCATTCTCAGCCAAGTAATAAAAGTCATCGTAAATTTGAACGGCTCTCAAGAATGCATCACAAGGCCATTCGCATGGCCGAACCTACGCAATGCGAGCAAGATTGTATTTGGGCTTTTTATTCTCCTCATTCTGCTTATCCTTCGAGCTTCGGCTCGAAGAGCTCCTCAACAATCTCTTCATCATTTTCTTTCTCTGAAAAATTTCTGAAATTTTTTTGTGACTCAAAATAAAAGTGAACCAATCTCAACAAGATTGATAACAACTACTCCCACGAGTGCCTAGAGGCTATATCATGCATTAAAACTACTTTGGACCATATAAATTTGACATGCAAGCTTAAGAACAGGGTCACCTTAGCAACACAAATTTGCAATAAATAAATCACTAGAACAAAAATTAATTGGACCATTGGAGGAGTCACATACCGAAGAATAATCCCCCAAAACAGTTTTGTGAATGGAGCTTTGAGCAAAGAGATCGAAAATTGCGGCAAGATGAGCTAGAACACGGGTTTGAGCTATGGGAGGATTTTTTCTGGAGGAAGACGAAGTGAGTGGGTGCTGGAATAACTAGAGGGGGCCCATGTGGGGCCCACAAGACAGGAGGGTGCGCCCCAGGGGGTGGGCACGCCCTGTGACCTCGTGGCCAAATGGTGGGCCCCTTGGTGTGTTCTCAGAGCCAGAAGTTCTTAAATATGTGACAAAAAATCATATTTCATTTTTAGGACATTTGGAGAACTTTTATTTTCGGGGTATTTTTATTGCAAGGATAATTTAGAAAGCAGACAGAAAAATACTTTTTGCTTTATTTAATCTAAATAACAGAAAGTAAAAGGAGGGTACAGAGAGTTTTTCTTTCTAACTTCATCCATCTCGTGCTCATCAAAAGGAATCCACTAACAAGGTTGTTCAAGTCTTGTTAACAAACTCTTTCCGAATAACATGAAACCGGAGAATTTTCGAATAACAGTAGGTTACCTCAACGGGGATATGCATGTCCCCAACAATAATAATATCATATTTCTTCTTGACAGTAGGAAGAGGGAATTCAAAACCTCCAATAGTAATCGTTGAATTTTTTCCAATAGAATTGATACTGTGGACTTGAGGTTGTTTCCTCAGAAAGTGTACTGTATGCTCATTACCATTAACATGAAAAGTGACATTGCCTATGTTGCAATCAATAACAGTCCCTGCGGTATTCAAAAAGGGTCTAGCAAGGATAATCGACATACTATCGTCCTCAGGAATATCAAGAATAACAAAGTCTGTTAAAATAGTAACGTTTGCAACCACAACAAGCACATCCTCACAAATACCGACATGTATAGCAGTTGATTTATCGGCCATTTGCAAAGATATTTCAGTAGGTGTCAACTTATTCAAATCAAGTCTACGATATAAAGAGAGAGGCATAACACTAACACCGGCTCCAAGATCACATAAAGCAGTTATAACATAGTTTCTTTCAATGGAGCATGGTATAGTTGGTACTCCTAGATCTCCTAGTTTCTTTGGTATTCCACCTTTAAAAGTATTGGCAAGCATGTTAGAAATTTCAGCTTCCGGTATCTTTCTTTTATTTGTAACAGTATCTTTCATATACTTAGCATAAGGATTCATTTTAAGCATATCAGTCAAATGCATATGCAAAAAGATAGGTCTAATCATTTCAGCAAAGCGCTCAAAATCCTCATCATCCTTTTTCTTGGATGGTTTAGGAGGAAAAGGCATGGGTTTCTGAACCCATGGTTATCTTTCTTTACCGTTCTTCCTAGCAACGATTTCTCTCTTATCATAACGTTGATTCTTTGATTGTGGGTTATCAAGATCAACAACAGGTTCAGTCTCTACATCATTGGTATTGATAGGTTGAGCATCGACATGAACATCATCATTATCACTAGGTTCATGTTCATTACTAGATTGTGTTTCAACATCAAAAATAGAAATATCATTGGGATTCTCAGGTGTGTCAACAAAAGGTTCACTAGAAGCATGCAAAGTCCTATCATTTTTCTTTTTTTCTTCTTAGAAGGACTAGGTGCATCAACATTAGTTCTCTGAGAATCTTGCTCAACTCTCTTAGGGTGGCCCTCGGGATACAAAGGTTCCTGAGTCATTCTACCCCCTCTAGTCATAACTCTAACAGCATTATCATTTTTATTATTATTTAATTCATTGAGAAAATCATCTTGTGCTTTAAGCACTTGTTCTACCTGAGTGGTAACCATAGAAGCATGTTTACTAATAAGTTTAAGGTCACCTTTAACTATAGACATATAATCACTCAAGTGTTCAACCATATAAGCATTATGTTTCAATTGTCTACCAACATAAGCATTGAAATTTTCTTGTTTAACAATAAAATTATCAAACTCATCCAAGCATTGGCTAGCAGACTTACTACGAGGAATATCACCTTCATCAAATCTATAGAGATAATTTACCTTTACTACCTGTGTCCAAGGTAGTCAGAATCCCGACTCGACTGCTAGAATCCTACGACTTCACGACCCTATGGAAGGATGTTGATCCAAATCCCACTATGAATCTGGATCAGGTAGAATCTGTGTTGAGTCGCGATCCAAATCATATAATCTTGTACAAAACTATACAATCCCGACTATGCTATGGACTTATGTCCGATTCTACTAATTTATCTAATCCATTTATTTAGTTGTGGCAGAATAGTATGCCATCATCCAAACCTTTTTCATATACCTCATGGACCTTTATTCCCCTCCCAAGCCCAAACGCACAGCCGCCGACACCTTTGATCTAGCTCTTAGAAACCCTAGATCAAAACTGAGGATCAAGCTTGTCAACAGATGGAATTGGCGTGAAAAGGAGGATGCTTCAAGATTGATCAGAGAAGGAGAGCAAGACCCTTCAAGGTTTAGAATTGCAGGTCAGATAGACAAGTGATCTACTATTCACGCACTCTAAAAATAACCTAAGTAAATTTCGTGCAGTGAGGGTTTAAATGTTCTATATATCTCCCTCTCATATATTGTCGGGGGTTAGGTGCGACATATGCCAAAGGATGGCTTATCATGGTGGGGGCGAGTAGAATGTCGCCGGTGCCTGGAAACGGGATGAGGCAAAGACATGCACGCCGGCGAATCTTACCCAGCTTCAGGGCTCTCCAAGGAGATAATACCCCTACTGCTGCTCTGCGAGGTCTCCGCATGATCACTATGGCAAAGTGTTTACACGGTTGCTCCTTGAGCTGTTTCCTGGAGGTAGGAGAGGGCAAGGCTAGCTCTCTCCCTCCTATATGATCTGGTCTAGAGCTACTGGGTTCCAACCCTTTGCATGGGTGCCCTGGGGGGTTTATATAGGCCTACCCCCCAGGGGTACAATGGTAATCCGGCTGGACGCGGGCCCAGCCGTCAGCGCCTCTGGCCTCCATCTTCCCTGCCCACCGCTGGGGCCTGCCGACTGGTGGGCCCCGCTGACAGGCCTAGTACGGAGCCGACAGGCCGCGTCCGCCGCGGGCGGGCCTTGCCGGCTACTGATTATTGTAGTCGTGCTTCTGATGACGCGGGCTTGATCATGGGGTCGTGGCAACAGCCCCGCCGCCTGGCGGGCGATCACTATTGCCACTCTCCATCACATCTTGATTAATGGCGCGTGGGCCCCGGGGGAGGGCTCGGCCGACTCCTCGGGGCCGACTCCCGATGGGTCCGACTGGTGGTCCTCTTGCCGTCTCCTGGGGTCTCACTGACTGATGGGACCCGCTGCCTCTGGGCCGTACAGACAAGCCGTCGTGGGTGCAGGATTCGGTCATGCGGTGCTGATGTCAGGGCCAGCATGGCAACAGTGCCACGCCGCATGGAGATCTTCTGGGGTACGGCGTGCTGTGGCCATGCCTGCCCTTGGTAAGGGGCGGGAGTGGGCTTCATTGTTGCCACTCCCCTACCCCGTCCCACTTGATGAGGTCGTGGGGTTTGTTGGAGTCGCAGGCCGACTCCCCAAAGCTGGCTTCTCTGGAAGTCGCCAGTCAGGAGTCGGCTTTCCCTAAAGCCGTCCCTGGGACTCAGCCGTCAGTTGTTAGTCGGCCATCTTGCCATCGACTTCTCGAAGGTGGCTCTTTGTCCTGGGGTCTTGAGGGGCGCAGCCTGCCCCGATGTCTTGAAAGGTTCTGGGCCTCGGGTCGACCTACCCGTCGCCCATTACTCCGACAGTAGTCCCCGAGGCTGGTGAGGCGCCGCGGACAATCAGCCGAGAAGCCTCAGCAGTTTCTCTCTCCGGGTGCTCAACACATGGCTCTTGGTTGACTTCCGCCGGGCCGGCTAGAAGGAGCCGGACTCGCCCAGCTCTAACTCGCACAATATTTCGAACATCGTGGCTGGATCCAAGTAGCGTGCTTGCTAAGCCTCCGGGCCGTCGCCCGTTCTAGGCCTGTCATGCGATGACATGTGGCTGGGCCATTCTGCCAGCCTACGCGTGCGACGGGACAGGCCCATAGGCGGGCCCCGCCACTACCGCGCCTCGGCGCCCGAGCGGATCCGCCGTGGCCCCGACGGACGGTTGGGATTCCCATGGAGTTACTGCGTGCAGTAACTTTGTCGTGGAACGTGGGGGTCATGGGGCCGTGGGCGCAGTAAATCCCACGACCGCCCCCTCGGCTTCACAGCCCACGAGGCTATAAGTAGGGGAAAGAGGGGGGCACGCGCGCCCCTCCTTCCCGCCGCTCCTCGCTCTCCTCCTTCTCACTGCTCCTCGCTCTCCTCCTTCTTCTTCTTCTTCACGCCGCCGCGCGCCCAAGCTTCGACGAACGCCGCGACGATTAGCTCGCGATGAGCTCTTCCTCTGCCACCGCGCCTCCCCCGGTGCGCTCCGGCACCTGGGACGGCTCCGAAGTTCACGACGACCACATCGAGTTCCTCCGCAAGACTCGTCGGCTCCCCGGCGAGGATCACGTGCGGGTGCGTCTTGCGCCGAGGGGGGAGATTTCCCTCGTGCCGCAGGAGGGCAAGCGGTTCATCTTCCGCTCGCACTGCCTGCGCGGGTTGGGGCTGCCGGCGAGCAGCTTCTTCCGCTCCTTTCTAGAGTTCTACGGCCTCCAGCCGCACCACCTCACGCCCAACACGGTGGTGCTGCTGTCCGCCTTCGTGGCCTTGTGCGAAGGCTTCCTCGGAGTCCTCCCCACCCTCGAGCTCTAAGGGGAGTTCTTCTTCTCCAAGCTCGGCACCCAGGCTGCAGGCGTGCAGGCTCAATGCGGCGCTTTCATCGCCGTGCGAAGGTCGGGGGCCGACAACTCCTTCCCCTCCATCTCGCTGATAAAGTCGGTGAAGATGTGGCAGGGATCGTACTTCTATGTCAGGAGCGTCTCCACGAGGGGCGACTAGGTCAACCTGCCGGCTTTCGAAGCCGGCCTGCCGGCTGGGAGACTGCCCAACTGGTCGTACCGGGCCAAGTCGCTGACGCCTGCGGGAGCCGGCGCCATCGCGTAACTACGAGTGCTGACGCAGTCAGGGGGCTTGACTGGTCCAGACCTGCTGGCCGCCTTCATGGCGCGCCGAGTTCTCCCGCTCCAAGGCCTCCCCCATATGATATGCCAAATGAGCGGGCACCGCGACTCGAGTCGGATGTGCACCAAGGACATGCCTCACGAGGAGGTGGCCTTCATGGTGAACTACCTCTCGGACAGCAAGCTCCTGGAGGATTGGCGGTTCGGCAAGGAGCTGTACTCCCGCATCAACCCCCCGCCCGTGGTGAGTTGCCTTTCCTTTGTTTCTTTGGATTGTCTTCTTTCTCGCCGAGTTTGTTTTGACCAGTCGGCTTTGGTCAGAATCCCCTCCTCCACCCGCCAGCTGGCACCTCGGGGCCGTCCCGCGAGTTCCTCGCCGACCGAGCGGAGAGCGACGTCGACGACCCTGATCTGGGGGCGGCGGCTCTGGAGGACGACGCCGAGGGAGGAGGAGGAGCAGCAGGCGACTTCAGGCCTTCGGCCACTTTCGCCGACTGGCCTGACAACGACGCCGAGGGAGAAGTCGCCCCCCGCCATCGGCCAGGAGCCAGCCAGCCTGGTGTGGGCTCTTCTGCCGCGCCAGGTGCTCCAGGCGGCGGGAAGAAGCGCAGGGCCGTGCTGACCTTGTTCGATAGTCGGCTGAAGAAACCCAAGGGTTCGGCTGCGGCGACCCGGTGGGACGAGGAGGCTGCGAAGGCCATCCGCTTCCGTAAGGAAGTGAAGAAGCCGCCATTGGTCTCCACATGAGTATTCTGTCTCAATGCTTTATTCTTTCTTTGTGGCTTTGCCTGAGTCTTTTTCTTGCTTCCCTTACTTCAGGGCTCCCCTCACTCTTGAGAGGGTCACCGCTGCCTCCGTCATGGGGTCAGCGGAGACGCCCGCCACCACTCGGCGGATTGACCCCGCTGCTGACCTCCGGGAGGCGACAGAGCGGAATGCGCAGGAGAAGTGCAACTAAGAAGAGGCCGTTCGCCTGGAGAAGGCGGAGGCCTCGGCCAAAAAAAACTGGCGGATGTCGAAGCCATCGCCGCGACGAAGCGGTAGGCTAAGGAGGCCGCACGCCGCCAATCGGTGGTGTTTGTCACCCCACTAAACTCTGCGCCGCCGCCTCCGGAGTTCACGGGGCAGACTGGGGAAGCCGGCAGCGAGAACCCCGTCACGGAGAGGGAAGGCGGCGACCCCTCTACGCCGGACGTGATCGTTCCGCCGCCGCCTCCACCGCCGTCTGAGAGTGCCGCCGACCGAAGATGAGGCCGTGGCGAGGTTACTCCTCCGAGTCGGCTCACCGAAGCGCCGCCATCTAGAGAAGGCGACTTCGGCACCCCGCCCCCTGGAGGCCGGCACCGCCAGCTCGGCGATCCCAGACACCGAAGCAACAAGTGCCGCGCCCATTGGGTGGGTGCGAGGAGGCGGCACAGGGCCACTGAACCAGGCGCTTCTGGATGTCCAGGCGAAGCTTCGTGCTGAGCGCGACGCTCTCCAGAATTGCACCAAGGCGTACCTGGCGTCGCACGCAGCCGTCCGGGTATGTTTTTTCCTTTGGTCCTTGTTTCCTTGTTCCTCTCTGTGGGGGCACGCCAGCGCACCCACTGGGTGTAGTCCCCGAGTTTCGGGCTGGCTGCTGAGCAGGCGGCCCGGAACTCCAATTGATGAACTCTGGGTATTAACTTTTTGTCTGAAATGCTTGACGCAGGATTACCACAACCTCTATGTCACTGCCTTCAACCGTAACGTTGAAGAGCTGGGAAAGCGGACCGCCGATTTGTCGGAGAGCTGGAGTAAGTCCTTTTTCTTCTTTGCGGGGACGCGATGGCGCACCCGCGGGCTGTAGTCCCTGAGATTCAGGCCGACTGCTAAGCAGTCGGGCCGGATCTCCCCGGCGATCTTCTTTATTGATGACTTAACGCCTTCTTTCTTCCTTCTTTTCAGGAGCCAACGCTGCTCTTCAACAGCAGCTGAGCAAAGCCAACTCCGCATTGCACGCCAAAGGGGAGGAGTGCAGCAAGCTCGCCACAGAGCGTGATCTGCTGGCCACTCAATTGGCAGAGCAGAAGGAGCTGCTTGCGAAGATGCAGAGGGAGGCGGAAGAGACGGAAACCGCCCTCCTGGCCGAGTTCGCGAGCGAGCACTCCTCCTGGTCTGACAAGGAGGCGATGCTGGCCTCCGGCTTCCATGAGATTGAAGACATTGTTGATGGTGAGTTTCTTTACTTTCTTTCTTCGAGCTGCCGATTATAAGTCGTGCCGACTCCTGGTTTTTGACTTGCTTCTTCGTTTCTTCCATCTTGGCAGACTTCTTTCCTGGGCACTCACAGGCCGCCATCCAAGCCATCGAGGCTGACCGTGAAGGTCGGAGGGCAGAGGGCACAGAGATCGCCGCCGACGCCCCCCGAACCCTTGACGAGCACATCCTGAGCATCGAGGCTCGCCTTCGGCCGACTCACCGGATGCTGCGCCGGCTTCAGCGTGTCGGTGCCCAGGCGATTGCCACCCTGTGGCCGGACATGCAGGCTCCGCACACCCCCAGCCTGGCGGCCGACTGGCTAGAGGTTGCGGCTGGTCGTCTTGACGCCTGGAAGGGTTCTTCGGCCCGATCTGGAGCGCGCCGGGCCTTGGAGTTCGTCAAGGCGTGGTATCCGGGGCTGGATCTAGACCGGCTGGCCACACTTCGGTCGGAGGCCCAGCCAGAGCTGGCAGCTGCGGAAGACGCCCTCATCAAGCGTGCTGCGGCGATCGCCGAGTACACCAACACCAGCATCTTCGTCCCCGAGCGGTCTGAAGACGGCGAGGAGGTACCGCCGGAGTGGTTTGGGATGAACCCAGACTATGGCGAGGACTCAGCGGAGGTGATTGGCTCCAGCGTCGAGGAGGAAGGCGAGGCGGAGGACGGAGGCAAGACGGAGGCACCAGAAGACGGGGCAGACGGCCAGCCTCAGCTCGACCACGCCTCCAGCAACGAGCCGCATGCGACCGAGTCGACTACCGCCGGAGGCGATCAAGCCGAGACTACCCAGCCGGCCGCCCCGACGCCTGACGCTGCCGCCTCCTCCGACCCTCCGAATCCGTCTGCTGCTTCCTAAGCTGCCACTTTATCTTTATTTTATCTACTTCAGTAGTCGTTGAAGAACTTGTTAATTCGCACAATTCCACCCGCGGGGTGTATTTTGAACTTCTGCTCGAAAATTCGGCCAAGGGCCTACGTTATATAAATATATTTATCCGAGTTCTATCTTTTCTTGCTCATTGCTCTTTTGGCTTTTTTCCTTTGCCGCTTTCTCTTAGTTGCCTGCCTTGCCATTTGGACAACCGCTCTGTGGACTGCCGCTGGATCAAATGCTTGGCTACTTTGGGAAGGCAAGTACTTAGCCGTTTTTAAGAGTTTTTGAGCAAGTTGAATAGAAGGCGGCAATCTGACTATTCGAGAGTTGGTTTGTGAAAAAAGGCTAGAAGCCGTCTTGAGCTATGTTTTATGCTTTGAGTCCTTAGCCATTTTTCATGCAAACGCCCATTCTACCTTACTTCTGCCCACCATACAGTCGCTTCTGCGAGCTGCGGCTTCTGACAGGAGATGGTTTAGGTGTTACACACCACTTGTCCGGCTGCAGGAAGCATTTCACAGTGCAAGGTGGCAAGTCCCCGGGCCGACTTGTCGAGCCCAGTGCCAAGCGGCATAACAAAGAGTAACGTACTTGTAGGCATAATTTTTATCATATAGACAAAAGAGGGCAGTCCCCGAGCTCATCTCGGGGGGCCCGAAGTCTTGGTACTTTAATACAAAAGGTAGCGTGGTACATACTGCATCAACTATAAAATTTCGGAGGAGATTTGCATTCCATGGCCGCTCTGTCTCCTTGCTAGAGTCGTCCCTCTTGCATGCTCGGGGCTTCTGAGCGTCAATCAGGTAGTAGGAGTCGTTGCCCAGTACTTTGCTGATGATGAAAGGGCCTTCCCAAGGCGCCGACAGCTTGTGCTGGCCGGCTGTTTGCTGGATCAGCCGGAGCACAAGGTCGCCTTCCTGGAAAGATCTTGGCTTGACCTTCCTATTGTGGTATCGGCGCAGGCTCTGCTGGTAGATGCTGGACCGGCTGAGTGCCAACAGCCGGCCCTCTTCCAGCAGATCGATGCCGTCTTGTTGCCGGTAACTGACAGAACTATTCTCCTCCATCTTGCAGCTATATAACTTGTTGGAGACTTCATATCTCTCAACTCGGGCATTTGCTTGAAATATTAACTTTAGCTCTTGGAACATCTCATATGCTCCATGACATTCAAAACATCTTTGAAGTCCCGATTCTAAGCTGTAAAGCATGGCACACTGAACTATCAAGTAGTCATCAGCTTTAGTCTGCCAGACATTCATAACGTCCAGAGTGGCTCCTGCAGCGGGTCTTGCACCTGGCAGTGCTTCTAGGACGTAATTCTTTTGTGCAGAAATGAGGATAATCCTCAAGTTACGGACCCAGTCCATGTAGTTGCTACCATCATATTTCAAGTTAGCTTTCTCTAGGAACGCATTAAAATTCAAGGGAACGGTAGCACGGGCCATTGATCTACAACAACATAGATATGCAAAAACTATCAGGACTAAGTTCATGATAAATTTATGTTCAATTAATCATATTACTTAAGAACTCCCACTTAGATAGACATCCCTCTAGTCATCTAAATGATCATGTGATCCATATCAACTAAACCATGTCCGATCATCACGTGAGATGGAGTAGTTTTCAATGGTGAACATCTCTATGTTGATCATATCTACTATATGATTCACGTTCGACCTTTCGGTCTCAGTGTTCTAAGGCCATATCTGCATATGCTAGGCTCGTCAAGTTTAACCCGAGTATTCTGCACATGCAAAACTGTCTTACACCCGTTGTATGTGAACGTAGAGCTTATCACACCCGATCATCATGTGGCCTCTCGGCATGACGAACTCTAGCAATGGTGCATACTCAGGGAGAACACTTATACCTTGAAATTTAGTGAGGGGTCATTTTACAATTCTACCGCCGTACTAAGCAAAATAAGATGCATAAAAGATAAACATCACATGCAATCAAAATATGTGACATGATATGGCCATCATCATCTTGTGCCTTTGATCTCCATCTCCTAAGCACCGTCATGATCTCCATCGTCACTGGCTTGACACCTTGATCTCCATCATAGCGCCGTTGTCATCTCGCCAACTATTGCTTCTACAACTATCACTACCGCATAATGATAAAGTAAAGCAATTACATGGTGATTGCATTTCATACAATAAAGCTACAACCATAAGGCTCATGCCAGTTGCCGGTAACTTTTACGAAACATGATCATCTCATACAATAACTTATATCACATCATGTCGACCATATCACATCACAACATGCCCTGCAAAAACAAGTTAGACGTCCTCTACTTTGTTGTTGCAAGTTTTACGTGGCTGCTACGGGCTTCTAGCAAGAACCGTTCTTACCTACGCATCAAAACCACAATGATTTTTCGTCAAGTGTGTTGTTTTAAACTTCAATAAGGACCGGCCGTAGTCAAATTCTATTCAACTAAAGTTGGAGAAATAGACACCCGTCAGCCACCTTTATGCAAAACAAGTTGCATGTTTGTCGGTGGAACCGGTCTCATGAACGTGGTCATGTAAGGTTGGTCCGGGCCGCTTCATCCAACAATACTGCCGAGTCAAAATAAGATGTTGGTGGTAAGTAGTATGACTGTTATCTCCCACAACTCTTTGTCTTCTACTCGTGCATATCATCTACGCATAGACCTGGCTCGGATGCCACTGCTGGGAAACGTAGCGTGCAATTTCAAAAAAAATCCTACGATCATGCAAGATTTATCTAGGAGACGCATAGCAACGAGAGGGGAAGAGTGTGTCCACGTACCCTCGTAGACCGAAAGCGGAAGCGTTAGGTCAACGCAGTTGATGTAGTTGGACGTCTTCGCGATCCAACCAATCAAGTACCGAACATACGGAACCTCCGAGTTCAGGACACGTTCAGCTTGATGATGTTCCTCGAACTCTTGATCCAGCAGAGGATATAGGGAGAGTTTCGTTAGCACGACGGTGTGGTGATGGTGATGGTGATGTGATCCGCATAGGGCTTCGCCTAAGCACTGCGACGCTATGACCGGAGGAGTAAACTGTGGAGGGGGCACCGCACACGGCTAAGAGAACAATTGATGTGCTATTGGGTGCCCCCTGCCCCTCTATATAAAGGACGGGAGGAGGAGGAGGTCGGCCACCAATGGGGCGCGCCAAGGGGGGAGTCCTACTAGGATTCCACTCCTAGTAGGATTCCCCCCGCCCCTTTTCCTTTCTCATCGGAGGGGAAAAGGAAGGAGAGGGAGAGGGAGAGGGAAAGGGGGGCGCCACCCCCTCCCCTCATCCAATTGGGACTCCCATGGGGGGGCGCGGACACCCCTTGTGGGCTCCCCTCTCTTTCCCCTAAGGCCCATGTAGGCCCAATACTTTCCCGGGGGGTTTCGGTAACCCCTCAGTACTCCGAAATATACCCGAACCTTTTTGAAACCATTCCGATGTCCGAATATCATCGTCCAATATCAGCTCTCCACCATTTAGAGACTCCTCGTCATGTCTGTGATCTCATCCGGGACTCCGAACAAACTTCGGTCACCAAAAACACATAACTCATAATACAAATCGTCATTGAATGTTAAGCGTGCGGACCCTACGGGTTCGAGAACTATGTAGACATGACCGAGACACATCTTCGGACAATAACCAATAGCAGAACCTGGATGCTCATATTGGTTCCTACATATTCTACGAAGATCTTTATCGGTCAAACCGCAATAACAACATACGTTATTCCTTTTTCCATCGGTATGTTACTTGCCCGAGATTCAATCGTCGGTATCCTCATACCTAGTTCAATCTCGTTACCGCCAAGTCTCTTTACTCGTTTCGTAATGTATCATCCCGCAACTAACTCATTAGTCACATTGCTTGCAAGGCATATAGTGATGTGCATTACCGAGAGGGCCCAGAGATACCTCTTCGATACACGGAGTCACAAATCCTAATCTTGATCTATGCCAACCCAACAAACACCTTTGGAGATACCTGTAGAGCACCTTTATAATCACCTAGTTACGTTGTGACGTTTCATAGCACACAAGGTGTTCCTCCGAGATTCGGGAGTTGCATAATCTCATAGCCAGAGGAATATATATAAGTCATGAAGAAAGCAACAGCAATAAAACTTAACGATCATTATGCTAAGCTAACGGACGGGTCTTGTCCATCACATCATTCTCCTAATGATGTGATACCGTTCATCAAATGACAACACATGTCTATGGTTAGGAAACTTAACCATCTTTGATTAACGCGCTAGTCAAGTAGAGGCATACTAGGGACACTTTGTTTTGTCTATGTATTCACACATGTATCAAGTTTCCGGTAATACAATTCTAGCATGAATAAAAACATTTATCATGATATAAGGAAATATAAATAACAACTTTATTATTGCCTCTAGGGCATATTTCCTTCAGTCTCCCACTTGCACTAGAGTCAATAATCTAGATTACATAGTAATGATTCTAACACCCACAGAGTCTTGGTGTTGATCATGTTTTGCTCGTGGAAGAGGCTTAGTCAATGGGTCTGCAACATGCAAATCTGTATGTATTTTGCAAATCTCTATGTCTCCCTCCTTGACTTGATCACGGATGGAATTGATGCGTCTCTTGATGTGTTTGGTTCTCTTGTGAAATCTGGATTCCTTCGCTAACGTAATTGCTACAGTGTTGTCACAAAAGATTTTAATTGGACCCGATGCACTATGTATTACACCTAGATCAGATATGAACTCCTTCATCCAGACTCCTTCATTTGCTGCTTCCGAAGCAGCTATGTACTCTGCTTCACACGTAAATCCCGCCACGACGGTCTACTTGGAACTACACAAACTTACAGCTCCACCATTCAATATAAATACGTATCTGGTTTGTGACTTAGAGTCATCCGGATCTGTGTCAAAGCTTGCATCGACATAACCATTTACGACAAGCTCTTTGTCACCTCCATAAATGAGAAACATTTCTTTAGTCCTTTTCAGGTATTTCAGTATGTTCTTGACCGTTGTCCAGTGATCCACTGCTGGATTACTTTGGTACCTCCCTGCTAAACTTATAGCAAGGCACACATCAGGTCTGGTACACAACATTGCATACATGATAGAACCTATGGCTGAGGCATAGGGAATGACTTTCATTTTATCTCTATCTTCTGCAGTGTTCGGGCATTGAGTCTGACTCAACTTCACACCTTGTAACTGTGACGCCCGAATAATTAAGCTATAGTGATCCCCGCTAATGATGCCACATGACCTCGGTTACTGTCGATAAACTCGCGTTAGTTCGAAACCTAGTCCGAATTTCAAATTTAAAACAAAGGCAAACAATAAAAGTTTTCAAACGTTAAAACTAAAATGTTTGGAGTGAACCAAATATTGCATAGGTAATTATGGTGTATAAACCACACATTTATAAAATGTTTAAGTATTATAAGATGAATAAAACAGCAGTAAAAACAATTATTTAAATACCTTTTCTAATTAATAAATGTCAAACTAATTTATTTGAGGACTAGAATTTTTGTGACTACGGACTAAGTTGAAATACTAATTTAGATGCTACGTGTATATTTTACTAAAACTAAAATAATAGGAAACAAAGAGAAAACAGAAAAGAAGAAATAAAAGAACATAGAAAATAGAAAAACAGTAACTAAACTAAAACAAGAGAAAGAAAACCCCCTCCCCTGCTGGGCCATGGCTCAGCTGGCCCCTGCCAGGTAGGCCGGCCAACCTACTCCTGTCTCCCCTTTCCTCTGTTCACAGAACAGAGGCATGGCAGACATCCATGGCACCCTAGCCATGGATGGCCTCCACGTCGCCCCTTTGGTTCTATAAGCACGCCCCAACGAAACCCAAGACCACTCTCGTCCATTCCCCCCATGATCCCCCATCGGCCCCCTCCTCTTCCGCTCGATTTCGAGCTCGATTTGCTCCGCGGTCACCACTGCCTCGTCCTCTTTCCGCAGCCACCGTCGTCACCGTCGCTCGGGAACACGTCCTGGAGAATCTCCACGCTTGGCTTCATCCGTTCAGGAGACCATCTTGAGCCGAGGAGCTGCGTAGCCGACGCCATCGCCGTCTTCTTCAACTGGCCGCCACCGACTCGCAGTCGATGCCGTCGCTCCGGTCCACCCCAACCCTCCCCGAGCACTCCGACGAACTCACAGTGAGCTCCTTCCTCGGATCCCCCTTCCCCCCTTTCGTTTTGGACGCCATAGGCCACCTTCACCATCGTGCCCGATCTCGAGTGTACGCGTACGTATGTGTGTGTGTTCTCTGCGCTGCTGCTATGCCTTGCACTGTTGCTGCTTTGGGCTGCTGCTTCGTTGCTACTTTGGTTCCTGGCCACTGCGTGCTGCTGCTGCTAGTGCGCCGCCGGTCGCCTCCGCCGACACCTGCTGCTGCGCACCGCATCGCCGCTGCTCCTCCTCCCTGTCTCGTGTTGCTCGTCGCTACTCGTGCACCACGCGCTCACGCATCTCGCCGTCACCCATCGACCGCCCCGCCGCCGTCCATTAGAGCGTCATCGCACGAGCACGCCTCCGGGGACTCCTCCTGCCGCTGCCGGTCGCGCCTCTCCCGGCCGAATAGCCGCCTTCACCTCGCCCCGCAGCTCCTCGTGACCTGCTGCGTGCGCACGTCGAGCTCGCATCGCCCGCGACCGCTCCACTCCCTGGCCCTGCCCGCGGCTCACCTCACCAGCGCGCACGCGCCGCCGCTTCTGCGAACGCTCTGCCTGGACTCGCCCTGCCCGCACCCGCGTTCGCTTGGCCTCACCCGCTGCCGCCGCGTTGCTCTGCCGGCTGCTCCTCCTATGTACTATCGCCGCCGCTGCCGCACCCGCCGGCGCCCAACCGCGTCCGCCGCCGCTCCCACTGCGCCCAGGCCGGCCCCGTCCCGCGCGAGGCCTCGCCTCCCCGCCGGCCACTCCTGTTGATCGGCCATGGCTGAGCGGCCATGCGCGCGTGTGTGCGTGCGTTCTGTGTGTGTGTGTGTATTAGGTTAGCCTAGGATTAGATTAGTACTAACCTAGCCTATAGCAAATGACATGTGGGACCCCCTTGACTAGGTTAAAGAAAATCAAATTAGGAATTGTTAAGACATTGACGTGTGGGACCCCCTGGGCCCTATTGACCAGTCAACGTTGACTGCTGACTGGGCAGTCAACGGGCCCCACTGGTCAGCCTCTATGCACTGCTGGGTGCACTGCACCGGGTGCACCCAACCGTAGTCTGTTATATATCTTTCGAATTAATTTAATTGAAATAAATCCAAAAAATATTTAAAGCTTTCAAAAATCATATAAAATAAACCTTAACTTGGATGAAAATAATTTATATATGAAAGTTGCTCAGAACGACGAGACGAATCCGGACATGCAGCCCGTTCGTCCGCCACACATCCCTAGCATAGCAAACACGCAACTTTCCCCCTCCGATTCATCTGTCCGAAAACGTGAAACACCGGGGATATTTTCCCGGATGTTTTCCCCCTTCACCGGTATCACCTCACACCGCGTCAGGGCACCCCTAGCACCGCTACTTGTCTTGTCATGCATCGTTATGCATCTGTTTGCATTATATTCATTGTTTCTTCCCCCTCTTCTCTCCGATAGACTACGAGACCGACGCTGCTGCTACCCAATACGACTATGGTGTTGATGACCCCTCCTTCTTGCCAGAGCAACCAGGCAAGCCCCCCCTTGATCACCAGATATCGCCTACTCTTCTCTATATTGCTTGCATTAGAGTAGTGTAGCATGTTACTGCTTTCCGTTAATCCTATCCTGATGCATAGCCTGTCATTGTTGCTACTACTATTGTTACCTTTACCTGCTATCCTACTGCTTAGTATAGGATGCTAGTGTTCCATGAGTGGACCTACGCTCTTGTCCGTCTGCCATGCTATACTACTGGGCCGTGATCACTTCGGGAGGTGATCACGGGCATATGTTGTATACTTTATACTGTTACATTACTTATGATACTGTTCGGAGATGGGGGCTGAAGGGGCAGGTGGCTCCATCCAGGTAGTGGTGGGCCTGAGTTCCCGACGGCCCCCAACTGTTACTTTGAGGCGGAGCGACAGGACAGGTTGAGAACACCTAGGAGAGAGGTGGGCCTGGCCCTGGTTGGCGTTCGCGGATACTTAAACACGCTTAACGAGATCTTGGTATTTGATCTGAGTCTGGCCACTGGCTAATACATACTAACCATCTACGCGGGGACAGTTATGGGCACTTGATGTCATGGTATCAGCCGAAGCCTTCGTGGCGTCAGCGACTGAGCGGCGCGCGTCGGATTGGACTGGAACGCCTGCTAGGCCAGGTCTGCTTCCGGCCTCCCTCGCAACGTGCAGGTGTGCAATGGGAGATGGGCCCAGACCCCTGCGCCATAGGATTTAGACCGACGTGCTGACCTCTCTGTTGTGCCTAGGTAAGGTTGCGATGTGTTGATCTTCTGAGGCCGGGCATGACCCAGAAAAGTGTGTCCGGACAAAGGGGATCGAGCATGTTGGGAAATGTGGTGCACCCCTGCAGGGAAGCTAATCTATTCGAATAGCCGTGATCTTCAGTAATAGGACGACTTGGAGTTGTACCTTGACCTTATGACAACTAGAACCGGATACTTAATAAAACACACCCTTCCAAGTGCCAGATACAACCGGTGATCGCTCTCTCACAGGGCGGCGAGGGGAGGATCATCGGTTAGGATTATGCTACACGATGCTACTTGGTGAACTTACCATCTACTCTCTTCTCCTACTGCAAGATGGAGGTGGCCAGAAGCGTAGTCTTCGAAAGGACTAGCTATCCCCCTCTTATTCCGACATTCTACAGTTCAGTCCACATATGATACCCTTACTCCATTTGATACCAATGCATACATATGTAGTGTAGCTCCTTACTTGCGAGTACTTTGGATGAGTACTCACGGTTGCTTTGCTCCCCCTTTTTCCCGTTCCTGTACCCTATTGTTGCAACCAGACGATGGAGCCCAGGAGCCCGACGCCACCATCGATGATGACTACTACTACTCAGGAGGTGCCTACTACTACATGCAGCCCGCTGACGACGAACAGGAGTAGTTTAGGAGGATCCCAGGCAGGAGGCATGCGCCTCTTTCGATCTGTATCCCAGTTTGTGCTAGCCTTCTTAAGGCAAACTTATTTAACTTATATCTATACTCAGATATTGTTGCTTTCGCTGACTCGTCTATGATCGACCACTTGTATTTGAGCCCTCAAGGCCCCTGGCTTGTAATATGATGCTTGTATGACTTATTTTATTTGTAGAGTTGTGTTGGGATATCTTCCCGTGAGTCCCTGATCTTGATCGTACACGTTTGCGTGTATGATTAGTGTACGATTGAATCGGTGGCGTCACAAGTTGTTATTAGAGCCGACTGCCTGTAGGAATTCCCCTTCCACACTCCTTGGCCGAAGTTGAGTCTAGACATTACAAAAACTTTTACTAACATGGCTGTGTGCCTTACGGGCCCACGCCGCCATTTGGGTGGTAGTAGGATCTTTTATTCCTCGTCTATACTCTGGGATTCTGATCTCTGTTCTATTCGGTTAAAATGGTTTTACTAAATCTAACTTTAGATTCTCGATAATACTTCTCCCGGAGAGCCCCCTCATTCCAGATGATCGCCTGCTGCACCAGAAGATTCCGATGTGTAGGATCTAGAAGTAGATGTGTCTAGAGGGGGGTGATTAGACACTTAGTGCTAAAGTTGCAATTTTTAGGCCTTTTTGGTTTGAGTGGAGTTTTAGGCACAATTTCAACATACACAATACATATCAAGCAAGCATGCAAAGAGTATATGAGCAGCGGAATGTAAAGCATGCAACTTGCAAGAATGTAAGGGGAAGGGTTTGGAGAATTCAAACGCAATTGGAGACACGGATGTTTTTCCCGTGGTTCGGATAGGTGGTGCTATCCTACATCCACGTTGATGGAGACTTCAACCCACGAAGGGTAACGGTTGCGCGAGTCCACGGAGGGCTCCAACAACAAAGGGTAACGGTTGCGCGAGTCCACAAAGGGCTCCACCCACGAAGGGTCCACGAAGAAGCAACCACCCACAAAGGGTCCACGAAGAAGCAACCTTGTCTATCCCACCATGGCCATCGCCCACAAAGGACTTGCCTCACTAGCGGTAGATCTTCACGAAGTAGGCGATCTCCTTGCCCTTACAAACTCCTTGGTTCAACTCCACAATCTTGTCGGAGGCTCCCAAGTGACACCTAGCCAATCTAGGAGACACCACTCTCCAAGAAGTAACAAATGGTGTGTAGGTAATGAACTCCTTGCTCTTGTGCTTCAAATGATAGTCTCCCCAACACTCAACTCTCTCTCATAGGATTTGGATTTTGTGGAAAGAAGATTTGAGTGGAAAGCAACTTGGGGAAGGCTAGAGATCAAGATTCATATGGTAGGAATGGAATATCTTGGTCTCAACACATGAGTAGGTGGTTCTTTCTCAGAACATATGAGTTGGAATTGTGTATGTGTTCTGATGGCTCTCTCCGCGAATGAAGAGGAGGTGGAGGGGTATATATAGCCTCCACATAAAATCCAACCGTTACACACAGTTTTCCAATCTCGGTGGGACCGAATCAACAAACTCGGTCGGACCGAAAAGGTAAACCTAGTGACCGTTAGAGATTTTCGGTGGGACTGACATGCAACTCGGTAGGACCGATATGGTTAGGGTTTGGGCATAACGTAATCTCGGTGAGACCGATTACACAAACTCGGTGAGACCGATTTTGGTAATTAGCTAACCAGAGAGTTGGTCAGGCAAACTCGGTGGGACCGATTTGCTCTTTCGGTGAGACCGAAAAGTTACAAAAAGGAAACACTGAATTTACATTGCAATCTCGGTGGGACCAATTCGCTCTTTCGGTGAGACCGAAAGGTTACGAAAGGGAAACAGAGAGTTTGCAATCCCATCTCGGTGAGACCGAGATCCCTATCGGTAGAACCGAATTGCTAGGGTTTGGCAGTGGCTTATGACAAGTGAAACTCGGTGGCGCCGGATAGAAAGAATCGGTATGACCGAGTTTGGCTTAGGGTTTAGGTCATTTGTGGAAGTGACAAAGTGGCTGAGGATTTTGGAGCATATCATTAAGCACATGAAGCAAGAGGCTCATTAAGCAACACCTCATCCCTCCTTGATAGTATTGGCTTTTCCTATGGACTCAATGTGATCTTGGATCACTAAAATGTAAAATGAAGAGTCTTGAGCTTTTGAGCTTGAAGCTTTAGCCAATCCTTTGTCCTTAGCATCTTGAAGGAGTTCCCACAACCTTTAGTCCATGCCACTCCATTGTTGAACTTATCTGAAACATGCTAGATAGAAATGTTAGTCCAACAAGAGATATGTTGTCATCAATTATCAAAACCACCTAGGGAGCACTTGTGCTTTCAATCTCCCCCTTTTTGGTAATTGATGGCAACATACATCAAAGGTTTAGATAAAGATATAAAGAACAGCAAGTAAAGCTTTGGAAGGACATGTAACAAGCATAGGCTCCCCCTACATGTATGCACTCATGTAAATATGAAATATAGAGGCATGTGAGAGCATAACCATGACAGAGTAGGCAATGTCTTACATGTATCTTGGCCATATGCATCAGAGCAAAAGATTATCAAGGAAAATACCTTCATGCTCATGAATCCTTCTTGCAAACAGTATGTACATAAACAAGAACTCCTCATACTCATGATTTTGATGCATATACTTACCTTGTGGTCTTGAGTTGGCTTAGGATGAAATGAACCTGCACAAACAAAGTTAGATAACACAGGTACATCCACTAGCCAGAGCAAACAGAAGAAACCACAAGAATACCAAGACTGGGATGACATGTAGACAGTAAGTACAAGGTACCACATTGAATTCAACATGTCCCCAAGAATAAAGATATGCAATGAATTTGACTGATTTCTTTCCCTTAGGTGTCTTGCTCCCCCTGAATCTTACATAGGATATTGGGAGAAGATAGGGAACAGAAAATCAGAGCTGAAAGATACAAATGGATAGAACTTAATGCAAATACATGTCTTTCCTCCAAAAAGACATGTGACATCTCTCCTCTTGAACATCAAGCATCTGGGATCCTTGAGTATTTTCTCTCCCTGGAAATCTCTCTCTCCCCCTTAACAACATCTGGGATCCTTGAGACTTTCTCTCCCCCTTGAGGTCTCTCTCTCCCCCTTAATACTTTCTCTCTTGTAGGTTTGGTCCTTGAGACTGTTTCTCTCCCTTGATGTGATCTCTCTCTCCTACAAGCTTTGATGTGATCTCTCTCTCCCCCTTTGACATCAATTTCCAAGAAGGTTTTTCCTGGAATCCGTCGAATAGGTTTGGTCCTTGAGATTCAGCACAAAGCAGAGGATAAAATTGTGATGCTTGTAGAGGACAAGATTCATTGAGTGGAGCTGGATCAGAAGAAATGTAGAACAAGTGGCAAACTGTTTTTCTGATTGCAAAGTTGGTGGCACCGAGTGGCATATTTCGGTGGTACCGAAAAGATTCGGTTGGACCGAAAATTGCAAGTCGGTGAAACCGAGTTTACACAGAGAAAAACACTTGTCACCTCAGCTCACTAGACATGTAGGATCTCACAAAGATTTGCAATGAATTACCTGAAGGTTTGAAAGGAATTAAATGCAGAAAATGCAGAACAAAAACAAAGAGAAAAGAGAAGAAACTGAAAGATCTAGATGAAGTTTTTTTTGAAAAAGAGAAAGAAACTAAACATGCATGAGATACACACAAAAAGAACACAAGAGAACTTCATCTAGAGTTGGGAGGTGACATGGTCACCTATGTTAGAGCATATTGACTTAGGAGTCAAGTGAGAACACTTGATCATAGGTCATACTCATCGTTTAAGCTCAAAATGGGGTTACCATTTTTCGTTTAAGTATCTTGATGTATTCACATCTTGTTGAGTTGCTTTGACTCATGTCTTGGAGTAAAGCTTCTCTAAGATGGAATAACATACCTTGGGTGGTGGTGTGGTTCTTGCTCATGTAGTTGAACTTGTGTAGGTGCTCAAGGTTGATGTAGCTCATCAAGAGTAGGGAGCACCACTTGGAGTTTGAGTTCATCTACCTACATGGGTTAGTTCTTTCAAGGAAGAGCACTTGTGTATCCAAAAATGACAATCATGAAGCTCAACATAGAATTTGTCAAAGGATATGTTTCAATGGTTTTGTGCTTCCTTGTCTTCAAGCACCATTGTGTAGAGTCTTGGTGATGTAGAGATTGCTCAAGATGTGAGTGAGTCGCAATCTCATGGAATTAGATTCAACCAAGCACCTACATGGGTTAGACAACATGCAAGGTGCAAATATATCCAAGACACAAGATAGTTATCATAAGAGATATATCATGGATTAGTCATAAGCTCATGTCTTGTGTGTATCCAATGGAGTTTCTACTCCAAGTTCGAAGCATCAATGATGTTCAATTCTCCTCTCAACCTGCAAAACACTTTCTCATCAAGTGGTTTAGTAAATATATCCGCTAATTTCTTATCAATGCGAACATGCTTAAGTAATGTCACCCTTAGCAACATGATCTCGAATGAAATGATGACGAACTTCAATATGCTTAGTTCGAGAATGTTGTACAGGATTATGACCAATTTTGGTAGCACTTTCATTGTCACAAAGCAGTGGAACATGTTTCACATAAATCCCATAATCTTTAAGAGTTTGGGTCATCCAAAGTAATTGAGCACAACATGAACCAGCGGCAATGTATTCCGCTTCGGCGGTGGATAAGGATACCGAGTTTTGTTTCTTGGAAGACCAAGACACAAGAGATCTACCAAGAAATTGACAACTACCCGAAGTGGACTTTCTATCAACCTTGTCTCCGGCATAATCCGAGTCAGAATAGCCAACAAAATCAAAAGAAGACCTCTTAGGATACCAAATGCCAAAATTTGGTGTATGGATTAAATATCTCACTATCCTTTTCACAGACTTAAGATGACATTCTTTAGGAGCAGCTTGATATCGTGCACACATGCACACACTTAGCATAATATCGGGACGTGAAGCACATAGGTATAATAATGAACCAATCATAGAGCGATAAACCTTTTGATCAACCGGTTCACCATCTTTGGTCAAATCATTATGTCCACTAGTAGGCATGGGTGTAGACATACCTTTGCATTCTTGCATATTGAACTTCTTGAATAAGTCCTTGGTGTACTTTGTTTGAGAGACAAATGTACCTTCCTTAGTTTGCTTGATTTGCAAACCGAGAAAGAATTTGAGTTCACTCATCATAGACATCTCAAACTTCTCTGACATTAGCTTTCCAAACTTTTCACTAAAGAGAGGGTTAGTTGAACCAAATATGATATCATCAACATAAATTTGTCGTACAAATAGTTCTCCATTAACCCTTTTAGTAAAAAGAGTAGAATCAATTTTACCAATTTCAAAACCACTTGTAATAAGGAACTTGGTCAAGCATTTATACCATGCTCTAGGAGCTTGTTTAAGACCATAAAGAGCTTTGTGAAGTTTGCAAACATGATTTGGTTTCTTAGGATTGATAAAGCCGGGAGGTTGTTTGACATAAACTTCCTCCTCTATTTCACCATTTAGAAAAGCACTCTTAATGTCCATTTGGTACAAGGTGATATTATGGTGATTAGCATAGGCAAGTAAGATGCGAATGGACTCAAGTCTAGCAACGGGAGCATATGTCTCACCATAGTCCATACCTTCGACTTGTGTGTACCCTTGGGCGACGAGACGTGCTTTGTTGCGAACCACTTGTCCATCTTCATTTTGCTTGTTGCGAAACACCCATTTGGTACCAATGATGTTGTGGTTGTTGTCGGGCTTCTCAACCAATGTCCAAACTTGGTTTCTCTCAAAATTGTGTAGCTCTTCATGCATAGCGTTTATCCAATCCGGATCTTCCAATGCTTCTTCAACCTTCATAGGTTCAATGCTAGAGATGAATGAATAGTTTTCACAAAAGTTAGCTAAACGAGTCTTTGAGCGAGTGATTCTCCCGTTTTGTATATCATTGAGGATTTGCTCGACGGGATGATCTTTGGCAATTCTTTCTCAAACTCGTGGGAGCTTTTGCTTGGGTCTTTGTTGAACATCTTCTTCATCTTCTTCTTCCTCTTGGCCTTCTTCATTGTTGACGTTGTCGTTCTCTTGTCATGGTGGAGAAGGAGGTTGTTGATGTTCGTCTTGATGTACTTCCTCGTCTTCTTCATCTTGGTGTGTCCCACTAGTGGATGCTTCCGTGTCGATTCTTGGTTCACCTTGTCGTGAAGTAGAAGCTTCCACTTGGACGGATGAAGTACTCTCCACCTCCGTTGGACGAATTTTGCCAATGGACAAGTCTTGGATTGCTTCTTAAGGGTCTTTGTCTCCTACATCAATTGGTAATTGCTCTACTTGCGAGCCATTAGATTCATCAAACTTCACATCTACCGTCTCTTCAACCTTTCGGGTGAAATTGTTGTAGACACGGTAAGTGTGAGAGTTTGAGCCATAACCAAGTAGAAAACCTTCATGAGATTTAGGAGCAAACTTTGAACGACGATGCTTATCAAGAATGTAGCACTTTGAGCCGAATACTCGAAAGTATCCAACTTGGGGTTTGTTACCGGTGAGAAGCTCGTATGCCGTCTTGCCGAGTAGCTTGTGAAGATATAAGCGATTTGTTGTGTGACAGGCTATCTCAACCGCTTCTGCCCAAAAGTGCTTCGGCGTCTTGTATTCATCAAGCATCGTTCTTGCCATTTCGATGAGCGTCCGGTTCTTCCTCTCAACAACTCCATTTTGTTGAGGTGTGTACGTAGCCGAGAACTCGTGTGAAATCCCTTCTTCGTTAAGAAAGGTGTCCACATTTGCGTTGAACTCCGTTCCGTTGTCACTCCGAACCTTCTTGATCTTCACGTCAAACTGATTTTGGGCCTTCCTAGCGAAGTTTCTGAAGATCTTCTGGACCTGCGACTTGTCATTAAGAAAGAACACCCACGTAAATCTTGAAAAGTCATCAACTATAACTAGACCAAAAGAATTTCCACCGAGACTCTTGTAGGCGTTGGGACCAAAAAGATCCATATGAAGTAGCTCGAGTGGCCTTCTTGTGGTCATGATGTTCTTCACGGGATGCCTTCCTCCAACCTGTTTACCTGCTTGACAAGCACTGCAAAGTCTATCCTTATCAAATATGACATCGTTAACTCCAAGTATATGATTTCCTTTAATAAGCTTGTCAAGGTTTCTCATGCCAACGTGACCTAGTCGTCTATGCCACAACCAACCTTTTGAGGATTTAGCAACAAAGCAAGTTTTAGGTTGTGCCTTTTTAGAGAAATCGACAATGTAAAGATCACCTCTACGCATACCGGTAAAGACCATTTTATGATTGTCTCGACGAAATACTTAGCAATCTACCTCAGTAAATAGGACATTCAAACCGAAATCAGCAAGTCTAGATACTGAAAGTAAGTTGTAGCCGAGAGATTCAACGAGCATGACATTTTGAATGGAACTATCATGTGAGATGGCCACCTTACCAAGGCCAACCACTTTACCCTTTGAATTATCACCAAAGGTGACATATTTTCGAGGGCCGTCATTTTCAGCAAGCTCACGAAACATCTCTTCATCTCCAGTCATATGATCAGTACATCCACTATCAAGAACCCATTCCTTTCCTCCTGATTCATATCCCCGAAGATTTGCCATAAGACCAAAATGTCTCATTGCATCATCAAGATCGAAGTCACTATCATCATCATCATAGTATCCATGATCTTGTGACTCATCATTTCCTAGAGAGGGTAATTCATTAGATAAATGATCATCAAAGTGGTCACTTTTATGAATTCTTATAGCTTCGAATATGATATCACTAATGATTCCAACATCTCCTTTAGCATGCTTAAGATTGGTAAGTTCAAATAGACAATTACCAAAACTAGGATCACTAGAGTTCATCTTACTCAAGGCAATGGATTTATGGAGAATTTCATCCAAAGTTTTCAAGGAATGATCGGGAAATCGTTCCTCAAGAAATTTCCATATAGTATAGGCACAATTAAGAGTAGGCAAACTAGCAATCAAATTTTTGTGCAATCCTCTAATGATGAGCTCAACAGTTCTAAGATTGCGAATCATGTCAATATCTTCATCTAGGGTAGGATGCAAAGGATCAATATGAGGTGCACAAGGACTAGCAATATACTTGTTCAAATGATATCGATTGAAGATTACAAGCATCTCATTTTTTCACTCATGAAAATACTCTCCATCAAGAATAGGCACTCTATGTCTAAGACTCCGTAAAGTAGACACATCCATCTTCCTCCAACGGTGATTAAACCAAGGCAATGGAGACCAATGCTCTGATACCACTTGTAGGATCTAGAAGTAGATGTGTCTAGAGGGGGGTGATTAGACACTTAGTGCTAAAGTTGCAATTTTTAGGCCTTTTTGGTTTGAGTGGAGTTTTAGGCACAATTTCAACATACACAATACATATCAAGCAAGCATGCAAAGAGTATATGAGCAGCGGAATGTAAAGCATGCAACTTGCAAGAATGTAAGGGGAAGGGTTTGGAGAATTCAAACGCAATTGGAGACACGGATGTTTTTCCCGTGGTTCGGATAGGTGGTGCTATCCTACATCCACGTTGATGGAGACTTCAACCCACGAAGGGTAACGGTTGCGCGAGTCCACGGAGGGCTCCACCAACAAAGGGTAACGGTTGCGCGAGTCCACAAAGGGCTCCACCCACGAAGGGTCCACGAAGAAGCAACCACCCACAAAGGGTCCACGAAGAAGCAACCTTGTCTATCCCACCATGGCCATCGCCCACAAAGGACTTGCCTCACTAGCGGTAGATCTTCACGAAGTAGGCGATCTCCTTGCCCTTACAAACTCCTTGGTTCAACTCCACAATCTTGTCGGAGGCTCCCAAGTGACACCTAGCCAATCTAGGAGACACCACTCTCCAAGAAGTAACAAATGGTGTGTAGGTAATGAACTCCTTGCTCTTGTGCTTCAAATGATAGTCTCCCCAACACTCAACTCTCTCTCATAGGATTTGGATTTTGTGGAAAGAAGATTTGAGTGGAAAGCAACTTGGGGAAGGCTAGAGATCAAGATTCATATGGTAGGAATGGAATATCTTGGTCTCAACACATGAGTAGGTGGTTCTTTCTCAGAACATATGAGTTGGAATTGTGTATGTGTTCTGATGGCTCTCTCCGCGAATGAAGAGGAGGTGGAGGGGTATATATAGCCTCCACACAAAATCCAACCGTTACACACAGTTTTCCAATCTCGGTGGGACCGAATCAACAAACTCGGTCGGACCGAAAAGGTAAACCTAGTGACCGTTAGAGATTTTCGGTGGGACTGACATGCAACTCGGTAGGACCGATATGGTTAGGGTTTGGGCATAACGTAATCTCGGTGAGACCGATTACACAAACTCGGTGAGACCGATTTTGGTAATTAGCTAACCAGAGAGTTGGTCAGGCAAACTCGGTGGGACCGATTTGCTCTTTCGGTGAGACCAAAAAGTTACAAAAAGGAAACACTGAATTTACATTGCAATCTCGGTGGGACCGATTCGCTCTTTCGGTGAGACCGAAAGGTTACGAAAGGGAAACAGAGAGTTTGCAATCCCATCTCGGTGAGACCGAGATCCCTATCGGTAGAACCGAATTGCTAGGGTTTGGCAGTGGCTTATGACAAGTGAAACTCGGTGGCGCCGGATAGAAAGAATCGGTATGACCGAGTTTGGCTTAGGGTTTAGGTCATTTGTGGAAGTGACAAAGTGGCTGAGGATTTTGGAGCATATCATTAAGCACATGAAGCAAGAGGCTCATTAAGCAACACCTCATCCCTCCTTGATAGTATTGGCTTTTCCTATGGACTCAATGTGATCTTGGATCACTAAAATGTAAAATGAAGAGTCTTGAGCTTTTGAGCTTGAAGCTTTAGCCAATCCTTTGTCCTTAGCATCTTGAAGGAGTTCCCACAACCTTTAGTCCATGCCACTCCACTGTTGAACTTATCTGAAACATGCTAGATAGAAATGTTAGTCCAACAAGAGATATGTTGTCATCAATTATCAAAACCACCTAGGGAGCACTTGTGCTTTCACGATGATACTCTCCGATGTTCTCTCAAGACTTTGTAACCGTTGCTTTTGTAATTCCCTACCCCTAAAATATCCCTATGGATAAATGCATACACCCGTCGTTCTTACTTTTGTCCCCAGTTGCTCTTGTCATTACAAGATACCCCAAAATACTCGTTGTTGTTCCGAGAATCCTTGTGCCTACTGCCTTGCACTTCCTTGTCACCTGAATACACCTACAAATTAATCCTCACACACCCCGAGGATTTGTTTCTCCCCAATTGTTCATGTGTTGCACCAAAGTCTTCGAAATACTATTTGATCTTCCGAAAATCCTCAGCAGCTTATTGCTCTTGAAATTCCTGCTTGATTGCATTATGGTTAATCCCATAAGTATAGTAATCTTATTGGCATCCTTTTCCACTATCATTTTTAGCTCACTGATTCAATAAGTGCGAATGCTCGCAATCCTCAACCAGATCCTAGAATTCATCCTTCCGGCTCGGACGTCATTTTGAACATGAGCTGGATCTCGACCAATCAAATTTTGCCATCGATTTTGCCCCTAAGGCTATTCAACTTATCCATCCCTAATCAGAGCATTGCTTCTGATCCCTTATCATGGAATTCATAATTCCTTTGCATTGAACTTTGAGTTAGTCAGTTGTTTCTATAATCTGATCTCCTTGCATTCTTTCTCCCTCTGGTTGGGTACCGATGCTCACATCAGATCCCTTGTGGACCATCGAATCCTTTGTTGTATTTTATCCGACAACGTCCTTCATATTCAATCACTTTGGAAGTTCTTTCCCTGATACATAATGCCATTGGTAAATCCTATTCCTTGATTGGCCAATCATGCTCTGCTTTCGAGCTGGTGATATTTACTATTGAAGCTTGTGGTTTATGTTTCCATGATGCCCCGATGGGTTGAACCTATGCCTTCCTTAATCCGTGTGAACCTGAAAGATTTCACGGGTCATAATTATCTGGTATTTCACCAGGTAAAACTTTCAACACTAATGCCTTTATCAAAGCGAGAAGTGAATGGAAGTCTATACATTAAAGAAGTGGGAGTCGACCTTGAACCTTGCGTTCATGCCCATGGACACGATGTAGATCTTATCATTAAAGCTTCTCTTAAATTAATTATTCCTTTGGTATAAGTTCATCTTATATCTAGGATCTGGACTTTTTGCAATCGTGGTTCCGACCATGTTCTCCTTTAAATACCATTTCTCGTGAAAGTTTAAACACTTGTCTTCTGCGGAGTAATACCCCAGTCCAACATCTGCTGTGATTTGTCGTCGAGTATTACCCCCCTGGTATCTCAAGATTATCACGGAACTGCATAACTTCTTATGAGTTCTTCATCAAGTGCTACATTCTCATTGATTCCAATTTTTCATGGGCTTTGAGTTATTAAACACTCAAAGACACCGATAACTGACTCGAGTCCGCATCGCGATTAAGCAACTCTTGGTAACCTTCATTACTTACGAGTTTGAACTCGATCACGTCATTCCTAGCCTATTTGGCTATATCCTTGTCGTGCCGATTTTAACTGTGCTACCTGGTCCTTAATCCCGAAGCACAACTTTCGATGATGAGCTAATCTTACGTCGATCTTCCTCGTCATATCATTTGTCCTTGAACAACAAGCTTGATTTCGAGTTTGTGTAGTACCCATGGTTTCAATAACTTTTCGCTCCATCATTCCGTTGACTTGATGTCATTGTCGATCGGTTACATCTTCTTGAAACCTCTCGACAAATGTGTCGTGATCCTCATTAATATTCTGAGCTCTTCCAAGATATCAATTGAATTCATGATGAGAAATAACATCCTTGCCCTCGATGATTGGTTCTATCATCGACCACTTTATTGCCTTCCCTCCAACACAAACTTGTTCGTGGTCTGTGTTATACCTTGAGTTCCTTGCTATCCAGCATTTGTTCTTAATTACCTTGGAGTATTACCATATTTTATGTCAAGAATGTCGTGAGGATTACTCCACCTCTTAAGAATTATTGGTACAGTGATACTTCTCACCATCACCATTCTTTCTTGGTCCCCATGTTGTTTCTAACCTTAATACCGACAAATGGTCTATGATGTGTAAATTCTAAACTTCTAGCAACCCTATTGCTTTGAAGTTATTGGTCTATAGTTTCATTCTACGTCTATGGCTTATTGAATCATCATTCAAACATTGATCGTGCTACCTAGCCCATATTTCAGGTGCACATTTCAACCAATGTTTAACTGTGTATGTTTTCCTCGAGCATACATCATTAAGTCATTTGATCTAGCTATTGTTATCTCCTTGTTCACATAGTTGTGGAAATCCATCTTTTGGAAATCTCAATGGATTGTCACTGAGTCAATCAGTCACCTCCTCACCTCTCCTTGATCTAATGATGAACCCTTGTTCGGAACTCGCTTCCATAGTTCATCTCCCGAGAATCTTCGATGTCATCTCGACAATTTGTGTTGCATCTTTCTTCTCAGGCATCCTGAGTCTGAGTTATCCTGACACCAATCAGATCTGAATTTCGGTCAGATATGATGGTTGGAACATATTTCTAAGAGTTATAACATTGGTCTATATATGACCCCGTAAGGTGATGTCATGCCTAACACACCTGGCCGAAGGACCTATTGTTATAAGTTTCCTTTTTAGCAAGGTTAGCCATTCTTCCATGAGGAAGTTGTAAGACTTAATCCATAAGTTGTTCCTAATGGATCCTTTGTGTATCCAAAGTCTGACCTTTGCTTGAAGACCATGTCAATACTATCTCAAAGCATGTCACTGGTACTCCAATTTTCAATAAGAACATTTGAAGCACGATGCTAAATTTTCCTTAGCAATTATCCAAACACCGCTGTATGGGAAATGTCCTGAAATTTCTCTCCCCTTACCTAAAGAGTTTTCTACATTATATCCTGTCATGGATATCGTGCTCTGCTTGTCCTTGGGAAGGATATACCCTTGAAATATGTGTTTAAACACATTTTCCTTTCCATTGTTCTGTTTAATCGGATAATCATATTTTTCTCTCCATTGTTTGGTTTAACCTTTCTTGTGATCTATATGATCTAAGCAGTAATATTCTCCTGCTTATGTAAACACCTCGTTGTACAATTATGTCAGCAAGACCCTGTTACTATTGTTGATGACATTTTGGTTGCCACCGATGGATGAGAACCTTGCCTATTGGTCTGCCTCGTTCAACGAGTAGGAGAATGGTTCTCTTTGTCTCTCGCCCTTGGTATCGATGTTGTTGCCGACATAACTGGCAGGCTATTCTCTGGCATGCCTTGCAATCATAACCGTGCAAGATATCGCCGCACCTCCTATTTCTAACCCACATGGTGGGCCCATAACCCACAGTTCCATAGGATCGAAATCTGACTCTCCTTTACCACCTATTTCCAAACTTATTCCTCGCGCGTGGCCTCGTACGTAATTCACGAGCCACCTCCCGAGATCAATTCTTGGATCAGACGCAATACTTATTCTCGTTGCTCTAGACCCCTTTCACACTTTGTTTCAGACATCAAACGATTGTCTATCCGCTTGAAACTTCTTACTGTACCTTCTTGCTTGGCTCTTGATGTGCTTCGTTTGACCAACTCGAGAGATACCCATGTGTTCATTCATGGGATAACCCCCAATGTTTACCCCTTATAGCCTTCTATTATTGTCGAGCTGCCCCATTCATATTCGTAAGTACGATGGAGATCCTGAAGGAAGGATTCCGACTTCATCATGATGACCTGAAGCAGAGAAATGAAGACATCAACGTAATGGATCGACCTCTTCGAGAAGAGCAACCAAGACCGAGCACACTCGCTATAATTTCGTAACCAGAACCTTTCCCCCTTACTCCACCTCTTAAATCTCGGGACGAGATTTCTTGTAGTAGAGGAGAATTGTGACGCCCGGATAATTAAGCTATAGTGATCCCCGCTAATGATGCCACATGACCTCGGTTACTGTCGATAAACTCGCGTTAGTTCGAAACCTAGTCTAAATTTCAAATTTAAAACAAAGGCAAACAATAAAAGTTTTCAAACGTTAAAACTAAAATGTTCAGAATGAACCAAATATTGCATAGGTAATTATGGTGGATAAACCACACATTTATAAAATGTTTAAGTATTATAAGATGAATAAAACAGCAGTAAAAACAATTATTTAAATACCTTTTCTAATTAATAAATGTCAAACTAATTTATTTGAGGACTAGACTTTTTGTGACTACAGACTAAGTTGAAATACTAATTTAGATGCTATATGTATATTTTACTAAAACTAAAATAATAGGAAACAAAGAGAAAACAGAAAAGAAGAAATAAAAGAAAATAGAAAATAGAAAAACAGTAACTAAACTAAAACAAGAGAAAGAAAACCCCCCCTCCCCTACTGGGCCATGGCTCAGCTGGCCCCTGCCAGGTAGGCCGGCCAACCTACTCCTGTCTCCCCTTTCCTCTGTTCACAGAACAGAGGCGTGGCAGACATCCATGGCGCCCTGGCCATGGATGGCCTTCACGTCGCCCCTTTGGTTCTATAAGCACGCCCCCACGAAAGCCTAGACCGCTCTCGTCCATTCCCCCATGATCCCCCATCGGCCCCCTCCTCTTTTGCTCGATTTCGAGCTTGATTTGCTCCGCGGTCACCACTGCCTCGTCCTCTTGCCGCGGCCACCGTCGTCACCGTCGCTCGGGAACACGTCCTGGAGGATCTCCGCGGTCGGCTTCATCCGTTCAGGGGACCATCTTGAGCCGAGGAGCTGCGTAGCCGACGCCATCATCGTCTTCTTCAACTAGCCGCCACCGACTCGCAGTCGATGCCGTCACTCCGGTCCACCACAACCCTCCCTGAGCACGCCGACAAACTCACAGTGAGCTCCTCCCTCGGATCCCCCTTCCCCCTTTCGTTTTGGACGCCATAGGCCGCCCTCACCATCATGCCCGATCTCGAGTGTACGCGTACGTATGTGCGTGTGTGCTCTGCGCTGCTGCTATGCCTTGCACTGTTGCTGCTTTGGGCTGCTGCTTCGTTGCTACTTTGGTTGCTGGCCGCTGCGTGCTGCTACTGCTAGTGCGCCGCCGGTCGCCTCCGCCGACACCTGCTGCTGCGCACCGCATCGCCACTGCTCCTCCTCCCTGTCCTGTGTTTCCCGTCGCTACTCGCGCGCCACGCGCTCGCGCATCTCGCCGTCACCCGTCAACCGCCCCGCCGCCGTCCATTAGAGCGTCATCGCACGAGCACGCCTCCGGCGACTCCTCCGGCCGCTGCCGGCCGCGCCTCTCCCGGCCGCATCGCCGCCTTTACCTCACCCCGCAGCTCCTCGCGACCTGCTGCGCGCGCACGTCGAGCCCGCGTCGCCCGCGACCGCTCCACTCCCTGGCCCTGCCCGCGGCTCGCCTCACCGGTGCGCGCGCGCCGCCGCTTCCGGGACCGCTCCGCCCGGACTCGCCCTACCCGCACCCGCGTTAGCTTGGCCTCACCCGCTGCCGCCGCGTTGCTCTGTCGGCTGCTCCTCCTCTGTACTGTCGCCGCCGCTGCCGCGCCCACCGGCGCCCAACCGCGTCCGCCGCCGCTCCCACTGCGCCCAGGCTGGCCCCGTCCCGCGCGTGGCCTCGCCTCCCCGTCGGCCGCTCCTGTTGATTGGCCATGGCTGAGCGGCCATGCGCGCGTGTGTGTGTGCGTTCTGTGTGCTTGCGTTTTGTGTGTGCGTGTGTGTATTAGGTTAGGCTAGGATTAGATTAGTACTAACCTAGCCTATAGCAAATGGCATGTGGGACCCCCCTTGACTAGGTTAAAGAAAATAAAATTAGGAATTGTTAAGACACTGACGTGTGGGACCCCCTGGGCCCTGTTGACCAGTCAACTGGTCAACGTTGACTGCTGACTGGGCAGTCAACGGGCCCCACTGGTCAACCTCTATGCACTGCTGGGTGCACTGCACCGGGTGCACCCAACCAAAGTCTGTTATATATCTTTCGAATTAATTTAATTGAAATAAATCCAGAAAATATTTAAAGCTTTGAAAAATCATATAAAATAAACCTTAACTTGGATGAAAATAATTTATATATGAAAGTTGCTCAGAACGACGAGACGAATCCGGATACGCAGCCCGTTCGTCCGCCACACATCCCTAGCATAGCAAACACGCAACTTTCCCCCTCCGATTCATCTGTCCGAAAACGTGAAACACCGGGGATATTTTCCCGGATGTTTTCCCCCTTCACCGGTATCACCTCACACCGCGTCAGGGCACCCCTAGCACCGCTACTTGTCTTGTCATGCATCGTTATGCATCTGTTTGCATTATATTCATTGTTTCTTCCCCCTCTTCTCTCCGGTAGACTACGAGACCGACGCCGCTGCTACCCAATACGACTACGGTGTTGACGACCCCTCCTTCTTACCAGAGCAACCAGGCAAGCCCCCTCCCCCTTGATCACCAAATATCGCCTACTCTTCTCTATACTGCTTGCATTAGAGTAGTGTAGCATGTTACAGCTTTCCGTTAATCCTATCCTGATGCATAGCCTGTCATTGTTGCTACTACTGTTGTTACCTTTACCTGCTATCTTACTGCTTAGTATAGGATGCTAGTGTTCCATCAGTGGCCCTACACTCTTGTCCGTCTGCCATGCTATACTACTGGGCCGTGATCACTTTGGGAGGTGATCACGGGCATATGCTGTATACTTTATACTGTTACATTACTTATGATACTGTTCGGAGATGGGGGCTGAAGGGGCAGGTGGCTCCATCCAGGTAGTGGTGGGCCTGAGTTCCCGACGGCCCCCAATTGTTACTTTGAGGCGGAGCGACAGGGCAGGTTGAGACCACCTAAGAGAGAGGTGGGCCTGGCCCTGGTCGGCGTTCGCGGATACTTAAACACGCTTAATGAGATCTTGGTATTTGATTTGAGTCTGGCCATTGGCTTATACGCACTAACCATCTACGCGGGGACAGTTATGGGCACTCGACGTCGTGGTATCAGCCGAAGCCTTCGTGACGTCAGCGACTGAGCGACGCGCGCCGGATTGGACTTGAACGCCTGCTAGGCTAGGTCTACTTCCGGCCGCCCTCACAACGTGCAGGTGTGCAATAGGCGATGGGCCTAGACCCCTCTGCCATGGGATTTAGACCAGCGTGCTAACCTCTCTATTGTGCCTAGGTAGCGCTGCGACGTGTTGATCTTCCGAGGCCGGGCATGACCCAAAAAAGTGTGTCCGGACAAAGGAGATCGAGCGTGTTGGGAAATGTGGTGCACCCCTGCAGGGAAGTTAATCTATTCGAATAGTCGTGATCTTCGGTAACATGACGACTTGGAGTTGTACCTTGACCTTATGACAACTAGAACCGGATACTTAATAAAACACACCCTTCCAAGTGCCAGATACAACTGGTGATCGCTCTCTCACAGGGCGACGAGGGGAAGATCATCGGTTAGGATTATGCTACACGATGCTACTTGGTGAACTTACCATCTACTCTCTTCTCCTGCTACAAGATGGAGGTGGCCAGAAGCGTAGTCTTCGAAAGGACTAGCTATCCCCCTCTTATTCTGGCATTCTGCAGTTCAGTCCACATATGATACCCTTACTCCATTTGATACCAATGCATACATATGTAGTGTAGCTCCTTACTTGCGAGTACTTTGGATGAGTACTCACGGTTGCTTTGCTCCCCCTTTTTCCCCTTCCTGTACCCGATTGTTGCGACCAGACGATGGAGCCCAGGAGCCCGACGCCATCGTCGATGATGACTACTACTACTCGGGAGGTGCCTACTACTACGTGCAGCCCGCTGACGACGACCAGGAGTAGTTTAGGAGGATCCCAGGCAGGAGGCATGCGCCTCTTTTGATCTGTATCCCAGTTTGTGCTAGCCTTCTTAAGGCAAACTTGTTTAACATATGTCTGTACTCAGATATTGTTGCTTTCGCTGACTCGTCTATGATCGAGCACTTGTATTCGAGCCCTCGAGGCCCCCTGGCTTGTAATATGATGCTTGTATGACTTATTTTATTTGTAGAGTTGTGTTGTGATATCTTCCCATGAGTCCCTGATCTTGATCGTACATGTTTGCGTGTATGATTAGTGTACGATTGAATCGGGGGCGTCACGGTAACATAGGTAGGAACCCTTTTTTTGACTGATCCATTTTGAATTTCTTCAAAACTTTATCAAGGTATGTGCTTTGTGAAAGTCCAATTAAGAGTCTTGATCTATCTCTGTAGATCTTGTTGCTCAATATATAAGCAGCTTCACCGAGGTCTTCAATTGAAAAATTCTTATTCCAGTATCCTTTTATGCTATCCAGAAATTATGTATTATTTCCAATCAACAATATGTCATCCACATGTAATATTAGAAATGCTACAGAGCTCCCATTCACTTTCTTCTAAATACAGGCTTCTCCAAAAGTCTGTATAAAACCATATTCTTTGATCACACTATCAAAGCGTATATTGCAACTCCGAGATGCTTGCACCAGTCCATAAATGGATCGCTGGAGATTGCACACTTCATTATCACCTTTAGGATCGACAAACCCTTCTAGTTGCATCATATACAGCTCTTCTTTAAGAAATCCATTAAGGAATGCAGTTTTGACATCCGTTTGCCAAATTTCATAGTCATAAAATGCGGCAATTGCTAACATGATTCGGACAGACTTAAGCATTGTTACGGGTGAGAAAGTCTCATCATAGTCAACTCCTTGCACTTGTCGAAAACCTTTCGCAACAAGTCGAGCTTTGTAGACAATAACATTACTGTCAGCGTCAGTCTTCTTCTTGAAGATCCATTTGTTCTCAATGGCTTGCCGATCATTGGGAAAGTCAACCAAAGTCCATACTTTGTTCTCATACATGGATCCCATCTTAGATTTCATGGCCTCAAGTCATTTCGCGGAATCTAGGCTCATCATCATTACCTCATGGTTCATCGGTTCATCATGGTCTAGTAACATGACTTCCAGAACAGGATTATCATACCACTCTATTGCAGAATTTACTCTGGTTGACCTATGAGGTTCGGTAGTAACTTGATCTGAAGTTTCATGATCATCATCATTAACTTCCTCACTAATTGGTGTAGGCATCACTGGAACTGATTTATGTGATGAACTACTTTCCAATTTTGGAGAAGGTACAATTACCTCATCAAGTTCTACTTTCCTCCCACTCACTTCGTTCGAGAGAAACTCCTTCTCTAGAAAGGATCCATTCTTAGCAACGAATATCTTACCTTCACATAAGCATCGCAGCCCCTAACTTTAAGAAACGACAGCTTAGGTTTCTTGCCAAACCACAGTTCATATGGGGTCTTCTCAACAGATTTAGATGGTGCCCTATTTAACGTGAATGCAGCCGTCTCTAAAGCATAAACCCAAAACGGTAGTGGTAAATCGGTAAGAGACATCGTAGATCGCACCATATCTAATAAAGTACGGTTACGACGTTTGGACACACAATTTCGTCATGGTGTTCCAGGTGGCGTGAGTTGTGAAACTATTCCACATTGTTTCAAATGAAGACCAAACTCGTAACTCAAATATTCGCCTCCACGATCAGATCGTAGAAACTTTATTTTCTTGTTACAATGATTTTCTACTTCACTCTAAATTCTTTGAACTTTTTAAATGTTTCAGACTTATGTTTCATTAAGTAGATATTCCCATATCTGCTCAAAACATCTGCGAAGGTCAGAAAATAACGATACCCGCCGCGAGCCTCAATACTCATCGGACCGCATACATCAGTATGTATTATTTCCAATAAGTCAGTGGCTCGCTCCATTGATCTGGAGAACGAACTCTTAGTCATCTTGCGCATGAGGCATAGTTCGCAAGCATCAAGTGATTCCAAAAGCCCATCAGCATGGAGTTTCTTCATGCGCTTTACACCAATATGACCTAAATGGTAGTGCCAAAAATAAGTTGCATTATCATTATTAACTTTTCATCTTTTGGCTTCAATATTATGAATATGTGTATAACTATGATCGATATTCAAAAAAAGTAAACCACTCATCAAGGGTGCATGACCATAAAAGATATTACTCATATAAATGGAACAACCATTATTCTCTGATTTTAAATGAATAACCATCTCGCATCAAACAATATCCAGATATAATGTCCATGCTCACCGTTGGCACCAAATAACAATTATTTAGGTCTAAAACTAATCCTGAAGGTGGTTGTAGAGGTAGCGTGCCGACGGCGATCACATCGACCATGGAACCATTTCCGACGCGCATCGTCACCTCGTCCTTAGCCAATCTTCATTTAATCCATAGCCCCTATTTCGAGTTGCAAATATGAGCAACAGAACCAGCATCAAATACCCAGGTGCTACTATGAGCATTAGTAAGGTACACATCAATAACATGTATATCAAATATATCTTTCACTTTTCCATCCTTCTTATCCGCCAAATACTTGGGGCAGTTCCGCTTCCAGTGACCAGTCCCTTTGTAGTAGAAGCACTCAGTTTCGGGCTTAGGTCCAGACTTGGGCTTCTTCCCGGGAGCAGCAACTTGCTGGCTATTCTTCTTGAAGTTCCCCTTCTTCCCTTTGTCCTTTTTCTTGAAACTAGTGGTCTTGTTAACCATCAACGCTTGATGCTCTTTCTTGATTTCTACCTCCGTAGCCTTTAGCATTGCGAAGAGCTCGGGAATTGTCTTTTCCATCCCTTGCATGTTATAGTTCATCAGGAAGCCTTTATAGCTTGGTGGCAGTTATTGAAGAACTCTGTCAATGACACTATCATCAGGAAGATTAACTCCCAACTGACTCAAGTGGTTATGGTACCCAGACATTCTGAATATGTGTTCACTGACAAAACTGTTCTCCTCCATCTTGCAGCTATATAACTTGTTGGAGACTTCATATCTCTCAACTCGGGCATTTGCTTGAAATATTAACTTCAACTATTAGAACATCTCATATGCTCCATGACGTTCAAAACGTCTTTGAAGTCCCGATTCTCAGTCCTAAATCATGGCACACTAAACTATAGAGTAGTCATCAGTTTTAGTCTGCCAGACATTCATAACATCCGGAGTTGCTCCTGCAGTGGGTCTTTCACCTAGCGGTGCTTCCAGGACATAATTCTTATGTGCAGCAATGGGGATAATCGGCAAGTTACGGACCCAGTCTGTGTAGTTTCTACCATCATCTTTCAACTTAGCTTTCTCTAGGAATGCATTAAAATTCAAGGGAACGGTAGCACGGGCCATTGATCTACAACAACATAGATATGCAAAAACTATCAGGACTAAGTTCATGATAAATTTAAGTTCAATTAATCATATTACTTAAGAACTCCCACTTAGATAGACATCCCTCTAGTCATCTAAATGATCACGTGATCCATATCAACTAAGTCTCATCATCATGTGAGATGGAGTAGTTTTCAATGGTGAACATCTCTATGTTGATCATATCTATTATATGATTCACGTTTGACCTTTCGGTCTCAGTGTTTCGAGGCCATATCTGCATATGCTAGGCTCGTCAAGTTTAACCCGAGTATTCTGCACGTGCAAAACTGTCTTACACCCGTTGTATGTGAACGTAGAGCTTATCACACCCGATCATCACATGGTGTCTCGACACGACGAACTGTAGCAATGGTGCATACTCAGGGAGAACACTTATACCTTGAAATTTAGTGAGGGATCATTTTATAATGCTACCGCCGTACTAAGCAAAATAAGATGCATAAAAGATAAACATCACATGCAATCAAAATATGTGACATGATATGGCCATCATCATCTTGTGCCTTTGATCTCCATCTCCAAAGCACCGTCATGATCTCCATCGTCACCGGCTTGACACCTTGATCTCCATCATAGCATCGTTGTCATCTTGCCAACTATTGCTTCTACAACTATCGCTACCGCCTAATGATAAAGTAAAGCAATTACATGGCGATTGTATTTCATACAATAAAGTGACAACCATAAGGCTCCTGCCAGTTGCCGGTAACTTTTATGAAACATGCATAGCAACGAGAGGGGGAGAGTGTGTCCATGTACCCTCATAGACCGAAAGCGGAAGCGCTAGGTTAACGCGGTTGATGTAGTCGAATGTCTTCGCGATCCAACCGATCAAGTACCGAACATACGGCACCTCCGAGTTCATCACACGTTCAGCTCGATGACGTCCCTTGAACTCTTGATCCAGCAGAGGGTCGAGGGAGAGTTTCATCAGCAAGATAGTGTGGTGATGTGATTCGCACAAGGCTTCGCCTAAGCAGTACGACGCTATTGCCGAAGGAGTAAACTGTGGAGGGGGCACCGCACATGGCTAAGAGAACAATTTATGTCCTATGGGGTGCCCCTGCCCCCGTATATAAAGGAGGGGAGGAGGAGGCCGGCCACCAATGGGGCACACCAAGCGGGGGAGTCCTACTAGGACTCCACTCCTAGTAGGATTCGCACCCCCCTTTTGCTTTCTCATCGAAGGGGAAAAGGAAGGAGAGGGAGAGGGAAAGGGGGGTGCCGCCCCCTCCCCTAGTCCAATTCAGACTCCCATGGGCATGCGGGGCCACCCCTTGTGGGCTCCCCTCTCTTTCCCCTAAGGTCCATGTAGGCCCAATACTTCCCCGGGGGGTTCCGGTAACCCCTCGGTACTCCGAAATATGTCCGAACCTTTCCGAAACCATTCCGGTGTCCGAATATCATCGTCCAATATATCAATCTTCACCTCTCGGCCATTTCGAGACTCTTAATCATGTCCGTGATCTCATCCGTGACTCCAAATAAACTTCGTTCACCAAAAACACATAACTCATAATACAAATCGGCATCGACCGTTAAGCGTGCAGACCCTACGTGTTTGAGAACTATGTAGACATGACCGAGACACATCTCCGGTCAATAACCAATGGCGGAACCTGGATGCTCATATTGGTTCCTACATATTCTATGAAGATCTTTATCGGTCAGACCACAGTAACAACATACGTTATTCCTGAAGGAAATATGCCCTAGAGGCAATAATAAAGTTATTATTTATTTCCTTATTTCATTATAAATGTTTATTATTCATGCTAGAATTGTATTAACCGGAAACATAATACATGTGTGAATTCATAGACAAATAGATCACTAGTATGCCTCTACTTAACTAGCTCGTTGAATCAAACATGGTTAATTTTCCTAGCCATAGACATGAGTTGTCATTTGATTAGCGGGGTCAAGTCATTAGAGAATGATGTGATTGACTTGACCCATTCCGTTAGCATAGCACTTGATCGTTTAGTTTGTTGCTATTGCTTTCTTCATGACTTATACATGTTCCTATGACTATGAGATTATGCAACTCCCGTTTACCGGAGGAACACTTTGTGTGCTACCAAACGTCACAACGGAACTGGGTGATTATAAAGGTGCTCTACAGGTGTCTCCAAAGGTACTCGTTGGGTTGGCGTATTTCGAGATTAGGATTTGTCACTCCGATTGTCGGAGATGTATCTCTGGGCCCTCTCGGTAATGCACATCACTTAAAGCCTTGCAAGCATTGCAACTAATGAGTTAGTTGCGGGATGATGTATTACGGAATGAGTAAGGAGACTTGCCGATAACGAGATTGAACTAGGTATTGAGATACCGACGATCGAATCTCGGGCAAGTAACATACCGATGAAAAAGGGAACAACGTATGTTGTTATGCTGTTTGACCGATAAAGATCTTCGTAGAATATGTGGGAGCCAATATGAGCATCCAGGTTCCGCTATTGGTTATTGGTTGGGGACGTGTCTCGGTCATGTCTACATAATTCTCAAATCCGTAGGGTCCGCACACCTAAAGTTTCGGTGATGATTGTATTATGAGTTTATGTGATTTGATGTACCGAAGGTTGTTCGGTGTCCCGGATGAGATCGGGGACATGACGAGGAGTCTCGAAATGGTCGAGACGTAAAGATCGATATATTGGATGACTATATTCGGACATCGGAAAGGTTTCGAATGATTCAGGTATTTTCGGGGGGTATTGGGGAGTTACGGGAATACGAGGAAGAAATAATGGGCCTCATGGGCCAAGTGGCAGAAGAGAGGAGGCAGGGCGCGCGGCCCCCCTAGCCCAAACCGAATTGGACTAGGGGGTCGGTCCCCCTTTCCTCTTTTTCCTACCTCTCCTTCCTTCTCCTTCTCCTCCTTCCTTTCCTCCTCCTAGTAGGAGTAGGAAAGGGGAGTCCTACTCCTACTAGGAGGAGGACTCCTCCTCCTGGCGCTCCCATAGAGGGTCGTCCGGCCTCCCCCCTTGCTCCTTTATATACTGGGCCAAGGGGGCACCTCTAGACACACAAGTTGATCTGTTGATCTCTCCCAGCCGTGTGCGGTGCCCCCCTCCACCATATTCCACCTCGGTCATATCGTAGTGGTTCTTAGGCGAAACCCTGTGTCGGTAGCAACATCATCACTGTCATCACGCTGTCGTGCTGACGGAAGTCTTCCGTTAAGCTCTGCTGGATCGGAGTTCGCGGGACATCATCGAGCTGAACATGTGCTGAACTCGGAGGTGTCGTGCGTTCGGTACTTGGATCGGTCGGATCGTGAAGACGTACGACGACATCAACCGCGTTGTGCTAACGCTTCCGCTTTCGATCTACGAGGGTACGTGGAGAACACTCTCCCCTCTTGTTGCTATGCATCACCATGATCTTGCGTGTGCGTAGGAATTTTTTTGAAATTACTACGTTCCCCAACAGTGGCATCTGAGCCTGGTTTTATGCGTTGATGTTATATGCACGAGTAGAACACAAGTGAGTTGTGGGCGATATAAGTCATACTGCTTACCAGCATGTCATACTTTGGTTCGGCGGTATTGTTGGATGAAGTGGACCGGACCGACATTACGCGTACGCTTACGCGAGACTGGTTCTACCGACATGCTTTGCACACAGGAGGCTAGCGGGTGTCAGTTTCTCCAACTTTAGTTGAACCGAGTGTGGCTACGCCCGGTCCTTGCGAAGGTTAAAATAGCACCAACTTGACAAACTATCGTTGTGGTTTTGATGCGTAGGTAAGAACGGTTCTTGCTAAGCCTGTAGCAGCCACGTAAAACTTGCAACAACAAAGTAGAGGACGTCTAACTTGTTTTTGTAGGGCATGTTGTGATGTGATATGGTCAAGACGTGATGCTATATTTTATTGTATGAGATGATCATGTTTTGTAACCAAGTTATCGGCAACTGGCAGGAGCCATATGGTTGTCGCTTTATTGTATGCAATGGAATCGCCCTGTAATTGAACATATAAACCCTCGAGAAGTCATAGGCAGGACAAGGCCATCCACGTCACCTTGAAATCACTCGTGCCACCGCCTGTAAATTCCATGCCCCGCCAAGGGCATTTTAGTCATTTCACGCGCAGCATATAAAACTCAACCCGCCCGTGGACAAACCCTAGCCGTCGCCCGCTCACGCACTCTCCCCCTCCTGCCTCTTCTCTTCCCCGCCTCCTCCTGTCGCCGCCTCCGCTCCCGCACTCTCCTTCCCCTCCTGCCTCTTCTCTTACCCGCCTCCTCCTCCTGTCGCCGCCACCACCACCTCCGCTCCTGCTGTCGCTGCCTCGCCGCCCCAAACGCCTGCCGCAGCGGAGAGAAATCCATGGCGATGGACAAGCCCGGCGGCGGCGGGGTCTCCTCCTCTCCTTCTTTGTGCTGGGGCGGGCAGGGCGCGGACAAGGACAAGGGGATGTAGGAGGTGAAAAATAGCTACGCCTCGGTGGACGAGTACCTAGGCGTCTTCGAGCCGCTGCTCTTCGAGGACGGCAAAGCGCAGATCCTCCAGGGTTGCAGAAACGAGGACGAGGGGGAGGAGGAGGATGGTGGGCTTTGCTACACTTGCCGCTTGTGTGGATTTCTCGATTTCTGCCTCTTGGTTTATTATAAGTAGTTCTTGGTTTTGTGTTTTGTGATCTATTTGAGTAGAGATTAGCCTGGACTAGCAGAGAGGGGTGGTGAGATCATCTGTGGAGTCCGAGGGTTTCCACAAGTTGTCCATGCTGGTGACCGATGGCCTCCGCGACATTGTGCCACTGCTAGAGAATGTCCTCCTCCTGCTCTCCAAAGAGAAAGTAAGTTCCATGCTAGCAGGAAGCAGACAACATCCCAGCCAATTTAGTGGATATTATATTGTGCTGACTACCGAACACTCAATCTTTTTGTTGTTTGAAAACAATAAACATTTGCTACAAATGTACATACCATATTAAGTATGGATGTTTTCAGATAAATTCTTAGGGTAATTCGATCAGTCCATCAGATCTATGTAGCATAAGTCTTGATTGCATTTTCCCCATATTTACTGTGCACCATACTTATGCAGATATTGTTTGGGTTGATTCCTACACCGAGTCGTGTTGCTGTACAAATAACTCACTTGTTTGGCGGTGCCATGGTGTCCCTCTCCAGGTTAGCTGAAACCTTCTTCCCCCATCATTCCTCATATTTGCTTTTCATAATTTACACACTGAGTTGTAGGTTAGTCGGAAATGTTGCATGAGGCAGAACAAGAATAAGAGCATTTGTTAGCCTTTTCATGTGCAGGTTCAGCAGCGGGCAATGCTCGAGTTAAGAGTTGGGTGCATAGCATATATATACATATGAAACGGATGTGAGCAGCAGCTGAGAGGGGGATATCTATCTGACTGTCATCCTTCCCTGACTTGGGTTTGTCATTCCCGTCAGCGTCCGCTTCCTTCATTGGTCGTCGCTTGTTTGTACAATAGTGTCACTATGAATAGTGCAGAGGCAGCGGGCTTCTTTTCTTCCATAATGTACTTTGATTAATGTCTTGAAACTCCAGATTGGAGATTTCTAGCTAGAGAAAGAGAATGAAATACATATACTAATATCATTGATTTTACATGCTCAATACAGTAGGAAGAATTGCAAGAATTTGTATGACAACTTTGAATTCTTTTCAGAATGAACGGGTCATATGCTAAAGCAAACAATTTATGTATTGTTTTCTAGGAGTTTGGATCATTGTGAGAACATTTTTTAAGAGTTTGGACTACTCGCCGCTTGTAGCGCCCCACGAGGGCCGCTTTCTCTGCAGGTGCCTCCCGGCACTTGGTTTAATCTCTCTTGATGCTAGATGCTTGATGATGCGCCTCTTTGAAATAGAGCATAGGATCTGGTACCAATCTGTCATGCTAGCATGTATGTGTTCTTTCTTAGGATTCTTATGAATATTTAGGGGTTTTAGCTATGTTGTTGATCAAGTACGGGTGCTCGTACCTGGTTAAGTCATTAAAATAAGAATCAATAATTAATTTTACAGCACTGAGAACTCCGGAGTTGTGCTCTCTCTTTGATCATTTGGAGGCTTCAATATATCTGATATCTCTTTTTTGTTATATATATTTATCTTTTCGACCCTAATTCAGAAGCACCATTTCATGATGTTATTTCTCTAGGACTGTAACTTATGGGCTATGGATGCAGGATTAAGGACATGTACCTACACTACAACGAGAGATCTGGGCTGCTGTCCCCGCTGATTGCCGAGGATATCTACAAAGTCATCATGAAGGTGAGGCCCATTTTTGACAGGAAATCTCTCAAGATAACTGTTCTTATATATAAATAGACGGGTGGCAGTTGAATATAATATTTTTGCTCTGAATCTACTGATCCATTACTTCTATTTAATCTCCATGGGAATAGGTCTGGTGTTACTACTATTTCTTTCGTTGTAAAACTGCAGTGCGTCAGACTTTATAGATTTAAATCGACCATGCTTCTGGTGCCAGTGGTTTTGTATGTAAGTTGCAGTTGTTGTGCAACTCCATGTGTCCGTGTGATCTGATTTTACCTGTACTTCCAGGGAAGATAGACCTGTGAGAAATTTGCTCTTGAAGAATCATGTATCTATGTTAGAAATTCTAAATATTATTTGTTTGAAATGGCACCTAAGCAGCAAAAATTGTTTACTTTGCCTGAATATACATAGATTTTCTCTCAATGGGTTTGCATGAGAGTTTGATTGCTTAGGTTTTGTTTCAATCCCATTTATTGGTCTGATGTTTTGAGGATTTTGATAGTACTGAGCTTCCTTTCTTCAGGAACATAAGATTAAGAAAAGATATTTGTGATGTTTGGTACCTTATAGAGGATGCATTATGCGATGCTCTTAGCAACTTCGGCAAGATTTTACAATCATGATTTATCCGCATTGGTATGGATTCTAGAACCTTATAGGAAAATGCCGTCTTTCACAAAAATGAAACAAAGCCTATAGAGATGCTGAGGGAGGCCCTGCCGTGGACTGGCCGAGACCGTCGAGCATCGTGTTGAAAATCTTAAGAGGTACTTCTTTCACTCCTGCAATCTATGTGTGACTGTTTCTACAAGCTTAGATTCAGTGATTGGTTGTTGCCGCATTCGCATGGTGTCCGTCTTATCCAGAGGTTGCGATATACTTTGTCAACCAATGGATGATTATAAATTTGACCTTCTCATTATGGTGTTCATTTCCATGTGCAGAAATAGATTGTATCATGCTTTGTCATAGATTCCGTAGTCTGGTGTCTGGTCTGTACCAAGAAATACCTATAGATTTTAATGTTCCTATGTGCATATAAGCTTTTGTATTTTGCTGGGCATTAACCTCAGTCACATATTACACATGGATGGTGGTGATTTCCTTCTTCAGCATTTATCATTTTGACATTACGTTCTTCATAGCTTGATTAAAGGTCTAGAGAAGCAAGATTTATTTCTACATTATGTTCTGCTTGTTGTCTATTGAGAAAGAACCAAATGTTTGTGACATTTATTTCGAACTTTCTATACTAGACTCTTGATTCTTTATGCTCAATGTCCTTGATATTTTATTCCTTGTTGTTTTTTCCGAAAGGTACATGCCTAAACGGGGCTCATTGGTAACCTAGCCTCCTTTTGGTATATCAGTGAGGACATTTCGTCCAGTGTCCGCCTCTTCGTCCGTCTCTTCAAGCCATCATCGAACGCCGTCGCCCGCCATCGTCTTGCTTGCTGCCTGCTTGCCAGAGAGCAATGGCTTTCCTTGCTATAGTCGTTGCTTCTGTCTTCTGTTAGGGTAAGGATGTGCCTCTTCTTCCAACAGATTGATTTTGTCCTTCAAGCGTTCATTTGTTCTTGCTTTTCTCTTCTTGTTTTCTTCCTGTTCACAGATACAGAGCAGACAGATTGGGTTTAATAAAATACCTACTATAATTATCACTGCATTTTTCCCATCTTCCTCTTATTTGACTGTTTAGTGTTGAGGAAACAAATTGCTTTCAGAGAATTCCTCTGTAGCTTTTGGTTGTGCTTAATTGTTTTATTTCTGTCATTGTACATTCAGATGCTTTTAAATTTAAGCAGAAACAACTCACGGAGATAAAATGATTAGCTCAACACTTAATAAAAATAGGTAATAACTTTGATATTTATCTGGGATTAACATGAAAATAATCTGCATTTTAAAACCTCGTGCATGGTCCAGAAAAGAAACTACAATAGTTTTACCAATACCGGGAATTCATTATAAATTGAAACTGGAGTTGCAAAGCTTATATTTGGTGCTGCAGAATAATTTTCAAGGCAATGTCTGAGTATCTTGTTTTTCTGCGTCCCCTAATTCCTTTTTTAGGTTGTGTAAACCCCCTTAGAACTATGTATCATTTTTACAGTGTCACAGATAAAAAAACATAGGCCAACCAATTTGATTTTCTGTTGTTCCTTGTCTACTGGTTTGATATTCTATTTGTTCCTTGATCCTTTACCTTCCCTTTTGCTCTACTATTATTTGGTTTTGTTAGCTATTTATTTTTGTTGTCTGATCTCTTCATCATACTTGCCTGTGATATGTTCAAAGAAATGACTGTGTGATAACGAGCTCTTTTTCTTACGCTTTATTCTATCATTGTTAGGGGTTGGGCAGCTTGGGCTTGCTGGTGCTGGGAGGTGTTGGTTTTGTCTCCTTTCCTCATGTGTGTTGCCTTTGAATCTCAGGTGAGCTCTGATGCTGGTGACTATGAATGTACGTGCTTTGGTTGGTGAGATCTGTATTAGTGTGATCCATACATGAAATGGTGAAGGACTTCTACTACTGTATCAGGTTATAATCTGGAGTTTAGACTTAATTTTTTCATGGGGATCTAGAGTTTAGATTTGGATTAATCTTTATAGCAGTTTGTTCATGAGAAAATTATGACTGATAGAAACTAGATGTTATTATATATAATATCAGGATATGCCTATGCACGTATGCACACAGAATTCAGGTTACAGTGTAATTAGGAAACAGATGATACCTCATTGTGCCATCTTGATCTGAGAAGAGGGGATATGCTTGGTGAATATATATGACTGCACTTCTGCAAATATATATGCACATGAGCCTTTTGTGAAATATAACTGCACTTTACGATCCAACACCCACCCGACCATTAATTTCAGAGAAAAGGCTCATTATTTTATGATCCAACACTTCAGTAGCAAAAAAATGATTGCTATGTACTATTTGTAGTAAATATGTCACTAGTGTTACATCTACATAAAAGTAAATTTAGATTTCAGAGGTTGTGCTTGAGAAACTTTGTGTTATTAATTTGCCTTTGAGGAATAAATTTAGATGTTCTGTGCTGGTAATATCTTGTTTCTTTTTCTGTTCACGTTCTCATGATTTTGGCTCTTTTAAAACCTCAAACTGAGAAGACGAGTGCTAACAATATATGATTGATGGCAAAATACATCTTTCCATTTAAAGGATGATCCCTTGATCGGTATGCTATCAAATTTTATGAAGGTCCCCATTTGAATCTTATGTTCCCCACTATAACTTGAAATATTGCCTAACCCAGTTTTCTTTTTGCAGGATGTTAAGCAGGCCTGCCTTATTATGAAACCTAGCGATTTAGTGGTACCACGCTGGTTGACCAACACTACTAGGGAAAAGGCTAGCAGCAGCGCGGGTTTTAGGCCTATCAGCAGCGCGGGTACCCGCGCTACCAATAAGGCGCTACAGCTAACTCTTAGTAGTAGCGCTGCCTGTACCCGCTCTACCACTATTGACTATAGCAGCAGCGCTTTTCAGGAACGCGCTGCTATTACTTAGCTATAGTGATTTCCCGGTCCAGCGCTACTGTAATATCTTTCGCCATTTCCCCATTCCGGCTTTGATAAACTGCAATTTCCAGATAGTAGGTACTACTAGATATCAATTTCATAAAGCATTATAGGTACTAGGTAGTACTCCCTCGGTTCGAAATTACTCGTTGTGGTTTTAGTTCAAATTTGAACTCAAACCACGACGAGTAATTTGGAACCGAGGGAGTACTAGATAACAATTTCATATATACTCAACATGCATCCTCAAGCAGTACAAGGTGACATCGAAGACAATCATCATATTTAGTTCTAGATGATATCAACGACGATCATCATATGTAGTTCTACATGATATCGACGCCGATCATCATATGTAGTTCTAGATGATATAGCCACATACACATATGTAGTTCTAGATGATATCGACGACGATCATCATCCTCAAGCCTGGGCGGTGGGTGTTCCTGATAGTAATTAGGATGGCCTGTCCAGCACGAAGATTCTTGCCAACGAGGAATCTCTTCCACCCAACCGAGTTCAAGTGTGTGCGACCATCTGTGCCCATGCGGTAAGTACATGTGGTGACGGAGCCCCTTGCGGTAAGGCGTAGTCCAACTGAGCCTTCTTCATCAGGCTCGATACCACAACTCACAGATAGGTTCTTTGGCAATCTCTGAATAAGAAAAACATATCAATTAATAAATAGCCTAAGCATTTGATCAGACTCTACACTAAAGTATATCATCGACTAGATTTGTAAGTATAACAATACAGCATGTATATATCATCAAATTACTACATGCAGTACGTATAACATACCATTTCATGCCGATCGACCATGGTACTTGTCAGGCGGGTCACGAATGGCACCCCGACAAAGTCATCACGTGGCAGAATTATGTCCCATAGGTTGCACACCTCCTCCTCGCTCAGCCTCATTCTTTGAGCTATGATGGCTTCATGAAGTGGGTTCTCATCATCTTCATTGAGTGGGTCCTCATTATCTTCATCATCTTCGTCATCTTCATCATCTTCCACCAGGTTGATATAAATGACAACCAGCTTGGGTCTTTCTGCTCTGAAGGAGAATCTGATCAACTCACCACTAGTAAGACGCATGCGAGCGAGGAAACGGGCCCATCCATCTCCTCCAATCTGTGACATATTGCATCCTTTCTCGACCTCCATAGTGTACGCCCCCCCAGGAGCCTCAAATGTCACAGTGTCTCATGTCAGCTTGTTGAATTTCAACCTCACATTGCATGGGACGATCTGTGTAAGAAAAGCAAAATGACACAATGCAGTAATGCCAACACTAAAAATAAAATAGTTGTTACATTTCATCTAATTTCTTACCGCCGCATGACAAAAACTCGGATGGAAGTAGATGTCGAGCAGCTTGCCAGTTGCAAGGCTGCTGGCGCACCTTGACTTGCACAGTCGACATAGTGGTGCTGGTGGTGGCGCCATTTTACTAAATCAACTAAATCAAAATGTTCTAAATCAACTAGCCTACTAAATCAACTAAATCAACTAGCCTACTAAATAAACTAAATCAAAATGTTCTAAATCAACTAAATCAACTAGCCTACTAAATCAACTGAATCATATCAACTAAATCGACTAAATCAACTAGCATACTAAATCAACTAGCATACTAAATCAACTAAATCAAAATGTTACATATGAAAGCCTACTAAATCAAAATGTATCAGGGAGGAGGGACAAGGAGGGGCGACTCGAGGAGGGAGAAGATAGTAGGACGGAGGAGGAAGGCGGAATGAGGAGGGGCCGGCCGGCGGCGAGTGGAGGGAGGACGGATCGAGGAGGAAGGCGGAGCGAGGAGGGGGCGGCCAGCGGCGAGTGGAGCGAGGACGGAGGAGGAGGCCGGTACCGAGTCCAGCGAGGAGGATGAGGCGACAGCGGCGCAGATCGGGGGAGGGCGACGGGGGAGGACTGGTGGCGCGGGGGGTGAGGAGGAGACCGTGAGTGTGTGTGAGTGTGATCTGTGGATGAGGCTAGTGAGATCTGTAGTTAATTTAGCAGTAGCGATTATTGCCTGAATGCGCTGCTGCTACGTTACGTAGAAGTAGCAGCTGTCTATTTTAATGCGCTGCTGCTATAACTGGCCTCGCGGCGGCGTCATGGGAATTTTAGCAGTAGCGCCGCTTGGAGTGCGCGCGCTACTGATAAACTTGTTTCAGCAGCGAGTTTCCACAGCCCGCGCTACTGCTACTTAGCAGCAGTGCCTGATTTTATAGCGCACTGCTGGTAAGATTCTGTGTATAGGCTTTTCCCTAGTAGTGCAAGAGGAGAAAACCCTCCCGTGTTGCTCCGCCTCCACTCTCCCTCCTCCGATGCATACTTGATGGGAACAATTAGCTCATGTCTCTTAGATAATACTCCCTCTGTTCGAATAATGTAGGACGTTTTTGCAAGCTATGTTAGCTTGCAAAAACGTCTTATATTGTGAGACAGAGGGAGTGCTTTTTTTGCCAGAAGTCTCTTAGATAATACTTGGTGAGGCGTGTGCAGGCATCTTAGTACATGTTTCTGCACCCCTAGACTCACTCTCCCAACACTGTATTCAAGGCTCGTTGAGGATAAGTGCTTCAAGATGCCTCCTACTCCTAATGCACATAAGTGCACTTGTGTCACTTGCCTCGTGAGATTATTTTTCACAACCTGATCATTTGTTATGTTATCCATTATCCAAATGCATGGCAGGTCTTTCCGAGAGAATTAAATATGCTATTGAGAATTTCACAAAGGGTTGCCCTTTATGCAAGGATGTACTTGAATACATTTTAGGAGATCAGGAAAAACTATGCATGTTACCTGATCAGGTTTTCCATGTTGTTTTTGCTGTCAGTGACATCATTGTTTCTGAAAATTTAGAGGTTTCTCTGTAGCTCATCTGTAGATGCTACATTTCCAATTGGTAGTGGTCATTGTTTTTAAGCAGAGTATTATTTTGTAGATGAATTGCCATGGAGGCTTGGCAGAAGCAGATTAGTTGTTTTCTCTATTATATCAGGTGGTACTTGGCTTCTCATGAGTCACTCATCATTTTCCTGAACAATGGTTATTGTACACTTTTGCTAGAGCTATGAAGATCAGAACTGGATTTGTTTATTGTTTATGCTTCGGTAGGAATTACAGCTGTGGACAAGTAGATGAATTGCCATGGAGGCTTGGCAGAAACAGTGGTTCCCTTGGCAGTGGCTGCGAGGGGTGTGGCTTGCTGAAGAAATGGGCTTTTTTTGTAGCTCCAGGCATACAGGCTCATAAGCAAGATGATTTTCATTTATTTATTTTTGGTTTGATGCTTCATTCGCCGCCCAAGCCAACTAATACATATGAACAAAAGAGTATAGAACCAAATTATATGATGTAATTGACTACTATTTCTATTAACTTCTTGTGTACACAATGTTCAGAGTTCATGTATTAAGTACATTTTATTTTGTCACTTGTGTTTACTCTTTTTTTAATGCAAGTTTACAGCTACTCGGAATTCCTAATTGTAGACTCAACTATCTTGACCTACCGATGATCTAATTTGTGGCATTGTTACCTTAAAGAAAATATTTGCATTTAATTTCCTTTATATATAGGGGTATAGATTCTTACCAAATGTACTCAAATATACGGTTATTGAAAAAATGCAAATATTTTCAACACGAACATGGTTTTAAATGGGTCTTTGCGCCATTTGGCGCAACTGGTCATCTAGTGCTTTACTTTATCACTAAGCGGTAGCAATAGTCGTGAAAGCATAAGATTAGCGAGACAACAACGATGCTGCGATGGAGATCAAGGTGTCGCGCCGGTGACGATGGTGATCGTGGAGGTGCTTCGGAGATGGAGATCACAAGCACAAGATGATGATGGCCATATCATATCACTTATATTTATTGCATGTGATGTTTATCTTTTATGCATCTTATCTTGCTTTGATTGACGGTAGCATTATAAGATGATCTCTCACTAAATTTCAAGATAAAAGTGTTCTCCCTGAGTATGCACCGTTGCCAAAGTTCGTCGTGCCCAGACACCACGTGATGATCGGGTGTGATAAGCTCTACGTCCATCTACAATGGGTGCAAGCCAGTTTTGCACACGCAGAATACTCAGGTTAAACTTGACGAGCCTAGCATATGCAGATATGGCCTCGGAACACTGAGACCGAAAGGTCGAGTGTGAATCATATAGTAGATATGATCAACATAGTGATGTTCACCATTGAAAACTACTCCATTTCACGTGATGATCGGTTATGGTTTAGTTGATTTGGATCACGTGATCACTCAGATGATTAGAGGGATGTCTATCTAAGTGGAAGTTCTTAAGTATTATGATTAATTGAACTTTAACTTATCATGAACTTAGTCCTGGTAGTATTAGCATATCTATGTTGTAGATCAATAGCTCGCGTTGTTGCTTCCCTATGTTTTATATGTGTTCCTAGAGAAAACTAAGTTGAAAGATGTTAGTAGCAATGATGCGGATTGGATCCGTGATCGGAGGTTTATCCTCATTGCTGCACAGAAGAATTATGTCCTTGATGCACTGCTAGGTGACAGACCTATTGCAGGAGCAGATGCAGACGTTATGAACGTTTGGCTAGCTCAATATGATGACTACTTGGTAGTTTAGTGCACCATGCTTAACAGCTTAGAATCGGGACTTCAAAGATGTTTTGAACGTCATGGACCATATGAGATGTTCCAGGAGTTGAAGTTAATATTTCAAGAAAATACCCGAGTTGAGAGATATGAAATCTGCAACAAGTTCTATAGCTAAAAGATGGAGGAGAATAGCTCAAGCAGTGAGCATGTGCTCAGATTGTCTGGGTACTACAATCGCTTGAATCGGGTGGGAGTTAATCTTCCAGATAAGATAGTGATTGACAGAATTCTCTAGTCACCATCACCAAGTTAGTAGAACTTCATGATGAACTACAATATGCAAGGGATAACGGAAACGATTCCCAAGCTCTTCGTGATGCTGAAATCGATGAAGGTAGAAATCAAGAAAAACATCAAGTGTTGATGGTTAACAAGACCACTAGTTTCAAGAAAAGGGCAAAGGGAAGAAGGGGAACTTCAAGAAGAACGGAAAACAAGTTGTTGCTCAAGTGAAGAAGCCCAAGTCTGGACCTAAACCTGAGACTAAGTGCTTCTACTGCAAAGGGACTGGTCACTGGAAGCGGACTGCCCCAAGTATTTGGCGGATAAGAAGGATGGCAAAGTGAACAAAGGTATATTGGATATACATATTATTGATGTGTACTTTACTAGTGTTTCTAGAAACCCCTCGGCATTTGATACTGGTTCAGTTGCTAAGAGTAGTAACTCGAAAGGGAGTTGCAGAATGAACATAAACTAGTTAAGGGTGAAGTGACAATGTGTGTTGGAAGTAGTTCCAAGATTGATATGATCATCATCGCACACTCCCTATACTTTCGGGATTAGTGTTGAACCTAAATAAATGTTATTTGGTATTTGCATTGAGCATGAATATGATTTGATCATGTTTATTGCAATACGGTTGTTCATTTAAGTTAGAGAACAATTGTTGTTCTGTTTACTTGAATAAAAAAACCTTCTATGGTCATACACACCAACGAAAATGGTTTGTTGGATCTCGATCGTAGTAATACACATATTCATAATATTGAAGCCAAAAGATGCAAAGTTAATAATGATAGTGCAAATTGTTTGTGGCATTGCCGGTTAGGTTATATTGGTGTAAAGCGCATGAAGAAAATCCATGTTGATGGGCTTTTGGAATCACTTGATTATGAATCAGTTGATGCTTGCGAACCATGCCTTATGGGCAAGATGAATAAGACTCCGTTCTCCGGAACAATGGAGCGAGCAACAGATTTTTTTGGAAATCATACATACTGATGTATGTGGTCCAATGAATATTGAGGCTTGCGGCGGGTATCGTTATTTTCCGACCTTCACAGATGATTTGAGCAGATATGGGTATATCTACTTGATGAAACATAAGTCTGAAACATTTGAAAAGTTCAAAGAATTTCAGAGTGAAGTGGAAATCATCGTGACAAGAAAATAAAGTTTCTACGATCTGATCACGGAGACAAATATTTGAGTTACGAGTTTGGTCTTCAATTAAAACAATGTGGAATAGTTTCACAAATTCGCGCCACCTGGAACACCACAACATAATGGTGTGTCCAAACGTCATAACCATACTTTATTGGATGTAGTGAAATCTATGATGTCTCTTACCAATTTACCACTATCGTTTTGGGGGTATGCATTAGAGACAGCTGCATTCACGTTAAAAAGGGCACCATCTAAATCCGTTGAGACGACACCACATGAACTGTGGTTTGGCAAGAAACCAAAGTTGTCGTTTCTTAAAATTTGGGGTTGCAACACTTATGTGAAAAAGTTTCAACATGATAAGCTCGAACCCAAATCGGAGAAGTAAATCTTCATAGGATACCCAAAAGAAAATGTTGGGTACACCTTCTATCACAGATCTGAAGGCAAGATATTCATTGCTGAGAATGGATCCTTTCTGGAGAAGGAGTTTCTCTCAAAAGAAGTGAGTGGGAGGAAAGTAGAACTTGATGAGGTAATTGTACCTGCTCCCTTATTGGAAAGTAGTTCATCACAGAAATCTGTTCCTGTGACTACTACACCAATTAGTGAGGAAGCTAATGATGATGATCATGTAACTTCAGATCAAGTTACTACTGAACCTCGTAGGTAAACCAGAGTGAGATCCGCACCAGAGTGGTACGGTAATCCTATTCTGGAGGTCATGTTACTTGACCATGACGAACCTACGAACTATGAGGAAGCGATGATGAGCCCAGATTCTGCGAAATGGCTTGAGGCCATGAAATCCGAGATGAGATCCATGTATGAGAGCAAAGTATGGACATTGATTGACTTGCCCAATGATCGGCAAGCCATTGAGGTTAAATGGATCTTCAAGAGGAAGACGGACGCTGATAGTAGTGTTACCATCTACAAAGCTAGAATTGTCGCAAAAAGGTTTTTGGCAAGTTCAAGGTGTTCACTACGATGAGAGTTTCTCACTCATATCTATGCTTAAGTCTGTACGAATCATGTTAGCAATTGCCGCATTTTATGAAATCTAGCAAATGGATAAACAAAACTGTATCCCTTAATGGATTTATTAAAGAAGAGTTGTATATGATGCAACCAGAAGGTTTTGTCAATCCTAAAGGTGCTAACAAAATATGCAAGCTCCAGCGATCCATCTATGGACTGGTGCAAGCATCTCGGAGTTGGAATATATGCTTTGATAAGTTGATCAAAGCATATAGTTTTATACAGACTTGCGGTGAAGCCTGTATTTACAAGAAAGTGAGTGGGAGCACTACAACATTTCTGATAAGTATATGTGTATGACATATTGTTGATCGGAGATAATGTAGATTTATTCTGCAAAGCATAAAGGAATGTTTGAAAGGAGTTTTTCAAAGAAATACCTCGGTGAAGCTGCTTACATATTGAGCATCAAGATCAATAGAGATAGATCAAGACGCTTGATAAGTTTTTCAACGAGTACATACGTTGACAAGATTTTGAAGTAGTTCAAAATGGAACAGTCAAAGAAGGAGTTCTTGCCTGTGTCACAAAGGTGTGAAGTTGAGTAAGACTCAAAACCCGACCATGGCAGAAGATAGAGAGAGAATGTTAGTCATTCCCTATGCCTCAGCCATAGGTTCTATAAAGTATGCCATGCTGTGTACCAGACCTCTTGTATACCCTGCCCTGAGTTTGGCAAGGGAGTACAATAGTGATCTAGGAGTAGATCACTGGACATTGGTCAAAATTATCCTTAGTGGAATAAGGATATGTTTCTCGATTATGGAGGTGACAAAAGGTTCATTGTAAAAGGTTACGTCGATGGAAGTTTTGACACTGATCCAGATGACTCAAAGTCTCAATCTGGATACATATTGAAAGTGGGAGCAATTAGTTAGAGTAGCTTAGTGCAGAGCACTGTTGACATAGAAAATTGCAAAATACTTACGGATCTGAATGTGGCAGACCCATTGACTAAACTTCTCTCACAAGCAGAACATGATCACACCTTAGTACTCTTTGGGCGTTAATCACATAGCGATGTGAACTAGATTATTGAATCTAGTAAACCCTTTGGGTGTTGGTCAATTGACGATATGAACTATGGGTGTTAATCACATGGTGATGTGAACTATTGATGTTAAATCACATGGCGATGTGAACTAGATTATTGACTCTAGTGCAAGTGGGAGACTGAAGGAAATATGCCCTAGAGGCAATAATAAAGTTATTATTTATTTCCTTATGTCATGATAAATGTTTATTATTCATGCTAGAATTGTATTAACCAGAAACATAATACATGTGTGAATACATAGACAAACAGAGTGTCACTAGTATGCCTCTACTTAACTAGCTCGTTGAATCAAAGATGGTTAAGTTTCCTAGCCGTAGACATGAGTTGTCATTTGCTTAACGGGGTCACATCATTAGAGAATGATGTGATTGACTTGACCCATTCCGTTAGCATAGCACTTGATCGTTTAGTTTTTTGCTATTGCTTTCTTCATGACTTATACATGTTCCTATGACTATGAGATTATGCAACTCCCGTTTACCGGAGGAACACTTTGTGTGCTACCAAACGTCACAACGTAACTGGGTGATTATAAAGGTGCTCTACATGTGTCTCCAAAGGTACTTGTTGGGTTGGCGTATTTCGAGATTAGGATTTGTCACTCCGATTGTCGGAGAGGTATCTCTGGGCCCTCTCGGTAATGCACATCACTTAAAGCATTGCAACTAATGAGTTAGTTGTGGGATGATGTATTATAGAATGAGTAAAGAGACTTGCCGGTAACGAGATTGAACTAGGTATTGAGATACCGACGATCGAATCTCGGGCAAGTAACATACCGATGAAAAAGGGAACAATGTATGTTGTTATGAGGTTTGACCGATAAAGATCTTCGTAGAATATGTGGGAGCCAATATGAGCATCCAGGTTCCGCTATTGGTTATTGGCTGGAGACGTGTCTCGGTCATGTCTACAGAATTCTCGAACCCGTAGGGTCCGCACGCTTAAAGTTTCGGTGACGATTGTATTATGAGTTTGTGTGATTTGATGTACTGAAGGTTGTTCGGAGTCCCGGATGAGATTGGGGACATGACGAGGAGTCTCGAAATGGTCGAGATGTAAAGATCGATATATTGGACGACTATATTCGGACATCGGAAAGGTTCCGAGTGATTCGGGTATTTTCGGGGGGTACCGGGGAGTTACGGGAATACGAGGAAGAAGTAATGGGCCTCATGGGCCACGTGGCGGAAGAGAGGAGGCAGGGCGCGCGGCCCCCCTAGCCCAAACCGAATTAGACTAGGGGGTCGGCCCCCCTTTCCTCTTTTTCCTCCCTCTCCTTCCTTCTCCTTCTCCTCCTTCCTTTCCTCCTCCTAGTAGGAGTAGGAAAGGGGAGTCCTACTCCTACTAGGAGGAGGACTCCTCCTCCTGGCGCACCCATAGAGGGCCGACTGGCCTCCCCCCTTGCTCCTTTATATACGGGGGCAGGGGGCACCTCTAGACACAAGTTGATCTCTTGATCTCTCCCAGCCGTGTGCGGTGCCCCCCCCCTCCACCATATTCCACCTCGGTCATATCGTAGCGGTGCTTAGGCGAAGCCCTGCATCGGTAGCAACATCATCACCGTCATCATGCCGTTGTGCTGAGGGAACTCTCCCGTGAAGCTCTGCTGGATCGGAGTTCGCGGGACATCATCGAGCTGAACGTGTGCTGAACTCGGAGGTGCCGTGCGTTCGGTACTTGGATCGGCCGGATCGTGAAGACATACGACTACATCAACCGTGTTGTGCTAACGCTTCCGCTTTCGGTCTACGAGGGTACGTGGACAACACTCTCCCCTCTTGTTGCTATGCATCACCATGATCTTGCGTGTGCATAGGAATTTTTTTGAAATTACTACGTTCCCCAATAATTCCCTTTATCATTGGTATGTTACCTGCCCGAGATTCGATCGTCGGTATCCTCATACCTAGTTCAATCTCGTTATCGGCAAGTCTCTTTACTCGTTCCGTAATGTATCATCCCGCAACTAACTCATTAGTAACATTGCTTGTAAGGCTTATAGTGATGTGCATTACCGAGAGGGCCCAGAGATACCTCTCCGATACTCGGATTGACACATCCTAATCTTGATCTATGCCAACCCAACAAACACCTTCGGAGACACCTATAGAGAATCTTTATAATCACCCAGTTACGGTGTGACGTTTGATAGCACACAAGGTGTTCCTCCGGTATTCAGGAGTTGCATAATCTCATAGTCAGATGAATATGTATAAGTCATGAAGAAAGCAATAGCAATAAAAATTAACAATCATTATGCTAAGCTAACGGATGGGTCTTGTCCATCACCTCATTCTCTGTGATCCCGTTCATCAAATGACAACACATGTCTATGGTTAGGAAACTTAACCATCTTTGATTAACGAGCTAGTCAAGTGGAGGCATACTAGGGACACTTTGTTTTGTCTATGTATTCATGCTACCTCTTGAGCATGCGTTGGTTTTCCCTCGAAGAGGAAAGGGTGATGCAGCAAAGTAGCATAAGTATTTCCCTCGGTTTTTGAGAACCAAGGAATCAATCCAGTAGGAGGTAACATGCAAGTCCCTAGTACCTGCACAAACAAACAAGAACCTCGCAACCAACGCGATAAAGGGGTTGTCAATCCCTTCACGGTCATTTACGAAAGTGAGATCTAAATGAGATAATAAGGTAAATATTTTTGGTATTTTTATTTTATACATTGGAAAATAAACAACGATAGAAATAGCAAGTAGATTGGAAAATAATATAATGGAAAATAGACCGGGGGGCATAGGTTTCACTAGTGGCTTCTCTCAAGATAGAAAATTCTATGGTGGGTGAACAAATTACTGTCGAGCAATTGATAGAAAAGCGCATAGTTATGAGAATATCTAGGCATGATCATGTATATAGGCATCACATCCGTGACAAGTAGACCGAAATGATTCTGCATCTACTACTATTACTCCACACATCGACCGCTATCCAGCATGCATCTAGTGTATTAAGTTCATAGGAACAGAGTAACGCATTAGGCAAGATGACATGATGTAAAGGGATAGACTCAAGCAATATGATATAAACCCCATATTTTTATCCTCGTGGCAATAATACAATACATGCCTTGTTGCCCCTGCTGTCACTGGGAAAGGATACCGCAAGATTGAACCCAAAGCTAAGCACTTCTCCCATTGCAAGAAAGATCAATCTAGTAGGCCAAACCAAACTGATAATTCGAAGAGACTTGCAAAGATATTAAATCATGCATAAAATAATTCAGATAAGAATCAAATATTGTTCATAGATAATCTTGATCATAAACCCACAGTTCATCGGATCTCAACAAACACACCGCGAAAAGAATTACATCGAATAGATCTCCAAGAGAATTGAGGAGAACTTCGTATTGAGATCCAAAGAGAGAGAAGAAGCCATATAGCTAATAACTATGGACCCGAAGGTCTGTGGTAAACTACTCACACATCATCGGAGAGGCTATGGTGTTGATGTAGAAGCCCTCCGTGATCGATTCCCCCTGCGACGGAGCGCCGGAAAAGGCCCCAAGATGGGATCTCATGGGTACAGAAGGTTGCGGCGGTGGAAATAGGGTTTTGTGGTGCTCCCGGATGTTTTCGGGGTATATGAGTATATATAGGCGAAAGAAGTAGGTCGGCGGAGCCACGAGGGGCCCACGAGGGTGGGGCGCACCTACCTACCTCGTGGCCGCCTCGTTTCTTCCTTGACGTCCACTCAAAGTCTCCTAGATTGCGTTTGTTCCAAAAGTAACTCTCCCGAAGGTTTCATTCCGTTTGATATTCCTTTCCTGCGGAACATTGAAATAGGCAAAAAAACAGCAATTTGCACTGGGCCTTTGGTTGGTAGGTTAGTCCCAAAAATAATATAAAAAGTTGTATTAAAGCCAATTAAATATCCAAAACAGATAATATCCCCAAGCTTAATTCCTGCTCGTCCTCGAGTAGGTACATGATAAAAACAGAATTTTTGATGTGGAATGCTTAGCATAATTCTCAACGTAATTTTCTTTATTGTGGCATGAATGTTCAGATCCGAAAGATTCAAGACAAAAGTTTAATATTGACATAAAAATAATAATACTTCAAGCATACTAACAAAGCAATCATGTCTTCTCAAAATAACATGGCCAAAGAAAGTTATCCCTACAAAATCATATAGTCTGGCTATGCTCTATCTTCATCACACAAAGTATTTAATCATGCACAACCCCGATGACAAGCCAAGCAATTGTTTCATACTTTTGATGTTCTCAGACTTTTTCAATCTTCACGTAATACATGAGCGTGAGCCATGGATATAGCACTATAGGTGGAATAGAATGGTGGTTGTGGAGAAGACAAAAAAGGAGAAGATAGTCTCACATCAACTAGGCGTACCAACGGGCTATGGAGATGCCCATCAATAGATATCAATGTGAGTGAGTAGGGATTGCCATGCAACGGATGCACTAGAGCTATAAGTGTATGAAAGATCAACAATAAACTAAGTGGGTGTGCATCCAACTAGCTTGCTCACGAAGATCTAGGGCATTTTGAGGAAGCCCGTCATTGGAATGTACAAGCCCACTAGTATATGATAGTGACAACATATGAGACTCTCTATCATGAAGATCATGGTGCTACTTTGAAGCACAAGTGTGGTAAAAGGATAGTAACATTGTCCCTTCTCTCTTTTTCTCTCATTTTTTTATTTGGGCCTTTTCCTGTTTTTTTATGGCCTCTTTTTTATATATATTTTTCTTTTGTCTGGAGTCTCATCCCGACTTGTGGGGGAATCATAGTCTCCATCGTCCTTTCCTCACTTGGGACAATGCTCTAATAATGATGATCATCACACTTTTATTTACTTACAACTCAAAAATTACAACTTGATACTAGAACAAAATATGACTCTATGTGAATGCCTCTGGCGGTGTACCAGGATATGCAATGAATCAAGAGTGACATGTATGAAAGAATTATAAAGGTGGCCGGCTTTGCCACAATTACGATGTCAACTACATGATCATGCAAAGCAATATGACAATGATGTAATGTGTCATAACAAACAAAATGGTGGTAAGTTGCATGGCAATATATCTCAGAATGGCTATGGAAATGCCATAATAGGTAGGTATGGTGGCTGTTTTGAGGAAGGTATATGGTGGGTGTATGGTACCGGTGAAAGTTGCGCGGTACTAGAGAGGCTAGCAATGGTGGAAGGGTGAGAGTGCGTATAATCCATGGACTCAACATTGGTCATAAAGAAATCACATACTTATTGCAAAAATATATTAGTTATCAAAACAAAGTACTACGCGCATGCTCCTAGGGGGATAGATTGGTAGGAAAATACCATCGCTCGTCCTCGACCGCCACTCATAAGGAATACAATCAATAAATAAATCATGCTCCAACTTCATCACATAACGGTTCACCTTACATGCATGCTACGGGAATCACAAACTTTAGAACAAGTATTTTTTAAATTCACAACTAATCAACTAGCATGACTCTAATATCACCATCTACATATCTCAAAACAATCATCAAGTATCAAACTTCTCATAGTATTCAATGCACTTTTTATGAAAGTTTTTATTATACCCATCTTGGATGCCTATAATATTAGAACTAATTTTATAGCCAAAGAAAATTACCATGCTGTTCTATAAGACTCTCAAAATAATATAAGTGAAGCATGAGAGATCAATAATTTCTATGAAATAAAACCACCACCGTGCTCTTAAAGATATAAGCACTAGAGCAAACTTATCCAGCTCAAAAGATATAAGTGAAGCACATAGAGTATTCTAATAAATTCCGATTCATGTGTGTCTCTCCAAAAGGTGTGTACAGAAAGGATGATTGTGGTAAACTAAAAATCAAAGACTCAAATCATACAAGACGCTCCAAGAAAAACACATATCAAGTGGTGAATAAAAATATAGCCTCAAGTAAAGTTATCAATGGACGAAGACGAAAGAGGGGATGCCTTCCAGGGCATCCCCAAGCTTAGGCTTTTGGTTGTCCTTGAAATTTTACCTTGGGGTGCCTTGGGCATCCCCAAGCTTAGACTCTTGCCACTCCTTATTCCATAATCCATCAAATCTTTACCCAAAACTTGAAAACTTCACAACACAAAACTCAACAGAAAATCTCATGAGCTCCGTTAGTATAACAAAACAAACCACCACTTCAAGGTACTGTAATGAACTCATTATTTATTTATATTGGTTTTAAACCTACTGTATTCCAACTTCTCTATGGTTCATACCCCCCGATACTAGCCATATATTCATCAAAATAAGCAAACAACACACGAAAAACAGAATCTGTCTGTAGTAGTCTGTAGGTTTAGAATACTTATGTAACCCCAAAAATTCTGAAATAAATTGGTGGACGTGAGGAATTTTTCTATTAATCATATGCAAAAAGAATCAACCTAATCTCACTCTCCAGTAAAAAACTGGCAGCTAATCTCGTGAGCACTAAAGTTTCTGTTTTTTACAGCAAGATCGCAAAGACTTCCCCCAAGTCTTCCCAAAGGTTCTACTTGGCACAAACACTAATTAAAACATAAACCCACATCTAAACAGAATCTAGATGAATTATTTATTACTAAACAGGAACAAAAACAAGAAACAAAAATAAAATCGGGTTGCCTCCCAACAACCGATATCGTTTAACGCCCCTAGCTAGGCAAAGAGATTTCAATGATCTTCACATGAAAGACAAGAATTGAAGCACAAAGAGAGCATCATAAAACACGTGACAAACACATCTAAGTCTAACATACTTCCTATGAATAGGCATCTTATAGGCAAACAAATTATCAAGGCAAGCAAAAACTAGCATATGCAAGGAAGCGGAAAGAAACAATAGCAATCTCAACATAACGAGAGGTAATTTAGTAACATGAAAATTTCTAAAACCATATTTTCCTCTCTCATAATAATTACATGTAGGATCATAAGAAAATTCAACAATATAGCTATCACATAAAATATTTTCAACACGATCCACATGCATGCAAAGTTGACACTCTTCCAAAATAGTGGCATTAACATTAACTAAAGTCATGACCTCTCCAAACCCACTTTTATCAAAAATTTCATAAGATTGAACATTCTCCAAATATGTGGGATCTAAAGTTGACACTCTTCCAAACCCACTTTCAATATTATTGCAAACATTATTATCAATCTCATATTCATCATGGGGCTTAAATAAATGTTCAAGATCATAAGAAGCACTATCACCCCAATCATGATCATTGCAACAAGTAGAGGACATAGCAAAACTAGCATCCCCAAGCTTTGGGTTTTTCATATTATTAGCACAATTTACATCAATAGAATTTATAATAAAATCATTGCAATCATGCTTTTTATTCAAACATCTATCTTGAATCGCTTCATAAAGTAATTCATCACACTTTTCAGATTCACGAATTTCAAGCCAAACCTCATAAATAAAATCTAGTGCACTCAACTCACTAGCAATAGGTTCATCATAATAGGATCTCTTAAAGAGATTAGCAAGTGGATGAGGATCCATAAACTTTTAGCAAGCGAAGATGCAAGCAAAAAGAAGGTACATGGTAACACGAGCAAACAGAGGGACAAACGGAAGAGAGGCGAATAAAACGGCAAAGGTGAAGTGGGGGAGAGGAAAACGAGAGGCAAATGAAAAATAATGTAATGCGAGGGATGAGAGTTTGTGATGGGTACTTGGTATGTCTTGACTTGTGCATAGATCTCCCCGGCAACGGCGCCAGAAATGGCTTGTTGACGGGAGATCAAATCTTGACTTGACTTGGTGCAACCTCCCCGGCAACGGCGCCAGAAATCCTTCTTGCTACCTCTTGAGCATGTGTTGGTTTTCCCTTGAAGAGGAAAGGGTGGTGCAGCAAAGTAGTGTAAGTATTTCACTCAGTTTTTGAGAACCAAGGTATCAATCCAGTAGGAGGTAACACGCAAGTCCCTAGTACCTACACAAACAAACAAGAACCTCACAACCAACGCGATAAAGGGGTTGTCAATCCCTTCACGGTCACTTACGAAAGTGAGATCTGATCGAGATAATAAGATAAATATTTTTGGTATTTTTATTGTATACATTGGAAAATAAAAAAGATAGAAATATCAAGTAGATAGGAAAATAATATAATGGAAAATAGACCCCGGAGGCCATAGGTTTCACTAGTGGCTTCTCTCAAGAGAGCAAATTCTATGATGGGTGAACAAATTACTGTCGAGCAATTGATAGAAAAGCTCATAGTTATGAGAATATCAAGGCATGATCATATATATAGGCATCACGTCCGTGACAAGTAGACCGAAACGATTCTGCATCTACTACTATTACTCCACACATCGACCGCTATCCAGCATGCATCTAGAGTATTAAGTTCATAAGAACAGAGTAACGCATTAGGCAAGATGACATGATGTAGAGGGATGAACTCAAGCAATATGATATAAACCCCATATTTTTATCCTCAATGGCAACAATACAATACAATACAATACAATACAATACATGTCTTGCTGCCCCTGCTGTCACTAGGAAAGGACACCGCGAGATTGACCCAAAGCTAAGCACTTCTCCCATTGCAAGAAAGATCAATCTAGTAGGCTAAACCAAACTGATAATTCGAACAGACTTGCAAAGATATTAAATCATGCATAAAATAATTCAGAGAAGAATCAAATATTGTTCATAGATAATCTTGATCATAAACCCACAATTCATCGAATCTCAACAAACACACCGCAAAAAGAATTACATCGAATAGATCTCCAAGAGAATCGAGGAGAACTTTGTATTGAGATCCAAAGAGAGAGAAGAAGCCATATAGCTAATAACTATGGACCCGAAGGTCTGTGGTAAACTACTCACACATCATCGGAGAGGCTATGGTGTTGATGTAGAAGCCCTCCCTGGTCGATTCCCCCTCCGGCGGAGCGCCGGAAAAGGCCCCAAGATGGGATCTCACAAGTACAGAAGGTTGCAGCGGTGGAAATAGGGTTTCGTGGTGCTCCCGGATGTTTTCGGGGTATATGAGTATATATAGGCGAAAGAAGTAGGCCGGCGGAGCCACGAGGGGCCCACGAGGGTGTGGGGCGCGCCTACCTACCTCATGGCCGCCTCGTTTCTTCCTTGACGTCCACTCCAAGTCTCCTGGATTGCGTTTGTTCCAAAAATAACTCTCCCGAAGGTTTCACTCCGTTTGATATTCCTTTTCTGCGAAACACTAAAATAGATACAAAAAAAGCAATTTCACTGGGCCTTTGGTTAGTAGGTTAGTCCCGAAAATAATATAAAAAGGTATATTAAAGCCCATTAAACATTGAAAAAAGATAATATAATAGCATGGAACAATCAAAAATTATAGATATGTTGGAAACGTATCAATTCACACATGTATCACGTTTCCGGTTAATACAATTCTAGCATGAATAATAAACATTTATCATGATAAGAGGAAATATAAATAACAACTTTATTATTGCCTCTAGGGCATATTTCCTTCAGCGATAGCCATCTTGCATCAAATAGTCATCACCTAACGGCTGGCCCCTTGTGTGCTTCACCCAAACACGACCAAAGTCTTTGCCATCCTCATAAAACTCCTTTATTTTATCCATGACTGGAAGTTCAGCCTCAAAAGAAGTCAAGAGGCATGCACGACGACTCAAAGCATCGGCCAGTCGATTAGTCATTCCATATTTATGCACAATGAGATAGTTAAACCTCTCCAGATATGCTGCCCATCTTGCTACCATGCAGTCAACATGCTTTTGATTTGTAAAATGCTTCAAGGATTGATGGTCACTATAAACAATGAACTATTTAGGCAGCAATAGACTCCCCAAGTTTTCAAAGCTCTGAAAACGGCATACAATTCTGTTGGGTAACGTAGTAATTTCAAAAAAATTCCTACGCACACGCAAGATCATGGTGATGCATAGCAACGAGAGGGGAGAGTGTTGTCTACGTACCCTCGTAGACCGGAAGCGGAAGCGTTAGCACAACGCGGTTGATGTAGTCATACGTCTTCACGGCCCGACCGATCAAGCACCGAAACTACGGCACCTCCGAGTTCTAGCACACGTTCAGCTCGATGACGATCCCCGGACTCCGATCCAGCAAAGTGTCGGGGAAGAGTTCCATCAGCACGACGGCGTGGTGACGATCTTGATGTTCTACCATCGTAGGGCTTCGCCTAAGCACCGCTACAATATTATCGAGGATTATGGTGGAGGGGGGCACCGCACACGGCTAAGAGAACGATCACGAAGATCAACTTGTGTGTCTAGAGGTGCCCCCTACCCCCGTATATAAAGGAGTGGAGGAGGGGAAGGGCCGGCCCTCTCTATGGCGCGCCCTAGGGGAGTCCTACTCCCACCGGGAGTAGGATTCCCCCTTTCCTAGTAGAACTAGGAGCCCTTCCAAGTAGTAGGAGTAGGAGGGAAGGAAAGGGAAGAGAAAAGGAGAAGGAAGGAAGGGGGCGCCCCCCCCTCCCTAGTCCAATTCGGACCAGCCCATGGGGAGGGGTGCGGCCACCCTTTGAGGCCTTTCTCTCCTTTCCCGTATGGCCCATTAAGGCCCAATACGAATTCCCGTAACTCCCTGGTACTCCCAAAAATACCCGAATCACTCGGAACCTTTCCGAAGTCCGAATATAGTCGTCCAATATATCGATCTTTACGTCTCGACCATTTCGAGACTCCTCATCATGTCCCCAATCTCATCTGGGACTCCAAACTCCTTCGGTACATCAAAACTCATAAACTCATAATATAAATGTCATCAAAACCTTAAGCGTGCGGACCCTACGGGTTCGAGAACAATGTAGACATGACCGAGACACGTCTCCGGTCAATAACTGGAACCTGGATGCTCATATTGGCTCCTACATATTCTACGAAGATCTTTATCGGTCAAATCGCATAACAACATACGTTGTTCCCTTTGTCATTGGTATGTTACTTGCCCGAGATTCGATCGTCGGTATCTCAATACCTAGTTCAATCTCGTTACCGGCAAGTCTCTTTACTCATTCCGTAATACATCATCCTGCAACTAACTCATTAGTTGCAATGCTTAAGTGATGTGCATTACCGAGAGGGCCCAGAGATACCTCTCCGACAATCGGAGTGACAAATCCTAATCTCGAAATACGCCAACCCAACAAGTACCTTCGGAGACACCTGTAGAGCACCTTTATAATCACCCAGTTACGTTGTGACATTTGGTGGCATACAAAGTGTTCCTCCGGTAAACGGGAGTTGCATAATCTCATAGTCATAGGAATATGTATAAGTCATGAAGAAAGCAATAGCAACAAACTAAACGATCAAGTGCTATGCTAACGGAATGGGTCAAGTCAATCACATCATTCTCCTAATGATGTGATCCCGTTAATCAAATGACAACTCATGTCTATGGTTACGAAACATAACCATCTTTGATCAACGAGCTAGTCAAGTAGAGGCATACTAGTGACACTCTGTTTTGTCTATGTATTCACACATGTATTATGTTTCCGGTTAATACAATTCGAGCATGAATAATAAACATTTATCATGATATAAGGAAATAAATAGTAACTTTATTATTGCCTCTAGGGCATATTTCCTTCAGTCTCCCACTTGCACTAGAGTCAATAATCTAGTTCACATCGCCATGTGATTTAACATCAATAGTTCACATCACCATGTGATTAACACCCATAGTTCACATCGACATGTGACCAACACCCAAAGGGTTTAATAGAGTCAATAATCTAGTTCACATTGCTATGTGATTAACACCCAAAGGGTACTAAGGTGTAATCATGTTTTGCTTGTGAGAGAAGTTTAGTCAACGGGTCTGCCACATTCAGATCCGTAAGTATTTTGCAAATTTCTATATCAACAATGCTCTGCATGGAGCTACTCTAGCTAATTGCTCCCACTTTCAATATGTATCCAGATTGAGATTTAGAGTCATCTGGATCAGTGTCAAAATTTGCATCGACGTAACCCTTTACGACGAACCTTTTTGTCACCTCCATAATCGAGAAACATATCCTTATTCCACTAAGGATAATTTTGACCGCTGTCCAGTGATCTACTCTTAGATCACTATTGTACTCCCTTGCCAAAAACAGTGTAGGGTATACAATAGATCTGGTACACAGCATGGCATATTTTATAGAACCTATGGCCAAGGCATAGGGAATGAGTTTCATTCTCTTTATATCTTCTTTCGTGGTCGGGCTTTGAGTCTTACTCAGTTTCACACCTTGTAACACAGGCAAGAACTCTTTCTTTGACTTTTCCATTTTGAACTACTTCAAAATCTTATCAAGGTATGTAGTGTACTCATTGAAAAACTTATCAAGCGTCTTGATCTATCTCTATAGATCTTGATTCTCAATATGTAAGTAGCTTCACCGAGGTTTTTCTTTGAAAAACTCCTTTCAAACACTCCTTTATGCTTTGCAGAATAATTCTACATTATCTCCGATCAACAATATGTCATTCGCATATACTTATCAGAAATGATGTAGTGCTCCCACTCACTTTCTTGTAAATACAGGCTTCACCGCAAGTCTATATAAAACTATATGCTTTGATCAACTTATCAAAGCGTATATTCCAACTCCGAGATGCTTGCACCAGTCCATAGATGGATCGCTGGAGCTTGCATATTTTGTTAGCACCTTTAGGATTGACAAAACCTTCTGGTTGCATCATATACAACTCTTCTTTAATAAATCCATTAAGGAATGCAGTTTTGTTTATCCATTTGCCAGATTTCATAAAATGTGGCAATTGCTAACATGATTCGGACAGACTTAAGCATAGATACGAGTGAGAAACTCTCATCGTAGTCAACACCTTGAACTTGTCGAAAACTTTTTGCGACAATTCTAGCTTTGTAGATAGTAACACTACTATCAACGTCCATCTTCCTCTTGAAGATCCATTTAATCTCAATGGCTCGCCGATCTTTGGGCAAGTCAATCAAAGTCCATACTTTGTTCTCATACATGGATCTCATCTCAGATTTCATGGCCTCAAGCCATTTCGCAGAATCTGGGCTCATCATTGCTTCCTCATAGTTCGTAGGCTCGTCATGGTCAAGTAACATGACCTCCAGAACAGGATTACCGTACAACTCTGGTGCGGATCTCACTCTGGTTTACCTACGAGGTTCGGTAGTAACTTGATCTGAAGTTACATGATCATCATTAGCTTCCTCACTAATCGGTGTAGTAGTCACAGGAACAGATTTCTGTGATGAACTACTTTCCAATAAGGGAGCAGGTACAGTTACCTCATCAAGTTCTACTTTTCTCCCACTCACTTCTTTCGAGAGAAACTCCTTCTCTAGAAAGGATCCATTCAAAGCAACGAATATCTTGCCTTCAGATCTGTGATAGAAGGTGTGCCCAACATTTTCTTTTGGGTATCCTATGAAGACGCACTTCTCCGATTTGGGTTTGAGCTTATCAGGTTGAAACTTTTTCACATAAGCATTGCAACCTCAAACTTTAAGAAACGACCGCTTAGGTTTCTTGCCAAACCATAGTTCATACGGTGTCGTCTCAACGGATTTAGATGGTGCCCTATTTAACGTGAATGCAGCTATCTCTAATGTATAACCCCAAAACGATAGTGGTAGATCGGTAAGAGACATCATAGATCTCACCATATCTAATAAAGTACGGTTATGACGTTCGGACACACCATTACACTGTGGTGTTCCAGGTGGCATGAGTTGTGAAACTATTTCACATTGTTTTTAACTGAAGGCCAAACTCGTAACTCAAATTTTTTACTTCTGCGATCATATCGTAGAAACTTTTATTTTTGTTCTCCACTTCACTCTGAAATTTTTTGAACTTTTCAAATGCTTCAGACTTGTGTTTCATCAAGTAGATATACTCATATCTGCTCAAATCATCTGTGAAGATCAGAAAATAATGATACCTGCCGCGAGCCTCAATATTCACCGGCCCACATATATCAGTATGTATGATTTCCAACAAATCTGTTGCTCGCTCCATTGTTCCAGAGAACAGAGTCTTAGTCATCTTGCCCATGAGGCATGGTTCACAAGCATCAACTTATTCATAATCAAGTGATTCCAAAAGCCCATCAGCATGGATTTTCTTCATGCGCTTTACACCAATATGACCTAAACGGCAGTGCCACAAATAAGTTGCACCATCATTATTAACTTTGCATCTTTTGGTTTCAATATTATGAATATGTGTATCACTACGATCGAGATCCAACGAACCATTTTCATTGGGTGTGTAACCATATAAGGTTTTATTCATGTAAACAGAACAACAATTTATTCTCTTAGTTAAATGAATAACCGTATTGCAATAAACATGATCAAATCATATTCATGCTCAACGCAAACACCAAATAACACTTATTTTAGGTTCAACACTAATCCCAAAAGTATAGGGAGTGTGCGATGATGATCATATCAATCTTGGAACCACTTCCAACACACATCGTCACTTCACCCTTAACTAGTCTATATTCATTTTGCCACCCTTCTTATCCGCCAAATACTTGGGGCAGTTCCGCTTCCAATGACCAGTCCCTTTGAAGTAGAAGCACTTAGTCTCAGGCTTAGGACCAGACTTGGGCTTCTTCACTTGAGCAGCAACTTGCTTGTCATTCTTCTTGAAGTTCCCTTTCTTTCCCTTTGCCCTTTTCTTGAAACTAGTGGTCTTGTTAATCATCAACACTTGATGATCTTTCTTGATTTCTACCTTCATCAATTTCGTCATCATGAAAAGCTCGAGATTCGTTTCCGGTATCCCTTTCTTATCATAGTTCATCACGAAGTTCTACTAACTTGGTGATGGTGACTAGAGAATTCTGTCAATCACTATTTTATCTGGAAGATTAACTCCCACTTGATTCAAGCGATTGTAGTACCCAGACAATCTGAGCACATGCTCACTGCTTGAGCTATTCTCCTCCATCTTTTAGCTATAGAACTTGTTGGAGACTTCATATCTCTCAACTCGAGTATTTACTTGAAATATTAACTTCAACTCCTGGAACATCTCATATGGTCCATGACGTTCAAAACGTCTTTGAAGTCCCGATTCTAAGCCGTTTAAGCATGGTGCACTAAACTATCAAGTAGTCATCATATTGAGCTAGCCAAAAGTTCATAACGTCTGCATCTGCTCCTGCAATAGGTCAGTCACCTAGCGGTGCATCAAGGACATAATTCTTCTGTGCAGCAATGAGGATAAACCTCATATCACGGATCCAATCCGCATCATTGCTAGTAACATTTTTCAACTTAGTTTTCTCTAGGAACATATCAAAAATAAAACAGGGGAGCTAAATGCGAGCTATTGATTTACAACATAGATATGCTAATACTACCAGGACTAAGTTCATGAAAAATTAAAGTTCAATTAATCATATTACTTAAGAACTCCCACTTAGATAGACATCCCTCTAATCCTCTAAGTGATCACATGATCCAAATCAACTAAACCATGTCCGATCATCACGTGAGATGGAGTAGTTTCAATGGTGAACATCACTATGTTGATCATATCTACTATATGATTCACACTCGACCTTTCGGTCTCCGTGTTCCGAGGCCATATCTGTTATATGCTAGGCTCGTCAAGTTTAACCTGAGTATTCCGCGTGTGCAACTATTTTGCACCCGTTGTATTTGAACGTAGAGCCTATCACACCCGATCATCACGTGGTGTCTCAGCACGAAGAACTTTCGCAACGGTGCATACTCAGGGAGAACACTTGTACCTTGACAATTAGTGAGAGATCATCTTATAAAGCTACCGTCAAACTAAGCAAAATAAGATGTATAAAAGATAAACATCACATGCAATCAAGATATGTGACATGATATGGCCATCATCATCTTGTGCCTTTGATCTCCATCTCCAAAGTATCGTCATGATTTCCATCGTCACTGGCATGACACCATGATCTCCATCATCTTGATCTATATCAATGTGTCGTCACATGGTTGTCTCGCCAACAATTGCTCTTGCAACTATTGCTATCGCATAGCGATAAAGTAAAGCAATTATTTGGCGCTTGCATCTTATGCAATAGAGAGATAACCATAATGCTTTTGCGAGTTGCCGATAACTTCAACAAAACATGATCATCTCATACAACAAATTATATCTCATCACGTCTTGACCATATCACATCACAACATGCCCTGCAAAAACAAGTTAGACGTCTTCTACTTTGTTTTTGCAAGTTTTACGTGGCTGCTACAGGCTTAGCAAGAACCGTTCTTACCTACGCATCAAAACCACAACGATAGTTTGTCAAGTTGGTGTTGTTTTAACCTTCTCAAGGACAGGGCGTAGCCACACTCAGTTCAACTAAAGTTGGAGAAACTGACACCCGCCAGCCACCTGTGTGCAAAGCACGTCGGTAGAACCAGTCTCGCGTAAGCGTACGCGTAATGTCGGTCCGGGCCGCTTCATCCAACAATACCGCCGAATCAAAGTATGACATGCTGGTAAGCAGTATGACCTGTATCGCCCACAACTCACTTGTGTTCTACTCGTGCACAACATCAATGCATAAAACCTAGGCTCGGATGCCACTGTTGGGTAACGTAGTAATTTCAAAAAAAATCCTACGCACACGCAAGATCATGGTGATGCATAGCAACGAGAGCGGAGAGTGTTGTCTACGTACCCTCGTAGACCGGAAGCGGAAGCGTTAGCACAATGCGGTTGATGTAGTCGTATGTCTTCACGGCCCGACCGATCAAGCACCGAAACTACGGCACCTCCAAGTTCTAGCACACGTTCAGCTCGATGACGATCCCCGGACTCCGATCCAGCAAAGTGTCGGGGAAGAGTTCCGTCAGCACGACGGCGTGGTGACGATCTTGATGTTCTACCATCGCAGGGCTTCACCTAAGCACCGCTGCAATATTATCGAGGATTATGGTGGAGGGGGGCACCGCACACGGCTAAGAGAACGATCACGAAGATCAACTTGTGTGTCTAGATGTGCCCCCTACCCCCGTATATAAAGGAGTGGAGGAGGGGGAGGGCCGGCCCTCTCTATGGCGCACCCTAGGGGAGTCCTACTCCCATCGAGAGTAGGATTCTCCCTTTCCTAGTAGAACTAGGAGCCCTTCCAAGTAGTAGGAGTAGGAGGGAAGGAAAGGGAAGAGAAAAGGAGAAGGAAGGAAGGGGGCGCCCCCCCTCCCTAGTCCAATTCGGACCAGCCCATGGGGAGGGGTGCAACCACCCTTTGAGGCCTTTCTCTCCTTTCCCGTATGGCCCATTAAGGCCCAATACGAATTCCCGTAACTCCCCGGTACTCCTGAAAATACCCGAATCACTCGGAACCTTTCCGAAGTCCGAATATAGTCGTCCAATATATCGATCTTTACGTCTCGACCATTTCGAGACTCCTCGTCATGTCGCTGATCTCATCTGGGACTCCAAACTCCTTCGGTACATCAAAACTCATAAACTCATAATATAACTGTCATCAAAACCTTAAGCGTGCGGACCCTACGGGTTCGAGAACAATGTAGACATGACCAAGACATGTGTCCGGTCAATAACCAATAGCGGAACCTGGATGCTCATATTGGCTCCTACATATTCTACGAAGATCTTTATCGGTCAAACCGCATAACAACATACGTTGTTCCCTTTGTCATTGGTATGTTACTTGCCCGAGATTCGATCGTCGGTATCTCAATACCTAGTTCAATCTCGTTACCGGCAAGTCTCTTTACTCATTCCGTAATACATCATCCTGGAACTAATTCATTAGTTGCAATGCTTGCAAGGCTTAAGTGATGTGCATTACCGAGAGGGCCCAGAGATACCTCTCCGACAATCGGAGTGACAAATCCTAATCTCGAAATACGCCAACCCAACAAGTACCTTCGGAGACACCTGTAGAGCACCTTTATAATCACCTAGTTATGTTGTGACGTTTGGTGGCACACAAAGTGTTCCTCCGGTAAATGGGAGTTGCATAATCTCATAGTCATAGGAACATGTATAAGTCATGAAGAAAGCAATAGCAACAAACTAAACGATCAAGTGCTATGCTAACGGAATGGGTCAAGTCAATCACATCATTCTCCTAATGATGTTGTCCCGTTAATCAAATGACAACTCATGTCTATGGTTAGGAAACATAACCATCTTTGATCAACGAGTTAGTCAAGTAGAGGCATACTAGTGACACTATGTTTTGTCTATGTATTCGCACATGTATTATGTTTCCGGTTAATACAATTCTAGCATGAATAATAAACATTTATCATGATATAATAAAATAAATAATAACTTTATTATTGCCTCTAGGGCATATTTCCTTCAAATTCTTGCTGGTAGGTACTCCATTTATGTCTAGCATCGCTTAACTTCTCACTAAAGAAGGCAATGGGCTTACTTTCTTGACATAAAACAACTCACATGCCTACTCCACTTCATGACACTCCAACTGAAAAGTCTTGTTGAAATCAGGTAGCATCAAGATAGGAGCTTGTGAGAGTTTTGTTTAATCTCACTAAAACTAGCTTCAACCGTTTCTCTCCATTGGAACTTTACTTTCTTCAAACACTTGGTAATTGGCCATGATAGTGCTAAAATTGTTCACAAATCGCCTATAGAAAGTTGCAAGGCCATGAAAACTTCTTACCTCAGAAATGGTCTTCGGAGTTGGCCATTCTCGGATTGCTTCAACCTTAGCATCATCAACACGAGTACCTTCACATGTTATGACAAATCCTAGGAAAATAAGTTGTGTTTGCAGGAAAACACATTTCTTCAAGTTGATGTAGAGCTTAGTTTCCCTTAGTACTTCTAGCACCTTCCGAATGTGATCAAAGTGTTCATTCTCATCATTGCTATAGATCATCATCGAAATAGACTACAACAAAGTAGGATAACAAAGGTCAAAGGACTTGATTCATTAAGTGCATAAAGGTACTTGGTGCATTTGAGAGTCCAAATGGCATGACTAGCCATTCAAACAAACCCTTCGTTTGTCTTGAAGGTGGTTCCATTCATTCCAGGGTGTGATACTGATTTAATGATATCCACTTCTTAAATCTAGCTTTGTGAACAATCTTACTCCACTAAACTGAGCCAACATATCATCTAGACGGGGAATCCGGAATATAAACCTTACGGTGGTCTTGTTAATGGCTCTACTGTCCATACACATGTGCCAAGATCCATCTTTCTTTAGCGCGAGTAGGGCTAGTACAGCACATGGGCTAATACTTTCTTGAATGTGCCCCTTCTGCAGCAATTCCTCCACTTTTTCCTTCAATATATCATGCTCCTTTGGGCTCATTTAATAGTGTGGAAGATTAGGAAGACTTGCTCCCAAAATTAAGTCAATTCTATGTTGAATTCCTCTCATCGGTGGCAGGCCTTGTGGCTCTTCAAGTATGTTCAAAAATTCTGCCAATAAACCACGTACCTTTGCTGGAATTTCAATAGTCAGGTGATCTTCTCCTTTTACAGCAAGTGCAGCACACAAATCTGCCTCCTTCAAGTCTTCCGTAAATACATAAGAGGTATGGGAGATAGTTAACATAATTCGCCCCTCCTCCTTAGAGGTATTACCTTCAATATTGTTTGGTAAAATAATGATCTTTCTCTTTTTCCAAATGAAAGAGTAAGAATTTTTCCTTGCCCTTGTGTGTAGTATCCACTTCAAATTGCCAAGGTTTCCCAAGAAGAACATGGCTAGCATCCATATCAACTATGTCACACAACACATTTGAGCGATAATGCTTGCCCAAAGAAAGTGGCAGGTTGCATTGTTTGGTGATCCTCATATTCACTCCTTTCTTGATCCACCCAATAGTGTAGGGGTTTGGATGATCATGAGTATCAAGCTTTAAATGGTTCACCAACTTCTGGGAGATAAGAGTCTCGCAACTATAACTATCAATCACTAAGTTGCATACCTTGCCATTAACCGTGCAGTTGCTCTCAAATATTTTCTTTTGTTGTGTGTCATCATGTTGTGGAGCATAGGAGACAATGAATCACATATACCTCCTCACCTTCTTCTTGACAAACCTCTTGTCCCTCTAGAACTTCAAATCTATTATATAATTAAGACAAGAGGCAAATAAAGCATCACGTTAGTCCACACAGATTAAATTATCTCTGCCATTAATTTTTTGATGTAAATGGCTGAGATTAAAAGATTTAACGTTACATATAAATATTGCGTACAAGCACATATACTGTGTTGCACCTGAAAAGTCTGTCACGTACATGTATCTTTTTTTGGAAAACGTACACATATCCATGACAGGAAAGTGTAATCACACGTTCATGTGGTGAGACGGCCATAGCTACCAATCCAGGCCATGCACGTTTCAGCAAAAAGGAAACAGTCCGATTGATGCAAGAATCATGGACGTAATGCATGTGATGATGTCATTGATGACATCATCAGGCTACTTAATAATTTCCTATCTACTGTTTTGTATGTTTTGCAAGAAATAAGTATGAATGCATGTCTCCTTATCCCATATGATTTCCTATCTACCGTATTGACACCGTTGGATGTGGGACTATACGCAGACCTCTCCCATCCTCAGCGAGCGTGGCTGCACGATGTGAGTGCTGGATTGGCTGGTCTCTAATCAGGACATCATGCGTTGCTGCACGGCACCGGCGCATGTACCCACTTTGCCTGATCCCAGCTGAGACACACAAACATAAGAGATCCGCCTTTGGAGGTAGACTGCAAGATCGTTTCCGTCCAAGGTTAGTTGGCTTTCGATCTACAGGGAATACATGCATGTTACAGCCTGTGATAATCGATTTCATTGATTAGCATGGCGATACTTTTCTGAGACACAAGACACCGTCCTGTGCATGCACATCAAGCAGTCCCGAAAATTCAGCCTAAAACCTCTGTTCACTCATCTTCGATTTCTTCGTGTCGCCTCCATTGCCTTAACTGCACGCATAGGGTTCGTATCTACATTAAGATGCAAAAGAATTACTTGCATGTTGGATTCCAACATGTGGCATGACTGGAGGTTGGGGCCACGGGCCGGTAATGGGCTAGGCGCGCTCTGAGGGACAAGACGGCGGCGTCGGCCTTGGCGTCAGACATGCTATTTGTGCATTGCAAGCAGCCATGCAAATTCAGACTGTGGTCTCTGTTTACTCATACCTTGAATTTCTTTGAGGCTACAGGCCGGTGTTGGGAGAGGTGCACCCGGAGGGACAAGACTGCGGCCCCGGCCTTGGACATGCTCTTGGTGCACTGCAATCAGCCATGCAGATTCAGGCTATGGTCTTTGTTTACTCATCTTGGATTTCTTTGTTTCTTCAAGAAAAAAGGGCAAAAGGCCCCAGCCCCATTGCATTACCACCAAGGCCAGCTTGGATTTCTTTGTGTTGCCTTCACGGCCATGTATAAATTGCTAACTACATGTATATATGATAGATATTGACAATTAGACGCAAAAGAATAACTCACATGCAGGCTGTAACATGGGTAAGAAGATGAATGTTGTGGTTCGGATATCTGTTTGTGCATAGTCGTGTGTGATATGGAAGTAAACATAGTGTGATTTTTTTCTGATAGTAGATTATATGTTTTTAGAATTCAAATGATTTTGCAATGAGATTACATAACGTTGCAAGCAGAACCTACAAGACAATGTCATTTTTTACATAGCTGGTGGTAGAGGACTCACCTAATATAAACAAAATTACACAATAAGGTTATTCATGTCCAGGTGCTTGATATGTATTTTTTGTTGTATATTAGTTCCTTGCAAGCCTTTTTTCTCAGCCAGAAAAAAATATAACTAACTATAGTATGAGCTTCACCCAACTAAGGAACACATTTATGTCTTGCGTTTCAAATACTTCAAGTTTGATCTGAAGCAAGAATAGTTAATTTAAATATGGCCAAATGCGATTCGAATGATGGAAAAAACATGGTTCATCAAAGTTTAGGTTTTCGTTGAGAACCCCTAAAATAATTTTTGTGAAGAAATATCAAGGGATAAAAAGAGTGGATTTAGGAAAGCATGAAACTTGTATGAGAACTAATGGTTTTCGTTACGGGAGATATACCATGATGCGTTTGATCTTTCATCATCACACATCAAATCTTTGCCAACAACTTAATGACAAATGGGAAAATTGTGTACTATAGTTTAATCACGTTTTCTCAATATGTAATTGTTGACTATTTATTCACATTAGTGTAGCCGAAAAATATAAAATAACACTCACAGAAAAATAACATAACAAAATAATATATACAAAATCTAGCCGCGCAAATGCACGGGAGAACCTGCTAGTTCGTATTATTTCTCATCGTCTTCACCATCATGGATAGTTGTGTTAACAAATTTTCTTAGTGGCCAATTGCTGGATATGTGCCCCTCTTTACCACATTTATAACACTTTGGGCCTTAATTTTCCTTACCCTTACCTCTAGTTTGCTTCATGATGGGTCGTTTTGCCTTTGGTGGAGTGGTCTTTCCTTCCACTCTATTAATATGATCCCTAGATGAGCCATAGGTATGAGGATATGGAGGAGATGGAGCCTTAGTTGTATTTCTTGTCCTCACAAACCTCTCGACCTTTAAGGCTAGAGCTTGTGCTTGATCAGTGGAGTAGATTTGTTGCATCATCAATCTATCTTGAATAGCATCATTGAGACCATTGATGTACCTTGCAACTTGTTGATCTTCAGTTTTAGCAAGGTTGCACCTCACATGTAGCCTTAGAAACTCCTCTATGTAATCTGAAACTGTCCTATTTCCTTGGGCACAGTTTTGGAATTGGATAAATAGGATCTGGTCATAATCAACGGGTAAAAAATCTCCCTTCCAAAAGACTTTTCATTTACCGCCAAGTTCTCATACGAGGTTCTCCTCTTAGCCTGCGTTCTTCTTGAACGTGATGCCACCTTGTATCGGCTCCTCCTTTCAGCTTGTACGCGACCAAAGAAACTCTACGATCTTCCGGAACCTCCATGGCCTCAAAGAAAGTCTCCACTTCATATGGTCAATCAAGGCACCCTTATCAATATTTCCATTAAAAGTTGGGATCTCAGCTTTCACCTTGTATGTATCCCTTGTATATGTAGGGTTGGGTACTCTCTGAGATGCATAGAGACCAGGTTCTTCAGGGGCATCATCATATTCTTCACATTCAGAAGCTTCAACATAAATTGGCCTTCTTGAAGTATGTTGAACAACACGTTGTTGTGGCGGTCTTGCTCCGAGATGACCTCTCCTTCTTCTTTATTGAACATCTTCTTCTTATTTAGATGAATCTCCTTCATTGGCAGCAGGGGGACACCCTTTCTTATCATCTCAACCAGCTGGTCAAATCTCTGATTAAGATCTTCACGCAACTCTTTGATTTGTTGTTCTGCAACATCCATCCTCTTCTCCAATTGCTCCATTGCTTGCTGCAACTTGCTCTCAAAGAGAACTGCAAGAACTAGAATGGTAATCCTATCCTAGAAGTCATGTTGTTAGACAACGGCGAACCTTCGAACTATGAAGAAGCTATGATGAGCCCAAATTCTGACAAATGGCTTGAGGCCATGAAATCTGAGATAGGATCCATGTATGAGAACAAAGTGTGGACTTTGGTGGACTTGCTCGATGATCGGCAAGACATTGAGAATAAATGGATCTTCAAGAGGAAGACAGAAACTGATGATAATGTTACTGTCCACAAAGCTCGACTTGTCGCAAAAGGTTTTTGACAAGATCAAGGGGTTTACTACGATGAGACTTTATCACCCGTAGCGATGCTTAAGTCTGTCTGAATCATGTTAGCAATTGCCGCGTTTTATAATTATGAAATCTAGCAAATGGATGTCAAAATTGCATTCCTTAATGGATTTCTTAAAGAAGAGTTGTATATGATACAACTAGAAGGTTTTGTTGATCCTAAAGGTGCTAACAAAGTGTGCAAGCTTCATCGATCCATCTATGGACTGGTGCAAGCATCTCGAAGTTGGAACATACGCTTTGATGAGGTGATCAAAGCATATGGTTTTATACAGACTTACGGTGAAGCCTGTATTTACAAAAAAGTGAGTGGGAGCTCTGTAGCATTTCTGATATTATATGTGGATGACATATTGTTGATTGGAAATGATATAGAATTTTTGGATAGCATAAAAGGATACTTGAATAAGAATTTCTCAATGAAAGACCTCGGTGAAGCTACTTATATATTGGGCATCAAGACCTATAGGGATAGATCGATACGCTTAATAGGACTTTCACAAAGCACATACCTTGATAAAGTTTTGAAAAGCTCAAAATGGATCAGTCAAAGAAAGGGTTCTTGCCTGTGTTACAAGGTGTGAAGTTGAGTCAAACTCAATGCCCGACCACTACATAAGATAGAGAAAAAAATTGAAAGTCATTCCATATGCCTCAGCTATAGGTTCTATCATGTATGCAATGTTGTGTACCAGACCTGATGTGTGCCTTGCTATAAGTTTAGCAGGGAGGTACCACAGTAATCCAGGAGTGGATCACTGGACAGCGGTCAAGAACATCTTGAAGTACCTAAAAAGGACCAAGGATATGTTTCTCGTTTATGGAGGTGACGAAGAGCTCGTCGTAAATGGTTACGTCGATGCTAGCTTCGACACTGATCTGGATGACTCTAAGTCACAAACCGGATACGTATTTATATTGAATGGTGGAGCTGTCAGTTGGTGCAGTTCCAAGCAGGGCATTGTGGCAGAATCTACGTGTGAAGCGGAGTACATATCTTCTTCAGAAGAAGCACATGAAGGAGTTCATATCCGATCTGGGTGTAATACTGAGTGCATCGGGTCCAATGAAAACAATACTGGAGCAATTTCCTTAGCGATGGAATCCAGGTTTCACAAGAGAACCGAACACATAAAGAGATGCTTCAAATCCATTCATGAAAAGGTCAAGGATGGAGACATAGAGATTTGCAAAATACATACAGATCTGAATGTGGCTGGCCCGTTGACTAAGCCTCTTCCGCGAGCAAAACATGATCAACACCAAGACTCCATGGGTGTTAGATTCATTACAATGTAATCCAGATTATTGACTCTAGTGCAAGTGGGAGATTGAAGGAAATATGCCCTAGAGGCAATAATACAGTTGTTATTTTATATTTCCTTATTCATGATAAAGGTTTATTATTCATGCTAGAGTTGTACTGATCGGAAACTTAAATACATGTGTGAATACATAAACAAATATCGTATCCATAGTAAGCCTCTACTAGACTAGCTCGTTGATCGAAGATGGTTAAGATTTCCTAACCATAGACATGTGTTGTCATTTGATAACGGGGTCACATCATTAGGAGAATGATGTGGTGGACAAGACCCATCCGTTAGCTTAGCATATGATCGTTCAATTTATTGTTATTGCTTCCTTAATGTCAAATACATATTCCTTCGACTATGAGATCATGCAACTCCCAGATACCGGAGGAATACCTTGTGTGCTATCAAATGTGAGAACATAACTGGGTTATCATAAAGATGCTCTACAGGTATTTCCGAACATGTCTGTTGAGTTGGCATGGATCGAGATTAGGATTTTTCACTCCGTGTATCGGAGAGGTATCTCTGGGCCCTCTCGGTAATACACATCATAAGAAGCCTTGCAAGCAAAGTGACTAAGGAGTTAGTTACAAGATGATGTATTATGGAATGAGTAAAGAGACTTGCCGGTAACGAGATTGAACTAGGTATGAAGATACCGACGATCGAATCTCGGGCAAGTAACATACCGATGGACAAAGGGATTACGTATGTTGTCATAACGGTTCGACCGATAAAGATCTTCATAGAATATTTAGGAACCAATATGGGCATCTAGGTTCCGCTATTGGTTATTGACTGGAGAAGTGTCTCGATCATGTCTATATAGTTCTCGAACCCGTAGGGTCCGTACGCTTAACGTTCATTGACGATATAGTGTTATATGAGTTATGTGATTTGGTGACCGAATGTTGTTTGGAGTCCCGGATGAGATCACGGACATGACGAGGAGCTCCAGAATGGTCCAGAGGTAAAGATCGATGTATAGGACGATGATATTTGGACACCGGAAGTGTTTCGGGTAGTACCGGGTAGTCATCGGATCATCAAAAGGGGTTTCGGGAGGCCCCGGGAGGATATTGGGCCATATGGGCCAAGTGGAGAGAGCACACCAGCCCACTAGGGGCTGGCGCGCCCCTCCTATGGTAGCTGGCCTAGGGGAGAAAAGGAAAGGGGGGATTCAGCCTCCCCTTCCTTTCTCTCCCCCCTTTCCTTTCCCCTAGGAGCATACATGGCAGCGGGGCAGCCAGGGCAGGCGCCCAAGGGGGCCGACCGGCCACCTTGGGGCGTACCCAAGGCTGCCTCCCCTCCCTCCCACCTATATATACATGAGGGAGGGGGCACCACACACCCACAATAATCTCTTAGCCGTGTGCGGCGCCCCTCTCCAAGTTTCGTCCCTCGGTCATATTTACATAGTTCTTAGTCGAAGTTCTGCTGAGATAGCACCACCACCACCGTCACCATGCTGCCGCGCTGCGGAACTCATCTACTACTTCGCCCATCTTTCTAGATCAAGAAGGCGAGGACGTCACTGATCTGAACGTGTGCTGAACGCGAAGGTTCTGTACATTCGGTACTTGATCGGTTGGGTCGCGAAGAAGTTCGACTACATCAACCACGTTACTAAACGCTTCCGCTTATGGTCTACGAGGGTACGTAGACACGCTCTCCCCTCTCGTTGCTATGCATATCCATGGATAGATCTTGCGTGTGCATAGAAATTATTTTGTTTTCCATGCAACGTTTCCCAACATTTTATACCCACAGAGTAGTTATAATTTCGTTTTCTAGATGAAGCAAATGCTCGGTGTAAGTAGGGTTGTATATGTGGTGGATAGGACATGATCTTACCTTTAACTGCTTGTGGTTTCGACACCCATACTTACCACAAGTCGCGAACCTAGGAATAAAATAACGGGTGTGCACACTCTTAATTTTTTTGTACCTAATCTAGGTGTCACAAAATATGGGAAAATAATAACATGAATATCTCAATTCAAATCTCACAACAATTTAGTCCAAAAAATATATCCCAAATGTACTCAATTGCAATACGAATAGTCTTACATGAAAGAAGCAGAAGTAGAAAATTACAACACTAGGTAACTCTACATCGTTGCATTGCCATGAAAGCATCAACTATGTCATATTCACTTACTTTCATGAACACATCTCGCTCAATAAATGCCACCAAGCAATCATTCAAGCGATCATCATGCATACTAGTCCTCAATTTACTTTTCACTAGATTCATTGCCGAAAATACCATTTCAACACTCGTCGTTGCCACCGGTAAAATCAATATCAATTTGATGAGTAAGTAGACCAAACCGTAAAGAACACGCTTCTTTGTTGCAACAAGCATAGTAGAGACATATCATCTTGTCTCATATTCAATAAAATTAGCAAGTTGGAATTACAGCCTTATCAAATCTGTGCTTGATATGTCCATGGGATAGAATTCGGCAAGTCTCATTACCTTGAATGCATTATAAGAAGCAAATGCATTGAGGGTATTCAAAGCCTACATGCAAATAAGCAACTCTGTATTAACCTCATCAACCGATTGTCTAGCTCTTGAATTATTTGATCAATGACATTGAGATATACGTCTCTTCTATAATGATCACCATTTGTTTGTACTACATAATAGTGACGTGATCTGCCATGAGGCTCATAAGTATCCTCCCACAAAGGAATTTCAAAGTCATCTTTGTTGCAAAATAAGGTAACCTTTGCAAGAAATTCTTCCCAACCATGAGACCTCATAATTCCGAAAAAGGACTTAATGGACTGCAGGTGGATCAATGCCAGGTTCAGGTTGCTCTTCGGCTGCAACCTTTCTTGTTTTTTCCTCATAATTCCTAAAAGGGACTTAATGTCACCATTCCTCTTCATCTTCAGTTCTATAATTAGAACATAATGTCAGCAATACTAGAGCATAGATGTGAACAAATAGCACAAGCAAAAATAGCACATCCCTAGTCCTCTGGAGCTCCTTTTGTTCACAAAACAAAAATTCCTAAAAACGCAGCTTGCTCATGTTCTTCACTTCTGCTAACAACATTATCTAATTGAAATTCAGAAACAACACTACAAAGCTGCAACATTACATACATCATATAACAAACATGATCTAGCACTAGCAGTCGGGGCAAACTCAGCCATGACCGGGGCGGGGAGCGTCGGAGCGGGGGAGAACCGGAGGAGATGAGAGCTAATGCTTACCACACCCATCTTTGAAAAGTGCTACGATGATCCTTGCACTTGGGGATTATCACCCCTCTCACGACGCCACATGTCATGCCTCGATATCAAATCAACTAAGTGTTTTTATTTTCTAAGTCAATTGTAAAAAGTGTAATTTCAGTTTAGTAAATTTGCATCAAACCCGAATATCCAGCTAATGTTAGATTTTTAGACATGACATATCAAATGTTTTCTCATGGCAAATTATATTTGTCGAGGATGACAAGTTTAGTTGACGAGCATGGCAAATCCGTCTCAGTTTATTTTTATTCTAGAAAATTGCCGTCCTTACAAACTAAATTTATCATCATCGCGCCAATATAAATTACCATGAAAAACGTTAGATTTATCAGAAGTCCCTACTCGCCGCTCGCTGCGGCAAACTGTCGGGCTACCGCACATGGCAGCGATGCGAGCGACAAACATGGGCCACCCCACTTCGAGATTTACACAGGTGCGGCCTTACGGTTTTAGGAACCTTCTAGAAGGTTCACTAAACCGGGTTTTTTCTGTGTTCTTTCCTTTTCTGTTTTTTGGTTTATTTTCCGTTTTTCCTTTTCCTTCTTTTTCATTTTTTGTTTTTCCACTTTCTTTTTTCTGTTTCTTATATTTTCTTTTTCTTTCATTTCTTTTTCCTTTCTCTTTTTTTCAAGTTTATTTCCTTCATAAAACTGTACACAAATTTCAAAAAAGATTGCATTTTTTTCAAAAATTTGTTCAAAGTTTCAAAAACAATGCCTGTTTTCAATTTTTGTTTGTAATTAGAATTCAAATTTTTTTCACATGCTTGAAAATTTATTCACAAACTTAAATATTGTTCTGGTTGTCAAATTTGTACAAAAATTAGAAAATTGTTCAATCTTTAAAAAATGTAATTTCCAAATTTTGTTCAATCTTTCAGAAATTTTCCCTGTTTTCAAAATTTTGTTCAGAAATTTCATAAAAGTTTATAATTTAAAAAATTGTTCGCTTAATTTTGAAAAATATTCTAAATTTAAAAAAGTGTTCGAATATTTAAATATTGTTCACAAACTAAGAAATGTTCGGTTTCAAAAATATGTTCCCGTTTTAAAAAAATCAAACTGTTGAAAATATTATTTTAAAATTTGTTAACAAATTCAAAAATGTATGCATTTGAAAATTTTGTTCCCAAATTAGAAATTGCTCAGGAATTATTTTTTCATTTTTGATATTGTCCACAAAATTCGAAAAATGTTCCCATTTTCATAATTTGTTCACGAATTCAGAAAATTCCACATTTTTATTTTTTTCAAAAGTTCAAGTAAATTGGGAATTCTAAAAAATTGTTACTCTTTTTCTAAATATGTTCACAAATTCAACAAATGTTCAGGTTTCCAAATTTGTTGACACATTAAAATATGTTCAGGAATTTCAGAAAATGTTCCTGTTTTCCAAATTTATTCAGAAATTCAGAGAATGTTTTTGTTTTTGAAAATGTTTCAGTTTTAAAAATTTTGTGTTCAATAAAGAACTCAGGTTTTTTTAGAAAAAAATTTGCTTTCGAAATTTTAAATATATGTTGGATCGGTGCTGGATGTTGGTTCTAAAACTTCGACGCTGCTTAATGTTGAGTAACCTTCTGTAGCTCAACCTGTCAGAGCGCCTGATCTGTTGCCTGAGATCCTCTGTTCGATCCCATCGTATGACGTCTTTCTAATTAGCTACTCCCTCCATTCCGTTTTATAGTGCGCCTAAGATTTTTGTGAAAATTCCAGAATGTAGTGCGTGTTTGCTACTTTGCCCCATTCTTGACGAAAATATCCCTTATCCTATTCCTGTAGCGCACCTCCTCCCTCGGCTATCCCCTGCTCCCGCAAGCATCGTCTTCGTGTCCCCGTGTCCATGGCCGGCGGCGCAGAGCAGGTTCCGCATCCTGAGAGGGAATCGACTGGTGGCGGCAGGATTTGACTAGCGGCAAGGAAGGTGCCGTCGGGCGGAGCGGCTCAGTCAAGAAGGCGACATAGGGGTTGTTGGCGGTGGACGCGGGCAGCGGGATCTGGCTGTCAGCTTGGCCGTCAAGCGGACCTTCCTAGCGCCATGGTGCTCGCCGAGGAGATGGGGCGGCTGCACAAGGCATGCAGGTGTGCGCGGGACCCTGGCCGCCAGCTTCATGAGGGTGGACGACGAGGTCGTCATGGGCGCCGCCGCGGGCGTGGACGCCAATGTCGATGAAAGGCGCTCCTGGACTGTGGGATCCACCGCCGTGGTGGCCGTCACGGGGCGTCGGCCAGGTCGCACCATCGTTCGCCTGCGAGTGAGCCACTCCGAGGACGCCGCCGTTCACCATGCAGCTCCTACAGGTGCCAACCAACTTCCTCATCTGCTTCACCCCTGTGACGAGGATGGGAGTTCTTGCACATGGTGGCAGCACGCCGGCGTCGGCTTCTTGTGCGGCAGCGGCAGCGGCTCACAGGAGCAAGAAGCACCATTCGTGTCCAGCGTCCATGGCAGGCATCGCCGCGTCCTTGGCCAGCATTCCGCTTCCCTGGCCGGTTGCTTGCTGGCCGTAGATGCTCGCTGGGACAGACGGAAGCCAGCATACCAGCGAACTAGTACTCTCGGACAAACCAAGGGCTTTCTCGTCCAAATATAAACGCCAGCACACACATTGGTACCTGGGCTGGAATCTTTTTTTTTTTTGAAATGACCTGGGCTGAAATCTATGCGCACTAGATTGAGGAACGGAGAGAGTACTACAGTACGTGCTCGGTACCGATTTGTTTCCTTCATGGGCCGCAGAGACTTGCCTATGCGAAACTGCAGCTGTTTGCCGCAGAGAGCGGCGTGTAGGAGCTCCCAGATTTATCATGCCTAAAAATTTGATGTCAGACTTTTAGCGTTTCCGTTTGCATTTTGTAGAAAACATGCAATTGTACTTGCAGTTTTTTTTCACTGAACATAACTTGTCACTTTTTCAAAGTCGACTTAGAAACAGACAACTTAGACTTAGCAAAACCCATAGTTCAGGCGTGGGTTGATTGTTGATTACATCTGTCGGCGATTCAGGAATCAGGAATAGGTCACGTCCACTGTTCTTGCTTCCCAGTCATGCTTTTTCCGGTGTCGGCAGGGTTTGCGATTGGACCCATTCAATTCCCTCGCTATCACGACGTGAGCATTGACCCAGCTCGTTCGTCCGATGGAACAGATCATACTATCATAGTCATAACGACCTGGACTTGGGGCCGGCAGGTTTAAATTAATTAATTCGCTGCAGTCTAAGCGAAGAACGAGAATCACACGTTAGTATACGGTAGACAGAACCAAACACGGAAGAAATCTGAACAATCGCGGTGACCGTTCGGCGAAATGGCACATCACCAAACGCCCCCATCACGTACAGGAGGTACATCCATATGTCTAGTAGTGCAGGAAAAGTCTGACGGAAGCATGGAAATTTGACTTGACGCTTGTTGGAATTCATGTCCCTGACCGGTATTATCAGTCAAAGGGCCGGTGTACATTTCCTTCCCGCCACGTCCGCACATCATTAAATAAAAGAGAAACGTTTACTACCGGCGCACCGGCCGAAGCTTTCGACCGGTCGCGTCCAGGCACGCAAAGCTACAATAACTGAAGTTGGGGATGGGCGGGTCCACCACATTATTTTTTTCCCACCTCCCATCTCCCGCATCCTTCTCCTTCCCTTTTACCTGGTCTTTTTTCTCTCCCCTCATCCTAGCTGCCATGGAAGTCCTGCTCGGCGATCTCCTCCGACGAGCCCTCCCCCCCCCCTCTCTTCTTCTCCGGCGAGCATCCCCGAAGCCAACCCTCGAGCCAGCGTCCTCCCCTCTATTCCCTCTCTCACCTCCATCTACTACTGCTCCGTGACGGCTGGAGCTGCAATGGACATGGCCGGCGAAGTTGCATCCATGGGGGGAGCTGCACCTGAAGAAGGTGCTACAACCAGCATTCGCCAGAGCTGGTGAAGGCGACCACAGGTGTTGCAACTAGCGATAAAAAAGCTTCAATCGGAGGGACGACAAAAGCTGGGTCGGTCCCATAGAAGCTGCAACCGGCGTCTAAGAAAGCTACATCCGTTGATGGAAAAAGCTTCAACTGGCAACAGAAAAGGCTTCAACCGGAGGCGACATAAGCTACAAACGACGTGAAAAGCTACAACTGGCTACGGCGAAGCTGCAACCCATCGCCAGTTTTGCTACAACCAGTCTTTTGTGTTTTGCTAGAACCAGCGCCCACTCCCCGACCATGGCCGACGACCCCCAAGTGTGCTACAACCAGTGACCAAAAGTGCTACAGCCGGCAAGAAAATTTGCTACGACGGGGCAAAGCTGAGGTGCTGCAACCGGTGACAGGCCAGAGCTATGAACTACGACCACCGGTCCGGCAAGCAGCGACCGTGGCGACGATGAAATGATGGTTTTTGCTTCAAGCACGTCTTGATTTTGCTACTACCGGGTAACGTTTTTGCTACATGCTTTGTACACAGAAAGCTACAACCATCGACAAAAAATGCTACAACCTTTCATGAAAAAAGCTTCAACCAAAACCATAGAGAAAGCTTTTCAACCAGGAGCTGCTTAAAATGAAAATAGTTTCAATCGTTTACAGAAAAGCTTCTACCGTAGAGGGAAAAGGCTTCAACCATTAACCATTGAGAGAGAAAGCTATAAACAAACTCTGCACAATCAGAAAAGTTGCAACCGTTGACAGAGAAAGCTTCAATCATATGTGCGAAAAGCTTCAACCTGGTGACCGGGGGTGGGCAAGACGAAGATGCTACATGTTGGTTTTTGCTGGAACCATACTTTTTTTGCTACAACCGGTGGACATTTTTTCTGCTACCGACAATCCGAGGAGAGATGCATCATTTTGTGAGCTTGTCGTCTAGGCGTTGTGTCCGGCGAACCGCCGTCACCGGAGCGTGGCCGTCATGCACTGGAGTTGCGAGCGGTGTCACCGGAGCTGCAAGCCTGCAACCATGGGCGCACGCTGCTGCATCCACAAAGGGGAGAAACACATGAGGCGACACAGGTGAGGGCGGCAACCGGCGGCGAGGGCGGCGACCGGCGGCGAGGGCAGCAGCCGGTGGTGAGGAAGATGAGGAGACGCGGGAGGTGGTCGGCGCGAGCGGGGGCGGTCAGTGAGTGTGAGGCGGTCCTCTCCCTTTTCCAGCACGGGAGGTTGACGATGGGAGAAAGACAAGATCAAATCTGATGGTTATGCACGTTTAGATCCTACGGCTCTGGGCCGACCGGCCGAATAATTGGGCCGGCGCGCCGGCGCCCAGCGCTGCCCTTAAATAAAACACCAAAAGGGCATCTCAAATCTGATTAATAGTGAGGAGAAGCGAACGCCCCTGCCATATAAGGCTTTAATAAAGACCGCAATAACCACTCGTGCCTTGAGGCACCTGCAATCTAAAAACCGCTGAAGCAACACCGGCTGGAGCATGACCCCATGCAGAACAGGCTTGCAATCCATCATCATCAGCAAAAGTAGGTTGGAGAAACCGAGTCAAGCCACAAAACAACACAGAAGAAGATGTCACAGTTGCCACACCAATAGTCAGTCAAAAATTCTCCTCAAAAGACACACAAAGTGCCAAGATTTGAAGGGAACCAACAGATCCAAGGACACAAACTCTCGTAGGCCCTTTGTCAGCGTTGAATTGGACATCATCGGAGTAGGGAGAGACCGGAGAGACCTTATTCCAACACATCATCGTCGCCACACGTCGTCGATGTCGCCAGAGAAGGCAAAACCTAATAAGAAAAATAAAACGAGATAGACAGATCCCCACTCCTCTTGCCGCCGGTGAGGCTGTCAGACAGGAAAGAGGGAGGGGGGACCTAGGCGTTGGCGGACTTTGGGGCAACGGCAGCGGCTAGGGTTGGGATGCGTCATGCCACATCCTTTTATCCAACCAAGAAATGCAGGGAGGCCTTGAACATGCATCACCAGCTAGCAAGCATCATGGTTTCTTTGGAAAAACCGTGCATAATCAAGTACTCCTAAAGGGATTTCAACAAGTAAGAGATGCTACATACGTGCTTGAAACAGGCTTTGATATCAATTTATAGATAAAACATGAACTAGAATCCATACAATTAGCAAGAACGTGTACGAAAGAAAAACAAATACTCCTTCTGGTCCATATTAATTGCCACAACTTTGGTATAATTTCAGTACAAAGTTGTACTAAAACTACATAATTAATATGAATCGGATGGAGTAATACATTGAACATCATAAACATGTCAAAAGTGAAAGAAAAAGAGGGGTACATGATGCCACGAGGATGAGGTGTCAACTGCTAGGCAGACGACGAGAGGATCAACCATCAGAAGACCATCAACCATGCCGCCTAGCAAGTTCTTGTGCCACTGCCAGCCAGTGATTCTCATTGTTGGATCCAGGTTGCGCGCCGTAGTTCGCTGCGATGGGTGGTCGGCTTCATCAGCACCACAACCCGACTTGGTACGTTCTAGCTGGTCGGTCTTGCGAATAGATGGGGCCAGCAGGGGTGTGTGCAGGGCGACGAGCAGTCGAGCGCTCTTGGCCACACTTAGGAGGGTGTTGAGGACGGGTAAGCCGGCTTCTGGTCAGCCGGGACAGGGGTCGTTGGCATCAGAGCCATACATCTAAAGGCGCACAATCTAATTTGTGCCAGATATCTAATTTGTTTCAAATGCACTCAAACTAAATTGTTCAAGCAACATTTACATGAACATGCAACATACATCTACAAGTGACAATCGATAGTCATAAAATGCAATACCTTCGGTCCTTGTACTACTTGTAAATTGCCTGATTTTCTCTTCTCTCAAGCCTAATAGCAACTCTAGCTGATGCACCATAGGCGACCCATTGTCATTGTAACCGTTAGTATGATGATCAACACACAAAATGGTACTCTAGAAAAATCGCCATGTGTCGTGATCACTATATATTATGGAGCTTGTTTCAAAAACTACCTCGTATTCTGCAAATATGAAGGTTCTAGAGGCATTGTTCGGAGCTTGCTCCAAACCCAACTACCAGTGTGGGAAGGAAGTTCCATCTTTTGAAGTTTCATCTTTTTTTGTCTCCTTGCGCCACAGTAAGGATTTCAAGCAGCACGACCTTCCACACACCGGGGGCGAGGGGGGAGACGTGATCGTCAACCACTCGACCATTAAATGGTGCGCCCACTCCCTCGGATTTTCGTGGCGGCCATTCGAATGGTCACCACATGACATCATATCATCTTGCTTGCTTGTGAGGCCAGGATGCGGTGAGCAATCCAGAAGGAGGCGTGTGAGTAGGCCACGTTTCTCATCGGGAAGCACACTACTTGATGGTCGCCTGCCGCTTGCCGCCTCCCTAGCGCCTCCCTTAAAGGTGTCTTCGTCGGCCTACAAACGGCCAACGCCCGCCCCTCTCTCCCTTATGCAATCCCCTCCCCGCCACTCTCTCGCCACCTCCAATACACCACCTCCTCGTCAATGGCGCAACAGAAGGAGCATCCCCTCATCTTTGGGATAAGGAGGAGCAATAGCAAGAGCAGCTAGATGAACTAGCCCCACTTTGGGCCTCGTACGACATTGCCATGGAGAAAGGTCGAAAGGGGGGCACGAAAAGGGAGCGGCGGATTTTGGATCAGCGCCCACCCTATGCCCGCTGCCGCCGTCACCAAGGCATGGCCGGTGTGCAATGAGGCCGTTGTGCCCCATTTCCCGGCCATCGAGGCCAGCAATGCCGTTGTCCGCACATGGTCGGTCTACACTGAGGCCGTAGAGGCGCGTTTCCACGAGATTGCAGTGTCGAATGTCACATTCCCCGTTGCCACCGTGGTAGCGGCAAGTAGTTAGTATTGGGCTACACATTAGTTAAATCAGTTAGTTGTTCTATGAATGTTAGTCATAGTGCAATTAATTTTCCAACCCTATTTATAGAATGAATTTGATGCCTCTGAATGTGTTGTATGAATCAAATTTCTTCTAAATCAGGCATATCGGTGGAAAATAAGCACGACCGACAGGTCCTACTTGCACGGAATTTATGCAAGTTCATCTTTTGGAGAATTTCTAACTTTGTCAAAGCCTGTGATCGCCTGCATAGCATTTTGTAGTGATTCAAATTATGCCAACTCTGCTATACTAGTTGCTCTAAGAAAATACTTTCTAGCAACTAGATTTGGATGCTTGGCCATTATTGATACACGTTGATCTGACCGATAAAGAAAGATAAGGCGTATAGTGAAATCAGGAGACAAATACGTGACTTTTTCATATGGAGACATGGTGTCCCTTCGAACTTTCTTGCATCACATTTATGCAGAGATGGCGACCACCAAAGCAGACGAAGTACCAGTCAATGCTTTTGACTCAACCTAACACGTATACTACCATCAGCACCCGATTTGGGTACTATATATAGCCACTACCACAGGCAGCAAAATCACACCCACACCGATAGCTGCAAACATCCACCTAAAATGAAGCTTCAGGTAGCCTTCTTCCTCCTGGTGACCATGGCCGCGATGGCCCGGGCCGTGACGTTCGACGCGTCGAACACGGCGTCGGGCACCGCCGGCGGCAAGCGCTTCGACAACGCTGTCGGCCTCGCGTACTCAAAGCAGGTCCTCTCCGACGCCTCCACCTTCATCTGGAGCACCTTCAACCAGCGCGCCGCTGCCGACCGCAAGCCTGTCGACGCCGTCACCCTCGTCGTGGAGGACATCGACGGCGTCGCCTTCACCAGCGGCAACGGCATCCACCTCAGCGCCAGCTACGTCGGCGGCTACACCTCCGGCGACGTCAAGAAGGAGGTGACCGGCGTGCTGTACCACGAGGCGACGCACGTGTGGCAGTGGAACGGGCAGGGCGCGGCCAACGGCGGGCTCATCGAGGGGATCGCCGACTACGTGCGGCTCAAGGCCGGGCTCGCGCCCGGGCACTGGAGGCCGCAGGGGAGCGGCAGCCGGTGGGACGAGGGATACGACATCACGGCGAGGTTCCTCGACTACTGCGACTCGCTCAAGCCCGGGTTCGTCGCGCAGCTCAACGCCAAGATGAAGAGCGGGTACAGCGACGACTTCTTCGCGCAGATTCTCGGCAAGAACGTGCAGCAGCTGTGGCAGGACTACAAAGCCAAGTTCGGAGGCTGAATGGACTTTCTCTTTTTAGTCATCTCTCTTTCACGGTGTGATGGCATACCACACTATATGTATTGAAATAATCAACACGACATGTGCTTTACGTTGTAATGAAATTTGAATAAATGATTTCGCTAATTCAAATTGGCGCGGTTTTCCCCCTCTCTTGCGGACGTCTTTTCCTTTCTCTCATGCAAAGGGCATACTGATTGTGGACATCGGCACACGGTTATTGATGGGCAGGAAAATGGAAAATAGTACTAATAAATACTAAAAAAAAAACATCCCATCGCGTGTTTGAGGATGTTTATCCTTGTCAAACAGTGCACAAAAGGCACCCCATGTAGCAGTTGGTGTGAGGTCCCAAAGCTATCCCCTCTTTGGTCCCTTTCTTTCTCTTAACGAACCACTCTTTTATGCTTACCTCAAAACAATGAGCGAAGTCGGGCACGTCAAGAGAACCATGTCAAAGGAACTCGGCAAAATGACCCCCCCCCCCCCCCCCCCACACACACACACACGCACGCCCCAAATGTCCTAATGAGGATGATAACTCAATCGGTTCAAATCCCTGTCGAGGCAAAAATACATGCATTAGACCCAAGATCTCTACTTTACCACATATGTCGTTCAATTGCCTATCGGAGACATGTTGGAAATATGAGCAATTTACCGAATGATTTTATTAACATAAATACTAGATAAAGCATGACTAGTATGACAGTGATAAAGCAAGTCATGCGATTTATATAAGAGAAGGTAAACAATATCTTTATATATGAACCGTGACTAAACACATCTAGAGCAGACAGTATAGCAAGTTGCATATATGAAACAGAGTCTAACATATCTAGGGCAAACACTAGAACAAGGAACTGAAGCATGACCTCTAATAGAAAGAGGAAGAACACGTACGGGACAGCAGCAGCAGAAGCGCTGGACTTGGGGGCGGTGTCCTCGCCAGCCATGTCGTCGAGGAGGTTGTCGACGTCGGGGAAGAAGTCGTCGTTGGGGAAGTAGTCGTCGGAGTCCGGAGCATCCGTGACGAAGAAGTCAGTAGTCGCGCGAAGCGCTCCCCAAAAACCTTATCACCCTTCTCCCGTACAGGACTCAAAAGGTGCGGTTTCGGAGGCCTACTGTTCTGACCTGCGGTGCACGCCGCAAGCCGGGATGGGGAAGATCGTAGCAATAGCTCAGTGCTCAGGAATTTTGTGGCGAGAGGATGAGGATTTTCTGGTGTGTCTCTCTGGAGAGGAGCGGCCTCTCCTATATAGGCACAGGAGAAGGAGGCGAACAGGGTGCGACGGGAGGTGAAGCAACAGAGGGAGACGAAGCGAACAGACTTCAGCTGAAGAGGCGAGCCGTTCGGATTCAGTGTCCACTACAGAAAAACGTTTCAGCTTCCCCGCGTGACCTTTTGTATACCCGTCGTGCGTGGCAAAAATTTAGACATCGGCTCGGCTCATTCCCGCAACCCGCGTCGCGTCGCGTCGCGTCGTGGCGAGGCGGGCGGCGGAGGAGGAGCACGCGTGGATGTCCCTCTTGTTCTCATGCTCATACAAGTGGGGAAAGAACCTCCCTTATAAAGAGGTCCAACTCCCACTAAACTAGCAATGTGGGACTAAACTTTATTTCCACCTCTTGCCTTGCATGAATGGGCTGCGTGAGCCTCTAAGATTTATTAGGAATTTCTGAAACTGCTATTGGGCTAGGCCCAAACTAGACAAAATTCCAGCAATCCCCCACCAGATCCCAGAGGCACACAGAATTTGCCTTTAGTTCCAAAACATTGTTTTATATACCGGTACTGCAGTGGATACTGTTAAGTTGAACTTCCACATAGAACTCTATCCTACACTAGTAAGCAACTTGAACAGTGGACTGGGCCTTGAACTGCAAGTTTTCTGCGAATCTAGCTTCACATAAAGCCTTGACCGATACTAGGCTACCGTGGGTCTTCCCCGTGGATGGAGCTTATGCGTCCCGTGACCTTTCATGAGTTTACTAGAGAGAACCCTACTCTCATAGATTGCGACGTTTGACGATCAGACTCATATAGGTGTGTTCTTCAAAAGATGTTCTGCAGGACAACATCTCTGCTTAAATGAGCCACTTAGAACACATTAAGATATACATCAACCTACCATGCAGATTAGGAGAGTATTGCATCTTCATGGAGTGGTATTATTAATAGTAAGGATACTCTCCTCTCAGTTGATCAACAACTTGTCTTTCCCATCTAATTCACGGGATCTCCGATCACAAAGAATATGTTACCACTGTGAACAACTCATATTGTGGGTCTCATACCCATCTCCCTCGATGCATTATCAATCACATTACGTGATAAACCCATAGTAAAAGGATCTGCCAGATTTTTAGAAGTTTGGATATAATCCAATGCAATAACTTCGGAGTTTCTCATTTTCCTGACAGACTTTAACCTTCTCTGAACGTGTTTTGATGACTTCATGTTATCCTTTGAGCTGCTCACTTTCGTGATCATAATTTGATTGTCGCGGTTCATAAGGATACCCAGTACATGTTTCTCAACAACCGGCAAGTCATTCAAGAGCCGGCGAAGCCAATCTGCTTCGATCGTAGCTGTATCTAGTGCTGTGAGTTCTGCTTCCATTGTTGACCTCGTTAAGATGGTATACTTGCAAGACTTCCAAGAAACAGCGCCACCTCCATGAGTGAATATATAACCGCTCGTGGCCTTTATCTCATCAGCATCTGAGATCCAGTTTGAGTCACTATATCCTTCAAGCACCTTTGGATGCCCGGTGTAGTGAATTCCATAATTCGCAGTGCCTTTCAAATAACGCAAAACTCTCTCTAGAGCTTTCCAATGCACATCTCCTAGTTTTGAAACAAACCGACTCAGTTTGCTAACAGCAAAAGAGATGTCAGGTCTTGTAGCACTTGCTAAGTACATAAGCGAGCCAATGATCTGAGAATACTTAAATTGGTCTCTAGCAATTCTTCGATTCTTTCGAAGCAACACACTAACATCATATGGTGTTGGAGAGGGCTTGCAGTCACTGCAGCCAAAGTGACTCAAGATCTTTTCCACATAGTGAGATTGAAGCAATGTGATCCCACCATCATCGTCTCTCAACAACTTGATGTTCAGAATGACATCAGCCACTCCTAAATCTTTCATCTCAAAACAGCGAGATAGAAAGTCCTTGATGTTACGGCATATCTCTCTCAAGGTAGTTTTGGTGATTGATGACAACATGTTTGCGGACTAATCATGTTCTTTGAATAGTTCACAGTTTCACCCCTGGCACGAGACGTTTCCTTCCCTTCGGAGTGTCCTTCAAGACGGTGTAGCTCTTTTGTTTCTCTCTCGGTGGACTAGTTGTGTAGAGGGCACCGTACTATCAAGAGGGGGTCCGCTGGGGTTTTGCATGGGTGGAATCAACACGTACACATCAGCTTCTCACCCTCCGAGCTTGTCCATTCCTTTGAAGAGGTCTCTCCACTTTTCCTTGTCCTGTCTGGGTCCCAGCGGTAGTACCGCGCAACCCAGCCGTAGTACCGCTGAGGAGACACAAGCGGTAGTACCGCCCTTGTCTCCACAGCAGTAGTACCGCTGGGGTGCCTGGCACCACCGCCTCGTCCTCAGCCTCATTGGAGAGATTCTCTCTCTCTCTCTCTTCAGTGTCCCAGCGGTAGTACCGCACTACCAGCGGTAGTACGGCCGAAGGGTCACAAGCGGCAGTACCGCTCCACAGCGGTAGTACCGCCCGTGACCCCGCTGCCGTAGTACCGCTGGGCTGTCTAGCTCCTACCGCCTCGACTCGAGGGGTCTTTTTCTCGTGTCGGGTTTTGCGGCACTAGTTGCGGTTGTAGAGGCGGTTGTACCGTTTCAGGAGCGGTAGTACCGCCCCTACCACCGCGGTAGTACCACGTTGGGTCCTATTCCCTACTAGTCTCCTCTGCGCGGCAGTACCGCTGACCTAGCAGTAGTACCGCCCCCTCCTAGCGGTAGTACCGCCCTGTGCGGGGCTGGTTGGTGGGGGGCAACGGTTGGATTGTTGCCCCCAGTATAAAAGGGAGTCCCCTTCTTCTCTTTGACCTACCTCTTCCTCCCCCAAGCTCCATTTATTGCTCAAGCTCCATTAAATGCTCCAAGCTCCATTTTTGCCCGATCTATCTCTCTAGCCAATCAAACTTGTTGATTTGCTCGGGAGTGGTTGAGAAGGCCCCGATCTACACTTCCACCAAGGGATTTTCGATTCCCCCACTCATCCCTAGCGGATCTTGTTACCCTTGGGTGTTTGAGCACCCTAGACGGTTGAGGTCACCACGGAGCCATAGCCCATTGTGGTGAAGCTTCGTGGTTTTGTTGGGAGCCTCCGATTAAGTTGTGGAGATTGCCCCAACCTTGTTTGTAAAGGTTCGGTCGCCGCCTTCAAGGGCACCAATAGTGGAATCAGGGCATCTCACATTGTGTGAGGGCGTGAGGAGAATATGGTGGCCCTAGTGGCTTCTTGGGGAGCATCGTGCCTCCACACCGCTCCAACGGAGACGTACTTCCCTTCAAAGGGAAGGAACTTCGGTAACACATCCTCGTCTTCACTGGATCCACTCTTGGTTATCTCTTACCTTTACTTGTGCAAACTCTTTAGTGTTACTTCTCTTGCTTGCTTGTTTGCTTGTTGGTATTGCATCATATAGGTTGCTCACCTAGTTGCACATCTAGACAACCTACTTTGATGCAAAGTTTAATTTGATAAAGAAAAGTTAAAAATTGGTAGTTGCCTATTCACCCCCCCCCCTCTAGTCAACCATATCGATCCTTTCAATTGGTATTAGAGCCTCGTCTCTTTATTAAGGACTTTACCGTCCAAAGAGTATGGTTGATACCGTAGACGGTGTGGAGGAACACTCCGGTGTGAATCCGATCTCGTCCACGGGTGATGGGGGAACCTCGGTCTCTCGTGAGGAATTCAATGTGGCCTTAGAGACATTGAAGACCTCCATGACGACCGAGGTTGAAAGCATGTTTACTAGATTTCTTGAGGGGCTTAAACTTTCCACCGCACCGTTGAAAGTGGGTGATCCCACCAACTAGGTGACGGATGTTATCTCCGACAAGGGGGAAGCTAGTAGTGAAAAGGCTCCTTCTTCTAGTGGTAAAAATGGCACCGGCATCTTTGCTCATGTGGAACCACCACTTGTTTATGGTGGACCGGTTCCTTCTACTCATTTGAATCATGCCGGTCCTCCCCCTAAGATTGTGAAAAATGAGGACTTTGATTCTTGGGCTTACCGCTTTAAACGTCATTTAGATCATGTGAACACTAACCTTTGGAGAATCATTGAAGAAGGGTTTTTATCTGCATGATCCAAGCAACTTCACTCCTCGAGAAGCCGCGGATAATCAATTCAATGAGAATGCTCTCTTCATCATTCAAGATGCAATTCCACCCGAAGACCTACCTCATCTTCGTCCCTTCGCCTTGGCCAAAGATGCATGACATTGTGTTGTCTCTCTCTACCGGGGAAGCGCAAGCATTCAACGCTCCAACTATGAAGTGGTGCAAGATGAGGCCGATGAGTTTGCTATGAAAGAAGATGAAGAACCTCGTGAACTTTATCGAAGAGTAACCAAACTCGCGGTCTCACTACGAGATCACGGGAGCAAGGACACGGATGACAATTGGATCAAGCACAAATTCCTCAAGGCAATGATGCCCTACCACAAGGCCATGTCCTCCGTCATTCGTCAAAGACCGGACTTCCACTCTTTGACCTCAAGCGAAGTGTTGGATGAGTTTGTGGCCATGAACATTTTAGACAAGACCGCCGACAATGCGGTGCTCCGTTCTCAACGGGCAAAGAAGCCTAACCTTGCATTGAAGGCCAAGCTCACCCTTGAAGAAGAAGAAGAGGAAGAAGAGGAGAGCAACCCCGAAGATACGAAGTATGCATATCATGAACACATGGAACTTGCTTCAAGGCAATTTTGGAGCAAGAAAAACTCGAGGCCAAACTTTAGCAAAAACAACTCGAGTGGCACGAGGGGCAAGCAACGTGTAAGGACTTGCTACAATTGCGGCAACGTGAGTCATTTTGTTGCAGAATGTCCATATGAGAAGAGGGAAGACAATGGTGGCAAGCTCATCCGAAAGGACAAGGCCAAGTCGTTCCCCAACAAGAACAACTTCACCAAGAAGACTCCTCCCAAGGCGTTGATTGTACAAGAAGAGTACAATGAGGATGATGACGATGATGAAGATGATGAGTCGGTTGCCATGGCCTCCGTTGCCATTGCGACGACTTCACGGGTGTCTCTCTTCGACTCATCCAATGAGAGCATCACCGCCAAGTGCCTCATGGCTAAAGCCACCAACAAGTTAACCCCCAATATCAAAACTACCATCATTAATCATCCTTCTCCGACGGATAGCATTAATGAACTTGAGGGAGCTAATGTGGAGGCTAACGAGTTTGAGGCCTTTATGGGCAAACTCAATGGAAAATCCAATAAGCACTTTGTTGCTCTCTTCGAACAACTTGGTGAAGCCAATGACATGGTTGAGGCTCACGAAGACACCATCACTAAGATGGAAGGGCATAGTCGTGACTATGCCGATGAGATTTCGGATCTTTCCAATGCTCTTGAGGAAGAGCGTGGTCTTCGTTTGGCTCTTGAGGAGTCACACAATGTTGATCATGCTAAGTTAAAAGAAAGATTATGATCATGTCCTCATTGTTTCTCGTGTGCTAAACTCCGAGAAGGCCAAACTCGGGGTTGATCTTGCTAGACTCAAAGAGGAGTTTGATATACTTGACAAGGCCCACAAGGCCTTGAAGGGTATTCACGCTAGTCTCAAGGAGTCTCATGATCAACTCCAAGTGAAGCTAACTAAGGAGAAAGCAACATTTCCTCATATGGTTTTAATTGATAATGCAAATGCTACTAACCCGTGTTGTGAGCATATACATCTTGTTGAGGAAAATGCTAAGTTGAAGGAGCAACTTGAGAGAGGTCTTGCGTCTTGCATACAAGGCAAGAAGAACCTCAACGATCTCTTGATCAACCAAAAGGGAGTTGTGGCCAAGGAAGGGGTTGGGTACGTGCCCGACTCCAAGAACAAGAAGAAGAATGACAAGACCAAAAGACCTCCTCCTCTCATGCAAACCTTTGTGAAGGAAGGAGAGAGTGCCTCCGAGGAGAAGAAAAAGAACACTGCAAGGGGCGGCAATGTCAAGAAGGGCAATGCCACCCCTCCCAACAAAGCCGGCGATTTTAACCATTCTTATGTGTTATGCCGTGCTAGTGACGGGCATGTTTATGCCAAATTTGTTGGTTCTCTTCATGGGTACATTGAATGGTCTATTTGGGTTCCAAAGACCCTTGTTACTAACATCAAAGGACCCATTACAAAATGGGTACCTAAAACCAATCATTGATCTCTTGTAGGTGTTTGCTTCCGGTGGGGGATCATGGTTGCTCGATAGCGGAGCTACAAATCATATGACCGGAAGCAAGGACTTGGTGGTGGATGTGCACAAGGTTCCATCTATGCCCACCAATGTCGAGTGGGGTGACGCCTCATCTTCTAAGGTATTGGGACTTGGCAAGGTGGTCATCTCTCATGATCTCACGATCAAGAAGGTCATGCTTGTTGAGTCCCTTGCATACAATTTACTTTCGGTTCGTCAACTTGCAATCATGGGCTTTGCCACTTTAGTTGATATCGATACTGTGGCCCTCTTGTGGAGCAAGACTCTTAAAGTAGCCTTTGTTGGGCATGTCGAGAACGGTCTATACGTGATTAACTTTTTGGAGCGACCCACTAAAACCGCGACATGCCTAATGGCTAAAGTTGATGTGGAATGGCTTTCGCATCGCCGTTTAGCCCATGTCAATATGAGATCTTTGCAAAGTCTCCTCAAGGGGGACCATGTCCGAGGACTAACAAATGTTAGTTTTGCTAAAGATTGTGCTTGCAGTGCCTGTATCGAAGGAAAGCTACATGAAAAGGCTCACCCTCCCACGACTATCATTTATTCAAAGAGGCCTTTGGAGCTCCTTCACATGGATCTCTTTGGGCCTCCATCCTTCGATATTCTTGGAAGTAGGAAGTATTGCTTGGTGATTGTGGATGACTACACAAGGTACACGTGGGTGTATTTCTTCAAGAGGAAGAGCGAGACCCAACAAACCATCATTGACTTTGCAAATGAAGCACAATGTCAACACAATGCAAAGATCTTGACAATAAGAAGTGACAACGGCACCGAGTTCAAGAACTACACCTTGGATGAGTTTCTTAGTGATGAGGGAATCAAGCATCAATATTCCGCACCCTACACCCCACAACAAAATGGTGTTGCAGAGAGGAAGAACCGGACGTTGATGGATGCGGCAAGGACCATCATGGCGGAGTTCAAGTCTCCGTACAACTTTTGGGCCGAAGCCGTCAACACCGCGTATCATGCATCCGATCGGCTCTACCTCCGCAAGGGTTTGAACAAGACTCCATACGAGATACTCACCGGTAACAAGCCCAACCTCAAGTACTTCCGGGTATTCGGGTGTAAGTGTTTCATTCTCAAGAAAGGTGTTCGGTTGTCTAAATTTGAGGCTAGAGCTTATGAGGGCATATTTGTTGGCTATGCTACAAACTCTCATGCTTACCGTGTCCTCAATAAATCCACGGGACTTATTGAGGAGACGTGTAACGTGGAGTTTGATGAGAATAACGGCTCCCAAGTGGAGCAAAGTGGCACTTGTGATGTAGGTGATGAAATTCCTCCCCAAGCCATAAGAAGAATGGGTGTTGGCTTTATCCTACCCATTGAGGAACCCCTTTTGGCCGAAGGAGAAGGACAAAGCTCCACTCAAGTGGAGCCATCACCAACCCAAGGCCCACACGCTTCCGAAGTTCAACATGAAGGCCCTCATCTTCAAGAACATGACCAAGGGCAAGATCACGCTCAAGACGGTGTTGACACATCAAGTGATGCCCAAGGTCAAGTTCTCTCCTCCGAGCAAGTTCAAGAACAAGAACAAGCCCAAGACGACGCTCAAGATAATCAAGTGACCACTCCTCGTCTCACCCCCGAGGAGGAATTAGAGCGTCGTGCCGCCAAGGTTGCTTCCAAGCTCTCCACCAAGGATCATCTCATGACGAATGTGCTTGGAAGCTTAATAAAGGGGGTAAGCACTCGTAGACAATTAGCAAATTATTGTGAGCATCACGCGTTTGTCTCTTGTGTGGAACCCCACAAGGTCTATGAAGCGCTAGAAGATCCGGATTGGCTCAATGCCATGCATGAAGAACTCAACAACTTCGAGCGCAACAAAGTGTGGAGATTGGTGCCAAGACCAACCGGGAATCACAATGTCATAGGAACCAAGTGGATATTTAAGAACAAGCAAGATGCCCATGGGATCATCATTCGCAACAAGACTCGTTTGGTAGCACAAGGCTACTCCCAAGTCAAGGGTATCGACTATGGTGAAACCTTTGCTCCCGTTGCTCGTCTTGAATCCATTCGCATGTTGATTGCATATGATTGTCATCATAACTTTAAGTTACAACAAATGGATGTTAAGAGTGCTTTTCTTAATGGTCCTATTAATGAATTGGTTTACGTCAAGCAACCCTCCGGGTTCGAGGATCCCTACTTTCCCGATCATGTATATCAACTCGATAAGGCACTCTATGGCCTTAAACGAGCCCCACGTGCATGGTATGACCACCTTACCGAGTTGTTACAAGACCGTGGTTTTGAAGTTGGGCTAATCGACCCCACTCTTTTTACTAAGAAGGTCAAAGGGGAGTTGTTTGTGTGCCAATTATATGTTGATGATATTATCTTTGGTTCTCCTAACAAAGCTTTCAATGAGGAATTTGCCGCTCTCATGACCTCAAAGTTTGAGATGTCCTCCATGGGAGAGTTGAAGTTCTTTCTAGGGTTCGAAGTGAAGCAAAGAAGAGAAGGAACCTTCATCAATCAATCCAAATACACTCAAGACATGCTCAAGAGATTCAAGCTAAGTGACGTCAAGCCGGCTTCCACTCCAATGCCCACCAAGTGCCAACTTGACTTAGATCCCAATGGGAAAGTGGTGGATCAAAAGGTATATCGTTCCATGATTGGATCCTTGCTTTACCTTTGTGCATCTAGACCGGACATCATGTTGAGTGTGGGAATTTGTGCATGGTTTCAAGCCGCACCTAAGGAAAGTCACTATGTGGCGGTCAAACGAATCTTTCAATATTTGGCTCATACCCCAAACTTTGGCTTATGGTACCCAAGAGGATCAAACTTCAAGCTTGTAGGGTACTCGGATTCCGATTGGGCGGGAGACAAAGTGGATAGGAAGTCCACTTCCGGAGGGTGCCAATTCCTTGGTTGCTCTTTGGTAAGTTGGTCTTCCAAAAAGCAAAGTTGTGTGTCTTTCTCATCCACTGAGGCGGAGTATGTTGCCGCCGGTAGTTGTTGTGCACAACCCCTATGGATGAGGCAAACTTTAAAGGATTACGGTGTCACTTGTGACAAAGTGCCTCTTTGGTGTGACAATGAAAGTGCCATCAAGATCTCTCTCAACACTACAAGAAATATGTCAACTTATGACCACCACTATTGGTCACTGAATGGTCACAAATTTCCATTTATGACCTTTTTGTGACCAAAAACATAAGGTCAAAAGCTGGGCGTCGTAAACTGACTATAGCGACCTTTCTTCTGGAATGGTCGCAAACGTTTATGACCAAAATACATCTACTATGGCGTTTTGGTCACTAGCAACCTCTCCAGGCCACGTAGGCATCCAGCATGGCAATCTGACGTGGCACAAGATTCAGCCCGGTCCAATTCGATTTTCTACATGGGCCTAGCCCAACAATTCGGCCTTTTCAATATATATTTATTTCTGTTAATTTTCACTAGCTACATGGGCTAGGCCCAGTAATTCGGCCTTTTAAATTTCTTTGCCTATCCCTTTTGACAGATTTTTTTGGTCTTGTTTTTTCTGGGCCATTTCTTTGCTGGGCCTCTCAAGTTTTCCCCTCAAAAACAATTGTTCAATATATCTTGGGCTGGGCCGAAATAATTGATCCAATCCAACTTATTTTATTATGCCATTGACATTACAACACATCACACTACAAGTTATCTTGGGCCTAGCCCAGTTCCGATACATTTTCAAAGCAACATGAAATATTATAGGAGCATAAATTATATTTACATGCATTCATTCTAGCAGTACATATCTTTACATCCAACCAGTAAGTGCCAAACAGAACTATTCTACAACAAAGAAAAGAAAATAGATGACAAGACATCACAGAAGTTCCTATTGTCCTCCTCCTTCAACATTTGAAAACCTTCACCTGGCAGTAGATCAATCATGAGTGAGAAACAATACAGCAGCAAAACAATACAGAAACAATACGGTTGATTATTCAAAGAAATTAAACTAAGTGCAGGTCACCCAAAGCTGAATTTCTTGCAATCCAAACAACACAAACAGTAGGAAGATGGTTGCATAGATACAAATCCATGTGGTAGCAGCAAAATTGGCCAATCTGGACCGCATCTTCTCTGTTTGGTACTAACTAAAAAAACTGGACTTGTTCATACAAATCCCTCTTGAATTCCTTACACAGCCAGGATTTTCATCAAATATTCCTTAATTTAGCGGCATTTGTAAGCAGAGAAAGAGAGGGAGGGAGATGGGGATGCTACGTACCTTGTCCTGAAGTTCCAACGACCAGACCAGAGAGAAGTTGCTCCTCGTCTTCTTTCCTCAGCCCCAAATTTCCCTGCAATAACCACAATTCATTGCATCAACCAGCGATCTGATCTCACAAGCGATCTGATCTCACAAGCCCCACCCAGGTGGTGAACTGGTGGTAGTACAACAGCTAGAAGGCTCATCACTCACCGGTTGAAAAGCTCGACCCGGTACTCCATCTCCTTCTCCGCCATCCCGAACATCTGCATCGCACAACCACCACCATCAATTGACCTCAATCACAAGCTCGAAATCAAAGAGGAAGGCATATACACACAAAAAAAGAACATGAAAATTCCAGAAAAAGGCGACTTGTAGCTGCCAGCAACAACTTGAGAATGAATGATTGATATCCTGGAAGTTGTAAACTGGAAGCCAGAGAAGCTACTAGTCAGGTTAGTTTCCACAGGTTAATTAGTTTCAAGTTCTGAAACTGAATGCATGGGGTCGAGTATCAGTATTCTGTGTAAATTAGTCATATGATGTACCTGTAGTTACGCAATGATTTTGCTCACGTTAGATAGCATGTACTTCTATACGAGAGAAAGAAGGATTGCTCGCAAATCTGCTACATTTTATTGTGCAATGTCAGTGAGTTTGTGTAGCTAAATTGCCAACAATGAACCAACCAAGTGCATATATACTGCGCGTGAGCATGACCAATTTTTTAATCAGACAAAACCAAATATGTTGCAGAATAAAAAATCTACAAGGTGAATAGTAGAAGCTGAGTTTTCAAAGAATGTATCACTTTCAGCTATACAAGATTGCCCATCCTCAAGAAAACAATTACAATTTCGAGTCATGGCCTGAACAGCCCCAGTAACTCATCCTCAAGAAAACAATTATAAAAGACTAATCTTAACCCACTGGTAGCAGTCAAACACTAGCAACTAGTGAGCACTGAAGAAACAGCACAATGAAATAGCTTACCCTGATGGTGTCAGCGTAGTTCCATCTGACCTCCTTGGAGAGCTGGCCGAGGAGGCAGTACCTGTGCGCAGGCTGCAGCCTCAGAACCCTGCAAAACCACAAGAAACGTCAACATCAAACACACATACAAGACACACGCCAAGATCTAGAAGGCAATCCAACGCCGACGTACTTGAGCGTGTCGGGGATGACCATGCGCTTGGTCCTGTCATACGGTGGTGGTGCGCCCTCATATGCCTTAGCCTGGGCGTCGTCCTCGAGGCCACCAGCGGCCCCGGGCGCGGCATCCGGCGCAGACGACTAGCAGGCGAAGCTGAAGCTGCTGCATTGGGACAGTACGAACAATGAGCCATATGCCTGGACCCTAAACCTTGAAGAAAGGAGTACAAAATTGCACTTCGTATAGGACTGTCATGCAGACCAAAGTAAGCATGAACCGAGTAGATCCCACTAGCATTATGCTTTCTAAAAGATTGCTCGACTAGCATTTTTAAAATTGTCGTGTTGTAGAAACTGAATTGAGGGTAGTGAAAAGGTCCAGAATGTATGAAGATAAGAAAGAAGTTCTTCCCTGGACTGGTTAGTTTTAGAAGCTCTAGCGCAAAATCGACTCCAGGAAAGATCGACGATCCAATTCAAAGATGTAGAGAAAAGTAATACTTAAAAACGGGAAAATGTCTAAACAGCAAGCTAGCTGCACGTTATACAGCGTCAGCTTATTTCACTGCTCCATGGATGGAGCTTACAATACACTAACCACTTAGACGCACTAAGCAGATTAAAGGGATATGCATGTTTTGTGCCTGTTGGTTTAGGTAGATCTATTCTGGATACCAATGTTTATCTCCTTAGACCATAGGCATTCCATCAAACTGGTATGTTACAACAGACTGAATAATTCAAGGAATCACCTAGTAGTGGCAAGAATATACAATTGTACAAATGCAGTGCAAGAAGACTAACTACACGACAGTAACTTCCTAGAGCAGGCAATGTAAAAAGATGTGAATCTCAAATCTATAGTAGCTGCAGTGGTTCAATATAGTTTATGAAATATAATTTAAAGAGAGAGCATACTGCCTTTATACGATTTTGGTTACTACAAATTGTTAGTACGATTGCATTAGTGCGTTAAGACGCTGAACAATTTATGTTGTCGTTCCAACAGTTTATGCTACAAGCCAACAATATATAAGCCCGTGCCAGTGCTGCTGTTCCGCTGCTCTGCTCCTTGTGCTGCCGCCAGAGATCCCCGATGGCCTAGAAGAAAAATACTGTTACTGACAATTTCTCAATAAAGTTTCTGTACAACAGCACAAGGTGGTTAACACAAAGGGGAAACAAAGAATTAACATGGCAGCAGAGCAAACCAATACAGCTTGCAACTAATAAGCACATGATATTGCTTGGCAAAAGAAGCCACCAGGATCCAAGTAGATCTAGATTTACAGGTGCAATCTTCAATAACTATTAAAGCCATAATTACCACTACAACGAACACAAACAGAATTATGTGTCAGTGTGCGTGGTGCTGTGTGCAACACCAAACTGGCTGACAACCGAGATATTCACCAGAGGCTCCTTGAGCAGAATTTACAAGCCCACTGCTACGCATGCATTGCTAAGCTACTCCCATATAAATCCGCAGCCGCTTTTCCTCAAGAGCATAGGACTAGTAGGATGAAGCACATATACTGCCTGCCCTGGTCTATCGCTGCTCCTCACCCGGTTCTATCATATCTTCACCTACCTTATGGTCTCCACTTACTCATACTCCAAACCATGTTTGTGTCTAAGCAATGTTAACATAGATAAAAAACTAGACATGACAAGGTCACATCTATTTTAGTTGGAGAAACACCTTAAAATTGTATGAATTGTAAATTGTTACTACTGCCAGTAAAAGGAGATAGAATCCTGGGACATTGTGATCACCTTGGCTTTGGTTTCCTCGTCGATGATGTCGGCTTTGAACTTGAGGAACCCCACGCGCTGCCCAAACATGTCCACCCCCTACAACACATCGCGGAGTATATTTCATATGCGCCATCGACAGACAGATTCCCCGAGGAAATCATACCAGCTCAAACATTTCGATTCAGAGGGAGGGAGAAGCAGTAGGACCGCACCTGGATGAGGATCTGCCGGAGGCTGAGCTTCCCGTGGGAGAGCAGGCCCTTCTCCGCCTACCGCCACCGCCGGAACAACGCCGAGTCCAGCGCCTTCCTGAAGTCCGTCTCGGGGAGGCCCGCCACCGCCACGACCCGCACGGGCCCCGCCGCACCGGGCACCTCCACAGTTGTAGGGATGGTCGGGGCCGTGGCCGCAGTGCCATCAGCATCATCCCGCGCGGCTGCTCGTCCGGGACCTAGCCGAGGCCAGTGGGTGGCTCAGGCCCACGCCATGTGGTTGGGGGAATCCATGGCGCCGCCGCCCCCTTGTTTGAGTTGCTGATGGAGGGGCCACGCCGGTGCCGGATCCAGCGCCCGCTGGCCTTGACGTTGCCGGATGTGGAAGACCGGCGGCGAGGGGAGAGGTGGGTGGTGGAGAGGGAGGCGGCGGCGAGGGGAGAGGTGTGGCAGAGAGAGGGGGATCTAGATCGGGGGCGGAGTGGGAGTGCGGCGTCGCCATCGATTCGATCTGAATCGGGGGAGTGCGAGTTATGGTTTGGGAGGTAGGAGCGGAGGGAGTTACAGTGGTGTGGGATCGATGGATGGATGGATGGATGTGTGCCATGTCATCGATCCGTGGCACAGACCTTTCCACCAATGAGAATTTAAGTTTATTTTCTGAGTGTAGAAATGGTTTTTTTAGGAACATATGAAATCTTGATGGAAAATTGGATCATATTTTGTGAAAATGCTCCAATATTGTGCACATGTGTGTATATTGGGATGGGGGTTTTATTTCTTTGCGCAAAAAAATCATTTTTCAATTTTTGGAGTGGCAATAATCGGGTTTTTTGTGAACGACCTAGCAAATAGTTGTTGTAAAATTGGTCCAAATAAATTTTCTAAAATACTAGGCCATATCTAATGCACAATTGACCAAATAGTTGGGTGTCAAAAGTTTCGACCCACTTCTGTTGAAAAAGACAAATTTCCGCCTATTTAGTTGGAAGCGGGTTAAATTTGAATTGCAGCTACCTCGTAGTTTGCTCTTTATTTTTTTCAAAAATCATTTCTAGGTACGAAAGTATCTATTTAATCACAGAAACATCAAAAAATTTCCAATATTCAACCACTAGCTAGGAACGGTCATGCCCGCCATTTTGACCGCATTTTGAAACAGGCATAAAAAAATTAAAAAAAATAAAAAAAATGGGAAACCTTCGCATCGTGTCATTATATGTGACCAAGTTTCCAGGAAAAATAATAAACATGTAATACGAAAATTATTTTAAAAAAAGTGTTCTCAGAAATGAGCTATCACGCGTGAAGATTCAGGGCTTTCAAGCCAAATGATCAATCTTATGGCCACATTCATGACATAGTTTGTTCAAATGATCTCATATTGTGCACAAGGGTGCATATTGGAATGGAAAACAATGTTGCTTAAGGAAGTTTTCATTTTCTTTGGACGAAAAAATCATTTTCCATTTTTCGAGTGCCCAAAATGAGGTTTTTTTGTGAAGAACCTACCAAATAATTGTTGCAAAGTTGGACCAAATTAATTTTATAAAATACTAGGCCATGTTTAATGCACAATTGACAAAATGGTTGGGTGTCAAAAGTTTTGATCCACCTCTGGTGAAAAAGACAAACTTCCGCCAATTCAGTAGGAAGCGGGTAAAATTTGAACTGCAGCTGCCTCATAGTTTGCTCTATATTTTTTCTAAAAATTATTTCTAGGTACATAAGTAGCTATTTAATAAGAGAAACACCAAAAGTTTTCCAAGATTCAACTAGTAGCTAGGAACGGCCATTCCCGCCGTTTTGACCATATTTTGAAATAGGCATAAAAAATTCAAAAAAATCAAAAAATTGGAAAACCTTCGCATTGTGTCATTATATATGACCAAGTTACCAGCAAAAATAATAAACTTATAATACGGCAATTATTTTAAAAAAGTGTTCTCAAAAATGAGCTATCATGCGTGAAGATTCATGGCTTTCAAGCCAAATGATCAATCATATGGCCAAATTCATGGCATAGTTTGTTCAAATAATCTCATATTGTGCACAAGGGTGCATATTGGAATGGCAAACAATGTTGCCTAAGGAAGTTTTCATTTTCTTTGGACGAAAAAACCATTTTCCATTTTCTGAGTGCTTGAAATGAGTTTTTTTGTGAAGAACCTACCATATATTTGTTGCAAAATTGGACCAAATCAATTTTCTAAAATACTAGGCCATATTTAATGCACAATTGACAAAATGGTTGGGTGTCAAAATTTTTGATCCACCTCTGGTGAAAAAGACAAATTCCCGTCGATTCAGCTGGAAGCGGGTCAAATTTGAACTGCAGTTGCGTCATAGTTTACTCTTTATTTTTTTCAAAAATAATTCCTAGGTAAATAAGTATCTATTTAATCAGAAATACATGGTTTGATGGAGATACGTTGAGGTTTGGACGGTGGCCGAGGGCCCCAACTCTAGAGCGCGTAAGGTCGCATGCCCGCCGCGTGGTCACCGCGTGACCGTGGCGTTGCCTTGTGTTCTGGGCGGCCTAGGCATGTCTAGTGGGTTGGGAACTCCCCAGGTAGGTGCTAGGAAGAAAATCACAACATAAGATTCTCACGAGGAGACCGATCGATGCTTAAACATGAATAAGCAGCCAAGTGTTTGATTAGTGGTACGGGAAATGCACATGGCCAATGGGCGTGAGTTTTGGCTGAGGATGATCATCTACTAAGGAGAATGTCTTCACAAATTTTTAGATCAAAAGGAGGATCCTAGGTGGTACTTGCTTTGCAAAGTACCACGCTGGACAAAAATATGAATGTTGAAGCTGGGCTCAAAATAATGAATGGATTGAGCTAGCATTTGGTGGAGGATGGTTATTTGGGCATAGGAAAGCACTGTATAAAATGGATACCATTTGGACATGCCAAAGTGGTACTTCCTTCACAATGCTCTTCTATGGACAGAAACTTGGGAAAACTAGTGAGAGAGATTGGATGAATGAAATGAGCTCAAAATTTTTGTAGGTAAGTTACTTAGGTATGGTCATGCGCTGGTAAATTTTTAGATCATTTGGGTAAGCCTATCTAGTACTTACTTCACAAAGCTTCTCTCGAGGTAGAAACTTTGGAAATTTCCCGAGAAAGATTTACTAGGAAAATTGAGCTGAATATTATCATGTGGCAATGATTTGGGTATGGAAGAGTGCCCGAAAAGTTTGAGGGTAATAGGAGGGGTCTATATAACACTTGCTTTGCAACGTGCCAATTTGGCCATAAAATATAAATTCAACCTGGGCACACATAGATGATTTGACTGAGCTGCAATTTGGAGGAGGGTGATAATTTGGGCATATGAAGGAACTGTATAAATTTCATGTCATTTAGAGATATAAAAAAGGTACTTCCTTCACAATGCTTCTAGGTGGACAAAAACTTTGGAAATTTGCCGAGGAAGATTTGCTAGGCAAATGGAGCTGAATTTTGTCATGCAGTAATGATTTGGATAGGAAAGAGTGCCCAAAAATTCCTAGGGCAATCAAGAATATATAAATAGAACTTCCTTCATAAAGTGTTGTTGTGAACATAATAGGAAAATGAATATTGTTGAATTAGTTTTGAACTAGGCAAGGAGGTATTTTTACATATTTGATGAAGATATGACCCAAAGAATTTATGAGATTTTTTTGGGAATTTTGGGAATGATAGAAATATAGGTTGCTTCACAACCTAGGGCAAAAACTGCCACATGGACATGACACATAGGCAAAACTGATGAGATGGCGCCTAGTCATCACAACCCACCACAATCTACAAGGCTATGACCATCTATATTGGTCATGATCAGCTAGAAATAAGGCAGCGGACTAGCACTGTTTGCTTTGTGACCATTTCGTGTAAGGAAATTATGACCTTTCTGACCAAAATGGTCGCAATGGTTCAGGGTTTGGAGCCCCCTGAACAGCTTTTGACCAATTGGTCTAAAATGGTCATAGATTTATGACCAATTTTTCGAGGGTCACTGACAGAAGGTCATAAGTTGACATATTTCTTGTAGTGCAACCCGGTGCAACACTTCAAGACAAAGCATATTGAGATTCGGTATCACTTCATCCGGGATCACATTAGGCGAGGAGAGATCGAGCTCAACTATGTCAACACTCATGACAACCTTGCAGATATTTTCACAAAGCCCTTGGATGAAGCAAGATTTTGCGAGTTAAGGCATGAGCTAAATATCATTGATTCGAGCAATGTGGCTTGAACCCTTGCACACCCCACCACGCTCAATTTGTTGTCTAGTTTAGGTGTAGGCATGGACATAGGGGGAGTGTTTTTCTCTCAATGAACTCTCCATCCCCCCATTATGCATAAATTGATCAAGTCTTTCACTTTAGCCATTGTTGATGGCACTTGTGTTTCAAAGACGAGTTTTGGTCATGGGCCCAAGGTTAAAATCTTCGCGGCGCCATACCTCTTGACTCAAACATAGGTGGCCTCGGCCACCGCCCTCTTTTGAAGAGGTGTGTCTTGGTCGTTTGCTCGTGTGCTCTCTTTTCTTGCCGTTTGTGTCTTTCCTTCGAGGAAAAGCCTTGTTTGTTTGGTTGCTGTGGCGTGCTGGGCGGTACTACCGCTGGTGGTGCGCGATACTACCACTCATAAGCGGTACTACCGCCCCCCAGCACGGTACTACCGCTGAGGGACGGGACCAGGGGGTTATATCGGGGCAGGGGGCGGTTTCTTCTCCCCCATACCCATTCACCCCCCTCTTTATTCTTCCTCTCTCCAGCCTCCACTCACCGCGGGAGGGCTCCGGCGGATCTCCGTCTCCGGGGCGTCCCTCTCCATTTCCTTTGGTGGAGTCGATCCCCACCCTGTTCTCTTGCCATGGATGCCGGTATTGCCCCCGTTCCTTCTTTCCTTTTGTCTCGTTTTCAGATCTTGTTTCTTAGGGTCAATGGTAGTTGCATCTCTAGATTTTTGGCTAAATCTAGGCTTGAGTTGGTTGGAGAAGGCAACTAGACTATCTCGATTAGAGTTTGGTAGGAATATTTTTGAATTTGGCAGGCCGGTAGTGCCGGATCTGACCACGGTAGTAGGAAACCGCTGTTTCTCCGCCTTGTGCTATAGGAAACTGCTTTTTCTCCGCCTCGAGCAGTACTACCGCTCTCGTTGGAGCGGTACTACTGCTTGGGCTCGAGCAGTACTACCGCTCTCGTTGGAGCGGTACTACCGCTTGACCTCGAGCGGTACTACCGCTCTCTTTGGGGCGGTACTACCGCTTGGGCAGTACTACCGCGGGCATGTCACGGTACTAGCGCTGCATGCCAAATTCCGTCAAATTCCTACCTTACCTTGATTATTTTTGTTGTGTTTGTTGGTTTATGCTTGTTCTTTCTGGTTGTTTTGCGTGTTCTTGTGTTTGGCTCCAGGTGATGACCCTTCTGAGCATCAAGCTCGCCGTATCAACTTCGGGCGTGCAACATCAAAACGCTACCGCACCTCTGAGCCAGCCGGTGGTTCCTCGAGCACCCAACCGCCTCCAGCAAGTGCTTCTGCAAGTGTTCCTCCACCTCCTCAGCAATCGAAGAGATCCGTCAACAAGCCAAAAGGGAAGATTGTGACTAAGATGACCAACAAGGAGTTTTGGGAGAAGCGTCGCCGCAACCCCTATGCGATGGACCAAGAACCCACTTTGGTCAACCGCCCGTTCTGGAACCGTTTTCAGTTTTCCATCTACTTTGATGTGATCAAGGCCAAGAAGAATCTCTTTGTTGATGTTCGCTCCATTGACACTGATGCTATGGAGAAGGATCCGGAGTACTTTGGCGAAGCCCTTCAGATGTGCACTCAGCTGAACATTCTCAGGATCATGCAATTCAACAAGGATTTCGATGCGGATTTGGTGGCTCAATTCTATGCCACCGTCCATCTTGGGACGGATGTCGACAGGACTCTGACATGGATGACCAATGTCAAGCTTCTTTCCGTCAAGTGGAAGGCTTTCATGGAGTTACTTGATGTGGTGGATCACGGGCTTGAGACTCTTGTCGGTTTCCGCCCTCACCGCAATGCTACGTCCACCCACAAGCAAGCCCTTTGGCCCTACTGCACTGTGAAAGTTCACCCAGTAACTGAGAAGAAGACCTATGAGCTGTCTCCGTATCTGGACATTCTTCATCGCATCTTCCGTGAGACTCTCTTCCCTCGGATCGGGAATATGGATATGGTCCACTCTTACCTCGTGGACATGCTCCTTTTCTGTCAGCATGAGAAGGAAGCAAGCACTGGAGAGAACCTGGATATTTCTCATGTCATGTGGTCTGAACTTCTCTCTGCCGTGTCTGAGCCCAAGTCCCGATATATGGTCCATTCATCATGAGGCTCATTGAGAGGGCCTGGGCACAGACCTATCCCAGAGTGTTGCTAGAGACTGGAGACTTGGTTTCTCATGAGATCAAGCGTCTGAGGAAGAAGGACAATTGGGTCACCCCAGCGCCTCATACAGGGGGTCCGTCTGCTGCTGCTACTACTACTGCCATGGAGACCGAGGGTGGGGCAGCCACTGATGATCACGAGGAGGATATTGGCCCCTCTAGTGCAGAACCCTCATGGGCGAAGAAGCTTAAAAACAAGTTGAAGAAGCTTTTCTGCATGGAGTCTCATGGTCAGTACATGACTCATGTGGCGGAGAAGCATGCCAGGATGCGCCACAAGGAGCTCATGCGTTAGTTGGGAGCGACAGTTGCCAGTGGTTCTGAGGGTCAGATCACTGAAGAGAAGGAGTGGATTCATCAGCACTGCCCTTGGACCGACTCCGACGCCGAGCAGTTTTCAACCAACGACGGAGATGCAGACGATCACGCTGAGATTTGATGTTTCGAGATCCTCAGTTTGCCATCACCTGGAGTTGTAGCGTCGCTCTTTTCCCTTTTTGGTGTCTTGCTGCCAAAGGGGGAGAGAGTGTAGGGATTTGTGTCGTGCTTTGTGTTTGTCGTCTTGTGTTTTCTTGTGTGTTCTCTCGGTGTCTGTGTTTGGTTTGGTTTGGTTTGGTGCCCGTGATGAAGGAAATATGCCCTAGAGGCAATAATAAAGTTATTATTTATTTCCTTATATCATGATAAATGTTTATGCTAGAATTGTATTAACCGAAAACATAATACATGTGTGAATACATAGACAAACAAAGTGTCACTAGTATGCCTCTACTTGACTAGCTCGTTAATCAAAGATGGGTATGTTTCCTAACCATAGACAAAGAGTTGTTATTTGATTAATGGGATCACATCATTAGTTGAATGATCTGATTGACATGAACCATTCCATTAGCTTAGCACCTGATCGTTTAGTATGTTGCTATTGCTTTCTTCATGACTTATACATGTTCCTATGACTATGAGATTATGCAACTCCCGTTTACCGGATGAACACTTTGTGTGCTACCAAACGTCACAACGTAACTGAGTGATTATAAAGGAGCTCTACAGGTGTCTCCAAAGGTACATGTTGGGTTGGCGTATTTCGAGATTTGGATTTGTCACTCCGTTTGTCGGAGAGGTATCTCTGGGCCCTCTCGGTAATGCACATCACATAAGCCTTGCAAGCATTGCCACTAATGTGTTAGTTGTGAGATGGTGTATTACGGAATGAGTAAAGAGACTTGCCGGTAACGAGATTGAACTAGGTATTGGATACCGACGATCGAATCTCGGGCAAGTAACATACCGATGACAAAGGGAACAACGTATGTAGTTATGTGGTCTGACCGATAAAGATCTTCGTAGAATATGTAGGAGCCAATATGGGCATCCAGGTCCCGCTATTGGTTATTGACCAGAGACGTGTCTCGGTCATGTCTACATTGTTCTCGAACCGTAGGGTCCGCACGCTTAAAGTTACGATGACAGTTTCATTATGAGTTTATGTATTTTGATGTACCGAAGGTTGTTCGGAGTCCCGGATGTGATCACGGACATGACGAGGAGTCTCGAAATGGTCGAGACATAAAGATCGATATATTGGAAGCCTATATTTGGACATCGGAATCGTTCCGGGTGAAATCGGCATTTTACCGGAGTACATGGGCCTACATGGGCCTTGAGGGAGAAGAGAGAAGGCGGCAGGAGGTGGTCGCGCGCCCCTCCCCTTCCTAGTCCGAATAGGACAAGGGAAGGGAGCGGCGCCCCCCCCCCTTTCCTTCCCCTCTTCCTCCTCTTTCCCCCCTTCTCCTTCTCCAACTAGGAAAGAAGGGAGTCCTACTCCCGGTGGGAGTAGGACTCCCCCCTGGCGCGCCCCTCCTTGGCCGGCCGCCCCCTCCCCTTGGCTCCTTTATATACGGGGGCAGGGGGGCACCCTAGAACACACAAGTTGATCTTCGTGATCGTTCCTTAGCCGTGTGTGGTGCCCCCCTCCACGATATTACACCTCGATCATATTGTAGCGGTGCTTAGGCGAAGCCCTGCGACGGTTAAACATCAAGATCGTCACCACGCCGTCGTGCTGACAAAACTCCTCCCCGAAGCTTTGCTGGATCGGAGCCCGGGGTGCGTCATCGAGCTGTACGTGTGTCAAGAACTCGGAGGTGCCGGAGTAAAGGTGCTTGGATCGGTTGGACCGGGAAGACGTACGACTACTTCCTCTACGTTGCGTCAACGCTTCCGCTTCGGTCTACGAGGGTACGTAGACAACACTCTCCCCTCTCGTTGCTATGCATCACCATGATCTTGCGTGTGCGTAGGAAATTTTTTGAAATTACTACGTTCCCCAACAGTGGCATCCGAGCCTAGGTTTTATGGTTTGATGTTATATGCACGAGTAGAACACAAGTGAGTTGTGGTCGATATAAGTCATACTGCCTACCAGCATGTCATACTTTGGTTCGGCGGTATTGTTGGATGAAGCGGCCCAGACCGACATTACGCGTATGCTTACGCGAGACTGGTTCTACCGCCGTGCTTTGCACACAGGTGGCTGGCGGGTGTCAGTTTCTCCAACTTTAGTTGAACCGAGTGTGGCTACGCCCTGTCCTTGCGAAGGTTAAAACGGCACCAACTTGACAAACTATCGTTGTGGTTTTGATGCGTAGGTAAGATTGGTTCTTGCTTAAGCCCGTAGCAGCCACGTAAAACTTGCAACAAACAAAGTAGAGGACGTCTAACTTGTTTTTGCAGGGCATGTTGTGATGTGATATGGTCAAGACATGATGTTAAATTTTATTGTATGAGATGATCATGTTTTGTAACTGAGTTATCGGCAACTGGCAGGAGCCATATGGTTGTCGCTTTATTGTATGCAATGCAATCGCCCTGTAATGCTTTACTTTATCACTAAGCGGTAGCGATAGTCGTAGAAGCATAAGATTGGCGAGACGACAACGATGCTACGATGGAGATCAAGGTGTCGCGCCGGTGACGATGGTGATCATGACGGTGCTTCGGATATGGAGATCACAAGCACAAGATGATGATGGCCATATCATATCACTTATATTGATTGCATGTGATGTTTATCTTTTATGCATCTTATCTTGCTTTGATTGACGGTAGCATTATAAGATGATCTCTCACTAAATTAACAAGAAGTGTTCTCCCTGAGTATGCACCGTTGCCAAAGTTCGTCGTGCCCAGACACCACGTGATGATCGGGTGTGATAAGCTCTACGTCCATCTACAACGGGTGCAAGCCAGTTTTGCACACGCAGAATACTCAGGTTAAACTTGCCGAGCCTATCATATGCAAATATGGCCTCGGAACACGGAGACCGAAAGGTCGAGCGTGAATCATATAGTAGATATGATCAACATAATGATGTTCACCATTGAAAACTAATCCATTTCACGTGATGATCGGTTATGGTTTAGTTGATTTGGATCACGTGATCACTTAGAGGATTAGAGGGATGTCTATCTAAGTGGGAGTTCTTAAGTAATATGATTAATTGAACTTAAATTTATCATGAACTTAGTCCCTGATAGTATCTTGCTTGTTTATGTTGATTGTAGATAGATGGCCCGTGCTGTTGTTCTGTTGAATTTTAATGCGTTCCTTGAGAAAGCAAAGTTGAAAGATGATGGTAGCAATTACACGGACTGGGTCCGTAACTTGAGGATTATCCTCATTGCTGCACAGAAGAGTTACGTCCTGGAAGCACCGTTGGGTGCCAAGCCTGCTACTGATGCAACTGACGACATTAAGAACGTCTGGCAGAGCAAAGCTGATGACTACTCGATAGTTCAATGTGCCATGCTTTACGGCTTAGAACCGGGACTTCAACGACGTTTTGAACGTCATGGGGCATATGAGATGTTCCAGGAGTTGAAGTTAATATTCCAGCAGAATGCCCGGATTGAGAGATATGAAGTCTCCAATAAATTCTATAGCTGCAAGATGGAGGAGAATAGTTCTGTCAGTGAGCATATACTCAAGATGTCTGGGTATTGTAATCACTTGATTCAACTGGGAGTTAATCTTCCGGATGATAGCGTCATTGACAGAATTCTTCAATCACTTCCACCAAGCTACAAGAGCTTCGTGATGAACTATAATATGCGAGGGATGGATAAGACAATTCCCGAGCTCTTCGCAATGCTAAAGGCTGCGGAGGTAGAAATCAAGAAGGAGCATCAAGTGTTGATGGTCAACAAGACCACTAGTTTCAAGAAAAAGGGCAAAGGGAAGAAGAAGGGGAACTTCAAGAAGAACAGCAAGCAAGTTGCTGCTCAGGAGAAGAAACCCAAGTCTAGACCTAAGCCTGAAACTAAGTGCTTCTACTGCAAGCAGACTGGTCACTAGAAGCAGAACTGCCCCAAGTATTTGGCGAATAAGAAGGATGGCAAAGTGAACAAAGGTATATGTGATATACATGTTATTGATGTGTACCTTACTAGAGCTCGCAGTAGCACCTGGGTATTTGATACTGGTTCTGTTGCTAATATTTGCAACTCGAAACAGGGACTATGGATTAAGCGAACACTGGCAAAGGACGAGGTGACAATGCACGTGGGAAATGGTTCCAAAGTCGATGTGATCGCGGTCGGCACGCTACCTCTACATCTACCTTCGGGATTAGTATTAGACCTAAATAATTGTTATTTGGTGCCAGCGTTGAGCATGAACATTATATCTGGATCTTGTTTGATGCGAGACGGTTATTCATTTAAATCAGAGAATAATGGTTGTTCTATTTATATGAGTAATACCTTTTATGGTCATGCACCCTTGAAGAGTGGTCTATTTTTGATGAATCTCGATAGTAGTGATACACATATTCATAATGTTGAAGCCAAAAGATGCAGAGTTGATAATGATAGTGCAACTTATTTGTGGCACTGCCGTTTAGGTCATATCGGTGTAAAGCGCATGAAGAAACTCCATACTGATGGACTTTTGGAACCACTTGATTATGAATCACTTGGTACTTGCGAACCGTGCCTCATGGGCAAGATGACTAAAACGCCGTTCTCCGGTACTATGGAGAGAGCAACAGATTTATTGGAAATCATACATACAGATGTATGTGGTCCGATGAATGTTGAGGCTCGTGGCGGATATCGTTATTTTCTCACCTTCACAGATGATTTAAGCAGATATGGGTATATCTACTTAATGAAACACAAGTCTGAAACATTTGAAAAGTTCAAAGAATTTCAGAGTGAAGTGGAAAATCATCGTAACAAGAAAATAAAGTTTCTACGATCTGATCGTGGAGGAGAATATTTGAGTTACGAGTTTGGTGTACATTTGAAACAATGCGGAATAGTTTCGCAACTCACGCCACCCGGAACACCACAACGTAATGGTGTGTCCGAACGTCGTAATCGTACTTTACTAGATATGGTGCAATCTATGATGTCTCTTACAGATTTACTGCTATCGTTTTGGGGTTATGCTTTAGAGACGGCCGCATTCACGTTAAATAGGGCACCATCGAAATCCGTTGAGACGACACCTTATGAACTGTGGTTTGGCAAGAAACCAAAGTTGTCGTTTCTTAAAGTTTGGGGCTGCGATGCTTATGTGAAAAAGCTTCAACCTGATAAGCTCGAACCCAAATCGGAGAAATGTGTCTTCATAGGATACCCAAAGCAAACTATTGGGTACACCTTCTATCACAGATCCGAAGGCAAGACATTCGTTGCTAAAAATGGATCCTTTCTAGAGAAGGAGTTTCTCTCGAAAGAAGTGAGTGGGAGGAAAGTAGAACTTGATGAGGTAACTGTACCTGCTCCCTTATTGGAAAGTAGTTCATCACAGAAACCAGTTTCTGCGACACCTACACCAATTAGTGAGGAATTTAATGATGATGATCATGAAATTTTAGATCAAGTTACTACTGAGCCTCGTAGATCAACTAGAGTAAGATCCGCACCAGAGTGGTACGGTAATCCTGTTCTGGAAGTCATGCTACTAGATCATGATGAACCTACGAACTATGAAGAAGCGATGGTGAGCCCAGATTCCACAAAATGGCTTGAAGCCATGAAATCTGAGATGGGATCCATGTATGAGAACAAAGTATGGACTTTGGTTGACTTGCCCGATGATCGGCAAGCAATTGAGAACAAATGGATCTTTAAGAAGAAGACTGACGCTGACGGTAATGTTACTGTCTACAAAGCCCGACTTGTCGCAAAAGGTTTTCGACAAGTTCAAGGGATTGACTACGATGAGACCTTCTCACCCATAGCGATGCTTAAGTCTGTCCGAATCATGTTAGCAATTGCCGCATTTTATGATTATGAAATTTGGCAGATGGATGTAAAAACTGCATTCCTGAATGTATTTCTGGAAGAAGAGTTGTATATGATGCAACCAGAAGGTTTTATCGATCCAAAGGGAGCTAACAAAGTGTGCAAGCGATCCATTTATGGACTGGTGCAAGCCTCTCGAAGTTGGAATAAACGCTTTGATAGTGTGATCAAAGCATTTGGGTTTGTACAGACTTTTGGAGAAGCCTGTATTTACAAGAAAGTGAGTGGGAGCTCTGTAGCATTTCTGATATTATATGTGGATGACATATTACTAATTGGAAATGATATAGAATTTCTGGATAGCATAAAGGGATACTTGAATAAGAGTTTTTCAATGAAAGACCTCGGTGAAGCTGCTTAATTGGACTTTCACAAAGCACATACCTTGACAAAGTTTTGAAGAAGTTCAAAATGGATCAAGCAAAGAAAGGGTTCTTGCCTGTGTTACAAGGTGTGAAGTTGAGTAAGACTCAATGCCCGACCACTGCAGAAGATAGAGAGAAAATGAAAGATGTTCCCTATGCTTCAGCCATAGGCTCTATCATGTATGCAATGCTGTGTACCAGACCTGATGTGTGCCTTGCTATAAGTTTAGCAGGGAGGTACCAAAGTAATCCAGGAGTGGATCACTGGACAGCGGTCAAGAACATCCTGAAGTACCTAACAAGGACTAAGGATATGTTTCTCGTATATGGAGGTGACAAAGAGCTCATCGTAAACGGTTACGTTGATGCAAGCTTTGACACTGATCCGGACGATTCTAAATCGCAAACCGGATACGTGTTTACATTAAACGGTGGAGCTGTCAGTTGGTGCAGTTCTAAACAAAGCGCCGTGGCGGGATCTACATGTGAAGCGGAGTACATAGCTGCTTCGGAAGCAGCAAACGAAGGAGTCTGGATGAAGGAGTTCATATCCGATCTAGGTGTCATACCTAGTGCATCGGGTCCAATGAAAATCTTTTGTGACAATACTGGTGCAATTGCCTTGGCAAAGGAATCCAGATTTCACAAAAGAACCAAGCACATCAAGAGACGCTTCAATTCCATCCGGGATCTAGTCCAGGTGGGAGACATAGAGATTTGCAAGATACATACCGATCTGAATGTAGCAGACCCATTGACTAAGCCTCTTCCACGAGCAAAACATGATCAGCACCAAGGCTCCATGGGTGTTAGAATCATTACTGTGTAATCTAGATTATTGACTCTAGTGCAAGTGGGAGACTGAAGGGAATATGCCCTAGAGGCAATAATAAAGTTATTATTTATTTCCTTATATCATGATAAATGTTTATGCTAGAATTGTATTAACCGGAAACATAATACATGTGTGAATACATAGACAAACAAAGTGTCACTAGTATGCCTCTACTTGACTAGCTCGTTAATAAAAGATGGTTATGTTTCCTAACCATAGACAAAGAGTTGTTATTTGATTAACGGGATCACATCATTAGTTGAATGATCTGATTGACATGACCCATTCCATTAGCTTAGCACCTGATCGTTTAGTATGTTGCTATTGCTTTCTTCATGACTTATACATGTTCCTATGACTATGAGATTATGCAACTCCCGTTTACCGGAGGAACACTTTGTGTGCTACCAAACGTCACAACGTAACTGGGTGATTATAAAGGAGCTCTACAGGTGTCTCCAAAGGTACATGTTGGGTTGGCGTATTTCAAGATTAGGATTTGTCACTCCGTTTGTCGGAGAGGTATCTCTGGGCCCTCTCGGAAATGCACATCACATAAGCCTTGCAAGAATTGCAACTAATGTGTTAGTTATGAGATGATGTATTACGAAACGAGTAAAGAGACTTGCCGGTAACGAGATTGAACTAGGTATTGGATATCGACAATCGAATCTCGGGCAAGTAACATACCGATGACAAAGGGAACAACGTATGTAGTTATGCGGTCTGACCGATAAAGATCTTCATAGAATATGTAGGAGCCAATATGGGCATCCAGGTCCCGCTATTGGTTATTGGCCGGAGACGTGGCTCGGTCATGTCTACATTGTTCTCGAACCGTAGGGTCCGCACGCTTAAAGTTACGATGACAGTTTCATTATGAGTTTATGTATTTTGATGTACCGAAGGTTGTTCGGAGTCCCGGATGTGATCACGGACATGACGAGGAGTCTCGAAATGGTCGAGACATAAAGATCGATATATTGGAAGCCTATATTTGGACATCGGAATCGTTCCGGGTGAAATCGGCATTTTACCGAAGTACCGGGGGGTTACCGGAACCCCCCGGGGGGTTATTGGGCCTACATGGGCCTTGAGGGAGAAGAGAGAAGGAGGCAGGAGGTGGCCGTGCGCCCCTCCCCTTCCTAGTCTGAATAGGACAAGGGAAGGGGGCGGCGCCCCCCCTTTCCTTCCCCTCTTCCTCCTCTTCCCCCCTTCTCCTTCTCCAACTAGGAAAGAAGGGAGTCCTACTCCCGGTGGGAGTCGGACTCCCCCCTGGCGCGCCCCTCCTTGGCCGGCCGCCCCCTCCCCTTGGCTCCTTTATATACGGGGGCAGGGGGGCACCCTAGAACACACAAGTTGATCTTCGTGATCGTTCCTTAGCCGTGTGCGGTGCCCCCCTCCACGATATTACACCTCGATCATATTGTAGCGGTGCTTAGGCGAAGCCCTGCGATGGTTAAACATCAAGATCGTCACCACGCCGTCGTGCTGACGAAACTCCTCCCCGAAGCTTTGCTGGATCGGAGCCCGGGGTGCGTCATCGAGCTGTACGTGTGTCAAGAACTCAGAGGTGCCGTAGTAACGGTGCTTGGATCGGTTGGACCGGGAAGACGTAAGACTACTTCCTCTACGTTGTGTCAACGCTTCCGCTTCGGTCTACGAGGGTACGTAGACAACACTCTCCCCTCTCGTTGCTATGCATCACCATGATCTTGCGTGTGCGTAGGAATTTTTTTGAAATTACTACGTTCCCCAACATGTGAGACCTAAGTTCTAGACATATGGTGTGAGACATATGCTCCCTATCGCTACCTTATTACTTATGTCTATTCAGTACTGTAGTTTATTATGAGTTGCATGCTTGTCCTGTTATATTCTCTTCTCTCATATATATTGTGCTTAGAATTGTTGGACTATAAAATATAGGGGGAGTGTTGATCCGGATGTGTGTGTCTTGCTTTCCGAATGCTCCTCTAACCAGGTGCACACATTCTGGGGGAGCCCGTCTATATTTTGTAGTTCTTAGTTTTCTTTCAGTTATTTCTTTTCCTTGCGCAAATCCCTAGTTGTCATCAATCCACCAAAAAGGGGGAGATTGTTACGGCATATCTCTCTCAAGGTAGTTTTGGTGATTGATGACAACATGTTTGCAGACTAATCATGTTCTTTGAATAGTTCATAGTTTCACCCCTGGCACGAGACGTTTCCTTCCCTTCGGAGTGTCCTTCAAGACGGTGTAGCTATTTCGTTTCTCTCTCGGTGGACTAGTTGCGTAGAGGGCACCGTACTATCAAGAGGGGGTCCGCTGGGGTTTTGCATGGGTGGAATCAACACGTACACATTAGCTTCTCACCCTCCGAGCTTGTCCATTCCTTTGAAGAGGTCTCTCCACTTTTCCTTGTCCTGTCTGGGTCCCAGCGGTAGTACCGCGCAACCCAGCCGTAGTACCGCTGAGGACACACAAGTGGTAGTACCGCCCTTGTCTCCACAGCAGTAGTACCGCTGGGGTGCCTGGCACCACCACCTCGTCCTCAGCCTCATTGGAGAGATTCTCTCTCTCTCTCTCTCTTCAGTGTCCCAGCGGTAGTACCGCACTACCAGCGGTAGTACGGCCGAAGGGTCACAAGCGGCAGTACCGCTCCACAGCGGTAGTACCGCCCGTGACCCCGCTGCCGTAGTACCGCTGAGCTGTCTGGCTCCTACTGCCTCGACTCGAGGGGTCTTTTTCTCGTGTCAGGTTTTGCGGCACTAGTTGCGGTTGTAGAGGCGGTTGTACCGTTTCAGGAGCGGTAGTACCGCCCCTACCACCGCGGTAGTACCACGTTGGGTCCTATTCCCTACTAGTCTCCTCTGCGCGGCAGTACCGCTGACCTAGCAGTAGTACCGCCCCCTCCTAGCGGTAGTACCGCCCTGTGCGGGGCTGGTTGGTGGGGGGCAACGGTTGGATTGTTGCCCCCACTATAAAAGGGAGTCCCCTTCTTCTCTTTGACCTACCTCTTCCTCCCCCAAGCTCCATTTATTGCTCAAGCTCCATTAAATGCTCCAAGATCCATTTTCGCCCGATCTATCTCTCTAGCCAATCAAACTTGTTGATTTGCTCGGGAGTGGTTGAGAAGGCCCTGATCTACACTTCCACCAAGGGATTTTCGATTCCCCCACTCATCCCTAGCGGATCTTGTTACTCTTGGGTGTTTGAGCACCCTAGACGGTTGAGGTCACCACGGAGCCATAGTCCATTGTGGTGAAGCTTCATGGTTTTGTTGGGAGCCTGCGATTAAGTTGTGGAGATTGCCCCAACCTTCTTTGTAAAGGTTCGGTCGCCGCCTTCAAGGGCACCAATAGTGGAATCACGGCATCTCGCATTGTGTGAGGGCGTGAGGAGAATACGGTGGCCCTAGTGGCTTCTTGTGGAGCATCGTGCCTCCACACCGCTCCAACAGAGACGTACTTCCCTTCAAAGGGAAGGAACTTCGGTAACACATCCTCATCTTCATTGGATCCACTCTTGGTTATCTCTTACCTTTACTTGTGCAAGCTCTTTAGTGTTACTTCTCTTGCTTGCTTGTTTGCTTGTTGGTATTGCATCATATAGGTTGCTCACCTAGTTGCACATATAGACAACCTACTTTGATGCAAAGTTTAATTTGATAAAGAAAAGTTAAGAATTGGTAGTTGCCTATTCACCCCTCCCCCTCTAGTCAACCATATCGATCCTTTCACTTGACCTCCTTAATAACATTCAGATTTGTTCTGAAAATCAGTATGTCATCAACATACAAGCAAAGGATAACTCCCCCGCCCCCACCATGGCGATAGTACACACATTTGTCATCTTCGTTTACAACAAAGCCTGCAACTGTTAAAGTTCTTTCAAATTTCTCATGCCACTATTTGGGTGCTTGCTTGAGTCCATACAAAGACTTCAGCAACTTGCACACTTTTCTTTCCTGACCATCTAGTACAAACCCATCTGGTTGTTCCATATAAATTTCCTCATCCAACTCTCCATTTAGGAAAGCAGTCTTAACATCCATTTGATGAACGAGAAGACCATGCGAGGCAGCTAGTGAAAGTAGAACTCGAATAGTGGTCAGTCGAGCCACAGGTGAGTAAGTATCAAAGAAGTCTTCACCTTCCTTTTGGGTATAACCCTTAGCCACGAGTCGAGCCTTGTACTTTTCAATAGTACCATCAGGCCTAAGCTTCTTCTTAAATACCCATTTGCATCCTATAGGTTTGCACCCATAAGGACGATCAGTTATCTCCCAAGTTTCATTCGCCAAGATAGAATCCATCTCACTACGAACCGCTTCCTTCTAGTAGTCAGCATCTTCAGATGCATAGGCCTCTGAAATAGAACTGGGAGTGTCATCTATGAGATACACAAGAAAATCATCACCAAAGGACTTTGCAGTCCTCTGTTTCTTGCTCCTAGTAGGAACTTCATTGTTCTCCTCCACAGGACTTTCAAAGTGTTCCATCGAAATGGCAGGTTCGGTAATTGTAACTGGTTCCTGATTCGATGAACTAGGCATCTCCTGATTAGATGAGGTAGCCATATCCTTCATGGAAAAGATATCTTCAAAGAAAGTCGCATCATTCGACTCCATGATCGTACTGACATGCATGTCAGGTACCTCAGATTTTACAACCAAGAATCTATAGCCAATGCTATGAAAAGCATATCCCAGGAAAACACAATCCACGGTCTTTGGTCCAAGCTTACGCTTCTTTGGAATTGGCACATTGACTTTCGCCAAACAACCCTAGGTTCGTAGATAAGAGAGCTTTAACCTTTTCTTCTCCCATTCCTCAAATGGAGTTATCTCTTTGTTCTTTGTGGGGACTCGGTTTAGGACATGACATGCTGTCAATACCGCCTCCCCCCACCATGCCTTGGAGAGACCCGATGTGTCTAACATGAAGTTAACCAAATCAGTTAGAGTACGATTCTTTCTTTCGGCCACCCCATTTGACTGAGGTGAGTAGGGAGGCGTTCTCTCATGGATTATACCATGTTCCGCACAAAAAATATCAAATTCATTGGAAAAATACTCTCCACCACGGTTGGACCTAAGCCTCTTGATTTTTCGATCAAGTTGGTTTTCCACTTCAGCTTTATAAATCTTGAAAAAAGTTCAAAGCCTCATCCTTAGATTTTAGAAGATACACACGGCAGTATCTAGTGGAGTCGTCAATTAACGTCATGAAATATTTCTTTCCACCTTTTGTCAAAACACCATTCATTTCACATAGATCTGAATGTATGAGCTCTAGTGGTGCAAGATTTCTTGTTTCCGCAATCGTGTGAGACTTACGAGGTTGCTTAGCTTGCACACAAACTTGACACTTGGATCCCTTAACAGTGGTCAAACTAGGGATTAAGTTCAACTTCGCTAGTCGCGACATGCAACCAAAGTTAACATGACAAAGACGTGAATGCCACACATTTGATTCACTATTGTTACAAACATGATTAATAACTTTATTGCAAATGTCTGATAAGGATAAACGAAACAGGCCTCCTGACTCATAGCCTTTACCAACAAAGGTTCCATACTTGGATATTACAAATTTATTCGACTCAAAGACAAGCTTATAGCCATCTCTACACAGAAGAGATCCGCTAACAAGATTTTTATTGACGGAGGGGACATAATGCATGTTCTTCAGCCGCACGATCTTCCCCAAAGTAAACTTCAGATCGACCCTGCCAACACCATGAACAGAAGCACTTGAACCGTTGCCCATCAGCATGGTTGAAGTCCCTGCGGTCTGATAAGACGAAAACATGGAAATATCACCGCATACATACACATTAGCACTCGTGTCAATCAACCAATCAGGAGAATGACATACTGAAAGAATAGTGAGAAATATACCATACCCAGCATCCTTCATGTCAATGTCTCCAATGACAACATTAGCGGTCTTGCCGCCTTTCCCAGGATGACGCTTGTCATAGCGATTAGGGCAACTAGGAGCCCAATGATCAAGATTCTCACACACATGACAAACACCTTTCTTCTTGAAGTTCATGTGTTGCACAGCCTTATTTTTCCCATCAAACTTTGCTTTACCATCAAATTTGCCCTTGTTCTTGAACTTGTGGGGCTGGAAATTCTTCTTCTGTACCAGATTGGCACTAGATCCTCTCTCAATACCTCGAGCACGTGTGTACTTTGCTCTCGCCTTTTCTTCGACATCAAGAGTACCAATGAGATCCGGAACGGAAAACTCCTATCTCTTATGCTTCAGTAAGGTAGCAAAGTTCCTCCACGAAGGAGGAAGCTTGGTGATGATACCTCTGGCAACAAACTTGTCCAGTAGCATACAGTTGAAGTGCTCAAGCTCTCTGACAAATGACTGTATCTCATGAGCTTGCTCAACCACGGAGCGCTCTTCAGTCATCCTGTAATCATAGAATTGCTCCATGATGTACAGCTCAGTGTCGGCATCCAAGACCCCAACCTTGGCCTCGGGGGTGTCCCACATATCTTTTCCATTGTCAATTAACGCATAAGCATCAACTATGTTCTCACCAAGAACACTCAAGAGAGCAACCTTAAACAGAGTATTCATTTTCTGAAAAGCTTGTTCCTGTTGGGCATCAAACTCCCCTTCGGGCTTGCCAAGCGTGGCGTTATAGCAACTCATGGTTTGAAACCATAAGACTGCTCTCACGCGCCACCTCTTATAGTGGATACCCTCAAACATAGGAGGTCTCATGGAAGCAGCAAAACCACTTGAGGTAAATTGCCTATAATAAGGTTTTTGGATTGTTGGAAATATGAGCAATTTACCGAATGATTGTATTAACATAAATACTAGATAAAGCATGACTAGTATGACAGTGATAAAGCAAGTCATGCGATTTATATAAGAGAAGGTAAACAACATCTTTATATATGAACCGTGACTAAACACATCTAGAGCAGACAGTATAGCAAGTTGCATATATGAAACAGAGTCTAACATATCTAGGGCAAACACTAGAACAAGGAACTGAAGCAGGACCTCTAATAGAAAGAGGAAGAACACGTACGGGACAGCAGCAGCAGAAGCGCTAGACTTGGGGTCGGTGTCCTCGCCAGCCATGTCGTCGAGGAGGTTGTCGATGTCGGGGAAGAAGTCATCGTCGGGGAAGTAGTCATCGGAGTCCGGTGCGTCCGTGACGAAGAAGTCAGTAGTCGCGCGAAGCGCTCCCCAAAAACCTTATCACCCTTCTCCCATACAGGACTCAAAAGGTGCGGTTTCAGAGGCCTACTGTCCCGACCTGCGGTGCACGCCGCAAGCCGGGATGGGGAAGATCGTAGCAATAGCTCAGTGCTCAAGAACTTTGTGGCGAGAGGATGAGGATCTTCTGGTGTGTCTCTCTGGAGAGGAGCGACCTCTCTTATATAGGCACAGGAGAAGGAGGCGAACAGGGTGCGACGGGAGGTGAAGCAACAGAGGGAGACGAAGCGAACAGACTTCAGCTGAAGAGGCGAGCCGTTCGGATTCAGTGTCCACTACAGAAAAATGTTTCAGCTCCCGCATGACCTTTTATATACCCGTCGTGCATGGCAAAAATTTAGACATCGGCTCGGCTCATTCCCGCGGCGCGTCAGGCCGAGGCGAGCGACGGAGGAGGAGCGCGCGTGGATGTCCCTCTTGTTCTCATGCTCATACAAGTTGGGGAAGAACCTCCCTTATAAAGAGGTCCAACTCCCATTAAAGTAGCAATGTGGGACTAAAATTTAGTTCCACCTCTTACCTTACATGAATGGGCTGCGTAGGCCTCTAGGATTTATTAGGAATTTCTAAAACTGCTATTGGACTAGGCCTAAAATAGACAAAATTCCAGCAAGACATGGCCGAGAAGTGCCATTCATGGGGCAGTAAGGGAAGATACAGATATTCCGAAACCCCCCAAACCCAACTCTTACGTAGATGTCAAAGTGTTTTGGCCGCCTCCTCTTTGTTGAGGTGCATTCTTTAGGAGAAATATGCAGACGCAAATACTAACCAGCCTATAGCTAGGGACCTGACATATACAATCCTTAACTTGGGCCCCGGTCTTATGAAGGAGAAGCGTATATATTTTTCCTCGATGAGATTTTCGATAAATGGCGCTTTTATTATCTCAAAAAGTAGCATCAAGAAGATACAAAGCAAACACCCGGCCTCTGCATAACTAAGATGCACACAGCCAATCACCTAAAGTCTGATAAAAAGAAAGGAAGAAAAAACGACAAATGGGCGACAGTAGAGTCATATAGATCGACACTATGCCTATGTCGAAAGGGGTGGTGGACCGATCCGGAGATTATGCTGCCACCCATGTTGGTAAAAACCTCCGTAGCCACCTGCTCCAACCGCATACACACCGCCTTGAACAGCGGTTGGTACTCCACTCGTTGTAGCGTAGACCACGTACGAAGCGAGTGCGTACAATGGAAAATAACCTGCAAAGGAGAAGCATTTTTGTTATTAAAAACCAAATCATTTCTACATAGCCAAAGCGACCATAGTAAGGCATACGCTCCCACCCTTATTAGGGTTTTCAACCTATTTGGAATACCATCCAACCAATGACCAAAAATATTGGCGACACTTGTGGGCGGATACAAATTTGACGCTATTTGGATGACTGACCACGTAGAACGTGCAAACTTGCATTGGAAAAGGAGGTGTTTGATTGTCTCTTCATGAGTGCAAAAACAACACATCTTACTCCCTGGCCAGTTGCGCCGTGCGAGGTTGTCTTTGGTTAGAACAACTCCCCTACGAAGATACCACATGAAGATTTTAACTTTTAGTGGAATTTTTGACTTTCAGATTTTCTTGTTATTACTCACTGGTACCTCAGAATGCGTGAGCGCATGATACATAGAGTCTACTGTGAAAGACCCCGATGCAGTAAGGTTCCAGCGAAACACATCCCGACCTTGTGTCAAATTGATCAAATCCAGACGGGATAAAAGATTATGCCATGACGTAAGACGGGGGCCAATCAAATCCCGCCTAAAAGAAATATTGGGCGGGAATGAACTGAGCACCTGCGCAATAATTTTATTCTTATCGCGAGCGATGTTGTACAAGGCTGGATATTGTTCTCGGAGACTGGCATTGCCTAGCCAGATGTCTTCCCAAAAACGAATCTCCGACCCGTCCTTTATCGCGAAAGACCCAAAGCAAAAGAGATGTTTCTTTGCTGCCATTAGGCCAGCCCAAAAGTGCGAGTCACCAGGTTTTCAATATGCCTGAGACACCGCCTTTTGACCTCGATGAGATGTGTGATGAAGTTCTTCCATTCTTTCATCGTAGATGTGTAATGAAGTTCTTCCATTCTTTTGAAGGGGAATAAATTATTGATAAGATTGTAGAACCCTTTAAAATATGAAGATGTGTAATGAAGTTCTTCCATTCTTTTGAAGGCGAACCCTTTTCCATTATTTATTCACTTCAATGCCGTATGTCTGCTGATGAACCTGTTTTTTTAGCACACAGTCACATGTTGCACTGTTGAACTTCACCCTCGTGTTGCATGGGATAAACTGTGCACAAAAAATGCAGTAAATAAAAAATGATGTAAAAGCACTTAAAGAAAAACACGAATTGAGTTGCGTTCGATGATGTCTCCGGATTTAGTGTATGTTGGGCTATCACTAGAAATGACCAGGGGCTAGCTTTCTTCTCGATAGGACCCAACCTGAACCAATACGAGTCTATGGAGGAAGCCGAAAGTTTGTCTCCGTTGCATGGCCTCCGGGAACTGGAAGGCGCGCGATAGTGGCGACAGGGCAACAGTTGGCGTTGTCAAGTCTATTAAAACGTCCCCAAGTTCTAATAACTACTCCCTCCGTCCAGGTGCATGGGGCATCTAAAGAGCTGCATCACAACCTAGATGCATGGAGATTGGATGGAGGATGTTGAAAATCAAAATCAATGACAATAATTACTCTTCTTTTTCTCGCTTGGAAAATTGGGAAGAGCCAACCACTATGCTGGTTTTCCATCTCATTAATTCCTTAAGAGGAACATGCAAATCCTATTTAATGTACCAAACAATGGGTGTAGTAGCATCTACAATGAAACTGGATTGTCACCGGGAATGAGGAGCTCCTTTCATGCATTGTGACACATATATTTGGTACAAATTTTTTTTAGACGCCCTATGCACTTGGACCAGGGGAGTATTTTTGTTCAAGTGGTTGTGATACTCGCATCGTCCGGGTTTATAAGTCCCCATTATATTTTGGGTCAAACTTTGACCGTAGATTTAACTAGCAAAATTTATAGCATTGGATTTGTATTCAGAAGAATTTTGAATGGTATTACCTCCGTCCAAACTTAGTTGTCCTGATTTGTCTAGACACAGACGCATCACACACTAAAACGTGTCCCGCATCTAGACAAATCTAAAACAACTATTCAGGATGAAGAGAGTATTATTTTAAATAGATAAAACTATATTTTATTAGTTAAATTTACAGTCAAAGTTCAACAAAAATAAGTGGGCGGTTAATAAACCCAGGCGGAGGTAGTACATCACTAGTAGAAAAAGGGTCAAATGTTCAGCTCATTAGTCCCGGTTTGTATTTGAGCCGGCACTAATGTGACCAATAATGTCGGTTCCAACGGCTAGACGGGCGGCGCTCATTAATACCGGTTCGTGGCGAACCTTTAGTACCGGTTCGTGCCATGAACCGGTACTAAAGAGGTGGTGGCCTTTAGTACGGGTTGGTGGCTCCAACCGGTACTAAAGACCCCCCCCCTTTAGTACCGGTTGGAGCCACCAACCAGTACTAAAGGTGGTGCGCTGCCACCCGCAGTGCACAATGTTTAGTCCCACCTTGCTAGTTGAGAGGGGCTCGCACCGGTTTATAAGCCCCGCCGCGGCTACCGTGTCGAGCTCCTCTCTAAGCAGGCCTTTGTGGGCCTATTGCAAGTCTTCTGCCCTGTGTGGCCTACTGGGCCGTACGGGCATGCATCCTGGCCCAACTAGAGGTTGGGTTTCAAGTCGTATGCAGGTCGTGCCGGTCTAGTAGGCGGGCTGTTTTTGCTTTATTTAAAAAAAAACAACCAACCAGGACTAAAGGTCCCAAGACCACGGCGCGTCTTGTGCCACGTGGTGGACCTTTGGTCCCGGTTCGTGTTGAACCGGGACTAAAGGGGGAGACCTTTAGTGCCCACCCTTTAATACCGGTTCCAGAACCGGTATTAAAGGTCCTTACGAACCGGTACTAAAAGTCGTTTTTCTACTAGTGCATCGTCCCTGCCATGACACCGAGGCATGGTGTAGGCAACAGGTGCTGACGGGGCCGTGGTTCGTCCTAACCATAGAGCCTAGGCAACACATTTACAATCGGCGCTAACGGAGTTGTGGGACACATTCAAATTTCAAAACATGAATGAATTTTGAAATGGCAAACATTTTTGAGAAAAAAAACATTTTTAAAACTCTTTTTTTTTGGAAAATGAGAAAAATATTCAAATTCCCCCCAAAATTGAAAACACTAAATATGTGGAGAAAGATTGAAACCTGGAACATTTTTTGAAAATTTGAGCAACTTTCCAGAAAACACAAACATTTTAGAAAATTCCCAAAAAATTAAAAGTGAGAACTTTCAAATTTTGATTTTTTATAAAATAGTAATATTTTATGAAAAACATGATTAGTTTATAAATTCGGTTTTTTTCAAAAGGTGAATATTTTTCGAATTTACAAACAAAATTTGAAAATGGAACATTTTTTAAAGTCTTAATAATTTTCGAAAAAAGTGAACATTTTCTAAACTTTCAAAAAATATATTTTTTAATACCCACACATTTGTTTTAAATCTAATATAAATTTCAAAAGTTAAAAAATTAAATAGAAATTTTTATAGAAAAAGAGAAGGAAAAAGGAAATTAGAATGATAAGATAAAAGGGGAGACGCATGAAAGGAAATAGAACCAAACGAAAAGGCCGGTCGAATTACTGACGGAAGGGTGTTGTGGGGCGCCCCGTCTCCCTGAGGCCTTGTTCGGTTCAAGAGTGTTTAATCCTATAGTGGATTTAATCCTCTAGAGGATTGGGTGATCCCCCACCCTGCACCAAATTCCCTTGGGGAACAAATACATGTCACCAAGCAATCCATATCAATTTTTAGGCATTCGGTTTATGCCTTGTTGCAGATAGAGAGAGAAGGGGGAGTAGACACGACAGAATCATAGAGAGAGACAGAGAGAACAAACCTGAAGGTCTTTTGGTCGGCTGCCTCCTCTTCTCCGGCGTGAGGCGGTGGTGGAGATTGGTCGAAGTTAGCTAGGGTTTCGGCCGGGCTCCATGGCTGTCTGGGATGCCGCCGAGCTTGTGTCGTTTCCTTTGAATGTTATGCGGGAGAAGAAGGGGAAGGAGGAAGCGCGCCATCGCTATCTGCTCCGGCAGCGTCTTCGGCGCTGGCGCCGCCGTCGCTGAATGGAGAGAGGGAGAGAAGGTCGGGGTGAGAGAGCGAGATCTCGCGTAACGTTTCGCGAGAGGTTTGCTTCGATGGGATGGGCCGCGTGGGTCATTTCCCTACGATTTCCACGCAGTTTGGGAGGGATTTGGCCCAGACCGGATCCAACCGAAGACACATATAATGACAGGCCGGGATCTAACCCCGACGGGGGCTAAACCCACGCGGATTGGCCGGGTTTTGGCCCAATACCGGTGGGGACGGGATTAAATGAACGGGGCCTTACGCATTTTGCCACCTAAGCAGCGCTTACGCCCCTAAAAAAACCCTAAGCAACGCTTACGGCGTTACCTAAGCGGAATAACGCTCACGCGGTCGACCGGCCCAGCCACGCTAGTTGACAGTTGAACGGTTGACATTTGAAAACTGATTTCAAAAAATCGTAAAATTGAAAGGAAAATTTAGCGGATTTAAAACAATTGATATATTTCAAAAAAGATTAGAAATTTTCTAAAAAACATATATATGAAAAGGTACAGTGGTTAAAAAAGTTCCACTGATTTTGAATTTATTTTAACAAGTTGGAATAAAGTTCATGGATTTCGAAATAAAAAGTTCGTATAATTAAACAAATTTTAGTTGATTTTGAAAAAGGTTCACACGATTTGAAATAAGTTTGTGGATTTGGAAATGTTCATGCACTTTAAAATTTTTGCGAATTCAAGAAAACTTCATGGAATTGGAAAAAGTTCATGGGTATGAAAGAGTTGGTAATTTGTAAAAAAACAAAAAATTTAAAAGAAATTAAATTGGAAAATGGAACTTTTTGAAAAAGAAATCAAGGATTTGACAAAAAATATGAATTTGAAGAGAATACCAAAAGAAAAATAAACCGGAATATACCGGCGAACCTTCATGTGAAGGTTCCTGAAATCGATGCTAATTCGAATTTTACACTAGTGAAATGAAACAAAAAAATAGATGGGCAAACCCAAGCCAGTTACAGTAAAAACCTATAACTGGTGCTTAAGGCGCCAAATAAGCTTTGGGAGTTCCTATTGTTTTTCTTGACATAGAGCACACCTCTGGGGCAACTAGCTGAGGAGCCCTCATTCGCAGCCTCCCAAGGGTCACTCAGTCGCCGCCATGTGTCGCACTTTGGGCGCTCTCTTCAAATTTTGTTTTCTTTTTTTTTCTGCAAGTGTTTCGGCTTTTTGGATGTTTTTTTTGGTTTTTCATGGTCTTCCCTAGCTTTTGGATAAAAAATTTCGTTTGAAAAAAATACTTTTTTGCGCAAAACACATTTTTTTTTTCGTAAGAAGTATGGTTTTGCTTTCACGAGAGGCACGCCTGTGCCTATTGAAAACGAAAAAGGTTGTTTTCATTTTTTTTCTCATCCTGCAAGAGGCACTGTTTTGCTTCCGCGAGAGGCATGGTTGTGCCTCTCGAAAACAAAAAAACATATTTTTTTTTCTTTCGCGAGGGGCACGGCCGTGCCTCTCAAAAACAGAAAACAATAAGTATTTTCGTTTTTTTATCCCACGAGAGGCACGGTTTTGATTCCATCACGGTCGAAGAAAAGGAGGAGGTGCTCCTCTCACACTTCCGGAACCATCCTTGGATCTCCGATGCCCCGGACCACGAGCCTAATTTGGGATAACCTGGAAATGACGTTGCATGACCTATGAGAGCTTGACGCACATTTTGACGAGAACGAGATCAAATACATGGTATTTTCACTTCCCTTAGTAAAAACGTCAGGCCCGGATGGTTTCATTGGGGGATTTTTCAGGTCCTGTTGGGAGATCATTAGGCGAGACGTTGTTGATGCAATCTTATAGTTTGCAAGCCTCCGTGGAGACTGTGCTTCCCTCATCAACTCGGCGAACATTATTCTACTTCCAAAGAAAGCCAACACCCGTGTTGTTGGGGATTACAGACCGATTAGCCTCATTCATAGCCTTTCCAAGATCTTCTCCAAGCTTTTGGCCAACAGGCTGGTTCCGATTCTGCCCACACTGGTATCCAAGTCCTAGAGCGCTTTTGTGTAGAAGCGTTCCATACACGACAACTTCATGCATATTCAGAACCTCATCAAAGAACTGCACGCCAGAACATCTCCGGCCTTTTTCTCAAACTCGATGTTTCAAAGGCTTTCGACTATGTCAAATTGGGTTTTCCTGTTGGAGGTTTCCCAACGCCTGTGGTTTGGTCAGCGTTGGCGTGACTGGATTTTCCTATCCTTGTCCTCTTAATCGGCAAGGATCCTTCTTAATGGAACCCTCGGGCATGCAATTCAGACACGCAAAGGGCCTACACCATGGTGACTTGCTATCACCGGCGCTATTCATTTTGGCCATAGACCCGCAGCAACAGATCCTTCGACTCGCCTCCCAGCAAGGCATTCTCAAGCCCATTCACATGCGCTCGGCCAGATCCAGGATATCTCTCTTCGGTATGATGCGGGCATTTTTTGCAAACCCGAACAAGGAGGAGCTACGAGTGACTTCTACTATTCTCTCGGCCTTTGGGGCCAGCGGCCTAATCACAAACTTGTCCAAGAGCGAGGTCTTTCCGATCAGATGTGGCGGTGTTGACCTCCAGAATGTGCTATCCGTCTTCCCTTCCAAGATCGCTACCTTCCTGGGGTGTTACCTAGGGCTACCCTTGCACTATCGCCGGCTGCGAGGGATCGACCTACAACCCTTCATCGACAGGATTGTTGGAAGACTGCCAGGATTGAAAGTAAAGCTACTCAACAAGCCCAGCAGGGTGGCCCTTGCTCAGTCAGTTCTGATGGCCATGGCGACTTTGTACATCACCGCTCTCAACCTATTGAAGGGGGTCCTATGAAAGATTGACAAAATCATATTTGCCTTTGTCTGGCAGAAAGAGGACTAAGATCATACCTCAGGAGGGCAGTCACTGGTTAACTGGAAGACCGTCTGTCGCCGAAGCATTTGGGTGGCCTCGAGATTATGGACCTTGAGAGATTTGGCTGCGTCCATCGCCTTCGTTGGCCCTAGCTACAATGGAAAAACCCTGGCTGAGAGGCCATGGATGGGTATTGAACTGTCGTGCGACCAAGCTGACCTGAACCTTTTTCGTGCCTGCACCACCATTTCACCGGGCAATGGGCAAAAGGCCCTTTTTTGGCATGACAACTGGAGCGGAAGAGGCCCTCTCAAGTTCATTGCCCCCCGAGCTTTACAAGATCGCTTCTAGAAAGAACAGATCTATGCACAACTAGTTGACGAACAAAAACTGGACCAGGGCGGTGGCCCACCTACATACCTTGCAATAGCTGGGAGAATTCGTCACTCTCTAGGAGTGGCGGGTCAGTCAGACAACCCTATTACCAGCCCAAGAAGTCTGCATTTCTTGGAACTTTAACCACAAATGGAGCTTTCTCCTCTGCTTCGGCCTATGCGACACAATTTTTTGGCTCCCACCCGAGGTTTGATCCGGCCAAGGTTTGGTCCACCCACGCCGAGCCCAAGTGCAAATTCTTCGCCTAGCTCACTCTCCATGGAAGAATCCTCACTACGGACATGCCGGCTCTGTGTGGTTGGCCACATGACCCCATTTGTCTACTATGCCTTCAGGAGCCGAAAACAGCAAATCACCTCTGCAAGGATTGCCCCTTCTCGGTCACGGTTTGGAACCAGGAGAACACATGGACGAACGAGGGTTTACCGATATCGGGTTACCTCCTTGAGTCAGGAAACGTGTCGGAATGGTGGGACATGATGCTTGCAAACCAGTCAAAGCTGGTGCGCCGGTGGCGCAACAGAAGGATCATCTACACTTTATGGTCGATCTGAAAAGAATAAAATAGGCGCGTCTTCAATGGACTACATCTGACGCACCATGAGGTTGTGACGTTGGCCTTTGAGGCAATTAAACAACGCGAGCTGGCTTTTGCTGGAGCCATGCCAACAATGGGTATTGGCTAAGCTAGCATTGGGTGTGTTGGGGTTTTGGCGGTTTTGCCATGTTTCCTAAAAACATGTGCTACTCTGTACATAGTATTTTTCTCTCCTTCTATAAGAGAAGGTAGTTCTCCCGCCGGTTCCTGAAAAAACATATCGGAGTCTTTTTTTTTTTGCCATGACTTCCACGAATGTCATTTGAAGATGAAACTTTGCAAGCATTCAAAACATTTTCAAAGTTTCCCAAAAAAATATTCAGATTCCTTTTCAAATTTTCAATTTTACTGTTCATACCGAGCTCACATGACCTCGAGCTGAGAAGGACACTTTCGGCAATAAACATCTAATCTGACTACTGATTTCTTGGGGTAGTACTACATGGCAGTTTAATCTAGTATCTCATTTTTTCGAAAAGGAGGATGACTCATGGCCTCTGCATCAATGCGATGCATGCAAGCATTTTATTAATTATTCATCGAGACCTTACAAAGTAATACATCAATATACTTAAAGCCATCATCTTGATGACATATGTCGCTACTTCTATGTACTTGATAAAGGGGTGCAGATTGTCGGGGCCATATACCCAGACCTCACCAAAGCACAACATCTAAAGCCGGACGGCCCGACCAAGCCGAATTATCGGATCTGAGTCACACAACGGTCCGACGCACCCTCAGCAGACACCGCATGCGCACACTGCAGAGGCCGTCACCACCGTCTTTTATCGATCCATCTACAGAGCAAGTACTGACGCATCCACCTTGCCAGACTAGCCGTCGACGTCACCATGACGCCAGACAACGCCAGCACCCTACGCGCGTTCATCATCACAAATCGAGACCCTGCGGCGCCACCACGCTGAGACTCCACGTCGTCGATGCGTCATAGGAAGCACTGCTCCATCATAGAAGCCGTCCATTGGTCCCTCAAACCTATGCACACCTCTAAAAATGGGAGAAAGAATGGGAATTGTTGGTAACTGGCAGATGTCTAGAGCAATGATAGGCACAGGGAGGAGGTATGATGACAATGATAGGCGCATCGGTCATAGGCATATTTCACTCGCACTAGGGTGCTCTCCTCGTACGCGGACAAATGGGAGATGACAAGGATGAGGAGATGAGGTGCTCTCCTACAACCATATGGAGCAATGCTTAGACAGTGTTGAGCAGCTGAGAAGAGAGGACCGGTCAACAAAATCAAGGGAGAAAAAGAGGACAATATGCTTTTGGAATGGACTCTATGTCTTAGCTGCATACCAGCCGGCACGTGGATTTGATATACTTGGTGATTTGAGCTATTACCTGATATGTACTACTCCTACTTACAAACAGATCCATCGGTGTCAACTTCAAGAAACCATCTCATATTAGCATGTTTGGATTATAGGTCTTAACGTCCATTCAAAATCCAACGGTTTCTGGATGCCCGTATGTTACTAAAGGCAAACGAACAAAGAATATAATCAACATCACAATGGCACACTAGGCTTGTCTCCGACACATGAGTTTTTGGAAAGAGGAAATTGCACAAATACACAATATTTAGGGCTGAGGTGACGGAAAACCACAACTCTAGAACTAATCAGAAACTAAAGACACGAATTACTTCGATTTGTCACTTAACGAGGAATGTGGCGGATGGGTTCCATATGCTAAGTGACTAGAGGGACATCTCGGCTTGAGACATGCACGTCATATTTCTCATTACGTGACTAATGGAAGGAATTTGTGTCTTTTGTAGCTTATTAGTCCTTGAGTTGTGGTTTTCTTGTTAAAAATCCCTAAATTTGTGATTATTCGTTACCTCAGCCCTTAATATTGTATATTTGTGTAATTTCCTCTTTCGGAAAATCTTATAGTAATTTTTGCTACGAAAATATTATAGTAGAATCTTAAGAATTCAGATACCGAAACGGCATTCGCATGTGGAGTTAGCCAGCAGATGAGGCACACCAAGAAGATACATATCGAATAAGGACAAAAAAAGAAGTGAAGACTCAGCAGAAGTAGAATTCCCGACAGCATTTGATTATCTTGGTGGCCTGGAGCGCAGACAGCTTGACCAAGTAAAAAGGAGAATGAACCAGCGACATTGACAGAAGTAATATCATATTGTCATCAGTTTTCTGATTGGACAATGAACTAATCATTGCCTGGTTAGCCAGTGAAATCACAGCTTCTTCAATTTGAACAAGCATCACACGTATGCCGTGCCCGCCAAAACATTGCAGGCTCGTTAGAATCAAATCGATTCTAGGGCTCCACCTCCATTATAGACGACTATATATACGCTTCTCCACTATACCCTTCTCACCAGTTCTCTCCTCAGTCCTCACCAAGCATCAACTGTTCACTCGACACGGTGCAACAGCATAATTAGGTCGCTGCATCGGTGATTAAATTTGAGAGGATGGAGGAGAGCAGGGCTCGCGGCAGCGCCGACATTTCTCTGAACATCAACCCAGCTTTCTCCATGGACAGCATGAGCGACGCAAGGGCAACGCCAGCCATGATGCCTCGGAGGTCGACTTCGGTGAAGATCGTGCCAATCGCGTCGGACGACGAGAATGAGAAATCTCCGTCGCCCGACCCGAAGACGGCGATCGTTCATCTGGTTAAGAAGGTCCGCGTTTTTTGCCATGAAATTCATGCGCGCGCATGAGATGGGGCTTTGCTGATTTTGGATGTTTCTTGTCAGGCAATGGCCGAGTTCTTGGGGACGTTCTTGCTCGTCTTCATCGTGCTGTCGGCGGCCATCATGAACGAGATGCACGGCGGGGCGCTGGGCCTGCTTGGCGTGGCGGCGACGGCGGGCGCGGCCGTGCTCGTGATCGTGGCCTCGCTCTTCCACGTGTCGGGGAGCCACCTGAACCCGTCGGTGAGCGTGGCCATGGCCGTGTTCGGGCACCTCCCGTGGGCGCACCTCGCGCCCTACGTGTCCGCTCAGTTCATGGGCGCCGTCACCGCGTCGTTCGTGGCCAAGGCGATCTACCACCCGGGCCCGGCGGTGAACCTCAGCGCCGTCGTCACGACCGTGCCGTCCATAGGCACCTTGGAGGCCTTCGCCGTCGAGTTCATCATCACGTTCATCCTCCTCTTCGCCATCATCGCCGTCGCCACCGATCCCAAAGCAGTACGGAAGACCAGATTATATCATCTCTCAGTCTCATTCACTCACTCACTCACTCACTCACTGACTTACTCGAACTGCCAAATGATCTTTAAATAGGTGAAGGAGCTGGTAGCAGTTGCAGCTGGGGCAGCACTGATGATGAACGTTCTCATCGCCGCGTAAGTGGAATGATCATTCTACAGTTGTTTTCATATGATCACAATTGAAAATGTTTAGTTGTGATCATGCAGAGAATCAACAGGAGCATCGATGAATCCGGCGAGGACACTGGGAACGGCCATCGCCACGGGGACGTACACCAAGATCTGGGTTTACATGGTTGCGCCGCCGCTCGGCGCCATCGCCGGGACCGGAGCTTATATTGCACTTAAGCACTGATGCATATCTAGACCGTCATAGCCTCGAATCGCTGTTGTAGAATTTTATGCATGAATGCAGTTGCACTGATGCAAGTCAATTAATATACTGTAACTTTAAGAAATTCTTTTGGGACACTGTTGTTGGGATGACATATGAGCAAGCTTGTAGGTGTTGCAATGTCATGACTAAGCAATGTTGCAAAATTATGCACACGGATTTGCCTAAATACAGTTTGATCATCAAAATACAGCCTCTATGGGTTTGGATACACTAGCAATTCAAAATTCTCGATCTAAGTCTTCCGGCCTCCGATACTCCTCAACTTCGTCTGTTGGGTCGGATTGGACGGAGCTTCGACATAGATTCATGCCGGCTCCGCACGGGGCGCAAGCTTAGGGTTTCGTGTCAAGCGTATGCGACAACGAGAATCGGTGTTAGGTTATTCAGACCGATTCAAGGGTTCTACGGTGACGATTACGGCTTCGAGGTGTTGGTCCTTATCAGGGGCACTGAAATGACGTGGATGCCGCCTAGGGGGAGGGGGTGAATAGACGCTTTAAAACAATTACAGTTTAGGCTTGAACAAATACAGGAAAGAACTAGCGTTTAATTTATCAAGCACAAAACCTAAATATACTAGGCTAAGCAATGTGCATCAACAATTTATTCTAAGCAAGATAAACAACCAAGTGATAGCAAAATATATAACTTCAAGCGCGAAGGCTATCACAAAGTAAGTGCATAAGTAAAGAGTTCAGGTAAGAGACAACCGAGGCACACTGAGACGATGATGTATCCCGAAGTTCACACCCTTGCAGATGCTAATCTCCGTAGAGTGATGTGAAGGCACAATGCTCCTCAAAATGCCACTAGGGCCACCGTATGCTCCTCATGCCCTCGCAGAATGTAAGGTGTCATGATTTCACTAAGGGACTCTTGAGGGCGGTCACTGAACCCGTACAAATGGCAACCCTTGGGGCAGTCACCGAACCCGTAAATATTGGTCGGGTAATCTCCACAATGTAGTTGGTGACCCCAAAGCTTGCTCGGAGCTAGATTAGGTTACTAGGGGATGTTCAAATTTATGTTTTGGTGCAACACATATAATTCGAATACAATATTTTGGTGCAACACACAAAGTTTTAGGTAACTAGGGATGTTCATTTATGTTTAAATTTAAATGGTCATAGATAAATGTTGTTGGTGCACATATTGGTTGCTACGGTCAAACTAGTAATCCAAATAAAGTTTATTTCACTTTTAAAATTGTTTGGGGAATTCATGCAATGGTGCAGACATTTTTAAATGGCCATTTGAGAAAACATCTTTTATTATATGTTTTTGAATTTGAATTTGAACCAAATTTGAGAGTGGGATTATTTTCTAAATGCAATTTAATTATGACAATAAGAGTGGCATGGCCTATTAATTAGGCTAATGACATGACTAATATTTGAGGGTGTCACACTCCAGCACAGCTGCTGGCACCCGCCATCTTTTGCGCAAGTGTTGTTGCTCGCAATCGCTGCTTCGATGCCCCCATTCGACCGTCGGCTGCAGTGGCAGAGCTACACCAAATTCCTTTGGGGGGCACACGATGTTAACATTTGAAGGGCCAAAATACTAATTTTCCTTCCATCTAAGCTTTTTTTTTCCTTCACAAAATTGTGCATGGCTGGGCGGCTGTCCCCCTCCCTCCCTCCCCCCTCCCCCCGCGCGCGCCAATGGTCGGCTGCCCGCTCCCCTTCCTGGCCGCTGCCCCCTTGGTAATTTTCTTTCCACCAAAAGAATCGGTGTAAAACAGACGGTTGCAAGGCTACTACAAATGGAACCACTAGTCAATCTTGCATCTAAAAATCAATTGCAAACCAGATGACTCAACTTCTTTCAGGACAGGTTAATTGATTCCCTCCATAGTTTGTTTGTGTACACTCTACTACTCTAGTGTCATGTGTACTGTTGAATTCAGCTAAAGTTTAATTGAAAGATCGGTGTGTGAATAGATTGCTGTATTTCTGAACTCAAAATTGATTCATTTTTGTGTCAAATTCATTTCATGTGGTAGAAATTCAACAGAAGCCCGCAGCGGAAGTGTCTACGCCCAAGGTTTCAGCTCAGGGAATCAAGGCAACGATGAAGCAAACCATTGACTTGGTACTGTTTTGCATCCCATACTGTTCTTTGTAGTTTTTGCCATGTTTTACTTATTTTGTTGTATTGCTAAGTATTGTGTTTAAGTTCTAAATTTATTACGCAATTGAGTTCTGTAGTTTTATGGATGCTAAGTTTTTTCCTCACACCAAACTTTTTTTTTGGCCCAGGATTTACTTAAATCCTAGCTCCGCCATTGGCCTATTGGCAAGAAACATTTTTTATAAATATAAGATACCTCGTCAATATGAGGCTTTCGCCACTTCTCGGGTCTGTCGCCAAAACTGTCCCTAGGAGAGGTTGGGGCATTTAATCATGAGATCGATTTTCAAGCCTACAACAGCAACATGAGTGATTTGAAAACAGAGTAACTATCATCTCCCTACAAACCTCGACTAGTTAAGAAATTTGGAGAAACAAACCAAGAGATGTTCATTTGTTAAGACATTCTGGGGCGCAGTTCATTAAAGAGGGTTTGACATAATCCTACAAGATCTCAGATTGCAGCAGACCAATCAGGGATTTCGTCTTCTTGCCATGCCAAGAAACTGAGAATTCAACAGCAACCCTGCCTACCAAAATCATAGACATAGTTCTTGCTTGTTTGTATCACATCAGACATGCTAATATTTGACTACCCTCTACCCGGATTCAACTTCGAGCCGTTGAAAAAAATTCTGACCTAGAGCACCAGAAATTCAGTTTTTTTCTTAGGGCACATTTTTTCCCTTTTAAATAGAAGTTTACAAGCATATATACACATAGAGAAATGAACATTTATATGTTGTACTTTCTTTTGAATTGTCCTAGCCAAAACAGTGGAGAAATAGCGAAGTTAGCTAGCTTTAGGCCCTATTTGGTTCAGCTTTTATCGACGGATTCCGCTGCCGCGCAGCAGAATCTGAACCAAAGGGTGAACCCAGCGGAATCCGATTTCAGAAATCCGCTGCCAAAATCTGAACCAAAAGCGGAAGCAGCCCAGGACGTGCTTTCCCAAATCTGATTCCGCTGCGGGCCAAAATCTGAAAAAAGTTGTATCAGTTGGTTTGCCAAATGACCTACATGTTTTTCACATCAGATTTTCCACAGCTGTTTTTCCACAGCAGATTTTTCACAGCTGCTTTTAGAAATCCACAGCCGAACCAAACAGGGCCTTAACCAAACAGAGGAGACAATTCTTAAAGCAAGTCAGCTGAATTCTGAAAACATTATATAGATGATGGACTCCGTCACTCCGTGGAGCAGAAGAGGGTCCTCACTCCTCACTCAACTGAGCGACGGGAATACAAATGACGACGCCACCCTCTGCGGAGCAAAAGTCAGAGATGGGGACGACCCTTGATCGGTTAATCAGTTTCTCCTTCTTCCCTAAGCCAACTCTGACGACTACGACGACGATGGTAGCGGCTGGCAACTCCTCTCCTCCGATCTGCCATGACCAAGCTGCCCTTCACCTTTAGTCTCATACGAAAACACTCCGGCAAGGCCCACTTCTTCTTCCTACCACCACACACGAAATGCCTAGGGGATAGATTCTCCTCGACCTCATCACCGACATCGTCGTCATAAAAGTGCGACCCATCGCGGACCTTGTCGGAGCAAAGCTTGGCCAGAGGCGCCGGTGCAAGTGCCGGCGCTTTTAGCGGCGGAGGGAACTCAGACAGCGAAGGCGGACATAGTGGAGCAGGACCTGTTGTTGCCGAAGGGGAGCCTCTTTGTCCTCGCTGCCACCTCCCCACCTTTCGGTCATGAGGCTCGAGTCGTACCCCTTCCCGCCATGGACGACCACCTCCTCGAGATCTGCCGCATTGCGCACCAGGAACCTGATGAGCTGGACCTGGAAGCAGGTAAGCTCCTTTGCGTCGAACTACATCACCACCCCCCAAATTTGGGCCCTGTAAACGTCTGTGTGTTTAGAATTATTGTCCATAGAACTTGTAATCCAAATTTAGGCTCTTGCAACAGTCACCGACGTCGGTCGTCGTCGCCATCATCGCCGGTCTTATGATATTGTCAATGGAGCTGCACGGTGTGAGGTCCGCCATGGCCGCAATTTGGTCCGCTAAATCGGAGGCTTCGGCTAGGTACTCCTGCCAGCTGAACCTAAGCCGGAGAATCGGATGTTGTGAGAATTGCTCCACCTCTTAAGAATTCTTGGTATAGTGATACTTCTCACCATCACCATTCTTTCTTGTGTTGTTTCTAACCGGGATACCAACAGGTGAATGGTGTTATTTGGATTATGCCCTTCTATCAACCCTATTGCTTTGGAGTTGATGGTCAACATTACACCCTTAGGCCATTGATTATTGAATCACCATTCTAACACTGATTCTGCTACCTAAGCCCATATTTCGGGTGCACCCTTCAACCAATGTTAATTGTGTATGTTTTCCTCGAGCATACATCATTATATCATTTGATATGGCAAATGTTATGTCCTTGTTCATATAATTGTGGAAATCCATCTTTTTGGAAATCTCAATGAATTGGCGCTGAGTCCATCAACCACCTCCTCACCCTCTCCTTGATTTAATGACGAACTCTTGTTTCGGAACTTGCTTCCATAGTTCATTTCTCGAGGATCTTACAATGTCATCTTGTCAATTTGTGTTGCATTTTTTCTTCTCATGCATCTTGAGTCTGAGGTATCCTAACACCAATTAGATCTGAATCTCGGTCAGATAAGATGGTTGGAACATATTTCCAGGAGTTATAACACCTTTACATGACCGAGTAAGGTGATGTCATGCCTAGCACGCCTGGACGGAGCACCTAGTGTTATAGTTTCCTTTTCTGCAAGGTTATCCATTCATCCATGAGGAGATTGTAAGACTTATTCTACAAGTTGTTCCTGATGGATCCTTTGTGTATCCAGAGTCTGACCTTTGCTTGAAAACCATGGCAATGCTATCTCGAAGCATGTCACTGGTACTCCGATTTTCAATAAGAACATTTCAAGCACAAAGCTACATTTTCTTTATCAATTATCCAAACACCGTCGTATGGGTAATGGCATGAAATTTCTCTCCCCTTTCCTAAAGGGTTTTCTATGTTATATCCCGTCATGGATATCATGCTCTGCTTGCCCTTGGAAAGGATATACCCCTGAAATATGTGTTTAAACACATCTTCCTTTCCATTGTTCTGTTTAATCTGATGATCACATTTCCTTTACATTGGTTTGTTTAACCTTTCCGGTGATCTATATGATCTAAGCAGTAATATTCTTCTGCTTATGTAAACGCCTAGGTGTACAATCGTGTTGGTAAGACCCTGTTACTATTGATGATGACATTCCGGTAACCACCGATGGACGAGAACTTTGCCTATTGGTCCGCCTCGTTCAACGAGCAGGAAGATGGTTCTCTTCGTCCCTCGCCCTTGGTACTGACGTTGTTGCCGATATAACTGACAGGCTATCCGCTGACAGTCTTGGCTACATGGGCATACAAGACGTCACCGCCCTTCCTACCATTAACTCACATGGTGGGCCCATAACCCATAGTTCCACAGGATCGAAACCTGACTCTCCTATACACCCTGTTGTCGAAGTTATTCCTCGCGCTTGACTTCATATGTAATTCACGGGCCACCTGCCTAGTGAAATATTCTGGTATCAGACGCAATACTTGTTCTCGTTGCTCTGAACCCCTTTCACCTTCTAATTAGGCCATCGAACGATTGCTTGCCCATTGAAAACTTCTCATGGTACCTTCTTACTTTACTCTCGATATTTTTAAGTATCTATTCAAGAGTTACTTTCTACCATATTCCCTGAGTTATATGCCAGATAGTCAACCTTGTAAGGTCCGTTCTTCCGAAGTTACCCCTTGTCCTTCTGTTACTATGATGAAATTTCCGAAGAAAGGATGATGACTTCATCATGATGACCTAAAGCAGTGGAATGAAGACATCAATGTAATGGATCGATCCCTTCGAGAAGAGCAACCATGACCGAGAAGATTCGTTAGAATTTCGTAACCAACACTATCCCCCTTATTCCACCTCTTAAATCTCGGGACGAGATTTCTTGTAGTGGAGGATATTTGTAACACCCCCAGTGCTTAGCTACAGTAACCTCACCCTAATGATGCCGTGTCACCAGGCTAGCCAAGCTAAATTCCCACTTGATAAAAATCAAAGCCATTTTCAATTTAAATTAAAGTCAAATAAATTATTTCTTCGAACATAAAAAACTAAAATGTTCACCTTATTCTAAAAATTCCCTTGATCATTGTTATGTTGAAACCAAAAATATTTGACTCACCTAGTAATACCTAGGGATTTATTAAGTGGTCCAGCAGCAAACTACTTGGCCTTTTCAATTTTAAAAATATTTGAACAAGTCCCCTTTGGGTCTAAACTTTTTGTGTGGCTGTAGGTTAAAAACTTGGTATTTATGTGCCAAGTTTCAACTACAACTAAAAATCTTTTGCTACTAAAAGAAAATACCAACCAGTAAATAAAATAGGAAATAAATAAAAGGAAAGGAAAATACAAAACCGAAAACAAAAAATGAAAAGGAACCCCCTCGGTGGACCTCGGACCAGCTGGCCGTCCCAACCAGTCCGGCCCACCCCACACTTCCCCTGGCCTATATGGCCCTATCCCCACGAAACCCTAAACCGCTACCCCCCACTCTTATCACCCCTCTTCTGTTCCTCCCGGTCGGGGTCGAGGAGATCGGCCCGACCCCACCGACGAACAGCGCCCCACCCTTGGCGCGCTGCCCACCTCGCCGGCGCCCGCCTCTCTGTCCCGTCCTGCACGGCGCCCGCCCCCCCCCCCTCTCGACCCAAACAAGATCGGAATCGACCACGCGCCGCCACGCCGCCGCCGGTGGACCTCGCTGTTCGCCGGAGCCCCCCCCCCCCTCGCCGTGCTACCTCCCTGTCGGTATCAAAACCGGCGGATCTCGGGTAGGGGGTCCTGAACTGTGCGTCTAGGCCGGATGGTAACAGGAGGCAGGGGACACGATGTTTTACCCGGGTTCGGGCCCTCTTAATGGAGGTAAAACCCTACGTCCTGCTTGATTAATATTGATGATATGGGTAGTACAAGAGTAGATCTACCACGAGATCAGAGAGGCTAAACCCTAGAAGCTAGCCTATGGTATGATTGTATGTCATGATTGTTGTCCTACGGACTAAAACCCTTCGGTTTATATAGACACCGGAGAGGGTTAGGGTTACACAAGGTCGGTTACAAAGGAGGAGATATCCATATTCGTATTGCCTGGCTTGCCTTCCACGCTAAGTAGAGTCCCATCGGGACACGAGACGAAGTCTTCAATCTTGTATCTTCATAGTCCAATAGTCCAGCCAAAGGATATAGTCCGGCTGTCCGGAGACCCCCTAATCCAGGACTCCCTCAGTAGCCCCTGAACCAGGCTTCAATGACGATGAGTCTGGCGCGCAGTATCTTCGGCATTGCAAGGCGGGTTCCTTCTCCGAATACATCACAGAAGAATTTGAATACGAGGATAGTGTCCGACCCTGCAAAATAAGTTCCACATTCCACCGTAGAGAGAATAATATTTTCGCAGATCTAATTTGCTGGCTTGTTTTGGCAGCATGACGGTATGTCATGGCCCGGTGATTATTCCAACCGTTTTTCTTCAACCAGCTCCACACATAACGCGAGGCGGTTTCTTGACACGTCTTGTCAAAGCAGAGATCATGTTCCCCCAATTACGGGATTCTCATTAATGCGGTCGTGAGTAACCCAACCGTGTCTAGGACTCCTAGATTATAGGCAAGTCCTAAACGGCTACGGAGAGGACGCTTGATGTTCACCCTCTTTATAAAGGGACAAGGTTTTCGCTTTTCCCCTCTCGTGCTCAATCGAACCCTTCCCCCGCCTCGAGTTCCAACACCCAAAGCACATGTTAGGTGCTCCGGATCTTCAATCATGTCCGGATCCAGCCTTCAAGGCCGATGGATGCCCTCCTCCGTGACGGAAGAGGACATCAAGAAGTTGAGGGAGGCCAGATACCTGACCGCCGAGGTTTCGCATCGGCTTCCTACTCGAGGGCAGGTCGTCCCTACTCCCGAACTCAACGAGAACGTCGTGTTCATCTCCCACTTCCTCCGAGGCCTAGGCCTCACTCTGGATCCCTTCGCCAGGGGTTTGATGTTCTATTACAGGCTAGATTTCCACGATCTAGCTCCGGACTCCTTTCTCCACATCTCGACATTTATTGTCGTGTGTGAGGCCTTCCTCCGCATTACCCCTCACTTCGGCCTGTGGCTCAAGACCTTTAAAGTGAAGCCTAAGATGATCGAGGGGCAACATGCAGCGTGCGGAGGTGCATCAATAGGCAAGATGGCAGGAACTCCATGGCCGAAAGGTTCCTTTCCAGAGGTGTCCGAATTATGGCAACGGGAGTGGTTTTACGTCACAGCTCGCAGAAGTGCCAAGTGGGCGGCTTCCCCCGCTTTCCGCTCGGGCCCCCCACCACGACTAATGTCATGGATTAGCAAAGGTCTGAGCTGGGGTCCAGCCAAGGACGTGCCTATACTGCAAAGCCGCATTCGAGATCTCTTCAAGGGAGATTTTAATTTGGTCATGGTAATACAAGTTATGCTGGTTCGTCAAGTCCAGCCTTGCAAACGCCGGCCCCTTCGCTTGTGGGAGTTCAACCCAGAAGGACCGTGTGCCATTCAAAGTTTCCTCGGCCTGACGCATGAGGAGATGTACAAGTCATTCTTCGGACCTCAAATAGAGTGTCCGGATGCTACTGAGGACGTGGGCCTGAGCAGTAACCGCGCCGCCGAACAAGTAAGAAATCCTCTAGCCGAACACAATGTCCTTTATTCATCATGAAGTTATTTCTGAGAGATCGCTCTTTGACCAGGACTGGCTAACAAAGGCGAAGTGATTCGGTGTTCGGCCCCCCTCCCTGAGGGTTTGGAAAATCTGGTATTGGAAAAGATGATCGAGCTCGCACCTTGCCCGGAGCCCTCGAAGGAAGATACAGGGGGGAATAATGTGGGCGAAAGCGGGGCCCCATCGCTGCCAGTTCCAACCAAGGGAATGAGCGTCTCCTTAAAGGAGGATAACCGGGGGAGGAAGAGGACTGCTTCCGAGGATCCGGAAGCTGAGGCCTCCAAACGAGAGAAGAAGTCTCCAACAGAGGGTCCTGCCTCGGGGGGTGCTCTTGCCGCACAAAGTCCGCGGGGGGATCAGCCCTCCAACGAGTCGTAAGTGATCCAAAAAAATACTTTAATAGTGAAGGTGTACTATCTTTCTTCTGAGAAAATAACCGCCGCATATATCTTGTAGTTCGGGTCTTAGCCCTTCTCAGCTGAGCTCGTCTTCGGGGGATCTTCTTCCGGAGATGATGGAGAGCGAAACGCCTCCCCCGGACTCCTCCGCTCAAGAAGCGGGCGACCCCGAAGTGTCGTCAGGGAGGGCCTCTCCGGATCTGGTGAGGCCAGAAGATAATCCCATAGACTCCCGATGTCCTCAGCGTCCGGCTCCCGAAGAGAGCAAACAAAAGAGTCCGGCACCGTCTGGTATGCGGTCGGACGTTCTGAGGGAGCTGTTAGGGCGAGCGGCCATCTCAGAAGAGCACCGTACACTGATGGGTACGGTGATGGAGAGAATTTCGTCCGCCGAAAGCGGATTACATGAAGCCTTTATGAGTCTACTCACAGGCTTTGAGGTACGTGAAATAATATGTGATAGTACCACACATGTTAGGTGTGCCCTATGTAGATAGTAGCCCCTGAGACTCTGGTTGTCGTCGAGAACGCCGGCGAACAGAGGATCATAGTCCCAGGCAATAACCAGACTGCCTTTATGTGCAGGTGGTGGAAGCTCCGGTGGCTAGCCGGACTAGTGAGTTTGCCGAATTAAAACGTCAACTGGATGCGGCAGACGCCGACATCGAGCTTGTTAATAAGCGGCTTGCCGAATCACAGGGTAAGTAATGTTTTCTGGTGAATGTCACACAATAAGAGCAGCATGATGCCAGTATCTTTAAAATGTTGTGACTGCAGACGGAGGTGCCACCGTGGAGACCCTTCGGGCGGAACTCGCCCGAGCCAAGGAACAAGCGAGGGTTAGTAATGTGGCTGCTTTGAAGGTGGCCGAAGAGTTAAGAGCCGAGAAGGCTGCCCATTGCGAAAGCAAAGAAAAGATGGCCAAGATGGTCGTAGAATTAAAAGGCACTGCCGACCGTTGCCAGTTCCTTGAAGAAGAAAACCGAGTGAAGGCAGCGGACCTTGAGAAGGCCACTATGCCGACCAAAGACAGTCGCTCTGCTATGAGGGCGAAGAAGGAGGAGTTGCGCGAAGCCGGGGATATTGCGGCTGGGAAGCCCTTTCTGCTGCGGAGGAAGTTCGGAGATCCGCGTTATGCCCCTCTGGATCGGCTGTGGAGTTAGGCAGACGCATATATGGACTTGGCGGTGAGCGCTGTCGATGCGGTCAAATACTTCTGAGATCAATCAGATCGTGAAGTGGACAAGCTATTCTGGTCGCAATTCAACGTTCCAGAGCGTCCGCTTCCCTTGACTGATCAGCTAACCGAATGGGCCGAACTTAATAGGTTGTCCGGACTCGCCATGAGGTCTGTTGTAGATCATTTGTGGCCGGAGAAGCCGAAGCCGAACAGCTATTTCAGCTTAGTGCAGCAGTTCCTTGGTGCGGTGCCGCGCATCAACGCGATGAAGAGGTCGGCGTGCATAGAAGGCTCGCGGATGGCCTTTGCCCGTGTCAAGGCATACTGGGCGGAGATGGATGCTACCACTGTTGCGGCGCAAGGTTCGGCCATAGGCCGAGTAGCTGCCGAGCACTATTTTGAAGAGGTTCTTGAGGGTGCTCGTTTGATAGAGTCCAAGTGTTGGAAGAATATTATGTTTGAATGACATGTATTCCCATTGTAAACACAATGTTTTTATGAAATATAGTAAGGCTGTCTTTATACTTTTGCCGGAAAGTAATGTGATGCCTCCTGTGCGGCCGTTTGTGTATATATGTATATAAACTGAAAGACTGCAGTCGTTGGCTTCAACCCCCACGCATATAATGCGGAGGTGCTCGCAAAAAACGCGTGTTCACACTTAACCCAACGTCTTGGTCCTATTAAGGAGGTGATAGCGCAGCGAACGAGGCAACCGGACTATAATGCTTTAACACTTTCACTTAGCCATAGGAGTTTGACAGTGGGGCTACTAGATAGCCCCTGGTGGCTCTGCACTCTCCCGATCTCGGGGTGCGTACATGCCTGGCCAGAAAATAGCCCTTCGTTAAGGCAGAGGAATTCTAACATTCCGATACGTCATCGAGTGGTTGACCAGTCTCACGCTATATCATGACAGTCAGTTTTCGACTTTCTCTACTGGGGTGCTCATCCGGGTGAACCAGGGCACAATCGCAGTAGTTCTCCTAGTGCTGCCTTAGCCGATAAAGCGGAACGTAAGGCACCAAAACAAGGAGCTGGGCAAACCCAACATTTGACCAAAGACAATGATTCGGAGCTGATGCACATAAGGCCAAACTCGCGACGCCGAACACTCCCTAAGGTATTCGGTCTTTATGGTATAAACCGGGCCTAAATAGTGCCCTTTGTAAGAAGCTCCTTGTGTCCAGGTACGTGCATTATTCTGACGTGGCCACATGCCAAGACGTCAGCATCCTTCCCAATTGTGCTGAGAATTCGGTGGATGTGTATCAACAAGAGACAGTAAAAAGGTTTACGTAGGGTCTTAATCTAAAAAGAATCCTTGGAACGGGTCCCTGCTGCACGTCTGCGCCTGTGTCTCCGTTGTGCCGCATCCTGGACGGGTGTAGCACGATGATCATCTATAAAAGAGAGGAACTTAGGTGAAAAAGTTGTCGTGCAAAAAGATAGTTTTAAAGAAACCATATATAACTAAAAATGAGTAGAAATTGCCACTTGTCTGCGCGCGTTGAGCCCCTTGTATTTGTAATAGGGGTGTGGCCATCAAGCCGGTACAAATTACATATAGCAGCGCCGGACTCATCTAACCGCGTCTGTGGTCTTGACGACCTATCAAATGCTTTAGTTGGTGAGGCCGTTTTTAGTGTGCGGCTGCCAAGGCAGTCGCATTCTCTTCGGCGTGCAAAGATCGCTTAATACTTCCATTCACTGTAATGATGCCGCGTGATCCAGGCATCTTGAGTGTCAGGGAAGCATAATGTGGTATTGCATTAAAGCGAGCAAAAGCTTCGCGTCCAAGTAGTGCTTCATAGCCACTTTGGAACGGAGCGATGTGGAAGGTTAAATGTTCGCTACGGAAGTTATCAGGGAAGCCGAATATAACCTTTAGTAGCAGGGAGCCCGTGCAATGAGCCCCTGGGCCTGGCGTTACTCCTTTAAAGGTGGTATTGCGATGGCAATTTTTTCGTTGGGTCTATCCCCATTTCGCGGATTGTATCCTGGTATATCAGGTTGAGACTGCTGCCACCGTCCATCAGGACTCGTGTGAAGTGGTATCCGTCAATTATTGGGTCTAATACCAGGGCGGCCCATCCTACACGCCGGATACTTGCTGAGTAATCACGATGGTCGAAAGTGATCGGTTGAGATGACTAGTGGCAGGACTCCGCGGTGGTATGCCTTTGGGCATATTTTTCTGGGAGTGTCGTTTTGTTTCTCCCCTTGATCACGTGTAACATGTTTACCGTTTTGACTTCTGGTGGAAATTTCTTTTGTTCCCCAGTGTCTTGCTTCAGAGGCTCATCCTCGTCTTCGCTTGGTGTATCCTCCCCCTTGTGTACGGCGTTGAGCTTGCCGGACTGCTTGAAGACCCAACATTCTCTGTGGGTATGATTAGCTGGTTTACCAGGGATGCTATAGATCTGACATATTTGGTCCAGAGTTTTGTTTAGGCTAGATAGTTCGTCTCTAGCGCCTTTAGAGGGCGGCTTTTGCTGACTTGGCCGAGAGCTTTTGAATCCGACGTTTACTGCCATGCTCTTCATGCTGTCTTCTTTATTCTGGCGTTTGTTATTGCTGTTGTGCCGTGATTTCCCGTTTCCATCTCTAACGTCAGATGTACTGGGGCTGCTGGTGCTGCATGTGGCTAGCCAGCTGTCCTCACCCATGCAAAAGCGGGTCATGAGGCTTGTTAATGCTGCCATTGTTCTCGGCATTTCTTGGCCGAGGTGTCTGGCAAGCAATTCATCACAGACGCTATGCTTAAAAGCTGCCAAGGCTTCGGCATCCAAGACAGTCGACAATTTGGTTCTTTTTAGTAAGAAACCTGTTCCAAAGCTTTCGGGCTGACTCTCCGGGCTGTTGAGTTATATGACTCAAATCATCCGCGTCCGGAGGTCGGACATAAGTCCCTTGAAAATTTGCCTGAAAAGCGTCTTCGAGCTCTTCCCAGCTTCCAATGGAGTTTTCGGGGAGGCTTTTAAGCCAGTGACGAGCTGGCCCTTTGAGCTTGAGGGGTAAGTACTTGATGGCGTGGAGATCATCTCCTCGAGCCATATGGATGTGGAGGATATAGTCCTCAATCCAGACCCCAGGGTCTGTTGTTCCGTCGTATGCCTCTATGTTTACGGGTTTGAATCCCTCTGGAAATTCATGGTCCAGCACCTCATCGGTGAAACATAGGGGGTGTGTGGCACCCCTGTATCTGGGTGTACCGCATTGTTCGGATGTTTGTTGTGTTACATCGTATGCTGGGGCGCGCTTGCGTGGTCCATAGATGGATCTGGTTGCGCCATCCTTTTGGTGCGAGCCCTCGCGTGGATCGCGTATTGGCTTGTGAGTGGCGTTGTTTGCCGCTCTATGTTGGCCGTGAGGTCGTCTATCCGGCCAGGTGGCTGTTTTGATTTTTGGTTGTGGGGGGTCTGAGGCCTCCTCATCGAATTCAGGTAGCAACTTCCGCTTTGGGTAGCTCTTGGTGGGGCGATTGTCGCCGTACTTCGCTGATGTGTTGAGTACTTTACTCCATCTGATTTGGAGTGTGTCCTGCACAGCCTTGAGGCTTTGCTTCTGCTTTTTCAGACTCCTCGCGGTGGCAACAAGCCTTTGACGGGCATTCTGCTGCTCCGGGTGCCTGTCCGGAGTTATATCGTCCGGACTATTGTCTTTGACAGAATTGGTTTGTTCGGTTTGATTCTCCGTATTGCCGTGGTCCGGCAGTGGTTCGCCCTGCTCCAACGCTGGGTCTATATGATCGTTATTTCTGCCGAGGCAGGATTTGGGGCGGTGCTTGTGCCGCCGCTTTGACTACTTCTCGAGGGAACAAGCCTTCGGTGCGTCCTTCCGTTCCTCGGCGTCGTCTTCTTTTGGTGTGTCCACCATGTATACGTCATATGATGAGGTGGACGTCCAGCGCCCTGTGGGTGGTGGTTCCTCTTCGCCTCCCGCATCGTCGTCCATACCGTCGATGTCTTCGGAGTCGAAGTCGAGCATGTCGGTTGAGTCATCGACAGTGGCTATTAAGTGGGTGATGGGTGGGCGTTGAATTTCTTCGTCGTCCGTATCCCAATCCTGTTGGCCATAATCCGGCCAGGGCTCTCCTGACAAAGAGAGAGAGACCTTAGTGAATTCAGAATGTCGCCTAAGGGCGAGTGCTGAAAGGTATCCGCGGCGGTGAATTCCATGATCGGCGCCCAATCAGATTCGATTAGTAGGGGCGCGGGCGGTTCAGAGTCAGAAAAAGAGTCCGGCACCTTGGAGTCACGGGCTGTGCAGAGGATTATGCTGATGTTTGGCTCGATCGTTGTTGAGACTGCAGCCCCTGAGGCGGTGTCTAACCACCCATCCTCGATTGGCGCAGTTGGCTCCGAGCTAAGGGTTGGAGCTGATGCGGGCGCGGCCTCTGGGGTACTGTTCGGCGGTAGAGCTAGGTCATACCCATCGCGATAGTGCGGTGCGCCCGGCTGTGGCTCGAATCCATCGAAGATCAAGTCTCCACGGATGTCAGCTGTGTAGTTCAAATTTCCAAATCTGACCTGACGGCCAGGGGTGTAGCTTTCAATCTGCTCCAGATGGCCAAGCAAATTAGCCCGCAGTGCAAAGCCGCCAAATATGAAGATCTGTCCGGGGAGAAAAGTCTCACCCTGGACCGCATCGCTATCGATGATAGTAGGAGCCATCAAGCCTAACAGCGACGACACAGAGGAACTCTCAATGAAAGCACCAATGGCGGTGTCAAAACCGGCGGATCTCGGGTAGGGGGTCCCGAACTGTGCGTCTAGGCCAGATGGTAACAGGAGGCAGGGGACACGATGTTTTACCCAGGTTCGGGCCCTCTTGATGGAGGTAAAACCCTACGTCCTGCTTGATTAATATTGATGATATGGGTAGTACAAGAGTAGATCTACCACGAGATGAGAGAGGCTAAACCCTAGAACCTAGCCTGTGGTATGATTGTATGTTGTGATTGTTGTCCTACGGACTAAAACCCTTCGGTTTATATAGACACCGGAGAGGGTTAGGGTTACACAAGGTCGGTTACAAAGGAGGAGATATCCATATTCGTATTGCCTAGCTTGCCTTCCACGCCAAGTAGAGTCCCATCCGGACACAAGACGAAGTCTTCAATCTTGTATATTCATAGTCCAATAGTCCGGCCAAAGGATATAGTCCGGCTGTCTGGAGACCCCCTAATCCAGGACTCCCTCACTCCCCATCGCCATCATCCCCGTTGACCTCCTCGACACCCGCTGCCCCGTGCCCTACGGCTACCTCGTGAGGCCCCCCGCCTTCTCCTCTCCCGCTCACCGCGCACCGCCACAACCCTGCCTCTGCACCCGTCGCCGCGCCGTCCCGCTGCTCCCGCCCGCGCCTCGCCCCCTGCTGCAGCTGCTCTGCTTCTGCTTGCCTCTGCCGCGACCGCCTTCGCGCCCGTGTGCCTCACTCGCCGGTCGTGCCCCTCATTTGGCCTGCACCCGCATCTTGCTTCGCCGGCGTCGACGCCCCATCGCTGCCTACCTCCGCCCCCGCTCCCCAGGAGCCCCACGCGCGCTCGGGGTTCCGCCGCAGCCCGCTGCTACTTGGTCGCGCCCGCTCGACCCCATCTCTACCGCTCACCGTGCCTGCTTCCGGCCGCCGGCGCCCGTTGCCGCGCAACCCTACTCCAGCCCATCGTGGCCGGCGCTCCCTCCCCTGGTGGCCTGGTGTGCGGGCACCCCTTTGCCCGCACCCGTTAGCGCCCATGCCCGCTATGGCCCCTGTGACAATGGCAAGCGGGGCCCACGCCTAGAACAGAAAATAAAAAAAGAATTAATTAAATAAATATTAATTAATTAATTAATTAATTTAATCTTGATTAGATTAACCTAATTATCTAATTAACCTAATTAACTATTGTTAATTAACTAAACGGTGTATGACAGCTGGGACCCACACGTGAGATTGACCCAGTCAATGCCCTGTTGACTGATGACGTCAACAAGCACTATTCTGGATAATGTTGATTTAAGATAATTAAATAAATCCTAAAAATGATTTAAATCTTTTAAAATTAATATAAAATAAACCGTAGCTCAGATGGAAAAACTTTGTACATGAAAGTTGCTCAGAACGACGAGACAAATCCGAACACGCAGCCCGTTCGTCCACCACACATCCCTAGCATAGTGAAAACGCAGCTTTTCCCCTCCCGTTCATCTGTCCGAAAACGTAAAACTCCGGGGATACTTTCCCGGATGTTTCCCCCCTTCGCCGGTATCACTTCCTACCGCGTTAGGGCACACCTAGCATTGTTACTTGTCATGTCATGCATCGGTATGGATATGTTTGCATTGTATTCATTGTTTCTTCCCCCTCTCCTCTCCGGTAGACTACGAGATTGACGCCGCTGCTGGTGCCCCAATCGACTACGTTGTTGACGACCCCTACTTGCCAAAGCAATCAGGCAAGCCCTCCCCACCTTGATCATTAGATATCGCCTATTCTTCTCTCTACTACTTGCATTAGAGTAGTGTAGCACGTTATTGCTTTCGGTTAATCCTATTCTGTTGCATAGCCTGTCATTATTGCTACAGTTGTTGATACCTTACCTGCAATCCTAAATGCTTAGTATAGAATTCTAGTATTCATCAGTGGCCCTACATTCTTGTTCGTCTGCCATGCTATACTATCGGGCCAAGATCACTCGGGAGGTGATCACGGGTATATACTTATATATAATATATGATACTTGTGGTGACTAAAGACGGGTCGGCTCGTAGAGTACCCGCGAGTGATTCACGGATTGGGACCGAAAGGACGTTTGTCTTGACGGCCCTCTGAGTGAACCTTTATGGCGGAGCGACAGGGTAGGTTGAGATCACCTAGAAGAGAGGTGGGCCTGGCCCTGGTTGGCGTCCGTGGTTAATTCAATTAAAACGCTTAACAAGATCTGGGTATTTCATCTGAGTCTGGCCACTAGCCTATACGCACTAACCAACTACGCGGGAACAGTTATGGGCACTCGACGTCGTGGTATCAGCCGAAGCCTTCTTGACGTCAGCGACTGAGCGGCGCACGCTGGATTGGACTGGAACGCATGCTCTTGTATTAGGGAGGCTAGGTATGCTTCCGGCCGCCCACGCAACGTGCAGGTGTGCAATGGGCGACGTGCCCAGACCCCTGTGCCATAGGATTTAGACAGACGTGCTGACCTCTCTGTTGTGCCTAGGTGGGGTTGCGACGTGTTGATCTTCCGAGGCCGGGCATGACCCAGGAAAGTGTGTCCGGCCAAAGGGGATCGGGCGTGTTGGGAAATGTGGTGCACCCCTGCATGGAAGTTTATCTATTCGAATAGCCGTGTCCCTCGGTAAAAGGACGACCCGGAGTTGTATCTTGACCTTATGACAACTAGAACCGGATAACTAATAAAATACACCCTTTCAAGTGACAGATACAACCTGATGATCGCTCTCTCACAGGGGCGACAAGGGGAGGATCGCCGGGTAGGTTTATGCTATGCGATGATACTTGGTTAACTTACCATCTACTCTCTTCTACTGCTTCAAGATGGAGGCTGCCAGAAGCGTAGTCTTCGATAGGACTAGCTACACCCCTCTTATTCCGGCATTCTGCAGTTCAGTCCACAGATACTACCCATTTCATTGATACCAATGCATATGTAGTGTACATCCTTGCTTGCGAGTACTTTGGATGAGTACTCACGGTTTCTTTGCTCCCCCTTTTTTCCCCTTTCTATACCCGGTTGTTGCGACCAAATGATGGAGTCCAGGAGCCAGAGGATCCCGAGGATGATTCTACATGGAGTTCGGCTTCGATGAGTAGTTAGGAGGTCCCAGGTAGGAGGCCTTGCCTTTTCGATCGTTGCTACTTTTATGCTAGCCTTCTTACGGCAAACTTGTTTAACTTATGTCTGTACTCGGATATTATTGCTTCCGCTGACTCTTGTGTCTTCAAGCATATGTATTTGAGCCTTCGAGGCCCCTGTCTTGTAATATAAAGCTTGTATTATTTTATTTGTGTCTAGAGTTGTGTTGTGATATCTTCCCGTGAGTCCCTGATCTTGGTCATACACATTTGTGTGTATGATTAGTGTACGATCAAATCGGGGGCGTCACAGACACAACAAATCATGATCTCCCACATTTGATCTTTCGACTAGGTCTGAGCAGGGTACCGAACAACAGCAAATCGAAATTGGAGCACACCAAATGCCCGCTCGACATCCTTCCTGCAAGCCTCATGAACCTTCGTAAAGTGGGAGTTCTTGCCTCCTGGCACAGGATTTGAGATAGTCTTCACAAATGTAGACCATCTCGGATAGATGCCATCAGCTAGGCAGTATCACTTGTTGTAGTGCCGCCCATTGACACGAAGTTCACTGGAGGAGAATGACCTTCAACAAGTTTGGCAAAGATAGGGGAGCACTGCAGCACGTTGATGTCATTGTGAGTTCCTGGCATACCAAAGAAGTACTGCCAAATCCAAAGGTCCTGTGTGGCCACTGCCTCAAGTACCACACTGCAACCGCCTTTGGCGCCTTTGTACATCCCCTGCCAAGAAAATTGATAGTTCTTCCATTTCGAATGCATGCAGTCGATGCTTCCAAGCATCCAAGAAATCCTCTTGCTGCATTGTGCCTTTGTACTGAAGGAAATATGCCCTAGAGGCAATAATAAAGTTATTATTTATTTCCTTATTTCATGATAAATGTTTATTATTCATGCTAGAATTGTATTAACTGGAAACATAATACATGTGTGAATACATAGACAAACAGTATGTCACTAGTATGCCTCTACTTGACTAGCTCGTTGATCAAAGATGGTTATGTTTCCTAACCATAGACATGAGTTGTTATTTTATTAACGGGATCACATCATTAGGAGAAAGATGTGATTGACTTGACCCATTCCGTTAGCTTAGCACTCGATCGTTTAGTATGTTGCTACTGCTTTCTTCATGACTTATACATGTTCCTATGACTATGAGATTATGCAACTCCGTTTACCGGAGGAACACTTTGTGTGCTACCAAACGTCACAACGTAACTGGGTGATTATAAAGGAGCTCTACAGGTGTCTCCAAAGGTACATGTTGGGTTGGCGTATTTCGAGATTAGGATTTGTCACTCCGATTGTCGGAGAGGTATCTCTGGGCCCTCTCGGTAATACACATCACTTAAGCCTTGCAAGCATTGCAACTAATGAGTTAGTTGCGAGATAATGTATTATGGAACGAGTAAAGAGACTTGCTAGTAACGAGATTGAACTAGGTATTAAGATACCGACGATCGAATCGCGGGCAAGTAACATACCGATGACAAAGGGAACAACGTATGCTGTTATGCGGTCTGACCGATAAAAATCTTCGTAGAATATGTAGGAGCCAATATGAGCATCCAGGTTCCGCTGTTGGTTATTGACCGGAGACGTGTCTCGGTCATGTCTACATTGTTCTCGAACCCGTAGGGTCCGCACGCTTAAGGTTTCGATGACAGTTATATTATGAGTTTATGAGTTTTGATGTACCGAAGAAGTTCGGAGTCCCGGATGAGATCGGGGACATGACGAGGAGTCTCGAAATGGTCGAGACGTAAAGATCGATATATTGGACGACTATATTCGGACATCGGAAAGGTTCCGAGTGGTTCGGGTATTTTTCGGAGTACCGGGGAGTTACGGGAATACGGGGGAAGAAGTATATGGGCCTTATTGGGCTTTAGGGGAGAGGGAGAGGCAGGCCCCCCCCCCCATTGACTAGTCCGAATTGGACTAGGGGGAGGGGCGGCACCCCCTCCTTCCTTCTCTTCCCTCTTCCCCTTCCTTGTCTCCTACTCCTACTACTTGGAAGGACTCCTAGTTGTACTAGGAAAGGGGGAATCCTACTCCCGGTGGGAGTAGGACTCCCCTAGGGCGCGCCATAGAGAGGGCCGGCCCTCCCCTCCTCCACTCCTTTATATACGGGGGCAGGGGGCACCCCATAGACACACAAGTTGATCTTCAAGATCGTTCTCTTAGCCGTGTGTGGTGCCCCCCTCCACCATACTCCTCGATAATATTGTAGCAGTGCTTAGGCGAAGCCCTGCGAAGGTAGAACATCAAGATCGTCACCACGCCGTCGCGCTGACGGAACTCTTCCCCGACACTTTGCTGGATCGGAGTCCGGGGATCGTCATCGAGTTGAACGTGTGCTAGAACTCGGAGGTGCCATAGTTTCGGTGCTTGATCGGTCGGGTCGCGAAGACGTACGACTACATCAACCGCGTTGTCATAACGCTTCCGCTTTCGGTCTACGAGGGTACGTAGACAACACTCTCCCCTCTCGTTGCTATGCATCACCATGATCTTGCGTGTGCGTAGGAAATTTTTTGAAATTACTACGTTCCCCAACAGTGGCATCCGAGCCTAGGTTTTATGTGTTGATGTTATTTGCACGAGTAGAACACAAGTGAGTTGTGGGCGATATAAGTCATACTGCTTACCAGCATGTCATACTTTGGTTCAGCGGTATTGTTGGATGAAGCGGCCCGGACCGACATTATGCGTACGCTTACGCGAGACTGGTTCTACCGACGTGCTTTGCACACAGGTGGCTAGCGGGTGTCAGTTTCTCCAACATTAGTTCAACCGAGTGTGGCTACGCCCGGTCCTTGCGAAGGTTAAAACAGCACCAACTTGACAAACTATCGTTGTGGTCCTAATGCGTAGGTAAGAACGGTTCTTGCTAAGCCGAGTAGCAGCCACGTAAAACTTGCAACAACAAAGTAGAGGACGTCTAACTTGTTTTTGCGGGGCATGTTGTGATGTGATATGGTCAAGACGTGATGAGATATAAGTTGTTGTATAAGATGATCATGTTTTGTTGAAGTTATCGGCAACTGGCAGAAGCCTTGTGGTTGTCTCTCTATTGCATAAGATGCAAGTGCCCAATAATTGATTTACTTTATCGCTATGCGATAGCAATAGTTGCAAGAGCAATTGTTGGCGAGACGACCATGTGACAACACATTGATATAGATCAAGATGATGGAGATCATGGTGTCATGCCGGTGACGATATAGATCATGACAGTACTTTGGAGATGGAGATCAAAGGCGCAAGATGATGATGGTCATATCATGTCACATATTTTGATTGGATATGATGTTTATCTTTTATGCATCTTATCTTGCTTTGATTGACGGTAGCATTTTAAGATGATCTCTCACTAATTATCAAGAAGTGTTCTCCCTGAGTATGCACCGTTGCGAAAGTTCTTCGTGCTGAGACACCACGTGATGATCGGGTGTGATAGGCTCTACGTTCAAATACAACGGGTGTAAAATAGTTGCACACGCGGAATACTCAGGTTAAACTTGACGAGCCTAGCATATACAGATATGGCCTCGGAACACGGAGACCGAAAGGTCGAACGTGAATCATATAGTAGATATGAGCAACATAGTGATGTTCACCATTGAAAACTACTCCATCTCACGTGATGATCGGACATGGTTTAGTTGATTTGGATCACGTGATCACTTAGATGACTAGAGAGATGTCTGTCTAAGTGGGAGTTCTTAAGTAATATGATTAATTGAACTTAAATTTATCATGAACTTAGTCCTGGTAGTATTTTGCAAATCATGTTGTAGATCAATAGCTCGCGTTGTTGCTTCCCTGTGTTTATTTTGATATGTTCCTAGAGAAAATTGTGTTGAAAGATGTTAGTAGCAATGATGCGGATTGGATCCGTGATCTGAGATTTATCCTCATTGCTGCACAAAAGAATTATGTCCTTGATGCACCGCTAGGTGACAGACCTATTGCAGGAGCAGATGCAGACGTTATGAACGTTTGGCTAGCTCAATATGATGACTACTTGATAATTTAGTGCACCATGCTTAACGGCTTAGAATCGGGACTTCAAAGACATTTTGAATGTCATGGACCATATGAGATGTTCCAGGAGTTGAAGTTAATATTTCAAGCAAAATACCCGAGTTGAGAGATATGAAGTCTCCAAAAAGTTCTATAGCTAAAAGATGGAGGAGAATCGCTCAACTAGTGAGCATGTGCTCAGGTTGTCTGGGTACTACAATCGCTTGAATCAAGTGGGTGTTAATCTTCCAGATAAAATATTGATTGACAGAATTCTCTAGTCACCATCACCAAGTTAGTAGAACTTCGTGATGAACTATGATATGCAAGGGATAACGGAAATGATTCCCAAGCTCTTCGTAATGCTGAAATTGACGAAGGTAGAAATCAAGAAAAACATCAAGTGTTGATGGTAGACAAGACCACTAGTTTCAAGAAAAGGGCAAAGGAAAAAGGGGAACTTCAAGAAGAACAGCAAGAAAGTTGCTACTCAAGTGAAGAAGCCTAAGTCTGGCCCTAAGCCTGAGACTAAGTGCTTCTACTGCAAAGGGACTGGTCACTGGAAGCGGAACTACCCCAAGTGATTGGCGGATAAGAAGGATGGCAAAGTGAACATAAGTATATTTGATATACATGTTATTGATGTGTACTTTACTAGTGTTTATAGCAACCCCTCAGTATTTGATACTAGTTCAGTTGCTAAGATTAGTAACTCGAAACGGGAGTTGCAGAATAAACAGAGACTAGTTAAGGGTGAAGTGACGATGTGTGTTGGAAGTGGTTCCAAGATTGATATGATCATCATCGCACACTCCCTATACTTCCGGGATTAGTGTTGAACCTAAATAAGTGTTATTTGGTGTTTGCGTTGAGCATGAATATGATTGGATCATGTTTATTGCAATACGGTCATTCATGTAAGTTAGAGAATAATTGTTGTTCTATTTACATGAATAAAACCTTCTATGGTCATACACCCAATGAAAATGGTTTGTTGGATCTCGATCGTGGTGATACACATTTTCGTAATATTGAAGCCAAAAATGCAAAGTTAATAATGATAGTGCAACTTATTTTTGGCACTGCTGTTTAAGTCATATTGGTGTAAAGCGCATGAAGAAACTCCATGCTGATGGGATTTTGGAATCACTTGATTATGAATCACTTGATGCTTGCGAACCATGTCTCTTGGGCAAGATGACTAAAACGCCGTTCTCCAGAACAATGGAGCAAGCAACAGATTTGTTGGAAATCATACATACTGATGTATGTGGTCCGATGAATATTAAGGCTTGCAGCGGGTATCATTATTTTCTGACCTTCACAGATGATTTGAGCAGATATGGGTATATCTACTAAACGAAATAGAAGTCTGAAACATTTGAAAAGTTCATATAATTTCAGAGTGAAGTGGAAAATCATCGTAACAAGAAAATAAAGTTTCTACGATCTGATCATGGAGAAGAGTATTTGAGTTATGAGTTTGGTCTTCAGTTAAAACAATGTGAAATAGTTTCACTACTCACGCCACCTGGAACACCACAGCATAATGGTGTGTCCAAGCGTCATAACCGTACTTTATTGGATATAGTGCAATCTATGATGTTTCTTACCGATTTACCACTATCGTTTTTGGGGTTATGCATTAAAGACAGATGCATTCACGTTAAAAAAAAGGGGCACCATCTAAGTCCGTTGAGACGACACTATCAGAACTGTGATTTGGCAAGAAACCAAAGTTGTCGTTTCTTAAAGTTTGGGATTATGATGCTTATATGAAAAGGTTTCATCCCGATAAGCTCAAACCCAAATCGGAGAAATATGCCTTCATAGGATACCCAAAGGAGACTGTTGGGTGCACCTTCTATCACAGATCCGAAGGCAAGACATTCGTTGCTAAGAATGGATCCTTTCTAGAGAAGGAGTTTCTCTCGAAAGAAGTGAGTGGGAGGAAAGTAGAACTTGATAAGGTAATTGTACCTTCTCCCTTATTGGAAAGTAGTTCATCACAGAAATCTGTTCCTATGACTACTACACCAATTAGTGAGGAAGCTAATGATGATGATCATGTAACTTCAGATCAAGTTACTACCGAATCTCGTAGGTTAATCAGAATGATATCCGCACCAGAGTGGTACGGTAATCTTGTTCTGGAGGTCATGCTACTTGACCATAACGAACCTACGAACTATGAGGAAGCAATGATGAGCCCAGATTCCGCAAAATGGCTTGAGGCCATGAAATCTGAGATAGGATCCATGTATGAGAACAAAGTATGGACTTTGGTTGACTTGCCCGATGTTCGGCAAGCCATTGAGATTAAATGGATCTTCAAGAGGAAGACGGACGCTGATAGTAGTGTTACTATCTACAAACCTAAACTTGTCGAAAAAGGTTTTTGACAAAATTCAAGGGATTGACTACGATGAGATTTTCTCACTCGTATCGATGCTTAAAGTTTGTCCGAATCATGTTAGCAATTGCCGCATTTTATGAAATCTGGCAAATGGATAACAAAACTGCAATCCTTAATGGATTTCTTAAAGAAGAGTTGTATATGATGCAACCAGAAAGTTTTGTCAATCCTAAAGGTGTTAACAAAATGTGCAAGCTCCAGCGATCCATCTATGGACTAGTGCAAGCATCTCAGAGTTGGAATATACGCTTTGATGAGTTGATCAAAGCATATAGTTTTATACAGACTTGCGGTGAAGCCTGTATTTACAAGAAAGTGAGTGGGAGCACTACAACATTTCTGATAAGTATATTTGAATGACATATTGTTGATCAGAAATAATATAGAATTATTCTGCAAAGCATAAAGGAGTGTTTGAAAGGAGTTTTTCAAAGAAAGACCTCGGTGAAGCTGCTTACATATTGAGCATCAAGATCTATAGAGATAGATCAAGACGCTTGATAAAGTTTTTTCAATGAGTACATACCTTGACAAGATTTTGAAGTAGTTCAAAATGGAACAGTCAAAGAAAGAGTTCTTGACTGTATTGCAAGGTGTGAAAGTGAGTAAGATTCAAAGCCCGACCACGACAGAAGATAGAAAGAGAATGAAAGTCATTCCCTATGCCTCAGCCATAGATTCTATAAAGTATACCATGCTGTCTACCAGATCTATTGTATACCTTACACTGATTTTGGCAAGGGAATACAATAGTGATCTAGGAGTAGATCACTGGACAGCGGTTAAAATTATCCTTAGTGGAATAAGGATATGTTTCTCGATTATGGACATGACAAAAAGGTTCATCGTAAAGGGTTACGTCCATGCAAATTTTGACACTGATCTAGATGACTATAAGTCTCGATCTAGATACATACTGAAAGTGGGAGCAATTAGCTAGAGTAGCTCCGTGTAGAGCATTGTCGACATAGATATTTGCAAAATACTTACGGATCTGAATATAACAGACCCGTTGACTAAAATTATCTCACAAGCAAAACATGATCACACCTTAGTACTCTTTGGGTGTTAATCACATAGCGATGTGAACTAGATTACTGACTCTAGTAAACCCTTTGGGTGTTGGTCACATATCGATGTGAACTATGGGTGTTAACCACATAAAGATGTGAACTATTGATGTTATATCACATGGCGATGTGAACTAGATTATTGACTCTAGTGCAAGTGGGAGACTGAAGGAAATATGCCCTAGAGGCAATAATAAAGTTATTATTTATTTCCTTATTTCATGATAAATGTTTATTATTCATGCTAGAAATGTATTAACTGGAAACATAATACATGTGTGAATACATAGACAAACAGTATGTCACTAGTATGCCTCTACTTGACTAGCTCGTTGATCAAAGATGGTTATGTTTCCTAACCATAGACATGAGTTGTTATTTGATTAACGGGATCACATCATTAGGAGAATGATGTGATTGACTTGACCCATTCCGTTAGCTTAGCACTCGATCGTTTAGTATGTTGCTATTGCTTTCTTCATGACTTATACATGTTCCTATGACTATGAGATTATGCAACTCCCGTTTACCGGAGGAACACTTTGTGTGCTACCAAACGTCACAACGTAACTGGGTGATTATAAAGGAGCTCTACAGGTGTCTCCAAAGGTACATGTTGGGTTGGCGTATTTCGAGATTAGGATTTGTCACTCCGTTTGTCGAAGAGGTATCTCTGGGCCCTCTCGGTAATACACATCACTTAAGCCTTGCAAGCATTGCAACTAATGAGTTAGTTGCGAGATAATGTATTACGGAACGAGTAAAGAGACTTGCCGGTAACGAGATTGAACTAGGTATTAAGATACCGACGATCGAATTTCGGGCAAGTAACATACCGATGACAAAGGGAACAACGTATGTTGTTATGCGGTCTGACCGATAAAAATCTTCGTAGAATATGTAGGAGCCAATATGAGCATCCAGGTTCCGCTATTGGTTATTGACCGGAGACGTGTCTCGGTCATGTCTACATTGTTCTCGAACCCGTAGGGTCCGCACGCTTAAGGTTTCGATGACAGTTATATTATGAGTTTATGAGTTTTGATGTACCGAAGAAGTTCGGAGTCCCGGATGAGATCGGGGACATGATGAGGAGTCTCGAAATGGTCGAGACGTAAAGATCGATATATTGGACGACTATATTCGGACATCGGAAAGGTTCCGAGTGGTTCGGGTATTTTTCGGAGTACCGGGGAGTTACGGGAATACGGGGGAAGAAGTATATGGGCCTTATTGGGCTTTAGGGGAGAGGGAGAGGCAGGGCCCCCCCCCCATTGACTAGTCCGAATTGGACTAGGGGGAGGGGCGGCGCCCCCTCCTTCCTTCTCTTCCCTCTTCCCCTTCCTTGTCTCCTACTCCTACTACTTGGAAGGACTCCTAGTTGTACTAGGAAAGGGGGAATCCTACTCCCGGTGGGAGTAGGACTCCCCTAGGGCGCGCCATAGAGAGGGCCGGCCCTCCCCTCCTCCACTCCTTTATATACGGGGGCAGGGGGCACCCCATAGACACACAAGTTGATCTTCAAGATCGTTCTCTTAGCCGTGTGCGGTGCCCCCCTCCACCATACTCCTCGATAATATTGTAGCGGTGCTTAGGCGAAGCCCTGCGACGGTAGAACATCAAGATCGTCACCACGCCGTCGTGCTGATGGAACTCTTCCCCGACACTTTGCTGGATCGGAGTCCGGGGATCGTCATTGAGTTGAACGTGTGCTAGAACTCGGAGGTGCCGTAGTTTCGATGCTTGATCGGTCGGGTCGCGAAGACGTACGACTACATCAACCGCGTTGTCATAACGCTTCCGCTTTCGGTCTACGAGGGTACGTAGACAACACTCTCCCCTCTCGTTGCTATGCATCACCATGATCTTGCGTGTGCGTAGGAATTTTTTTGAAATTACTACGTTCCCCAACATGTACATCCCCTGCCAAGCAAATTGACAGTTCTTCCATTTCCAATGCATGTAGTCGATGCTTCCAAGCATCCTAGGAAATCCTCTTACTGCACTCTGTGCTAGGATCCGAGCAGTGTCTTCAGCATTGGGTGATCGCAAGTATTGTAGTCCAAGCACTGCCACCACTGCCCTGCAGAACTTGTAGAAACACTCAATGGTTGTGGACTCGGCCATGCGCCCATAGTCGTCGAGTGAATCACCGGGAGCTCTGTATGCAAGCATCCTCATAGCTGTCATGCACTTCTGGATTGAGGTGAATCCAAGTTTGCCAATGCAATCCTTCTTGCACTTGAAGTAACTGTCGAACTCTCGGATGGAATTCACAATCCTGAGGAAAAGCTTTTGGCTCATCTGATAACGACGCCGAAATACTTTGTGGCCGTGTAGTGGAGCGTCGGCGAAGTAGTCGGAGTAGAGCATGCAATAGCCTTCCAGACGATGTCGGTTCTTTGCTTTCAGCCACCTCGGTGCCGAGCCACCTCATCACGGCTTTTCATTGCTCGCGAGTAGGCCGACGAGGGCGACGAGGACCATGAGATGCTCCTCATCCTGGATGTCGGCACCGGCTTCCTCTTCCAGCAGTGCCGCGAGCGCCTCCTCGTTATCCGAGTCCATCGCCGAGCAGACAAATCGCTGAACACCTGGCGGGTGTCGTGAGCGGACAACCGCCTGTATACCGCCCTGCGCGTCCAAAGCGCCAGAAAACTCGCTCGGAAGGTAGTGAAGAGGTTGTCGTGTTCTCCCTTTTCCGGTGGGGAATGGCCTATCTAGCGGTGCTGGGCGGTGGGCGGCACCGGGATTGTCAAGGTGGTGGGCGAGTGCGTGGGGGTGGGGGCGAATTTGGACGATTGCCTTGACTTTTCGCTTGACAGTGTGGCCCAGGCGTGTTTCCCTTTCCGACGGAGCCCCCGAGCGCCCCCCCCCCCTCCCCAGTACGTTGGGTTCGGCCTGTGATCGCCGGGCCCTAAAACGGGCCGAGCCGGCGGATTTCGGTGTCTTGAGGGCATGACTGGGGGGTTTTTTGGCGGCGGCGTGAAAAAAATCGCCCTGGGGACCTGTTGGGGACGCTGCTGGAGATGCTCTTAGATGAGACTTAGAAATTTTTGTGGTGCATGGCTTACAATTATGTACACGGCGTGTTCTAGAAATGAAATCTGTTTTTCATCAGTTTGTTATCAGTACACTACTCCTCCTTTATAATATGAATAGATTATAGAAGAGAAAATATGTAGTTATATCCCGTAGAAAAAATAATATATGTAATTAAGCCATTTGTACTTAGGTTAAAATAGAGCGATATTTGATCAACTGAGATTTAATAAAATACTAGCAGATATCCCGTGTGTTGCAAGGGGAAAGAATTTTTCTTAGAAGAAGCAACGGGAAAGATAATTGACGTGTCATGCAAGAAAGGGGTCTCCACAATGGTAGGCGATAGAGCAAGGAGTTATGGTGTTCTCGCTGGACATGTCTGACACTGGACATCTTGATAGTGATGGGGTTGGTCGGCGGGTGACGAGCACCCAATTCATGTTTTTTCCTCTGGATCTGCCTTCATCTTCGGGTTGTGCCTGGCTCCTCATTTGGTGGTAGCGCGGCGACCTTCGGAACATGGTTGATTCGACCACTCTATTCTACGACAGCATAATTAGGTGGAAAATTAATTACAACACATAAATCCGATTTTATTAGCCTAATCAGGCATGAATGTCCCTTCTTTTTTAGGCTTTATTCTCTTTGATTATTTTAGTGCTCAAGTGCCCATAATTTTCCTCTAATTAAAGCTAAATAAACAACATATTCACTTTTATGGGCATGTGCCCATAATTTCTTTCATTTATAATCAACCAACATAGAATGACCACACACCGCTAAACAATGGCCAGCACGAATATTTTATAAAAATACTATAACGTCAGATTAGAAATATTTCTATTTTTGGAACATTATAAAAAATATGAATTGGTGAATATTCTTGGAAATGTGAACATTTATTAAAAAAACCAAACAATTTTCAAAAAATATGAACAATTGTTTTCTGAAAATTCCAATATTTTGTAATAACATGAAAAAATAGAAACATTAATAGTTTTTGAAATTCACAAACAATATTTTGAAAACATAAAAATTTATAAAAACAGAATTATGTTTTGAATTTTTGATTTTTTTTTAAAGGGGAACGTTCGACACAATTTTAGAAAATGTTTTCTTAGACGTAAATATTATTTTGGATTTGTGAACATGTCACTAAAACAGGAAATTTTAAAATATGGAACATTTTATAAAAAGTATTTTTTATTAGAAAATCTGGAAGAACTGTTAAAAACACAAAAATATTTAAAATAAGAAAAAATTGAAACAGGAATTGTTAAAAAGTTTCAAACAATATTCAAATCAAGAAAAAATGAACTCTGACCATTTTTATAATATTTGAACAAAAGTGAAATTCTGAATATTTTTGTAAATTTTTACTCGAAAGAAAAAATAAAAATAAAGATGGAGAAAAGGAAAAGGAAATATAAAAGAGAAAGAAAAAAGGAACAAAAAAATTGAAATAGAACATCAAAAAGGGGAAACGGGCTGGCCCAGTCTTAGGCGCCCTGTGGGCAGCTTCTACTATTTATTGGTTGATGCGACAAATAAGGTCTTTCCAACGGTGTGCATAATAATAAATGGGCTAGCTTCGTTGGGCCGAAGGGCGCGGCCCTGTTATGGAATTCTGGAAACCTTTTTCCTTTTGTAGCGGATAGACGTACAAAAGTCGGATAGAAAAAAATATATTTCCAACGGTGAACGGATGATAAAATTGGAGAAACACACCTTACTTTATTATATATATATATATATTATGCACCGGCCAGGTGAGCATTCCTACACCTGTAGCGACCCAACCTCAAACGGTAAAGTCTCAGTGCTTCAGTGTCATCCCTGGATCGGTAATGCTGACACACACAGTATTCGAGTATTTATAACAGAGTAGCAATCACACACTTATTACATCGAATGTCTCAAAAGAGAATTATTACAATAAATATGGCTTAAGGCCATATAATACGATAATAGCGGAAGGCTTGGAAGATAAAGTGAGTCCATCAACTCCAATGGCATAGCTGAGCTGCACGGCAACGACCTAACGAACCTTACTCCTCGTCTGAAAAGTCTGCAACATAATACGTTGCAGCCCGAAAACAGGCCAGCACATGGAATATGCTCGCAAAGTAACACAGTAGAGCAAGAATAGAATAATACTATCACTACATGCATATTTGGCTGGTCGAAAGCGCTATGGTTACAGTTTTGCGAAAAGCCAATTTTTTCCTACAACAAAGGAATAGATTTTTTATTTAACTATCATGGTAGTTGAAACATCATTGAGAAGGTTCCAACAACTCAATCCCAATTAAAGTAATTAACAACCCAACAATATTATTTTAGAGTGATGAGATACTTAGGATACTCCAAGTACTAGATACTCAAGATGTCCATAACCGGGGACACGGCTAACCATGATTGTTTTATACACTCTGTAGAGGTTTGCGCACTTTTCCCCACAAGACCCGATCTTTCTGTTGGATTTCTCGCACTACAGGGTATTTGAGAAACGGATGACCGAGACACAGTCTTTCAGAAGCATTAACCCCTTACTCCGGGCAGACCATACCAACCTACATCCCTCTACCTGCTGATCCACCTCTTCGGGAGCTTCACGCAACTTACTCAACTATGCTAGAGCCCATAATAGATTGTGGCTACACACGGAAGTTTCTAGCATGAAAATATCTCAGTTCCCTTTGAGCCTGGGTGGCGGACCATAGGATTATCACACGGGTACTCCGGGATATCCTAGGACAACACTGGGTTCTCCAGGTGCCCAACAAACAATCCACCCAGATGTGTATTCAAGTTGCCACCTTAAGTTGAACCATTAATTAACAATCTCACATCTGTCATGGATTTCACTCACCCAAGCCACGTCTATGAGCATACATAGCAATATAAGCAATTCGTAGAAGTAACTCCCAAGGGCTTGATAATAACAGGGCAATAGGTTCTACCTCATCAACTACTTCCCAACCCACATGTTAATCACAACCTAACCATGCAATGTTTGAGGATTGGAACTAATGTATAAAAACTAGGTGATAAAGGGGTATGATCAAAGTGTTACTTGCCTTGCTGATGATCCGCAAAACCTAGGGATTCGTAGTAACACGCTTCGCACTCCGGGTGTTCTATCGCAAACAAACAATAGCATACATAAGAAAACAAGCAAAGAAACATGGGTAAATCTCAACAAGAAGTTCTAACCAGAAAGTTCAACTTAAGAACTCCGGTTTGCGAAAAGAATCAAATCGAACGGAGCAACGAAACTCAAACTGCGAAAGAAACAAGATCTGTTTGCTAATCTGGACTAATGTCAAATTTTACAGTAGCAAAAGCTTGTTCAATTTGGTTAAACAAAAAGAGGGTTTCGAGACGAAGATCTAGGCGCTTGAATCGCCTGATTCCGACAAACGAGCGAAAAGATAAACTAAAACGAAAATTGGATCAGAAATCATGATTGAAAATAATCGCGGAAAATCCGAGAAAAAGAAAACTGACGAACAGGCTAACGAATGAGCGTTCGTTGTCTGCGTCTAACGAATGAACTCCGTTCATTAAAACGAACGTACAGACGAACGTCCGCAAAGTAACTAAACCGAAAAAACCGGCGAACCGATCTATCCAAAAAAACTAGGGTTTCTAAAAAACTGAATCGGTTTTAAAAAAACGAACGGCGCTATACCTCCGACGCGGCGGGCGGCTCCGGCGAGCGGCGAGGCAGCGCGGGGCGGCGGCGCGGGCAAGCGGTGGTGGCGGCGGTGCGGCAGCGAGGCGGAAGGGTGGCGCGGCTTGTGGCGGCGGGGTTAGCGGCTTGCGGCGGCGGGGTGGCTCGGGGCTCTAGGGGGGTCGGGGGCGGCGACTTGGAGGAGGGGGCAAGGCGCGGGGGAAACGGAGTCCCGGCCGGACTCCGGTTCGCGGCGGCGGCGGCGGTGCTGTCTCCCGCTTGGAGACGGCGACGGGGAAGCGGGCCCGCTCGGCTGGGCTTCGGCCCACTCGGGCGCTGCGCGTTTTTTTAATAATTCCGCTAAAACTAAAAAAATCCTAGAAAATAAAATAAAAATATAAAAATGCCAAAATAAATTTTCACCGTCTAAATAAAATATTTAGAACAAGATGAACATTTTCTTGGCCCTAAAATGCAACTTTGAAAAAACTTGCAATTTTTCTAATTCAAATAAAATAGCAATAAACTCCGAATGAAATCAAATATTTGATTTTAATATTTTCCCTCCAATATTTCATTTATTTTGGAGAAGTCGTATTATCTCCTCTCATATATTTTAACATGAAATATTTTTGGAGAGAAAAATAATTAAAACCAAAAATCCTCGTTTCGATATTTGGTAAAACCCAAATATGAAAACAGGGAAATCCCCAACTCTCTCCGAGGGTCCTTGAGTTGCTTAGGATTTCGAGTATCGTGAAACGAAATGCAGTAAAATATGATATGCATGGATGATCTATGTATAACATTCCAAATTAAAATTTTGGGATGTTACAAACCTAACCCCCTTAAGATGAATCTCGCCCTCGAGATTTGGGTTGGCTAGAGAATAGGTGTGGGTGGTCTTTGCGAAGATCATCCTCTCGTTCCCAGGTGGCTTCATCCTCGGTATGGTGGCTCCACTGAACTTTGCAAAACTTAATAACCTTGCTGCGGGTGACTCGGTTGGCAAATTCGAGAATCCTGACTGGCTTCTCCTCATAGGTCAAATCTCTGTCCAACTGAATCTCCTCCAAGGGTACTGTATCTCTTAACGGTATATCGGCCATCTCAGCATGACACTTCTTCAGCTGTGAAACATGAAATACATCATGAACTCCTGACAGTCCTTCAGGTAACTCCAACTTGTAGGAAACTTCTCCCATACGTTCCAAAATTCGATACGCTCCTACAAATCTCGGGGCTAACTTTCCCTTAACTCCAAAATGTTTCACTCCTCGCAGGGGTGACACTCACAGATATGATATGTCTCCAATTTCATAGGTTATTTCCTTGCGTTTCGAATCTGCATAACTCTTCTACCTGGACTGAGCTATCTTCAGTCTATCTCTGATCAACTTGACTTTCTCTTCAGACTCTTTGATCAAATCTGGTCCAAACAACTGCCGGTCTCCGACTTCATCCCACATCAACGGTGTTCTGCACCTTCGTCCGTACAGGGCTTCAAATGGTGCCATTTTCAAACTGGCTTGGTAGCTATTGTTGTATGAGAACTCCGCGTAGGGCAAATTGTCGTCCCAACTAGATCCATAATCTAGCGCACAGGCTCTCAACATATCCTCCAAAATCTGGTTGACTCTCTCGGTCAGTCCATCCATCTACGGGTGGAATGTTGTACTGAAGTCCAACCTTGTCCCCAAAGTTTGGTGCAGCTGATGCCAAAACTTTGAAGTAAAATGTGTCCCTCTATCTGATACGATGGTCCTTGGAACTCCATGCAGACATACGATCCAGGTCATATATATCTTGGCCAACTTTGCACTTGTATAGGTGGTTTTCACTGGGATAAAGTGAGCTACTTTGGTCAAGCGATCCACTACTACCCATATAGAATCATATGCTGATTTGGTCCTGGGTAATCCGGTGATAAAATCCATGCCAAGTTTATCCCACTTCCATTCGGGTATCGGCATAGGCTGTAACAATCCTGCTGGCTTTTGATGCTCAGCCTTCACTCTCTGACATACATCACATACGGCTACATACTCGGCAATATCCTTCTTCGTACCAGTCCACCAGAAATGCTCCTTCAAATCCAAATACATCTTGGTGTTTCCGAGGTGTATCGAGTATGGTGAGTCATGAGCCTCCTAAAGTATTAACTTCCTGATCTCTGTGTTATTGGGCACATAAACGCGGTCCTCGAACCATAAGGTGTTGTGCTCATCCTCACAAAAACCTTTGGCCTTTCCTTCACTCATTCTCTCTTTTATCTCGGCAACCTCTTTGTCTTGCTTCTGAGCTTCTCGAATCTTTCCTAACAATGTAGATTGTACCTCCATTGTTACCAGAACCACTCCGACCACACCGTCCTGCGCCTCACTGTTGCGGCTCCACTGTCGCAACCATCCACCGCACCAGAGTTGTTCCCGCTACGCCGTCGTTCGCCGCCTCGGATCTGCTTCCCCGCCGCCGACAGATGGACACAGCACCACACTCAATAACTTGGCCATGGGTTCGTCCAAGGCTGCATCGTCCTCCACAACTTCTAGTTTCCGGCGAACAACAAGAAGATTGTCAGAAAAATAGAAGGAGGACACAACACTGCCAGTAGAAAGAGGTATTCCTCTTCCCTTATTCATGCAAATCTTACGTCTCCGCTCACACCGTATTCATCCCACGAAAGAAACTAGTTGAGCGCTTCTTACTGCAACTTCTTCGTGATACTAAATGCATAAGGTTTCCTCCCTTTTACTATTTCACCTTTGCTAGAGGTCAGTAGCCCGCCTGGATTTCAATTCAGGGTCAGTCGAACCGCAATTAAAAGAAGCAGCACCCGCTTAGGCGCACGGAGCACCTAGTCCGCCTGTTCCCCGGGGAAGCGGTGCATCGGTGTCTAATATAGGGGTGTGGGGCGCTGGAGCTGCTTGCGCCCGATCTGGAGGTCGGCGGGGCTTGAATGGATGGCCGGGGGGCGGTGCCAAGCACGGCGGTGCGGTGAGGTCGAGGGGAGGGCGCAGGCAGGGGAGGAATACTGGGCCGGTGGTCGCTAGCGTTTCGAGGAAGATCGTCAACACTGACTGGCTGGAGGTAGATGAAGGTGATCTGCCTGTTCTTTGTACATCGGACGGTGCAGAAAAAATGGACTGACCTATTTGCTTTCAGTCGACTATTATTTTCATAGAATCATGTAGTAATTTAGTGTGGCATGCATGTCGTAGAGCTATCATATGTATCCCATCATTTATTTCTCACCGACCTGCTATCTGCTACCTTTACACTGTACTAATTGTGCACACACTTCACCCGTACTCGCACTATTGTTTTTTATGCATGGGTATTTCAGACTCTGATGCGGTGTTGATGAATGCAGAAAGGAAAAGACAGAAGTCGCTCCAGTGTAATTCAAAGATAAGCACTAAGCGTTTCAGCGCTCTAATGGGTGCAGTGTCAGCAGTTGGAGACAATAAACATAGCTCTGCAGTTGATGATCTCAATTGCCACACACAACCATCCCAGGTGCTTGCTTTAACTTCGCGCTGTCAAATGTGGTTGCATGTTGCATATGGTGTCTAGCTTGTATTGCTTCCAATTTGGTTAAATTGCATCTGCTTACTTTACACATTATAACTTTGATAATGACATGCCTTCCTGTTTTTGATACACACTACATATGTCTATTAACCATGTTCGTACATCAAACTAATGCTCTTTTGTAACCCTCGTCAATCACTTATGATGAGACAGTCACCCGAGTGGGTTACTGTGAGACGCCCTACTCGTTTAAAGAGTGTAGTGTCATCCTCCCCACATGATTCTGAAGAAACAGCAAGGCTAAATGAAGATAGTCAGCGTAGCTCTCTAGTTGATCACCGCAATTCCCCCACACCACCATCGTCGGTGCTTGCTCTTACTTGGCAGTGTGATATGTGGTTGCATGTTGCATATGGTGTCTACCTTGTAATGCTTCTAATTAGGGTAAATTGCATCTGCTTAGTTAACACATTATACCTGTGAATATGACATGCCTTCCTGTTTTTGGTACATACTACGTCTTTCTATTAACCATGTTCTTACATCAAACTACTTTTCTTGTGTATCCCTCATTAATGCTCCTAATTTGTTAAAATGCATCTCCTTAGCTTACACATTATACATGTGAATATGACACGCCTTCCTGTTTTTGGTACATACTACATTTGCCTATCACACCACGTTCTTACATCAAACTACTGTTCTTGTGTATCATGCGTCTATCGCTTATGATGAGATAGTCACGCGCGTGGGTTAATATGAGACGCAATACTCTTATAAAGAATGCAATTTCATCCTCTCCACATGATTCTCAAGAAACAGCAAGCCTAAATGAAGATATTGAACGTAGCTCTGTACCTGAAGACCGCACTTCCCCTACACCACCATCACAGGTGCTTTCTATAACTTCGCAGTGTGATATGTGGTTGCATGTTGCATACGGTGTCTAGCTTGTAATGCTTCTAATTAGGGTAAATTGCATCTGCTTAGTTTACACACTATACATGTGAATATGACATGCCTTCCTATTTTTGGTACACACTACATCTATGTGTTAACCTTGTTCTTACATGAAACTACCTCTCTTCTGTATCCTGCATCAATCACTTACGATGAGTCACCTTTACTCGTTGCATATTGCATATTATTTCTAGCCTGTTTCCATGTATTGCTTCTAATTTGGTCAAATACATTTGTTAGGGCACCCTTTTAATTTGGCAGAGTGATATTGGTTTCATCTTTCATATGGTTTCTAGCTTGCATCGATTCTAACAAGTTGAAGCACCTTGTGCTTAGTTTACACTATATACATGATACATTTCAATATGTCACGCCGTCCTGTTTTTCATACATATTCCATCCTCCTATCATGCAGCTGCCTTACACGAAAGTAGTGTTCATCAGTATCATGCATCAATGAGTTCTGAAGAGCAAATTTTATTCCTTTTTCTTGTGGGTTTGACTTGACAAGGCAAATTCAAGAAAGAGGAAGGAAAAGAGTAAGGAAGGCGATGATGGTGGTCCTCTGCAGCAACGTAAACGGAGCATCTGTACCGATTCTCCTTGTACTGATAGTGCATTACAAGGTCCAAGTCTCCGCTCCCCTACTCCACCATCCAAGGTGCTTGCTCTAACTTGGCAGTGTGATATCTGGTTGCATGTTGCATATGGTGTCTAGCTCGTATTGCTCCTAATTAGTGTAAACTGCATCTGCTTAGCTTACACATGATACATGTGAATATGACACGCTTTCCTGTTTTTGGTACATACTATATCTGTCTATCACACCATGTTCTTACATGAAACTACTCTTCTTGTGTATCCTGCATCAGTCACTTATGATGGGACATCTTTAAGTTGGCAGTGTGATATTGGTTGCGTCTTGAATATGATTTCTAGCATGTATTGCTTCTAGTTTGATGAACGCCACCTATGATGAGACAGTTTTAACTTGGCAGAGTGATATTGATTGCACCTTCCATATGGTGTCTTGCAGTGTTTCTAATTTGTTGAAGTGCCTTCTGCTTAGTTACCACATCATAGGTGTGAATATGTCAAGCCGTCCATTTTTTCGTACATATTCCATCCTCGTATCATGACTTTGCCTTTCATCAGAGTAGTGTTCGTCAGTATCATGCATGAATGAGTTCTGAAGAGCGAATGATATTCCTTTTTCTTGTCGGTATGACCTCACAATGCAAAATCAATAAAGCTGAAGGAAATTGGCAAGGCATTGGATGATGGTGGTCCTTCCGAGCAACTGAAACGGGGGTTCTCTACAGATTCTACTCCGCCATCCTCCCAACGAGATTCGCAAGACAACGCAAGGCTAGACAGTGAACGTAGTTGTGTAGATGATGAGCACATCTCCCCTACTCCACCATCACAGGTGCTTGCTCTAACTTGGCACTATTATATGTGGTTGCATGTTGCGTATGATGTCTAGCTTGTATTGCTTCTAACTTTGTTGAATTGCATCTGCTTACTTTACACATAATGCCTGTGAATATGACATGTGTTCCTGTTTCTACATCAGACTACTATTCTTGCATATCCCGCATCAGTCACTTATGATAAGGCACCTTTAAGTCGCCACTGTGATATTGGTTGTATCTTGCATATGATTTCTAGCATGTACTGCTTCTAATTTGTTGAAACGCTATACAGTTTGAACTTGACAGAGTGATATTGGTTGCATCTTTCATATGGTGTCTAGCTTGCAGTGCTTCTAATTTGTTGAAATGCCTTCTGCTTCGTTACCACATCATAGGTGTGAATATGTCACACCATCATGTTTTTCATACATATTCCATCCTCGCATCATGTGTTTGCCTTTCATCCGAGTAGTGTTCGTCAGTATCATGCATGAATGAGTTCTGAAGAGCAAATTTTATTCCTTTTTCTTATCGGTTTGACTTCACAATGCAAAATCATTACAGCTGAAGGAAATTAGTCCGGCAGTGGATGATGGTGGTCCTTCAGAGCAACTCAAATAGGGGGTCTCTACAGATTCTACTCCGCCATCCTTCCAACAAGATTCGCAGGACAACACAAGGTTGGACAGTCAACGTAGCTGTGTAGATGATGAGCACATCTCCCCTACTCCACCATCACAGGTGCTTGCTCTAACTTGACACTATTATATGTGGTTGCATGTTGCGTATGATGTCTAGCTTGTATTGCTTCTAACTTGAATTGCATCTGCTTACTTTACACATAATGCCTGTGAATATGACACGTGTTCCTGTTTTTAGAACATACGTGTACATGATGAGCACATCTCCCCTACTCCACCATCACGGGTGCTTGCTCTTACTTGGAACTGTTATACGTGGTTGCGTTTTCCGTATGATGTCTAGTTTGTATTGCTTCTGATTATGTTGAATTGCATCTGCGTAGCTTACAACTTATACCTGCAACGATCACTTACCCATAAGACACATTTAACTTGGGACTGTGATGTAGGTTGCATCTTGCATTGTCTTCTAGCTTGTACTGCTTCTAATTTCTTGAAATGGCACTTACGACGAGACACTTTTTACCTGATAGAGTGATATTGGTTGCATGTTCATATGGTGCCTAGCTTTCATTTCTTCTAATTTTGTTGAAATGCCTTCCGCTTACTGTTCTTTCATACATATTCCATCCTCCTATCGCACGTGTGAATATGAAACGCTGTCTTTTTTTGTATAAATTCCATCCTCCTATCCTGCGCTTGCCTTACATCAAAGTAGTGTTCATCTGTATCATGCATCAACCAGTTATGCAGATCTAATTTTATTCATCTTCTTGTGGTTTTGACTTCATAAGGCAATATCAGAAAATAGGAAGGAAAAGAGTAAGTTAGGGGATGTTGGTGGTCCTCCGCACCGACGCAAACAGAGACTCTCTAGATTTTCCACTGCTACTGCTAATGAAGTTGAAGTCCCAAGTCTACATGATGAGTTCATCGCCCGTACTCCACCATCGCAGGTGCTTGCTCTAAGTTGACAGTGTGATAATTGGTTTCATGTTGCATATGTTGTCTAGCCTGTATTTCTTCTATTTTGATTAAATTGCACCTGCTGAGTTTATACGTTATACATGTGCATATGACATGGCTTTCTGTGTCTAGAATACACTGCATCTATCTATCATACCATGTTCTTACATCAAAGTACTACTGTTGTGTATCCCACATCAGTCACTCATGATTGGACGCTTTTAACATGGCAGTTTGATAGTGGTTGCATCTTGCATTGATTTCTACGTTGTACTGCTTCTAATTTTTCAAATTGCCACTTATGACAAGACACTTTTAACTTGGCACAGTAATATTGGTTGCATCTTTCATATGGTGTCTAGTTTGCATTACTTCTATTTTCTTGAAAATCCTTCTGCTTAGTTTGCACATCCTAGCTGTGAATATGTCATGCCGTTCTGTTTTTCTTACATATTCCATCCTCATACGGTTGCCTTACATCAAAGTATTGCTTGTCTGTATCATGCATCAATGAGTTCTGAAGAGTGATTTTATTCTTTTGTGTTGTGGGTATAGCTTGACATGGCAAAGTCAAAAAAGAGCAAGGAAAATAATATAGTAGGAGGTGCTGCTACTCATCGGGTGAAACAGAAAAAGTTCTGCCGTCGAGATTCTGCTGGTACTTATAGTGCAGTAGAAGGTCCAAGTCCACCGGCTAAATCTACAAACACAGTATCACCTGCTCCACCAGCTGCAGCATCCGCTTCAATTGTACCAGCATCTCAACCAGTTACTCGTTCGTTTGCTCCAGAACTGGCCAGTTCCCAAGCTGCCTTCACACCTCACACTACTTCTGAAGCACTGCTGACACAACAGGGACTTGGCAAGATCAGATGAACCTCATGAGCATCAACACCAAGATGGTACCTGACCGAGTCAAGTTGCAGTTGCATGCTCCTTTATATGTACTCTCACAGTTTGATGTACACTAACACTTTCCATATTCGTTGTTGAACTAGCACCGCGGCGCAAGCGAAAACAGACATTAGGGATAATGCTTGACAGATTAACAAAATCTAAAGGAGGAAGAATGGAGATCCATTTTGAGGCAGGTTTAAAAAGGCCACGTGATGCTACAGAGTCAACCAAGTTAGTATCAGAGGCAGGAGTTGCCGTTAGGTGTCATGCGTGTATCCTCCCAACGTGGATCCAGTACAGGAATGAGAAAGACAATACCCAGTTTAACACCTTCCTTGACCATTTATCCGTAAGTAATGTTATTCATCGCAATTAGTAATATTGTCTTGCTCTGTCCCATACTTTCTAGCTTCCTCCTAATAAGACTCACATTCTTTTTTCAATGGATGAGGTTCAAGTTGGATCCGAAAGATGATGCAACTAAACAAGCATGCACTCATATTTTTCGGTCTGCTCTGCGACAGTATTGGTACCACCTTAGAAAATTTCACTTTGAAGGCAAGGCTAACAATGAAATCGCCCAAGCATCTCCAGTGGAATATATTACAGATGAAGACTGGACAGCCCTCGTTAAACACTGGTCTAATCCAAAGTATCAGGTAGGCTATATGTATTTGATCAGACCACATATTGAACTTGTATTTATGTATGTGCCTTACAAGTGTATCTTCTTCAAGGCTAACTATTTGAAGAACAAAACCAACCGTTCTAAAGTGAAATTCCAACACACAACAGGATCTCGTAGCTATATTGCACACTGCGAGGCTCTTGTAAATAGCTGCTACTTCCTTCTTTTTTGTGCCATATTATCATATCTATATTGACTTGTTCCAAATACAGAGGAAAGCCCGTGCGGACCAAAAAGAACCTGAACCGAATGCAGTGCAAATCTTCAAGGATTGCCACACCATCAAGATGAAGGGCATGAGCACACTAGTTCAAGCCGCTGTTGTAAGTTCTTACTCCTCCTGCCTTGAACTGATTGGTACTGTGATGTGTTCATTTAACTACTTGGTTTGCAGCCAATGTCAGTTACTATGTTCACTTTTATTCACAGTTGTCTTAACGTATCATTTCACCTTACATGGTTTAAAAGAGATGAAGGATATTCTTTTGGTCTTGATCTGTAATCTAGTTGTTATGTTCACGTGCGCACACAATGATAAAATAGCCTGTTTGGTTTATATCTGTTTGCCCATGATATGAATGATGTCATACTATGTTCATCCTACTTTAAACCATGTCTCTTTATCCTTAGATGTCAACGAATGTGAGGAAATAGACAATACATTAGGCATGCTACATGGACATATGTTCCGAAAGTGATTTTATTATGTAGTTGGCACTACAATACATGCTAATGTATTACAGTAGTTCACCAAAATAAGTTATGTATAAACGTTTAACCTACTTTGTTTGTTTTTGTCTCATTAGTAACTTATCTGGTACACTAATCTACATGTTCAAACTTTCAGGAAGCTATGGAACAAATGATTGAACAACTGTAACACCCCAAGTGTCACTCTACAGTAAACTCTTGTTTATGGTGCCACGTCATCATAATTAAAAATTTTCTAATCATCACTTTGTTCCAAACTGATCTCGAATTCAAATTTAAAAGATAGGTCAAATTATTATTTCTTCAAACTATAAAACTAAAATGTTCGAATTTTGGTATAAAATCCCCTAATCAATTGTCAGTTGTAACCAACATCATTTGACTTACCATTTAATTTCTAGGAAAATGTAAAGTGGTCAAACAGCTACCAAAATAGCCATTTCAGAATAAACAAATGTTTATGTGTTTCCAAACCACTTAAAACTTTGTGGGCCTCTCCAAAATAATGAAGACTATTTATATGACAAGTTTCATATTTTACATAATGCTTTTGCTATTAAAAATAAATAGAAATCGGTAACTCTATTTTGTGCACAGCCCAGCCCATGTAGCCGCCATCTTCAACCTCCTGTTCACTCCATCGCGGTGGACGGCGCTCCCGCGTCCATGGCGCGGATGGCCACACGTCCGCCATCCTGCGGCCTCCCCGACGTCGTGGGTGCCTACTAGACCGCTCTCGCGGCACCTCGGCGAACCCTAGCCTCCCAATCCCCTTCCTCTCGCTCTCTTTCTACTAGAGCTCGCGCCCGAGACTCCCGTCAGCGCCGCGTCGTCGTTGCCGTGCTCCGAGGCATCCCCGAGCTGCTACAAGGTGGCCAGGATCCTCCCCGACCTCGTCTCCTTCACCTACACCTCTGGATCGAATCCAAAAGGCCATGTATGTTCCTCATCGAGCTGCAATCCCCACCATGGCCGCCGCAGCCATCGCCGTCGATCTCCACCACCGGCGCCTCCCCGACCTTCCCCGAGCTCGCCTACGTTCTCCCCGGTGAGCCCTTCTCCGGATCCCCCTTCCTCCGCCTCGATTCGGTCACCGTTTGCCTTCCCCGAGCACATCCAAGCCCGCGTCGCGTGTACGCGTACGCGTACTGGCGTAGGCGCGTGCGTGAGCTGCTGCTGCTTAACCACCGTCTCCTGCGGCGGCGTACTGCTGCTGAAGCGCGCCCGCCCTGGCCTCGCCTCTGCCTGGCGCTGCTCGCCGGCCATCGGCCGCGGCCATGTAGCGCGCCCCTGCTGCTCCTTGCAATGCGTTGCTGCTCATACGGCTACTCTGCTCTGCTTGCTACTGCTGTCGCTGCACTGCTGCTCCATTTGCTGCTGCTCACGGCCGCTGCTACTGCTTTCCTTGTGCTGCTGCCGCTGTTGGCCATGGCCGCCGTGGCTTGTGCCTCGTGCGTGCTAGCCATGGCAAGCACAGCCAAGGCCCGGGTGTGCCGCTGCCAATGGCCGACCCAATTAGTAGGTCTAATTAGTTTAGGCTAAATTAAATGTTAATTAGTCTAAGGCTATTAGAAGTGGACCCAGGCTAATTAATCTAATTAACTAGAATAGTTTAGTTGTTGTCTATGATGTGTGGCTCCCACCTCTAATTAATCTAGATTAATTAATCTGTTAAACTAAGACAATGACAATTGGGCCCCACTGTCACTATTCATCAGTGGACTAGTCAAACTTGACTGGGTCAACTGAGCCCTCCAGCCCCACATGTCATGCACACACACACATTCCTGGGTACACTCCTGTGTACCCATAGCCATTTTTTTATTTGGATTAAATTTAATTCCAGGATTTCAGAAATGTTTAAAACTTCATAAAATCATATAAAATAAACCATAAGTCGGATGAAAATACTTTGTACATGAAAGTTGCTCAGAACGACGAGACGAATCCGAATTCGCAGTCCGTTCGTTCACTACACGTCCCTAGCATAGTGAACCTGCAGCTTTTCCCCTCCGGTTCATCTGTCCGAAAACGTGAAACATCAGGAATACTTTCCCGGATGTTTCCCCCCTTCGCCGGTATCACCTTCCACCGCGTTAGGGCATACCTAGCACCGCGCATTGCCACATTACGTTTTGTGTTACTTTGTTTGGTCTGTTATTTATTGTGTTCCCCCTCCGTTACTTCTTTCCGGTAGACCCCGAGACCGCTGCCAGTACCCCCGATCGACTACGGTGTTGACGACCCCTACTTGTCTGAGCAACCAGGCAAGCCCCCCCTTCGATCACCAGATATCGCCTACTCTTCTCTATACTGCTTGCATTAGAATAGTGTAGCATGTTACTGCTTTCCGTTATTCCTATCCTGATGCATAGCCTGTCGTTGCTACTACTGTTGTTACCATTACCTGCTATCCTACTGCTTAGTATAGGATGCTAGTGTTCCATCAGTGGCCCTACACTCTTGTCCGTCTGCCATGCTATACTACTGGGCCGTGATCACTTCGGGAGGTGATCACGGGCATATACTATATACTTTACACAGTTACATTACCTATGGTACTGTTCGGAGTTGGGGGCTGAAGGGGCAGGTGGCTCCATCCCGATAGAGGTGGGCCTGGGTTCCCGACGGCCCCCGACTGTTACTTTGTGGCGGAGCGACAGGGCAGGTTGAGACCACCTAGGAGAGAGGTGGGCCTGGCCCTGGTCGGTGTTCGCGGATACTTAACACGTTTAACGAGATCTTGGTATTTGATCTGAGTCTGGCTACTGGCCTATACGCACTAACCATCTACGTGGGGACAGTTATGGGCACTCCACGTCGTGGTATCAGCCGAAGCCTTCGTGACGTCAGCGACTGAGTGGCACGCGCCGGATTGGACCGTAAGCCTGCTCTTGTATTAAGGGGGCTAGTTCTGCTTCCGGCCGCGTACGCAACGTGCAAGTGTGCAATGGGCGATGGGCCCAGACCCCTGCGCCATAGGATTTAGACCGGCGTGCCGACCTCTCTGTTGTGCCTAGGTAGGGCTGCGACGTGTTGATCTTCCGAGGACGGGCATGACCCAGGAAAGTGTGTCCGGCCAAATGGGATCGAGCGTGTTGGGATATGTGGTGCACCCCTGCAGGGAAGTTAATCTATTCGAATAGCCGTGTCCCTCGGTAAAAGGACGACCCGGAGTTGTACCTTGACCTTATGACAACTAGAATCGGATACTTAATAAAACACACCCTTCCAAGTGCCAGATACAATCGGTGATCGCTCTCTCACAGGGCGACGAGGGGAGGATCATCGGTTAGGATTATGCTATGCGATGTTACTTGGTGAACTTACCATCTACTCTCTCCTTCTGCTGCAAGATGGAGGTTACCAGAAGCGTAGTCTTCGATAGGAGTAGCTATCCCCCTCTTATTCCGGCATTCTGCAGTTCAGTCCACATATGATACCCTTAATCCTTTTGATACCAATGCATACATATGTAGTGTAGCTCCTTGCTTGTGAGTACTTTGGATGAGTACTCACGGTTGCTTTTCTCTCCTTTTTCCCCTTTCCTATATCTGATTGCTGCAACCAGACGTTGGAGCCCAGGAGCCAGACGCCACCGTTGATGACAACTACTATTACTCGGGAGGTGCCTACTACTACGTGCAGCCCACTGACGATGATCAGGAGTAGTTTAGGTGGATCCCAGGCAGGAGGCCTGCGCCTCTTTCGATCTGTATCTCAGTTTGTGCTAGCCTTCTTAAGGCAAACTTGTTTAACTTATGTCTGTACTCAGATATTGTTGCTTCCGCTGACTCGTCTATGATCAAGCTCTTGTATTCGAGCCTTCGAGGCCCCTGGCTTGTAATATGATGCTTGTATGACTTATTTTATTTGTAGAGTTGTGTTGTGATATCTTCCTGTGAGTCCCTGATCTTGATCGTACACGTTTGCGTGTATGATTAGTGTACGATTGAATCGGGGGCGTCACAACAGCCACAACCACCTGAAGGTGACGAGGCTACTACAGGAACAATGTCACCTCTTGTTGCAGTGCATCAGTATCTCTCCACTAACAGTGCAAAAAGCACCTTACTGCGTAATTCTGGGTTGGTTGTCAAGGTAACCTCGTCCAAATCGCCTACTGAACAAAATCTTCCTGCTAGACAGAGTGATATATCTGTGCTCCAGACACAAGTCTAATCCCTAATGAATGTTGTTTAGGAAACAAGAATAGTGTTTGAGAAATGTCGTCAAGATATGTATGGTTTTGAAACCAGACTATCAGACATTTGCTTCGTTGTTCAAGAGCAATGGCGGAAAAAAGGTGGAGATCGTGCTGCTCCATCAGATTCTACAGCCTGAAACATTAGCACTCAGGTCAAATGATCTGTGCTTCTATACATCTGATGGTGCTTTTATCTGGAAGGACTGTAAACTTTATGCCAACAGGCCTTTTTTTGTATGGTTGGAATTTATTTTGTTGTGATAAACATTTATGATGTTGCCTTAGGCTGTAGTAATTACGACGCTATTTTTGTATAGTGTAGGTTTATCTTAGTAATGTATTCGGCCGAAAGCTTCGTAGGAGCCCAACATGCCAACACTCGTCAGGCCCATTACAATTGGGCTAAAAACGATTACGGGCCGAAATTGGCATGTAGCCCACTAAAAATATCTGGGCCTAAATCAGCATAAGCTTTCATATTTTTCTGGTACGCATGTGCCCATAGTGGGCCTTTAACAGGCCTAAACATAATTTGGGCCCTCAGTAAAAATAGGTCGTTTACATGTGTAAATATCTCGAGCCCATAAAAAACATGGGCCTTTAATAGACCGAAAGTGAGATTGGGCCCTGGTTGTGCCAAATAACCCACTGGACTTAGCAGGCCGAAATGGTGGCCCATTTACGATGCGGATCTTTAACAGGCCGAAATTCGGACGAGATTAGAATAGAATGAGGTCTAATGAGAAAGCACTACCCATATGCACATGAAACAAACACAAACATTTCACTCAATCAATCAAACAAGGGCATACAATCGATCTAACTATCGTTACCAAACTGCTCGGGCTATACTATTTACATGGTGGAATACTACTACTGATGTGGTGGTCTACTAAAAATATTCTTCGGTTGAAGACTCCATGATGTCTACTCCAGCTTCGTCTTCATAGTCATCATCGCTATTGTCGGGGTCCGAGTCGGTGTCGTCGATGATGATGTAGTCCTCCGGGCGAATCTCATTGGGTTCTTCGTCTTCTTCTCCTGGTGCGGGGTCTCCCAGGAATACTCCTAGCTTCATTGTTAGGTCGGCATTCTTATCCACTAGTACGACAATTTCCTCCTCATAATCTTCATGTGTAGCCTTGAGTTCTTCCTCCAGTTCCGTGATCCTAGTCATTGCCTTCTTCAAATCTATCATTCTTGCACACATCTGGTTCTCCTGGCGACGAATATGTTGGTTTAACTCCTGGATGAAAGCTGCAATTGATCTATCCTTCCTGGTGATGATCATCTCCCATTGCTCATCTCGGCGCCCACAAATCTGATGGATAGTATCCTTAAGCTCCTTCTGATAAACTTCTCCAATGGGTCCCATGGTGATGTGAGCTGTCATACTCTTTCCTAGACTCCAGGTTGGTGCATCGAAGGAAAATTCTATGGGCTTAGTGACTGGCGTGAATGTCCTTCCTGGAACTTGAACTTGAATCATCCATCGCTCCTCTTCTGGTAGAGTGGTGTTGTAAGTCCCGGTGAAGCTTGGTATTCCAATGTTCAGGTACCTAGTGACTTCCTTCAAGTGTCATCCAAAAGGTGCTTCTTCATCCGGTTGTGCAAACTTGTTTCTTGCGTCCGCCATTCTAAAGAGTAGAAAATGGAGAGGAGTCAGAAATGAGAAGAGAATAGTGATCTAGGGCTTTTAGCTTAGTGGTCGTGTCCTACACTCAGCGTGTGCTCTGATACCATCTTGTAGCGACCCGACCTCAAACGGTCAAGTCTCAGTGCTTCAGTGTCATCCCTGGATCGATAATGCTGACACACACATTACTCGAGGATTTATAACAGAGTAGCAATCACACACTTATTACATTGGATATCTCAAAAGAGAACTTATTACAATAAATATGGCTTAAGGCCATCTAATACGATAACAGTGGAAGGCTTGGAAGATAAAGTGAGTCCATCAACTCCAACAGCATAGCTGAGCTGCACGGCAACGACCTAACGAACCTTACTCCTCGTCTGAAAAGTCTGCAACATAATACGTTGCAGCTCGAAAACGGGTCAGCACATGGAATATGCTCGCAAAGTAACATGGTAGAGCAAGAACAGAATAATACTATCACTACATGCATATTTGGCTGGTGGAAAGCTCTATGGTTATAGTTTTGCGAAAAGCCAATTTTTCCCTACAACAAAGGAATAGGTTTTATTTAACTATCATGGTAGTTGAAACATCATTGAGAAGGTTCCTCCAACTCAATCCCAATTAAAGTAATTAACAACCCAACAATATTATTTTAGAGTGATGAGATACTTAGGATACTCCAAGTACTAGATACTCAAGATGTCCATAACTGGGAACACGGCTAACCATGATTAGTTTATACACTCTGTAGAGGTTTGCGCACTTTTCCCCACAAGACTCGATCTCCTTCGTTGGATTTCTCGCACTACAGGGTGTTTGAGAAACGGATGACCGAGACACAGTCTTTCAGAAGCATTAACCCCTTACTCCGGGCAGACCATACCAACCTACATCCCTCTACCTGCTGATCCACCTCTTCGGGAGCTTCACGCAACTTACTCAACTATGCTAGAGCCCATAATAGCTTGTGGCTGCACACGGAAGTTCCTAGCATGAAAATATCTCAGTTCCCTTTGAGCCTGGGTGGCGGACCATAGGATTATCACACGGGTACTCCGGGATATCCTAGGACAACACTGGGTTCTCTAGGTGCCCAACAAACAATCCACCCAGATGTGTATTCAAGTTGCCACCTTAAGTTGAACCATTAATTAACAATCTCACATCTGTCATGGATTTCACTCACCCAAACCACGTCTATGAGCATAGCATAGCAACATAAGCAATTCGTAGAAGTAACTCCCAAGGGTTTGATAATAATAGGGCAATAGGTTCTACCTCATCAACTACTTCCCAACTCACATGTTAATCACAACCTAACCATGCAATGTTTGAGGATTGGAACTAATGCATAAAAACTGGGTGATAAAGGGATATGATCAAAGTGTTACTTACCTTGCTGATGATCCGCAAAACCTAGGGATTCATAGTAGCACGCTTCGCACTCCGAGTGTTCTATCGCAAACAAACAATAGCATACATAAGCAAACAAGCAAAGAAACACTGGTAAATCTCAAACAAGAAGATCTAACCAGAAAGTTCAACTTAAGAACTCCGGTTTGCGAAAAGAATCAAATCGAGCGAAGCAACGAAACTCAAACTGCGAAACAAACAAGATCGGTTTGCTAATCTGGACTAAGGTCAAATTTTACAGTAGCAAAAGCTTGTTCAAGTTGGTTAAACGGAAAAAGGGTTTTAAGACGAAGATCTAGGCGCTTGAATCACCTGATTCCAACAAACGAGCGAAAAAATAAACTAAAACAAAAATCTGATCAGAAATCGCGATTGAAAATAATCGCGGAAAATCCGAGAAAAAGAAAAGTGACGAACAGGCTAACGAACGAGCGTTCATTGTCTGCGGCTAACGAGTGAACTCCGTTCGTTAAAATGAACGTACGGACGAACGTCCGCAAAGTAACTAAACCGAAAAAAAACCGGCGAACCGATCTATCCAAAAAAACTAGGGTTTCTAAAAAACCGAATCGATTCTTTAAAAAAACGAATGGCGCTATACCTCCGGCGAGGTCCGGCGCGGCGGGCGGCTCCAGCGAGCGGTGGGGCAGTGCGGGGCGGCGGCGCGGGCAAGCGGCAGCGGCGGCGGCGGGGCGGCCCGGCTTGCGGCGGCGGGGTGGCTCGCGGCTCTAGGGGGTGTCGGGGGCGGCTTATAAGAGACGGGGGCGGCGACTTGGAGGAGGGGCAAGGCGCAGTGGAAACGGAGTCCCGGCCGGACTCCGGTTAGCGGCGGCGGCAGCGCGGTCTCCCGCTCGGAGACGGCGGCGGGGAAGCGGGCCGGCTCGACTGGGCTTCGGCCCAGTCGGGCGCTGCGCGTTTTTTTAAATAATTCTACCAAACTAAAAAAATCCTAGAAAATAAAATAAAAATCTAAAAATGCCAAAACAAATTTTCACCATCTAAATAAAATATTTAGAGCAAGATGAACATTTTCTTGGCCCTAAAATGCAACTTTGAAAAAACGTGCAATTTTTCTAATTCAAATAAAATAGCAATAAACTCCGAATGAAATCAAATATTTGATTTTAATATTTTCCCTCCAATATTTCATTTATTTTGAAGAAGTCATATTATCTCCTCTCATATATTTTAACATGAAATATTTTCGGAGAGAAAAATAATTAAAACCAAAAATCCTCGTTTCGATATTTGGTAAAACCCAAATATGAAAACAGGGAAATCCCCAACTCTCTCTGAGGGTCCTTGAGTTGCTTAGGATTTCGAGGATCGCAAAAAGAAATGCAGTAAAATATGATATGCATGGATGATCTATGTATAACATTCCAAATTGAAAATTTGGGATGTTACAAACCTACCCCCCTTAAGATGAATCTCGCCCTCGAGATTCGAGTTGGCTAGAGAATAGGTGTGGGTGGTCTTTGCGAAGATCATCATCTCATTCCCAGGTGGCTTCATCCTCGATATGGTGGCTCCACTGAACTTTGCAAAAATAACCTTGCTGCGGGTGACTCGGCTGGCAAATTCGAGAATCCTGACTGGCTTCTCCTCATAGGTCAAATCACTGTCCAACTGAATCGCCTCCAAGGGTACTGTATCTCTTAATGGTTTATCGGCCATCTCAGCATGACACTTCTTCAGCTGTGAAACATGAAATACATCATGAACTCCTGACAGTCCTTCGGGTAACTCCAACTTGTAGGCAACTTCTCCCATATGTTCCAAAATTCGATACGGTCCTACAAATCTCGGGACTAACTTTCCCTTAACTCCAAAACGTTTCACTCTTCGCAGGGGTGACACTCGCAGATATGCTCTATCTCCAATTTCACAGGTTATTTCCTTGCGTTTCGAATCTGCATAACTCTTCTGCCTGGACTGAGCTATCTTCAGTCTATCTCTGATCAACTTGACTTTCTCTTCAGACTCTTTGATCAAATTTGGTCTAAACAACTGTCGGTCTCCGACTTCATCCCACATCATTTTAAAAAACTAGGGTTTCTAAAAAAATGAATCATTTAAAAAAAAACGGCGCTATACCTCCGGGGAGGTCCGGCGCGGCGGGCGGCTCCGGCGAGCGGCGGGGCAGCGCGGCAGCGAGGCGATGCGGCGCGGCTTGCGGCGGCGGGGTTGGCGGCTTGCGTCGGCAGGGTGGCTCGGGGCTCTAGGGGGGGGGCTTATAAGAGACGGGGGCGGCGACTTGGAGGAGGGGGCAAGGCGCGGGGGAAACGGAGTCCCGGCCGGACTCCGGTTCGCGGCGGCGGCGGCGCGGTCTCCCGCTCGGAGACGGCGGCGGGGAAGCGGGCCGGCTCAGCTGGGCTTCGGCCCAGTCGGGCGCTGCGCGTTTTTTTAATAATTCCGCCGAAACTAAAAAAATCCTAGAAAATAAAATAAAAAACTAAAAATTCCAAAACAAATTGTCACCGTTTAAATAAAATATTTAGAATAAGATGAACATTTTCTTAGGTCTAAAATGCAACTTTGAGAAAACATGTAATTTTTCTAATTCAAATAAAATAGCAATAAACTCCGAATGAAATCAAATATTTGATTTTAATATTTTCCCTCCAATATTTCATTTATTTTGAAGAAGTCATATTATCTCCTCTCATATATTTTAACATGAAATATTTTCGAAGAGAAGAATAATTAAAACCAAAAAATCCTCGTTTCGATATTTGGTAAAACCCAAATATGAAAATGGGGAAATCCCCAACTCTCTCCGAGGGTCCTTGAGTTGCTTAGGATTTCGAAGATCGCGAAATGAAATGCAGTAAAATATGATATGCATGGATGATCTATGTATAAATTCTAAATTGAAAATTTGAGATGTTACAACACCTATGAACACGCATATCCGAGCACATTGAAAGAATACAAAAATGAATCGATTGAAAACAGATTTTTCTTATCTTCTCCTCCTCCTTCTTCTTCTTCAAATACTTGTCATAACTTAACTCGAGATAGCTGTCCACACATGTCATGTGGTTGAATAAACTGCTACTTCCTCCGTCCCAAAATACTTATCATGGTTTTACTTAAAACGATAAATATTTTGGAATGAAGGAAGTATGTACTAAGCCTACCTCGGAACATGTGAAAAACTATACATATGTATACACTGATCGTATAATCCCAATGGGCAACTAGCCTCCGTTCCTGACGCCATTGATGTGCATTCCTCAATGTCTGGGCCCCCTTTCTCTTCCTCCTTTTATCAAGCTTGGGGTGATGGCGAAGGCAAGACAGGTTGTGGCCAGAACCATGGCCGGAGCAGGTCCAAGGCCATCGCCGCCGACGAGCGCAAGAAGAAGGCTAATGCAGGCGTCGGAGAGAAGGAGCCGAGCGAGGCGCTTGGGAAATGGTTTCCCTCCTCCACTCGCGGCCACAACCTGGAGGCCCTACAGGCCAAGAAGCCATTGTCGCCACAAGGAGTGCTACAATGGAGGATGCCGAGAAACAAGGCCGTCCCGGCATTGGTCGGGGACGAGCGCGTCGCGCACCAACAATTTTTCGGCCAACTTTATCATGGTGTGCGAGTGCCACCACGAGACGGCTCCGCATTTCGAGTTGTTCAGGTGCTTACTTCGGCAGCGCCTTGGAGGTGGTAATGATCGACGCAGAGCCCCTTGTCCTCTCCGATGGTGGTGAAGGCGAGGTTGGTGTTCTCCTCCGTCCTCAAAAACATTGAGATTGAGGTGCTAAGATCATACTCCATCCGTTCATCAATATAAGATGGTTTCCATATTTTAATATGGACTATATAAAGACTGAAATAAGTGAATACACTAAAACATCTCTGCATACACAGTTAGGACATCTTATATTTGTAAATGGAGTAGTTTTTAATAGCATGCTATCTCGGTGTCATAGCGTTTGGAGGGGCCTCACACTAAATGCATCGTGTACAACTTAGCGTCATCTAAACCGCTATGGCACCATTTAGCGTGTTATAACATCAATTTAGCGCCAAACATGGAATGTCATGGCCATTATTTAAAACTAGGTTAATATGCAAAAACGTGATGAGCAATCTTGACGTACAAGGGCGCCCACCGCGTAAGCTAAGTAGCAGCATGTAGTTGTCCACAACTGATTCCATTCATGATGATAATGATGTTTACCAAGTACAAGTAGTAGTACACTACCAAACATTGTCACATCATTTGGTAGTTCATGAAACACTGCAGCCCCTTGACCATCTGCCACTACTCCAAAATTCATCGTACATGCACAAGTCTGGTGCCGGCGTCGGTGTCCATATAAATATGGGGCAAAATCGCAATGCAGAGCTCCCAGAGCATCAGGATCATTTTTCAATTGGCTTGGACTACACGGAAGGGCGAATCCGGAGGCGCTTCCGTTCACATTTCTCTCTACACAGCCAGAGTCAGAAAGAATGGGAGAGAAAGGAGCACACAGTACATGATCCAGGAAGCTGTCGATCAGTCGACGCGATCTTAATTTACAGAGGAGCAGGGCAAGTGATCTACGAGGATACGTCCAGATCCTTGAAGTACTCGTGCTCGAGGGCGGTTCGGGCGTTGATTCTTCTGGTTGGATCTAAGCAGAGCATTTTCTGCACGATGGTGTGGAGAGAAGTTAGCAAGCAAGGTTATGAATGCACATGAATAGAATCATATACTCATGGCAAAGAACAGAAAAGGTAGAAATGAAATAAATCTATCATAAGGAGCGTATATCATCAATGGTGTTATGTGGTATTATGCTCGTGATATAATCGCATCAAAGGAAGCACACATGTATACAATTCATGACTGCAAATGCAGCAATACAAATCATGCAAGAGCCATGATGAGAATGGACTTACTGCAATATCTACTCAAAAGGGGTCACATGCCTAGCAACCTAGATAAATTAGCAATGTGCATCCAAAGTGGCATTCTGGTAGCATATGCACCTACAATCTATAAATGTTTTTTTAACATGACAACTTCAGTTTGTACCAGACTAAGATTTTTTTTTTAGTATGTTTGTCTGAATTCATGTGGGAAGGGAAGCACAACTTAGAGCGCTGCTACATAGTCTCAAGACTGCAACAACAGGAATAAAATAAGCACAGACAAGATCACAGCAATAGAAGCAGAATCTACATTGTTCACCTTAGATTATTGAAATGCAATAAAAAATAAGGCATTGCAAACCCCTCATAAAAGATGCACCGTGTATCCACACACTAAGCAAAGTGAATGCAGATAGCAAGATAATAAGCACAAATGCACAATCCATGACACATTATGGAAACAAATAACATTTGATTGTGAAACTTACAGAGAGAAGATCAAGTCCCAAAGGTTCGAGTGTTGGAACCACAGTTGCAAGATCCTGCAGCAAACTCCTCGGGTTAGAAACAAAATCCCAGAGTAACAATCAGTATAATGTTGTATAATCACAGAGTTACAACTAATTCCATAGCAAGGAGAAACTACAAGGTCTGACCCCTAACGGCAACTTGATATTTTAACCCCTTTTTCACAAGAATAATGAGAGAACATTTATGACTTACCACGGATGGCCACTTGGGGAAAGCTGATTTGTAGTCAGGTAACGAAGAAACACCTGGCCAGGTTTCTTCATTAGGAGTGCCCATAATTCTGCATGAAAGTAAAAGATTTGGCAACCAAGATTAGCTGTTTCTTCAGATGCATGGAATAGCTTAAAGCAAGACCACACAATTTACAAGAAAAACCTGAAAATCTTGAAGAGTTCATCAATCTCAGAATCACCAGGAAATAGAGGTTTCTGATTCACCATTTCGGCGAAAATGCAACCAACCGACCACACATCAACAGGGGTAGAATACTGCCTCGCACCCAGAAGAATTTCTGGTGCTCTGTACCATAATGTCACCACCTATAAACATCATTCTGTTTAGATCAAAAAACAAAGGCAAAAGGCAGGAGCAAAATTGTAACATGGGAACAGCTCATTAATATGATCATATGAATACGCTCAAACTAAATTAAGCTTGGAGCTATGCTTGCCTACAATTTGAAAATTTTCATAAAACAGAAACTTCATGTTTCATTCTCTTTTGCCCATAGTAACAAACACTGTATGTTCTGGGAATGTAGCAAATTGTTCTGTACCTTTCCTAGATTATCTTGCCTTTTGTCACGTGATCCGTCATACAGGAGAGTACAGCTAAATTGGCAAGGTAGCACTACGACAAGAGACTAGCAAAATCATCCACCGTTGATTATGGAAACACTTGATAAAGGCTAAAGAGGAAGGCGATAAGCGAACAGTCTTAAGATGTAGTACCAAACAACAGTGAACACTAATAGGAGACGTCAACCTCTCTTTTGTTTGGGAATGGGAGATATCAACCTCAGTTTGCAACAAGACATAGTACATAGTTATCTCTTTTCTATGAAGACATGCACACTTTGATAGCCAAATGAGACAGATAGTAGTACGTACGCCAGCAATAGTGTGCACACGTGGTCTACTGAATTCAAGTACAGAATGCATTTCAGACTTGAAATGAAGGAGGTATTGATAGGTATCACTGTAAGTCTGTAACTAATTAAAATTAAGTGCATTCTGCCCCTGACAAAAGCATAGCAGAACAATTTTCCAACTGCCATCTCCCAGATACATGCAACTTAAATCACAATGTACCAGACCGACGACATGTCGGTGCTGCAAAACGTACCTCATGAGTAAATGTCCGGACAGGAATGCCAAACGCCCTGGCCAATCCGAAGTCAGCAAGCTTCAATGAATTGGTGCGGCGATCTATCAGCAGGTTCTGGGGCTTGAGATCCCTGTGAAGCACACGGTGCGAGTGGCAGTAGGCGATGCCGCGCAGGATCTGGTAGAGGAAAGACTGCACGCAGGGCACAAAACAGCATCACATTTCACATTTCCACATGATAGCAGCCAAATGGAGCTACTGTCAGTAAGCAGTAACCGACAGTCGGCAATCTAAGTAGTGAAGGAAATCAAAGGGGGTGGCGGCTGTGACCTTGACTATGTGGTGGTTCTTGAAGTCCGCGGAGGAGTCCATGTGCTTCTTGAGGTCGAGGTCGAGGTACTCGAAGACGAGGTATATGCACTTCTCGTTGTGCACCACGTCCTGCAGCCTGCGCGGCAGCAGCCAAAGGGGTCAGCCGGTCCATGCATTCGGCAGCGGCCAAATCCAGCCCAAACCCTGACGCCGGGGAGGAGATACGAGACGGGACGGGGGAGGGGAGGGGTACCTGACGATGTTCCGGTGCTGCATCTCCTTGAGGAGGGAGATCTCGCGGATGGCGGTGGAGGGGACGCCCTCGTCCTCCTGCTCCAGCCGGATCTTCTTGAGCGCGATCGTCTCGTTGGTGTAGCGGTCCTTGGCCTTGTACACCACCCCGTACGTGCCCTCCCCGATCTTCTCCACCTTCTCGTACTGCGCTCAACGCAAACACAAGCTGACATTACGGCCGGCGCCGGCACGGACGGGGGCAGGGAGGCACACAGGGGAGGGGAGGGAGCGGCGCGGCGATCGGACGGGCCGGGCGGGCTCACCTGGTCCATGGCGCGGCGATCCGCGCGGCGCGGGGCGGATCGGAGCGGGGCGGCGGCGGCGGCGGCGGGGAGGAGTGGGGTGGGGGGAGGGAGGGGGAGGGAGGGCAGTGTGTGGTGGTGGACTCGGGAGTTGGGTTGGGTTTGTGGTGTCGTGTGTGCGGCGTCGTCGCTGTCAGAAATTAAATCGCTCGCGCGTTCGTTCGTGATGCCCTCCGGTCCGGCTCTGGCCTGCCAGGTCAGAATGTCATGGACCGCCCGTGCACGAAATGAATTCTTTGGTTTGGCATCTTTGGTTGCACATTATGATTCTATATTTCTATTCCACCACTACGTTTTGGCGACCACAATCGAGTTTTGTGGCGCATTCCACTGATTTTTAAAGTTTGCTTTCTAGTGTTTGCTCATAAATTCGTTATATAACCGCATTGATTTGGTTTGGTTTGGTTGTTGATATTGATAACAGTATGGGGAAAACAAATTGTTTCACGCACCGTGAACCGGAAGAAAACCGCAACGTTTGAAACGAAGCACCAGGTTGTACAGGTAGATTTGGGCTATCTATGGTCCATCATTGCGCTCGATGCTTATTTATAAATTTCTTTTGTTCCCTTGCGAGGGATCAACCATCGTTTCTATAGGAATCTCTCTTCCAGGAGCTTCAAACGCATCAAATTTATAAATTCACATACGAAATCAATAAACATATTGGCTGAATAGTACTGAATCTTTTTTCCCAGCATACACAATTCGGCACAAATGTATTTTGGAAAGTCGATTTCATATCTGCGCATGGCACGAGCAAAGGCCACGGTCCACGGTCCACGGAACACCATCATCAGCGGCAGTGGTACGCCGAGTCCACGGAAGCTGTCAAGCGCGAGCGGGAGACGGGGAATGGGAGCGCAAATTGCCGCTCTCTCTTTTCGGGCGCGGGCGAAGAGCGGGAAGGACGCCCATTGACGCGAACTAGTCGCGGGGTCAGCGCGTGCGTGTGCCTGGTCCAGGTGCGCCGCGGCGCCCCGCGTCGCGCGACCCTGGTCAGGTCCACGAGGACCCGGCGTAGCGGGGTGGGCTGGCTGGCGCCGGTTACCACGTTTGACCCGGCCCGCTGTCAGCGGCGGTGCGTGGGGGTGCCGTCACGGGCTGTTTTCGGGCCCGTCTGGCGCCACCAGGTGACGGGATCGGATCGCCTTCCCGCGGAGGAGTACTGCGATGGTCAAACGGCGCGCGCTTCCCCGGCGTTTGGCCCGGAATCGTTTTATTCGGTGGAGAGCGGCCGATCTCGTTTCGCCGCCGTGAAACGAGACGAGGGAAAGTCACGCGTATCCTGCGCGTGCGGTAAGCCACGATCACGGTTCATGATTCGTGAATGAATGCCCTGCATCAGGGCTTCACGCGGATGGCACGTACTCCCTCTATTTCGAATTACTTGTCTTGAATTTGTCTAGATACGGATATATCTAGGCTCATTTTAGTGTTAGATGCCTCCGTATCTAGACAAATCTAAGACAAGCAAAAAACTCTGTGCAGCAAGGGGTAAAGAGCGCCTCCAACGGATGCCAGAAATGACGGCCCAGCTAAAACAAACCGCCATTTTGTTGAGTCCCCTTGACCCCTTGGCCCCTGGAAGGCCCCAACACCATTGTTTGTTGTCTCGGCCCCGACGGCATCCGTCAACCAGTATCGAACTTCCGCTCCGCCTCCTTGCCTCCCCTCTATGGCCTCCTTTAGTTTATGGAATAGAAATATAAATAAGAATATGAAAATTATAGAAAGTGAGATGGTATGCATCCCAATTCTTATAGGAAAAAAAAGATGTCATTTAATGCATAGGATAAATTTTTTTCATTGAGTCTAAGCTAACTTTTTTTTCTCTAAAATATGAATGATTGATTCATATCCTACATAGGAATAGGAATTCATTTTTCCCACAAACCAAACGGCTTCAAAGAACTTTTTCCTTCGCAAATCCTATCATATAGCATTCCTATAAAATTCCTACAAACCAAATGAGGCCTATAGCTGGCCATCTGTCGGGCCGGGCCGGGCCTAACAAATCCCGAGGGAGAAAACCTAGGCCCGAGCCTGGCTCGGTCGTCGGGCATGTTTTTTAGGCCCAAGCATGGTCCGACAGTGATAAAGCCTGCTGGGCCTCAGGCCTCGGGCCAGGCCCCTTCCCTAAAACGCAAAAATGTTAAGCCCAAGCCCGGCCTGACGTTTGCTTCGGGCTCAAAACTCAGGCCCAGCCCCGGCCCGCGAACAAGACTGGGATGGGTCGGGTCAGGCCAGTCGGGCCGGGTATCCCATGGCCAGGTATACTTCCCTCCCTACCGTCGAATCTCATGTCTCAATCGTTTTCTAAATGTTGGGGGCACTGGTTATAGGGCTTTACTGGGAAAACAAAACTTTGCTGGTTCCAAAAACCTTCTCTCACCTAAGACCATGTTTAGGGCATAAAATGTTTGGTCATCTGTTGGAGATGCTTTAATCCAAGCATGCGGAAACGGATTCGTCGTAATTCTTGGCCGGTTTCCAACGTGTGGACAATATGATTTTCTCACCACGATCATCTTCTTTGTTTGACGCTGACGCCACTACCGACGGACCAGCCCTCGTCGTGGAGAAATTCACTGGGGAAATGATGGTTTGGCTGGCAGGAAGTGACGGTAGGGAATGAATGAAGATAACAACAGAACCGCGAGGAATCATATTCGGCTACGGTTGAGCTGAAGCCAATAACATTCTGCATGTTACGTCTTTCTTTCCCCTCTCCCAAATCGTCTAGGGCAAAGCCTTCCTCTGGATTCATTTCCCATTTGCTTGCCACTCCGGAAGGTAGTGGCGGGGAGGGCAATCATGGTGCATCGGCTCCGGCTAGTAAATAGGTTAGGGTTTTAATCCTTGCAGGGATGGCGTCCGGATGAATGGCAGCGCTTCTTCCTCGATTCAATCTTCTAGGCTCTGATCCTCCTCAAATTCATCTGTAGGTATGGATTAGATGAAGCTCCAGTGTAGATTCCTGCCACCTCCTCGGGATGATGAGGTTGGAGTTTCTTGTCATGTGTTCACGACCACAAGTTTTGGTGTGAAGTTTTTTAGATCAATTCGAGGGTTCAACGACCACAACTGCGGTTTTGGGATGCTGGTCGCACATGCACGAAGATTTGTAGGTTGTCATCTATAAGGTCGGCCTGGATCCGTTTTGGGAGCGGCGACAATGACGCGACGGTGGCTCGTTTGTGTAATTTTTACTATGTGTTTGGGTGCTTTGTATTTCTGGTCAACTTTTTATAATAGATCTGAGTTCTTTTCACAACATAAATAAATAAATCTGCAAGCCTATCCAAATGAGATAGCAAGAGCTTCAGTAGGACATAAAACTGGGAGGAAGCTGAACCTCTCGTTCGTCATGCTTCTAACTGAAAACTGCACATGTTGACGCAATATCCAGGTTTCTAAAATAAATCCTTGAGCACCTGAGCGGTACCTGTTGCCATGCAATGAGCTTGGCTCCACTCAACAGCATTCCTACAAGTGATCTAATCAATATTCACAGCAATCTTGCAATAGTGTCAAAAAACGTTTTACATTATGAGACGGAGGGAGTAGTATATTGAAACAGATTTCAGTAACTGCCATCAAGTGTTCACCACTCTTTTTTGGAATACTTATGCTCTAAAAACGCCATAGCTCTACAACAAAATGGAGTCAATCTCGTCAAAACTGAAAGACCTCGGATCTCTTCTACTCTAATCACTAGTGATCTAAACGCTTTTATATTTCTTTACAGAGGGAGTACTACCTAGGGAAAGCCTACTTCACCCACAGGCCACAGTGACAAGGATCCAGCAAAAGCCTCCTGGTTCTGCAAGCAACGAACATGTCTAAAAAATCTAAATCTCTCCGGCAGCAATGCAGAAAACAAGATGACAAACATCAAGCAGTACACACAAGGATCCCTGCAAAAGCCAACATTGTTTCCAGGTCCTTAGCCAAATCCAATGCTGTACTTGCTCTAGGAAAGAGTAAAATTACTAGCTAGTGATCTAAAAGATCTTATATTTATTTACAGAGGGAGTAGCTAATTTGTACAAGACAGATGGCACTAAGTTACATTTCAGTAAACTCAAACTTCAAGGAGAGAGAGAGAGATCAAACACATAGCTACTGGTACATACCCTCAGCCCCGAGGAAGAACTACTCCCTCCTCGTCATGGAGAGCACCGGGATGATGAAGATGGCCACCGGAGAGGGATTGCCCCCTCCGGCAGGGTGCCGGAACGGGTCTAAATTGGTTTTCGGTGGCTACGGAGACTTCTGGCGGCGGAACTCCCGATCTATTGTGATCCCCGATCGTTTTAGGGTATATGGGTATATATAGGAGGAAGAAGTATGTCAGGGGAGCCACAAGGGGCCCACGAGGGTGGAGGGCGCGCCCAGGGGGGTGGGCGCGCCCCCCTACCTCGTGGCCTCCTCGAAGCTTCCTTGACGTGGACTCCAAGTCTCCCGGGTTGCTTTCCTTCCAAAAATAAGTTCCGTGAAGTTTCAGGTCAATTGGGCTCCGTTTGATTTTCCTTTTCTACGATACTCTAAAACAAGGAAAAACAGAAAACTGGCACTGGGCTCTGGGTCAATAGGTTAGTCCCAAAAATGATATAAAAGTGTATAATAAAGCCCATAAACATCCAAAACAGTAGATAATATAGCATGGAGCAATCAAAAATTATAGATACGTTGGAGACGTATCACAACTCACTCGACAGAAGGTCCACTCGGTTATCTCATCTCCACTCGACCACCGTTATTCACTCGGAATATCTGATTTCACTCGAAGAACAGAAGACCTAGAGCCACCCCAGGATGGAAACGGTCAGGAAATCACTCCATCGCTATAAAGACGATTAAACACGGGCGTTTCCAGTAACGTTTGTGCCTTTATTCTCTCATTGAACCCTTGCGTAATTGAGGACCGCGAGGGGTCAGTGGACTCTATATAAGCCACCCCTCCCCTCTTGCACAAGGGTTCGCACCCCCTGTAACTCAACACTGCAATCAAACAAAGCCTCTGCGGCACCGAGACATATGGCTATTACCTGCTTCGAGAGGGGCCCGAACTCGTAAATCCGAGTGTACAATCTCGCCGTAGCTAGGCTCTACCCTCTCCTACGTACCCCCTACCTCTACTATCAGATCCGTTCCCACGACAGTTGGTGCCCACCATGGGGCATGTTGGGAACGTAGCATGAAATTTCAAAAATTTCCTACGATCACGCAAGATCTATCTAGGAGATGCATAGCAACGAGAGGGGGAGAGTGTGTCCATGTACCCTCGTAGACCGAAAGCGGAAGCATTAGGTTAACGCGGTTGCTGTAGTCGAATGTCTTCACGATACAACCGATCTAGTACCGAACGTACGGCACCTCCGAGTTCAACACACGTTCAGCTCGATGACGTCCCTCAAACTCTTGATCCAGCACAGGGTCGAGGGAGAGTTCCGTCAGCACGATGGCGTGGTGACGGTGATGATGATGTGATCCGCACAGGGCTTCGCCTAAGCACTACGACGCTATGACCGGAGGAGTAAACTATGGAGGGGGCACCGCACACAGCTAAGAGAACAATTGATGTGCTTTTGGGGGTGCCCCCGCCCCCCGTATATAAAGGAGGGGAGGAGGAGGCGGCCGGCCAGGAGGGGGCGCGCCAAGGGGGGAGTCCTACTAGGACTCCTAGTCCTAGTAGGATTCGGCCCCCCTTCTTTTCCTTATCTTGGAGGTGGAAAGGGGGAAGGAGAGGGAGTAGGAGAAGGAAAGGGGGGTGGTGCCCCCTTCCCTAAACCAATTCGGCCTCCTCCCTTGTGGAGGGCGCACCAGCCCCTTCTGGGCTGGTTAGCCTCCCTCCTATGCCCCATATCTTCCCACGGGGGGGTTCTGGTAACCCATCGGTACTCCGGTAAAATACCTGAATCACTCGGAACATTCCGATGTCCCAATACTACCTTCCAATATATGAATCTTTACCTCTCGACCATTTCGAGACTCCTCGTCATGTCCGTGATCTCATCCGGGACTCCGAACAAATTTCGGCCACCAAAACACATAACTCATAATACAAATCGTCATTGAACGTTAAGCGTGCGGACCATACGGGTTCAAGAACTATGTAGACATGACCGAGACACGTCTCCGGTCAATAACCAATAGCGGAACCCGGATGCTCATATTGGTTCCTACATATTCTACAAAAATATTTATCGGTCAAACCGCAATAACAACATACGTTATTCCCTTTGTCATCGGTATGTTACTTACACGAGATTCGATCGTCGGTATCATCATACCTAGTTCAATCTCGTTACCGGCATGTCTCTTTACTCGTCCGTAATGCATCATCCTGCAACTAACTCATTAGTTACATTGCTTGCAAGGCTTATAGTGATGTGCATTACCGAGAGTGCCCAGAGATACCTCTCCGATCTCGGAGTGACAAATCCCAATCTTGATCTATGCCAACCTAACAAACACCTTCGGAGACACCTGTAGAGCATCTTTATAATCACCCAGTTACGTTGTGATGTTTTATAGCACCTAAGGTGTTCCTCCGGTATTCGGGAGTTGCATAATCTCATAGTCAGAGGAATATGTATAAGCCATGAAGAAAGCAATAGCAATAAAACTTAACGATCATTATGCTAAGCTAAGGGATGGGTCTTGTCCATCACATCATTCTCTAATGATGTGATCCCGTTCATCAAATGACAACACATGTCTAACCATCTTTGATTAATGAGCTAGTCAAGTAGAGGCATACTAGAGACACTCTATTTGTCTATGTATTCACACATGTACTAAGTTTCCGGTTAATACAATTCTAGCATGAATAATAAACAATTATCATGACATAAGGAAATATAAATAACAACTTTATTATTGCCTCTAGGGCATATTTCCTTCAGTCTCCCACTTGCACTAGAGTCAATAATCTAGATTACATAGTAATGATTCTAACACCCATGGAGTCTTGGTGATGATCATGTTTTGCTCGTGAAAGAGGCTTAGTCAACGGGTCTGCAACATTTAGATCTGTATGTATTTTGCAAATATGTATTTCTCCCTCCTTGACTTGATCTGCACTTTGATCCTTCAAAGTGTTGGGGAACGTAGCAGAAATTCAAAATTTTCCTACGTGTCACCAAGATCTATCTATGGAGAAACCAGCAACGAGGGGAAGGAGAGTGCATCTACATACCCTTGTAGATCGCTAAGCGGAAGCGTTCAAGAGAACGGGGTTGAAGGAGTCGTACTCGTCGTGATCCAAATCACCGGAGATCCTAGTGCCGAACGGACGGCACCTCCGCGTTCAACACACGTACAGCCCGGTGACGTCTCCCATGCCTTGATCCAGCAAGGAGAGAGGGAGAGGTTGAGGAAGACTCCATCCAGCAGCAGCACAACGGCGTGGTGGTGGTGGAGGAGCGTGGTACTCCAGCAGGGCTTCGCCAAGCACCGCAAGAGACGAGGAGGGAGAGGGGTAGGGCTGCGCCAAGAAGGAGAGGAACTCATGTGTCTTGGGCAGCCCAAACCTCAAGTATATATAGGGGGGGAGGGGCTGCGCCCCCACCTAGGGTCCCCTCCCTAGGGGTGGCGGCAGCCCCCAGATCCCATCTGGGTGACGGCCAGGTGGAGGGGGAGAGGGAGGCGCACCAGGCATGGGCCCTAAGGCCCATCTGCCCTTAGGGTTTGCCCCCTCCTCCCCTTAGGCGCCTTGGGCCCTTGTGGGGGGGCGCACCAGCCCACCTGGGGCTGGTCCCCTCCCACACTTGGCCCATGCAGCCCTCCGGGGCTTGTGGCCCCACTTGGTGGACCCCCGGGACCCTCCCGGTGGTCCCGGTACGTTACCGATAAACTCCGAAACCTTTCCGGCGACCAAAACAGGACTTCCCATATATAAATCTTTACCTCCGGACCATTCCGGAACTCCTCGTGACGTCCGGGATCTCATCCAGGACTCCGAACAACATTCGGTAACCACGTATATCTATTCCCTATAACCCTAGCATCATCGAACCTTAAGTGTGTAGACCCTACGGGTTCGGGAAACATGCAGACATGACCGAGACACCTCTCCGGTCAATAACCAATAGCGGGATCTGGATACCCATGTTGGCTCCCACATGTTCCAAGATGATCTCATCGGATGAACCACGATGTCAAGGACTTAATCAATCCCGTATACAATTCCCTTTGTCTAGCGGTACGATACTTGCCTGAGACTCGATCGTCGGTATCCCGATACCTTGTTCAATCTCATTACCGGCAAGTCTCTTTACTCGTTCCGTAACACATCATCCCGTGATCAACTCCTTGATCACATTGTGCACATTAGGATGATGTCCTACCGAGTGGCCCAGAGATACCTCTCCGTCACATGGAGTGACAAATCCCAGTCTCGATTCATGCCAACCCAACAGACACTTTCGGAGATACCCGTAGTGCACCTTTATATCCACCCAGTTACGTTGTGACGTTTGGCACACCCAAAGTATTCCTACGGTATCCGGGAGTTGCACAATCTCATGGTCTAAGGAAATGATACTTGACATTAGAAAAGCTTTAGCATGCGAACTACACGATCTTGTGCTATGCTTAGGATTGGGTCTTGTCCATCACATCATTCTTCTAATGATGTGATCCCGTTATCAATGACATCCAATGTCCATGGTCAGGAAACCGTAACCATCTATTGATCAACGAGCTAGTCAACTAGAGGCTTACTAGGGACATGGTGTTGTCTATGTATCCACACATGTATCTGAGTTTCCTATCAATACAATTCTAGCATGGATAATAAATGATTATCATGAACAAGGAAATATAATAATAACTAATTTATTATTGCCTCTAGGGCATATTTCCAACACAAAGAACTGAGCTCTCGTGCTCTGGTCTGATCTTGGTGCTGAAGTCTTGTTCTTGCGCCTGTGCACAGTCTGGGCAACGGACCCAGGGTTCGTTGCACCAACAGGAGCCCTCGGGCCTGGCCCGAACACGCTGCCGGGCGTCGTCGAGGTAGGCCCAAACTAGTGCATAGGCAGAGGCGTAGAAGTGGCTGGCCCCTTGAGATCTTCTTTGCTTCTTTAGTAACTTGAGCCCGGGCCAGTTTCTGGTTCTTTCGCGTGTCGTGTAAAGCCAATCGTGGTGGGTCCACTCTTGTAATGGCCCGTGAATGACTTCAACGCACGGGCGAATAACTGCCAATTCACTCTTCCCACCACGCCCTTATCCTTAGCCACGTATGCTGCATGCATCGAGTGGGGTAGGTAACGGAGGCGTGTGGTGCGAGAGAGTATCAAGGCAGGGGCCCGGTTTTCTTGAATTGGTGGAGGAGGACGGCGGTTACCCATCGAGGGATCGACTCTCTTCCCTGACCCACCTATAAAAGGAGGGGCGAGGGAGGAGCGGAGGCATTCATCCTCACATCCCTTCTCCTCCATCCTCTATTTTCTACTGGTTATGTTGAATGTGAAACCTTGGGGCCAAGCCCCAGGCAGTAGCTTGGAGTTGGCGATGTTGAATGTTCGTGCTGATGCTTGGGGAGTGAGCCTGGTTTAGGTCCGGAGGAGGTGCGGTGGGCGAGCTGCCCACGGTGCAGGAGATATCAAGCTTTCCCATTGTGGTGAAATGCGTGTCTCCTCCACCTCGATCGGCCATCTGACGTGGAGCGTGGAACTTGCCGTGAACCACTGCAGCTCATCGACCCGGTGACCAGGTTCTTGGAGCCTTTGATGCTCGTCCGGGACGCAAGGCCAGGAGTTGTTGGTAATCCCAGCCCTGCCCCTTCCAGCAGAACCGGGTGTCGGTGTCAAAACTGGCGGATCTCGGGTAGGGGGTCCCGAACTGTGCGTCTAAGGTCGATGGTAGTAGGAGACAGGGGACATGATGTTTACCCAGGTTCGGGCCCTCTCTATGGAGGTAATACCCTACGTCATGCTTGATTGATATTGATGAATATGAGTATTACAAGAGTTGATCTACCAGGAGATCGTAATGGCTAAACCCTAGAGGTCTAGGTTGTATGGCTATGATCATGAAAAATCTCTCCTCCGGACTAAGTCCTCCGGTTTATATAGACACCGGGAGGATCTAGGGTTACATAAGGTCGGTTACAAAGAAAGGAATCTACATATTCGGTCGCCAAGCTTGTCTTCCATGCCAAGGAGAGTCCCATCCGGACACGGGTGCAATCTTTGGTCTTCGTGTTCTTCACAACCCATCAGTCTGGCCCATGGCTAACAGGACGGATGCCCGAGGACCCCTTAGTCCAGGACTCCCTTAGTAGCCCCTGAACCTGGCTTCAATGACAAGGTATCCGACGCGTAGATCTTTCTTCGGCATTGCAAGGCGGGTTCCTCCTTCCGAACTCCAACATAGTCTTCGGACATATTGAATGTGTCCTGACCGGTAACACACGCACCACACACAATTGCAGAGGGAATATAATATTCCACGAGTCCCATCTGCTGACAACTTTTTGCAAGATGACATCACATCTGTTTGGTCACTATATCAAACCGTTTTTGTCCGTTGCCCCGCGTTTCGAGATGCGGTTTCCATTGGCACGTCTTGTCAAAGCAGAGATCGTGTCCCCTTATTGCGGGATTTTCACCAATGCAGGCGTGGGTAACCCAACTGTACCATTTACACAGCCCTTGAGAACAGGCGAGTTTTAGGGCGAGTGGGGATGCGTTCGATTTTCACTGCCTTTATAAGGGGATAAGGACTCCCCCTTCCTCTCCCACGCCTTCTCTCTTCCTCTGCCCTTCCACTCTTGAGCTCCAGCGCCCAAGTTCCCATATTCTTCCCACTCAAGCTAGCACTCAACCATGTCCGGATCCGGAGGTCAAGGCAAGTGGATGGTCTCCTCCGTCAAGGAGGAGGACATTACTGAGCTTCAGGCGACCGGGTATCTGGCGAAGGAAATCGCCCATCGTCTTCCAGCCCAGGGGCAAGTCATCCCCACACTGAAGCTCAATGAGAGGGTGGTATTCATCCCTCACTTCCTCCGCGGGCTAGGGTTTCCACTCCACCCTTTCGTCCGCGGGCTGATGTACTATTACGGGATAGACTTCCACGATCTATCCCCGAACTCCTTCCTCAATATTTCGGCATTCATCGTTGTGTGTGAGGCCTTCCTCCGCATTCAACCCCACTTCGGGCTGTGGCTCAAGGTCTTCAATGTGAAGTCAAAGGTGGTGGATGGCCAGCACGCAGAGTGCGGAGGCGCCATGGTGAGTAAGCTGACCAATGTCTCCTGGCCGAAAGGTACTTTTGTGGAGACTGTCAAGGAATGGCAGAAAGAGTGGTTCTACATCACAGAACCCCGCGATGCCGGTTGGGCCGCAGCTGCCAATTCAACTCTGGTGCTCCAATGCGACTCACCTCATGGGTAGAGAAGAGCCCGAATTGGTCTTCGTCAGACGAGTTGATAGCGCTACAGACGCGCGTCCAAAGCATGGTGGACAAAGACATCAAGCTCGTCGACGTAATCCAGGTGATGCTAGTTCGCCGGATTCTTCCGTGCCAAAGCCGAAGTCTCCCTTTATGGGAGTTCAATCCAAAAAATCACCATACCCTGAAGAGGCTCTTCGAGACCACTCACGAAGATGTCGGGAGGTTACTCTTCAAGGGCAGCGAGACACCACCAGCCACAGTTTCGGACCGCGGGCACGACATTAACCACCCCGCCAGCGAGGTAAGTTCTTAACACATCCCCTGCCTGTTTATTTCAAGGAGGGTGTCTAAACTTTTATCATCATTGCTTCTCCAGAAATGGGTGAAGAGGGCGAAGTGAATGCAATGTCCGGCTCCACTGCCTGAAGAACCAGTCATCCCGCGTCTAGCAAAGATGCTGGTGCGACGCCCTACAAGGCACCATAGAAGAAGGCCATGGGGAAGGCCAAGGGGGTCTGGAGTGGCCCCTGCGGCAAAGTCATTTCAGACATAATGTCCGAAGACAAGACCCGTTCCTCCGTCGCCGAAGACGACGAGGAGGAGGAGGAGGAGAGCGACTCTCCCCCTGATGGGGGGAGAAAGAAGAGGGCGACCTCCTGATACGTCTCCGTCGTATCTATAATTTTTGATTGTTCCATGCCAATATTATACAACTTTCATATACTTTTGGCAACTTTTTATACTATTTTTTGGGACTAACATATTGATCCAGTGCCCAGTGCCAGTTCCTGTTTGTTGCATGTTTTTTGTTTCGCAGTAAATCCATATCAAACGGAGTCCAAACGGGATAAAAACTGACGGATATTTTTTTTTGGAATATATGTGATTTTTTTGGAAGAAGAATCAATGCGAGACGATGCCCGAGGGGGCCAGAAGGCAGGGGCGCGCCCCAGGGGGTCAGGCGCGCCCTGGTCCCTCGTGGCCATCCCGTAAGGCGGTTGATGCCCTTCTTTCGCCACAAGAAAGCTAATATCCAGATAGAGACCGTGTTAAAATTTCAGCCCAATTAGAGTTACGGATCTCCGGAAATATAAGAAACGGTGAAAGGGCAGAATCCCAGAACACATAAACAAAGAGAGATAGAGAGACAGATCCAATCTCGGAGGGGCTCTCACCCCTCCGCCTCCATGGAGGCCATGGACCAGAGGGGAAACCCTTCTCCCACCTAGGGAGAAGGTCAAGGAAGAAGAAGAAGAAGAAGGGGGGCTCTCCCCCCTCGTTTCCGGTGGCGCCGGAACGCCGCCGGGGGGGGGGGGCATCATCATCACCGCAATCTACACCAAGACCTCCGCCATCTTCACCAACATCTCCATCACCTTCCCCCCTCTATCTAAAGCGGTCCACTCTCCCGCAACCCGCTGTACCCTCTACTTGAACATGGTGCTTTATGCTTCATATTATTTTCCAATGATGTGTTGCCATCCTATGATGTCTGAGTAGATTTTCGTTGTCCTATCGGTGGTTGATGAATTGCTATGATTGGTTTAATTTGCTCGTGGTTATGTTGCTGTCCTTTGGTGCACATCATATGAGCGCGCGCGTGGATCACACCATAGGGTTAGTTGTATGTTGATAGGACTATGTATTGGAGGGCAAGAGTGACAGAAGCTTCAACCTAGCATATAAATTGATGCATACGGGATTGAAGAGGGACCAATATATCTTAATGCTATGGTTGGGTTTTACCTTAATGAACGTTAGTAGTTGCGGATGCTTGCTAATAGTTTCAATCATAAGTGCATAGAATTCCAAGTCAGAGATGACATGCTAGCAGTGGCCTCTCCCACATAAAACTTGCTATCAGTCTAGTAACGTAGTCAATTGCTTAGGGACAATTTCGCAACTCCTACCACCACTTTTCCACACTCGCTATACTAACTTTATTGCTTCTTTATCTAAACAGCCCCTACTTTTTATTTACGCGCTCTTTATTATCTTGCAAACCTATCCAAAAACACCTACAAAGTACTTCTAGTTTCATACTTGTTCTAGGTAAAGCGAACGTTAAGCGTGCGTAGAGTTGTATCGGTGGTCGATAGAACTTGAGGGAATATTTGTTCTACCTTTAGCTCCTCGTTGGGTTCGACACTCTTACTTATCGAAAAAGGCTACAATTGATCCCCTATACTTGTGGGTTATCAAGACCTTTTTTTGGTGTCGTTGCCGGGGAGCAATAGCGTGGGGTGAATATTCTCGTGTGTGCTTGTTTGCTTTATCACTAAGTAATTTTTATTTGCTGTTCTTAGTTGTTCTCTATCTTTAGTTATGGATATGGAACAAGAAATACCAAAAAAATTAGGTGTACCTGCTACTCATGGAGATGGGGAACCTCCTAAAACCCTCGATGCTGGTTATGTGAAAAATATTATGTACTACTTTGATAATCCTGAGAAAACCCCATTCAATTATGTTATGGGAGACACGTTGGATCAACGTGAATACTTTAGGGATTATCGCTTGACTCAAAAAGGGAAACTATTATGGGATCAAATTCATATGTTGCATTGGTATGCTCGGGAACTATGCTTGAGATATGATTATACTTGTTGCTCTAGGACGAAGGCTCCACACCTTCCCTTTTCATGCAAATTTAATGATGATAAAACCTTGGCTTCTTATGCTAATGGTATATATGATTACTATGATGTGGAACAAATAGAAGAATTTGTTGCTTTTATGGGTGCTTATGAAATTGAATCTTTGTTTAAAGAGTGTGAAAATTTTGATGATTCAGTTTATAGACCTGAAAAATTAGCTATCCTTAAATATTGCTATGAGAATTATGAATTCAATTCTGATATTGATGATTTTATTGAGAGAGTCTCCGCTGTCCAAGAAGAGACTAATATTTTGCAGGAGTCTATGGAAGAAGAAATTAATGACATTGTGAGCTCGTTGGATGAAAAAGATGAGGAGGAGAGCGAAGAACAAAAGGAGGAAGATCGGATTGATCACCCGTGCCCACCTTCTAATGAGAGTAACTCTTCAACTCATACATTGTTTAATTTCCCTTCGTGCTTACCGAATGATGAATGCTATGATGGTTGTTATGATCCCGTTGATTCTCTTGAAATATCCCTTTTTGATGATGCTTGCTATGCTTGTGGCCAAGATGCCAATATCAATTATGCTTATGGAGATGAACTTGCTATAGTTCCTTATGTTAAACATGAAATTGTTGCTATTGCACCCACGCATGATAGTCCTATCATCTTTTTGAATTCTCCCAACCACACTATATCGGAGAAGTTTACCCTTATTAAGGATTATATTGATGGGTTGCGTTTTACTATTACACATGATGATTTTGATAGATATAATATGCATGTTCTTGCTGCTCCTACTTGCAATTATTATGAGAGAGGAACTACATCTCCGCCTCTTTACGTTTCCAACACGAAAAAATTGCAAGAAACTGTTTATACTATGCATTGGCCTTTACTTTGTGTGCATGAATTGTTCTTTTATGACATGCCTATGCATAGGAAGCCACAGGGGAGGAAGAAAAAGAAAAAACAGAAAGAAAGAAAACAGAAAAGGTGCAAAGGTGATAAGCTGGGGCTTTAAAGCTCCAGCCGCGAACTGTTTTCATTGTAATTTAATTAATACGTCGAGGCGCATTGATACAAGTAGTGCGATAAGCAACATGCTATTTAATATGCCAAAAACCAAGGGAGAGCTACATGTGGGTCCTGAAAAATAGGTACAGTGATTGTTAACGAAATCACCTTGAAAATCCCCCGTACGTCTGTATTTCTCGTCGTCTTGGTGTGTTTATCCTTCAAGAGGACTGATGATCAGGCCATCCGATGGGGCCTGCGGGATTGAGACCTGAAAAGGAAACGAATAAAAGTGAAAGTATGTGTGTATCCGGTGTCGGTTGAGCCATACTGTGGATCACAAACTAGCTATGCCTCCATCGATGCCCATGGAATTTTGAGTGCGTAGTTATGTACGCGTGATACGAATGCCACTACTTGACCGGGACTAAGACAGAGGCCGAATTGCTAGTCTAACTCCTGACGAGCTGAGCTGTCCTGCTGCAGTGTAGTTCGGACCCTCTTGACGGTGTCCGTGGGCTCGGCAGCCGAATTAAGGTTCTGCTTGAGAAGGTCGATCTGTACTTCTGTTGCTAAGGCAGCTATGTGCTCTTCTGTATGGAGGGAGCGTTTCGTATTTCCACTGACTATTATGACGCCATGTGGGCCGAGCATTTTGAGTTAGAGATAAGCATAGTGTGGCACTGCATTGAATCGGGCGAATGCGGTCCGTACGAGCAGTGCGTGATAGCTGCTGCGAAAGGGGACTATGTCGAAGATTAACTCCTTACTTCGGAAATTGTCCGGAGATCCGAAGACAACCTCGAGCGTGATTGAGCCCGTACAGCGGGCCTCTACACCTGATATGACTCCTTTGAAGGTAGTCTTTGTGGGTTTGATCTGTGATGGATGAATGCCCATTTTGTGCACTGTATCCTGATAGAGCAAGTTGAGGCTGCTGCCACCGTCCATTAGGACTCACGTCAAGTGGAACCCATCAATTATTGGGTCCAGGACCAGTGCGGCTGAACCGCCATGACGGATACTGGTTGGATGATCCTGGTGATCAAAAGTGATCGGGCATGACGACCATGGATTAAATTTTGGGGCGACTGGCTCTATCGCGTAGACGTCCCTGAGTGCGCGCTTGCGCTCCCTCTTGGAGATGTGTGTAGCATATATCATGTTCACCATTTTGACCTGAGGGGGAAACTTCTTCTGTCCCCCTGTGTTTGGCTGCAGGGGCTCCTCGTCATCGTCCTCGCTCTGCGATCCCTTTTCCTTGTTCTCGGTATTTAACTTGCCGGCTTGCTTAAAAAGCCAGCAATCTCTGTTGGTATGGTTGGCTGGTTTGTCTTGGGTGCCATGGATTTGGCACGGACGGTCGAGTATGCGGTCTAGGCTGGATGGTCCCTGATTGTTTCTCTTGTACGGTTTCTTCCGCTGGCTGGACTTGGAGTCGCTGAATCCGGTGTTGACTGTAGTGTCGTTGGTATTATTACCATTGCTTCGGTGTTTGTGTCTGTTACGTCGAAGCTTGCCATTGCTGTTTTTGGCCTTAGAGGGGCCTGCGTCGCTGGCCGTGTTTTTACTACGAGCTAGCCAGTTATATTCACCTGCACAAAAGCGGGTCATAAGTGCCGTGAGGGCTGCCATGGATTTCGGCTTTTCTTGGCTGAGGTGGCGGGCGAGCCGTTCATCGCGGATGCTATGTTTAAAGGCCGCTAGAGCTTCATCATCTGGACAGTCGATGATCTGGTTCTTTTTGGTTAGGAACCTAGTCCAAAATTTCCTGGTTGACTCTCCAGGTTGTTGGACTATGTGGCTTAAGTCATCGGCGTCTGGTGGCCGGACATATGTACCTTGGAAGTTGTGAAGGAAGGCTTCTTCCAAGTCCTCCCAGCTGCCGATAGAGTTTTCAGGCAGGCTGTTTAACCAGTGCCGAGCTGGCCCTTTGAGCTTTAGTGGGAGGTATTTGATAGCCGGGGCCTTCGGCTTTAGCCTTCTTGTCGGTACTAGGCATGCCCGATCCCTCAACTGTCAGCACTACTTTATCCTTGTGCTTCTTGTTCTGACTGATGGACTCGTCGTCATCCTCCGAGTCGATGTCGACACAATCTTCCTCTCCAGGAAGTTTCCTCCCTTCCTCCACCCGAGCACACTTGTCCACCAAGTTCTAAAGCTCCTTCACGATCTTGGGCAACCGAACGTTCATCTTGGAACGTATCCTGCGGTTGCGCACATTGGACTGGAAGGTAGCTATCATAGCTGTCGGGTGGATATCTGGGATATTTCTGTGGACTCGGTTGAATCTATGCAAGTACTTTCGCAGAGTCTCTCATTTTTCTGTTGGAGAAGTTGCAAATCGCTGGGCCGCCCTGGTTCTTGGTGGCCGCTCATGAAGGCGCCAATGTACTCATGGCAGAGGTCAGCCTAGGTCGAAATGGAGTTCTCTGATAGATGCATCAGCCAAGACCTCATGTTTGGCTTGAGTGCCAAAGGGAAGTAGTTGGCAAACACCTTCTCATCTCTCCCCGGCAGCTTGAACAGCGATGGTGTAGATGCTCAAGAACTCTGTCGGGTTTAGTCTCCCATCATACTTCTCGGGTATCTCTGGCTTGAACGTGCGAGCAGATGGCCAACGGACTTGCGACAACTCACGAGTGAAGGCAGGGCACCCAACCTCGAAAGGCAGGAACCCGCCATCTTCGAGCGCGGGCTCGTTGACGTTGGGGCCATCACACCCATTGGTTCGACGGTGGTTGTCGCGACAGCGATGCGCGCGCCTTCCCTTCGCCTGTCCTCCGGGGCCCGCCGTTGGCCTTGGTGCACTCGAGGGTCGGAAGAGGCCATCAAGACGTCATCGGGTTCTTGATTTTGCGGCTCCTGCACTAATTGCCATGGAGGGGACTACACCGTGAGGGTGGTCCCTTCCTCACGGCCAGCAGTACGAGTCGTCGTCGTCGTCTGGGGAGGCCATGGCGGGCTAGCTCGCTGTGAGCCCCCAGCCTCAGCAAAGCCAATCAAACTCTGAATGGTGGCTCTCCACTCATCCATTTGATCAGCTTCCGGCGGAAACCTCAGTAGCAGCTGGGCCCGTGCCATAGCCTTCTAAGCGGGGCTTGGCATCGACGATGATGATGTGGACTGCAGCGTCGCTTGGCTCCTGACAGTGCCGATGGTGGCTGCGTCGGGCTCCCGTTGTCGGGAACCAGTCGCTGGAATGGCGTGCTGACGAGGTGAAGGCGCGCGCGGGCCAACGACTCCATTCAGAGCATTGGTTGGGCCAGTTTGCTCCGGGGACGGTTCATGTCCTGCGACCGCGCCCACGGCGGGGGCGTCCGTAGGGTTACAATTTGCCTCGGAACGAACGTCACCGCCGTGACTATGCCCCTCGGCCAGGCCAAGAGGGCAGAAGGAATAATCTCTCTATCCTTACCTCGTAGAGCATGGTCGCCAGGATGTTGTTGATGTTGTCCTTCTCCTGTACCTCCCGCTCCTGCTTCAGCCGCGGGGGAGGTGATGACAACGCCACCTTGGCAAACCATGTCCCTCGCAGCGCCCACGTTCATGCACCTCCGCATTCCCCGTGGCGTCGGCGGTCGCGGGCGAGGGGTCCTTCAAGGTGGACGGGTGAGCTGCAGCACCGGACTTCTTCTTGGGCGTCATAGTCGATGGAGCCGTCGATGATGAAAATGGTGGTGAAGATGACGCGCTGCTTACGCTCTCGGGTTCGCGCAAGTGATCCCCCTACCTGGCGCGCCAAAGATGTCGTGGGAAACCACGACAACCTATGGGACCAAGAGCCCCTTTTGGTTTGGCAGGGGATCAGCATGTTGCACAAAGAGCGGAGAAGCGTAAAGCAGCACGACAGAGATCACGCAGGCAGTTTTACCCAGGTTCGGGCCGTCACGAGGCGTAAAACCCTACTCCTGCTTTGGTGGATTGATGGTGGAGAAGCGATGCGCTCTTGCTCGGCAAGGTTTCCTCGGGGCTTAGTCACTTTTGTCACTTTGCAGCTTGACACCGCACTGATCGATGACTTGTGTCGCTCGTGAGGTGGAGCGGTGGAGTGGTTTGCCTCCACGAGCCCCGGCAGGCCTGCCGGGATGATTTGGGGGCTTGCTTCCGGGGGTAATCTCATCCTCGCCAGGTTCGGTTGCCCGGCAAGGGAGGTTCTTCTCATAGTTGTATCTTGCCTCTTTGGCTAGTCTTGGTCTTCTTAATCTGCACTTTGATCCTTCAAAGAGAACTGAGCTCTCGTGATCTGATCTGATCTTGGTGCTGAAGTCTTGTTCTTGCACCTGTGCACGGTCTGGGCAATGGACCTAGGGTTCGTTGCACCCATAAGGAACATGTTAAAGAACAAAAGAGGAAGCATATTCTTGAGGTTCCGCTTCTTTGCATATAATGTTGGTTGCCCACTCATGATGAATCACAACGCACAAAGAAATGCAATTCCATGATGTCTCTCTAAATGTGGCCACATGCATTTGGAAAATCAAGTGGGAGCACTAGCCGACCAATTAAATGTGTGTCTGTTAACTAATATCAGTATCATATCACAATCCATATTTGAAGAAGTAAGATTTGGACTTATGATTGGTGTGTTGTTTAGCTTCAAGAGTGGACTGCTGCTAGTGCGAAACAAAGCAACTACACAGATCATAGTGTAGATATAACAGAAAAACCGTAAGCATCACAGGTAAAATCAGGAAAGTGGAGCTTGCTGGAAAATATGGGCTACTATTTTTGATACAGCTAGAAAAGCTTCGGATACCACCTCTCTTCAACTGAAGGTGTGGTACTGTTAATATCAGTGTAACTCTCAAAGGCGACACAGCTCCCCACATTTCCTTACTAATCTTATAGGATTCAAGTGGGCAGGCACTACAATTCATATTCCTATATTTACAAAATCCTACGAATCAAAGAGGTCCGAAGAGTTGAAAGTGTCCATCACAACCGACCGAATGACCTCTACACTGTCCCTACTCCTCTTCACTACAAGAAACATATAGTACTACTATCATACTCCCTCCGTTCCAAAATATAAGTCTTTGTAAAGATTTGCACCATGGATCACATGCAGATGTATACAGATACATTTTAGAGTGTAGATTCACTCATTTTGCTTCATATGTAGTCCATGGTGGAATTTATACAAAGACTTGTATTTAGGAACGGAGAGAGTACTTATTAAAAAAGAACAGAAGAGAAACATGCTAAAGAAGAGCAAGCAGATTTTGCATAATAAAATGTTCGTTACGCAGTGCCCACACATGATGAACCAGAGCACATTAAGAATGCAACTCCCTGATGTCTCTCTATATGTGATGCACGTGCTTTTCGAAAGTAAAGTAGGAACATTAGCTGACCAATTAAACGTTATCTATTTTAGTAATATCAACATTATATCAGATTTATATTTAAGCAACAAGTTTGAAATTATGAGTGGCACATTGTTTAGCTTGATGGATTGAGAGCAGTGCTAAGCAACTATGATAATGGTACTGAATATAAAGGAATGTCTGCATGCAAGTCGCGTGAATTTCGTCATTTGGGTCAGTCGACCATTTCAGATGGTTGGATGAAGATCCTACGTCTCCTAAGCCATCTTCTTCCTCATATCTGATTCTTTCCCTACAGAACACAGCACGGGCCGCCGGCCAAACCACCGGCCCCGACCCCCCTCCCCTGAAACGCCCCCCGCCGTCTGTGTTCCTCCGCCACCCCAACCCCCCACCCTCGCCCCCACCCGCGTCGAGTTTTCTACGTTTTGGCGAGGCCTCACCACCGCCCCCCACAACCACCGCCCCCCACAACCACCGTCCCCACCCGAGCCCCTCCCTTTCCTCTGACAAACTCCGGCGAGCTCTCAAAAATCGACTGACCCAATTTTGAAATTTAGTCTACAATTATTTAACTAGTGTGGAATAAGGCCAACCCGACTTCCATATATAAGGCCAGCCCGGCTCCATTTTGGGAGCAGCGTCAGGCATGTCGGTGGCTCGTTTTGGTAACGACGGTGATCCAAGGACCTTGACGTAATCTTTACTCTGTGTCTAGATGCTTTTGTATTTCTGGTGAACTTTTTATAATCGATCTTAGTTCTTTTTGTAAAAAATAAAAATAAAAAATCTTCAGGCCTTTCTAAATGAGATAGGAAGAGCACATTATGATGGCTTTATAGCAGCCAATTCGGACAACCGGCGACCAAATATTTCTTGTCCCATCAACTAATCATCCCCAACCAAATTCAAGCGGCGCCCCTCCAGCACCGCCACCATGATCCCGTGCCACCGGCAGCTGGCTTGCCGGTGTGGAGCGGAAGATCCCGGAGCGGCATTCTTCTCCTTGGAAGAAGATCCACTGGGAAGGTGCGTCCCGGGCGTGTTGAGATTTGTGAATGAATAAGTCGAACCGTCTATTCCATTCCATTGATGATTAGTACAGGATTTACACTAGTAATCGTGTACGTGCAAATGCACGTATCTAAAATTGATCCTTATTTAGTTTTTACGCTGGTAATAAATCTAAACAAGAACATCACTAAATAACATATATCCTTTATTCAAAATTGTTTCCACACCCCAGAAATGCAAAGAAAAAAAAATTCCAATTATCATTTGCATGCAAGCCACATATCGATCAAAGCAAATAGTGGAAAAAAATATTTCAAGCACAGGAAACTTGTAGTTTTTGTATGCACAATTTTATCCGACCAAGTACAGTTTTATAATTTATAAATATAATTCTTCACTTTCCAGATTTAAATATTAAGGAATCCTGCTACTATAGAGATCTTATTTGAAGATGAGACCATTCAAATATGTTCACACAGATTTTTTTGTTACAGCAATATGTTCACATGGTTCACAACAAACAGCAATAACGAACTCTTTATATTAGTATTTGAATTATACATCGGAAAAATGAATTCAGGTCTATGCCTATATGATCGGCTTACAATTCCATGCATGACTCGATTCCATTGTTTGATGCTCCATTCAGCTCTAACTCTTCCATATAACAAGACATACTTTGTATCACTCTTCACATCTTCTCATTGATGGCAAAAACATGACTATTGTGGCAACTACGCCACCACTTCATATCCAAACACAAGATGAAATGGATGGAAGATGGGAAGTACCTGTCAGCATCTCCCCTACTCCCAAGATTATGCTTCCGCCTCTCTTTTCCCCCTTCTCTTGATTCTTTTTGTCAAACAAACAACATGAGTTGAAACTCAACCAAGCAAAACAGAAAAAACAAAGAAAATATAAAAACATGAGTAAACCTTATATCACTTAAATGCAAATCAGGATATCGTGGGTGCCTTGCCGCTGATTATGTTGCACTTGTTGGACAGCTCAACCTGAACACCATGTGAAATTACCTAGAAGGTTCAGAACTCTGGTGGTTCTGCAAGCAAATATCTTGTCTGGATATAATAGTTCTTGGGACAAACCTGAAAACTTTATTAGGTGCCTCTATGCACTATGAGGCCTTGCAGTTTTAGCTCGCCCCAACAGTATGGACATGGAAATCAGGTATCAACATGAAATTATGTAGGAAGATTCTATATATTTTTGTAGGTGGAAGAAGAAATTTCGATTAGTAGTTGCTACAGGTATATATGTACTGAATCATTGTACATACAGTATTATATATCAATCTAGTAAAAGTGGCGACAAGGCTGTCCATATTGCAACATTGTACAAATACTAAGATATTTGGTCAAGATAACACATCGATTCACAAAACCATGTCCCCAAAAGTGAGATCATCCTTCTGCATATTTGCACGGCAACACATTATAGTCAGACATATGGAAGAATTATTTGCATGCCGAAATCATACCATTAGAATCCGTTAATATGAAGAAATATATACTTTTCTAATGTACTTCAATCATCAAAAGCATACTGGTTAAGAAATAGGAGTTAATCTGAAGCATGTGTCTTGTTCTTAACTTCTCTGATCTGGCTGTTGCTCACTCCTCCTTCCAGTATTATACTCTGTTGACATCCTCTTTCAGAAACACATTCAGTCATGGGGCAGCAGCAGCATGATCATAAGGCTTTGGATATTGCTAGAAAGAATCACATAACGGTCATTCATGGGGCAGCAGCAGCCTGATCTGTTGAATACCAATTTGGACGCATTCACAACCTAAAAAAACACGGTTGGTGATCTGCAAGTGTGTTTGTGTAATAAGAAATACCAAGAAATGCTATCAGTACATCACAAATGAAATATTTGGTTGCTTTCTTTGACGTTTAACAATCAAATGTTTTGATGTCACCAGACATATAAGCATCTAACTTTTCACGCAATAATAAACTTGAATAGAGACGGTGAAAATGCTTGAGCAATTAATATGTACACAAACAATACCTTGCTCAAAAGGATTTATGAGGTAACATTGGATGATAATTAAGAAAATCAAATCATCAACCTATCTGTAGCTGCACAAAATGATATGGCATCTGTAGGTGTAGGCTCGCCTCTCCTAAACTATAGCTTGGAGATGAGTTCTTATATCTGCATCAAATCACATGATAAAAGAAACTGAAACCAAAACTACGAGGAAATGCATACATGAACGTTTACCTCTATGTTTCTGGTGTAAACTTTGTAATTCCAATTCTCCGTGTCCCTTTCCTCCAATAGAGACACAATAAAGTGCCACATCCTAATTGAATCACTGACATCGTGAGAGATGGAGTGTTGTGCGGGAAAGCTACCTCCTCGGCTCTTCCCTGCATTGAAATGTCAACCCATCAAACATACAATACTGGTCTTCTATTGCAAAGAAGAATTATGCTAGATTGCAGGAAGTCATAAAAGATGCAAGTTCTGCTCAAAGTAAGTAGAATTGGTTGGTGATTTTTTCAGTAGAACATAAACTTCAGAAAATAAAGAATAATAAAACAGAGAGATTTCTTGCTCATCATAATCACCTCAATCTTCGAGAGACAGCCGGAGGCCTTATCCACTCCGTATCCCACCCATTATGTCCACTTGGTTGTTGGTGTTGCTGCGGTCAGTGGATGTGGCTGCCCCGGCGGCGGCGGCGACCGTGGCCGTGAACTCACGGCTCAATCGCCATGAACTGCTCCTAGGAGGAAACAAAGCGGTGAATGCTGGCAGTTTCCTACGCGATCAACACATCGAACGCGGTATTTGTTCAGGGTGTGAATAGCGGTTTGGGGCTTGGGCAGCGGTTTCAGAGGGTGGATATCCCAGATCCGGCGACCCTGAAGTCGTGGAACATGGCATTGGTGATGCTGACATCGGCTTCCTCGTCTACCCAGCAGAGGGAGACGGTGGTAGAGGGTGTGACGATGGCATACGTGTGGCAGCGGTTGAGCAGAGGACCTTCCAGTGGCCTTCCTGCGCGTAAGAAGAGGCCGGCTGCTAGAAGGATGTGGCGAAGGCGTGCGCATGGCGGCGGCCGGGTGCGTCAGCCTGTCGGGACATGCGGCGGGGAGGAGGAGCAGTTTTCTAATGGAGTGGCGGCCCTGCGGGCGGCACCCCCGCGTTCGTGCGTAGATGCGGCGTTGAGGGGAGCAGTTTTCTAATGGAGCCACGAATGGGCACGGGATTAGCAGCGAGGGTGAGCGGTTCTGGACGTGGACAAATCGTTATGGAGGTGTGGGTCGATCGGTGGGACTGGTGGCTTGTTAGCGTTAAACATAGAAAGACCGTGGATCGTTAGATCGTGTGATTAGGTGGCTGAGATGATCTGGATCTGCCCCTCTCGTGCTTTTATAGTGGTAGTAGATAGTAGATGTCTGGATCCGTGACCACCTGGTACAAGATGGTCTAGACGGTGGTACAACTGACCATGAGCACGAAATGTATATACACCGGTTCTTGCCGCGGTGTTGACCCGCTGGTCAAGGGTAACTCCAAGACTTGTGAAGGAGAAGTGGGAGTTGAAATATCGAATGTGTTGTCTAAAGTATTTTGCATCCTGGTCTACCTGGCTTGAAAACAATCGTTGCAGCTCTTGAGAAACCTCTGGGATACATACCTTAACTTTACCTTTTCTGCAACAGAAGGCTGGACCTTCATACTGGAACCTCATTGCTCCACAATGGACACAGTCTTTTACTGGCTTCAAAACATGATGCTTAGTTGGTAATTGGTAGATTCTTGTAGACATAGTCATAAGGATCATCAGCCGCAAAAGCCTGTTGTGAAACATTAGGTGTCACTCTGTATGATTCAAACTCATGACCTGCAATAATATTGGAGTCAAAAATACATCACAGTCTGCAAGATATAAGGGTATATGCATTCATGGTATAGGTCACCTTGTCCAGTAAATATCCTGCATTCATCATCATCATCATCATACACTGGTTGCCCATCCTGTGTGTCGTGCAAGCATTCTAGGAAAGCAATAACATTAAATCAGCTTCATGTTTGGATGTGAGCATCATCATTTCTCCTATTGAAAAATTTAGTACTGTAACGCGAGGATATAGATTCACCCAAAAGTTTTTAAGCTAGATTCAGTAGTTTTTAAACACTGGAATCTCTAAAAAAGACTTGTATTTAGGAATGGAGGGAGTATACACCACAATTACAACACACGGGAAACTACACAGTGCCGTATAAAGGAATTAAGTAATGGGACAGGAATAATGAAAGGAAATATACCGTCCACTTCGGCAGGGGGCTCCATAGGCTCTAATATTCCAGCATCATAGGATTCTTCACCATTGCCGTGGCAACCTGGTTGCACACCGCCGACACGATAGAAACAAAGTTGAATATCACATGGCAGGTGCAGTCAATTACCACGCAAACACAGTTATTTTTGACAAAAATTGAAGATAAATGGTCTTTTAGTGGGACTAATTAAATTACATGTAAGATCAATGGCATGTGTAATTGGGGAGGGGACTGCAGATCCACCTGTTGGCTCAGCAATGTAGGACTGTTCAGATGATGCATGGCGTTTTCCCATCTTATGCACACGTTTCCTCTGCAAGACAACTTCTTTTTCTTCCGGCGTCATTTGATCATATTGTTCTCTCATGCGACGCCGTTTCTTCTCAGAAGATGCCTCTGAATGGGATACATGTGGTCAGGAAACTGTGTCTATAAAATCAAAATGGGTCAATCAGTACTGAATCCTCGGCATACCTTTCATTTGAACAGAGCTAAGTGTTCGAGGCAGAAAGTTTTCTTGTATGTGCGCTCCTTGAGCTTGTGACATGTTAAATACCCCATGAACATCCATCGTTTGTCGTTCGTAAGTGGGATTTGTGTGCAGCCAATCAATATGACCATCTATCTGCATAGATGACCCACTGCATGGCGAGTTTAGCATATCGTTGACAACAGATTGTGCTGTTTAAAGATAAGCAATACCTAGAGAAAGACAGTGCATCGTATGGCTTTCATATGGTTGAAGATGAGCAATACGTACAGAAAGATGGTGCATCATATGGTGCTAGAAAATATTTGTTGAAATTACCAGGTGATACTTGGACGCTAGTGGTTGCAGCTTTCTTCTCTAGTCGAGCGATCCGGAGCTTCTTGCAGTGCTCTGCTTTCTCCTCGTCGGATAGACATTAATACCACGTTTCAGAGCTTCGTTTTTTGCGCCCAAGAGCGACATCTTCAGATGGATGGTCGGTATAAGCCGAGGTTGCAGCTGCATGTATGATACGTATGATAGGTTAGTCTCTCAATATAGTAGTGTACCATAGAATATTGAAACAATAGTCAGAATATTAAAATTGCAGCATGTAAAGATAAAGAACGAACCGGTTGTGTTTGAGTTGGCTATGTTGCTCAAAGGGGGCCGTGGCACATCCGGTGATGAAGAAGCAGGTGTTGGAGAGACCTCCTCAGGGTTAATACTAATGACAAATGCAGCCTTCTTGTGTGCTCGGGCCATACGCCGCTTCTGGTTGTACTCCGCTCTCTTCTCATCGGACATTCGTGCATACCAATTTTTACCACTTTTTGGTTTTTCAACATCTTGATTTACAACTGAGTTGGTTATGTTGCTCAAAGGGGTTCGTGGCACATGCAGTGACGAAGAAGAATGTGCTTGATTTGCAGTCTCCTGAGTAGGTGTATTCGTCGGATCTTTACATGGGGAACGATCCCCTGATTGTAACGCATGCGGACAATGATTCCTCATCTGTGGCATGAATGGTTAACATCGTACATCATTAGTAATATTCACGCAATATTGAGAAGCTCAATTCTTAAATGTTGCAAACAAAGTAAGCAGAATCTCAAGTAAATATTAATATGTGACGAAAAGGATCTCTGTCATGAATGGGAAACATCGTACATCATTAGAAATATTCATGCAAGAGAAGCTCAATTCCTAAATGTTGCAAACAAAGTAAGCAGAATCTCAAGTAAATATGAGTATGCGCAGTTAGTTAGGGAGGAAGAGGAAACATAATTTGTTTTCATTATGTCAAAATTATATATTTCAATATATTTCAAAATGGCATTCAGTTTTGCCGCATCTGTTTTTGAATGTTGAAACATATATGAAACATATTTCATGAATCTTGAAACATATTAGCTTGCACAAAAAAAAGAACTACATTATTTTCCCGTATAAAATTCAAGAAAGCGATAGCAGCAGACTGGTTAAGAGTAGAGGCTTGAGAAGATGTTGCAGAGGTGTGGAAGAAGGTAATACTGAAAAATAGAATTTTATAGGTCAAAGCAAGTTGCATATCTAAGTGGAGATGAAAGGTTTAATGTCATGAGTGTACCAAGCAGAGAGCATCTATTTTCTATTTTGCAAGCAGAGAGGCTGCAGGGTGGCTTGAGAAGATGTTGCAGAGGTGTGGAAGAAGGTAATACTGAAAAATAGAATTTTGTAGGTCAAAGCAAGTTGCATATCTAAGTGGAGATGAAAGGTTTAATGTCATGAGTGTACCAAGCAGAGAGCATCTATTTTTCAGGTGGAGGGAAAAGAGAGTTGGCAAGTTGCTGACATGCCAAAACCTCATCCACCTCCTCATAGGGTAATGCCAGGAAGAAAGAAGACAAAAAGAAGAAGAGAAGAAGGTGAGAAACCTCACGGGAACAAGCTTTCAAAGAAAGGCATTAAAAAAAGGCATTAAAATTGCTTGTTCTATGTGTGGGAGCTTTACTCATAACAAGAGAACCTGTGAGCAGAATCCAAACAGAGGTAAGAAACAAAATGCTAGCTACACAAGAGCAGCAAAAAGAGCAAGGAGAAAGAAGCAAAAAGATTTAGGAAAAAACACACAGCAGGTAACTGTTATCTCTGAATTTTAATGTGATATATGTTCACTCTGAAAGTACTGATCATTTTGTTTCAGGTGGTACACCCAGGGAAGAGGACAAAGAAGCAACCAACATCTACTTCAGCAAGACCATCTTCTCAAGAAAGAAACAATCAGCCGCAAGTCAAAGTGCAATGCCTACTGCATCTTCTCAACCAGTTCCAAGGGGAAGCCACAGTAGGAGTCGCAAACAGGGCTTCTTCAAGCTCACAGCAGATGCAAGTGCCAAGAAATAACATGCTGGAATGGCTTCTCACTGGGAAAAAGTGAATGCCCGGATTGTTTTTCAATGTCACGTAGTTGATGTGTGACACAAGATAGAAGTGTGTGCTTTTATTTGATGTGAAACATCAAATTCCTTGACAATTAAGTGTCGTTTGTGGAGTTTTGCATGTCAAAGACCTGTAGCTTTTATCAGGTTGAACCTGAGTATGCCATGGAACTTATTGTGTGAAATTAAGTTCTTCAATGCTATGGAAATTTGCTATCTATTTCTGAATTTGATGCCAATAATTTGTACACTTCTGATAAAATATCTTGCAACACACTATTCCATACAGAACAGTACAGTGATAAAATATTTGCTGTCAAAAGTTCCCTTCTTTTACATAGCATTGCATACAGAACAGTATAATGATCAACAATTTGCTCTGAAATTATATTGCTGTAGTACACTGCTGAAAAATTACAAAGCTCACACTAAGTCCATTGGGAGGCGAAGAGGCTGGGTCTGGGTCGAACCGGCTCGAGGGCGTCGTTTAGACCACACCCAGCAGGCCCAGTCCGACGTGGCCGGTCGATGGGCCCATCCCAGGCGCCACATATGCAAAACCACCTTCCCAAACCACTTAAGTGGGTGCCAGGGGGTGATATGTCCAGTTTAGAATAGTTCAAGGGATTAAGAACTCGGTTTTAAACATTGGGGGGTTATGTGATCCAAACGGGATACTTCTGGGGGTTATCTATACTTTTTTTTCATTTTTAACTAAAACTACAATGTGCAGATTATATATTTAGATTATAAATTTGAGTAGTTGTCACAAAACAAAACATCGCTGCCAATACTATTGTGGATAACCCAATATAGCAAAATTTAGGCAACTTCAGGAGCATAGCAACACAATGGGATGGGAAGGTAAGCAACAAAACTTCAAAATATGAGTTGCTTGAACTACAAATTTCCGAAATCCTCACTAATTCAATATGTCCTCGTAAATTTCAGGAATCCTGATGGCAGCTATTTGTCTATATGCTGACAGAATTTGAAATTGGTTTGCTTGATTCTCTGAGTATAGAAACTTACTTGCGAATCCGGCGGAGTGGCAGCGTGGCGGCGTGGCGGAGGCGACGACCCACGGCGGGGCGGCTCCGGCAGCTACAGAGGCTCCCGGCGACCCGCGGCTCCGGCGGCGCGCGGTGAAGAGCGCGGGCGGAGGCGGCGACCCGCGGCCGGGGAGGCTCCCGTCCCGGCGACCCACGGCAGCGGTGAAAGGCGCGGAGGCAGCGGTGAAGGGCGGGCGGAGGCGGCGACCCGCGGTGGGGAGGCTCCCGTCCCGGCGACCCGCGGCAGCGGTAAAAGGCGCGGCTGCGGGAGGAGGTGCGGGAGAAGGAGGAGGTCGTGCGGGGGCGGTTTTTTTTTACTGCGGGGCGATTAGCGATCGATCGTGGCTCGTTGCGTGGTTGGTAGCGTTAAACACATAATGATTAAGGATCATTAGATTTTGACGATGGATGGCTGTGATTTGTTTGGATCTGCCTCTCTCTTCTTTTTATAGTGATAATAGATAGTAGATAGTAGATAATAGATACTCCCTCCGTTCCAAATTACTTGTCTTGGATTTGTATAGATACGGAGATATCTAGCACTAAAATGAGTCTAGATATATCTGTATCTGGACAAATTCAAGATAGGTAATTCGAAACAAAGGGAGTAGTAGATAACGCTACGAACAGCCACGTCCGTTCGTGGGGAACTGGTGTTTCTCCTCGGTGCAGCGGCGGTTGGGGATCGCAGGAAGGAGACGTTCGTGCGTGGGTGGCGGTTATCAAACCGAAGGAGTTAAAAAACTGGCGGGGCGTCAGACGAACATGGGAGTTTGAACCTTTATGAACAGGAGAAGTTACTACCACGATGCACCATTGCCTGCAGTTACCGAGCGCCCCATCTCCATAAACCCAGTGATGCCTTGTACAATGAAAGATGCTTAAAGAAATATTTTAAAAAATAAAATAAGATTTTCTGAAGCACCGGTGTCTATTTCTATAGAAAAGACATTTAGTTAAGCATTTATCCTGTACAAATAAACACCGATACTTAAAAAAAATTCGGTTTATTTCTCTAATCATCTTTCCTCAGCACCTACACGGCGTGATAGTGTGGGACGCGGGCTTACCCCTCGCCAGTCGCCAGTTGCCGACCATGGAGAAGGAGGCCGCGGGGGAGGCGCGCGAATCCCATGGGTACGCCCGGAAGCGGGCACGGAGCGGCGGCGGCGGCGGCGGTGGCAGCGAGGATTTCATCACCAGACTCCCCGACGACATCCTCGGCATCACCATCTCCCTCCTCCCCACCAAGGACGGTGGCCGCACGCCCATCCTCTCCCGCCAATGGCGCCACCTCTGGCGCTCCGCGCCTCTCAACCTCGAGGTCAGCACCCGACCCCCCGGCGCCGCCGGCCCCGTCCCCACTCCCTCCCGCGTCCCACCCTCCGCTGTCTCCCAGATAATCTCCCAGCACCAGGGCCCCGCGCGCCGGTTCTCCTTCCACTGCCGCGGCGCCGACGACCTCTGCGCCCAGGCGGAGAGCTGGCTTCACTCCCGGGCCCTCGCCAACCTCGAGGAGCTCGACATCGCTCACGCCAGCCCCCGGCTGCTGGCATCAGTGTTCCGCTCCGCATCCACCACCATCCTGGCTGCCAAGATCAACGGTTGTGATTTCCCCGGCGAGATTGTGCCGGCCATGAATTTCCCCAATCTCAAGAAGCTCACCCTGTTTCACACTTCCATCTCGGAGGACGTCTTGCACGCGCTGCTCTCCGGCTGCCATGCCTTGGAGAGCTTATACATGGCCGAAGTTTCTGCTGCTGGTCGCCTCCGTGTTAGCTCGCCGACTCTTAAGACCATTATCTTCAGTCATAGCTCTAGTGAAATGGTGGAGATATTGGGCCCTTTCATAGCCGCCGTCTCCAATATCCTACTCTTCCAGGTAGCAGCAACGTTGTCATCTAATCTTGCATTCGCCACACCGACATGCAGATGATAATTTTTATGTCCATTGTTTGCTTTCTTCAGGGAATAAGCCCGGTCAGCTCGGCAAACTCCATGCGCACCGTAAAGGTTTTGGCTCTCAGATCTTCTGCAGATAAGCTGCATGCAGTTCTTAACATTCTCAGGTGGTTTCCCTGTTTGGAGAGGCTCCATGTCACCGTGAGTACTCATTTTTGCTTGCTTTAAGTGTCTGATTTGATTCACATAGTATAGTCTAGTTAGCTACTGCCATAACATATGCCTCTTCCTCCCATGTCGCAGTTTGGTAAACACCATGATATGGATCAGCAAAATGAGCCTCAGCATGACCCACTACATCCAATCGAATGCCTTGAGGCCCATCTCAAAAAAGTGGTGTTTAAGCCATTCGAGGGCTATGGGAAACAGGTTGAATTTGCCAGGTTCTTTGTATTGAATGCAAAGGTGCTAGACAGAATTGAATTTGAAGCGTATAATCACTACGGCATTGAAATGGTGGGTTATGAGCACAAGCTGCTACAAGTGGAAAACAGAGCCTCTCGACACGCTCGGTTTGTATTCAAGACTATTTCATACTGACCGAGTACCATGTCAATAAGCATAACCATGATTGGTCGGTCAGTAGCCGACCCCTTCCGACAGCCTTAGACAGGGTTAATGCCTGAAGATTGAAGTCTCTTGTGCTCATTCGGTAGATGGTGTTGATACCTGAAGATTACACCATCTTCCACTGTCTGCTCTGTTTCTAGTCTATAGTTGCTTTGTAGTTCCAGTAACTTATTGTATTGAAGTTTGAGTTTACTGAATGTAACTTAGTGCCATCTGTCTTGTACAAATTAGCTACTCCCTCTGTAAAGAAATATAAGATCTTGTAGATCAGTAGCTAGTAATTTTACTCTTTCCTAGAGCAAGTAAAGCATTGGATTTGGCCAAGGACCTGGAAATAATGTTGGCTTTGGCAGGGATCCTTGTGTGTACTGCTTCATGCTTGTCAACTTGTTTTCTGCATTACTGCCAGAGAGATTTAGTTTTTCTAGACATGTTTGTTGCTTGCAAAACCAGGCTTTTGCTGGATCCTTGTCACTGTGGCCTGTGGGTGGGGTAGGCTATCCTTAGGTAGAAGAGATCCGAGTTCTTGAAAGAACAGTTTTGACTAGATTGGCTCCATTTTTGTTGCTGGGCGTGCATAGTTTTCCAGTACTGAGTGGCATGTTGTAGAGCTATGGTGTTTATATTAGGGCATGTATAATGGTTGATATGATAGTTTTATCTTAAACCTTGCATGTATGATGACAATAAAACATGTATACAATGGGTTATCTCATAGTCTTATCTAAAATAACTAGTTATTCCTAAAATCATGGTGACACATATCGAGCTAAGTGATCATCTCTTAAATAAGAGAAGACAAATATTTTTTTATGGATTCTCTCTCCTACAACTCAGCAATTATCCTATGTAGTGCACCTAAGATAGCACCATTGTACATGCCCTTAGAGCATAAGTATTCCCAAAACAGGGTAGTGAACATTTGGTACTCTCTCCGTCCCATAATATAAGAACGTTTTTGACAAGCGTAAAAAATGTTTTTATATTATGGGACAGAGGGAGTATATACTAACTAGTGCAAGATGGCTGGGAATAAGGATGCTAGTGTACAAATTGCGGTGGGCACAGTTTTTTCTTTTCTTTTGAATACAATATTGTAGGAATGCTGTTGAGTGGAGCCAAGCTCATTGCATGGCAACCGCGCTCAGGTGCTCAAGGATTTATTTTAGAAACATGGATATTACGTCAAACATGTGCAGTTTTCAGTTTTTTTTGAAACGGAGGCAAAAGATTTGTCTCATATATTAAATAAGGAGGAGAGAGAGTTTGTTACAATACACACCCAAGTTACGGCATGACAATTATTCTTGCAATAAAAAAGACCCTAGTTTCTTTGCCCCAGCTTTGATCCAAAGGTTTGCCTCGTCTTCAATGATGCTGAGCAAGATTTGCGGAGGTGCGCTCTTTTGCCTGAACACTCTTGCGTTGCGCTCATTCCAGATGACCCATGACACTAGCATGGTAATCGATGTCTTTACTTTTCTATCGGTGGTGCCCGTGGTGCATGTGCTCGCCCACCAGGCATGAATGGAGTCAAACATGTGCCATGTAGACGTGTCCATGTCGTGGATGCGAAATTTCTGGATAGCCATGTTCCAAAGCCTGAGAGTGAAGCGGCATCTGAAGAAAAGATGAGGGCCACATTCCTGCATCCGTCGGCACAAGGGTCAGGGGCCACAGTTAGGCCATCCTCGCTTCTCCAATCTGTCAGCAGTCTAGATCCTATCCTGAAGCGCGAGCCAAGCAAAGAACTTGACTTTTGGTGGGGCCAAAGCCTTCCAGACCATTTGGTCCATGGGGGAGAGGACCAAGCCCAAAAATTGTGCCTTGTAAGCGGAGGCCGCGGAGTAGTGCCCAGATTCCGTGTGCTTCCATAGGATGTCATCCTCAGTGAGCTCATCCAGGTGCACCTCGTGCAGCAGCATCCAAAGGGTGAAGAATTGCGCAACATGCTTGATGGAAACCGATGCGGGCGGTCTGATTTTGAGAATCCACACATTGTCCTTGAGGGCCTCCCGTACCTTCCAGTGCTTCCGGGAGGAAGTCTCGTAAATGAGCGGAGCAATGTCTTTGGGCTTGCGACCAAGGAGCCAATGGGAGTCCCAAAATGGAGTCTTCGCACCGTTCCCAATCGTGATGGTGGTACAGGCGTAGAAAAAGTTGAGGTCCTCCTCATCGCACGGGTTCCCACTCCCGATCCACAACTTCGTGGGCTCTTTCCACTCGTACCAAGGCCACCGCAAACGCAAAGTCCGCGTGAACTTGTTGGTGTTGAGGACCCCTAGTCCACCATAGGCGAGCGGCTAGCTGACAACATCCCAATTGACCTTGCACTTTGCCCCGGATGTCGTATCCGACCCCAACCATAGAAAGGCCCGCTCAAGCTTGTCGATGTTTTGCAGAATGGTGGGTTGTATGACAAGTGGCATGATGAAGTAGATCACTTGGGAAGCGAGGACCAACTTAACAAGGGTCGCGCGGCCAATGGTGGTGATGTTTTAGCCGTCATATGTAGTCAGTCTACTTGCCACTTTATCGACAAGAAATTGTAGGTCGGCGAGCTTCAGCTTCCACACAGATAGCGGGAGTCCCAGGTAGCGGAGCGGAAAGGAAGCCCTGACAACCGGTAGCCCTTGCGTGATGTGGCCCCGGTCAAGGTTGTCGCACCGAATGGGGACCATTGAGCTCTTATGGAAGTTGGTGCGAAGGCCGGTGACTTCACCAAAACCTCGCAGAATGGCCGCGAGGTTGTCTACGTCTCTTTTGATCGGCGCTACAAACACAGCCGCATCATCTGCATAGAGAGAGGTTCGCCCCATGACCCCTCTCCCTCGAACCTTGTGAAGAAGGCCCTTCCTTGTCGCCACATCAAGGATTTGCCTCAATGGGTCAATAGCTATCACAAAAAGGAGGGGAGAGGCGGGGTCCCCTTGCCATAGTCCCTGGTCATGCTTGATGGGGGTACCAGCTACCCCATTCAAGAGGATCCTTGAAGATGAGGAGTATAGAAGAGCCGCAATCCACTCTCAAAATTTGCTTGGGAAACCTCGCCTCCAAAGGAGGTCAAGCAAGTACTCCCATTTGACAAAGTCAAATGCCTTGCAGATGTCCAGCTTGAAAAGGAGAGAGGGAGTCTTGCTCTTGTGTAGGCGCCGCGCAAGGTTTCTAACATGCATGAAGTTGTCGTGGATGCTCCGTGTTTTGATGAATGCACTTTGAGCGTTGGAGACGAGGGCGGACATGTGCGGACCAAGCCGGATAGCGAGCACCTTCGCGATGATCTTGGCGATTGCATGGATGAGGCTAATGGGCCTAAAGTCGACGATGCTCTCTGCCCCATCCTTCTTGGGAAGCAACACAATATTCGCAAAGTTGAGTCAGTGTAGGTTTGTTGTGTGGAGGGAGTCAAAGCGTTGAATCACCCTCATGAGGTCGTGCTTGATGATGCCCCAACAATTTTTGTAGAAGAGGCTGGTGAAGCCATCTGGCCCAGGCGCCTTGTTGCTAGGCATGCTATTAATCGCCTCGATGACCTCCGCCTCAGAGAGGGGAGCATCAAGCTCACGCAGGTCATGCGACTCCAGATTGAGCTCCTCTCAATTGAAGTCCTTCGTGCTCCCGCTTCCTCTTTTCATTACTTGCGAGAAGTGGTCATGGATTATCTTCTACTTGGCATTGTGTTCGGTCACCCACCCTTGATCCTTCATAATCCGGTGAATATAGTTTTTCCTCCTTCTCGTGTTAACGCGACGGTGAAAGAATTTGGTGTTGGCATCCCCTTCCTTAATGTTTGTGATTCTAGCACACTGCTTTTTACGTGCTTTCTCCAGCGCGCCCAAGCTTATGACCCTTCTCTTAAGCCGAGCTCGAAGGTTGCACTCCCCAGGGGAGAGCAACCTTCCCTCCTGAGCAATGTCGAGGCAGAGGATCACCAAGAGGGCACATGGAGGTGGATCTTGGCTTTAGAGAAGGGCCTCTACTCCATTCCGTGAGACGCGTCGCCATTTTCTTGAGATTGTGGAAAAGGATCATGTATGGGTCGGTATGCTCAACTGGCTCGGCCCATGCCTTGTGGACCACGTCATAGAAGCCTGGCATAGAAGCCCAAAAGTTCTCAAATTTGAAGGTCCTAGGCCTCCTTGGCCCCTTATCTTCAGCAAGAAGAAGCGGGCAGTGGTCGGAGAGGGACGAGGAGAGTGCATGTAACACGTGGTCGTTGAATGTTTTGTCCCACTCTGCATTGCAAAAGAAGGAGTCGAGCTTGCAAAGGGTTGGACCTCTCATTGCTCCATGTGAATCTCCTATTCTGGAGGTGGATTTCTTTGAGCTCACAACTATGGAGAGTTGCACGGAACCAATTTATACGGTTGCAGTTCACGTTCCTCTTGTTTTTATCCCTTGCCCGGTAAATCTGGTTGAAATCCCCGGAGACGATCCAAGCCACACCAGCGGGTGGCTTTTGGCCAATGAGCTCGGCAAAGAACACATCTTTGAGCGAGTGGTCGGTGGGGCCATAAACGGTGGTTATCTTGAAGCTCACACCTGAGTCACTGACACGGACCATGGCCGAGAGGCAGAAGGTGGTGATGATGATGCTGGACATCTCCACCAAAAGGTCATCCCAAAGAAGAAGGATACCACCCCTGGTGCCATTTGCTGGACGTTGTGCGAAGCTACGCAGCCTATGCCCCCCCTCCCAAGAAAGCAGCCGTGAACTGATCGATGCTGTCAAGCTTCGTTTCCTGGAGGCACGCTACATGACAGGAGGAGGAAGCGATAGTAGCATTAATTGTCGACCGCCGATTCGGACAGTTAAGGCCCCGGACATTCCAGCTCAGAAAGTTTACTGGTTGTGCTGACATAAATTAACAGCAAGGACCCTAGAGCATAGCCACTAAACATAGGCAAGAGGAAACATGATAGCATCTGAACTAGCAGCGAGAACAGCAATTTGTGTGCATACATATGCGACAGCCAACACCCACGGTTGCATAGATAACCTGATACATGGCGCATATACAGCACGCCCACACACTTCGCTACCAAGCTAAAACTTGACCCAGCACCTAACCATCCGGCAACATACAAATAGTTGTACTAACATAGCAACTAACAACCCAGATTATGAGTAGCGGCTCAGGATGCTGCCTACTGCAGCACGGCCTCCTCGTCGGCCCTCTCTAGGTCCAGCGCGCCTCCTCCTCCCAGGGCCGGCCCTGAGGGGGGGGAGGGGGCAGAGGGGGCGGCCGCCCCGGGCCCCCCAAATACAGGGGCCTCGTGCCAGGTATTCTGTATGCTACGTAGGTAGCCCATCCTCGCCTAAAAACCTATGTACCCCAGCCAGGCAAATGCAGCTAACCAACGCAGGCAATCAGTGGTTTCTTTCTTTCCTTAATCAACGATTTCTTTCTTTGAATTGTGCGTCTCTGGCTCTTTCCTACGATCTGTAGTTCAGGGCCCCGATCGCGAGTTGCCGTTAGGTAGGCGCTGTACGATCTAACTCCATGGCCCTGACTGTGGCAATACACCGATGAACTTCGCTACCCTGTCCTTGGGCCTTGAACACACACGCACATCATAGAGTGTCCCGCCAGATTCCAGTCAACACGGTGCCATTGCCGAGCCGAGCCGCCGAGCACTTGACAAGCGTTCGCCTACATGGCGACACCGATCTGTATGATTCAAGGTATGCCATACAATGAATCCCTATTTCCTATACGTATATTGCTAATTTACGTAATTTACATGATGCATAGCATGCATCGTTCAACCTTCGATGCAATTTTTTTCCTAACAATTTGTGCTATATATTACTGTCGTTTACAATGTATGATATCTAGTACTCCCTTCGTAAATAAATACGAAGTGAATAAATACATTAAAATGTATGCTACTTCCTAATAAGAAAAGAGTTAGAATATTTTATATTTGTTTACGGAGGGAGTAGATTGAAAAAAAAGGAAGAGAAAATGATGAGTTGGGGATACTTGTTGTGGAGGAAAAGAAGCCAACTAAGAAAACTTCTAAATTGAAGCGGAAGAAAATTTTGGCATCAACATCGACGACAAAAATGTAAGAGGCCCTAAGAACATAGTTAATTCGTTAATGACAACAACATTTATTGGAAACATCTTGTATACAATACTGATTTGTCATGATGTTTGTATTAAGGGCCCCAAAGTAGTAGACTCGCCCCGGGCCTCTGAAATCTCAGGACCGGCCCTGCTCCTCCATGCGCCAGGAGAGCTTCCTCCACAGCATCTACATTGACGTCGTCTAGCTTAAACAGGCCTCTCATGGCTGTGAGCACCTCCGGCGATAGATGCTCCTTGAAATGGTCCGCGAAAGCGTCCAAGGCTGTGGTGGTGACGTCCTCTCCATCCTTGACAATGCCAAGAGAGCGACATACCAGGATTTCTGCCGCGCGAGTCACGGGCGTGGCCTTGGGGCGGCTTGCCGTCTTTGTCTTATGCAGCGAGAAGGTGCCGCCGACCCTGGAGATGAAGACTCCGGCCATTGTTTTATGGCGCGCCGTAAGAGCCCGAGGCGATGTTGGAGCTGGGGTGCGCAGGATGGCCTCCTGCGATCTTCAAACAATGGCGCAAGGCACTGCAGGCCAACAGCACTAGAAGCATCGGCCCTATGGCGCCGCACAGGCGAAGGGGTGCAGCGTACTGGCCTGCTGGACGGCAGTGGCGGCGTTGGCGAGGCCTCGAACCCAGGGGGCCTGGACGGGGACGGCACAAGCAGCAGCATCGTCGTGGGCGCACAGAGCTGTAGCAGCGCCCCACTTGGCTTCCCTGGCAGCAGCGTGGCCAACTAAACTTCATTCCTCTTGGACCTGGGTGACGGCGGCAGAACGGAGGTTGGTGACAGCGGTGTCGAGGCAGGCGGCGTGAGGGCTTGTTGAGAGCGACGCCGAGCAGCCCGCGGCGAGGGATTCAGTTAGAAGCATGACGAACGAGAGGTTCAGTTTCCTCCCAATTTTATATGTCCTACTGAAGATACTTTGCCCACCTTCAAAGAAAGTACTTTGCCCAATCGAAATTCATGGGGCGATGCACCTGTTCCTAGTTGGGCACTAGCCTATGCTTGTACGAGCAGCAAGAAAAAAATGACGAGAAAAAAGATGGCTTGAGCCACGATAGTGAGCTATCATGTTTTGGCCTATTGCAAAAAAAATGTTTTTTTTCTGATGAACTTCTAACCAGTTTAATTTCTCTACATCAGTGTTTGTTAGTAATTCCTAACATATTACTGTACTGTGTAGAGATAATATCGATGATAGTCATAGGACTTGCATATAATGTTTAGTTTAGTGCTAAAAGATGCAAAATACGTTATTGCAGTCATATAATTTGCCTATGTGTGCAGATATGGTTAGTCTTCCGTATCTGCCGTATCTAGCGCTCACGTGGCGTGTCAGCATGAATGCGGCCCACATGACAGCGGTTAGAGTGGTGAGGCGTTGGGTGAGCCACACATTTTTTTTAGAAAACGCCTTTGATTTTTATTTAATTACGCACCTGTCAGTAGATAGTAGAGCCAAGGGGATCCACGAGCACTATTTTTTTAGAAACCACCCTTGCATTTTATTTATTTACAATGAAAATCCTCATATAAAATAAAAAAACATAACTATTTTTTCTCAGAAACCACCCTTGCATTTTATTTATTTACACTGGAAATCCACATTCTTTTTGTAGAAAATGCCTTTATTTTTATTTAATTACGCACCTGTCAGTAGATAGTAGAGCCAAGGGGATCCACGAGCACTATTTTTTTAGAAACCACCCTTGCATTTTATTTATTTACAATGAAAATCCTCATATAAAATAAAAGAACACAACTATTTTTTCTCAGAAACCACCCTTGCATTTTATTTATTTACACTGGAAATCCACATTCTTTTTGTAGAAAATGCCTTTATTTTTATTTAATTATGCACATGTCAGCACATAGTAGAGCCAAGGGGATCCACGAGCACTATTATTTTTAGAAACCACCCTTGCATCTTATTTATTTACAATGAAAATCCTCAAATAAAATAAAAAACACAACTATTTTTTCTCAGAAACAACCCTTGCATTTTATTTATTTACGCTCAAAATCCACATTTTTGGTAGAAAATGCCTTTGATTTTTATTTAATTACGCACCTGTCAGCACATAGTAGAGCCAAGGGGATCCACGAGCACTATTTTTTTTATTAGAAATCGCCCTTGCATTTTATTTATTTACAATGAAAATGCTAAAAAAAATTAAAGACACAACTATTTTTTTCTCAGAAACCACCCTTGCATTTTATTTATTTATGCTAGAAATCCTCAAATAAAATTAAACTCTAGAGCTCGGATTTCAACCGTCGACCTGCTGCGTTTAGCAATGCTTGATAACCACTCGACCGGCTGATGTTTGACATGAATTAAAGATATATACATAATTAATCTTCTGTATTCAATCTTTTTTCTATGTTAGCAAACAATTTATATCTAGATAAATTTTTCAGGCAAATCAACTTAATTTTGTTTGATTTTAAATAATTTTAAATTTTAAATCAAGAGAAAAGGAAATATGGTGCAAAATAAATGTACGTAAATTTTTCGGACAAATCAACTAATTTTTTGTTCGAATTCAATTTTTTTCTTAAAAATCTCGATATTGAAAAATATAGGTCAAATCAACTATTTTTGTGAATTTGAATATATTTATCTTAAAAAATCTAGATAAAAGAAGATATATTCCATAATGAATGTGTGTAAACTTCTTTCAGGAAAAACAATGAAAATTTTGTTTGAATTCGAATAGCTTTAAATTTGAAAATCTAGACAAAAGAAAATATAGTTCATCGTCCGAAAGAAATTTAAATTTTGAATAATTTAAAATTTGAAAAAATAGACGCTCAATCAGAATGATCCCGCTCTCGTCATAGTATGCCCATGTCATGAGAATTTCAATTCCCCGCATAGTTTTCTTAAATAGAACAAGATAAATAAAATATATGCACGAACATTTATATTCCCCGTCAGATTTTTATTTAAATGTGTGAACATTTTTAAAGGAAAATTACGTTTTTTATAATTACAAAATATTTCTTACAGAATTTAATATTTTTTACATGTCACATATTTTTTTGTAACTTATGAACATTTTTTAAATGTGACAAACAACAGAATTTAAGTTGTATTCTTAGATACATTTATTCCTGCAGGGAATAACACGGCAGATCTTTTGTTTATTTTTGAATTTTTTGACAAATCAACTATTTGTTTTGAATTTTAATGTTTTAAATTAAAAAATCTAGATAAAAGAAGATATAGTGCAGAATGAATGTGTGTAAATTTGTTTCACACAAATCAGTGGAAATTTTGTTTGAATTTGAATAGCTTTAAATTTGAAAATATAGATAAAAAATATAGTTCATCTGATTTGTCCGAAAGAAATTTAAAATTTGAAAAAATGGATGCTTAATCAGCATGATCCCGCTCTCATGATAATATGCACATGTCATGGAGAAATTCTATTCCCCACGTAGTTTTCTTAAATAGAACAAGATAAATAACAACAGATGCACGGACATTGATATTCCCCGCCAGATTTTTATTTAGAAATGTGAGCCTTTTTACAATGCAACTTACGTTTTTATAATTACAAAAATATTTCTTACAATGTTTAAATATTTTTTTAGATGTCACAGATTTTTTTAACGCATGAACAATTTTTTGTCCGAAACAACAGAACTTAAATTCTTTTCTTACATCTATTTATTCATGCGGGGAATAGCACCACATGTCTTTAGTTTTGGTTTATTCCTTTGTTGGGCTGAGCGAACATTGTGTTAAAGAACATTTCGTTTGTCTTACTTGCATCAATTTATTCCGGGTTGACTGGATAGTGCAGTTAGCTTATGGAGTGCGGGGCATCGAATAGAATCCCCTTGGCACTATTTTTAATTCATGTTTCTCGCGAGCCACTATGTGCTGAAGTCTGAAGGTGCGTAATTAAATAAAAGTTGATGGTGTTTTCTGCATAAAAACAATCATTCTTGGCTCACCCAACGCCTCACCACTCCCCCGCCCACTGATATGTGGGCCACATTCATGCCGAGACGCGATATGAGCACTAGATATGGCTGCATACGGAAGAATCGACCGTATCTACACGCATAGGCAAGTTATATGATTGCAATGACGTATTTTATAACTTTTAGCACTAAATTGAATATCAGATGCAAGTTTTATGACTGCCACTGATATTATCTCTACTATGTAATGTCTGCACATTTTCTGTCAACATATGTATGGATGCAGTTTTAATTGCTATATGTTAATTATGCTTGAAAATGATATGACTACTTTTAATTTTTACACATATCTTATTGATTGCATTTATGACAATGTATAGCTTTGGCCACAAATCCGCGGTCTACGATACATCTTCATCCTATTTATATTTTTTGATTGTTTCATGTCAATATTCTACAACTTCACAAATTTTGTAACATTTTATATTATTTTTGGAACTAACGTATTGATTCAGTGCCCAGTGTCAGTTCCTACTTTTTTGCATGTTTTTTGTTTCGCAGAAAATCCATATCAAACGAATTTAAACGCGATAAATTTTTACGAAGATTTTCTTTTAATATATATGATTTTTGAGAGGAAGAATCAATGCAAACGGAGGCCCGCAGCCTTCACAAGGCATTAGGGCGCCACCCCCTCGAGCGCGCGGGGTTGCCTTGTGGCCACCTCGTAAGTCGGTTGGAGTCCTTCGGTCGGAAGGAAGCTTATATCGGGAAAAATATGGTGTTAAAATTTCAGCCCGATCGGAGTTAGGATCTCCGGGAATATAAGAAACAGTTTTCGGCCAGAAAACAGATTCACAAGAGAGAGAGAGAGAGAGAGAGAGAGATCAAATCTCGAAGGGGCTCCTACCCTCCGGGAGCCATGGCGGCCAAGGACTAGAGGGGAAACCCTCCTTTCATCTAGGGGGGAGGCCAATCAAGAATAAGAAGAAAGGGGGGATCTCTCCCCTTCTCCCCCGGTGGCGCCGGAGCGCCTGCCGGGGGAACCATCGTGACGGTGATCTACTCCAACAAAGTCGTCGTCTTCATCAACACCTCCATCACCTTCCCTCATCTATATTCAACGGTCCATTCTCATGCAACCTGTTGTACCCCTACTTGAATATGGTGTTTTTTGCTTCATATTATTATCCAATGATATGTTGCCATCCTATGATGTTTGAGTAGACTTTTGTTGTCTATGGGTAATTGATGAATTGCTATGATTGGTTTAAATTGCTTATGGTTATGTTGTTGTTCTTTGGTGCCCATCATATGAGCACTCGTGGATCACACTGTAGGGTTAGTTGTATGTTGATAGGACTATGCATTAGAGGGCAAGAGTAATGGAAACTTCTTCCTACCATAGAAATTGATTCATACAATATTGAAGGGGGACCAATATATCTTAATGATATGGTTGAGTTTTACCTTAATGACCTTTAGTAGTTGCGGATGCTTGCTAATAGTTCCAATCATAAGTGCATAGAATTTCAAGTAAGGGATTACATGCTAGCAGTGGTCTCTCCCACAATAAAACTTGATATCGGTCTAATAACTTAGCCAATTGCTTAGGGACAATTCCGCAAATCCTACCACCACTTTTCCACACTCGCTATGCTAACTTAATTGTTCTTTTAGTAAAACAGTACCTAAGTTTTATTTTCACATCTTTATTATTTTGCAAATTTATCTTACTACACCTACAAAGTACTTCTAGTTTTTCTACTTGTTTGTAAGTAAAGCAAACATTGGTGTGCATACAATTGTATCGGTGGTCGATAGAAATTGAGAGAATTTTTATTCTACCTTTAGCTCCTCGTTGGGTTCGACAATCTTACTTATCGAAAAAGGCTAAAATTGACCCCCTATACTTGTGGGTTATCAGTCTACACCACCCTGTGGTGATTACCCTATGGCGACACATACTAGGCTGTGATCTGGAAAACATTGCGGCGGTTAAACCGATAGAAGAGAGTGATATTAATGAGTTGGGTGTTCATGATTTGGAACATATGTGTCAGGAACTGGTACCCATGAGTCTGCTAGATTCAGAGATCTTGGAGGTAGAGGAGCATGCGGCTTCTTTACACCCAACCGAGGGTGCCGGTAATGATCTGAGTCATGCGGACTGTGAGATCGATCCAACAAAGCCCAAACGCACACGAAAGAGGAAGGTATACGGCCTTTCTGTTGTGCGTCAGAGTGCTAGGATTAAATTCAAGCGGAAATTCCATGGATCCATGAAAGGGATTTTCTGGAATAGCAGAGGTCTTGCAGACCTGGCTAAGCGTAGGTTTCTGGCGAAGACTTCCAAGGATTACAGGCTTGATTTTATTGTGTTGCTTGAGACATGACGTGATAATTTCACCTCACAGTATCTTGGAACTATTTCTGGTGGCCTAGACTTTGATTGGCACTGTTTGCCACCTAGGGGAAGGTTTGGTGGGATCTTACTCAGAGTTAACTGCAAGTCTCTTGAGGTGGTAAACATGTTTTTGGGTGAGTTCTGTTGGGGAACGTAGTAATTTAAAAAAAATCCTACGCACACGCAAGATCATGGTGATGCATAGCAACGAGAGGGGAAGAGTGTTGTCCACGTACCCTCGTAGACCGTAAGCGGAAGCGTTATGACAACGCGGTTTATGTAGTCGCACGTCTTCACAATCGACCGATCCTAGTACCGAAAGTATGGCACCTTCGCGGTCTGCACACGTTCGGCTCGGTGACGTCCCACGAACTCTCGATCCAGCTGAGTGTCGAGGGAGAGCTTCGTCAGCACGATGGCGTGATGATGGTGATGATGATGCTACCGTCACAGGGATTCGTTTAAGCACTACGATGATATGACCGAGGTGGATTATGGTGGAGGGGGGCACCGCACACGGCTAAGGGATCAATGATCAACTTGTGTGTTTATCGGGTGCCCCCTCCCCCATATATAAAGGAGTGGAGGAGGGGGAGGGCCGTCCCTCTATGGCGCGCCCTAGGGGAGTCCTACTCCCACCGGGAGTACGATTCCCCCCTTCCAAGTAGTAGGAGTAGGAGAGAAGGAAGGGGAGGAGAGGGGAAAGGAAAGGGGGGCGGCCCCCACCCAATTCGGATTGGGCTAGGGGGGCATGCCTCCCACCTTTTCCCTTCCTCTCCTCTATTCCACTAAGGCCCAATAAGGCCCATATACTCCCCGGGGGGTTCCGGTAACCTCCCGCTACTCCGGAAAATGCCCGAACTCATCCGGAACCATTCCGATGTCCAAACATAGGCTTCCAACATATCGATCTTTACGTCTCGACCATTTCGAGACTCCTCGTCATGTCCGTGATCAAATCCGGGACTCCGAACTACCTACGGTACATCAAAACACATAAACTCATAATACCGATCGTCATCGAACGTTAAGCGTGCGGACCCTACGGGTTCGAGAACTATGTAGACATGACCGAGACTCATCTCCGGTCGATAACCAATAGCGAAACCTGGATGTTCATATTGGCTCCCACATATTCTACGAAGATCTTTATCGGTCAAACCGCATAACGATATATGTTGTTCCCTTTGTCATCGGTATGTTACTTGTCCGAGATTCGATCGTCGGTATCTCAATACCTAGTTCAATCTCGTTACTGGCAAGTCTCTTTACTCATTCTGTAATGCATCATCCCGTAACTAACTCATTAATCACATTGCTTGCAAGGCTTATATTGATGTGCATTACCGAGAGGGACCAGAGATACCTCTCCGATAATCGGAGTGACAAATGCTAATCTCGATCTATGCCAACTCAACAAACACCATCGGAGACTCTTGTAGAGCACCTTTATAATCACCCAGTTACGTTGTGACGTTTGGTAGCACACAAAGTGTTCCTCCGGTATTCGGGAGTTGCATGATCTCATAGTCATAGGAACATGTATAAGTTATGGAGAAAGCAATAACAACAAACTAAATGATCATCGTGCTAAGCTAACGGATGGGTCAAGTCAATCACATCATTCTCTAATGATGTGATCCCGTTAATCAAATGAAAACTCATGTCTATGGTCAGGAAACATAACCATCATTGATTCAACGAGCTAGTCAAGTAGAGGCATACTAATGACACTCTATTTGTCTATGTATTCACACATGTACTAAGTTTCCGGTTAATACAATTCTAGCTTGAATAATAAACATTTATCATGATAGAAGGAAATATAAATAACAACTTTATTATTGCCTCTAGGGCATATTTCCTTCAGTCTCCCACTTGCACTAGAGTCAATAATCTAGATTACATTGTAATGATTCTAACACCCATGGAGTCTTGGTGTTGATCATGTTTTGCTCATGAGAGAGGCTTAGTCAACGGGTCTGCAACATTCAGCTCCGTATGTATCTTGCAAATCTCTATGTCTCCCTCCTTGACTTGATCGCAGATGGAATTGAAGCGACTCTTGATGTGCTTGGTTCTTTTGTGAAATCTAGATTCTTTTGTCAGGGTAATTGCACCAGTATTGTCACAAAAGATTTTCATTTGACCTGATGGACTAGGTATGACACCTAGATCGGATATGAACTCCTTCATCCAGACTCCTTCATTTGCTGCTTCCGAAGCAGCTATGTATTCCGCTTCACACGTAAATCCCGCCAAGACGCTTTTCTTGGAACTGCACCAACTGACAGCTCCACCATTTAATAAAAACACGTATCCGGTTTGTGACTTAGAGTCGTCTGGATCAGTGTCAGAGCTTGCATCGGCGTAACCATTTACGACGAGCTCTTTGTCACCTCCATATACGAAAAACATATCCTTAGTCCTTTTTAGGTATTTCAGGATGTTCTTGACCGCTGTCCAGTGATCCACTCCTGGATTACTTTGGTACCTCCCTGCTAAACTGATAGCAAGGCACACATCAGGTCTGGTACACAACATTGCATACATGATAGAGCCTATGGCTGAAGCATAGGGAACACCTTTCATTTTCTTTCTATCTTCTGCAGTGGTCGGGCATTGAGTCTGACTCAACTTAACACCTTTTAACACATGCACGAACCCTTTCTTTGCTTGATCCATTTTGAACTTCTTCAAAACTTTATCAAGGTATGTGCTTTGTGAGAGCCCAATTAAGCGTCTTGATCTATCTCTATATATCTTGATGCCCAATATATAAGCAGCTTCACCGAGGTCTTTCATTGAAAAATTATTATTGAAGCATCCTTTTATGCTATTCAGAAATTCAGTATCATTTCCGATCAACAATATGTCATCTACATATAATATCAAAAATGCTACAGAGCTCCCACTCACTTTCTTGTAAATACAGGCTTCTCCAAAAGTCTGTATAAAACCATATGCTTTGATGAAACTATCAAAGCTATATTCCAACTCCGAGAGGCTTGCACCAGTCCATAAATGGATCGCTGGAGCTTGCACACTTTGTTAGCACCTTTTGGATCGACAAAACCTTCTGGTTGCATCATATACAACTCTTCTTTAAGATATCCATTAAGGAATGCAATTTTGACATCCATTTGCCAAATTTCATAATCATAAAATGCGGCAATTGCTAACATGATTCGGACGGACTTAAGCATCACTACGGGTGAGAAGGTTTCATTGTAGTCAACTCCTTGAACTTGTCGAAAACCTTTTGCAACAAGTCGAGCTTTGTAGACAGTAACATTACCGTCAGCGTCAGTCTTCTTCTTGAAGATCCATTTATTCTCTATGGCCTGCCGATTGATACATCTCCAACGTATCTATAATTTTTTATTGTTCCATGCTATATTATATTCTGTTTTGGACATTATTGGGCTTTATTATACACTTTTATATTATTTTTGGGACTAACCTATTAACCGGAGGCCCAGCCCAGAATTGCTGTTTTTTGCCTATTTTAGGGTTTCGCAAAAAAAGAATATCAAACGGAGTCCAAACCGAATGAAACCTTCGGGAACGTGATTTTCGGAACGAACATGATTCAGAGGACTTGGACCCTACGTCAAGACATCAACCAGGAGGCCACGAGGTAGGGGGCGCACCTACCCCCCCGCCCAGGCGCGCCCTCCACCCTCGTGGGCCCCCTGTTGCTCCACCGACGTACTCCTTCCTCCTATATATACCTACGTACCCCCAAACTACCAGATACAGAGCCAAAACCCTAATTCCACCGCCGTAACTTTCTGTATCCATGAGATCCCATCTTGGGGCCTGTTTCGGAGCTCCGCCGGAGGGGGCATCGATCACGGAGTGCTTCTGCATCAACACCATAGCCCCTCCGATGAAGTGTGAGTAGTTTACCTCAGACCTACGGGTCCATAGTTATTAGCTAGATGGCTTCTTCTCTCTTTTTGGATCTCAATACAAAGTTCTCCCCTCTCTTGTGGAGATCTATTCGATGTAATCTTCTTTTGCGGTGTGTTTGTTGAGACCCATGAATTGTGGGTTTATGATCAAGTTTATCTATGAACAATATTTGAATCTTCTTTGAATTCTTTTATGTATGATTGGTTATCTTTGCAAGTCTCTTCAAATTATCAGTTTGGTTTGGCCTACTAGATTGATCTTTCTTGCAATGGGAGAAGTGCTTAGCTTTGCGTTCAATCTCGCGGTGTCCTTTCCCAGTGACAGTAGGGGCAGCAAGACACGTATTGTATTGTTGCCATCGAGGATAACGAGATGGGGTTTATTTCATATTGCATGAGTTTATCCCTCTACATCATGTCATCTTGCTTAAAGCATTACTCTGTTCTCTTGAACTTAATACTCTAGATGCATGCTGGATAGCGGTCGATGTGTGGAGTAATAGTAGTAGATGCAGGCAGGAGGCGGTCTACTTGTCTTGGACGTGATGCCTATATACATGATCATACCTAGATATTCTCATAACTATGCTCAATTCTGTCAATTTCTCAATAGTAATTTATTTAACCACCGTGAATACTTATGCTCTTGAGAGAAGCCACTAGTGAAACCTATGGCCCCCGGGTCTATCTTCCATCATATTAATCTTCCTATACTTAGTTATTTCCTTTGATATTTATTTTACTTTGCATTTTTTTCTCTTTATCATAAAAACACCAAAAATATTATCTTATCATATCTTTCAGATCTCACTCTCCTAAGTGACCGTGTAGGGATTGACAACCCTTTATCGCATTGGTTGCGAGGATTTATTTGTTTGTGTAGGTGCGAGGGACTCGTGCGTGGCCTCCTACTGGATTGATACCTTGATTCTCAAAACTGAGGGAAATACTTACGCTACTCTGCTGCATCACCCTTTCCTTTTCAAGGGAAAACCAACGCAAGTGCTTAAGAGGTAGCAAGAAGGATTTCTGGCGCCGTTGCCGGGGAGGTCTACGCAAAAGTCAACATACCAAGTACCCATCACAAACCCTTATCTCCCGCATTACATTATTTGCCATTTGCCTCTCGTTTTCCTCTCCCCCACTTCACCTTTGCCGTTTTATTCGCCCTCTCTCTCTCCATCCTCCCTCTCTTTCTCTATTCGCCTCTTTTTGTCCGTTTCTTGTTTGCTTGTGTGTTGGATTGCTTGCTTGTCACGATGGCTCAAGATAATACTAAATTGTGTGACTTTACCAATAGCAACAATAATGATTTCCTTAGCACTCCGATTGCTCGTCTTACCGATACTGAATCTTGTGAAATCAATGCTGCTTTGTTGAATCTTGTCATGAAAGATCAATTCGCCGGCCTTCCTAGTGAAGATGCCGCTACCCATATGAATAGCTTTGTTGATTTATGTGATATGCAAAAGAAGAAATATGTGGATAATGATATTGTTAAATTGAAGCTATCTTTTTCTCTTAGAGATCGTGCTAAAGCTTGGTTTTCGTATTTGCCTAAAAATAGTATTGATTCTTGGAATAAGTGCAAAGATGCTTTTATCTCTAAGTATTTTCCTCTCGCTAAGATCATCTCTCTTAGAAACGATATTATGAATTTTAAGCAACTTGATCACGAACATGTTGCACAAGCTTGGGAGAGGATGAAATTAATGATACGTGATTGCCCTACGCATGGTTTGAATTTGTGGATGATTATACAAAAATTTTATGCCGGATTGAATTTTGCTTCTAGAGATCTTTTAGATTCGGCCGCGGGAGGCACTTTTATGGAAATCACTTTAGGAGAAGCTACTAAACTCCTAGATAATATTATGGTTAATTATTCTCAATGGCACACTGAAAGATCTACTAATAAGAAAGTGCATGCGATAGAAGAAATTAATGTTTCGAGTGGAAAGATGGATGAACTTATGAAATTATTTGCTAATAAAAGTGTTTCTTCTGATCCTAATGATATGCCTTTGTCTACTTTGATTGAGAATAATAATGAATCTATGGATGTGAATTTTGTTGGTAGGAATAATTTTGGTAACAACGTGTATAGAGGAAACTTTAATCCTAGGCCGTATCCTAGTAATTCCTTTAACAATTATGGTAATTCCTACAACAATTATTATGGAAATTATAATAATATTCCCTCTGATTTTGAATCTAATATTAAAGAATTTATTACTTCGCAAAAGAATTTCAATGCTTTGATTGAAGAAAAATTGCTTAAGATTGATGAGTTGGCTAGGAACGTTGATAGAATTTCTCTTGATGTTGATTTTTTGAAACTTAGGTCTATTCCACCTAAGCATGATATCAATGAGTATCTCAAAGCCATGAGAATTTCCATTGATGAGTGCAAAGAAAGAACCGCTAGGATGCGTGCTAAGAAAGATTGCTTTATAAAAGCATGTTCTTCTAGTTTCCATGATAATAAGGATGAAGATCTAAAAGTTATTGATGTGTCCCATATTAAATCTTTGTTTTGCAATATGAATCTTGATAATGATGGGACTGAATATGATCCACCTTTACCTAGACGGTGTTCCAAGAATTTGGAGTCTTTAGATCTTGATGCTAAAATTGTTAAAAGTGGGATTGAAGAAGTCAAAACTTTAAATATTAATGAACCCAATATTTTGGATTTAAAGGAATTTAATTATGATAATTTCTTTTTGATAGATTGTATTTCCTTGTTGCAATCCGTGCTAAATTATCCTCATGCTTATAGTCAAAATAAAGCTTTTACTAAACATATCGTTGATGCTTTGATGCAATCTTATGAAGAAAAACTTGAGTTGGAAGTTTCTATCCCTAGAAAACTTTATGATGAGTGGGAACCTACTATTAAAATTAAAATTAAAGATCATGAATGCTATGCTTTGTGTGATTTGGGTGCTAGTGTTTCCACGATTCCAAAGACTTTGTGTGATTTGTTAGGTTTCCGTGATTTTTATGATTGCTTTTTAAACTTGCACCTTGCGGATTCCACCATTAAGAAACATATGGTAAGAATTAATGATGTTCTTATTGTTGCAAATAGGAATTATGTGCCTGTAGATTTTATTGTTCTTGACATAGATTGCAATCCTTCATGTCCTATTATTCTTGGTAGACCTTTCCTTAGAACGATTGGTGCAATTATTGATATGAAGGAGGGGAATATTAGATTCCAATTTCCGTTAAGGAAAGGCATGGAAAACTTTCCTAGAAAGAAAATTAAATTACCTTATGAATCTATTATGAGAGCCACTTATGAATTGCCTTCCAAAGATGCCAATACCTATATCTATCCTTGCTTTTATGCCTAGCTAGGGGCGTTAAACGACAGCGCTTGTTGGGAGGCAACCCGATTTTATTTTTATTCCTTGCCTTTTGCTCCTGTTTATTAATAAGTAATTTATCTAGCCTCTGTTTTGGTTGTGTTTTTTGTGTTTCATTAGTATTTGTGCCAAGTAGAACCGTTGGGAAGACTTGGGGAAAGTCTTTTTAATCTTGCAGTAAAAAAGTAGAAACTTTAGCGCTCACGAGAAGTGCTGCCATTTTTATTTGGAAAGTGATATTTAGTTAATTATTTTTGCAGACTATTAATAGATAAATTCCTCACGTCAAGCAATTTATTTTAGAATTTTTGGGGTTCCAGATCTTGCGTTAGCTACAGATTACTACAGACTGTTCTGTTTTTGACAGATTTCTGTTTTTCGTGTGTTATTTGCTTATTTTGATGAATCTATGGCTAGTAAAACAGTTTATAAACCATATAGAAGTTGGAATACAGTAGGTTTAACACCGATATAAATAAATAATGGGTTAATTACAGTACCTTGAAGTGGTGTTTTGTTTTCTTTCGCTGACGGAGCTCACGAGATTTTTTACTTTAAGTTTTGTGTTGTGAATTTTTCAAGTTTTGGGTGAATGATTTGATGGATTATGGAACAAGGAATGGCAAGAGCCTAAGCTTGGGGATTCCCATGGCAACCCCAAGATAATCTAAGGACACCTAAAAGCCAAAGCTTGGGGATGCCCCGGAAGGCATCCCCTCTTTCGTCTACTTCCATCGGTAACTTTACTTGGAGCTATATTTTTATTCGCCACATGATATGTATCTTGCTTGGAGCGTCTTGTATGATTTGAGTCTTTGCTTTTTAGTTTACCACAATCATCCTTGTTGTACACACCTTTTTGAGAGAGACACACATGATTCGGAAATTATTAGAATACTCTATGTGCTTCACTCATATCTTTTGAGTTATATAGTTTTTGCTCTAGTACTTCACTTATATCTTTTAGAGCACGGTGGTAGATTTGTTTTATAGAAACCATTGTTCTCTCATGCTTCGCTTAGATTATTTTGAGATTCCTACAAAACAGCATGGTAATTTGCTTTAATTATTTTAGGCATTCAAGATTAATAATAAAATTTTCTTATGAGTGTGTTGAATACTATGAGAAGTTTGAAACTTGATAATTGTTTTGAGATATGGAGATGGTGATATTAGAGTCGTGCTAGTTGAGTAGTTGTGAATTTGAGAAATGCTTGTGTTGAAGTTTGTGATTCCCGTAGCATGCACGTATGGTGAACCGTTATGTTAAGAAGTCAGAGCATGATGTATTTATTGATTGTCCTCCTTATGAGTGGCGGTCGGGGACGAGCGATGGTCTTTTCCTACCAGTCTATCCCCCTAGGAGCATGCGCGTAGTACTTTGCTTCGATAACTAATAGATTTTTGCAATAAGTATGTGAGTTCTTTATGACTAATGTTGAGTCCATGGATTATACGCACTCTCACCCTTCCACCATTGCTAGCCTCTCTAATACCGCGCACCTTTCGCCGGTATCATACACCCACCATATACCTTCCTCAAATCAGCCACCATACCTACCTATCATGGCATTTCCATAGCCATTCCGAGATATATTGCCACGCAACTTTCCACCGTTCCGTTTACTATGACACGCTCCATCATTGTCATATTGCTTTGCATGATCATGTAGTTGACATTTTAGTTGTGGCAAGTCCACCGTTCATAATTCTTTCATATAAGTCACTCATTCATCATTGCTATCCCGGTACACCACCGGAGGCATTCATATAGAGTCATACTTTGTTCTATTATCGAGTTGTAATCATTGAGTTGTAAATAAATAGAAGTGTGATGATCATCATTCATAGAGTATTGTCCCAACAAAAAAAGGCCCCAAAAAAGTAAATAAATAAAAAGGGGCAATACTACTATCCTTTTTCCACAGTTGTGCTTCAAAGTAGCACCATGATCTTCATAATAGAGAGTCTCCTATGTTATCACTTTCATATACTAGTGGGAATTTTTCATTATAGAACTTGGCTTGTATATTCCAACGATGGGCTTCCTTAAAATGGCCTAGGTCTTCGTGAACAAGCAAGTTGGATTCACACCCACTTAGTTTCTTTTTGTTGAGCTTTCATATACTTATAGCTCTAGTGCATCCATTGCATGGCAATCCCTACTCACTCACATTGATATCTATTGATGGGCATCTCCATAGCCCGTTGATACGCCTAGTTGATGTGAGACTATCTTCTCCCTTTTTTGTCTTCTCCACAACCACCATTCTATTCCACCTATAGTGCTATGTCCATGGCTCACACTCATGTATTGTGTGAAGATTGAAAAAGTTTGAGAACATTAAAAGTATGAAAAAATTTCTTGGCTTGTCATCGGGGTTGTGCATGATTTGAATACTTTGTGTGGTGAAGATGGAGCATAGCCAGACTATATGATTTTGTAGGGATAACTTTCTTTGGCCAAGTTTTTTTGAAGAGACATAATTTCTTAGTTAGTATGCTTGAAGTATTATTATTTCTATGTCAATATTAAAGTTTTGTCTTGAATCTTTCGGATCTGAATATTCATACCACAATTAAGAGAATTACATTGAAATTATGCCAAGTAGCATTCCACATCAAAAATTCTGTTTTTATCATTTACCTACTCGAGGACGAGCAGGAATTAAGCTTGGGGATGCTTGATACGTCTCCAACATATCTATAATTTTTGATTGTTCCATGCTATATTATATTCTGTTTTGGACATTATTGGGCTTTATTATACACTTTTATATTATTTTTGGGACTAACCTATTAACCGGAGGCCCAACCCAGAATTGCTGTTTTTTTGCCTATTTTAGGGTTTCGCAGAAAAAGAATATCAAACGGAGTCCAAACGGAATGAAACCTTCGGGAACATGATTTTCGGAACGAACATGATCCAGAGGACTTGGACCCTACGTCAAGACATCAACTAGGAGGCCACGAGGTAGGGGGTGCGCCTCCCCCCCAGGCGCGCCCTCCACCCTCGTGGGCCCCCTGTTGCTCCACCGACGTACTCCTTCCTCCTATATATACCTACGTACCCCCAAACTACCAGATACGGAGCCAAAACCCTAATTCCACCTCCGTAACTTTCTGTATCCACGAGATACCATCTTGGGGCCTGTTCCGGAGCTCCGCCGGTGGGGGCATCGATCACGGAGGGCTTCTACATCAACACCATAGCCCCTCCGATGAAGTGTGAGTAGTTTACCTCAAACCTACGGGTCCATAGTTATTAGCTAGATGCCTTCTTCTCTCTTTTTGGATCTCAATAAAAAGTTCTCCCCCTCTCTTGTGGAGATCTATTCGATGTAATCTTCTTTTGCGGTGTGTTTGTTGAGACCGATGAATTGTGGGTTTATGATCAAGTTTATCTATGAACAATATTTGAATCTTCTCTGAATTCTTTCATGTATGATTGGTTATCTTTGCAAGTCTCTTCAAATTATCAGTTTGGTTTGGCCTACTAGATTGATCTTTCTTGCAATGGGAGAAGTGCTTAGCTTTGGGTTCAATCTCGCGGTGTCCTTTCCCAGTGACAGTAGGGGCAGCAAGGCACGTATTGTATTGTTGCCATCGAGGATAACAAGATGGGGTTTATTTCATATTGCATGAGTTTATCCCTCTACATCATGTCATCTTGCTTAAAGCGTTACTCTGTTCTCTTGAACTTAATACTCTAGATGCATGCTGGATAGCGGTCGATGTGTGGAGTAATAGTAGTAGATGCAGGCAGGAGGCGGTCTACTTGTCTTGGACATGATGCCTATATACATGATCATACCTAGATATTCTCATAACTATGCTCAATTCTGTCAATTTCTCAATAGTAATTTGTTTAACCACCATTGAAGCCTGGTTCAGGGGCTACTGAGGGAGTCCTGGATTAGGGGGTCTCCTGACATCCGGACTATATCCTTTGGCCGGACTGTTGGACTATGAAGATACAAGATCGAAGACTTCGTCCCGTGTCCGGATGGGACTCTCCTTTGGCGTGGAAGGCAAGCTTGGCAATACAGATATGTAGATCTCCTCCCTTGTAACCGACTCTGTGTAACCCTAGCCCCCTCCGGTGTCTATATAAAACGGAGGGTTTAGTCCGTAGGACAACAACAATCATACCATAGGCTAGCTTCTAGGGTTTAGCCTCCACGATCTTGTGGTAGATCAACTCTTGTAATACTCATATCATCAAGATCAATCAAGCAGGACGTAGGGTATTACCTCCATCAAGAGGGCCCGAACCTGGGTAAACATCGTGTCCCCCACCTCCTATTACCATCCGCCTTAGACGCACAGTTCGGGACCCCCTACCCGAGATCCGCCGGTTTTGACACCGACATTGGTGCTTTCATTGAGAGTTCCACTGTGCCGTCACCGTACGGCTTGATGGCTCCTTCGATCATCGGTAACGATGCGGTCCAGGGCGAGGTTTTCCTCCCCGTACAGATCTTCGTATTCGGCGGCTTCGCACTGCGGGCCAACTCGCTTGGCCATCTGGAGCAGATCGAGAGCTACGCCCCTGGCCATCAGGTCAGGTTCGAAAACTTAAACTACACTGCCGACATCCGCGGAGACTTGATCTTTGACGGATTCGAGCCCATGTCAGGTGCGCCGCACAATCACGACGAGCATGATGTAACTCTGCCATCGGATAGTGTTCGGGATATCACACCTACAACTACTCCGGCCCTCAATCCAGAGCAAATTGCGCCATCCGAGGACGGGGGGATAGACCCCGCCATGGAGGCCGCACTCTTAGTGGCGATGGAGCCGGATGCTGACTTTACCCCTTACGAGAGTCGTGTTGCCCAACCACTGGATTCGTCCCTGGCCACGGACTCCGAGCCGCCTGCGTCCGTGCCTATCAAATCCGATTGGGTGCCGATCATGGAGTTCACCTCCGCGGATATCTTTCAGCACTCACCTTTCGGCGACGTGCTAAATTCATTAAGGCCTCTCTCCTTGTCAGGAGAACCTTGGCCGAACTATGTCCAGCTAGAATGGGATGCGGACGACGAAGAAATTCGCCACCCACCCACCACCCACTTAGTAGCCACCATCGACGATTTAACCGACATGCTCGACTTTGACTCCGAAGACATCGACGGTATGGACGACGATGCAGGAGACGAGTAGGAGCCACCGCCCACAGGGCGCTGTCCGCCACCTCATCATATGATATATACATGGTGGACACCCCCAAAGAAGGCAATGGCGATGAGACAACGGAGGATGACCCCTCCAAGAAGCAACCCAAGCGCCGACGTCAGCGGCGCCGCTCTAAGTCCTGCCATAGCAAAAGTAGTGATACCAGCACAAGAGATAATAACACTCCGGATAGCGCCGAAGATGACAACAATCCCCTCCAGCACGATTTAGAGCGGGAGGGTGAACAAGCTAGCCCTCCAGAGCGGGCAACAGATGGAGAATTGGAGGAGGACAATTACATGCCTCTCTCCGAAGACGAGGTGAGCCTCAGCGAAGAAGAATTTATCATGCCTGAGGATCCTGTCGAACAGGAGCACTTCAAGCGCCGGCTTATGGCCACATCAAATAGCTTGAAGAAAAAGCAATAACAACTTCGAGCTGATCAAGATTTGCTAGCAGACAAATGGACCAAAGTCCTTGCGGCCGAGGAATACGAACTTGAGCGCCCCTCCAAGATTTACCCAAAGCGCAGGTTGCTACCTCACCTCGAGGAGGAAGCATTGAAACCTACATCACCAGTGTACGATGCGGCTGACCGGCCACCTCGTGGCCGAGCCAGAGAGGCGTTTTAGCCTGAAGTTCAGCCTGCACCCCGTCGCCACTCAAACAAAAATACCAAGGCCCGGGGCAACACGCGGGACCTGTGAGACGTATTGGAAAGCAGGGCAAAACATGCAAGATCGATATACGGGTCATGGGGACGCGCGCCAACGCGGGACGATGATCATCACGCTGGATACACTAAAAGTAAATCCGGCTGGGCCGAATACAGTAGACAAGACTCATATGAACTGCATCGTGATATAGCCCGGCACAGAGGCGCCGCACACCCCCTATGCTTCACAGATGAAGTTATGGATCACGAATTCCCGGAGGGTTTTCAACCCGTAAATATCGAATCGTATGATGGTACAACAGATCCCGCTGTATGGATTGAGGATTTCCTCCTCCACATCCACATGGCTCGCGGTGATGATCTGCATGCCATCAAGTACCTCCCACTAAAACTCAAAGGACCAGCTCGGCATTGGCTGAATAGCTTGCCAGCAAACTCCGTCGGCAGTTGGGAGGATTTGGAAGATGCATTCCTTGACAACTTCTAGGGCACTTATGTGCGATCACCGGATGCTGATGACTTGAGCCATATAACTCAGCAGCCAGGGGAATCGGCCAGGCAATTCTGGACACGGTTCCTAACTAAGAAAAACCAAATTGTCGACTGTCCGGATGCAGAGGCCTTTGCGGCATTCAAGCATAACATTCGTGATGAGTGGCTCGCCCGGCACCTCGGCCAGGAGAAACTGAAGCCTATGGTAGCCCTCACGACACTCATGACCCACTTTTGCGTGGGCGAGGATAGCTGGCTGGCTCGCAGCAACAACACGTCAAGGAATCCGGGCACTTCGGATACTAAAGATGCCAACGGCAGACCATGTCGTAACAGACACAAGCGCCGCAACAACGGCGATAACGCCGATGATACGACAGTCAACACCGGATTCAGAGGCTCTAGATCCGGTTAGCAGAAAAAGGCATTCAAAAGAAGTACTCCGGGCCTGTCCAGTTTGGATCGCATACTCGATCGCTCGTGTCAAATCCATGGCACCCCCGATAAGCCAACCAATCACACCAACAGAGAATGCTGGGTGTTCAAGCAGGCCGGCAAGTTGAATGCCGAAAACAAGGACAAGGGGCTGCACAGTGATGACGAGGAGGAGCCCCGGCCGCCAAAGACGGGAGGACAGATGTAACGCCCCAGACACACCTGCCGGTGGTCGTTACTCCTGGCGGGATCTAGACTGGCCCCACAGATCAATACTAGTCTTTTCTGCGCACTTTGTCCTCACTCGTGCGCACCCGGGAGCAACTTCCCGGTCGGTCACCCATCCTGAAACTACTCCAAGCCGAGCACGCTTAACTTTGGAGTTCTGTCCGAATGGGATTCCGGAAAAGAAGGAATTCCTTATTGATATGAGTAGTCTATCATCCCTAATAAGCCAGGCTATCACATACACCCACACTCAGAGGAACCGACATCCTCGTCGGGCCACAGGAACGTTCCCTCTTGGTACATACGTCTGTGCATCCAGTCCGGTACATGTGCCATGTCGGGTGCCACGACGGGTCACAAACATCATGAACAACATGACCCCACACCCGTCCGCAAACATTCGTGTAACCGCGAGGGTCGGCTCTGATACCAACTTGTAACGCTCCAGACACACCCGCCGGTGGTCGTTACTCCTGGCGGGATCTAGACTGGCCCCACAGATCAATACTAGTCTTTTCTGCGCACTTTGTCCTCACTCATGCGCACCCGGGAGCAACTTCCCGGTCGGTCACCCATCCTAAAATTACTCCAAGCTGAGCACACCCGCCGGTGGTCGTTACTCCTGGAGGGATCTAGACTGGCCCCACAGATCAATACTAGTCTTTTCTGCGCACTTTGTCCTCACTCGTGCGCACCTGGGAGCAACTTCCCGGTCGGTCACCCATCCTGAAACTACTCCAAGCTGAGCACGCTTAACTTTGGAGTTCTGTCCGAATGGGCTTCCGGAAAAGAAGGAATTCCTTATTGATATGAGTAGGCTATCATCCCTAATAAGCCAGGCTATCACAACAGAAGAGGTTCCCCCCACAAGTGAAGACAGTGAACATGATATACGCAACCCACATTCCTAAGAGGGAACAGAAGCGTGCACTAAGGGACGTCTATGCGATAGAGCCCGTCGCCCCAAAGTTCAACCCATGGTCCTCTTATCCGATCACCTTCGATCGCAGGGACCACCCCACTAGTATCCGTCATGGCGGTCCGCCGCATTGGTCCTAGACCCCATCATCGTCGGATTTCACCTCACTCGAGTCCTTATGGACGGCAGCAGCAGCCTGAACCTGCTCTATCAGGATACAGTGCGCAAAATGGGTATAGATCCCTCGAGGATCAAACTCACCAAAACCACCTTTAAGGGCGTCATCCCAGGTGTAGAGGCCCATTGCACGGGCTCAATCACACTGGAAGTGGTCTTCGGATCTCCGGACAACTTCCGAAGCGAGGAGTTAATCTTCGATATCGTCCCGTTCCGCAGTGGCTATCACACACTGCTCGGGCGAACCGCATTTGCAAAATTCAATGCGGTACCACATTACACATACCTCAAGCTCAAGATGCCAGGACCTAGGGGGGGTCATAACAGTCAATGGAAACATAGAACGGTCGCTCCGCACGGCAGAGCACACTGCGGCCCTCATAGCAGAAGCTTAAAGCAGCCTTTTAAGGCAAACCGCCAATTCGGCGATAGATCCCCCGGACACTGTTAAGTGAGTCCGGAGTAACCTGCAACAGGATCGCCTGGCACGTTCAGAGCTCGCCTAGCAATTCGGCCCCCTGTCCCAGTCCCAGTCAAGCAACGAAATCCATGCCGTGCGTACATAATTACGCACTGAAAATACCATGGGCATAGGCGGGGGCACGATCAGGGCACGTCCCGCAATGCGGCTGAACCGCCCTAGGGGCTACATACCTTTATCATTTTTTCTCTTTCAGGACCTTACTCTCTGGAAGCCCTTTCCGGCAGTATGACTACCGGACACATTACGGGGAGGAACAACCAAGGAGGCAAGAAGCTAAGACGTACAAGGGAACCCCCAGGTGGTCTCTAATAACAATCGATCGATATACCCGCTTTTTACTACCCATACGCAACTTGCCCTTGGATAGGACATGTCAAATAGTCCTATTTTTTGCTTATTGCACTACTTGTATCAGTACACTTCGACGTATTATTTAAATAACAATGCATAGCATTAGCCTATTATTGCATTTTCCATCCCTTTTTTCTTATATGTTCATTTACGACAACTTGCACCCGTACATTCTGGTACGGTCAGTACACCAAGGGCTTTCGTTTACCCCATTATACGGCGTGAGAAGTCCGAACACTTTCGACAGTGCGGCACCCCGAACTTATAGCATTATATGCATCAGCTCCAAATCATGTCTTGGATCAATAGTTGGGTTTGCCCGGCTCCCATGTTTTGGTACCCTACGTTCCGCTATATCGGCTAAGGTACCGCTGGGAGAACTACTGCGATTGTGTCCCGGTTCTTTCAGACGAGCACCTCAGTGGAGAAAGCCGAAAACTGACTGTCATGATAAGGCGAGAGCTGGTCGCTGTTCGAGAGGTCTCAAGTCCTTAAAGACTTTTTCCGCTTCGGGCGAGGAGTCGGCCTTGCCCGACTTAGGCGTATATAGCGCCCCAAATTCGGTCTTCCGAATACTAGGGGCTTCGCCAAAATTTAAAGTTGTAGACTTCTATGGCTAAGTGAGAGTGATAAAGCCTTATAGTCCGATTGCCTGGTTCGTTGTGCTGAACACCTCCCTCGACGGACCCAAAATTGGGATAAAGAGTGCTCAGGTTTATCCCAAACACCCAGTACTATTTACACGGGGGCAGAAGCTGACGACTGGCCAACTCTCAGGTTTTATAAACGGCCGCACAGAAGGTAATATTTTAAATTCAAAAAGCATTGCATAGCGCAAATGAACTCGTTTCACATTACAGGATCACATGAGCATGTTCATTCAAAAATTACATCTCTAGCACATTCCTCTGCCACAAGGCGGGAACCCTTCAGGACACTATCATAATACATTTCGGGGCAGCGATGCTCCTTGCCCTCCGGCGGCTCCTCCTTCACCAGCTTTACGGCGTCCAGCTTCGCCCAATGCACCTTCGCCCGGGCAAAAGCCCGCCATGCACCCTCGATGCAGACGGACCGCTTTATGACTTCAAGCCGTGGGCAGGCATCCACAAGCCACCTCACCAGACCGAAGTAGCTGCTAGGCAGGGGATCGCCAGGCCACATCCGGACTATAAGACCCTTCATGGCCTGTTCGGCCGCCTTGTGAAGCTCGACCAGTTGCTTCAGCTGGTCACTCAAGGGCATTGGGTATTCGGTCCCAGTATACTGAGACCAGAACAACTATTCCGTCGAGCTCCCCTCCTCAGCTCGGTAAAACTCCGCGGCATCCAGTACACCGCGGGGAAGATCTGCGAACGCTCCTGGAGAGCTCCGAACTCGGTTAATTAAAAGGAAAGTTTCCTTCACATGCTTGCTTTGCATAATGAATGCCTTACCCGCTGCTATCTTCTTCACCGCATCAATCTCCTGGAGGGCCTTGTGGGCTTCAGCCTTGGTGCTCCGTGCGCTTTCGAGTGCCTTCGCAAGCTCGGACTCTCATGTCTTAGAGTCAAGCTCCAAGGACTTGTGTTTTTTGGCGAGAGCCTTGAGCTCTTGCTGCACCTCGCCTACCCGGGCTTCTTGCTTTTCCCGCTCAATGCGCTCCTTGGCCGCTTTGTCTTCGGCCTCGGACAGCGCCTTCTTCAGGGTCGCCACCTCGGTCGTGGCCCCTGGCAAATTCATGACGATCCTATTACTTTACAACCAAATTTATTTTTAATATATAGACAAGGTATTGCTTACCTTTGCTCTCCTCGAGCTGCCTCTTGGTAAGGCCGAGCTCTTCCTCGGACTGCTCAAGGTCCTGCTTCAGTGCAGCAACCTCCGCAGTACGTGTGGCAGCGGCCAGCAGTGAAGCCTGCATATGCACATAGACATATTCTGATTAGACTCTTGAGTCACTATTTGATCCTCTATTCGGCCTTTCTTCGCGAACGCCAAACAGAGCATCAGGGGCTACTATCTATGTGGTAATATTTTACTATATTTTGATTGCTTACCTCAAAGCCTGTTAGGAGGCTGGCACAAGCTTCAGTTAGTCTGTTTTTTGCGGACTGAACTTTCTCAATCACCGCACTCATGATGGTGCGGTGCTCTTCGTCGATGGAAGCGCCGCGAAGCGCTTCCAGCAAGTTGTTCGGTGCCTCTGGATGGACAGAGGCCACCGGCACGGGCGGCTTGCCCCTCTTAACGGGGGATCACCTGCTGGAGTCCGGAACTACCAAAGGTTCTGGCGCAGTGTTCGGCTGGGGGCCGAACTTGGAGCCCGTGGGAGTCTTGCTCCCTTTGCGCCCAGGGTCCGGATGGTCACCTCGAGGCGTCCCCAGGACTACCTCCCCTCGGCTTGGTGTCTTTTGAGACAACACCTCAACATTGTCCGTAGGGCAAGGGGTGGAGGCGGTCAGAAGTGAATCGCTATTCATATCCGACGAGTCCAAGGAACCGTCCGACGAAGATACGTCGAGATGGGCTCGGGACAGACTGCATAATCATATTCGGCTAAGGAGAAACAGTGCAATAAAACATACCATGAATTATTATGCTATCCGGATACTTACGACTTCGCCAGGGGCTTGTCCCTGGGCAACCACTCGCCGCCGCTGTAGGCGGCCGTCGTGGAGCAGTCCGGAAGGAGGGTCCTTCCCTTCTTGGACCCTTCGGCCTTCCCGGTTGGGGAGGCCTTCCTTTTCTTGTCTCCCCCAGCTAGGGGGGGGGGAGAACTTACCTCTTCCTCCTCCTCCTTTTCGTGGGAGGAGTGCGCTTCGGAGTTATCGGATGATGAGTCCGATATAACCTTGTGCCGAAGACCCTTTCGGGTCCCCGTTGCCTTCTTCACCAACACCTCGTAAGGAGCCGGAACCAGCATCTCCGTTAGGAGAGCATCTGCAGGATCTTCAGGCAGGGGGCTGGGCAATCGATCTGCTCCGCTGCCTCTACCCAGTCCTGTTAATGGCATGGAAGCTTAGATCCCGCACATGATTAAACTTGGGCAAATACATATCCTGTGAGGTATAAAAACTTACCGGATTGGCATGGCGCTTTGCGCTAAGTCCACGGTCCTCGGTAAGGGGAGGAGGTACCTCGGCGCCCTTGAACAGCACCTTCCAGACGTCCTTGTGCGTCATGTCGAAGAGCTCTCGCAGCGTCTGATGCTTGGCCGGGTCGAACTCCCACAAATTGAATACCCGTCGTTGACACGAGAGGATCCGGCGGAAGAGCATGACCTGGACCACGTCGACGAGCTTGATTTTCTTGCTCATCATGTTCTTGATGCAGGTCTGGAGTCCGTTCAGCTCTACCGGGGAACCCCAGGACAAGCCCTTCTCTTTCCAGGAAGTGCGTCGCGTGGGGATTCCGGATCGAAATTCAGGGACCGCCACCCAGTTGGTGTCGCGTGGCTCGGTGATGTAGAACCACCCTGATTGCCACCCCTTTATGGTCTCCACATAGGAGCCTTCAAGCTAGGTGACGTTAGGCATTTTGCCCAACATGGCGCCTCCGCACTCTGCTTGCTGGCCGACCACCACCTTCGGTTTAACATTGAAGGTCTTCAGTTACACGCCGAAGTGGGGCCTGATGCGGAGGAAGGCCTCGCACACGACGATGAACGCCGAGATGTTGAGGATGAAATTGGGGGCCAGATCATGAAAATCCAGCCCGTAGTAGAACATGAGCCCACGGACAAACGGGTGAAGGGGAAATCCCAGTCCACGAACAAAGTGGGTAAGGAAAACTACCCTCTCATGGGGTTTCGGCGTAGGGATGATCTGCCCCGCATCTGGCAGCCAGTGCGCGATGTCCGTGGCCAGATATCCGGCTTCCCGTAGCTTGGTGATGTTCTCCTCCGTGATGGAGGAGACCATCCACTTGCCTCCCTCTCCGGACATGCTTGGAGTGGTTTGAGGAGAAAGACGCGAACTTGGGCGCTAGAGCTCGAGTGTGCGAGAATAGATAATCAAGGAGGAAGAAGGAGTGGGTAAAAAGGGTGAATCTTTGTCACTTTATAAGGGTGGAAGAGGCGATGCGCCTCCCCACTTACCTGGTAAAATCGCTTATTCCCCGAACGCCATAATTGATGGCACGGTTGGGTTACCCACGTCCGTATTGATGAGAATCCCGTAATAAGGGGGACACGATCTCTGCTTCGATAAGACGTGTCAAGAAAACCGCCTCACGATATGTGCAGCGCTGGTTGAGAAAAACGGTTCGAATAATGACCGGGCCATGGCATGATGTCATGTTGCTAAACGTGTCAGCAGATTAGGTTTGTGGAAATATTATTCTCTCTACGGTGGTATGTGGAAATTGTTTTGCAGAGCCGGACACTATCCTTGTGTTCAAAATCTTCTATGGAGTATTCGGAGGAAGAACCCACCTTGCAATGCCGAAGACAAATCCGCGCGCGGACTCATCATCATTGAAGCCTGGTTCAGGGGCTACTAAGGGAGTCCTGGATTAGGGGGTCTCCTGACATCCGGACTATATCCTTTGGCCGGACTGTTGGACTATGAAGATACAAGATCGAAGACTTCGTCCCGTGTCCGTATGGGACTCTCCTTTGGCGTGGAAGGCAAGCTTGGCAATACAGATATGTAGATCTCCTCCCATGTAACTGACTCTGTGTAACCCTAGCCCCCTCCGGTGTCTATATAAACCGGAGGGTTTAGTCCGTAGGACAACAACAATCATACCATAGGCTAGCTTCTAGGGTTTAGCCTCCACGATCTTGTGGTAGATCAACTCTTGTAATACTCATATCATCAAGATAAATCAAGCAGGACGTAGGGTATTACCTCCATCAAGAGGGCCCGAACCTGGGTAAACATCGTGTCCCCCGCCTCCTGTTACCATCCGCCTTAGATGCACAGTTCGGGACCCCCTACCCGAGATCCGCCGGTTTTGACACCGACAGATCCATTCTTAGCAACGAATATCTTGCCTTCGGATCTGTGATAGAAGGTGTACCCAACAGTCTCCTTTGGGTATCCTATGAAGACACATTTCACCGATTTGGGTTCGAGCTTATCAGGTTGAAGCTTCTTCACATAAGCATCGCATCTCCAAACTTCAAGAAACAACAACTTGGGTTTCTTGCCAAACCACAGTTCATAAGGTGTCATCTCAATGGATTTAGATGGTGCCATATTTAACGTGAATGCAGCCATCTCTAAAGCATAACCCCAAAACAATAGCGATAAATCAGTTAGAGACATCATAGATCGTACCATATCTAATAAAGTGCGGTTACGACGTTCGGACACACCATTACATTTTGGTGTTCCAGGTGGCGCGAGTTGTGAAACTATTCCACATTGTTTCAAATGAAGTCCAAACTCATAACCCAAATATTCACCTCCACGATCAGATCATAGAAACTTGATTTTCTTGTTACGATGATTTTCCACTTCACTCTGGAATTCTTTGACCTTTTCAAATGTTTCAGACTTATGTTTCATTAAGTAGATATACCCATATCTTCTCAAATCATCTATGAAGGTGAGAAAATAACGATATCCCCCGCGAGCCTCAATGTTCATTGGACCACATACATCAGTATGTATGATTTCCAATAGCTCTGTTGCTCACTCCATTGTTCTGGAAAATGGAGTTTTAGTCATCTTTCCCATGAGGCATGGTTCGCAAGTACCAAGTGATTCATAATTAGGTGATTCCGGAAGTCCATCAGAATGGAGTTTCTTCATGCGCTTTACACCAATATGACTGATGTCTACTACACAACCTTCTTCTTGTAGACATTGTTGGGCCTCAAAGTGCAGAGGTTTGTAGGACAGTAGCAAATTTCCTTCAAGTGGATGACCTAAGGTTTATCAATCCGTAGGAGGCGTAGGATGAAGATGTTCTCTCTCAAGCAACCCTGCAACCAAATAACAAAGAGTCTCTTGTGTCCCTAACACACCCAATACAATGGTAAATTGTATAGGTGCACTAGTTCGGCGAAGACATGGTGATACAAGTGGTATATGGATGGTAGATAAAGGTTTTTGTAATATGAAAATATAAAAAACAGCAAGGTAAATAATGATAAAAGTGAGCGTAAACGGTATTGCAATGCTATGAAACAAGGCCTAGGGTTCATACTTTCACTAGTGCAAGTTCTCTCAACAATAATAACATAATTGGATCACATAACTATCCCTCAACATGCAACAAAGAGTCACTCGCTCCAAAGTCACTAATAGCGGAGAACAAACGAAGAGATTATGGTAGGGTACGAAACCACCTCAAAGTTATCCTTTCTGATCGATCTATTCAAGACTCCGTAGTAAAATAACATGAAGCTATTCTTTCCGTTCAATCTATCATAGAGTTCGTACTAGAATAACACCTTAGGACACAAATCAACCAAAACCCTAATGTCACTAGATACTCCAATGTCACCTCAAGTATCTGTGGGTATGATTATACGATATGCATCACACAATCTCAGATTCATCTATTCAACCAACACAAAGAACTTCAAAAAGTGCCCCAAAGTTTCTACCGGAGAGTCAAGACGAAAACGTGTGCCAACCCCTATGCATAGGTTCATGGGAGGAACCCGCAAGTTGATCACCAAAACATACATCAAGTGGATCAATAGAATACCCCATTGTCACCACGGGTATCCCACGCAAGACATACATCAAGTGTTCTCAAATCATTAAAGACTCAATCCGATAAGATAACTTCAAAGGGAAAACTCAATCCATTACAAGAGAGTAGAGGGGGAGAAACATCATAAGATCCAACTATAATAGCAAAGCTCGCGATACATCAAGATCGTACCACGTCAAGAACACGAGAGAGAGAGAGAGATCAAACACATAGCTACTGGTACATACCCTCAACCCCGAGGGAGAACTACTCCCTCCTTGTCATGGAGAGCACCGGGATGATTAAGATGGCCACCGAAGAGGGATTCCCCCTCTGCCAGGGTGCCGGAACGGGTCTAGATTGGTTTTTGGTGGCTACGGAGGCTTCTGGCGGTGGAACTCCCGATCTATTGTGCTCATCGAAGTTTTTATGGTATATGGGTATATATGGGAGGAAGAAGTACGTCGGTGGACCTCCGAGCTGTTCACGAGGCAGGGGGCGCGCCCACCACCCTGGGCGCGCCCCCACCCTCGTGGGCAGCCCGGGACTCTCCTGGTCCAACTCCGATACTCCGTGGGCTTCTTCTGGTCCAAAAATAAGTTCCGTGAAGTTTCAGGTCAATTGGACTCCGTTTGATTTTCCTTTTCTGCGATACTCTAAAACAAGGAAAAAACAGAAAGTGGCAGTGGGCTCTAGGTTAATAGGTTAGTCCCAAGAATCATATAAAATAACATATAAATGCATATAAAACATCCAAGGTTGATAATATAATAGCATGGAACAATCAAAAATTATAGATACGTTGGAGACGTATCAGCATCCCCAAGCTTAATTCCTGCTCGTCCTCGAGTAGGTAAATGATAAAAACAGAATTTTTGATGTGGAATGCTACCTAACATATTGCTCTATGTAATTCTTTATTGTGGCAAAAATATCCAGATCCATAAGATTCAAGACCAAAGTTTAATATTGACATAAAAATAATAATACTTCAAGCATACTAACTAAGCAATCATGTCTTCTCAAAATAACATGGCTAAAGAAAGTTCATCCCTACAAAATCATATAGTTTAGTCATGCTCCATTTTCTTCACACAAGAATTCTCTCATCATGCACAACCCTGATGACAAGCTAAGCAATTGTTTCATACTTTAGTAATCTCAAACTTTTTTCAACTTCCATGCAATACATGAGCGTGAGCCATGGATATAGCACTATGGGTGGAATAGAATATAATGAGGGGGTTATGTGGAGAAGACAAAAAGGAGAAAGTCTCACATCGACGCGGCTAATCAATGGGCTAGGGAGATTCCCATCAATTGATGTCAATGCAAGGAGTGGGAATTGCCATGCAACGGATGCACTAGAGCTATAAATGTATGAAGGCTCAACAAAAGAAACTAAGTGGGTGTGCATACAACTTGCTTGCTCACGAAGACCTAGGGCACTTGAGGAGGCCCATTGTTGGAATATACAAGCCAAGTTCTATAATGAAAAATTCCCACTAGTATATGAAAGTGACAAAACAAGAGACTCTCTATCATGAAGATCATGGTGCTACTTTGAAGCACAAGTGTGGAAAAAAGGATAGTAGCATTGTCCCTTTTATTATTATTATTATTTTTTATTTGGCCTTTCTTTTTTTATTTGGCCTTTTTTTGCCTTTCTTTTTTTGGACAATGCTCTATTAATGATGATCATCACACTTCTATATATTTACAACCCAATGATTACAACTCGATACTAGAACAAGGTATGACTCTATATGGATGCCTCCAGCGGTGTACCGGGATGTGCAATGATGCATGAGTGACATGTATGAAAGAATTATGAACGGTGGCTTTGCCACAAATACAATGTCAACTACATGATCATGCAAAGCAATATGACAATGATGGAGCGTGTCATAGTAAACGGAACGGTGGAAATTTGCATGACAATATATCTCGGAATGGCTATGGAAATGCCATAATAGGTAGGTATGGTGGCTGTTTTGAGGAAGCTATATGGTGGGTTTATGATACCGACGAAAGGTGCGTGGTATTAGAGAGGCTAGCAATGGTGGAAGGGTGAGAGTGCGTATAATCCATGGACTCAACATTAGTCATAAAGAACTCATATACTTATTGCAAAAATCTATTAGTTATCGAAAAAAGTACTACGCGCATGCTCCTAGGGGGATAGATTGGTAGGAAAAGACCATCGCTCGTCCCCGACCACCACTCATAAGGAGGACAATCAATAAATACATCATGCTCCGTCTTCTTAACATAACGGTTCACCATACGTGCATGCTACGGGAATCACAAACTTCAACACAAGTATCTCTCAAATTCACAACTAGTCACTAGCATGAATCTAATATTACCATCCTCATATCTCAAAACAATCATCAAGTATCAAACTTCTCATAGTATTCAATGCACTTTATATGAAAGTTTTTATTATATCCCTCTTGGATGCCCATCATATTAGGACTAAATTCATAACCAAAGCAAACTAACATGCTGTTTAGGACTCTCAAAATAATATAAGTGACGCATGAGAGTTCATCTATTTCTATATAATAAAACCACCACCATGCTCTAAAAGGGTATAAGTGAAGCACTAGAGCAACGACAAACTACTCCGAAAGATATAAGTGAAGATCAATCAGCAGTCGAATAATTATGCAACTATGTGAAGACTCTCTAACATTTAAAAATTTAAGATCTTGGGATATTATTCAAACAGCAAGCAAAACAAAATAAAATGAAATGACGCTCCAAGCAAAACACATATCATGTGGTAAATAGAAATATAGCTCCAAGTAAAGTTACCGATGAACGAAGATGAAAGAGGGGATGCCTTCCGGGGCATCCCTAAGCTTAGGCTTTTGGTTGTCCTTGAATATTACCTTGGGGTGCCTTGGGAATCCCCAAGCTTAGGCTCTTGCCACTCCTTATTCCATAATCCATCAAATCTTTACCCAGAACTTGAAAACTTCACAACACAAAACTCAAAATAAAAAATCTCGTGAGCTCCGTTAGCGAAAGAAAACAAAACACCACTTCAAGGTACTGTAATGAACTCATTCTTTATTTATATTGGTGTTAAACCTACTGTATTCCAACTTATCTATGGTTTATAAACTATTTTACTAGCCACAGATTTATCAAAATAAGCAAACAACACACGAAAAACAGAATCTGTCAAAAACAGAACAGTCTATAGTAATCCGTATCAAACGTATACTTATGGAACTCATAAAATTATAAAATAAATTGGTGGACCTGAGTAATTTGTCTATTAATCATCTTCAAAAAGAATTAACTCAATAGCACTCTCCAATAAAAACTGGCAGCAATTCTCGTGAGCGCTAAAGTTTCTGTTTTTACAGCATGATCGCAAAGACTTTCCCCAAGTCTTCCCAAAGGTTCTACTTGGCACAAACACTAATTAAACACAAAAAAAAACAACCATAACAGAGTATAGATAAATTATTTATTACTAAACAGGAACAAAAAGCAAGGAACAAAAATAAAGTTGGGTTGCCTCCCAACAAGCGCTATCGTTTAACGCCCCTAGCTAGGCATGATGATTTCAATGATGCTCACATAAAGGATAAGAATTGAAAAATAAAGAGAGCATCATGAAGAATATGACTAGCACATTGAAGTCTAACCCACTTCCTGTGCATAGGGATTTTGTGAACAAACAACTTATGGGAACAATAATCAACTAGCATAGGAAGGCAGAACAAGCATAACTTTAAAACTTTAAGCACATAGAGAGGAAACTTGATATTATTGCAATTCATACAAGCATATATTCCTCCCTCGTAATAATTTTCAGTAGCATCATGAATGAATTCAACAATATAACCAGCACCTAAATCATTCTTTTCATGATCTACAAGCATAGAATTTTTATTACTCTCCACATAAGCAAATTTCTTCTCATGAATAATAGTGGGAGCAAACTCAATAAAATAATTAGCATGTGAGGCATAATCCAATTGAAAACTAAAATCATGATGACAAGTTTCATGGTTATCATATTCTTAATAGCATACAAGTCATCACAATAATAATCATAGATAGCAACTTTGTTCTCATAATCAATTGGAACCTCTTCCGAAATAGTGGATTCATCACTAAATAAAGTCATGACCTCTCCAAATCCACTTTCATAATTATCACAATAAGATTCAACACCCTCCAAAATAGTGGGATCATTACTTCCTAAATTTGACACTCTTCCAAACCCAGTTTCATCAATATAATCATCATAAATAGGAGGCATGCTATCATCAAAATAAATTTGCTCATCAAAACTTGGGGGACAAAAAATATTATCTTCATCAAACATAGCTTCCCCAAGCTTGTGGCTTTGCATATCATTAGCATCATGGATATTCAAGGAATTCATACTAACAACATTGCAATCATGCTCATCATTCAAATATTTAGTGCCAAACATTTTAATGCATTCTTCTTCTAAAACTTTGGCACAATTTTCCTTTCCATCATACTCACGAAAGATATTAAAAAGATGAAGCATATGAGGCAAACTCAATTCCACACTTTTTTGTAGTTTTCTTTTATAAACTAAACTAGTGCTAAAACAAGAAACAAAAAGATTCGGTTGCAAGATCTAAAGATATACCTTCAAGCGCTAACCTCCCCGGCAACGGCGCCAGAAAAGAGCTTGATGTCTACTACACAACCTTCTTCTTGTAGACGTTGTTGGGCCTCCAAGTGCAGAGGTTTGTAGGACAGTAGCAAATTTCCCTCAAGTGGATGACCTAAGGTTTATCAATCCGTAGGAGGCGTAGGATGAAGATTGTCTCTCTCAAGCAACCCTGCAACCAAATAACAAAGAGTCTCTTGTGTCCCCAACCCACCCAATTCAATGGTAAATTGTATAGGTGCACTAGTTCGGCGAAGAGATGGTGATACAAGTGGTATATGGATGGTAGATAAAGGTTTTTGTAATCTGAAAATATAAAAACAGCAAGGTAACTAATGATAAAAGTGAGCGTAAACGGTATTGCAATGCTATGAAACAAGGCCTAGGGTTCATACTTTCACTAGTGCAAGTTCTCTCAACAATAGTAACATAATTGGATCACATAACTATCCATCAACATGCAACAAAGAGTCACTCGCTCCAAAGTCACTAATAGCGGAGAACAAATGAAGAGATTATGGTAGGGTACGAAACCACCTCAAAGTTATCCTTTCTGATTGATCTATTCAAGAGTCCGTAGTAAAATAACATGAAGCTATTCTTTCCGTTCAATCTATCATAGAGTTCGTACTAGAATAACACCTTAAGACACAAATCAACCAAAACCCTAATGTCACCTAGATACTCCAATGTCACCTCAAGTATCCGTGGGTATGATTATACGATATGCATCACACAATCTAAGATTCATCTATTCAACCAACACAAAGAACTTCAAAGAGTGCCCCAAAGTTTCTACTGGAGAGTCAAGACGAAAACGTGTGCCAACCCCTATGCATAGGTTCATGGGCGGAACCCGCAAGTTGATCACCAAAACATACATCAAGTGGATCAATAGAATACCCCATTGTCACCACGGGTATCCCACGCAAGACGTACATCAAGTGTTCTCAAATCCTTAAAGACTCAACCGGATAAGATAACTTCAAAGGGAAAACTCAATCCATTACAAGAGAGTAGAGGGGGAGAAACATCATAAGATCCAACTATAATAGCAAAGCTCGCGATACATCAAGATCGTGCCAACTCAAGAACACGAGAGAGAGAGAGATAGAGATCAAACACATAGCTACTGGTACATACCCTCAACCACGAGGGAGAACTACTCCCTCCTCGTCACGGAGAGCACCGGGATGATGAAGATGGCCACCGGAGAGGGATTCCCCCTCCGGTAGGGTGTCGGAATGGGTCTAGATTGGTTTTCGGTGGCTACGGAGGCTTTTGGCGGCGGAACTCCCGATCTATTGTGCTCATCAAAGTTTTTAGGGTATATGGGTATATATGGGAGGAAGAAGTACGTCGGTGGACCTCCAGGCTGTCCACGAGGCAGGGGGTGCGCCCAGGGGGTAGGCGCGCTCCCCACTCTCGTGGGCAGCCCAGGACTCTCCTGGTCCAACTCCGATACTCCGTGGGCTTCTTCTGGTCCAAAAATAAGTTCCGTGAAGTTTCAGGTCAATTGGACTCCGTTTGATTTTCCTTTTCTGTGATACTCTAAAACAAGGAAAAAACAGAAACTTGCACTGGGCTCTAGGTTAATAGGTTAGTCCCAAGAATCATATAAAATAGCATATAAATGCATATAAAACATCAAAGGTTGATAATATAATAGCATGTAACAATCAAAAATTATAGATACGTTGGAGACGTATCAATGACCTAAACGGCAGTGCCACAAATACGTTGCACTATCATTATCAACTTTGCATCTTTTGGCTTCAATATTGTGAACATGTGTATCACTACTATCAAGATTTAGTAAAAATAGACCACTCATCAAGGGTGCATGACCATAAAAGAAATTACTCATATAAATAGAACAACCATTATTCTTTGATTTAAATGAATAACCATCTCGCATCAAACAAGATCCAGATATAATGTTCATGCTCAACGCTGGCACCAAATAACAATTATTTAGGTCTAAAACTAATCCCGAAGTTAGATGTAGAGGTAGCGTGCCGATGGCGATCACATCGACTTTGGAAACATTTCCCACGCACATCGTCACCTCGTCCTTAGCCAATCTTCGCTTAATCTGTAGCCCCCTGTTTCGAGTTGCAAATATTAGAAAGAGAACCAGTATCAAATACCCAGGCGCTACTGCGAGTATTAGTAAGGTACACATCAATAACATGTATATCAAATATACCTTTGACTTTGCCATCCTTCTTCTCCGCCAAATACTTGGAGCAGTTCTGCTTCCAGTGACCAGTTCATTTGCAGTAGAAGCACTCAGTTTTAGGCTTAGGTCCATACTTGGGTTTCTTTGCTTGAGCAGCAACTGGCTTGCTGTTCTTCTTGAAGTTCCCCTTCTTCCCTTTACCCTTTTTCTTGAAACTGGTGGTCTTGTTGACCATCAACACTTGATGCTTCTTCTTGATTTCTACCTCCGCAACCTTTAGCATCGCGAAGAGCTCGGGAATTGTCTTATCCATCCCTTGCATGTTATAGTTCATCATGAAGCTCTTGTAGCTTGGTGGCAGTGATTGAAGAACTCTGTCAATGACACTATCATCAGGAAGATTAACCCCCAGTGGAGTCAAGTGGTTGTGGTACCCAGACATTCTAAGTATATGTTCACCGACATAACTATTCTCCTCCATCTTGCATCTATAGAACTTATTGGAGACTTCATATCTCTCAATCCGGGCATTTTCTTGAAATATTAACTTCAACTCCTGGAACATCTCATATGCTCCATGATGTTCAAAACGTCGTTGATGTCCCGGTTCTAAGCCATAAAGCATGGCACACTGAACTATCCAGTAGTCACCAGCTTTGCTCTGCCAGGTGTTCACAACATCTGGCGTTGCTCCTGCAGCTGGTTTGTCACCTAGCGGTGCTTTCAGGACGTAATTCTTCTATGCAGCAATGAGGATAATCCTCAAGTTACGGACCCAGTCCATGTAGTTGCTACCATCATCTTTCAACTTAGCTTACTCAAGGAACACATTAAAATTCAACAGAACAACAACATGGGCGATCTATCTACAATGACATAGACATGCAAAATACTATCAGGTACTAAGTTCATGATAAATTAAAGTTCAATTAATAAAATTACATAAGAACTCCCACTTAGATAGACATCTCTCTAATCATCTAAGTGATCACGTGATCCATATCAACTAAACCATATCCGATCATCACGTGAGATGGAGTAGTTTTCAATGGTGAACATCACTATGTTGATCATATCTACTATATGATTCACGTTCGACCTTTCGGTTTCAGTGTGGCTCGTCAAGTTTAACCCGAGTATTCTGCGTGTGCAAAACTGGCTTGCATCCGTTGTATGTGAACGTAGAGCTTAACACACCCGATCATCACGTGGTGTCTCGGCACGACGAACTGTAGCAACGGTGCATACTCAAGGAGAACACTTTTACCTTGAAATTTAGTGAGAGATCATCTTATAATGCTACCATCGAACTAAGCAAAATAAGATGCATAAAGGATAAACATTACATGCAATCAATATAAGTGATATGATATGGCCATCATCATCTTGTGCCTTTGATGTCCATCTCCAAATCACCGTCATGATCACCATCATCACCGGCTTGACACCTTGATCTCAATCGAAGCATCGTTGTTGTCTCGCCAACTATTGCTTCTACGACTATCGCTACCGCTTAGTGATAAAGTAAAGCAATTACATGGCGATTGCATTTCATACAATAAAGCAAAAAACATATGGCTCCTGCCAGTTGCCGATAATTGTGTTACAAAACATGATCATCTCATACAATAAAATTTAGCATCATGTCTTGACCATATCACATCACAACATGCCCTGCAAAAACGAGTTAGACGTCTGATGACCCACAAGTATAGGGGTTCTATCGTAGTCCTTTCGATAACTAAGAGTGTCGAACCCAACGAGGAGCAGAAGGAAATGATAAGCGGTTTTCAACAAGGTATTCTCTGCAAGCACTGAAATTATAGATAATAGATAGTTTTGTGATAAGATAATTTGTAACGAGCAACAAGTAACAAAAGTAAATAAAGTGCAGCAAGGTGGCCCAATCCTTTTTGTAGCAAAGGACAAGCCTGGACAAACTCTTATATGAAGCAAAGCGCTCCCGAGGACACATGGGAATTATCGTCAAGCTAGTTTTCATCATGTTCATATGATTCGTGTTCGGTACTTTGATAATCTGATATGTGGGTGGACAGGTGCTTGGGTGCTGTCCTTACTTGGACAAGCATCCCACTTATGATTAACCCCCAGTGCAAGCATCCGCAACTACAACAGAAGTATTAAGGTAAACCTAACCATAGCATGAAGCATATGGATCCAAATCAGCCCCTTACGAAGCAACACATAAACTAGGGTTTAAGCTTCTGTCACTCTAGCAACCCATCATCTACTTATTACTTCCCAATGCCTTCCTCTAGGCCCAAATAATGGTGAAGTGTCATGTAGTTGACGTTCACATAACACCACTAGAGGAGAGACAACATACATCTCATCAAAATATCGAACGAATACCAAATTCACATGACTACTAATAGCAAGACTTCTCCCATGTCCTCGGGTACGAACGTAACTACTCACAAAGCATATTCATTTTCATAATCAGAGGGGTATTAATATGCATATAGGATCTGAACATATGATCTCCACCAAATAAACCAACTAGCATCAACTACGAGGAGTAATCAACACTACTGGCAACCTACAGGTACCAATCCCAGACTTAGAGACAAGAATTGGATACAAGAGATGAACTAGGGTTTGAGAGGATATGGTGCTGGTGAAGATGTTGATGGATATTGGTCACCTCCCGATGAGAGGAGCGTTGGTGATGACAATGGCGATGATTTCCCCCTCCCGGAGGGAAGTGTCCCTGTAGCGACCAGACCTCAAACGGTCCAATCTCTGTGCTCAGGTGTCATCCCTGGATCAGTAATGCTGACACCACATAGTACTTGAAGGATTTATAACAGAGTAGCAATCACACACTTATTACATCGAGTGTCTCAATAGAGAACTTATTACAATAAATATGGCTTAAGGCCATCTAATAAAAATAACAGCGGAAGGCTTGGAAGATAAGTGAGTCCATCAACTCCAACGGCATCACAGAGTATAGAACCACGACCTAAAACTCCTTAATCATCGTCTGAAAAGTCTGCAACATTAACGTTGCAGCCCGAAACGGGCCAGCACATGGAATATGCTGGCAAGGTAACACATAGAGAGTACTGAAATGAAACAGCTATTCTACATGCATATTTGGCTGGTGGAAAGCTCTATGGTTACAGTTTTGCGTAAAGCCAATTTTTCCCTACTGCAAAGGAATAAATTTTATTTAACTATCATGGTAGTTGTTAAACATTGAGAATGGTTGACAACATTCTCAATCCCAATTAAGCATCATCATTAAACAAAACCCAACAAAATTAAATTTTAGAGTAACATGTTGAGATTCACATGATAATCTAAGTACTAGATACTCAAGATGTCCATAACCGGGGACACGGCTAACCATGATTAGTTTATTACACTCTGCAGAGGTTTGCACACTTTTCCCCACAAGACTCGATCGCCTTCGTTTGTTTTCTCACACTACAGGGTGTTTGAGAAGACGGATGACCAAGGCATAGTCTTTCAAAAGCGCTAGCACCTTACGATGGGTAGACCGTTACACCTATTTCCCCCTACATCTGCTAGTCTACCCTGTAAGAGTTCGAATGACTTAATCAACTATGCTAGTGTCCATAATAGCTTGTGGCTACACACGGAAGTTTCTAGTTTGAAAAATCTCATGATCCCTTTGGGCATGGGTGGCGGTCCATAAAAAAAAACAGGCAATCCTGGAATACCCAGGTACCTCAATCCACCTAGATGTTTGTTTAAGTTGCCACCTTAGATAAACCATTAATTAACAAACTCACATCTGTCATGGATATCACTCACCCAATCCACGTCTACTAGCATAGCATAGCAATAGTAAGCAAATGTAGAAGTAACTCCCAAAGGTTTGATAATATAACAGGTAATAGGTACTACCTCAACTACTTCCCATCCCACAATTTATTTAGATCCTAATCATGCAATGTTTGAGGATTGATCTAATGCAATAAAACTGGGTAGTAGGAGGTATGATCAAAGTGTTCCTTGCCTTGCTGATGATCCGCGAAACCTAGAGATTCGAAGTAACAGGCGGCGCACTCCGGGTATTCTATCGTAGACAAACAAACAAGCATACAATAAGTACTCATCTAATGCACAGGTAAAACTCAAATAAGAGATCTAACCAGAAAGTTCAACTTAAGAACTCCGGTTTGCAAAAAGAATCAAATCAAACGAAGCAACGAAAGTCAAACGGCAAAAGAAACAGGCTTCGTTTACTATTCTGGATCTAGGGCAATTTTTACAGTGGCAAAAACTTGTTTAAGTTGGTTCAACGGATAGAGGGTTTTGAGATGAAACTCCAGGCGCTTGAATCACCTGATTCCGATAAACGAGCAAAAAGTTATACTAAAACGAAAATCGAATCAAGAATCGCGATCAGAAAAATCACAGATTTAATCCGAAAAAAGAAAAACGACGAACGTTCGCTAGAACGAACAAACGAACATTCGCTATTTAAATAAATCGGAAAAACCAATCTATTTTAAAAAAAAACCGAAGCTAAAAAAAAACTACCCGGCAACTCCGGCGAGAAATCCGGCGGCGGCGGCGGGGCTCCGGCGGCGGGGCGGCGGCGATGGCGCGGCGGCGGGGCGGCGACGGCGACGCAGCGGTGGCGGCGCAGCGTGGCAGCGGCGGCGCTAGGGTTCGGGGCGGTGCGGTGGCTCGGTGGGCTGCGGGGTCAGGCGCCCCGGCTTTTAAAGGCCGGCCCCGGAGGAGTCCGGGCCTAACATGGCCCGTAGGTCGGTTTCGTTTTTTTAAAATTATTCCGTGCAGAGAAACAAATAAAAGAAATACTAAACGGACTCCAAAAATCCCGAAATAAATTTTCCCGGGCTTCTAAAATCAAGCCTCACAAGGTGAACATTTATTTGGGGCCTAAATGCAATTTTGAAAAACGCACATTTTTCCTAAATTCAAATAAAATAACGAAAAACTCCGAAATAAAATCTTATTTGATTTTATTATTAAATCCTCAATATTTATTTATTTTGGGAAAGTCATTTTATTCCCTCTCTCATATTTTTGTAATAGAAATAATTGATGATAAAATAATAAAAATCAAATGATCCTATTCTAAAAATTTGAGAAAACTCAAATATGAAAATAACGAAATCCCCAACTCTCTCCGTGGGTCCTTGAGTTGCGTAGAATTTCTAGGATCAAAGCCAAAAGCAAATAAAATATGATATGCAATGATGATCTAATGTATAACATTCCAAATTGAAAATTTGGGATGTTACAAACCTACCCCCCTTAAGATGAATCTCGCCCTCGAGATTCGGGTTGGCTAGAAAATAGGTGAGGGTGGTCCTTGAGCAGATCTTCCTCTCGCTCCCAGGTGGCTTCATCCTCCGTGTGGTGGCTCCACTGAACCTTACAAAACTTGATAACCTTGCTGCGGGTGACTCGGCTGGCAAACTCGAGAATCTTAATTGGTTTCTCCTCATAGGTCAAATCACTGTCCAACTGAATTGCTTCCAGTGGTATTGTGTCTCTCAAGGGTATGTCAGCCATCTCCGCGTGGCACTTCTTCAACTGAGAAATGTGGAACACATCATGAACTCCTGACAATCCTTCAGGCAATTCCAACTTGTAGGCCACTTCTCTCATACGTTCCAATACTCGGTATGGTCCTACAAATCGCGGCGCTAACTTTCCCTTAACACCAAAACACTTTGTTCCCCGAAGTGGGGATACTCGAAGATAAACTCTGTCTCTGACTTCGTAAACTGTCTCCTTGCGTTTAGAATCTGCGTAGCTCTTCTGCCTGGACTGGGCTACCTTGAGCCTATCGCGAATCAATTTCACTTTCTGTTCAGACTCTTTAATCAAATCAGGCCCAAACAACTGGCGGTCTCCAACTTCATCCCATGACAACGGTGTCCTGCACCTCCTTCCGTACAAAGCTTCGAAAGGGGCCATCTTTAAACTGGATTGATAGCTGTTGTTGTAAGAGAATTCTGCATATGGCAAATTGTCGTTCCAACTAGGTCCATAATCTAGCGCACAAGCTCTCAGCATGTCCTCCAAAATCTAATTGACTCTCTTGGTCTGTCCATCTGTCTGTGGATGAAAAGCTGTGCTGAACTCTAGCCTGGTACCCAAAGTTTCATGCAACTGATTCCAGAACTTTGAGGTAAACTGGGTTCCTCTATCTGATACTATACTCATCGGAAATCCATGTAAGAATACAATCCTGGTCATGTATATCTTTGCCAACTTAGCACTGGTGTAAGTGGTCTTTACCGGGATGAAATGAGCTACTTTCGTCAACCGATCAACTACAACCCAAATCGAGTCGTAGCCTGAATGAGTCCTGGGTAATCCCGTGATAAAATCCATGCCTAGCTTATCCCACTTCCATTCGGGTATCGGCAATGGTTGTAGCAATCATGCTGGCTTCTGATGCTCTGCCTTTACTCTCTGGCATACATCACAAACTGCTACATACTCCGCAATATCCTTCTTCATTCCGGCCCACCAGAAAATATCCTTCAAATCCAAATACATCTTGGTATTTCCTGGGTGAATCGAATATGGTGAATCGTGTGCCTCTTGCAGAATCAACTTCCTGATTTCCGGGTCATTGGGCACATAAACACGGTCTTCAAACCATAGGGTGTCGTGCTCATCCTCACGAATTCCTTTAGCCTTTCCTTCGCTCATTTTCTCCTTTATAGAGGCAATCTCCTTGTCAGTCTTCTGAGCTTCTCTGATTCTATCCATCAAAGTTAACTGAATCTCCAATGCTGCTACATAGCCTCTTGGAACTATTTCCAAACATAGCTCACGAAGATCCTCGGCTAACTCCTTTGGTATTTCTCCCGCCATTAGTGTATTGACATGGCTTTTACGTCTCAATGCGTCAGCTACTACATTAGCCTTTTCGGGATGGTAATGCAATCTCATATCATAATCCTTGATGAGCTCCAACCATCTCCTTTGTCTGAGGTTTAACTCCTTCGGTGTGAAAATGTATTTCAAACTCTTGTGATCCGTGTACACCTCACAATGATTTCCAATGAGGAAATGTCTCCATGTTTTCAATGCATGCACTACGGCTGCTAACTCCAAATCATGCGTAGCATAATTCAATTCCTGGGGTTTCAGTTGTCGTGAGGCATATGAAACAACTCTCCCTTCCTGCATAAGCATTGCTCCAAGTCCTCGTCGTGAAGCGTCGCAATACACCTCATAATCCTTGGTCTGGTCTGGCAAAATCAACACTGGTGAAGTAACCAAATGTTTCTTAAACTCCTAAAAACTAGCCTCACATTCCTCTGTCCATATGAACTTGGTATCCTTCTTCAACAACTCCGTCATAGGTTTTGCAATCTGTGAGAAATTCTCAATAAACCTCTGGTAGTATCCTGCGAGTCCAAGAAAACTCCGGATCTCTCCAATTGTGGTTGGTGCTTCCCACTTAGTCACGGTATCAACTTTAGTGGGATCAACTGCTATTCCTTCTCCGGATATAACGTGTCCGAGGAATCCTACTTCCTTCAACCAAAACTCACATTTGCTAAACTTGGCATATAGTTGATGTTCCCTGAGCTTTCCAAGAACCAAACGCAAATGTTCCTTATGTTCCTCTTCATTATTCGAGTAAACCAGAATATCATCAATGAACACCACGACGAACTTATCCAAGAACTCCATAAACACTTTGTTCATCATGTTCATAAAATAGGCAGGTGCGTTAGTCAGACCAAATGACATAATGGTATACTCGTACATCCCATACCTGGTGGTAAAAGCTGTCTTAGGTATATCCTGTTCTCGAATCTTCAACTGGTGGTATCCTGATCGCAGATCGATCTTGGAAAATACCTTAGCTCCTTGCAATTGATCAAACAGATCATTGATCATTGGTAGTGGGTACTTATTCTTGATCGTTACTTCATTCAACCCATGATAATCAACAACCATCCTTAACGATCCATCCTTTTTCTCCACTAGAAGTACTGGTGATCCCCAAGGCGACGAACTTGGGCGAATGTAACCTTTATCCAGTAACTCCTTAATCTGCTTCTTAATCTCCACCAAATCCTTTGCAGGCATCCTGTATGGTCTCTTTGATATTGGCCCTGTGCCTGGCAATAGCTTAATCAAAAACTCAATATCTCTATCCGGTGGCATGCCTGGCAACTCTTCTGGAAATACGTCAGGGAAATCCCTTACCACTGGTACTTCCTCCTGCACAACTCCTGTTAAACAATTTACTTGAGTCCCTTTTGGCACATGTCGGGATACATACTTGATCCTTCTCCCATCTAGGGTGGTAAGCAAAATTGTCTTACTGGCGCAATCGATGTTTCCCCCATACATCGACAGCCAATCCATACCCAGAATTACATCCAATCCTTGTGATTCCAAAATGATTAAATCCGAGGGAAATACATGCCTACCTATACTCAATGGCACTTGAAAACATCCTTGACTGGCCATATACTCCGCTCCTGGTGAGCTTACTAGCATAGGTGTTCTAAGAACCTTAGTGGGTAGGTTATACTTATCCACAAATCCCCTTGATATGTATGAATGCGATGCACCGGTATCAAAAAGAACGAGTGCAGTAAATGACTTAACACAAAACTTACCGATTACGGCATCCGGCTACTCTTCAACCTCCTCCACGTTAACGTGGTTCACCTGTCCCCTGTTGAAAGAGTTCGGCTTCTTCCTAGAGCTTCCATTGCCATTCTGGCCTTCAGGACATTTATTGGCATAATGTCCGGTCTTCTAACACTTAAAGCAAGTGACTTGGCTTAGGTCTTTCTTTGCTGGGGTTGATGGGTTGGTACGGTTCTGGCCGTTGCTTCCTCCATTGCCATTACCATTCTTGGTGCCGTTGTGATTGTGCGAGCTACCTCCTCCATGGGTATGCTGAAAATGTCCTCCCGATCTAGGGGTAAATCGTGGCTTCTGCTGAGCTCATGAATTGTATTTTCCTTGTCCATACTTCCTCTTGCGGCTCTCAATTTGCTCCTGCTTGCCTTCAATCATAAGAGCACAGTCTACCAACTCCTGGTAGTTGTTGAAGGTTGCTATCATCAACTGCATGCTCAACTCATCATTCAGTCCTTCCAGAAACTTCTCCTGTTTTGCTGCATCCGTAGCAACGTCATCTGGGGCATAACGTGCTAATTTACTAAAGTCCTCCACATACTAGCCAACTGTTCGTCCTCCTTGGCGCAAGTTGCGAAACTCACGCTTCTTCATGGCCATAGCTCCTGCTGAAACATGGGCAGTTCAAAAAGCCTGCTGAAACTGGTCCCATGTGACAGTGTCGACAGGGAAAGTGGCTGTGAAATTCTCCCACCATGATGCTGCGGGTCCTTCAAGCTGATGTGCGGAAAACTTCACCTTCTCCGCATCTGTGCATCCTGCTGTGGTCAACTCTCTAGCTGTCTTGCGGAGCCAATCATCTGCTACTATCGGCTCGGTGCTACTGGAAAACATCGGTGAATTTAGCCTAAGAAAATGGGCTAAGTGATCAACAGGTGGTGGTGGTGGGTTGTTGTTGTTGTTCCCCTGATTCTGATTCTGGACTAGCAACTGCATCAATGTGTTCTGCTGCTGGATCAACTAGGTGAGCTCCGGTGGAAAGGTAAATCCGGGGTCACGTCTCGGAGGCATCTGAGGGTTTAGAAAAGATGAGATTTAAGAATAGAGGGGGTCTAAAGAGAAAAACACTACCCATATGCACATGAGGCAAAAGCAAACAATTCACTTCATTCAATCAAACAAGGGCATACAATCGATCTAACTATCACAAAAGTGCTCGGACTACTGTATTTACATGGTGGACTACTACTACTGATGAGGTGGTCTACTAGAAATATTCTTCGGTTGCAGATTCCATGATATCTGCTCCGGCTTCATCAATATAGTCATCATCGCTATCATCTGGGTCCGAGTCGGTGTCGTCGATGATGATGTAGTCTTCCGGGCGAATCTCCTTGGGTTCTTCGTCTTCATCTACTGGTGTAGGGCCTCCCATAAATATCCCGATCTTCTTGATCAGATCGTCATTCTTCTCCACCAATACTTCAATTTCTTCTTCATAATCTTCACGTGTAGCCTTGAGTTCTTCCTCCAGTTCTTTGATTCTAGTCCTTGCCTTCTTCAGGTCTATCATGTCGGCGCACATCTGGTTCTCCTGTCGTCGAATGTGCTGGTTTAATTCCTGGATAAAAGCTGCAATGGATATATCCTTTCTGGTGCTGATCATCTCCCAGTGCTCATCTCGGCGCCCACAAATCTGGTAGATAGTATCCTTGAGATCATTGTGGTAGACTTCTCCAATGCGTCCCATGGCGATGTGAGCTGCCATGCTCTTTCCTAGACTCCAAGTTGGTGCATCAAAAGAAAACTCTATGGGCTCAGTGACTGGCATGAACGTCCTTCCTAGAACTTGAACTTGAATCATCCAGCGCTCTTCTTCAGGTAAAGTGGCGTTGTAGGTTCCGGTGAAGCTCAGTACTCCTATGTTTAGGTATCTAGTGACTTCCTTCAAGTGGCGTCCAAAGGGTGTATCTTCGTCCGGTTGCGTGAACTTGTTCCTTGCATCCGGCATCCTAAAGAGTAGAAAAGATGAGAGGTCAGAAGAGAAGAGAGTGAATAGTGATCTAGGCCTTTAGCTTAGTGGTCGTGTCCTATAGTCAGCGTGTGCTCTGATACCATCTTTGTAGCGACCAGACCTCAAACGGTCCAATCTCTATGCTCAGGTGTCATCCCTGGATCAATAATGCTGACACCACACAGTACTTGAAGGATTTATAACAGAGTAGCAATCACATACTTATTACATCGAGTGTCTCAATAGAAAACTTATTACAATAAATATGGCTTAAGGCCATCTAATAACGATAACAGCGGAAGGCTTGGAAGATAAGTGAGTCCATCAACTCCAACGGCATCACTGAGTATAGAACCACGACCTAAAACTCCTTAATCGTCGTCTGAAAAGTCTACAACATTAACGTTGCAGCCCGAAACGGGTCAGCACATGGAATATGCTGGCAAGGTAACACATAGAGAGTACTGAAATGAAACAGCTATTCTACATGCATATTTGGCTGGTGGAAAGCTCTATGGTTACAGTTTTGCATAAAGCCAATTTTCCCTACTGTAAAGGAATAAATTTTATTTAACTATCATGGTAGTTGTTAAACATTGAGAATGGTTGACAGCATTCGCAATCCCAATTAAGCATCATCATTAAACAAAACCCAACAAAATTAAATTTTAGAGTAACATGTTGAGATTCACATGATAATCCAGGTACTAGATACTCAAGATGTCCATAACCGGGGACATGGCTAACCATGATTAGTTTATACACTCTGCAGAGGTTTGCGCACTTTTCCCCACAAGACTCGATCGCCTCCGTTTGTTTTCTCGCACTACATGGTGTTTGAGAAGACGGATGACCGAGACACAGTCTTTCAGAAGTGCTAGCACCTTACGATGGATAGACCGTTACACCTATTTTCCCCTACATCTGCTAGTCTACCCTGTAGGAGTTCGCACAACTTAATCAACTATGCTAGAGCCCATAATAGCTTGTGGCCGCACACGGAAGTTTCTAGTTTGAAAAATCTCATGATCCCTTTGGGCCTGGGTGGCGGTCCATAAAAAAAAGGCAATCCTGGAATACCCAGGTACCTTAATCCACCCAGATGTGTGTTTAAGTTGCCACCTTAGATAAACCATTAATTAACAAAATCACATCTGTCATGGATATCACTCACCCAATCCATGTCTACTAGCATAGCATAGCAATAGTAAGCAAACGTAGAAGTAACTCCCAAAGGTTTGATAATATAACAGGTAATAGGTACTACCTCAACTACTTCCCATCCCACAATTTAATTAGATCCTAATCATGCAATGTTTGAGGATTGATCTAATGCAATAAAACTGGGTAGTAGGAGGTATGATCAAAGTGTTACTTGCCTTGCTGATAATCCGCGAAACCTAGAGATTCGAAGTAACAGGCGGCGCACTCTGGGTATTCTATCGCAGACAAACAAACAAGCATACAATAAGTACTCATCTAATTCACAGGTAAAACTCAAATAAGAGAGCTAACCAGAAAGTTCAACTTAAGAACTCCGGTTTGCAAAAAGAATCAAATCAAACGAAGCAATGAAAGTCAAACGGCAAAAGAAACAGGCTTCGTTTACTATTCTGGATCTAGGGCAATTTTTAGAGTGGCAAAAACTTGTTTAAGTTGGATAAACGGATAGAGGGTTTCGAGACGAATCTCCAAGCGCTTGAATCGCCTGATTCCGATAAACGAGCGAAAAGTTATACTAAAACGAAAATCGAATCAGGAATCGCGATCAGGAAAATCGCAGATTTAATACGAAAAAAAGAAAAACGACGAACGTTCGCTAGAACGAACGAACGAACGAACATTCGTTATTTAAATAAATCGGAAAAACCGATCTATTTAGAAAAAAACGAAGCTAAAAAAAACTACCCGGCAACTCCGGCGGGAAATCCGGCGGCGGCGGCGGTGCTAGGGTTCGGGGCGGCGTGGTGGCTCGGTGGGCTGCGGGGTCGGGCGCCCCGGCTTTTAAAGGCCAGCCCCGGAGGAGTCCGGGCCTAACACGGCCCGTAGGTCGGTTTCGTTTTTTTAAAAAAAAATTATTCCGCGCAGAAAAACAAATAAAAGAAATACTAAACGGACTCCAAAAATCCCGAAAGAAATTTTCCCAGGCTTCTAAAATCAAGCCGGACAAGGTGATCATTTATTTGGGGCCTAAATGCAATTTTGAAAAATGCATATTTTTCCTAAATTCAAATAAAATAACGAAAAACTCCGAAATAAAATCTTATTTGATTTTATTATTAAATGCTCAATATTTCTTTATTTTGGGAAAGTCATTTTATTCCCTCTCTCATATTTTTGTAATAGAAATAATTGATGATAAAATAATAAAAATCAAATGATCCTATTCTCAAAATTTTAGAAAACTCAAATATGAAAATAACGAAATCCCCAACTCTCTCCGTGGGTCCTTGAGTTGCGTAGAATTTCTAGGATCAAAGCCAAAAGCAAATAAAATATGATATGCAATGATGATCTAATGTATAACATTCCAAATTGAAAATTTGGGATGTTACAGTCCCCGGCAGAACAGCTCCGCCGGAGCCCTAGATTGGTTCTGCCAAGGTTCCGCCTCGTGGCGGCGGAGTCTCGTCCCGAAAGCTTGCTTCTGATTTTTTTCCTCAATGAAACACTCCATATAGCAGAAGATGGGCATTGGAGGGCCACCAGGGGGCCCACGAGGCAGGGGGCGCGCCCCCACCCTCGTGGCCAGGGTGTGGGCCCCCTCTGGAACTTCTTGCGTTCAGTATTTTTTATATATTCGGAAAATAGCTTTCGTGTAGTTTCAGGACTTTTGGAGCTGTGCAGAATAGGTCTCTAATATTTGCTCCTTTTCCAGCTGCCGACATTCTCCCTCTTTATGTAAACCTTGTAAAATAAGAGATAATAGGCATAAGTGTTGTGACATAATGTGTAATAACAGCCCATAATGCAATAAATATCGATATAAAAGCATGATGCAAAATGGACGTATCAACTCCCCCAAGCTTAGACCTCGCTTGTCCTCGAGCGAAAGCCGAAATCGAAAAATATGTCCACATGTTTAGATATAGAGGTGTCGATAAAAATAAAATACGGACATGAGGGCATCATGATCATTCTTAGAACAGCGGCTTATATAAGTATTGTCATATGATCTCTTATGCTAGAGTAACAATTCAATCACAATTTCAAGTATGAATCATAAACTTCATTGAAAACTAACAAACTATAATCTCAGTCATTGAAGCAATTGCGATATATCATAACATAGGAAAGAGTCAATATAAGAGCTTTTCAGCAAGTCCACATACTCAACTATCATATAGTCTTTCACAATTACTAACACTCATGCAATACTTATGGGTATGGAGTTTTAATCGGACACAGAGAAAGATAGGGGCTTATAGTTTTGCCACCCAACATTTTACCTCAAGGGTAATGTCAACAATAATAGTTCATGAAAACTCACATCCAATTAGCCATATATACCAGGATCTTTCCAACATATTATGCTTGCCAAAAGATAAAATGTAAAAAGGAAAGGTGAAGATCACCATGACTCTTACGTAAGGTGGGAGATAAAAGTAAAAGATAGGCCCTTCGCAGAGGAAAGCAGAGGTTGTCATGCGCTTTTATGGTTGGATGCACAAAATCTTAATGCGAAAGAACGTCACTTTATATTGCCACTTGTGATATGGATCTTTATTATGTAGTTTGTCGCTTTTATTTCTTCCATATCACAAGATCGTATAAAGCTTATTTTCTCCCACACTAATAAGTCATACATATTTAGGGAGCAATTTTTATTGCTTGCACCGATGACAACTTACTTGAAGGATCTTACTCAATCCATAGGTAGATATGGTGGACTCTCATGGCAAAACTGGGTTTAGGGATATTTGGAAGCACAAGTAGTATCTCTACTTGGTGCAAAGGATTTGGCTAGCATGAGGGGAAAGGCAAGCTCAATCATGTTGGATGATCCATGACAATATAATTTATCTCAGGTGTAAGAAAACATAACCCATTACGTTGTCTTCCTTGTTCAACGTCAATCTTTAGCATGTCATATTTTAATGAGTGCTCATAATCATAAAAGATGTCCAAGATAGTGTATTTATATGTGAACCTCTCTTTCTTTATTACTTCCTATTAATTAAAACGATGACCAAAACTATGTTTGTCAACTCTCAACAACTTTTAATCATCATACTCTCCATAATATCCATGTGATCTCTTTTATTTCTTTTATTCTTTCTCTTTTCTTTTATTCACTCAAGATCATAGCAAGATAATCAAGCCCTTGACTCAACACTAATCTTTATTATATAGCTCACAGACTCGATTACATAGGAAGATCATAAAGCAAAACTCACAACTAGATCATACTAAAACTTTATTCTACTAGATCAAAATATTATCAAAAGGATCAAACTAAGAAAAATGGTAAAGATAAAAGTGACGGTGATACGATACCGGGGCACCTCCCCCAAGCTTGGCAGTTCCCAAGGGGAGTGCCCATACCCGATGCTCAGTTCTTCTTTGTTGGGGAAGAAGATGGTACGTGGTGATGATGGGTAGTCGCACATCGAGCGCAAGAGATCCTCCAACTTGCGGATAATGCCCTTGAGTGCAACTATATGCTCCTTCAACAAAATATTTTCACGTGTGAGATACTTGTTTTGTATACGAGCTAACTCAATCATCCTGAAACCTTCGATCTCAGTCGGGGTAAGAAGATTGTGATCAAGTTGAAGGATGTCTTCTGTTGCCGAAGCTTGGTCCTCCGTGGCCTTCTTGATCCCTTCATCCTTGTTGATCTCCACGGGTTCTTCCCTCTCCAGCTCTATCTTCATTAGCCAAGCATCATTGTCACCATTGTTGGAGGAGGGGGACGACATGATGCCTGGCCTTGACAACCCTGACAGAAAATAGCTCGAAACAAGAACAGAGGACAATTGCGTGATACAGGAGTCAAAACCTTCGGGAGATTATATAATGAATTTTTACCGACCAAAATACGTAACGTGCAAGAAAACGGAGTCCGGAGAGCGCACGAGGTGCCCATGAGGTAGGGGGCGCCCTCCACCCTCGTGGAGCCCTCGTGTCCTTCCCGGACTGCTTCTTATTTTTCTATTTTTCTAAATATTCCAAAATGGAGAAAAATTGCCATTAGAACTGTTTTGGAGTCGGTTTACTTACCGTACCACATACCTATTCCTTTTCAGAGTCTGAAACGTTCCAGAAAATGTCACTTATGCATTCCTCTGGGGTTACGGTTTCAATAACATTGGTTTCAACATTTATAGGATTACCTGAGATATAATGTTTGATTCTTTGACCGTTCACCACCTTCAGATTTGTGCCTTCGAAGTTGTTGATTTTTATGGCACCGGAACGATAGACCTCCTCGATAACGTAAGGACCTTCCCATTTAGAGAGAAGTTTTCCTGCAAAAAATCTTAAACGATAATTGTATAGCAATACATAATCACCTACATTAAACTCACGCTTTTGTATCCTTTTGTCATGCCATCTTTTAACTTTTTCTTTAAACAATTCGGCATTCTCATAGGCTTGGGTTCTCCATTCATCAAGTGAGCTAATGTCAGATAACCTTTTCTCACCGGCAAGTTTGAAATCATAATTGAGCTCTTTAATAGCCCAATAAGCCTTATGTTCTAGTTCGAGAGGTAAGTGACATGCTTTTCCATAAACCATTTTATACGGAGACGTGCCCATTGGATTTTTATATGTAGTTCTATAGGCCGATAATGCATCATCAAGTTTCTTGGACCAATTCTTTCTAGATCTATTAACAGTCCTTTGCAAAATTAACTTGAGTTCTCTATTACTCAATTCTACTTGACCACTAGACTATGGGTGATAAGGAGATGCAATTCTATGATTAACATCATACTTAGCAAGCATTTTACGGAAAGCACCACGAATAAAATGTGAACCACTATTAGTCATTAAATATCTAGGGACTCCAAACCTCAGAAAAATAACTTGTTTAAGCATCTTAATAGACGTGTTATGATCAGCACTACTAGTTGGAATAGCTTCTACCCACTTAGTAACGTAATCAACAGCAACTAAAATATGTGTATATCCATTAGAGGCAGGAAAAGGTCCCATATAATCAAAGCCCCAAACATCAAATGGTTCAATAACAAGTGAATAATTCATAGGCATTTCTTGACGTCTACTAATATTACCAATTCTTTGACATTAATCACAAGATAAGACAAACTTACGGGCATCCTTGAAGAGAGTAGGCCAATAAAAACCGGATTGCAATACCTTATGTGCAGTTCTATCTCCAGCGTGGTGTCCTCCATAAGCTTCGGAGTGACACTTGCGTAGGATCTGTTCATGTTCATGCTCAGGTACACAACGCCTAATAACACCATCTACTCCTTCTTTATAGAGATGTGGGTCATCCCAAAAGTAATGTCTTAAATCATGGAAAAACTTTTTCTTTTGCTGGTATGTGAAACTAGGTGGTATAAATTTAGCAACAGTGTAATTAGCATAATCAGCATACCATGGAGCAGTATGAGAAGCATTTATAACATTTAATTGTTCATCAGGAAAGCTATCATCAATAGGTAGTGGGTCATCAAGAACATTTTCTAACCTAGACAAGTTATCTACAACGGGGTTCTCAGCTCCCTTTCTATCAATAATATGCAAATCAAATTCTTGTAGCAAGAGAACCCATCTAATAAGTCTAGGTTTAGCATCTTTCTTTTCCATAAGATATTTAATTGCAGCATGATCCGTGTGAATAGTTACTTTAGAATCAACAATATAAGGTCTGAACTTATCACAAGAAAATACAACTACTAAGAATTCTTTACAGTAGTAGCATAATTTCTCCGGGCATTGTCTAGAGTTTTACTAGCATATTGAATAACATTTAATTTCTTATCAACTCTTTTCCCTAGAACAGCACCTACAGCATAATCACCAGCATCACACATAATTTCAAAATGTAAATTCCAATCAGGTGGCTGAACAATAGTTGCAGAGATCAATGCTTTCTTAAGTATTTCAAATGCTTCTATACAATCATCATCAAAGATGAATGGTATATCTTTTTGTAATAAATTAGTGAGAGGCCGAGAAATTTTTGAGCAGTCCTTAATGAACCTCCTATAAAAACTGGCATGACCAAGGAAACTTCTTATACCTTTGAAGTCCTTGGGACACGACATCTTTTCAATAGCATTAACTTTAGCTTTATCAACTACAATGACCCTTTCAGAAATTTTATGCCCCAAGACAATACCTTCACTAACCATAAAGTGGCACTTCTCCCAATTCAAGACAAGGTTAGTTTCTTCACATCTCTGCGAAACTCGATCAAGGTTGCTTAAGCAATCATCAAAAGAGGATCCATAAACGGAGAAATTGTCCATGAAAACCTCACAAATCTTTTCACAAAAGTCAGAGAATATATCCATCATGCATCTTTTAAAGGTAGCAGGTGCATTACATAAACCAAAAGGCATACGTCTATAAGCAAAGGTACCGAAAGGGCAAGTAAAATTGGTATTTGATTGATCATCAGCTGACACAGGTATTTGAGAGAAACCTGAATAACCATCTAGAAAGCAAAAATGCGTATGTTCGGATTATCTTTCTAGCGTTTGATCAATGAAAGGTAAGGGGAAATTATCTTTTTAGTAGCCTTATTTAATTTGCTGAAATCGATTACCATCCTATAACCTGTAATAATTCTTCACGGAATCAATTCATCTTTATCATTAGGAACGACAGTAATACCTCCCTTCTTAGGAACACAATGGATAGGACTTACCCACTGACTATCAGCAACAGGATAAATTATACCTGCCTCAAGGAGCTTTAGTATTTCTTTTCTTACCACTTCTTTCATCTTAGAATTTAGCCATCGTTGATGATCAATAGCTGGTTTGGCATCTTTCTCCAAATTTATTTTGTGTTGACATAGAGTGTGACTAATTCCCTTAAGATCATCAAGAGTATATCCAACAGCAGCACGGTGCTTCTTCAGAGTTTTCAATAATTTTTCTTCCTCCTTCTTTGAAATGTTAGCACTAATAATAACAGGATATATCTTCTTTTCATCAAGATAAGCATATTTCAGAGTATCAGGCAATGGTTTAAGCTCAAACACGGGATCACCCTTGGGTGGAGGAGGATCCCCTAAGATTTCAACAGGCAAGTTGTGTTTCAGAATAGGTCCCTGTTTAAAGAACACTTCATCTATTTCCCTTCTTTCATTCATAGACATACCATTTTCGAGGTCTAGCAAATATTGTTCTAAAGGATCACTCGGAGGTACGGCAATAGAAGCAAGACCAATAATTTCATCTTTACTTGGCAATTCCTCTTCATGGTGTTGTCTATGAAATTTAGAAAAGTTGAACTCATGAGACATATCACCTAAACCAATAGTATCAACATCCTTTTTGCAGTCTATCCTAGCATTAACAGTGTTTAAGAAGGGTCTACCAAATATAATGGGACAACAGCTATCTTGTGGGGAACCAAGAACAAGAAAATCAGCAGGATGTTTAGTTTTCCCACACAAGACTTCAACATATCTAACAATTGGTGAAATAGTATCTCTATTGGCAAGTTTAATTGTGACATCAATATCTTTTAACCTAGCAGGAGCAATATCATGCATAATTTCTTTGTATAAGCCAATAGGTATTGCACTAGCACTAGCACCCATATCACACAAGCCATGGTAACAATAATCTCCTATTTTAACAGAAATAACAAGCATGCCTACCACAGGTCTATGTTTATCTTTAGCACAAGGTTTAGCAATTCTAGGAGTTTCATCACAGAAATAAATAACATGCCCATCAATATTATCAGCCAAGAGATCCTTAAAAATAGCAATATTAGCTTCAACTTTAACTTGCTCAGGAGGTGTATAGGTTCTAATATTGCTTTTACGAACCACAATTGAAGCTTTAGCATAATCTTTTATCCTAACAGGAAAAGGTGGTTTCTCAACATAAGCAGTAGGAATAATAGGATCATTATAAGTGATAGTCTTTTCTTCAAATTTAATAGGTGCAGCTACTTTTACTTCCATGAGAGGATGATATTTAAACCACTTCTCCTTAGGGAGATCAACATGAGTAGCAAAAGATTCACAGAAAGAAGCTACTATCTCAGAGTCAAGTCCATATTTAGTGCTAAATTTATGGAAAACATCGGTATCCATAAAAGATTTAACACAATCAAACTTAGGTGTCATACATGACTCCTTACCTTCATCGAGATCCCAATCTTCAGAGTTGCGTTTAATTCTTTCCAGTAAATCCCATTTGAATTCAATAGTCTTCATCATAAAAGAGCCAGCACAAGAAGTATCGAGCATGGTGCGATTGTTATCAGAAAGCCGAGCATAAATTTTTTGGATAATCATTTCTCTTGAGAGCTCATGATTGGGGCATGAATATAACATTGATTTAATCCTCCCCCAAGCTTGAGCGATGCTTTCTCCTTCGCGAGGCCCAAAATTATATATATAATTGCGATCACGATGAACAAGATGCATAGGATAAAACTTATGATGAAATTCCAATTTCAATCGTTTGTAGTTCCATGATCCCATATCATCACATAGCCTATACCATGTCAATGCATCTCCCTTCAAAGATAAAGGGAAGACCTTCTTCTTGATAACATCATCGGGCATACCTGCAAGCTTAAATAATCCACAAACTTCATACACATATATTAGGTGCTCATCAGGATGTAATGTTCCATCTCCTGCAAAACGATTAGCTAGCAGTTTTTCTATCATACCCGAAGGAATTTCAAAGTAGACATTTTCATTTTTAGTAGGTTGAGTAGGTTGAGGAGCAACTCTTTGCTCTACTGGTCGAGGTGAAGATACCCCGAACAAGCCCCTCAGAGGATTACTTTCCATAGTAACAAGTGACAGTAAATTTGAGCACACTGTATAAATTTTTCCTTACCAAATTCCACCCACCAAAGGCGCTTCACTCCCCGGCAACGGTGCCAGAAAAGAGTCTTGATGACCCACAAGTATAGATGATCTATCGTAGTCCTTTCAATAAGTAAGAGTGTCGAACCCAATGAGGAGCAGAAGGAAATGATAAGCGGTTTTCAGCAAGGTATTCTCTGCAAGCACTGAAATTATAGATAACAGATAGTTTTGTGATAAGATAATTTGTAACGAGCAACAAGTAACAAAAGTAAATAAAGTGCAGCAAGGTGGCCCAATCCTTTTTGTAGCAAAGGACAAGCCTGTACAAACTCTTATATGAAGTAAAGCGCTCCCAAGGACACATGGGAATTATCGTCAAGCTAGTTTTTCATCACGTTCATATGATTTGCGTTCGGTACTTTGATAATCTGATATGTGGGTGGACCGGTGCTTGGGTGCTGTCCTTACTTGGACAAGCATCCCACTTATGATTAAGCCCCATCGCAAGCATCCGCAACTACAACAGAAGTATTAAGGTAAACCTAACCATAGCATGAAACATATGGATCCAAATCAGCCCCTTATGAAGCAACGCATAAACTAGGGTTTAAGCTTCTGTCACTCTAGCAACCCATCATCTACTCATTACTTCCCAATGCCTTCCTCTAGGCCCAAATAATTGTGAAGTGTCATGTAGTCGACATTCACATAACACCACTAGAGGAGAGATAACATACATCTCATCAAAATATCAAACGAATACCAAATTCACATGACTACTAATAGCAAGACTTCTCCCATGTCCTCAGGAACAACATAACTACTCATAAAGCATATTCATGTTCATAATAAGAGGGGTATTAATATGCATATAGGATCTGAACATATGATCTTCCACTAAATAAACCAACAAGCATCAACTACGAGGAGTAATCAATAGTACTAGCAACCTACAGGTACCAATCCCAGACTTAGAGACAAGAATTGGATACAAGAGATGAACTAGGGTTTGAGAGGAGATGGTGCTGGTGAAGATGTTGATGGAGATTGCCCCCCTCCCAATGAGAGGATCCTTGGTGATGACGATGGCGATGATTTCCCCCTCCCGGAGGGAAGTGTCCCCGGCAGAACAGCTCCGCCGGAGCCCTAGATTGGTTCCACCAAGGTTCCGCCTCGTGGCGGTGGAGTCTTGTCCCGAAAGCTTGCTTCTGATTTTTTCCTCAACGAAAGACTCCATATAGCAGAAGATGGACATCGGAGGGCCACCAGGGGGCCCACGAGGCAGGGGGGCGCGCCCAGGGGGTAGGGCGCGCCCCCACCCTCGTGGCCAGGGTGTGGGCCCCCTCTGGAACTTCTTGCGCTCAGTATTTTTTATATATTCTGAAAATAGCTTCCATGAAGTTTCAGGACTTTTGGAGCTGTGCAGAATAGGTCTCTAATATTTGCTCTTTTCTAGCCCAGAATCCCAGCTGCCGGGATTCTCCCTCTTTATGTAAACCTTGTAAAAATAAGAGAGAATAGGCATAAGTGTTGTGACATAATGTGTAATAACAGCCCATAATGCAATAAATATCGATATAAAAGCATGATGCAAAATGGACGTATCAACTCCCCCAAAGCTTAGACCTTGCTTGTCCTCAAGCGAAAGCCGAAATCGAAAAATATGTCCACATGTTTAGAGATAGAGGTGTCGATAAAAATAAAATACGGACATGAGGGCATCATGATCATTCTTAGAACAGCAACTTATATAATTATTGTCATATGATCTCTTATGCTAAAGTAACAATTCAATCACAATTTCAAGTATGAATCATAAACTTCATTGAAAACTAACAAACTATAATCTCAGTCATTGAAGCAATTGCAATTTATCACAACATAGGAAAGAGTCAATATAAGAGCTTTTCAGCAAGTCCACATACTCAACTATCATATAGTCTTTCACAATTGCTAACACTCACGCAATACTTATGGGTATGGAGTTTTAATCGGACACAGAGAAAGATAGGGGCTTATAGTTTTCCCTCCCAACGTTTTACATCAAGGGTAATGTCAACAATAATAGTTCATGAAAACTCACATCCAATTAGCCATATATACCAGGATCTTTCCAACATATTGTGCCTGCCAAAAGATAAAATGTAAGAAGGAAAGGTGAAGATCACCATAACTCTTACGTAAGGTGGGAGAAAAAAGTAAAATATAGGCCCTTCGTAGAGGGAAGCAGAGGTTGTCATGCGCTTTTATGGTTGGATGCACAAAATCTTAATGCGAAATAATGTCACTTTATATTGCCACTTGTGATATGGATCTTTATTATGCAGTCTGTCGCTTTTATTTCTTCCATATCACAAGATCATATAAAGCTTATTTTCTCCCACACTAATAAGTCATACATATTTAGGGAGCAATTTTTATTGCTTGCACCGATGACAACTTACTTGAAGGATCTTACTCAATCCATAGGTAGATATGGTGGACTCTCATGGCAAAACTGGGTTTAGGGATATTTGGAAGCACAAGTAGTATCTCTACTTGGTGCAAAGGATTTGGCTAGCATGAGGGGAAAGGCAAGCTCGATCATGTTGGATGATCCATGACAATATAATTTATCTCAGATGCAAGAAAACATAACCCATTACGTTGTCATCATTTTCCAACGTCAACTCTTTAGCATGTCATATTTTAATGAGTGCTCACAATCATAAAAGATGTCCATGATAATGTATTTATATGTGAACCTCTCTTTCTTTATTACTTCTTATTAATTGCAACGATGACAAAAACTATGTTTGTCAACTCTCAACAACTTTTAATCATCATACTCTTTATATGTGAGATCATTACTCTCCATAAGATCCATATGATATCTTTTATTTCTTTTATTCTTTCTATTTTCTTTTATTCACTCAAGATCATAGCAGGATAATCAAGCCCTTGACTCAACACTAATCTTTATTATATATCTCACGAACACGATTACATAGGAAGATCATAAAGCAAAACTCACAACTAGATCATACTAAAACTTTATTCTACTAGATCAAAATATTATCAAAAGGATCGAACTAAGAAAAATGGTAAAGATAAAAGTGATGGTGATACGATACCGGGGCACCTCCCCCAAGCTTGGCAGTTGCCAAGGGGAGTGCCCATACCCGATGCTCAATTCTTCTTTGTTGGTGAAGAAGATGGTACGTGGTGATGATGGGTAGTCGCACATCGAGCGTAAGAGATCCTCCAACTTGCGGATAATGCCCTTGAGTGCAACTATATGCTCCTTCAACAAAATATTTTCACGTGTGAGATACTTGTTTTGTATACGAGCTAACTCAATCATCTTGAAACCTTCGATCTCAGTCGGGGTAAGAAGATTGTGATCAAGTTGAAGGATGTCTTCTATTGCCGAAGCTTGGTCCTCCGTGGCCTTCTTGATCCCTTCATCCTTGTTGATCTCCACGGGTTCTTCCCTCTTGAGCTCTATCTTCATTAGCCAAGCATCGTTGTCACCATTGTTGGAGGAGGGGGACGACATGATGCCTGGCCTTGACAACCCTGACAAAAACAGCTCGAAACAAGAACATAGGACAATTGCGTGATACAGGAGTCAAAACCTTCGGGAGATTATATAATGAATTTTTACCGACCAAAATACGTAACGTGCAAGAAAACGGAGTCCAGAGAGCGCACGAGGTGCCCATGAGGTAGGGGGCGCCCTCCACCCTCGTGCAGCCCTCGTGTCCTTCCCGGACTGCTTCTTATTTTTCTATTTTTCTAAATATTCCAAAACGGAGAAAAATTGCCATTAGAACTATTTTGGAGTCGGTTTACTTACCGTACCACATACCTATTCCTTTTCGGAGTCTGAAACGTCCAGAAAATGTCACTTATGCATTCCTCCGGGGTTACGGTTTCAATAACATTGGTTTCAACATTTATAGGATTACCTGAGATATAATGTTTGATTCTTTGACCGTTCACCACCTTCGGATTTGTGCCTTCGAAGTTGTTGATTTTTATGGCACTGGAACGATAGACCTCCTCGATAACGTAAGGACCTTCCCATTTAGAGAGAAGTTTTCCTGCAAAAAATCTTAAACGAGAGTTGTATAGCAATACATAATCACCTACATTAAACTCACGCTTTTGTATCCTTTTGTCATGCCATCTTTTAACTTTTTCTTTAAACAATTTGGCATTCTCATAGGCTTGGGTTCTCCATTCATCAAGTGAGCTAATGTTAAGTAACCTTTTCTCACCGGCAAGTTTGAAATCATAATTGAGTTCTTTAATAGCCCAATAATCCTTATGTTCTAGTTCGAGAGGTAAGTGACATGCTTTTCCATAAACCATTTTATACGGAGACATGCCCATAGGATTTTTATATGCAGTTCTATAGGCCCATAATGCATCATCAAGTTTCTTGGACCAATTCTTTCTAGATCTATTAATAGTCCTTTGCAAAATTAATTTGAGTTCTCTATTACTCAATTCTACTTGACCACTAGACTGTGGGTGATAAGGAGATGCAATTCTATGATTAACATCATACTTAGCAAGCATTTTACGGAAAGCACCATGAATAAAATGTGAACCACCATCAGTCATTAAATATCTAGGGACTCCAAACCTCGGAAAAATAACTTATTTAAGCATCTTAATAGAGGTGTTATGATCAGCACTACTAGTTGGACTAGCTTCTACCCACTTAGTAACGTAATCAACATCAACTAAAATATGTGTATATCCATTAGAGGCAGGAAAAGGTCCCATATAATCAAAGCCCCAAACATCAAATGGTTCAATAACAAGTAAATAATTCATAGGAATTTCTTGACATCTACTAATATTACCAATTATTTGACATTCATCACAAGATAAGACAAACTTACGGGCATCCTTGAAGAGAGTAGGCCAATAAAAACCGGATTGCAATACCTTATGTGCAGTTCTATCTCCAGCATGGTGTCCTCCATAAGCTTCGGAGTGACACTTCCGTAGGATCTGTTCATGTTCATGCTCAGGTACACAACGCCTAATAACACCATCTACTCCTTCTTTATAGAGATGTGGGTCATCCCAAAAGTAATGTCTTAAATCATGGAAAAACTTTTTCTTTTGCTGGTATGTGATACTAGGTGGTATAAATTTAGCAACAGTGTAATTAACATAATCAGCATACCATGGAGCAGTATGAGAAGCATTTATGACATTTAATTGTTCATCAAGAAAGCTATCATCAATAGGTAGTGGGTCATCAAGAACATTTTCTAGCCTAGACAAGTAATCTGCAACGGGGTTCTCAGCTCCCTTTCTATCAATAATATGCAAATCAAATTCTTGTAGCAAGAGAACCCATCTAATAAGTCTAGGTTTAGCATCTTTCTTTTCCATAAGATATTTAATTGTAGCATGATCCGTGTGAATAGTTACTTTAGAATCAACAATATAAGGTCTGAACTTATCACAAGAAAATACAACTACTAAGAATTCTTTACAGTAGTAGCATAATTACTCTGGGCATTGTCTAGAGTTTTACTAGCATATTGAATAACATTTAATTTCTTATCAACTCTTTTCCCTAGAACAGCACCTATAGCATAATCACTAGCATCACACATAATTTCAAAATGTAAATTCTGATCAGGTGGTTGAACAATAGTTGCATAGATCAATGCTTTCTTAAGTATTTCAAATGCTTCTACACAATCATCATCAAAGACGAATGGTATATCTTCTTGTAAAAAATTAATCAGAGGCCGAGAAATTTTTGAGAAGTCCTTAATGAACCTCCTATAAAAACTGGCATGACCAAGGAAACTTCTTATACCTTTGATGTCCTTGGGACACGACATCTTTTCAATAGCATCAACTTTAGGTTTATCAACTTCAATGCCCCTTTCAGAAATTTATGCCCCAAGACAATACCTTCATTAACCATAAAGTGGCACTTCTCCCAATTCAAGACAAGGCTATTTTCTTCACATCTCTACAAAACTCGATCAAGGTTGCTTAAGCAATCATCAAAAGAGGATCCATAAACGGAGAAATCGTCCATGAAAACCTCACAAATCTTTTCACAAAAGTCATAGAATATAGCCATCATGCATCTTTTAAAGGTAGCAGGTGCATTACATAAACCAAAAGGCATATGTCTATAAGCAAAGGTACCGAAAGGGCAAGTAAAAGTGGTCTTTGATTGATCATCAGCTGACACATGTATTTGAGAGAAACCAGAATAACCATCTAGAAAGCAAAAATGTGTATGTTCGAATAATCTTTCTAGCATTTGATCAATGAAAGGTAAGGGGTAATGATCTTTTTTAGTAGCCTTATTTAATTTGCGGAAATCAATGACCATCCTATAACCCGTAATAATTCTTTGCGGAATCAATTCAACTTTATCATTAGGAACGACAGTATTACCTCCCTTCTTAGGAACACAATGGACATGACTTACCCACTGACTATCAGCAACAGGATAAATTATACCTGCCTAAAGGAGCTTTAGTATTTCTTTTCTTACCACTTCTTTCATCTTAGGATTTATCCGTCGTTGATGATCAATAACTGGTTTGGCATCTTTCTCCAAATTTATTTTGTCTTGACATAGAGTGGGACTAATGCCCTTAAGATCATTAAGAGTATATCCAAAAATAGCACGGTGCTTCTTCAGAGTTTTCAATAATTTTTCTTCCTCCTTCTCTGAAAGGTTATCACTAATAATAGGATATATCTTCTTTTCATCAATATCAGCATATTTAAGAGTATCAGGCAATGGTTTAAGCTCAAACACGGGATCACCCTTGGGTGGAGGAGGATCCCCGAAGATTTTAACAGGCAAGTTGTGTTTCAGAATAGGTCCCTATTTAAAGAACACTTCACCTATTTCCCTTCTTTCATTCATAAACATATCATTTTTGTGGTCTAGCAAATATTGTTCTAAAGGATCACTCGGAGGTACGGCAATAGGAGCAAGACCAATAATTTCATCTTTACTTGGCAATTCCTCTTCACAGTGTTGTCTACGAAATTTAGAAAAGTTGAGCTCATGAGACATATCACCTAAACCAATAGTAACAACATCCTTTTTGCAGTCTATTCTAGCATTAACAGTGTTTAAGAAGGGTCTATCAAATATAATGGGACAAAAGCTATCTTGTGGGGAACCAAGAACAAGAAAATCAGCAGGATATTTAGTTTTCCCACACAAGACTTCAACATCTCTAACAATCCCAAGTGGTGAAATAGTATCTCTATTGGCAAGTTTAATTGTGACATCAATATCTTCTAACTCAGCAGGTGCAATATCATGCATAATTTCTTTGTATAAGTCAATAGGTATTGCACTAGCACTAGCACCCATATCACACAAGCCATGATAACAATGATCTCCTATTTTAACAGAAATAACATGCATGCCTACCACGGGTCTATGTTTATCTTTAGCACAAGGTTTAGCAATTCTAGGAGTTTCATCACAGAAATAAATAACATGCCCATCAATATTATCATCCAAGATATCCTTAACAATAGCAATATTAGGTTCAACTTTAACTTGCTCAGGAGGTGTATAGGTTCTAATATTGCTTTTACGAACCACAGTTGAAGCTTTAGCATAATCTTTTATTCTATCAGGAAAAGGTGGTTTCTCAACATAAGCATTAGGAATAATCGGATCATTATAAGTGATATTCTTTTCTTCAACTTTAATAGGTGCAGCTACTTTTACTTCTATGGGAGGATGATATTTAAACCACTTCTCCTTAGGGAGATCAACATGAGTAGCAAACGATTCACAGAAAGAAGCTACTATCTCAGAGTCAAGTCCATATTTAGTGCTAAATTTACGGAAAACATCGGTATCCATAAAAGATTTAACACAATCAAACTTAGGTGTCATACCTGACTCCTTACCTTCGTCGAGATCCCAATATTCAGAGTTGCGTTTAATTCTTTCCAATAAATCCCATTTGAATTCAATAGTCTTCATCATAAAAGAGCCAGCACAAGAAGTATTGAGCATGGTGCGATTGTTATCAGAAAGCCGAGCATAAATTTTTTGGATAATCATTTCTCTTGAGAGCTCATGATTGGGGCATGAATATAACATTGATTTAAGCCTCCCCCAAGCTTGAGCAATGCTTTATCCTTCATGAAGCCAAAAATTATATATATAATTGCGATCATGATGAACAAGATGCATAGGATAAAACTTCTGATGAAATTCCAATTTCAATCGTTTGTAGTTCCATGATCCCATATCATCACATAGCCTATACCATGTCAATGCATCTGCCTTCAAAGATAAAGTGAAGACCTTCTTCTTGATAACATCATCGGGCATACCTGCAAGATTAAATAATCCACATACTTCATCCACATATATTAGGTGCTCATCAGGATGTAATGTTCCATCTCCTGCAAAAGGATTAGCTAGCAGCTTTTCTATCATACCCGAAGGAATTTCAAAGTAGACATTTTCATTTTCAGTAGGTTCAGTAGGTTGAGGATAAACTCTTTGCTCTACTGGTCGAGGTGAAGATACCCCGAACAAGCCCCTCAGAGGATTACTTTCCATAGTAACAATTGACAGTAAATTTCAGCACACTGTATAAATTTTTCCTTACCAAATTCCACCTACCAAAGGCGCTTCACTCCCCGGAAACGGCGCCAGAAAAGAGTCTTGATGACCCACAAGTATAGGGGATCTATCGTAGTCCTTTCGATAAGTAAGAGTGTCGAACCCAACGAGGAGCAGAAGGAAATGATAAGTCGGTTTTCAGCAAGGTATTCTCTGCAAGCACTGAAATTATAGATAACAGATAGTTTTGTGATAAGATAATTTGTAACGAGCAACAAGTAAGAAAATTAAATAAAGTGCAGAAAGGTAGCACAATCCTTTTTGCAGCAAAGGACAAGCCTGGACAAACTCTTACATGAAGTAAAATGCTCCCGAGGACACATGGGAATTTTCGTCAAGCTAGTTTCCATCAAGTTCATATTATTCACGTTCGGTACTTTGATAATCTGATATGTGGGTGGACCGGTGCTTGGGTGCTGTCCTTATTTGGACCAGCATCCCACTTATGATTAACCCCCATTGCAAGCATCCGCAAGTACAATAGAAGTATTAAGGTAAACCTAACCATAGCATGAAACATATGGATCCAAATCAGCCCCTTACGAAGCAACGCATAAACTAGGGTTTAGGCTTCTGTCACTCTAGCAACCCATCATCTACTTATTACTTCGCAATGCCTTCCTCTAGGCCTAAATAATGGTGAAGTGTCATGTAGTCAACGTTCACATAACACCACTAGAGGAGAGACAACATACATCTCATCAAAATATCGAACGAATACCAAATTCACATGACTACTAATAGCAAGACTTCTCCCATGTCCTCAGGAACAAACACAACTACTCACAAAGCATATTCATGTTCATAATCAGAGGGGTATTAATATGCATATAGGATCTGAACATATGATCTTCCACCAAATAAACCAACTAGCATCAACTACGAGGAGTAATCAACAGGAGTAATCAACACTACTAGCAACCTATAGGTACCAATCCCAGACTTAGAGACAAGAATTGGATACAAGAGATGAACTAGGGTTTGAGAGGAGATGGTGCTGGTGAAGATGTTGACGGAGATTGGCCCCCTCCCGATGAGAGGAGCGTTGTGATGACGATGGCGATGATTTCCCCCTCCCGGAGGGAAGTGTCCCCGGCAGAACAGCTCCGCCGGAGCCCTAGATTGGTTCCGCCAAGGTTCCGCCTCGTGGCCGCGGAGTCTCGTCCCAAAAGCTTGCTTCTGATTTTTCCTCAACAAAAGACTCCATATAGCAGAAGATGGGCATCGAAGGGCCAACAGGGGGGCCACGAGGCAGGGAGGCGTGCCCAGGGGGGTAGGGCGTGCCCCCACCCTCGTGGCCAGGGTGTGGGCCCCCTCTAGAACTTCTTGCGCTCAGTATTTTTTATATATTCTGAAAATAGCTTCCGTGAAGTTTCAGGACTTTTGGAGCTGTGCAGAATAGGTCTCTAATATTTGCTCCTTTTCCAGTCCAGAATCCCAGCTGTCGGCATTCTCCCTCTTTATGTAAACCTTGTAAAATAAGAGAGAATAGGCATAAGTGTTGTGACATAATGTGTAATAACAGCCCATAATGCAATAAATATTGATATAAAAGCATGACGCAAAATGGACGTATCAACGTCCTCTACTTTGTTGTTGCAAGTTTTACGTGGCTACTACGGCTGAGCAAGAACTGTTCTTACCTATGCATCAAAAACCACAACGCGGTATAGTGATTACTTTTTGATATTCAGAAAGAACCCTGTTCATTGAATCTGATTTAACTAAAGCTGGAGAAATAGACACCCACTAGCCACCTGTGTGCGAAGCACGTCGGTAGAACTAGTATCGCGTAACCGTATGGTAATGTCGGTCTGGGCCGCTTCATCCAACAATACCGAGGAATCAAGAATCAACTAGTGACGGCAAGCAATATGTATATGCCCACGCCCACAACTCCTTTGTGTTCTACTCGTGCATATAACATCTATGCATAAACCTGGCTTGGATGCCACTGTTGGGGAAGGTAGTAATTTCAAAAAAATTCCTACACACACACAAGATCATGGTGATGCATAGCAACGAGAGGGGAAGAGTGTTGTCCACATACCCTCGTAGACCATAAGCAGAAGCGTAGTGACAACGCGGTTGATGTAGTCATACATCTTCACGATCGACCGATCCTAGTACCGAAAATACGGCACCTCCGCGATCTTCACATGTTCAGCTCGGTGACGTCCCACGAACTCTTGATCCAGCTGAGTGTCGAGGGAGAGCTTCGTCAGCACAACGGCGTGATGACGGTGATGATGATGCTACCGTCGCAGGGCTTCGTTTAAGCACTACGATGATATGACCGAGGTGGATTATGGTGGAGGGGGGCACCGCACATGGCTAAGGGATCAATGATCAACTTGTGTGTCTATGGGGTGCCCCCTCCCCCGTATATAAAGGAGTGGAGGAGGGGGGAGGGCCGGCCCTCTATGGCGCGCCCTAGGGTAGTCCTACTCCCACCGGGAGTAGGATTCCTCCCTTCCAAGTAGTAGGAGTAGGAGAGAAGGAAGGGGAGGAGAGGGGAAAGGAAAGGGGGGCACCCAATTCGGATTGGGCTAGGGGAGCGCGCCTCCCACCTTTTCCCTTCCACCCCTCTATTCCACTAAGGCCCATATACTCCCCGGGGGGTTCCGGTAACCTCCCGGTACTCCGAAAAATTCCCGAACTCATCCGGAACCATTCCGATGTCGAAACATAGGCTTCCAATATATCGATCTTTACGTCTCGTCCATTTCGGGACTCCTCGTCATGTCTGTGATCAAATCAGGGACTCCGAACTACCTTTTGTACATCAGAACACATAAACTCATAATACTGATCATCATCGAATGTTAAGCGTGCGGACCCTACGACTTCGTGAACTATGTAGACATGACCGAGACTCATCTCTGGTCAATAACCAATAGCGGAACCTGGATGTTCATATTGGCTCCCACATATTCTATGGAGATCTTTATCGTATATGTTGTTCCCTTTGTCATCGGTATGTTACTTGTCCGAGATTCGATCGTCGGTATCTCAATACCTAATTCAATCTTGTTATCGGCAAGTCTCTTTACTCATTCCGTAATGCATCATCCGGTAACTAACTCATTAGTCACATTGCTTGCAAGGCTTATATTGATGTCCATTACCGATAGGGCCCAGAGATACCTCTCCGACAATCGGAGTGACAAATCCTAATCTCGATCTATGCCAACTCAACAAACACCATCGGAGACACTTGTAGAGCACCTTTATAATCACCCAGTTAAATTTTGATGTTTTGTAGCACACAAAGTGTTCCTCCGGTATTCGGGAGTTGCATAATCTCATAGTCATAGGAACATGTATAAGTTATGGAGAAAGCAATAGCAACAAACTAAACGATCATCATGCTAAGCTAACAGAATGGGTCAGGTCAATCACATCATTCTCCTAATGATGTGATCCCATTGATCAAATGAAAACTTTTTGTCTATGGTTAGGAAACATAACCATCTTTGATTCAACGAGCTAGTCAAGTAGAAGCATACTAGTGGCACTCTATTTTTCTATGTATTCACACATGTACTAAGTTTCCAGTTAATACAATTCTAGCATGAATAATAAACATTTATCATGATATAAGGAAATATAAATAACAACTTTATTATTGCCTCTAGGACATATTTCCTTCAAGTTCGCCATCAAATTTCATGTGCGATTGAAAGTGAAGTTTTCAGCTGGGCACTGGTCGTTGTGTACGGGGCGGCACAACCAGAGTTCAAACCTGATTTCCATGCAGACCTGGTAAGTCTTTCCCTGGGGAGCTTACCATTTTAGTCGGTGGGGATTTTAACATCATTAGGAGGCGAGAAGAAAAGAATAATGACAACTTCGACGGCCGATGGTCGTTCATGTTTAATCTTATCATTGAAAGCCTAGATCGAAGACAGATAGACCTCACAAAAAATTCCCCCAATAACGGTGTGAGCGTTACAAAGAGGAATTTCTGATCACACACCCCTTCTTGTTGATTCCAGTGATGCGGTGCACATTGGAAACAAAAAACATTTTCTCTTTTTGAAACTGTGTGGTTCGACAGAGAGGATTTCCTTTACTTGATAGCTAGGGAATGGGTCTCACAGCAAAGGGGTGAGTCGAGTTTCGAAAGAAGGCAATTTAAGATTGGGATAATTGGTTTTATACCCTTAGTTGTGTCCCCCTCGCCAGGATTGCCCCTAGTTTTTGAAAACATGTGGTCTTGCCCAACCCACTTTGGTTGTCTTATGCTTTTGCCCTTGACTGTTTGACCATCACTTTGAAAACTTCATAACTAATTCATACTAAATCAGAAAAATGCAAATAAGGTACCAAAATGTTTGGAAAAACATCACCTGTATGTCAATGTCACTTGCATTCTTGACAAAAGTGTTGGTAAGTGCCCATCTGAGTTTCAGCTCTTTTGATACCACCATGAACAGTAAAATCTAAAAAAATTATTTGCAAAGAATGACAAATGTTTTTTTAAATTAAATGACAAATGTTTTAAGTGCTTGACAAGTTTCATCAGGGAACGACATTCGTGGAAGTCGTGGCAAAAAAGCAATCTTTTTTTGAGTGTTGATTGTTTTTTTTGCCACGACTTCCAAGAATGGCATTCTCTGATGAAATTTGGCAAGCACTTAAAACATTTTTCATTCTTTGCCACCAACTTTTTTTGATTTTTTTTAAATTTTACTGTTCATGGTGGTATCATAAAAGCCAAAACACGAATGGGCACTTACCAACTCTTTTGTCATGAATGCAAGTGACATTGACATACATGTGATGTTTTTCCGAACATTTTGGTATCTTATTTGCATTTTTATGATTTAGTATGAATTAGTCATTAAGTTTTCAAAGTGATGGTCAAACGGTCAAAGGGCAAAATTACAAGATGAACACAGTGGGTTGGGCATGACCGCGTGTTTCCAGAAACTATGGGCAATCCCGATGAGGGGGCACAACTAAGGATATAAAACCAATTATCCCTTTAAGATTAGACACTTGCAACAGTTGTTTAGGGGCTGACCAAGAACAATAGTGGTATTTATAAGCAATAGAAAGAGAGGCTGCTTAATATCATGAACGATCTCGATACTAAAGCCGAGAATGACTCGCTAAACATTGATGAGCGAGTGGCTAAGAGAGAGGCTGAGGTCAGTTTGGCGAAGCTTCTGAGAGAAGAAGATATCAAATGGGCGCTTAGAGCTAAACTGTAGCGCATGGTTCAAGGGGATACAATACACAACTTTTTCCATATGATTTTCAATGGGAAACATAGGAAAAAAGGATCAAGCAACTTGAACAGAATGAAGGCACAATTGTTGGTCATGAGAACCTTAAGATATATATTATGAATTTTTACAAAAAAAATTTCAGGGCCCAGTTGAGAATTATGTCTCACTCAATGAGAGTGTAGTTGAGGTCATACCACAATTGGGAGATGGTGAGAATGAGGTTCTCATAGCTCCGTTTTTCGAGAAGGAAGTGCTTGAGGCTTTTTTGCAAATGAAAAATAACAAAGCACCTGGTCCAGATGGCTTCCCAGTAGAGTTCTATAGGAGGTGTTGCGATATTATTAAGGGTGACTTGGTGCCTATGTTCCATGATCAGTTTAATGCTCACTTGAAACTATTTAAATTGAACTTTGGAATAATCACATTGTTACCAAAGAAGGAAGAAGCGGTTCACATTGAGTAGTTCGGACCGATATGTCTACTTAATGTCAGCTTCAAGATTTTCAAAAAAGTTGGTATGAACCGTCTGACACAAAATTGCTCATTATGTGGTTCAACCAACTCAAATTGCCTTCATGCCTAGACAACACATACTCGAGGGAGTTGTCGTCTTCCATGAAACCTTACATGAAATTCATTTGAAGAAACTCGACGGAGTGGTCTTCAAAGTCGATTTCGAAAAGGCTTATGATAAAGTGAAGTGGCCATTCTTACAGCAAGCCTTGCATATGAAAGGGTTCGATGCGGCCTGGCAGAAGCAGGTTGAATCTATTGTACTAGAAGGCAGCGTTGCATTCAAGGTTAATGATGATACAGGTCATTAATTCCAAATGCAAAAAGATGACGACGGGGAGATCCGATGGCTCCTATCCTTTTTAATGTTGCCACTGATATTTTTATTGTTCTCAACAATAGAGTGAAAGAAGACGGCCTAGTAGGTGGTCTTATCCCACATCTGGTGGATGGTGGGGTATCCATTCTACAATATGCCGATGACACCATTATTTTCATGGAACATGATCTAGCTAAGGCAAGGAATATGAAATTAGTTTTATGCCTTTTCGAACAACTGTCTAGATTGAAGATTAATTTCAATAAGAGTAAACTATTATGCCTTTTCGAACAACTATCAGAATCCGGGTTTATGGTATATAAACCGGACTTGGAGGGAGTCTAGGACAGAAGCTTCTAAACATGTCAAAGTTTATAGATTATTCAAGTTTCTCATAATCAGAAGACTTGGGGGCTGACAGGATGTATATATAAGCCGGATGACATACCTCATATTTTTGCTACATCTGTTTGACCATTTCAATCTCTGAGTCACGGCTGGAGTTTACTTGGCTAAGATAGCCAGATAGTACTTCGCCAATACTCAGATGGGTGTAGTGGGAGACATCAAGCCTCACTTTCTGCCTCTACATGACCTCTTGCTTGGCGGAGTGTCTTGCCAGCACAGTTGGATTACCCGATTCAACGAATCTGCTACTAGTGATTAAAACATCATTGCTGTAAGTCTCCGGTGGGTTAGCTGAGCTTGACGGTTCAACAGTGGATGGATTGAGAACGGTTTTGTCAACAGACGGCTCATGAAGATATTATTGAACGTTGATAGCAGGGTCTTCCGGTGCTTCAGGTTGCTCCGGGGCAAGAGTCCGCTGCGCTGGTTCAGCGGCTTTCGGGTCCTCAGCCGGTTTGGCCACCTTGGTTTTCTTGGGCTTCACTTGACCACTAAGAAGAATTTGATGAGTCAGTATAATGATACGGACATAAAGATGCAGAAGAAGGATAATTATCTTTACCCGGGGGCGGTCTTAAAAGCCGGCAGCTGAGTTTGTGAAGAATCACCAGAGGAGGAACGAGTAATCTCTTGCAGAAATGGAATTATAGTTGAGTGACTTATAAAAGTGACTCGTTCATTAGAGTTAAGATGTAAAAGAACCTCATTTTGGCGTTTCCGAGGAGTTTTCGGTAAACTGGAGGGTAACTCATCGTCTCCACTGGTCCGAGTCTGACGGCGGCTCTCATGTTGCTGCTTTTTCAAAAGAAAATGAGGGTCTAAATAAGCCAAGGGGTGTGAAAACCTTACTTTCCGAGTTACCCGCCGAGGTTTCTGCCTTGGTAAAGGTTCTGAGTCGGAGGAAATAATAGCTGCCTCTTCTTCAACTGCCTGGCTGGCCCCCGTGTCCTCCTGATAATAGTCAGTGTCAATAAGGTTGTTAAAAAGCAGGCCAAGAGAGTCAAGAGCTTCCTCCGACTCAGAGATGTCATCCAACTTGAGTAAATCAGAAGCAGTTGGTTTCTTCCTAGGTTTTCTGGCGGTCTTCTTGGCGGCTATTGCAGCGGCTCTAACTTTTTTGGTAGCTTCATGATCATATTTGGCTTCCCAAAAGTCAGATTTAGCCTGTAAAGAGATAGCATGTTGAAACTCAGGCAAATACTTAACTTCTGAGAAAAAGAAAAAACAAAAGGAAGTCAAGAGGCTTACCTCTGGTGACGGGTTAAGCTTGCAAAAAGGATTCAACCCTACTTTGCTGCAGTCTTCGTATTTGCTGTTGACGAGGGTGGTCACCATTTCAACGATGGCTTCTTCGGTCAGACGAAGGGAGCTATGAAGTAATGGATCGTCTGTTCCTCCGGTATAGTTGCACATCAAATCAGATCGGCGGCTCAGAGGGATGATCCGCCATGCTATCCAACAGCGGATCAAGTCAACTCCAGTTAAGTCGTTTCCCAGCAAGGCTTGAACCCTTTTGATTGTTGGGTGAAGTTTCTTGCGTTCAGCGGTAGAAAGTTTATCGGGGAGTGAATATTTAGCATCAAGACACTCAGCGCGATAACCCGGCACCAGTTTCTCATCAGTTGGTGACGTATCTTTGCAATAGAACCAGGTTTGGCTCCAGTCCTTGGGATGGCTCGGCAAGACTACTAGAGGAAAGACAGCATCCCGTCTGCGCTGAATTGAAATCCCACCAAGTTCTAAACTGGGGCCGTTGGTATACTCATTCTGGCGGTTCAAATAGAAGTATTCTCTCAAGAGTTCAATAGTAGGCTCTTCTTGAAGATAAACCTCGCAGAAAACTTGGAAGTTACAGATGTTTGATATGGAATTGGGTCTAATATCTTGTGGATGAAGCTTGAAAAAGTGCAGAACATCTCTAAAGAATTTTGAGCCAGGCGGCGAAAAGCCCCGGTTCATATGATTAGTGAAGACAATGATTTCACCATCCTTTGGCTGAGGTCTTTCTTCGGCCGGGTCAGGGGCACGGTAGGACATGACTCTCTTCTCTGGTAAGTATCCGACAGTGACAAAATCCCTTAGAGTGTCCTCAGTGACTGTCAAAGGGACCCAATTGCAAGCTGTCGCCGTCTTCGACGGCATGGCAAACAGACAATCTAAAAGGAAGTAATTTGCCGGCTCAAAATTAATTGGTGGAATCACAAGCTAGTGATTGCAGTAAAGATGTGTAATGGCGGCTTAAATAAGGGCAAATGGTATTTGAAGGAAAAATAATCCGGCACGGTAAGCCGCCATGACTAAAGATATTCAAGAGCGGCCAGCAACAAAAAATGGCTAAGTACTGAGATAAACAAGTTTCACAGGATGCGGCTACTATTTTGGTTCAAAGGTTGTTCAGGAAAGAAAGAAATAAATCTAGACCTAAAAACCAGTATAGGTGAGTTCATAATCTTGCAGGAGATTATTCTTCCAGGAAAGGGGATCTACTAATACTGAAAGTGGAAATAAAACAACTACCACATTGGTTTAACGTCATTTTCAGATCAAAGAAGCTCACGGTACGGTCTGGAAGATGAACTATGATGAACCACGATGAACTATGAAGAACACGGAAGAGCTCGCAAACCCTAGTGCGGATCTAAGGTATGAAAAGGCAGAAACTTACAGCTATCGATCTGCTGTGGAGGGTCGCCGCCGTTATCTGGATCGACTCAGGTTGATGCAGCAGCCGAGGTTGAGGAAGACGAAGTGCTCTGTGGCGACGGTGGAGCTCGAGCGGTAGAGGATTTGTGAGAGAAGGAAGAAGGAGAAAAATGTGAGATGTCTTCGGATCCTATTTATAAACAAAGGGGCGATAGGCAGGCACGAAAGACGAGGAGGCCAAAATAATGATTATCCAGGTAAGTGAACGCCTCGATTTTCGGAAAGACATTTAAGATAAAGATCCGTTAAGATGACGTCATGGCGGGTTTCCAAAATTCTTGGAGATGACGTCATGGCGGGTTACAAGGTTTTCACAGCAGTTGTAGATGGATTTCTTCTAAGTATTGAAGATTGACATGAACGAAGTTCAAATCAACCTGGGGCCTAATGTTGGGGATATGACTACCAGATATGGCCCGCCCAGAAGGGGTCGGGTCAACCACAATGGCGGTTCACCTGTATGAAGCCCAAGAGGATACAAGGTGGCAGTTCACAGTTAGGCTTATGATAGGCCCAAGCCCAGAGGCGGCTTAAGGCCCGTAAGTATAAACCGCCAAGTATGAATAGACTTTTAATGTAAGGCATGTAAGATATGTCATCGAGCTGGACACGTTATATGAGCCGGCTGGGACTCTGTAGGCCGCAGGGCGCCAACCCGTGTATATAAGGGGACGACCCGGCGACGGCTTAGGGCAAGAGACAACAGATCGAGAGGCAGATCAAGCGTATTAGCTCCCTAGTCATCGAAACCCTAGCAATATCACCTCAAACTGGACTAGGCCTTTACCTTCACCGCAAGGGGCCGAACCAGTATAACTCCTCGTGTCCTTTGTCCCGTTTAACCCCTTTAAGCTTCCTAGTTGCGATGGCTCCACGCTTAAGTCCTTTCACTAGGACATCTGCCGTGACAATTCCACGACAGTTGGCACCCACCGTGGGGCCTGCGCACGGTGGATTTGAGTTCTTGAAGGGCAACTTCGAAGGGCTCAAGCGATACGTTGTGGGCCGGATGACCAAGAGTCGTCGCGGCAAGCTCTACATCGACGACGCTGGCTGGGGCCTCGACGCCGGCTCAATTGAGTACGGGTACCGAGTCCCTTTCAGCGGAATCCACGTCTTCATCAGCCAGATCGGCGAGCCGGGCCCTGAGCCAGACATCTGCACCGACATCATCGAGATGGCTCAGCGCGTGAGACCCGCCCGGGCTCAGCCCTCCATGAAGCGTGCCATCGTGGGATGCATCCATGGAGGAGAATTTTCTGAAGGATCTATGTCTGGCGGTGATACGGCCATCTGCTCTGACGGTGGATCATCCACATGTGAGACTGATTCATTATATCAAGTGCAAGACGGTGGGCTTGGGGGCTGTTCCGATGGCAGCGGTATTCCGGACCCCTTTGAGCCACCAAGCAGGGCAGGGATCTTCATGACTGGCACACAGCCCATTCAAAACTCTACAGCTGTGGCAGCGATAACCTCCGGGTCAGCGGTGGCTGGGGAGGCCCTGCGCGCCCGCCGGCTCAGGTACTGATGGATCTCATGGATAGGATGACAGCCGTGTTAACTATCGTGGTTAACCCGGCGGATCAGGCTCAGCATGCTGCAGAAGTGGCATGGTTCAATCAGAGGCTTTCCAGCTTACAATGGATCTGAACGCATCAAATGAGGTCATGAGGAGAAGACACCAGAAGGCTCAATCACGTCTGCCTCTGACTTATGATCCTAGAAACCTCTTCCGCACACCCGGTGCAGGCCCCAGTAACCCGCCGGAGGTAAACCGGGTGGCAACGCCCGGGACTGGGACGCCGGTTCAGCCACGGGTGATGGAACCTCCTCATATGAATATTGCTCCACCTCCTTATGTACCAACACCATCGGGTCATTATTCTAACCTTTTGGAGAACATGATCCCTGCGGCGGCACGACTGGCGGCTCTCCCAGCGGAGGGTGACTCTTTGACGGCGATTGAAACCCGAAGGGTTAGAGAACTTCTTCAGACGGCTCTGGTGCAGCAGGAGGCATATTCTTATAGTCGAGATAGGATTCATTCGACCCCTCTCTCAAGATGGAACCCGAGTTATAGCAGGCACATAAATTCAGCAGCCGTTTCAAGCAACGCCCGGCGCCGTGACCAGACGTGCGGACATGATCCGACACGTGATGGGGCTTTTAACTTGGTTGACCAGGACAGGATCCGCCAAGAGGTTGAGTGGGCGGCTCAACAGGAAGCTGAGTAGGCGGCTCAACGGGCGGCTCACCAGTCTTTTCAGGTTTATCTGACGACCTCTATTGAGGCAGGCGTGGCCACAAGGACTGGAGGTGTCCCTTGCTTGGTACCGGCTCTGCGTAATGAGCGTTTGCCCAAGGATTTCAAGGGGCCTCGAAAGGTGCCTAATTATACGGTCGATTTACAACCAGGGGCGTGGATTGAAAGCTATGAGATGGCCATGGAACTACCGGAGGTCAGTGACGCGGCAATGGCCAAGTACTTCACCATGATGTTGGATGGAATGGCCCACACCTGGCTGAAGGGGCTGCCGCCCAATTCCATTGGTTCATGGGCAGAATTAATAGCCCTGTTTATTCAAAATTACATAGACACCTGCAAGCACCCTATGTTAATTATGGATTTAACTAATTGTAAACAAGAGGAAGGAGAGTCCACAACCCATTGGGTGCGCCGGGTCAAAGCCATAATACATTCATCTGATAAGATGGATGCCGGCTCTGCAGTCTTAATGTTGGAGAAAAATTGTCGTTTTACGCCTCTGAAACAGAAGCTGGGGCGGCTCAAACGCGATTGTAATGACATGGGCCAGCTGATGGTGGCTCTATTCAAGTATGCCGACTCTGATAGTACCAAGGATCCCGAGTCTGACGAGGAGAAGACAGGGAAGGGGAAGAAGAACGGCAAGGGACATCAGCATAACCCGGCAAATCAAGGAGGCAATAATAAACGTAAGGCTGACAGTAGCTTGGAGTTTGTGGCTAACACCAATGCACAAGGCAACAACCAGCGACATAAGGGGAGGCCACCTCCTCGGTCCGGTGGGTCAGGTCCCACTCTTGAGCAGCCATTAAATGAGCCTTGTCCAAGGCACGGTACTCAGCAGAAACCGGCCACTCACTTGTGGAAGGACTGTACGATCATGAAGGCTTTTAAGAACTCTAACATGTTCAATAGCAATCATGGCCCGGGCGGCGGCTCAGGTGGCGGCAGTTTTCATGGTCCGGGCGGCGGTTCAAACTCCAATTTTCAAGTCTCTCAAATCAAGGTGGTTATAATCAGCAATCTGGCCAAGGAGGTTAGCAGCAGCAACAGCAATCTGGATACCAGAGCAATCCAAAGCAGTTGAATAGTGGACAGTATCATGTGTTCACCACCAGTTTGTGCAGATGGGACCAGAAGCTTCATAAGAGGGCTGTGAATGCTGTTGAGCCGGCAGTCCCTCGTTCTTTGAGATGGTCTGAGCAGCCTATTCTATGGAGTAGGGAAGATCACCCCCCGGGTTGACAATCCGGGTCACCTGGCCTTGGTGGTGGCACCTCAAGTTGGTGGATATAAGCTCACTAAAGTACTCATGGACGGAGGCAGTAGCATCAACATCCTCTATTATGAGACTTTCCGTCGCATGGGGTTGACTGAAAAAAATCTTAAGACGTCCAACACTGTTTTCCATGGAGTGGTGCTAGGTAAGTCGGCGTACCCAGTGCACAAGATTGAACTGGAAGTAGCCTTTGGAGATGAGCATGATTCTAGGGTTGAGAAGTTAACTTTTGAGGTGGTCAAAATCAAGAGCCCGTATCACGCCCTGTTTGGACGACTGGCTTATGCCAAGTTCATGGCACGACCCTTTTATGTTTATTTGCAGCTCAAGATGCTGGGTCATAAGGGCACCACCACAATGCATGGGACTAGGAAGATAGCCTTGGAATGTGAGGAAGGCGATGCCGCTTACACTGAATATGTTTGTGCAACAGAGGAGTTAAAGTTTTACAAAGACAATGTTGACCCGGCGGACATGACGTATTTGAAAAATCCAACTACGGAACATGAGTCGGTCCTGAAGTTTAAGTCGGCTGATGACACCAAGCTTCACTACAAAAAAAAGACACATCCGTGACATTTTGGGCGAACGAATTTTTTTCCTGTCATACATATGACACTTCTATGATGATAATTGTGACAAAACCCGGTATCATCATAGATGTGGTGGGCTCCTACTTCTATGACAAAAAATCATGACAGAAAATGGGCTTTTCTCCCTGGGTGGGCCGAAGACGCAGCTGCATGACATTCCTTGGGCCGTCCATGACGGAAAAAACCGTGGTAGAAGCGAGGGTGAGGAAAATTTCAGGGAGTTCCCGGTTACGGTGGGAAGTCGGGGGCCGAGCGATGCGCGTTTCTCTCGTACACGTACGTGCGTGTGTGCGAGGCGTTGGCTCTAACTAAACCCGAGCGAGGCGTTGGGCTCTAACTGAACCCTAGCGATTGCACTGTAGGCTACGCATTACTGAACCCGAGTGATCGATCGATGGCTGTTAACTGAACCCGATCGAGCGATTCCTTCGCTACTGCTGCTAACTGAAGCCGATCGATGCTGCCTCTGGATGAACACTGAGCGTTGCCGGGGGGGGGGGGGGTTGGATGAACAGTTCCCGGTGGGGGTGGATGGACAGGACCCCGTGGTGTTGCCTCTGGATGAACAGGACCCCGATCGATCGAGCCGGTTGGGGCTGGATGAACAGGACCCCGTGGAGGGCAGGATGAACAGGACCACCCCGTGGAGGGCAGGATGAACAGTAGACGGTGGAGGGCAGGATGAACAGTAGACGGTGGAGGGAAGGATGAACAGTAGCCTGTGGAGGGGTGGTTGAACAGGAGCCCGTGGAGAGGGCTGGTTGAACAGTAGCCGGTGGAGTAGCGCGCGGTGGAGGCTGGATGAACAGGAGCCCGTGGATGAACAGTCGCAGGTGGAGGCTGGAGGAGGTCGACGGTGGATGAACAGTAGCTCGTGGAGGCTGGAAGGGGTCGACGGTGGAGATGAACAGTATCCCGTGGAGTCCCGTTTTGCGGTACGCCACACCCCTCCCGATGAACAGGACCCCCATTTCGACCGTAGGAGGTCCGTTTCGTCTATTTTGCGGTACGCCACACCCCTCCTGATGAACAGGACCCCCGTTTCGACTGTAGGAGGTCCGTTTCCTCCGTTTTGTGGTACACCAGACCACTCCCAATCAACAGGACCCCGTTCCGAATGTAGGAGGTCCATTTCCTCCGTTGTGCGGTACGCCAGGCCTCGTTTCCATCGCCTGTTCCGTCCAAGACCTCCCGATGAACACGACCACGCATTCCGTTCCGACCCAGCCGGTTGGCTCCCACGCGTTCCATTGCCTCCCGATGAACACGACGCATTCTGTTGCCTCCCCATGCACACGCCGCATTCCGTTGCCTCCCCATGAACACAACGACGACGCTATTTCTCCGTTCTGACCCAGCCATGTCAACGAGCCCTCGCCGTACGTATGCGCGAGTAGGCGTTCGAGACCCCGCCCATGTGTACACATACGTGGCTGAAAGTGCTAGAGATCGACTAAAGGGTGGGTGAATAGGCGATTTTTATGAAAGTCTTCAAAACACGGAAGTTTCGAAGACAAACGATAGAAATAAACCTATTACCATGCAGCGGAAGGTAGACTACACTAAGAAAGCCATAGTCAAATATTCAATGAAGTGAAAGAACAATGACTAATAGCAGCTAGGCAGTTTAGATCAGATAGGAAGATAGTGTGAAGCCAATCAGAACAAGCAGTCACTCAGTGAAGACAAAAGATAATGCAATCATACAATGACTTCACCAGGGCCAACCGTAAGTAAAGGAGAGGGAAGGATGAAACCAGTGACTCGTTGAAGACAATGATTTGTTGGACCAGTTCCAGTTGCTGTGACAACTTTACGTCTGGTTAGGGAGGCTGAGATTCAACTCAGAAGACCGCGTCTTCACCTTATTCCCCTTGAGCTAAGGACACCCAGTCCTCGCCCAATCACTCTGGTAAGTCTTCAAGGTAGACTCCCAAACCTTCACAGACTTCGTTCACCGGCGAGCCATAATGACTCTTGGATGCTCAGAACGCGATGGCTAACCGGCTGGAGGATTCACAGTCCTCAAGTGTAATAAGTCTTTAGATCACACAGACAGGAAGACTTCAGTGATGCCTAACACTCTTTGGCACTGGGTGGTTAGGGCTTTATCCTCGCAAGGAATTCTCTCTCAAAGGCTTCGAGGTGGGTTGCTCTCAAACGATAAAAGCCGTACACTAACTCTGAGCAGCCAGCCATTTATGGTTGTAGGGGGTCGGCTATTTATAGCCACTAGGCAACCCGACCTGATTTGTCTGAAATGACCCTTGGTCACTAAGGAACTGACACGTGTTCCAATGGTCAGATTTCAAACACACACGGCAACTTTACTTGGGCTACAAGCAAAGCCGACTTATCCAACTCTGGATAAGATTTGCTCTCATTGTCTTCACTCAAAGACATAGGATTTTGGTTAAGCATCACTTCAGTCATTCTGACTAGTTCTCTTGGACCCCACTTAACAGTACGGTGGTTCCTATGACTTAACAAAGAAAAACACAGAACGACGAAACTGCTAAGTCTTCACGCTCCATAGTCTTCACGTGATGTCTTCTTTTATCATAGTCTTCAATGTGAATGTCTTCACATACCACCTTTGACTTCAATGTCTTCATACATTTTTAGGGGTCATCTCTGGTAGGAACACCGAATCAATGAGGGACTTCTACCTGTGTTATCCTGCAATTCTCACAAACACGTTAGTCCCTCAACCAGGTTTGTCGTCAATACTCCAAAACCAACTAAGGGTGGTACTAGATGCACTTACAATCTCCCCCTTTTTGGTGATTGATGACAAACTGGTTGAAGTTTTCAACGGGGAATAAAATATGTGAAATTGTAAAGGATAGAGTATTGTCTTCATAAGTTGCAAGGGCTCCCCCTGAAGATGTGCATATAAGTAATTTGCTTTAGGAATGCAAATGCACATGGCAGGTTGTACTTGTCGAGATCCTCTTCAACCTATGATGACAATTCATTATGCATGATATGATGTAACGAAGATAATGACATGCATAATGAAAAATGGACGTCTGCAAAATGATCTAAGTGCGGAATTTATCGTCACACACAGAAAAGCAAATAAGTAGCAGACGACCATCGAGTTTGAGTGTTACAACTCAAAGAACCAAATGTATCAAAATGCGAGAGTTGTAAACACTAGGCAAAATATAAAACCATCGCCCATATGGACCCGCTTGAAGACTATCAAACTCATATGCTTCTCCCCCTTTTGTCAGTAAGGACCAAAAAGGTTTGAAGACATAGAGCACCTACTCGTTCCCATGAGGAGTTGGTGAAGCAGCAGGGTCGTCGGAGTTGGTTGGTGGTGCAGACGAACTCGGTGCAGTGGTGATTCGCGCTGAAGGTGGTGAAGTAGCATCGTCTTCATCATCGATGACACGTGCATTCACTGTTGCAACAGAGGAGGAGAACTTAGAGTCTTCAAGAGATAGAGTACGCTGCAGCAAGGTCCTTCTTGGAGGTGTTGAGTCAAACTTGAAGCGTTCAGAGAAACCATCATCTTGAAGATCATCTTCAGAACACATAAGCGTCAGCCCTTTCCATGTACGCCGACAAGTTTTATGGGCGACAAAGGCATTCTTGGTGGCAAGGTTGCGAATCCTGTTTATGTCCACCAAGAGGCTTTGCATTTGGTGCTTCAGCCAGTCATGATGCTTATCCTGTTTCTGATGAAGGGCAACCAGAAGCTCTCGGTCATTGAGAACACGAGATCACTTCTTGGGCCGTTGTGCAATGATGCTTTCAGTGGCTTCAGTGAGGGCACGATGAGGTGCACGGGTAGTACCAGCCAGAGGATAAACATGAGTGACTGCTGGGTCGCCTTCAATGTGTTGTGAGAAACTTTGCTTATCAGCATTCTGAAGACTAAGGGGCTCCTTGGCAGGCTTTGGATAGATGGCTTCAACTGACATATCGACGTCATGCATAAAAATCCGATGATTGCGAGCAGAGGGCTGATAGGTGACAGCTGAGTGTAGTTTGATCAGACGCATAATCCATGGAGCGTAAAACTTCAAGCCAAAGAGATGAGATCCTGATGCAGCAAGTTGGCGGATGAAGAAGTCTTGTGCATTGAAGCTTTTGCCGTGAAGAATATGGAAGACCAAAGTCTTCATTGCACCTTCCAGCTTTGCATGTGGAGAATGTCCTTTGATGGGCCAGAGAGTTCGCCTTATGATGTGATAGATAGTGTGTGGCAGATACTCAAGGTCTTCAACAAAGAACTCCTTAGGATATTCAGCATCTGGAGGCAAAGGCTTCATCATGCTAAGCATCTGACTCATGTTGGATTCGGGCTTGTGAAAAATGCTTTCCATAGTAGCACTATGAAGCTGACAACCAGGTTCATAAAGATCTCCTGGAGTGGGCAGGCCAGTGAGCTCAATGATATCAAAGGCTTTGGCTTCGTGATGAACATTTCCTGTCATCCACTCAAGGACCCAAGTCTTCGGATCCCTGTTGTAGCCACGAATATGAAGAGTGGCATAGAATTGGAGCAGCAATTCTTCATTCCAGTGCTCCTTGTCAGTGAAAAACTGCAACAAGCCAGATTCTCTGAAGCAATCCAGCGCTTCTTCCAAACAGGGCAGACCAGTTATGGCTTCAGTGTCAAGACGCATATGGGGAAAAATGCGACCTTGATTGTACAAGATGCATGAGTAATAACTTCGCTGCTGATAGCTCCAGAATCGATCAGAAGATATTCTTGCCTTAGAGTAGGGATTCTTGGCGCTATTGAAGAAGGTGTTGTGTGCTTTGAAGCCATTGATATTGAATGATCCGGGTGCAGATGCAGTGCCTGGAAACCTAGGCAGCCTTGGCATTGGCTTCTGAACCTGAGGCCTTCGCTCGACGTGATAGTCAAATTGAGGACCAGCAGCAGGTGGAGGAACAAGAAGAGGCCATTTGACAGTGATGAGCTGACCATAGTTGTATGCTTGCTCAATAGTATGTGGCCTTGGTGGCGGAACAGGAGCAATGGCATCAACAGAGGCGTCGGGCTACACATCTGTTGCAGGTGCATCATTGGCTTCATTGGCCTTTGGCACAGTGTCAGGTGCAGGCTCCACACTGTCTTCAGCCATGACCACGTCATTGGCTTTAGTGGTGTTAGTGGTAGCAGCCTCTGGATTCTCAACCTCCACTTGAGGAGATGGAGGGTCGGGCACTGACACGTTCACTTCAGGAACAACTTCTTCAGTGATGGGGGAATTAGGGACACGTTCTTCTGCTTGTTTTTCTTCGGCTGATGCAGCCGGATTGTCTTCAGCAACTTGAGCTTCAGACTCGGAGACGTTCATAGTAGGAGTGGCTTCGGGGAACACCTGATGTGCAACAGATTGGTGGTGCACTTCTCCTTCTGAAACGCTTGAAAGAGGGACTTGGGGCCTTGGTCCTTTGCGAAGCCTGTGAAGATGGAGTTGGCTGGGCCTCAAAGTCATCCTCTTCTTCTTGCACTGGTGGGGTGACTTGTTGTTGGGGAGTACTAGCGGTTTCTTGTTGTTGTGGGTGATCAGCCCATGATGTATCCTAAGCAATTGGCGTCAGAGGACGACCAATGCTGATGAGTTCGCTGTTCGGGAGAACAGGCGATGATACCAAGTTGTGCTCGATCTGAGGAAGAACTACATCATCTTCAACATTGTCATGGTGACCAATGTCTTCAGTAGCGGTGGGGTCAACTGTTGGAAATTCTTCAGCTTCAGGAGCCTCTGTGAAACCAGGCTCATGAACTATCATCCGTCGTTCTTGATGCGAAGAGTTAGGACGAGCAACCGAGATGGGCTCGACAACAAGGCGCTCTGTGGGAGTAGCCCGATCTTTCTTGGTTTTGCGCTTCTTCTTGGAGGGAGCGACATCAGAAGCGTCAGGATTTTTCCTCTGTCTGGCTTCAGCCTCGGTAGCCCTTGTCTTCTTCAGGTCTGAAGCGGTGGAAGTGACCTTTGGCTTCGAGCCGGACATGCTGCTTGGGAAGACAATGCGAGGTTCTTCCTGCCTTGAAGGTGCAGATTTGTCAGTCGATGGCTTCTTCTTCTTCTTTGCAGCCATTCTGGGGTCGATGCCAGGACGCCCAAGAGCCTTGCGCTTCTCAGCTTCATTGTAGGCTTGCACGCACTTGTCAGCCATACTCTTCATGCGCTCACGAGACCCTTTAGCTTCTTCTCGTTTCTTGAGAAAGGCTTCCTTGAGCTCGTGCAGCATAACCTTGAAGTTTTTGACATCCTGCACGCTGAGCTTTGCCATGTGCTTCTTGAACTGAGCTTTCTAATAGTCGATCTTGTGCTTCAGTTCAACGATGCGCTGAGCTAGAGCTAGCTCAGAAGCAATGGCGCCCGTGAAAGAGACGCTGAGGCCAATTGGAAGTTGCAGATCGTCAAAGCTGAGATTGGGGGTTTCAAACCACTCATCAATGAAGTTGTGGATGATTGCCACGTCAAAGAGAGGCAAATCATTAAAGATTTCTGCTTCTTCCTTGCTCTTAATCAGTTGCTCAAGAGCGTCATCTGTAAGATCTTCATCACTGGACAGGTCAATGTGTTCATCTTGCAGAATGGCAGCAGGGGTAAATGCCTGATCAATATTCTTTTTCATCTCCGTCTTCTTGGAGATACGTGATAGATCTTCAGACTGCACACTGTCTTCAGGAGGTGCAGTAGCCAGTGGCTTCACACGTGAAGCTTTTGGAGGAGCAGTTGACTTTGAAGATCTAGCCTTCTTTGGCTTCTGCGGCTTTGGAGCAGGAGCTGGGGCTTCATCAGTGTCGGCATCATCATCAGAATGATCTACTTTGGCACCTTGAACAGAAATGTGAGTGATAAGGTCATCAAGGTTGTAGAAAGGTCCGATGATATTGGGTTCAGCATCGCGTGTGCCGTCAGCCCGTGGAGCAGAAGGACCAGGGTTGAAGTCTAGTCCCAATGACTTCTTGTTTTCCTTGGCCGATGCCTTTGCATGCTAGAAGTTGCGCTTGAAGAGATTATCGTCACGACACCAGAGCAGTGATGATGGGTCGGCATTGTCAGGCTGTGGTCCACGTACCATACAGGGATAGAAACCCTGAGCAATAGCTTCAGCTCTGGTCTTGGGTTGAAGGTTTCAGAAGAGAATCTCACCCCAAGGACTCTTGATGGCATTCTTCTCAGCATACTCCTGGGTCACAAACTTGTATTTGAACCATTGTTTGGCCCAATATCTTCGAATCCATTAGATTCGTGTCTTGCGCTGATTGTAATCCTCTTCTGGATCTGTATTGTACAACTCTGAGAGGTCATCTGGCAGATCTCTTGATGTTCCCCCTTGACGCTGTCTGCCACCCTTCCTTGCTGATTTCTCTGTAGCCATGAACTTCAAACTGAATGGCTTCAACACGTTCAAAGGCTTTAAAGGCTTCCGCTTGCTGGTCAAACAGGAACTGGCTTCGGGAGAGTTAATGTGATGCTGTAAGAATTCATTGTCGTCGGGACCCAGATGATGATTGGCTGGCATTGGCATCATGAAGCCTTTGCAATCTTGCATCCCAAATTTCTTCAGGCAATCTTTGAGGTATTTCTCTTGAGATATAAAGATGTTGTTGCGTTGCTGACATATTTGAAGACCAAGGAAGAACTTCAGCTCACCCATCATGGACATCTGATATTGCTCTTGCATCATGTATCCAAACTCATCAGGGTATTTCTGATTGGTGCAGCCGAAGATAATGTCATCCACATATATTTGGCACACAAACAGTTCACCATCATATGTCTTCATGAAGAGAGTGGGGTCGAGGGAACCAGGTTTGAAGCCTTTGCTCTTTAGGAAGTATTTGAGTGTGTCATACCAAGTCCGAGGAGCTTGTTTGAGGCCATACAGTGCCTTGTTGAGCTTGGACACCATGTCAGGATGTTTTGGATCTTTGAAGCCAAGCGGTTGTGCAACATACACCTCTTCATCAATCTTGCCATTGAGAAAAGCGCACTTCACATCCATTTGATGCAGAAGAATGTTATGATGATTTGCATAGGCCAGCAGTATGCGTATGGCTTCAAGTCTAGCCACAGGAGCAAATGTTTCATCGAAGTCAATCCCTTCAACTTGAGTGTATCCTTGAGCAACGAGACGAGCTTTGTTTCTGACAACTTGACCATGCTCATCTTGCTTGTTGCGATATATCCATTTAGTGCCTATTATATTGTGCTTACGAGGATCAGGACGCTTAACCAGTTCCCATACATTATTCAGTTCAAACTGTTGAAGCTCTTCTTGCATAGCTTGAATCCATTCAGGTTCCATGAAGGCTTCATCAACTTTCTTGGGTTCAGATATTGAGACGAATGCGAAGTGCCCACAGAAATTTGCTAGCTGTGTTGCCCTTGAACGAGTGAGTGGACCTGGTGCATTGATGCTATCAATTATTCTCTCAATCTGTACTTCATTTCTAACACGAGGATGTACAGGATGAAGATTTTGCTCTTGCTGATCGTCATCGTTAGAAGGATTGTCTTCAGGCTGAGCATTGTCTTCAGGTTGAGTATTGTCTTCAGGTTGATCAGGTGCGGAGATGGTAAGTTCCTCTTCGGGCTGAGCATCAGATGGTATGATTTCTCCAGTTCCCATAAGTTTGATTGATTCACTGTATGGAACTTCATCTAGCACATTTGGCAGGTGCTCTCTTTGTGAGCCGTTAGTCTCATCGAACCGCACATCCACAGTTTCAACCACTTTATAGTGAAAGAGGTTGAAGACTCTGTAGGAGTGCGAATCCTTTCCATATCCAAGCATAAAACCTTCATGTTCTTTTGGTGCAAATTTTGAAGTGTGATGTGGATCCTTGATCCAGCACCTGACACCAAATACTCTGAAGTAATTGACATTTGGCTTCTTGCCAGTAAGGAGCTCATAGGATGTCTTGTTGAGAAGCTTGTGAAGATAAACATGGTTGATGATATGGCATGCAGTATCAATGGCTTCAGGCCAGAATTTTCTTGGAGTCTTGTATTCATCAAGCATCATCCGGGCCATCTCAATAAGTGTTCTGTTCTTGCGTTCGACAATGCCATTCTGCTGTGGCATGTACGGAGCTGAGAATTCATGAGTGATGCCCAAAGTATCAAGATATGTATCTAGCCCAGTGTTCTTGAATTCAGTGCCGTTGTCACTTCTGATGTGCTTTATCTTGACGCCATAGTTGTTCATGGCTCAATTAGTGAAGCGTCTGAAGACATCCTGCACTTCAGTCTCGTAGAGGATTATATGCATCCAAGTATATCTTGAATAATCATCAACAATGACAAAGCCATAGAGACAAGCAGTAGTAGTAAGTGTTGAGTAATGAGTGGGAACGAAAAGGTCCATGTGGAGCAGTTCAAAGGGTTGAGTCATAGTCATGATTGTCTTCGAGGGATGCCTGGCCCTCGTCATCTTTCCTGCTTCACAGGCACCACATAAGTGATCCTTCTTGAACTTGACGCCCTCGATGCCTATGACATGCTTCTTTCTTGCAAGAGTGTGCAAGTTCCTCATGCCAGCATGCCCTAGCCTTCGATGCCAGAGCTAGCATTCTGAAGCTTTTGCTAGAAGACATACAGCAAGTTGTGGTCCTACTGAGAAATCTACCATGTACAAATCATCTTTCCGATACCCTTCAAAAACTTGCTTTTACCCGTGTCAGCAAATGTGATGTGACTTTTGTCAGATGGACATAAGGTTGAGTCCATAAGAAGACTTCGCTTCCCAGTCATGTGATTAGTAAACCCACTATCAATAATCCATTCTGAAGCAGCTAGTGTCGTACACTACAGTGCAGTTAGGGGGATAGGCTTCACGAAGAGAATTGTGAAGCAAAAAATTTTGACGAGCAAGTGGATTATGAAAGCTTAGATCAAGGTTAGGACTGATAGGGCAAGTGGCAAGCGACTCAGGAACAAAATACATAATAAGACCATTTGGGCATTTGATCTTGCGCCCTGCAAGATGTTTAAGGTCACCAGCAATAGCTTCAGACGATTTTGGTTTTCGGCTGGAGACCTTTCCCTGCAAAAGGAGAGTTAAGCTTTCTTAGCCACCCACATCTTCAAGGGTGGCTTCGAAGCAATGAGTCTAAGTGCAGCATCTGAGAACTTTGGCTTTGGAGCCCTAGCAAAAAGTCTTGCAGGTGGACAATAGTACTCAGAAGAATAAGCAGAGTAGTTCTTGGTCTTATGAACATGGCGGTTTGATGAAACACGCTCATATTCATAGTCCTGAGTAAGGTTTCCCTGCAAAACATTTGCGTTAGTGCGACTCAGGTGAGTCCTCTGTCTGTATGAAGCCTTTGGACCGTATGAAGCCTGTGGTTTGGGGTTTGTCTTCTTCATGTGTGGTGTCATGACGACATTCACAGGAAGATTCTCCAAACATCTTTTTGGCACCCAGACTTTCTTCACAGGCGGCCCATTCCTGCAGTTAGTACCAATATACCTGGCAAACACTTCACCATTCTGATTCTTAAACAGTTTATAGTTTGCATCAAAGGATTCATCAATAACAATGGGATTAGCACAAGTGAAGCCAGATAGGGTGGATGGATCCGCTGAAGGTTCCTTTGCAGCAACCCATGTGGTTTTGGGGTACTGCTCAGGTTTCTAGTAAGAGCCATCAGCATTCATTTTCCTTTCGAACCCAACACCCTCTTTCCTAGGGTTTCGATTCAGGATCTGCCTTTTGAGAACATCACATAATGTCTGATGCCCTTTGAGACTTTTGAACATCCCTATTTCAAGCAATGTCTTCAACCTAGCATTCTCATCAGCAATAGCAGTGGCATCCTCAGCAGAGGGGTTAGTGACCACATCAGCAGTTGAAGATATTGCAACAGTAGCAGCAGTAGAATATTCAACAACAGTAGTAGCATTATCACGCTCAATGCATTTAAGACATGGTGGTTCAAATCCTTCCTAAGCGGAACTGATCTGTTTGGCGCGAAGTGACTCATTTTCCTTTTGAAGATCTTCATGAGCCGCTCTCAATTTCTCAAGATCTTGCTTCCTTTGAAGATAATCATAGGAAAGCTTTTCATGAGTTGTTGAGAGCGTTTCATGATGACTTTCAAGTTCCTCATACTTAACATGAAGATTTTTTATGTCTTCAATTAAGGACTGAGATCGAGTCATTTCAGCATCTAACAGGTCATCGCTTTTGTCTAATAGTTTTTGAATATGTTCCATAGCTTTCTGTTGTTCAGTTGCAATTTTAGCAAGTGTTTTGTAGCTGGGTTTGGAACCACAATCAGAGTCATCTTCACTTGATGTTTGATAGTGAGTGGCGCGTGAGTTTACCTTGGCACCGCGTGCCATGAAGTAGTAGGTGGGAGTGGAGTTGTCCTTGTCATTAGCATCGGCGTTGGTGACGGAGTCATTGTCTTCAGTGTTGAAGATGGACTTGGCAACGTAGGCTGTAGCCAGACTTGCAACGCCAGAATCGGACTCCTCCTCAGACTCCACCTCCGCCTCCTCTGAAGCGGACTCCTCCTCTGAATCCATTTCCTTGCCAACAAACGCACGAGCCTTGCCAGATGAGCTCTTCTTGTGTGATGAAGACTTTGAGGAAGACTTGGAAGAAGACTTTGAGTATTTCTTCTTGTCTTCAGAATCATACTCCTTGCTCTTCTTTTTCTTCTTGTTCTCATTGTCCCACTGCGGAGACTCAGAGATGTAGTGGCCAGGTTTCTTGCACTTATGGCATGTTCTCTTCTTGTAGTCATGAGCAGAAGCTTCATCATTCCTTGAGCTTGATCGTGAAGACTTTCTGAAGCCTTTCTTCTTGGTGAATTTTTGGAACTTCTTCATAAGCATAGAAAGCTCCTTTCCAATGTCTTCAGGATCATCAGAACTGCTGTCAGATTCTTCTTCAGATGAGGAGACAGCTTTTGCCTTCAAGGCATGAGTTCGCCCATAGTTGGGACCGTAGATGTCTCTTTTCTCAGAAAGCTGAAACTCATGTGTGTTGAGCTTCTCAAGTATGTCAGACGGATCAAGTGTCTTGAAGTCAGGACGTTCTTGAATCATCAGGGCTAGGGTGTCGAACGAGCTATCAAGTGATCTCAGGAGTGTCTTGACGACTTCATGCTTGGTGATCTCAGTAGCACCGAGGGCTTGAAGCTCATTTGTGATGTCAGTGAGTCAATCAAACGTGAGCTGTACATTCTCATTGTCATTTCTCTTGAAGCGGTTGAAGAAGTTGCGAAGGACACTGATTCTCTGATCTCTCTGGGTTGATACGCCTTCGTTGACCTTGGAGAGCCAGTCCCAGACTAGCTTAGATGTTTCCAAAGCACTCACACGGCCATACTGTCCTTTGGACAGATGACCACAGATGATGTTCATGGTAGTGGAGTCCAGTTGAACGAACTTCTGGGCATCAGCAGCGGTGACACCTTCACCAGCCTTGGGAATGTCATTCTTGATGACATACCATAGGTCGACATCAATGGCTTCAAGATGCATGCGCATCTTATTCTTCCAGTAGGGATATTCAGTTCCATCGAAGACAGGGCACGCGGCGGAGACTTTGATTATCCCTGCAGTCGACATAGCTAAAACTCCAGGTGGTTAAACCGAATCACACAGAACAAGGGAGTACCTTGCTGTGATACCAATTGAAAGTGCTAGTGATCGACTAGAGGGGGGGTGAATAGGCAATTTTTATGAAAGTCTTCAAAACATGGAAGTTTCGAAGACAAACAATAGAAATAAACCTATTACCATGCAGCGGAAGGTAGACTACACTAAGCAAGCCATAGTAAAATATTCAATGAAGTGAAAGCACAATGACTAATAGCAGCTAGGCAGTTTAGATCAGATAGGAAGATAGTGTGAAGCCAATCAGAACAAGCAGTCACTCAGTGAAGACAAAAGATAATGCAATCGTACAACGACTTCACCAGGGCCAACCGTAAGTAAAGGAGAGGGAAGGATGAAACCAGTGACTCGTTGAAGACAATGATTTGTTGGACCAGTTCCAGTTGGTGTGACAACTGTATGTCTGGTTAGGGAGGCTGAGATTCAACTCAGAAGACCGCGTCTTCACCTTATTCCCCTTGAGCTAAGGACACCCAGTCCTCGCCCAATCACTCTGGTAAGTCTTCAAGGTAGACTCCCAAACCTTCACAGACTTCGTTCATCGGCGATCCACAATGACTCTTGGATGCTCAGAACGCGACGCCTAACTGGCTGGAGGATTCATAGTCCTCAAGTGTAATAAGTCTTCAGATCACACAGACAGGAAGACTTCAGTGATGCCTAACACTCTTTGGCTCTGGGTGATTAGGGCTTTATCCTCGCAAGGAATTCTCTCTCAAAGGCTTCGAGGTGGGTTGCTCTCAAACGACAAAAGCCGTACACTAACTCTGAGCAGCCAGCCGTTTATGGTTGTAGGGGGTGGGCTATTTATAGCCACTAGGCAACCCAACCTTATTTGTCCGAAATGACCCTTGGTCACTAAGGAACTGACACGTGTTCCAACGGTCAGATTTCAAACACACACGGCAACTTTACTTGGGCTACAAGCAAAGCCGACTTATCTAACTCTGGATAAGATTTGCTCTCATTGTCTTCACTCGAAGACATAGGATTTTGGTTAAGCATCACTTCAGTCATTCTGACTGGTTCTCTTGTACCCCACTTAACAGTACGGTGGTTCCTATGACTCAACAAAGAAAAAAAATAGAACAACGAAACTGCTAAGTCTTCGCGCTCCATAGTCTTCACGCGATGTGTTCTCTTGTCATAGTCTTCAATGTGAATGTCTTCACATACCACCTTTGTTGGAGTAAATGACCACGGGTAGCCTAGCCGGCTTCCCCTGGCACTTCAGAAAAATTATAGGCCAAGCAAGCCTCAAAGCGTCCAAGACATGGGGCCGCCTTCCCCCAGCCGGCTACCTCTCAAGCCGGCTGCGCAAAGGCGGTCCAGCCCTGAAATCCTTGAGAAACAAGACCACGAGAAGGCCGCTTCCAGAAGCCGGCCATGAAAAGGCCGACTCCGAGGAGCCGGCCCCTTAGCAGGCGGCTAAGATCTTGCCCTCAGAGTCTGCACCCATATAACGGCGACAAGACGGGGCGTGGCTACAGTAAAGCCTGCCACCCTCGAATCCCGGCGCATGGATGGCCACAGTGCGCCGTATGGGGCGGCCATCACCCATCCGGCGCGGCACTGTTGCCACGATGATCGTGACGTCACCCACGACGAGCAGTCAGTACGACCCATGGGTGGCGGGCCCCCTCGATCAGGGAGATCCCAAAGGTGGCCAGGCTTCCCACAGTCAGCCAAGGGTATGGCCGGCTTCCAATAGCCGCCCAGCTCTCTCCCTCCAAGGATGTGCTTCATTAAGGAGACAAGAGAAGGCAGGGCTACAGTGATGAGCCGCCTCGCGGCGGCACTGTAGCCATGCTTACCACGACAAAACCATCGTCACCAGGGGCAAGGTAACAGTAATCAGGCCTCGACAGGACCCCCAAGCGGTGGGGCCGGCCTGTCAACCAAAGGGTCGGCAGCCGGCGGGCCCACCAGTCGGCGGGCCCCACCAGTCGGCGGAGAAGCCGGCGGGCGTAGACACAGACGGCTAGGGCCCACGCCCAGCCGGATTACCATTGTACCCCTGGGGGGTAGGCCTATATAAACCCCCCAGGGTTCCCATGCAGGGGGGATCGCTCTTTGATAGTTTTTAGACACCACAAGGAGAAGAGGAGCGGGCTGGCCTGGCCCTCCTTCATCTTTTCACCGAACAGCTCAAGGAGCATTCTGTAGCTACCCATCGAGCTAGTGATCATGCGGAGACCCCGCAGAGCAGCATTAGGGGTGTTATCTCCACGGAGAGCCCTGAAGCTGGGTAAGATTCACCGGCGTGCATGTCTTCGCCTTATCCCGTTTCCAGGCACCGGGGATGTTTTATTCGCTCCCACAATGATAAGCCATCCTTTGGCATATGTCGCACCAACCACCCGACATTTAGCGCCCACCGTGGGGCCAGGTGCACCGTCGTCCGGAGACCTGTTCTGGATGGGAACCCTCTTCCTTCCCAATGTGCGTAACCAGCCCGGCTCGCCCGATGGCGCTTGCCCCGACGCGCTGCAAGACGTCGCCGACGCCTGCGTGGCAAGTTGCCTCACCGATCTTCTTGGCGAGGCCCGCATCTCCGACGAGCCCGCATCCGACGCGGGCACAGACTGCCCCGAGAGCCACCTCGTCAGGCTCCTCGACCAACTCCACGTCTCTGGCGAGCTTGCCGCGGACTTGGAGTCGGTTGGCTCCACCGACCCGATGCTTGTCGACTCCGACATGGCATCCCTTGATACCTTCCCCACCAACGTGGTGGTCATCAACGACCCTCTTCCTCAAGCCGACAGCAGCGACAGTGCCATCACCGAGGTACTGGTCATCAGCCACGGCGCCCCCTCAAGCGAAAACGCCCACGATGCTCTGCAGACGGCGCTGCACGACTTGTCCGTCCCCATCCCGGCCGACGCGGACGCCAAGACATTGGAGGTACTCCGCCTCGCCCTCGTTGCGGAGGGCCAGAAGCTCGCCACCATGAGACGCCTCACCGAGGCTCACCGGCGCGAGGTCGACCGTGCCGCCTTTGGCACACCGTCTCCCGACGGGCCGAGCTGCGTCGGCATCGTCAAGAAACACGGCGCGGCTATCACCGATATGCTGGGAGCAGACCGCCCAGTCTATGCCATGCCCCTCAAGAACTTGCACGCCGCCCAGGCGGCCGCAGACGAGTTGAACGGGATGGGGCCTGATGAGCTCCCCTACATGACCAGACGCATCCAGCAACTTATCGACGTGGCCATGGAGTGGCACGAAGCCGGTGTCTGCGCGGAGAGTCCTCCACCGCGCCGAGAGCACGACGCGACGTCCCGAACACCGACCGCGGGCAACACCCGCGCGAGAAAAGAAAAGGAGCCGGCTGCCAGCCGCAGCCGGACTCGAATCTCCATCGAGCGTGACGCAGAGGGCCGCCCTCGAGCCGTGGAGTGGAGGGTCAACCCCCCTCCTCCTTCGCCTCATGGGGAGAGATACCCTACCCCGCCGCCTGTCACGCATCCGACTCTCAGCAGCCGGCTGGGTCGCCGCGAAGGAGTCGGCGAGAATGATGCCCGCCACCGGATCGACCGCCTTGCGTGATCCTTGGCCCAGGAAGAAGAAGATGATGTCGGCCCGTCTTGCTTCGGCCCCCGCATCCGCGACGAGCCCTTCACCAAAGGTTTCTCGCTCCCAAGAGACACGCCCAAGTACAACGACTCCATGAAGCCGGAAGATTGGTTGATCGACTACTCCATCGCGGTTAGCATCGCAAACGGCAACAGGCGTGTTGCCGTAATATATGTGCCCCTCATGCTCCAAGGCACGGTGCGCACCTGGCTCAACAGCCTCAAGCCTTACAGTGTCAACAGCTAGCTAGACTTCACTGAAGCCTTCATACGCAACTTCACCAGCACCTACAAGCGGGCTCCCAAGCCCCGATAGCTCTCCTTGTGTGTCCAAGGGCCCAACGAATCAACTTGTGACTACCTCACGCGTTGGGCCGAGCTCCGCAATTCCTGCGAGGGAGTGCACGAGGTTCAAGCTATAGAGTACTTCACCTCTGGCACCCTCCTCAAGCACCGACTCCTCTGCGACGAGCCGACTACGCTTGACGAACTCCTGATCATAGCTGATAAATACGCCACGTTCGATTCCTCAATGAAGACCGAGCTCCGAGTGGACGCCTCCGGGAAGGTGCTCGCTCCAAGTCCCAAGACGCCGGCTGGAGAGTCCAGCCGACGCCCGCACCAGAACGACCACAAGCGCAAGGCTCCCCTGCCGCTTTCCACCAGTCGGCAGGTGGCCACAGTCGAAGACGAACAACCCGAAGGGCGGCCCGCACCCAAGAAGAAGAAGGGCGGCAGGCCGGCTTGGCAGCCAGCTTTCTCCTACGAGTAAGCACTTGATGCCCCCTGCAAGTTTCACAGTGGCGCGAAGCCTTCAAACCACACGACCAGAAAATGCCATTGGCTCACACGGATCTCCAAGGGTGAGGGGATGGCGCCACCTCCGCCTGCTGGTCAGCCGCCTCCGGCTCCTCCACAGCTGGCCGCTCGACCAGCGGTCGGGGCAGTTCAAGAGGAGTACCCCGACGAGCATGCCGCGTATGTCGTCTTTACGAGCCAGCTAGAAGATCGGTGCAGCCGGCGCTGACAACACCAAGAAGTCAACGCAGTCGCCTCCAACAACCCAGAATTCATACACTGGTCCGAAAGGCCTATTAGCTGGAGCCGGACAGATCACCCAGAGGTGATGCCGTCTCCCAGCTCTTACGCATTGGTTCTGGACGCCACCCTTGCTACGGAAAGGCGGGCCCCCCATTTCTCCCGTGTGCTGATAGATGGTGGGAGCAGCATCAATATCCTATACCGTGACACCATGGAGAAGCTGAGCATCAAGACAAAGCAGCTCATGCCCAATCGGACTGTGTTCCATGGCATCATACCCAGCTTGTCCTGCTCCCCAATCGGCAAGATCAAGATAGATGTCCTCTTTGGGGACAAGGATCATTTTCGCCGAGAGGCGGTGTGGTTTGAAGTGGTGGATCTAGAGAGCCCTTACCACGCGTTGCTTGGCCGACCTGCCCTGGCCAAGTTCATGGCTGTACCCCATTATGCCTACCTTAAGATGAAGATACCAAGTTCCAAGGGCATCATCACCATAGCCGGAGACTACAAAAAATCCTCCGAGTGTGCGGCTACCAGTAGCCGGCTGGCCGAGTCCCTTGTAATTGCTGAAGAGAAGAAGATACTGGACCGAGTCGTGGCCATGACCGTCAAGCAGCCAGCCCTATCCCCCGACCCCAAGGAATGTGTTGCCCAAGGTTCTTTTCAGCCGGCCAAAGAAACCAAGAGGGTATCTCTGGACCCAGATCACCCAGAAAGGTTTGCCACCATCGTGGCAAACCTGGACAGCAAATAGGAAGGCGAGCTCGCCGATTTCCTCCATGAGAATCGGGACATTTTCGCATGGTCCCCCAAGGACATGCCGGGTGTGCCGAAGGAATTCGCCGAGCACAAGCTACATGTCCGAGAAGGTGCGAAACCAGTCAAACAGCCTCTCCGCCGACTATCGGAGGAGAAGAGAAGGATTGTAGGAGAAGAGATAGCCCGGCTTCTGGCAGCTGGCTTCATTATGGAAGTTTTCTTCCCAGAGTGGCTCGCCAACCCGGTCCTCGTGCTGAAGAAAAATAACAAGTGGCGCATGTGTATAGACTACACTAGCCTCAACAAGGTCTGCCCCAAAGATCCTTTAGCCCTGCCAAGGATTGACCAAGTGATAGACTCCACAGCCGGATGCGAGCTGTTGAGCTTCTTGTATGCCTACTCAGGCTACCACCAGATAAAGTTGGATCCAGCTGACCACCTGAAAACCGCCTTCATCACACCATTCGAAGCCTTCTGCTACCTGACTATGACATTCGGCTTGAGAAACGCCGGTGCCACTTTTCAGCGTTGCATGCAGAAATGCCTCCTCAAGCAGCTCGGCAGAAATGCCCACGTCTATGTGGACGATATTGTAGTAAAGATGGAGAAGCGTGGCACCTTGCTGGAAGACCTCAGAGAAACATTTGAAAACTTGTGCCTATTCCAAATCAAGCTCAACCCCGAGAAATGCGTGTTCGGAGTACCAGCCGGCCAGCTCCTAGGCTTCCTGGTCTCCGAACGCGGCATCGAGTGCAACCCAATGAAGATCGAGACCATAGAGAGAATGGATATTCTCACTGAGGGAGTGCTGGATTAGGGGGTGTTCGGATAGCCGGAGTATACCTTCAGCCGGACTCCTGGACTATGAAGATACAAGATTGAAGACTTCGTCCCGTGTCCGGAAGGGACTTTCTTTGGCGTGGAAGGCAAGCTTGGCGATACGGATATACAGATCTCCTACCATTGTAACCGACTTTGTGTAACCCTAACCCTCTCCGGTGTCTATATAAACCGGAGGGTTTTAGTCCGTAGGACAACATACCCAACAACAATCATACCATAGGCTAGCTTTTAGGGTTTAGCCTCTCTGATCTCGTGGTAGATCTACTCTTGTACTACCCATATCATCAATATTAATCAAGCAGGATGTAGGGTTTTACCTCCATCGAGAGGGCCCGAACCTGGGTAAAACTTCGTGTCCCTTGCCTCCTGTTACCATCCGGCCTAGACGCACAGTTCGGGACCCCCTACCTGAGATCCGCCGATTTTGACACTGACATTGGTGCTTTCATTGAGAGTTCCTCTGTGTCGTTGCCGTCAGGCTCGATGGCTCCTACGATCATCAATAGCGATGCAGTCCAGGGTGAGACCTTCCTCCCCGGACAGATCTTCGTCTTTGGCGGCTTCACACTGCGGGCTAATTCACTTGGCCATCTGGAGCAGATCGAAAGCTACGCCCCTGGCCGTCAGGTCAGTTTTGGAAGTTTAAACTACACGGCTGACATCCGCGGGGACTTGATCTTCGACGGATTCGAGCCACTTCCAAGCGCGCCGCACTGTCCCGACGAGCATGATCTAGCTCTGGCACCGAACAGTGCCCTGGAGGCCGCACCTGCATCGGCTTCGACCCTTAATTCAGAGCCAACTGCGCCGACCGAGGATGGGCAGTTAGACGCCGCCTCGGGAGCTGCGATCCCAATGGCGATTGAGCCAAACACCAGCCCCACACTCTGCGAGACTCGTGACTCCAAGGAGTCGGACTCCTCTCCGGACTCCGAACCCTCCGCGCCCCTGCCGATCGAATCCGATTGGGCGCCGATTATGGAGTTTACTACCGCGGACATCTTTCAGCACTCGCCTTTCGGCGATATTCTGAAGACACTGAAGTCTCTCTCTTTATCAGGAGAGCCCTGGCCGGACTACGGTCAGCAAGGTTGGGATTCGGACGATGAAGAAATTCAAAGCCCACCCACCACCCACTTTGTAGCCACTGTCGACGACTTAACCGACATGCTCGACTTCGACTCCGAAGACATCGACGGTATGGACGCCGATGAAGGAGACGATGAAGAACCATCGCCTATCAGGCCCTGGAAAGCCACCTCGTCATATGGCATATACATGGTGGACACCCCAAAAGAATGAGATGGCGATGGAACAGCGGAGGATGACCCCTCCAAGAAACAGCCTAAGCGCCGGCGTCAGCGGCGCCGCTCAAAATCCCGCCAAAACAAATGCAGTGATTCCAGCACGGGAGATAATAATACTCCGGAAAGTGCCGAAGAAAACCCCCTCCAGCAAGATTTAGCAGAGGAGGATGGAGAAACCAGCCCTCATGAGAGAGCGGCTGACATAGAGGTCGAGGACGATAATTATATGCCTCCCTCCGAAGACGAGGCAAGCCTCGACGACGACGAATTCGTCGTGCCAGAGGATCCCGTCGAGCAAGAGCGTTTTCAATGCAGGCTTATGGCCACGGCAAGAAGCCTCAAGAAAAAACAGCAACAGCTTAGAGCTGATCAAGATTTGCTAGTCGACAGATGGACTGAAGTCCTTGCGGCCGAAGAGCATAAACTCGAACACCCCTCCAAGAGCTACCCAAAGCGCAGGTTGCTACCCCGATTAGAGGAGGAAGCACTTGATGCGGCCGACCATCCACCTCGTGGCCACGACAGAGAGGCCTTTCGGCCCTCCACTCAAGCCGCACCCCGTACCAAGACACGGGAATATGCGCCGGACTTACGAGATATGTTGGAGGACAAGGCAAGGCAAACAAGATCGATCTACGGATCGCGTGGGCGCCCCACGGCTCGAGACGGTAACCATCACGCCGGCCACAAATTCGGCAAGGCCGAACACAGTAGACAAAGCTCATTGGAGCTACGTCGTGATATAGCCCAGTATAGAGGCGCCGCACACCCACTATGCTTCATAGACGAAATAATGGATCATAAAATTCCCGAGGGTTTCAAACCCGTAAACATCGAATCATATGATGGCACAACAGATCCTGCGGTATGGATCGATGATTATCTCCTTCATATCCACATGGCCCGCGGCGATGATTTCCACGCCATCAAATACCTCCCACTCAAGCTTAAAGGACCAGCTCGGCATTGGCTTAACAGCTTGCCAACAGGATCAATCAGTTGTTGGAGGACCTGGAAGCCGCATTCCTCAACAATTTCCATGGCACTTATGTGCGACCCCCAGACGCTGATGACCTAAGTCACGTAATTCAGCAGCCATAGGAATCGGCCAGGCAATTCTGGACACGGTTCCTAACAAAGAAAAATCAAATAGTCGACTGTCCAGACGCTAAGGCCCTAGTAGCCTTCAAGCACAATATCCGTGACGAGTGGCTGGCCCGGCACCTTGGACAGGAAAAGCCGAAATCTATGGCAGCACTCACGACACTCATGACCCGCTTTTGCGCGGGAGAAGACAGCTGGCTTGCTCGTAGAAACAATATGACCAAGAACCCTGGTAATTCAGATACCAGGGATAGTAGTGGCAGGTCACGTCGCAACAAGCAGAAGCGCTGCATTAACGGCAACAATGCTGAGGATACGACAGTTAATGCCGGATTCAGAGGCTCTAAATCCGGTCAGCGGAAAAAGCCATTCAAAAGGAATCCTAGGGGCCCATCCAGTTTGGACCGAATACTCGACCGCTTGTGCCAGATACATGGCACCACCGAAAAGCCGGCCAATCACACCAACAGGGATTGTTGGGTGTTCAAGCAGGCAGGCAAGATAAACGCCGAAAATGAAGACAAGGGGCTGCATAGCGATGAAGACGAGGAGCCCCGGCCGCCGAACAATAGTGGACAGAAGGGTTTTCCCCCACAAGTGCGGACAGTGAACATGATATACGCAACCCACGTCCCCAAAAGGGAGCGGAAGCGCGCATTAAGGGACGTATACGTGGTGGAGCCAGTCGCCCCAAAGTTCAACCCATGGTCCTCCTGCCCGATCACGTTCGATCGAAGGGACCATCCCACTAGCATCCGTCATGCGGATTCGCCGCATTGGTTCTAGACCCAATTATTGACGGATTTCATCTCACTAGAGTCCTTATGGACGGCGGCAGCAGCCTGAACCTGCTTTACCAGGTTACAGTGCGGAAAATGGGCATAGATCCCTCGAGGATTAAGCCCACCAAAACGACCTTTAAAGGCGTAATACCAGGTGTAGAGGCCAATTGTATAGGCTCAGTCACACTTGAAGTGGTCTTCGGATCTCCGGATAATTTCCGAAGCGAGGAGTTAATCTTCGACATAGTCCCGTTCCGTAGTGGTTATCACGCACTGCTCGAGCGAACCGCATTCGCCAAGTTCAAAGCGGTACCGCACTACGCATACCTTAAGCTCAAGATGCCAGGCCCTCGAGGAGTAATTACGGTCAATGGAAACACCGAACGCTCTCTCCGAACGGAGGAGCACACGGCGGCCCTCGCAGCGGAAGTACAAAGCAGCCTCTCCAGGCATTTCTCCAGTCCGGCCACTAAACGACCGGACACCGTCAAGCACGCCCGGAGTAACCTACAACAAGACCGCCTGGCACGATCCGAGCAGGCGTAGCAATGCGGCCCCAACCCTAACCCTCGCAAAAAGGCGACGCCAGTACTTCGCGTACATAACTATGCTCTAGAGATACCATGGGTACAGGGGGAGGGGCACCATCACGGCACGCCCGAAACACGGCTTAAACCGTACCAGGGGCTGCCGATTTTTAAAATTTCTCTTACTTTCAGGACTCCATCCTTCGGAAGGCCTGTTCGGCAGTTCAATTGCCGCACAAACGATGCAAGAACCAGGGAAGCAGACAAGCCACGCCGCATTACGGAACTCCCAGGTGGTCTCTATCACGAGCAGTATACCTGTTCCGCATACTATTCCGCAGCTTGCCCCTGGAACGGACATGTTAAATAGTCCAACCTTTCACTTATCGCATTATTTGTATCCTTCTGCTTTGATCTCAGCCCTTTTTAATAAACAATGCATAGCTTTTGTCTATTTTTGCATTACCTTTTTTTCTTTATATACATTTGTTCCTTAACGACATGTTAAACCCGTACACGTTGGTACGGCCAAAATACGCCAGGGGATTTAGTACCCCTCAATATGGTGTGAGAAGTCCGAACACTTTAACAAGTGCGGCATCCCGAACTTATAGCATTATATGCATCGACTCCGAATCATGTCTTGGGTCAATAGTTGGGTTTGCCCGGCTCCTATGTTTTGGTGCCTTACGTTCCGCTATATCGGCTAAGGTAGCACTAGGAGAACCACTGCGATTGTGCCCCAGTTGAGCTGGGTCGAGCACCTCAGTGGAGAAAGCTAAAACTGACTGTCATGATGAAGCGAGAGCTGGTCGCTGTTCGAGAGGTTTTTCAAGTCCCTAAAGACTTATGCCGCTTAGGGCGAGGAGCCGGCTCTGTCTGGCCAAGGCGTGGGTAGCGCCCCGAACTCGGTCTTCCGAATACCAGGGGCTTCGCTGAAATTTAAAATTATAGAATTCTATGGCTATGTGAGAGTGTTCACGCATTATAGTCCGATTGCCTTGTTCATTGGGCTGAGCGCCTCCCTCGAAGGACCCAAACATGGGAAAAAGAGCGCTCAGGTTTATCCCCGAACACCCCAGCACTAGCGGCACAGGGGCAGAAGCCGACGACTCGCCATCTCTCAGAATTGATAAACAGCCGCACAGAAGGCAATATTTTAAATTCCAACAGCATTGCTTAGCGCATATGAACAAGTTTTCAGCGCACAGGACAAAACGGGCGAGTTTTAATCAAAAAATACATCCTAGGAACATTCATCCGCCACAAGGCAGGCACCCTTCAGAACATCCTTATAGTAATTCTCGGGCTTGCGATGCTCTTTCCCTGGCGGTGGCCCGTCCTTCACAAGCTTCTCAGCATCCAGCTTGCCCCAATGCACCTTAGCACGGGCAAGGGCCCTACGGGCACCTTCAATGCAGACGGAGCGCTTGATGACTTCGAGCCTTGGATAGGCCTCCACCAGCCACCGCACCAGCCCGAAATAGCTCCCAGGCAGAGCCTCTCCAGGCCACAGCCGAACTAGGAGGCCCTTCATGGCCTGTTCGGCCGCCTTGTGTAGCTCGACCAGCTGCTTCAGCTGGTCGCTCAGGGGCACGGGGTGTCCAGCCTCAGCATACTGAGACCAGAACACCTTCTCTGTCAAGCTGCCCTCCTCGGCTCGATAGAATGCGGCGGCATCGGACACACTCCGGGGAAGATCTGCGAACGCTCCTGGAGAACTCCGGATTCGGGTAAGTAACAAGTAACTCACGTTTATGTGTTTGCTTTGCATAAAGAATGCCTTACCCACCGCTATCTTCTTCACCTCATACAACTCCTGGAGGGTCTTCTGGGATTCGGCCTTGGCAGAATTGGCATTTTCAATAGCCGCCGCGAGCTCGGACGCTTGCGTCTTTGAGTCAAGCTCCAAAATCTCATGTTTTTTCATGAGAACCTGGAGCTCTTGCGGCACCTTGCCAACCTGGGCCTCATACTTCTCCCGCTCGGCGCGCTCCGTGGCCGCCTTCTTCTCAGCCTCGAGCAGCGCTTGCTTAAGGGTCGCCACCTCAGACGTGGCCCCTACAATAGCCACGATAATCCTGTCATTTTTTGCAATTGCACCTTTTTATATATATTTAAACAAGGTATTTCTTACCTTCATTGTCCTCGAGCTGCTTCTTGGCACGCCCGAGCTCTTGCTCGGACCGCTCGAGGTTCTGCTTTAGCGTGTCCACTTCCGCAGTTAGTGCGGAGGACGCAAGCAGAGAAGCCTGCATACGCATATTGACTCCTTGTTGTTAGACTCCTGCGAATTTTATTTGATCCTCTATTCGGCTTTTCTTCCCGAATGCCAAACAGAGCATCAGGGGCTACTGTCTATGCGGTAATATTATTCACACATTCTTTACTTACCTCAAAGACTGTTAAAAGGCTAGTACAAGCTTCAGTCAGTCCGCTCTTGGCGGACTGAACCTTTTGGACCACCGCACTCATAATAGTGCGGTGCTCCTCGTCGATGCAGGCGCCTTGGAGCGCCTCCAACAGATTGTCCGACGCCTCCGGTTGGACGGGGGACACCGGCACGGTGGGCTTGCTCCTCTTGGAAGGAGGTCCCCCGCCGGACTCTGGAACCTTTGAAGGTTCCGGAGCGGAGTCCGGCCTAGAGCCGGACTTGGAGCCCTTGGGGGTTTCATCCCCTTTACTCCTGGAGTCCGGGAGGTCGCATTGCGGCGCCTCCAGGACCACCTCCTCCCGGCTTGGAACCTATTGGGACAACACTTCGGTGTTGTCCGTAGGGCAGGGGGAGGAAGCCGTCGGAAGCGAGTTCACGTCCAACGAGTACAGTGAGCCGCTCGATGACGCGTCGAGCCGGTCTTTGGGTGGGCTGCATGAACATATTCGACATAAGGGAAAGTTGTGCAATAATCGAATACTATGAATTACTCTGGTATCCGGATACTTACGATTTTGCCAGGGGCTTGGCCTTGGGCTGCCACTCCTCTCTGCCGTCGTCAGCGTCGGTGGAGTAGTCCGGAGGAAGGGTTTTCCCCTTCTTGGACCCTCCGGCCTCCCCAGAGAGGGCGGCCTTCCTTTTCTTCTCTCCTCCTGCTGGAAGGGGAGAGGTCTCTTCTTCTTCCTCCTCATCTTCACGGGAGGAATGCGCCTCGGAACCGTCGGATGATGGATCCAACACCTCCTGGCGCCGGGCACTCTTTTGAGTCCCCGTGGCCTTTTTCGCGGCCTTCTTCTCCGGCACCACATAGGGTGCCGGAACCAGCAGCTTCACCAAGCGAGCGTCCGCTGGGCCTTCGGGCAAAGGAGCCGGACTGTTGATCTGTCCGGACATCACTTGCCAATCCTGTCAAAGGTAAGGGAGCTTAGATCCCGCATGGAGTCGAACTATGAAAAACTGATACCCTATAAAAGGAAAAAACAGCTTACCGCATGAGCGTGACGCTGCGTACTGAATCCGCGATCCTCAGTAGCGGATGTGGGGGCCTCGACGCCCTTGAAAAGCACCTTCCAGGCATCTTCGTACGTCGTGTCGAAGAGCCTGCTCAGAGTTTGGTGCCGCGCCGGGTCGAACTCCCACAGATTAAAAGCCCGTTGTTAACACGGGAGGATCAGGCGGATGAGCATAACCTGGACTACGTTGACAAGTTTGAGCTTCTTGTCCACCAGGGTTTTGATGCATGTTTGGAGTCCGGTCAGCTCTCCTTTCTTACCCCACGACAGGCCCATCTCCTTCCAGGAGGTGAGCCGTGTAGGGGGTCTGGATCGAAACTTGGGGGGTGCGACCCATTCGGGGTCGCACGGCTCGGTGATGTAAAACCATCCCGATTTCCACCCCTTCAGGGTCTCCACAAAGGAGCCCTCGAGCCATAAGACGTTGGCCATCTTGGCCACCATGGTGCCTCCGCACTCCGCCTGCTTGCCGCACACCATCTTCGGCTTGACATTGAAAGTCTTGAGCCATAGGCCGAAATGGGGGCGGATGCGGAGGAAAGCCTCGCACACGATGATAAACGCCGAGATGTTGAGGACAAAGTTCGGGGCCAGATCGTGGAAATCCAGGCCGTAGTAGAACATGAGCCCCCGGACAAATGGGTGAAGAGGGAAGCCCAGTCCGCGGAGGAAATGGGGGAGGAACACCACCCTATCATGGGGCCTAGGGGTGGGGATGAGCTACCCCTTTTCGGGAAGCCGGTACGCAATGTCGTTAGACAGGTATCCGGCCTTCCTCAGCTTTTTGATGTGTCCCTCCGTGACGGAGGAGACCATCCACTTGCCTCCCACTCCAGACATGGCTGGAGAAGGTTGAGGTGGGAGTGCGAACTTTGGCGCTGGAGCTCGAGTGCGCGAGAATGGATAGGCAAAGGAGGAAGAAGGCGTAGGTGAAAGGGTGGATCCTTATCCCCTTATATGGGTGGACGCAACTACATGTCCCCACCATCCTGGTAAAACTCTCTTATCTCCAAGCGCCGTAATCAATGGCGCGGTTGGGTTACCCACGCCCGTATTGATGAGAATCCCGAAATGAGGGGACATGATCTCTGCTTTAACAAGACGTGCCAAGGAAACCGCCTCGCATGACGCGCTGAGATGGGATAATGAAACGACTCGGATAAAGGCTTGGCCGTGGTTTGTCGCACTACAGAATACGTCAGCAGATTAGATTTGTGTAAATATTATTCTCTCTATGGCAATATGTGGAAACTTATTTTGCAGAGCCGGACACTATCTTTGTGTTCAAAATCTTCTATGAAGTACTTGGAGGAGGAACCCGCCTTGCAATGCCGAAGACAATCTGCGCGCCGGACTCGTCGTCATTGAAGCCTAGTTCAGGGGCTACTGAGGGAGTCCTTGATTAGGGGGTGTTCGGATAGCCGGACTATACCTTCAGCCGGACTCCTGGACTATGAAGATACAAGATTGAAGACTTCGTCCCGTGTCCGGAAGGGAGTTTCCTTGGCGTGGAAGGCAAGCTTGGCGATACGGATATACAGATCTCCTACCATTGTAACCGACTTTGTGTAACCCTAACCCTCTCCGATGTCTATATAAACTGGAGGGTTTTAGTCCGTAGGACAACATACCCAACAACAATCATACCATAGGCTAGCTTTTAGGGTTTACTCTTGTACTACCCATATCATCAATATTAATCAAGCAGGACGTAGGGTTTTACCTCCATCGAGAGGGCCCGAACCTGGGTAAAACTTCGTGTCCCTTGCCTCCTGTTACCATCCGGCCTAGACGCATAGTTCGGGACCCCCTACCCGAGATCCGCCGGTTTTGACACTGACACCCACCAAGCTGCGGGATGTCCAGAAGTTGACCGGATTCTTGGCTTCCCTGAACCGCTTCATCAGCCAGCTCGGAGAGAAAGCCCTCCCCCTCTACTGACTCATGAAGAAGTCCACTCATTTCGAGTGGAATGACCAGGTGGACCAAGCCTTCCACGAGCTGAAGAAGATGCTGACCATGCCGCCTGTCTTGGCGGCACCGGCTGAAAAAGAGCCCATGCTCCTTTACATTGCCGCTACTAGCCGGGTGGTCAACACTGTCATCGTAGTCCAGTGCTCGGAAGAAGGCCGGGCTCAGTCGGTTCAGAGGCCGGTGTATTATTTAAGTGAAGTCTTATCCACCTCGAAGCAGAACTACCCACACTACTAGAAGATGTGCTACGGTGTGTACTTCGCTGCCAAGAAGCTCAAGCCCTATTTTCAAGAGCACCCCATCATGGTCGTATATACTGCCCCGCTCGCCGGGATCATAGGCAGCCGGGATGCATCCAGCCGAGTGGCCAAATGGGCCATTGAGCTGGCCCCCTACGCGATCTTCTACCAGCCCCGCACCGCTATTAAGTCCCAGGCGCTGGCCGACTTCCTCGTCGATTGGGCCGAAACCCAATACCTGCCACCGGCTCCCGACTCCACTCACTGGCAGATGCACTTCGATGGGTCCAAGATGCACACCGACTTGGGAGCCGACATCGTCCTCACCTCTCCCAAGGGCTACAAGCTCAAGTATACATTGCAAATTCATTTTGCCACCTCCAACAATGTGGCCGAGTACGAGGCGCTCATACACGGGCTCCGGCTAGCCAAAGAGCTCGGCACCCGCCGGATCTTGTGCTATGGCGACTCAAATTTGGTGGTCAACAGTCATCTGGTGACTGGGACACCAAAGACGCAAACATGGCGAGCTATCGTTTCCTCGTCCAGCAAATCAGTGGATATTTTGAAGGATGTGAGTTCCTTCATGTACCACGTGCCGACAACATGCAAGCAGATGCCCTGGCATGAGTAGGATCCACCCGGCAAGCCATACCAGCCGGCGTTTCTCTCCACCGCCTCCTCAAGCCATCTATCAAGCCATCTCCAGAATCTGATTCCATCTTCGTGCCGCCTGACCCCAACGCAGTCGGATCCGACTTGGGAAACCAAGCAAGTGGCGCGGGGACTCCAAAAGGCGGCCCGGGGACTGCCATAGTCGCACCCGGCCCGGGGAATTCGGAACTCGGCCCGGGGGCTACTGCAGCCGGCCAGGGGACTACATCAACACAACAGGCGATGGCCGACTCCGACTCCAACTTTTCACCACCCAGCCCACCCGCCCCTATCACAGTGGCAGTCCTGACAATAGAAGAAGTCACAGCTCCATCATGGGCCCACCCCATCCTCAACTTCTTAGTAAACAGAGAGCTACCAACCGACGAGATCTCGGCAAGACAAGTTCAACGCCGAGCCGGAGCCTACACAATCACCAGGCAAGAGCTTGTTAGGCGCAGCATCACTAGAGTCTTCCAGCGCTGCGTCGAACAAGAAAAGGGCATAGCAATCCTTAGGGACATCCACCAAGGCGAATGCGGCCACCACGCAGCCTCAAGATCACTCGTCGCCAAAGCTTTTCGCCATGGATTTTTCTAGCTGACTGCTTTGGAAGACGCCAAGGAACTAGTCAAACACTGCAAAGGGTGCCAAGTTTTCAGCTCCAAGCAACACCTGCCGGCTTCTGCACTCAAGACCACCCCCCTCACCTGGCCCTTTGCCGTCTGGGGGCTGGACATGGTGGGCCCGTTCAAGATGGCACGCGGCGGCATGACACATCTGCTCGTCGCTGTGGACAAATTTACCAAGTGGATTGAGGCAAAGCCGATTAAGAAGCTGAACGGGCCGACTGCCGTCACCTTCATCGCAGATATTACAACCTGGTATGACGTACCACATAGCATCATCACCGACAACGGCACAAATTTTGCAAAGGGAGCACTGGCACGTTTCTGCGCAACACACGGCATCCGGCTGGACCTAGCATCCGTTGCCCACCCGCAGTCAAATGGCCAGGTCAAGCAAGCAAACGGCCTCATCCTCTGCGGCATCAAGCCCCAACTGGTCGTGCCACTAGAGTGTTCGGCCGGCTGTTGGCTCGACGAGCTGCCGGCCGTCCTCTGGAGTTTGCGCACTACCCCAAACAAGTCGACCGGCTTCACCCCTTTCTTCCTTGTATATGGCGCCGGGGCTGTCATCCCAACTGACATCGAGTTCGACTCGCCTCGGGTCACCATGTACACGGAGGCGGAAGCCAAGGAAGCACGAGAAGACGGTGTTGATCTGCTGGAAGAGGGCCGGCTGTTAGCTCTCAGTCGGTCCGCCATCTATCAGCAGGGTATGCGCCGCTACCACAGCCGGAAGGTCAAGCCAAGATCTTTCCAAGAGGGCGATCTTGTGCTCCGGCTGCTCCAGCGAACAGCCAGCCAGCACAAGCTCTCGGCCCCTTGGGAAGGCCCCTTCATCATCAGCTGAGCTTTAGGCAACGACTCCTACTACCTAATCGACGCGCAGAAGCCGAAAGCACGCAAGAGAGATGATTCCGGCAAGGAGTCGGAATGACCGTGGAACGCCAATCTCCTCCGAAGATTTTACAGTTAAAAAACTGTACGTAGCACGCTACCTTTTGTACTAAGTACGAGACAAGGGGTGCCCCGATGAGCGCTCGGGGACTACCCTCTTTTATCTATGAATGACGAGTATCACGCATACGATTATGTTACTACACTTGCTTTCTTCGTCCGGCACCGGGTTCGACCAGTCGGCCCGGGGACTCGCCGCCTCAAGTTATATCTGAAGTCCCACCTACAGTCAGACAAGTAGTGTGCCGGCACCCAAGCCCCCTCTTGCCAAAAAGTCATAGCTCGAAGAACCGACTATTCGATTGGCAAGAGCCAAGGGCAGGAAAGGATGCCCACGCGAAAAACGGCTAAGGACCAACGAACTTATATAACGCGAGCCGGCCTCCCACCCGCCAGCCGGCTACCAGAGCAGCCGGCTGGCCGGCTTCCCGTTAGCCTTGCTGCAATCTGAGAAAGCTCGAGTACTTGCCTTCCCAAAACGACCAAGTCCTTCTCCGGCCACAGACTGCAGAGCAGCTGTCCGGCTGGGAAGGCGGCGTCCAGGGGAAGGCGGCAAAGGAAAAAGCCAAAGGATAAAAAGTAAACATAAACGGAAGCCAAACACATGCATAATATTTACACAAAAGACCTTCGAAAGGCCAGCATTCAACATAGTCTGAATACACCCCCAGTGGGTGGAACTGCGCAAATTAAAAGATTGTTCAAAGAAGTAACAAGCAGGAAAGCTAGGACGGCGGATCCAGCCAGGGGAACAACAGGCGAGTTGAGCAGGTTGGAAGAGTCGGCGGTGCCGTCTGGAGGAGTGACCGGCTGGCGAATCTCGGCATCGTTGCTAGAGGCACGATCAGGCTGAGGCGGGCTGGTCGCTTCACCATCCGGCGCAGCGTCTTCGTCATCCTCTCCCTCTTCACCTTCGCCCTCATCACTGGAGGCAATCTCCTCCGCCGAGTCCTCACCTTCGGTCGGGTTCAGCCCGAACCACTCCTCCAGCTGAGCGACGCCGGCGTCATCCACCTCAGGAGCAAAGGCGCTGGTGTCGGTATACTCGGCAATCGCCGAGGCGCACTGGATGATAGCCGGCCGCACCGCCTCCAGCTCCTGGTCAGCCTCCTGCCGCCAGGTGCTCAGCTGGTCCATGTTCAGCCCAGGATACTAGGCCCGGACGAACTCCAGAGCCCGCCCAGCGCCGGACCGGGCCGCTGACGCCTTCCAAGCCTCGAAGTGGCCGACTGCGACCTCCAGCCAGTCGGCGGTCCGACTTGGGGTGCGCGGAATCACCTCCCCAGGCCAGAGGGCGGCCAGCACTTGCGCCCCGACGCGCTGAAGACAGCGGAGCATGCGACGGGCCGGCTGCAGGCGGGCTTGAAGCCCCAGAAGCTGCTCTTCAAGTGACCGGCTGGCATTCGGCGCGATCTCGGCCCCCGCCTGCCATCGCCTGTCGCGATAGGCCTTGATGGCTTGGGTGGCGGCGGCAGAGTAGCTGGGAAAGTAATATGCACAAAGAGGAAAGCAGTGGCACAAAGTCAAAAAAATGAATCAGATAGTAGAAGGCATGCAAGGAAGCAAAGAAGAAGGTGGCCTACCATCAATCAAGTCCTCCACCCGACTGTAGCCTTGGCTCAGCGCCAGCCTCGTCTCGGCCCAGTTTGCCGCCTCGGTCTCATACTCGGCTTTGTGGGCGGCCCTGCTGTCCTGCGCCGCCTTCAGGGCCGCCTTGTGGCTCTCCTCCTGGTCGGCCAGCCTCTTGGCCAGGCAGTCACGCTCTTGAGCCAGGGCGGCGCACTCGGCCTCCTTGGCACGAAGGGCGGTGTGGGCTCCGCTTAGCTGGCTCCTCAAGTCAGCATTGGCCCCTGCAAATATAAAGAAAGAAGTCGTCAGGAAAAGATCCGACCCGACTACTCGGTAGTCGGCCCGAATCTCGGGGACTACACCCAGTGGGTGCGCTGACGCGCCCCCACTTAAAAGAAAAACGAAGCACTTACTCCGTCTCTCGGTCAGATCAGTGGCCTTCTGATGCAACTCCTGGGCCTGGGAGTTGAAAGCGGCCGCGCGGAGGTTGTGGTACTCCTGCAGATAAGACAAGGGACGCAGGTGAGAACAAGACGGCAATCAAGCATTCCAAGAAGTTCCAAGCCACCTGCTCAGCAGCCGGCTTGGAACTCGGGGACTACACCCAGTGGGTGCGCTGACGCGCCCCCACGGAAGAAATCAAAAGCAATCGAGAAAGAGCAGGAGGACTCACCCGAATAACCGATCGCGTCGTGAGAAACTCCTGGGTGTACTGCTTCAGTGCGGTGGCTTGGGCCTGAAGCCGGTTACGGACGTCCTGCGCCTCCACATTCAGCACGGCTGTCCCGCCGCCCGGCGTCCACCCGGACGAGCTGTCACTGGCCGCTTCTAGGTCCTGGGCCGACGAGCCGGCGTCCACGGTCTTCTGCGCGTCCGGCGCTGAAGTCGCCTTCCCCGCGCGCCGGCGAAGCGGTGACGAGATCACAAGATCCCCTCCCACGGTCGGCTCGCCCCCAGCCGGCTGCGCTGGCGGCACTTCAGGCCGGCCTGCTCGGCCCGCTCCAGTCGGCGGCGATGGCGCCGCCTGCCTCTCCATCTCCGGCTGGCCGCGGCCGGCCTCCTCCAACGGGGTCACAGGGGTGTCGGGAGCCGCGGCGCGGAGGGGAATGACGAACTGCGGGGGCTGGTTCTGTAGGGCCTCCGCCTCCCTCTCCGCGTCTGCGGCCTCCGCCTGGGCCTTGGCGGCCATGACGGCTCGCGCCTCCGCCGACTTCTGCTCCGCCTCTCGAGCCTCCCTCCGCTCCTCCGCCTCCCGCACTTCCCGCGCGTTCCGCTCCGTTGCCTCTAGGAGGTCGGCGCGGGGATCTACCCAGCGCGAGCTTGAAGACCGTCCTACGGCTCCGACTATGGAGGCGGCCGGGACTCGCCCAAGGGAAAGAGGGCCCTGTGTGATAAATCGAGAAAAAGGGTTTGGAAAAATATCAACCGAAGAAGAAGAAAAAAGAAAGGCATGAGAACAGCGACACTTACGCTGAGACCGCCTGCGGCTGCTTCACCACCTTGCGGAAGCGGGCTGCCTTCGCGGCTGCCTCATCCCGCTTGGCCGCCGCCGCGATACTCTTGGGCTTCTTCGGCCGACTGCCGAAGTGGATCGACGCGGCCCGGCGCTTCTGCGCGCCGCCATGGCAGTCGGCCCGGCGGATGGGCCCGCACCATGGTGTTCGGGCGCCGGTCGGTGGCACGGAATGACTTTGGCCTCGTCGTCATCGGGCCAGTCCTCAAAGCCGGCCCCGAGCCCGGACCCGCCTGCGTCGCCGCCTTCCCCCGCGACGTCGTCCTCCATGGCGGCCGCCCCCAGGTCTGGGTCGTCTACATCATCCATCGTACAGTCAGGGAGGAACTGGCGTTCCACCCCCGCAGCCACGGCTGCTAGCGGAAGCATGGGGTTCTGCCAAAGAAAGGCCCGCTGGTCAGGAGTCGGCCACCATGAACTCGGCAACAAGCAAAGAGAAAGAGGAGGAGAAACTTACCACCGGTGGAGGATTGGCGCGAGAGTACGGCACCTTGCCGTACTGCCACTCCTCGGTGAGCTTGTAATTGGAAATGTAGTTCACCATGTAAGACACCTCGGCTTGAGGCATCTCCTTGGTGCTTAGCCGGCACGGGTCGAAGCGGCCGCTCATCTGGCAGATCATATGAGGTCGGCCCTGGAGCGGGAGCACCCGGCGCTCCACAAAGGCGGCCACTAGGTCGGCCCCTGACAGACCCTCCGACTGGATCATCACCCGGAGCCGGGAAACGGAGGCGGACCCGCCCGGAGAAATCGACTTGGACCGGAAGGACTATGAAGGCTGCCTCCCAGCCGACGGGCCGGCTACGTAAGCCGGCAGGTTGACGAAGTCACCTTGCGGAGCAATATTCTTCATGTAGAAGTAGGACTTCTGCCAGAGCTTCACCGACTGGATCAGCGGGATGGGCGGAAACGGGTTGTTGTCGCTCGTCCTCCGCATGGCGATGAAGGCGCCGCATGGGGCGGGCACGCCCGCGACGACGGTGCCGAGCTTACACTGAAAGAACTCTCCCCACAGTTCAAGAGTGGGGAGGATGCCAAGAAAACCCTCGCACAGGGTGACAAAGGCCGACAGCAGCATCACCGCGTTGGGAGTGAGGTGATGTGGCTGGAGATGATAGAATTCAAGGAACGAGCAGAGGAACCTCCTCGCCGGCAGGCCGAAACCGCGCAGGCAGTGCGAGCGGAAGATTACCCGCTCGTCCTCTTCCGATGCCGGCGAGATCTCCCTCTCCGGCACGAGGCGGACCCACACAAGATCCGCGCCCGGCAGCCGCCGCGTCCGACGGAGGAAGTCGACGTGGTCGTCATGGACGTTGGAGCCGTCCCAGGAGCTCGACAACGCCATGGGAACAGCGCGGCGGCGAGAAAGATGCGGTGAAAGGTGGGTGCACGACCCAGCTATGACAAAGCGACGACAAGCCAAGAAGATTGGAAAGAAGGCTGAGCGGCAGCAGGTAGCTGTCGCGAGGAGAGGAGGAAGAAGAAGGAGGGGGCAGAGCAAGGGAGAGCGCGCGATCATTTGGCGCTCCCCTCCTCTCCCCCTACTTATAGCCTCATGCGGCGAAGCCGAGGAGGCAGGACGTGGGGGGATGTGGGATTAACTGCACCCACTCCCCCACGCCCCGCGATTATTGCGCCATCACGGCGTGAGGAAACCGCCACTGGGGCACGCGCGGTCCGCCCGGGCCGCAGAAGATCCGCGCATGGGCCGAGGCCCTGTAGTGACGGGCCCCAGACTGCGGCAGCGTCCCGTCGCGCGTGTGGGCTGGCAGGCCCCTCCAGCCGAAGGGTGCCACGTGGCGCGCAGACGATGAACGGTCAGCTCACAGCCGGACCCGTGCACCGACTGGCACCCGCCTTCAAGCTTCGAGATATCTAGGAGACGGCGCGCCTAGTAGAAACCGGCTCCTAGTTCCCGGCTCCTCAAGATAGGAAGCTGACTGAGCTCCTCATCTTTTTTCTGCCTCGGAGCCCAACCAGCTTTGGGGACTACTGTCGGAGTAAATGACCACGGGTAGCCTAGCCGGCTTCCCCTGGCACTTCAGAAAAATTATAGGCCGATCAAGCCTCCAAGCGTCCAAGACATGGGGCCACCTTCCCCCAGCCGGCTACCTCTCAAGCCGGCTGTGCAAAGGCGGTCCAGCCCTGAAATCCTTGAGAAACAAGACCATGAGAAGGCCGACTTCCAGAAGCCGGCCATGAAAAGGCCGACTCCCAGGAGCCGGCCCCTCAGCAGGCGGCTAAGATCTTGCCCTCAGAGTCTGCACCCACATAACGGCGACAAGACGGGGCGTGGCTACAGTAAAGCCTGCCACCCCTGAATCCCAGTGCATGCATGGTCACAGTGCGCCGTACGGGGCGGCCATCACCCGTCCGGCGCGGCACTGTTGCCATGATGATCGTGACGTCACCCACGGCGAGCAGTCAGTACGACCCGTGGGTGGCGGGGCCCCTCGGCCAGGGAGATCCCAAAGGCGGCCAGGCTTCCCACAGTCGGCCAAGGGTATGGTCGGCTTCCAATAGCCGGCCAGCTCTCTCCCTCCAATGAGGTGCTTCATTAAGGAGACAAGAGAGGGCAGGGCTACAGTGATGAGCCACCTCACGACGGCACTGTAGCCATGCTTACCACGACAAAGCCATCGTCACCAGAGGCAAGGTAACAGTAACCAGCCCTCGACAGGACCCCGAGCAGTGGGGCCGGCCTGTCGACCAAAGGGTCGGTAGCCGGCAGGCCCACCTGTCGGCGGGCCCCACCAGTCGGCGGAGAAGCCGGCGGGCGTAGACACAGACGGCTAGGGCCCACTGTCGGTGTCAAAACCGGCGAATCTCGGGCAGGGGGTCCCGAACTGTGCGTCTAGGCCGGATGGTAACAGGAGGCAAGGGACACGAAGTTTTACCCAGGTTCGGGCCCTCTCGATGGAGGTAAAACCCTATGTCCTGCTTGATTAATATTGATGATATGGGTAGTACAAGAGTAGATCTACCACGAGATCGGAGAGGCTAAACCCTAGAGGCTAGCCTATGGTATGATTGTTGATGTGTATGTTTTTCTACGGTCTAAAACCCTCTGGTTTATATAGACACCGGAGAGGGTTAGGGTTACACAAAGTCGGTTACAATGGTAGGAGATCTGTATATCTGTATCACCAAGCTTGCCTTCCACGCCAAGGAAAGTCCCTTCCGGACACGGGACGAAGTCTTCAATCTTGTATCTTCATAGTCCAACAGTCCGGCCAAAGGATATAGTCCAGCTGTCCGGACACCCCCTAATCCAGGACTCCCTCAGTAGCCCCCGAACCAGGCTTCAATGACGATGAGTCCGGCGCGCAGATTGTCTTCGGCATTGCAAGGCGGGTTCTCCTCCAAATTCCGTGTACCTGTTTGAATAAAGTTCGGTTTCTTGTAGATGTTGCGCTCCTCGGCTTCTACGCCCAATAATGGCCGCTTCCCCCATGTCAAACGAATATGAAAAGTCTGAGTGTTTTTACATTCACACCCCTAGCCGCGTAAATGAGCTGCCCTATTTAAGGGGACGAGGATTTAGATCCAATCCACACCTTATCCCCTCCGCGAGTGTTCATCAGAGCGCATCCGGCAAAGGTCCATTCCACCATGGCCAGCCGTCGCAACTCCTCCTCTCGCCCTTCCAGCCCTAAGCCTGGATATTGGGAGAGATGGTCCATCCCGCATAGTGAGCTAGTGACACTCCAGACCAAGGGATTTCTCCCCCGGCCTATATGGTCCCGGTTCGAGCCGGTCTTGCCGTCTACAACGGCGGAGAGCACGCAGAGAATGCCCCTAATCCCTCCAAAGGAGAGCGGGTGTGCCTCGTCCCTTACTTAATAAGGGGGCTCGGATTTCCAATCCATCCATTTCTCCGGGGGTTGCTGGAGTTCTACGGCCTCCAGCTACATAATCTCATGCCTGCCTCAGTACTGCATATCGCAGGCTTTGTAGCCCTCTTCGAGCTGTTCTTGGGTGTCGAAGCTCATTTCGGACTGTGGAAGGAGCTATTTTGCCTCGTGCCCCATTCCAATAAGGGGTCAATGTATCAAGTGGGTGGAGCCGAAGTATGGCGCATCGCCGGGACCGGATATCTGTCCGGAACCCCAAAGAAGACATCCGAAGACTGGCCCTCGGAGTGGTTTTATATAGAAGACATCCCGCTGCCGGATCCTATCCTGATCGGCCTTCCTGAATTCAATAGTGATCCCTTAAAGAAGCGCCTAAGCTGGCGCCCACAAAGCCCTCAGAGGGGAAGTGACAGGGACATCATTTACCTGATGGGCCGAATAAGATTGTTAGCCCATTCCGGATTAACCATGATCGGGGTTATGGCCGAATGCATTATGCGGGGGGTGCAGCCGCTTCAGTATAGAAGCCACCCCATGTGGGACTTCAACGGGGAGGACGACGCCACCCGCTACGGCTGTAAGGGGCCAGATTCAGCTGCCGCTCTACTGAAGATCTTGTCCACTTTGTATAAGGGAGAAGAGGAGGAATTTCTCTGCGTCAACCCTCAAGGCGGATTCTCCATGCACAATCCCCCAAGCTGGGTAAGCGGCCGTATTTACTTGTCCATCCGTTTTGTATTCCCATTGTTAAATATTCAGTCTGACGACTTCAACGCAGGAACTGTGCCGGGCTGTTAAGGAAATAAGCAGCCCTCCTCCACAACCCGAGGACCCATGACGGTCCCTCGACCCGGCCTCCCAAGAGGATTCCGACATATCTGTGGAGCTGATTGATGGAGTGTTCCATCAATTGAGCGAGGACAACGCCTTGGTGGCCATTACGGCCGATTACCCAGGGCTAATCCTGACCCCCCAGGTACCTGAGATCGAAGTCCCAGTACCCCGAATAGGTATCCGCCCACTCGTGTTCAGTTTCCTGATTGCAACCGAACTTTGTAGGGGAGGTATTTAAGGCGGAAGGCCGAACCTGCGGTGACAAGCCAACGAGGGGCCGTAGGGCCCCGGGCAGAAAAGAAGTGTAGTCCGGACCGAGGCGTCAGCGCAAAGGGATGACACGCCCCCTTATCCCAGGTGTTATACCTTCGAGGCATATTGACACTCACGCTCTTTTCAGGACAAAGAGACCTCGCCGGACTACATCCGAAGAGGCTGCCAATCGCGCCTCCACCAGCCAGGCTCCAAAGCCGGGTCAGGAGGCGGAGGCGAACGCAAGGCGTGCGCCAGACGCTCCTCCGACGGAGGATGTGGACGGGTTGTCTGCCACCAACTCTGAGGTGGAGAGTGCCATGAACCAAAGGCGTCGCCGGACACTTCTTCGCGACGCTTGTTTCTCCCAAGGGGCGTTAGATGCCTTCAACTCGGGAGATGCGTACCTCCGTGCCGCTCAAAATGGTCTAGCCAGAGCCACGGAGCAGTATGTAAAAGACATACAGGTAAGAAAATTCTGGTAATTATATGTATATACCAGTAGCCCCCGAGACTTGAAACAGTTAGAATAACTGATTTAAGGATCATTTGTGATGCAGGATCTTACGGAAAAGAATTCCCTACTGTCCAAGGAGCTGGAAGAGTGCAAAGCCCAACTTGAGGCCGCACTAGCCGCGGTAGGGGAGCACAAGGAGACCCCCTCTGGTAATATATACTTCGAAAGATAAGTATTTTGCGAAGCACAGCTTTGGTGCGAATCTGACAAATGAAATTACAGATGGCGCCGGATTGACTCCGGAAAGGCAACACCTCCTACGCCAGCTAAAGGCTGGTGAGAGGGTGTTGATAAAGGTGATGGGGGAGAAGAACGATCTCCAAGATGCCAGCACCAAGCTGGGCGTCGAGCTGAAAGATGTTCATGCCCAGCTGTCAGACTCCGTGAAGGAGAATTAGCGGCTTCGACGCGACATATTTAGTAAGTGCTTGAACGAACCTTTGAAAGAAAGTTCGGCGGGGAAGTTGACTAACAGAGCGATGTCTGTAGGTGTGCTAACAGGTCGTCCTGCAGAGGAGATGCCCGGTTCTACGAGTGACCTTCTTCCCGAGCTCTCGCAACTACTCGATCGAGCTCGGCAGGCGATGCAAGGCATCGCCCAGGCCCTGTGGCCATCCGTCTCCATGCCCGAAGGTCTTGGAGAGCTTGCGGAGAAGCTAAAGGGAGCACGGCAGTGCTTCCGCTTGTAGAAGATATCAGCCTGCCGTCAAGGCGCTAGGGAGGCCTGGGCCATGGTGAAGACGCGGTACTCAAAGGCTGACCCCAACCATATGGCCGAGGTCGGTCCTATAGGACCCGATGGGAAGGAGATCCCTGTAAGCTTAGTATACGGCCAAGTAGAGTTGGCCGCAAAGTATTCCCAGCAGGACTGTAAATTAGACAGCCTATTAGATGGTATTGAAGAGGAATACAGTCAGTCAAAATGACTATGTAATTTAATTGACATTTATGATGCCTTCTAGCCGGATTGTAGATCATTGCCGACCCTGTCGCTTCAGCCTCAGGACCTGATGGTCCGGAGTGTGTCCGAATTCGCATGCGGTTATATAGGAACCGAGGAATGCATGGAGACCAGGCGTAGGGGTCATTAGTGCGTGAACAGACAAGTGCCCGACTAGTTATGTTATATTACATGGTTAGTAAGAAACATCTTCCAGGGAGAATAGTTCCGTTAGGGGTTCCTTTCCCTGGGAGGCATGCCCTAAAGTGCATGTCCATGCTGCGAAAAGAAATGCAGGAAAAATGTCTGGGGGCATATAGAAAAATAAAAAAGATCATCTTTACTTCACCGACCGAATATTCCCTTAAGAACGCTAGCTTTCGGCTTCACCCAATCTGAGGTACACATCCGGCTGACCCGGCAGTAACAATCGCAGAGGTGATCCCTTTACCACCTAGCCGAACAATCGGGAACGTAGGGGTAAGCATAGGAGCCACGCAACCCAGCTTGGCCAAAACTTAAGTCATATCGATGCATATAATGGCGAATAAAAGGTACATGCGGAAGTGTGACACATGTGTTGGGCGTGAAGCCCGTATAAATAAGCTTCAGTTTAAAGAAGCCCCCAGGTTTATTGAGCGCGGATAGCTTGTCACTTTATGAGCTTTTAAAGGCTATAAGAGATGGAGCGAGAAGAAGAGGAATGTAAGACAGAAAGTATATAAAAAATGGACAGAGGAAGGAGATGAACATAGAGTCCGGCGCTAGGCATAGAATCTTCGGAGACGGGATGCGTTCCATGGGTTCGGCTCGAGTCGGTTATCTGATGCATTTCGCAGGCGGTACGCTCCACCAGTCAGAACTTGGTCAATTATGAAGGGACCTTCCCACTTGGGCTTGATTTTGTCCTTTTTCTTGTCCGGCGGGCGTAGAACTAATTCGCCAACATTGTAATTTTTGGCCCGTACTCTCTGCTTTCGTATCGTCGAGCCTACTGTTGATAGAATGCGGAACAGGCTTTTGCCACGTCACGCTCCTCCTCCAATGCGTCCAAACTATCTTGCCGATCGAGCTCGGCTTCTCTTTCTTCGTACATGCGCACTCGAGGTGAGTCATGAATTATGTCGCAAGGCAAGACTGTCTCTGCGCCGTACACCATAAAGAATGGTGTGTATCCGGTGGTGCGATTCAGCATGGTCCGCAGCCCCCAGAGTACGGAGTCGAGCTCCTCTACCCAGTGCGTGTTAGATTCCGTGAGGGACCGCACTAATCTGGGTTTAATGCCGCTCGTGATAAGACCATTTCTACGTTCGACCTGGCCGTTAGTTTATGGGTGATAGACGGAAGCATAATCGAGCTTGATGCCCATGTTTTTGCACCAGAGTTTTACGTCATCGGCCGTAAAGTTCGTGCCGTTATCAGTGATGATGCTGTGGGGGACGCCATAATGGTGTACAACCCCGGATATGAAGTCTATCACAGGTCCGGATTCGGCCATTTTAACAGGCTTGGCTTCTATCCATTTGGTGAACTTATCCTGACCAGTAAGTATTTTTGCTTGTGGGTTCCGCCTTTAAGGGGTCCAACCATGTCAAGCCCCCAGACCGCGAAGGGCCAAGTGATGGGGATAGTTTGGAGGGCGGTGGGTGGCATATGGCTTTGGTTTGCAAAGAGCTGGCAACCGGTGCATCGTTGGACTAAGTCCTGGGCGTCTGCCCGGGCCGTCAGCCAGTAAATGCCTGTGCGGAAAGCCTTGCTCACAAGGGACCGAGCTGTAGCGTGGTGACTGCCGAGTCCGGCATGAATTTCAGCCAGGAGGTTCCGCCCTTCCTCTTTGGACATGCACCTTTGAAGGACTCCGGTAGTGCTTTTCTTATAAAGTTCTCCCTCGTGGACTTTGTAGGCTTTGGATTGCCGCACGATGCAGCATGCCTCGTTTTGGTCCTCGGGGAGTTCCTGCCTAATAAGGTAGGCGAGGAATGGTTCTGTCCACGGGGCGATGACGGCCATTATTACGTGGGCTGAAGGTGTTATTTCATTGGCAGAGCCTCTGATTGTGTCAGAATGTTCGGTGTCGGGCAGTGCGGTTGGGTCTGGGCTGTTATTGTTCGGCTCCCCTTCCCAAACTATGGATGGCTTGAATAGCCTTTCCAAGAAGATGTTGGGGGGACTACATCGCGTTTTGCGCCGATGCGTGCCAGGACATCTGCCGCCTGATTATTTTCCCGGGCTATATGGTGAAATTCGAGCCCTTCGAACCGAGCTGACATTTTTAGGACGGCGTTGCGGTAAGCTGCCATTTTTGGATCCTTGGCATCGAAGTCTCCATTTATTTGGGATATTGCGAGGTTCGAATCCCGCGCACCTCTACGCATTGAATGCCCATGGATACTGCCATCCGGAGACCATGTAAAAGGGCCTCGTATTCGGCTGCATTGTTGGAGTCCGTGTACATAATCTGAAGTATGTATTGAAATGTGTCTCCTATGGGGGACGTCAGAACGACGCCAGCCCGCAGTCCGGCCAACATCTTGGAGCCGTCGAAATGCATGATCCAATTTGAATATGTGCCGTACTCTTTAGGGAGTTCGGCCTCCGTCCATTCTGCGACAAAGTCGGCCAAGACTTGCGACTTGATGGCTCGTCGTGGCTTATAAGTTATGTCGAACGGAAGGAGCTCAATGGCCCATTTTGCAATCCGGCCCGTTGCGTCGTGGTTGTTTATAATATTGTTAAGTGGTACTTCCGAGGCTACTCTTATTGAACACTCTCGAAAGTAGCGTCGTAGCTTCCGGGATGCCATGAATACCGTGTACGCAATCTTTTGGTAATGCGGGTACCGTGATTTGCAGGGAGTGAGGACAGTGGACACGTAATAGACCGGCCTTTGAAGGGGGAATTTGTGTCCGTCCGCTTCTCGTTCGACGACGAGCACTGCGCTCACAACCTGATGTGTTGCTGCAATGTATAATAGCATTGGTTCGCCAATGTTTGGCGCGGCCAGGACTGGGTTTGTTGCCAGTATGGCTTTTATTTTGTCGAGGCCGGCCGTGGCTGCATCCATCCATTTGAAGTGTTCGGTGCGCCGAAGGAGGCGGTAAAGGGGTAGGGCCTTTTCTCCCAATCGGGAGATAAAGCGGCTTAGGGCTGCCACGCATTCGGTTAATTTTTGTATTTGTTTGAGGTCCTTTGGGATGTCCAGTTGCGACAGAGCTCGGATCTTGGCTGGATTTGCTTCGATTCCTCTACCAGATACAATGAAGCCCAAGAGCTTTCCGGCTGGAACGCCGAAAACGCATTTTTCCGGGTTGAGCTTGATGTCGTATGTTCAGAGGTTATCAAATATGAGCCTCAAGTCGTCTACTAGAGATTTAACATGTCTTGTTTTGACGACCACATCATCCATGTATGCCTCCACTGTTTTGCCGATCTGGCTTGCCAGACATGTCTGAATCATGCGCTGATATGTTGCGCCGGCGTTTTTGAGCCCGAAGGGCATCATGTTGAAGCAGAATGGGCCGTATGGTGTGATAAATGCCGTTGCGGCTTGGTCTGGTTCTGCCATATTGATTTGATGGTAGCCAGAATATGCGTCGAGGAAACACAACGAATCGTGTCCTGCAGTAGCATCGATAATTTGATCGATGCGGGTGAGGGGGAAGGGATCCTTTGGGCAGGCCTTGTTAAGGTCTTTAAAATCAACACACAGGCGCCAGGATTTGTCCTTCTTTGGTACCATCACCAGGTTTGCTAGCCAGTCCAGATGTTTTATATCTCTGATGAATCCAGCCTCCAATAGCTTTGCTAGCTCCTCTCCCATGCATATCTCTTAGGTTCGGAAAAACGCCGAAGAGCCTGTTTGACAGGTTTGAATCCTGTTTGGATATTTAAGCTGTGCTCGGCCAGCCTGTGTGGGATTCCCAGCATGTCTGAAGGGTGCCAGGCGAAAATGTCCCAGTTCTCTCGTAGGAACTCTCGAAGTGCGGCATCTACATCAGGGTTTAAATGTGCCCCGATGGAAGCTGTTTTATTGGGGTCCGTTGGATGGACTTGAAATTTGACTATTTCGTCCACTGGTTTAAAGGAGGTGGACTTGGATCTTTTGTCCAGTACCACGTCGTCCCTGTTCACCATAGAGCGCAGCGCAGTCAGTTCCTCAGCCGCTAGGGCTTCGGATAGTGCCTCGAGGGCCAGTGCGGCTGTCTTGTTTTCGGCGCGGAGTGCTATGTCCGGATCACTAGCGAGAGTGATGATCCCGTTGGGCTCGGGCATCTTGAGCTTCATGTACCCGTAATGGGATATTGCTTGGAAGATTGTAAACTCTTCCCGCCCTAGCAGAGCGTGATAACCGCTGCTGAACGGGGCCACATGGAAAGTGACCTCTTCGGACCTGTAATTATCCGGCGTGCCAAACGCCACATCTAGTGTGATTTTTCCTATACAGCACGCTTCTCGACTGGGGATTATTCCTCTAAAGGTTATGCTGCTTCGCTCGATGCGGTTCCAGTCTATTTCCATTTTTTGAAGAGTTTCCTCATAAATGAGGTTCAATCCACTGCCGCCGTCCATGAGTACCTAGGTAAGACGAAAGTCGTCCACTATTGGACTGAGGACCAATGCGGCTGGTGCTCGGGCTGTTCGGAATTGAGGTTCATCACTGGCATTAAAGGTAATAGCCGTGTCACTTCATGGGTTTATTGTTGCTACTTGGTAGACTTCGGCAAGGCTGCGGAGTGTCCTTTTTTGCATATTATTTGATGCGAAGGTCTCGAAGACTGTTAATACCGTATTGGTGTCTCTGGGGTGGCCTCCTGTGGTCTCCGGAATTAGGAGATTTTCGCCAATTTTGGCCACCTGCCGGAGTATCCAACATGCTCTAAGGCTGTGAGTTGGTGTGGCGTCCTCTGTATTGTGAATTTTACAGGGTCCATTAAGCCATACTTCCAATATGGTTCCATGCCCTGTAGAGGGTTTTTGCTTTTTGGTTTTTGACCCGGGTGTTTGGCGGTGATGCACCCTTTTATTTCGGACTGGTTTTGCATTCAAGGCCGGATTGTCCCAAAATTTTATTTCGGTTTTCCGGGCGCTTTCCATCGCACAGTACTTTCGTACTGTGGACGCCAAGTTAGCGAAGCGTGTAATATCGCGGCGACTTATGGCATTGAGGATTCCCTTGTCTGTGCAATTATTGCAGAAGAATGAAATCGCGTCTTCCTCGTCGCAGTCCTTTATCCTGTTCATAACCAGGAGGAATCTGGCACAGTAATGATGTATTGTTTCTTCGGGCTCTTGCCTAATTTGGGATAGATCGCTAATGTTCGGGTGGGTGGGTGGAATAAAATCTGAAGCCTCACCCCATCTGAGGCTCAGAGGCCGAGGAATTTCCGAATTCGAAAATTTGGATTTCTGGATGTTGTCCAACGAATCCAGTCCATCGCCTAACTCTAGGTTCAGGTCTTGAGTGATATCCTCCTCTCCGCGGGTATCCGGCTTGGAGGGATCAGGAATCCGGATGTAACGAGTCCTTAAGATAGATGAAGGGTCGCCGCACTGTCCCTCTACCACGGCAACGTGATGGGTGACTTGGGGAGAGTTAATCTCTCTCAAATCAGGTTTAGGCTCAATCTGGTCATAATCCATAGCGACTCCCAGGGCGGTGAAGCGATCCAAGAGCTCGTTTATGGAGGAGAGCTCCATTGGATCTAACTGCTCGGCGAGTTCCGAGCTGACATGAAGATTGTTTTCGATGGCCCAAGAGTTCATCATCGGCGCAGAAGCCGAACGGGCGGTCATAAGAAAACCACCTAGTCGGAGGGTTTGGCCGACAGCCAAAGCTCCCTTAACAATGGTGCCGTCTTTAAATACGGGGCGAGGCATCCTTCCTGATGACGACGACACAGAGGAACTCTCAATGAAAGCACCAATGTCAGTGTCAAAACCGGCGGATCTCGGGTAGGGGGTCCCGAACTGTGCGTCTAGGCCGGATGGTAACAGGAGGCAAGGGACACGAAGTTTTACCCAGGTTCAGGCCCTCTCGATGGAGGTAAAACCCTACGTCCTGCTTGATTAATATTGATGATATGGTTAGTACAAGAGTAGATCTACCACGAGATCAGAGAGGCTAAACCCTAGAGGCTAGCCTGTGGTATGATTGCTGATGTGTATGTTTTTCTACGGACTAAAACCTCCGGTTTATATAGACACCGAAGAGGGTTAGGGTTACACAAAGTCGGTTACAATGGTAGGAGATTTGTATATCCGTATCGCCAAGCTTGCCTTCCACGCCAAGGAAAGTCCCTTCCGGACATGGGACAAAGTCTTCAATCTTGTATCTTCATAGTCCAACAGTCCGGCCAAGGGATATAGTCCGGCTGTCTGGACACCCCCTAATCCAGGACTCCCTCACCCACGCCCAGCCGGATTACCATTGTACCCCTGGGGGGTAGGCCTATATAAACCCCCCAGGGTTCCCATGCAGGGGGTCGCTCTTTGATAGTTTTTAGACACCACAAGGAGAAGAGGAGCGGCTGGCCTGGCCCTCCTTCATCTTTTCACCGAACAGCTCAAGGAGCATTCTGTAGCTACCCATCGAGCTAGTGATCATGCGGAGACCCCGCAGAACAGCATTAGGGGTGTTATCTCCACGGAGAGCCCTGAAGCTGGGTAAGATTCGCCGGCGTGCATGTCTTCGCCTTATCCCGTTTCCAGGCATCGGCGATGTTTTATTGGCTCCCACAATGATAAGCCATCCTTTGGCATATGTCGCACCAACCACCCGACACCCTTTGACTCCAATGTCTTCATACATTTTTAGGGGTCATCTCTGGTAGGAAAACTGAATCAATGAGGGACTTCTACCTGTGTTATCCTGCAATTCTCACAAACACATTAGTCCCTCAACCAGGTTTGTCGTCAATACTCCAAAACCAACTAAGGGTGGCACTAGATGCACTTACAGTGGCCGTATTTTCTTTCTTGAACCCTGGCCGCCTCTACTAAGACACGTGCGCGCCTCTACATCCACCAGTATATATGTACGTACGCGTTCGTGACCAGACTGACAACGCTACATATGCTTCGACCAGGTGGGTCCCGACCGTCAGGCACTTCCTTGCATGCGAAGATGTAGCTGGTGGGTCCCAGCAGTCAGGGGGCGAAATACGGTGGCCCGTCCGGTGGGTCCCTGCTGTCAGGTGGAGGAATAATTATTTTGCACATAATAAGGAGGCACTTCCTTGCTGCGGCCGTGGACCAAGCTGTCAGCGTCTCCACGTACAGTCCACGTCCGATGGAAGCCGTTCCTTGACCACGTTGACCACGCCGCGCCGAGAGCACCAGGGCGGTGGACGACGGTGAGGCCTAGGAAGGGGACGATGCAGAGCCGGGGAAGACGCGGCAGTGGATGCCCACGCGTAGAGGAGTACGAGGGCACTGGTTCGGTGCGGTGTGAGGCTGCTGTCGCCGCAGAGTAACATGGGGTGTGGGTGACTAGAGGGATGGTCTGGCCAGCGGTGGGAGTAGTAGGGGCGGTGAGGCCTCCGCCGCATCGCAGCCGGCCACGGGAGGCAGGAGCACGAGGCACGACCGGCGCTCGTTTGGGTAGCTGGAGCAAGAAGACCAGAGGTTGAAGAAGCACTACGGCTGTTGGATGGACATCGTACGGTCACTAGAGCTAGAATCATGCATATTAACTAAGTTGACAAAGCCCTCTGTCCCCGTCAACTTAGTAGGCCCACAAGTCAGCCTGCCACTATACTGGGTCCTAGCTAACAGGGGGAGTATTCATTTTTTTTGTGTGTAATAAGGAGGCACTTCCTTGCGTGCAAAGATATAGCTGGTGGGTCTAAGCTGTCAGCGGCGGTAACATTTTTTTCGCGAAATACAGAGGCCCTTTCGGTGGGTCCCTGATGTCAGGTGGAGGAATCATTATTTTGCGTGTAATAAGGAGGCATTTCCTTGCGTGCGGCCGTGGACCCAGCTGTCGGCCTCTCCACGTACAGTCCACTTCAGATGCATGTCGGTCATTGACCACGTTGACCAGGCCGCGCTGAGAGCACCAGGGCGGTGGACGACGGCGAGGCCTAGGAAGGGAACGACACGGACGCAGGGAAGACTCGGCAGTTGTTTCCCACGCGGAGGGGAGTACGACTGTACGAGGGTTTACTAGTTCGTCTGCCGTCACCGGAGAATAACAGCAGGTGTGGGTGAGTAGAGGGATGGCTAGGCCAGCGATGGGAGTATGGTGTGGCGGTGAGGCCTGCACGGCAGCACAGCCGGCCGCGGGGAGGAGGGAGCAGGTAGTCCCGCCGGCGCTTGTTTGAGCGGCTGGAGCAGGAAGAGCAGAGATTGAAGAAGCACGACGGCCGTTGGATGGACATCCAACAGTCACTGCTTGTGCGTCAACCTTTTTTTAGGAAAGCCTCAAATCTGTGGAAAATAGCATACAACCCATCTGCCATTATTTCTAATAATTTTCAGCCCATTTGCTAATTCTTGAGGATTTTTTGGAGCCCATATTCTTTTTGTTAGCATTACAGCCCAAATTGTGGCCACGGTTAAAAAATTATACGAAATTTTGCATATTTCGGTGCGGTCCCAACTATTTTTAATCCCGGAATTTCGACTCACATTTAATCTGATTTTAAAAATAAATGTATATCAATATAGAATCCAACAAATTCTCCACACATAAAAATTAATGTAATTTAAAATCTAGAAATGAAAAAAAGATATTTGAAACTAATTGCCGGTTTGATGTGTTTTAAAAATGTACAGCCCATTTCTCATTACTCATGGGCCATTTTCTCGGCCAGCCGAATGAAAGCTCTCCTCGTCTTGAAAGATTTGCAGCCCAACATGCCTGACAAAGTGACTTACTTGGCAAATCACAAAAAAACTGGGTTGTGGCCGTGGACCCAGCTGTCAGCCTCTCTACGTACAGTACTCTTCCGGTGGAAGTCGTTCTTTGACCACGTTGACCACGCCACGCGGAGAGCACCACAGTGGTGGACGACGGCGAGGCCTAGGAAGGGGACGACGTGGAGCCGGGGAAGACGCAGCAGTGCAAGCCCGCACGGAGAGGAGTACGAGGGTTCACTGGTTCGGCTGCGGTGTGAGGCTGCCGTCGCCGCAGGGCCTGGCTAGCGGTGGGAATAGTAGGGGGTGGTGAGGCCACCGCGGCAGCACAGCCGACCACGGGAGGCAGGAGCATGCGGCACGACCGGCGCTACTTTGGGTGGCTGGAGCAAGAAGACCAGAGGTTGAAGAAGCACTACGGCCGTTGGATGGACATCGTACGGTCACTGGAGCCAGAATCGTTCATATTGACTAAGTTGACAAAGCCCTCCGTCCCCGTCAGCTTTGTTGGCCCACAAGTCATCCTCCCACTATGGTGGGTCCCAGCTAGCAAGGGGTATTCATTTTTTTGTGCGTAGTAAGGAGGCACTTCCTTGCGTGCGAAGATATAGCTGGTGGGTCCGACATGTCAGCGGGGGGAACGTTTTTTCGCGAAATATAGAGGCCCTTCCGATGGGCCCCAGCTGTCAGGTGGAGGAATCATTATTTTGCGCGTACAGTCCACGGCCAATGGATGTCGTTCGTTGACCAAGTTGACCAGGCCGCACCAAGAGCACCATGGCGGTGGACGACGGTGAGGCCTAGGAAGGGAATGATACGGAGCCGGGGAAGACTCGGCAATGGTTGCCCACGCGGTGGGGAGTACGAGGGTTTACTGGTCCGGCTGCCGTCGCTGGAAAATAACAGGAGGTGTGGGTGAGTAGAGGAATGGCCTGGCCAGCAATGAAGTAGGGTGGGGCGGTGCGGCCTGTGCGCCAGCATAGCCGTCCACGGGAGGCAGGAGCAGGCAGTCCCACCGGAGCTGGTTTGGGCGGCTGGAGCAAGAAGATCAGATATTGAAGAAGCAGCACGGCCGTTGGATTAACATCCAACGGTCACTGCTGCTAGAATCGTTTGTGGGCTAAGTTGACAAAGCCAAAGTACACGTCAACCTAGTAGACCCAGAAGTCAGCCTCCAAATCTGTCCCAAACAGCATACAACCCGAAATTTATAGCCATGTTCAAATTTATTTTAAATCTAAATATACCTTAATTTAAATTCAATGAAATTTTACCCGCACAAAAACAATGAAATTTAAAATATCAAAATCCGAAAGAAAACAGTATTTTGGAACTAATTGTCTGTTTGCTGTATTTTTTCATTTCACAGCCCATTTATTATTACTTATAGCCCATTTCTTATTACTTATAGCCCATTTTCTGGGCAAAATGCATCCCTACTCGTCTTGAAAGATTTCCAGCCCAGTAGGGCGTAGAAAAGCAAGTAGGCCTACGTTGGTTATTCTGCAAAAAACAAAATAGCTAGCTAGCAATTTTCAGAAAGGAAAAAAAACAAACCGGGCTGGTCATGTGCTAAACATATGAAATAAAAGCCTGAGCTAGACGGGCCACGGGTCCCGTACAACCCAGTTGATACCCTTCTCCGTCCCGAAAAAACAAAATTACTACACGCGCTGCTGGGTCCCTACTGTCATCCTCACCATGTACAATCATCTCCTTATTCCTCTTGGTTGTTGACCATGTTGACAACACCGGAGGGCGGCGCCGCGGCGAGCGAACCAAGGCGGAGGACGATGGTGAGGCCTCGGACGGCAACGAACAGGAGCCAAGGTAGATCACAGCCAGCCGTGGGAGGCGGGAGCAGGCGGTCCCGCCGGCACTGGTTTGGCTTTGGCGGCTCGAGGAAGAAGAGACTGAAGAAACGCGACAGACGTTTAATGTCAATCCAACGGTCAAGGTTGGAACAATCGTTTGTTGACTAAGCGGACACCAAGTAGCATACTTTTTTATATATAGGAAGAAAACTGCGAGGAAAATGCGTTCGTCTGCCATCCTCCTTACAGGGAACGTTCGCCACATAAGTGACTAGCACCCTTGGTTTTCAACCAAGAGGTCTTGGGTTCGAGTCCCAGGAACTCTCAATTTTGTCCTCCTTACTTCCTCGCAAAAAAGGGAAAGAAAATCATAGACTTGGGAAGGCGTACAGAACAAGCTAGTGTACCAGTAATGAGACATCGCTGAGTTTTAGAAAAAAGAAAGACGTGCTCCTGTAGCTGGTTCGAATCCAAACCTAGACTATGACTATATATGGTGCTATGCTACTCTGCAAGTAATGAAACTGACATATCCAATGTTCGCTTCTCCTCTTCTCTACTTACTCTGCCTAGCATCAGAAGCTCTGGCCGCAGCAACCATGTCCGCTGGCTGCTCGTCCACCTGCTCTTCAGCAGGAAACAACCAGATATGCGCCAAGTCGCAACCCATACCATCGCCTGTGGGTCTCATCACACCCTCGCCGGCACGCGCACTGCAGCCGATTGCTCATCGCAACCCGCTGCTGTTGGTGTGGTGCCACTTCTGCAAATCATGCAGAGTCATCCATCGCGTCTCAACCACAATCCGCAACACTGGCCGAGTCTTCTACAAATGCCCGAATCATGGGGTAATAATATGTTTAAGTGTTATTCTGCTGCTTTCAGTTGCTAAATTTTTTTAATAGTTTGGTTGATGATCTACCAATTTGATTCGTGCAGAAAAGGGAAGATTCGTGTGATTTGTATTTCTGGGAAGTAGCTAATGTGGGTGAATGCAACTACGCTGATTATTTGGTTAGCCGAGGAATCCCAATACCAGCAGGTTGGGGTGTTGGACAAGTAACTGAAGGAACGGCAGAAGAGGAAGATGCAGAGCAGAAGGTTAAAGATGCAGTTCCTCTGATCATGTCCAAGCAACAGCTGCTGAACGGCCTTGACAGCAATGAGGCGATGAAATAGCTTGTGAAGATAATGGGAAAAATCGATGTGCTCTGTAGGATGATTGTCTCTTTATTTGCAGTGTATGTAGCACTCGTGATGTATTCAGTGGCTACGACATGAGCACTTTGCTGAAACTAGTAATGAATGAAACCTGTGTAGCAGGCTGGGCGTAGTGTTGTGAACATCTAATGATTTCTATTAACAGAAATCAAGGGGTATCCCCTTTTGCTCATATAAATAAATAAATAGCAGAGGCCCGTCAGGTCAGCTTTGTTCTCATTCGAAGACGTCGAGCAAATTGCAGTCCAACAGCAAACTATGTCATCAAATTCAAGTTTCACAGCCAAATATGAGTACAACTAAACAACAATGTCACCATGTTTTAGTTGTCATACAATCACCAAACACAAATCAGCATACATAACAAGTGATGTTCTCACAGCAAAATACTAAACAACATGTTCATCAGGTTTCAGTTGTCATAGCAAACACAATTTCACATAGTAGATAAAAAATGTCTTCTGACAGGCAAATACGACAAAAGCAATGTAATCATCATCCACAGCAGCAGCGTCAACATCTTCGCCATGTGTATCAGTCTGAATCGTAATTCCCCACGGTGTCATCTTCTTCTTCGTCCTCAACGTCCTCGAACGTTGGCTTCTTCTTGATCAACTCTTGTATGTCCATAGCACGACAGGCAATCTTTTCGCCGGCGTCATTGACGTGATGGTTCTCAAAGATATTAGGAACATCTGTTTTATATTGTACATCAGGAGCAGTGTAAGCATCATCTTGTCGTGCAACTTCATTAAACGAATTCCTCTGCTCAAACCTTTGCAATACTCTCCAGTCATCGCTATGTGCAAATGTGTCTTCCAAGAAAAATCTCTGTGTTGCTTGATTTGCCAAAATAAAAGGCTCGTTGGTCTGGCACACCACCTTGACATTGATGGATTTGAAATAATCATCAGCTCTGGGTTTTGCGATCCTAGAAAACGGGTTATACCAACGACAGCACAACAGAACCACACACCGATGATCCTCAAAACTGGAGATATACTGCAACCGAATAATGTCTCTTATGTTAGCATACATTTCAGTTGTCTCTTTGTCATACGTATCCGTGCTCATGATGGCACTGTTTTGTGTCTTCCTTCCTTCGCCTCGTGCAAGGGTGTTGTAGCGCACATCTCCAACAACGCAAGATTCATAATGTCTTACCCGAGTATCAGGACCCATTGCTAGTGAGTAGAGGGCATCATCAACTGCCTGCCCATCCTCCCGCATCTTCTTAACCTATGGTTAGAAAATAGACAAGCTGATCATCTTATGTACTCAATATACTAAAAAAACTGACATTGCACTTCAAAAGCTTACATGGTTCTTGAACCATTTTGCAAATCCTGACATAACCAGTTTGTCAATCTTTCTTGGATTTTGCAGCAGTAACTCCTCTTTGTAGATGCTGCACAACATAGTGATCGTGTCAAACATCTAAATATATAAGAATGTGCTGCAAGTTTAGTAGATTACGATGTATAAGCTATAGTACTGCACTTACTTGATATAAGGTAGTATCTTAGGACAGTTATTCAACACATACCAAACCATTTTGTCCAAATCTTTAGGTTTGTCCTCTTGTTGACTCTTCCTTGTAACTCGAACAGAATAATCGAAAACATTGAGCCCGGGATTGTCTTCACCCACCTCTTTGCTAAGCTGATCAGCTGTTTCAATGTATTTTGAGCAGAATGTCAACGCTTCTGTAGCAATGTAGGCCTCTGCAATGGAACCCTCGGGTCTAGCTCTGTTGCTAACATAGCCCTTGAAAGTGCCTAGCCGCCTGAGGGAGTCCTGGATTAGGGGGTGTACGGATAGCCAGACTATATCTTCGGCCGGACTCCTGGACTATGAAGATACAAGATTGAAGACTTCGCCCCATGTCCGGAAGGGACTTTCCTTGGCGTGGAAGGCAAGCTTGGCGATATGGATATGTAGATCTCCTACCATTGTAACAGACTTTGTGTAACCCTAGCCCTCTCCGGTGTCTATATAAACCGGATAGTTTTAGTCCGTAGGACGAACAACAATCATACCATAGCCTAGCTTCTAGGGTTTAGCCTCTCTGATCTCGTGGTAGATCTACTCTTGTACTACCCATATCATCAATATTAATCAAGCAGGACATAGGGTTTTACCTCCATCAAGAGGGCCCGAACCTGGGTAAAACATCGTGTCCCCCGCCTCCTGTTACCATCCGGCCTAGATGCACAGTTCGGGACCCCCTACCCGAAATCCGCCGGTTTTGACACCGACATTGGTGCTTTCATTGAGAGTTCATCTGTGTCGTCACTTTTAGGCCCGATGGCTTCTCCGATCATCAACAACGATGCGATCTAGGGTAAGACTTTTCTCCCCGGACAGATCTTCGTATTCGGCGGCTTTGCACTGCGGGCCAATTCGCTTGGTCATCTGGAGCAGATCGAAAGCTACGCCCCTGGCCATCAGGTCAGATTTGGAAGTTTGAACTACACGGCCGACATCCGCGGAGACTTGATCTTCGATGGATTCGAGCCACTTCTGAGCGCGCCGCACTGTCACAATGGGCATGATCTAGCTCTGCCACCGAACAGTGCCCTGGAGGCCGCACCTGTGTCTGCTACGACCCCTAGCTCGGTGCCGATCACACCGATCGAGGATGTGTGGTTAGACACCGCCTCGGGGGCTGCAATCTCTATGACGATCGAGCCGAACGCCAGCACTATTCTCTGCAAAGCCCGTGACTCCAAGGAGCCGGACTCCTCTCCGGACTCCGAGCCCTCCACGCGCCTACCGATCGAACCCGATTGGGCGCCGATCATGGTGTTCACCGGCGCGGACATCTTTCAGCACTCGCCCTTCGGCGATATTCTGAATTCACTAAAGTCTCTCTCTTTATCAGGAGAGCCCTGGCCGGACTATGGTCAGCAAGGTTGGGATGCGGATGATGAAGAAATTCAAAGCCCACCCACCACCCACTTCGTAGCCACTGTCGATGATTTAACCGACATGCTCGACTTCGACTCCGAAGAAATCGACAGTATGGACGCCTATGCAGGAGACGATCAAGAACCAGCGCCTATAGGGCACTGGAAAGCCACCTCGTCGTATGATATATACATGGTGGACACCCCAAAAGAAGACAATGGCAATGGACCAGCGGAGGATGACCCCTCCAAGAAGCAGCCTAAGCGCCGGCGTCAGCGGCGCCGCTCTAAATCCCGCCAAAGCAAAAACGGTGATCCTGGCACGGGAGATAATAACACCCCGGACAGTGCCGAAGACAACCACCTCAAGCAAGATTCAGCACAGGAGGATGGAGAAGCCAGCCCTCATGAGAGAGCGGCAGACAGAGAGGTCGAGGACGATAATTATATGCCTCCCTCCGAAGACGAAGCAAGCCTCGATGACGACGAATTTGTCGTGCGTGAGGATCCCGTCGAACAAGAGCGTTTCAAACGCAGGCTTATGGCCACGGCGAGCAGCCTCAAGAAAAAACAGCAACAGCTTAGAGCTGATCAAGATTTGCTAGCCAACAGATGGACTAAAGTCCTTGCGGCCGAAGAGTATGAACTCGAACGCCCCTCCAAGAGCTACCCAGAGCGCAGGTTGCTACCCCAATTAGAGGAGGAAGCACCTAAACCTACATCACCAGCGCATGATGCGGCCGACCGGCCAACCCGTGGCTGCGACAGAGAGGCCTCTCGGCCCTCCACTCAAGCCGCACCCCGGTGCCGCTCAAAAAATACCAAGGCATGGGAAAATGCACCAGACCTGCGAGACATATTGGAGGACAAGGCAAGGCAAACAAGATCGATCTATGGATCACGTGGGCGCCCCACGGCACGAGACGGTACTCGTCACGCCGGATACAGTAAATCCGGCCGGGCCGAACACAGTAGACAGAGCTCGTTTGAGCTGCGTCGTGATATAGCCCAATACAGAGGCGCCGCACACCCACTATGCTTCACAGATGAAGTAATGGATCATCAAATCCCCGAGGGTTTCAAACCCGTGAACATCGAATCATACGATGGCACAACAGATCCTGTGGTATGGATCGAGGACTATCTCCTTCATATCCACATGGCCCGCGGTGATGACCTACACGCCATCAAATAGCTCCCACTCAAGCTTAAAGGACCAGCTCGGCATTGTCTTAACAGCTTGCCAGCAGAATCAATTGGTTGTTGGGAGGACCTGGAAGCCGCATTCCTCGACAATTTCCAGGGCACTTATGTGCGACCACGAGACGCCGATGACCTAAGCCACATAATTCAGCAGCCAGAGGAATCGTCCAGACAATTCTGGACACGGTTCCTAACCAAGAAAAATCAAATCGTCAACTATCCGGACGTAGAGGCCTTAGCAGCCTTCAAGCATAACATCTGCGACGAGTGGCTTGCACGGCACCTAGGACAGCAAGAGCCGAAATCTATGGCAGCCCTCACGACACTTATGACCCGCTTTTGCGCGGGAGAAGACAGCTGGCTAGCTCGCAGCAATAACATGACCAAGAGCCTTGGTAATTCGGATACCAAGGACAGCAGTGGCAGGTCGCGTCGCAACAAGCAAAAGCGCCGCATTAACGGCGACAATGCTGAGGATACGGCAGTTAACGCCGGATTCAGAGGCTCTAAACCCGGTCAGCGGAAAAAGCCATTCAAAAGAAATAGTCCGGGCCCGTCCAGTTTGGACCGAATACTCGACCGCTCATGCCAGATACATTGCACCCCCGAAAAACCAGCCAATCACACCAACAGGGATTGTTGGGTGTTCAAGCAGGCAGGCAAGTTAAATGCCGAAAGCAGAGACAAGGGGCTGCATAGCGATGACGAGGAGGAGCCCCGGCCGCCGAACAACAGTGGACAACAAGGTTTTCCCCCACAAGTGCGGACGGTGAACATGATATACGCAACCCACGTCCCCAAGAGGGAGCGGAAGCGTGTGCTAAGGGACATATATGCAAAGGAGCCAATCGCCCCAAAGTTCAACCCATGGTCTTCCTGCCCAATCACTTTTGATCGAAGGGACCACCCCACTAGCATCTGTCATGGCGCATTCGCCGCATTGGTTCTAGACCCAATTATTGACGGATTTCACCTCACTAGAGTCCTTATGGACAGTGGCAGCAGCCTGAACCTGCTTTATCAGGATATAGTGCGGAAAATGGGCATTGATCCCTCGAGGATTAAGCCCACCAGAACGACCTTTAAAGGCGTCATACCAGGTGTAGAAGCCAACTGTAATGGCTCAGTTACACTTGAAGTGGTCTTCGGATCTCCTGATAATTTCCGAAGCGAGGAGTTAATCTTCGACATAGTCCCGTTCCACAGTGGCTATCATGCACTGCTCGGGCGAACCGCATTTGCCAAGTTCAATGCGGTGCCACACTACGCATACCTCAAGATCAAGATGCCAGGCCCTCGAGGCATCATCACGGTCAATGGAAACACCAAACGCTCTCTCCGAACGGAGGAGCATACGGCGGCTATCGCAGCGGAAGTACAAAGCAGCCTCTCAAGGCAATTCTCTAGTCCGGCCATTAAACGTCTGGACACCGTCAAGCGCGCCCGGAGTAACCTACACCAAGATCACCCGGCACGTTCAGAGCAAGAGTAACAATGCGGCCCCAACCCCAGCCCTTGCGAACTTGCGAAACCAGTGTTGCGCATACATAACTACGCTCTGGAAATACCATGGGCATAGGGGGAGGGGCACCATACGGCATGCCCGAAACGCGGCTTAAACTGAACTAGGGGCTGCCGATTTCTTAATTTTCTCTTATTTTTAGGACTCCATTCTTCGGAAGGCTTGTCCGGCAGTACAATTGCCGCACAAACGATACAACCAGGAAAGCAGAAAGCTACGCCGCACTACAGAACTCTAAGGTGGTCTCTATAACAAGCAGTATACCTGTTTCGCATAACATTCCGCAGCTCGCCCCTGGAAAGGACATATTTGATAGTCCCATCTTTTGCTTATCGCACTATTTGTATCGTCCTGCTTTGATCGCAGCCTTTTTTAAATAAACAATGCATAGCTTCCGTCTATTATTACATTACTCTTTTTATGAATATATGTTCATTAATGACATGTTGCACCCGTACACTTTGGTACGGCCAATACACCAGGGGCTTAAGTACCCCACAACATGGTGTGAGAAGTCCGAACACTTCCACAAGTGCGGCACCCCGAACTTATAGCATTATATGCATTGGCTCCGAATCATGTCTTGGGTCAATAGTTGGGTTTGCCCGGCTCCTATGTTTTGGTACCTTACGTTCCGTTATATCGGCTAAGGTAGCACTAGGAGAACTACTGCGATTGTGCTCCAGTTGAGCTGGGCTAAGCACCGCAGTAGAGAAAGCTAAAACTGACCGTCATGATGAGGCGAGAGCTGGTCGCTGTTCGAGAGGTTTTCGAGTCCCTAAAGACTTATGCCGCTTAGAGCGAGGAGTCGGCTTTGTCCAGCCTAGGCATGGATAGCGCCCCGAACTCGGACTTCCGAACACTAGGGGCTTTGCCGAAATTTAAAATTATAGAATTCTATGGCTAAGTGAGAGTGTTCAAGCATTATAGTCCGATTGCCTTGTTCGTTGTGTTGAGTGCCTCCCTCGAAGGACCCAGGAATGGGAAAAAGAGTGCTCATGTTTATCCCGAACACCCTAGGACTCGTGCCATGGGGGCAGAAGCTGACGACTCGCCATCTCTCAAATTTGATAAACGGCCGCACAGAAGGTAATATTTTAAATTCAAAAAGCATTGCTTAGCGCACATGAACAAGTTTTCAGCGCACAGGACAAAACGAGCGAGTTTACAGAAAAATTACATTCATCGAACATTCATCCGCCACAAGGCGGGCACCCTTCAGAACGCCCTCATAATACATCTCGGGCTTGCGATGCTCCTTGCCCGGCGGTGGCCCGTCCTTCACAAGCTTCTCAGCATCCAGCTTGCCCCAATGCACCTTCGCACGGGCAAGCGCCCTACGGGCACCCTCGATGCATACGGAGTGCTTGATGACTTCAAGCCTTGGACAGGCCTCCACCAGCCGCCTCACCAGCCCGAAGTAGCTCCCAGGTATGGCCTCTCCAGGCCACAGCCGGACTATGAGGCCCTTCATGGCCTGTTAGGCCACCTTATGGAGCTCGACCAGCTATTTCAGCTGGTCGCTTAAGGGCACCGGGTGTTCGGCCTCAGCATACTGAGACCAGAACACCTTCTCCGTCGAGCTTCCCTCCTCGGCTCGGTAGAAGGCGGCGGCATCCGACACGCTACGGGGCAAGTCTGCGAATGCTCCTGGAGAGCTCCGGATCCGGGTAAGTGACAAGTAATTCACTTTTACATGCTTGCTTTGCATAAAGAATGCCTTACCCGCCGCTATCTTTTTTATTGCCTCAACCTCCTGGAGGGCCTTCTGGGCTTCGGCCTTGGCAGACTTGGCATCTTCAATGGCCGCCGCAAGCTCAGACTCTCGCCTCTTCGAGTCAAGCTCCAAACTCTCATGTTTTTTCATGAGAGCCTGGAGCTCTTGCCGCACCTCGCCAACCTGCGTCTCATGCTTCTCCCGCTCGGTGCGCTCCGTGGCCGCCCTCTTTTCGGCCTCGGACAACGCTTGCTTAAGGGTCGCCACCTCAGTTGTGGCCCCTACAATAGCTGCGTTAATCCTGTCACTTTTTGCAATTGCACCTTTCACATATTTCAATAAGGTATTTCTTACCTTCCTTCTCCTCGAGCTGCTGCTTGGCTAGGCCGAGCTCTTGCTCAGACCGCTCGAGGTTCTGCTTTAGCTTATCCACCTCCGCAGTCAGTGCGGCGAAGGCCAGCAGCGAAGCCTGCATACGCATATTGACTTGATTATGTTAGACTCCTGCGAATGTTATTGATCCTCTATTCGGCTTTTCTTTCCGAATGCCGAACAGAGCATCAGGGGCTACTGTCTATGCGGTAATATTTTTACATATTCTTTACTTACCTCAAAGCCTGTTAGAAGGCTGGCACAGGCTTCAGTCCATCCGCTCTTGGCGGACTGAACCTTCTGGATCACCGCACTCATAATAGTGCGGTGCTCCTCGTCGATGGAGGCGCCGTTAAGTGTCTCCAGCTAATTGTCCGGTGCCTCCGGTTGGACGGAGGTCACCGGCTCGGTAGGCTTGCTCCTCTTGGAAGGAGGCTGCCTACCGGAGTCCGGAACCGTTGAAGGTTTCGGCGCGGTGTCCGGCTCAAAGCCGGACTTGGAGCCCTTGGGGGTTCTATCCCCTTTACGCCTGGAGTCCGGGAGGTTGCCTTGCGGCGCCTCCAGGACCACCTCCTCCTGGCTTGGAACCTGTTGGGACGCCACCTCGGCGCCGTCCGTAGGGTGGGGGGAGGAAGCCATCGGAAGTGAATTCACATCCGACGAATCCAGGGAGCCGCTCGACGACTCGTCGAGCCCGGCCTTGGGCGGACTGCACAATCATGTTCGACGTAAGGAAAAGCTGTGCAATGGGGGAATAGTATGAATCACTCTGGTATCCGGATACTTACGATCTCGCCAGGGGCTGGGCCCTGTGCGGCCGCTCCTCTTCGCCGTCATCGGCGTTGGTGGAGTAGTCCGGAGGAGGGGTCTTCCCCCTCTTGGACCCTTCGGCCTCCCCGGTTGGGGCGACCTTCCTTTTCTTCCCTCCCCCCGCTGGAGGGGGAGAGGTCTCTTCTTCCTCCTCCTCGTCTTCATGGGAGGAGTGTGCCTTGGAGTCGTCGGATGATGAATCTGACACCTCCTGGCGCCGGGCACTCTTTCGAGTCCCCGTGGCCTTCTTCTTGGCCTTCTTCTCCGGCACCACGTAGGGTGCCGGAACCAGCAGCTTCGCCAAACGAGCGTCCGTTGGGCCTTCGGGCAAAGGAGCCGGACAGTTGATCTGTCCGGACGTCTCCTGCCAATCCTGTCAAAGGTAAGGGAGCTTAGATCCCGCATGGAGTCAAACTATGAAAAACTAATACCCTGTAAAAGGTAAAAACAGCTTACCGCATGAGCGTGACGCTGCATGCTGAATCCGCAATCCTTGGTAGCCGATGCGGGGGCCTCGGCGTCCTTGAAAAGCACCTTCCAGGCATCTTCGTACGTCGTGTCAAAGAGCCTGCTCAAAGTTCGGTGCCGCGCCGGGTCGAACTCCCACAGGTTGAAAGCCCGTTGTTGACACGGGGTTTGAGCTTCCTGTCCACCAGGGTTTGGACGCATGTTTGGAGTCCGGTCAGCTCTCCTTTTTTACCCCACGACAGGCACGTCTCTTTCCAGGAGGCGAGCCGCGTAGGGGGTCCGGATCGGAACTTGGGGGCTGCGACCCATTCAGGGTCGCGCGGCTCAGTGATGTAAAACCACCCCGACTGCCACCCCTTTAGGGATTCCACGAAGGAGCCCTCAAACCATAGGATGTTGGGCATCTTGCCCACCATGGCGCCTCCGCACTCCGCTTGGGTGCCGTGCACCACCTTCGGCTTGACATTGAAAGTCTTGAGCTATAGGCCGAAATGGGGGCGGATGCGGAAGAAAGCCTCGCACACGACGATAAACGCCGAGATGTTGAGGACAAAGTTCGGGGCCAGATCGTGGAAATCCAGGCCATAGTAGAACATGAGCCCCCGGACAAATGGGTGGAGAGGGAAGCCCAGTCCGCGGAGGAAATGGGGGAGGAACACCACCCTCTCATGGGGCCTAGGGGTGGGGATGAGCTGCCCCTCTTCGGGAAGCCGGTGCGCAATGTCGTTAGACAAGTATCCGCCCTTCTCAGTCTTTTTATGTGTCCCTCCGTGACGGAGGAGACCATCCACTTGCCTCCCGCTCCGGACATGGCTGGAGAAGGTTGAGGTGGGGTGTGCAGACTTGGGCGCTGGAGCTCGAGTGCGCGGAAATGGATAGGCAAAGGAGGAAGAAGGCGTGGATGAAAAGGTGGATCCTTATCCCCTTATATGGGCGGGCGCGACTATGCGCCCCCACCAGCCTGGTAAAACTCTCTTATCTCCCAAGCGCCATAGTCAATGGCGCGGTTGGGTTACCCACGCCCGTATTGATGGGAATCCCGGAATAAGGGGACACGATCTCTGCTTTAACAAGACGTGCCAAGGAAACTGCCTCGCTAAACGCGCTGAGGTGGGATAGTAAAACGATTCGAATAAAGACCTGGCCGTGGTGTGATATCACGCTACGAAATACGTCAGCAGATTAGATTTGTGTAAATATTATTCTCTCTATGGCAATATGTGGAAACTTATTTTGCAGAGCCGGACACTACCTTTGTGTTCAAAATCTTCTATGAATTACTTGGAGGAGGAACCCGCCTTGCAATGCCGAAGACAATCTGCGTGCCGGACTCGTCGTCATTGAAGCCTGGTTCAGGGGCTACTGAGGGAGTCTTGGATTAGGGGGTGTCCGGATAGCCGGACTATACCTTCGGCCGGACTCCTGGACTATGAAGATACAAGATTGAAGACTTCGTCCCGTGTCCCGAAGGGACTTTCCTTGGCGTGGAAGGCAAGCTTGGCGATACGGATATGTAGAGCTCCTACCATTGTAACCGACTCTGTGTAACCCTAGCCCTCTCCGGTGTCTATATAAACCGGAGAGTTTTAGTCCGTAGGACGAACAACAATCATACCATAGGCTAGCTTCTAGGGTTTAGCCTCTCTGATCTCGTGGTAGATCTACTCTTGTACTACCCATATCATCAATATTAATCAAGCAGGACGTAGGGTTTTACCTCCATCAAGAGGGCCCGAACCTAGGTAAAACATCGTTTCCCCTGCCTCCTGTTACCATCCGGCCTAGACGCACAGTTCGGGACCCCCTACCCGAGATCCGCCGGTTTTGACACCGACACCGCCTTTCAATAGGGTACATCCAACCATACTGTACTGGACCTCTAAGTAGTGCCTCATTAGGTAGATGAACAGCCAAATGCACCATCACATCAAAGAAGGCTGGAGGATATATCTTCTCAAGGTCGCATAGGATAGTTGGTATCTTGTCTCTAAGACGCTCCAAAGCATCTATCCTGATATTCCTACTGCAGAGTTCCCTGAAGAATTGTCCCAACTCTGCAACTGCTTTGTATAAGTCAGGGCGGCCCAATCCTCTAAGGATAACAGGTAAAACCCTTTGAAGTAGGACGTGGCAGTCATGAGATTTCAACCCTTGTACCTTGTTTCCATCTGCACTGACTCTCCTTTCAGGGTTGGAAGCAAATCCATGTGGCAATCTCACACGTGACAGGACCTCGCAGAATTCTTTTCTTTTTACCTTGTCCAAGACGTACACAGATGGTGCCATATCCCGTGGTTTACCTTCATCTTGCACCTGCAAATCCTTTCTGATACGCAGGTGTGTCAAATCAATCCTAGATTTTAAGGTATCTTTCGTCTTGCCTTCAATATTAAGAAGTGTGCCAATAATGCTGTCATATATATTTTTATTGATGTGCATCACATCAAGATTATGCCATAGATCCAAATCTTTCCAATACTCCAAGTCCCACAAAGTGGACCTGCGGGTAAACAATCATCTCTCTTCTACCCTACCACGCTTCCTTTTCCCGCTACAATTACCAGGATGGTTTCCTGGTGTAATATGCCTGACCTTCTCTAATTCCACATGCAACTCATCGGCGGTGACCCTCTTTGGCGCATCACGGTTTTCATGCTTTGCATTGAACACATGTCTTCGGTATTTTCTAGGATGCGGCTTGTCCTTGGCAAGGAAACGGCAGTGTCTAATGTAACAGATCTTGCTAAGTATTGCGTATGACAGCGGATTCCTGTCACAGCGAACACATGCATTGTATCCATGTGTCGTTTGCCCTGACATAGTGCCCAAAGCCAGATAATCATGGATGCACCAAATTATAACAGCACGCAGAAAGAAATCAGCAGGTGGGCTGCTATATAGGTCTCTAGTGAGAACACCCTTCCATAGCTGTTGAAGTTCCTCCACAAGAGGCTCTCCATGAACAAATCAAAATCCTTTCCAGGACTTTTTGGACCTGGGATGAGCAAGGACATCATGTAGTTTGATTCTTTGGTGCAGACATTTGGAGGCATGTTGTAAGGGATAACAAGCACTGGCCACATGCTATATGTGGTGCTCTGGTGGCCAAATGGGTTAAACCCATCTGAAGCTAAGCCAAGTCTAATGTTTCTCGGGTTAGCAGCAAACTCTTTGTGTTTATCATTGAAGCTTTTCCACTCACTACCATGAGATGGATGGCTCATTACATTCTGATCTCTGTACTCCTGGTTCCTAGAATGCCACAGTACATCCTCTCTTGTTTCAGCATCATGAAACAACCTCTGCAATCTTGGTGTAATTGGAAAATGTCTCAGAACATTATGAGGAATCCTCTTCACAGCATCGCCATCTTTCCATCTTGATGATTTGCATTTCGGGCATTCACTTAAGTTGGCATAATCCTTCCGGAACAGAACACAATTATTCTTACAAACATGGATCATATCATATCCAATTCCAACTGCACGAATGAAATTCTTCAGTTTACTGTAGGTGTGTGGCAGCTCAGACGCATCTGGGAAAGATTCACGGAAAGCAGCCAACATCACATCGAATGATTTATTGGTCATCCGCTCAGATGTCTTCACCTAAAGAAAGGTGACCATAGCTGAGAATACTGACAGCTTATTTCCTGGGGTGACAACAATGTTGCATTGTTCCAACATGCGGGCCCACCGTTTTTCTTCTGCAGGTGAAAGTTCACAGAATGCACGAGCATTTTGTAGCATTGTTTCAATGTTGGTCAAACTCACTGGCTTCGCCACCACCACCTCCTCCTCCTCTTCCACCTGAGCATCAGGCAGATCAAGATGGTGATCTGCTGCTTCCACGTAGTCAATAACATTGACGTTCACAGCTTCACCATGATGAACCCACCTAGTATATGTGACCGACATCCCATACAAGTGTAGATGATTTTGCAAAGTTGACTGGGGTCTTGTAACTGAATTCATACAACTGCTACACGGGCAGAGCACATCTGATTTCGGACCACCGTACTCAGCTCTGATAAAGTTCATGAAGTTTTCAACCCCCTCGACATATGCAGCGGAGAATCTTCGAGCAGAAGTTATCCAAGTCATGTCCATCAGTTAGACATACAAATTAGTTCTTCTACTAGATATTACAGGAAAAACATATATGCTTTTTTATGAAGTCCAGAAAAAAAATACCTAGGTCCATGTCTAAAGCTATGGCAAGATATTTGGACAAGCAGATCTAAGTAACGAAATATATGTAAAGCTAATTCAGCAAACAGATTTGAGTGCCAAATTATGGCAGGCTGTTTCAGCAGTCAATGAGGCCGAGCACACAGCCATCAAACTATCGAAGGCCATCGCAGCAACAAAGTCGAGTATAAAACGGTGTAGAGCTATTTCAGCTAACAGATTGGCTACTAGACCATGGCAATCTATGTCACAATAAATATATGGCAGCATATTTTAGCAACTAATCGGCCTTGGCATGCCATCTCAGCTAAGAAGATTGAGTGCAGAACAGGGCAAGGAAGCTTCTTAAGCAGAGCATATTGACAGTAAACTACTTGGCAAACAGTGAGATTAACAGCGTCTATCAGCTAACATTCAACGCTACACCGACATGAACGGGGCCTCAGTCTAGAATGCGCATACCGTGGGAGAAGCTGACCGCCGTGCGTCTCCACACGAACGTCGCCAGCGGTGGCGGCGCTGACCGCCGTGCGCCTCCACAAGAACGTAGCCAGAGGTGGCGGCGCGGCTAGAGGACGGCAGTCTACGAGAGCGTACTATGGGAGCGAGAGGATCACCGAACCGCGGCGCCGACGTATCAGCGCGGCGGGGAGGGCGGCTTTGGCGGAGCGAATGGAGTGGAGGGGTACAGGGGGGAGGGGGGTTGGGGAATATTATTGGCTAGTTGGCCGGAGGCCGGTTGAATCAGATTTGGGGGGAATTTTTGGGTGTGGGGGGAGGATTTTCGCGCGGTGGGCGGGGGGAGTTTGGCGCATGGTCGGCTTCTCCAAGTGCAGTCCCACGTGTCAGTGAAGAGGCAAGCCGAAGCGTGTTCCGTTTGCATGAGCCGTGTGCAGGACCGAACATGTGTGGGGTGAAATGTGACCGCGACAGGAGTGTTGTGAGGGTACCGCATTTTTCCTTTTAAACTAGGTTCTTCGCCCCCTCAAAAAAAAATATGTTGCTTCGCGCGATCCATCGATACTACTACTAGTAATCCGGTAATCCCGACTAAAACGGCACGGCCGGGTCTTTTCCCGCGCGATATCCTGGGAGGTTGGCTTAGTTGGGTTTTTTAGGACGAGTAATGCTACACCTACGTATTCCCAGTTACGTAATTAACGTAATGTGAAACGTGTGAGCTGTTGATTATAGATTGGGGGGAGGGAAGGTCCAACCACCATGAAAATCAGGGGAGGAGAGAGAGAGAGGCAATTTACGTTAACCCTTTCGTAGGCTCCCGTAAATGTAGAAAGATGTGTCAGATCCTACAATATAGGTCATCCGATCTATATCTAACAGATAGAAAGGAAACTATGACAATTTACCCGCAGTCCTCTCCACATTTGCAGATAAGGCTTTCCCTCGCTCATCCTTTTCTCCCACAAGATCTTGATCTTCCGTGCAACGCACGGGCATCTTGCTAGTACTCCTACAATATGTATATTATTGTGAAAGTTCATATACACCAGCCGAGATTAATGCAAACACGGCTGATTTTCATTACATTTCGAACTTTTATAGGACAAAAGAATAAAAGAGACCTGACCCTAAACCTATTCTACGGCGGCGACTCATACGTCTCCAACGTATCTATAATTTTTGATTGCTCCATGCTATATTATCTACTGTTTTGAATGTTTATGGGCTTTATTATACACTTTTATATCATTTTTGGGACTAACCTATTAACCCAGAGCCCAGTGCCAGTTTTTGTTTTTACCCTATTTTAGGGTTTCGAAGAAAAGGAAAATCAAACGGAGTCCAATTGACCTGAAACTTCACGGAACTCATTTTTGGAAGGAAAGAAGCCCAGAAGACTTGGAGTGCACGTCTGGGGATCTACGAGGAGGTCACGAGGCAGGGGGGCGCGCCCACCCCCCCTGGGCGCGCCCTCCACCCTCATCGGGAGTTCCGCCGCCAAAAGCCTCTGTAGCCACCAAAAGCCAATCTAGACCCGTTCCGGCACCCTGCCGGAGGGGGCAATCCTTCTCTGGTGGCCATCTTCATCATCCTGGTGCTCTCCATGACGAGGAGGGAGTAGTTCTCCCTCGGGGCTGAGGGTATGTACCAGTAGCTATGTGTTTAATCTCTCTCTCTCTCTTGTTCTTGAGGTGATACGATCTTGATGTATCGCGAGCTTTGCTATTATAGTTGGATCTTATGTTTCTCCTCCCCCTCTACTCTCTTGTAATGAATTGAGCTTCCCCTTTGGAGTTATCTTATCGGATTGAGTCTTTAAAGATTTGAGAACACTCGATGTATGTCTTGCCGTGGATATCTATGGTGACAATGGGATATCACGTGATTCACTTTATGTATGTTTTGGTGATCAACTTGTGGGTTCCGCCCATGAACCTATGCATAGGGGTTGGCACATGTTTTCGTCGTGATTCTCCGGTAGGAACTTTGGGGCACTCTTTGAGGTCCTTTGTGTTGGTTGAATAGATGAATCTGAGATTGTGTGATGCATATCGTATAATCATGCCCACGGATACTTGAGGTGACATTGGAGTATCTAGGTGACATTAGGGTTTTGGTTGATTTGTATCTTAAGGTGTTATTCTAGTACAAACTCTAGGGCTGTTTGTAACACTTATAGGAATAGCCCAATGGATTGATTGGAAAGAATAACTTTGAGGTGGTTTCGTACCCTACCATAATCTCTTCGTTCGTTCTCCGCTATTAGTGACTTTGGAGTGACTCTTTGTTGCATTTTGAGGGATAGTTTTATGATCCAATTATGTTAGTATTGTTGAGAGGACTTACACTAGTGAAAGTATGAACCCTAGGCCTTATTTACTATCATTGCAATACCATTTACACTCACTTTTATCACTTGCTACCTTGCTGTTTTTATATTTTCAGATTACAAATACCTTTATCTACTATCCATATACCACTTGTATCACCATCTCTTTTCTGAACTAGTGCACCTATACAATTTACCATTGTATTGGGTGTGTTGGGGACACAAGAGACTCTTTGTTATTTGGTTGCAGGGTTGCTTGAGAGAGACCATCTTCATCCTACGCCTCCTACGGATTGATAAACCTTAGGTCATCCACTTGAGGGAAATTTGCTACTGTCCTACAAACCTCTGCACTTGGAGGCCCAACAACGTCTACAAGAAGAAGGTTGTGTAGTAGACATCAAGCTCTTTTTTGGCGCCGTTGCCGGGGAGGTTAGCGCTTGAAGGTATATCTTTAGATCTTGCAATCGAGTCTTTTAGTTTCTTGTTTTATCACTAGTTTAGTTTATAAAATAAAATTACAAAAAATGGAATTAAGTTTGTCTCATACAATTCACCTTTTTAATACCTTTCGTGAGTATGATGGAAAGGATAATTGTGCTCAAGTGCTAGAAGAAGAAATCTATAAAATGTTTGGCACTAAATATTTGAATGATGAGCATGATTGCAATGCTGTTAGTATGAATTCCTTGAATATCCATGATGCTAATGATATGCAAAGCCACAAGCTTGGGGAAGCTATGTTTGATGAAGATGATATTTTTTGTCCCCCAAGTTTTGATGAGCAAATTTATTATGATGAAAGCATGCCTCCTATCTATGATGATTATTGTGATGACACATATGCTTTAAAGAATAATGATAACCATGAAACTTGTCATCTTGATCTTAATTTTCAATCACATGATAATTATTTTGTTGAGTTTGCTCCCACTATTATTCGTGAGAAGAATTTTGCTTATGTGGAGAGTAGTACATTTTCTATGCGTGTAGATCATGAAAAGAATGCTTTAGGTGCTGGTTATATTGTTGAATTCATTCATGATGCTACTGAAAATTATTATGAGGGAGGAATATATGCTTGTAGGAATTGCAATAATATCAAGTTTCCTCTCTATGTGCTTAAAATTTTGAAGTTATGCTTGTTTTACCTTCCTATGCAAGTTGATTCTTGTCCCCATAAGTTGTTTGCTCACAAAATCCCTATGCATAGGAAGAGGGTTATACTTAAATGTGCTAGTCATATTCTTCATGATGCTCTCTTTATATTACAATACTTATCCTTTATGTGAGCATCATTGAAATCATCATGCCTAGCTAGGGGCGTTAAACAATAGCGCTTGTTGGGAGGCAACCCAATTTTATTTTTGTTCCTTGCTTTTTGCTCCTGTTTAGTAATAAATAATTCATCTAGCCTCTGTTTATATGTGGTTTTATGCTTTTAATTAGTGTTTGTGCCAAGTAGAACCATTGGGAAGACTTGGGGAAAGTCTTGTTGATCATGCTGTAAAAAACAGAAACTTTAGCGCTCACGAGAATTGCTGCCATTTTATTTGGAACGTTCTATTTAGTTAATTCTTTTTGAAGATGATTAATAGATAAATTCCTCAGGTCCAGAAATTTATTTTAGAATTTTATGAGTTCCATAAGTATACGTTTGATCCAGATTACTACAGACTGTTCTGCTTTTGACAGATTCCGTTTTTCATGTGTTGTTTACTTATTTTGATGAATCTATGGCTAGTAAAATAGTTTATAAACCATAGAGAAGTTGGAATACAGTAGTTTTAACACCAATATGAATTTATAATGAGTTCATTACAGTACCTTATGATGGTGATTTGCTTTCTTATACTAACGGAGCTTACGAGTATTCTGTTAAGTTTTGTGTTGTGAAGTTTTCAAGTTTTGGGTAAGGATTCGATGGACTATGGAATAAGGAGTGGCAAGAGCCTAAGATTGGGGATTACCAAGGCACCCCAAGTTAATATTCAAGGACAACCAAGAGCCTAAGCTTGGGGATGCCCCGGAAGGCATCCCCTCCTTCGTCTTCGTTCATCGGTAACTTTACTTGGAGCTATATTTTTATTCGCCACATGATATGTGTTTTGCTTGGAGCGTCAATTTATTTTGTTAGAATTTGATTGCTGTTATTTAGAATAATGTTTTTCATCTTTTATTTCAATAAAATTGGCATTGATAACCTTTACTATGCCTATGTTACAAGTATACATGTTGCTGTTTGAAAACAGAAAGTTTACCGCTGTTGCAATAATTCCCTAGAAAAGTCAGAATGTGATAAAATGTTGAAAACTTTTTCATATTAATCTCTGATAAATTTACTACAGTGAGAATTTTATTTCATAATTTTTGGAGCTAGGGAAGTATGGATGTTGCAGCATTCTTTACAGACTATCCTGTTTAGGCAGATTGCTGTTATGTTTGCATTGTTTGCATATGTTTGCTTCTTTCATGATTCTATTTGAGGATAGGACTATTAAATATTCAGAGACATTTAGTATGCAATGTTGATTAACAATTTTAGTGATTTGCTACAGTAGAGTATGATAAGGTTTTGGCAATGGTTTATACTAACTTATCTCACGAGTCCTTGTTGAGTTTTGTGTGGATGAAGCTTTTGAGATTTAGGGAGACCGTGATATGAGAGGAATTAAGGAGACAGAAAAATTCAATCTTGGGGATGCCCAAGGCACCCCAAGATAATATTTCAAGAAGTCTCAAGCGTCTAAGCTTGGGGATGCCCCAGTTGGCATCCCACCTTTCTTCTTCAACAATTATCGGTTAGTATTGGTTGATCCTAAGTTTTGCTTCTTCACATGATGTTTGCTATTATTAGATGTCATTTTATTTTGCTTTGCTTGCTGTTTGAATAGAATACCAAGATCTGAAATTATTAAATGTTAGAGAGTCTTCACATAGTTGCATAATTATTCGACTACTCATTGATCTTCACTTATATCTTTCGGAGTAGTTTGTCTTTTGCTCTAGTGCTTCACTTATATCTTTTAGAGCATGGTGGATTTGTTTTATAGAAATTATTGATCTCTCATGCTTCACTTAGATAATTTTGAGAGTCTTAAATAGCATGGTAATTTGCTTAAAATCCTAATATGCTAGGTATCCAAGAATAGTAAAAACTTTCTTATGAGTGTTCTGAATACTAAGATAAGTTTGATGCTTGATGATTGTTTTGAGATATGGTGGTAATAATATCAAAGTCGTGCTAGTTGAGTAGTTGTGAATTTGAGAAGTGCTTGTGCTAAAGTTTGCAAGTCCCGTAGCATGCACGTATTGTAAACATTGTGTAACAAATTTGAAACATGAGGTGTTATTTGATTGTCCTCCTTATGAGTGGCGGTCGGGGACGAGCGATGGTCTTTTCCTACCAATCTATCCCCCTAGGAGCATGCGCGTAGTGCCGAGGTTTTTGATAACTTGTAGATTTTTTCAATAAGTATGTGAGTTCTTTATGACTAATGTTGAGTCCATGGATTATACGCACTCTCACCCTTCCATCCTTGCTAGCCTCTTCGGTACCATGCATTGCCCTTTCTCACATTGAGAGCTGGTGCAAACTTCGCCGGTGCATCCAAACCCCGTGATATGATACGCTCTGTCACACATAAACCTCCTTATATCTTCCTCAAAACAGCCACCATACCTACCTAGTATGGCATTTCCATAGCCATTCTGAGATATATTGCCATGCAACTTTCCACCATCCAGTTTATCATGACACATTCATCATTGTCATATTGCTAGCATGATCATGTAGTTGACATAGTATTTGTGGCAAAGCCACCATTCATAATTCTTTCATACATGTCACTCTTGATTCATTGCATATCCCGGTACACCGCCGGAGGCATTCATATAGATTCATCTTTGTTCTAGTATCGAGTTGTATCATCGAGTTGTAAATAAGTAGAAGTGTGATGATCATCATTCAGTAGAGCATTGTCCCCAAAAAAAGAGAAAGGCCAAATAAAAAAATAAGAAAAAATAAAAGGGACAATGCTACTATCCTTTTTCCACACTTGTGCTTCAAAGTAGCACCATGATCTTTATGATAGAGAGTCTCTTGTTCTGTCACTTTCATATACTAGTGGGAATTTTTGATTATAGAACTTGGCTTGTATATTCCAACAATGGGCCTCCTCAAGTGCCCTAGGTCTTTGTGAGCAAGCAAGTTGGATGGACACCCACTAGTTTCTTTTGTTGAGCTTTCATACATTTATAGCTCTAGTGCATCCGTTGCATGGCAATCCCTACTCCTTGCATTAACATCAATCGATGGGCATCTCCATAGCCCATTGATTAGCCTCGTTGATGTGAGACTATCTCCTTTTTGTATTCTCCATATAACCCCCTCATTATTCTATTCCACCCATAGTGCTATATCCATGGCTCACGGTCATGTATTGCGTGAAGGTTTATAAATTTGATATTACTAAAGTATGAAACAATTGCTTGGCTTGTCATCGGGGTTGTGCATGATGAGAGCATTCTTGTGTGACGAAAATGGAGCATGACTAAACCATATGATTTTGTAGGGATGAACTTTCTTTGGCCATGTTATTTTGAAAAGACATAATTGCTTAGTTAGTATGCTTGAAGTATTATTATTTTTATGTCAATATGAACTTTTGTCTTGAATCTTTCGGATCTGAATATTCATATCACAAGTAATAAGAATTACATTGAAATTATGCCAACTAGCATTCCACATCAAAAATTATCTTTTTTATCATTTACCTACTCGAGGACGAGCAGGAATTAAGCTTGGGGATGCTTGATACGTCTCCAATGTATCTATAATTTTTGATTGCTCCATGCTATATTATCTACTGTTTTGAATGTTTATGGGCTTTATTATACACTTTTATATCATTTTTGGGACTAACCTATTAACCCAGAGCCCAGTGCCAGTTTCTGTTTTTACCCTGCTTAGGGTTTCGAAGAAAAGGAAAAATCAAACGGAGTCCAATTGACCTGAAACTTCACGGAACTCATTTTTGGAAGGAAAGAAGCCCAGAAGACTTGGAGTGCACGTCGGGGGATCTACGAGGAGGTCACGAGGCAGGGGGGCGCGCCCACCCCCCCCCCCCTAGGCGCGCCCTCCACCCTCATTGGGAGTTCCGCCGCCAAAAGCCTCCGTAGCCACCAAAAGCCAATCTAGACCCGTTCCGGAACCCTGCCGGAGGGGGCAATCCTTCTCCAGTGGCCATCTTCATCATCCTGGTGCTCTCCATGACGAGGAGGGAGTAGTTCTCCCTCGGGGCTGAGGGTATGTACCAGTAGCTATGTGTTTAATCTCTCTCTCTCTCTCTCGTGTTCTTGAGGTGATACGATCTTGATGTATCGCGAGCTTTGCTATTATAGTTGGATCTTATGTTTCTCCTCCCCCTCTACTCTCTTGTAATGAATTGAGTTTCCCCTTTGGAGTTATCTTATCGGATTGAGTCTTTAAAGATTTGAGAACACTTGATGTATGTCTTGCCGTGGATATCTGTGGTGACAATGGGATATCACGTGATTCACTTGATGTATGTTTTGGTGATCAACTTGCGGGTTCCGCCCATGAACCTATGCATAGGGGTTGGCACATGTTTTCATTGTGATTCTTCGGTAGGAACTTTGGGGCACTCTTTGAGGTCCTTTGTGTTGGTTGAATAGATGAATCTGAGATTGTGTGATGCATATCGTATAATCATGCCCACGGATCTTGAGGTGACATTGGAGTATCTAGGTGACATTTGGGTTTTGGTTGATTTGTATCTTAAGGTGTTATTCTAGTACGAACTCTAGGGATGTTTGTGACACTTATAGGAATAGCCCAATGGATTGATTGGAAAGAATAACTTTGAGGTGGTTTCGTACCCTACCATAATCTCTTCGTTCGTTCTCCGCTATTAGTGACTTTGGAGTGACTCTTTGTTGCATGTTGAGGGATAGTTTTATGATCCAATTATGTTAGTATTGTTGAGAGGACTTACACTAGTGAAAGTATGAACCCTAGGCCTTATTTCCTATCATTGCAATACCGTTTACGCTCACTTTTATCACTTGCTACCTTGCTGTTTTTATATTTTCAGATTACAAATACCTTTATCTACTATCCATATACCACTTGTATCACCATCTCTTCGCCGAACTAGTGCACCTATACAATTTACCATTGTATTGGGTGTGTTGGGGACACAAGAGACTCTTTGTTATTTGGTTGCAGGGTTGCTTGAGAGAGACCATCTTCATCCTACGCCTCCTACGGATTGATAAACCTTAGGTCATCCACTTGAGGAAAATTTGCTACTGTCCTACAAACCTCTGCACTTGGAGGTGTTGGAAATATGCCCTAGAGGCAATAATAAAAGCATTATTATTATATTTCCTTGTTCATGATAATTGTATTTATTCATGCTATAATTGTATTATCCGGAAATCGTAATACATGTGTGAATAACAGACACCAACATGTCCCTGGTGAGCCTCTAGTTGACTAGCTCGTTGATCAACAGATAGTCATGGTTTCCTGACTATGGACATTGGATGTCATTGATAACGAGATCACATCATTAGGAGAATGATGTGATGGACAAGACCCAATCCTAAACATAGCACAAGATCGTATAGTTCGTTTGCTAGAGTTTTCCAATGTCAAGTATCTTTTCCTTAGACCATGAGATCGTGTAACTCCCGGATACCGTAGGAGTGCTTTGGGTATACCAAACGTCACAACGTAACTGGGTGACTATAAAGGTAGACTACGGGTATCTCCGAAAGTGTCTATTGGGTTGACACGGATCGAGACTGGGATTTGTCACTCCGTATGATGGAGAGGTATCACTGGGCCCACTCGGTGATGCATCATCATAATGAGCTCAAAGTGACCAAGTGTCTGGTCACGTGATCATGCATTACGGTACGAGTAAAGTGACTTGCCGGTAACGAGATTGAACGAGGTATTGGGATACCGACGATCGAATCTCGGGCAAGTAACATATCGATTGACAAAGGGAATTGCATACGGGGTAGGTTGAATCCTCGACATCGTGGTTCATCCGATGAGATCATCGTGGAGCATGTGGGAGCCAACATGGGTATCCAGATCCCGCTGTTGGTTATTGACCGGAGAGTCGTCTCGGTCATGTCTGCTTGTCTCCCGAACCCGTAGGGTCTACACACTTAAGGTTCGGTGACGCTAGGGTTGTGAAGATATGTATATGCAGTAACCCGAATATTGTTCGGAGTCCCGGATGAGATCCCGGACGTCACGAGGAGTTTCGGAATGGTCCGGAGGTAAAGAATTATATATAGGAAGTGCTGTTTCGGCCATCGGGATAAGTTTCGGGGTCACCGGTATTGTACCGGGACCACCGGATGGATCCCGGGGGTCCACCGGGTGGGGCCACCTATCCCGGGGGGCCCCATGGGCTGAAGTGGGAGGGAACCCAGCCCATAGTGGGCTGGGGCGCCACCCCCCTATGGCCCATGCGGCTAGGGTTGAGGGGAAACCCTAGAGGGGGCGCCCCTTGCCTTGGGGGGCAAGCCCCCCACCCTAGTAGATGCCATCTACTAGGACCGGCGCCCCCCCCCTTGGCACCCCTATATATACTGAGGGAGAGGAGGGACTTCATACCTGAGCTTTGGCGCCTCCCTCTCTCCCCGTTACATCTCTCTCTCGTAGTATAGGTGAAGCCCTGCTACTGTGACGCCCTGCATCCATCACCACGCCGTTGTGCTGCTGGATCTTCATCAACCTCTCCTTCCCCCTTGCTGGATCAAGAAGGAGGAGACGTCTCCCGTCCCGTACGTGTGTTGAACGCGGAGGTGCCGTCCGTTCGGAGCTTGGTCATCGGTGATTTGGATCACGTCGTGTTCGACTACATCATCACCGTTCTTTGAACGCTTCCGCACGCGATGTACAAAGGTATGTAGATGCATCTGATGACTCGTTGCTAGATGAACTCCTAGATAGATCTTGGTGAAACGAGTAGGAAAATTTTTGTTTTCTGCAACATTCCCCAACAGTGGCATCATGAGCTAGGTCTATGCGTAGTTCTTCTTGCGCGAGTAGAACACAATATGTTGTGGGCGTAGATTTGTCAACTTTCTTGCCGCTACTAGTCTTTTCTTGCTTCAACGGCATTGTGGGATGAAGCGGCCCGGACCAACCTTACACGTACGCTTACGTGAGACCGGTTCCACCGACTAACATGCACTAGTTGCATAAGGTGGCTGGCGGGTGTCTGTCTCTCCCACTTTAGTTGGAGCGGATTCGATGAACAGGGTCCTTATGAAGGGTAAATAGAAGTTGACAAATCACGTTGTGGCTTTAACGTAGGTAAGAAGACGTTCTTGCTAGAACCCTAATTCAGCCACGTAAAACTTGCAACAACAATTAGAGGACGTCTAACTTGTTTTTGCAGCAAGTGATTTGTGATATGATATGGCCAAAGTTGTGATGAATGATGAATGATCTATATGTGATGTATGAGATGTTCATGCTATTGTAATAGGAATCACGACTTGCATGTCGATGAGTATGACAACCGGCAGGAGCCATAGGAGTTGTCTTTATTCTTTTATATGACCTGCGTGTCATTGAGAAACGCCATGTAAATTACTTTACTTTATTTCTAAACGCGTTAGCCATAGTAGTAGAAGTAATAGTTGGCGAGCAACTTCATGGAGACCCGATGATGGAGATCATGATGATGGAGATCATGGTGTCAAGCCGGTGACAAGATGATCATGGAGCCCCAAGATGGAGATCAAAGGAGCTGTGTGATATTGGCCATATCATGTCACGTCTATTATTTGATTGCATGTGATGTTTATCATGTTTTGCATCTTGTTTACTTAGAATGACGGTAGTAAATAAGATGATCCCTCATAATAATTTCAAGAAGTGTTCCCCCTAACTGTGCACCGTTGCGACAGTTCGCTGTTTCGAAACACCACGTGATGATCGGGTGTTTTATTCAGACGTTCACATACAACGGGTGTAAGACGGATTTACACATGCAAACACTTAGGTTGACTTGACGAGCCTAGCATGTGTATAGACATGGCCTCGGAACACAGAAGACCGAAAGGTCGAGCATGAGTCGTATAGAAGATACGATCAACATGAAGATGTTCACCGACGTTGACTAGTCCGTCTCACATGATGATCGGACACGGTCTAGTTAACTCGGATCATGTAACACTTAGATGACTAGAGGGATGTCTAATCTAAGTGGGAGTTCATTAATGATTTGATTAGATGAACTTAATTATCATGAACTTAGTCTAAAATATTTTACAATATGTCTTGTAGATCAAATGGCCAACGTAGTCCTCAACTTCAACGCGTTCCTAGAGAAAACCAAGCTGAAAGACGATGGCAGTAACTATACAGACTGGGTCCGGAACCTGAGGATCATCCTCATAGCTTCCAAGAAAGATTATGTCCTACAAGCACCGCTAGGTGATCCTCCCGTCCCACAGAACCAAGACGTTATGAACGCTTGGCAGACACGTGTTGACGACTACTCCCTCGTTCAGTGCGGCATGCTTTACAGCTTAGAGCCGGGGCTCCAAAAACGTTTTGAGAGACATGGAGCATATGAGATGTTCGTAGAGCTGAAAATGGTTTTTCAAGCTCATGCCCGGATCGAGAGATACGAATCTCCGATAAGTTCTTTAGCTGTAAGATGGAGGAAAATAGTTCTGTCAGTGAGCACATACTCACTATGTCTGGGTTACATAACCGCTTGTCTCAGCTGGGAGTTAATCTCCCGGATGATGCGGTCATTGACAGAATCCTCCAGTCGCTTCCACCAAGCTACAAGAGCTTTGTGATGAACTTCAACACGCAGGGGATGCAAAAGACCATTCCTGAGTTGTTCTCAATGCTGAAATCAGCGGAGGTAGAAGTCAAGAAGGAACATCAAGTGTTGATGGTCAATAAAACCACTAAGTTCAAGAAAGGCAAGGGTAAAAAGAACTTCAAGAAGGACGGCAAGGAGGTTGCCGCGCCCGGCAAGCAAGCTGCCGGGAAGAAGCCAAAGAATGGACCCAAGCCCGAGACTGAGTGCTTTTATTGCAAGGGAAGCGGTCACTGGAAGCGGAACTGCCCTAAATACTTAGCAGACAAGAAGGCCGGCAAAACAAAAGGTATATGTGATATACATGTGATTGATGTGTACCTTACTAGTGCCCGTAGTAGCTCCTGGGTATTTGATACCGGTGCAGTTGCTCACATTTGTAACTCAAAGCAGGGGCTGCGGAATAAGCGGAAACTGGCAAAGGACGAGGTGACGATGCGCGTCGGGAATGGTTCCAAGGTCAATGTGATCGCCGTCGGCACGCTACCTCTATATCTACCTTCGGGATTAGTTTTAAACCTTAATAATTGTTATTTAGTGCCAGCTTTGAGCATGAACATTGTATCGGGATCTCGTTTAATTCGAGATGGCTACTCATTTAAATCTGAGAATAATGGTTGTTCCATTTATATGAGAGATATGTTTTATGGTCATGCTCCTATGGTGAATGGTTTATTCTTTATGAATCTCGAATGTGATGCTACACATTCATAATGTGAGTACCAAAAGATGTAAAGTTGATAATGATAGTCCCACATATTTGTGGCACTGCCGCCTTGGTCACATAGGTGTCAAACGCATGAAGAAGCTCCATGCTGATGGACTTTTAGAGTCTCTTGATTATGAATCATTTGACACGTGCGAACCATGCCTCATGGGTAAAATGACCAAGACTCCGTTCTCAGGAACAATGGAGCGAGCAACCAACTTATTGGAAATCATACATACTGATGTGTGCGGTCCAATGAGTGTTGAGGCTCGCGGTGGCTATCGTTATGTTCTCACCCTCACTGATGACTTGAGTAGATACGGGTATATCTACTTAATGAAACACAAGTCTGAAACCTTTGAAAAGTTCAAGGAATTTCAGAGTGAGGTTGAAAATCAACGTGACAGGAAAATCAAGTTTCTACGATCAGATCGTGGAGGAGAATACTTGAGTCATGAGTTTGGCACACACTTAAGAAAATGTGGAATAGTTTCACAACTCACGCCGCCTGGAACACCTCAGCGTAACGGTGTGTCCGAACGTCGTAATCGCACTCTATTAGATATGGTGCGATCTATGATGTCTCTTACCGATTTACCGCTATCTTTTTGGGGCTATGCTTTAGAGACTGCCGCATTCACTTTAAATAGGGCTCCGTTGAAATCCGTTGAGACGACACCGTTTGAATTATGGTTTGGGAAGAAACCTAAGTTGTCGTTTCTAAAAGTTTGGGGATGCGATGCTTATGTCAAGAAACTTCAACCTGAAAAGCTCGAACCCAAGTCGGAAAAATGCGTCTTCATAGGATACCCTAAAGAAACTGTTGGGTATACCTTCTACCTCAGATCCGAAGGCAAAATATTTGTTGCCAGAAATGGATCCTTTCTAGAGAAGGAGTTTCTCTCGAAAGAAGTAAGTGGGAGGAAAGTAGAGCTTGATGAAGTATTACCTCTTGAACCGGAAAATGGCGCAACCCAAGAAAATGTTCCTGAGGTGCCAGCACCGACTAGAGAGGAAGTTAATGATAATGTTCAAGATACTTCTGATCAAGCTCCTACTGAAATTCGAAGGTCCACAAGGACACGTTCCGCACCAGAGTGGTACGGCAACCCTGTCTTGGAAATCATGTTGTTAGACAACGGTGAACCTTCGAACTATGAAGAAGCGATGGCGGGCCCGGATTCCGACAAATGGCTAGAAGCCATGAAATCCGAGATAGGATCCATGTATGAAAATGAAGTATGGACTTTGACTGACTTTCCCATTGAACGGCGAGCCATAGAAAATAAATGGATCTTTAAGAAGAAGACAGACGCGGATGGTAATGTGACCATCTATAAAGCTCGACTTGTCGCTAAGGGTTATCGACAAGTTCAAGGGGTTGACTACGATGAGACTTTCTCACCGGTAGCGAAGCTAAAGTCTGTCCGAATCATGTTAGCAATTGCCGCATTTTATGATTATGAAATTTGGCAAATGGACGTCAAAACGGCATTCCTTAATGGTTTCCTTAAGGAAGAATTGTATATGATGCAGCCGAAAGGTTTTGTCGATCCTAAGAATGCTGACAAGGTGTGCAAGCTCCAACGCTCGATTTATGGGCTGGTGCAAGCATCTCGGAGTTGGAACATTCGCTTTGATGAGATGATCAAAGCGTTTGGTTTACGCAGACTTATGGAGAAGCCTGCGTTTACAAGAAAGTGAGTGGGAGCTTTGTAGCATTTCTCATATTATATGTAGATGACATACTGTTGATGGGAAATGATATAGAACTCTTGGACAGCATCAAGGCCTACTTGAATAAGAATTTTTCAATGAAGGACCTTGGAGAAGCTGCTTATATATTAGGCATCAAAATCTATAGAGATAGATCAAGACGCCTCATAGGTCTTTCACAAAGCACATGCCTTGATAAGATATTGAAGAAGTTCAATATGGATCATTCTAAGAAGGGGTTCTTACCTGTGTTACAAGGTGTGAAATTGAGCTCAGCTCAATGTCCGACCACGGCAGAAGATATAGAAGAGATGAGCGTCATCCCCTATGCATCAGCCATAGGTTCTATTATGTATGCCATGCTGTGTACCAGACCTGATGTAAACCTTGCCGTAAGTTTGGTAGGAAGGTACCAAAGTAATCCCGGCAAGGAACACTGGACAGCGGTCAAGAATATCCTGAAGTATCTGAAAAGGACTAAGGAAATGTTTCTCGTTTATGGAGGTGACGAAGAGCTCGTCGTAAAGGCTTACGTCGACGCTAGCTTCGACACAGATCTGGATGACTCTAAGTCACAAACCGGATACGTGTATATTTTGAATGGTGGGGCAGTAAGCTGGTGCAGTTGCAAGCAAAGCGTTGTGGCGGGATCTACATGTGAAGCGGAGTACATGGCAGCCTCGGAGGCAGCACATGAAGCAATATGGGTGAAGGAGTTCATCACCGACCTAGGAGTCATACCCAATGCGTCGGGGCCGATCAAGCTCTTCTGTGACAACACTGGAGCTATTGCACTTGCCAAGGAGCCCAGGTTTCACAAGAAGACAAGGCACATCAAGCGTCGCTTCAACTCCATTCGTGAAAATGTTCAAGATGGAGACATAGAGATTTGTAAAGTACATACGGACCTGAATGTAGCAGATCCGTTGACTAAACCTCTCCCTAGAGCAAAACATGATCAACACCAGAATTCCATGGGTGTTCGATTCATCACAATGTAACTAGATTATTGACTCTAGTGCAAGTGGGAGACTGTTGGAAATATGCCCTAGAGGCAATAATAAAAGCATTATTATTATATTTCCTTGTTCATGATAATTGTCTTTATTCATGCTATAATTGTATTATCCGGAAATCGTAATACATGTGTGAATAACAGACACCAACATGTCCCTGGTGAGCCTCTAGTTGACTAGCTCGTTGATCAACAGATAGTCATGGTTTCCTGACTATGGACATTGGATGTCATTGATAACGAGATCACATCATTAGGAGAATGATGTGATGGACAAGACCCAATCCTAAACATAGCACAAGATCGTATAGTTCGTTTGCTAGAGTTTTCCAATGTCAAGTATCTTTTCCTTAGACCATGAGATCGTGTAACTCCCGGATACCGTAGGAGTGCTTTGGGTATACCAAACGTCACAACGTAACTGGGTGACTATAAAGGTAGACTACAGGTATCTCCGAAAGTGTCTGTTGGGTTGACACGGATCGAGACTGGGATTTGTCACTCCGTATGACGGAGAGGTATCACTAGGCCCACTCGGTAATGCATCATCATAATGAGCTCAAAGTGACCAAGTGTCTGGTCACGGGATCATGCATTACGGTACGAGTAAAGTGACTTGCCGGTAACGAGATTGAACGAGGTATTGGGATACCGACGATCGAATCTCGGGCAAGTAACATATCGATTGACAAAGGGAATTGCATACGGGGTTGATTGAATCCTCGACATCGTGGTTCATCCGATGAGATCATCGTGGAGCATGTGGGAGCCAACATGGGTATCCAGATCCCGCTGTTGGTTATTGACCGGAGAGTCATCTCGGTCATGTCTGCTTGTCTCCCGAACCCGTAGGGTCTACACACTTAAGGTTCGGTGACGCTAGGGTTGTGAAGATATGTATATGCAGTAACCTGAATATTGTTCGGAGTCCCGGATGAGATCCCGGACGTCACGAGGAGTTCCGGAATGGTCCAGAGGTAAAGAATTATATATAGGAAGTGCTGTTTCGGCCATCGGGATAAGTTTCGGGGTCACCGGTATTGTACCGAGACCACCGGATGGATCCCGGGGGTCCACCGGGTGGGGCCACCTATCCCAGGGGGACCCATGGGCTGAAGTGGGAGGGAACCCAGCCCATAGTGGGCTGGGGCGCCACCCCCCTAGGGCCCATGCGGCTAGGGTTGAGGGGAAACCCTAGAGGGGGCGCCCCTTGCCTTGGGGGGCAAGCCCCCCACCCTAGGCCCCCCCCCTAGTAGATGCCATCTACTAGGGCCGGCGCCCCCCCCCTTGGCACCCCTATATATAGTGAGGGAGAGGAGGGACTTCATACCTGAGCTTTGGCGCCTCCCTCTCTCCCCGTTACATCTCTCTCTCGTAGTATAGGCGAAGCCCTGCTACTGTGACGCCCTGCATCCATCACCACGCCGTCGTGCTGCTGGATCTTCATCAACCTCTCCTTCCCCCTTGCTGGATCAAGAAGGAGGAGATGTCTCCCGTCCCGTACGTGTGTTGAACGCGGAGGTGCCGTCTGTTCGGCGCTTGGTCATCGGTGATTTGGATCACGTCGTGTTCGACTACATCATCACCGTTCTTTGAACGCTTCCGCACACGATCTACAAAGGTATGTAGATGCATCTGATGACTCGTTGCTAGATGAACTCCTAGATAGATCTTGGTGAAACGAGTAGGAAAATTTTTGTTTTCTGCAACATTCCCCAACAGGAGGCCCAACAACGTCTACAATAAGAAGGTTCTGTAGTAGACATCAGCGACCGACGTCCTCCATCTGTGATCTCCATGTACGGGGGCGGGGTTCAAGACCCGTGAAGTGAAGGTGCGGTCTCCGGCGAGGAAAAGTAGAACACAGGAGACGTACCGGCCAGTTGGCACACCATGCCCAACCGCCTCCCATGCCCTACTCATCCTCGGAGGAGTCCCCAAACTCGGCGGTGCTGGACGTTGGATGGCGGCAAGTAGGACGCGTGGCTGACGGTGCTCCCATCGTCGGCCGCTAGCGTGGCCACCGCTTGTGCGGCGACTTGAGCGAGGGCGGCGACCTCGAGCTCCATCCCCGAAGACAAGCTCTCCCATAGAGCGTTCGTGCTTGCGGTCATGGCGGATGTGGTTCCAGGTAGGAGGACGATGCGCTATGGTGTGGAGGTTAGCTAGGCGTTGCCGCTTTAAGTAGCGCATTCCTGTGAGGCCAAGCGTTCGGGTGCGTCATTAAGTCACCGGAGTTGGTTCCGCGGGCACCAAGCCTCTTAATGACGACATACGAACGGACGGCATGAATGCGGGCAGCTGGCGCCGGCTGGGAACACACCGCGCGACGACGCGAGGGACGAGGGTTTTGGTGTGCCAGGGTAGTCAGCTGCGGTCGTGGCAACTTTGGAGATGCCATTTTCTCACATGCGATCCCCGCATGTCATTGAAAAAGCAAGACGACCCGGCATGGTCTCAGGTCCAGAGGATGCAGTTGGCCGCGCTACACCACTCTGCGGACCCGTCGCGGCGCCCCGTGCATCCTCGACGAGCCGGGTGTTGGGGTGTGTTTGGATTGTGGCCAAAGTGCACCTTGCCAAAATTTTGGTCATGACCAAAAGATTGGTCTTTGTTTGGATGGTTGCCATTTTTTTGGCATGCCAATGAACTCTAGCCAACTCTAGTTCATTTTTCTTGCCAATGTTGGCAAAATCTTGGGCAACCAGTACCTCAACCAAAATTTTGGGCATGACCCAAAGATTGGTCCTTGTTTGGATGGTTGCCATTTCTTTGGCATGCCAATGAACTCTAGCCAGCTCAAGTTCATTTTTCTTGCCAATGTCGGCCAAATCATGGGCAACCAATACCTCAACCAAAATTTTTGCTACCCAATGCTTTGATGGGGCAACCTTGGGCACAAACCAAACATACCGTTGGTCGTGCCACAGCACTAACGCCACCCTCGGCAAACTGAAACCGACCGTGTCTAGCGACGATATGAGTGTGTCGCTCACTACGGTCGCCGTGTCCAGAGGTGGTGCTGGAGCTGCGCCCCGTTGTTGGCGAGGAGGTCGTGGGCTAGATCCTCCATTGGACTAGTTTGCGCTATGTTGTCCCGACGGGTGTGCCCCACATGTCTGTTTCCCTGTTTTCCCGGCCATATTCGAGCGTCAGTGCTCCGCGTTGCGCATTAGGCCTTTCACTATGTAGGCCAAGCGAGACAACTTATTGTTTATTTGAGCCGTTCAAGTATAATCATGTGGCGTTTTCTTATTTCTCATTCCTCTCCAACCCTCTTCTCCATCGATCATGTCGCCCTCCAGTCGAGTCCATCCTCCCGCATACCTCATTTGAACATTCCGCCGAGTATCATTCGCATGTACCCACCCTAGTCCTCTTTCAATAGATCTCCGGACCCCGAGATGAAATCGAGAGGGAACGAGTGGGGGCACGTGATACCTAAGGCGGATTCAAAATTTTGAACCGGTGATCATAGCATTCGCAAATCATATATAAAGGGTATTCAATGTTCGTTTCGTTTTTGAACGTACAATATACTCCCTCCCATCCTTTCTAGTTTACATATAAGTTGTATGTGTAGTCAAAGTATATCTACTTTGATCAAAAAGGTATCAACATTCAACAATGCCCAATCAATATTGTTAGATTCGTACGTACTCCTAGATTTGTACTCGAGATGGTTTCCAATTTGACTATTGACAAGATTAATAGTACATGAGATGTATAATGTGAAAATTATATCATTGGAAACTCCTTTCACATACGAATTTGACCGTATGCTTTGTGTAAGTTGCATGTCATATATTATTACTCTAACATTTGGTCAAAGTTAGCCTCAAAAAACGCATTAAACCATGTATGCTTTGTGTAAGTTTCATGTCATATATTATTACTCTAACATTTGTGTAAGTTGCATGTCATATATTATTACTCTAACATTTGGTCAAAGTAGTATAGTGGAAGTGGATCCTCTGACGTAGGTATCCCTGCCTTACCCTCCCTTTCGGTCACTTACTGACGGACCCCATGCTTGCTAGGCCCCGCATGTCAGTTACTCAATGGGTTTGGCCACGTCAGGGGATCCTCATCCATAGTATACTCCTCTATTTTTATTTACTCCGCATAAAATGGAGGGAGTGGCGGTATAATAAATGACGCGGGCGGGGAGGGGGAGGGACGTCGGTTTGCTCTCAACTGCGGTCCCACAAGCGAGCAAAAACGCAAGGCGAAGCGCGTTCCATTCGGTGAGCGACGTGGAGGGTCCAGCATGCCGGGCTACAACGCGAACGCGACATGAGCGATGTACAGTCAAAACCGATTGACCGGTCATCACCGGAACCACTATTCACACCAGAACCTTCGCTGGTCGGCCTACGCCAGCCACTGCCCTAAAACCACACTAAATCTCCAGCCCATTCCACCACCTTTCGATCCCCTAGCCCGCATCAAGCGTCCCCTAGTTCTCCGGTAAGCCATGGTGCGCCTCAAGATCACTTACTACAAGATGCTGACGCCAGAGCGTCGCGCAGAAATCGCGGCGGCGGTCGGCGCCACAGACCTCCATTCCCAAGCTCGCTTTGCGGCAGGCCAATCCCCGAGTTCTTTGGAGCCAAGCTACGAGGAGGAGGAAGCCGATCCAATGTTCATGGCGGAGGTCGTGGCGCAAAAGGCCCCCAATGGGTATGAGACGATGGACGTAGACTTCGTGCCGGCGTCCGAGTCCCCCATGGTGCAGGCGGACCAGCGGTTCAACATGGCGATACTAAAGGAGGACCGGGAGGCAGAGGCTCAACTCGACGCGGAGCGCACGCATGCCGCTGCCATCGAGGCTCTCCTGCAGGCGGAACCGGATGTCGTGGATGTGAACCGGGCGGTGGAGGCTCAACTTGAGGCGGAGCACGCAGATGCCGCTGCCATCGAGGCCCTCCTGCAGGCGGAATCGGACGTCCTGGACTTGAACCGGGCGGCAGAGGCTCGACTCGACGCAGAGCATGCGGATGCCGCTCTCATCGACGCCCTCCTGCAGGCGGAACCGGACGTCCTGGACTTGAACCAGGCAGTGGAGGCTCGACTCGACGCGGAGCGCGCGGATGCCGCTGCCATCGAGGCCCTCCTGCAGGCGGAACCGGATGTCCTCGACTTGAACCGGGTTGTGCTCTCGTCCGTGCAGAGCGCCCGCACGCTCTGCTTGAACGAGTAGCTGGAGGCCGAGGACAACCACGGTGCGGAGACACACGTCGGCAATGACGGCTGGTTCGCGCCGGCAGCTAAAGACGACGAGGTCGTCTCTTTCCACGAGCAGTGATAGTTTTTCTTTATGTTGTTGTTTTTATGGATCTTTTGCTGTGTAAAAACATATATTTGTTATGCAAGTCGCCTGACTTGGGTCAGTCTACCATTTTAGGCGGTTGGATGAATATCCTACGTCTCCTAACCCTTCTTTCCTTCTTGCTCACCTCTTCTTCTTCCCCAACAGACCACCGCACAGGCCGTACGGATACTCCCCAACATGCGGTTGGATAAACATACTCTATGAACGAAAATTATGTGTTAGTGATAGGATGGCTGAGTTTGGTGTGTTCACATGCGACGGCATTTGTCAGTGAGGGTGTGTTCCCTTGGTTGGGTTTGCGGCGTGCAGGAGCGACTGTGTGAGGGTGCGGTGCGACCGCAGCGTGCAGGAGCGACCGTGTGAGGGTGCGGTGCGACCGCGATAGCTGTGCGCAAGTGTACCTCCTTCTAATTTTGAAAACTTTAGCCAAGCTTGGCAAAAATGTGTGGCGAAGTTTGGCAATGCAAGGCCTAGACCCAAACAGGATAAGTACGTACGTACTATGAGTGCTAGTGTTAAAAAATAAAGGCTGGGTTTTCCTTCGTGGGATTTAATCGATACAAATCCTCGTTTCACGTGTCAATTAATGCGTATTTTTTTCTCCAAAGACCAAAGAGCTAACCATCTCACTCTTCATTGCTTGATTAATGCAGCGCCATGCAAACCAACCTTCTCACGTCCGCATGCATGTAGGGGATATTAGGCTGGTCATAGTGGGGAGTAACTTAGACTAGTGTCATATGCATGCCACTAGTCTAAGTTACTACCCCCATAGTGCAAAGTATCTTGGTAGTAGTGTCATAGTTTGTTTCATTTATTGCCTTATAGACTCATTTTACCTCAGGAAGTGCTATGTTACAGTAACATATTATGTTACTCCAAGCACCTCTCTCTTCATTAAATACTTGCCACATAAGCAAAATTGTCTTGGGATGTGTTAAGTTACTACCTAAGTTACCCCCACTATGGCTAGCATTAATGTCCTTGGTTGCTAACCCCATCAATTTTGCCTCGATTACTGTTAGTGGCCCTTTGCAAATTGTAATTTTGATATACTGGCCTTGTGTACAAAAAAATGGAGGTAGTAACTATATTTGACTTCCTTCCCCATTGCGGTGACGTCGACGATATTTTTTTTGGTGGTTTGGAGAAGTGCGTTCAACGGAGAACACCATTGAGGGAGACCACGGTAAGTCGTTCACAAGTGCCGCCTGCAAGCCGAGACAACCGCCTTATTTGCATCCAGGAAGTCCTTTACTAGTACTACTAGGAGTAACTAATGCGGTGAGATGGCTTCTCAAAGAAGACGATGGAGAAGCGGAGTCACCGAAGAGTGAAATGATGGTTGCTTCGTCCGTGCTTTTCTGATTTGACGCCTCACTACTTTGTGATTTGTGATAGAAGGTACGGGGGAGTAGACTCTGTGCTCTATACTGTACTACATGCATCCAAGCATGGGAGAAAGAGGAGAGACGTTGCATTTTTTCTATTCCTTCAATCAATCAACCAGGGAGCTTCGGTTCCATCTTTTTGGCTTTGGAAACACCGTTCACAATGGTTCCCACGATGCCAAAAGCTAATTTCACATTTGGCTACACATTGTGGATGCCCTTAACTGTAATACTTGGTTTTGCTCCTGTGTGCTATCTATACAAATCTCAATTATATTGATCTAAAAAATTATAGAATCGAGATTAGCAAAAAGGAGGTGATTTTGCCGCGCGGATGGCGGGGGAGGTTTCTTATTTGCGCAATGCTACATCCACGTAATGGTTTACGTAAAGTAACAAACTGATGTGATGTGGGACTATTTGATTGGATTAAAGGAGAGGATTAGGCCCACCCCACCTGAAAATCAGGGGGGGCATATATAGATTAGATGGAAAGTATACGTAGCAGCTACATAGCCCTTTGTAAGTCTAGGATTAGGCTTCTTATTTTCGGAGGACGTAGTCCTGGCGGTTTGCTAACATGTGGTCCCATGTGTCAGTGCTTTACCAAGCCGATCCGCGTCCCACATGAGGCAGAACAACGGCAGAAGCAACACGTGGTTAAGTTGAAGAAGATGAGGGAGAAGCGGATTCAGCAACGAGTGAAATGATGGTTGCTTTGTCCCTCCAACTTAACTGCGGGAAAGGTGCAGCTTTGTGATTTGACGCCTCATTGCTCATTACTAAGTAGGCGCCATGACTAGGTGCTTCACCCCGACTGCTCTGCATTGTATTCTGGTATGGCACATGGACCCGGTAGCTTGATGTCCCACATGTCGGCGAAAGGGACTAGAAGATTTATGAAAGCGAGCGCTCCACTCTTACGATGGAGGAGTAGACGACATGACGGCCCAGTGAACTGTCACTTGTACTGTATAGTACTATAGTTTTGTTGTTTCACACGATCCATCGATACAAACCCGATTAAACAGGAAAGGGCAGGATTTTTCCCGCGCGGTAGATGATACTGGCCATACATTTCAAAGGCAATTTTAATGTATGCAAACTGAATAATTATAAGTAACAATATGATATCTAGTAAAACTAAAAACACATATGATTTATTGTGTTAGAGTGTAGTAGTAGTGTTGTATTGCATTGTTGTTAGATGTAACATGCGAGAACGTGTAGAGATGTAGTTTTGGAGGGCCTATAGAGAGAAAAGCGTAATACGGTCACCGAACTTCAGAATAAGCTGATTACGGTCACTATATACGTTTTGCGGTGATTATACAGTCACTTGCTCACAGCTCAGCATCGGATTGCACTCTGTTGACATGGCCAATAGTCTGCGTGGCGCCATGTTGACTAGTTAAATTGACCACGTTCGTTGTGGGTCCCACCTGTCAGTTCGCATAGGCAAAAGGTCAGATAAACACAAATTTACGCAGGCGCGACAAGGCTCCAACCCGTGCGCGGGAATCACCTGGTTGTGTATGTGTCTGTCAGGGCCTGATGTGTGTGCATGCACACTACTAGGGAAAACCTTATACATAGAATCTTAGCAGCAGCGCGACATAAAAACAGGCGCTGCTGCTAAGTAGCAGCAGCGCGGCTACGGAAAGCTCGCTACTGGTGCAAACTTAGCAGTAGCGCGTTACTCTTAAACCGCGCTGCTACAAAAATCCACCGACAGTACACAACGACATAAGTTTACCAGTAGCGCGGCGCCAGGGAGCGTGCTGCTGCTAATGCCATAGTAGCAGCGCGCTTTTTTGTCCTCGCTGCTGCTAATTTTGAAATTGTGCACAGGGTTGGCCCGTTTAGCAGTAGCGCGTGACAGGAAAGTGTGATGTTGCTACGCTCTTAGCAGCAGCGCACTTTCTCTCCCGCGCTACTGCTAAGACGCAGCACCCACCACCTTTTCCTCCTCCCCCTCCCCATCTCCTCTCCTCCCTTTCCCCTACCTCCCACATCCTCCCTCTCTCACTCTTCTTCTTCCTCAATACTTCTCCCCCCATTACTCTCCCTCTTCTACCTACCTTTCTCTCTCTCTTCATTACTCCTAGCTATAACTACACCACCTCCATTAATTCATCTCCTTTCTCTTTCCCCCCCCCCCACCCCCTCCGCTAGTTGAAGTTGTCTCCTCCCAAATTAGCTAGCTAGGTAGATGTAGCATTTAGTTAAGTGACCTATTTGCCCCCTAACTAGATCTTTCTTTGTCAAGAAGAGCTTTGTGCACTTTTGACCTCCCTACATCATCATCTCCACCGTGTGCTCGATCTCGAGATAGAGGTGTGATTAATATTTCATGCTTTTGCAAAATGGAAATATGTTTATGCATGTGTGTGTGATATTTTTATGGAAATTGTGTGTGTGGCATGAGTTGACGCCAAATTGTGCATTTGAGTTGCCTATGTTTTGCGGAAATGTCGATTTATTTCCGTTTCGGCGAATTCCGGGCAAACTCTAGATCTATATATGTCCTACTTTTAAGGAAGGTCATGCCGAATTTTTGTATGACTTTGATGAATGCACGCATTTTTATAATCAATTTGTTTATTATTACCGTGCAGAGTTCACGATGGTCAGTGGAACGATGGTGGACAGGTAGTTGCGGTCGGCGGTGCAGGACATGAAAGAAAATAACCTGACAGAGGTTTTATGTCCGTGTCGAAAATGCAAAGGAATAGTTTGGCTTGACCCCCATGTCGATGGTCGTGTCGAAGCGCACCTGCTCATGACTGGTTTCATGGATGGCTATACTCGGTGGATAACTCAAGATGAGGATGACGATGTTGAGGATGCCGACGGGGCAGGAAATGATGACACAGGGCAAGACAAAGAGATGATCGATAATGGCGGCGGGGAAGAGGTCGGACATGGTGGTGGAGAAGGGGCCGGACATGGCGGCGGAGAGAACGACATGGACTCCACGCAGCAGAGTTCGTCGGTACTAAGTTCAATCGTGCGGGACCCTCATGTTCAAGCATTGCTTCGCAAGGAGACGAGTACTGAGAGAGCTGCTTCTAGAGAGGAGGCTAAGCTGGAGCAACTGGTGGTAGACTCGAACACTCCATTGTATGATGGTTGCAATCCTGAGGTGACCCGCTTGAGTTTCACGCTCCAAGTGCTAAAGACGAAGGCTAAAAACAAATGGACCGACACTAGCCTAGATGAGCATCTCAAGTACCTAAAGGATGTTCTTCCCGAGGGTAATCTATGTCCTAGTAGTGTTGATGAGACCAAGAAGATCGTGTGCCCTATTGATCTGCCACACGTTAGATACCATGCATGCATCAACGATTGCATAATTTATCGGAAGGAGCACGCGGAAAAAACAAGTTGTCCGGTGTGCAATGCTTCTCGATACAAGAAGGCCAGGAAGAAATGTCCCCAGAAAGTGGTATGGTACTTACCGATCACTCCCCGTCTCCAGAGGTATTTTGTAGATCCCAAGGAAGCAAAGCTAATGCGCTGGCACGCGGAGAGGAAGAAGCCCGACGATGGAGATGATCCGAAGCTGAGACACGTCAAGGATGGAAGCCAGTGGAGAGCGTTGAACAGCTTCTATCGGTATTTTGAATGTGATGCAAGGAACATAGTGCTCGGCGCGTGTACCGATGGCATGAATCCGTTTGGCAACCAGAGCACCAACCATAGCACATGGCCCGTGTTTGTATGGATGTACAACCTCCCCCCCTGGTTGTGCATGAAATCTAAGTACATTCACATGAGCATGCTTATTCAAGGGCCGAAACAACCAGGAAATAATATTAATTTGTATCTGGGGCTACTTCAGGAGGAGTTAGACACGTTATGGAAAACACCGGCCAAGACATGGGACGCCAGCAAAGGCGAGTATTTCAAAATGAGAGCCGCGCTGATCACGACAGTGCACGACTATCTTGGTTACGGATATGTGGCAGGCCAGGTGTGCCATGGATATTGCAGATGCACGCGGTGCATGGATGATATGACGTCTCAGCAGCTAACGTCAAGGAAAGATGGCGGGTCTGGGAAAATCGTGTAGATGGGGCATCGAAGATGGCTCGAACAGGACGACCCATGGAGAAACCGTGGAGATCTATTCAATGGTCATGCTGAGCATCGAGGACCTCCACGTAAGCAGAGCGGTGCCGAAATCGATGAGCTGTTGAAAAACTGGAAGGAGTGCCCCACGCCGGGAAAGACGATGAGAAAGGCGTCGGAGCCGCTGCTGAAGGTATGGAAGACGAGGTCTATGTTCTGGGACTTGGAGTACTGGCACAAACTCGATACACCTCATTGCCTTGATCAAATGCATATCTATAAGAATGTCCTTGAGAGCTTGCTCACAACACTAATGAACATGCCGGATAAGACCAAGGATGGGCCGAAGGCAAGAAAAGACTTGCAAGATTTGGAAATCAGGGAAGATCTGCACATGCCGCCACGTAAAATGTCAGACGAGATAGAGACAGAGACAGAGGCACGGGAGAAGAAGGGCAAGAAAATAAAGAATGAGGATTATTGCCCCACTTCTTGCTTCACCTTAAGTCAGGCTAAGATCAATCAATTCTTTAAGTGCCTTACCGGAGTCAAAGTTAGTTCCGGTTACTGTGGCAAGATAAGTAGATATCTAGACACGGACAAGAAAAGGTTCAGCGGGATGAAGTCTCATGACTGTCATGTGATGATGACGTAGATATTACCTGTTTCCCTTAGAGGGATAATGGACAAGCACGTCCGTGACACGCTTATTGGTCTCTGCAAATTTTTCGACGTCATCTCTCGAAACTCGATCAGTGTGAAGCAGCTCTGAAGGCTACAGGAAGAGATCGTTGTGATACTGAATGAGCTTGAGATGTACTTCCTGCCCGCGTTCTTTGACGTGATGGTGCATCTGTGTGTCCATATTGTCGATGACATAATAGACCTGGGGTCGTCATTCCTGCACAACATGATGCCGTTTGAGAGGATGAATGGGATCATCAAAGGATTCATTCGTAACATGTCCCGTCCGGATGGAAGCATCGTCCAGGGCTATTTGACACAAGAGTGCATCTCTTTCTGTGAGAATTTTCTATATGGCGCAGACCAGCCGCCTGGTGTTAGTGTTGGTTTGCCCGTTAACAAGCACGATGGGAGGCTCGAAGGAGAAGGTCACTGCAACGGTCATAGGTAACTGCACGTGGCATACTCAGATCGACGCAGCGACTTTGACAGAGCAAACTTGGTAGTGCTACAACACCTAGACGAGGTAGATCCTTTCGTGGCACTGCACAAAGAAATTATCGCAAAGAAGTATCGTGACTGGGGGGTATGCAGGACAGACGCCGAAGTTACTAGAGAGCACAACTCCACTTTCCTGCATTGGTTCAAAGAGCATATTATTGCTAATCCCCCGGAGGAGGGCTCTAAGGACGGATTGCTCATATACGCCTTAGCACATGGCCCCTCGCCCAACCTCGTAACCTATCAGGCATATGATATCAACGGATACACGTTCTACACGAAGGCCAAAGATATGGACAGTGATGAATATCAGAACTCAGGGGTGACGATGGAATGCATGACCGGCAGCGACAACGGCGCAACTGAACGATTTTATGGAAGGGTCGAGGAGATCTGGGAGCTTGACTACTCTGGACTGCACAACACGATGATGTTCCGTGTCAGATGGGCTAAGAATGTCGAAAGAGAAAGCCGGAGTTTCACTACCATGACTATACTCAACGCCAAGAGCGCTACCGTGAACGCTATCGCAAAAAATGAGCCATGGGTACACGCTAAGCACGTGACACAATGCTTCTTCATAACCGACCCATGCAATCCCAGTCGTGTTGTCGTGAGGAAAGGCAAAAGAAACATCATTGGAATGGATGGAGTTGCCAACGAGGAAGACTATGATCAGTACGGCAACCCAATGAGGGAAGATGATGATGATGATGAAGTATACGTCAAAAGAAGAATCAATACTACATTACCAAAGAAAAATCGTACTCCATGGAAAAGGCAAAGTCACAATGAGGGGCTCAATTATTCTTCGACGAACAAGAAGGGAAAGAAGCTGACTCAAAAACGAAAACATCAGCGCTGAGGAATCGGTCAAATGATGTTATATATATATGTTCCTATTTTGTATACACACTTAATTAGCCATTATTATGCATGGGTCCAATGATGTAATATATATATGTTCCTATTTTGTATACACACTTAGCCATTATTATGCAAGGGTCCAATGATGTAATATATATGTTCCTATTATGCTGAGGAAAAGAAAAAAGGGAAACTGGTTATAGCAGTAGCGCTTTAGTGAAAAAGAGCTACAGCTAGTCAAGGTAGCAGTAGCGGTTTCTGCAGAAAATCGCTATAGCTGCTCGTAATAGTAGTAGCACGTTTCGTGTAAACGCGCTACTGCTACGTCCACTTAACCCAAAATTCTCCCTCTCCCTGCTTCATCCCGCCTCTTTTCCCCCAAATCCCCACTCTCTCTTCCCCGACCCCGTCGCACCGCCGCGCCCGCCCCCGACCTCGGCGCGCTCGCCCCCGACCCCGGCGCGCTCGCCCCTGACCCCGCCGCCCCCGACCCCGCCGCGCCCGACCCCGGCGCGCTCGCCCCCGACCCCGCCGCCCCGGACCCAGGCGCGCTTGCCCCCGGGGCCGGCGCTCGCCCCCGACCCGTCGGCCCTCGCCTCCCTCCTCTACTTCCTCCCCTCCCAACCTCGGCCGTCGTCGGGCCTGCCTCCTCGCCCTGCACCCTCTGTAAACCACCCCCCCTCTCTCTCTCTGCTAGCTAGGGTTAATTTACTTAGGTTTTAGTTATGTTAATTAGGTTATCTATTTAGTTACGAATTTAGATAGGTTTCAAAATTTGCTGAATTTATATGCAAATTTGAACTGGACATGTGATATGTGGATATGTCATGTTTTGGACATGTCATGTTTTGGTAAATGATCCGAGTTGCCTATGTTACGCCGGAATGTTGATTCATTTCCGTTCCGGTGAATTTCAGGCGCTCGATATGTCCATTTTTTAGCAAAGGTCATGCCAAAATTTCCCGTGAATAAAGGCATGACTTGTGCTACATAGTTGGCATATCGAGTGCTGGCACATAGATTTCTTTTTTATCTCATTTCTCATTTATTCATACATTTTGAAATAAATGAGGACACTTAATCATAGGAAACATGTCGAACAATGAAGAAACTGGGCCTTCTGACCAAGATGCATATGAGATGGATTATGAGGGTGAACAAGACTACCTCGACTTTTTGACTGCTAAGCAAGGTTTGCAGGTCCGCCTCGATGATGGTACTGACGCCGACACCGACACCGACGGCGCCGGCACCGATGGCGGCGCCGAGACCGGTGGGGAAGGTACCGCCGGGGAAGATACCGGCGCTGATGCCGGTATCGAAAAGAGGCATAAGAAGCAGAGGATACGAAAACCTAACAAACTAGGGATTGGACGACTTGTGATCACAAAGATGGCACCTGGCAAGTTTGAGCCGTTAGAGCCGGAAGAACCTCGCAAGTGCTATGGGAACCAAGTAGGATGCATCCTACGGGAATGCACAAGCATCAATGACGATGACTTAAGGAGTAAAGAACATTTGACGCAATTGCTCCTAACGAAGTTGCACAAGAGATTCAAGTTCCCTGATCAGCATGATAACATAGAACAACCGTGGGATGATCCGAAGATGAAAAAGATTAACAATCACGCCATGAGCATGTTCAGCAATGATTTGGCCCCCTGGAAATCGAGGGTGAAACGAGCTATTGAGGCTGAGGAACCCCTGTCCAAGATTCTGGAGGAAAATCCGACACTTACGGAAGAGGAGTTCGAAAAGTTCAAGGACACTTGCGCTACCGAGGACGCCAAGGCTAAGGCTGCGAAATTCAAGAGCCTTCAGCAAAGGAACACGGGGAAGCATCGCCTCGGAAGCCGTGGCTACCTCGGTAAAAGGCCCATATGGGATAAGGAGGACGCGGAACGTGAAGCCGCGGGTCTCCCAGACCCCTTCGCGAAGTTCACCAACCCCTTGGAGCATGACTTCATCAGGGCCCGCTACAAGTGGGACAAGGAGAAAAAGGTTTTTTACACGGACAAGATCACGAGGAAATTGATTAGACTACTGGAGAAGAAACACCAGCTTGCAGCCGAAAACCCTACTTCTCCGATGAGGCCCAAGTGGGACACCCCTCTCAACCGGGCCTTGAACGAACTTAAGGGACTCCCTTTGGGCCAGCGGCCGCAATATGGTTGTGTGCACGGCGCTGGAGATGGCGCCACGTGGAAGGTGTTTTACAACAAGGGCCCGGAGGCCAAGAAGCAGAAAAAGAAGTTTAGTCAGGCGGACATTGACGCGAAGGTGAAGCTTGCGGTCAAGAAAAAAGCAGATGAGGACGCGAAAAAAGCAGCCGAGGACAAATATGAGTTGCTACAGCAGGCAGTCAATGCAGCTGTAACTGCCTGCAGAAATGATTTTGCTACTAACTTGGTTCCAGTTATCATCAACTGGACGAAGGAAAATCCATACAAGACGGTACATGATTTCCCGTTGCCCAGTTTCATCGGGAGCAACTCCATGAACAACAACACCATCGCACCATCACTTGCTCACGCAACTAGGCCTCCTCTCGCAGCCGCTCCCGCTCATAGCATCCCGTCCTTAGTCTCTGGCGCACTTGGTGGGCCTTCGTCTTTGGTTGAGCTCGACGTCGTCACGGTAATTACATGTCGCACCAACATATATATATATAATATTCCATTTTTGTTGACTTTCGGATGTTTTACGCCACAGACATATGTGTTTGCAGGCGAAAGAAACCCCGTGCACCATACTCTACTTGATCAAAGGCCAGAAGGTGGACGTGGGAAAGGGGATGATAATGGACCCCTTGCAACCCACGTTCCACAACCAGCTGATCCCTGCTGGGCACTTCAGGGTTAGCTTGTCTAGTGTGAAATCGGGGCACGAGGATTTGCCTCCTCCAGTATAGCATGTGGGAGCGGACGACGAGACCCCACCACGGATTGGAAGCTGCAAGGGTTGGGTGCTGCTATGGCCGAAGAATCTTATTCGTATGGAGCCGGCCGAGAGCACACCAATAACCACACATCAACAAGCATGTGCGGAGACCACCACCCCGCCTACGCAATTACCAGCTCCTGTAGTGCCGGGTGAGAGCGGCGGACGACATGATGAAGGGGGTGCAATAGTGCTGGTTGATGTAATTTGTCCTGTAGAACAGAGAATGGATGATGAGACGGAAGTCGACCCTATGGATTTCCTCAATACAAACGCGTATGACTGTGACATAGAATTGATGAGTCAACCATATGACGAATCGGGCTATCAGCTTGCTAATGAGGATATGGATGATATGCCCGGGCAGGAAGGTCGTAGCAGGGATTGCAAAAAGTATCTCTTCATGAAATCCTCACAGGACACGCCTGAAGATGCCGCCTCAACACAGGCTCAACTATCCCAGCGCGAGGGTCGTACGGTACTTAGCCCGGGAACACTGGGGCAGGGGTTAAGGAAGGGTCTAGAAGGTGTGCCCAAGAAAAAGGAGAGAAAGATATCGGGGAAGATAGCTGCCTCCAAACAAGCCAGAGCACATAGCAGCCAAACGATGCATTCTGAAGAGCGTGTACCCATGAAAGGTGCGGCCATGTTCCATCTCACGGGCGAGCCGATGCTACCGCCGAAACTGCTGGAGGCACTATCAGGGGATCTCAGGAGACTGCACGACCATGTGTTGTCGACTGAGAAAAGCCTACTAGCCTCAAAGGATCCAAGATATCCGACATACGCGGCTCGTGTGCCTGAGGGGAAGTGCTACGTCGAGACACGGCCCGCGGAGGTGTTCTTCCTGCGGTTTGACCATATCTTTGAGATGTTTCTGACAAGGCGGCTCGATTTTACAATCGTCCGCCTTTTTGCGCTACATATGAGCTCTGTCATGAACAGTGAAGAAGTCTCGCAAATCTGTGTGGCGGATCCGTACTACATGCACGAGTCTTTCTTGAGTCCTGGCGACTTTGAGCATGAAACTGCTAGGGACTACCTCCAAAACTTCATGGTACAGAATAAGGACCGGGAAATTGTCCTCGTGCCTTATCATCCAAAGTAAGTCAGTTTCGAACAACCCTTTCATACATTTCAATCATTCCTTCTCTCTCTATGGGGAATAATTTGAGGTGTCTTTTCCCCGCAGCAACGGGCGCGCCGTCCTTATCGTTCTTTATCTGCAAGTCTCCCACGCCGTGTATTTTGACCCTTCCAGAGACTACGAGAAAAAAGACTACACCCACATAATGAATATTCTAGATGATGCTCTCCAAGGCTTCAGCTTTAGAGGTGGCCACATGCAGATCAGGAAACAAAGGAACAAGAAGATGGGTTTCGCGCATAAAACTAACTTCTCCTGCATCCAAGTCCCAAAACCAAGCAAGAAGGATGGATTGTACATCCTCCATCTCATGATTCAGTTCAACACGGATCACCAAAAGCTTCGCATGAGAAGCAGAAATGATGATCATATCCACAAGTGGCTAGAATCTCATGGAGAAGCGGATTATAAACTTAGAGATGACTTCTTTCGCATCCAAAGTGACATTGTGACGATCATCATGAAAGAAGTCGTCGATGAGAAGGGGATGTTCCACCACGGCCCTATATCGCGAGCTGACGTCCGAACTCGCATAGGCATGCAACGTCTAGACCTCACGCCGTTCAAGAAGCTAGGGTCCATCCTCGATGATATGGAAGGATGGAACTTCTAGTGATTTATGATGCCGATGATGATGATATGTGTCGGTTGAACTTGTATACTATTTGTAGCGATGAAACTTTGTGATGTCCATGATCCCTGCTGAACTTGCGTAACGCTACTATGTTAGTTTGTGTATGATGACCTGCGTACCTCTAGTTAATTAATTTGCGTACTCTATGTTGCATCTAGTTGCTAACCCTTTCTTTTTCGGTGTTCTCTAGTATATTTTGTTGCATATATATGATTGTACATCCTCTTCATGAACATGCATCTCTAACAGGTACCTAGTTTCTTGATGGCGAGATGGAACTGCTATGTCGTGTACAAAGGGAAGGTTCCGGGGGTGTACAACGAGTGGCATGAGTGTGAGGCGCAAGTGAATGGGTTCTCGGAAGCCAGCCATAAAGGCTTCAAAAGCAGACAAGAAGGAGAAGCTAGTTACTTGAGGTTCATGCTAGCGCGAGAGAGGACTCGTAACCGTGATCTCATGTACTGCATAGTTCCGCTCTCACTCATAGTGATAGCTCTTCTCGCGTATACCTTTGTTTAGATGGATGACGTTGTAGTTGCAAGTATTCGAGACTTGCATTTATCGCTATTTTCGAGATGATGACAAGATACCACTTTGTGTTGGATGATGATTATGACGAGACTATTTGTATGTATATGCTATGATTACATTTGTGGTCTCGCAGGAATTTGTATGTGTATCATGATGACATTTGTATGTGCTAAAGATTCTTCTATAAATCCTATTCAAATACAAAACAAATATGCCGAAAAAAACAAAAAACTACTAAAATTAGCATTAGCGAGTGGAGCAAAGTTAGCAGCAGCGCGGTTGTAGGAGTAGCGCACACAGGGGAAGCGCGCTATAGCTATTAGCAGCAGCGAGGTTCCTTTAAGCGCGCTGCTGCAACACTTGTGTAGCAGTAGCGCGGGTGGACCAGCGCTACTGCTATACGTTAGCTGTAGCGCCTTATTGGTAGCGCGGGTACCCGCGCTGCTGATAGGCCTAAAACCCGCACTGCTGCTAGCCTTTTCCCTAGTAGTGGCACGTGTAGGTTGAGCACTTGAGCGTGAGAGTGTGTGTTGGTCGTGTGGTGTACTGGTGTGTGCATGCATGCGTGCGTGTGAGTGTTGCGTGCATGCGTGCGAGTGTTGCGTGCGTGCGTGGCTGCGTGTGTACGTGTGAGTGTTGCGTGCGTGCGTGGGTGCATGTGTTTGTGTGAGTGTTGCGTGGATGCAGTTTGTGTGCATACGTGAAAGGGGCGTATAGGGGGGTATGCGATGGAGAGAGATATGCCCTTCGTTTCTCTTTATTATGACTAACTTTGTATATAGTATAAAAATATACAAATTCACAGTGCGGAATAAATATCATTGTGGGCACCATGCAATGCAAATTAGCGTTCGTACTCCTCCATATAACTTTGTAATGTTGTATATATGTAGAAACTCTAAAATAATTTTTTGGCCACATTTTATTCAAAAGAAATGTTGTATGCGAAATAAACGTGAAGAGAGGGCTTTTTAGATCAATGGGGTACGTGATGTAACATGTGTGAATGTGTAGTTGATGCATTTGGCGGGGCCTAGAGAGGTATGTGTGTGTATTACGTATTCGAGAGAGGCATGGATAGAGGGGCCGACGGGGGGGGGCGTGGGAGAGATAGCACGAGAAATGAGAGTGGTCTAGAAAGAGAGAGACGGATATGACGTCACGACAAGAGATTCCATTCCCTTGAGTGTGTATATGCAAGGGGGAGGGAATAGAGGCACAAGGAGAAATTTTCTGTGTGTGTGGTGTTTGTGTTGGTATGTGTGGGTGTGAGAAGATAATGAGACGTGGGGGCAGAGGGTGTGTCACCGCGTGAGGTCCGGTGGGTCGAGGTGAGGCCCTTCATTTTGTTCCGTCCTGCGCCACATTGGTCGGCCCGTGGCGCATTTAGGAAGACCCATGGATGACTAGTCGTACAAGACAAAGATAGCAGAATTGTGAAGGACTCTGTGTCCACTTACAAAGCCGGCTAGGATTTGTAACCCTAGGTTCTTGGGCTAAGGTAACCCCTTTATCTCTGATATTACTATTCATCCAACCTAACTTTAAGGGGCATCCTACAGAATGCTCTGCTAGAATCATACTCGTCGATTAGGAAGAGAGGTGTGAGACAATGCGTGACAGACAGGCGTAAAGATAATGTGCATACATGAGACACGTAGGTAGGTCCATGTATATAGAAAGGGTCGATGAGGATTGTGCGTGTGTATGTTTGCGAGAGGAAGAGTGCTTGTGATAAAGGTTAGTGAAAATAGTTGTAAATGGTTACGAGAGGGAGGGAGGGTTATATCTAGAGCATGTGTGCGAGAAAGACACCTCGGGGGAGAGTGTGTGAGCATGTGTGAGAGACCACCGATGGAGAGTGAAACTACACGTAAAATACTTCTCTACACATTGATTAAAGATATAAATTGTGTCCAAATATTAGGATGGGATCATGATATTTGCAATTCACGTAAGGAGCGATCATTGATCCATCAGACATCTAGATTCTATCGAATTTGAGCATGTCTATGTTATTATTCGACACAATTGATCCACATAGTTAGTATTTTGAACTCCAGACAATGCATCGCTTTAGCAATCGAATATAAACGTGAGTATAGTTCATGTTGTGTGTGTAAAGCACATTATACATACGAAAGTTACACAATGGACATTATAAATAGCTACTACCTATGAACTAGCATACATTTGAATTCAACTTAAGGTGGTTTAAAAAAATCGAATTCAACATGAAGCCCATTCAATTATTTGAATTTGATATCATGGCATTTGTAAACCATACCTAAATTATGGGGGCACCAATCTTTGCCCTGATTTTGTACATAATAGCATATGTAGTCGTGTACAAAATAGATTCAAATTGAGCTCCTCCATTCCAAAATAATCATAGTTATAGGATTTTCAAGTGTCAAAATTTCAAAAAGAAGCGGATAATTTAGTGAGGTTTTCAAACATACAAGGTCAAATATAATGATGTATATTTAGGTCAATCCTCATAGTTCAAGAGTACTCTAAACGTGAATGCTTGTGTTTCAAAATTTTGAACGAAGCGCCAAAAGAGCCTCTACTTGCCCGAAACTGCGTGAGACGAATGTTTGGTAGTGCAAGGAAATTACTTTTCTAATAACTCCGACCCGTGAAACCTACCGGCCCGACGTCCAAAGGTCTAAACCGGGGTAGGTTTGTAGATCTAGACACCACACAACCGCATCCGAAAAACATTCATACACAATGGCCGCCTAAGCACACATGCGCGTGGCCGAAATCGCTCCTGCCCACTATTTGGGACACCTCGGATTACCATCCTACCCCCGACCCGCAGTAGGTCCGAAATTTAAGAGGGGGGCAAAGTTTGTACTTTCCCCAAATTTCAAACAAGCGCATCCCATCTTCTATTCAAAAAAGCCAAAAACAAGCGTGTCCCAGACCGAAACATGGTTCCCCCCACCCGTCTGATTCCCCATTCGTACTCCGTGGGCGCCAAAACTACCTCTCCACCAGCCGCGAAACCCCGGCGTCCTCCGTCCACCACCCCATCCCACCCATCAACCGCCGCCCTCCTCCATCACACCGGAGCCGATACCCCGATGTCGTCATCCACCGCAACCTCAACCGCAATGCCCTCCACGGCTAGTAGTTGAAGCCGAGGCCGAGCCGTCCATACCCGAGCCAGTTCAACCATGCCGTCCTGCGCCTCACCGCTGCCGCTCCAACTTCGCCACCCTCCACCGCACCGGAGATGTTCCTGCTACGCCGTCCTTCGCCGCCTCGGATCTGCTTCCCCTCCGCCGACATACGGCCATGGCAACACAGTCAACAATTTGGCCATGGGTTCGTCCAAGCCTGCACCCTCCAGAACATCGGTTTCCCCGGTAAAAAGAATAAAATTGGCGCGACTTGTGGAGGTGACCACACCGGGAACCGAAAAAGTACTCCTCTTCCCTTATTCATGCAAATCTTACGTCTCTGCTTGCACGGTATTCATCCCACATAAGACACTAGTTGACCGCTTCTTCTTGATACTAGATGTTCCTAGTAACTCGCGATGCACAAGGTTTCTCCTCATATACTATTTCACCTTAGCTAGAGGTTCGTCGCCCCCTGAATTTCAATTTCTGGCCACTTGATTCCCAATTAACGGAAGCATTCCTCGGCGTAACAGGCGCTAGTACGCCTATTACGCCGGGGAAGCAGCGCCTTGGTGTTTATCTTAGGGGCGTGTGCGGCCTATAGCTACTGGCGCCCGATCTGGAGGTCGGCCGGGATTAAAGGGATGGCCTGGGGGGGCTGCCAAGCACGGCGGTGGTGTGAGGTCGATGGGAGGGCGGGGCGGCGAAGGCATGGGTCTGGGCCGGTGGTCGCTGGCGGTTCGAGAAAGATCGTCAACAGTGACTGGCGGGAGGTAGACGAAGGCCATCTGCCCGTTCCTTATAGATCGGACGGTTCATTAAAAAAATCGACTGACCTATTTATTTTCAGTCGACTGTTATCTTAGATATGACCACATGTGGTGGTGTGCTGGAGGATGATATGTCTCCAACGTATCTATAATTTTTGATTGCTCCATGCTATATTATCTACTGTTTTGGACTATATTGGGCTTTATTTTCCGCTTTTATATTATTTTTGGGACTAACCTATTAACCGGAGGCCCAGCCCAGAATTGCTGTTTTTTTGCCTATTTCAGTATTTCGGAGAAACAGAATATCAAATGGAATAAAATCTTCGGGAACGTGATTTTCTCACCGAACGTGATCCAGGAGACTTGGACCCTACTCCAGGGAGTCAAAGAGGAGGTCACGAGGGTGGGGGCACCCCCCCCCTCCTAGGGCGCGCCCCCCTGCCTCGTGGGCCCCTCAGTGATCCACCAACGTACTCCTTCCTCCTATATATACCTACGTACCCCCAAACGATCAGAACGGGAGCCAAAAACCTAATTCCACCGCCGCAACTTTCTGTATCCATGAGATCCCATCTTGGGGCCTGTTCCGGAGCTCCGCCGAAAGAGGGCCGTCATCACGGAGGGCTTCTACATCATCCTAGCCCCTCCGATGAAGTGTGAGTAGTTTACCTCAGACCTTCGGGTCCATAGTTAGTAGCTAGATGGCTTCTTCTCTCTCTTTGAATCTCAATACAAAGTTCTCCCCCTCTCTTGTGGAGATCTATTCGATGTAATCTTCTTTTTGCGGTGTGTTTGTTGAGACCGATGAATTGTGGGTTTATGATCAAGTCTATCTATGAATAATATTTGAATCTTCTCTGAATTCTTTTATGTATGATTGGTTATATTTGCAAGTCTCTTTGAATTATCTGTTTGGTTTGGCCAACTAGATTGGTAGTTCTTGCCATGGGAGAAGTGCTTAGCCTTGGGTTCGATCTTGCGGTGTCCTTTCCCAGTGACAGAAGGGGCAGCAAGGCACGTATTGCATCGTTGCCATCGAGGATAACAAGATGGGGTTTATTTCATATTGCATGAATTTATCTCTCTACATCATGTCATCTTGCTTAAGGCGTTACTCCATTTTTAACTTAATACTCTAGATGCATGATGGATAGCGGTCGATGAGTGGAGTAATAGTAGTAGATGCAGAATCGTTTTGGTCTACTTGTCACGGACGTGATGCCTATATACATGATCATGCCTAGATATTCTCATAACTATGCTCAATTCTGTCAATTGCTCAACAGTAATTTGTTCACCCACCGTAGAATACTTATGCTCTTGAGAGAAGCCACTAGTGAAACCTATGGCCCCTGGGTCTATTCTCATCATATCAATCTCCATCACTTTAATCTTGCTTTGCTTTTTACTTTGCTTTTATTTTTTACTTTGCATCTTTATACCAAAAATATTATATCTACCAGATCTCACTCTCGTAAGTGACCGTGAAGGGATTGACAACCCCTAATCACGTTGGTTGTGAGTAGCTATCGTTTTGTGCAGGTACGAGGGACTTGAGCGTGGCCTCCTACTGGATTGATACCTTGGTTCTCAAAAACTGAGGGAAATACTTACGCTACTTTGCTGCATCATCCCTTCCTCTTCGGGGAAAACCAACGCAAGCTCAAGACGTAGCAAGAAGGATTTATGGCGCCGTTGCCGGGGAGTCTACGCAAAAAGTCAACATACCAAGTACCCATCACAATCCCTATCTCTCGCATTACATTATTTGCCATTTGCCTCTTGTTTTCCTCTCCCCCCCCCCCAATTCACCCTTGCCGTTTTATTCACCCCCCCTCTCTCTCTATCCTCCCTCTCTATTTGCCTCTTTTGCCCGCTTGCTCTTGTTTGCTTGTGTGCTAGTTTGCTTTTTTGTCGCGATGGCTCAACCGAGATTTGGTGATCTTCACCTTAAAAGGTTAGAAGAGATAGAAACCAACGTTAGGAAGTTTATGGTTTTGCAATTTGAGCATAATAATTTCTTGAGAAATGAGCGCAAGGAACAAAAAAGTTTTATGAGTTATATGAATAAAGAGCTTGATGATATGTCTAGGGAATTTGAGGGTATAAGATCCCAAATTGCTCGTCTAGAAAAGATGACTGCTGAAATTTTGAATATGCAAGCCACCTTAGTCAATAAGATGGCCGCTAAACCGAATTCCTATGAAAATCAAGATGAAGATCTAAAAGTTATTGATGTGTCCCCTATTAAATCTTTGTTTTTCAACATGAATCTTGATGAAACTGAATATGATCTTCCTTTACCTAGAAGGTGTTCTAAAAATTTGGAGTATTTAGATCTTAATGATGAAATTGATGAAAGTGGGATTGAAAGAAATAAAAATCTAGACGTTGCTAAACCCACTATATTGGATTTCAAGGAATTTAATTATGAAAGTTGCTCTTTAATTGATTGTCTTTCCTTGTTGCAATCCGTGCTAAATTCTCCACATGCTTATAGTCAAAATAAAGCCTTCACCGAACATAGTGTTGATGCCTTGATGCAATCTTATGAAGAAAAACTTGAGTTGAAAGTTTTTATCCCTAGAAAACTCTATGATGAGTGGGAACCAACTATTAAAATTAAAATTAAAGATCATGAGTTTTATGCTTTGTGTGATTTGGGTGCTAGTGTCTCTACTATTCCCAAGACTTTGTGTGATTTGCTAGATTTCCTTAATTTTGATGATTGCTCTCTAAACTTGCATCTTGCGGATTCCACTATTAAGAAACCTATGGGAAGGATTAATGATGTTCTTATTGTTGCAAATAGGAATTGTGTGCCCATAGATTTCATTGTTCTTGATATAGATTGCAATCCTTCTTGCCCTATTATTCTTGGTAGACCTTTCCTTAGAACGGTTGGTGCGATTATTGATATGAAGGAAGGGAATATTAGATTTCAATTTCCATTAAAAAAGGGCATGGGACACTTTCCAAGAAATAAAATAAAATTACCACATGAAACTATCATGAGAGCCACTTATGGATTGCCTACCAAAGATGGCAATACCTAGATCTATCCTCGCTTTTATGCCTAGCTAGGGGCGTTAAACGATAGCGCTTGTTGGGAGGCAACCCAATTTTATTTTTTCCTTGCTTTTTGCTCCTGTTTAGTAATAATTAAATTATCTAGCCTCTGTTTTGGTTGTGTTTTTGTGTTTAATTAGTTTTGTGCCAAGTAGAACCGTTGGGAAGACTTGGGGAAAGTCTTGTTTAACTTGCTGTAAAAAACAGAAACTTTAGCGCTCACGAGAACTGCTGTCATTTTTATTTGAAGAGTGCTATTTAGTTAATTCTTTATGAAGATGATTAATAGATAAATTCCTCACGTCCAGCAATTTATTTTAGAATTTTTGGGGTTCCAGATCTTGCGCTAGCTACAGATTACTACAAACTGTTCTGTTTTTGACAGATTCTGTTTTTTGTGTGTTGTTTGCTTATTTTGATGAATCTATGGCTAGTAAAATAGTTTATAATCCATAGATAAGTTGGAATACAGTAGGTTTAACACCAATATAAATAAAGAATGAGTTCATTACAGTACCTTGAAGTGTTCTTTTGTTTTCTTTCGCTAACGGAGCTCACGAGTTTTCTATTTTGAGTTTTGTGTTGTGAAGTTTTCAAGTTTTGGGTGAATTCTTTTGATGGATCATGGAACAAGGAGTGGCAAGAGCCTAAGCTTGGGGATGCCCATGGCACCCCCAAGATAATCCAAGGACACCAAAAATTCAAAGCTTGGGGATGCCCCGGAAGGCATCCCCTCTTTCGTCCACTTCCATCGGTAATTTACTTGGAGCTATATTTTTATTCACCAACATGATATGTGTTTTGCTTGGAGCGTCTTGTATTATTTGTGTCTTTGTGTCTTAGTATGCCACAATCATCCTTGCTGTACAAACCTTTTGAGAGAGCCATACATGAATTAAAATTTGATAGAATACTCTATGTGCTTCACTTATATCTTTTGAGCTATGTAGTTTTTCTCTATGTGCTTCACTTATATCTTTTGAGCTAAGTAGTTTTGCTCTATGTGCTTCACTTATATATTTTGAGCTAGATAATTTTTCTCTATGTGCTTCACTTATATCTTTTGAGCTAGATAATTTTGCTCTATGTGCTTCACTTATATCTTTTGAGCGTTATAATTTTGCTCTATGTGCTTCACTTGGATCTTTTAGAGCACAGTGGTGGATTTGTTTTAAAGAAACTATTGATCTCTCATGCTTCACTTAAATTATTTTGAGAGTCTCTTAATAACGTGGTAATTTGCTTAATAATAATATGCTTGGTATTCAAGATTTGTGAAACTTTCTTTTGAGTGTGTTGAATACTAAGAAAAGATTGAAGCATGATAATTGTTTTGAGATATGGAGGTGATAATATTAAAGTCATGCTAGTTGAGTAGTTGTGAATTTAAAGAATACTTGTATTAAAGTTTGTGATTCCCGTAGCATGCACGTATGGTGAACCGTTATGTGATGAAGTCGGAGCATGAGTTATTTATTGATTGTCTTCCTTATGAGTGGCGGTCGGGGACAAGCGATGGTCTTTTCCTACCAATCTATCCCCCTAGGAGCATGCGCGTAATACTTTGCTTTGATAACTTCTAGATCTTTGCAATAAGTATATGAGTTCTTTATGACTAATGTTGAGTCCATGGATTATACGCACTCTCACCCTTCCACCTTTGCTAGCCTCTCTAATACCGCGCACCTTTCGCCGGTATCATACACCTACCATATACCTTCCTCAAAACAGCCACCATACCTACCTATTATGGCATTTCCATAGCCATTCCAAGATATATTGCCATGCAACTTTCCACCATCTAGTTCATCATGACACATTCATCATTGTCATATTGCTTAGCATGATCATGTAGTTGACATAGTATTTGTGGCAAAGCCACCGTTCATAATTTTTTCATACTTTTCACTCTTGATTCATTCATATCCCGGTACACTGCCGGAGGCATCCATATAGAGTCATACTTTGTTTTAGAATCGAGCTGTAATCATTGAGTTGTAAATAAATAAAAGTGTGATGATCATCATTTAATAGAGCATTGTCCCAAAAAAATAGAAAGGCTAAAGAAAAAAGAAGGCCCAAAAAAAGAAAATAAATAAGAAGGGGCAATGCTACAATCCTTTTACCACACTTGTGCTTCAAAGTAGCACCATGATCTTCATAGTAGAGAGTCTCTCATGTTATCACTTTCATATACTAGTGGGAATTTTACATTATAGAACTTGGCTTGTATATTCCAATGATGGGCTTCCTCAAATTGCCGTAGGTCTTCATGAGCAAGCAAGTTGGATGCACACCCACTTAGTTTATTTTTGAGCTTTCATACATTTATAGCTCTAGTGCATCTGTTGCATGGCAATCCCTACTCACTCACATTGATATCTATTGATGGTCATCTCCATAGCCCGTTGATACGCCTAGTTGATGTGAGACTATCTTCCCCTCCTTTTTGTCTTCTCCACAACCACCATTCTATTCCACCTATAGTGTTATATCCATGGCTCACGCTCATGTATTGCGTGAAGATTGAAAAAGTTTTGAAAAAGTTAAGAGTATGAAACAATTGCTTGGCTTGTCATCGGGGTTGTGCATGATTTAAATACTTTGTGTGGTGAAGATGGAGCATAGCCAGACTATATGATTTTGTAGGGATAACTTTCTTTGGCCATGTTATTTTGAGAAGACATAATTGCTTTGTTAGTATGCTTGAAGTATTATTATTTTTTTATGTCAATATAAACTTTTGTCTTGAATCTTTCTAATCTGAATATTCATACCACAATTAAGAAGATTTGCATTGAAATTATGCCAAGTAGCACTCCGCATCAAAAATTCTCTTTTATCATTTACCTACTCGAGGACGAGAAAGAATTAAGCTTGGGGATGCCTGATACGTCTCCAACGTATCTATAATTTTTGATTGCTCCATGCTATATTATCTACTGTTTTGGACTATATTGGGCTTTATTTTCCACTTTTATATTATTTTTGGGACTAACCTATTAACCGGAGGCCTAGCCCAGAATTGTTGTTTTTTGCCTATTTCAGTGTTTCGAAGAAACAGAATATCAAACGGACTCCAAACGGAATAAAATCTTCGGGGACGTGATTTTCTCACCGAACGTGATCCAGGAGACTTGGACCCTACTCCAGGGAGTCAAAGAGGAGGTCACGAGGGTGGGGGCGCCCCCCTAGGGCACGCCCCCTACCTCGTGGGCCCCTCAGTGCTCCACCGACGTACTCCTTCCTCCTATATATACCTACGCACCCCCAAATGATCATAACGGGAGCCAAAAACCTAATTCCACTGCCGCAACTTTCTGTATCCACGAGATTCCATCTTGGGGCCTGTTCCGGAGCTCCGCGGAAGAGGGCCGTCATCACGGATGGCTTCTACATCATCCTAGCCCCTCCGATGAAGTGTGAGTAGTTTACCTCATACCTTCGGGTCCATAGTAGCTAGATGGTTTCTTCTCTCTCTTTGAATCTCAATACAAAGTTCTCCCCCTCTCTTGTGGAGATCTATTCGATGTAATCTTCTTTTTGCGGTGTGTTTGTTGAGACCGATGAATTGTGGGTTTATGATCAAGTCTATCTGTGAATAATATTTGAATCTTCTCTGAATTATTTTATGTATGATTGGTTATCTTTGCAAGTCTCTTCGAATTATCCGTTTGGTTTGGCCAACTAGATTGGTAGTTCTTGCCACGAGAGAAGTTCTTAGCTTTGGGTTCGATCTTGCGGTGTCCTTTCCCAGTGATAGAAGGGGCAGCAAGGCACATATTGCATCGTTGCCATCGAGGATAACAAGATGGGGTTTATTTCATATTGCATGAATTTATCTCTCTACATCATGTCATCTTGCTTAAGGCGTTACTCCGTTTTTAAGTTAATACTCTAGATGCATGCTGGATAGCGGTCGATGAGTGGAGTAATAGTAGTAGATGCAGAATCGTTTCGGTCTACTTGTCACGGACGTGATGCCTATATACATGATCATGCCTAGATATTCTCATAACTATGCTCAATTCTGTCAATTGCTCAACAGTAATTTGTTCACCCACCATAGAATACTTATGCTCTTGAGAGAAGCCACTAGTGAAACCTATGGCCCCCGGGTCTATTCTCATCATATCAATCTCCATCACTTTAATCTTGCTTTGCTTTTTTACTTTGCTTTTACTTTTTACTTTGCATCTTTATACCAAAAATACCAAAAATATTATATCTATCAGATCTCACTCTCGTAAGTGACCGTGAAGGGATTGACAACCCGTAATCACGTTGGTTGTGAGTAGCTATTGTTTTGTGCAGGTACGAGGGACTTGAGTGTGGCCTCCTACTGGATTGATACCTTGGTTCTCAAAAAGTAAGGGAAATACTTACGCTACTCTGCTGCATCATCCCTTCCTCTTCGGGAAAAACCAATGCAAGCTCAAGACGTAGCAGAGGAGTACCTGCATTTCCTGTGCTCATATATTACAAAATCATACAGAGTAGGATCTAATTTTGTTTGCCATGCAATGTTGTAGAGCTATCATATGTCTCCTGTCATTTATTTTTCAGCCACCTGCTATCTGCTACTTTTACAGTGCACTAGTTCTCCACACACTTCACCCTTCTCACTGTTGTGTTTTTATGCAAGGGTATTTCAGACTCTGCTGCCATGAGAGAAGCCAAAAAGAAAAGAGAGAAGTCGCTCCAGTTTGGTGTGCGGCTAGGCAAGACACGTTTCAACGCTTTAAAGGGTGTAGTGTCAGCAGATGGAGACGGGGAACGTAGCTCTGGAGTTGATGACCTCGCTCGCAATGAACCACCATCCCAGGTGCTTGCTTTAACTTCGCGGTGTCATATGTGGTTGCATGTTCCATATGGTGTCTAGCTTGTATTCGAAAGGCCGAAGTCGGTAAGATAAGGAAAGGTATTTTTTTACATGAACCACCATCCCGTGAGCACCAGAAGACAAATAGCTAGTCAGGGCACTGGCCGAGCCAGTGACAAGCCTAGCAAAGATAGGCATCACCTGGAAGCCAACTAAAAAGCTGCGATGGTGGCGAAGCAGCCCGCCTCCCACCAGGCTCTCAGGTCCTAGATGATCATGCTCACCACTCCAGCCGAATGTCTAGCTTGTATTGCTTCCAATTTGGTTAAATTGCATCTGCTTAGCTTACACATTATACCTTTGAATATGACATGCCTTTCTATTTTTGGTACATACTAGTACATCTGTGTATTAACCATGTTCTTACATCAAACTAATGTTCTTGTGTATCCCTCATCAATCACTTATGACGAGGCAGGCAGGCAAGGGGACTACTCCTCATTTAAAGAATGCAGCGTCAGCCTCCCAACATGATTCTCAAGAAACAAAAATGCTAGATGAAGATAGTGAACGTAGCTCTGTAGTTGATTACATCATTTCCCCTACACTAGCATCGCAGGTGCTTGCTCTAACTTGGCAGCGTGATATGTGGTTGCATGTTGCATATGGTGTCTAGATTGTAATTCTTCCAATCTGGTTAAACTACATGTGCTAGTCTGCTTAGCTTATACATTATACCTGTTAATGTGACATGCCTTCCTGTATTTAATACATAGTACATCTATCTATTAAGCATGTCCTTACATAAAACTATTGTTTTTTTTGTATCCCGCATCAATCAACATGACAAAACACCTTTAGTATATGCAGTGCGATATTAGTTGCATCTTTCATATGATTTATAGCATGCGCTGCTTCTAATTTGTTGAAATTTCATTTATGATGGGACGCTTTTAACTTGGCAGAGTCATATTGGTTGCATCTTTCATGTGGTGTCTAGCTTGCATTGCTTCTTATTTGCTGGAATGGTTTCTGCTTAGTTTACACAAACAGTTGTGAACATGCCATGTCGTCCTGTTTTTCGTACATATTCCATCCTGGTATCATGTGTTTGCCTTACATCAAAGTAGTGATTGTCAGTATCATGCATGAATGAGTTCTGAAGAGAGAATTTTATTGCTTTTCCTTGTCGGTTTTACTTGACAATTCAAAATCAATAAAGTGGAAGGAAGTTAGCAAGGCAGCGGATAAAGGTGCTCCTTCCGAACGGAGGGTCTCTACAGTTTCTACTCCTCCACACCCCCAAGATGATTTCCAAGACAACACATGCATAGACACTCAACAAAGATGTGTTTATGATGAGCACGTCTCCCCTAGTGCAGCATCACCGGTGCTCCCTCTAACTTGGCACTGTTATATGTGGTTGCATGTTATGTGTGATGTCTAGCTTTTTTGCTTCTAATTTTGTTGAATTCCATCTGCTTACTTTACACATTATACTTGAATAAGACATGTGTTCCTGTTTCTAGAACATACAATATCTGTCTATCACACCATGTTCTTACATCAAATTACTACTTTTGTGTAACCTACAACAATCACTTATCATAAGACACGTTTGACTTCGGAGTGTGATATAGGTTACATCTCACATTCTTTTCTAGCTTGTATTACTAATTTGTTGAAATGGCACTTATGATGAGACAGTTTTAACTTGGTAGAGTGATATTCGTTGCATCTTTCATATGGTGTCTAGCTTTCATTGCTTCTAATTTGTTGAAATGCCTTCTCCTTAGTTTACACATCATAAGCTATGAATATGCAATGCTGTGAATATGCAATGGCACTAATGATGAGAGACCTCTAACATGCTAGTGTGATGTTGTTTGCATCTTGCATATGATTTATTTCTTGTACTGCTTCACATTTTTTTAAACGCCATTTATGATGAGACGCTGTTAACTTGGCAGAGCGATATTTGTAGCATCTTTCATATGGTGTCTACCTTCCATTGCATTGCTTCTAATTTGGTGAAATGTCTTCTTCTTAGTTTACACATCATAGTTCTGGTTATCTCTTCCGTCCTGTTTTTCATACATATTACATCCTCCTATCATGTGGTTGTCTAACATCAAAGTTCAGTTCGTCTGCATCACGCATCAATTTGTTCTGAAGAACTAAATTGTTATTCATTTTTCTTGTCGGCTTGACTTAACATGCCACAGAGAAAGAGGAAGAAACATAGAATGGCAGGGAATGAGAAGCGGATGAATCCTGCAGATTCTGCTGGTACTGATGACGCAATAGAAGGTTAAAGTCCAGCAGAAAATTCTACAAACACGGCATCCCATGCTGCACGAGTTGCAAAAAAAGACAAACAGAAACAAATAGCTGCCACCAAACAAGCAGAGACAGCCCTAGTTCTTGCAACACCTACCATAGTACTACCAGCTGCACGACGTACTCGTGCGTCAACTGAGCTAGCAGCACGTTCCCAAGCTCCCTTTCCACCTGACACTACTTCCCAAGCACTCTTGACACAAGACGAGTTAGCAATATCAGATGAACCTTGTGAGCTTCAACAAGAAGGTAGTTGCTGGAGTCAAGTTACAGTTGCATGCTTCTTTATATGTAGTCTCACAGTTTGATGTACACTAACACTTCCTATGTTTGTTGTTGGACTAGCACCTAGGTGCAAGAGGAAACAAACATCAGGGATAATGCTCGATAGGTTAACTAAATCTAGAGGAGGAAGAATGGAGTTCCGTTTTGAGGCAGGTTTAAAAAGGCCACGTGATGCTACAGAGTCAGCCAAGTTAGTATCAGAGACAGCGGTTGCTGTTAGGTGTCATGTACGTATCCTCCCAACATGGATTTAGTACAGGAATGACAAAGACAAAACCCAGTTCAACATCTTCCTCGACCATTTATCTGTAAGTATGGTTATGTATGGAAACTAGTAATATCGTCTTGCTCTGTCCAATACTTTCTAGGTTGCTGATAATGAGACTCCCATAATTTTCAACAGATCAGGTTCAAGTTGGATAGCCAAGATGATGCAACCAGACAAGCTTGCACCCATGTTTTCAAGTCTGCTCTACGACAGTATCGGTATAACTTGAGGAAAACTCACTTTGAAGGCAAGGCTAACAGTGAACTTGCCCAAACATCTCCAGTGGAAAATATATCTGATGAAGACTGGAGAGGCCTCGTTAAACACTGGTCCGATCCGAAGTATCAGGTACATTATATATATGTCATCAGATCACATGTTGAAGTCCTATTTACGCATGTGCCACACAAATCTATCTTCTTGTAGGTGAACTGTTCAAAGAACAAGGCCAACAGTACGAAAGTGAAATTCCAACAGACGACGGGATCTCGTAGCTATATTGCACACTGCGAGGCTCTTGTAATTAGCTGATGTTTCACTCTTTTCGCTGTACCATATTATCAGATCTATATTGACTTGTTCCAAATGCAAAGGAAAGCCCGCAAGGACCAAAAAGTACCTAAACCAAATGCTGTGGAAATCTTCAAGGACTGTCACACCAGCAAGAAGAAGGGCATAACTACACCAGTCAAAGCCGCTGTTGTAAGTCCTTAATCCTCATGCCTTTTAACTACTACTTACTCTGACTTGTGCCTTGAACTGCATGGTTTGCAGCCAATGTCTATTACTCTTTTCAATTTTATACACAATTGTCTTAGCGTATCATTGCACCTTACAAGGTTTAAAAGAGAGGAGTGATGTTCCTTTGATCTTGACCCGTAATCTAGTTCTGTGCTGGACTTGCCCACACAACGTTACAATTGCATGTTTGTCTGTTCTCAGTTGTTTTGTGATATGAATGACGTCATACTATGCTTACCGTATTATAAACTTCGTCTCTTTATCCTTAGCCCTCAATACAATGTGAAGAAATAGACAATACATTAGCAATGGTACATGGTCATATGTTTGGAACCTGGTTTTATTATGTACTTTGCAATACAATACAACTAATATTTTACATGGGTTCACCAGAATAAGTTCTGTATATAGACCAAAGCTATTTTGTTTGGTTTTGCTGCCTCCTTAATATCTTCTGTCCTGGTACTACTAATGTAAAACCTCAACTTTTCAGCGAGCTATGGAAAAAATGGTGGAACCGCCACCTTCTGAAGGTGGCGAGGCAACTATAACCGCAATGTCAGCTCTTGCTGCAGTGGGTCAGTACCTGTCCACTAACAGTGCCAAAAGCATGTTCTTGCGTAATACTGGGTTGGTTGTTAAGGCAATATCGTCCAAACTGCCTCATGATCAAGATATGCAAGCTCAAAGCAATGTTGTATCTGCGCTCCAGACACAAGTCCATTCCCTAACAAAGACCCTTTGTGAAACAAGGAGAAACAATGCTCAATGTCGCCGAGATATGCATGGTTTTGAAACCAGACTATCAGAAATTTGCTATGTTGTTCAGGAGCCTAGGTGAAATGAAGGCGAGGTTATGGTGCTCCATCGGACAATACAGCATGAAAACGTAACAGTCAGGTCAAATGAACTGAGCTTCTGAACTTCTGGTGGTGCATTTATCTGCTAGACTGTTAAGTTTTATGCCAACCTTCCTTTTGTTATATAGTTGTAATTTGTTTTGGTGCGATACAAAATTTATTCTTAACGTGCAGCCACCGCCTGAAGAAAACAGCAAGGCATTTTTGTATAGTGTAGGGTGTTCCCTATATTTGCACTGGTGGCGATCTTTGATGCCGAGTGGATGTAATCTGTGCAATCGCCATAATAGCCTAGCATTAGTTTCGGCCTTATTTATTTCCTAGTCTTCTTTTTCCCTGGATTGCTAGTGGCCGCAACTACCATGGGCCATATACGGGTCGTAGGATCCATGGGTCTCCTACGGGCTGTCGATAAATGGGCCTGTAATCGGTGGGCCTCGGGCCATCGGATAAATGGGTCTACATGGGCCATAATCGGGCGTAATTGGTATCGGCCCAGCACGGTAACAGGCCGTTAACAGGCTGTAGGACAGCAAAGGCTTAATTCTGTCATAGGCATAACGGGTCGTTAATGGGCCAGAATATAGGACGGGCCAGAAACGGCGCAACAGGTTAACAGGCCAGAAACGGGACGACTCTTGCCATGGGCCGAATTTGGCCCATTAGGGTAACAGGCCAGTAACAGGCCGACTCTTTCCATGGGCCGAATTTGGCCCATTAGTGGAACAGGCCAGTAACGGGCCGACTCTTGCCATGGGCCGAATTTGGCCCATTAGGGGAACAGGCCAGTAACGGGCCGGAAGTAATCGAGGGCCGAAAAGGAGCCCAAGAACGTATGGGCCGTCAATAGGCCGAAAGCTAACACGGGCTGGAAACGGCCCATGTAAATCATGGGCCGTTAACAGGTATAAAGAAAATTACTGTTCATTATGGGCTAGAGTCACCGTGGGCCTGTAATGGGCCGAAAGATACGAAGGCCTCATATGGGCCGAAAGACGTCGTGGGACATACATGGGCCGAAAGTGAAATGGGCTGGTATTATATTCGACGGTCCGCATGACGTTGTTGGGTCGATTTCCTTTGGGGCCTAACGGGTCGTGAGTTAATGGGCCATAAAATGGGCTATTTGCGAAGAGACCGTTAACAGGCTTTTCATGGGCCAGCCCGTTAACTTTTGACCAAGTCAAACGGGCCAGCTTTGTAAGCTAAATGGGCCACTGTTGGGCCATGCCACGTGTCGACATATCATAGGCGCCTATCTGACCCACTGATGAGCTGACACGTGTTTCCTCTAGCCAATGATGATTTTACATGTGGAAAATCCCCATTGGTCGGGGCTGTTAACGGGTTATCGGATCCAAAACCCGACCCGATAGCTTAACGGCGTTCCATTACGGTGGATGCCACGTGTCGGTCACCCTTGACGAAAGCACTTCTGTGACGCGCGATTTATCGTCATGGAAGTGGACACTTCCGTGATGATAATTTTGGTAATGTCATGGAACACTTCTACGACAGCACAGGTATGACTATCTTGATTCTGTCATAAATTTGTCATGGATGTACATGCATGACAAAAAAGCGACCTACTGTGACAAACACGTATCATCACGAAAGTGCATTTTTTTGTAGTGTTTGTCGATTTTGTTCCAGGTGACTCATCTAAGCAGTTTAGTATCAGCGCTTATCTGGATCCCAAATAGGAAAGCGCGCTCATCGAGTTCATCCGTGAGAACCGGGACATCTTTGCATGGAAACCTTCTGACATGCCGAGTGTACCGAGAGAACTCCCTGAGCACACTCTCAATATTGATCCAAAATTTAAGCCGGTTGATGACCCACAAGTATAGGGGATCTATCGTAGTCCTTTCGATAAGTAAGAGTGTCGAACCCAACGAGGAGCAGAAGGAAATGATAAGCGGTTTTCAGCAAGGTATTCTCTGCAAGTACTGAAACAAGTGGTAATAGATAGTTTTGTGATGGGATAAATTGTAACGAGCGACAAGTAACAAAAGTAAATAAAGTGCAGCAAGGTGGCCCAATCCTTTTGTAGCAAAGGACAAGCCGGAACAAACTCTTATAATAGGAAAAGCGCTCCCAAGGACACATGGGAATATCATCAAGCTAGTTTTCATCACGTTCATATGATTCGCGTTTGATACTTTGATAATTTGATATGTGGGTGGACCGGTGCTTGGGTGCTATTCTTACTTGAACAAGCATCCCACTTATGATTAACCTCTATTGCAAGCATCCGCAACTACAACAAAAGTATTAAGGTAAACCTAACCATAGCATGAAACATATGGATCCAAATCAGCCCCTTATGAAGCAACGCATAAACTAGGGTTTAAGCTTCTGTCACTCTAGCAACCCATCATCTACTTATTACTTCCCAATGCCTTCCTCTAGGCCCAAATAATGGTGAAGTGTTATGTAGTCGACGTTCACATAACACCACTAGAGGCTAGACAACATACATCTTATCAAAATATCAAACGAATACCAAATTCACATGACTACTAATAGCAAGACTTCTCCCTTGTCCTCAGGAACAAACGTAATTACTCACAAAGCATATTCATGTTCATAATCAGAGGGGTAATAATATGCATAAAGGATCTGAACATATGATCTTCCACCAAATAAACCAACTAGCATCAACTACAAGGAGTAATCAACACTACTAGCAACCTACTAGCACCAATCCCAGATTTTGAGACAAGAATTGGATACAAGAGATGAACTAGGGTTTGGAGATGAGATGGTGCTGGTGAAGATGTTGATGGAGATTGCCCTATCCCGATGAGAGGAGCGTTGGTGATGACGATGGTGATGATTTCCCCCTCCCGGAGGAAAGTTTCCCCGGTAGAACAGCTCTGCCGGAGCTCTAGATTGGTTCCGCCTCAGTTCCGCCTCGTGGCGGCGGAGTCTCGTCCTAAAAGGTTTCTTCTTATTTTTTTCTCATCGAAAGACTTCATATAGGAGAATATGGACGTCGGAGACCCACCAGGGGGCCCACGAGGTAGGGGGCGCGCCCTGGTAGGAGGGCGCGCCCCCACCCTCGTGAGCAGGGTGTGGGCCCCTGGACTTCATCTTTGGTGAGGATTTTTGTTTATTTATTTTAAGATATTCCGTGGAGTTTCAGGACTTTTGGAGTTGCACAGAATAGGTCTCTAATATTTGCTCCTTTTCCAGCCCAGAATTCCAGCTACCAGCATTCTCCCTCCTTATGTAAACCTTGTAAAATAAGAGAGAATAGCCATAAGTATTGTGATATAAAGTGAAATAACAGTCCATAATGCGATAAATATCGATATAAAAGCATGATGCAAAATGGACGTATCAACTCCCCCAAGCTTAGACCTCGCTTGTCCTCAAGCGAAAAGCCGATAACAATAAATATGTCCTCATGTTTAGAGGTAGAGGCGTCGATAAAAATAAAATACGGACATGCAGGCATCATGATTATTCTTATAACAGCAACATATATAGGTTTTGTCATATGATTACTTATGTTCAAGTGATGCTCTATTCACAATGCAAAAGTATAAATCATAAACCTTATTTGGCTCCGACAAACTATAATCTCAGTCATTGAAGCAATTGCAATTTATCATAACATCAAAAAGAGTCTATGTCAGAGCTAAAAAGCAAGTCCACATACTCAACTATCATCTAGTCCTTCATGATTGCTAACACTCACGCAATACTTGTGGTTACGGAGTTTTAATCGGACACAGAGAAAGATAGGGGCTTATAGTTTTGCCCCACAACCTTTTACCTCAAGGGCAATGTCAACAATAATGGTTCATGCTCCCCTACATCCAATTAGATATATATATATATCATGTTCTTTCCAACATGTTGAGCTTGCCAAAGGATAAAATGAAAAAGGAAAGGTGAAGATCACCATGACTCTTGCATAAGGTAGAAGATAATAATAAAGGATAGGCCCTTCGCAGAGGGAAGCAGAGGTTGCCATGCGCTTTTATGGTTGGATATATAAAATCTCAATGCGAAAGAACGTCACTTCATATTGCCCCTTGTGATATGAACCTTTATTATGCAGTCTATCGCTTTTATTACTTCCACATCACAAGATCGTACAAAGCTTATTTCTCCCACACCAATCAATCATAAATATTTAGAGCAATTTTTATTGCTTTGCACCGATGACAACTTACTTGAAGGATCTTACTCAATCCATAGGTAGATATGGTGGACTCTCATGGCAAAACTGGTTTAGGGATTTTGGAAGCACAAGTAGTATTTCTACTTGGTGCTGAGAATTTGGCTAGCATGAGGGGGAAAGGCAAGCTCAACAAGTTAGAGGATCCATGACAACATACTTTATCTCAGATATAAGAAAGACATAACTCATTACGTTATCTTCCTTGTCCAACATCAACTCTTTAGCATGTCATATTTTAATGAGTGCTTCCAATCATAAAAGATGTCAATGATAATATATCTATATGTGAAACCTCTCTTTCCTTATTACTTCCTATTAATTGCAACAATGACCAAAGCTATGTCTGCCAACTCCCAACAACTTTTAATCATCACACTCTTTCTATGTGAAGTCATTACTCTCAATAAGATCAATATGAACTTGTTGTTTCTTTTTATTCTTTTTCTCTTTTCTTTTATTCACCCAAGATCATGGCAAAATAATCAGGCCCTTGACTCAACACTAATCTTTATTATATATAACTCACGGACTCGATTACATAGAGAGATCATAAAACAAAACTCAAAACTAGATCATGCCATAAACTTTATTCTACTAGATCAAGATATTACTAATAGGACTGAACTAAGAAAAACGGTAAAGATAGGAGTTGTGATTGTGATACGATACCGGGGCACCTCCCCCAAGCTTGGCAGTTGCCAAGGGGAGTGCCCATACCCATGTGATTATATCTCCTTGGTCGGTGAAGAAGGTGGTGGTGATGGATAATCGCACATCGAGCGTAAGAGGTCCTCCAGCTTGCGGATAATGCCCTTGAGTGCGACAGTATGCTCCTTCAACAAAATATTTTCTTGTGTGAGATACTTATTATGTATACGAGCTAACTCAATCATCTTGAAAGCTTCGATCTCAGTTGGGGTAAGAAGGTTATGATCAAGTTGAAGGATGTCTTTTGCTGCCGGAGCTTGATCCTCCGTGGCCTTCTTGATCCTTTCATCCTTGTTGACCTTCATGGGTTCTTCCCCCTTCAGATCTATCCTCATTAGCCAAGCATCGTTGTCACCATTGTTGGAGGAGGGGGACGACATGATGCCTGGCCTTGAAAACCCTGATAGAAAACAGCTCGAAACAAGAACAGAGGAGATTTGCATGATACGGGAGTCAAAGCCTTCGGGGGAATATATAATGAATTTTTACCAACCAAAATATGTATCGTACAAGAAAACAAAGTCCGGAAGGCACACGAGGTGCTCACGACGTAGGGGGCGTGCCTAGAGGGGTAGGGCGCGCCCACCACCCTCGTGGGGCCCTCGTGTCCTTCCCGGACTGCTACTTATTTTTCTATTTTTCTAAATATTCCAAAACGGAGAAATATTGCCTTAGAAATTGTTTTGGCGTCAGTTTACTTACCGTACCACATACCTATTCCCTTTCGGAGTCTGAAACGTTCCGGAAAGTGTCCCTTATGTATTCCTCCGGGGTTACGGTTTCAATAATATTGGTTTCAACATTTATGGGATTACCTGAGATATAATGTTTGATTCTTTGACCGTTTACCACCTTCGGATTTGTGCCTTCGAAGTTGTTGATTTTTATTGCACCGGCACGATAGACCTCCTCGATAACATAGGGGCCTTCCCATTTAGATAGAAGTTTTCCTGCAAAAAATCTTAAACGAGAGTTGTATAGCAATACATAATCACCTACATTAAACTCACGCTTTTGTATCCTTTTGTCATGCCATCTTTTAACTTTTTCTTTAAATAACTTGGCATTTTCATATGCTTGGGTTCTCCATTCATCAAGTGAGCTAATATCAAATAACCTCTTCTCACCGGCAAGTTTGAAATCATAGTTGAGCTCTTTAATAGCCCAATATGCCTTATGTTCTAGTTCGAGAGGTAAGTGACATGCTTTTCCATAAACCATTTTATATGGAGACATGCCCATAGGATTTTTGTATGCAGTTCTATAAGCCCATAGTGCATCATCAAGTTTCTTAGACCAATTCTTTCTAGACCTATTAGCAGTCTTTTGCAAAATTAATTTGAGCTCTCTATTGCTCAACTCTACTTGACCACTAGACTGTGGGTGATAAGGAGATGCAATTCTATGATTAACATCATATTTAGCAAGCATTTTACGGGAAGCACCATGAATAAAGTGTGAACCACCATCAGTCATTAAATATCTAGGGACTCCAAACCTCGGAAAAATAACTTCCTTAAGCATTTTGATAGAAGTGTTATGATCAGTACTACTAGTTGGAATAGCTTCTACCCACTTAGTAAAGTAATCAAAAGCAACTAAAATATGTGTATATCCATTAGAGGCAGGAAAAGGTCCCATATAATCAAAGCCCCAGACATCAAGCGGTTCAATAACAAGAGAATAATTCATAGGCATTTCTTGACGTCTACTAATATGCCAATAAAAACCAGATTGCAATACCTTATGTGCAGTTCTACCTCTAGTGTGGTGTCCTCCATAAGACTCGGAATGACACTTGCATAGGATTTGTTCCTGTTCATGCTCAGGTACACAACGTCTAATAACACCATCTACTCCTTCTTTATAAAGATGTGGGTCATCCCAAAAGTAATGTCTCAAGTCATAGAAGAATTTTTTTCTTTTGCTGGTATGTGAAGCTAGGTGGTATAAACTTAGCAACAATATAATTAGCATAATCAGCATACCATGGAGTACTATGAGAAGTACTTATAACATTTAATTGTTCATCAGGAAAGTCATCATTAATAGGTAGTGGGTCATCAAGAATATTTTCTAACCTAGACAAGTTGTCTGCACCGGGTTCTCAGCTCCCTTTCTATCAACAATATGCAAATCAAATTCATGTAGCAAGAGAACCCATCTAATAAGTCTAGGTTTAGCATCTTTCTTTTCCATAAGGTATTTATAGCAGCATGATCAGTGTGAATAGTTACTTTAGAATCAGCAATATAAGGTCTGAACTTATCACAAGCAAATACAACTGCTAAAAGCTCTTTTTCAGTAGTAGCATAATTTCTTTGAGCATTGTCTAGAGTCTTACCAGCATAATGAATAACATTTAATTTCTTATCAACTCTTTGCCCTAGAACAGAACCTACAGCATAATCACTAGCATCACACATAATTTCAAAGGGTAAATTCAAATCAGGTGGCTGAACAATAGGTGCAGAGACTAATGCTTTCTTAAGTATTTCAAATGCTTCTACACAATCATCATCAAAGACAAATGGTATATCTTTTTGCAATAAATTAGTCAGAGGCTGAGAAATTTTTGAGAAGTCCTTAATGAACCTCCTGTAAAATCCGGCGTGACCAAGGAAACTTCTTATACCTTTGATGTCCTTGGGACATGGCATCTTTTCAATAGCATCAACTTTGGCTTTATCAACTTCAATACCTCTTTCAGAAACTTTGTGCCCCAAGACAATACCTTCATTAACCATAAAGTGGAACTTTTCCCAATTCAAGACAAGATTAGTTTCTTCACATCTCTGCAAAACTCGATCAAGATTGCTCAAGCAATCATCAAAAGAGGAACCATGGACCGAAAAGTCGTCCATGAAAACCTCACAAATCTTTTCACAGAAGTCATAGAATATAGCCATCATGCATCTTTGAAAGGTAGCAGGTGCATTACATAAACCAAAAGGCATACGTCTATAAGCAAAAGTACCAAAAGGGCAAGTAAAAGTAGTCTTTGATTGATCTTTAGCCGACACAGGTATTTGAGAGAAACCAGAATAACCATCTAAAAAGCAATAATGTGTGTGTTTGCATAATCTTTCTAGCATTTGATCAATAAAAGGTAAGGGGTAATGATCTTTCTTAGTAGCTTTATTTAATTTGCGGAAATCAATTACCATCCTATAACCTTTGATAATTCTTTGTGGAATCAATTCATCTTTATCATTAGGAACAATAGTAATATCTCCCTTCTTAGGGACACAATGGACAGGACTTACCCACTCACTATGAGCAACGGGATAAATTATACCTGCCTCCAGAAGCTTAAGTATTTCTTTTCTTACCACTTCTTTCATTTTGGGATTCAGACGTCGTTGAGGATCACGAACTGGTTTGGCATCTGCTTCTAAATTTATTTTATGTTGACATAGAGTGGGACTAATGCCCTTAAGATCATCAAGAGTATATCCAATAGCATCACGATGCTTCTTCAGAGTTTTCAATAATCTTTCTTCTTCATGCTATGAAAGGTTAGCACTAATAATAACAGGATATATCTTCTTTTCATCAAGATAAGCATATTTAAGATTATCAGGCAACGGTTTAAGCTCAAACAAGGGATCACCCTTGGGTGGAGGAGGTTCTCCTAAAATTTCAACAGGCAAATTGTGTTGCAGAATAGGTTCCTGTTTAAAGAATACTTCATCTATTTCCTTTCTTTCATTCATGAACATATCATTTTCATGGTCTAGCAAATAGTGTTCTAAAGGGTCACTAGGAGGTACGGCAATAGAAGCAAGACCAATAATTTCATCCTTACTAGGTAATTCTTCCTCACGATGTTGTTTACTAAATTTAGAGAAATTAAACTCATGAACCCTATCATCCAAACCAACAGTAACAATATTCTTAGTGCAGTCTATGGTAGCATTGACAGTATTTAAGAAGGGTCTACCAAATATAATGGGACAAAAGCTATCTTGTGGAGAAGTAAGAACAAGAAAATCAGCAGGATATTTAGTTTTCCCACACAATACTTCAACATATCTAACAATTCCAATTGGTGCAATAGTATCTCTATTAGCAAGTTTAATAGTAACATCAATATCTTCTAACTCAGTAGGTACAATTTCATTCTTAATTTCTTTGTATAAGTCATGAGGTATAACACTAGCACTAGCACCCATGTCACATAAGCCATGATAACAATGATCTCCTATTTTAACAGAAATAACAGGCACGCCTACAACAGGTCTATGTTTATCCTTATCACACGGTTTAGCAATTCTAGCAGTTTCACCTTCGAACTGAATAACATGCCCATCAATATTATCAGACAAGAGATCTTTAACAATAGCAATATTAGGTTCTACTTTAACTTTCTTAGGAGGTGTATAAGTTCTAATATTGCTTTTACGAACAATAGTTGAAGCTTTAGCATGATCGTTTATTCTAACAGGGAAAGGTGGTTTCTCAATATAAGAAGTAGGAACAATAGGATCATTATAAGTGACAGTCTTTTCTTCAACTTTAATAGGTGCAGCTACTTTTACTTCTATGGGAGGATGATAGTTAAACCACTTCTCCTTAGGGAGATCAACATAGGTAGAAAAAGATTCACAGAAATAAGCTACTATCTCAGAATCAAGTCCATATTTAGTGCTAAACTTACGGAAAATATCGGTATCCATAAAAGATTTAACACAATCAAACTTAGGTGTCATACCTGACTCCTTACCTTTGTCGAGGTCCCAATCTTCAGAGTTGCGTTTAATTCTATCCAATAAATTCCATCTGAATTCAATAGTCTTCATCATAAAAGAGCCAGCACAAGAAGTATCGAGCATGTTGTGATTGTTTTCAGAAAGCCGAGCATAAAAACTTTGCATAATTATTTCTCTCTGGAGCTCATGATTGGGGCATGAATATAACATTGATTTAAGCCTCCCCCAAGCTTGAGCGATGCTTTCTCCTTCGCGAGGCCAGAAATTATATATATAATTGCAATCATGATGAACAAGATGCATAGGGTAATACTTTTGATGAAATTCCAGCTTCAATCTTTTATAGTCCCACGAATCTCATATCATCACATAGCCTATACCATATCAATGTGTCTCCCTTCAAAGATAAAGGGAAGACCTTCTTCTTAGCAACATCATCGGGTATACCTGCAAGCTTAAATAATCCAAAAACTTCATCCACATATATTAAGTGCTCATCAGGATGTTTTGTTCCATCTCCTGTAAAAGGATTAGCTAGCAGTTTTTCCATCGTAGCCATAGGAAATTCAAAAGGAGTTTCATTAATAGGTTCAGTAGGCTGAGGAGCAACTCTTTGCTCTACTAGACAGGGTGAAGATACCCCGAACAAGCCCCTCAGAGAATTACTTTCCATAGTAACAAGTGACAGTAAATTTCAGCACACTATATAAATTTTTCCTTACCAAAGGCGCTACACTCCCCGGCAACGGCGCCAGAAAAGAGTCTTGATGACCCACAAGTATAGGGGATCTATCGTAGTCCTTTCGATAAGTAAGAGTGTCGAACCCAACGAGAAGCAGAAGGAAATGATAAGCGGTTTTCAGCAAGGTATTCTCTGCAAGTACGGAAACAAGTGGTAACAGATAGTTTTGTGACGGGATAAATTGTAACAAGTGACAAGTAACAAAAGTAAATAAAGTGCAGCAAGGTGGCCCAATCCTTTTGTAGCAAAGGACAAGCCAGAACAAACTCTTATAATAGGAAAAGCGCTCCCGAGGATACATGGGAATATCGTCAAGCTAGTTTTCATCACGTTCATATGATTCGCGTTCGATACTTTGATAATTTGATATGTGGGTGGACCGGTGCTTGGGTGTTGTTCTTACTTGAACAAGCATCCCACTTATGATTATCCTCTATTGCAAGCATCCGCAACTACAAAAAAAGTATTAAGGTAAACCTACCATAGCATGAAACATATGGATCCAAATCAGCCCCTTACGAAGCAACGCATAAACTATGGTTTAAGCTTATGTCACTCTAGCAACCCATCATCTACTTATTACTTCCCAATGCCTTCCTCTAGGCCCAAATAATGGTGAAGTGTTATGTAGTCGACGTTCATATAACACCACTAGAGGCTAGACAACATACATCTTATCAAAATATCAAACGAATACCAAATTCACATGACTACTAATAGCAAGACTTCTCCCTTGTCCTCAGGAACAAACGTAATTACTCACAAAGCATATTCATGTTCATAATCAGAGGGGTAATAATATGAATAAAGGATCTGAACATATGATCTTCCACCAAATAAACCAACTAGCATCAACTACAAGGAGTAATCAACACTACTAGCAACCTACTAGCACCAATCCCGGACTTTGAGACAAGAATTGGATACAAGAGATGAACTAGGGTTTGGAGATGAGATGGTGCTGGCGAAGATGTTGATGGAGATTGCCCTCTCCCGATGAGAGGAGCGTTGGTGATGACGATGGTGATGATTTCCCCCTCCCGGAGGAAAGTTTCCCCGGTAGAACAGCTCTGTCGGAGCTCTAGATTGGTTCCGCCTCGGTTCCGCCTCGTGGTGGCGGAGTCTCGTCCATAAAGGTTTCTTCTTTTTGCTCTCATCGAAAGACTTCATATAGGAGAAGATGGACGTCGGAGACCCACCAAGGGGCCCACGAGGTAGGGGGCGCGCCCTGGTAGGGGGGCGCGCCCCCCACCCTCGTGAGCAGGGTGTGGGCCCCCTGGACTTCATCTTTGGCGAGGATTTTTCTTTATTTATTTTAAGATATTCCGTGGAGTTTCAGGACTTTTGGAGTTGCACAGAATAGGTCTCTAATATTTGCTCCTTTTCCAGCCCAGAATTCCAGCTGCCGGCATTCTCCCTCCTTATGTAAACCTTGTAAAATAAGAGAGAATAGCCATAAGTATTGTGATATAAAGTGAAATAACAGTCCATAATGCAATAAATATCGATATAAAAGCATGATGCAAAATGGACGTATCACCGATCAAGCAGTTTCTTCGGCGGTTCAATGAGGAGAGGCGCAAGGCCATTGGTGAAGAAGTGGCCCGGCTCTTGGCGGCCGGGTTCAATATTGAAGTTTTTCATCCGAAGTGATTGCCTAACCCGGTTCTCGTGCTTAAAAAGAACGGCACCTGGCGTATGTGTGTGGATTACACGGACTTAAACAAGGCTTGTCCGGCTGATCCTTTCGCTCTCCCTCGCATTGATCAAATCATTGATGCTACGACGGGATGTGAGCGTTTGAGCTTTTTGGATGCTTATTCTGGTTATCATCAGATCAAGATGGCAGTTAAGGACCAGGAGAAGGCGGCTTTTATTACTCCGTTTGGAGCCTTCTGCTATGTGTCTATGCCTTTTGGGCTTAAGAGTGCCCAGGCAACTTATCAGTGATGTGTGCAGAACTGTCTTCACAATCAGATTAGGCGCAATGTTCATGCTTATGTGGACGATATTGTGGTGAAGTCCAGAGAGAAGGAGACCTTGATAGATGATCTGAAGGAAACCTTTAATAACCTCCGGGTCTACAAGATGATGCTTAACCCGGCCAAGTGCGTTTTTGGAGTGCCAGCGGGCAAGCTTTTGGGTTTTTTTGGTTTCTAACAGAGGCATCGAGGCTAACCCAGAGAAAATCAAAGCAATTACATCTTTGGCTAAGCCGGCGTGCATCAATGACGTTCAGTGGTTGGCGGGTCGTGTTGCTGCTTTAAGCCGGTTCATAAGCCGGTTAGGTGAGAAGGCCATACTGCTGTATCAAATGATGAATAAGACGGATGATTTTGTCTAGAGTGATGCTGCTAACTCTGCCTTTGAAGATCTGAAGAGACAGCTCGCTGAGCCGCCGGTTCTTGCTACTCCCATTGATAAGGAGCCATTATTGTTATATGTGGCTGCTAACACACGTGTTGTCAGTGTGGCCATTGTCGTAGAGCGCAAAGAAGCTGGCAAGGAATATCTGGTTCAACGACCGGTTTACTACGTCGGTGAGGTGCTCATTGAGTCCAAACAGAGATATCCACATTGGCAGAAACTTGTTTATGGGGTGTTCACGGTGAGCCGAAAGCTTAAGCATTATTTTCAGGGTCATCCCATCACTGTGGGTTAGCTCTTCTCCTTTAGGAGATATTATTCAAAATAGAGAAGCCACAGGATGAGTTGCCAAGTGGGCCATTGAACTTGGGCCTCATGGTTTAAAATATGTGTCACGCACTGCCATCAAATCTCAAGCACTAGTGGATTTCATCAATGATTGGACAGAGCTGCAGATGCCTGAAGAGAAGCCGGACAACACATATTGGACTATTCATTTTGATGGTCCAGACAATTAGAGGGATCGGGGGCTGGAGTTGTTTTAGCTTCCCCTCGAAGTGACAAATTTTGTTATGTGCTACGGTTGATGTTTCCCTATACTAACAATGCAGCTGAGTATGAGGCCTTGCTTCATGGTCTTCGGATGGCTAAGGAGATGAGCTTGAGCCGGGTAAGGTGCTTTGGCGACTCAGATTTGGTGGCTCAACAAGTATCAGGCAAGTGGGATTCCAAGGATCCTCTCATGGCGGCTTATCGCCGCGAAGTTGATGCCATTGTTGGACACTTCAAGGGTTACCAAGTGGAACACATTGATCGCAGAAAGAATGAAGCGGTTGATTCTTTAAGCCGGCTAGGGTCTCAGCGTAAGATGGTGCCACCTAACACTTTCTTAGATGTTCTGCATAACCCTTCTGTCAAGTTGCCTATAGAGGAAGACTTGGCTGTTCCAGACCCAGAAGCACAATTGGTGGCGGCTCTTCACATCATCCCAGATTGCACAGTGCCATATTTGGCTTATATGACCCGGGGCGAGTTGCCTGAGGATGAGACCTTGGCTAGACAGATAACCCAGCGGTCTAAATCAATGACAATTGCCAACGGTGAGTTGCATCATCGCAGTGTCACCGAGGCGTTTCAATGTTGTGTCTCTCCTAAGGAAGGTCAAGAAATTCTTCGTGAAATCCATGAAGGAGATTGTGGTCATCATGCCGGTTCAAAGTCTCTTGTAGCCAAAGCCTTCCGTCATGGTTTTCACTGGCTGATGGCTCACGCTGATGCGGAGGATCTAGTCAGTAGGTGTGATGGTTGTCAAAAATTCACACGACGGGCACACGTGTCGGCTCAAGAATTGCGAATGATTCCAATTACTTGGCCATTTGCAGTCTGGGGGCTTGATATGGTTGGACCTTTCAAAAGATCCAAAGATAAAAAGACACACCTTTTGGTGGCAGTTGACAAATTTACAAAGTGGGTTGAGGCAGAGCTGGTTAGCAAGTGTGATGCAGCCACATCGGTTCAATTCATGAAAAAGGCGATCTTTCGTTTTGGCTTTCCACACAGCATTATAACTGACAATGGTACTAATCTGTCCAAGGGTGCTATGGAGGAATTCTGCCAACGTGAGCATATCCGGCTTGATGTTTCATCAGTAGCTCACCCCCAATCTAATGGTCAAGCTGAAAGAGCCAATCAGGAAATCTTGAAAGGTCTCAAGCCCCGGATTATGGTTCCTTTACAACGAACATTGGGTTGTTGGGTGGAGGAGTTACCATTTGTAATATGGAGCATCAATACTACCCCTAACAGGTCTATGGGTTATACACGTTTCTTCATGGTTTACGGAGTAGAGGCAGTCTTGCCTAGTGACATCCGTCATGACTCACCCCGTGTGGCGGCTTACGTTGAAGCTGATAAAGAACGAGCCTGTCAGGATGCACCTGACCTGTTAGATGAAAAGCGTGACTTAGCAGGAGCCCGCTCGGCGATTTACCAACAGGATTTGCGTCGTTATCACAGCCGTCGAGTTAAGTCTAGAACCTTTCAAGAAGGTGACTTGGTGCTCCGGCTCCTCCAGGATCAAACTGATGCACACAAATTATCCCCACCTTGGGAAGGACCTTTTGTGGTCAGCGGGAACTTGAACAATGGGTCATACTACCTCATTGATGTTCGAGAGCACAAAGACTCACGTAAGTCAGAGGAAGAGACCCGCCGGTCATGGAATATCACTCATCTTCGGCCTTACTATACTTGAGCCACCGGCTCTCATGATGTACATACTTTGACGTTGTATATATTATAATAAGAAATAAAGCAGGACCTCTGTCCTTTTCATTCTCAATAATCACATGTCTTCATCATTATAATTTCAAAATGACTAATTGGGGGGTTGATTGTGTTCAAATCTAGCTTAACCCTTTGGTCCGGCTCATGATCGTATTTGAATCTAGCCGTTAAACCATATGATCACTAGGGGGCTTCCTGTTCAAACATAGGTCGTATTCGAACCAAAGAGAACATAGCTGTCGGTACCCTCTTGATCGGCGCAATGCCAAACTCACTAGGGGGCTTCTTGATCGTATTCGAATCATAGCTTAACCCCTTTTGGGTCCGACTTTGATCGTATTCGAATCAGAGTCGTTAAAAAATTCTCAAGGTCATTTGGGGGCTTCCTGTTCAAACATAGGTCGTATTCGAACCAAAGAGAACATAGCTATCGGTACCCTCTTGATAGGCGCAACGCCAAAGCACTAGGGGCTACATGATCGTATCTGAATCCTAGCTTAACCCCTTTGGTCCGGTTTACTGATCGTATTCGAATCAGAAGCCTCCAAAATTTTCTTTTATTTGACTTACGTTTTTAAAAGACAATCTTTGTTTTTTATTCTGTGACTTTTCGTTTACATCTAAATATAAGTATGGTTTCAATTTAAACCGGCTTGGTTTTTGACGATAAATCGTCAGTGTGTGATAGTCATCATACATATGGAAGCGTCGATTTCTAAAGATTGGGTTATCACCCTTACTGTTCAGGTCACATAAACCGGCAGGTCAAATTCAAGATCATAGGTATGATATTGCCGTTGTGTTTCAAAGTTAAAATTCATAACATGCTTATCTGTGTCTCTTCAATCAGAGTTTTTCCAGCCTTAAGTATGCTTCTATTCAGCCTTACTTATACAGTTATGTTGGTTTCCATGGTTGTGTATTGGGCATTATGACCCGTCCAGCGATAAACCGCTAGGACAATTTTATATTGTATGCAGGAACAGATTCAGCACTACTGATATTATAAAAGATGTAAAGCATATATTCATATGACGGACAAAAGTGATGTACGCGGCACAATACGCACGATGGCATAAGCAGAACATGAAGTTTTCAGCTAGCCTATTACAAGGCGCTGGGAGCCCAAAAAAGATAATACTATTTTTACTTTCACACATAGCAGATGATAGACTGGCACCGGTTCATGAATCCAGCCGGGTTGAATGGATGGTTGCGACTCATCCCTTGCCGGTTCGTCCTCCTCCACCGTTTGGAAATGGGGTTTTGACCAGTCAAAGCCATGAAGGGTGACGAACTCAGCCTCATCATCAATCAGACTAGACGGGTCAATCTTCGAGGCAAAAGTGTGCAGCCGAACCGACGGGATTAAATACGTCACTTTATATGAAGGAGTGGCCATCTTTTTATTTTCTACATCAAAACCCGGCTGATACTTGGTGAGATTGGTTTCTTCAGCGATGATGGTGGCATGAGGACGAATCTCTTTCACATAGGCAGCAAAGTCTTCTTGATCGAAGGGACTTCCATCTTCCTTAAAGCTGGGGTACCCCTTGGCTACGTCCACCGGGTCTAACTCCGGCACCCAGGCTTTGGAGCGGCTCAAAGCAGTTATGGCTCCGGCTCTCGCACAGGAACGCTTGACTTCCTGAAACCTGGCAGGTAAGATGGACAGCTTCTTCAAGACGTCACTCAATAAGTTTGGTCCTTGGTTCACTGGAGAGATAATGGCAAGAGCCCGCTCAGCTCCAGTGTACAATTGCTCGACAAGAGTGTAAACCGCCTTGAGATTTATCAGACTATCTTTACTCAGATTGCTGCTTCGGGGACCTGTGAGGTATTTCCAATAAGTTAAGCAGGCGGCTTACATTATGGTGACAAATATAGACTTTAAGTAAATAATAAGGTGACTCACCGAAGATTGCAGAAACCATCTGAGACACACGGTTCTTTAAACCGGTGAGTTCACCGGTAACTTCTTTCAGAGCCGCCTCGGCCGTTTCAGCACGCTGCGTCAGGGCAGTCTTCTCATCGGCCCAAGATTTTTTCTCTACATTAAAACTGGTCTTCAGTTTCTCTGCATCAGACATGCTCAACTGGAGTTTGGATTCAATTTTCTTTGCTTCAGTCTCCTGAGTCGACAGCCGGGTCTTGGCTTCAGTCAATTGGGATTCCAGTTCTGCGATTGTAGCCTGTATACAGAGTAAGGTTGTTAGTTTCATGGCAGATTATAAAAGCAAGTACCAAGTGCTTTTGCAAGCAATAACACTTGGCACTTGGGGGCTAATGTCTGTCAGCGCAATCTTATTGTCAAAGGAATTGTATTTTTTCCAGAAGTCCCAAGTGCTTTGCAAGCAAGATCACTTGGCACTTGGGGGCAAATGCATATTGCTACTTTTCCTACTTAAGAACCGGCTCATTCATACTGATTAAGCCGGCCCTTGGGGACTACAAATGCAAAAGTTATGCTATCATCAGAATCCGGGTTTACAGTATTTAAACCGGACATGGAGGGAGTCTAGGATAGAAGCTTCTAAACATTTCAAAGTCTATAGATTATTCAAGTTTCTCATAATCAGAATCCTTGGGGGCTGACAGGATGTATATATAAGCCAGATGACATACCTCATATTTCTGATACATCTGTTTGACAATTTCAATCTCTGAGTCACGGCTGGAGTTGACTTGGCTAAGATAGCCAGATAGTACTTCGCCAATACTCAGATGGGTGTAGTGGGAGACATCAAACCTCACTTTCTGCCTCTCCATGACCTCTTGCTTGGCGGAGTGTCTTGCCAGCACAGTTGGATTACCCGGTTCAACGAATCTGCTACCAGTGATTAAAACATCAGTGTCGTAAGTCTCCGGTGGGTTAGCTGAGCTTGACGGTTCAGTAGTGGATGGATTGCAAACGGTTTCGTCAATAGACGGCTCAGGAAGATCTGATGAACATTGATAGCGGGGTCTTTCGGTGCTTCAGGTTGCTCCGGGGCAAGAGTCGGTTGCGCCGGTTCAGCGGCTTTCGGGTCCTCGGCCAGTTTGGCCACCTTGGCTTTCTTGGGCTTTGCTTGACCACTAAGAAGAATTTGCTGAGTCAATATAATGATATGCACATAAAGATGCAGAAGAAGGATAATTATCTTTACCCGGGGGCGGTCTTAAAAGTCGGCAGCTTAGTCTGTTAAGAATCACCAGAGGAGGAACGAGCAATCTCCTACCAAAATGGAATTATAGTTGAGTGACTTATAAAAGTGACTCGTTCATCAGAGTTAAGATGTAAAAGAACCTCGTTTTGGCGTTTCCGAGGAGTTTTCAGTAAACCGGAGGGTAACTCATCGTCTCCAATGGTCCGGGTCTGACGGCGGCTCTCATGTTACTGCTTTTTCAAAAGAAAATGAGGGTCTAAATAAGCCAAGGGGTGTGAAAACCTTACTTCCCGAGTTACCCGCTGAGGTTTCTGCCTTGGTAAAGGTTCTGAGTCGGAGAAAATAATAGTTACCTCTTCTTCAACTGCCTAGCTGGCCCCCATGTCCTCCTGATAATAGTCAGTGTCAATAAGGTTGTTAAAAAGTAGGCCAAGAGAGTCAAGAGCTACCTCCGACTCAGAGATGTCATCCAACTTGAGTAAATCAGAAGTAGTTGGTTTCTTCCTAGATTTTCTGACGGTCTTCTTGGCAGCTATTGCAGCGGCTCTAGATTTTTTGGCAGCTTCATGATCATATTTGGCTTTCCAAAACTCAGATTTAGCCTGTAAAGAGATGGCATGTTGAAAATCAGGCAAATACTTAACTGCTGAGAAAAAGAAAAAAACTAAATGAAGTGAAGAGGCTTACCTCTCGTGCCAGGTTAAGCTTGCAGAAAGGATTCAACCCTACTTTGTTGCAGTCTTCGTATTTGCTGTTGACGAGGGTGGTCGCCATTTCAATAATGGCTTCTTCGGTCAAATGAAGGGAGCTATGACATAATGGATCGTCTGTTCCTCCGGTATAGTTGCACATCAAATCAGATCGGCGGCTCAGAGGGATGATCCGCCATGCTATCCAATAGTGGATCAAGTCAACTCCAGTTAAGTCGTTTCCCATCAAGGCTTGAACCCTTGTTGGGTGAAGTTTCTTGCGTTCAGCGGTAGAAAGTTTATCAGGGAGTGAATATTTAGCGTCAAGACGCTCAGCGCGATAACCTGGCATCGGTTTCTCATTAGCCATCGACGTATCTTTGCAATAGAACCAGGTTTGGTTCCAGTCCTTGGGATGGCTCGGCAAGACTACTAGAGGAAAGACAGCATCTTGTCTGCGTTGAATTGAAATCCCGCCAAGTTCTAAACTAGGGTCGTTGGTATACTCATTTTGGCGGTTCAAATAGAAGTATTCTCTGAAGAGTTCAACAGTAGGCTCTTCTTGAAGATAAACCTCGCAGAAAACTTGGAAGTTACAGATGTTTGATATGGAATTGGGTCCAATATCTTGTGAATGAAGCTTGAAAAAGTGCAGAACATCTCTAAAGAATTTTGAGCCGGGCAGCGAAAAGCCCCGGTTCATATGATCAGTGAAGACGATGATTTCACCATCCTTTGGCTAAGGTCTTTCTTCGGCCGGGTCAGGGGCACGGTAGGACATGACTCTCTTCTCTGGTAAGTATCTACCGGTGACAAAATCCTTTAGAGTGTCCTCGGTGGCTGTCAAAGGGACCCAATTGCAAAATGTCGTCGTCTTCGGCGGCATGGCGAACAGACAATCTAAAAGGAAGTAATTTGCCGGCTCAAAATTAATTGGTGGAATCACAAGCTAGTGATTGCAGTACAGATGTGTAATGGCGACTTAAACAAGGGCTAATGGTATATGAGGAAAAATAAGCCGGCACGGTAAGCCTCCATGACTAAAGATATTCAAGAGTGGCCAGCAAAAAAAAATTGGCTAAGTACTGAGATAAACAAGTTTCACAGGCTGCAGCTACTATTTTGGATCAAAGGTTGTTCAGGAAAGAAAAAATAAATCTAGACCTAAAAACTAGTATAGATGAGTTCATAAGCTTGCACGAGATTGTTCTTCCAGGAAAGGGGATCTACTGATACTGAAAGTGGAAATAAAACAACTACCGCATTGGTTTAACGTCATTTTCAGATCAAAGAAGCTCACAATATGGTCTGGAAGATGAACTACGATGAACCACGACGAACTATGAAGAACACGGAAGAGCTCGCAAACCCTAGTGCGGATCTAAGGTATGAAAAGGGAGAAACTTACAGCTACCGATCTGCTATGGAGGGTCGCCGCCGTTATCTGGATCGACTCAGGTTAATGTAGCGGCCGAGGTTGAGGAAGACGAAGTGCTCTGCGGCGACGGTGGAGCTCGAGCGGCGGAGGGGTTGTGAGAGAAGGGAGAAGGAGAAAATGTGAGATGTCTTCGGATCCTATTTATAAGGAAAGGGGCAATAGGCAGGCGCGAAAGCCGAGGAGGCCAAAATGATGATTATCCAGCTAAGTGAACGCCTCGATTTTTGGAAAGACGTTTAAGATAAAGATCCGTTAAGATGACGTCGTGGCGGGTTTCCAAAATTCTTGGAGATGACGTCATGGAGGGTTACAAGGTTTTCACAGTAGTTGTAGATGGATTTTTTCTAAGTGTTGAAGATTGACATGAACGAAGTTCAAATCAACCTGGGGCCTAATGTTGGGGATATGACTACCAGATTTGACCTGCCCAGAAGGGGCCGGGTCAACCACAATGGCGGTTCACCTGTATGAAGCCCAAGGGTATACAAGGTGGCGGTTCACAGTTAGGCTTATGATAGGCCCAAGCCCAGAGGCGGCTTAAGGCCCGTAAGTATAGACCACCATGTATGAATAGACTTGTAATGTAAGGCATGTAAGATACGTCACCGAGCCGGACATGTTGTATGAGCCGGCCGAGACTCTGTAGGCCGCAGGGCGTCAACCCGTGTATATAAGGGGACGACCCGGCGGTGGCTTAGGGCAAGAGACAACAGATCGAGAGCCAGGTTAAGCGTATTAGCTCCTTGGTCATCAAAAATATCACCTCAAACTGGACTAGGCCTTTACCTTCACCGCAAGGGGCCGAACTAGTATAACTCCTCGTGTCATTTGTCCCGTTTAACCCCTTTAAGCTTCCTAGTTGCGATGGCTCCACGATTAAGTCATTTCACTAGGACATCTGTCGTGACAATTCCACGACACACTGATATGTTGGTTGTTCTCATCAATAGAGGGAAAGAAGACGGCCAAGTAGGTGGTCTTATCCCACATTTGGTGGATGGTGGGGTATCCATTCTAGAATATGCATATGACACCATTATTTTCATGGAACATGATCTAGCTAAGGCAAGGAATGTGAAATTAGTTTTATGCCTTTTCGAACAACTGTCTGGATTGAAGATTAATTTCAATAAGAGTGAACTATTATGTTTTGGACATGCCAAAAAAGAATAGGGTGATTATAAACAGTTGTTCGATTGCGAGCTAGGTTCTTTACCCTTTACATACTTGGGAATCCCAATTCATCATCAAAAACTCACCCAGAAAGAGTGGAAATGTATTGAAGATCGATTTGGAAATAAATTGAGTTGCTGGAAGGGCAAACTCTTATCTTATGGGGGCATTTGATCCTTATCAACTCCGTACTCATGAGCATGTCGATGTTCCTCCTTTCCTTCTTTGAGGTACCCGTAGGGGCACGGAAAACATTGGATTTCTATCGATCCCAATTTTTCTAGCAAATTGACGAGAACAAAACGAAATATAGGTTGGCCAAATGGGATATTATTTGTAGGCCGAAGGACCAAGGGGGCTTGGGCATTGAAAATCTCAAAGTAAAAAATAAGTGCCTGCTTACAAATGGCTATATAGACTGTCAGTAGACACGAATGGGGTATGGATACAGTTGTTCCGTAATAAATAATTACATTCTAAAACATTGGCACAAGTTATAGCACAACCGTCCGACTCTCCTTTTTGGAAGGGGCTTATGAGGACAAAGAATGCCTTCTTTAACAGGAGCAAATTCATTGTAGGGAATGGACAGGGTACCAGGTTTTGGGGAAGACACCTGGTTGGGTGAAACCCCACTAGCTATGTAGTACCCTTCGCTCTATAACATTGTACAACGGAAAGAGGTTTTTGTTTGTATAGTGTTGCGGTCTGTTCCTCTTAACATTCACCTTAGACAACAGCTAGTGGGCGAACATTGGGATAGATGGCTGCATCTTGTGCATAGGTTAATGAAGGTTAACCTTTCCGATGCAGCACTCCTTTCATTGGAAATTGTCCGTGTCAGGAGTCCTCTTGGTTAAGTGTATGTATACAAATTTGATAAACACCGGGACTATCCCGAGGTCGATTCACATTTGGAAAATTAAGGTGTCGTTGAGAATCAAGGTATTCCCCATAAGGGGGTCATTTTAACAAAGGATAACTTGGCAAAGCGTAGCTGCGAAGGTAGTTAAGGTAGTTGCTTTTGTGATCAGAATGAAACAATAGAACATATGTTTCTCCTTTGCCCACTTGCTAAGTTCCTGTGTCAGATCATTCACGTAGCCTTTAACGTTGCTCCACCCGTCTCGATTACACATTTCTTTGGGACTTGGTTAAATGGGATTGAGCCTAAAACCGTGGCACATATTCGAGTAGGAGTGTGTGCATTACTTTGGGCTATTTGGAATTATCGGAATGATTTTGCTTTTAACAGACAAACCATCACAAAAAATTTACAGGTTATGTTCAGGGCGTTGGCTTGGATCCGTACATGGTCCTTACTCTGCCGTGTGGACCACAGGGAGCTTATGGATATTGGTGCAATAGATGAGAGATGGTTGCACATGATACATACAACCGATTTGGATGGCGGTCCAACAATAGGATAGGTGTTTAGTCATCTTAACCTATTTTCGTCGGTAGTGGCATATCATTCTTTTTTATGAGTTACGTAAGACTTTTTGAGACCTTGTATTGAACCTGGACCTTTAATAATATGGTTATGTGCATCGAGAGATGCAAAGGCCGGGGGCATTCCTCCTTTTCAAAAAAACACAAGGTTTTAGAAAGTGCCATAAGAGTAAGGTCTACCCTTATTGTCGCCCTCCTGCAGTCTCGTTGTTGCCTTCCAAGCTCCATGCTCAGCGCTGTTGTTGCCTCATGCAACATCACTGTCACCTAAAAGTTCACCGATTCTCATCCTAGAGCTCAATCTAATCTCATCTTCCTGCTCAAACATTGTTTCTGTTCTTTCTTATTGTTGCATTTAAGACTAAAATACCTTTTTGGAGGGGATTTATGACACTTATCCATTTCTTATAGCTGATGATGGTTGCCACCTTATTTGTCGCGTTGATTGGACTATGACTGTTATTGTCTGATTTGTTTTGTCCTCCTTTTTTGGCTGATATGCTCTTCTTTCTTGTCATTTGTGATCACTATATATTGTATGGTTCATGGTTCATCACTTTTGCAAACTCATTGTTCTACATCAGTGTTATTTTTGTGTGGTGGGATAGGTTGGACAACTTACTGGCGCAGTGGATAGATCCCATTAAATCAACCAAAGTCGAGCATATTTATTTTTCACATTTGTCTGGCATATCAAGGGTGTTGGGGATATTACTGCTGGGTGTAAACCGGCCTATCTGGGCCGGGTCAACTTCATCAGTAGTTCTAGAAGTGATAAAGCCCAAGAAGGCAGATGAGGGCCCAAGGCCCGTAGCCGGTTCAAGACTGGTAGCTGTAAACCGGAATTTGTATATAAACTTGTATTGTAAGTTAGGAATAAGGAGAGACCAACCCAGATATGAATATCGACCGGTGTTGGGACTCTGTAAACCGACGGGAGTCACCCGTGTATATAAGGGGACGACCCGGCGGCGGTTCAAGAAAAACAAAAAACAACTCGAGACATAGGCGAAGCTTGTTTGCTCCCTAGTCATCGAAACCCCATCAATTCCATCACAACTAGACGTAGGCTTTTACCTTCATCGAAGGGGCCGAACTAGTATAAACTCTCTTGCGTCCTTGTGTCCGCTTTAACCCCTTCAAGCTAACCCGTCGTGATGGCTCCACGACTAAGTCCTTTCTCTAGGACATCTACCGTGACAAAACCACGACAGTTGGCGCCCACTGTGGGGCCATCGCACGATGGTTTCCGGTTCTTGGAGGGCCGCTTTGAAGGACTCGAGGGCTACGCTGTAGGCCGGATGACTAAGAGTCGTCGCGGCAAGCTCTACATCGACGACGCAGGCTGGGGCACCGAGGCCGGCTCAATTGAGTACGGGTACCGGGTCCCCTTTGGTAGCATTCACGTTTTCATTGGCAAGATCGGTGAACCGGGCCCTGAGCCGGACATCTGCACCGACCTCGTCGAGACAGCTCAGCGTGCGCAATCTGCCCGAGTTAAACCGGCCGTGAAGCGTGCCTTCGTGGGAGTCATCCATGGAGGAAGTTATGAGGATGGATCGGAATTTTGCGGGGCGACCGTCGTTTGTTCCGGTGACGAATCTTCAACCGGAGAAACCGAATCTCTTTATCAGCTACAAGATGGCCGGATTGGGAGCGGTTCCGATGGCGACAGTATTCCGGACCCCTCTGATCTGCCCAACCGGGTTGGAATATTCATGGCCGGAACACAAGCAGCACTTCATTCTTCGACAGCTGCGGCAACGATCTCCGGTTCAGCAGTGGCGACGGCTGCCGGGGCAGGAGGCCCTGTGCGCCCGCCGGCTCAGGTTCTACCAGAACTATTTGATGCGTTGGCTATGCTTATGGCGGAAGTTAATCCGCCAGATCAGGACGTTCACAACACGGAGATTGCAAAGGTAAAGGAACAGATCACCCAGGCCAAGGTGGATCTGGCGGCTGAGGACACCAGGATGGCCGCAGAGCGGGCCGCTTTAGATGCACAGGCCTACAGGCTTATGTTGGACCAGAGCGCGTCGCATGAAGTCATGAGGAGGAAGCACCGATCCCGCTTACCTCCGTTTTTCGAGGCCAGAGACCTTTTCAACACTCCAGGACCAAGAGCCGGCAATCCGCTGGAGGGGAACCGGGCAGAAGCCCCTGGGACCGGTGCACCAGTTCAGCCTCGTCAGATGGACCCGCCTCGTCAAAACACCGTTATACCTCGGGATGCTTTAACACCTCCGGGTCACTACTCCAACCCAATGGACAATCTTGTCGCCGCTGCTGCACGGTTGGAGGCCATTCCAATTGAAGGTGACTCACCGCAGGCAGTAGAGATGCGACGGGTCAAGGAACTTCTGAGGACAGCTTTGGCCCAACAGGAAGCGTACTCGTACAGCCGCGACCGGATCCACTCGACCCCCCGTCCAAGCCGGAGCTATAGCAGACATATGGATGAACCAGCAGTGTCGAGTAATGAATGACGTGGAGCACCCCGTGGCAACAACCCGACGGGTGGTGCTGATGACGCTCAGGAAGTGGTGAACCGGGCCCGAGCGCGCAAGGAGGCCGAGTTAGCCGCACAGCATCAGGCTCGGCAGCTCACACCGGTTTGTCCAACCATCTCGATCGAACCTGGTGTTACTTCTAGTTCTTTGGGGGTTCCTTGCCTTATCCCCGCTTTACGCAATGTGCGCCTGCCCAAGGATTTCAAAGGCCCACGCAAGGTACCAAATTACACGGCGGATCAACCTCCAGAGACATGGGTGGAGAGCTATGAGATGGCCATGGAGATGCTTTATGTGGATGACACGGCATGTGCGAAATACTTCACCATGATGCTTGAAGGAACGGCCCGTAGTTGGTTAAAAAGCTTGCCAGCTAATTCTATCAGTTCATGGGCCCAATTACGAGCCCGGTTTATCAGCAATTTCAAGGATACTTGTAAACAGCCTATGTCGATAGTGGACTTAGCTGCATGCGTCCAGGAGGAAGGAGAATCAACGACTCATTGGGTGCGCCGGGTTTCACAAGTGTTGCACTCCTCAGACCGCATCAACGCTGACACCGCAGTATTAACCCTAGAAGGCAACTGCCGGTTTGGGCCCCTGAAGTTGAAATTGGGACGGATGAAGCGTCATTGCACCGACATGGGGACCCTCATGGACGCTTTGGTGAAATATGCTGATTCTGATAGTACCAAGGATCCCGAATCTGATGATGACAAGACAGGGAAAGGGAAGAAGAACAGCAGCTCCAAAGGTCAGCAGCATCACTGGGCAGGCAATGGTGGAGGAGGCAAGCGTAAAGCGGATGGTAACATGGATTTTGTGGCTAATACCAACGCACAGGACAATGGCCAGCGACACAAGGGTAGGCCGAAAAATCGTAATGGAGCACCCAACCCTAACCCAAACCGCTTAAACTATCTGCTAAGCCAGCCCTGTCCAAGACATGGGACGAAGGAGGCGCCAGCAAACCACCTTTGGAAGGATTGCTTTATTATGCAGGAGTTCAAGAATTCTAATAATTTCCGGTATGATCATGAATCTGGCGGTGGCTCAGGATCCGGGCCGGGTTACGGTGGAGGAAGTTCCGATTCAGGATTTAATGGTAATCCGGGCGGACATAATGGTCAAAATAGTCAGAACAACCAGGGTGGTTACAACCAACAGCAGCAATAGTCAGGTTACCAGAGCAACCCAAAGCAGTTGAGTAGTGGGCAGTACCATGTCTTCACCACTAGCTTGGACAAGCGAGACCGAAAGGTTCAGAGGCGGGCAGTCAACTCTGTTGAACCGGCCATACCCCGTTATCTACGTTGGTCTGAACAGCCAATCATATGGAGCAGAGAGGATCACCCACCCCAGGTCGATAATCCGGGTCAGTTGGCTCTGGTGGTGGCGCCTCAGGTGGGAGGTTATAAGTTCACCAAGGTGCTCATGGATGGAGGGAGCAGCATTAACATCCTGTACTATGAGACCTTCCGTCGTATGGGACTAACAGATAAGAATCTCAAACCGTCTAATACAGTATTCCACGGTGTAGTGCCTGGCAGATCAGCATATCCCGTTGGTAAGATAGCTCTGGAAGTGGCCTTTGGGGATGATCATGATTCCAGGTCGGAGACATTGACGTTTGAAGTGGTGAAAATCCAAAGTCCATATCATGCCCTGTTTGGGCGACTGGCCTACGCCAAGTTTATGGCTCGGCCCTGTTATGTGTATTTGCAGCTCAAGATGCCGGGTCACAAGGGGACAATAACGGTTCACGGAAGCCGCAAAATCGCTTTGGAATGCGAGGAAGGAGATGCGGCTTATGCGGAGTCGGTTTGTGCAACCGAGGAGTTGAAGTACTATAAAGACAATGTTGATCCGGCGGACATGACTCCGTTGAAGAAGCAACTACGAAGCATGATCCGGCCCTGAAGTTCAAATCGGCAGCAGAAACTAAGCTTGTTGACTTCGTACCTGGCGATTCGTCCAAGTAGTTCAGCATCAGTGCCAACTTGGATCCGAAATAGGAAAGCGCGCTCATCGAGTTCATCCGTGAGAATCGGAACATTTTTGCATGGAAGCCCTCCAACATGCCAGGTGTACCGAGGCAACTCGCTAAGCACACACTTAATGTGGATCCTAAATATAAACCGGTGAAACAGTTCCTCCGCCAGTTTAACGAAGAAAGACGCAAGGCGATTGGAGAAGAGGTAGCCAGGCTCTTAGCAGCTGGCTTTATTGTTGAAGTTTTTCACCCTGAGTGGCTTGCCAATCCGGTGCTGGTCCTCAAGAAAAACGGCACCTGGCGCATGTGTGTGGATTACACAGATCTTAATAAAGCTGTCTAGCAGATCCTTTTGCCCTCCCCCGTATTGATCAAATTATTAATGCTACGGCGGGTTGTGAGCGTTTAAGTTTTTTGGATGCGTATTCTGGCTATCATCAGATCAAAATGGCAGTTAAGGACCAGGATAAGACAGCATTTATAACTCCCTTTGGAGCCTTCTGCTATGTGTCTATGCCCTTCGGGCTCAAGAGTGCCCAGGCAACTTACCAACGGTGTGTACAAAATTGTCTTCACAAGCAGATTGGCTGTAATGTACATACTTACGTGGATGATATCGTGGTTAAATCCAGGAAGAAGGAGACTCTGATTGATGATTTGAAGGAAACCTTTGATAACCTGAGAACATACAAGATGATGCTTAATCCGGACAAGTGTGTCTTTGGTGTACCAGCAGGCAAGCTATTGGGTTTTCTAGTGTCCAACAGGGGAATTGAGGCTAATCCGGAGAAGATCACGGCTATCACCTCCTTGGCTAAACCGAAGTGTATCAACGATGTTCAACGCCTGGCAGGCCGGATTGCTGCGCTAAGCCGGTTTATCAGTCGCCTTGGTGAGAAGGCAATCCCTTTGTATCAGATGTTGAAAAAGACGGATCAGTTTGTCTGGAGTTCTGCTGCTGATGAAGCATTTGAGGACTTAAAGCGGCAATTGGCCAATCCGCCTGTGCTCGCCGCTCCCATTGACAAGGAGCCGTTACTGCTATATGTTGCTGCTAATGTTTGGGCGGTCAGCGTAGCTATTGTGGTGGAGCGAAAGGAGGCAGGTAAGGAGCATCCAGTTCAACGTCCGGTCTATTATATCAGCGAGGTGCTCATTGAGTCCAAGCAAAGGTATCCGCATTGGCAGAAGCTGGTGTATGGAGTTTTTATGGCAAGCCGGAAGCTTAAACAATATTTCCAAGGGCACTCAATTATGGTGGTCAGTTCTGCTCCTTTGGGAGATATCATCCAGAACCGGGAAGCAACTGGCCGGATTGCAAAGTGGGCCATAGAGCTGGGGCCGTACGGTTTGAAGTATGTGCCTCGGACAGCGGTGAAGTCTCAAGCACTTGTTGATTTCATCAATGATTGGACGGAAATGCAAGCACCTGCAGAAAAGCCGGATCATATGTATTGGACCATCCATTTTGACGGATCCAGGCAGTTGGAAGGCTCGGGGGCTGGAGTCGTATTAACTTCCCCACGAGGTGATAAGTTTTGTTATGTTCTCCGCTTAATGTTCCCTTGTACTAACAATGCAGCTGAGTATGAAGCCTTGCTCCATGGTATCCAGATGGCTAAGGAGATGAATCTAAGTCGAGTTAAGTGCTTCGGTGACTCGGACCTTGTGGCTCAGCAAGTGTCTGGCACTTGGGACTCCAAGGACCCACTCATGGCAGCATATCGTTGTGAGGTGGATACTGTCGCATGTTATTTCAAAGGCTATCAGGTAGACCACGTGGACCGGCGGAAAAATGAAGCGGCAGACGCTTTAAGCCGGCTGGGCTCTCAGCGCAAACCGGTCCCACCCAATGTTTTTCTGGATGTGCTGCACAACCCGTCGGACAAGATCCCTGGTGAAGAGGATTTGGCTATTCCTGATCCGGAGGCTCAATTGGTGGCGGCTCTTCACGTTATTCCGGATTGGACACTTCCTTACCTGGCGTACAAGAACCGGGGTGAGTTGCCATAGGATGAGATTCTAGCCCGGCAGATAATCCGGTGATCCAAGTCCATGGCTATCATCAACGGTGAGTTGCATCATTGCAGTACATCAGGAGCTTTTCAACGCTGCGTGTCTCCTGAAGAAGGCCGTGAAATTTTGCGTGAGATCCACGAAGGAGATTGTGGTCACCACGCCGGTTCAAAGTCTCTGGTGGCTAAAGCGTTTCGCCATGGTTTTTATTAGTTAACTGCTCATGCTGATGCGGAGGATCTGGTCAGACGATGTGATGGTTGCCAAAGGTTTTCAAGGCATGCTCATGTACCGGCTCAAGAATTGAGAATGATTCCAATTACTTGGCCGTTTGCGACTTGGGGGCTGGATATGGTTGGGCCTTTCAAAAGGTCCAAAGATAAGAAGACCCACCTCCTGGTGGCGGTTGACAAGTTTACAAAGTGGGTGGAGGCAGAACCTGTTAGCAAGTGTGATGCGGCCACGGCGGTTCAGTTCATCAAAAAGGTGATTTTCTGGTTTGGCTTTCCACACAGTATTATCACAAATAATGGTACCAATTTGTCCAAAGGTGCTATGAAGGAGTTCTGCAAACAGGAGCACATCCGGCTCGACGTTTCATCAGTGGCACATCCACAGTCCAATGGTCAAGCAGAAAGAGCTAATCAAGAGATCTTGAGAGGCATCAAGCCCCGGCTCATGGTGCCTTTGCAGAGAACGTCGGGTTGTTGGGTAGAAGAATTACCATCTGTGTTATGGAGCATCAATACAACACCCAACAGATCAACAGGATATACACTGTTCTTCATGGTTTATGGAGAGGAGGCGGTTCTCCCCAGTGATATCCGTCATGATTCACCTCGTGTAACGGCTTATATTGAAGCGGACAACGAGACAGCACGGCAAGATGCTTTGGACCGGTTGGATGAAGAGCGTGACATCGCAGCTGCCCGATCGGCGATTTACTAGCAGGATCTTCATCGTTATCACAGTCGCCGGGTCAGAACCAGAACCTTTCAGGAAGGATATTTGGTGCTTCGGCTCATCCAAGATCAGACTGATATGCATAAGTTATCCCCACCTTGGGAGGGGCCTTCCGTGGTTAGCAAGAATCTGCACAACGGGTTGTACTATCTGATCGATATTCGAGAGCATAAGGACTCACGTACATCAGAGGAGGAGACTAACAGGCCGTGGAATATAGCTCATCTTCGGCCTTACTATACCTGAGCCATTGGCTATACTTATGTACATATTACGACAATGTATACATTATGATTAAATATAATAAACCGGAACCTCAGCTAAAGCGGGGTATCTGTTCTTTTACATCATGTAAGGTTACACGGAGTTGCTCTAAAGCGGCCTCCGGTTTACCCCTTGAGTTCGCTTTGCTAAAAGCATCGTGTTATATCACTTGGAGGATTGGTCGTGTCCGAACCAATACCATGCCTCTTGATAGGCGAGAGCCACCAGATCACTTGGGGACTTGGTCATGTCTGAACCAGGCATGCCTCTTGATCGGCTTAAGGCCACAGAATCACTTGGGGGCTTGGTCGAACCCGAACCATGACCATGCCACTTGATCGGCATAAATGCCACGGTTTCATTTGGGGACCTGGCTGACTAGAACCATAGTTACACCTAACGGGAGCTTGGTCGTGTTCGGCCATGGTAACACCATCTGATCAGCTCAAGTAAACCTTTTTTTGCAACATTTTGTCATTGCACTTGATTTACACTTTTCTTGGAGGGGGGGTTTTCGCTTTTTATTGTGTTTTTTAAACCGACAAAGTTTTTTAACCAATCAATTGACGGAACACAGTTCACGTCAATCCGGAGACTATTTGCCCGGTTTGATCCTTGTTGTTAACATCCTCTTATGGAGTAACACGGTGTTTATTATAACTCGGCACAGTTTACATGCTAAACCAGCGTCATATATATACAGGAGCTATTATCTCCTCCAATAGTGTGGGCTTGTAAAACTCCGCTTCAAGATTGGCCAAGCCAACTTCACGCTCGACGATGGCAGGTATTATGTATCTCAAAAATTTGATCATATACTTAAAATTTTGTTTTGATTTCATATATGCAGACATCGTATTCCGCCTGACGGTACAACCGCGGTGGCACTTGACGAATTTTTCATTTCAGAAAGTGTTTTGGAAAGTTCATTACCACAGGAAGAACAAATTATGCATGAAGGCATATCAACATCAAAGGTATCAGCTAGCCTATTACAAGGCAACATGGTGCCCATAATAATATAATTGTTTTTCACAAAGGAGAGGCAGTTTTAAAACCGGCTTCCGGTTCAAGCTTGGTCACCAGCCTGGCCTGATGGTTGTGGGTCATCCTGCGCCGCTTCAGCCTCCGTTTCTCTACCCGGTGGCTGGAAATCCACAGTTGTCCAGTCGATTCCCATTAATGCTTGAAAAACAGCTTCATCATGGATCAGCAATGACGGGTCAATATCGGGAGCGTAAGTATGCTTACGGATTGGAGGGATCAGATTTTCCGATTCATGGATTGGTGCAGCTATTCACTTGTTCTGACTGTCATATTGGGCTTGATAATGAGACAAGTCTGCTTCCTCAGCCAGTTGACAAGCTAGCGGATGTACCTCCCGGTTTATTGCTCGCAGATCCGCTTCACCAAATTCTGACCCGTCTTCCTTCAAGCTGGGATAGCCCTGAGCCGCTTCAATAGGATCAAAATCCGGCACCCAGGCTTTTGCCCGGATTAAGGCATTGATTGCACCGGTTCGAGTAGCAGATTTCTTCAGCTCTTCAACCCGGGCAGGAAGCACCGACAGTTTCATCAGAGTATCTTGAATCAAAGTGGGCGCCGGTTTGTTATGAGATGCGGTACAGATGATCCGTTGGGCACCAGTATACAATTGTTCAACCAATGTATAGGCGGCTTTTAATTTCTTCTACACATCTGACCCCAGACCAATGCGTGTCCCTGAAATACCATAAAGGGTTAATAAACCGGTGACTCTGTCAGAAGGCAGAGCCAATTCAGAAGGCAAAACTGGCTTACCAAAGATAGCAGTAGTCATGGCATGCACGTGCCGCTTTATGCTGGTCGGTTCATCCGCCACTGGTTTTAGTGCAGCCTCGGCATCCTCTGCTCGTTTGATCAAAGCGGACTTTTCACTGGCCCAATCCGCCCGCTTCTTCTTGAAGCTCTCCTTAAGTTGTTCCATGGCGCTTAAAGCGCTGGCCAATTCCTCTTTTGCTTTGGAGGTTTCAGCCTGTTGGGTTTTCAGGTTTTCTTGGAGATCGGTGACTTGGTTTTCTTTCGTCTTCAGCTCCGCCTGCATGCATACAGATATGTGCTTCAACAAATCGGTATAAGGATTCAAGTACCAATCACATAACAAGTTATGCACTTAGCACTTGGGGGCTAATGCATATTCGATCTTCATCTTTCAATTGCTTACAAAGTCCCAAGATCAATACAAGTATTCAACTTGGCACTTGGGGGCTAATGGCTATTTGCTCGTATATATTCTGATGCGGCAATTTCAATTACTTAAAGTACCGGTTTAACTACGTTAAGTTGAACCGGCCTTGGGGGCTACATCAGCGAATTTCAAAGCATCAAGATTTATATTGGTAAGTTCCGGTTTGAAAGAATATTACAAACCGGCCCTTGGGGGCTAGGAGAGTCAGCAAGAATGGAAGCATACAAGCAGGAAGGAGCATATGGAAGTTACCTCATATTTCTCTTTCATCATATTAACCAGACCGGCTTCATAGTCGCGACTGGTATACAACCGGTTCAGATAGCCATAATGGATATCTTGGGCATTCAGAGCAGCATAAGTCGTCAGATCAGCGTTCCACTTGCCTTTGCCAAAGGCAGCAAATTCTTCCTTGGCAGAACGTTTGGATAAAGCGACAGGATTGCTTGGCTCAGTATGGCCAGTGCCAGTAATGAAAACCTCATCATCCTGGATACCGCCGGTTTGCACCGGGGCTGTTGGCTTATTAGTAGGTTTTGCTGGACCAGTGGAGCTTTCAATCCGGATGGAACCTGTGGACTGATTGACAGGACCTGAGGCGTCAGTAGGTCTCTCTTCAGTAATAGGATCATCGTCCTGCTGTGATGGATCGTTGGGTGTATCCTCAGGAATAGCCGCTTCAAGATTGGGTGTCTTGCCTGGTTCAAGAATGACATCTTCTTCGGCCGCTTTGTCCAGGCGGGCCTTCTTGCTTGGCCTAGGTTTGGGCCTGAGAAGAATAACAAAAATCAAATACAGCATATGTTCTAAGGCGATGTACTGCAAACATCACAATAAGTACAGCTTATCCAAGCACCGTTTTGAGCGGTGGGAGCTGAGTAGCCGATGACTCGCCAGAAGATGAGTGGGAAGTAACCTGGTAATCGGAGTCAGACGGATTAAGAGGTTGACGAAAGCAGCCCGCTTTAGGACAAGCACTGACAAGCAAATTAGAGACCTCTGAATGGCATTTCCGAACCGGACTGTTTGGTAAACCGGCAGAGGTAACTACCTGGCCACTATGCCGGGTGGTGCGACGAGCTTCGTGTTGTTGGGTCTTCATAAGAAGTTTAGGATCCAAATAAGCAAGAGGATGAGAAAATTTAACTTCCGGTTTGCCTGGCGGATTTTTTGTGAAGGCAAAGTTTCTGAATCGGAAGAGAGAATAATTACCTCTGCAACATCCGCGTGGCTGGCTTCGGCATCATCCTGACAAATATCATCATCAATAAGACGCATGAAAAATAAACCAAGTGAGTCAAGCTCTACCTCAAAGTCCGGATTATCCACCTCATCATCAGGGGCCGTATTAGAAGATGCAGTGATTCTTTTCCTGTGGGCAGTTTTCTTCACAGCTTTAGTCTTTTGCCGTGTTGCTCTTTCCGGTTTGTCTGGTTTTTCTGGTTTCTCCTGCGGCAGTTTCTTGCTCCAAAACGGATCATTGCCCTGATTACACAGACACTGATATTAAACAAAGACCAGATATATCATTAACAGATTCAGCAAAAAGAAAAATCAAAGCCTTACAGCTGGCGGTTTGTTGGTGGCACAGAAGGGAAGCAGGCCGTTTCTAGCACAGGCGTGTTCCGGTTCATTCAGCATCTTATTCACAGCCTCTGTGATTTCTTCATCGGTGAGCTGGATTTTGGAATGTCGCAGTGGGTCATCAACACTGCCAGTATACTCGCACATCAAACCGGAGCGCTGACTAAGGGGCAGTATGCTCCATGATATCCAACAGCGAGCGAGATCAACCCCTGTTAAACCGTTGGCCATAAAGGCTCTGAGCTTTGACAGTTGAGGAGCATATTTACTTCTCTCCTGTGTAGTCAATCTTTGTGGAAAAGGGTGTGTATTGCTGAGCCGCTCCGGTCGAAAGCCAGGCAAGGGATTCTCACCAGCAGGGGAGGTGTCTTTGCAGTAGAACCATGTCTGATTCCATTCTTTGGGGTGGCTATGCAGTTTGGCGTGAGGGTATGTGACCTCTTTCCTCTTCTGAATCGCCACGCCACCCAACTCCGTATTGGAGCCGTCAGTAAACTCAGTACGACGGTTTAGATGGAAAAGGTCTCTGAACAATTCCACTGTGGGTTCCTCTTGAAAGAACGCTTCACAGAGCACTTGGAAGTGACACATATTTGTAACAGAGTTGGGGCCAGTATCTTGTGGATGGAGCTGGAAATCGGCTAAAACATCCCGGTAAAATTTAGAACCGGGCGGCTTAAAGCCCCGGGCTAAGTGATCTACGAAAACAACAACCTCTCCTTCTCGAGGCGTGGGAGGGCATTCTTTGCCAGGAGCCCTCCAATGGATGGTATCTTTGCTGCCTAAAGCGCCAATCAGGACTAAATCGTCTAGTTCAGCCTCTGTGACGCGAGAAGGAACCCAATTGCACTCATACACTTGTTTGGCCATGATGGAATCTACAAGGTAGAAGATCCCGATTCAAAAATGCATTTGATCAAGATACATTGGTATGGGCACTGTTAAACCGGAGACAGAACTATCTGAACCGGAGTTTTATGAAGCAACAAGCATCTGGCAGTTCAATAAGGGGACTAAGGGCATATACCGATTTGGAAAAAAATTCTATAAAGTTAAACCGCCTGATCTAAGCATTGCAGATGGACAAGTACGCAGAAACAGGTTTCACAAGATTTCCTTATGGCATTGGATCTGAAGCAAGTTCAGAAAAGAGATAAATACTTAGAGGTTCAAAGGAGCAGTACCGAACCAATGAGAAAAACGTTCATATAGATCTATGGTTTTTGAGATGCATAAGTGAAGGCGAAGGTCAAACAACTATCATTGCACAGAGTAAAGATTTGCGGATTCAGCTAAAGATCTATCGTATGAGCAAGAGGTAGACGATGAACACTGAAGAACTGCGAAACCCTAGGTCAGATCTGCGGGGGAAAGGACAGAAGATTTACCGGAGCTGAGGAAGATGCGGAAGGTTGCCGCGATGCTCTGGTGCGTTCAAGTTGATGCAGCGGCCAAGGATGAGGCAGAGGTCGACGGCGGCGGCGGAGCTCCGAGGCGGGCGACGCGAGGAAGACGAAGAAGGAACGGAAGGAGAAAAGAAATGACCCTTCAGTCCTATTTATAAGGCGAAAGAACATGAGTCGGGCGCCACAATCAAGGGGCCACGAAACGGAGCTGTCGCCTCGATTTCCGCCGATCTATTAAACAAAGAAGCATAATGGATAGCTTCATTATGACAGGTGACGTCACTCCGGTTTGCAGTAATCAGAGAAGATGACATCATGGCGGTTTACCAATTTAAGAGAAGACGTTGAAGATAGAAGTTGTTGTTAAAGGATTGACATGAACCCGTTCAAATCAATCTGGGGCCTAATGTTGGGGATATTACTGCTGGGCGTAAACCGGCCTATCTGGGCCGAGTCAACTTCATCAGTAGTTCCAGAAGTGATAAAGCCCAAGAAGGCAGATGAGGGCCTAAGGCCCGTAGCCGGTTCAAGACTGGTAGCTGTAAACCGGAATTTGTATATAAACTTGTATTGTAAGTTAGGAATAAGGAGAGACCAACCCGGATACGAATATCGATCGGTGTTGGGACTCTGTAAACCGACGGGAGTCACCCGTGTATATAAGGGGACGACCCGGCGGCGGTTCAAGAAAAACAGAAAACAACTCGAGACATAGGCGAAGCTTGTTTGCTCCCTAGTCATCGAAACCCCATCAATTCCATCACAACTAGACATAGGCTTTTACCTTCATCGAAGGGGCCGAACTAGTATAAACTCTCTTGCGTCCTTGTGTCCGCTTTAACCCCTTCAAGCTAACCCGTCGCGATGGCTCCACGACTAAATCCTTTCTCTAGGACATCTGCCGTGACAAAACCACGACAAAGGGCCTGAAGCAAACCATAGATATATTCAAGTATTTTGGACGTATAGAGTTGTATGCGGTATGTTCTATTGCATTATATATGAACTCTACTTTTGATGATATCAAACAAAATATTTGTTGTCCACCAAATCGATTGTGTCGTATTGCATTTGTTAGTTGTTACTAACACTACCCACATATGTTTTTTTGTATTCGCCGCTATGAATCTGCAAACCAATAAGTTATAAAGGATATTTGAGTATGTTCAACTCTACGCACTCAAAGGTTTGACCTTCGCTATCAACAACATAGATATGTGGACTTCTTAATTAGGAAATATCCAAAAAAATATTGCTAGGGAAGTTTTCTATTGAGATTGTTCAATGTATAGGATTAGAATTTAAATAATTATTTCTCTAATGATCACTACTAACTTCAAAGAAAAACTTTCTTTGGATCAAGCCTTTTGAAAAAATATTTTATATGAGTTTGTAGGTATTTCCCATGAAGTAATCAAATACACTTTTAGGTTGGATATGGTTCGAATTCTTTAAGATTTACCGAATGTCTTGCAATCATAGTCTTTTTTTTTGTGCTTTGTTAGCCATGTGAATCAAAATATTAACCTAAGGCATGACGACGCAACTATTTTGTGGGCAGAATTTGATGGTATCAGTAGATTATGTTTACCACAGGTGAAATTTACATAATATAACTTTATGGTGGCTATAAAACCATATAATTTGGAATCTCATTGTTTTGGAATCTATATAACAATGTATTTAATTTACAAAAAATATCAACTAAATTAAAGATGATGCCCCCGCATTTGCGAGGGCCACCTTGGTAGTTGCAAAGAAAGAAAAGTTGTGCCCACCGCACTTGGTAAAGTAGCATTCTTTTTCACAGCCATCATGGGAATATATATATAGTACTAACAGCTACTAGTCGTTTTTTTCCAATACTTCCGCTCTATAAACATTATAGCTCCACACCATATAGCCTACCCACCCAGTAACAAAGTTCCAGTGAAAGCCTCGTTTTGCAAGCAATAAACATGTGTATAAAAACTAAATCTTTGTGGCAACAATGCAGAGAACAAGTTAACAAGCGTCAAGCAGCACACACAACGATCCCTGTCAGAGCCAACATTATTTTCACTTTCAGGTTCTCAGCCCAATCCAATGCTGATCCTGCTAAAATTTGTTCAACACAAGATGCTACTCAATTTCATTTCAGTAAAACTCAACACATTTTTAAAAATCAACCATCAGAAAAACTTTAAGCTGATCGCATACCTTGAAATTTTCAGAAACCTCTCATCCTAGCTAGAAAAGCATAGGGGCCTAGCCTACAGGTTGACCTTTTGCAAATATCAAACAAATGTGATATGTACGCAAAAGATCAAATCAGCAATTAAACATCTCGCGCATGAGTATAACTGAAAAGACAATTGAGCTTCCCACAGAAGCTTGTGGTTCTAGCCCAGCTTAGGCAGAACAAGCCACAATTGCATATGGTAAACCATAGGAGTAGGTTCGGTGGACGGGGTTACCACCTGCCTGCTCCGTCCTGTTACAACTTTCAGCAGTAATATTTCTCACCCCCTCCCCACGGAGAATTTCCACATTGCACTATTTTTGCATTCAGGAACATCTTTTCCAGTTTTAACAGGGGTAACTTCATAAGTTACTGGAACTATTACAGAGGAACTTTATTAGACTAGAAATAGAGCAGACTTATGTGAAGGAAGACAAGGCAATCTTCAGGCATCAACCCCATCTACAAAATGAGCACAAGACAGTGCAATCTTCACGCATCAACCCAGACTATGGCTTTTCGAAGGGGTTTGCCACTGACAAAATCGTGGATATGCTCCTTTACAAGGAACTCAACACATGTCAATCAGTCCATATTTAGTAGGGCTAATCCTGAAATCAAACCGAGCATCTCGGGAAGCTCTGTTTTCCACTTGTAGCAGCATACGCTGATAAGCCGCCGTTTCACTGCTGTACTCATTATATACTTCAAATTCAATTATGTCTAGCACCTTTGCATTCAATACAAAGAACCTCGCAAATTCAAGCTGTTTCCCATAGCCCAAGAATGATTTGAACACTACTTTTTTCAGATGGGTCTCAAGGCATTCAATTGGATGTAGTGGGTCATACGGAGGCTCAATTCGTTTATCCCTGCATCGACGAAACTGCGAAATGGGAAGGGAGGCATATGTTAAAACTTAAAACTGTCGCTAACTAGATAACATCATAGGTCAAACAAATGAGAGAAATGAGTACTCACAGTGACATAGAGCTTTTCCAAACAGGAGAACCACTTGAGGATGTTAAGAACTGCATCCAGTTTATCTCCAGAAGACCTGAGAGCAAAAACCTTCACAGTGCGCATCGAGTTTGTGGAGCTGACTGAGCTTATTCCCTGAAGAAAACAAACAATGAACATATAAAGTATATTTATCTACATGTAGGAATGCCGAATGCAACATTAGAAGTTGACGCTAGCTGCTGCTACCTTGAAGAGTAGGAGCTTTGAGACGACCACTAAGAAAGGGCCCAATATCTCCAGATTAGGCGCCCTAATTACCCTGACAGTGACGCAATCATCTCGGTTACAATCAGTTAATAGTAACCTTAGAAGACGAGGAGCATCCTCGATGACCAGTTCCACTTTTTTACTAGAGCTATGACGGAAGATGATGCTCCTAATAGTCGGCGAGATCACACGGAGGCGACCCGGAGCACGAAAATCGGCCATGTATAAGCTTTCCAAGGCATGGCAGCCGGAGAGCAGTCTGTGGAAGACCTCCTCTGAGATGGAAATGTTAAACAGGGTGAGCTTGTTGAGATTGGGGAAATTCATGGGCGGCACGATCTCGAAGGGGAAATCGCAATGGTCGATCTTGGCAACCAGGATGGTGGACGCAGAGCGGAGCACTGATCCCAGCAGCGGGGGGTTGGCGTCGCTGATATCGAGCTCCTGGAGGTGGGCGAGGGCCGGGGAGTGAAGCCAGCTCGCCGCCTGGGCGTGGAGACCGCCCTCGCCGGCGCCGCGGCAGAGGAAGTAGAATCGGCGGGCGGGGCCAGGGTGCTTGGAGATTATGTCGGAGACGGCGGAGGGTGGGACGCGGGAGGAGGTGGGGACGCCGGGGGATAGGGTGCTGACCTCGAGGTTGAGAGGCGCGGAGCGCCAGAGGTGGCGCCACCGGTGAGAGAGGACCGGCGTGCGGCCGCCGTCTTTGGTGGGGAGGAGGGAGATGATGGTGCCGAGGATGGCGTCGGGGAGCCTGCTGATGAAATCGGCCGCGGCGGTCACGCCGGAGTTGACACTCCGTGCTCGCTTCGCTGCGGTCCCATGGGTACCCGCGGCCCCCTCCTTCTCCATGGCCGGCGGCCGGCAAGTCGGAACCGGGACGGAGGGATAGGGTTGGCCTGGCCGCCGCCCGCCGCAGCTCACTGGGTTCTGGGGGGAGCTCGGTAGGCAGCGGTGCCTCCTATATTCAACCGGGGACTTGACTCACACACTCTCCCGCATTAACTTGGGGATTTTGCATGCAGCCAAGCGATTGAGTACCACGTTTCATGCGAATCATGCCAGCATTAAATCACGAGGACACGAACCATCGACCACACCAAAACTAGCTGAAAAATGGATGAACTGAACCGTCCCCAAAAATAACCGACTTAAATGACAAGAGTGTGAGCAGAATACAGACAGTAGAATCGATACATCATCAACAGAAAAAAAAAAAGGCAGTCCAGTAAACAAACTTAGGCCTCCTTTGATTTGGAGGAATTTCATAAAAATTCTAAAGGATAGGATTTTTATTGGATTTTTTTTCTTAAGAGCCCTTCATAGGGATGGATTTCTAATCCTATATAGGATTGGTTCCTATCCTCCATATTTCATAGGAAAATAAAAATAAGCATAGACTCAAATGGAAAAATTCCTTTGGTGTGAACCAAATGACATCTCATTTCCTATTCCTACTTATAGGATTTGAGATACATGTCATCTCATTTCCTACAAATTTTCTATTCTTATAATAATCCTATCCTACGAACCAAAAGAGGCCTTACTTCCATGGGCGGGTGATTCACAATTCGGCCATCTTTAGTTTGTAGGAATCTCATAGGATTTCTATAGGATAGGATTTGCATAGGAAAATTTTCTTTGAAACCATTTGTTTTGTAGGAATGGATCTTATTTCTATGTACTCCTTCACATTTTGGAGAAAAAAACATTAACTAAGACTTAATGGAAAAATTCATATCCTATGCACCAAATGACATCTCTTTCTCTATAGGAATTGAGATGCATGTCATCTTACTTCCTATTATTTTCCTATTTCTATAACATTCTTATCCTACGAATCAAAGAAGGCCTTCATGTGTGGATCTTATTTGAAATGCTACAGCTAGCAAACTTGACTCTGTATAAACATAACGCCGGCAACACATATCAAACATATAAAGGATGAACGGGGCGCTAGGCACAACCACCGCGTCCACGTAGGCAATGAATAGTGTCGAGGCAGCACGCGAGCGAGCGAAAAAAGCAGCGGGCAGTGAGAGGAAAAAGCTCCCAGGTGTGCGGGCGCGGCAGCGACCCCATGGCGGGCGGCCGGGTCGGAGCGGTCCCCCGTGTCCCTCCTTTCCCGCTCGGCGCTCTCTACTCCTAGTGCAGCCGCCGCCTCCCTCCGCTCTTCCCATCTCGCCAGAGCCGCCACACCCGAAGTCCTTCCCCCCGCCCCAAGTAGCCCCAATCCCTGCCCGCGATAGAGTTCGAGTAGCCCCCATCTCTACCCGCGCCGGAGTTCAGCTATAGGGGAGGAGTGGATTAACGACGGGGCGACAAGTAAAAGGATGGTAGATCAAGAAGGAAGGGAGCCGTTGCAGTGGGAGGAGTAACGAGGGTGGCCAAAGGTCAGGCATCAGTGACGGATCCACGGCGGAGTGTAAGAGGTGATGCCGACCGGCCGCCGCCTCGCCACCGACTCCTGTTTGCCGGCGGCAAGGAGAAGGGAACATATGATGTGCTGCTCTGTCTCGGGGCTCAACGCCCTCTTGGATGCAGAGGTTGGCGGGCTCTCGCTCTACACCTGCGTTCCGACGGCCGCGCTTCATGTGACAGCGCTGGATAGCAGCTTGGCCTTTCTTCTTCTGCTCAACACACTTGCAAATTCTTTGCTTTCCCCGTTCCTCTTTGTCTTCTGCTGTACTAGGTTCCGCTGCTTACTGTGCTCTTCGTTTCCTTCTTACTGCAGATCAATCAATCTCGGTGTCGTATGCGAGTGGCTGCTCTAGGAGGTACCTTCTTCCTTGCTCTCCTTCTGTTAGACGAAATGTGTGTAACTTGATGTACCCTTGTTTCTTTTTTTTTCCCATCCACAGGTTCTTTGTTCGTTCGCTTCGCCTTGCCCTCTTCGGCTGGACAGGTTCGACTCGCCTGTCTTTCTTGCTTGTTTTACTTTGGTTGTCGTGCTCTTCTATTGCGTGTACATTTTTCTTATTAGCAAATATCCTTCTCTCTGTACTGGATTTGCTTCTTTACGTTTCGGGTTTGCATATGCCATAAGCGATATCAAGCTCCTCGAGGTTGGCGAGGGCCTGGGAATGAAGCCAGCTCTCCGCCTGAGCGCAGCTGTCAGTGGAAGGAGAACCGGCGTGCGGGGCCATGGTGTTGGGAGATTATCTTGGAGACGGTGGAGGGTGGGACGCGGGAGGGGGTGGGGACGGGGCCGGCGGCGCCGGGGAGTCGGATGTTGACCTTGAGGTTGAGAGGCAGAGAGCGCCAGAGGTGGCGCCATTGGCTGGAAAGGACCGTCATGCGGCCGCCATCCTTGGTTGGGAGGAGGGAGATGATGGTGCCGAGGATGTCATCGAGAGGGGGGAGGGCTGCTGATGAAATCGTCGGCGGTCTCACCGCTCTGTGCCTGCTTCCGTGTGGTCCCATGGGATTCGCGCGCCTCCCCCGCAGGCTACTTCTCCATGGTCGGCGACTGGCCCGGGGAGGGGGGGAGGGGGTAGGGTCGGTCGCCGTCCGCCGCGCACGTCTCACACTGAGTGGTGTGTCATAGTAACGTCTCCTATTTGTAGTGGTTCAACCTCCCATGTTCTTCTCACCCTCCACACACGAATGTCTCCTTCATGCACTCCCCAACCATCGCTGGACCGGGGAGAAACACCGGTTCCATCATGAAAAGTGTTACTATATGATTTAATTATTCTCATAATTACAGGACAATCCTTCCTCAATTCTAAGGCTAGTCATAGTGGGAGTAACTTAGGTAGTAGCATAACACATTTCAAAAAAAAATTGCTTATGTGGCATGTAATTAATGAGAAGTGGTAACATAATATGTTATTGTAACATAGCGCTTCCCAAGATAAGATGAGTCTACAAGCCATTAAATAAAGCCACATATGACACTACTAGTATGTTACTTTGCACTATGAAGGTAGTAACTTAGAGGGTGTTTGTTTCCAGGGACTTATTGGTTTAGGGACTTAAAAAGTCCCTATAAGTCCCATCTAAACCAAACAGGAGGGACTTATAGGGACTTAAAGTGGGCATTTGGGACTTATAAAATAAGACTCTCAATGAGGGACTTATAGGGACTTATAGTTGTAATATGGTCTTATAGAGACTTATAAGTCCCAGGAACCAAACAGGTAGGGACTTTTTAGGGACTTGGGACTTATAAGTTGGGACTAAAAAAAGTCCTAGGACTTATGAACCAAACAGGGCCTTAGATTAGTGTCATATGCATGACACTAGTATAAGTTACTCCCCACTATGACCAGCCTAATCCCTCATGCCGTTAGCAATCTGGCAAGTGGCAACCGTCCGACGCTCCCAACGTCCCCACGAACAGACGTGCCTCTTCATAGCGTTGGTTCCCCTTTCATAAATCATGTAATCATCTGCTGCAAAGCCATCATGCTAGGCCTAGTCGGGCACTAGCCTATGCTTGTACGAGCAGCAAAAAAAAATTTCAAAAACGAAAAGAAAGATGGCTTGAGCCATGAATAGTGGGCTATCATATTTTGGGAGGCCTATTGCAAACAAAAAAATTATTTTATTTTTCAATTAGATTTAGGTTTCTCAATTTTCTCTACATCTGTGTTTGTTAGTTATTCCTAACATATTACTATGTGATGTCTGCACATTTTCTGTAAACATATATATGGATGCAATTTTAATTACTATATGTTGATTAAGCTTGAAAATGATATATATATTTTTCGAAACGGAGGCAAAAGTTTTGCCTCATCGATTAATTAAGAAGAAGATAATTGCCGAGTTAATTTATGGAAAATCTGGCGAAAACCAAGAAAATGATATGAATACTATTAATTTTTTCACATATCTTATGGATTGCATTTATGACAATGTATGGCTTTGTTCACAACTGTGAGGTCTACACTGCCCCTTGGTCCTTCATAGTGCTTTTAATTAACACAACATTTTACACAGTACCATAAGAGTAAGGTGTACACTACTTAGTAGTGATTACCTCAAAGCAAAAATGAAAGTATGCATATTATGGCATGAAAATAGCCATAAGAGTGTCTACGCCACTTGGTGTGGTTACCTCTATGTGGTCTAAGAAATAAAGATATAAGCCATGTTATGGTGATTATTTTTGAGAAAAGCCCACATTTCAACTCCAAACTAACCACTTGATTTAATTTATAACCATGAACTCTCAAACACATGTGAAGGAAAGAAACAAAAGAAGGAGCAGAAGCGCGAGGAACCTTTTTGTTGTTGTTGGTAGGAACCATATTTGTTACGGTTGTGCTAGAACCAATAACACTCTGCAGGTTTCTACAAATGATATGTATAGCAAGAGGACGTTCAGGGACAGGTGCATCGCCCTCTGGATCTCTTTTGGTCAGAATCTTCAGTGGGACATAAAACTGGGAGGAAGCCGAACCCCTCTCGTTTCGTCATGCTTTTAACAGAAACTCTCCATTTTGATGCAGTCTCCTAGTTTTTAAAATAAAAATCGTTGAGCACCCGAGCAGTAGCACCACTTACACCAATCCTAAAAGATTATAATGAAAAGAAATGAAAAACCGCGCCCACCGCGCGCCCTTGAGTGAATAGCAAAAAGCTACCACATTACGGGCTATCGTTCCGAAAAACTACCGCTTTTTCTAATTTTTCAAAAAACTACCACAAAAGTGGCTGGTTGTTCCAAAAAAAACCCAAGTGTCCGAACGGTTAAGTTTTAACTAGGGTTATGACATGTGGGGCCCGTCCGTCAGGGTTTTGTCGGCCACAGTGCTCACGGTGCACGGGTGACGGCCGTTCGGGCGCACGGGCCGTCCCGACCAGGTAAAAACGGATCCGGCCCTCACTCTGTCTCCCTCGCGCTCACTCACTCTCACTCTCCCCCCTCGCTCTGTTTCCCCTGGCCGAGCTCTCCATCGTCGCCGACCACCTCAGTTCCTCGTCGCCGGCCAAGATGCCTTCTTGGAATGATGGGGATGAGAGCTCCGACGACAGCATGGGGGGCAACCTGATGGACATGGAGTACTTTGTAAGCCTCATCCTCCTCCTCTCTGTCATTATCTAGGGTTAGGGTTAGGGTTGAATCGATTTGGGAATGAGGGTTGATGAGCTGCATATTTGTATGGATGGATTCGTTTGGTTTGGTTATCTATTAGTTTTGATCTAGGGTATGGATGCACTGTGATGTCTGATCTGACCTTGAGCAAGGCAAAGCCTGACTCAAGTTGAACTAGTTGATGCATTGGTTCTGATCTACCTTTTACTGCATGTAGGACACACCTGACACCATCCCAGAGCCACTCTGGTGTGGTGCTCCCATGGAGGAAGTTGCCAAGTGTACTTTGCACGATATGAAGCCTAGGAAGTGTGTTGCTTTTGAAGGTGCTAACACTGGGAGGAGGTTCTATGGATGCCCTGTTCAGGTGAGTAATTGAGTATGCTGGGTGGATTCAGTTATGCCTAGTGGATTCAGTTAATGTCTAGATTCAATTATGCCTAGTGGATTCAGTTATGCCTAGTGGATTCAGTTATGCCCTGTGGTTACTGAATTTGTACATTAACTCTGTTTGAACTGAATTTAGTACTGAATTTATGGTTACATGTCCTCCTTGTGTACCAATCCTCTTTTTGAATTGAAGTTAGAACTGAATTTATGCATTTTCTGAAGTATGTGTTCTCTGATCAAACTACAGGGAGGTGTGAATTGTGGTGTAGTTCAGTGGGTTGATCCTGCCTGGCCTGATGTACTTAAGAACTGCCTCATCAAGTTGTGGGAAATGTTCCATGAGCAAAACCTTGGAAGGATTCAAGACAAGCATGCATATGAGGATGAGGTTGCCAAGTTGAAGAAGGACTATGATCATCTCTGCACTGAGTATCATAAAATGGTTGATGATGTTAGCAAGATGTTTGACTGGCAGGATGGTGTTGGCAAGATTGACTACTAGAAAGCAATGGATGCTGAGAAATTTGAGAAGCAGAAGGAAGAGCTAGAGCTGGAGATGAAGATGGAGAAGCTAAGGCTAGCAAAAGAACAGAGGTGTATCCTTCAGGCTCAGGCAGACATAATTCACAACACCAGGAAGGCAATGAAAGAGATAAAGGTGGACAGGGATCTTCTTGCACAAGAGAAGATAGAGCTTGAGAAAGTAGTTGCTGATCTGCTGAATGCTGGCCATGGGAGCAAGGAAAAGCTTGAGGAAATCAAGTCCATACTGGAGGCTTGAAGATTTGGACGATGGTAGTTAAGTAAGTAAGGTGTGCTACACATATAACAAGCCTTGCAAGATGATGGTAGGAGTATATTTTGTGCAGTCCTATATGAACTGTTTAAGTTATGGTAACTAGAGTGGTGGAGAACCTTTGCTAAGTCTGGCTTATGTTATTGTACTGTCAAGAACCTATCTATCTTAAGTAATGCAGTGAAGAACTGTTTTATTTCTTTAGGTTGTTTTCCTGAAACTAGAAATGTTGTACTAGTTTATTTTTGGGCCTAAAACCATTATGTATACAATGTGGGCCTAGACTGGGCTGTTTTATTACTCCACCTACCTACCACCAACCATTAGTAGTCTATAGAGCACACCCCTTGGGTGAAACCACAGTCAATCCCCCCATCCCCACCCTTCTCCACCCCCAGCCGCCAAAGAAACCCTAGAATCCCAGGGAGAGATGGATCCTGGAGAGGTCATAGATGGAGAAGAAGAGGTGCCCAGGCAAGCCAGGCGCAGAGATGCAAGGAGGAGGGAGAGAAGGCAACTTGCTGAGATGATCCTTGCAGCACGCAACCGCAAGGACATAGAGCGGTTCCTGGAGGCATTCCCCCCTGGCTCCAACCCTAGTGATGATGATATCATCTACTGGGCAAGGAGGAGGGCAAATTTACATCCCTTTCAGGTCACTAGGCAGAGGTGAACTAGGATTCTGTACCCATGATGTTGCTGTTATGTTTTTGTGTTCCTAGATCAGTTCCTGAAGTTGGTGTAAGAACAATGTTGAATGAGCTATGTATGTGATGAATCAAGTTGTCTATGATGCAATGCAATGTATGAAGCTGGTGAAAGAAAAATGCTGAATGATCTATCTATCTATGTGATGAATCAATCTGTCTATGATGCATTATGAGTGAATCTTTTATCTATATTTGTGTGTGTGAATGAATTGATCTGGTGATCTTGATGTTTTAAGTTAGATGTGTTATGGTTTGGTCAGATGGCCAAATATTGTTGTTTTAGGTTTGATCTCTTAGGGTTTGGTGTCTAGATGGGCAAATCTTGATGTTTTAGCTTTGATATGTTAGGTTTTGGTCCTAGGTAGCCACTTAGGGTTGGTCGACAAGTTGCCACCCAAAGTGGCCACATTTGGCACCTTTGGGGGTTGGTCGACAACTAGCCACTTTTGGGGTTGGTCAACAAGTTTCCCCCCAAAGTGGCCAAATGTGGCCACTTTGGGATTGGTCGACAAGTAGCCACCCAAAGTGACCACATTTGGCACCTTTGGGGGTTGGTCGACAACTAGCCACTTTTGGGGTTGGTCGACAACTAGCCACCCAAAGTGGCCACATTTGGCACCTTTGGGGGTTGGTCGACAACTAGCCACTTTTGGGGTTGGTCGACAACTAGCCTCCCAAAGTGACATAATCATATAAATCAATTATCAACAAAATAAGTCACTTGATCTACATAACAATGATCAGCATAAGAAATAATTTCATATGAAACAATTCATAACCTAGGGCATATCAAAATAGAGCTTGACAGCATATAACTTAATTGTTCCAAGCAGTTCAAACACAGACCACATAACTTAATTGTTCCAAGCAGTTCAAACACAGACCACATGACTTAATTGTTCAAATGAAAACAGAGTTCACTACAAAAAACACAGATGGCAAGCATGCCTAACAAGCAGAGTTCAAGGCATAAAGCATAGTTGAGTGCAACACATTCAATGGTTGCCACTGGTTGTGAAATACAAAGAAAGTTTGCTTGGGGCCTTCCTCTTCCTCTTAGAACCAACATCAGCTTGACTTGATGTTGATGCTGCCCTTGGAGCATTGAAACCTCTTGCACTTGACCTGGTGTTCTTTGCTGGAGATGATGCACTTGACCTGGTGTTGTTGGCTGGTGCTGAAGCAGGTGGTGGGTTCTTTCTCTTTCTTGATCCACCTGTTGAAACTACAGTAGATGTGGTTGCCCTTGTTGAAGCAGATGTGGTTGCCCTTGTTGAAGTTGTTGCTGGTTTCCTGCCCCTAACTGGTCCTAAAGTTGGAGCTGGACCTGAAGCTGGAGCTGGACCTGATGATGTGGCCCTAGCTGGACGTGGCCTGGTTGGTGCTGAAGTTGCTGGGTAGGATGCCTTGTTTTCCTACAATTAAAAACAAGTTGCAGCTCACAAGATGTTAGCATTAAAAACAAGTAGCAGATTTTCCTTGATGAACTGTCTTAGTTACCTGGTGGTTGTTTTTCCTTGTCATAAACTTGGCCTTAAGTCTGTCTCCACACATTGTCCACCTGTGGCCTTGCAGACTACAGTTACTGCATGTTATTGTGCCCATCCTTGATGTATCCTTTGGAGCTGGCACCTCAAATTCACCCTTTCTCCTAGCTGTCTGCTTCTTGCCTTTCTTCTCCCTAAAAACTGGTGGTTCTATGTCTGGTGTGTTGGTGTTGGGCCAGAATTCAGGTCCAGGGACAGGGTAGATGATGTGCTGGTATGCAGCCTTATACATTGGCTTCTTAAAGAATGGATGCACATAATCTTCTGGGTGAACTTTTATCTTCTGCATTGCAGATATTGCATGGTGGCAAGGTGATTCAGTCATGTCCCACCTCCTGCAAGAGCAGCTTGTAACGCCCGGGTAATCAAGCTACAGTAATCCAACGATAATCATGCCACGTCACCCCGGTTACTATTGATAATCTACCGTTAGGCCAAAACCGAGTCAAATTCAAACATTAAAATAAAGTTAAATTATAAAAGTTTCAAAATGTTAAACTAAAATGTTCGGAGTGTGCAGTTAAATGCCAGGGTAATTATAATGAAGCAAACACATTTTTATAAAATGCCTAAATAATTTAACTTGATTTAAAACAGAAGAGGAAATAAAGAAAAGGAAAACAGGAAACAAAACCAAAAAAAAGGAGAAACCCCCCCTGGGCCAACCCCCAGGCCCAGCCGGCTGGCCCGCTACCCCCCTCCTTATCCACTCCCTCCCCCAAACCCTAACCGACAGCCACCCACTCGCCCCCCCCCCCCCCACTCGCTTTCTCCCTCTCCCCCCGATCCAATCGGGATCGGGCCCGACGCCGACGCCGCCCCTCCCGCACTCCCCTGCGCCCCACGCCGCCTGGACCGCGCCGGCCACCTCAACCGCACGCCGCGCGCCTCGGACCCGCCGTCCCCAGCGCCCGTGGACGGCCCGCCGTCGCCGCTCGACGCCGTCCCGCCGCCAGGAACCTCCCCCGCCGGACCACACCTCGCCGCCTCGACCGCCTCCTCGCCGGAACCACGTCACCGCCGCCCGGAGGATCACCTCGCCGGTCCTCCCCGACCGCCCCCGAGCCCACTGCCCCGTTGCCCTACTCCCCCTCGTGAGCTCCCCCTTCGCCCTCCTCTCCCCCTAGGTCGCCTCGGCCGTCGCCGCTCGACGCGCTCCAGCGCCACCGGCCCGCGCCGGGCCGTCCCGCCCCCGACCTCTCCCCTCTCCCCCTCGCTCACTCACCGAGCGGTCCGCGCTCCGGCGCCCGCGGCCACCCCGCTCAGCCCCTGGTCGTGCTCCGGCACCACCGACCGCACCCTCGACCCCGGCCCTCCCTCTCTCTCCGCTCGCGCCCGCACCCACCGTCGCGCCCTGGCGCCCTGCTGCTTCCCCCCTAGGCGTTTCCCCTCCGATGGCCGCCCGGCCATGCCCCGGTCCTCCTCGCCCGCCGATTTGGGCGAACGCCCAGTCGGGCGCCGCAACGCCCGACCCGCTAGCCCCCGGGCCACTGCCTAGGGGGCCCCGCCCCATAACGTTTTTTTTTAAAAAGAATTAAAAAAATGTTAAATGAATAAATAGATAATAATTAAAATGTTAATTAATTAATTAATTAAGTGATTAATTAAGTTAATTAATCCTGATTAGATTAACCTAATCACTAATTAGATTAACTAATCTGTAATTAAACTAAACAGAGAATGACAGGTGGGTCCCACTGGACCCGCATGTCAGGTTGACCAAGTCAACTCTGTTGACTGCTGACGTCAGCATGACATCATGCTGATGTCATAAATCCATTTTCGAATTAAATTAAATAATTAATTAAATTTCAGAAATTAATAAAATCTTTAGAAAATCATATCTTTTAATCCGTAACTCGGATTAAAATATTTTCAACATGAAAGTTGCTCAGAACGACGAGACGGATACGCAACCCGTTCGTCCGCCACACCCCTCTAACCTATCGAACTCGCAACTTTCCCCCTCCGGCTCCTCTGCCCGAAAACGCGAAACACCGGGGATACTTTCCCGGATGTTATCCCCCTTCACCGGTATCACCTACTACCGCGTTAGGGCACCTCTAACGCCGTAACTTGTCTTGTCATGCATCACTATGCATATGCTTGCATTATATTTATTGTTTCTTCCCCCTCTTCTCTCTCTAGACACCGAGACCGACGCCGCTGCTACCCCGTACGACTACGGAGTTGACGACCCCTCTCTCTTGCCAGAGCAACCAGGCAAGCCCCCCCCCCTTTTGATCACCAGATATCGCCTACTCTTCTCTTACTTCTTGCATTAGAGTAGTGTAGCATGTTATTGTTTCCCGTTAATCCTATACTGATGCATAGCCTGTCCTTGCTACTACTGTTGTTACCTTTACCTGCACTCCTAATGCTTAGTATAGGATGCTAGTTTATCATCAGTGGCCCTACATCCTTGTCCGTCTGCCATGCTATACTATCGGGCCGTGATCACTCGGGAGTTGATCACGGGTAAATACTATATACTTTATACATGATACATGTGGTGACTAAAGACGGGTCGGCTTGAGGAGCACCCGCGAGTGGAGTTTTGAGGCGGAGCGGCAGGACAGGTTCCGACCACCTAGGAGAGAGGTGGGCCTGGCCCTGGTCGGCGTTCGCGGATACTTAACACGCTTAACGAGATCTGGGTATTTGATCTGAGTCTGGCCATTTGGTCTATACGCACTAACCATCTACGCGGGAGTAGTTATGGGTATCCCGGCGTCGTGGTATCAGCCGAAGCCTTCTTGACGTCAGCGACGGAGCGGCGCGCGCTGGATTGGACTGGAACGCCACTAGGCTAGGTCTGCTTCCGGCCGCCCACGCAACGTGCAGGTGTGCTAAGGGCGATGGGCCCAGACCCCTGGGCGCTTAGGTTTAGACCGGCGTGCTGACCTCTCTGTTGGTCTAGGTGGGGCTGCGACGTGTTGATCTTCCGAGGCCGGGCATGACCCAGGAAAGTGTGTCCGGCCAAATGGGATCGAGCGTGTTGGGGTATGTGGTGCACCCCTGCAGGGAAGTTAATCTATTCGAATAGCCGTGATCTTCGGTAACAGGACGACTTGGAGTTGTACCTTGACCTTATGACAACTAGAACCGGATACTAAATAAAACACACCCTTCCAAGTGCCAGATACAACCGGTGATCGCTCTCTCACAGGGCGACGAGGGGAGGATCATCGGTTAGGATTATGCTATGCGATGCTACTTGGAGGTCTTCAGTCTACTCTCTTCTACATGCTGCAAGACGGAGGCTGCCAGAAGCGTAGTCTTCGAAAGGACTAGCAATCCCCCTCTTATTCCGGCATTCTGCAGTTCAGTCCACAAATGATAGCCTTATTCCAGTTGATACCAATGCATACATATGTAGTGTAGCTCCTTGCTTGCGAGTACTTTGGATGAGTACTCACGGTTGCTTTCTCCCTCTTTTCCCCCTATCCCTTCTACCTGGTTGTCGCAACCAGATGTTGGAGCCCAGGAGCCAGACGCCACCTTCGATGACGACTCCTACTACACCGGAGGTGCCTACTACTACGTGATGCCTGCTGACGACGACCAGGAGTAGTTAGGAGGATCCCAGGCAGGAGGCCTTCGCCTCTTTCGATCTGTATCCCAGTTTGTGCTAGCCTTCTTAAGGCAAACTTGTTTAACTTATGTCTGTACTCAGATATTGTTGCTTCCGCTGACTCGTCTATGATCGAGCTCTTGTATTCGAGCCCTCGAGGCCCCTGGCTTGTAATATGATGCTTGTATGACTTATTTTTTTTATTGTAGAGTTGCGTTGTGATATCTTCCCGTGAGTCCTTGATCTTGATCGTACACATTTGCGTGCATGATTAGTGTACGGTTGAATCGGGGGCGTCACAAGTTGGTATCAGAGCCGACTGCCTGTAGGAACCCCCCTTCCACACTCCTTGGCCGAAGTCGAGTCTAGACATTGCAAAAACTTTTACTAATTTGGCTGTGTGCCTTACGGGCCCACGTCGCCATCGGGTGGTGCTAGGATCTTTTACTCCTCGACCTTTACTCTGGGACTCTGAACTCCCTTCTACTCAGGTTAAACGAATTTACTAACTCTGACACTAGGATCCCGTTACGACATTCACCCCAAAGTTGGATAAGCCCTAGTTATTCTTTAGAGTAGTACTTGAACATTATCCACATTGTCATTTGACTCCTGTGAAAACAACTTTGTTTTCAGATGGAACCCACGGGGCAGGTCGTGCGCCACACGACGGCCATTGGTGCCTCAGGATCACCTGCTGTGTTGGCTGAGATGATGACCTATCTGGGTTATCGCTGGCACCCTGAGTACACCGTCTATGAGGAGTATCAGGACTTCAACCAGGAGCAGTACCGTGCCATCGTCCACCTCTACTCTCGAGAGTATGACTCCACTACCGTGCTGCACACTGCTCATGGTGTTGGAGTGACTATCGATATGGCGGTCCACGATGCTGCTTATGCTGCTCTGACACGTCTCCGTGGAGAGTATCAGGAGTTGGACACCTCCCCCTTCAGGCACATTGCTATTGCATCCGATATTGGTGCGGAGGGTTACTACACTGCTGCCTACTCCACTGTCACCCGAGAGCCATTCTACCATCAGAACCTGGTTCTGCATGCTGATGGGCTGGATAGAGCTAACCGAGCTCTTCGCCACGAATTGTACACCACCCGTCAGCACCTGTATCGTGCTTTGACGCTGTTGCACCCCTCTGTCCGCTCTGGTAATCTGTCGCGTTCTGCGATCTACCCTGCCCGGACCGTGATGCCCCAGGGCGTCGGCTGGCCAGATGTGGGAGGCTACTCTCCTGCACTTGGTCCTCTCCTGCCACATGTGCATCGGGTTCCGCACCAGAGTATCCGCGGACCCCAGGCTACTCGCGTGGAGGTCTTCCCTTCGCGTCACTACCAGCTGTCGGGCTACACCTACCTCCGCAGTACCGCATGGGACTGACGTAGACTTGCTTATTAGTGTTATATGCATTCGCCGCGAGCCTGTGTGCCGCCTATGATGTCTTAGCCTATGTACCGAACTCTGTGTAACGAACTCTATGCTGATCTCTTTTGTAAGATATGCCGACTACTATGTAGTATCTATCGTGCTACGTTCATTGTGCATGTTTCGTCATGAATGATTCTTGTTTTTTGCAATTCCTCAATGCTGAACTACCCCTGTTAAATATTAGCAGGATGGTTAGACCAGGTGGTCGTGGTCGTGGTGGCAACGCCCCACCACCGCCTGAGTACATGGCTGGTATGATCCAACAGCTTGAGATGAATCGCCAGTTCATGGAGAATATGATGGCTCAGTTTCCTCGCCCCAATATGAACCAGCAGCCAACCCCAGTAACTCTGCAGGATTTCATGCGCCTGAACCCAACAGTGTACCGCAGCTCAACTCAGCCTCTGGATGCTGATGACTGACTCCGTGACATCACCTATGAGATGGAGTCTGCTGATGTAGCCCCTGCCAGCTATGTCACCTTTTCTTCCTTCTTCCTGAAGGGACCCGCAGCTCAATGGTGGGACAGCCACAGGCGTACACTGCCAGCTGGAACAATCATCACCTGGCCAGACTTCCAAGCTGCCTTCCGTGCTCGCTTCATTCCTCAGGGAGTTATGGACCGGAAGAAGCGTGAGTTCCGCAACCTCACCCAAGGCAACAAAACTGTGGAAGCTTATCAGCGGGAGTTTCTGGACTTGTCCCGCTATGCTGAAGAGGACATTGCAACTGATGCACGCAGACAGGAGAAGTTCCGGGATGGCCTTCAAGCTGACATCAAACTCGCACTTCTAGTGCATGATTTTGCTGATTTCGCCACTCTGGTGAACAAAGCCATCAATGTCGAAACTGGTCTGCAGGAATACCAGAGCTCTCACAGGCGCAACCGTGACACGGTCTCATCTTCGGGCCCGTCCTCGCAGAAGCGCAAGATATGGATTCCCAATAGCTTGTACCAGCCGGATGCACCTACCCCAAGGCAGACCTATGCTGCACCTCGTCTGCCTACTCCTCCGACTAGGCGGCCAAGACTCCCAGCTCCACCACCACAAGCTCCTGTTCCCACTCCCAATAATGGATTGTGCTTCAGGTGTGGACAACCAGGGCATCGTGCTAGGGAATGCAACCAGAACCCGAATCAACTGGCCCTTCCAGCAACTGGCCGTGGAAGTAACCAGCCCCGCAGCAACAATGCCAAGTCTTATGGTCGTGTTCATGCCAACCACGTTGATCTGAGCGAAGCTCAAGACCAGCCTGCTACTGTGATGGGTACCCTCCTCGTAAATTCAGTACCAGCATCCGTTTTATTTGATACAGGTGCATCGCATTCATTCATGTCAGAAGGTTTGCATGCTTGCACGACATTAAATGTGAGAACATGGATGCTTCACTATTAGTACACACCCCTGCGGGCCAATGTCGAACCTCCATGATTTGCAACGACGTCCCTGTAGAAATCGAAGGACTGGAATTCCTTGTCTCTCCCATCGTACTGAAGTCCTGTAGCATTGATCTCATTCTGGGAATGAATTGGTTAAAAGCGCATACTGCTTCTATAGTTTGCGCCACTAAGGTCGTCCATTTGCTACACCCTTCTGATGAAATAATAGCTTATCAAGCTCGTCTAGTTCAGAACGCCGAGGCACGACTTTATGCCTTGAATGCGTTGAACGCTGCACCACTCGAGGGCATTGAAAACGTTCTCGTCGTTCGTGAATTCCAAGATGTATTCCCAGAAGAACTTCCAGGGATTCCCCCTGCTAGAGCTGTCGAATTCATCATCGACTTGAAACCCGGCACTACCCCTATAGCTAAACGACCCTACAAGATGCCGCCGCATGAACTCCTTGAGCTTAAGGAGGAAATCGACAAATCTCTTGTCAAAGGTTTCATTCGCCCAAGTTGCTCTCCTTGGGGAGCACCTTCTCTCTTTGTTAGGAAGAAGGATGGGACAAACCGATTGGTCCAAGACTACCGTCCTATAAACCAAGCTACCATTCAGAATAAATACCCTCTTCCTCGGATCAATGATCTTTACGATCAACTGGCTGGTTCATCAGTGTTCTCCAAACTTGACTTGAGGTTGGGTTACCACCAGATCCGTGTTCGTGAAGAGGACATCCCAAAAACCGCCTTCGTGACTCGGTATGGGTCATATGAGTACACCGTCATGTCATTCGGCTTAACGAATGCTCCCGCCACCTTCTCTCGTCTGATGAATTATATATTCATGGATTACCTCGACAAGTTCGTCGTGGTTTATTTGGACGATATCCTTGTATTTTCCAAGAACGAGGAAGAACATGCTGGACATCTGCGTCTTGTGCTAGAGAAGCTTCGAGAACATCAGCTGTATGCTAAGTATTCCAAGTGTGAATTCTGGCTTCCCGAAGTAACCTATCTTGGGCATGTCATCTCCAAAGATGGTATTGCCGTCAACCCTGAACGAGTTCAGGCTATTCTCGATTGGACTCCTCCGAAGAATGTGAAGCAAGTCCGAAGTTTTCTCGGCCTCGCCAGCTATTGCCGTCGATTCGTCGAGAACTTCTCCAAGATTGCCAGGCCTCTGACTAATTTGTTGCATAAGGGTGTCAAGTTCGACTGGACAGACAAGTGTCAGGAAAGTTTCCAGGCTCTCAAAAGACAAGTTGACTTCTGCCCCCGTACTTGCTCCACCTGATACTAAGAAGGACTTCGTCATTTACTGCGACGCTTCCCGTCAAGGATTAGGCTGTGTCCTAATGCAAGAGCGCAGAGTGATTGCTTATGCCTCTCGTCAATTGCGCCCTCACGAAGAAAACTACCCGGTTCACGACCTCGAGCTTGCTGCTGTCATTCATGCACTGAAGCAGTGGCGACATTACCTTCTCGGTAATCGTTGCGAGATCTTCACCGACCATCAAAGTCTGAAGTATCTGTTTACTCAGCCAGATTGGAACCTACGCCAGCAAAGATGGATGGAGACTGTTGCAGACTTTGACGTGGATATATCATATACCCCCGGCAAGGCTAATGTGATGGCTGATGCCTTGAGCCGCAAGTCTTACTGCAACCACCTCCAGGTTCAAAAAGTTCAGCCCTCGCTTACCGAAGAATTTAGAAGGCTGAACCTTCATATTGTTCCTCCGGGATCACTCGCTCCCCCTCCCGAAGTTTTTCCCAAACAGAACCTCCATGTTGTTTCCAAGGGTTCTCTCAATACCCTGGTTGCGAAACCAGATCTTGTGGACACCATCAAATGGATGCAGAAATGTGACGATGAAGTCCTCAAGATTAAGCGCGACCTCAAAAGGGGAAAGCCCTCATTCTTCACGATCGCCGACGATGGCGCCTTGTATTTCAAAGGCCGCCTAGTGGTACCATGTTCGAAGAAAAACCTGGATAAGACTAAAAGGGTTATGCAAGAAGCTCATGATACGCCTCTGTCCATCCATCCTGGTAGTACAAAGATGTATCAGGATATTCGTCAAAGATTCTGGTGGTCTAATATGAAGCAGGACATTGCTCGTTATGTTGCTGAGTGTGACATTTGTCGCCGAATCAAAGCAGAGCATCAAAGGCCTGCTGGAACTGTGCAACCTATCTCTATTCCTGAATGGAAATGGGACCATGTTGAAATGGACTTCGTCACTGGATTTCCCAAATCTCAGAAAGGTAATGATGCTATTCTTGTCGTCATTGACCGGCTTTCCAAAGTTGCCCATTTTCTGGCGGTCAAAGAGACAATCACTGCTAGTCAGCTTGCTACTCTCTACATGTCCAGAATTGTTTCACTTCACGGTATTCCACTGGTTATCAGTTCGGACCGTGGCAGCTTATTCACCTCAAGATTCTGGGCAAGTTTCCAAGAAGCTATGGGGACTCATCTGTCGTTCAGTACTGCGTTCCATCCTCAGTCACAAGGGCAAGTTGAACGTGTCAACCAAGTTCTCGAAGACATGCTTCGAGCTTGTGTAATCTCATTCGGCAAGAAATGGGAGGAATCTCTTCCATATGTCGAGTTCTCTTATAATAATAGCTATCAAGCTAGTCTGAAGATGTCCCCCTTCGAAGTGCTATATGGACGAAAGTGTCGAACCCCTCTGAACTGGTCAGAAACTGGGGAACGTCCACTCTTTGGTCCGGATATTATCCAACAGGCCGAAGAACAAGTTCGCATTATTCGTGAGAATCTCAAGGCTGCTCAGTCACGTCAGAAAAGTCAGTATGACCGTCATCACCAAGACATGGTCTATCAACCTGGCGAAAAGGCTTATCTTTGAGTTACACCAATGAAGGGTGCTCACCGCTTCGGGATCAAAGGCAAGCTAGCTCCTCGCTATATCGGCCCCTTCACTATTCTTGAAAGGCGTGGAAAGGTGGCATATCAACTGGAGCTTCCGCCGAACCTTTCTCAGGTTCACGATGTGTTCCACGTGTCGCAGCTTCGACGCTGCTTCAAGGACCCAATCCGAGCAGTGGATCATGAAGTGCTTGAATTGCAACAAGACCTCTCCTATAAAGAGCATCCGGTCCGCATTCTCGACCAAGCTGAACGCCGCACACGTCAGAAGGCGATCAAGTTCCTCAAGGTCCAGTGGTCGAATCACTCTGAAGACGAAGCCACCTGGGAACGCGAGGATCGTCTTCGTGATGAATACCCCGCACTGTTTCCTTCTACCTCCTATATCTCGGGACGAGATTACTTGTAGTGGAGGAGTTTTGTAACGCCCGGGTAATCAAGCTACAGTAATCCAACGATAATCGTGCCACGTCACCCCGGTTACTATTGATAATCTACCGTTAGGCCAAAACCGAGTCAAATTCAAACATTAAAATAAAGTTAAATTATAAAAGTTTCAAAATGTTAAACTAAAATGTTCGGAGTGTGCAGTTAAATGCCAGGGTAATTATAATGAAGCAAACACATTTTTATAAAATGCCTAAATAATTTAACTTGATTTAAAACAGAAGAGGAAATAAAGAAAAGGAAAACAGGAAACAAAACCAAAAAAAAGGAGAAACCCCCCCCCTGGGCCGTGGCCCAACTGGGCCAACCCCCAGGCCCAGCCGGCTGGCCCGCTACCCCCTCCTTATCCACTCCCTCCCCCAAACCCTAACCGACAGCCACCCACTCGCCCCCCCCCACTCGCTTTCTCCCTCTCCCCCCGATCCAATCGGGATCGGGCCCGACGTCGACGCCGCCCCTCCCGCACTCCCCTGCGCCCCACGCCGCCTGGACCGCGCCGGCCACCTCAACCGCACGCCGCGCGCCTCGGACCCGCCGTCCCCAGCGCCCGTGGACGGCCCGCCGTCGCCGCTCGACGCCGTCCCGCCGCCAGGAACCTCCCCCGCCGGACCACACCTCGCCGCCTCGACCGCCTCCTCGCCGGAACCACGTCACCGCCGCCCGGAGGATCACCTCGCCGGTCCTCCCCGACCGCCCCCGAGCCCACTGCCCCGTTGCCCTACTCCCCCTCGTGAGCTCCCCCTTCGCCCTCCTCTCCCCCTAGGTCGCCTCGGCCGTCGCCGCTCGACGCGCTCCGGCGCCACCGGCCCGCGTCGGGCCGTCCCGCCCCCGACCTCTCCCCTCTCCCCCTCGCTCACTCACCGAGCGGTCCACGCTCCGGCGCCCGCGGCCACCCGGCTCAGCCCCTGGTCGTGCTCCGGCACCACCGACCGCACCCTCGACCCCGGCCCTCCCTCTCTCTCCGCTCGCGCCCGCACCCACCGTCGCGCCCTGGCGCGCTGCTGCTTCCCCCCTAGGCGTTTCCCCTCCGGTGGCCGCCCGGCCATGCCCCGGTCCTCCTCGCCCGCCAATTTGGGCGAACGCCCAGTCGGGCGCCGCAACGCCCGACCCGCTAGCCCCCGGGCCACTGCCTAGGGGGCCCCGCCCCATAACGTTTTTTTTTAAAAAGAATTAAAAAAATGTTAAATGAATAAATAGATAATAATTAAAATGTTAATTAATTAATTAATTAAGTGATTAATTAAGTTAATTAATCCTGATTAGATTAACCTAATCACTAATTAGATTAACTAATCTGTAATTAAACTAAACAGAGAATGACAGGTGGGTCCCACTGGACCCGCATGTCAGGTTGACCAAGTCAACTCTGTTGACTGCTGACATCAGCATGACATCATGCTGATGTCATAAATCCATTTTCGAATTAAATTAAATAATTAATTAAATTTCAGAAATTAATAAAATCTTTAGAAAATCATATCTTTTAATCCGTAACTCGGATTAAAATATTTTCAACATGAAAGTTGCTCAGAACGACGAGACGAATCCGGATACGCAACCCGTTCGTCCGCCACACCCCTCTAACCTATCGAACTCGCAACTTTCCCCCTCCGGCTCCTCTGCCCGAAAACGCGAAACACCGGGGATACTTTCCCGGATGTTATCCCCCTTCACCGGTATCACCTACTACCGCGTTAGGGCACCTCTAACGCCGTAACTTGTCTTGTCATGCATCACTATGCATATGCTTGCATTATATTTATTGTTTCTTCCCCCTCTTCTCTCTCTAGACACCGAGACCGACGCCGCTGCTACCCCGTACGACTACGGAGTTGACGACCCCTCTCTCTTGCCAGAGCAACCAGGCAAGCCCTCCCCCTTTTGATCACCAGATATCGCCTACTCTTCTCTTATTGCTTGCATTAGAGTAGTGTAGCATGTTATTGTTTCCCGTTAATCCTATACTAATGCATAGCCTGTCCTTGCTACTACTGTTGTTACCTTTACCTGCACTCTTAATGCTTAGTATAGGATGCTAGTTTATCATCAGTGGCCCTACATCCTTGTCCGTCTGCCATGCTATACTATCGGGCCGTGATCACTCGGGAGTTGATCACGGGTAAATACTATATACTTTATACATGATACATGTGGTGACTAAAGACGGGTCGGCTTGAGGAGCACCCGCGAGTGGAGTTTTGAGGCGGAGCGGCAGGACAGGTTCCGACCACCTAGGAGAGAGGTGGGCCTGGCCCTGGTCGGCGTTCGCGGATACTTAACACGCTTAACGAGATCTGGGTATTTGATCTGAGTCTGGCCATTTGGTCTATACGCACTAACCATCTACGCGGGAGTAGTTATGGGTATCCCGGCGTCGTGGTATCAGCCGAAGCCTTCTTGACGTCAGCGACGGAGCGGCGCGCGCTGGATTGGACTGGAACGCCACTAGGCTAGGTCTGCTTCCGGCCGCCCACGCAACGTGCAGGTGTGCTAAGGGCGATGGGCCCAGACCCCTGGGCGCTTAGGTTTAGACCGGCGTGCTGACCTCTCTGTTGGTCTAGGTGGGGCTGCGACGTGTTGATCTTCCGAGGCCGGGCATGACCCAGGAAAGTGTGTCCGGCCAAATGGGATCGAGCGTGTTGGGGTATGTGGTGCACCCCTGCAGGGAAGTTAATCTATTCGAATAGCCGTGATCTTCGGTAACAGGACGACTTGGAGTTGTACCTTGACCTTATGACAACTAGAACCGGATACTAAATAAAACACACCCTTCCAAGTGCCAGATACAACCGGTGATCGCTCTCTCACAGGGCGACGAGGGGAGGATCATCGGTTAGGATTATGCTATGCGATACTACTTGGAGGTCTTCAGTCTACTCTCTTCTACATGCTGCAAGACGGAGGCTGCCAGAAGCGTAGTCTTCGAAAGGACTAGCAATCCCCCTCTTATTCCGGCATTCTGCAGTTCAGTCCACAAATGATAGCCTTATTCCAGTTGATACCAATGCATACATATGTAGTGTAGCTCCTTGCTTGCGAGTACTTTGGATGAGTACTCACGGTTGCTTTCTCCCTCTTTTCCCCCTATCCCTTCTACCTGGTTGTCGCAACCAGATGTTGGAGCCCAGGAGCCAGACGCCACCTTCGATGACGACTCCTACTACACCGGAGGTGCCTACTACTACGTGATGCCTGCTGACGACGACCAGGAGTAGTTAGGAGGATCCCAGGCAGGAGGCCTTCGCCTCTTTCGATCTGTATCCCAGTTTGTGCTAGCCTTCTTAAGGCAAACTTGTTTAACTTATGTCTGTACTCAGATATTGTTGCTTCCGCTGACTCGTCTATGATCGAGCTCTTGTATTCGAGCCCTCGAGGCCCCTGGCTTGTAATATGATGCTTGTATGACTTATTTTTTTTATTGTAGAGTTGCGTTGTGATATCTTCCCGTGAGTCCTTGATCTTGATCGTACACATTTGCGTGCATGATTAGTGTACGGTTGAATCGGGGGCGTCACACAGCTCCCTTCATCAAGCTTCACACAATGTGTTCTCTCCACTAGTTACTTGCCAGATGTTGGGACCAGCCATGTTTGCTTCACAGTATTTATCCAACTTCTTGCTCTCTTCAAGCTTCTTCATGTAATGTGGGGTTATTTCCCACCTACAGCTCTCTGTTGTCTCTCTGATGCCCTGGTACTTAACCATTAGTTTGGTCCTCAACCCTTCAAACATGGTCTTAATTGGTTTTGACCTAACATCTAGAATCATTTTGTTGAAAACCTCACTAAGGTTGTTCACTACCAAGTCAGTCTTGCACACATGATCCATTGCATATCTAGCCCAACACTCCTTAGGGATGCCATTCAACCACATGTAGGTTGGTTCACATGCTGCTTTCAAACCTGCCATTCCTTCTTTGTGACCATGTTCAGTGAAGGAATAGTTAGCTTTGTCAACCCATTTCTTAAGTTCTTCTGCTCTAAAGCCAGCTGACTGGAAGTTGGCATATATGTGTCTTAGGCAATATCTTTGTGGGGATTGAGGAAATACTTAATTAATTGCTTTAAGAAGGCCCTGTTGTTTGATTACATAAGGTAGTAATGAGATAACTATAGCAGCATTGCTATGTGCATAAGAATAATACAGAGTCAGAGAAAATACTTTCTGCCTGTCAGACATGATGGTGTAGTTCCCAAACTGGTTGCTGGTGCCAATGCAGACTCTAAGTTGGTTTAGAAACCATGTCCAACTAGGCCCATCCTCTTTGTCAACCACCCCAAAAGCAATTGGGAACACATTGTTGTTCCCATCTCTCCCAGTTGCTGCCAATATCTGTTGGCATGTGGATAATTTGATGAAGCAACCATCAAGTCCTGCATAAACAGAGATAGTTAGGGCCAAATTGAATAACTTGATTACATTTCAAACGTGATTACATCACTGATTTGTACCTATGAAAGGCCTACAGCCAGCAAGAAATCCATCTTTTGATGCCTGGAGGCAATAGAACATGTACTTGAACCTTGGTGTGGGGGCTGGGTTCAAAGGATCCTCAAAAGTTGTCACTATGCACCTGCTTCCAGGGTTTGTGTCAAGCACATATTATAGGTAGTCCCTCAACCTCAGATACTGCTTTCTATGATAACCTTGCACAACATCAACATCCATCAGTCTTGCCCTATATGCCAAACTCCTAGGTACATGCACCCCAAACTTCTTCTTAGTATGTTTGAGAACTGTCTCTACATCAGCCTTTACATTTGATCTAACTGTGTCCTCCATAGCTTCTGCAACTCATTCACCAGTAACCTTTGTACTCTCTCCACAAGCTCCACAACTATGATCCATGTGGCACTTCTTGATTGTGAATGTATCTTCATGGGCTACTTTGGATGCAGTCATGAAAAATTCACATCCATTCTTCCTCTCTAGGCACCAAACAATAACCCTTGATGGTTCATTCCTATGGTACTGAAAGTTTCTCAAAGTCCTAACATGAAAATTTCTCAATGCCTTTCTAAACTCATACACATTGGTGAAGCAAAGGTCCTTGCACAGCTGCTCATGTGCATCAGGTACCTTTGGGTCATACCATTTCCTCTATTTCTTCTTCTTCAATCTTCTCTTCCTTCCAGAAGGTAGTCTTGGAGTCTCTCCATCTGAGTCAGAAATGCCCACATCACCAGGGAAGCAATACTCATCAGCTTCAGGTACAAAATCTTGAAACTTTGGGATCTCTGGCTGACTGTGAGCTCTGGAAGTTGGACCTGGATTTGTTGTTGCTCTTCTCACAGGCTTGAGTTTCTCAGGACTGCATTTTTCCACAACTATTTCCTCTCCACTGTCAGCCTCTTTCTCCTCCTGCCAAAACTCTGAAACATCACTGTCACCTTCAAACTGTGGTCTGTCTTCTACAACATCTCTTTCTTCTTCATTTCCAATATTTTCTTCACCTCTCTTCCAAGCCTTGTAAGACATCTTTATCCCTCTATTAGTTATCGAAACAAAGTACTACGCGCATGCTCCTAGGGGGATAGATTGGTATGAAAAGACCATCGCTCGTCCTCGACTGCCACTCATAAGGAAGACAATCAATAAATAAATCATGCTCCGATTTCGTCACATAACAGTTCACCATACGTGCATGCTATGGGAATCACAAACTTTAGCACAAGTATCTCTCAAATTCACAACTACTCAACTAGCATGACTCTAATATCACCATCTTCATATCTCAAAACAATCATCAAGTATCAAACTTCTCATAGTATTCAATGCACTCTATATGAAAGTTTTTATTATATCCCTTTTGGATGCCCATCATATTAGGACTAGTTTCATAACCAAAGCAAACTACCATGTTGTTCTAAAGACTCTCAAAATAATATAAGTGAAGCACGAGAGTTCATATAGTTCTTCAAAATAAAACCACCACCTTGCTCTAAAAAGATATAAGTGAAGCACTAGAGCAAACGACAAACTACTCCGAAAGATATAAGTGAAGATCAATGAGTAGTCGAATAATCATGCAACTATATGAAGACTCTCTAACATTTAAGAATTCCAGATCTTGGTATTTTATTCAAACATCAAGCAAAACAAAAGTAAATAAAATGACACTCCAAGCAAAACACATATCATGTGGCGAATAGAAATATAGCTCCAAGTAAAGTTACCGATGAACGAAGATGAAAGAGGGGATGCCTTCCGGGGCATCCCCAAGCTTAGGATTTTGGTTGTCCTTTAATATTACCTTGGGGTGCCTTGGGCATCCCCAAGCTTAGACTCTTTCCACTCCTTATTCCATAGTCCATCGAATCTTTACCCAAAACTTGAAAACTTCACAACACAAAATTTAAAGTAGAAAATCTCGTGAGCTCCGTTAGCGAAAGAAAACAAAACACCACTTCAAGGTACTGTAATGAACTCATTCTTTATTTATATTGGTGTTAAACCTACTGTATTACAACTTCTCTATGCTTTATAAACTATTTTACTAGCCATAGATTCATCAAAATAAGCAAACAACACACGGAAAACAGAATCTGTCAAAAACAGAACAGTCTGTAGTAATATGCAGCTAACGCAAGATCTGGAACCCCAAAAATTCTAAAATAAATTTATGGACGCGAGGAATTTATCTATTAATCATCTGCAAAAAGAATTAAATAAATAGCACTCTTCAGTAAAAACTGGCAGCAATTCTCGTGAGCGCTAAAGTTTCTGTTTTTTACAGCAAGATCAACAAGACTTTCCCCAAGTCTTCCCAACGGTTCTACTTGGCACAGACACTAATTAAAACAAAAAAACTCAATCAAAACAGAAGCTAGATAAATTATTTATTACTAAACAGGAGCAAAAAGTAAGGAATAAAAATAAAATTGGGTTGCCTCCCAACAAGTGCTATCGTTTGACGCCCCTGGCTAGGCATGATGATTTCAATGATGCTCACATAAAGGATAAGAATTGAAACGTAAAGAGAGCATCATGAAGAATATGACTAGCACATTTAAGTCTAACCATATTCCTATGCATAGGGATTTTGTGATCAAACAATTTATGGGAACAGTAATCAACTAGCATAGGAGGGCAAAACAAGCATTACTTCAAAACTTTAAGCACATAAAGAGGAAACTTGATATTATTGCAATTCCTACAAGCATAAGTTCCTCCCTCATAATAATTTTCAATAGCATCATGAATGAATTCAACAATATAACCAGCACCTAAAGCATTTTTTTTCATGATCGACAAGCATAGAAATTTTATTACTCTCCACATAAGCAAAATTCTTCTCATGAATAATAGTGGGAGCAAACTCAACAAAATAATTATCATGTGAGGCATAATCCAATTGAAAACTAAAATCATGATGACAAGTTTCATGGTTATCATTATTCTTAATAGCATACAATTCATCACAATAATCATCATAGATAGCAACTTTATTCTCATAATCAATTGGAATCATTACTAAATAAAGTCATGACCTCTCCAAATCCACTTTCATCAATATAATCATCATAAATAGGAGGCATGCTTTCATCATAATAAATTTGCTCATCAAAACTTGGGGGAAAAAATATCATCTTCATCAAACATAGCATCCCCAAGTTTAATTTGTGGCTTTGCATATCATTAGCATCAGGGATATTCAAGGAATTCATACTAACAACATTGCAATCATGCTCATCATTCAAATATTTAGTGCCAAACATTTTAATGCATTCTTTTTCTAACACTTTGGCACAATTTTCCTTTCCATCATACTCACGAAAGATATTAAAAAGATGAAGCGTATGAGGCAAACTCAATTCCATATTTTTTTGTAGTTTTCTTTTATAAACTAAACTAGTTCTAAAACAAGAAACAAAAAGATTCAATTGCAAGATCTAAAGATATACCTTCAAGCGCTAACCTCCCCGGCAATGGCGCCAGAAAAGAGCCTGATGTCTACTACACAACCTTCTTCTTGTAGACGTTGTTGGGCCTCCAAGTGCAGAGGTTTGTAGGACAGTAGCAAATTTTCTTCAAGTGGATGACCTAAGGTTTATCAATCCGTAGGAGGCGTAGGATCAAGATGGTCTCTCTCAAACAACCCTGCAACCAAATAACAAAGAGTCTTTTGTGTCTCCAACACACCCAATACAATGGTAAATTGTATAGGTGCACTAGTTCGGTGAAGAGATGGTGATACAAGTGGTATATGGATGGTAGATAAAGGTTTTTGTAATCTGAAAATATAAAAACAGCAAGGTAACTAATGATAAAAGTGAGCGTAAACGGTATTGCAATGCTAGTAAACAAGGCCTAGGGTTCATACTTTCACTAGTGCAAGTTCTCTCAACAATAATAACATAATTGGATCATATAACTATCCCTCAACATGCAACAAAGAGTCACTCCAAAGTCACTAATAGCGGAGAACAAACGAAGAGATTATGGTAGGGTACGAAACCACCTCAAAGTTATCCTTTCTGATCGATCTATTCAAGAGTCTGTAGTAAAATAATATGAAGCTATTCTTTCCGTTCAATCTATCATAGAGTTCGTACTAGAATAACACCTTAAGACACAAATCAACCAAAACCCTAATGTCACCTAGATACTCCAATGTCACCTCAAGTATCCGTGGGTATGATTATATGATATGCATCACACAATCTCAGACTCATCTATTCAAACCAACACAAAGTACTTCAAAGAGTGCCCCAAAGTTTCTATCGGAGAGTCAAGATGAAAACGTGTGCCAACCCCTATGCATAGGTTCATGGGCGGAACCCGCAAGTTGATCGCCAAAACATACATCAAGTGAATAAATAGAATACCCCATTGTCACCACGGGTATCCCATGCAAGACATACATCAAGTGTTCTCAAATCCTTAAAGACTCAATCCGATAAGATAACTTCAAAGGGAAAACTCAATCCATTACAAGAGAGTAGAGGGGGAGAAACATCATAAGATCTAACTATAATAGCAAAGCTCACGATACATCAAGATCGTACCACCTCAAGAACACGAGAGAGAGAGATCAAACACATAGCTAGTGGTACATACCCTCAGCCCCGAGGGTGGACTACTCCATCCTCATCATGGAGAGTGCCGGATGATGAAGATGGCCACCGGAGAGGGATTCCCCCTCCGGCAGGGTGCCGGAACGGGTCTAGATTGGTTTTCGATGGCTACGGAGGCTTCTGGCGGTGGAACTCCCGATCTATTCTGCTCCTCGAAGTTTTTAGGGTATATGGGTATATATGGGAGGAAGAAGTACGTCGGTGGACCTCCGAGCTGTCCACGAGGCAGGGGGCGCGCCCCCCACCCTCGTGGGCAGCCCGGGACTCTCCTGGTCCAACTTCGATACTCCGTGGGCTTTTTCTGGTCCAAAAATAAGTTCCGTGAAGTTTCAGGTCAATTGGACTCCGTTTGATTTTCCTTTTCTGCAATACTCTAAAACAAGGAAAAAACGGAAACTGGCACTGGGCTCTAGGTTAATAGGTTAGTCCCAAAAATCATATAAAATAGCATATAAATGCATACAAAACATCCAAGATTGATAATATAATAGCATGGAACAATCAAAAATTATAGATACGTTGGAGACGTATCAGGCCTGTAATCCACATTTGAGCACAGACTCAGATGCTTTTGATGAACAGTAGATTCAGATAAAAAATGCAAAAATAAAACTGATATATAACATTTTGAGTAAGATGCTCCAGTTTTCTAGGACCGTGCAATTTTTGGTGCTCAAATGACATCCAAGGAGTTCATGCAAAAAAATCAAGTAAAAAATGTATTCCTATGAACTTTTTTGCACTTTTTTTAATTTAGGAAGCGTTTGATAGCCCGCATATACCTCAGTCAGGCCCGCGCAGGAAGAAAATGGCCCGTTTGGTTACCCGCGTACTTGAGTAGGACGTTTAGGTGGCGGTAGGCAGACAACGAACAATGTTCAGCATTCACTGGTCTTGTGGTGCCTTGTACTACCAGTATTTGGCCCATCTTGCCCTTTGTCCAGCGTCGCCGAAGTCTACCTGATTCATAGCCCAGCGCAGGATGTCCATTGACATTGCACCCTTGGCTAGGTCCGGAAACAGTGTCTTCAGCTCGTCCGGCGTAGCCTTCTTCATGATAGTGTCAGCCTCCTTGTGCATTGATACGTCTCCGTCGTATCTATAATTTTGATTGTTCCATGCCAATATTCTACAACTTTCATATACTTTTGGCAACTTTTTATACTATTTTGGGGACTAGCATATTGATCCAGTGCCCAGTGTCAATTCCTATTTATTTCATGTTTTTTTGTTTCACGGAATATCCATATCAAACGGAGTCCAAGCGCGATAAAAACTGATGAAGAATGTTTTTTGGAATATATATATATGATTTTTGGGAAGAAAAATCCACGCGAGACGATGCCCGAGGGGGCCACGAGGCAGGGGGCACGCCCCTGACCCTCGTGGCCACCCCGTAAGGCGGTTGGTGCCCTTCTTTCGCTGCAAGAAAGCTAATATCTGGATAGATATTGTGTTAAAATTTCAGCCCAATCAGAGTTACGGATCTCCGGGAATATAAGAAACGGTGAAAGGGTAGAATCTAATAACGCAGAAACAGAGAGAGACAGAGAGACAGATCCAATCTCGGAGGGGCTCTCGCCCCTCCCATGCCATGGAGGACAAGGACCAGAGGGGAAACCCTTCTCCCATCTAGGGAGGAGGTCAAGGAAGAAGAAGACGAAGGGCCCCCCTCTCCCCTTCTCTTCCGGTGGCGCCGGAACACTGCCGTGGCCATCATCATCATCACCGCGATCTACACCAACACCTCCGCCATCTTCACCAACATCTCCATCACCTTCCCCCCTCTACCTACAGCGGTCCACTCTCCCGCAACCCGATGTACCCTCTACTTGAACATGGTGCTTTATGCTTCATATTATTATCCAATGATGTGTTGCCATCCTATGATGTCTGAGTAGATCTTCGTTGTCCTATCGGTGGTTGATGAATTGCTATGATTGATTTAATTTGCTTGTGGTTATGTTGATGTCCTTTGGTGCCCATCATATGAGCGCGCGCGTGGATCACACCATAGGGTTAGTTGTATGTTGATAGGACTATGTATTGGAGGGCAAGAGTGACAGAAGCTTCAACCTAGCATAGAAATTGATGCATACGGGATTGAAGGGGAACCAATATATCTTAATGCTATGGTTGGGTTTTACCTTAATGAACGTTAGTAGTTGCGGATGATTGCTAATAGTTCCAATCGTAAGTGCATATAATTCCAAGTCAGGGATGACATGCTAGCAGTGGCCTCTCCCACATAATACTTGCTATCGGTCTAGTAAAGTAGTCAATTTCTCAGGGGCAATTTTGCATCTCCTACCACCACTTTTCCACACTCGCTATATTTACTTTATTGTTTCTTTATCTAAACAGCCTCTACTTTTTATTTACGTAATCTTTATTATCTTGCAAACATATCCAACAACACCTACAAAGTACTTCTAGTTGCATACTTGTTCTAGGTAAAGCGAACATCAAGCGTGCGTAGAGTTGTATCGATGGTCGATAGAACTTGAGGGAATATTTGTTCTGCCTTTAGCTCCTCGTTGGGTTCGACACTCTTACTTATCGAAAATTGTTGCGATCCCCTATACTTGTGGGTTATCAAGACCTTTTTCTGGCGCCGTTGCCGGGGAGCAATAGCGTGGGATGAATATTCTCGTGTGTGCTTGTTTGCTTTATCACTAAGTAATTTTTATTTGTTGTTCTTAGTTGTTTTCTATCTTTAGTTATGGGTAGGAAACGCAAAATACCAAAAAAATTAGTTGTACCTACTAAACCAATGGTTGAAGAACCACTCAAAATCTATCACACTGCTGAAGCTTATTACTTGGATCATCTTCGATCCCTATGTGCTCGTGCTGAAACCCCAACTAGCTTAGTTGAGGGCAAATCCTTAGATGAGCATGTTTGTTATGTGCGACACCGAATATCTGAAAAAGAGAAAATTTTACTGGGTCAAATTCATCATTTGCAATGCTATGCTTGGAATTTATGCAAAATATATGATTTTACTTGTTGTTCTGAAAACCCTAAGAAACACCTTCCCTATCAATGTGAGTTTAGTGATAATGGAATCATATCTTCGTATGCTAAGGGTGTTTATAGTTACTATGATGTTCAACAAATTGAAGAATTTGTTGCTTTTAAGGGTGCTTATGAAATTGCTTCTTTGATTGAAACGTATGATGCTACTCTTTACAAATCTGAAATTTTTGACATACTTAAATATTGCTATGATAATGTTGGAAATATGCCCTAGAGGCAATAATAAAAGCATTATTATTATATTTCCTTGTTCATGATAATTGTCTTTATTCATGCTATAATTGTGTTATCCGGAAATCGTAATACATGTGTGAATAACAGACACCAACATGTCCCTAGTGAGCCTCTAGTTGACTAGCTCGTTGATCAATAGATAGTCATGGTTTCCTGACTATGGACATTAGATGTCATTGGTAACGAGATCACATCATTAGGAGAATGATGTGATGGACAAGACCCAATCCTAAACATAGCACAAGATCGTATAGTTCGTTTGCTAGAGTTTTCCAATGTCAAAGTATCTTTTCCTTAGACCATGAGATCGTGTAACTCCCGGATACCGTAGGAGTGCTTTGGGTATGCCAAACGTCACAACGTAACTGGGTGACTATAAAGGTAGACTACGGGTATCTCCGAAAGTGTCTGTTGGGTGACATGGATCAAGACTGGGATTTGTCACTCCGTATGACGGAGAGGTATCACTGGGCCCACTCGGTAATGCATCATCAGAATGAGCTCAAAGTGACCAAGTGTCTGGTCACGGGATCATGCATTACGATACGAGTAAAGTGACTTGCCGGTAACGAGATTGAACGAGGTATTGGGATACCGACGATCGAATCTCGGGCAAGTAACATATCGATAGACAAAGGGAATTGCGTACGGGGTTGATTGAATCCTCGACATCGTGGTTCATCCGATGAAATCATCGTGGAGCATGTGGGAGCCAACATGGGTATCCAGATCCCGCTGTTGGTTATTGCCCGGAGAGTCGTCTCGGTCATGTCTGCTTGTCTCCCGAACCCGTAGGGTCTACACACTTAAGGTTCGGTGACGCTAGGGTTGTGAAGATATGTATATGCAGAAACCCGAATGTTGTTTGGAGTCCCGGATGAGATTCTGGACGTCACGAGGAGTTCCGGAATGGTCCGAAGGTAAAGAATTATATATAGGAAGTGCTGTTTCGGGCGTCGGGACAAGTTTCGGGGTTATCGGTATTGTACCGGGACCACCGGAGGGGTCCCGTGGGCCCACCGGGTGGGGCCACCTGTCCCGGGGGGCCACATGGGCTGAAATAGGAGGGAACCCAGCCCATAGTGGGCTGGGGCGCCACCCCCTATAGGCCCATGCGCCTAGGGTTCCACCATGGAAGAGTCCATGTGGTGGAAGGCACCCCTAGGTGCCTTGGGGGGGAGGGAAACCTCCCCTTGGCCGCCGCCCCCCTAGTAGATCTCATCTACTAGGGCCGGCGCCCCCCCCATGGCACCCCTATATATAGTGGGGGGGAGAGGAGGGATTTCACCCCAGCCCCTGGCGCCTCCATCTCCCCCCGTTACGTCTCTCCCTCGTAGTCTTGGCGAAGCCCTGCTTCTGTGACGCCCTGCATCCACCACCACGCCGTCGTGCTACTGGATCTTCACCAACCTCTCCTCCCCCCTTGCTGGATCAAGAAGGAGGAGACGTCTCCCGTCCCGTACGTGTGTTGAACGCGGAGGTGCCGTCCGTTCGGCGCTGGTCATCGGTGATTTGGATCACGTCGAGTACGACTACATCATCACCGTTCTTTTGAACGCTTTCGAGCGCGATATACAAAGGTATGTAGATGCATCCAATGACTCGTTGCTAGATGAACTCCTAGATGATCTTGGTGAAACGAGTAGGAAATTTTTTGTTTTCTGCAACGTTCTCCAACAGTGGCATCATGAGCTAGGTGTATGCGTAGTTCTTCTTGCGCGAGTAGAACACAATTAGTTGTGGGCGTGGATTTGTCAACTTTCTTTCCGTTACTAGTCTTTTCTTGCTTCAGCGGTATTGTGGGATGAAGCGGCCCGGACCAACCTTACACGTACGCTTACGTGAGACCGGTTCCACCGACTAACATGCACTAGTTGCATAAGGTGGCTGGTGGGTGTCTGTCTCTCCCACTTTAGTTGGAGTGGATTCGATGAACAGGGTCCTTATGAAGGGTAAATAGAATTTGACAAATCACGTTGTGGCTTTAACGTAGGTAAGAAGACGTTCTTGCTAGAACCCTAATTCAGCCACGTAAAACTTGCAACAACAATTAGAGGACGTCTAACTTGTTTTTGCAGCAAGTGGTTTGTGATATGATATGGCCAAAGTTGTGATGAATGATGAATGATCTATATGTGATGTATGAGATGTTCATGCTATTGTAATAGGAATCACGACTTGCATGTCGATGAGTATGACAACCGGCAGGAGCCATAGGAGTTGTCTTTATTCTTTTATATGACCTGCGTGTCATCGAGGAACGCCATGTAAATTACTTTACTTTATTGCTAAACGCGTTAGCCATAGTAGTAGAAGTAACAGTTGGCGAGCAACTTCATGGAGACACGATGATGGAGATCATGATGATGGAGATCATGGTGTCAAGTCGGTGACAAGATGATCATGGAGCCCCAAGATGGAGATCAAAGGAGCTATGTGATATTGGCCATATCATGTCACGTTTATTATTTGATTGCATGTGATGTTTATCATGTTTTGCATCTTGTTTACTTAGAACGACGGTAGTAAATAAGATGATCCCTCATAACAATATCAAGAAGTGTTCTCCCCTAACTGTGCACCGTTGCTAAAGTTCGTCGTTTCTAAGCACGCCGTGATGATCGGGTGTGATGGATCCTTACGTTCACATACAACGGGTGTAAGACAGTTTTACACATGCAAAACACTTAGGGTTAACTTGACGAGCCTAGCATGTGTATAGACATGGCCTCGGAACACAGAAGACCGAAAGGTCGAGCATGAGTCGTATAGAAGATACGATCAACATGAAGATGTTCACCGACGTTGACTAGTCCGTCTCACGTGATGATCGGACACGGCCTAGTTAACTCGGATCATGTAATACTTAGATGACTAGAGGGATGTCTAATCTAAGTGGGAGTTCATTAATAATTTGATTAGATGAACTTAATTATCATGAACTTAGCCTAAAATCTTTGCAATATGTCTTGTAGATCAAATGGCCAATGTAGTCCTCAACTTCAACGCGTTCCTAGAGAAAACCAAGCTGAAAGACGATGGCAGCAACTATACGGACTGGGTCCGGAACCTGAGGATCATCCTCATAGCTGCCAAGAAAGATTATGTCCTACAAGCACCGCTAGGTGATCCACCCGTCCCACAGAACCAAGACGTTATGAACGCTTGGCAGACACGTGCTGATGACTACTCCCTCGTTCAGTGCGGCATGCTTTACAGCTTAGAGCCAGGGCTCCAAAAACGTTTTGAGAGACATGGAGCATACGAGATGTTCGAAGAGCTGAAAATGGTTTTTCAAGCTCATGCCCGGATCGAGAGATATGAAGTCTCCGATAAGTTCTTCAGCTGTAAGATGGAGGAAAATAGTTCTGTCAGTGAGCACATACTCACTATGTCTGGGTTACATAACCGCTTGTCTCAGCTGGGAGTTAATCTCCCGGATGATGCGGTCATTGACAGAATCCTCCAGTCGCTTCCACCAAGCTACAAGAGCTTTGTGATGAACTTCAACATGCAGGGGATGCAAAACACCATTCCTGAGTTGTTTGCAATGCTGAAATCAGCGGAGGTAGAAGTCAAGAAGGAACATCAAGTGTTGATGGTCAATAAAACCACTAAGTTCAAGAAAGGCAAGGGTAAAAAGAACTTCAAGAAGGACGGCAAGGAAGTTGCCGCACCCGGCAAGCAAGCTGCCGGGAAGAAGCCAAAGAATGGACCCAAGCCCGAGACCGAGTGCTTTTATTGCAAAGGGAAGGGTCACTGGAAACGGAACTGTCCCAAATACTTAGCGGACAAGAAGGCCGGCAACACCAAAGGTATATTTGATATACATGTAATTGATGTGTACCTTACCAGTACTCGTAGTGACTCCTGGGTATTTGATACCGGTGCCGTTGCTCATATTTGTAACTCACAGCAGGAGCTGCGAAATAAACGGAGACTGGCGAAGGACGAGGTGATGATGCGCGTCGGGAATGGTTCCAAGGTCGATGTGATCGCCGTCGGCACGCTGCCTCTACATTTACCTACGGGATTAGTTTTAAACCTCAATAATTGTTATTTAGTGCCAGCTTTGAGCATGAACATTGTATCGGGATCTCGTTTAATTCGAGATGGCTACTCATTTAAATCTGAGAATAATGGTTGTTCCATTTATATGAGAGATATGTTTTATGGTCATGCTCCTATGGTGAATGGTTTATTCTTAATGAATCTCGAGCGTATTGCTACACATATTCATAGTGTGAGTAAAAAAAGATGTAAAGTTGATAATGATAGTACCACATACTTGTGGCACTGCCGCCTTGGTCACATAGGTGTCAAACGCATGAAGAAGCTCCATACAGATGGACTTTTGGAGTCTCTTGATTATGAATCATTTGACACGTGCGAACCATGCCTTATGGGTAAAATGACCAAGACTCCGTTCTCAGGGATAATGGAGCGAGCAACCAACTTGTTGGAAATCATACATACTGATGTATGCGGTCCAATGAGTGTTGAGGCTCGCGGTGGTTATTGTTATGTTCTCACCCTCACTGATGACTTGAGTAGATATGGGTATGTCTACTTAATGAAACACAAGTCTGAAACCTTTGAAAAGTTCAAGGAATTTCAGAGTGAGGTTGAGAATCAACGTGACAGGAAAATCAAGTTTCTACGATCAGATCGTGGAGGAGAATACTTGAGTCACGAATTTGGCACACACTTAAGAAAATGTGGAATAGTTTCACAACTCACGCCGCCTGGAACACCTCAGCGTAACGGTGTGTCCGAACGTCGTAATCGCACTCTATTAGATATGGTGCGGTCTATGATGTCTCTTACTGATTTACCGCTATCTTTTTGGGGCTACGCTTTAGAGACTGCCGCATTCACTTTAAATAGGGCTCCGTCGAAATCCGTTGAGACGACACCGTTTGAATTATGGTTTGGTAAGAAACCTAAGTTGTCGTTTCTGAAAGTTTGGGGATGCGATGCTTATGTCAAGAAACTTCAACCTGAAAAGCTCGAACCCAAATCGGAAAAATGCGTCTTCATAGGATACCCAAAAGAAACTGTTGGGTACACCTTCTACCTCAGATCCGAAGGCAAGATCTTTGTTGCCAAGAATGGATCCTTTCTAGAGAAAGAGTTTCTCTCGAAAGAAGTAAGTGGGAGGAAAGTAGAGATTGATGAAGTATTACCTCTTGAACCGGTAAATGGCGCAAATGTTCCTGAGGTGCCTGCATCGACTAGAGAGGAAATTGATGATAATGATCAAGATACTTCTGATCAAGCTCCTGCTGAAATTCGAAGGTCCACAAGGACACGTTCCGCACCAGAGTGGTACGGCAACCCTGTCTTGGAAATCATGTTGTTAGACAACGGTGAACCTTCGAACTATGAAGAAGAGATGGCGGGCCCGGATTCCGAAAAATGGCTGGAAGCCATGAAATCCGAGATAGGATCCATGTATGAAAATGAAGTATGGACTTTGACTGACTTGCCCGTTGAACGGCGAGCCATAGAAAATAAATGGATCTTTAAGAAGAAGACAGACGCGGATGGTAATGTGACCATCTATAAAGCTCGACTTGTCGCTAAGGGTTATCGACAAGTTCAAGGGGTTGACTACGATGAGACTTTCTCACCAGTAGCGAAGCTAAAGTCCGTCCGAATCATGTTAGCAATTGCCGCATTCTACGATTATGAGATATGGCAAATGGACGTCAAAACGGCATTCCTTAATGGTTTCCTTAAGGAAGAATTGTATATGATGCAGCCGGAAGGTTTTGTCGATCCTAAGAATGCTGACAAGGTGTGCAAGCTCCAACGCTCGATTTATGGGCTGGTGCAAGCATCTCAGAGTTGGAACATCCGCTTTGATGAGATGATCAAAGCGTTTGGGTTTACACAGACTTATGGAGAAGCCTGTGTTTACAAGAAAGTGAATGGGAGCTCTGTAGCATTTCTCATATTATATGTAGATGACATACTTTTGATGGGAAATGATATAGAACTCTTGGACAGCATCAAGGCCTACTTGAATAAAAGTTTTTCAATGAAGGACCTTGGAGAAGCTGCTTATATATTAGGCATCAAAATCTATAGAGATAGATCGAGACGCCTCATAGGTCTTTCACAAAGCACATACCTTGATAAGATATTGAAGAAGTTCAATATGGATCAGTCAAAGAAGGGGTTCTTGCCTGTGTTACAAGGTATGAAATTGAGCTCAGCTCAATGTCCGACCACGGCAGAAGAAATAGAAGAGATGAGTGTCATCCCCTATGCCTCAGCCATAGGTTCTATTATGTATGCCATGCTGTGTACCAGACCTGATGTAAACCTTGTCGTAAGTTTGGTAGGAAGGTACCAAAGTAATCCCGGCAAGGAACACTGGACAGCGGTCAAGAATATCCTGAAGTACCTGAAAAGGACTAAGGAAATGTTTCTCGTTTATGGAGGTGACGAAGAGCTCGTCGTAAAGGGTTACGTCGACGCTAGCTTCGACACAGATCTGGATGACTCTAAGTCACAAACCGGATACGTGTATATTTTGAATGGTGGGGCAGTAAGCTGGTGAGTTGCAAGCAAAGCGTCGTGGCGGGATCTACATGTGAAGCGGAGTACATGGCAGCCTCGGAGGCAGCACATGAAGCAATATGGGTGAAGGAGTTCATCACCGACCTAGGAGTCATACCCAATGCGTCGGGGCCGATCAAGCTCTTCTGTGACAACACTGGAGCTATTGCTCTTGCCAAGGAGCCCAGGTTTCACAAGAAGACAAGGCACATCAAGCGTCGCTTCAACTCCATTCGTGAAAATGTTCAAGATGGAGACATAGAAATTTGTAAAGTGCACACGGACTGAATGTAGCAGATCCGTTGACTAAACCTCTCCCTAGAGCAAAACATGATCAACACCAGAATTCCATGGGTGTTTGATTCATCACAATGTAACTAGATTATTGACTCTAGTGCAAGTGGGAGACTGTTGGAAATATGCCCTAGAGGCAATAATAAAAGCATTATTATTATATTTCCTTGTTCATGATAATTGTCTTTATTCATGCTATAATTGTGTTATCCGGAAATCGTAATACATGTGTGAATAACAGACACCAACATGTCCCTAGTGAGCCTCTAGTTGACTAGCTCGTTGATCAATAGATAGTCATGGTTTCCTGACTATGGACATTAGATGTCATTGGTAACGAGATCACATCATTAGGAGAATGATGTGATGGACAAGACCCAATCCTAAACATAGCACAAGATCGTATAGTTCGTTTGCTAGAGTTTTCCAATGTCAAAGTATCTTTTCCTTAGACCATGAGATCGTGTAACTCCCGGATACCGTAGGAGTGCTTTGGGTATGCCAAACGTCACAACGTAACTGGGTGACTATAAAGGTAGACTACGGGTATCTCCGAAAGTGTCTGTTGGGTGACATGGATCAAGACTGGGATTTGTCACTCCGTATGACGGAGAGGTATCACTGGGCCCACTCGGTAATGCATCATCAGAATGAGCTCAAAGTGACCAAGTGTCTGGTCACGGGATCATGCATTACGATACGAGTAAAGTGACTTGCCGGTAACGAGATTGAACGAGGTATTGGGATACCGACGATCGAATCTCGGGCAAGTAACATATCGATAGACAAAGGGAATTGCGTACGGGGTTGATTGAATCCTCGACATCGTGGTTCATCCGATGAAATCATCGTGGAGCATGTGGGAGCCAACATGGGTATCCAGATCCCGCTGTTGGTTATTGCCCGGAGAGTCGTCTCGGTCATGTCTGCTTGTCTCCCGAACCCGTAGGGTCTACACACTTAAGGTTCGGTGACGCTAGGGTTGTGAAGATATGTATATGCAGAAACCCAAATGTTGTTTGGAGTCCCGGATGAGATTCTGGACGTCACGAGGAGTTCCGGAATGGTCCGAAGGTAAAGAATTATATATAGGAAGTGCTGTTTCGGGCGTCGGGACAAGTTTCGGGGTTATCGGTATTGTACCGGGACCACCGGAGGGGTCCCGTGGGCCCACCGGGTGGGGCCACCTGTCCCGGGGGGCCACATGGGCTGAAATAGGAGGGAACCCAGCCCATAGTGGGCTGGGGCGCCACCCCCTATAGGCCCATGCGCCTAGGGTTCCACCATGGAAGAGTCCATGTGGTGGAAGGCACCCCTAGGTGCCTTGGGGGGGAGGGAAACCTCCCCTTGGCCGCCGCCCCCCTAGTAGATCTCATCTACTAGGGCCGGCGCCCCCCCCCATGGCACCCCTATATATAGTGGGGGGGAGAGGAGGGATTTCACCCCAGCCCCTGGCGCCTCCATCTCCCCCCGTTACGTCTCTCCCTCGTAGTCTTGGCGAAGCCCTGCTTCTGTGACGCCCTGCATCCACCACCACGCCGTCGTGCTGTTGGATCTTCACCAACCTCTCCTCCCCCCTTGCTGGATCAAGAAGGAGGAGACGTCTCCCGTCCCGTACGTGTGTTGAACGCGGAGGTGCCGTCCGTTCGGCGCTGGTCATCGGTGATTTGGATCACGTCGAGTACGACTACATCATCACCGTTCTTTTGAACGCTTCCGTGCGCGATCTACAAAGGTATGTAGATGCATCCAATGACTCGTTGCTAGATGAACTCCTAGATGATCTTGGTGAAACGAGTAGGAAAATTTTTGTTTTCTGCAACGTTCTCCAACAGATAATTATGCTTTTAATGCTTATGTTGAACCATATATTGAGGACTACCCCGCTGTCCAAGAAGAGACTAATATTTTGCAGGAGTCTATGAAAGAAGAAATTGATGAAACTGTGAGCTCATTGGATGAAAAAGATGAGGAGGAGAGCGAAGAACAAAAGGAGGAAGAGCGGATTAGCTACCCATGCCCACCTTCTAATGAGAGTAACTCTTCAACTCATACATTGTTTAATTTCCCTTCGTGCTTACCGAAGGATGATTGCTATGATGATTGTTATGATCCCGTTGATTCTCTTGAAATATCCCTTTTTGATGATGCTTGCTATGCTTGTGGCCAAGATGCCAATATGAATTATGCTTATGGAGATGAACTTGCTATAGTTCCTTATGTTAAACATGAAATTGTTGCTATTGCACCCACACATTATAGTCCTATTATCTTTTTGAATTCTCCCGACTACACTATATTGGAGAAGTTTGCCCTTATTAAGGATTATATTGATGGGTTGTCTTTTACTACTACATATGATGATTTTGACAGATATAATATGCATGTGTTTGCTGCTCCTACTTGTAATTATTATGAGAGAGGAACTATATCTCCACCTCTCTATGTTTCCAATACGATAAAATTGCAAGAAACTGTTTATACTATGCATTGGCCTTTACTTTGTGTGCATGAAGTTTTCTTTTATGACATGTCGATGCATAGGAAGAGATTTAGACTTCGCCATTACATGATATATGTTACTTTGTGCTCACTACTAAATTACAAATCATTGTTAATTAAAATTGGCTTTGATATACCTTGGGATCCGGGTGGATCCATTACTTGAGCACTATATGCCTAGCTTAATGGCTTTAAAGAAAGCACTGCCTGGGAGACAACCCGGAAGTTTTAGAGAGTCATTTATTTATGTTGAGTGCTTTCATATAGTTTAAAAACAACAAAAATAAAGAGGGGAACCCAAAACTTTTTCAAAAAGGAAAGTGAAAGTGAGAAAAACAAGCATTGTTGAAGTGGGAGAGCTCCTTGAACTTTGTTCATGCTCACGGAAACTTTGTGAATCTTGATTACAGAAACTTTTCAAAAAAAATAATTATCCCCTTGTACAATTCCATTGTATTATAAAAATAATGTGCCAAGGTTTGCCTTTAGGATGTTTACATTTGCTTGATGGTTTGTACGGTGCAGGACAGAAACTTTGGCTGTAGTGCGCGATTTTTAATTTTTAATTGGAACGTCAAACGGTTCTGATTCTTTTTGCACTGTCTTCCTATACAAATTTTTTATTTTTCCTAATTTTGGTATAATTTTTCAAGTATCAGAAGTATGGTGAATGTTCAGATTGTTACAGACTGTTCTGTTTTAGACAGATTCTGTTTTTGATGCATAGTTTGCTTGTTTTGATGAAACTATCGATTAATATCAGTGGATTAAGCCATGAAAAAGTTATATTACAGTAGCTATAATGCAAAAACAAAATATGAATTGGTTTGCAACAGTACTTAGAGTAGTGATTTGCTTTATTATACTAACGGATCTTACCGAGTTTTCTGTTGAAGTTTTGTGTGGATGAAGTGTTCGAAGATCGAGGAGGTCTCAATGTGAGAAGAAGGAAGTGAGGCAAGAGCTCAAGCTTGGGGATGCCCGAGGCACCCCAAGTACATATTCAAGGAGACTCAAGCGTCTAAGCTCGGGGATGCCCCGGAAGGCATCCCCTCTTTCTTCAACAATTATCGGTATGTTTTCGGATTCGTTTCGTTCATGCGATATGTGCAATCTTGGAGCGTATTTTGCATTTAGTTTTCATTTTTATTTTATGCACCATGCTGGTATGAGGTAGTTCTTGGTTGATTTATAGAATGATCTATGCACTTCACTTATATCTTTTGAGTATGGCTTTATAGAATGCTTCATGTGCTTCACTTATATCATTTGAAGTTTGGATTGCCTGTTTCTCTTCACTTAGAAAACCGCCATTTGTAGAATGCTCTTTTGCTTCACTTATATTTGTTAGAGCGTGGGCATATCTTTTGTAGAAAGAATTAAACTCTCTTGCTTCACTTATATCTATTTAGAGAGATGACAGGAACTGGTCATTCACATGGTTAGTCATAAAATCCTACATAAAACTTGTAGATCACTGAATATGATATGTTTGATTCCTTGCAATAGTTTTGCGATATAAAGATGGTGATATTAGAGTCATGCTAGTGGGTAGTTGTGGATTAGTAGAAATACTTGTGTTGAGGTTTGTGATTCCCGTAGCATGCACGTATGGTGAACCGTTATGTAACGAAGTCGGAGCATGAGGTATTTATTGATTGTCTTCCTTATGAGTGGCGGTCGGGGACGAGCGATGGTCTTTTCCTACCAATCTATCCCCCTAGGAGCATGCGCGTAGTACTTTGTTTCGATGACTAATAGATTTTTGCAATAAGTATGTGAGTTCTTTATGACTAATGTTGAGTCCATGGATTATACGCACTCTCACCCTTCCACCATTGCTAGCCTCTCTAGTACCGCGCAACTTTCGCCGGTACCTTAAACCCACCATATACCTTCCTCAAAAAAACCACCATACCTACCTATCATGGCATTCCCATAGCCATTCCGAGATATATTGCCATGCAACTTCCATCATCATCATATACATGACTTGAGCAATCATTGTCATATTGCTTTGCATGATCGTGAGATAGCTAGCATGATGTTTTCATGGCTTGTCCGTTTTTTGATGTCATTGCTACGCTAGATCATTGCACATCCCAGTACACCGCCGGAGGCATTCATATAGAGTCATATCTTTGTTCTAGATATCGAGTTGTAATATTGAGTTGTAAGTAAATAAAAGTGTGATGATCATCATTATTAGAGCATTGTCCCAGTGAGGAAAGGATGATGGAGACTATGATTCCCCCACAAGTCGGGATGAGACTCCGGACGAAAAAAAAGAGAAAGGCCAAAAAAGAGAGAAGGCCCAAAAAAAGAGAAAAAAATGAGAGAAAAAGAGAGAAGGGGCAATGTTACTATCCTTTTACCACACTTGTGCTTCAAAGTAGCACCATGTTCTTCATATAGAGAGTCTCTTGAGTTATCACTTTCATATACTAGTGGGAATTTTCATTATAGAACTTGGCTTGTATATTCCGATGATGGGCTTCCTCAAACACCCGAGATCTTCATGAGCAAGCAAGTTGGACGCACACCCACTTAGTTTCAGTTTGAGCTTTCATACACTTATAGCTCTAGTGCATCCGTTGCATGGCAATCCCTACTCACTCACATTTATATCTATTGATGGGCATCTCCATAGCCCGTTGATACGCCTAGTCGATGTGAGACTATCTTCTCCTTTTTGTCTTCTCCACAACCACCATTCTATTCCACCTATAGTGCTATTTCCATGGCTCGCGCTCATGTATTGCGTGAAAGTTGAAAAGGTTTGAGAACGTCAAAAGTATGAAACAATTGCTTGGCTTGTCATCGGGGTTGTGCATGATGTGAATATTTTGTGTGGTGAAGATGGAGCATAGCCAGACTATATGATTTTGTAGGGATAACTTTCTTTGGCCTTGTTATTTTGAAAAGACATGATTGTGTTATTAGTGGGCTTGAAGTATTATTGTTTTTATGTCAAATGATAGACTATTGCTTTGAATCACTCGTGTCTTAATATTCATGCCATGATTAGATATGTGATCATGATTATGCTACGTAGCATTCCACATCAAAAATTATCTTTTTTATCATTTACCTACTCGAGGACGAGCAGGAATTAAGCTTGGGGATGCTGATACGTCTCCGTCGTATCTATAATTTTGATTGTTCCATGCCAATATTCTACAACTTCCATATACTTTTGGCAACTTTTTATACTATTTTTGGGACTAACATATTGATCCAGTGCCAAGTGCCAATTCCTGTTTGTTGCATGTTTTTTGTTTCGCAGAATATCCATATCAAACGGAGTCCAAGCAGGATAAAAACTGACGGAGATTTTTTTTGGAATATATATGATTTTTGGAAGAAAAATCCACGCGAGACGATGCCCGAGGGGGCCACGAGGCAGGGGGTGCGCCCCTGACCCTCGTGGCCACCCCGTAAGGCGGTTGGTGCCCTTCTTTCACCGCAAGAAAGCTAATATCCGGATAGAGACCGTTTTAAAATTTCAGCCCAATCGAAGTTACGGATCTCCGGGAATATAAGAAACGGTGAAAGGGTAGAATCTGAGAACGCAGAAACAGAGAGAGATAGAGAGACAGATCCAATCTCGGAGGGGCTCTCGCCCCTCCCATGCCATGGAGGCCAAGGACCAGAGGGGAAACCCTTCTCCCATCTAGGGAGGAGGTCAAGGAAGAAGAAGACAAAGGGCCCCCCCTCTCCCCTTCTCTTCCGGTGGCGCCGGAACGCTGTCGTGGCCATCTTCACCAACATCTCCATCACCTTCCCCCCTCTACCTACAGCGGTCCACGCTCCCGCAACCCGTTGTACCCTCTACTTGAACATGGTGCTTTATGCTTCATGTTATTATCCAATGATGTGTTGCCATCCTATGATGTCTGAGTAGATTCTCGTTGTCCTATCGGTGGTTGATTAATTGCTATGATTGATTTAATTTGCTTGTGGTTATGTTGCTGTCCTTTGGTACCCATCATATGAGCGCGCGCGTGGATCACACCATAGGGTTAGTTGTATGTTGATAGGACTATGTATTGGAGGGCAAGAGTGACAGAAGCTTCAACCTAGCATGGAAATTGATGCATACGGGATTGAAGGGGGACCAATATATCTTAATGCTATGGTTGGGTTTTACCTTATTGAACGTTAGTAGTTGCGGATGCTTGCTAATAGTTCCAATCATATGTGCATAGAATTCCAAGTCAGGGATGACATGCTAGCAGTGGCCTCTCCCACATAATACTTGTTATCGGTCTAGTAAAGTAGTCAATTGCTCAGGGGCAATTTCGCATCTCCTACCACCACTTTTCCACACTCGCTATATTTACTTTATTGTTTCTTTATCTAAACAGCCCCTACTTTTTATTTACGTAATCTTTATTATCTTGCAAACCTATCCAACAACACCTACAAAGTACTTCTAGTTGCATACTTGTTCTAGGTAAAGCGAACATCAAGCATGCGTAGAGTTGTATCGGTGGTCGATAGAACTTGAGGGAATATTTGTTCTGCCTTTAGCTCCTCGTTGGATTCGACACTCTTACTTATCGAAAATTGTTGCGATCCCCTATACTTGTGGGTTATCATGCATGTCATCAATGCTACTGAAGTTTGAGCACACTTCCATGGTGTGCTCGAACTTCTTGCGGTCACCAAGCGAGCACTCAAGGAAGAAGGCCCTCCATCCAATGCCCTAGGGGAAAGGGTTGGGTTAGAGTTGGAGTTCTTGGCGAGGGAGAGGTGGTGAAACAGAGAGGTGGAAGAGGAGAGGTGGTGAAACAGATGGGGTTTGAGTGCGGTGCTGGGTTAGTACGGTGGGTTAATGTAGGAGCGTTAGGCCAATATGAATGAATGTTGACCATTGAACAGCATGCTGTTAATAATGCAGATGGATAAGGACAAGGAGGTCGTGTCACCATTGGAGAAGGGCAAGGAGGTTGTGCCATCATTGGTGGAAGTGCCGGCGCAAGAACACCCAAGCGCCAAGCGGAGGAACTATCGACACTACCATGAGGAGTCTAGGCCAAGCCACTTCTACAAGGTAATGGTCCGAAATTGGAGAGCATGCCAATGCCTCTGGAGTTCACCAATCACTTCCCCGCCGTCCCTGCAGAGTTCAAGCTCAAGACGAACACCGGTTGCGCATGGAGGGCGACAGTGAGGGTGATCAATGGCAGGGTCACCCTTGATTAGGGTTGGGCCACATTTGCCGCCGTTCACTAGATCATGATCGGGTATATGCTGACATTCAAGCTGATGACCCCCGACACCATGAAGGTGATCGTCTTCAACGATGAGGGCGTGAAGGTGGTCACCAAGTGCAAGGAGCACGACAACGCCTTCACCGTGATTGCCTGAGCTCATGTTGCCCATTCATTGTTGGTTGCTGGTTTAAGACTTGGGTTTCGTTTAAAACTTATTGTACTATGTTGGTTTAAACTTGTGACCGTCTGAACTATGGACTTATTTTTGTGTCTAAGTTTGTTCTGTTGCTCTAGTTTGGTTCTTTTCATGTGTGCCTCTGATAACCTCACCACATCGAGAAGGAGGTTACCACACAACTGTCCTGATATAACCAAACAACAAACAGCAGACCTTCCGTTTCTGCACATGCAGGCAACCAATCAACATGCAGATGCTGATTTTTTTTATCTGCATATGCTCAGTTAACCCAGTTGGGACAAGTATATGTAGGTAACCAAACACATCCTTAGTTTTCATGAGCCAAATTCTCTGCTCTTGCGAATGGGCCTCGATCTCATAGGCTGCACAGCTCGGTGTCGAATGGCAGTGTTTCAAGAATCAAAGCAAAGCTAACAGCAGCAGTTTAATTGACCAAACATTAGCAACTGAAACATTGCCACATCCATTCATGCTTATCGAACGCAGAGAACAATCACAATCAAGCTAGCATCATGCAATCAGGCATATTCATATTCCATGGCACGGTTGACACTAGAATTGCAGAAGATCCATATTCCATGCCACGGTTGACACTAGAATTGCAGAAGAGAGAGTTGATGCAACAGCTGCCTTATATAAATAGTCGGTGTCACAGTGTGTATAAATACAATTCTGACATAATATACTCTAAGCAACAAAGAACAAGTATCACAAATGGGGGAAAAAAGGAGAAAAAATCACAATGTACGCTGCAGGTTTCGTAGGCAGTGGAGGCTTGACTGTTTGTGGTTCCCAGCAGCATGGGCGACAAGGGTACTAACAAAGGGGCAATAATTTAGATAAACTCCTTCCGTCTTCATCTACAACCAAAAAATCCCATCTAACCCCCTCCGGTATTTACACGAGGGGGGCAGATACTCACTCTTGAGCGCCGGTGATCCGATCAGCAGTTGACGCCGCACTGCCCCATGGCGACGGCCTTCTGGGTGTCGGATATGAACGGGTCGATCTTCACCCACAGGAGGGAGAAGATGGAGGCGAGGAGGATGGACCAGACGATGACGATCGTCGGCGTGCGGTTCTGCTTCCCCATGAGACCCTTGAGGAAGGGGTAGAGATGGAGGATGACCCAGATCGAGAAGAAGAGCTTTCCGAAGAGCGGGCCCCAGGACTGGTACCCGCTGTTGATGGCGTACGATATGCCGGCCACCATGCCCACCAGGTTGATCACGAGGACGGTGGTCGGAGGGATCAGGAGACTGGTCCACTTGAACACGTATAGCTCGGCAAAGTCGCCGTCCTCGTCGTTCGCCTTGGACGTGACGGTGAAGTTGGTGTCGATCCCGGCCAGCACCTTGAGCAGGCCCTGGAACACCGCGAAAAGATGGGCAGATGTGCCACCGATGACCCAGAACTGCTCGTTTCTCCACCAGTCCTCGATGCCGACACCGCTCCATCGGAGCTCCAATATACCGGTGGCAAAGATGGATGCAAACATGAGAATGAAGAACATCCCAGCATAATTACTGATCTGCATATCAGAAAGAAGAATATACCAACATCAGACACAAAGACACCTGATTGTGAGGGTTTTAGCAATGTGAGATTTAACAAGAGGAACATAGCTCTGCACATGTGAAAGGGTTTCTTTCTTGTGACTTACCTCGGGGATGATAAATTTGTTGGTGAGGAGGCAGATAGCAGGAAGCACACAATAGGCGATAAGCGGGAGGGATGTTAACGGATAAACGATGGTGTTGATGTAAGCCACCCTCTCCAGAAGTTTCAACCTCCCACCGTAATTGTACCAGATAGGGCAATGTCTGCTAAACAGAATTTCAACTGACCCAAGGGCCCATCGCAGCACTTGATTAAGACGGTCAGACAGATTGATTGGCGCAGAACCCTTGAAACAAGGCCGGGGTGGCATGCAGTAGATTGATATCCACCCTCTTGCGTGCATTTTAAACCCGGTAAGAATATCTTCAGTAACTGAACCATAGATCCAGCCAATCTGAAGCAAAATAAAAGGAAATCTCAGTTCCAGTTTCATATCTCCGCATAGAGAAAAGAATGACGGAAACTATGACTCTCAAACTAACCTCTTTTCCCCATTCGGTCTTGTCCTCGTATCCACAGCTGATGACATGGATGGCTTCCTTTAGTAGAGAAGCTGGGTTTGTTGAAGGTGGTATGCCTCCTTGAGTCATAAAGGTGGATGCAGTAAATATAGGAGACTGACCAAATCGCTTCTCCAATCTCTTCTGGGACATAAGCATTGACCTTTCATCCTCATAACCTGATGAGATTCAGAAAGAGTGGTTAGCTGAAGCAAGTCATAACTCAGAATCTCAAGAACCAAAGCGAAGACAAAATAGAAGCATAATGTTTTAGTGATGCAGTATATACGGCACCTTGTCTTCAGATGCCAAGAATAAATGTTAAGGTAAAAATTGCAAGCACATACCTTCTATACCCTCTTCTATATCTTCCATGTTGAAGATGGGAGCAGAAGACTCAGTTCTCTTCATCATACGGTTCTTGTTATCCATATAGCTCTTGCTCTTTTTCTTTCTGCCACCGCAGCAGCTCTTAACAACAATGTTAGGTTCCAAATCAGCCTCAGTTAATACAGGATCATAGCCATACAAGGCCTGCCTGTTGAAACAGCATCCTGTCCCGACATACATTGGACCCTGAATGCCATCTAAACCTTTCATGTTGATCTGCAAAGAGGAAAACCATGTAAGAGACAAGAAAGTGTTGTCATCATGATGAACAGACACCACCAGACTTACATCAAAGAAAACAATGTTGCGATTAGCATATCGATCGTGCAAATCAATGCCATCAAATCTTTGTGGAAATTGGACATAGCAAGTTTTCCTTCCTAGAGCGGGATCCATCATGAAGCACATTGCTTCTCTAAGAGCTTTGCTGCTATTGAAGTAGTGATCACAATCCACATTAAGAAGATAGGCACCATTTGTCAACACGGCAGACACACGAATCTGCCAACCAGCAAAAGATATGCAATCGTATAATTAGCAACGAACAAGATAAAATCCAATGCAATGTACACAAGCAAATTCGCGGAAGAGAACACATACCAATGCATTCATTGCACCAGCCTTCTTGTGATGCTGGAAACCTGGCCTCTTTTCACGAGAGACATACACAAGCCGTGGCAACTCATTACCATCAGTGTCAAGGCCACCACTGTGCCCCAAGAACACCTGAATTCCATGAAAAGCAAGTTTAATCCATAAGATTCAAATTAAGTTGACATTATTTTCAAATGGCAGACGCATTGAAGTAAAAAGTACCTGAATCATGCCAGGATGGTCCCTAGGGTTGTTCCCAGGCCAAGCGGTGCCATCAGCCATGGTCCACCCCTCTTCAGGCACTTTTTGGGCTTTGGCAACAAGTGCATTGATTCGTATTTTAAATTCTTCATACTCTCTCTGAAACAAAGCATACCCCAAAGTTAATATCCAAGCAGAATTTGGGGAAAGAGCAATCTAACCATGTGGCTTGTAGCTTACCTTCATTGCTCGTCTTTCCTTCACAAAAGAAGGCTGGATCTTGTCCTTGAGGTAATCTATTTTTTGCTGAAAGTAAAACTCTGGGGCCCTTGGTTCAATGTTGTGCTTCTTGCAAAATGGAACCCACTTCCTAGCAAATTCTGCAGTTTCTGAGAGTGACTCAAACGTCAACATAGCCGAACCATCATCAGAAACATAGCATGACACTTTGTCGACAGGGTAATCCACAGCAAGAATGGACAGAACAGTATTTGCTGTGATCAGGGGAGGTTCCTTCAGTGGATCCACTGTACTGACAAAGATATCAATGGGACACAGCTGTGATGGCTCTCCCTCCCTATCATACCTGCAACATTAGATTATGCGCCCCAGGACAGTGTTAATGAAAGATGTTATGGTGCCAAAAATCATGAACAAATGTAGACCCGTTTGTCGTAACTTACCTCAATGCAAGCCTGTCAAGGTATGTTTCACGGTTGATTGGGTACCATTTTGGAAACTGATCTAGAAGCCAAGACAAGGCAAACCAAATCTCACAGATAACCGACACCAGCCATAACCCATAAGCATCACGCACTGGATGACTGACACGATACTGGAAGAAGAAGCACAGGATGATAAGTCGGAGAATGATCACTATCCGGTAGAGGTTGAGCTGGTTTGCAGGAATAGGCACTATACGGCTCAGAGGTAGACGTGCATCATCAACCCTGCCAAAGACAAAAGTACAGATATCTCAGTTTCATCGAGTCGTTTCCAATCTAACATCAAACTGCAACAACACTACAGGTAAAGCATAGTCAAAACAAAAATTATAGACCCTAATCAACTCAGAAACATAAAGCTATCAAAATGGTCATTGATTATAATGGAGAAAGGTTGTTTATACATTTGCATATCTTCACCATTTGAGCCAGTTCCTTCCATGTCTCCTCCTCCTCCTCTTGCATCTGGATACTTATTGGTCACCTGCATCATGTTTTTGTCCTGCTTAACCCTCCAGCTTTCAACTCTTTCCTTCCAGTCAACACTGTTAAGCCCATAGGAGTTCAAGTCCTTGGAAGGGTCCACAATCCTCACAGGAACTGATATCATAGTAGAGAAATGTTAATATTTTCATCAGATAAGCAGACAAATTCTCCAAAAGATGCTATTATGACAGATGAATATACCTGGGACACTTGGATCGACATAGCTTGACGTTGGGCTGCGGATAGAGTGGCGATCAGGGGAAGCGTCAGGGATTTCCCCGGACATCTGAAAAAGATTTTCAATGCATTAATGCACAAGAGCAAGGAGTTCTCACGGAAACAAACTCAGCTTTCATCAATGCATGAGAAAACCAAGAGTCTGAATGATAGGTATTTACCTGTTGCCCACTTGTGAGCCGAGGAATACGATGATGAGGTTCATGGCGAGAGGATGAAGACAAATCAATGTCCTCTCCTTGCCACTCTGGACCTTTGCCATTCCCTTGCTTATAGTTGAACTCATTGTCCAGGTCATCAACATCTTCTTCCTCCTCATCACCCGGAACCCGGGGGCTACCTGAATTTTGTCAAGAAGTGATGCATACACCAATTAGCATGATTTTATAAACAAAAACATAAGAGTATGAGGGCGACGGGTTTAATTTTATATGTCGAGCAACAAGGAATGACCAGTATACCGCGACTTTGGCTCATAGTATAAAGCAGACTTCCATATGCATTTCTCATACAGATGACATAACAAATCAACATGTTGTATAGGAACAAACCTTTGAGCCTCTTGTATCTAGTCTTGCACTGGGGACAGCATTTGACCCCATCCTTGCGTTCGTACTCGTAGCAAGGGCGGCAGACCGGGAAGGCGCACTCATTGCAGGCGACAAAGACGTCGCCAGTGGCCGAAACGCCAACAGTGTCGCCACATATCTGGCAGGCCTGACCAACCGTGCCTTTGACCTCCTTGCCCTGCATCAATGAGATGAAAATAGGTCAGCACAAACCCGTACGAAATCACAGAGGTTGCCAGGAGACACAGCAATCCCCCATGTACCATAATCGGTCGGTCAGCAATTGATCGTCTGCTTGGCTTAAAGCTGAAACTATGATCCAAGCGTCGGGAACGGCATGAATTGCAGGATGCTAGGGTAAGGCAGGCTCATCAGTGAAATGCTAAACATGGACCCAAATATATCTGTGTCGGTGAGGTCTGGAACAGATAACATCTCCCAATTGCTCCACCACTCGTCAATTCCTCACATGAACGGGGTCACAATTAACGGACAGGGGAAATGCCGCAAATCTATCTAGTATCTACGAATCCAACACGCGACTACGAGCACCCCCACAGATTCATAGGTAACCGGGGGAAATTCGAGCTGTTACACCTAGCACCGCAACCTAGATCCACCCACCGCCTCACGCACACCAGATCGATCCACCGACGCGCGGACGCGCGCACCGCATGAAGGAGCCGTGACGAACCGAAATGGCACCGACAAATTAAGCCGCGGCAGGAAGAGGAAGAGAGAGGGGGAGACAAATTAAACGTACCGGGGCGGGCGCGTCGCCGTCGTTGCGGATCATGACGAACTCGTTGCGGTTGTGCGAGCCCGCGACCATCCCCCGGTTGGCCGCCATCTCTCCTCTCCGCCCTCGCGCCCCACCGGCGGCGGTCTCTCACTCGAGCGAGAGAGAGAGAGGGGCACGGAAAGGCCGCTCTAGATCCGGGAGGAGATGGCCACCATTCCCAGATCCCCCGCGAGCTCGCTCTCGCTCTCGCCCTCTCTCAGCTGGGTGCTGCTCCAATGCCGCCGCTCCTCCCCTCTTACATACGCACGCGCTCGGCCAGTTGAGCTCAGTAGGTGGGGTGGAGTCGCGGTCGCCTCCTCTCCCACCGGCTACCGCCCGTCGCCCGGTCCGGATTCGCTGGCCCGTCCGCGTCGCGGCGCTGGGCACAGGCTGGAGCGAACGGTGACCGGCTGCAGCCGTTGGATGTGTCGGTGTCGGCGCCTGGAGGCCGGAGGCTGGACCGAAATGCCCCCCTACCTGCCGCTCCTTTCCCTATCGGTCAGTGGGTTATTTTTCCCGCTGGTTTTGTTGATTTGTTAACCTTTTTAGCTAGTATATGAAACGGGGGCAACCGGGAAATGCCATGTGCACCATGCGTGTTGCATGTGAGTTGGCATCAAATCGATGGGTCCGTGATTGCTGTTAGACCCAGAGCACATTGTGCAAGATCAGGGAGGGAGTGGGGCTCGCCAACCATGCTCCTACGAGCATGAATCCGTTTAGAGTTCAGAGTCTACAGCAATTGTAGGTACGTGAAATTCCGGCATACTTGAAATGCGGTGGGTTTCATTGTTTTACGGATCTGGATGTAATTTTTATTTGTTTCTGGTGTTCGTTGTCCTGCCATGATTGAATATGAATGGATCAGAAATTTTCCCGCAAAAATATATACGAAAATCATGTGCGAACACTAAGTGCACGAGGATGAAATGGCCGGTGCGAAGTTCGATTGCAAGTCTGAACTTTCTCTCGACTTTTAAATAACGAAGGTGCCTGGAAAGGGCCTTGGCGTTTAAAAAATCAAATAAAGAGTTTGAGAAGGGCTTATGAAAATTATTAAATCTCGCCCTTTTCTAGTTTATGTGGCGAACTATCGGGTTTCCTAAATGTACTAGAAGAGTTGAGCGCGCTTAGATGCGTTGTTGGTGTTGTCGGGATTTCCATAATTTTTGTTTGTTATTTGGTTTGACGCGTGGGAAAGATGGTGTTTTTATAGGGTTTTTATTATTTATGTCATTAATTGTGTCCCATTGCTTTTAATTTTGCTACTAGAAACTTTAACTTCTCAAAAATGATATCGCTCTGCTAGGCACATGCTCAAAAATGTCATTAGACATCATTACTGTCAGCTCAAACTTATTTATCATGCCATAATGACCAAAATAACCATGGACCAACATGTCAGCTCTCCTTCTATCTCACTATGATGATGTGTGGGTCCCACTTGATCCCAGCAACGTTCTTGTTTTTCTTTAAAATTATCTGTTTGCTTACTCCTCACTAATGGGGCTCACACTTATCATTGTGAGATAGAGAGAGATGACATGTAGGTCTACGGGTATTTTGGTCACATAACATGCTCGATGGGTTTGACATGACAGTAACGGTGTCTAATGGCATTTTTAGCAAACATCTAATGGAACAATGACATTTTTAGGTATCTAATGTCATTTTTTAGCAAGCATTTCACGAAATGATGATATTTTTTAGTTGTTATATCTTTTGATGGCAACACTGAGTAGTGAGACACAACTGGTGGCATAAATGATGGAAATCCTATTTTATAACTCGGTGTTTTGGTGGTATGATTATGTATTATCAGCTAATTAGCTCATACTTACTTGAGGAAGTTTTCTTGCATTGGTGGCCGCATATATTATATTAGTGCCACAGCGTCACATGTTGATGCTTATTTTTTCTAAGTGGTGAGAGAATGCACGGTACTTATGTGTTTCTTAGGCTGGTTGCTGCGAATTAGTTTGAGAAACTGTTGACCCACTCAAAATCATAAATCAAATCCAATGCTGAATACTTTGACTGAACTAGAGAGTTCCTTGAAAAATTGTTGGCCCAGTGAAAATCGTGAACCAAATCCAAAATAAAACACCTCAATTGAATGAGAGGGCTCTAAAAATAAAAAGCATAGTCTATTAGATTATCACTCTCTTGTGCCAATTGACGTGCTTGGGCTACCTAACATTTATGTTGGACAACTATTCCCAACTTTCATTTAATCTACCGACAAATGGTAAGAAACACAAGGTATATGGAAATATTTTTGGGTCGATTGATATGAATTCGTTTCCTTGAATCCAAATATTTCATGGTGCAAGTGGGCTTAAGACCTTGCAACAATGATGCCCGGGCCCATTTGATCTAAAATCCGGTATCTGAAAAGCTCATGCAAGATATCAAAGAACTAAAGCTCTTGATTTGCGATCTCGCATACCAAGCACTAACAAAGTATTGCCTCCGATCTAGAACACAAATTCTTTCGTGATGTTGCCAGTCAAACATTTGTAATATTTACCATCCGCAAAGAAAGAACTACTAACATCCAAAATGCAAAAAAGACATGACAATGTTTATCATGAAATATAATACGTACAAAGCAAAATTACTTTCCATAAGGTTCAAATTACAAAATAAGTAACCAAGTTCAATAAAGCAAAAAGCAGTCGTGTCAATTTTTGTCATAGAGTACTCCCTTTGTAAACACAAATCAACTTTTACTATTTTAATTTAAAATAGATGATTTTTTGAAATTCCTGGGTTTCAAATCATATACAAAAATTAAGTACATAGGAAATAAATAGCTGGTGTGAAGTTTGGTTCAACTTTCTCTCAACTTTTAAATAATGACCATACTTGTAAGGGGTCTTTAGTATTTTAAACATTCGAATAAGGAGTTTGAAAGGGACATGTGGAAATTATTAAATGTCACCCTTTTCTAGTTTATGCAACACACTAGTTTGTCATTGTTAGACCGAGACAACTTTGTGGAAATCGAGGGGGGAGGCTCACCAACCATGCGTGAATTGCATAAAACTACCACATTTGTGGACCCTCAATCAAGACACCACCATGTTTCATCTGTTTTGGAAAAAAACCATCATCATTGCGTTGATAGTTTGCGAAAAATGTTGATTGGTCAATTAGAGAAGTTTGAGGGAAAACTTGACGGGTCGATTCTGTTGTCAATGACACATGACCTGGGGACTCGGGTGGCGGACGGACGAGCACATGCGAGCGAGGGTGGCGCGTGAAGGAGGGGTCGGAGAGGCGGCCGGTGGAGCTGGCAAGGAGCGTTTACACGTGCAAGTCAAAGCCCATATCCAACTTAATAGTATAGGCAAACAATGTGACATTTGACCGCCACATCAGCACTTACAACTGGGCCCCGTCCGTTAGATTTTGCGTCAAACGCTGCTTATTGATCGATTAGTTAGGAAACGGAAACGCCATCAATTTACTCGACCAACCACACTACAAGTATAAATCTGTTTAGAATTCAGAGTCTACATCAATGGTACGTGAAATTCCAACATACTTGAAACACAGTGTATCTCATTATCTCCATTTGAATTTTGAAATAGATTATTTTCTGAAATTCCTAGGTTTTGAATCATATACAAAAAATTAAGTGCACGACAAAGAAATAGCCGGTGTGAAGTTTGATTCCAAGCCCGAACTTTCTCTCGACTTTTAAATAACGACAATGCTTGGACGAGGTCTTGGTGTTTTAAAAAGTCGAGTAATGAGTTGGAAAAGGACACGTGGAGATGATCAAATGTCACCCTTTTTTTTCTAGTTTATGCAACAGACTGTCGGTCTTCATTCATATATCATCACTCTAAGTGTCAATTGACGTGCTTGGGCTACCTAACATTCATGTTAGACAACTATTCTCAACTTTCATTTGATCTACCGACAACAAGCAAGGAAACAAGGTACTCCTATATAGCAAAAAAAAAATGGATGGATTGTTATGATTTCCTTTCCTTGGATCCAAATGTTGGATGGGTGCAAGTGGGCTTAAGATCTTGCAAGAATGATGGTGGGCAGGCACATGTAAAATTATGCAGCAATAATCGTCTAAAAAAATCATTCAGCAAGAAAAGCAATCTCCACCGCGCACATGAAAGTGCATGGAGCGATTCCTGGAAGCCACCTTCGTGTGTGCAACTATGCGCAGCGTGGGAGCGATGGAGTGTGCGCAGCGCAGCTGGCTCGGCCTCGTGCTTTGCATTAAACTAAAACTAACCCGTCTGGTAATCCGTTCATGTCCCAATAATGGCGGTTGAGGCGCCGCTGTCAATGGCCGTCGGTGGCCTCTTTCTTTACTCCTCTCCCCATTGTCTCTCTCTCTCTCTGGTCTAACGAAATGTTGATCTGATTGGGGGTTGGAATCTTATTCCATCTCGTAGCTCCTCCGTGCATGGAAAAGGATTTGAGATTTGTCATCGGATCTCAACAAACATCCATCCATTCATTCATTCATTTGCGATATATCGTCGGTGCAACACTGCTGATAGATACATGTAACACCTTCGATGCGACTATAGCTCCCATATGTCGAGACACGACTTAGAGGCATAATCGCATTGAAGGCATATGTCGCAAGTTAGGCAATCTTCACAACATCCCATATAATATAAATAATAATAAAGGGGAGATAATATGGTTGGCTTACACTCGCCACGTCAATCAAGTACATTTAACATTACATCATCCAAACACTCATGGTCCGACTACGGCGCCAAAATAAAAAAGAACCCAACATGCGACACGGTCCCAATCACCCCCAACTGGGCACCACTACCGATCATCGGGAAAGGAAACATAGTAACGTTGAGAGTCTTCGTCGAACTCCCACTTGAGCTCATACGCGTCTCCTGGAGCGGAATCATCAGGCCCTGCATCTGGTGTAATAGTAATCTGTGAGCCACAGGGACTCAGCAATCTCGCACCCTCGCGATCAAGACTATTCAAGCTTATAGGTATGACAAGGTAAATATGAGTGGAGCTGCAGCAAGCGACTAGCAAAATATGGTGGCTAACTTAAACGCAAAAGAGAGCGAGAAGAGGAAGCAAAGCGCGAGCGAGAAACTAGAGAGCAACCTGCGCAAACATAACTCCAACACCGTGTCCACTTCCCGGACTTCACGGAGAAGAGGCCATCACGGTAACACACTCAGTTGATTCATTTTAATTAATTAAGGTTCAAGTTATCTACAACTGGACATTAACAAATTCCCATCTGCCCATAACCGCGGGCACGGCTTTCGAAAGTTCAAATCCCTGCAGGGGAGTCCCAACTTAGCCCATGACAAGCTCTCACGGTCAACGAAGGAATAGACCTCATCCCAAGACGTTCCGATCAGACTCGGTATCTCGGTAATTCAAGACACTTCGACAGGTTAAAACAAGACCAGCAACACCGCCCGAATGTGCCGACAAATCCCGATAGGAGCTGCACATATCTCTTTCTCAGGGCACAATCGGATAAGCAATCCGTACAACTAAAACCAGCCCTCGAGTTTCCCCGAGGTGGCGCTGCAAGGGGCTCTAGGTTGGACCAACACTCAGAGGAGCACTGGCCCGGGAGGGTTAAAATAATGATGACCCTTGAGTCTGCAGAACCCAAGGGAAAAAGAGGCTAGGTGGCAAATGTTAAAACCAAGGTTGGGCATTGCTGGAAAATCTTTAATCAAGGCAAACTATCAAGGGGTTCCCATTATAACCCAACCGCGTAAGGAACGCAAAATCCGGGAATATAACACCGATATGACGGAAACTAGGGCGACAAGAGTGGAACAAAACACTAGGCGAGAGGCCAAGCCTTCCACCCTTTATCAAGTATATAGGTGCATTAAGATAACAAGATAATATAATGATATCCCAACAAGAAAATTAATATTCCGATAAGGAACGGCCTCCGATCTTCACCTGCAACTAGTAACGCTATAAGAGGGGCTGAGCAAAGCGGTAACATAGCCAATCAACAGTTTGCTAGGACAATGAAGGGTTAGAGGTTTGACATGGCAATTTGGGAGGCTTGAAAGCAAGTGGTAGGCATCGTAGCAATGGCATAGCAAAAGAGCGAGCAAACTAGCATAGCAAACATAGTAGTGATTTCAAGGGTATGATCATCTTGCCTGCACAGTTGTCAGAGTTGACTGGATCCTCGAAAGCAAACTCAACGGGCTCCTCATTAGCGAACTCGTCTCCCGGCTCTACCCAAACAAGACAAACAATCAACAAGGATACAATCAACCACGTGCAAGGATCAAGCAATATGGTGCAATGATGATATGCTATGCGGGATGCGATGCGGGATGCAAAATGCAAGATATGACAGGAAATGCATGAACCTGGCCTCAACTTTGGATTCTAAGTGTGCCACTGGAAAGATGAGATGAAATCGCTTGAAAACGATATAAAGAACGCCGGAATCGGAGTTACGGTTTGGAAATGGCAAGCGATTCAAAATGACACCGGTCTGCGATTTACAGCAAGTAGCCATCTAAATGCAATGAGATGAACATGCTACAGCACCCAAACATGACAACAAAATACATGGCAGGGATGCATTCAAGATTCTTAACGAAAGTCTAGCACTGAGCTACGGCCAAATCATCCATTAACAGGTTCAAACAAGCATGGCAAAAATGCATATGGCAAACAGATCTTAGACTTAGTGAAATTAACACTTGTCTGGAATTTCAGATCAGGTAGCTGTAAGTGCATCTAGTGCCACCCCTAGTTGGTTTTGAAGTATTGATGACAAACCTAGTTAAGGGACTAATGTGTTTGTGAGAATTGCAGGATAACACAGGTAGAAGTCCCTCATTGATTCGGTTTTACTATCAGAGATGACCCCTAAAAATGTATGAAGACATTGAAGTCAAAGGTGGTATATGAAGATATTCACATTGAAGACTATGACAAAAGAAGACACGTTATGAAGCCTATGGAGCTCGAAGACTTAGATCTTTCGTAGTTCTTTTTCTTTTGTGTTGAGTCATAGGAACCACCGTACTGTTAAGTGGGGTTCAGGAGAACCAGTCAGAATGACTGAAGTGATGCCTAAACCAAAAACCTATGTCTTCGAGTGAAGACAATGAGAGCGAATCTTGTCCAGAGCCGAACAAGTCAGCTTTACTTGTAGCCCAAGTAAAGTTGCCATGAGAGTTTGAAATCTGATCGTTGAGACACGTGTCAGTTCCTTAGTGACCCAGGGTCATTTCGGACAAATCAGGTTGGGTTGCCAAGTGGCTATAAATAGCCCACCCCCTACAACCATAAATGGTTGGCTGCTCAGATTGAGAGTACGGCTTTTGTCGTTTGAGAGCAACCCACCTCGAAGCCTTTGAGAGAGAGAATTCCTTGCGAGGATAAAGCCCTAACCACCCAGAGTCAGAGAACATTGGGCATCACTTAAGTCTTCTTGTCTGTGTGATCTGAAGACTTATTACACTTGAGGACTGTGCATCCCCAGACGGTTAGGCGTCGCGTTCAGAGCATCCAAGAGACATTGTGGATTGTCAGTGAACGAAGTCTATAAAGGTTTGGGAGTCTACCTTGAAGACTTACCAGAGTGATTGGGCGAGGACTATGTGACCTTAGCTCAAGGAGAATACGGTGAGGACTTGGTGTCCTGAGCTGCGTGTTCAGGACTGGGTGTCCGGGACTGTGTGTCCTAAGGTTTAAATACCTAGCCGCTCCAACCAGACGTACAGTTGTCACAGCAACTGGAACTGGTCCAACACATCATTGTCTTCAACGAGTCACTGGTTTCATCTTCACTTTCTTTTACTTACTGATCACTCATTGTGAAGTCATTGCGTGTCTGTTCTATCTTTTGTCTTCACAACGTGAGTGTATGATCTGTTTGGCTTCATAGTATCTTCCTACCTGATCCTAATTACACTACAGCTATTTGTCACTGTGCTTACACTCTGTTGATACTTGACCATGGCTTGCCTAGTGTAGTCTAACTTCCGCTGCATAGTAATAGGCATATCTCTACTGTTTGTCTTCATAACTCCCACGTTTTGAAGACTTTCATAAAAATCGCCTATTCACCCCCCCTCTAGTCGATATAACACACTTTCAATTGGTATCGGAGCGAGGTGCTCCCTTGTTCTATGTGATTCGGTTTAACTACCTGGAGTTTTAGCTATGTCGACTGCAGGGATAATTAAAGTCTCCGCTGCGTGCCCCGTCTTCGATGGAACTGAATATCCCTACTGAAAGAATAAGATGCGTATGCATTTTGAAGCCATTGACGTCGACCTATGGTATGTCGTCGAGAACGGCGTTCCCAAGGCTGGAGAAGGTGTCACTGCTGCTGATGTCAAGAAATTCGTTCAACTGGACTCTACTGCCAAGAACATGATCTATGGTCATCTGACCAAAGGACAGTATGGCCGTGTGAGTGCTTTGAAGACATCCAAACTGGTCTGGGACTGGCTCTCCAAGGTCAATGAAGGCATCTCAACCCAGAGAGATCAAAGAATCAGTGTCCTGCGCAATCTCTTCAACCGCTTCAAGCGAAATGACAATGAGAACGTCCAGCACACATTTGACCGACTCACTGACATCACAAATGAGCTTCAAGCCCTCGGCGCCACTGAGATTACCAAACACGAAGTCGTCAAGACGCTGCTGAGATCACTTGATAGTTCGTTTGACATCCTGGCCCTGATGATCCAAGAACGTCCTGATTTCAAGACACTCGATCCATCTGACATACTTGAGAGGCTCAACACACATGAGTTTCAGCTTTCTGAGAAAAGAGATATCTACGGCCCAAACTATGGGCGAACTCGTGCCTTGAAGGCAAAAGCTGTTTCCTCATCTGAAGAAGAATCTGACAGCACTTCTGATGATCCTGAAGACATTGGAAGGGAACTTGCAATGCTAGTGAAGAAGTTCCAAAAATTCACCAAGAAGAAAGGCTTCAGAAAATCTTCACGATCAAACTCAAGGAATGATGAAACTTCTGCTCATGACTACAAGAAGAAAACATGCCACAAGTGCAAGAAAACTGGACACTTCATTTCTGAGTGTCCACAATGGGACAATGAGAACAGAAAGAAGAAGAAGAGCAAGGAATATGACTCTGACGACAAGAAGAAGAAGAAGAAGAAGAATAAGAAATATTCAAAGTCTTCTTCCAAGTCTTCCTCAAAGTCTTCATCACACAAGAAGAGCTCATCTGGCAAGGCACGTGCGTTTGTTGGCAAGGAAATAGATTCAGAGGAGGAGTCCGCTTCTGAGGAGGCAGAGGTGGAGTCTGAGGAGGAGTCTGATTCTGGCATTGCAAGTCTGGCTACAGCATACGTCACCAAGTCCATCTTCAACACTGAAGACAATGACTTCATCACCGACACCGATGCAAATGACAAGGACTACTCCACTCCTACCTACTGCTTCATCTAGTGACGATGACTCTGATTGTGATTCAAAACCTAGTTACAAAACACTTGCTAAAATTGCAACTGAACAACAGAAAGCCATGGAACATATTCAAAAACTGTTAGACAGAAGCGATGATCTGTTAGGTGCTGAAATGACCCGATCTGAATCCTTAATTGAAGACATAAAAAATCTTCACGTTAAGTATCAGGAACTTGAAGATCGTCATGATACTCTCTCAACAACTCATGAAAAGCTTTCCTATGATTATCTTCAAAGGAAGTAAGAACTTGAGAAATTGAGAGCGGCTCATGAAGATCTTCAAAGGGAAAACGAGTCACTTCGCACCGAACAGATCAGTTTCGCTCAGGAAGGATTTGAACCACCATGTCTTAAATGCATTGAGTGTGATAATGCTACTTCTGTTGCTGAATGTTCCACTGCTACTACTGTTGCAATATCTTCAACTGTTGATGTGGTAACTAACCCCTCTGCTGAGGATACCACTGCTATTGCTGATGAGAATGCTAGGTTGAAGACATTGCTTGAAACAGGGATGTACAAAAGTCTTAAAGGACATCAGACATTATGTGATGTCCTCAAGAAGCAGATTCTGAACCGAAACCCTAAGAAAGAGGGTGTTGGGTTCGTAAGGAAAATAAATGCAGATGGATCTTACTGGAAACCTGAGCAGTACCCCAAAACCAAGTGGGTTGCTGCAAAGGAACCTTCGGCAGATCCATCCAACTTATCTGGCTTCACTTGTGCTAACCCCATTATCATTGTTGAATCCTTTGATGCAAACTATATACTGTTTAAGAATCAGAATGGTGAAGTGTTTGCCAGGTACATTGGTACTAACTGCAGGAATGGACCGCCTATGAAGAAGATCTGGGTTCCAAAAAAGTGTCTGGAAAATCTTCCTGTGAATGTCTTCATGACACCTCACTTGAAGAAGACAAACCTCAGACCAAAGGCTTCATACGGTCCAAAGGCTTCATACAAACAGAGGACTCACCTGAGTCACACTAACGCAAATTTTTTGCAGGGAAACCATACTCAGTCATATGAATATGAGAGCGGTTCATCAAACCGTCATGTTCATATGACCAAAAATTATTCTGCCTATTCTTATAAGTACTATTGTCCACCTGCTAGACTGTTTGCTAGGGCTCCAAAACCAAAATTCTCAGATGCTGCACTTAGACTTATTGCTTCTAAACCACCCTTGAAGATGTGGGTGATTAAGAAAGCTTAACTCTCTTTTGCAGGGAAAGGTCCCCAGCAGAAAAACAAAATTTTCTGATGCTATTGCTGGGGACCTTAAAAATCTTGTAGGGCGCAAGATAAAATGCCCGAATGGCATCATTATGTACTTCGTTCCTGAATCGCATGCTACTCTCCCTATTAGTCCTAATCTGGATCTAAGTTTTCATAACCCACTGGTTCGTTAAATGTTTTGCTTCACAATTCTCTTCGTGAAGTCTATCCCCCTAACTGCACTGTAGGGTACGACACCGGTGTCTTCAAAGTCTTCAGAATGGATTATTGACAGTGGGTGTACAAATCACATGACTGGCAAAAGAAGCCTTCATGGAACCTGAATGGATTCAAGCTATGCAAGAAGAGCTTCAACAGTTTGAGCTGAATAATGTATGGGAACTGGTTAAGCGTCCTGATCCACGGAAGCACAACATAATAGGAACCAAATGGATATACCGCAACAAGCAAGATGAGCATGGTCAAGTTGTCAGAAACAAAGCTCGTCTCGTTGCTCAAGGATATACTCAAGTGGAAGGCATTGACTTCGATGAAACATTTGCTCCTGTGGCTAGGCTTGAAGCCATACGCATATTGCTGGCCTATGCAAATCATCATAACATACTTCTATATCAAATGGATGTGAAAAGTGTTTTTCTCAATGGCAAGATTGAAGAAGAAGTGTATGTTGCACAACCGCCTGGCTTTGAAAATCCAAAACATCCTGACATGGTATACAAGCTCAACAAGGCACTGTATGGACTCAAACAAGCCCCTAGGGCCTGGTATGACACACTCAAATACTTCCTGAAGAGCAAAGACTTCATACCTGGTTCCCTAGATCCCACTCTTTTCACGAAGACATATGATGGTGAACTGTTCGTGTGCCAAATATATGTGGATGACATTATCTTCGGCTGCACCAATCAGAAGTACAGTGAAGAGTTTGGATATATGATGCAAGAGCAATATCAGATGTCCATGACGAGGGAGCTGAAGTTCTTCCTTGGTCTTCAAATACGACAACAACGCAATGGCATCTTCATATCTCAAGAGAAGTATCTCAAAGATTGCCTGAAGAAGTTCGGTATGCAAGACTGCAAAGGCTTCACAACACCAATGCCAGCCAAACATCATCTGGGTCCTGACGACAATGGTAAAGAGTTCGATCAAAAGGTATACCGCTTCATGATTGGTTCTTTACTTTATCTATGTGCATCTAGGCCAGATATTATGCTTAGTGTTTGCATGTGTGCTCGATTTCAAGCGGCACCAAAGGAGTCGCATCACTTAGCTGTGAAGCGAATTCTTAGATATTTGGCTCACACCCCAACTCTAGGATTATGGTATCCAAAGGGCTCAGAGTTTGATTTGGTTGGATTCTTGGATGCTGATTATGCTGGTGACAAAGTTGATCGCAAGTCTACATCAGGCACATGTCACTTTCTGGGACGATCACTTGTATGTTGGTCTTCAAAGAAGCAGAACTGTGTATCTCTCTCCACTGCTGAATCTGAATACATTGCTGCTGGATCTTGCTGCGCTCAGCTTCTGTGGATGAAGCAAACACTCAAGGACTATGGCATTCATCTGAAGCAAGTGCCACTTTACTGCGACAACGAAAGCGCCATCAAGATTGCCAACAACCCAATTCAGCACTCGAAGACAAAGCACATTGAAATTCGTCATCACTTTCTCAGAGATCATGTTGTGAAGAAAGACATTGATATCATACACATCAACACTGAAGAGCAATTGACAGATATCTTCACCAAGCCCTTGGATGAGAAGAGGTTTTGCAAGTTACGGTGTGAGCTAAATATCCTGGAATCCTCAAATGTCCTGTGATCAGGCACACATCCTAACACTTATGCATATGATGACTTAGATGTGCAACACACAAAGTAAAGTATATCTTCAATCAATGAAGACATACATTCTAAGTGTGAATACATTAATGTGGAATTTGACTTCGGAGCGCCACGATAATTGTGCGCCGTGTCTGGGTCTAATACTTCCTATACGGTGGGTAACGCCACCACCAAACGTTCTATTTTGAAGTGTTTCACTCATGGCGTTATCTTGCAATGTCTTCACATTTGGTTTGGCTTCGAACTCAACATATTTTCATGATTATCTTCACTATGTTGATATATATATATGCTAGTGTTCTATCCTCTACAGCATTCACTTATAGCTATATCTTCGTGTTAAATCTTTTGAACTAAGTGAATGTGATCGGACCCCAACTTTTCTATGCTTTCTATCTCAAACTCTATCTCTCCAAGTTATATGCATTCTATTGAAACTGTCGAATGTCTTCACTGCGTCCTTGTCAGCAGAAGATGTAGAGACAACCATAAAGTCCGTTTTCAATGCTCATTCCTCCACATAAAATCCGGAGAAGCAGGAACGACCGCCCGACAATTCAGACGTGCGTGAGACGTGGAACAAATCCCAAACTTCCTCAAACTGGCCACGCGTTCCTCAGATGCGAATCGCCAGGGGCACCTGTGTAACAACACAGTGCCGCCCCGGTGCCTATAAATACACACTCACAGCAGTAACTATCTCTTCTTCCACCCTCACACGAACCCTAGCGCCACCGCTAGCTCTCGACGACGCCGGCGACGAAGCGCTTCGCTGCCGCAACCTCTCCGACGCCATCTTCACGCCGACCGCGGACATCATCCTCTCCGCCGTCGCCGTAGGTCTCCTCCGTCGCCAAGTTAGGGCACGGACGAGTGAACTGCTCGGCCTCATCTCTTGCTCCGTCTAGCAGTTCTCAGTGTGGTAAATAAAACTGCCTTTTTTACAGCACCGTCGATCCTATTGATCTGTTACTTTCTACCACAAGCAGTTTCTGCTCACACAAACTAGATCTCTCTCAAACTGCATCTCATAACATGCCTAGAATATTCACTTGTGCTTCAAAAAGTAGTTAGATTCCTCACTTATACTGATCTGTGGATTCGTACAAATCTGGAACCAACTTCTTATCTATGAGTGAATGTCTTCGCACGATGAGGTCAATGTCTTCTAAACTGATTTATCTTCAAAATCTTCTGAGAATGCATATGACTTCTTCCCCTTCCTTCACACCTTAATACTGTCACAGGTACATGTCCGTGGGAGAATCCTTTGGTTCTCATAGTCTGCATTCATTTGCAGAATTCCTACAGCATCACATAAATTCTCCTGAAGCCAGTTCCTGTTGGTCCAGCCAAAGAAAGCCTTTGAAGCCTTTGAACGTCTTGAAGCCTTCCAAGTTAAGGTTTATGGCTTCAGAAACAGCAGCAAGGAAGGGGGGCAGACAGCGACGTGGAGGAACATCCAAAGATCTGCCTGATGAACTGGCAGAAATGTATAAAACAGATCCTGAAGAGAACTATGGTCAGTGTAAGACTCGAATCCAATGGATTCGACGCTATTGGGCAGAACAATCGTTCAAATACCGCTTCATAATCCAAGAGTATGCTGAGAAAAGTGCCATCAAAAGACCGTGGGAAGACATCTTATACAAGAACCTTGTACCCAGGTCCAGAGATGAAGCTATTGCCCAAAGCTTCTATCCATGCATGGTTCGTGGGCCATAGCCTGATGATGCACATCTGTCGTCACTACTCTAGTGTCGTGACGACAATCTGTTCAAGCGCAACTTCCAGTTTGCCCAAAACTCAGCGAAGCAGAACAAGAAGAAATTTGGGTTAGACTTCAACCCTGGTCCCTCAGCACCAAGGGCAGATGGCACACGCGACGCAGAACCCAATATCATCGGTCCGTATGCCAACCTTGAGGGCCTCATCACCCGCATCTTAGTCCAAGGGACTGCCGTGAATGACCCTCCAGCTGACTCTGAGTCTGATGAAGCTCCTGCTGTACCGAAGCCAAAGCAGTCGAAGAAGCCAAAAGCTTCAAAGCCGGCCCCTTCACCAAAAATCTCAAGGGCGAAGCCATTGGCAACTGCACCTCCTGAAGACAGTGTGCAGTCTGAAGACGTATCCCGCGTCTCCAAGCCCCAGAAGGCCAAGATGTCTCAGCCACACACCGGCAAAGAGTTCACAGCTGCTGCCATTCTGCGCAGCGAAGCCATTAATCTGTCAAGTGATGAAGATCTTGAAGATGACGCTCTCGAGTAGCTCATCAAGAGCAAAGAAGAAGCTGAAATCTTCAACAATTTGCCTCTCTTTGATGTCGCCATCATCCACAACTTCATCGACAAATGGTTTGCCACACCAAACATCAGCTTCGAAGATCTGCAGCTGCCCGTTGGCCTCAGCGTCGCCTTCCAAGGCGCTATTGCTTCAGAACTTGCCATTGCCCAGCGCATTGTTGAACTGAAGCAGAAAATTGATCATGAAAAGACTCAGTTCAAGAAGAATATGGCCAAGCTCAGCGTGCAAGAAGTGAAGAGCTTCAAGATCATGTTGCACGAACTAAAGGAAAACTTTCTAAAGAAGCGTGCAGAAGCTCAAGGTTCGCGGGAGCGAATGAAGACTCTGGCAGACATATGTGTGCAGGCCTACAATGAGGCTGAGAAGCGCAAGGCACTTGGGCGTCCTGGCATCGACCCCAAGATGGCCGCAAAGAAAAAGAAAAAGACTGTTCTAGCTGAACAAGAGGCACCAAGGCAGGAAGCAGTTCCGCTTGTCTTCTCAACTGCAACGACTGGCTCGGAGCCAAAGAACCGGTCAACAGCTTCAGAGCTCAAGAAGACAAGAATTGCTAAGGCTGAAGCCAGGAAGAGGAAAAGCTCTGAAGCCTCTCCTACTGCCCCCAGCAAGAAAAAGAGAAAGATCAAGAAATCTCGGACTGCTCCCACAGAGCCCTTGATAGTTGAACCTATTTCTATGGTTCACCCTGACGCAGAACGTCAACTGACGGTGCATGAGCCTACTTCCACAGAGGCTCCTGTTCCTGAAGACATTCCAGCAGCTGATCCCATCGCTGCTGAAGACATTGGTCATCGTGACAATGTAGAAGATGATGCAGCCCTTCCTCAATTAGAACACAGCGAACTCATCAGCATTGGCCGTTCACTGACGCCAATTGCACAGGATGCTTCATGGGTGGATCGCCCTCAAGAGGAAGAAGACAATGAGGCCCAGCCCACTCCAACCCCACAGGCGTCGTCTGCATTCCGCAGGCTTCGCAAAGGTCCAAGGCCTCAAGTCTATGCTGAAGACATTCCGGCTGCATCAGCCGCAGAAGAAGCACCACAAGAGCCCACTCCTATGCTCCACCAAGAAGCAGTTCTCCAGGAGAACGTGCCTGTGACCGACCCTCCAGCTAGTCAAGCGGAGGCTGAAAATATTGAGGCTGCCACAACCAACACTGAAGCCAATGTGGAGCCCTCCCCACCAAAAGCTTCAGAAGACAGCGAAGCTGCTGATCCAGACACTTCTGTTCCTGAGTCTGCTGCAGGTCCTCAATTTGATTACCATGTTGAGCACAGGCCTCATGTCCAGAAGTCAGTCCCAAGGCTGCCGAGGTTCCCAGGTCCTGCATCAGCACCTGGCTCCTTTAACATCAATAGCTTCAAGACAGATAATACGTTCTTCAACAGCTCCAAGAACCCCTATTCAAGGGAAAGGATTTCATCAGATAGGTTCTGGAGCTATCCTCAGCGCAGCTACTATTCATGCATCCTATACAACCAAGGTCGCATCTTCCCGCACAAGCGCCTTGATATTGAAGCCATTGCTGGTCTGCCCTGTTTAGAGGAAGCGTTGGATTGCTTCAAGCAAGTGGGTCTGTTGCAGTTTGTAACTGATGAAGAGCACTGGAATGAAGAGCTTCTGCTGCAATTCTATGCCACCCTCCACATCAAAGGATACAACAGAGATCCGAAGACTTGGGCCCTGGAGTGGATGACCGGCAATGTCCATCACGAAGCCAATGCATTTGATATCATTGAGCTCACCGGCCTGCCCACTCCTGGCGAATTCTTCGAGGAAGGCTGTCCACTACACACTGAAGCTCTTGAGAGCATATTCCAGAGGCCTGAACCGAATATGAGTCAGATGCTCTCCATGATGAAGCCATTGCCCCACGATGCTCCTTATCCAACAGAGTTCTTCGTTGAAGACTTTGAGTACCTGCCCAGAACCATCTATCACATTATCCGGCGGACTCTCTGTCCTATCAAAGGGCACTCTCCAAATGCCAAGATCGAGGGTGCAATGAAGACTCTGATATTTTGTATCCTTCATGGCAAATGCTTCAACGCACAGGACTTCTTCATACGCCAACTTGCTGCATCAGGCTCAGATTTACTTGGTTTGAAGTTCTATGCTCCTTGGGTAATGAGACTGATCAAGCTTCACTCTGCGATCTCATATCAGCCCTCAGCACGCAACCATCGGATCTTCTTGCCAGATGTGGATACCTCTGCTGAAGCTATATATCCTGAGCCTGCCAAGCAACCTTTGAGTCTTCAGAATGCAGAACACCAGAGCTTCACTCAGAACGTTGAAGGTGTTGAAGCCATCTCCAGGGTGTATCCTTTGGCTGGCACTACACGTGCACCACACCCTGCTTCAACTAAAGCCACTGACAGTGCCACTGCTTCAAGACCCAAGAAGCGCACTCGTGTTCTCAACGACCGAGAGCTTCTTGTGGCCCTTCATCAAAAGCAGGATAGACATCATGACTGGTTGAAGAGACAGATGAAGAGCCTCTTGGTGGATGTAAATCGCATCCGAAATCTTACCACCAAGAACGCTTTCGTTGCCCATGAAACCTGTCGTCGCACATGGAAAGGGCTAACGATGATGCTTTCTGAAGCTGATCTTCAAGAGGATGGCTTCACTGAGAGATTCAAGTTTGACTCCACACCTCCTCGAAGAGCTGTGCTGCTGGGGACTCCATCTCTTGAAGACTCTGAGTTTTCTTCCTCTGCTGCCACAGTCACTGCCAGAATCATTGAGGAAGAAGACGATGCTACCTCACCGCCACCTGCTTCAGCACCTCCAAGCTCTTCTGCACCGCCAAACAACACCAACAACCCTGCTACTTCATCTACTCCTCATGGGAACGAGTAGAGGCTCTATGTCTTCAAACCTTTTTGGTCATTACTGACAAAAGGGGGAGAAGCATATGAGATTGATAGTCTTCAAGCGGGTTCATATGGGCGGGTGCCTTATATTTTTGCTTCGTGCTTACAACTCTCGTTTTTTTGCTACATTTGGTTCTTATGAGTTGTAACACTTAAACCAGATGGTCGTCTGCTACTTGTTTGCCACCCTGTTTTGCGAAGATAAATTCCGCAATGTGCGACGATAAATTCCGCACTTATCTCATTCTGCAGACGTCCATTTTCCATTATGCATGTCATTATCTTCATATATCTTCACATGCATAGTGGATTGTCATCATAAGCTGAAGTGGATCTCCACAAGTACAACCTGCCATGTGCATTTGCATTCCAAAAGCAAATCAACTTATATGCACATCTTCAGGGGGAGCCCTTGCAACTTATGAAGACAATTCCTTATCCTTTACAATTTCACAAACTATATTCCCCGTTGAAAACTTTAACTAGTTTGTCATCAATCACCAAAAAGGGGGAGATTGTAAGTGAATCTAGTGCCACCCCTAGTTGGTTTTGGAGTATTGACGACAAACCTAGTTGAGGGACTAATGTGTTTGTGAGAATTGCAGGATAACACAGGTAGAAGTCCCTCATTGATTCGGTTTTACTACCAGAGATGACCCCTAAAAATGTATGAAGACATTGAAGTCAAAGGTGGTATATGAAGATATTCACATTGAATACTATGACAAAATAAGACACGTTATGAAGCCTATGGAGCTCGAAGACTTAGATCTTTCGTAGTTCTTTTTCTTTTGTGTTGAGTCATAGGAACCACCGTACTGTTAAGTGGGGTCCAGGAGAACCAGTCAGAATGACTGAAGTGATGCCTAAACCAAAAACCTATGTCTTCGAGTGAAGACAATGAGAGCGAATCTTGTCCAGAGCCGGACAAGTCAGCTTTGCTTGTAGCCCAAGTAAAGTTGCCATGAGAGTTTGAAATCTGACCGTTGAGACACGTGTTAGTTCCTTAGTGACCCAGGGTCATTTCGAACAAATCAGGTTGGGTTGCCAAGTGGCTATAAATAGCCCACCCCCTACAACCATAAACGGTTGGCTGCTCAGATTGAGAGTACGGCTTTTGTCGTTTGAGAGAAACCCACCTCGAAGCCTTTGAGAGAGAGAATTCCTTGCGAGGATAAAGCCATAACCACCCAGAGTCAGAGAACATTGGGCATCACTTAAATCTTCTTGTCTGTGTGATCTGAAGACTTATTACACTTGAGGACTGTGCATCCCCAGACGGTTAGGCGTCGCATTCAGAGCATCCAAGAGACATTGTGGATTGCCAGTGAACGAAGTCTGTGAAGGTTTGGGAGTCTACCTTGAAGACTTACCAGAGTGATTGGGCGAGGACTATGTGACCTTAGCTCAAGGAGAATACGGTGAGGACTTGGTGTCCTGAGCTGCGTGTTCAGGACTGGGTGTCCGGGACTGTGTGTCCTAAGGTTTAAATACCTAGCCGCTCCAACCAGACGTACAGTTGTCACAGCAACTGGAACTGGTCCAACACATCATTGTCTTCAACGAGTCACTGGTTTCATCTTCACTTTCTTTTACTTACTGATCACTCATTGTGAAGTCATTGCGTGTCTGTTCTATCTTTTGTCTTCACAACGTGAGTGTATGATCTGTTTGGCTTCATAGTATCTTCCTACCTGATCCTAATTACACTACAGCTATTTGTCACTGTGCTTACACTCTGTTGATACTTGACCATGGCTTGCCTAGTGTAGTCTAACTTCCGCTGCATAGTAATAGGCATATCTCTACTGTTTGTCTTCATAACTCCCACGTTTTGAAGACTTTCATAAAAATCGCCTATTCACCCCCCTCTAGTCGATATAACGCACTTTCAGTACCACTCCTCGGAGCAATAAAACTACATGCTACAGGACCTGAACATGGCAAAGTAAAGCATGGCATGGAGCTACTCAAAGAGCTTAACAAAAGTCCCTTAGTGACATTGAGCCAAAAGGGATCAGAAAATACAATTGCAAGTATGTGAATATGGCAAAAACATAATCAGTTTTCAGACTTAGTGAAAACTGACACATGCTGAAATATAACTCAAGTAGGCATGTTTACGAGCTCGATGCACTCACTACGGTGCAAGTCATGGCAAGACAAGCATACACCCATCAAGAAGGCACAAAATGCAAGCTAGACATGGCAAGAACAATAGCATAGAATGCACGGATCAACTACAACATCATCGGCAAAATTGCAAACAAGTTGACAATCTGCCCAGATTCCCAAAGTAGCAAAAGTAGAGCTTGATTGACTCAAGCTAGGGTGCTCCATAATTGCAAACAAAGACATGGATGGATATAGCACTACAAGATTAACAAAACATCCTTACTGGTCATCCTCAAAAGAGGCACGGATCACTAGGAAACAACATGAACATATGGCATCATGAGATAAACAGCTCCAGGACTTAGTGAAATTGCTAAGTCCCCGAAAACAGAATTAGCAAGTGCACCACTTTGCAAGCTTGCACAAGTCACCAAACACATCACAAAAATACATGGGTTGCACCTATGGAAAGATGACAAAACCCTTAACAAAACATATGTAGAGCTCACGGGCATATCATGCACATATTAATCATGGCAAAAATGACAAAAACCTAAAAGGAGAAGCAGATCTGACAATAATCTCAAGTAGCCCTCTTCTAACAGCATTTCGGGCATCAAGATGAGCTCAAATGAAAATGATGCAATGGAATGAAATGATGTACTCTCTGAGATGAACATTTTGATATGCTATATGCATGAATCGGAGCTACGGATGCAAAGTTACGTGGTCATGAACATGTGCACTTGTACTGAAATTTCTGGGACTTAGACGAATTTGACCTAGGGTTTTTTGGATCTAGATCTCGCGCACGGAAATCGAGGCGGCCGGAGCACTGTAGACCGGCGGCGGGGATGACGTCGGAGGAGGTCGCCGGAGTGGCCGGACGACGAGGAGGCGGGGACGACGGTGGCAGCGCTCGGCGGTGGCCGCGGCGGGGTCGGGCGGCGGCGGGCGCGCCGGCTCGGGCGGCGAAGCCGAGGCTTCCCGCGGGCGGCGGCGGCGAGGTACGCGGCGGGGCGGCGATGGCGGCGGCGCGCGCGCCGGCGATGGGCGGCAAGGGGCGTCGGGCGGAGGAGGAAGAAGGAGGCGGCGGCGGCGGCTCCTCTGGCCCGTGCGCGGGCGCGGGCGGGCCGGCCACGGGTCGCGGCGGGCTCCGGCGGCGGCGGTGGAGAGAGAGGGAGGCGGGTATATGGGAGGCTGCCACGTGGCGGCGGACACGACGGCGGACACGTCCGTCGGCAGGGAAAGTGTCCGGCGGCGCGCGAGGTGGATTTTTAGGGTTTCGAGGGAAGGAGGAGATCCGAATTTCGGGGGGAGGCTTTAAATAGGCATAGAGGGAGCTAGGAGAGTCCAAATGAGGTGCGGTTTTCGGCCACGCGATCGTGATCAAACGATCTAGATGATGGAGAAGACTTAGGTGGGTTTTGGGCCAAATTGGAGGGGTGTTGGGCTGCAACACACACGAGGCCTTTTCGGTCCCTCGGTTAACCGTTGGAGTATCAAACGAAGCCCAAATGATACGAAACTTGACAGGCGGTCTACCGGTAGTAAACCAAGGCCGCTTGACAAGTCTCGGTCCAATCCGGAAATGTTTAATCCCCACACACGAAAGAAAGATAGTATTGACCACCGGAGGAGAATGAAGCGCCGGAATGCAAAACGGACAACGGGGAAAATGCTCGAATGCATGAGATGAACACGCATGCAAATGCAATGCACATGATGACATGATATGAGATGCATGACAACGACAACAACACACGGAGACAAAGACCCGAACCCGAGGAAATAAATATAACTTAACTCCGGAAATGACAAGAGTTGAAGTACAAATTGCGAAAGTTACATCCGGGGTGTTACAGTACATGAGGCTTGATAGGAAGCTTGCGGTGCCTGAACGACGGAATCTAGTTGGTTAGAGCAAAAAATATTAACTTGTTAAGATTTTTCTGTCACGCAGAAAATATGCTTCTAACTAATTAGTTGTTGCCCATCATTATTGGGGTGTAAGCTTTACCATCAACTTGCAGTTACCAAGTAACTTTCATCTCTTAACAACGGTCAACTTGGTGACGTGGGCATCTCTAGCAGATCCTTTATATATTGCGTAAAATAATTATCAGTTTACAGTTATGCGCGGAAAATGCGACCCGAACAGAAAATATGCATCTAACTACTAATTAATTATCGCCCCTCATTTTTGGGGTGTAAACTTTACCATCAACTTGCGGTTACCAAGTAACTTTCATCTCTAACAACGGTCGGCTTGGTGACTTGCCAATGTCCATGTGGTATCCATGCCATGTAAGTGTACATTAACCTTTGCACGTAGCAATATACCAATATACCGCAATTCGATGCAGAGGCCGGGGCTTGTTCCCCACTCCAGAAAAAGCAATATACTTCAAGGAGTACGCCTTCGCATAGTAGTATGGCACAAATAAAGGAGGGTGTGTTTTCTGTCAGTCTCATTTTAGGGTCGTGCAGACAAACAGCGCTGCCCAAAAAAGCACCCCTAGGTGATGCAAAAAAGCACCCCTAGCGGTTGGGGCGCACCCCTGATGCGCCGCCTGAGCGGAAGCTCGACGGTGCCAGGTAGGCGGTGCTCCTTCCACTGTCTGTTTTATGCTAATGATCATGATCAGTGAAGAAAGTGGCATTCGTAACAAAACAAAACAAGAGAGATGGGACACATGTAGCTAGATAATCATGTTATAGACAAAGCTGATCAGGAGCGACCTTTGAGGTTACATGCACGAGTTCAAGCTAAGCAAAGTTGTTGTAGTTACAGGAACAACAGAAATGCATTGCTCAAAATGTACTCCCTCGTATCAATAGCTCTCATGGACGGTACGTCGACGATGAAAAGTGAGATTTTTTTTTTCTAAACTCAAGCATCCACCAAATGAAATCATCTGGTGATGATAACCACTGGACTTTATTGCAGAGACCCAACAAGAAGCCAAGATTCCTTGACTAAAATTCTGAATCGCAAGAGAATCATAGCAAGCCTATGATCTGAACTACAAACCAGGACTCCTTCTTTATCTGAATTACAAACTTTAGCAGTCAGAACCGCTTGCATCTGCAAATTACCAAACAAACATATAAATCACTGAATTGATTTAACTGAGGTTTGGTTTTTGAGAGAAAGGAGTGTGATAGGAGAATATATATATATATATATATATATAGCAAATAGGTAAATAATTGGAGAATACCAGTAACAACTCAGTTGAAAATCACAAAATGAGAACCATAATGCTATAATTTGCAATACATAGCATAATGCTATAATTAAGATACCAGGTTTGGTTATTCCATGTTAAGATACAAAGGTTTTTCTAATTCATGTGGCCCCTTGAAAATCTAATAACGACTCTCATATTCTGTCAGCCTCAAACCTTGAAGGATGCAAAGGATAAAAATCTAAAGATTTCTAGAAACCCAATTACACATATAAACCCAATGATACACATTACTGTCATGAAACCACGTCCTCGGTGTCATTTCACATCTCTCAACAAAATAGACATAACCAAACACAACAAGGAACTACTCATTTGGATCCTTAAGCTATTTGTCCAGTATTGTCCAGTTAGTTTAGGTGCTGCTTGGTTCAAAGTAACATGCATGACATCGGTCAAAAAATATTGTGGATATTTACCGTGTCCAGTGAATCAGCTCCAAGGTCAGAGAAGTTGGTGCTAGCGCAAACTTCAGTGCCTTAAGGAACAACAAGTTGCCTCTTAACAATTTCACAGACCTTCTCCATTGTATCCCGTTTTGCCATTTGGCATACATATTCAGAAAAAAGTATATAGAAATGTGACACACAGTTGCTCAAAAGAACAGACATGAGCATACATCTACGCAGGGATCAAACAAAACGCGAGGATGACGAAGCAGAACCAAGATGTGGACGAACTGAGAGAACCAGACACATCATGACAGCAAATAGGCACATATAGCCCTTCGGTGCACACATATACACTCACTTCTATGAACATATGCACGGACATGAACGTTTGGTCTATGGATGTATATACACCCTATATGAAGTAAAAAAATAGCAATTGAATTAAAATAAAAAATGCAAATATTTTTGAAATAAACTTGACATTTCATTGTACTTGTAAAAAAATCCAGAAAAGCAAAAATCCCCGTTGACTTCTTTAAAGAAACAAAAAAACCAAATTAATGCGAATAGTGACCTATAATAGCAATAAATGTTATTCTATTTTTTCCCTGAAGACAATGCGGTTTTTTATTCCTGGAAAATTATATACTACTGCAAACGAAAGTCAAGTTTATTCAAAAAAAAATCTAAAGAACCAAAGGGCATTTTCCTGCACGCACACCCTAACCGTATGAAGCTTGATCTGAGCCCTTAATCAAGACGCTCCTCAACAAGTGCCGCCACCTGGGAACGTATCCGGTGCACCAACACTTGTGGTGCTACCGGTGCACCGGATGCCGTACAACATTTTTTTAAATCTGAAAAAATTTGAGCACATTGACATAACATCAATGTGTGTCGTCACAAAATTTTGTATCAAAATTTGAAATATTTTTTGAGATAGAAAAATGACAAAATTGACATCAGTGTGATAATGGGCCAAATCTAAAGCCCAACTTACGTTATGTACTATTTAGTGTTGAATTTGCCATTTTTGTTTTAGGAGCTGTGTTTCGATTTTCAACTTGAAATTTTGTGACAATCTACATTAATGTTGTGTCAATGTGCTACATTTTTTTTGAAATTTCCAAACATTTAAAATTTGCGACTTGAGTTCGGTGCACCGGTAGCACCACAAGCACCGGTGCACCAGATATTTCCCCGCCGCCACCTTCCCATAAGTAAGACCCTAACATAGGATTAAGCCGTCAACCTTGTCTCGGTGTATGGCTGATCTTGGCAAATGGCAACAAGGATATTGGCTCGAAACCACACATAGTTTTATGCATAAAACAAGTTGACAGGCATTAAGCAGTACACACAAGGATCTCTGCCACTGCCAAAGCCAACATTACTTTCAGGTCCTTAGCCGAATCCAATGTTTTTCTTGCTCCATGAAGTAAAATTACTTGCAAGTTTGTACTACAAGACAAGATGACAATCAATTTCATTTCAGTAAAAGGTCAAACTTTAGTAATAAGTCAATCGGTATGCAACAGAAACATGTCACAGATGCAGTCAGAGGGACACATTGTGGCTATTGCAGCATTAGCCACAATTACATACTCCTTGATGATTAGCAAAACTTCAACCTGATAGCATACCTTGATAATTACATAAACCTCTTTCTTAGTCTACAGGTTGACCTTTTGTTAGTATCAAACAAATGCTATGTGTACGCAAAAAAAAATCAAATCAGAAATGAAATATCTCGTGCTTTTGTTTATAGCTGAAAGGACAATTAAGTTTCCCACACAGTCACATGTTTCTAGACCAGCTTAGGCAGAACAAAGCCACAATTGCATAGGTTAAGGGTAAGGTGATGTGAGTAGTTTCAGCACATGAGGTTATCACCTACCAGCTCCCTCCGGTTAAAACTTTCGGCAGCAATATTTCTGCATTCCTCCCCATCAGAGATTTCCCAAAGTGCATTATTTTTACATCCAAAACCATCTTTTGCTGTTTTAACAGGGGTAACTTCATAAGTTCTGGAATTATTATAGAGGAACTTTAGACTAGAAATAGAGCAGACTTATGCAGAAGATAATGCAATCTTCAGGCATCGACGCCATTTACAAAATGAGCACAGGACAGTGCAATCTTCAGGCATCAACGCTGTCTATGGCTGTCTGAAGGGGCCGGGGCCGGTCACTGACAAATCATGGATACGCTTGTTGACATGGTACTCTGTCAGTATGAAGTAGTCCTGAATTCAACCCGAGCCTCTCGGGAAGCTCTGTTTTCCACTTGTAGCAGCCTGTGTTCATAAGCCACTGTCTCACTGCTGTACTGATTTCTTACTTCGAATTCTATTTTGTCTAGCACCTTTGCATTCAATACAAAGAATTTCGCAAAGTCAACCTGTTTGCCATAGCCCTCAAATGACTTAAACACCACTTTTTTTAGACGGGTCTCAAGGCATTCGACTGGATGTAGTGGATCATACTGAGGCTCATTTTCGTCATTCCTCTCACGGTTTGTATGAAACTGCAAAACAAGGAGGAGAGGCATATGTCAAAGCTGTTGCAAACTAGAATTTTACAGTATGTCAACCAATCAAACATTTCAAGAAAGCAAAGATGATTACTCACAATAACACAAAGCTTTTCCAAACAGGGGAACCCCCTAAGGATGTTAAGAACTGCATTCAATTTCTGCCCAGAAGACTTGAGAGCCAAAACCTTCAAGGTGCGCATCGAGTTTGTGGAGCTGACCAGGCTTATTCCCTGAGGAAAACAAACAATGAACATCAAAAATATTATCTCCATGTAGAAATGCCGACCGACAGCAAGATTCAAAGATGACCCTGATGCTACCTGGAAGAGTAGGAGCTTGGAGACAACAACGAAGAAAGGGCCCAATATCTCCAGATTAGGCGCCCTAATTACCCTGACAGTCACACTATCATCTCTCTCACAATAAGGCACTAGTAACCTCACAAGGCGAGGAACATCCTCGATGACCAGTTCCGCGGTTTCACCATAGCTATGACGGAAGATGATGGTCCTAATGGTCGGCGAGCTAAGACGGAGACAGCCCACAGCACGAACTTTGGTCATGGATAAGCTCTCCAAGGCATGGCAGCAGGATAACAGTCCGGGGAAGAGGTCCGCTGAGATGGTAAGGCGAAACAGGGAGAGCTTCTTGAGGAAGGGGAAATTGATCATGGCCGGCTCGAAATCACCATGGCTGATCTTGGCGACAAGGATGTTGGGCGCAGAGCGGAGAACCGATGTCAGCAGCGGGGGTTCGGCGTAGCTGATATCGAGCTCCTGGAGGTTGGCGAGGGCGCGGGAGCGAAGCCAGCTCTCCGCCTGGGGGCAGAGGTCGCCGTCGCCGCGGCAGTGGAGGGAGAATCGGCGTGCGGGGCCAGGGTGTTTGGAGATTATCTCGGAGACGGCGGAGGGCAGGACGCGTGAGGGGGTGGGGACGGGGCCGGCGGCGTCGGCGTCGGCGTCGGCATCGGGGGGTCGGGTGCTGACCTCGAGGTTGAGAGGCGCGGAGCGCCAGAGGTGGCGCCATCGGCGGGAGAGGACCCGCGTCCGGCCGCCGTCCTTGGTGGGGAGGAGGGAGATGATGGTGCCGAGGACGGCGTCGGGGAGACTGCTGATGAAATCGTCGGCGGTGTCGTCGCAGTCGCCACTCCGTGCCCGCTTCTCTGCGGTCCCGTCGGATTCGGCCGCCGCCGCGCCCGCAGCCGCGCCCGCAGCCTCCTTATTCTCCATGTCCGGACGGAAGATTTGGCGTCAATACTTCGCCCACAGCTCCTCGTCGACAGCCGCCCCTCGCGGCCCGACGCGGCTGCGGAACGGAGCGGCGATGGAGCGCTAGGTTTTGCCGCCGCCCGCCGCGACGGAGAGGTTCTGGATCTTGGGGAGTGGTGCCTCCTGTAAACCTTTTTTTTTCTTTGCGAATGTCCTGTACCTATTTAAGTGAAACAAAAAATCGATGAACTGAACCATCACCAAAACTCCAAAACTAACTGACAAATAATGAGCTAGTGTGTGAAAACACCACATACACCAAAAGTAACATCGACCGCACTGAAATTGGAAGTCGACTCCGTGACCTCGCTGGCCACTGCCTTCGGCTCGTCGCCGCCGGAATCGACCCCTCTGTTGTCGCCTGCGAAGGAAGAGGTTGGGGGCAAAAAAAACTTGCTCTGTACCGTCGCGCAGACATCAAAGGCCCGTGGCAAGGCCCTAGCACCCATGATGATGCCGGACGCCATCTTGTTGCTTCGCCCGATGGCAAGTGGGCGAAAAGCCGGTGGAGGCGATGAAGGCGCTCACCGAGGTGACGGCGGCAAAAAGAAGAAGAAGAAGAAGAAGAAGAAGAAGAAGAAGAAGAAGAAGAAGGCCACGCCGACCCGCACGCCACCTTCTTCTTATACGATGGACCATAGCCCTGTTTCGGCCACCCCTACACCTCCTTCTCCGGCGCGTTTGGCCGTCGTAGCCGCGGGCAAGGACCAGGGCCACCAAGTGCTTGTGAAATGTCATAGAGGTGTCTTTTTTGCCTTTTCTTTTTTGTCTGACACATTAACGATGGTTTGCGGTTGTGGGGTTTGAGCTTGTTGTTGTTCATTGTAGTGTGGAGGAGGGGGGATGTGACAAGCCGAAGAGAGGAAGGTGGCAGCAGAGGAGCGTAGGATTGCTCTTGAGGAGAAGAGGCTTGCAAAAGAGAAGAAGGCCGAAGAGTGGGCTATCATGTTCATGAACCCATGCATGATGGATACCACGTCAAGGAAGCATAAGAAGCTCACTCATTTGGAGATCATAGCCCAATCGGAGGTGTCTCCTAGTGGTGATGGTCGTGGCGTCCATGGAGGTGATGGTGGTGGGCGCGGGGGGTGGTGATGATTTCCTTTGAGTTCGTCTTGCATGCCTTTGGTTGGGCTCGATCCACAACATAAGACATGCTATGTCCCGATCATTTTGGGTCAAACTTTGATTGATGTGGTGAAGGAAATATGCCCTAGAGGCAATAACAAAGTTATTATTTATTTCCTTATATCATGATAAATGTTTATTATTCATGCTAGAATTGTATTAACCAGAAACATAATATATGTGTGAATACATAGACAAATAGAGTGTCACTACCTCATTGATCAAAGATGGTTATGTTTCCTAACCATGGACATGAGTTGTCATTTGATAAACGGGATCACATCATTAGGAGAATGATGTGATTGACTTGACCCATTCCGTTAGCTTAGCACTTGATCGTTTTAGTTTACTGCTATTGCTTTCTTCATGACTTATACATGTTCCTATGACTATGAGATTATGCAACTCCCGATTACCGGAGGAACACTTTGTGTGCTACCAAACGTCACAACGTAACTGGGTTATTATAAAGGTGCTCTACAGGTGTCTCCGATGGTACTTGTTGAGTTGGCATAGATCGAGATTAGGATTTGTCACTCCGATTGTCAAAGAGGTATCTCTGGGCCCTCTCGGTAATGCACATCACTATAAGCCTTGCAAGCAATGTAACTAATGAGTTAGTTGCGGGATGATGCATTAAGGAACGAGTAAAGAGACTTGCCCGTAACGAGATTGAACTAGGTATTGAGATACCGACGATCGAATCTCGGGCAAGTAACATACCGATGACAAAGGAAACAACGTATGTTGTTATGCGGTTTGACCGATAAAGATCTTCGTAGAATATGTAGGAACCAATATGAGCATCCAGGTTCCGCTATTGATTATTGACCGGAGACGAGTCTCGATCATGTCTACATAGTTCTCGTACCCGTAGGGTCCGCACGCTTAAAGTCCGGTGATGATCGGTATTATGAGTTTATATGTTTTGATGTACTGAATGTAGTTTGGAGTCCCGGATGAGATCGGGGACATGACGAGGAGTCTCGAAATGGTCGAGACGTAAAGATCGATATATTAGACGACTATATTCGGACATCGGAAAGGTTCCGAGTGATTCAGGTGTTTTTCGGAGTACCGAGGAGTTACGGGAATATGAGGAAGAAGTAATAGGCCTCATGGGCCAAGTGGTGGAAGTGAGGAGGCAGGGCGCCCCCCCTAGCCCAAACCGAATTGGACTAGGGGGCCGGCCCCCTTTTCCCCCTTTTCTTCCCTCTCCTTCCTTCTCCTCTTCCACCTTCCTTTCCTCCTCCTAGTAGGAGTAGGAAAGAGGAGTCCTACTCCTACTAGGAGGAGGACTCCTCCTCCTGGCGCTCCCTACAGGGGCCGGCCGGCCTCCCCCTTGCTCCTTTATATATGGGGGCAGGGGGGCACCCTAGGACACACAAGTTGATCATTGATCTCTATTAGCCGTGTGCGGTGCCCCCCTCCACCATAATCCACCTCGGTCATATCGTAGGGGTGCTTAGGCGAAGCACTGCGTCGGTAACATCATCGTCACCGTCATCATGCCGTCGTGCTGACGGAACTCTCCCTTGAAGCTCTGCTGGATCGGAGTTCGTGGGACGTCACCGAGCTGAACGTGTGCTGAACTCGGAGGTGCCGTACGTTTGATACTTGGATCGGTCGGATCGTGAAGACGTACGACTACATCAACCGCGTTCTCATAACGCTTCTGCTTACGGTCTATGAGGGTACGTAGACAATACTCTCCCCTCTCGTTGCTATGCATCACCATGATCTTGCGTGTGCGTAGGAATTTTTTTGAAATTACTATGTTCCCCAACAGTGGCATCCGAGCCAGGTTTATTCGTAGATGTTATATGCACAAGTAGAACACAAGTGAGTTGTGGGCGATACAAGTCATACTGCTTACCAGCATGTCATACTTTGGTTCGACGGTATTGTTGGATGAAGCGGTCCGGACCGACATTACGTGTACGCTTACGCGAGACTGGTTCTACCGACGTGCTTTGCACACAGGTGGCTGGCGGGTGTCAGTTTCTCCAACTTTAGTTGAACCGAGTGTGACTACGTCCGGTCCTTGTTGAAGGTTAAAACAACACTAACTTGACGAACTATCGTTGTGGTTTTGATGCGTAGGTAAGAACGGTTCTTGCTCAGCCCGTAGCAGCCACGTAAAACTTGCAACAACAAATTAGATGACGTCTAACTTGTTTTTGCAGGGCATGTTGTGATGTGATATGGTCAAGGCATGATGCTATATTTTTATTGTATGAGATCATCATGTTTTTGTTGAAGTTATCAGCAACTAGCAGAAGCCTTATGGTTGTCTCTTTATTGCATAAGATGCAAGTGCCATGTAATTGTTTTACTTTATCGCTATGCGATAGCAATAGTTGCAAAAGCAATAGTTGGCGAGACAACCATGTGACGACACATTGATAGAGATCAAGATGATGGAGATCATGGTGTCATGCCGGTGACGATAGAGATCATGACGGTACTTCGGAGATGGAGATCAAAGGCACAAGATGATCATGGCCATATCATGTCACATATATTTTGATTGCATGTGATGTTTATCCTTTATGCATCTTATTCTGTTTGATTGACGGTAGCATTATAAGATGATCTCTCACTAAAAAAATGACGGTAAAAGTGTTCTCCCTGAGTATGCACCGTTGCCAAAGTTTGTCGTGCCGAGACACCACGTGATGATCGGGTGTGATAAGCTCAACGTTCATCTACAATAGGTGTAAGACAGTTTTGCACACGTAGAATACTCGGGTTAAACTTGACGATCCTAGCATATGCAAATATGGCCTCGGAACACTGAGACCGAAAGGTCGAGCGTGAATCATATAGTAGATATGATCAACATAGAGATGTTCACCATTGAAAACTACTCCATCTCACGTGATGATCGGTTATGGTTTAGTTGATATGGATCATGTGATCACTTAGATGATTAGAGGGATGTCTATCTAAGTGGGAGTTCTTAAGTAATATGATTAATTGAACTTTAATTTATCATGAACTTAGTCCTGATAGTATTTACATATCTGCGTGATGACCCAAAAGTATAGGGGATCTATTGTAGTCCTTTCAATAAGTAAGAGTGTCGACCCAACGAGGAGCAGAAGGAAATGATAAGCGGTTTTCAGTAAGGTATTCTCTGCAAGCACTGAAATTATCGGTAACAGATAGTTTTGTGATAAAGTAATTGGTAACGAGTAGCAAGTAATAAAAGTAAATAAGGTGCAGCAAGATGTCCCAATCCTTTTTGTAGCAAAGGACAAGCCCGGACAAACTCTTATATGAAGGAAAGCGCTCCCGAGGACGCATGGGAATTATCGTCAAGCTAGGTTTCATCACGTTCATATGGTTTAAGCTTCTGTCACTCTAGCAACCCATCATCTACTTATTACTTCCCAATGCCTCCCTCTAGGCCCAAACAATGGTGAAGTGTCATATAGTCGACGTTCACATGACACCACTAGAGGGATGACAACATACATCTCATCAAAATATCGAACGAATACCAAATTCACATGACTACTAATAGCAAGACTTCTCCCATGTCCTCAAGAACAAACGTAACTACTCACAAAGCATATTCATGTTCGTAATCAGAGGGGTATTAATATGCATAATGGATCTAAACATATGATCTTCCACCAAGTAAACCAACTAGCATCAACTACAAGGAGTAATCAATGCTACCTCTTGAGCACTGCGTTGGTTTTCCCTTGAAAAGGAAAGGGTGATGTAGCAAAGTAGCATAAGTATTTCCCTCAGTTTTTGAGAACCAAGGTATCAATCCAGTAGGAGGCTACGCGCGAGTCCCTCGCACCTACACAAAACAAATAAATCCTCGCAACCAATGCGATACGGGGTTGTCAATCCCTACACGGTCACTTACGAGAGTGAGATCTGATAGATATGATAAGATAATATTTTTGGTATTTTTATGATAAAGATGCAAAGTAAAATAAAAGGAAATGAAAATAACTAAGTGTTGGAAGATTAATATGATGGAAGATAGACCTGGGGGGCATAGGTTTCACTAGTGGCTTCTCTCAAGAGCATAAGTATTTTACGGTGGGTGAACAAATTACTGTTGAGCAATTGACAGAATTGAGCATAGTTATGAGAATATCTAGGTATGATCATGTATATAGGCATCACGTCCGAGACAAGTAGACCGACTCCTGCCTGCATCTACTACTATTACTCCACACATCGACCGCTATCCAGCATGCATCTAGAGTATTAAGTTCATAAGAACAGAGTAACGCTTTAAGCAAGATGACATGATGTAGAGGGATAAATTCATGCAATATGATAAAAAAAACATCTTGTTTTCCTCGATGGCAACAATACAATACGTGCCTTGCTGCCCCTACTGTCACTGGGAAAGGACACCGCAAGATTGAACCCAAAGCTAAGCACTTCTCCCATTGCAAGAAAGATCAATCTAGTAGGCCAAACCAAACTGATAATTTGAAGAGACTTGCAAAGATAACCAATCACACATAAAAGAATCCAGAGAAGATTCAAATATTGTTCATATATAAACTTGATCATAAACCCACAATTCATCGGACTCAACAAACACACCGTAAAAGAAGAATACATCGAATAGATCTCCACGAGAGAGGGGGAGAACATTCTATTGAGATCCAAAAAGAGAGAAGAAGCCATCTAGCTAATAACTATGGACCCGAAGGTCTGAGGTAAACTACTCACACATCATCAGAGAGGCTATGGTGTTGATGTAGAAGCCCTCCATGATCGATGCCCCCTCCGGCGGAGCTCCGGAACAGGCCCCAAGATGGGATCTCATGGATACAGAAAGTTACGGCGGCGGAATTAGGGTTTTAGCTCCGTATCTGATTGTTTGGGGGTACGTAGGTATATATAGGAGGAAGGAGTACGTCGATGGAGCAACAGGGGGCCCACGAGGGTGGAGGGCGCGCCTAGGGGGGGTAGGCGCGCCCCCTACCTCATGGCCTCCTGGTTGATTTCTTGACGTAGGGTCCAAGTCCTCTGGATCATGTTCGTTCCGAAAATCACGTTCCCGAAGGTTTCATTCCGTTTGGACTCCGTTTGATATTCCTTTTCTTCGAAACCCTAGAGTAGGCAAAAAAACAGCAATTCTGGGCTGGGCCTCCGGTTAGTAGGTTAGTCCCAAAAATAATATAAAAGTGTATAATAAAGCCCAATAATGTCCAAAACAGAATATAATATAGCATGGAACAATAAAAAATTATAGATACATTGGAGACGTATCAATCAACACTACTAACAACCCACAGGTACCAATCTGAGGTTTGGATACAAAGATTGGATACAAGAGATAAACTAGGGTTTGAGATGAGATGGTGCCGGTGAAGATGTTGATGGAGATTGACCCCCTCCCGATGAGAGGATTGTTGGTGATGACGATGGTGATGATTTCCCCCTCCCGGAGGGAAATTTCCCCGGCAGAATAGCTCTGCTGGAGCCCTAGATTGGTTCCGCCTCGTGGCGATGGAGTTTCGTCCCGTAAGCTTGCTTATGATTTTTTCTCGGACAAAAGACCTCATATAGCAGAAGATGGGCATCGGAGGGCCATCAGGGGGCCCACGAGGCAGGGGCGCGCCCAGGGGGGTAGGGCGCGCCCCCACCCTCGTGGTTGGTGGGTGGCCCCCCTTTGGTACTTTTTGCGCCCAGTATTTTTTATATATTCTGGAAATAACTTCCGTGAAGTTTCAGGACTTTTGGATCTGTGCAGAATAGGTCTCTAATATTTGCTCCTTTTCCAGCCCAGAATCCCAGCTGCCGGCATTCTCCTTCCTCATGTAAACCTTATAAAATAAGAGAGAATAGGCATAAGTATTGTGACATAATGTGTAATAACAGCCCATAATGCAATAAATATCGATATAATAGCATGATGCAAAATGGACGTATCAACTCCTCCAAGCTTAGACCTCGCTTGTCCTCAAGCGAAAGCCGAAATCGAAAAATATGTCCACATGTTTAGAGATAAAGGTGTTGATAAAAATAAAATACGGACATGAGGGCATCATGATCATTCTTAGAACATCAATATATATATAGCCATATGATCTCTTATGCTAAAGTAACAATTCAATCACAATTTCAAGTATGAATCATAAACTTCATTGAAAACTAACAAACTCTAATCTCAGTCATTGAGGCAATTGCAATTTATCATAACATAGGAAAGAGTCAATATAAGAGCTTTTCAGCAAGTCCACATACTCAACTATCATTTAGTCTTTCACAATTGCTAACACTCACGCAATATTTATGGGTATGGAGTTTTAATCAGACACAGAGAAAGATAGGGGCTTATAGTTTTGCCTCCCAAAGTTTTACCTCAAAGGTAATGTCAACAATAATAGCTCATGCAGACTCACATCCAATTAGCTATATGTATCTGGATCTTTCCAACACATTGTGCTTGCCAAAGGATAAAATGTAAAAAGGAAAGGTGAAAATCACCATGACTCTTATATAAGGTAGAAGATAAAAGTAAAAGATAGGCCCTTCGCAGAGGGAAGCAGAGGTTGTCATGTGCTTTTATGGTTGGATGCACAAAATCTTAATGCAAACGAACGTCACTTTATATTGCCACTTGTGATATGGACCTTTATTATGCAGTCCATCGCTTTTATTTCTTCCATATCACAAGATCGTATAAAGCTTATTTTCTCCACATTAATAAGTCGTACATATTTAGAGAGCAATTTTTATTGCTTGCACCGATGACAACTTACTTGAAGGATCTTACTCAATCCATAGGTAGGTATGGTGGACTCTCCACATTAATACCTCCATAGGGAGGTATTACCATCCTATAACCTGTAATAATTCTTTGTGGGATCAATTCATCTTTATCATTAGGAACAATGGTAATACCTCCCTTCTTAGGGAAACAATGGATAGGACTTACCCACTGACTATCAGCAACGGGATAAATCATACCTGCCTCAAGGAGCTTTGATATTTCCTTTCTTACCACTTCCTTCATCTTAGGATTTAGCCGCCGTTGGTGATCAATAACTGGTTTGGCATTCTTCTCCAAATTTATTTTATCTTGACATAGAGTGGGACTAATGCCCTTAAGATCATCATGAGTATATCCAATAGCAGCACGGTGCTTCTTCAGAGTTTTCAATAATTTATTTTCTTCATGCTCTGAAAGGTTAGCAGTAATAATAACAGGATATATCTTCTTTTCATCCAGATAAGCATATTTAAGAGTATCAGGTAACAGTTTAAGCTCAAACATAGGATCACCCTTGGGTGGAGGAGGATCACATAGGATTTCAACAGGCAAGTTGTGTTTCAGAATAGGTCCTTGTTTAAAGAATACTTCATCTATTTCCCTTCTTTCATTCATGAACATATCGTTTTCATGGTCGAGCAAATATTGTTCTAAAGGATCATTAGGAGGCACATCAATAGAAGCAAGACCAATAATTTAGTCCTTACCAGGTAATTCCTCATCACGGGGTTGTCTAAGAAATTTAGAGAAGTTAAACTCATGAGACATATCACTCAAACCAATAGTAACAACATCCTTTTCGCAGTCTATCCTAGCATTAACAGTATTTAAGAAGGATCTACCAAATATAATGGGATAAAAGCTATCTTGTGGGGAACCAAGAACAAGAAAATCAGTAGGATATTTAACCTTCCCACACAAGACTTCAACATCTCTAACAATCCCAATCAGTGAAATAGTATCTCTATTGGCAATCTTAATTGTAACATTGATATCTTCTATCTCAGCGGGTGCAATATCGTGCATAATTTCTTTGTATAAGGTATGAGGTATTGCACTAGCACTAGCACCCATATCACATAAGACATGACAACAATGATCTCCTATTTTAACAGAAATAACAGCATGCCTATAACAGGTCTATGTTTATCCTTAGCACCAGGCTTAGCAATTCTAGCAGTTTCTTCACATAAATAAATAACATGCCCATCAATATTATCGGCCAAGAGATCTCTAACCATAGCAATATTAGGTTCAACTTTAATTTGCTCAGGGGGTTTGTTTGTCCTAATATTACTCTTGTTGACTACAGTTGAAGCTTTAGCATGATCCTTAATTCCAACAGGGAAAGGTGGTTTCGCAACATAAGCAGTGGGAACAACGGGATCATCATAAGTGATAGTTTTTTCTTCAACTTTAATAGGTACAATTACTTTTGTTTCAACGGGAGGATTATATTTAAACCATTTCTCCTTAGGGAGACCAACATGAGTAGCAAAAGATTCACAGAAAGAAGCTACTATCTCAGAGTCAAGTCCATATTTAGTGCTAAACTTACAGAAAACATTAGTATCCATAAAAGATTTAACACAATCAAACTTAGGTATCATACCTGACTCCTTACCTTCGTCGAGATCCCAATCTTCAGAGTTGCGTTTAATCCTCTCCAATAAATCCCATCTGAATTCAATAGTCTTCATCATAAAAGAACCAGCACAAGAAGTATCGAGCATGGAGCGATCGTTGTCAGAAAGCCGAGCATAAATTTTTTGAATAATCATTTCTCTTGAGAGCTCATGATTGGGGCATGAATATAATATTGACTTAAGCCTCCCCCAAGCTTGAGCGATGCTTTCTCCTTCGCGAGGCCAAAAATTATATATATAATTACGATCATGATGAACAAGATGCATAGGATAAAACTTCTGGTGAAATTCCAATTTCAATCGCTTATAGTCCCATGATCCCATATCATCACATAGCCTATACCATGTCAATGCATCTCCCTTCAAAGATAAAGGGAAGACCTTCTTCTTGATAACATCATCGAGCATACCCGCAAGCTTAAATAATCCACAAACTTCATCCACATAGATTAAGTGCAAATCGGGATGCAATGTTCCATCTCCTGCAAAAGGATTAGCTAGCAGTTTCTCTATCATACCCGAAGGAATTTCAAAGTAAACATTTTCAGTAGGTTCAGTAGGTTGAGGGGTAACTAATTGTGGTTCCGGACGAGGTGAAGATACCCCGAACAAACCCCTCAAAGGATTATGTTCCATAGTAACAAGTGACGGTAAATTTCAGCACACTATATAAATTTTTCCTTACCAAATTCCACCTACCAAAGGCGCTTCACTCCCCGGCAACGGCGCCAGAAAAGAGTCATGATGACCCACAAGTATAGGGGATCTATCGTAGTCCTTCCGATAAGTAAGAGTGTCGAACCCAACGAGGAGTAGAAGGAAATGATAAGCAGTTTTCAGTAAGGTATTCTCTGCAAGCACTAAAATTATCGGTAGTAGATAGTTTTGTGATAAAGTAATTGGTAACAAGTAGCAAGTAATATAAGGTGCAGCAAGATTTCCCAATCCTTTTTGTAGCAAAGGACAAGCCTGGACAAACTCTTATATGAAGGAAAGCGCTCCCGAGGACGCATGGGAATTATCGTCAAGCTAGGTTTCATCACGTTCATATGATTCACGTTCGGTACTTTGATAATTCGATATGTGGGTGGACCGGTGCTTGGGTACTGCCCTTACTTGGACAAGCATCCCACTTATGATTAACCCCCATTGCAAGCATCCGCAACTACAACAGAAGTATTAAGGTAAACCTAACCATAGCATGAAACATATGGATCCAAATCAGCCCCTTACGAAGCAACTCATAAACTAGTGTTTAAGCTTCTGTCACTCTAGCAACCCATCATCTACTTATTACTTCCCAATGCCTCCCTCTAGGCCCAAACAATGGTGAAGTGTCATATAGTCGACGTTCACATGACACCACTATAGGGATGACAACATAAATCTCATCAAAATATTGAACGAATACCAAATTCACATGACTACTAATAGCAAGACTTCTCCCATGTCCTCAAGAACAAACGTAACTACTCACAAAGCATATTCATGTTCATAATCAGAGGGGTATTAATATGCATAATGGATCTGAACATATGATCTTCCACCAAGTAAACCAATTAGCATCAACTACAAGGAGTAATCAACACTACTAACAACCCACAGGTACCAATCTGAGGTTTGGATACAAAGATTGGATACAAGAGATGAACTAGGGTTTGAGATGAGATGGTGCTGGTGAAGATGTTGATGGAGATTGACACCCTCTCGATGAGAGGATCGTTGGTGATGATTTCCCCCTCCCGGAGGGAAGTTTCCCCGGCAGAACAGCTCTGCCGGAGCCCTAGATTGGTTCCGCCAAGGTTCGGCCTCGTGGCGGCGGAGTTTCGTCCCATAAGCTTGCTTATGATTTTTCTCGGACGAAAGACCTCATATAGCAGAAGATGGGCATCGGAGGGCCACCAGGGGGCCCATGAGGCAGGGGGGCGCGCCCAGGGGAGTAGGGCGCGCCCCCCACCCTTGTGGCTAGTGGGTGGCCCCCCTCTGGTACTTCTTGCGCTCAGTATTTTTTATATATTCTGAAAATAACTTTCATGAAGTTTCAGGACTTTTGGAGCTGTGCAGAATATGTCTCTAATATTTGCTCCTTTTCCAGCCCAGAATCCCAGCTGCCGGCATTCCCCCTCTTCATGTAAACCTTATAAAATAAGAGAGAATAGGCATAAGTATTGTGACATAATGTGTAATAACAACCCATAATGCAATAAATATCGATATAAAAGCATGATGCAAAATGGACGTATCACTATGTTGTAGATCAATAGCTCTCGATGTAGCTCCCCGTTTATTTTTTGATATGTTCCTAGAGAAAAACTATGTTGAAAGATGAAAGTAGCAATGATGCGGACTAGGTCCGTGATCTGAGGATTATCCTCATTACTGCACAGAAGAATTATGTCCTTGATGCACTGCTAGGTGACAGACTGTAACACCCCGGACACACCTGCCGGTGGTCGTTACTCCTGCCGAGATCTAGACTGGCCCCACAGATCAATACTAGTCTTTTCTGCGCACTTTGTCCTCACTCGTGCGCACCCGGGAGCAACTTCTCGGTCGGTCACCCATCCTGAAACTACTCCAAGCTGAGCACGCTTAACTTTGGAGTTCTGTCAGAATGGGCTCCCGAAAAAGAAGGAATTCCTTATTGATATGAGTAATCTATCATCCCTAATAAGCCAGGCTATCACATACACCCCCACTCAGAGGAACCGACGTCCTCGTCGGGTCACAGGAACGTTCCCTCTTGGCACATACGTCCGTGCTTCCAGTCCGGTACATGTGCCATGCCGTGTGCTACGACGGGTCATAAACGTCATGAACAACATGACCGCACACCTGTCCGCAAACATCTGTGTAACCGCGAGGGTCGGCTCTGATACCAACTTGTAACGCCCCGGACACACCCTCCGGTGGTCGTTACTCCTGGCAGGATCTAGATTGGCCCCACAGATCAATAATAGTCTTTTCTGCGCACTTTGTCCTCACTCGTGCGCACCCGGGAGCAACTTCCCGGTCGGTCACCCATCCTGAAACTACTCCAAGCTGAGCACGCTTAACTTTGGAGTTCTGTCAGAATGGGCTCCCGGAAAAGAAGGAATTCCTTATTTATATGAGTAGTCTATCATCCCTAATAAGCCAGGCTATCACACAGACCTATTGCAGGAGTAGATACAGACATTATGAACGTTTGGCAAAGCTCGGTATGATGACTACTTGATAGTTTAGTGCACCATGCTTTATGGCTTAGAACCGGGACTTCAAAATGTTTTGAAATGTCACGGAACATATAAGATGTTCTAAGAATTGAAATTGGTATTTCATACGCATTCCCGTGTCGAGAGGTAGGAGACCTCTGACAATACTTTGCCTACAAAGATGGAGGAGAATAGCTCAACCTGTGAGCATGTGCTCAGATTGTCTGGGTACTGCAATTGCTTGAATCAAGTGGGAGTTAATGTTCCAGATAAGATAGTAATTGACAAAGTTCTCTAGTCACTATCACCAAGTTACTAGAACTTAGTGATGAACTATAATATGCAAGGGATAACAGAAACAATTCCCAAGCTCTTTGTGATGCAGAAATCGACGAAGGTAGAAATCAAGAAAAGCATCAAATGTTGATGGTTGACAAGACCACTAGTTTCAATAAAAGGGCAAAGGGAAGAAGGGGAACTTCAAGAAGAACGGCAAGCAAGTTGCTCCTCAAGTGAAGAAGCCCAAGTCTAGACCTAAGCCTGAGACTAAGTGCTTCTACTGCAAAGGGACTGGTCACTGGAAGCAAAACTGCCCCAAGTATTTGGCGGATAAGAAGGATGGCAAAGTGAACAAAGGTATATTTGATATACATGTTATTGATGTGTACTTTACTAGTGTTTATAGCAACCCCTTAGTATTTGATACTAGTTCAGTTGCTAAGATTAGTAACTCAAAACGGGAGTTGCAGAATGAACAGAGACTAGTTAAGGGTGAAGTGATGATGTGTGTTGGAAGTGGTTCCAAGATTGATATGATCATCATCGCACACTCCCTATACTTTCGGGATTAGTGTTGAACCTAAATAAATGTTATTTGGTGTTTGCGTTAAGCATGAATATGATTTGATCATGTTTATTGCAATACGGTTATTCATTTAAAGTCAGAGAATAATTGTTGTTCTGTCTGCATGAATAAAACCTTCAATGGTCATACACCCAAGGTTTATTGAATCTCGATCGTAGTGATACACATATTCATAATATTGAAGCCAAAAGATGCAAAGTTAATAATGATAGTGCAACTTATTTGTGGCACTTCCGTTTAGATCATATTGGTGTAAAGCGCATGAAGAAAATCCATGCTGATGGGCTTTTGGAATCACTTGATTATGAATCGGTTGGTGCTTGCGAACCATGCCTCATGGGCAAGATGACTAAGACTCCGTTCTCCAGAACAATGGAGCAAGCAACAAACTTGTTGGAAATAATACATACTGATGCATGCAGTCCGATGAGTGTTGACGCTCGCAGCAGGTATCGTTATTTTCTGACCTTCACAGATGATTTGAGTAAGATATGGGTATATCTTCTTGATGAAACATAAATCTGAAACATTTGAAAAGTTCAAATAATTTCAGAGTGAAGTGGAAAATCATCATAACAAGAAAATGAAGTTTCTACGATCTGATCGTGGAGGCGAATATTTGAGTTACGAGTTTGGTCTTCATTTGAAACAATGCGGAATAGTTTCGCAACTCACGCCACCTGGAACACCACAACATAATGGTGTGTCCGAACATCGTAACCGTACTATATTAGATATGGTGCAATCTATGACGTCTCTTACCGATTTACCACTATCGTTTTGAGGGTTATGCATTAGAGACAGCTGCATTCACGTTAATTAGGGAACCATCTAAATCCATTGATACGACGCCATATGAACTGTGGTTTGGCAAGAAACCGAAGTTGTCATTTCTTAAAGTTTGGGGTTGCGATGCTTATGTGAAAAAGTTTCATCCTGATAAGCTCAAACCCAGATCGGAGAAATGTGTCTTCATAGGATACCCAAAGGAGACAGTTGGGTACACCTTCTATCACAGATCCGAAGGCAAGACATTCGTTGCTAAGAATGGATCCTTTCTAGAGAAGGAGTTTCCCTCGAAAGAAGTGAGTGGGAGGAAAGTAGAACTTGATGAGGTAACTGTACCTGCTCCCTTATTGGAAAGTAGTTCATCATAGAAATTTGTTCCTGTAACTCCTACACCAATTAGTGAGGAAGCTAATGATGATGATCATGTAACTTCATATCAAGTTACTACCGAACCTCGTAGGTCAACCAAAGTGAGATCCGCACCAGAGTAGTACGGTAATCCTATTCTGGATGTCATGTTACTTGACCATGACGAACCTATGAACTATGAGGAAGCGATGATGAGCCCAGATTCCACGAAATGGCTTGAGGCCATGAAATCTGAGATGGGATCCATGTATGAGAACAAAGTATGGACTTTGATTGACTTGCCCGATGAGCGGTGAGTCATTAAGAATAAATGGATCTTCAAGAGGAAGACAGACGCTGATAGTAGTGTTACTATCTACAAAGCTCGAATTGTCGCAAAATGTTTTCGACAAGTTCAAGGTGTTGACTACGATGAGATTTTCTCACTCGTATCACTGCTTAAAAGTCTGTCCGAATCATGTTAGCAGTTGCCGCATTTTATGAAATCTGGCAAATGGATGTCAAATTGCATTCCTTAATGGATTTCTTAAAGAAGAGTTGTATATGATGCAACAAGAAGGTTTTGTCAGTCCTAAAGGTGCTAACAAAGTGTGCAAGCTCCAGCGATCCATCTATGGACTGGTGCAAGCATCTCAGAGTTGGAATATATACTTTGATAAAGTGATCAAAGCATATGGTTTTATACAGACTTGCGGTGAAGCCTGTATTTACAAGAAAGTGAGTGGGAGCACTACGACATTTCTGATAAGCATATGTGAATGACATATTGTTGATCTAAAATAATGTAGAATTTTTTGAAAAGCATAAAGGAGTATCTGAAAAGAGTTTTTCAAAGAAAGACCTCGATGAAGCTACTTACACATTGAGCATCAAGATCTATAGAGATAGATCAAGACGCTTGATAAGATTTTTCAATGAGTACATACCTTGACAAGTTTTTTTTGAAGTAGTTCAAAATAGAACAGTCAAAGAAGGAGTTCTTGCCTGTGTTGCAAGGTGTGAAGTTGAGTAAAGACTCAAAACCCGACCACATCAAAAAATAGAAAGAGAATGAAAAGTCATTCCCTATGCCTCAGTCATAGGTTCTATAAAGTATGCTATGTTGTTTACCAGTCCTATTGTATACCTTAGCATAATTTTCACAAGGGAGTACAATAACGATCTAGGAGTAGATCATTGGACAGCGGTCAAAATTTATCCTTAGAGGACTAAGGAAATATTTTTCGGTTATGGAGGTGATAAAAGAGTCCGTCATAACACTAGTGCAGAACCGGGCAATAGCACCGGTTCGTAAGGCCCTTTAGTGCCGGTTCCGTAACCGGTGCTAAAGTGTAGGCACTAAAGGCCCTCCCCCCTTTAGTACCGGTTCAGCACGAACCGGCGCTAAAGGGCAACCACGTGGCACGAGCCAGCTCCGGGGGCCGGGAGCCCTTTAGTACCGGTTGGTAACACCAACCGGTACTAAATGTTTATGAGTTTTTTATTTTATTTTTATTTTTCATTTAAATTTGTATTATCAATTTAATTTAGGATTGTTTTACGTTATAATGAGTTGTTATACTTGATATGGATATGGATATGGCATATATATATATACTTGATCACTTAGCTAGGATCCATCCAGTTCAAACTAATTTGCGATTTCTTTCATAAATGATATATATAATAACTCATCATCATCATATATTAATAAATAAATAAACTCTTGCATCATATCATCACCAACAACAGTATATATGTATATATATACTAGCTAGCTAAAAATCATCTTAGTCCTCATTAATTACCACTATTTAATCATCATAGTCATTACCGCTATCTAATCATCACCAACACTAGCTAGCTTAAAGAAGAAACATTCACTTGTAACAGAAGCAAAGATATCATCGAGTTCAACATGGTCATGATATTATAAGCGTTCACAAGCAAATCACTATTTGAGATTAATTAAGTTCAGGACAATACGGACATGAGAGAGGACAAGTACTAAGAGCATAAACTAGCTAAATCACTCATGTTGCTCCCTCTCAGGTAGAATAGCATAGAACATGTATAGCTCTCCTGATTCATCATACTGGAGCATGCAGATGAATCTGTCTCCTAATCTTGGGTTGCGCTTCTCCTTGCTGCCCCTAGTACTTCTATGCGATCGTTAACAATTTTGCTCCAATCTTTCACTATTAAGCATTCTTCGCTTTCAGAAATCCTGAATGCACTCATGTGCAATGTAGGAGATCTTGGTCATAAGCTAACCATTGACATGCGACCTTTTGTCTCGATCCACTGAGGCACAACTGTCATCGGGAGTCCCTGTTGAAGAACATCGTATAGTAATTAATATACTTAGCAATGAAAGTTTAGCTTCAAAAATAATGTATGCAACAGATGCACTAAGGACAAATAGTAAAAATCTTACCATCTTTCGATTATAGATGTGACCGTAGTTCAATACGATCACTATTGGTTGCATGTTTTGAGTACTAACATTTCTAAGTTCAGGAAGAAAATTTGTCTTGACAGTATGAAGATCTTCAAGCCATGAAACATAATGACTTATCTCCTCGCAGTTTAATTCAGCCCCGGGGCAGTAGTAGGTCCTGTCTACCAAGCGCCGGACATGTTTGCTTGAACCGAAATAAGCTGACAATACAAATTAGTTGTCACCTATTTTTGAATAAACTGTATCAAAGACATAAACATATGCATGCATGGTTGAGAAAAACTCACATAATGGTAGAACTGGAGGCGTTTGCACATCGACCCAGATGTCTATATTACCTTCAATATCACACTACAGGAATCAGCTACTTTGCCGTCTGCCACGGCGGACGGCAAAGGCCTGAACGGCGGACGGCAAAGGCCTTTGCCGTCAGCCGCGGACGGCAAAAGGCTCCGGCAAAGTAGGCTTCGGTAAACAGCTACTTTGCCGTCTGCTACTGACGGCAAAGTCTTTGCCGTATGCGGCGGACGGCAAAGAGAGCGGACGGCAATAATTGCGCTGTCAGTCCGTTAAGTGGCTAACGGAAGGCCTTTGCCGTCCGCCGCTGACGGCAAAATTTCTAGGGTCTTTGCCGTCCGCCGTATGATGTCATCGACACGTCACTACATGGCAGGTTCTTTGCCGTCTGCCACTGACGGCAAAGTCTTTGCCGTCTGCCACTGTAGGCAAACTGACCAAATGGGTCAGCTCCTAGGAAGCACAACTGGATGCCACGTCAGGTTTTTTTTTGCAGCTCGTCAGTGGGGCCCCTCCCTCTTTGCCGTCCGCTAGCAGACGGCAAAGAACTGGCTGATGGCAAACTTTGTCTTTGCCATCAGCCAGTTCTTTGCCGTCCGCTTTTTGGAAGCTGATGGCAAAGAGCTTCTTTGTCGTCCGCTAGCGGACGGCAAAGAACTGGCAGATGGCAAACTAGCTGATTCCAGTAGTGTCATCTTCCGGACGAATATCAAAGGTGATAACCATATCAGGCTCAAATGCATAAGCCTTGCATAGTGCTTGCCAAGTTTTGCATTCAAAATGGGTGTATGTGTCTCCATTATATAATTTGACGTTGAAAGTATACCCATGCTCGGTCTTCAAGTAAACTCTCTTTACCTCCATATCATCTATAGCACTAAAACCTATCTTATCCAAGACAAAAATTCTTGCATGGCAGGGGATGCGCTAGTAGAATAGTGAAAATTTAAAATTATAAGTTGAAGCAAATGAAGCATAAGTCATGCTTTAAAATTATAAGTTGAAGCAAATGAAGCATAAGTTTTGCATTCAAATAATAATTACCGTTGTGACTTACTATATCCACTTCGAATGTCTCATCCAGCTTGTTGCTGAAGCGCCTACCATCAACAAGGAAATTTCTATCGTACAGGCCGCGCTGGTCTTCACAGTGTTTGCACATAATGAAATATTTTTCATCGTCAGATGACATTTCCTATGTTCATATAGGTGAAACATTAAACACTTATTACTATCTAACATTAATTAATATCTAGCTAATTCAAATATATATTCATCTAACATTTGACATTAATATATCTAACTATATTCATCTATAACAATTGACATTACTATATATTTAAGTTTTCTATCTAATTCATCTAACATTCGACATTAATCTAACATTTATATAAACTAAAAATATATAAAAAATTAAATAAACAGAAAAACTCATTAACAAATAATATTTTAATTAGATCATCAAATCTCAGATACCTAAATTTTCTTACTAAAAATAAACTAGTTATATTAATTATTCAACTAGTTCAAATCTCATATATATACCTAAATAAAGTAGTTTGATTATTTTCTTACTAAAAATAAACTAGTTATATTAATTATTCAACTAGTTCAAATCTCATATATATACCTAAATAAAGTAGTTTGATTTTTTTTCTTACTAAAAATAGACTAGTTACATTAATTATTCAACTAGTAAAAAAATTTGTATGTGTATGTGTGTGTGTATGTGTGTGTATGTGTGTGTGTACTACGTGTATACGTATACGTTTGTGTGTACGTATGTGCATGCACAGTACGCCGCGGGGGCGCCGGCGCGTACGGGGCGGGGGGGGGGGGGGGGCAGCGGCGTACGGGGCGGGAGCGGGGGCGCCGGCGTACGGGAGAGACGTACTGGGCGCGGCACCGCGGCGATGACGACAGACGGCGGCGGGCGACGGGCGATGACGACAGACGGCGGGCGACGGGCGACGGGCGGCGACACGACGACGACGGGATCGAGCGGCGCGCACGGTTGGAGGCGAAGTGGGGGATGAAAACTGAAAGTTTCGTAAGTGCTATATATATATATATATATATATAGGATGGGCCTTTAGTACCGGTTGATGGCTCCAACCGGTACTAAAGGCCTATTTTCGCCAGGCCAAGCGGCGGGAAACGAAGCCTTTAGTTCGGTCGCCGGCAAGGTAGAGTAGGGCATGGGACAGAGCCGGCTCACGGGACTCAAGGTGCCGTCGTCTCCCATGCCCTACTCTTCCTCGTTGGAGCCCGGAACCCAAATGGTGTCGGTGAACGTCAGATCGATGATGGATCCGTCCTAGGATGAGCCGACGACATCCACCACAATGCGGTTGCGGCGCTTGGACTGGTGCACCATACGGGGCGCTGGAGAATGCGACTCCGCCTCGCCGATGTCCATCGCCGCGAGGGCTTCCGCCGCCACCCGCGCCAACTGAGGGGTTGTGCGCCCACCAACGCGTTCGGACGCCGGACGGACCGCACCACCTCCGGTGAGGCAGCGATGGCACACCTAGCGCAGGATCCATGCACCATTTGGGCGGACACAATGGATTCCTGACGGAAGGAGTCCGAGCGCTGCCTCTCATGGGCCTCCTTCCGGGAGCGGCGGAGCGCAAGCCGGACGACCATCTCCTCCTTGGGTCCCCATGGGATGAGCTCAGGGTCGACAGATCTGGAGGTAAAGGACTCAGACCCGCTGCCCCACAATGTCGGAGAAGGTCGGAGATCGCCGGACGGGTGCTTGGGTGGCGGAGAAGAGTGGGTGAAGTGGCTAAAGTTTGGTCCGACGAGTGGATGGGGAGAAATATATATGTGGGGTCAGGTGGGCCAGCATGAGCCGGGTCCGACGTGGCGGACGCACCCGGACGCTTCATATCCGCCTCATATTTGGATTGGATATGAGAGGTACTGGCAGCCCAGGCGTTTGAGGCCCGTCTGGGTCAAATTTTTGTGACAAGGCCATCCGCCTAGACGTTTGAGGCGGGTTTGGGGCAGCCAATTGTAGATGCTCTAACGAATGAAGAAGCAAAGACCCTCGTCTGAATGTAATTCCTGCAAGCTGCGACATACCTCACATGGAAGTTGATAATGATAACAGAAAACTTGAAAACGGTTCTTTATCCCTTTGGTTCCTGATACTTTGAGAATAACAAGATGCTTCTAGTAATAGGATTTTACAGATTACTTAAGATTCAGAGGTGAATCTAGATGGGAAATGTTTCGATCAAGTAACAGGAAAAGTAGAGTAGTTGATATAGTTGGTACATATAAAGCTTTAAATTCTGACAATGAAAATGAGTAGGATTTCTATTCTGATGATGAGGATCAAGGTGAAGCTCATGGTGACATTGATAGCGTTGTTAGGAGTATTGATGCTGGTTCAGGTAGTAATAAGAAACAGTGACTTTAGTAATGGAATATATGTGAACAAAAGTGGATGGAGAATTAGGGGTTGTTCGGATTTCGCCCAAGCCAGATGGACCAACACATGTTAAGCCAATTTTTTGGTGAGAGAAACTGCCGCCTCCGTTTTGCCAGCTCTTGGCTACCATCCAAACAGCCCCTTAATGCCACAAAATGATCATTTCCTATTTGGTCATAGGCTCAAAACGTATATCAAATTGATCTAAAGTTAGCATTTTAATAAAAAGGTAGGATGTGTCGATTTGGACAAAGCAAAAGTAAGGGCTGTTTTTTTGTCGAAGTCCCAATAATAAAAGGCATTTAATCAGATTTCTCATAAATTTATATTGATAATTTGATGCACACAACCATCAGCAATACCATTCATCACTAACAAATTCAACAGCCTATCCGTTGTTTAAAATGGAGTAAAACCAGGTAAATAGGAAAATACAGGACTAAGGATCATCCGATCCTATTTCGTGATAAAACTAGTTGCAAAGTAAGTATTTCTGTGTGCGAGAAACATTTTCTTCGTACTCTTTGAATCCTTGAACGCCTCAGCACCAGCTGTTGACATCATGTCATGCCGTGAGTTTCTCTCCAATAATGTTACTCCTGCAAGATATATTAGTTGGAATTGTGCCTATCCTACTTGCTATATTCTAAGACATATTCCTTGACCATTGGAACCAACCATGCATTTGATGCATAGCTACTAATTTACGGTAAATTATTTTACCAGCGACAAAATGTCATCAATTTCATCGAAACTGCTGTCTGACGTTCATGATCTCATTCCTCTTTTTTGTTAGGGCGTAGGATACTCCATACACACTGACAAATATCCAGCAGCAATCTGGTTTTTATAAGCAACAAATTTGTTTAGAATTACAGTACTACTCCCTCCGTTCCAAAATAGATGACTCAACTTTGTACTAACTTAAATACAAAGTTAGTATAAAGTTGGGTCATCTATTTTAAAACGGAGGGAAGTACTTATCTACTGGTAATGTTGAAAACAGGTTCAGGAGCAGTATTATTTTAATGCCCTTAGCCTGTTAGGCAAATTACTTGCAAATCTATACAAGGGTGCGACCAAATTCATTTCAGTAAACTCAACTTTAATAAAAGACCAACTAGTAGGCAACCGAAGCGTGTTGATCATTAGCAGAATTTCTAGCTGATAGCACAGCTTGAAGTATACAGAAGCATCTCCTTCCAGATTAAACTTTCAAAAGAAAGTTTTTAACACCTTTTCATCCAAAAACATATATTGCACTTTTAACAGGAATAACTTCATAAGTTACTGGAATAACAGAGGAACTTTAGACTGGATATAGAGCAGACTTATGCGGAAGACAATCTTCAGGCATCAACACAATTTACAAAATGAGCACAAGACAGTGCAATCTTCAGGCATCAACGCTGTCGACGGCTGTCGGAAGGGGTCGGCTACTGACCGACCAATCATGGTTATGCTTATTGACATGGTACTCTGTCAGTATGAAATAGTCCTGAATTCAAACCGAGCTTCTCGGGAAGCTCTGTTTTCCACTTGTAGCAGCTTGTGTTTAGAAGCCACCGTTCCACTGCTGTAGTGATTTTTTACTTCAAATTCAATTTTGTCTAGCACCTTTGCATTCAATACAAAGAACCTCGCAAAGTCAACCTGTTTGGCATAGCCCTCAAATGACTTAAACACCACTTTCTTTAGATGGGTCTCGAGGCATTCGATTGGATGTAGTGGGTCATACTGAGGCTCATTTTCGTCATTCATCTCACGGTTTGTATGAAACTGCAAAACAGGAAGGAGAGGCATATGTCAAAGAATTCTATAGTATGTCAAACAAATCACACATTTCAAGAAAGCAAAGATGATTACTCACAATAACACAGAGCTTTTCCAAACAGGGGAACCACCTAAGGATGTTAAGAACTGCATGCAATTTCTGCTCAGAAGACTTGAGAGCTAAAACCTTCAAGGTGGGCATCGAGTTTGTTGAGCTAACTAGGCTTACTCCCTGAAGAAAACTAACAATGAACATCAAAAATATTATCTCTATGTATGAATGCTGACAGAAAGATTCGGAGATGCCGCTGAACCTACCTGGTAGAGTAGGAGCTTGGAGACGACGACAAAGAAAGGTCCCAATATCTGCAGATTAGGCGCCCTAATTACCCTGATAGTCACACTATCTTTTCTCTCACAATAAGGTACTAGTAACCTCACAAGGCGAGGAGCATCCTCGATGATCAGTTCCGCGGTTTCACCATAGCTATGACGGAAGATGATGGTCCTGATGGTCGGCGAGCGAAGACGGATGCAACCCACAGCACGAACGTTGGTCATGTATAAACTCTCCAGGGCATGGCAGCCGGAGAGCAGTCTGGGGAAGAGGTCCGCTGAGATGGAAACGCAAAATAGGGAGAGCTTCTTGAGGAAGGGGAAATTGATCATGGCCGGCTTGAAATCACAATGGCTGATCTTGGCGACAAGGATGTTGGATGCAGAGCGGAGAAGCGATGCCAGCAGCGGGGGTTTGGCGTAGGCGATGTCGAGCTCCTGGAGGTTGGCGAGGGCGCGGGAGGGGAGCCAGCTCTCCGGCTGGGCGCAGAGGTCGTCGGCGCCGTGGCAGTGGAAGGAGAATCTGCGTGCGGGGCCATGGTGCTGGGAGATTATCTGGGAGACGGCGGAAGGTGGGACGCCCGGGGGTCGGATGCTGACCTCGAGGTTGAGAGGCGCGGAGCGCCAGAGGTGGCGCCATCGGCGGGAGAGGACCCGCGTGCGGCCGCCGTCCTTGGTGGGGAGGAGGGAGATGATGGTGCCGAGGACGGCGTCGGGGAGCCAGCTGATGAAATCGTTGGCGGTGTCGTCGCAGTCGCCGCTCCGTGCCCGCTTCCCTGCGGTCCCATGGGATTCTGCCGCGCCCGCAGCCTCTTTATTATTCTGCATGGCCGGACGGAAAGATCTGGCGTCAATACTTCGCCGGCGGCTCCTCGCCGACTGGCGGCCGGACGCGGCTGGGGAACGGAGCGGGGATGGAGCGCGACGGAGAGATTGCGGATATTGGGGAGTGGTGCCCGCTATTTAACTGAGAAGAAATCGATGAACTGAACCGTCACCGAAAGTAACTGGCATCATCTACGCAGTTTGCCATCAGAGACTGTAGGAATGATTTACCCCTGATCACCTTGCCAAGAAACAAGAGAGAAAAAAAAGCCAGTCCAGTAAAAGAGCTCGCAGCAGTCTCCTCGAAAATCTCTTTCAGGTAATGTGCATTTAGGGGCTCTCATAATACTATTCCCAAATGTAAGTGTCACACATCATGTGCGTGGCACTCCGACTCTAACGTTTTTTGATGACAATTTCAATTACGCAAGCATACAGTAAGTTTCTATAAAAAATAAACTGAAGCAAAAAAATTGTCATGCTTCCAACCAAATGAAGCACGAAAGTTGTCATGCTTCCAATTAAAATGTCATCCTTGTGTAACTAAATTTGCCATAAAAATTGTTCAGAGTTGTCATGTGCTCGCAGCTGACATATAACACTTATCAGGGTCCTACATATATTGAAAGAGAAAAATGTGCCGTCGTAGTTTCTTTATAAATCTCTTCCTATAATATACCCTGACACATATCAGGGTCCTACTTTATCTTCCCTGCTTTCTTTCTCGCGGCGCGACGGAGCGGGCAGTCGTCGAGAGGCCAGCGGCGGTGAGGCAGCGGTGGTGCGGCACGAGGGCGAGGACGGGCGGCCGCGACGGCGCGATCGCACGATATGGTCATTGGCGGAGGGCGCACTGACATGGCACGGGTTGAAAAATTATTGAAACAGTTGCAACTTTCTTTCTTTTTGAGGAGAGATGGGGTGCTTTTCGGGAGAGATCCAAAAAAAAGTGGATGCTGGGGCAGGTTTTTTTGTCCTCAATGCCCCCTGTTTCTGCATTTTTTTGGGGGGAAGAGGGAAACTGGTGGAGATGCTCTAAAGAAATTTATATGATTAATTCAAAATTCACCTGCTACTGTAGTACGTTGGCAGCTGCCATCTCCGGGCTGGGTTAAACTAAACGTGGATGGATCCTACATCCCGGGACAAAGCAGTGGCGGTGCAGGCATGGTCTTACGAGATGAATCTGGAGGTATCATTTTTTCGTCTTGCCGCTTTCTTCGATCTTGCTCGTCCGCGCTGGAGGCGGAACTAGCGGCATGCATGGAAGGTGTGAACCTCGCATTGGACTGGACGGACAAGCCGGTGATCATCGAGTCAGACAGTCTGCAAGCTGTCCATTTCCTTCAGGATGATGGGCCTAATCGATCCTCAATGGCAACGTTGGTGGGGGAGACGAAGCGTCGTCTGCATGAAGGACATGGGCATCGCATAGTTCTTGTTCAAAGAGGAGCAAATGGTACAGCTCACTATATGGCTCAGTATGGCCGCACTTCTGAACGAACTGCTAGATGGCTGAGCAATGGCCCTGAGGATCTGTGTAACCTCTGTCAAAACGACTGTATCTCTTTGATTTGATCAATATAATCTTGTTTGACCCGCAAAAAAAAATTCAAAATTCACGCGTGGATTTTTTGAGAGAAATAGTAGGACTCTATTGTGTATTTTTATTAAAATTTAATAAATAAATCATTGTTCGATACAAAAAGAACATGAAAATAAGAAGTACACCCTTTGTAAAGAAATATGAGAGTTTTTAGACGAATACCCATTTCGGAGCCCAGACTCATCTGCACTCGGTCAAGATATTTTTTACAAAAAATACAAGAAGTTCCATTTTTGTTTCGCATGGTAGATAATTTGGTGTGTGATCTGCGCTTCAGATTTTAGATCATTTGGACATATGAATAACTCTCAGAAAAAAAAGACAAATCGGGTCAGACTAGTACATGAACAGTAAACTCTTTACATACCTCAAATTTGTCTTTTTTACCGAGACTACTCAGATGTCCAAATAATCTAAAATTTGGAGCGCACTTCACACACCAAATTATCTACCATGCAAAAAAAATCGAATTTTTTTAATTTTTTCTAGTATTACTTTAGAATTTTTTCTTCATCAGGGGTGCAAATGAGTCTGGGCACCGAATCAATGTTTCTGTGGTTAGATCACTACATTAATGATCTAAGTGCTCTTATATTTCTTTATGGAGGGGGTATAATATAATGCTCGACAACAAGAGAGAAAGCTCTGTCTGAAAGCTATGACCCAAGCTGGGAAGTTGTTGTATTCCTGTCTCTTAGCTCTGGAAATGGTCCACTGAAGCTCCTCTTTAAAAAGGTTCCTGCAAGTGTAAAGATTGGGAGGAATGCCTTTAAATATAAAATCATTCTTGGTAATCCAGATGGGCCAGCCAACAAGGATGATAATCTCAAAAGAGAAAGGGACAAGTAACAATTGTTGGAGGTTATCAGTCTGTATCTCTTTTTGTCTGTTTGGGTCGGCCCGGTGAACACCCATGTCCGTTTTCGTATTTGGGTCGGCGTATGCGCCCAACACTGACCCAACCTAATTCTTAGTTCGCGCTAAGAAAATAGAACACAATATTTCAAAAATAGAAAAAGATTAATTAAACATTAATGCCGGCCACAAAGGCCGGCGAGAATTCATGCGTCCACATTACATTAACTAAAACATTAATTAAAACTAAACTACGAGGCGGCGCGCTGCCCTAGTCCTCCTCGTCGACGTCGGGGCCGGTGAAGTCGATCAGCGTCGGCGCTGGGCCGGCCCATGGGAACATCATATTCCAAAACATGGCGATGTCGGCCGCTGGGGGTTGTGCCGCCGCCGGCTGGGCACGTCGCGCTCCAGCCGCTCGAGGTACTCGCCCTCGCGGCGCTCCTCGACCACCCTTCGCTGGCTCCTAGGTAGACTGGTGGCGGAGGGATGCCTGGGATCCTCACCGACGATGAGAAGTGAACATCGGGATACACCCCGTCTTCCTGACTTCAGTTATCTCTAACCCTTCCCCGCATTGTACATATTCACCCCCTCTGTCCATCTCGATCCTTACAAACATTCCAGCTCCATGCCTCATCCACCACCCACCCACATTTGGGCACCAGAAGCTATGACCCAAGTGACAGCTTCGGTGCATAACACCGGTCCCTCAGCCGGAACAGCTCCAAGAATGATGCCCCCAACAGGGTACCAAGACACAAGTGACGCCATCGTATGGTCCCGAGGGTTTCTATAGCTAGGGTTTCCTGTGGAGCAATAGGGTTGGGAGAAGATAACCACATTAATGATGCCTTCATTAAGGTAACGTCGCTTGAGGCGCCATTGTCATCAGCTCGTACTGCTTCCGAGCTTTGCTTTCGTCGTTCCTCTCGCCTCCCAAGCCCGTATGCCAGCTAGTTCACCCGAACCACCATACATGCTACCTTCCTCGTTGTAGAGAGGGCCATGCTAGGATCGTAGGCCAAGGGCTCCGCACCCGCTAGATCTGGAACTCCGGATGAAGGGCAATGTGCAACCTAGCGTGACCGCTAGTCGGGCAGCCACTGGGAGGGACGTCATGGCTGTGATGCCGCCATGCCGAGCAACTGGAGCAGGCGCGTGTCACCAGAAGACGCCGCCTAGGCCAAGCCAAGGACCTTGTGCCCGACAAATCTGAAATCAAGGGCGGAGCAGTGTCTTGGCGAGGTCAGCAGTCTGGCTAGGACTGGAAGGTCGTCGATGCCCGGGGTGCCGTCATGCCAAGAAACCTAAGCAAGGGTGCACGACCAGTCCGAATCAGGATCAGACACCACGGAGAGCAGCAAGGACACCTAGATCGGACGTCACCAGGAGTAGCAGGGATGCCGTGACAGGACGCAACAACCCATGCGCCTCAGCGTGTCTGGGAACCGCAACTACCAGGGAGAGCTCCGGCGTCGGGTACCGCCGCTACAACAGCCAAGAACCACCAAGGAAAAGGCGCGATGCACAGTGAGAGCTATCCTAGGCCCCACCGTTCATGACATGAGTTTAGCCCAACATCCTCCGACGCCGGCTAGGAAATCTGAATGAGAGGAGGGGCGGCTAGGTTTTTTCGTGTCACCCGTGAGATCGCCATGATATTCCATTCCATCTTATTGTGAGGCCAAACACAAGATGTATATTTGGGTGGACTTGTGTTGCTGACAAAGGGCCCCACTCCATGGACCTACCTTTCCTCACTTCCCTCTCACATTGCTGTATTGCAACTTCGTCTGGTCGGTAGGCATAGGCCGACGGATAATCCCGGATAAGCCGCAAGCAACACCAATGGCGCCGCCGCTCTTGCTCCTCCTGCTGCTGCCGCTCCTCGCCGTGGCTGCCGAGGCCGTCCCTCCCACGCCGACGCCGCGGTCCAACCCCGCGGCAGCAGCAGGCGGCGGTGCTCCCCCGGTGCCGACGCCGACGCCGTGGCCGGAGCAGTTCCACGCGGTGATGTTCACGAACCTGACCGAGAGCGGCGGCCGGCTGCAGCTCATCGACCTCTACTACGACTGGCCCCGCGGCCGCAACCTGAACCTCATCCGCAACCAGCTCTCCGGCGACCCGACCTACGACGTGGAGTGGACCAACGGCACCTCCTACATCTTCGACTCCGCCTCCTGCCGCACCATACGCTTCCCCGTCGGCGTCCTGCCCCCGGACTGGCTCCACGGCGCCGTCTACCTCGGCCGCGAGACCACCGACGGCTTCGACTGCCACCTCTGGACCAAGGTCGATTTCGTGTGGTACTACGAGGACGTCCTCACCCACCGCCCCGTCCGCTGGAACTTCTTCAATGGTACGCCCCCCACAGATCCATCCATCATTGCCTGTAAATTGTACTGATTTATTGAATCTTGTGCAACCGTCAGTCCATATATATCTTCGCTCTGTTTCATGGGGAGAGAATGTGGCGATGATACGTTTTGCTCCACGAAATTCAGTCCATATCTGAAATGGATTCAGTCTGAACTCCAAAATAATTCCCTAGTTTCTTGATGTGGCAGCACAGTGCACGCTTTGTTTATTTGGTTTCAGTTGGGTCAAGAACCCAAGAATCTGGTTGCTTCTCCATGGGGAATCGACCGTCAAATTTCGATGTTCTGAACAACCTCTTCAACTCCTGTTGAGCAATTCAATTTCAGTTCCTTGATGCTGTGCTACTCCTTTCCTTTCCCAGGGATGCAGCAGCATGTGATGAGCTTCGAGGTGGGCGGGGTGCTAGAGGACTCCCACTGGCAGGCACCCTCGCACTGCTTCGCTCACGATGCCGCCGCCACCGCCACCGGAGCCGATGCGACGAGCAGCCTCCTCAGGCTCGCACGGACGACCGCAGCGGCTGTAACATCTTCTGCGGCTTAAAAAGTAGAGTTGGATTCCCACCGGTGATCTTTACATTTCATTATGGATCTATTATTTATGCTACTCTTGTGTTGTGTAACAAATCAAGTGTGGAGCTGGTTTTCGTCTCAGCCTCCTGACAACACCATGATGCTTTCATGGTAACATTAGCAAATTATTTTCAAATTTGAAGTTCTTTCTTTGAAAAAGGATCAGATCTATTACTCCTCCAAAGTTGTACTAAAGCGCGGATTAAGGCATAGCCTAGCGGTGAAAAGGGGTTGATGCCTTCCCACCCATCCAGGTTCAAGACATGGTAGCTGTAATTGAGTTTGTTGCATCAATTATGTTGTAAGGGTTTCCTTTGCGGTCTTTTCAAAAAAGTTGTAATAAAGCAGTATCAATTAATATGGATCAAAAGGAGTATAAAAGTTCATCAAAAATAAAAAGCATCTTAAATATAATAAAAATAATACCGAGATTCCAAGATGTCAATGACAATCAAAAAGTCTTCATGCACCTTCCTTTAAGGACCAGCGTCTTGGAGCCGTAGTCGCCGTCATTGAACCCTTACATAGATTTGAAGCACCTAACACCAAATCTCACCACACGATATGAAACTCTAACCTCACTGAAGAAGAAGAGTCACCATCTGCCCAAGCACCGCACCCACAAGGAGTAAAAAAACCAAAAGTAACTACTAACCGGAGCGGAGGAATCGGGATTCCCCTCTCCGCCAGAGGCCGCTGGAGCGGCAAGTAGAAGGGAGGAAAATCCTCAGACTCGTCGGTGAAGCCTCAAGGGAAGGGTTTGGCCAAGCCGTTAGTTGAGGAAAAGTAGCTTATTAAACGGTGTGGTTTCTTTTCTAGAGACTTTCAAATTTGAAGTTAAACCTTTTATCTCCCAAACCTTTAACCCGGTTGATGATCTGCTTCCACTGTTAGCTTTCTTGTGACGACATCTTTGAAACTAGATTCCATGTTGGTATGTTTTGATAACTTATTTTTTTGTCAGTACTTGTCAGATTGTTGCCACCTACTTGTCATGTTATTATCCATTTAGTTGTCAGATTAATAAATAACTTAGTTGCTAGAAATTTGAATGCTGGTATACGAGACTAAAAGACTTGCTTGATGATACTTTTGTAGATTGTAGTTTGATACAGACGTAGTGGTTAAACTGAGCTCGAGCTCAGATGAATAGTAAAATCAAAAAAGTAAAAATAAATAAAAAATTAAAATCTATTTTTTTAGAAAACATTGACAAATATTTTTGATTGCTTGCAATGTTTCAACATTGGATTGGACAAACTGTTTATTTTTTATTGGGAAAAATAAAAATAAACAAAAGACTAGCCTTAGGAAGGCTTTAACCCAAGACCAACCCAAGCAAACTTGCACACGCTAATTAATTTTCCAGTAGAGAGGTTCAATAGTACTAGACTAAATTATACCTTCTAAACCCTACCGCCAAAGACTATGGCAGTAGGGTATTTTCAACATCGAACGAGCATGACGGCACAATCAAGTCTTACTGCCACAACCCTTGACAGTAGGCTGCGTTACCCTACCGTAAGAAAGATGGCAGTAGAAAAAGGATCGGATGACAATTTTTTCTCGAACCGGGGTCAAATCATATGCTAAGGTTTTGAAAAAGGGTCAAAACAGTGAATTCGGCCGCGCATGTACGCTACTCCTACAACAGTGGCGGTAATCTAAAATAGTGGTGGCATTTATTTTTAAAAGGACGCATGTAGAGATGTATGCACCCCCCACAAATTTGTTTGCAGATTAAGAAAATGATATGTGCAGTACTGTTGAAAGTTGAAAGTACTACTGATCTAAACATTCTTATATTTTTTTTACCGAGCAAGTACTTTTTTTTTTGCATTTTCTGTTTTGAACTTCTGCCTTCGCAAATAAAAAAAATAAAAAACAAATCGTGGGCTTCGATGTTTGTCTAGCCATGGGCCATCCATGGGCTGTCGAAGCATCAGAACAAAATGGACGCGAAGTGGAGTGCCCCCGTGAGTCTTGCCTACTGGTTCGAGCCCACCGCTGCTCCCCACAAGCGAGCTCTAGGGCGAGATGAGCAGCCGCCGCCGCCGCCACGCCCGCTCGCCGCTGGACGACGACGACCTCCTCTCCGAGATCCTGCTCCGCCTCCCCCCGCAGCCGTCATCACTCCCGCGCGCATCCCTCGTCTGCAAGCGGTGGCACGGCCTCGTCTCCGACCCCGGCTTCTTCCGCCGCTTCCGCCTCCGCCACCGCCGCGACCCTCCTCTCCTCGGTTTCTTTGACAGATACGGAGCTCCGTTCCGGCCTGCCCTGGAGGCCCCCAATCGTGTTCCTCCCGAGCGCTTCTCCTTGCAGCACCACGAGGATGAGATGCACTCCTTTTCCCATGGATGCCGCCATGGTCTCGTGCCCATCTCCCTTCTGAAGCGTCGCCAGGTCCTGGTCTGGGACCCCGTCACTGGCGACCAGCACCGCATTCCCTTTCCCGCGCCGTTTGATACAGCGAAGGCCATGGTCAACGCGGCGGTGCTTCGCGATGCGGGAGACGTCCAGCACTTCCAGGTGGTCTTGGCAGTGGCAGGCACCGATGCCGAACATCATACGCGAGCGCTCGCTTGTATGTACTCGTCAAAGACCGGCTTATGGGGGGATCTCGTCTCAACACCCATTCCATACCAGGCTAATGGGTACCGTATTCCCACATTGGTTTATACCGATGATGCTGTTCTGGATGGATGTTCCCTTTACTGGAAGCTTGTGGGGAATTTGATTGGAATTCTTGAGTTTGATCTGAAGAAGCAGAGTCTAGCTGTGATACAGGTGCCAGTGGACATCCTCGAAGGTAACAGCTTGCAGGTTATGCGGGCTGAGGGTGGTGGGCTCAGTCTCCTCTTCGTGTCAAACTCCGACTACACCGCCCGGTTATGGAAGAGGAAGACCAATCGTCATGGTGTTGCTTCATGGGAGCTTGCAAGAAGTATTGACCTGGGCAAGCTACTTTCCCTGGAATCAGAGGAGAAACGTCCCCTAATGATACTAGGGTATGCTGAACAGAATAATGCGGTGTTTCTGTGGACAGTTATCAGCGTCTTAATGATCCAGCTTGAGTCACTGAAGTTCAAGAAGCTTTTTGAAAGAATGACCTTTTCTCACTATCATCCATTCGAAAGTGTCTACGGTGCAGGTAATAGCATGCCTTACATTGTGGGTACAACAAAACCAGGTTATTTTTCGACAATCGGCTGATGAAATTATGTTCATATCATTTCTTGTTGAGCCAACAATTTTAGGTAGTGTCATATCATTTGTTCCTTTGCTGCTTGATGATCTCTGTATAGCGATGGTGTTCTGTGGTACTCTGTTCTGAATACAAGATTGGCAAATTCTTTGTAGAATAATCGAACTAAATTTCATCATTGTCTGCCCATTGATAGGTGCAAGAATTGTATAATGGTAGTGTTAGTTCATACCTGCAGTGCCATTTTTCTTCAAGAGGAGATACACAATTTTTTGGAAGTTGACTACATGAAAAAACTGGCTCGAACCCTCTTGAGGCTTAAGCCTAGTTATATTTATTTCATTCTGTAGACTATATCTGCTGATATTGCTAACAGTCTTAATAACCACTTGGTTTGAAAATTATGAATAATTGTTCATTTATCACTTCTAGGATTGTCCTCACTGTGGCAAGTCCATTTGTACCCGGAAAATAATAATAACCAGAGTTCATTTTTATCATTTTGTGCTAAATTTATCAAACTGAGTTATTTTTCTCGAAGTACAGCTATGGATTTATCTGTATACGTAGTTGTTGCCTCCTCGTTTCTGTTTGTATTTCCTCGGAATGTCTTTGTGTCGTTTGTTTTGGGTTGGAGCCTAATCTCTCTTTTCGGTTTACTGATAACTGTTATTGGTTCAAAGTAGGGCTCTCATCATATGAGGTAGGAAATAGCAAAGCTTGATATCATATCATAAGAATAGGGGAGGAACTAAGCCACTAATGCTTGGCGCCACATGACACATTGTTCGATTTCTTATGCTGTAGGAGCATGTATTACTGGTGGACACGACAGGGCTGAGCTTATGCTCAATGCGTAAGATGATTGTCGGTCTACTAAAGCAGGTAAGCTTATCTTATACTGACATTCTGCCTCCTATCTACTGGTTGTGCTCTTTTGTTTGCCCTCCATTCTATCCGGCTCCTTTGCTTTCGGTTATACCTCTTTACTACTCTCCAAGTTCGTTTTGGTACTGTGGGCTCTTCTTTCTCTAGCTTCTCTCCATTGACTTATGATTTTGGACCCTTCCCCATTCCCTATTTGTGCCCCCTGAATATTGGAATGCTGTAATGCTAAGTAGTAATAAATGAAGCACTAGCCCCTTACTGTGCTTGGGGATATATTTCTGCTTTTGTTTACTCTCACAGAATTGCTTCAACTATTTTTTCCTGTGGTTATGGGTCTATCAAGTCCTAGTGTGATTTGCATGTTGTCTCGTCTAACAAGTACTCCCTCTGTAAAGAAATATAAGGGCATTTAGATCACTAAAGTAGTGGTCTAAACGCTCTTATATTTCTTTACGGAGGGAGTAATTGATAGCTAAAAACACATGAACATATCGTTTCATAGTTCCTTTATTTATATGGATTTATTATGATGCCATTTCACATTGCTGGTTATTTTGGATTATTGTGATACCTGGTGAACAAATGATTTTTTTTTTGAGGTAATGGGCAGCTACACCCTTTCATTCATCCATAATTAGTTCATTACAGATAATGGTCCTAATTACATCAGGGAACTCATTAATCCAGCAGGACCAAACATCATGCTCTGCCGATTTCGCCAGAACATGTGCTGCCTCATTACAACTACGATTGACATGAATAAAAGTACAAGATACAAACTTTGTGGCACATTTTCTAATATCATGGACTATGGCTCCAATAGGGGACCTATCAAAACCTAAACCCTTGACCTTGTTGATCACTGACAGGCAATCAGATGCTACCATGATGTTCTGTATGCCAAGGTTATTGGCAAGGATTAAGGCTTGACGAAGTGCCATGGCTTCTGCTACTTCAGGAATTTGAATTCGTTCAAAGTAACCTCTATTCGCAGCCTGCACCCTTCCCCGGTGATCACGTATTACCACACCAAAGCCCGCTCTTGCAGATTGGGAGAATGTCGCTGCATCCACATTGACGAGCATCGACCCATCCGGCGGCGGAGACCGTTTTTGGTTTGACTTCAAGGTCTCACGTCTAATGGAAGTGGTCGAACTAAAATGATGCATATTGATAAATTCAACATAAGCTTTGATCTTTCCCACCACACGAAGAGGATGATTTAAAGCTTCGCCATTACGGTAGGCATTTCTATTCTCCCATATGTGCCATATTGCCACTGCCATAATCATAGATTGAAAATCTGTAGCATTCTGTATCCACTCTAAAACCCATTGCCTAATGTGAGTAAAGCTTTTCAGTTTCAAACAAATGGCATACTCTTTCTTAAGCTCTTTCCAGATTTCTTTAACATAGTGGCACTGCAAAAAGCAATGTTCAACGGTTTCTTCCCTATTGCAAAAATGACAATCATACCTTGTGGGGATTGATCTCACTTGAAGTTGAGCGCCTGTTGGGAGACAGTTATGGGCGAATCTCCACAGAATTACCTTCATTTTATTTGGGCATTGGATTGCCCAAAGTTTCCTCCAAATTTTCTCCATGATCTTATGATCTGAAATAGCCCCTTTGCCATCTGTACTCCTGTCACTCCAGAAGTTTAGTGTTCTCAGAAAATTATATGCCGACCTCACTGTATAAACACCATCTTTTGTGTGGGGCCATGACACAAAATCTGGGCATCCTTCTGTACTCAACGGTAAGCTAAGAATTTTCTCTGATATATCCTCTGAGAAAATGTTTCTAACGATTTCTTCATTCCACTTGTGTTCGCCTTCTATCATCAAAGAACTCACCATATCATTACCACTTCTAGGGGCAATATGTTGTAGAGTTGTAGGGGCAATATCAGGGATCCAATTATCTTCATATGTATGAATTGTGTTGCCATCTCCCACTCTCCATAGTAGGCCCTTCTGCAACAATTTTCTCCCATATATCAGACTGCGCCAAGTATAAGAAGATGATCTCGGACATTTAGCTGTCCAAAAGTCGCCTTCCGGATAGTATCTTCCTTTTAATACCTTGGCACATAATGAGTTCGCATTTGTTAAAAGGCGCCAACATTGTTTACCCAGCATAGCTTGATTGAATATAGCCATGTCTCTAAATCCCATGCCACCTAAATATTTCGGTGAGGACAAATGATTGCGACAATACTTTGAAGAGTGTGTCTTCATTAAGACTTATACTGCTGTTTATCGTTTTGCATGCAGTTATTCTAGTTTCATGGATGATTATTCTAGTGTTAGGTTGTTTTGTTAAACATTTTATTAGTATGCCACTTGCTGTCTGCCAATTTGAATATATTGTAATTGGCCAGTGGCCAATATATGTAGTTATGCTTTGTGTGATGTGTAATTTTTTCAAATTTGGCCACCTGGACGTTTAATACTCAATATCAAAATTACATGACTAATTCATCTCAAAAACTGCTTTAGTCATTAATAATATTTATGTTTTTTACTAGCATTATTAATATAAGTGGCGTGAAATTATTGCGTTGTCACAGATTACTTAAGGATATCTATATGGTTAGGAAAAAGAACATTTTAGATAGGAAGATAGAGATGTGTTTTGTTAGGAAAGTTAGGATTCTATTGATAGTATCAAAGTTTAGCCTTCCCTGTAGATGTTAGGAAAACTAGTAACATCTAATCCTTGCACCCTGGTGGGCCAACCATTGCTCCTTGGAGCTATACCCTCAACACTGTCACGTTCATCGGTATTAGGACCCGTACCTATCTTAGCCTGTGACATGCTTGATGTTGTGCAGTGTAAAGAAAGAAGTATCAATTGATATAAGATGATAAATGATCCCTTGCTTCTGGCTTGTACCACACAATTTTGTTGAAATTCTATTTGCTTGTGACTAGTTGAGCTCATACATTTCCAAAAAGTATGTGTATGAGATAGAAGCTTTCCAACTCCATGAGCCCGTCATATGCCCATTGTTCTTTTAGGCTCTACTCCAGACCAGTACACCAAATACTTCTAATGTTAGAAGTTGAAGATGTGCCATTATGTTACAAATTACCTATTATTGTTCTCTGTTTCTAATGTTGTCTAATATTGCTGATGAGATGGTTCACCTTTGGAACTTTTGGCACAATTTCCACAGTGATGGTGAAACTAATGTTCACTGTTTCAATAGTTGTGAGAATAACTCCCAACGAATTTTCCCGTATAAATAGCAAAGAATTGTCTGACTGATGATATTTCTTGCTTTGCAGGTATCTATCTAGAGCTACATTCTGCTGTCTGAGGTGCAGAAATGGGTTGTTTGGTGTAGATTCTTCCATTTTGTATGCTCGACGATTCCCTATGCAGCATGCACTGATTAGCTGTGAAGTGCACTTGTAGGAATTAATCCTTGTTTTGCTCAATTCCATCTATCTGTCATCTAATTTCTGTAGACATTTGTCAGCTGGCTTCGTTAAATGAGTACTCACCATGTGGTTTATTTAATCTGCTCTATGCTTCCGTATCAAGAACGTTTTGGCGGGTCCACCTGTCAAATTATCTTTCATTGCATTTTAGTGTGCGCTCGTGTGTTCGCGCTTTGATTTATCTTCCGTGTTGCATCGGGCGCGGAGATTTTGGTGTCGGGTTTCTGCCTATGTTCCAGCATGTGCCGTTTTGTGTGTTTTGGTTGAATTTGTGTCTGGTTCCGTTGCATCAGTCGGGCCTGGGAGTTGTGAAGAAGCTCATGTGTGTTGAATTGCGCCTGCCTTATATTTTGATTCAACCGGGCCTGGTTTCATTGCTATATTTTGATTTTGTTTGGATGAGCTATCTAACATTTGGATTCTTTTAAGAGTGTTTAAGAAATAAAGCCTCACTTCTCAAAAAAGATGAATAATCTAGCTGCTGTGATCAGGACAGCGATAGGCAATATTGGTGCGTTTGATGATATCTCTCTCAGACTGGGGGTAAAGACGATAGGCAAACCGCAAACAATCAGCATCAGCTAAGCAGATGTTGAGGAAATTATATTACACGTGATAGTTTCTGGTTTGTTCAAAAGCAGCGGTGCTTACACAGTTACACCTACTCCCTTCGTTCGGAATTACTTGTTGCTGTTATGGATGTATCTAGATATATATTAGTTCTAGATACATCCATTTCTATGACGAGTAGTTTGAAACGGAGGAAGTACGTACATACATAGTCACCTTACCCTACATACATAAATATATAATACAGTTTTTGTCGATTGGCAACGGGAGGTTGGCAAAGATTTTTTTTTTAAAAGTAGCACGTTTTTTATAGCAATTTCGGAAACTAGCAGTGTCGATACGTTATTTGCAAAACTAGCAGCCCGTCGGTCAACGGTTGGCCGAAGTGGACCTTTTCGGCCTGCGGAAGCCCGAAGTGACGTCTTCGGTTAAGCCAGGCCGAAGTGTGCGCGAACTGGGCCGAAGACGGGCCTCTTCGGCCAGCCAGCGACCGAAGACGGCCTCTTCGGCCAGCCAGCGGCCGAAGTGGTCTTCGGCTAACCAGTGGCCGAAGTGTTACGGATAAGGCCCGACCAGGTCTTCTTTCTCCTCTCGCTGTTCTTGCTCTGTCTCTCTCGTTCCTCTCTGTACATCGCCCCCCTGGCTGATCTCTTCGTTTCTCCACCTATTTTCGAATCCAAAGCACAGAAACGGTAGATCGTAGCCATCTCCACCGGCCTACGGTCATTTTTTCCCAATGGGATAGCTATCTGTGCGTACAAGTGAGGTGGAGTGATGATGGGGTGAGGAGGAGGAGAAGCCATGGTGGGCTGAGGAGGAGGAGGCAGTTTGGCTGGTGAGGAGGAGGTGCAGCTTCGTGCCGCCGAGGGGGTGGTGTTGGTGTTGTCTGTTGGTGCAAGTTCTTCGTGAGGTGGCCACACGCGTCGAAGGTATAATCACGCGTCACATTTTATTAGTGTTAATTGGTTTGTGTTGGCATTTTAGCGGATAGTTAGTGTAGCCGGTAACAATTTGTTCATTGCGATTAATTAGAAGGTGGCAATGTCTGACAGGTGAAAATGTCTGTATCAGTAAATTTGACTGTTTACTATGGCCCTGGTAATGTTCGATATAATGAGTTGGGGGTTGATCTTAGCGAGTTTAAAAATGGCGTCATGACACTTTCAGACCCGGACAGAGTGGACATTAGATAGTTGAAGCACTGGTTGACTACTAGTTTTGGGTTGGATTCTGAAGTATGTTCCGTCAGCATTCATGTATTGTGGACCAAATCCTGTAAAAATGTCAAGTGGGAGTTGATGCCGATAGATAGGAGCCAGCATTGGTTGACCCTGTTAAGTCGTTGCCGAGACCGAAGAATCCACCCATATGTCCTAGTGCAGCCAGTGGCGAAGGAGGAGAATACCGTACAACTCCATGTGGGGTATGAACCCGGCCAGGGTAGTCGAGTTGCTAACGAGATTCATTTATCCAGGTCACAGCCACCAGATGTGGATCCTAGCCAAATCGAGAAGGAGTCAGACTACATGTTGGACAATGTTTGTGGTCATGATACTGGGCAGAATATTCAGTCGATAATATTAGCTGGTTCTGGTGTTGCTGATGGGGATGAGGAAGGCGATGAAATGCAGAGGGTGATGGAGGAAGAGGACGAGGATGGATATGCAGAGGATCTGGATTCTGAAAATTCTGAGGATGAAGTGGAGGTACCGATTCCTTCTGCATGGAATCAGGACATATCCACCGGCCTTACTGTGAACGATGGCCATGAGACTCCATGGCGATATAATCTGAACCAAGTCCAGATAGGGGCTATGTTTGATACAAAGAAAAAATTGAAGTATGCAGTGATAAAGTGGGCTATGTCTACTCAGAGGGTTTTCCGGACAGACAGATCAAACCCAACAAACTATACCGTGAAGTGTGTTGAAACAGGTTGTCCTGCGAAGGTGCACGGGCACGTGCCGAAGTATAGCATCCACTGGGTTGTCACGAATGTGGTCCCACATAATTGTGTGAGGAAAAACTTGTTGGTTCGTCATCCAAACCTGACTTCAACTCTCATTGCGCAACTCATGTATACTGAGATAGTGGAGAAAAAAGATATGGAAGCAAAACACATCCAGACATCAGTGAAGGTCAGATGGAATTATGACATTCGTTATGGGAAGGCTTGGAGGGCTAAGCAGAAGGCTATGGAGGAAAGGTTTGGGACGTTCTTTGACTCATATGATAATGTTGTCCATCTCCTGGATGTACTGAAGGAGAGGAATCCCGGCACTTATGTTAACGTACAACATACAAGGTTGCTGAGTATACCAAGTTTCAAGGTGTTGAAACGAGTATTCTTCTCTTTCGCTATGTGCATTGAAGCTTTCCGGCATTGTCCTCCTGTGATGTTTGTGGATGGTACATTTCTGACTGGTCAGTACAAAGGGCAAATCCTGACTGCCATTGGTGTGGATGGAAACAATCAAATCATTCCACTTGCCATGGCATTTGTGGAGGGTGAGAACTTTCTAAGCTGGGTGTGGTTCTTTCGGCAAGTGAAAATTGCCATCGTGAAGGATCGACCAAACGTGTGTGTCATTCATGATAGGTATGCTGGTATATTGAAGGCTGTGAAGACATTAAGGAACCCAACAATAGACAAACCAACACCTTGGAAGGATTTGCAGAGCCGATGGTGCATGCGTCATCTTGGGGCTAACTTTTTCTCACAGTTTAAGAACAAGCGGTTGATGAACTTATTTAAAAAATTGTGCAAGCAGAACCAGGAGCATAAATACCAATTTATTTGGTCAAAACTTGATGAGTTTACTAAGAAGCAGGTCCGTGCCAGGAAGAAAATGGAAAAGGACCAACAACAATTAGCAACACTCATGGCGGAGCCAGTTGGTCTCTGTGACTTGCCAGCAATTGACCCTCCTAATACTAAGAGAAAGAAGGGGAGGGAAATAAAGGATTTTTCAGAGTGGATAGAGAAAGAGCCTCCCGTGAATTGGTCTTTGTTGCATGACACCCATGGAGCTAGGTATGGCCACATGACAACCAACCTTGCAGAGGTGTATAACTTTGTACTCAGAGGGAATAGAGCATTGCCACTCACAGCTATTGTGGAGGCTGTATTCCATGGCACTTTGAGATATTTCAGAGACCGACACGAGTTAGCAAAGAAGCATATTATAGATAATCAGAACACACCTTACTGTAGCCGTGTCATGGAGTATATGGCAGAGAAGATAGAGAAAGCAAAGAAGCACATTGTGAGACTCGTAGGTAATCAGGAAAGGAGGTATGAGGTTCAGCTACCTACCGATGGTTTTGGTTCTGCGAATGAGGTGAAGACGCATGAGGTAAAAATTGGAACGGAATTTTATCCAACGTGTGAGTGTACATGCAACAAACCAAAGTTGTTGCACCTGCCTTGCTCACATGTGTTGGCTGCCTGTGGCCAGATTGAGTTGGCTGCCGTCTCCTTTGTGCCGCCATACTACTTAAAAGAGGCTGTACTGAACACATGGACCGGTGAGATGACAGGGTTTAGAGTCGTTGGCAATTTCAACAAGGTTAACGACGGTGAGAGAGTATACATCCTGGATCCAGAACTTCGGCGAACAAGCAGGGGTCGACGTAAGGCCCGTCGAATCCGAAATGATATGGACCAATCTGAAGCTGGTGGAGCAACCAGACAATGTTTGCTATGCGCGGCTTATGGGCATAGGATGAAATATTGTCCTGACCTGAACAAAGATGGTGCTTCCACATCGACGAGTGCTTCCACATCGACGGCTGCAACAACAGGAGCAAGAGGCGGACGTGGTCGTGGCAGTCGAGGCCGAAGGGGAGGACGAGGAAGGAATAACTCACAAGCTATATAATGTGGGGGAGAATGTTTTAATTTGTAATATCGTCTGGACTATGTTTTTATTTTGCAATGTCTGAACTATGTATTAATTTGTAATGTCGACTGGACTATGTTTTACTTTGTATGTCCGAACTATGTATTAATTTGTAATGTCGACTGGACTATGTTTTACTTTGTATGTCTAAACTATGTATTAATTTGCAATGTCTGGACTATGTTTTGATTGCAGATATGTCTTTGTATCCGTTGCTTAATGGTACGATTGATAGAGGTCACCGGGCTGCACTTATGCAAGGGGGCAAGAACTTAGACGTTTTGGTCACTCGCACCCCGAAGACTAACTGGATGATACACCCTTCATGGGTTGATAGGTATTGATACATATAGTGCCTTACATGTTTGACATAGGTATTGAAACATATAATTACTTACTTTTCATGCTACATTCTCTTTTTTTTGTAGGTTAAGTTGGGCTGGACTTCTACCCTTGGCACGGCTGGTTGAGGGTACGTTGGAAGAGTGGGTTGACCATCCGAACTTGGATGAGGAAGGTGAACCAATGCAGTTGAAAAAGAGGCAAGTGAAACGATTCTCTTACGATAGGTCACTCCTTACTTGCTTAGTAGATAGATGGAGACCAGAGACACACACCTTTCACTTTCCCTGGGGAGAGATGGCGCCTACTTTACAGGATGTCTCCTACTTGTTGGGATTACCTTTGGCCGGTGATGCCATAGGTCCTTTAGAGGCAGAACCTGGCTGGCTTGCAAATATGCAGGCCCGTTTTCTAGCTGCGGTGCCAACTGCTACAGGCTTAAACGATGATCCTCACGGGCCACGTTTTAGGTGGTTGAGCCAGTTTCAGGTAACCTTCGTGGCCACATGACTATGTTTTTTTAGTTACCAATAGTACATCGTTCACACAATCGTATGTTTTCTATGTAGATTGTCTCATTAGGATACCCCGCAGTAGATTTGTCAGACACACAGATTGATCGATCCCTAGAGGCATATATTCTATGGTTGTTTGGCAAGACGATGTTCACGGAGAACCACGTGACCACTGTTGATGCACGATTCATCGGTATTGCACGAGAGATAGCTGACGCACGTTGCCCTGCGGATATTGTCCAGAGGAGTTTTGGTTCTGCCGTGTTAGCAGCTACGTACAGAGGCTTGTGCAAAGGTTGCTTGTTGAAGTCTAGAAAGTCAGGTCTGGTTGGATGTCCACTATTGTTGCAGCTCTGGCCTTACGAGAGATTCCCTATTGGACGACCCTATGTCTCCATTGACACACCGTTTGGGTTGGAGGACATGGCAGGGGCTTACGTGCCTGCTATCGGCGACTTGCCTACTATGGGATTCCTTCGATTATGTAATTTTAAATTATGTAATTCCTTCGATTATTTTTGGGCACGGAGAGAGGTAGTTTTAAATTATGTAATTCCTTCGATTATTTTTGCCGTGCAATAGTATTACTAATGTAAATTTGTTGTCATGTACAGAGACAGTTTGCACATACCCAGGTGAAGGGCTGCTACCCGTCCTTCACGGTGCAGTTTGATAGTTTGCACGAGGATCAAGTTATCTGGGAGCCCTACTCGTATCAGACTATAACATCCAGGTATCCAGTTGGGATCTCTGCCTTATGCACTAGAGATCGGCACTACTGGATGACCAAGGCCAAGTTGGTGTTCGACGTGACGGTTGAGGAGATGGCTCTTCATAGGATGATGAGACAGTTTGGTCTATGTCAAGAGCCTGCAATTCCAGATATTCCACGGATACCAGACCACGTTCACAAGTAAGTAATAATATTAAAGTTGTCAGCACTACATTCAGAATATATCTAACCATGCAACGCGCATGTCAATCTGATTAATCTGTCAATCTCAGGTACAGTCGCGTAGGAGGAAACAAGTTCATGGCTGTTTGGCTTCAGAGCATTAGCCCTTACGTTCAAGAATGGACTACGACACCGACAAATATCTGGAATGAGGTTCGGCCCTTTGACTGGGACAAGTTTGGGTTGTATTTACAAACTTATCGGCATACAACGAGGATCTACTTGGTTCCGTCAGCTGCTCCTGATCAGATTGAAGGCCCTCTCACCAGCGATATGTACCCAACTACCTCTGTTGTGGGAACGAGACACCACGCGGTACGTGTCATGCTTCTCATATGTGTAGTTCTATCATAACCTTATCATATACAATGGGTTAACTTTTCATGTGCAGAGTGACTTGACAGTCCAGGCGTGAGAGGAGGTTTCCGCTTTAATGCGGCAGGTTGAGAGGGGGGATACTATCCCACAGCCAGAGCACCTCTCATGGTTGAGGCGTATGGATGAGAAGTTAAGAGGGATTTACGCATCACTTACATGTAGGCGATCTACGGATGTTGTCGTTCCTCGTCCTGCACATCGGCCCCCACGTCCCTCTGTCCATCGTTCAGAACCACGACACTCTGTGCAGCGTTCAGAACCACGACACTCCGTGCAGCAACCACGCCTCTCTGTGCATCAGCCATCTCCTTCACAACCAGGGAGCTCTTCCTGGAATCAGCCATCGCCTTCTCAACCAGGGACCTCTTCCTGGTCTCATCAAATGGAACTAGGTAACACTACTTTGTACATTCTTTTCAACATTGTAGGTTCGCAAATTAATTTTACCCGTTTTACTATATTGCGGTAGGCAACCAGTCGCAACAGTTCATGCATTCAGTGCAATCACCGATACTTAGTGGTGCTGGATGTGGATTAGAGGGCTATGGCGATGACGATGACCAAGCTGAAAACACTTATGACTTCTCGCACACGGTGTTTCACACTCCACCACCACCACCATCGCAGGAGACACAGACAGTGACAGATGAGGTTATCTATGGTCGTGGTTATCGTGAGCATCGTCCACCGCCTCAGCGCTTATCGCCTTCCGGTCCTCGCCCGAGGAAGACCCAGATTCGTCGTCGACCCCCGCAGTGATATGATTATCTATGTATGAGTCATTATCTATGTTAGTTTCAGACTATTCGCATATGTGAGTCAGTATTTATGTATGAGACATGCTTCATGTATGTGTTACTATTGCACTTGCTTCTATCTGATCAGGAGACATATATCGTTTTATGTATGCGAAAGACATATTACTATTAATTCGCATTGTTATTCCAGTTACATTTCCAAAGAGACTACAACCGATAATTAAGATACAAGCACATCTGAATTAAACGGTGCGGTTGAACTTAATAAATACAGCTTACATACTACAAAATGAAATTAACGTAGAACATAATGCCCTACTTGTTGAGGTACAACTGGAATACAGCTTACATACTACATGAAGTCATCATCGTCATCCTCCGTTGATGCAGAACTCTTGCCCTTCGACGATGCAGAACTCCTGCCCTTCGTGGATGTAGAACTCTTGCCCTTCGACGATGCAGAACTCTTGCCCTTCGATGATGCGGAACCCGGAAGCGGCGGCATGAAGATATCATCTTCATCCTCGCTCTCCTCAGTCCATAAAAATGGATGCTTTTCTACAGTCCTTCTAAAAGTTTCACTCTTCGGCTCCACCACCTGTTGGGGAACGTAGTAATTTCAAAAAATTTCCTACGCACACGCAAGATCATGGTGATGCATAGCAACGAGAGGGGAGAGTGTTGTCTACGTACCCTCGTAGACCGAAGCGGAAGCGTTGACGCAACATAGAGGAAGTAGTCGTACGTCTTCCCAGTCCAACCGATCCAAGCACCGTTACTCCGGCACCTCCGAGTTCTTAGCACACGTTCAGTTCGATGACACTCCCCGGGCTCCGATCCAGCAAAGCTTCGGGGAGGAGTTCCGTCAGCACGACGGCATGGTGACGATCTTGATGTTCAACTGTCACAGGGCTTCGCCTAAGCACCGCTACAATATGATCGAGGTGTAATATCGTGGAGGGGGGGCACCGCACACGGCTAAGGAACGATCACGAAGATCAACTTGTGTGTTCTAGGGTGCCCCCCTGCCCCCGTATATAAAGGAGCAAGGGGGAGGCCGGCCGGCCCTTGGTGCGCCAAGGAGAGGGGGGGAGTCCTTCTCCTAGTGGGAGTAGGACTCCCCTTTCCTAGTCCAACTAGGAATAGGGAGGGGGAAGGAAAGAGAGGGAGAGGGAGAGGGAAAGGGGGGCCGCGCCCCCCTCCTAGTCCTATTCGGACTCCCCATGAGGGGGGGGGGGGGAGGGCGCCACCTCCTGGGCTGCTGCCCTCTCTCTCCCCTCAGGCCCAATAAGGCCCATTACTTCCCCGGGGGGTTCCGGTAACCCTTCTGGCACTCCGGTTTTATCCGAAATCACCCGGAACAATTCCGGTGTCCGAATATAGTCGTCCAATATATCGATCTTTATGTCTCGACCATTTCGAGACTCCTCGTCATGTCCGTGATCACATCCGGGACTCCGAACATCCTTCAGTACATCAAAATACACAAACTCATAATGAAACTGTCATCGTAACTTTAAGCGTGCGGACCCTACGGTTCGAGAACAATGTAGACATGACCGAGATACATCTCCGGTCAATAACCAATAGCGGGACCTGGATGCCCATATTGGCTCCTACATATTCTACGAAGATCTTTATCGGTCAAACCGCATAACAACATACGTTGTTCCCTTTGTCATCGGTATGTTACTTGCCCGAGATTCGATCGTCGGTATCCAATACCTAGTTCAATCTCGTTATCGGCAAGTCTCTTTACTCGTTCCGTAATACATCATCTCACAACTAACACATTAGTTGTAATGCTTGCAAGGCTTATGTGATGTGCATTACCGAGAGGGCCCAGAGATACCTCTCCGACATTCGGAGTGACAAATCCTAATCTCGAAATACGTCAACCCAACATGTACCTTTGGAGACACCTGTAGAGCACCTTTATAATCACCCAGTTACGTTGTGATGTTTGGTAGCACACAAAGTGTTCCTCCGGCACACGGGAGTTGCATAATCTCATAGTCATAGGAACATGTATAAGTCATGAAGAAAGCAATAGCAACATACTAAACGATCGGGTGCTAAGCTAATGGAATGGGTCATGTCAATCAGATCATTCAACTAATGATGTGATCCCGTTAATCAAATAACAACTCTTTGTCCATGGTTAGGAAACATAACCATCTTTGATTAACGAGCTAGTCAAGTAGAGGCATACTAGTGACACTCTGTTTGTCTATGTATTCACACATGTATTATGTTTCCGGTTAATACAATTCTAGCATGAATAATAAACATTTATCATGATATAAGGAAATAAATAATAACTTTATTATTGCCTCTAGTGCATATTTCCTTCACTACCATCTTCCACCTTTCATTCAACCTAAGAAGTTCTTTACGTACCTCCTCATAGGTCCTTTCAGGCCACCTAGCCCTACGTAATTGGTGAGCCAACTCATTCATTATGGTGTCACTACCGGTGAGTTCTTCCCATGGAACTATCCTATTGTCCATCCTGAAATCGGTAGCTAGCCTCAGAAGAGTGCTGCTCATCTCAGGGTGAAAACTACGATCGAAAGGATAATGGGACATCTCGACTACACTGGACTGCTTATTCACCTCCGGGTCAAGGGGGTTTTATAGGTAGAGAGGAGAGAAAATGGCGGGAAAGAACGACTGGGGTATGGAGGGAAAGAGTTTGCGGAAACATATGGCGGGAAAGGGTTGGCGGGAAACGGGTGGCGGGAACATATGGCGGGAAAGGGTTGGCGGGAAACGGGTGGCGTGAACATATGGCGGGAAAGGGTTGGCGGGAACATATGGAGGGGAAAGAGTTGGCGGGAAAATATTTACGGAAAGGGCTATGCAATTTTTTTTTCATTGCAAAATGGTTACAAAACATTCATAAGTCATAATAAAAAAACCCTTTTCGGCCTACAGTAAGCAGAAGAGCGCGACCATGCAACTTCGGTCAACCGTTCACGCCAAAAGGTGGGGCCCGGGGACTCTTCGGCCTACGGTTGACCAAAGAGTGCTCTTCGGCCTATGGGAAGCTGAAGAGTCCTTTTCGGCCTAGTTGGGGCACACTTCGGCCAACAGGAGGCAGAAGTGCCCTCTTCGGTCAACGGCTGGCCGAAGAGCCACTCTTCGGCCAATGGGAGGCCGACGGGGTGCTAGTTTTGCAAATAACTTGTTAGCACTGCTAATTTCCGAAATTGCTGTAAAAAACATGCTAGTTTTGAAAAAAGGAGGTTGGCAAAGCTATCAGTCTTTGAGCGAAGCAAATGATGTGTGTACATGTGTGCAGTACCCGCGAAAGCAAATGTAATACGGTACAGTATTTTTTTTTGCCTGTCCTGTTCAGATTTTTTTTGAAATGCCTGTTCTGAACCCGATTTTTTAATTAATAATAAATAATAATTCTGTAATTCCCAAACTAGTAACGATGAGTTGGAATTTTGAAAAATAGGAAGGACGCAATGATTAGTAGCATCTAGGCCTGGTCGCTGTTGCGAACCACGTCCACACCTGGACACTATTGTTAGCAGCAGCATCCAGGCCTGGTCATTGTTGCAAACCACGTCCACACCTGGACGCTATTGTTAGCAGCGTCCCGTGTTTGGTTGAACCTGGCCTCCGTCCGACCTAAGGGCAACTCGACGAGACGATCCAAACCGACGTGGATTTTCTTCGTTCTTTGTTCATTTGGATTCATTAGGCGGACGCCGGTGTTCGTTTTTGTCCTGGTTCGTAGGTGTGTCCAACACGGACGAAAGCATTTCAAATTTGCACTGGATTTTGGAAACTTAGAAAATAGAACAGCCAGCAGAAGTCCTATTTATATTAATTAAATCTAAAAAAGTTAAATAAAAACTATAAAATCTATCACCGACGGGCAGTATATATAGGCGGCGGTGGCGTTGTCCTCCTCCTTTGTCAGATCGACATAGACTGGCGCCACCATGCATGGGAACACCTGCTGGAAGGCTTCCAGCTGCTGCTCCGTCTGCTGCTCGGCCTCTTTGTCAATTGCACCCACCTACACGGATGCAGGGACGAAGCTAGAAAAAAAGTTTAATGGGGTCTTTTCTATGACAGTGGGATCATGTTGTATAGATATATAGTGATTACTACTTAGTTAGTGAAGGTTTTGCTAATTTCATTGGGGTCAATTGACCCCAGTGCTGATAAGGTAGCTCCGTCCCTGCACGGAGGTGCATGACACATACGTCGGCAATGTGCTCCTACACGGATGTACTTTTGGGATCTCTGTCAGCTGTGCATGGACTGAGCCCGGCACCAACCCGTGTGGTAGGTTCACATTGGGCTACGACGCTCGCCCGCCATGCTCCCAAAAGTACTGGCAGTGGAGCACCGACATGTAGAAGAGAAAGCTTGGCCGCTGACTCAAGGTTGATTTATCTTTTCTCATAAACTAGCGAATTACCAACTATATTACCAAAGAGTAACAACCAAGTCATATATACATTGTACGCTTGCAACCATTGAATAAATTGTTCAGAATACCAAACAAAGAAGATTCAAAGAGGTTGTGGAACAACTCACATGCACCATCCATAGGTCGAGGGGATGGTCCTAATGATGAGCAATTGATTCTAATGAGGAGCAGTCGGTGAGATGATCTTGCTCTTGTGATGATTAATGATGTCCACGCTCGAGCTTGCTTACAACCCTGCGAGGTAAGGAGCGACTGCCACATGCGTATTAGGTTTAATAAGTCATGAAACCTCTATCTATACGAGGAAAACAACTCGGTTAAGCTTAGACAAAGCACCAATCGAACAACATGATTGGACGCCATCCATACTGGCATCCACACCTGGACGCTGTTAGCAACAGAGTCCACCCTGGACGCTGTTATTTCTGGCGTGCTTCCTATTTCTACAATTTCCATCGGCCCTTTACCAGTTGCGGAATTACAGAATTATCATTTACTATTAATAAAAAACTGGTAGAGTTTGCCTTTGCAAAAATAATAAAAAACAAAAGGCAAGTCATGGGCCATGGGCTCTCGAACCATCAGAACGAAATGGGCCAGCGACACATCTTGCGTGCTGGTTCGCGTCCACTGCCATTCGCCCGGGTAAATAGCTCCCATGCGACGTCGTTGGTGTGAATTGTCTCTCATGCGACGTCGTTGGCTGTAATAGCTCTCATGCGACATCTGCATTGAAAAAAATAGCTCCCATGCGACACACCATTTACGCGGCTAGTTGGATGTTAGTTAGGCCGAGGTTTGGTTAGGACACTGGGGGTTATGTGCTCTGACTGGTGGGGTCCACCTATGGCCACGTAGTCAAGAGTCAATCGTCCACGACTCGACCGGTGACTGTGTGACCGTGCTTGACTCGCCCGTGCTGGACTGGGTGAGCGGTGCCGCCGTAAGCATCTTCTCTGGCAGCGGTTTCTTCTCCACGGTGATGGAGCGCATTTCTCGGCAGCGGCAGAGCTATTGCGAGGTGAGCCCGAAACCCTGGTCCCATTCCCCAGAATTTTGGGGGATCTGTGGCCTCATGCCGCCCTCTGTTTATTAGCGATTTAGAATCGGGCTCCATTGGATCCGGGGGTTGTTTCTTCTCCGCGGCCCGGTGGTGGAGCGCCTTTCTCTGCAGCGGCTATTGCGAGTGAGTATTTTCCAAACACTACTCCCATTCCATTGAATTTTGGATAAATCTGTGGCCTCATGCTGCCCCTGTTTTTTGGCGTTTTAGAATCTCGATTGGATAGGAGATGGAGCGAGGGCTGGATGAGATGGAGCGAGGAGACAGTGCTTCAAATCGGTAATGCCACCCTCTTTTCTTGGCGATTTAGAATCGAACTCGATTTGGTAGTGACTGCCGCCGCTGCCTGCCATTGACAAAACAGGGGAGGTTCAGGTTCTTCCACCACATTCGCAATTATAGTGGAATTTTTTCCCTGTAAAGCCAAGCTCAGTGATGGCAGTGTCCAAGACATTGATAGAGATACCACCATGAGGTTGGATGTCGATTTTGCAGATGTTGATCCCTAGGAATTGGAGAGCATGAAGGAGAAGGTTGTGGGCAATTTGGTGGAGAGAATTGGGGAGAGTATTGTTTGGGGTCCAGAACAAGAGGTATCTCTGCAACATTTCGATAACTATAATGGTGAATATGTGAGAATTGAAGATGGAGAATCCATGGTTGCTGAAATTGATCAGCAAGAAGGGTGGGCAAGCAAACAAGTAACATTTTATGCAGAGCTAATTGATCTGCAAACTCATTCCAGAGTTGGTTATGTGCCATCAAAGATGGCTGCACAGATGGAAGATGATGAGTGGGTTTCACAAAAGAAGATGTTGGCATTGTTGACTGAACCGACTGTAGTAGCTGAAGATACAGGGATTGATGCAGATGGAGAGGAGGGAACCCATGGTGCTAGGAAGATTGTTGTTGACTGGAATGTAGTAGAGTTGAATGAAAAAACAGATTTGGTCATAACACCAATATCTGACATTGATATGGCCGAAATGTTTGGCATTCAAGTTGATGACAAAGATAAAGAGAAGGATGACAGTTCTTTGCCTGCTGAAGGTAACACAGGCCCTAGAAATGCAAATGAGGATGAAGAACAACTGATGAGAGAGGCTGCAGATGATGTGGATGATGCAGATGATAATGAGCTGGTTTGTTTGTATGACAAAGAGAACCCAGTTATTGAGGTGGGAAAGTTGTGGCCAAGCATGAAGGAGTTTAGGATGTCTTTCAGGACCTATGTAGTGAAAAAAGAGTTTGATGCCAAGACTATGTGGACTGATCGAAAGAAATTTTATGCTCGGTGCAAAGGTTATGATGGTGGTGGCAATCCTTGCAAATGGTACTTGTCTGCCAGACTACAACCTAATGGAAGTACAGTAAGGGTAAATCAAATATCACACCAACATACATGTATGACCACTTCACAGAGAGTTTCAAAGATGACATCACAGCTTTGGGTTACAGAGAAGATTACTCCTATTTTAGCCAAGACTCCAAACACTACTGCAAAGAGGCTTAAAGTTGACTTGGAGAAGCTGTACCCCATCCAGCTGCAATATACCACAGTGTGGAAAGCAAAACAAAGGGCCATGAAATCATTGTATGGTGACTGGGCAAATACATTTAGGATGTTGTATAGTTTTAAAGCAGAGGTGCAGAAGAGGTCACCTGGGAGTGTGGTGGAGATAAATACAGAGGTAACAGAGGATGGCAAGGTTTTATTCAGCAAGTTTTTTATGTGTTTGAAGCCTTGCATAGATGGATTCAAAGCAGGTTGTCGTCCATATTTGAGCATAGACTCATCTTTTTTGACTGGAAAGTGGAATGGTCACTTGGCTGCATGCAATGCTCTAGATGGACACAACTGGATGTTCCCAATTGCAATAGGAATGTTTCAATCAGAGACAGAGGCATCATGGATATGGTTCATGATGCAACTGAAAAGATGCATAGGGCCAGTTTCTCCTTTGGCCATCCACACAGATGCATGTAAAGGGTTGGAAAATGCAGTAAAAAATGTTTTCCCCCATGCTGAGCAGAGGGAGTGCTTTGGACATATGTGGATGAATCTGATAAAAAAATTCAGAGGAGATGAATTTGGGCGCATGTGGCCAGCAGCAAGATCCTACACCAGACAGACACATTCCTATCACCTTGGTAAGATATTGGCATCATGTAGTGATAATGAATTTGCTTCATGGTTGAACATCCACCATTCTCTGTTGTGGTATAGATCAGGTTTTAATACTGCCATAAAATGTGATCATATCAATAACAACTTGGCAGAAAGTTTTAACAACAAAGTGAAGGATTTGAAAGACTTGCCTGTGCATGACATGGTGGACCAAATAAGGATCATGATCATGCGTTTGTGGGAGTTGAGAGGAAAAATTGCTAATATTTTGGAAGGGGACAAGCTTCCAGCAGTGATACAACAGGTGGTCAACAGGAGTAGAAATCTTTCACATCTATCTGTTGAGAAATCTTCCTTGTGGGGTGCTGAAGTTAGAGATACAAAGAGTGGCAAGAGGCATGTGGTAAATACTGAGCTGCATGAGTGCACTTGCCAAGAGTGGCAACACACTGGAAAACCATGTGAGCATTCCATACTTTTTTTGGCATCTAAACCCAGGTTAAATATGCACCCATATTTTCAATACAAAAATTCAAAGTTGCATATGCAAGTCCAATTCCTGCACTGACTGACCAATCTCAGTGGCCTGAGGTGGAAATAGAATTTACCTTGTGTCCCCCTGTCACTAGAAGAAAGGCTGGGAGGCCTAAACAGAGCAAATTCAAAGCTTGGTTTGAGAAAGGTGGTTGTAGTAAGAAGGGGAAAAATGAAAAGAATGATAAGCCCAAAAGGGCTCAAAAAGCTAACAAAAATAGGTGCCAGTTGTGTGGGGTACTTGGGCATAGAATTGGTTCATCCAAGTGCATCTACACTCCTCAGAGGCCAAAGTATGTTTATGTTACTGTTTTTGCAAGTTTTTGATTTTGCTACTTGTTCTAGTATCTAACCAAGTCAAATGCTTTATCTTTTTAGGAGGAAGCGTGCAGAAAAAGCCCCACCTCTTGTTGTTGAACAATGCTGGCCAGTGAAAAAAGCAAGACTCAATGGCTTTAGAAGGAAGAGCACTAAGCAGATAATGTTTGGTGACAAAGATATAGAGCTAACTGAAACTGTTACTGCTGAACATGAGCTAAGTGTTTCTGTTTTGGACGATGTGATGCATATTGAATCTGTTTTGCAGGCGCTAGGGCAATCTGAAACTGTTGCAGATGAAGCAACTGTTGTGCTGCCATGCGAATCTGCTTTGACAACTGTGTTGCCATGTTTGGAGGTTGTGCTGCCAAGTGTTGAGTTGCAAACTGAAGTAGTTGAACAATGTGTGCCATCTACTCAATCTGCAGAAGTGCAAACTGAAGAAGTGGGACATGGTCAGGTGCAAAAGTTGAGGGGGCCTAGTGGAGTTGGCAAGAAAACCAAGGGCCAAAAAGCAAGAGCATCAGCATCAACAAACTATGCGTCGTGGAACCAAACGGTGGAAAAAAGGAGAAGAAATCGAGTGGTAGAAAGAAGCAAAACAAATAGAGTCGAAATCATTCAAATTTGATGTGAAAACTTAAGTTTGTTGTCATTTGATGTGAAAACTTATGTTCTTTCATGTGAAAACTTATGTGCTATGATGTTGATTTGACTTGAAATAAAATTCAAATTTGAACCGACATTCAAATTTGAACCTATCTCCAATATTTTTTGAGTTCATTTGTTTGTTATGTGATGTTGCATCGTTTTACTCATAGTCACTGAAAATGTTGTCCAAACAGGCTCCAAAGTAAGGGAAAACGGTCCCATTTCTAAGCAAGTTTTTTTCGACCTTCTCAAAATCACCCAAAAAAGATTTTCTTAGCTTATATTATACCTATATAGGATCAATACGAAGTCTCACCTTTTTTGAATAAGTATTCATATTATTTAATTTATTTTTGAAAAAACACCCTTTAATACAAAGTCAGCAATAAAACAAGTTTAAAATTTTAAAATGCAAAAATAACTTCAGATCCTCCTTGGTCACTCTAAAATGAAGCTAAGGTGATGTTTTTGATTTTTTTGCATTTTCAAAACCTCAAACCCTGTTCTCACTCCTTTGAACTCTATGCAACCTCAGTCGAGATAGTCCAATTTGTGAAGGTTTCTTCATGCAAAGATCATTAGATCAAGTTTATCATTTTATATCATAACTATGTAACATAAAAAGGCTATATGCGCAGGTTTTTCATTTTTTAGATTTTTTTTGAATTAGTTATACACATTTGAATGTTCGGTCAAACCTTTCAAAACCCCATTGACTGCCTCCAAAACCCATGTAACCCTAGCGCCAAACGTCCACCGTCGATCTAACCCTAACGCCAAACTGCGACCGTCGGATAGGCCTTCTAGAAGGATTCCGCGGGGGCGATCCGTGGGAGCCCTGATTCTCCAATCTGATTGACCACCGTTTTTTCTCTCTGACGAACAGATAATGTTGAGCGGGGGAGCATCTAAGTGACCGTTGGGCCGAGCGGATCGGACACGGTAGAGCCTGGCGTGCGTGCGCACGGCCGTCGAGAGGGGGGGATGGGCTGCATGCGAGAGGGTCAATGACATGTGGGCCATCCCTGTCCCATGCATGCCATGCAACGTCGCAGCCTAGCTATTTTGTGCTCGTGTGACACAGCCTAGCCATTTGCATGCGGGCTTGCATGCACGCATCGATGCAGTAAAGCACGACAGGGGCGCAGCGTATAGGTACGTCGCATCTAAGCTATTTTAACAAATGCATGCTTGAACGAGACGGACGCGACGGTGGTGCAGCTCCTTTTTCAGTGTCATGTGCGGATGAACGGGCCTGTGCCTCTTTGGATGCTCTGCCCGCCGTTTTTTGAATTAATGCCCGCAATTACTTATGCCAGTGCAAACGGAGAAGAGAAAACGATTGAGAAGGCACCGTGTACACATTGACCACGGCTGCAACGCGGCTATAAAAGGGCACCATTTCCTCATCCTCTCACACTCATCTCTCAAGCCTCCTCCCCTTCTTCTTTTCGAGCCAAATCCACCACTCGAGCCACCATGTAGTTCAACGGCCCTACCTATCGTCGCCCTCGCGCCGTGCCGGAGAGGCAGTACCCGGCCGGAGTCGTCGTCGAGAATAGCCTGAGGGTGTGGGCCATCTCAAGGTGGAGGGGCCCTAGAGAGTTGGCTCGCTTCTTCCTCCAAGCCGGCTACCGCCACCTCCCTCCGGGCACTCCGCCCATGTTCCACCTCCACAAGCAGTACGATGGCAACGCCAACGGCTTCGTCATCGGCCTCTACGTCACCTTCACCAACCCCTACGACGCTCACCACCTCCTCGGCGAGGTGTTCTGGTGTGGATGCGAGTTTATCGCGTTCACGACCTACAACATCTTCACCAACTTCCACCACATCTTCCCTCACCCAACGGCATGCACACCCTCCCCTACCAGATGCCGGAGAACGACGAGTGAGGGGCGCCGGCTAAGGAGGAGGGGCCCAAGGAGGAGGGGCCAAGGAGTTGTTCAAGTGCGAGTCTTCTATCTATCTAGTTTGTGTTTGTGTTGGTTCGGGCGTGTGTGCCCGTGTCTTCTATCTATCTAGTTTTAATTATTTTCCTTTCATGTTTTATGAACTATATGTAGTGGGGGGATGCCCCTCTATATGTTCTATCTATCTATGCTACTAGGGTACCCGATGCCCCTCTATCTATCTATATGTTTTTCGGTCCTAAAGTTTCTCCATTGCATTTTATTTATGTGGCCATGTATACTAAAAAATGCACTAAAACATGATCCAATCATATAAGTTGTTGTTAGCACGTGTCTAGTTAATTATCTTCCTTTTATGTTTTATGCACTATATGTTGCAAGGGGATGCCCCTCTATGTTGTAAGGAGATGCTACTAGGGGCACACTAGATGTCTTCTTTTTTTGAGAGGGGCACAACCTTTTTCGTTTGAAACACACGAGTAAAAACTTTGAAAACACCATAGCACAAGTCAAAAAAAATATTAAAAATGGTGCTTGGTTGAAATAAACTAGAACCAAATAATTGCAACTTTTTTGGTTCACAAAGACTGCAAGTTAGACTGCTAACTAGAACCAACCTTTTGTTTTAGCCGAAACAACATGGGACCCTACCATCGGACACGATAGCTTATGCATAAAAATAGCTCAAATAATTATCAGATGAGTTATCTCAAAAAAGGTAACTGCAGGAAACTTAAAATTTGTGAAATAACCTAAAGCCGAAAAGATATATCGATGTCAATGACCGTGTGCACTTTTTTTTTGCACTAGCTACACTTCTTTTATCAATGGGCCTGGATATGTTCTATTCGGCCCTGCCTAACTTCTATATGGGCCTGGCCTTTTCGGGCAACTGTGTACGAACCTTTTTTTTCCTTTTCTCCCTCTATCACTGAAACTGAAACTGATGACGAACTGAAGAACTAAAAAAACGGAGCCGAAACAGAGTGGAGAGGACATGCTGAATTCGTACAACGCAACACTTTTATTCAAATATACATATCATCACGATTACAAATGATGTCCAATCTATTCACTTACGACTAATTATTATCACATAAACAAATGCGAGAGCAATTACACAAACATAAAAAAGTCCGGCCATCAGCCCCATCAAATTTCCCTACTTCTGCAATTCGATGAGTTTCTTCATCTGCTTGTTCAGCTTCTTCAGCTCTACCGTCACTACCGCATCCCCCACAGTAGCCCCAATGGAATGGGCAGATCCAGGGGCCCCAGATCCAGGCGCACCCGATCCAAACTTGCCCAATTTCTCCGCCTCCAACGGCAAATCGAGCTCCCCTGATGCACCCTCCAGTTGAATCCGCTCTATGTACTCATCTAGCCACTCAAAATGGGTGCATTGCTTCAATTTCTAAAATTGGAAAGATGAACCCTAAATCCCAAATCCAATGAAAAATGGGGAAAATTGGGCAAATATGAAATTGGGAGACAAAAACCAAAATTGGCATATTGAGAAGTAAAATCTCACCTTTCCCTGCTCTGGTTTGCTCTCGCATTTCACGAATTCCCGCCCAAGGTTGCCATTCTTGTCGGTCGTTGTGACTAGCCACTTCAGGGGTGCGATACGTGGACATGCAGGGCACCTTGTCATGGGCACTGCGCCATAGCGCGGCCATCAGCGGCGGGAGGCTGAAGTGGAGCTCGACATTGCTAGGTTGCGGCCCGGAACGGCGTTGCTGCACGTCGTCGCCGGAGAAGAAGAACAACAACGGTCGGGGAGGGGGGAGGGGGGAGGATGGGCTCAGGTGCTGCACGGCTCGGGGCACGGCTCGGTGTCCTCTTGTACCAATGCTGACCTGGATAAGTTAGTGGGTCCCACGCTGTGGGTCTCGTTCACCTGACCAATGCTGAGTTGGATAAGTTAGTGGGTCCCACGCTATGGGTCCCGCTCACCTGATTCGAGTTTTAAACATGTGTCTTTGGATTAGGCAGCAGTGTCGCATGGGAGCTATTTTTTCCAACACAGAAGTCGCATAAGAGCTATTACAACCAACGACGTCGCATGAGAGACAATTCACACCAACGACGTCGCATGAGAGACAATTTACCCCATTCGCCCATTCCCCACGCGAGATGCGCAGCCGCCGCTGCGTCCGCTCGCCGGCGGCCGGGCCGCTGGACGACAGCGACCTGCTCTCCGAGATCCTGCTCCGCCTCTCCCCGCAGCCCTCCTCCCTCCCGCGCGCGTCCCTCGTCTGCAAGCGCTGGCGCAGCATCGTCTCCGACCCCGGCTTCTTCCGCCGCTTCCGCCTCCGCCACCGCCGCAACCCTCATCTCCTCGGTTTCTTCGACAAGTACGATGATCTGTCCTTCCTAGTTCCTACCAACTCTGGATGCCCCCACTTGCGTCCCTCCCGGGCGCTTCTCCTTGCCGTTCGACGACGTCGAAGATTACCGCCTTTCCCTTGGGTGCCGCCATGGCCTCCTACTCTTCTGGCCTATGAAGCGTTTCCAGGTCGTGGTGTGGGACCCCGTCACCGGAGACCAGCACCGCATTGCCGTTCCCCCGGGGTTCGACGGGACACACGGGGCGGTGCTTCGCGCCACCGGAGACAAACACTTCCAGGTGGTCTTGGTGGTGAGACATTCGGATGACGAGCAACATACACGTGCGGTTGCCTGTGTTTACTCGTCAAAGACCGGCTTATGGGGAGATCGTATCTCGACGCCGCTTCCATACCAACCTGATGTGAGCGGTTCTCCCAACACCATGCTTTATGAGCTTGATGCTGTGCTGGTTGGAGACTCACTTCACCGGATGCTTTCTAGGAATTTTGGTGGAATTCTCAAGTTTGATTTGGAGAAGCAGAGCCTAGCTGTGATACGAGTGCCGCCAGTGGATATGTATGGCCAGGGCAACTACTTCCAGGTTATGAGGGCCGAGGGCGGCGGGCTGGGTTTCCTCTTCATGTCAGTGTCAGACTACGCTGCTCAGTTATGGAAGAGGAAGACAGATTGTGATGGTGTTGCTTCATGGGAGCTTGGAAGAACTATTCAACTGGACAAGCTACTTTCTCTGAAGTCGGAGGATAAAAACCCCATAGCCCTGTCGATACTAGGGTTTGCTGAGCAGAATAATGCCGTGTTCATTTGGACAGTTAATGGCATCTTCATGATCCACCTTGACTCATTGAATTTCAAGAAGCTTGCCGAAACCACCGCAAGATGTTCTCACTATCATCCATTCGAAAGTGTCTACACTGCAGGTAATACCATGGATTACATTGTCGATACAAAAAAAACAAATTATTATTCAACAATTGGCTGATGAAATTACGCTCTCGTCATTCCGTGTTAAGCCAACAATTTGAATTACTATCATATAATTTGTTTCTTTTGTTGCTTCATGGCCTCTTCAATGTACATCGATGATGTTCTGCAGTGTCTTGTTCTGATGTGTGTGTGGTCTCTTCTATGTAATGATTATGATTGACTAACAAAAATATATTCTGGTATTTCATTTTCTTTATGTTCTGTAGCCAGGCACTAGGCTGCAATTGGTTAGCTTCTTCTAGTTATTTTTGTGGTTTAAGTCAGAACTAGCAAACTGTCATCATTGTCTTATTATATGAATATCCATACGATAAAACAATGCTTACCTGTGTATGTGTTCCAGAAATATATACAGTGATTACAAGATTGTCAAATCCCTTTATAGAATTTATTGTTTCCTGCCTGTTGAAGGATGATATAATTCTCAAATGGTAATGTTAGTGCATATCTGACGTGCCATTTTTTTTCCTGAAGAGGAGATACACAACAGCTGGAAGTCGACTACATGAAAACTGGCTTAAACCCTTTGAAGATTAGGCTTAGTTATATTTATTTTGTTCTGTACGTTACCTCTGCTGATATTTCTAACAAAGTTCAAATAAAAAATAACCACTTTGTTTGAAATTATGAGTAATTATTCATTTATCATCTGTAGGATTGCTCTCTATGTGGCAAGTCTATTTGTACCAGTAAACACTAATAAGCGGAGTTCATTTTCATCTTTTCGTGCTAAAATTATTTAAAGATGATTTAAATCATGATCCAACATGTTACCAAGATTTATTAGTATGAGATTTATTTTCCGATATGGCGTAGAATGAGCTTCAGGATAGCTCTAGATAACTTGTCCATTCTGACCAGTTAACAGTATGTTTATCCATGTTCTTCATTTTTATGATATTAATGAGTATACGCTGTTATGGGAATATTCAGTAAACTAGCACAATGCCCATGCATTTCTATGAAGCCACCAAAAAAGTATGAGGAATTAAGCCATTTGTTTAGGATATCGTTGAAAGACGTTGGTGTCATGTGGCTGTTGGGCCGTTCATGGTTAAAATCATAGCGAAAATACAATATTACAAAGAGAGTTTTGCATGTGGCAAGCCTTGGATAACATTAAGAAAAGTAGGTCCTTTGCTAGATTTAAAGTGATACAACATTTCGAACTGTGAAACAAAAGAGGATAGAAATTAGTAAGGAGAGTGCACGAGGTCGTGGATCCGGTAGCAAACTAGCAATAGAGGTCTATCGTCCTGTTGGAATTACAATTTACAGTTTGTTCACTCTCTCTTATGCTATGGTGAAGAACTAGAAGTATTGGTTGGGAATAGCAACTAAAACCAAGAGCGCGGTTTTGAGTTGGAGTCTTATTCCAGTATTTGTTATTTGTACCTTTTACAAGTGTTGGTCTCACATGAAAGTAGTAGTGTATTTGTTTATTTGTGTTAGGTCCCACATGTGAGTAAAACTGCATTTTTTCTTGGAAGGCCGCTTGTCCTGCATGGGGGGTAGCTAGCAGTGCATTTGTTTATTTCTGGAGTTTGTTGGTCCTGCATGTGGGTAGAAGTGCATTTGCTTATTTGTGAAGTTTGCTGGTCCTAGATGTGAACTCACTGCCAACTTCAACCTTTGTAAGTAGAAGAGATAGAGGAAGAATAAAATATTTGACATAGGTGCGTTAATGTTTATCTGTTAGAGAAAGTAGAGTATTACTGTATCAAAATTGAGTTGCTTTTCTTGAATTTACAACAATGGATTTTCTAATACCTAGTTGACACGTGCTCGTTTCTATTTATCTTTTGTTGGAATGCCGTGGCTTCGTGTGCTTAGGGTTTTGAGCCTAAACTCACGTTTCTGCTTTAGGCCCCTCCCAATGCTCCACCTTGTACAGGTGCTAAGCCTTCCACGTAGGCAAAAAAATCTGATGTGGCATGTTATTTAAGAGGAGAGAGATGAGTGTGGTGACCCTAGGAAGAAACAACGCTAAGCGCGTGAACCTAGGAAAAACATTTAAAGGAAGGAAGCCCACCAATACATGAAGAGCTTTAGTTGCTAAATCATTAAATGAAGCAAGCTTAGCAACCATAAGCTAAGCACCTATGCATTTGGGAGTATAGTTGCTAAGCTATTTAATGTGTTTAGAACCTCATCTAAGCACCCATGTATTGGCAGCAGCCTTATTGATCGCTAGTATTGGTTATAGAGTAGGGCTCCCATTAAATGCGAAAGCTTCAGATGTATCATATGGATATGGTGCAGTAACAATCTTATATTCTTGATATGGAAATCAGGGGGACTGACTTGAGGATCAAGCCTTGAGCTCTTTCACCTTATCCTTGTGGCGGCGATGTTCTCTGCCCACATGACACATTGTTTGACTTTTTATGTTTGTAGGAACACGTGTTGATGTTGGACACGATGGGGCTGAGCTTTTGGTTGATATGTAAGATGATTGTCTGGTTGGACATGCTATTTGACCTGTTGGTTGAACAATTAAGCTTATCTCCAACTGATGTTCTACCTCCTCTACTGGATATGCTCCTTTGATTCCCTCCCTTCCGTCCAGCTTCCTTGCTTTCAGTTTACCTACTCCTTAGTACTCCCAAGTTTATTCTGGTAATGTGGGTTCTTCTACCTCTAGCCCCTCCGATGACTAATAGCTTAGGGCCTTCCTCTTTCTATATTGTGCTTATGTTTGTGCCTGCTTGGAAATGAGAATGTTGTCATATTAAGTAGTAGCAAATGAAGCACTAACCCTTATTGTGCTTTAGGGTTATATTTTTGTTTTTGTTTTACTTGTTGTGGCTGCCTTCTACATTTTTTTCCTGTAGTTATGGGTCTATCAAGTCCTAGTGTGATTTGCATGTTGTCCTGTCTGCACAAGTAAATAAGTGATAGTGAACAATACCCGCATATCTGGTTTCAGATTTCCTTTATTTATATGGTTGTATAGGTATGCCATTTTACATTGCTGCTTATTTTGGGTCATTGTGATACCTAGTGAACTAATGATTGTTCATTGCTGGAAGGCGGTTACTGTAGGTGGTTTTGTTAAATCTTATACTGCTAATCATCGTTTTACTTCGAGTTATTGTAGTAGCATAGTGTTGGGCAATTTTCATAGTTTCAGGCGGTTTTATTAAACATTTTCTCAGCACATCACTCATTGTCCGCTAAACTTGCATATATTTGTAATTGACCACTAGCCACTTACATAATTTGGTCAGTCCGACATACATTGGCCGTGCTTTATCTGGAGTTAAGTTCTTCAATTTTGGCCATCATGGATGTTTAATAGCACTTCATAATCATGACTAGATTCGTCACATAAAACTGCTTCATCCCTAATAAGATCTTTTTAGTTTCACTAGCATAATCTTTGGTGTAGTGTTGAAATTATTGCTTGATGCTGTGAAGAGTACAAAGAAAATGGCAGTCATTTTGGATCTAAGGAAATTTCAGTTAATAAGACGAGACGCATGATCCCTTGCTCCGATTTGTTAGTGTCTAGCTGGGTCTTGCATTTCTAAAAAGTATGCCTTTAGCTAGAAACCTGCCCCTTCTTTTCTACTCCATAAGACCATGAGCCTCTCATATGCCCATTGTTCTTTTAGCTTCTACTTAGATCAAATGTAGCAAAAAACTGCTTAATTTGAGGTCGAATGTGTGATACTACGCTACAAATTACGTAGTGTTTTCTTTTTCTTATGTTGTTTCTTCCTAATAACTCTGAGATGATTTAACTTCCACAATGGTGAAGCTAATGTTTCTCATTCGAGTCATACAGAAGTCATGAGAATAATTCCCAATGGATTCTCCTGAATGACTAGTAGAAAATTGTTTGGCTGATGGTATTGCTTGCTCCACAGGCCTCTTTACATTATTCTGGCGACTGAAATGCAGAAAGGGCTTGTCTGGTGTAGGACTGTAGGTATTTGCATTTTGTGTGTTCAACCAAGGAGATTGACCATCTATGTAGCATATGCGCTGATCAGCTGTGAAATGGACTTGTAAGAATTAATCTCTTAATTTGGTAACTCCTGTCTATTATCTGATTCTTGTGGACATTCGTCAACCGGCATGAATGGTGAAAGGTACATTGACTTGCTTCGGTTAATGAGTACTTGACTTGTGTTTCATTCAATTTGTTCTGCTTTATTTTTCACGCAAGCATGTTGTGGCAGGCTCCCTTGCGAATTGATCTTGCTTGCATTTTGTTAGAATAAATCTGAGGCGCTCCGTCGATGTACCGAGGACCAAGCAATCACACGAGCACGACACCGAGATTTGTTAACGAGGTTCACCGATATGGCTACATCCCCGGGGCTTGACTACGAACACTCCTTCCCGTGACACCGTCACAATACCGCACACCGGCCACCCGGGCGCCGGCACACGCCGCCGGCTTCCCCTTGCGTGCCTGTGCTATTATGTTGGCATAGATTACATCGTGTGTCTACCTCCACTATATATAGAGGCCTAGGATACAAGTGTCCTATTAGGACACAACTCCTACCCTGTCTACACACAATCCAAATCAAGTCCAACTGTAACCTACCTTGTACAATAATATTCGACATAATTCTAACAAACTCCACCTTGGCGAATATTCTCCACCACCTTGAATTCGTCCGTGCGTCAAACCTCCATGTACATTGGACTTGAGATACACCATGAGCACTGCTGCTACTCCCAGACTCCATGTGACTCCACCTGCAACTGTAGTCCCTTCTCGTCTTCATCACAGTCAACACTCGAGCAAAAATTAAGTTCCTCGTTACTCTACTTTGTGCTCCCAACTTCCGGAGTATCCGCTCAACGCCATCACACACTGATCATTAATCTGCGTGAAAATGAACAACTCACATATTGGGTGTCACATATAAGAGTTACCTGAACTCAACATCACCGCTCTTTCATGACCGTTTGTCTGAAACTTGAAGGAATTTCACCGTCGCCCTGTGTCACTTTGAGTCAAATTCACAATTGTCTCACCCGGATAGTCTCTGACATGTCCCACAGCTATAGCACTCCACCTCCTTCTGTACTTGTCACCCGCACTTTGCCATGTGCACCGAACACCACAGAATATACGGCCATGTACTCTCTCCGCTTTTGACAATTTCAGACTTTCCGTCACTTTCACAGATTCTCCATGGTCAACTCCTGTCCATCTTCCGGCACCGATAGACCCAGTCACCAACTTGAATCTGGTACTCGTCAACACTGCTTCAGCACCCCTGCACAATTTGTCTGACCACATGTCTGACCACCAGTGCCTTGGCCTGTCGCTGTGTCCCGTGCTTACCGCACGCCTCAGCCGCTATCACCGCGTCGAGCCTCTGCTGTCCTGGTCGAGTCTCCCGGGTAGCTAGCCCACACTGCCTCAACACCCACTACAGAGAACCACCGATCATCACCGACCGATGCCGAGTATCACATCTCCATCAGACCATTGGGCCCCAGTCCGATCCATGTGTCTCTCGCTATCCCGCTGAAATAGGCTTCGATTCTCCAATATCTTACACCGTAGCCCCTCCATCAGCACAGAGTGAAGTCTTCCGTTAGACTCCAGCTCCACCTTCAACATGACTCCATGTAGCTAGCTGTGCTACCCCGCGCCCTGTCGACTTCAAGCTCTCATGTGTACACTGCCTTGAATCAACCCTGCGCCTTAGTCTTGTCGAAGCCGCACAAGCCCTCAAGCCTGCACCACGTGTTTCCACGCCCCAAAAGTCGATCACTATCAGCATCACGCTCCTATGTCGTAGTCGCTGAAATCACCGTCGTCTTCCGCTTTGACCGACATCCACGTCAGTCCATCAGACTGTCCAGTCCGACCCAGTCGAAATAATCCGACTGCAACCATGCTCTACCCTGCATCATGTCCTCCCACACTTCGTGCCTTGCTCGACGCCCTGTAGAACATGATCCTCTTTGTGCAACACATTCCAGGCTTCCAAATCATCTTTGACGAATTCCCATCCATCACACAATATTTCCATCTGAACTGGCTTAAATTCCTGCAATGACCTCAAGCATCCTTGTTGCACCAATAAATCTCGCATCCTTATCTGCCATACCCTGAAGCTTTCGGTCCCGACGAACTTCTGCGCTTCAAACCTAGTACCCTATTGGTTCTACGGTCATTGTATGCCCGACCCATGAAAGATAACCAAGTTGCAGTAACTCCCGTGATGCCTTTGATCAACAATGCTCCATGTACTGCTCCACTTCAAGCACAACTCCCGATGCTTTTTTTTTTTATATTGCTACCATAGCCTATGCTACTTCCGATGGGTTCTCCCTTTGATGAATTTTTGTTTCGCTGACTGATTTGCCTCTTGCCTGAACGCACCACACCACGACAGGTCTGCACCTGACGTTTCTTTTTTCTTCAAAAGCAAATCTCCAAGAGTCACGTAATCACGATCCCTTTTGGCCTCTGCCGGCGACGCACTGGGTCAGGCCTAGATATCTGTAGACTGCAGCCGGCCGTTGGGCCACACGGGCCTCCGCCTGAGCGCCTTGCACTTGCGCCTCTGTCGTGAGCCGCCCCGCTCGCTCAGCGGTCGCACGCGCCTAGACGCGTAGCACCCTGCCGTGTAGCGCCTTCCTGCCGAACTCCGCACTGTCGCCGCCGCCAGATCCGATCTCGTCGAGACACTTCGCTCCTGCCGCTGCCTGCTGATCCGATTGCTTTCATGAACTCGTCGACTTATCTCGATGGCTCGATCTTCAGTGTTGACCAGCCGATCCATGTCGAACTTTTCTCCTCTAAATCAACAACCGCAACCTCAAATCGAACCTTGTTCATGATACCATTTGTTAGAATAAATTCGAGGCGCTCCGTCGATATACCGAAGACCAAGCAATCACACGAGCACGACACCGAGATTTGTTAACGAGGTTCACCAATATGGCTACATCCCCGGGGCTTTACTACAGACGCTCCTCCCCGTGACACCGTCACAATACCGCACACCGGCCACCCGGGCGCCGGCACACGCCGCTGGCTTCCCCTTGCGTGCCTGTGCTATTATGTTGGCATAGATTACATCGTGTGTCTACCTCCACTATATATGAGAGGTCTAGGATACAAGTGTCCTATTAGGACACAACTCCTACCCTGTCTACACACAGTCCAAATCAAGTCCAACTGTAACCTACCTTATACAATAATATTCGACATAATTCTAACAAATTTCAGTGTGTACGCATGCGTGCAAGCGTTTGGTTATCTTACATACTCCCTCCGTTCCAAAATAGATGACCCAACTTTATACTTAATACAAAGTTAAGTTATCTATTTTGAAACGGAAGGAGTATATAGTATCAGGCAGGTGGATGTTCTACCTCCGATATCTGCTCATGTTCCATGATGTCCCATTCTGTGTGTGTTTTTGTTTAATTTCTACTCCCTCCGTTCCTAAATATTTGTCTTTTTAGAGACTTTAAATAGACTACCACATACGGATGTATATAGACATATTTTAGAGTGTAGATTCACTCATTTTGCTTTGTATATAGTTACTTGTTGAAATCTCTAGAAATACAAATATTTAGGAACGGAGGGAGTATCTGGTTTGAAGTTGAGCATTTATAATCTTAGTTCTGGCTAATGAATGTTTGGAGAAGCTCATGTTCGTTGAATTCCACCTGCTTATCTGGCACCACTAGTATTTGCTAACGCATAAAGAGGTCAATCGGTGCTACTTGGCTCTCGTTGAGATGCTGCGGAGGCTAGGATGAATTTTTAAATTTTGGGTTTTTATGAGTTTAGTCATAAAATGTCTGTTTGCTGTGATCAGGACAGGGATAGGTAAATCAAAGCCAGAGCAATATTTGCATTTACAGTGACATGTACTCCTAGTACTATTGTAGTAATATATACTTCCTCGGTTCCCTAATATAAGTCCTTAGAGATTCCACTATAGAGACTACATTCGGATATATATAGACGCTTTTTATAATATAGATTCACTTATTTTGCTCCGTATGTAGTCTAATAAAATTTCTAAAATGATTTATATTTAGGAACGAAGGGAGTATGTTTTTACTGCAAATCAGAAAGCCTATTATGTGATAAGCCTTTGTTACTTCATTACCATCAAGTAACAGTTATGTCTGGTTTTACCGAACACCAAAGCTAGGTGGTTCATTGACCTATTTATAATCAACTTTCTCTGAAAATACTCCCTAGCTATTCGCTTTCCGCGCACAATCAAGGACATACTCGATCTGGTAGGAATTCATTGTGTTTGCACAAATGGCGCTTGGATCCGTCGGGCCTGGTGGTGGGATGCGCGTCTTGGCGGCCTCGCTGGACGCGGTGCGGTCTGTCTGGTGCCCCCAACACCTGAGTGGCGGCATGGCGCGTCATTCCCGTTGCGTTGCGCTTTGAGTCGAAGGTAAACGACGACATGCATTATGGGTCGTTCGGTGTTATGGAGCAACGTGCCCGCCGTGCGAGGCAGAGGGCGAAGGATGCTACGGTACACCTTGCGGCCGAGGCCACGGAGGCGGAGTTGCACGCCGCCGTGGTGCCGCAACAGGTGACCGGCACCCCTTGGTGCGGCAACCATGTGGTGGAGGTGCCGGCCTCCAAGCACCAAGGGTCTATCGTCGATCTCACCTCCACGAGCGATGACCAGGGTGCGACCTTTGATGAGGAAGACTAGAGCGCAGGAGACAGCGGTGCCTCCTGTCCCATGTGGGCTTCATGGCGACTGGGCCTTCGCTTCGCGGGTCTCACGGCCGTCATATATGGGCACGGAAGGGAACAACAAGGATAAGGACGGACTCCGGCAAAGATTGGACTTGATTTTACAATTTTATAGACTTGAGGATTTGCTAATGAGATATTCGGTTGAGGACGAGGACATTTATAAGACATCTAAGAGCCTGAATCTGCCATGTCGGGCTGCAGCAGATGCTCTAAACCCGGGCAACGATTGAGAAGGAAGGATGATTAGATTAGAAAAGAAGCCCTGGCTGAATTTGTCTCATCTTCCTCCCCAAAAAACAGAATTTGTCTCATCTGCCGTTTCGAGTGGGCCGGCGGAACCAATCAGCAGCAGAAACGGCCGGCCGGCTGACCGCGGCTGTTTTGCACTCCACCGTGACCGTGAGAGATCGGGGCCCACAGTCCACACGTGAGAGTGCGTACATAGGAAGGAGTAAATGGCGTGTGCTGGCCGGGCAGTCCCTGTCGAAGCGAGCTTTGGAATTTTGCATGGTCGACGAGCAAGAGAGAGAGGTAGAAAGGGAATAAAGATAAAATAGGTGCGGGCCGGGAGATCAAGTCAGAGCATTTCGGTCGGTCCAAACGTATTTCAGACGGGCTGACCGGACGGATCCTCCAAAGGCAAGGCGTGGAGTGGAGTAGTAGTACTCCATTCTAGAAATCTTCTTCTTCGTCTTCCTCCCGTCCGGCGGCGGCCCGGTCCTCCGTTGGCGCTGGGGGATCCTTTCTTCCGCATCAGGTACCTACTTTGCAAGTAATTTTGAATTGGTGCTCAATCCTTCCTCCTCTCTCAATAACTATGTTTCTCCTTCCCTCAGCCCCCATCCTGCCTGACTGCTTGTGTGTTGTGTGGCCGAATTGGGTCACCACTCTCAAGGTTGCTTAACTCCGTAAGGTTTTGTGGTCTCAAGAAGCTCTCCTTCTGAACAATAGATAGATAGGCCACATATCTGCTTCTGTTTATCTCCTCAGGTTTTATTGCTTCGGTTTTCCTCTTTTACTTTAGTTTTCTGCTTTCTTGTTTGTACATATCTGCTTCTTTTCCCCCATCTAACGCTACGGGGAACATGATATCTTCTTCTGAATCTGGCTTTGTAACAAGCTGCCTACCCAAACAAAAAAATAATAAAATCTTACCTGTATATGTGCTTTCCATTTTTGTCTGACATACTACTAATGTTGCATGGCAGCCCTTCTTAATTGTACCACTTTATTGCTCATTCCCTGCTCTTTTCTTGCTCCAAATCACGCAGGTTACTTACTGCAGCGCCGCAGTAAGAGAGAGAGAGACAGAGAGAGAGATTGCTTCATGAATTGGACAACTGTCATATTATGCTACTGAAAGAAACTTAATTTCATTTCCATTTGTGTGCATCTGTATCATCCTTCATCAGCATGGCCGGAAGCTCGGATTATCGGCCTTTTAACCTGGCAGCAAGAGTCGTAGGAAAGAGACGACGACTCATACTACCTGCCAAGTTGAAGTCGGCGATACCCGCCATTGCTCTGGTTCTGTCGGCGGTGGCCATTGTTGCTGTCATAACTCAGCACCACCGGAACATTACCTACTTCCTCCGGCCGCTGTGGGACACGCCGCCCAAGCCCTTCACCGTCATCCCGCACTACTACGCCCCCAACACATCCATGGCCGAGCTGTGCGCGCTCCACGGCTGGCGCGCCCGCGCCTCCCCTCGCCGGGTCTTCGACGCCGTCCTCTTCAACAACGAGCTGGACACCCTGGAGATCCGCTACCGCGAGCTGCTCCCCTACGTCCACAAGCTGGTCATCCTGGAGGCCAACGCCACCTTCACCGGCATCCCCAAGCCGCTCTCCTTCGCCGAGAACCTGGAGCGCTTTGCGTTCGCGAGGTCCAAGATCGTCTACGACAGGCTCCCCATCGCCACACCGAGACCGGGGTCTCGTCGCCGGGAACAGCCATTCGACGTGGAGGCCCGGCACCGGCGCGCGCTGAACGCGCTGCTGCGGCGGTCGGGCGTCGCGGGCGGGGACGTGGTGATCATGGCGGACGCGGACGAGATCCCGAGCCCGGAGACGGTGCAGCTGCTGCGGTGGTGCGACGGGGTGCCGGCGGTGATGCACCTGCAGCTGGAGAACTACGTCTACTCCTTCGAGTTCCCCGTGGACCAGGGAAGCTGGAGGGCGACGGCGCACATCTTCAGCGAGCGCACGGCGTACCAGCACTCCCGGCAGAGCGACCTGATCCTGGCCGACGCCGGGTGGCACTGCAGCTTCTGCTTCAGGGAGATCGCCGAGTTCGCGTTCAAGATGAGAGCGTACAGCCACGCGGACCGGGTGCGGCGGCAGAGCTTCCTCGACCCGGCGAGGATCCAGCGGGTCGTCTGCGCCGGCGCCGACCTGTTCGACATGCTCCCCGAGGAGTACACCTTCAGGGATCTCTTCAAGAAGATGGGGCCAATACCCAGGTCGGCGTCGGCCATGCACCTGCCTTCCTATTTGATCAAGAACGCACGCAGGTTCAGCTTCTTGCTTCCTGGTGGATGCTTGAGATCAGGTTAAAACAATCACTGTTTTACTTGTGAGTTTGTAACGCGGCAACCTTACTTAGATGTGATATGCTGTTGTTTCTAAATGTGCAAAGTGTATCTCGTTTGATGTGAAACAGTATTAATCTAGACATGATATACAGTTTACATTTTTATTTGAGGGAATACATTTTTGTTTAGTTTGAGGAACTGAATGGGCAAGTCCCAAATGGGTAAGATTGCAGTCTATTGATAAATGGGGCAACTATTTGTAAGACGCCTAATTTACTTTTTTGGTGTAAGTCAATTTTTTGGCCCTTGGAAAAAAGTCATTCTTTCGCCATCGGATCTTTATCGGAATAACTGTTGTGTTTCTTCTTCCTCCTCATGAGCAGTCCGATCCACCACCTGTCGGGCCGTGTGCTGCCACCACCCATGACCAGCGGCGCTACTGCACTCGCGTTGTTGCAACAACACTCTCCCCTAGCCTCCCCACCGTCATGCTACTGGCGCCCCCGACCATCTCTCTAAACCTCTCTGGGAGCCAGATTACGCCGACGAGCCAACACACCCCCACTCACACCAATCTAGCCTCTTCCCTGCTTCCGCCGCCGACATCGCAACTCGTTGTCGCTCACAGTGCCATCCTTGTCTCCGACGAGGTCCTGGGTCGACCTCGTCGAGGTCGACACTCCTCGCTCCCGCTCGTCACATCGCCCATGTCTTCGGCCTCGGGTTTCTAATGTATTATGTCTAGAACCAACATGTGCGAATTCAAAATTCAGGAAAGTTTCAAATAGCTTGTGCACCACCACCACCACCACATTTGCCAAACCCGCCAACCAGTGAGGTCCCTGCTAGGGTTCGTGGATAACGACCAAAACCAACAAGAGTAGGACGAGAGCCAACCACCATTGTCCACAAGAGGTGGCGTTGGCTAACAACGGTGCTGTAGGAGGTGGAGGTTGGTCGGCACTAGGGTTTGTCCACCCATGGCGCCTTAAGGCAACACCGGGCTTTAGGAAGAGTTTCTCATCAACAACATGTTTATTAAAGATCTTTTGTCAATGTTATATTTCTTTTGTGGCTATATTGATGAAAAGAGTTCCCATGAAAAAATATATTCGGTTTCCGTCATTACTTGGTCCCTTGACTGATACATGCCTGCACTCTCTTTGATGAGCAGGCAGCTAACATCATCATGCAAGTTCCAATCATTCAATCGGGAGGTACTGACATCATATGTTGGAAGATACATAATTCAGAAAAATGTACTTCCAAATCCGCATATAGAGCTTGCCTCCAGGATATGCAGGGACATGGAGCGCCAACACCCAGACAGGTACCTGTATGTGCAAAGCAAATTTTAAAATAGACTTATAGATCAAAGGAGATGGTACCCAGAGTATAAACTTTCACATGGAGGCTTCTTAGAAGAGCAATTCCAACAGGTACGAGGCCAGGTAGATTTTCTTATCATATTATAAAACATTGTGCAAGATGTGATCAAGAAGAAAATGATGTACTCATATTCTTCACTTGTCCTTTTGCTAAAGCTGCTTGGTTCTCTGAGCCTTGAAATATTAGGTTTGAATTATTTGTGCAAAACTTTGGTTCAATACTTCCAAAGTTCGAATTACCCCCATGCCTCTTTCAATAACATTACGGCTTTTCTTTGGTGTATCTGGAAGTTCAGGAATCATAACCTTCTTGGCAAGACATCAAACTCCTATGTAGGTATACGCAGCTATGCAAGCAATAATAAAAAGTCAAGATTTAGTATCTTCTACATATACTGCAGGTTCGCCAACAGAATTAATACAGGAAACGACGACATAATCTGCACACAAGCAGAAGCAGGGATGTTCATTAGAAATAAATGCTTAGATTACATGTTGCAAGGTTCACACTGATGTTGCATGGAAGTACACTATAGGCTCCAACAATGACTCAAGCAAAACTGGAATATGAATGAATGAACATGTATCTTAATCTCTGCAGATCTCAAAAGTGTCGAATCTCAGGCGGAGGCTACAGCTCTACAGGTTGCCGTAAAAACAGCTTCTCACATCACTAACAACCAAATTACTTTCCTAGTGGACAATCTGACACTAGCTCAGGCAACGGCATTAAGGAATCTTCTTCAAGTCGCACTGGCAGATTAGAAGCCAACTAACAAACTTTTTTGCTGCAACAACCAACATTCAAGGTTCAAGCTCAGGTCTCCCATATTCCAAGGGAACTTCATGTAAAAGCTCACAGTTCTGCAACTTCTTCCTACAGAAATGATCATCATCTGAGCAAAAAAAAAAAAAAAATTGCTTGTTGTAGAGTAGACATGCAGCACTAGTAGAAAAAGGGCATTTTGTCCCGGTTCTAGAGGGCCTTTAGTCCCGGTTCTGGAACCGAGACTAAAGGGTCGTTACTAAGGGTGTGTTTGGTTCCTGGAATGGACTGGAATGTCATGGGTCGGACTTGTTCCTGGGCCTAGTTCTCGCGTTTGGTTGGTACATGGAACGGTAACCAACACGTCCCCGCAGAGCGAATATTCAGCCCAGATGCGGAACCGAGTGGAACCTCCAAATCGGGCGGACGACATGGAACCGCTCCTCGTCTCACCCCCGCAAACCCAATCGAGCCTCACCTGTCCTGGTGCGCCGTTGCCCCTCGTCTCTCTTCCTCCCTCGATCCAGTCCGCCGCCCCGGTTCCTTCCGATTCTCGCCGCCGGCAGACTCTTCTTTCCTCTCTCTGGATCTGCAGCACCATAGGGGAGTCATGAACGGGGCAGAAGACCCCCCCTCTCTCGATCTGGAGCTGCGTGCCGGCGTTCTTGCAGCGGGACGGAGGTCTAGGTGGGATTCCGGCAGGCTAACATTGGCGCAGAGGTGCAGCAGACTCTCCTCTCCTGAAGGTATGAGCCTCTCTCACATCCCCGTGTATATGATGCAGCTGGTACTTTTTTCAATCATGGAGATTGTCCAGCCGAGAGAGCTAGTTCGGCTTGTGGTTGTTTTTTGATTCATGGCTGTTTTTTGATCCAATATCTACTCAAATAAATGATATCCAGTATGTGTTTGCAGTATATGCTAACGTGTAACTTCCTTTTTGATTCAAGGAAGAGAAGATCACGCAAGGAAGAGAAGATTTGTGTTCGGTGTGCTATCATTTATGTGTCAAGCTTGTCAATATATACTGATATGTTGCCTTTCTTAAAAATACAAATGAAGTGTTGCCCAAATTTTGAATTTTATGTCGTTTCATTTTTCATTCCGTTCTTCCAACCAAACACCGGAACGGAAACAACCCATTCTACTTTTTTGCCCATACCAAATATAGGAATGGAACCGACCCGTTCCTCTGAAATGAAACCATTTCATTCCATGACAATTGGTTCCTCAACCAAACACACCCTAAAGCCCCCCCCACCCCTTTAGTCCCGGTTCTTATACGAACCGAGACTAAAGGCCCTCCACGTGGCTGCTGCCTGGAGGTTCATCTTTAGTCCCGGTTGGTAACACCAACCAGTACTAAAAGAATTTTTTTTAAAATAAATTTTTTTCTTGATTTTTAAAATTTTGAATTATTTTAACCTCTAATCTCTAATCACCCCTCATCACTGCTCAATTTAATCTCTAATCACCCCTCATCATTGCAAATCATCTAACTTCCCGGACGGTCACCCATCCTCCCACTCCCCCAGCCTGAGCACGCTTAACTTTCAGGTTCTATTCTCCCTCGTTTTCAAGTCTGCACTTATTGTTTTCCTAACAATAGTAAGATGTCAATCCTATTAACCCTCAGGAGTTTAGCTTGAGCATGAAGTCACACATTTCACTGTTTGAGTTTGAAACTATTGTTCTAAAAACAATAATTATTTAGTAACACTAATATTTCTTGAATAAGTAGTTTGACCATTGTTTGACCACAGTTTGACCAGATTTGACCAAAATTCAAAAAACCCGAAATAATTATTTAGTAACACTAATATTTTTGAATAATTATTTAGTAACACTAATACTTCTTGAATAAGTAGTTTGACCAGATTTAACGAAAATAAAAAAACTAAAATTTGAGCATAACTTTTTTTCCTTTTAGAATTTGAGGATTCTACAAATTTGCAAACAGGCCATAGGCTGTCAAAATCGGATGCGGATTTTCGTGCTAAACATTTTGATATATTATACGTTTTTTTCTGACATCGTATGCAAAAGTTATAGCCATTATACATTTTTCCTACACTTTTTGCAAAGCATGTTCAAATTTAAGTTTTTAAATTTTCCTAACTAGTAGATGTAGTAACATAACTACTGAAGGAATATGCCCTAGAGGCAATAATAAAGTTATTATTTATTTCCTTATATCATGATAAATGTTTATTATTCATGCTAGAATTGTATTAACCGGAAACATAATACATGTGTGAATACATAGACAAAAACAGAGAGTCACTAGTATGCCTCTACTTGACTAGCTCGTTAATCAAAGATGGTTATGTTTCCTAACCATAGACATGAGTTGTCATTTGATTAATGGGATCACATCATTAGGAGAATGATGTGATTGACTTGACCCATTCCGTTAGCTTAGCACTTGATCGTTTAGTTTGTTGCTATTGCTTTCTTCATAACTTATACATGTTCCTATGACTATGAGATTATGCAACTCCCGTTTACTGGAGGAACACTTTGTGTGCTACCAAACGTCACAACGTAACTGAGTGATTATAAAGGTGCTCTACAGGTGTTTCCGAAGGTACTTGTTGGGTTGGCGTATTTCGAGATTAGGATTTGTCACTCCGATTGTCGGAGAGGTATCTCTGGGCCCTCTCGGTAATGCACATCACTCAAGCCTTGCAAGCATTGCAACTAATAAGTTAGTTGCAGGATGATGTATTATGGAACGAGTAAAGTGTTGGAAATATGCCCTAGAGGCAATAATAAAAGCATTATTATTATATTTCCTTGTTCATGATAATTGTCTTTATTCATGCTATAATTGTGTTATCCGGAAATCGTAATACATGTGTGAATAATAGACAACAACATGTCCCTAGTAAGCCTATATTTGACTAGCTCGTTGATCAACAGATAGTCATGGTTTCCTGACTATGGACATTGGATGTCATTTATAACGAGATCACATCATTAGGAGAATGATGTGATGGACAAGACCCAATCCTAAACATAGCATAAGATCGTGTAGTTCGTTTGCTAGAGTTTTCCAATGTCAAGTATCCTTTCCTTAGACCATGAGATCGTGTAACTCCCGGATACCGTAGGAGTGCTTTGGGTGTACCAAACGTCACAACGTAACTGGGTGACTATAAAGGTATACTACGGGTATCTCCGAAAGTGTCTGTTGGGTTGACACGGATCAAGACTGGGATTTGTCACTCCGTATGACGGAGAGGTATCACTGGGCCCACTCGGTAATGCATCATCATTATGAGCTCAAAGTGACCAAGTGTCTGGTCACGGGATCATGCATTACGGTACGAGTAAAGTGACTTGCCGGTAACGAGATTGAACAAGGTATTGGGATACCGACGATCGAATCTCGGGCAAGTAGCATACCGATTGACAAAGGGAATTGTATACGGGGTTGCTTGAATCCTCGACATCGTGGTTCATCCGATGAGATCATCGAGGAGCATGTGGGAGCCAACATGGGTATCCAGATCCCGCTGTTGGTTATTGACCGGAGAGCAATCTCGGTCATGTCTACATGTCTCCCGAACCCGTAGGGTCTACACACTTAAGGTTCGGTGACGCTAGGGTTGTAGGGATATGTATATGCAATAACCCGAATGTTGTTCGGAGTCCCGGATGAGATCCCGGACGTCACGAGGAGTTCCGGAATGGTCCGGAGGTAAAGAATTATATATAGGAAGTGCTATTTCGGCCATCGGGACAAGTTTTGGGTTCACCGGTATTGTACCGGGACCACCGGAAGGGTCCCGGGGGTCCACCGGGTGGGGCCACCTATCCCGGAGGGCCCCATGGGCTGAAGTGGGAAGGGATCCAGCCCAAAGTGGGCTGGGGCGCCACTTCCCTTAGGGCCCATGCGCCTAGGGTGGGGGAAACCCTAAAGGGGGGGCGCCCCCTTGCTTGGGGGGCAAGCCCCCCACCCCTTGGCCGCCGCCCCCTAGGAGATTGCATCTCCTAGGGCCGGAGCCCCCCCTAGGCCCCCCTATATATAGTGGGGGGGGATGGAGGACCTCTTACCTTTGCTTTTGGTGCCTCCCTCTCCCTGTCCAACACCCCCTCCTCCTCCATAGAGCTTGGCGAAGCCCTGCCGGAGTACTACAGCTCCATCACCACCACGCCGTCGTGCTGCTGCTGGAGCCATCTTCCTCAACCTCTCCTTCCCCCTTGCTGCATCAAGAAGAAGGAGACGTCACGCCGACCGTACGTGTGTTGAACGCGGAGGTGCCGTCCGTTCGGCGTTAGAATCTCCGGTGATTTGGATCACGTCGAGTACGACTCCCTCATCCCCGTTCTTTGAACGCTTCCGCTCGCGATCTACAAAGGTATGTAGATGGATCCGATCACTCGTTGCTAGATGAACTCATAGATGGATCTTGGTGAAACCGTAGGAAATTTTTTGTTTTCTGCAACGTTCCCCAACAGTGGTATTAGAGCCAAGTTTTGTCGGGGAACGTTGCAGAAAACAAAATTTTTCCTACGGTTTCACCAAGATCCATCTAGGAGTTCATCTAGCAACGAGTGATTAGATGCATCTACGTACCTTGTAGATCGCGAGCGGAAGCGTTCAAAGAACGGGGATGATGTAGTCGAACACGACGTGATTCAAATCACCGATGATCAAGCACCGAACGGACGGTGCCTCCGCGTTCAACACACGTACGAAACGGATGACGTCTCCTCCTTTCTTGATCAAGCAAGGGGGGAAGAGAGGTTGATGAAGATCCAGCAGCACGACGGCGTGGTGGTTGATGCAGGGCGTCACAGTAGCAGGGCTTCGCCTATACTACGAGAGAGAGACGTAACGGGGAGAGAGGAAGCACCAAAGGCTGAGGTATGAAGTCCTCCCTCTCCTCAACTATATATAGGAGGGCCAAGGGGGGGTGGTGCGCAGCCTAGGAGATCTGATCTCCTAGGTGCGGCGGCCAGGGGAGGGTTTCCCTCCCCCCCAAGGCACCTCGGGGTGCCTTCCACCACTTGGACTCCTCCGTGGTGGAAACCCTAGGCGCATGGGCCTAGTAGGGCTGGTGCCCTTGGCCCATGTAGGCCAAGGCGCACCCCCTACAGCCCATGTGGCCCCCCGGGACAGGTGGCCCCACCCGGTGGGCCCACGGGACCCCTCCGGTGGTCCCGGTACAATACCGATAACCCCGAAACTTGTCCCGATGGCCGAAACAGCACTTCCTATATATAATTCTTTACCTCCGGACCATTCCGGAACTCCTCGTGACGTCCGGGATCTCATCCGGGACTCCGAAAAACATTCGGGTTACTGCATATTCACATCTTCATAACCCTAGCGTCACCGAACCTTAAGTGTGTAGACCCTACGGGTTCGGGAGACAAGCAGACATGACCGAGACGACTCTCCGGTCAATAACCAACAGCGGGATCTGGATACCCATGATGGCTCCCACATGCTCCACGATGATCTCATCGGATGAACCACGATGTCGAGGATTAATCAACCCCGTATACAATTCCCTTTGTCAATCGGTATGTTACTTGCCCGAGACTCGATCGTCGGTATCCCAATACCTTGTTCAATCTCGTTACCGGCAAGTCACTTTACTCGTACCGTAATGCATGATCCCGTGATCAACCACTTGGTCACCTTGAGCTCATAATGATGATGCATTACCGAGTGGGCCCAGTGATACCTCTCCGTTATCCAGAGTGACAAATCCCAGTCTCGATCTGTGTCAACCCAACAGACACTTTCGGAGATACCTGTAATGCACCTTTATAGTCACCCAGTTACGTTGTGACGTTTGATACACCCAAAGCACTCCTACGGCATCCGGGAGTTACACGATCCCATGGTCAAAGGAAAAGATACTTGACATTGGAAAAGCTCTAGCAAACGAACTATACGATCTTTGTGCTATGCTTAGGATTGGGTCTTGTCCATCACATCATTCTCCTAATGATGTGATCCCGTTATCAATGACATCCAATGTCCATAGCCAGGAAATCATGACTATCTATTGATCAACGAGCTAGTCAACTAGAGGCTTACTAGGGACATATTATGGTCTATGTATTCACACGTGTATTACGATTTCCGGATAATACAGTTATAGCATGAATAAAGACAATTATCATGAACAAAGAAATATAATAATAATGCTTTTATTATTGCCTCTAGGGCATATTTCCAACAGTCTCCCACTTGCACTAGAGTCAATAATCTAGTTACATTGTGATGAATCGAACACCCATGGAATTCTGGTGTTGATCATGTTTTGCCCTAGGGAGAGGTTTAGTCAACGGATCTGCTATATTCAGGTCCGTATGTACTTTACAAATCTCTATGTCTCCATCTTGAACATTTTCACGAATGGAGTTGAAGCGACGCTTGATGTGCCTTGTCTTCTTGTGAAACCTGGGCTCCTTGGCAAGTGCAATAGCTCCAGTGTTGTCACAAAAGAGTTTGATTGGCCCCGACGCATTGGGTATGACTCCTAGGTCGGTGATGAACTCCTTCACCCATATAGCTTCATGTGCTGCCTCCGAGGCTGCCATGTACTCCGCTTCACATGTAGATCCCGCCACGACGCTCTGTTTGCAGCTGCACCAGCTCACTGCTCCACCATTCAACATATACACGTATCCGGTTTGTGACTTAGAGTCATCCAGATCTGTGTCGAAGCTAGCGTCGACGTAACCCTTTACGACGAGCTCTTCGTCACCTCCATAAACGAGAAACATTTCCCTAGTCCTTTTCAGGTACTTCAGGATATTCTTGACCGCTGTCCAGTGTTCCTTGCCGGGATTACTTTGGTACCTTCCTACCAAACTTACGGCAAGGTTTACATCAGGTCTAGTACACAGCATGGCATACATAATAGAACCTATGGCTGAGGCATAGGGGATGACACTCATCTCTTCTATCTCTTCTGCCGTGGTCAGACATTGAGCTGAGCTCAATTTCATACCTTGCAAAACAGGCAAGAACCCTTTCTTGGACTTATCCATTTTGAACTTCTTCAAAATCTTATCAAGGTATGTGCTTTGTGAAAGACCTATGAGGCGTCTTGATCTATCTCTGTAGATCTTGATGCCTAATATATAAGCAGCTTCTCCAAGGTCCTTCATTGAAAAACTTTTATTCAAGTAGGCCTTGATGCTGTCCAAGAGTTCTATATCATTTCCCATCAAAAGTATGTCATCTACATATAGTATGAGAAATGCTACAGAGCTCCCACTCACTTTCTTGTAAACGCAGGCTTCTCCATAAGTCTGCGTAAACCCAAACGCTTTGATCATCTCATCAAAGCGAATGTTCCAACTCCGAGATGCTTGCACCAGCCCATAAATCGAGCGTTGGAGCTTGCACACCTTGTTAGCATTCTTAGGATCAACAAAACCTTCCGGCTGCATCATATACAATTCTTCCTTAAGGAAACCATTAAGGAATGCCGTTTTGACGTCCATTTGCCATATTTCATAATCATAGAATGCGGCAATCGCTAACATGATTCGGACGGACTTCAGCTTCGCTACCGGTGAGAAAGTCTCATCGTAGTCAACCCCTTGAACTTGTCGATAACCCTTAGCGACAAGCCTAGCTTTATAGATGGTCACATTACCATCCGCGTCTGTCTTCTTCTTAAAGATCCATTTATTTTCTATGGCTCGCCGTTCAACGGGCAAGTCAGTCAAAGTCCATACTTCGTTTTCATACATGGATCCTATCTCGGATTTCATGGCTTCTAGCCATTTGTCGGAATCCGGGCCTGCCATCGCTTCTTCATAGTTCGAAGGTTCACTGTTGTCTAACAACATGATTTCCAAGACAGGGTTGCCGTACCACTCTGGTGCGGAACGTGTCCTTGTGGACCTTCGAATTTCAGTAGGAGCTTGATCAGAAGTATCTTGATCATCATCATTCACTTCCTCTCTAGTCAGTGCAGGCACCTCAGGAACATTTTCTTGAGTTGCGCCATTTACCGGTTCAAGAGGTAATACTTCATCAAGCTCTACTTTCCTCCCACTTACTTCTTTCGAGAGAAACTCTTTCTCTAGAAAGAATCCATTCCTGGCAACAAAGATCTTGCCTTCGGATCTGAGGTAGAAGGTATACCCATAAGTTTCTTTAGGGTATCCTATGAAGACGCATTTTTCCGATTTGGGTTCGAGCTTTTCAGGTTGAAGTTTCTTGACATAAGCATCGCATCCCCAAACTTTTAGAAACGACAGCTTAGGTTTCTTCCCAAACCATAATTCATACGGTGTCATCTCAACGGATTTCGACGGAGCCCTATTTAAAGTGAATGCGGCAGTCTCTAAAGCATAGCCCCAAAAAGATAACGGTAAATCGGCAAGAGACATCATAGATCGCACCATATCTAATAAAGTGCGATTACGACGTTCGGACACACCATTACGCTGAGGTGTTCCAGGCGGCGTTAGTTGTGAAACTATTCCACATTTTCTTAAGTGTGTGCCAAATTCGTGACTCAAGTATTCTCCTCCACGATCTGATCGTAGAAACTTGATTTTCCTGTCACGTTGATTCTCAACTTCACTCTGAAATTCCTTGAACTTTTCAAAGGTTTCAGACTTGTGTTTCATTAAGTAAACATACCCATATCTACTTAAGTCATCAGTGAGGGTGAGAACATAACGATAGCCACCGCGAGCCTCAACACTCATTGGACCGCACACATCAGTATGTATGATTTCCAATAAGTTGGTTGCTCGCTCCATTGTTCCTGAGAACGGAGTCTTGGTCATTTTTCCCATGAGGCATGGTTCGCACGTGTCAAATGATTCATAATCAAGAGACTCTAAAAGTCCATCTGCATGGAGCTTCTTCATGCGTTTGACACCTATGTGACCAAGGCGGCAGTGCCACAAGTATGTGGGACTATCATTATCAACTTTACATCTTTTGGTACTCACACTATGAATATGTGTAGTAATACGCTCGAGATTCATTAAGAATAAACCATTGACCATCGGAGCATGACCATAAAACATATCTCTCATATAAATAGAACAACCATTATTCTCGGATTTAAATGAGTAGCCATCTCGTATTAAACGAGATCCTGATACAATGTTAATGCTCAAAGCTGGCACTAAATAACAATTATTGAGGTTTAAAACTAATCCCGAAGGTAAATGTAGAGGTAGCGTGCCGACGGCGATCACATTGACCTTGGAACCATTCCCGACGCGCATCGTCACCTCGTCCTTTGCCAGTTTCCGCTTATTCCGCAGCTCCTGCTGTGTGTTAAAAATATGAGCAACGACACCGGTATCAAATACCTAGGAGTTACTACGAGTACTGGTAAGGTACACATCAATCACATGTATATCAAATATACCTTTGGTGTTGCCGGCCTTCTTATCCGCTAAGTATTTAGGACAGTTCCGCTTCCAGTGACCCTTCCCTTTGCTATAAAAGCACTCTGTCTCAGGCTTGGGTCCATTCTTTGACTTCTTCCCGACAGCTTGCTTGCCGGGCGCAGCAACTTCCTTGCCGTCCTTCTTGAAGTTCTTTTTACCCTTGCCCTTCTTGAACTTAGTGGTTTTATTCATCATCAACACTTGATGTTCCTTCTTGACTTCTACCTCTGCTGATTTCAGCATAGCAAATACTTCAGGAATGGTCTTTACCATCCCCTGCATATTGAAGTTCATCACAAAGCTCTTGTAGCTTGGTGGAAGCGACTGGAGGATTCTGTCAATGACCGTGTCATCCGGGAGATTAACTCCCAGCTGAGTCAAGCGGTTATGCAACCCAGACATAGTGAGTATGTGCTCACTGACAGAACTATTTTCCTCCATCTTACAGCTGAAGAATTTATCGGAGACTTCGTATCTCTCGATCCGGGCATGAGCTTGAAAAACCATTTTTAGCTCTTCGAACATCTCATATGCTCCATGTCTCTCAAAACGCTTTTGGAGCCCCGGCTCTAAGCTATAAAGCATGCCGCACTGAACGAGGGAGTAGTCATCAGTACGTGTCTGCCAAGCGTTCATAGCGTCTTGGTTCTGTGGGACGGGTGGATCACCTAGCGGTGCTTGTAGGACATAATCTTTCTTGGCAGCTATGAGGATGATCCTCAGGTTCCGGACCCAGTCCGTATAGTTGCTGCCATCGTCTTTCAGCTTGGTTTTCTCTAGGAACGCGTTGAAATTGAATACAACGTTGGCCATTTGATCTACATGACATATTGTAAAGATTTTAGACTAAGTTCATGATAATCAAGTTCATCTAATCAAATTATTAATGAACTCCCACTCAGATTAGACATCCCTCTAGTCATCTAAGTGCTACACGATTCAAGTCAACTAATCCGTGTCCGATTAACACGTGAGACGGACTAGTCATCGTCGGTGAACATCTCCATGTTGATCGTATCTTCCATACGACTCGTGTTCGACCTTTCGGTCTCTGTGTTCCGAGGCCATGTCTTCACATGCTTAGGCTCGTCAAGTTAACCCTAAGTGTTTTTGCATGTGTAAAACTTCTTACACCCGTTGTATGTGAACGAAAGGATCTATCACACCCGATTAACACGTGGTGCTTCGAAGCGACGAACTGTAGCAACGGTGCACAGTTAGGGGAGAACACTTCTTGAAATTTTTGCAAGGGATCATCTTATTTACTACCGTCGTTTTAAGTAAACAAGATGCAAAACATGATAAACATCACATGTAATCAAATAATAATAGTGACATGATATGGCCAATATCACATAGCTCCTTTGATATCCATCTTGGGGCTCCATGATCATCCTTGTAGATCGTCATACTCATCGACATATAAGTCGTGATTCCTTGTACAAGAACATGATCAATCTCATACATCACATATATCATTCATCACATCCTTTTGGCCATATCACATCACATAGCATACCCTGCAAAAACAAGTTAGACGTCCTCTAATTGTTGTTTGCATGTTTTACGTGGCTGCTATGGGTTTCTAGCAAGAACGTTTCTTACCTACGCAAAGACCACAACGTGATATGCCAATTGCTATTTACCCTTCATAAGGACCCTTTTCATCGAATCCGATCCGACTAAAGTAGGAGAGACAGACACCCGCTGGCCACCTTATGCAACTAGTGCATGTCAGTCGGTGGAACCTGTCTCACGTAAGAGTACGTGTAAGGTCGGTCCGGGCCGCTTCATCCCACGATGCCGCCGAATCAAGATAAGACTAGTAACGGCAAGCATATTGAACAAAATCAACGCCCACAACTACTTTGTGTTCTACTCGTGCAAGAGAACTACGCATAGACCTAGCTCATGATGCCACTGTCGGGGAACGTTGCAGAAAACAAAATTTTTCCTACGGTTTCACCAAGATCCGTCTAGGAGTTCATCTAGCAACGAGTGATTAGATGCATCTACGTACCTTGTAGATCGCGAGCGGAAGCGTTCAAAGAACGGGGATGATGTAGTCGAACACGACGTGATTCAAATCACCGATGATCAAGCACCGAACGGACGGTGCCTCCGCGTTCAACACACGTACGGAACGGATGATGTCTCCTCCTTTCTTGATCCAGCAAGGGGGGAAGAGAGGTTGATGAAGATCCAGCAGCACGACGGCGTGGTGGTGGATGCAGGGCGTCATAGTAGCAGGGCTTCGCCTATACTACGAGAGAGAGACGTAACGGGGAGAGAGGAAGCACCAAAGGCTGAGGTATGAAGTCCTCCCTCTCCTCAACTATATATAGGAGGGCCAAGGGGGGGGTGGTGCGCAGCCTAGGAGATCTGATCTCCTAGGTGCGGCGGCCAGGGGAGGGTTTCCCTCCCCCCCAAGGCACCTCGGGGTGCCTTCCACCACTTGGACTCCTCCTGGTGGAAACCCTAGGCGCATGGGCCTAGTAGGGCTGGTGCTCTTGGCCCATGTAGGCCAAGGCGCACCCCCTACAGCCCATGTGGCCCCTCGGGACAGGTGGCCCCACCCGGTGGGCCCACGGGACCCCTCCGGTGGTCCCGGTACAATACCGATAACCCCGAAACTTGTCCCGATGGCCGAAACAGCACTTCCTATATATAATTCTTTACCTCCGGACCATTCCGGAACTCCTCGTGACGTCCGGGATCTCATCCGGGACTCCGAACAACATTCAGGTTACTGCATATTCACATCTTCATAACCCTAGCGTCACCGAACCTTAAGTGTGTAGACCTTACGGGTTCGGGAGACAAGCAGACATGACCGAGACGACTCTCCGGTCAATAACCAACAGCGGGATCTGGATACCCATGATGGCTCCCACATGCTCCACGATGATCTCATCGGATGAACCACGATGTCGAGGATTAATCAACCCCGTATACAATTCCCTTTGTCAATCGGTATGTTACTTGCCTGAGACTCGATCGTCGGTATCCCAATACCTTGTTCAATCTCGTTACCGGCAAGTCACTTTACTCGTACCGTAATGCATGATCCCGTGATCAACCACTTGGTCACCTTGAGCTCATAATGATGATGCATTACCGAGTGGGCCCAGTGATACCTCTCCGTTATCCAGAGTGACAAATCCCAGTCTCGATCCGTGTCAACCCAACAGACACTTTCGGAGATACCTGTAATGCACCTTTATAGTCACCCAGTTACGTTGTGACGTTTGATACACCCAAAGCACTCCTACGGTATCCGGGAGTTACACGATCTCATGGTCAAAGGAAAAGATACTTGACATTGGAAAAGCTCTAGCAAACGAACTACACGATCTTTGTGCTATGCTTAGGATTGGGTCTTGTCCATCACATCATTCTCCTAATGATGTGATCCCGTTATCAATGACATCCAATGTCCATAGCCAGCAAATCATGACTATCTATTGATCAACGAGCTAGTCAACTAGAGGCTTACTAGGGACATATTATGGTCTATGTATTCACACGTGTATTACGATTTCCGGATAATACAGTTATAGCATGAATAAAGACAATTATCATGAACAAAGAAACATAATAATAATGCTTTTATTATTGCCTCTAGGGCATATTTCCAACAGGTTTATGCGTAGTTCTCTTTGCACGAGTAGAACACAATTTATTGTGGGCGTAGATGTTGTCAACTTTCTTGCCGCTACTAGTCTTATCTTGCTTCAGCGGTATTGTGGGATGAAGCGGCCCAGACCAACCTTACACGTACGCTTACGTGAGACCGGTTCCACCGACTAACATGCACTAGTTGCATAAGGTGGCTGGCGGGTGTCTGTCTCTCCCACTTTAGTTGGAGCGGATTCGATGAAAAGGGTCCTTATGAAGGGTAAATAGAAGTTGACAAATCACGTTGTGGCTTTCACGTAGGTAAGAAAATGTTCTTGCTAGAACCCTATTGCAGCCACGTAAAACTTGCAACAACAATTAGAGGACGTCTAACTTGTTTTTGCATCAAGTGTTCTGTGATGTGATATGGCCAAAGTTGTGATGAATGATGAATGATATATATGTGATGTATGAGATCATGTTCTTGTAATAGGAATCACGACTTGCATGTCGATGAGTATGACAACCGGCAGGAGCCATAGGAGTTGTCTTTATTTTTGTATGACCTGTGTGTCATTGAGAAACGCCATGTAAATTACTTTACTTTATTGCTAAACGTGTTAGCCATAGTAGTAGAAGTAATAGTTGGCGAGCAACTTCATGGAGACACGATGATGGAGATCATGATGATGGAGATCATGGTGTCATGCCGGTGACAAGATGATCATGGAGCCCCAAGATGGAGATCAAAGGAGCTATGTGATATTGGCCATATCATGTCACTATTATTATTTGATTGCATGTGATGTTTATCATGTTTTGTACATCTTGTTTACTTAGAACGACGGTAGTAATACGATGATCCCTCATAATAATTTCAAGAAAGTGTTGCCCCTAACTATGCACCATTGCGACAGTTCGTTGATTCGAAGCACCACGTGATGATCGGGTGTGATAGATTCCAACGTTCACATACAACGGGTGTAAGACAGATTTACACATGCAAACACTTAGGTTGACTTGACGAGCCTAGCATGTACAGACATGGCCTCGGAACACAGAAGACCGAAAGGTCGAGCATGAGTCGTATAGAAGATACGATCAACATGAAGATGTTCACCGACGTTGACTAGTCCGTCTCACGTGATGATCAGACACGGCCTAGTTAACTCGGATCATGTTATACTTAGATGACTGGAGGGATGTCTATTTGAGTGGGAGTTCATTGAATAATTTGATTAGATGAACTTAATTATCATGAACTTAGTCTAAAATCTTTACAATATGTCTTGTAGATCAAATGGCCAACATTGTCCTCAACTTCAACGCGTTCCTAGAGAAAACCAAGCTGAAAGACGATGGCAGCAACTATACGGACTAGGTCCGGAACCTGAGGATCATCCTCATAGCTGCCAAGAAAGATTATGTCCTACAAGCACCGCTAGGTGACGCACCCGTCCCACAGAACCAAGACGTTATGAACGCTTGGCAGACACGTGCTGATGATTACTCCCTCGTTCAGTGTGGCATGCTTTACAGCTTAGAACCGGGGCTCCAAAAACGTTTTGAGAGACACGGAGCATATGAGATGTTCGAAGAGCTGAAAATGGTTTTCCAAGCTCATGCCTGGGTCGAGAGATATGAAGTCTCCGACAAGTTTTTCAGCTGTAAGATGGAGGAAAATAGTTCTGTCAGTGAGCACATACTCACAATGTCTGGGTTACATAACTGCTAGACTCAGCTGGGAGTTAATCTCCCGGATGACGCAGTCATTGACAGAATCCTTCAGTCGCTTCCACCAAGCTACAAGAGCTTTATTCAAGTAGGCCTTGATGCTGTCCAAGAGTTCTATATCATTTCCCATCGAAAGTATGTCATCTACATATAGTATGAGAAATGCTACAGAGCTCCCACTCACTTTCTTGTAAACGCAGGCTTCTCCATAAGTCTGCGTAAACCCAAACGCTTTGATCATCTCATCAAAGCAAATGTTCCAACTCCGAGATGCTTGCACCAGCCCATAAATCGAGCGTTGGAGCTTGCACACCTTGTTAGCATTCTTAGGATCGACAAAACCTTCCGGCTGCATCATATACAATTCTTCCTTAAGGAAACCATTAAGGAATGCCGTTTTGACATCCATTTGCCATATTTCATAATCGTAGAATGCGGCAATTGCTAACATGATTCGGACGGACTTCAGCTTCGCTACGGGTGATAAAGTCTCATCGTAGTCAACCCCTTGAACTTGTCGATAACCCTTAGCGACAAGCCGAGCTTTATAGATGGTCACATTACCATCCGCGTCTGTCTTCTTCTTAAAGATCCATTTATTTTCTATGGCTCGCCGTTCAACGGGCAAGTCAGTCAAAGTCCATACTTCGTTTTCATACATGGATCCTATCTCGGATTTCATGGCTTCTAGCCATTTGTCGGAATCCGGGCCCGCCATCGCTTCTTCATAGTTCGAAGGTTCACCGTTGTCTAACAACATGATTTCCAAGATAGGGTTGCCGTACCACTCTGGTGCGGAACGTGTCCTTGTGGACCTTCGAATTTCAGTAGGAGCTTGATCAGAAGTATCTTGATCATCATTAATAACTTCCTCTCTAGTCGGTGCAGGCACCTCAGGAACATTTTCTTGAGTTACGCCATTTGCCGGTTCAAGAGGTAATACTTCATCAAGTTCTACTTTCCTCCCACTTACTTCTTTCGAGAGAAACTCTTTCTCTAGAAAGGATCCATTTCTGGCAACAAAGATCTTGCCTTCGGATCTGAGGTAGAAGGTATACCCAACAGTTTCTTTAGGGTATCCTATGAAGACGCATTTTTCCGACTTGGGTTCGAGCTTTTCAGGTTGAAGTTTCTTGACATAAGCATCACATCCCCAAACTTTTAGAAATGACAGCTTAGGTTTCTTCCCAAACCATAATTCAAACGGTGTCGTCTCAACGGATTTCGACGGAGCCCTATTTAAAGTGAATGCAGCAGTCTCTAAAGCATAGCCCCAAAAAGACAGCGGTAAATCGGTAAGAGACATCATAGATTGCACCATATGTAATAGAGTGCGATTACGACGTTCGGACACACCATTACGCTAAGGTGTTCCAGGCGGCGTGAGTTGTGAAACCATTCCACATTTTCTTAAGTGTGTGCCAAATTCGTGACTCAAGTATTCTCCTCCACGATCTGATCGTAGAAACTTGATTTTCCTGTCACGTTGATTCTCAACCTCACTCTGAAATTCCTTTAACTTTTCAAAGGTTTCAGACTTGTGTTTCATTAAGTAGACATACCCATATCTACTCAAGTCATCAGTGAGGGTGAGAACATAACGATAGCCACCGCGAGCCTCAACACTCATTGGACCGCACACATCAGTATGTATGATTTCCAATAAGTTGGTTGCTCGCTCCATTGTTCCTGAGAACGGAGTCTTGGTCATTTTACCCATGAGGCATGGTTCGCACGTGTCAAATGATTCATAATCAAGAGACTCTAAAAGTCCATCTGCATGGAGCTTCTTCATGCGTTTGACACCTATGTGACCAAGGCGGCAGTGCCACAAGTATGTGGGACTATCATTATCAACTTTACATCTTTTGGTACTCACACTATGAATATGTGTAGCAATACGCTCGAGATTCATTAAGAATAAACCATTGACCATCGGAGCATGACCATAAAACATATCTCTCATATAAATAGAACAACCATTATTCTCGGATTTAAATGAGTAGCCATCTCGTATTAAACGAGATCCTGATACAATGTTAATGCTCAAAGCTGGCACTAAATAACAATTATTGAGGTTTAAAACTAATCCCGAAGGTAAATGTAGAGGTAGCGTGCCGACGGCGATCACATTGACCTTGGAACCATTCCCGACGCGCATCGTCACCTCGTCCTTTGCCAGTTTCCGCTTATTCCGCAGCTCCTGCTGTGTGTTAAAAATATGAGCAACGACACCGGTATCAAATACCTAGGAGTTACTACGAGTACTGGTAAGGTACACATCAGTTACGTATATATCAAATATACCTTTGGTGTTGCCGGCCTTCTTATCCGACAAGTATTTGGGGCAGTTCCGCTTCCAGTGACCCTTCCCTTTGCAATAAAAGCACTCTGTCTCAGGCTTGGGTCCATTCTTTGACTTCTTCCCGGCAGCTTGCTTGCCGGGCGCGGCAACTTCCTTGCCGTCCTTCTTGAAGTTCTTTTTACCCTTGCCCTTCTTGAACTTAGTGGTTTTATTCACCATCAACACTTGATGTTCCTTCTTGACTTCTACCTCTGCTGATTTCAGCATAGCAAATACTTCAGGAATGGTCTTTACCATCCCCTGCATATTGAAGTTCATCACAAAGCTCTTGTAGCTTGGTGGAAGCGACTAGAGGATTCTGTCAATGACCGCGTCATCCGGGAGATTAACTCCCAGCTGAGTCAAGCGGTTATGTAACCCAGACATAGTGAGTATGTGCTCACTGACAGAACTATTTTCCTCCATCTTACAGCTGAAGAACTTATCGGAGACTTCATATCTCTCGATCCGGGCATGAGCTTGAAAAACCATTTTTAGCTCTTCGAACATCTCATATGCTCCATGTCTCTCAAAACGCTTTTGGAGCCCCGGCTCTAAGCTGTAAAGCATGCCGCACTGAATGAGGGAGTAGTCATCAGTACGTGTCTGCCAAGCGTTCATAGCGTCTTGGTTCTGTGGGACGGGTGGATCACCTAGTGGTGCTTGTAGGACATAATCTTTCTTGGCAGCTATGAGGATAATCCTCAGGTTCCGGACCCAGTCCGTATAGTTGCTGCCATCGTCTTTCAGCTTGGTTTTCTCTAGGAACGCGTTGAAATTGAATACAACGTTGGCCATTTGATCTACAAGACATATTGCAAAGATTTTAGACTAAGTTCATGATAATTAAGTTCATCTAATCAAATTATTAATGAACTCCCACTTAGATTAGACATCCCTCTAGTCATCTTAGTATTACATGATCCGAGTTAACTAGACCGTGTCCGATCATCACGTGAGACGGACTAGTCAACGTCGGTGAACATCTTCATGTTGATCGTATCTTCTATACGACTCATGCTCGACCTTTCGGTCTTCTGTGTTCCGAGGCCATGTCTATACACATGCTAGGCTCGTCAAGTTAACCCTAAGTGTTTGCATGTGTAAAACTTTCTTACACCCGTTGTATGTGAACGTAAGGATCTATCACACCCGATCATCACGGCGTGCTTCGAAACGACGAACTGTAGCAACGGTGCACAATTAGGGGAGAACACTTCTTGAAATTTTAATGAGGGATCATCTTATTTACTACCGTCGTTCTAAGTAAACAAGGTGCAAAACATGATAAACATCGCATGCAATGAAATAATAAACGTGACATGATATGGCCAATATCACATAGCTCCTTTGATCTCCATCTTGGGGCTCCATGATCATCTTGTCACCGGCTTGACACCATGATCTCCATCATCATGATCTCCATCATCGTGTCTCCATGAAGTTGCTCGCCAACTATTACTTCTACTATTATGGCTAACGCGTTTAGCAATAAAGTAAAGTAATTTACATGGCGTTTCTCAATGACACGCAGGTCATACAAAAAATAAAGACAACTCCTATGGCTCCTGCCGGTTGTCATACTCATCGACATGCAAGTCGTGATTCCTATTACAATAGCATGAACATCTCATACATCACGTATAGATCATTCATCATTCATCACAACTTTGGCCATATCTTATCACAAACCACTTGCTGCAAAAACAAGTTAGACGTCCTCTAATTGTTGTTGCAAGTTTTACGTGGCTGAATTAGGGTTCTAGCAAGAACGTCTTCTTACCTACGTGAAAGCCACAACGTGATTTGTCAACTTCTATTTACCCTTCATAAGGACCCTTTTCATCGAATCCGCTCCAACTAAAGTGGGAGAGACAGACACCCGCCAGCCACCTTATGCAACTAGTGCATGTTAGTCGGTGGAACCGGTCTCACGTAAGCGTACGTGTAAGGTTGGTCCGGGCCGCTTCATCCCACAATACCGCTGAAGCAAGATAAGACTAGTAGCGGCAAGAAAGTTGACAAATCTACGCCCACAACAAATTGTGTTCTACTCGCGCAAGAAGAACTACGCATAGACCTAGCTTTGATCCCACTGTTGGGGAACGTTGCAGAAAACAAAAATTTTCCTACGGTTTCACCAAGATCTATCTATGAGTTCATCTAGCAACAAGTATTCGGATGCATCTACATACCTTTGTAGATCGCGAGCGGAAGCGTTCAAAGAACGGGGTTGATGTAGTCGAACACGACGTGATCCAAATCACCAATGACCAAGCGCCGAACGGACGGCACCTCCGCGTTCAACACACATACGGAGTGGATGACGTCTCCTCCTTTCTTGATCCAGCAAGGGGGGAGGAGAGGTTGATGAAGATCCAGCAGCACGACGGCGTGGTGGTGGATGCAGGGCGTCACAGTAGTAGGGCTTCGCCGTGTACTGCGAGGGAGAGATGTAATAGGGGAGAGGGAAGCACCAAAGGCTGAGGTATGAAGTCCTCCCTCTCCTCAACTATATATAGGGGTGCCCAAGGGGTGTGGCCGGCCCTAGGAGATGGGATCTCCTAGGGGGGCGGCGGCCAAGGGGTGGGGGGGCTTGCCCCCCAAGCAAGGGGGCGCCCCCCTTTAGGGTTTCCCCTAAACCCTAGGCGCATGGGCCCTTGGGGAGTGGCGCCCCAGCCCACTTTGGGCTGGGTTCTTTCCCACTTCAGCCCATGGGGCCCTCCGGGATGGGTGGCCCCACCCGGTGGACCCCCGGGATCCTTCCGGTGGTCCCGGTACAATACCGGGTACCCCGAAACTTGTCCCGATGGCCGAAACAGCACTTCCTATATATAATTCTTTACCTCCGGACTATTCCGGAACTCCTCGTGACGTCCGGGATCTCATCCGGGACTCCGAACAACATTCGGGTTACTGCATATACATATCTTCACAACCCTAGCGTCACCGAACCTTAAGTGTGTAGACCCTACGGGTTCGGGAGACATGCAGACATGACCGAGACGACTCTCCGGTCAATAACCAACAGCGGGATCTGGATGTTGGCTCCCACATACTCCACGATGATCTCATCGGATGAACCACGATGTCAAGGATTAAACAACCCCGTATACAATTCCCTTTGTCAAACGGTATGTTACTTGCCTGAGACTCGATCGTTGGTATCCCAATACCTCGTTCAGTCTCGTTACCGGCAAGTCACTTTACTCGTACCGTAATGCATGATCCTGTGACCAGACACTTGGTCACTTTGAGCTCATTATGATGATGCATTACTGAGTGGGCCCAGTGATACCTCTCCATCATACGGAGTGACAAATCCCAGTCTCGATCCGTGTCAACCCAACAGATACTTTCGGAGATACCTGTACTGCACCTTTATAGTCACCCAGTTACGTTGTGACGTTTGATACACCCAAGGCACTCCTACGGTATCCGGGAGTTACATGATCTCATGGTCAAAGGAAAAGATACTTGACATTGGAAAAGCTCTAGCAAACGAACTACACGATCTTGTGCTATGCTTAGGATTGGGTCTTGTCCATCACATCATTCTCCTAATGATGTGATCCCGTTATCAATGACATCCAATGTCCATAGCCAGGAAACCATGACTATCTGTTGATCAACGAGCTAGTCAACTAGAGGCTTACTAGGGACATATTATGGTCTATGTATTCACACGTGTATTACGATTTCCGGATAATACAGTTATAGCATGAATAAAGACAATTATCATGAACAAAGAAATATAATAATAATACTTTTATTATTGCCTCTAGGGCATATTTCCAACAACCATGTGATGATCGGGTGTGATAGGCTATACGTTCAAATACAACGGGTGCAAAACAGTTGCACACGCGGAATACTCATGTTTAACTTGACGAGCCTAGCACATATGGCCTCGGAACACGGAGACCGAAAGGTCGAGCATGAATCATATAGTAGATATGATCAACATATTGATGTTCACCATTGATACTACTCCATCTCACGTGATGATCGGACATGGTTTAGTTGATTTGGATCACGTGATCACTTAGAAGATTAGAGGGATATCTTTCTAAGTGGGAGTTCTTAAGTAATATGATTAATTGAACTTAAATTTATCATGAACTTAGTACCTGATAGTATCTTGCTTGTCTATGTTTGATTGTAGATAGATGGCTCGTGCTGTTGTTCCGTTGAATTTTAATGCGTTCCTTGAGAAAGCAAAGTTGAAAGATGATGGTAGCAATTACACGGACTGGGTCCGTAACTTGAGGATTATCCTCATTGCTGCACAGAAGAATTACGTCCTAGAAGCACCGCTAAGTGCCAAGCCTGCTGCAGGAGCGACACCAGATGTTATGAACGTCTGGCAGAGCAAAGCTGATGACTACTCGATAGTTCAGTGTGCCATGCTTTACGGCTTAGAACCGGGTCTTCAACGACGTTTTGAACGTCATGGAGCATATGAGATGTTCCAGGAGTTGAAGTTAATATTTCAAGCAAATGCCCGAATTGAGAGATATGAAGTCTCCAATAATTTCTATAGCTGCAAGATGGAGGAGAATAGTTCTGTCAGTGAACATATACTCAAAATGTCTAGGTATCATAATAACTTGACTCAACTGGGGGTTAATCTTCCTGTTGATAGTGTCATTGACAGAGTTCTTCAATCACTCCCACCAAGCTACAAAAGCTTCGTGATGAACTATAATATGCAAGGGATGAATAAAACTATTCATGAGCTCTTCGCGATGCTAAAAGCCGCGGAGGTAGAAATCAAGAAGGAGCATCAAGTGTTGATGGTCAATAAGACCACCAGTTTCAAGAAAAAGGGCAAAGGGAAGAAGAAAGGGAACTTCAAGAAGAACAGCAAACAAGTTTCTGCTCAGGAGAAGAAACCCAGGTCTGGACCTAAGCCTGAGACTAAGTGCTTCTACTGCAAGCAGACTGGTCACTGGAAGCGGAACTGCCCCAAGTATTTGGCGGATAAGAAGGATGGCAAAGTGAACAAAGGTATATGTGATATACATGTTATTGATGTGTACCTTAATAATGCTCGCAGTAGCACCTGGGTATTTGATACTGGTTCTGTTGCTAACATTTGCAACTCGAAACAGGGGCTACGGATTAAGCGAAGATTGGCTAAGGACGAGGTGACGATGCGCGTGGGAAATGGTTCCAAAGTCGATGTGACCGCGGTCGGCATGCTACCTCTACATCTACCTTCGGGATTAGTATTAGACCTAAATAATTATTATTTGGTGCCAGCGTTGAGCATGAACATTATATCTGGATCTTGTTTGATGCGAGACGGTTATTCATTTAAATCAGAGAATAATGGTTGTTCTATTTATATGAGTAATATCTTTTATGGTCATGCACCCTTGAAGAGTGGTCTATTTTTGATGAATCTCGATAGTAGTGATACACATATTCATAATGTTGAAATCAAAAGATGCAGCGTTGATAATGATAGTGCAACTTATTTGTGGCACTGCCGTTTAGGTCATATCGGTGTAAAGCGCATGAAGAAACTCCATACTGATGGACTTTTGGAACTACTTGATTATGAATCACTTGGTACGTGTGAACCGTGCCTCATGGGTAAGATGACTAAAACACCGTTCTCCGGTACTATGGAGAGAGCAACAGATTTGTTGGAAATCATACATACAGATGTATGTGGTCCAATGAATGTTGAGGCTCGTGGCGGATATCGTTATTTTCTCACTTTCACAGATGATTTAAGCAGATATGGGTATATCTACTTAATGAAACATAAGTCTGAAACATTTGAAAAGTTCAAAGAATTTCAGAGTGAAGTTGAAAATCATCGTAACAAGAAAATAAAGTTTCTACGATCTGATCGTGGAGGAGAATATTTGAGTTACGAGTTTGGTCTACATTTGAAACAATGCGGAATAGTTTCGCAACACACGCCACCCGGAACACCACAGCGTAATGGTGTGTCCGAACGTCGTAATCGTACTTTATTAGATATGGTGCGATCTATGAGGTCTCTTACTCATTTGCCGTTATCGTTTTGGAGTTATGCTTTACAGACGGCTGCATTCACGTTAAATAGGACACCATCGAAATCCGTTGAGACGACGCCTTATGAACTGTGGTTTGGCAAGAAACCAAAGTTGTCGTTTCTGAAAGTTTGGGGGTGCGATGCTTATGTGAAAAAGCTTCAACCTGATAAGCTCGAACCCAAATCGGAGAAATGTGTCTTCATAGGATACTCAAAGGAGATTGTTCGGTACACCTTCTATCACAGATCCGAAGGCAAAACTTTTGTTGCTAAATTCGGAGTTTTTCTAGATAAGGAGTTTCTCTTGAAAGAAGTGAGTGGGAGGAAAGTAGAACTTGATGAGGTAACCGTACCTGCTCCCTTATTGGAAAGTAGGACATCACAGAAACTGGTTTCTGTGACACCTACACCAATTAGTGATGAAGCTAAAGATAATGATCATGAAACTTCAGATCAAGTTACTACCGAACCTCGTAGATCAACCAGAGTAAGATCCGCACCAGTGTGGTACGGTAATCCTGTTCTGGAAGTCATGCTACTAGATCATGATGAACCTACGAACTATGAAGAAGCGATGGTGAGCCCAGATTCTACAAAATGGCTAGAAGCCATGAAATCTGAGATGGGATCCATGTATAAGAACAAAGTGTGGACTTTGCTTGACTTGCCCTTTGATCGGCAAGCAATTGAGAATAAATGGATGTTCAAGAAGAAGACTGACGCTGACGATAATGTTACTGTCTACAAAGCTCGACTTGTTGCAAAAGGTTTTCGACAAGTTCAAGGGATTGACTACGATGAGACCTTGTCACCCGTAGCGATGCTTAAGTCTGTCCGAATCATGTTAGAAATTGCCGCATTTTATTATTATGAAATTTGGCAAATGGATGTCAAAACTGCATTCCTGAATGGATTTCTGGAAGAAGAGTTTTATATGATGCAACCAGAAGGTTTTGTCGATCCAAAGGGAGCTAACAAAGTGTGCAAGCTCCAGCGATCCATTTATGGACTGGTGCAAGCCTCTCAGAGTTGGAATAAACGCTTTGATAGTGTGATCAAAGCATTTGGTTTTGTACAGACTTTTGGAGAAGCCTGTATTTACAAGAAAGTGAGTGGGAGCTCTGTAGCATTTCTGATATTATATGTGGATGACATATTATTGATTGGAATGTTGGGGAACGTAGTAATTTCAAAAAAATTCCTACGCACACGCAAGAGCATGGTGATGCATAGCAACGAGAGGGGAGAGTGTTGTCTACGTACCCACGCAGACCGACTGCGGAAGCGTTGACGCAACGTAGAGGAAGTAGTCGTACGTCTTCCCGATCCGACCGATCCAAGCACCGTTACTCCGGCACCTCCGAGTTCTTAGCACACGTACAGCTCGATGACGATCCCCGGGCTCCGATCCAGCAAAGCGTCGGGGAAGAGTTCCGTCAGCACGACGGCGTGGTGACGATCTTGATGTTCTACCGACGCAGGGCTTCGCCTAAGCACTACAACGATATGATCGAGGTGGAATATGGTGGCAGGGGGCACCGTACACGGCTAAGGAACGATCTCAAAGGATCAACTTGTGTGTCTAGAGGTGCCCCCTGCCCCCGTATATAAAGGATCCAAGGGGGAGGGGCTGGGCGGCCAAGGAGGGCGCGCCAGGAGAGTCCTACTCCCTCTGGGAGTAGGATCCCCCCCAATACTGGTTGGAATAGGATTCCTTAAGGGGGGAAAGAGAGAGAGGGGGGGCGGCCACCTCTCCTAGTCCTAATAGGACTAGGGGAGGGGGGAGGCGCGCGGCCACCTTGGGCTGCCCCTTTCTCCTTTCCACTAAAGCCCACTAAGGCCCATATATCTCCCGGGGGGTTCCGGTAACCTCCCGGTACTCCGGTAAAATCCCGATTTCACCCGAAACACTTCCGATATCCAAACATAGGCTTCCAATATATCAATCTTTATGTCTCAACCATTTCGAGACTCCTCGTCATGTCCGTGATCACATCCGGGACTCCGAACTAACTTCGGTACATCAAAATGCATAAACTCATAATAACTGTCATCGTAACGTTAAGCGTGCTGACCCTACGGTTCGAGAATAATGTAGACATGACTGAGACACATCTCCGGTCAATAACCAATAGAGGGACCTGGATGCCCATATTGGCTCCTACATATTCTACGAAGATCTTTATCGGTCAGATCGCATAACAACATACGTTGTTCCCTTTGTCATCGGTATGTTACTTGCCCGAGATTCGATCGTCGGTATCCAATACCTAGTTCAATCTCGTTACCGGCAAGTCTCTTTACTCATTCTGTAATACATCATCCCGCAACTAACTCATTAGTTGCAATGCTTGCAAGGCTTATGTGATGTGCATTACCGAGAGGGCCCAGAGATACCTCTCCGACAATCGGAGTGACAAATCCTAATCTCGAAATACGCCAACCCAACATCTACCTTTGGAGACACCTGTAGAGCTCCTTTATAATCACCCATTTACGTTGTGACGTTTGGTAGCACACAAAGTGTTCCTCCGGCAAACGGGAGTTGCATAATCTCATAGTCATAGGAACATGTATAAGTCATGAAGAAAGCAATAGCAACATACTGAACGATCGGGTGCTAAGCTAATGGAATGGGTCATGTCAATCAGATCATTCAACTAATGATGTGACCTCGTTAATCAAATAACAACTCTTTGTTCATGGTTAGGAAACATAACCATCTTTGATTAACGAGCTAGTCAAGTAGAGGCATACTAGTGACACTAAGTTTGTCTATGTATTCACACATGTATTATGTTTCCGGTTAATACAATTCTAGCATGAATAATAAACATTTATCATGATATAAGGAAATAAATAATAACTTTATTATTGCCTCTAGGGCATATTTCCTTCAGTCTCCCACTTGCACTAGAGTCAATAATCTAGATCACATCACCATGTGATTAATATTGATAGTTCACATCATCATGTGATTAACACCCATAGTTCACATCGTCATGTGACCAACACCCAAAAGGTTTACTAGATTCGGTAATCTAGTTCACATCGCTATGTGATTAACACCCAAAGAGTACTAAGGTGTGATCATGTTTTGCTTGTGAGAGAATCTTAGTCAATGGTCTTTCACATTCAGATCCGTTATGTATTTTGCAATTTTCTATGTCTACAATGCTCTGCACGGAGCTACTCTAGCTAATTGCTCCCACTTTCAATATGTATCTAGATCGAGACTTAGAGTCATCCAGATCCGTGTCAAAACTTGCATCGACGTAACTTTTTACGACGAACCTTTTGTCACCTCTATAATCGAGAAATATTTCCTTATTCTACTAAGGATAATTTTGACCGCTGTCCAGTGATCTACTCCTAGATCACTATTGTACTCCCTTGCCAAATCAGTTCAGGGTATACAATAGATCTGGTACACAGTATCGCATATTTTATAGAACCTATGACTGAGGCATAGGGAATGACTTTCATTCTCTTTCTATCTTCTGCCGTGGTCGGGCATTGAGTCTTACTCAACTTCACACCTTGTAATACAGGCAAGAACTCTTTCTTTGACTGCTCCATTTTTGAACTACTTCAAAATCTTGTCAAGGTATGTACTCATTGAAAAAACTTATCAAGCGTCTTGATCTATCTCTATAGATCTTGAAGCTCAATATGTAAGCAGCTTCATCGAAGTCTTTCTTTGAAAAAACTCCTTTCAAACACTCCTTTATGCTTTACAGAATAATTCTACATTATTTCCGATCAACAATATGTCATTCATATATACTTATCAGAAATGCTGTAGTGCTTCCACTCACTTTCTCGTAAATACAGGCTTCACCGCAAGTCTGTATAAAACTATATGCTTTGATCAACTCATCAAAGCGTATATTCCAACTCCGAGATGCTTGCACCAGTCCATAGATGGATCGCTGGAGTTTGCACATTTTGTTAGTACCTTTCGGATTGACAAAACCTTCTGGTTGCATCATATACAACTCTTCTTTAATAAATCCATTAGGGAATGCAGTTTTGTTTATCCATTTGCCAGATTTCATAAAATGCGGCAATTACTAACATGATTCGGACAGACTCAAGCATAGATACGAGTGAGAAACTCTCATCGTAGTCAACACCTTGAACTTTGTCGAAAACCTTTTGCGACAATTCTAGCTTTGTAGATAGTAACACTACTATCAGCGTCCGTCTTCCTCTTGAAAATCTATTTATTCTCAATTGCTTGCCGATCATCGGGCAAGTCAACCAAAGTCCATACTTTATTCTCATACATGGATCCCATCTCAGATTTCATGGCTTCAAGCCACTTTGCGAAATCTGGGCTCACCATCGCTTCTTCATAGTTTGTAGGTTCATCATGATCTAGCAGCATGATTTCTAGAACAGGATTACCGTACCACTCTGGTGCGGATCTCGCTCTGGTTGATCTACGAGGTTCAGTTGTATCTTGTCCTGAAGTTTCATGATCATCATCATTAGCTTCCTCACTAATTGGTATAGGTGTCGCAGAAACAGTTTTTTGTGATGTACTACTTTCCAATAAGGGAGCAGGTACAGTTACCTCGTCAAGTTCTACTTTCCTCCCACTCACTTCTTTCAAGAGAAACTCCTTCTCTAGAAAGGATCCATTCTTAGCAACGAATATCTTGCCTTCGGATCTGTGATAGAAGGTGTACCCAACAGTCTCCTTTGGGTATCCTATGAAGACACATTTCTCCGATTTGGGTTCGAGCTTATCAGGTTGAAGCTTTTTCACATAAGCATCGCAGCCCCAAACTTTCAGAAACGACATCTTTGGTTTCTTGCCAAACCACAGTTCATAAGGCGTCGTCTCAACGGATTTTGATGGTGCCCTTTTAATGTGAATGCAGCTGTCTCTAATGCATAACCCCAAAACGATAGTGGTAGATCGGTAAGAGACATCATAGATCGCACCATATCTAATAAAGTACGGTTATGACGTTCGGACACACCATTATGCTGTGGTGTTCCGGGTGGCATGAGTTGCGAAACTATTCCACAATTTTTCAAGTGTACACCAAACTCGTAACTCAAATATTCTCCTCCACGATTAGATCGTAGAAACTTTATTTTCTTGTTACGATGATTTTCAACTTCACTCTGAAATTCTTTGAACTTTTCAAATTTTTCAGACTTATGTTTCATTAAGTAGATATACTCATATCTGCTCAAATCATCTGTGAAGATCAGAAAATAATGATACCTGTCGTGAGCCTCAATATTCATCAGACCACATACATCAGTATGTATGATTTCCAACAAATCTGTTGCTCGCTCCATTGTTCCGAAAAACAGAGTCTTTAGTCATCTTGCCCATGAGGCATGGTTCACAAGCATCAACTGATTCATAATCAAGTGATTCCAAAAGTCCATCAGCATGGAGTTTCTTCATGCGCTTTACACCAATATGACCTAAACGGCAGTGCTACAAATAAGTTGCACTATCATTATTAACTTTGCATCTTTTGGTTTCAATATTATGATTATGTGTACCACTACAATCGAGATCCAACGAACTATTTTCATTGGGTGTGTAACCATATAAGGTTTTATTCATGTAAACAGAACAACAATTTATTCTCTTACTTAAATGAATAACCGTATTACAATAAACATGATCAAATCATATTCATGCTCAACGCAAACACCAAATAACACTTATTTAGGTTCAACACTAATCCCGAAATTATAGGGAGTGTGCGATGATGATCATATCAATCTTGGAACCACTTCCAACACACATCGTCACTTCACCCTTAACTAGTCTCTGTTTATTCTGCAACTCCCGTTTCGAGTTACTAATCTTAGCAACTGAACTAGTATCAAATACTGAGGGTTTGCTATAAACACTAGTAAAGTACACATCAATAACATGTATATCAAATATACTTATGTTCACTTTGCCATCCTTCTTATCCGCCAATCACTTGGGGTAGTTCCGCTTCCAGTGACCAGTCCCTTTGCAGTAGAAGTACTTAGTCTCAGGCTTAGGACCAGACTTGGGCTTCTTCACTTGTGCAGCAACTTGCTTGCTGTTCTTCTTGAAGTTCCCCTTCTTCCCTCTGCCCTTTTCTTGAAACTAGTGATCTTGTCAACCATCAACACTTGATGTTTTTCTTGATTTCTACCTTTGTTGATTTCAGCATCACGAAGAGCTTGGGAGTTGTTTCCGCTATCCCTTGCATATTATAGTTCATCACGAAGTTCTACTAACTTGGTGATGGTGACTAGAGAATTCTGTCAATCACTATCTTATCTGGAAGATTAACTCCCACTTGATTCAAGCGATTGTAGTACCCAGACAATCTGAGCACATGCTCACTAGTTGAGCGATTCTCCTCCATCTTTTAGCTATAGAACTTGTTGGAGACTTCATATCTCTCAACTCGGGTATTTGCTTGAAATATTAACTTCAACTTCTGGAACATCTCATATGGTCCATGACGTTCAAAACGTCTTTGAAGTCCCGATTCTAAGCCGTTAAGCATGGTGCACTTAAATTATCAAGTAGTCATCATATTGAGCTAGCCAAACGTTCATAACGTCTGCATCTGCTTCTGCAATAGGTGTGTCACCTAGCGGTGCATTAAGGACATAATTCTTCTGTGCAGCAATGAGGATAAACCTCAGATCACGGATCCAATCCGCATCATTGCTACTAACATCTTTCAACACAATTTTCTCTAGGAACATATCAAAATAAACATATGAAAGCAACAACGCGAGCTATTGATCTACAACATAGATATGCTAATACTACGAGGACTAAGTTCATGATAAATTAAAGTTCAATTAATAATATTACTTAAGAACTCCCACTTAGATAGACATCCCTCTAATCTTCTAAGTGATCACGTGATCCAAATCAACGAAACCATAACCGATCATCACGTGAGATGGAGTAGTTTTCAGTGGTGAACATCATTATGTTGATCATATCTACTATATGATTCACGCTCGACCTTTCGGTCTCCGTGTTCCGAGGCCATATCTGCATATGCTAGGCTCGTCAAGTTTAACCTGAGTATTCTGCGTGTGCAAAACTGGCTTGCACCCGTTGTAGATGGACGTAGAGCTTATCACACCCGATCATCACGTGGTGTCTGGGCACGACGAACTTTGGCAACGGTGCATACTCAGGGAGAACACTTCTTGATAATTTAGTGAGAGATCATCTTATAATGCTACCGTCAAACAAAGCAAGATAAGATGCATAAAAGATAAACATCACATGCAATCAATATAAGTGATATGATATGGCCATCATCATCTTGTGCTTGTGATCTCCATCTTCGAAGCACCGTCATGATCACCATTGTCACCGGCGCGACACCTTGATCTCCATCGTAGCATCATTGTCGTCTCGCCAATCTTATGCTTCCACGACTATCGCTACCGCTTAGTGATAAAGTAAAGCATTACATCGCGATTGCATTGCATACAATAAAGCGACAACCATATGGCTCCTCCCAGTTGCCGATAACTCGGTTACAAAACATGATCATCTCATACAATAAAATTTAGCATCATGTCTTGACCATATCACATCACAACATGCCCTGCAAAAACAAGTTAGACGTCCTCTACTTTGTTGTTGCAAGTTTTACGTGGCTGCTACGGGCTTAAGCAAGAACCAATCTCACATATGCATCAAAACCACAACGATAGTTTGTCAATTCGACTCCATTTTAACCTTCGCAAGGACCGGGCGTAGCCACACTCGGTTCAACTAAAGTTGGAGAGACAGTCGCCCGCAAGCCACCTATGTGCAAAGCACGTCAGGGGAACCGGTCTCGCGTAAGCGTACGCGTAATGTTGGTCCGGGTCGTCTCGTCCAACAATACCGCCGAACCAAAGTATGACATGCTGGTAGGCAGTATGACTTATATCGTCCACAACTCACTTGTGTTCTACTCGTGCATATAACATCAAACCATAAAACCTAGGCTCGGATGCCACTGTTGGGGAACGTAGTAATTTCAAAAAATTTCCTACGCACAAGCAAGATCATGGTGATGCATAGCAACGAGAGGGGAGAGTGTTGTCTACGTACCCACGCAGACCGACTGCGGAAGCGTTGACGCAACGTAGAGGAAGTAGTCGTACGTCTTCCCGATCCGACCGATCCAAGCACCGTTACTCCGGCACCTCCGAGTTCTTAGCACACGTACAGCTCTACGACGATCCCCGGGCTCCGATCCAGCAAAGCATCGGGGAAGAGTTCCGTCAGCACGACGGCGTGGTGACGATCTTGATGTTCTACCGACGCAGGGCTTCGCCTAAGCACTACAACGATATGATCAAGGTGGAATATGGTGGCAGGGGGCACCGTACACGGCTAAGGAACGATCTCAAGGTTCAACTTGTGTGTCTAGAGGTGCCCCCTGCCCCCGTATATAAAGGATCCAAGGGGGAGGGGCTGGCCGGCCAAGGAGGGCGCGCCAGGAGAGTCCTACTCCCTCTGGGAGTAGGATCCCCCCCCCCCCAATCCTAGTTGGAATAGGATTCCTTAAGGGGGGAAAGAGAGAGAGAGGGGGGCTGGCCACCTCTCCTAGTCCTAATAGGACTAGGGGGGGAGGCGCGCAGCCACCTTGGGCTGCCCCTTTCTCCTTTCCACTAAAGCCCACTAAGGCCCATATAGCTCCCGGGGGGTTCCGGTAACCTCCCGGTACTCCGGTAAAGTCCCGATTTCACCCGGAACACTTCCGATATCCAAACACAGGCTTCCAATATATCAATCTTTATGTCTCGACCATTTCGAGACTCCTCGTCATGTCCGTGATCACATTCGGGACTCCGACCTAACTTCGGTACATCAAAATGCATAAACTCATAATAACTGTCATCGTAACGTTAAGCGTGCGGACCCTACGGTTCGAGAATAATGTAGACATGACTGAGACACATCTCCGGTCAATAACCAATAGCGGGACCTAGATGCCCATATTGGCTCCTACATATTCTACGAAGATCTTTATCGGTCAGACCGCATAACAACATACATTGTTCCCTTTGTTATCAGTATGTTACTTGCCCGAGATTCGATCGTCGGTATCCAATACCTAGTTCAATCTCGTTACTGGCAAGTCTCTTTACTCGTTCTATAATACATCATCCCGCAACTAACTCATTAGTTGCAATGCTTGCAAGGCTTATGTGATGTGCATTACCGAGAGGGCCCAGAGATACCTCTCCGACAATCGGAGTGACAAATCCTAATCTCGAAATACGCCAACCCAACATCTACCTTTGGAGACACCTGTAGAGCTCCTTTATAATCACCCATTTACGTTGTGACGTTTGGTAGCACACAAAGTGTTCCTTCGGCAAACGGGAGTTGCATAATCTCATAGTCATAGGAACATGTATAAGTCATGAAGAAAGCAATAGCAACATACTAAACGATCGGGTGCTAAGCTAATGGAATGGGTCATGTCAATCAGATCATTCAACTAATGATGTGACCTCGTTTATCAAATAACAACTCTTTGTTCATGGTTAGTAAACATAACCATCTTTGATTAACGAGCTAGTCAAGTAGAGGCATACTAGTGACACTTTGTTTGTCTATGTATTCACACATGTATTATGTTTCCGGTTAATACAATTCTAGCATGAATAATAAACATTTATCATGATATAAGGAAATAAATAATAACTTTATTATTGCCTCTAGGGCATATTTCCTTCATGGAAATGATATAGAATTTCTGGATAGCATAAAGGGATACTTGAATAAGATTTTTTCAATGAAATACCCCGGTGAAGCTTCTTACATATTGGGCATTAAGATCTATAGAGATAGATTAAGACGCTTAATTGGACTTTCACAAAGCACATACCTTGACAAGGTTTTGAAGAAGTTCAAAATGGATCAAGCAAAGAAAGGGTTCTTGCCTGTGTTACAAGGTGTGAAGTTGAGTAAGACTCAATGTCCGACCACCGCAGAAGATAGAGAGAAAATGAAAGATGTTCCCTATGCTTCAGCCATAGGCTCTATCATGTATGCAATGCTGTGTACCAGACCTGTGTGCCTTGCTATAAGTCTAGCAGGGAGGTACCAAAGTAATCCAGGAGTGGATCACTGGACAGCGGTCAAGAACATCCTGAAATACCTGAAAAGTACTAAGGATATGTTTCTCGTATATGGAGGTGACAAAGAGCTCATCGTAAATGGTTACGTTGATGCAAGCTTTGACACTGATCCGGACGATTCTAAATCGCAAACCGGATACGTGTTTTTACTGAACGGAGGAGCTGTCAGTTGGTGCAGTTTTAAACAAAGCGTTGTGGCGGGATCTACATGTGAAGCAGAGTACATAGCTGCTTCGAAAGCCGCAAATGAAGGAGTCTGGATGAAGGAGTTCATATCCGATCTCGCTACAAGAAATATGTCAACTTATGACCTTCTATCAGTGACCCTCGAAGAATTGGTCATAAATTTATGACCATTTTAGACCAATTGGTCAAAAGCTGTTCAGGGGGCTCCAAACCCTAAACCATTGCGACCATTTTGGTCAGAAAGGTCGTAATTTCCTTACACGAAATGGTCACAAAGCAAACAGTGCTAGTCCGCTGCCTTATTTCTAGTTGTTAATGACCAATATAGATGGTCATAGCCTTGTAGATTGTGGTGGGTTGTGATGACTAGGCGCCATCTCATCAGTTTTGCCTATGTGTCATGTCCATGTGGTAGTTTTTGCCCTAGGTTGTGAAGCAACCTATATTTCTATCATTCCCAAAATTCCCAAAAAAATCTCATAAATTCTTTGGGGCATATCTTCATCAAATATGTAAAAATCCTTCCTTGCCTAGTTCAAAACTAATTCAACAATATTCATTTTCCTATTCTGTTCACAACAACACTTTATGAAGGAAGTGCTATTTATATATTCTTGATTGCCCTCGGAATTTTTGGGCACTCTTTCCTATCCAAATTATTACCGCATGACAAAATTCAGCTCCATTTGCCTAGCAAATCTTCCTCGGCAAATTTCCAAAGTTTTTGTCCACCTAGAAGCATTGTGAAGGAAGTACCTTTTTTATATCTCTAAATGACAAGAAATTTATACAGTTCCTTCATATGCCCAAATTATCAACCTCCTCCAAATTGCAGATCAGTCAAATCATCTATGTGAGCGCAGGTTCAATTTATATTTTATGGCCAAATTGGCACGTTGCAAAGCAAGTGTTATATAGACCCCTCCTATTACCCTCAAACTTTTTGGGCACTCTTCCATACCCAAATCATTGCCACATGATAATATTCAGCTCAATTTTCCTAGTAAATCTTTCTCGGGAAATTTTCAAAGTTTCTACCTCGAGAGAAGCTTTGTGAAGTAAGTACTATCTAGGCTTACCCAAATGATCTGAAAATTTACCAGAGCATGACCATACCTAAGTAACTTACCTACACCAATTTTGAGCTCATTTCATTCATCCAATCTTTCTCACTAGTTTTCCCAAGTTTCTGTCCATAGAAGAGCATTGTGAAGGAAGTACTACTTTGGCATGTCCAAATGGTATCAATTTTCTACAATGCTTTCCTATGCCCAAATAACCATCCTCCACAAAATTTCAGCTCACTCCATTCATTATTTTGAGCCCAGCTTCAACATTCATATTTTTGTCCAGCGTGGTACTTTGCAAAGCAAGTACCACCTAGGATCCTCCTTTTGAGCTAAAAATTTGTGAAGACATTGTCCTTAGTAGATGATCATCCTCAGCCAAAACTCACGCCCATTGGCCATGTGCATTTCCCGTACCGCTAATCAAACACTTGGCTACTAATTCATGTTTGAGCATCGATCAGTCTCCTCATGAGAATCTTATGTTGTAATTTTCTTCCTAGCACCAACCTGGGGAGTGGCCAACCCACTAGACATGCCTAGGCCGCCCAGAACACATGGCAACATTACGGTCACGCGGTGACCACGTGACAGGCATGCGAGTTTACGCGCTCTAGAGTTGGGGGCCTCGGCCACCGCCCAAACCTCGATGTATCGCCACCAAACCATGTATTTATGATTAAATAGGTACTTATCTAACTAGAAATGAATTTTGGAAAAAATAAATAGTAAACTATGAGGCAGCTGCAGTTCAAATTTGACCCGCTTCCAACTGAACCGGCGGGAATTTGTCTTTTTCACCAGAGGTGTATCAAAACTTTTGACACCCAACCATTTTGTCAATTGTGCATTAAATATGGCCTAGTATTTTAGGAGATTGATTTGGTCTGATTTTGCAACAAATATATGGTAGGTCCTTCACAAAAAAAACTCATTTCGGGCACTCGGAAAATGGAAAATGGTTTTTCTGTGCAAAGAAAATGAAAACTCCCTTAGGAAACATTGTTTGGAATTCCAATATGCACCCTTGTGCACAATATGAGATCATTTGAACAAACTATGCCAAGAATGCGGCCATAAGATTTTTCCACACGTGATAGCTCGTTTCTGAGAACACTTTTTTAAAATAATAGCCGTATTACAAATTTATTATTTTTCAGGGGAACTTGGCCACATATAATGACACAATGCGAAGGTTTCCCAATTTTTTGATTTTTTTTGAATTTTTTATGCCCGTTTCAAAATGCGGTCAAAACGGCGGGAATGACCGTTCCTAGCTAGTGGTTGAATCTTGGATTTTTTTGGTGTTTCTCTGATTAAATAGATACTTATGTACCTAGAAATGATTTTTGGAAAAAATAAAGAGCAAACTACGAGGCAGCTACAGTTCAAATTTGACCCGCTTCCAACTGAATCGGCGGGAATTTGTCTTTTTCACCAGAGGTGGATAAAAACTATTTACACCCAACCATTTGGTCAATTATGCATTACATATGTCCTAGTATTTTAGAAAAATGATTTGGTCCAATTTTGCAACAATTATTTGGGAGGTCCTTCACAAAAAACCCTCCTTTTGGGCACTCAAAAAATGGAAAATGGTTTTTTCGTGCAAAGAAAATGAAAACTCCCTTAGGCAACATTGTTTGGAATTCCAATATGCACGCTTGTGCACAATATGAGATCATTTGAACAAACTATGCCATGAATGTGGCCATACGATTGATCATTTGGCTTGAAAGCCATTGATCTCCACACGTGATAGCTCGTTTCTGAGATCATTTTTTTAAAATAATTGCCGTATTACAAGTTTATTATTTTTCCTGGGAACTTGGCCACATATAATGACACAATGCGAAGGTTTCCCAATTTTTGATTTTTTTTGAATTTTTTATGCCCGTTTCAGAATGCGGTCAAAACGGCGGGAATGACCGTTCCTAGCTAGTGGTTGAATCCTGGAAAACTTTTCGTGTTTCTCTGATTAAATAGATACTTATGTACCTAGAATTGATTTTTGGAAAAAATAAAGAGCAAACTACGAGGCAACTACAGTTCAAATTTGACTCACTTCCAGCTAAATAGGTGGGAATTTGTCTTTTTCACCAGAGGTGGATAAAAACTTTTTACACGCAACCATTTGGTCAAATGTGCAATAAATATGGCCTAGTATTTTAGAAAAATGATTTGGTACAATTTTGCAAGATACATATGGTAGGTCCTTCACAAAAAAACACATTTTGGTCACTCAGAAAATGAAAAATGGTTCTTTTTAGCAAAGAAAATGAAAACCTCCCAAATCAACATTGTTTGTCATGCCTAAATACACACATGTACAAAATATTGGTTTATTTGAACTAACTATAAGAGGTTAAATGTTTGCCTGAATAAGAGGGTACAAACTATAAGAGAAAAAACAAAAAATGCTTAATTCTGATTGGTGGAACCAGCTGTGGCATGGATCAGTGACATGGCAAACATCTGTCCATCCATCCATCCATCCATCCATCTGTCCGTCCATCCACCCCTCCGCTCTCTCAGCTAACCCTAGCGCTCGCAGATCCCTCCCCTCGCCGCCACCCGCCCCTCCCCTCGCCGCCACCCGCCCCTCCCCTCGCAGATCCATCCTTCCCCTTCCTCCTTCCCCTCTGGCAAGATCGACGTGCTCTACTCCTCCCTCCTTCCCCCCGGCAAGATCGTCGTGCTCTGCTCCTCCCTCCTTCCCCTCCGGCAAGATCCCACATCCATCGATCCATCCTCAACCGGAACCCCTCTCCCGATGCCAGATCCAATCCTCCTCCCTCCCTCCTCGCCCCTGCTCCCTGCTCCCCTCCCCTTCCAGATCACCGCCACCACCTCCCTCCTCCTCCCTCGCCCCGGTTCCCTGCTCCGCCGAGGCCGCCGTCGGGAGATCTGACTTCGCCGACGGGAATGGGGCCGGATCCGCCACGCCCGAGCGCTCCATCCTCGTCGACAGGGATGACTACATCCTGGCCTCGGCGCTTCCGGCAGTGGCGGCTCATCTCCTTCCTCGGGCACCACAACTTCAACCGCACCATGGATGTGTAAGCACGCAGTCGTGTCTCCCCCTCCCCCCTTCAAACCTGCCTCTACGAATGCATCTCTTGATCCGGGCAACGCACACGCGCGCGCAGGTTGGTGACCCAGACAGACCTAGCCGAGCTGGTGGACGCGGGCTCCTGGGACAAGGCCATCGAGTACCTCTCCCGCTTCCTGCCCTCCGACCGCCTGCTGGGCGTCCACGGTCGCGCCCTCTTCCACTACCTCCGCGTGCACAAGGCCATCGACGACGTGCTCGCTGGAGCCCCGGAGGCGCGCTCCGTCACCACCGCCCTCGACCAGTGCATCATCCGCCACCCCACCAAGAGCCACGCCGTCACCAGGCTCCGCGCCATCTTCTCCTCCCTCCTCTGCTCCAAGCGATACAGGTAAAATACAACATTGCTAGCTATCACTGCAAGTCTGCAATCGATTCGATAGATAAAATGAGCATTGGTCCGTCAGATGGGATCTTGATTTCGTTGCGTTGCTTAGGGCTGTTATAATGTCCGTGTCAGGTGTAGCTGCAGAGACGCTGGGCAGAGTGTATGGATACAATGTCCATGCGTGGAAGAACTAAAATTCAGTTAATGTCCATGCTGTTAGTCATATAGTTTGTAGGATCGGAGTGACTGCCTGCTGCCATTTGCTTGTGTTCCATCTTTGTTGAATGTACCTACCATCATACCTGTGGTGTTTTAAGCATCTTGGATCTCAATATATGGTGTCGAAACTGTTGAAAGAAAATGATGTAAGAGTTGTCCTGCTTGTTTTAATTATTTCCCTGGATATGTTTCTCTGTTTAGCTTTCTCGCTGGAATGGCGCTCTGCTTTGTGATGCGGAGCTTCTGAATCTTTGTGGTGGAATCTTGTTATTTTAATTATATGTCATTGTATCTCATATTTCTGCACTTTTTCTTCTGGAGCAGAAACATTAAGGTTGAACTTACAGAAGCTTACCCATATCATTCATGTTCTCGGTGGTGGATTACTACTGTAGTATTATGCTATCTACTGCTTTTAACCTTGGGGTCTACTGCTCTTAACATAGCTCTGTTTTCACCTTTAGGCTCCAAGTAGATCTGAAAGTCAGCCTCTCCAATTTTCCTTGGAGTCTACTGCTCTTAACATCATTGTACTATGTGCAGAAAGAACATGAATGAAATCCTTGTCACTTCATTTTCAGGTAAGACCAGAGCTATATGGAGATAGTAATGCTAGGTTCTTCACTTACTGGACAGTAAGTATTGTTTGCACAAACAAAATGTTCGCCTTTTGCCTGGTCTCATTGCCCCGGATTCAGTTTAACTAAACGTGCATTCCGCAGACTGATGCGTACCAAGAGACGGGGTGCTACAACCACAACTGCCGTGGGTTTGTCCAGACGACCAACAAGATAGCCATCGGCGCGGCTATCACGCCACAATCGGTGTACAATGGGAGGCAGTTTGATATTAATCTGATGATATGGAAGGTAAATGCCATTTTAGAATCACTGCTGTAATTTTCATTTTTCAAGAAGAATTGGTTGATCTACATGGCAAATGCATGATGATTAGGAATATGATCATGTCTCCTGTAGAATTGGATTTCTCTGGCCGTTCCGTAAACTAAATTTGGTTCAGTTAAAAAACTGCACTACCTGATAGTTTTGGGCAGCGAGCTTCTAACTGAAAAACGAGTTTGTTATGCTCATAATTTCAAGTTGGCCTCTACATATGAGTTGTAAAGCATGCTCTAAGGTTTCCGTAGAGTACTCGTTTGCTTCGTTTGGATGTATGGTTTGAGAGCAGCCGTCTATTTAGTTTGCTGGGAACTCTATTTTCTAGATTGTCTTGTTGAGCATTTGTTTAATAACTGGAATACATTGTCTGCTGGGAACTCTATTTACCTTTGCATACTATTACAAATGTCTGTGAGGGTCCTTTGTGCTACTACTATAATTTCATTCATGATTTCTGCACATAGATTTCTCATCCTGCTATAAAATTGCTTGTGCCTGAATCTGTTTGTCGTTGCTAGTCAGAAGTCGATTATTACTGGTGTGTTCAGGATTCTATTTCTATAATCTAAAATATGTGTTAATTCTGATACAGCGTAAAGAGCTATGTGACCCTCCTGGATGGGGCTTCGGTTGGACCTCTGATTGGGCTCCCCATAGACTTTGACCCAAGGTAAACACGAATTTGCTTTTATTGTTGCTGCACATGTCCCTGTCTTATAGAGAATAGTTTATGAGCAAACCCTGTGGTAACAAAACCATATGTCATGGGAGTGTGACACGTACTGTTTGTGAATGCCTGTGATTAGATTATTGGATATCTGCTGATTATATGTCCTTGTCCATCATTGTCTGGTTGTTCTTGCAAGCATTATTAGTTAGGTTGTGTAGGTGCCAAATTCTGCTTCTAGATTAGTCTATTGTACCTGGGCCCTTCGCGGTGGGGTTTGGACCCTGTGTCTGGGTTATTGTTATTGAACTTTGGGCCTGAGCATGGACTTTTTGGGCCTTCATTTTTGTTGGTGGTTCTGAATTTGTGTACCTACAGTTCTACAAAATTGATATGACTGATTGTTTTGTTACTTGGACAATAACTTGCTATTTATGTACCTATAGTTCTAGTTTGTTGCTGCTCAATGCTCACATTCGTTTCTCATCCTTGCTATTTATGTTGACTGACATAACTTGCCTGTTGCTCTTATGCGACCAGCATCCTCGTGACAGGGTTTGTCGGAACCGCCATCGCTTTAGGGTGCTTCTCCGGTGCCGCCATCATCACCAAGCGCAGGGAGTACCTGTACCTCGGTGGCCTGACCTCTTCTGGCATGTCGATCCTTCGACATGAAACTGTATGCTCGGTTTCTTCTCTTCCTTTTGGTGCGCATGCCATTACTGCATGGTGACCACGTAGGTAAAGCTTGCAAGTCGATGGCAGTTAGAATTGGCGACTGGAAAGAAGCGCACACCTAGGTCGATCTATCTGCTGGTCGCTGCGAGCATTTTTTCTTCTAGTGTGGTCTAGGCCAATGGCAGCATGCATACATTTATATTTACTGGAAATGCATGCATTTCTTTAAATGCATGACAAACAAAAGTCGTTGCTGCTACTAGGATAGGACATAGCAGTAGCTTGCTGGCTAGCTAGTGTATGTTGAATTGTTGATCAACTCGCCTTTGGGCTGGCTGCTAGTACACCTACATATAGCTACCTAGGTAGGAGTAGCTATGTGGCGCATGTAGTGGATTATTAAAATATTACAATCTCTTGATCAGCAATGAAAAGCATCGAGATGCAGCTTTATACTGGCATGCGAGCGTATGCATGCAGCATGTTGTGTATGTGCACACTTGTGTACATCGGTAGCAACAATATGCAGTGATGGTGCCAACTATATGGATGAAGCTTATAAACCAAGCATGCATGCACAGTAGTGATGGTTTTTCTAGTAAAAATATACCAGCACTTACATAGTATACACTGGGTGCCAACATTTGTGATTCCTGTCAATATGGTCTGACCAACTGTGCTTAATGGTGTTGTGTCCTCTTGCAGCTCAAGAACGCAGGTGACAAGAAGAGGAAGAGGATGTCCCGAACGTTTCTCCCGCACATCGTAGATACCACCATCGCGGCCTTGTAGGAATTAAGCTGGCGATGTGCCACCCTTGTGTATCTGTTTTTGATTGTATGTGGAAGTTGGACGTGCATACGTGTATTTGCTCTTGTGAGTATTTGACTGGATGATCTTTGGATTTAATCAGTTAATAGAAAGATTTATTGATATTTTGTTGTTCAAATGTGTAAATTGAAATCTGTGAATGAAAAATACTAAATGTTCTACTTGACAAAATAATATTTGGGCTCTAAAAAGGCTGCGGTCCAAACTATAGTGGATCAGAACCTTGTGCATTTCTGAAAAAACAGAAAAATAGGCTTAATGAAATGGTCCTAAAAAAGGCCATGGCCCAAAATAAAAAAGGCCAAATTGTTGGGCCAGGCCCATGTAGCTAGAGAAAATTAATAGAGAAAATATACAGTAAAAAGGATGAATTGTTGGGCTAGGCCCATGTAGAAAATCGAATTGGACCGGGCTGAATCTTGTGCCACGTCAGATTGCCACGCTGGATGCCTACGTGGCCTGGGGAGAGAGCTAGCGACCAAAACAGAAGGTCATGGGATCAACGACCTTTTGTTAAAGGTCGCTATAGTCAGTTTACGACCGCCAGCTTTTGACCTTCTGTTTTTGGTCACAAAAAGGTTGTAAATGGAAATTTGTGACCTTTCAGTGACCAATAGTGGTGGTCACAAGTTGACATATTTCTTGTAGTGTCTAGGTGTCATACCTAGTGCATCGGGTCCAATGAAAATCTTTTGTGACAATAGTAGTGCAATTGCCTTGGCGAAGGAATCCAGATTTCACAAGAGAACCAAACACATCAAGAGACGCTTCAATTCCATTCGGGATTTAGTCCAAGTGGGAGACATAGAAATTTGCAAGATACATACGGATCTGAATGTTGCAGACCCATTGACTAAGCCTCTTCCACGAGCAAAACATGATCATCACCAAGGCTCCATGGGTGTTAGAATCATTACTATGTAATATAGATTGTTGACTCTAGTGCAAGTGGGAGACTGAAGGAAATATGCCCTAGAGGCAATAATAAAGTTATTATTTATTTCCTTATATCATGATAAATGTTTATTATTCATGCTAGAATTGTATTAACCGAAACATAATACATGTGTGAACACATAGACAAAAACAGAGAGTCACTAGTATGCCTCTACTTGACTAGCTCGTTAATCAAAGATGGTTATGTTTCCTAACCATAGACATCAGTTGTCATTTGATTAATGGGATCACATCATTAGGAGAATGATGTGATTGACTTGACCCATTCCGTTAGCTTAGCACTTGATCATTTAGTTTGTTGCTATTGCTTTCTTCATAACTTATACATGTTCCTATGACTATGAGATTATGCAACTCCCGTTTACCGGAGGAACACTTTGTGTGCTACCAAACGTCACAACGTAACTGGGTGATTATAAAGGTGCTCTACAGGTGTCTCCGAAGGTACTTGTTGGGTTGGCGTATTTCGAGATTAGGATTTGTCACTCCGATTGTCGGAGAGGTATCTCTGGGCCCTCTTGATAATGCACATCACTCAAGCCTTGCAAGCATTGCAACTAATAACTTAGTTGCAGGATGATGTATTACGGAACGAGTAAAGAGACTTGCCGGTAACGAGATTGAACTAAGTATTGAGATACTGACGATCGAATCTCGGGCAAGTAACATACCTATGACAAAGGGAACAACGTATGTTGTTATGCGGTCTGACCGATAAAGATCTTCGTAGAATATGTAGGAGCCAATATGAGCATCCAGGTTCCGCTATTGGTTATTGACCGGAGACGTGTCTCGGTCATGTCTACATAGTTCTTGAACCCGTAGGATCCGCACGCTCAAAGTTCGGTGACGATCGTAATTAGGGTTTTTGTGTTTTGATGTACCGAAGGTTGTTCGGAGTCCCAGATGTGATCACAGACATGACGAGGAGTCTCGAAATGGTCGAGACATAAAGATTGATATATTGGAAGCCTATATTTGGATATCGGAAACGTTTCGGGTGAAATCGGGATTTTACCAGAGTACCAGGGGTTACCGGAACCTCCCCGGGGGTTATTGGGCCTAGATGGGCCATAAGGGAGAAGAGGAGGGCCGGCCAGGGCAGGCTGCGCACCCCCTCCCCCCTAGTCCGAATAGGACAAGGAAGGGGGGGCGCCCCCCTTTCCTCTCTCTCCCATCCTCCTTCCTTTTCCAACAAGGCAAGAGGGGGGAGTCCTACTCCCGGTTGGAGTAGGACTCCTCCAGGCGCACCCTTACGGCCGGCCGCACCTCCCCCTCTCCCTCCTTTATATACTGAGGCAAGGGAGCACCCCATGACACAATTTGACCATTGTGATTGTTCCTTAGCCGCGTGCGGTGCCCCCTTCCACCATATTCCACCTCGTTCATATCGTAGTGGTGCTTAGGCGAAGCCCTGCATCGGTAGAACATCGTCACCGTCATCACGCCGTCGTGCTGACGAAACTCTCCCTCAACGTTTTGCTGGATCGGAACTCGAGGGACGTCACCGAGTTGAACGCGTGCATAACTCGGAGGTGCCGTACGTTCGGTACTTGGATCGGTCGGATCGGGAAGACGTACGACTACTTCCTCTACGTTGTGTCAACACTTCCGTTGCCGGTCTATGAGGGTACGTAGACAACACTCTCCCCTCTCGTTGCTATGCATCACCATGATCTTGCATGTGCGTAGGAATTTTTTTGAAATTACTACGTTCCCCAACAACTACATCTCGAAGGATTTTAACTTTTGAAGTTTTTATCATTTCTTTTGCTTTTTACAAAACTGAAAAGACGATACACCGGAGGGGGGTAGGATTTGAAAATTGCACCATTAGTACCGGTTCGTGGCACCAACCGGTACTAAAGGTCTAACCTTTAGTCCCGGTTGGTGCCACGAACCGGTACTAATGCCTCAACCCCATTAGTACCGGTTCGTGGCACGAACCGGTACTACGAACCGGTACTAATGGGCATCGCACCCTTTAGTCCCGGTTCGTGGCACCAACCGGGACTAAAGGTCCCATTTGAACCGGGAGTAATGCCTGTACGGTGCCCTAACCGCTCGAACCAGGACTAATGTAAGCATTAGTCCCGGTTCGTAATGCAACCAGTACTAATGCTCTTTTCTGACCGAACCAAAGCCCTGTTTTCTACTAGTGCAGGTCACTGTCCTAGGCTTGCAAAGCTAGGCAACTTATGTGTTAAGGATTGCCAAATCCTTTCTGTAACATGTTTCTGAAATGAATACAAGCTGCCTTGGGCGCCACCACTTGTCCCCAAAAACCTTGATATATACCAAAATAAATATTTGTGTTGGTACCTTTCCAGCATTTACTACTAACTCTAGATTTAGAACTAATGGTCTTTTCCCCTAATACAAGCCATTGGTTTTCACATGTGTGCAATATACAATCATCTTTGAGTTTTTAGCATACAACATAAACATCCCAACAGCATAAGTGATCACAATCAAACATATACACTTTCAACATCATCCGTCTCTCATTCCTATCAGGCACATGATTTGTTAACGTCCAACTTTAGATCGTATGACATGTAGACCGAACACTACTAGGAAAAACCTTATACACAGAACTTTAGCAGTAGCGCGGGTCAAAAAAGCACGCTGGTGCTAAGTAGCAGTAGCGCGCATGTGCAAACCGCACTGCAGATAAAGTTTTAGCAGTAGCGCGTCTTGTTCTAAACACGTTACTACTAAAATTCCCACGGCTTAGCCGATAGGCTACACATAGTAGTAGCGACCTATATCGAACCGCGCTACCGCTACTTTCTTTGTAGCAGCGCGTTTTAATCTAAACTCGCTACTGCTAAAGGATATAAAATTAAATGGAAAGCAAATAGAAAGGTAATTGAAAATGAAAGAAATAAAATGTGAAGAAAACTAAATGAAAAAGGGGGAAAAGGAGAAAGGAGTTGCAGTAGCGTGTATATCCCAGAACGCGATGTAGCTAACATAGCAGTAGCGCGCTTTCTGGAACGCGCTACTGCTACTTCTGACTTAACCACGGGGTTCGTCCTTCCCCACGGCCACTTCCCCCAAATCCAGCTCTCCACTCTCATCGCCGCTGTCGCCCGTCGGGCGCCACGCGCTCTCCGCACACCCTCTACGCCGCCCCCGACCCTAGATTCAACGCCGCCCCTGCCCCCGACCTCAACGCCGCCCCGGACGCCGCCCCCGACCCCGACCTCGACGTCGCCATCTGCCGCGCGCTCGAGCCCCGACCCCGACCTTGACGCCGCCTGCCCCTCCCTCGTCGCAGGCACCCGAGGTGAGCACGCCTGCTCCTCCCTCTCCCCTACCTCTACCTAGGGTTTCTTTATATTTTAGTTTCATCAAATTAGTTAGGGTTCATGTAAGGGTGGAAACAAATCGAATGCGGATGCGGCTCAAATGAGTTAGGGTTCATGTAAGGGTGGAAATGAATCAAATTTCTAAGATGAATCATAAAACGAGTAAAATTTGACCACTTATTTCACTTTATAGTTGGATAATTGGAATATCCGCTACCACTTTCCACCCCTAGCTTCATCAAATTAGATGGTAATTAGGGCAGTAGTTCCTAGGTACTAATTAGTTAGTAAGAACTAGGTACTAATTAGGTACTAGTTTATTTTTATTTATAGTAAGTGTATTTTTAATAAGAACTAGTTGAATTAATAGAACTAGTTAGTAAGAACTTGTTGCAATTTTTTTAGTTAAAGCAATTTTTCCCACATCGACGTGGACGATGCCTATCCCGCATCCTCGTCGTCGAGTCGGCGGAGGACGACACCTGCTTGACCAGATGGGCCATGTCCGGGACTGGGCTCCGCCGGGGTGGTACTGGGAGGCGCTACCTACTGGGGGGCGCATGTTGGTGAGGAGCCAGCCTGTCGTTGACCCGAACCTTCTTTGGTGGCGGTCGCGTGGGCCAGTGACGGTCCAGAGGCTCGAAGAGCCCGTGGAGGTGGTGCGTCACCGTGTCAGTGAGGAGGACGCGCACGTCCGTCGCTACTTGTTTGCGTTGGAGCACATGTTCTCCAATACCTGGCAGGTTCTCCAGGGATCTCACTGGAGCTATGATCCCGTGATGGTTCCTTCTCTGTGGGTGTCCACCGCCCGCGCCGATACCCGTCGTGTGCTAGGGTTTTAGTTGTATTAGTGATGTTATATGTATGACACTATTCAGGATGTATTAGTAATAATATTCGACGATGTACGGACGCATGAGATTATTCACTTTTGCTTATTGAATGCATGCTAATTTGAGTCCTATAAGATATTTTGAAATGTATATCTTGTGTTGCTCAAATAGGATATGTGCTTTCCCAAGTGGTCGGTCATGTTTGCAGGTTACACCTCCGAGTGGCCTATGTTTTGCTGGAGTGTTGATTCATTTCCGTTCCGGCAAGTTTCAGGCGCTCGATATGTCCTATTTTAGCAAAGGTCATGCCGGATTTTTCCGTGAATTTTGGCATGACTTGTGCCAGAATATGTACGAAATATCGAGTGCCCCAGATTCCGTGAATTAATGTTTTAACTATGAACATAGGAATTGTCTAACGACGAAAAGGATTTCAGTATTTGCAAATACTGCAAAGACGAGTGCGGCCTGTGCGACGGAATCTTCCTAGATGATGATAGGCGCTTCAGCATCAAGCTGGACGAGAACTTCGAAGTAGATACAGTAAGTTACAACGACAAGTCTTTTTTCGTAATTAAGCATGACATTTGCTTCATTTTCTTCAACTTATAATTTAAGCATGACATTAAGCATGACAAGTCTTTTTTTACTATTCTACTAGCGTATCCCCTGCCATGCAAGAGTTTTTGTATTGGATAAGATAGGTTTCAGTCGTACTATGGAGAAAAAGAAAGTTTACTTGAAGACCGAGCATGGTTATGTTGGAAATATGCCCTAGAGGCAATAATAAAATGGTTATTATTATATTTCTTTCTTCATGATAATTGTCTATTGTTCATGCTATAATTGTGTTATCCGGAAATCGTAATACATGTGTGAATACATAGACCACAACATGTCCCTAGTGAGCCTCTAGTTGACTAGCTCGTTGATCAAAAGATAGTCATGGTTTCCTGACTATGGACATTGGATGTCATTGATAACGGGATCACATCATTAGGAGAATGATGTGACGGTCAAGACCCAATCCTAAGCTTAGCTCAAAGATCATGTAGTTCGTTTGCTGTAGCTTTTCTGAATGTCAAGTATCATTTCCTTAGACCATGAGATTGTGCAACTCCCGGATACCGTAGGAGTGCCTTGGGTGTGCCAAACGTCACAACGTAATTGGGTGACTATAAAGGTACATTACAGGTATCTCCGAAAGTGTCTGTTGGGTTGTCACGAATCGAGACTGGGATTTGTCACTCCGTATGACGGAGAGGTATCTCTGGCCCCACTCGGTAATGCATCATCATAATGAGCTCAATGTGATCAAGTGGTTGATCACGGGATCATGCATTACGGTACGAGTAAAGTGACTTGCCGGTAACGATACTGAACAAGGTATTGGGATACCGACGATCGAGTCTCAGGCAAGTAACGTACCGATTGACAAAGGGAATTGTATATGCATTGATTGAATCCTCGACATCATGGTTCATCCGATGAGATCATCGTGGAGCATGTGGGAGCCAACATGGGTATCCAGATCCCACTGTTGGTTATTGACTGGAGAGTCGTCTCGGTCATGTCTGCATGTCTCCCGAACCCGTAGGGTCTACACACTTAAGGTTCGGTGACGCTAGGGTTGTTAGGAAGACTTGTATGTGATTACCGAATGTTGTTCGGAGTCCCGGATGAGATCCCGGACATCACGAGGAGTTCCGGAATGGTCCAGAGGTGAAGAATTATATGTAGGAAGTTGTCATACGGTCACCGGAAAGGTTCGGGGGCATATCGGTATTGTACCGGGGCCACCGGAGGGGTTCCGGGGGTCCACCGGGAGGAGCCACCTCTCTTGGAGGGCCTAATGGGCTGTAGAGGAAAGGGGAACCAACCCTACATGGGCTGTCCGCATCCCCCCCCTTGGGCCCATGCGCCTAGGGTTGGGGGGGACCCTAAAGGGGGCGCCCCCTTGCTTGGGGGGCAAGCCCCCTCCCCTTGGCCGCCGCCCCCCCTCTAGATCTCATCTAGAGGGGCCGGCCCCCTTCCTCCTTCTCCTATAAATAGAGGGGCAAGGGGAGGGCTGCACATAACATCCAAGGCGCAGCCCCTCCCCGCCCCAACACCTCTCCTCCTCCATAAGAGCTTGGCGAAGCCCTGCCGGAGTACTGCAGCTTCACCACCACCACGCCGTCGTGCTGCTGTTGGAGCCCTCTTCCTCAACCTCTCCCTCCTCCTTGCTGGATCAAGGTGCGGGAGACGTCCTCGCTCCGTACGTACGTGTGTTGAACGCGGAGGTGCCGTCCGTTTGGCGCTAGGATCTTCGGTGATTTGGATCACGACGAGTACGACTCCATCAACCCCGTTCTCTTGAACGCTTCCGCTCGTGATCTACAAGGGTATGTAGATGCACTCCCCTCTCCCTCGTTGCTAGATGACTCCATAGATTGATCTTGGTGATGCATAGAAAATTTTAAAATTCTGCTACGTTCCCCAACAGTGGCATCATGAGCTAGGTCTATGCGTAGTTACTATGCACGAGTAGAACACAAAGCAGTTGTGGGCGTCGAAATTGTCAATTTTCTTGCCGTTACTAGTCTTGTCTTGATTCTGCGGCATTGTGGGATGAAGCGGCCCGGACCGACCTTACACGTACTCTTACGTGAGACTTGTTCCACCGATTGACATGCACTAGTTGCATAAGGTGGCTAGCGGGTGTCTGTCTCTCCCACTTTAGTCGGATCGGATTCGATGAACAGGGTCCTTATGAAGGGTAAATAGAAATTGGCAATTCACGTTGTGGTTTTGGCGTAGGTAAGAAACGTTCTTGCTAGAATCCTATAGCAGCCATGTAAAAACTTGCAACAACAATTAGAGGACGTCTAACTTGTTTTTGCAGCAAGTGTTTTGTGATGTGATATGGCCAAAGGATGTGATGAATGATATATGTGATGTATGAGATGATCATGTTCTTGTGATAGGAATCACGACTTGCATGTCGATGAGTATGACAACCGGCAGGAGCCATAGGAGTTGTCTTTATTTATTTATGACCTGTGTGTCAACATAAACGTCATGTAATTACTTTACTTTATTGCTAAAGCGTTAGCCATAGTAGTAGAAGTAATAGATGACGAGACAACTTCAAGAAGACACGATGATGGAGATCATGGTGTCATGCCGGTGACAACGATGATCATGGAGCTCCGAAGATGGAGATCAAAAGGAGCAAATGATATTGGCCATATCATGTCACTATTTGATTGCATGTGATGTTTATCATGTTTTGCATCTTATTTGCTTAGAACGACGGTAGCTTAAATAAGATGATCCCTCGAAATAATTTCAAGAAAGTGTTCCCCCTAACTGTGCACCGTTGCAAAGGTTCGTTGTTTTGAAGCACCACGTGATGATCGGGTGTGATAGATTCTAACGTTCGAATACAATGGGTGTAAGCCAGATTTACACACGCAATACACTTAGGTTGACTTGACGAGCCTAGCATGTACAGACATGGCCTCGGAACACAGAAGACCGAAAGGTCGAGCATGAGTCGTATAGAAGATACGATCAACATGAAGATGTTCACCGATGTTGACTAGTCCGTCTCACGTGATGATCGGACATGGCCTAGTTAACTCGGATCATGTTATACTTAGATGACTGGAGGGATGTCTATCTGAGTGGGAGTTCATTGAATAATTTGATTAGATGAACTTAATTATCACGAACTTAGTCTAAAATCTTTACAATATGTCTTGTAGATCAAATGGCCCACGTTGTCCTCAACTTCAACGCGTTCCTAGAGAAAACCAAGCTGAAAGACGATGGCAGCAACTATACGGACTGGGTCCGGAACCTGAGGATCATCCTCATAGCTGCCAACAAAGATTATGTCCTAGAAGCACCGCTAGGTGATGCAGCTATCCCAGAGAACCAAGACGTTATGAACGCTTGGCAGTCACGTGTTGATGATTACTCCCTCGTTCAGTGCGGCATGCTTTACAGCTTAGAACCGGGGCTCCAAAAGCGTTTTGAGAGACACGGAGCATATGAGATGTTCGAAGAGCTGGAAATGGTTTTTCAAGCTCATGCCCGGGTCGAGAGATGTGAAGTCTCCAACAAGTTCTTCAGCTGTAAGATGGAGGAAAATAGTTCTGTCAGTGAGAACATACTCAAAATCTCTGGGTTGCATAACCGCTTGACTCAGCTGGGAGTTAATCTGCCGGATGACACAATCATTGACAGAATCCTTCAGTCGCTTCCACCAAGCTACAAGAGCTTTGTGATGAACTTCAATATGGAGGGAATGGAAAAGACCATTCCTGAGGTATATTCAATGCTGAAATCAGCAGAGGTGGAAATCAAAAAGGAACATCAAGTGTTGATGGTGAATAAAACCACTAAGTTCAAGAAAGGCAAGGGTAAGAAGAACTTCAAGAAGGACGGCAAGGGAGTTGCCGTGCCCGGTAAGCAAGCTGCCGGGAAGAAGCCAAAGAATGGACCCAAGCCCGAGACTGAGTGTTTTTATTGCAAGGGAAGTGGTCATTGGAAGCGGAACTGCCCCAAATACTTAGCGGACAAGAAGGCCGGCAACACAAAAGGTATATGTGATATACATGTAATTGATGTGTACCTTACCAGTACTCGTGGTAGCTCCTGGGTATTTGATACCGGTGCGGTTGCTCACATTTGTAACTCAAAGCATGAGCTGCGGAATAAGCGGAGACTGGCGAAGGACGAGGTGACGATGCGCGTCGGGAATGGTTCCAAGGTTGATGTGATCGCCGTCGGCACGCTACCTCTACATTTACCTACAGGATTAGTTTTAAACCTCAATAATTGTTATTTAGTGCCAGCTTTGAGCATGAACATTGTATCAGGATCTTGTTTAATTCGAGATGGCTACTCATTTAAATCCGAGAATAATGGTTGTTCTATTTATATGAGAGATATGTTTTATGGTCATGCTCCGATGGTGAATGGTTTATTCTTAATGAATCTCGAGCGTAATGCTACACATATTCATAGTGTGAATACCAAAAGATGTAAGGTTGATAATGATAGTCCCACATACTTGTGGCACTGCCGCCTTGGTCACATAGGTGTCAAACGCATGAAGAAGCTCCATGCAGATGGACTTTTAGAGTCTCTTGATTACGAATCATTTGACACGTGCGAACCATGCCTCATGGGTAAAATGACCAAGACTCCGTTCTCAGGAACAATGGAGCGAGCAACCAACTTATTGGAAATCATACATACTGATGTGTGCGGTCCAATGAGTGTTGAGGCTCGCGGTGGCTATCGTTATGTTCTCACCCTCACCAATGACTTGAGTAGATATGGGTATGTCTACTTAATGAAACACAAGTCTGAGACCTTTGAAAAGTTCAAGGAATTTCAGAGTGACGTTGAAAATCAAGTGACAAGAAAATCAAGTTCTTGCGATCAGATCATGGAGGAGAATACTTGAGTCACGAATTTGGCACACACTTATGAAAATGTGGAATAGTTTCACAACTCACGCCGCCTGGAACACCTCAGCGTAATGGTGTGTCCGAACGTCGTAATCGCACTCTATTGGATATGGTGCGATCTATGATGTCTCTTACCGATTTACCGCTGTCATTTTGGGGCTATGCTTTAGAGACTGCCGCATTCACTTTAAATAGGGCTTCGTCGAAATCCGTTGAGACGACACCGTATGAATTATGGTTTGGGAAGAAACCTAAGCTGTCGTTTCTAAAAGTTTGGGGATGCGATGCTTATGTCAAGAAACTTCAACCTGAAAAGCTCGAACCCAAGTCGGAAAAATGCATCTTCATAGCATACCCTAAAGAAACTGTTGGGTATACCTTCTACCTCAGATCCGAAGGCAAGATCTTTGTTGCCAAGAATGGATCCTTTCTAGAGAAAGAGTTTCTCTCGAAAGAAATAAGTGGGAGGAAGGTAGAACTTGATGAAGTATTACCTTTTGAACCGGTAAGTGGCGCGGCTCAAGAAAATGTTCCTGAGGTGCCTGCACCGACTAGAGAGGAAGTTGATGATGATGATCATGAAACTTCAGATCAAGTTGCTACTGAACTTCGTAGGTCCACAAGGACACGTTCCGTGCCAGAGTAGTACGGCAACCCTGTCTTGGAAATCATGTTGTTAGACAACGGCGAACCTTCGAACTATGAAGAAGCGATGGCGGGCCCGGATTCCGACAAATGGTTGGAAGCCATGAAATCCGAGATAGGATCCATGTATGAAAACGAAGTATGCACTTTGACTGACTTGCCCATTGATCGGTGAGCCATAGAAAATAAATGGATCTTTAAGAAGAAGACAAACGCGGATGGTAATGTGACCATCTATAAAGCTCGGCTTGTCGCTAAGGGTTATCGACAAGTTCAAGGGGTTGACTACGATGAGACTTTCTCACCCGTAGCGAAGCTGAAGTCCGTCCGAATCATGTTAGCAATTGCCGCATTCTATGATTATGAGATATGGCAAATGGACGTCAAAACGGCATTCCTTAATGGTTTCCTTAAGGAAGAATTGTATATGATGCAGCCGAAAGGTTTTGTCGATCCTAAGAATGCTGACAAGGTGTGCAAGCTCCAACGCTCGATTTATGGGCTGGTGCAAGCATCTCGGAGTTGGAACATTCGTTTTGATGAGATGATCAAAGCGTTTGGGTTTATGCAGACTTATGGATAGCCTGCATTTACAAGAAAGTGAGTGGGAGCTCTGTAGCATCTCTCATATTGTATGTGGATGACATACTGTTGATGGGAAATGATATAGAATTCTTGGAAAGCATAAAGGCCTACTTGAACAAGTGTTTTTCAATGAAGGACCTCGGAGAAGCTGCTTATATATTAGGCATCAAGATCTATAGAGATAGATCGAGACGCCTCATTGGTCTTTCACAGAGTACGTACCTTGACAAGATATTGAAGAAGTTCAAAATGGATCAGTCAAAGAAGGGGTTCTTGCCTGTATTGCAAGGTACGAGATTGAGCACGGCTCAATGCCCGACCACGGTAGAAGATAGAGAAAAGATGAGTATCGTCCCCTATGCCTCGGCCATAGGGTCTATCATGTATGCTATACTGTGTACCAGACCTGATGTAAACCTTGCCGTAAGTTTGGTAGGAAGGTACCAAAGTAATCCCGGCATGGAACACTGGACAGCGGTCAAGAATATCCTGAAGTACCTGAAAAGGACTAAGGAAATGTTTCTCGTTTATGGAGGTGATGAAGAGCTCGTCGTAAAGGGTTACATCGATGCTAGCTTCGACACAGATCTGGATGACTCTAAGTCACAAACCGGATACGTGTATATTTTGAATGTTGGGGCAGTAAGCTGGTGCAGTTGCAAGCATAGCGTTGTGGTGGGATCTACATGTGAAGCGGAGTACATGGCAGCCTCGGAGGCAGCACAAGAAGCAGTCTGGGTGAAGGAGTTCATTACCGACCTAGGAGTCATACCCAATGCGTCAGGCCCGATGACTCTCTTCTGTGGCAACACTAGAGCTATTGCCCTTGCCAAGGAGCCCAGGTTTCACAGGAAGACCATGCATATCAAGTGTCGCTTCAACTCCATTCGTGAAAGTGTTCAAAATGGAGACATAGAGATTTGTAAAGTACATGAAGACCTGAATGTAGCAGATCCGTTGACTAAACCTCTCCCTAGAGCAAAACATGATCAACACCAAAACTGCATGGGTGTTCGATTCATCACAATGTAACTACAATATTGACTCTAGTGCAAGTGGGAGACTGTTGGAAATATGCCCTAGAGGCAATAATAAAATGGTTATTATTATATTTCTTTGTTCATGCCATAATTGTGTTATCCGGAAATCGTAATACATGTGTGAATACATAGACCACAACACGTCCCTAGTGAGCCTCTAGTTGACTAGTTCATTGATCAAAAGATAGTCATGGTTTCCTGACTATGGACATTGGATGTCATTGATAACGGGATCACATCATTAGGAGAATGATGTGATGGATAAGACCCAATCCTAAGCTTAGCTCAAAGATCGTGTAGTTCGTTTGCTGTAGCTTTTCTGAATGTCAAGTATCATTTCCTTAGACCATGAGATTGTGCAACTCCCGGATACCGTAGGAGTGCCTTGGGTGTGCCAAACGTCACAACGTAACTGGGTGACTATAAAGGTACATTACAGGTATCTCCGAAAGTGTCTGTTGGGTTGGCACGAATCGAGACTAGGATTTGTCACTCCGTAAGACGGAGAGGTATCTCTGGGCCCACTCGGTAATGCATCATCATAATGAGCTCAATGTGATCAAGTGGTTGATCACGGGATCATGCATTACGGTACGAGTAAAGTGACTTGCCGGTAACGAGACTGAACAAGGTATTGGGATATCGACGATCGAGTCTCGGACAAGTAACGTACCGATTGACAAAGGGAATTGTATACGGATTGATTGAATCCTCGACATCGTGGTTCATCCGATGAGATCATCGTGGATCATGTCGGAGCCAACATGGGTATCCAGATCCCGCTGTTGGTTATTGACCGGAGAGTCGTCTCGGTCATGTCTGCATGTCTCCCGAACCCGTAGGGTCTACGCACTTAAGGTTCGGTGACGCTAGGGTTGTTAGGAAGACTTGTATGTGATTACCAAATGTTGTTCGGAGTCCTAGATGAGATCCCGGACGTCACGAGGAGTTCCGGAATGGTCCGGAGGTGAAGATTTATATGTAGGAAGTTGTCATACGGTCACCAGAAAGGTTCGGGGGCATATCGGTATTGTACCGGGGCCACCGGAGGGGTTCCGGGGGTCCACCGGGAGGGGCCACCTCTCTCAGAGGGCCTCATGGGCTGTAGAGGAAAGGGGAACCAACCCTACATGGGCTGGCCGCATCCCCCCCCTTGGGCCCATGCGCCTAGGGTTGGGGGGGAACCCTAAAGGGGGCGCCCCTTGCTTGGGGGGCAAGCCCCCTCCCCTTGGCCGCCCCCCTCTAGATCTCATCTAGAGGGGGCCGGCCCCCTTCCTCCTTCCCCTATAAATAGAGGGGCAAGGGGAGGGCTGCACATAACATCCAAGGCGCAGCCCCTCCCCTCCCCAACACCTCTCCTCCTCCATAAGAGCTTGGCGAAGCCCTGCCGGAGTACTGCAGCTTCACCACCACCACGCCGTCGTGCTGCTGTTGGAGCCCTCTTCCTCAACCTCTCCCTCCTCCTTGCTGGATCAAGGCGCGGGAGACGTCCTCGCTCCGTACGTACGTGTGTTGAACGCGGAGGTGCCGTCCGTTTGGCGCTAGGATCTTCGGTGATTTGGATCACGACGAGTACGACTCCATCAACCCCGTTCTCTTGAATGCTTCCGCTCGTGATCTACAAGGGTATGTAGATGCACTCCCCTCTCCCTCGTTGCTAGATGACTCCATAGATTGATCTTGGTGATGCATAGAAAATTTTAAAATTCTGCTACGTTCCCCAACAGGTTATATTTTCCACGCAAAATTATACAATTCAGATGACTACACCTATTTTGGATGCAAAACATGGCGAGCACTATACAAGACTTATGCATTTGAGCCTGATATGGTTATCACCTTTGATATTCGTCCGGAAGATGATATTGAAGGTAATATCGACATCTGGGTCGATGTGCAGACGCCTCCAGTTATACCATTATGAAAGTTTCTCAACCATATTTATGTCTTTGATATTGTTTATTCAAAAATAGTTGACAACTAATTTGTATTGTCAGCTTATTTCGGTGCAAGCAAACTGTTGGAAATATGCCCTAGAGGCAATAATAAATTAGTTATTATTATATTTCCTTGTTCATGATAATCGTTTATTATCCATGCTAGAATTGTATTTATAGGAAACTCAGATACATGTGTGGATACAAAGGCAACACCATATCCCTAGTAAGCCTCTAGTTGACTAGCTCATTGATCAATAGATGGTTACGGTTTCCTGACCATGGACATTGGATGTCGTTGATAATGGGATCACATCATTAGGAGAATGATGTGATGGACAAGACCCAATCCTAAGCCTAGCACAAGATCATGTAGTTCGTATGCTAAAGCTTTTCTAATGTCAAGTATCATTTCCTTAGACCATGAGATTGTGCAACTCCCGGATACCGTAGGAGTGCTTTGGGTGTGCCAAACGTCACAACGTAACTGGGTGGCTATAAAGGTACACTACAGGTATCTCCGAAAGTGTATGTTGGGTTGGCACGAGTCGAGACTGGGATTTGTCACTCCGTGTAAACGGAGAGGTATCTCTGGGCCCAATCGGTAGGACATCATCATAATGTGCACAATGTGATCAAGGAGTTGATCACGGGATGATGTGTTACGGAACGAGTAAAGAGACTTGCCGGTAACGAGATTGAACAAGGTATCGGGATACCGACGATCGAATCTCGGGCAAATATCGTACCGATGGACAAAGGGAATTGCATACGGGATTGATTAAGTCCTTGACATCGTGGTTCATCCGATGAGATCATCGTGGAACATGTGGGAGCCAACATGGGTATCCAGATCCCGCTGTTGGTTATTGACCGGAGAGTCATCTCGGTCATGTCTGCATGTCTCCCGAACCCGTAGGGTCTACACACTTAAGGTTTGGTGACGCTAGGGTTATAAAGGAAGTTTGTATGTGGTTACCGAATGTTGTTCGGAGTCCCGGATGAGATCTCAGACATCACGAGGAGTTCCGGAATGGTCCGGAGGTAAAGATTTATATATGGGAAGTCCTGTTTTGGTCACCGGAAAAGTTTCGGGTTTTATCGGTAACGTACCGGGACCACCGGGAGGGTCCCGGGGGTCCACCAAGTGGGGCCACAAGCCCCGGAGGGCTCCTTGGGCCAAGTGTGGGAGGGGACCAGCCCCAGGTGGGCTGGTGCGCCCCCCCCCACCAAGGCCCAAGGCGCAAGGGAGTGGGAAGGGGGTGCAAACCCTAGGGCAGATGGGCCCTAAGGCCCACCCTGGTGCGCCTCCCCCTCTCCCCTCCTCTTGGCCGCCCCTAGATGGGATCTAGGGGGCTGCCGCCACCCCTAGGGAGGGAACCCTAGGTGGGGGCGCAGCCCCTCCCCTCCCCCTATATATACTTGAGGTTTGGGCTGCCCAAGATGTCAGGTTTCGTAGTAATTTCAAAAAATTTCCTACGCACACGCAAGATCATGGTGATGCACAGCAACGAGAGGGGAGAGTGTTGTCTACGTACCCACGGAGACCGACTGCGGAAGCGTTGACGCAACGAAGAGGAAGTAGTCGTACGTCTTCCCGATCCGACCGATCCAAGCACCGTTACTCCGGCACCTCGAGTTCTTAGCACACGTACAGCTCGATGACGATCCCCGGGCTCCGATCCAGCAAAGCGTCGGGGAAGAGTTCCGTTAGCACGACGGCGTGGTGACGATCTTGATGTTCTACCGACGCAGGGATTCTCCTAAGCACTACAACGATATGATCGAGGTGGAATATGGTGGCAGGGGGCACCGCACACGGCTAAGGAACGATCTCAAGGATCAACTTGTGTGTCTAGAGGTGCCCCCTGCCTCCGTATATAAAGGAGCCAAGGGGGGAGGGTGCGGCCGGCCAGGAGGAGAGCGCAGGAGGAGTCCTACTCCTACCGGGAGTAGGACTCCCCCCCCCCCCCAATCCTAGTTGGAATAGGATTCCCCGAGGGGGAAAGAGAGAGAGGGGGCCGGCCACCTCTCCTTGTCCTAATAGGACTAGGGGAGGGGGGAGGCGCACAGCCCACCTTGGGCTGCCCCTTTTACCTTTCCACTAAAGCCCATGAAGGCCCATATGGCTCTCGGGGGGTTCCGGTAACCTCCCGGTACTCCGGTAAAATCCCGATTTCACCCGGAACACTTCCGATATCCAAACATAGGCTTCCAATATATCAAACTTTATGTCTCGACCATTTCGAGATTCCTCGTCATGTCCGTGATCACATCCGGCACTCTGAACTAACTTCGGTACATCAAAAATGCATAAACTCATAATAACTGTCATCGTAACGTTAAGCGTGCGGACCCTATGGTTCGAGAACAATGTAGACATGACTGAGACACATCTCCGGTCAATAACCAATAGCGGGACCTGGATGTCCATATTGGCTCCTACATATTCTACGAAGATCTTTATCGGTCAGACCGCATAACAACATACGTTGTTCCCTTTGTCATCGGTATGTTACTTGCCCGAGATTCGATCGTCGGTATCCAATACCTAGTTCAATCTCGTTACCGGCAAGTATCTTTACTCGTTCTGTAATACATCATCCCGCAACTAACTCATTAGTTGCAATGCTTGCAAGGCTTATGTGATGTGCATTACCGAGAGGGCCCCAGAGATACCTCTCCGACAATCGGAGTGACAAATCCTAATCTCGAAATATGCCAACCCAACATCTACCTTTGGAGACACCTATAGAGCTCCTTTATAATCACCCATTTACGTTGTGACGTTTGGTAGCACACAAAGTGTTCCTCCGGCAAACGGGAGTTGCATAATCTCATAGTCATAGGAACATGTATAAGTCATGAAGAAAGCAATAGCAACATACTAAACGATCGGGTGCTAAGCTAATGGAATGGGTCATGTCAATCAGATCATTCAACTAATGATGTGACCTCGTTAATCAAATAACAACTCTTTGTTCATGGTTAGGAAACATAACCATCTTTGATTAACGAGCTAGTCAAGTAGAGGCATACTAGTGACACTAAGTTTGTCTATGTATTCACACATGTATTATGTTTCCGGTTAATACAATTCTAGCATGAATAATAAACATTTATCATGATATAAGGAAATAAATAATAACTTTATTATTGCCTCTAGGGCATATTTCCTTCAGTCTCCCACTTGCACTAGAGTCAATAATCTAGATTACACTGTAATGATTCTAACACCCATGGAGTCTTGGTGTTGATCATGTTTTGCTCATGGAAGAGGCTTAGTCAACGGGTCTGCAACATTCAGATCCGTATGTATCTTGCAAATCTCTATGTCTCCCACCTGGACTAGATCCCGGATGGAATTGAAGAGTCTCTTGATGTGCTTGGTCCTTTTGTGAAATCTGGATTCCTTTGCCAAGGCAATTGCACCAGTATTGTCACAAAAGATTTTCATTGGACCCGATGCACTAGGTATGACACCTAGATCGGATATGAACTCCTTCATCCAGACTCCTTCGTTCGCTGCTTCCGAAGCAGCTATGTACTCCGCTTCACATGTAGATCCCGCTACGACGCTTTGTTTAGAACTGCACCAACTGACAGCTCCACCGTTTAATGTAAACACGTATCCGGTTTGCGATTTAGAATCGTCCGAATCAGTGTCAAAGCTTGCATCAATGTAACCTTTTACGGTGAGCTCTTTGTCACCTCCATATACGAGAAACATATCCTTAGTCCTTTTCAGGTATTTCAGGATGTTCTTGACCGCTGTCTAGTGATCCACTCCTGGATTACTTTGGTACCTCCCTGCTAAACTTATAGCAAGGCACACATCAGGTCTGGTACACAGCATTGCATACATGATAGAGCCTATGGCTGAAGCATAGGGAACATCTTCCATTTTCTCTCTATCTTCTGCAGTGGTCGGGCATTGAGTCTGACTCAACTTCACACCTTGTAACACAGGCAAGAACCCTTTCTTTGCTTGATCCATTTTGAACTTCTTCAATATCTTGTCAAGGTATGTGCTTTGTGAAAGTCCAATTAAGTGTCTTGATCTATCTCGATAGATCTTTATGCCTAATATGTAAGCAGCTTCACCGAGGTCTTTCATTGAAAAACTCTTATTCAAGTATCCCTTTATGCTATCCAGAAATTCTATATCATTTCCAATCAGTAATAGGTCATCCACATATAATATCAGAAATGCTACAGAGCTCCCACTCACTTTCTTGTAAATACAGGCTTCTCCGAAAGTCTGTATAAAACCAAATGCTTTGATCACACTATCAAAACGTTTATTCCAACTCCGAGAGGCTTGCACCAGTCCATAAATGGATCGCTGGAGCTTGCACACTTTGTTAGCTCCCTTTGGATCGACAAAACCTTCTGGTTGCATCATATACAACTCTTCTTCCAGAAATCCATTCAGGAATGCAGTTTTGACATCCATTTGCCAAATTTCATAATCATAAAATGCGGCAATTGCTAACATGATTCGGACAGACTTAAGCATCGCTACGGGTGAGAAGGTCTCATCGTAGTCAACCCCTTGAACTTGTCGAAAACCTTTTGCGACAAGTCGAGCTTTGTAGACAGTAATATTACCGTCAGCGTCAGTCTTCTTCTTGAAGATCCATTTATTCTCAATTGCTTGCCGATCATCGGGCAAGTCAACCAAAGTCCATACTTTGTTCTCATACATGGATCCCATCTCAGATTTCATGGCTTCAAGCCATTTTGCAGAATCTGGGCTCACCATCGCTTCTTCATAGTTCGTAGGTTCATCATGATCTAGTAGCATGACTTCCAGAACAGGATTACCGTACCACTCTGGCGCGGATCTTACTCTGGTTGATCTACGAGGTTCAGTAGTATCTTGATCTGAAGTTTCATGATCATCATCATTAGCTTCCTCACTTATTGGTGTAGGTGCCGCAGAAACAGTTTTATGTGATGTACTACTTTCCAATAAAGGAGCAGGTACAGTTACCTCGTCAAGTTCTACTTTCCTCCCACTCACTTCTTTCGAGAGAAACTCCTTCTCCAGAAAGTTTCCGAATTTAGCAACAAAAGTCTTGCCTTCGGATCTGTGATAGAAGGTGTATCCAATAGTTTCCTTTGGATATCCTATGAAGACACATTTCTCCGATTTGGGTTCGAGCTTATCAGGTTGAAGCTTTTTCACATAAGCATCGCAGCCCCAAACTTTCAAAAACGACAACTTTGGTTTCTTGCCAAACCACAGTTCATAAGGCGTCATCTCAACGGATTTTGATGGTGCCCTATTTAACGTGAATGCAGCCGTCTCTAGAGCGTATCCCCAAAACGATAGCGTTAAATCAGTAAGAGACATCATAGATCGCACCATATCTAGTAAAGTACGATTACGACGTTCGGACACACCATTACGCTGTGGTGTTCCGGGTGGCGTGAGTTGCGAAACTATTCCACAATTTTTCAAATGTACACCAAACTCGTAACTCAAATATTCTCCTCCACGATCAGATCGTAGAAACTTTATTTTCTTGTTACGATGATTTTCAACTTCACTCTGAAATTCTTTGAACTTTTCAAACGTTTCAGACTTATGTTTCATTAAGTAGATATACCCATATCTGCTTAAGTCATCTGTGAAGGTGAGAAAATAACGATATCCGCCACGATCCTCAATATTCATCGGACCACATACATCTGTATGTATGATTTCCAACAAATCTGTCGCTCTCTCCATAGTACCGGAGAACGGTGTTTTAGTCATCTTGCTCATGAGGCACGGTTCGCAAGTACCAAGTGATTCATAATCAAGAGGTTCCAAAAGTCCATCAGTATGGAGTTTCTTCATGCGCTTTACACCGATATGACCTAAACGGCAGTGCCACAAATAAGTTGCACCATCATTATCAACTCTGCATCTTTTGGTTTCAACATTATGAATATGTGTATCACTACTATCGAGATTCAATAAGAATAGACCACTCTTCAAGGGTGCATGACCATAAAAGATATTACTCATATAAATAGAACAACCATTATTCTCTGATTTAAATGAATAACCGTCTCGCATTAAACAAGATCCAGATATAATGTTCATGCTCAACGCTGGCACCAAATAACAATTATTTAGGTCTAATATTAATCCCGAAGGTAGATGTAGAGGTAGCGTGCTGACCGCGATCACATCGACTTTGGAACCGTTTCCCACGCGCATCGTCACCTCGTCCTTAGCCAATCTTCGCTTAATCCGTAGCCCCTGTTTCGAGTTGCAAATATTAGCAACAGAACTAGTATCAAATACCCAGGTGCTACTGCGAGCATTAGTAAGGTACACATCAATAACATGTATATCACATATACCTTTGTTCACCTTGCCATCCTTCTTATCCGCCAAATACTTGGGGCAGTTCCGCTTCCAGTGACCAGTCTGCTTGCAGTAGAAGCACTCAGTTTCAGGCTTAGGTCCAGACTTGGGTTTCTTCTCTTGAGCAGCAACTTGCTTGCCGTTCTTCTTGAAGTTCCCCTTCTTCTTCCCTTTGCCCTTTTTCTTGAAACTAGTGGTCTTGTTGACCATCAAAACTTGTTGCTCCTTCTTGATTTCTACCTCCGCAGCTTTCAGCATTGCGAAGAGGTCGGGAATAGTTTTATTCATCCCTTGCATATTATAGTTCATCACGAAGCTCTTGTAGCTTGGTGGCAGTGATTGGAGAATTCTGTCAATGACGCAATCATCTGGAAGATTAACTCCCAATTGAATCAAGTGATTATTATACCCAGACATTTTGAGTATGTGCTCACTGACAGAACTGTTCTCCTCCATCTTGCAGCTATAGAACTTATTGGAGACTTCATATCTCTCAATTCGGGCATTTGCTTGAAATATTAACTTCAACTCTTGGAACATCTCATATGCTCCATGACGTTCAAAACATCGTTGAAGTCCCGATTCTAAGCCGTAAAGCATGGCACACTGAACTATCGAGTAGTCATCAGCTTTGCTCTGCCAGACGTTCATAACATCTGGTGTTGCTCCAGCGGCAGGCCTGGCACCCAGCGGTGCATCCAGGATATAATTCTTCTATGCAGCAATGAGGATAATCCTCAAGTTACGGACCCAGTCCCTGTAATTGCTACCATCATCTTTCAACTTTTCTTTCTCAAGGAACACATTAAAATTCAACGGAACAACAGCACGAGCCATCTATCTACAATCAACATAAACAAGCAAGATACTATCATGTACTAAGTTTCATGATAAATTTAAGTTCAATTAATCATATTACTTAAGAACTCCCACTTAGATAGACATCCCTCTAATCCTCTAAGTGATCACATGATCCAAATCAACTAAACCATGTCCGATCATCACGTGAGATGGAGTAGTTTCATTGGTGAACATCATTATGTTGATCATATCTACTATATGATTCACGCTCGACCTTTCGGTCTCCGTGTTCCGAGGCCATATCTGTATATGCTTGGCTCGTCAAGTATAACCTGAGTATTCCGCGTGTGCAACTGTTTTGCATCCGTTGTATTTGAACGTAGAGCCTATCACACCCGATCATCACGTGGTGTCTCAGCACGAAGAACTTTCGCAACGGTGCATACTCAGGGAGAACACTTCTTGATAATTTAGTGAGAGATCATCTCATAATGCTACCGTCAATCAAAGCAAGATAAGATGCATAAAAGATAAACATCACATGCAATCAATATAAGTGATATGATATGGCCATCATCATCTTGTGCCTGTGATCTCTATCTCCGAAGCACCGTCATGATCACCATCGTCACCGGCGCGACACCTTGATCTCCATCGTAGCATCGTTGTCGTCTCGCCAATCTTATGCTTCCACGACTATCGCTACCGCTTAGTGATAAAGTAAAGCATTACATAGCGATTGCATTGCATACAATAAAGCGACAACCATATGGCTCCTGCCAGTTGCCGATAACTCGGTTACAAAACATGATCATCTCATACAATAAAATTCAGCATCATGCCTTGACCATATCACATCACAACATGCCCTGCAAAAACAAGTTAGACGTCCTCTACTTTGTTGTTGCAAGTTTTACGTGGCTGCTACGGGCTTAAGCAAGAACCAATCTCACCTATGCATCAAAACCACAACGATAGTTTGTCAAATAGACTCCGTTTTAACCTTCGCAAGGACCGGGCGTAGCCACACTCGGTTCAACTAAAGTTGGAGAGACAGTCGCCCGCAAGCCACCTATGTGCATAGCACGTCGGGGGAACCGGTCTCGCGTAAGCGTACGCGTAATGTTGGTCCGGGTCGTCTCGTCCAACAATACCGCCGAACCAAAGTATGACATGCTGGTAGGCAGTATGACTTATATCACCCACAACTCACTTGTGTTCTACTCGTGCAAATAACATCAAACCATAAAACCTAGGCTCGGATGCCACTGTTAGGTTTCGTAGTAATTTCAAAAAAATTCCTACGCACACGCAAGATCATGGTGATGCACATCAACGAGAGGGGAGAGTGTTGTCTACGTACCCACGCAGACCGACTGCGGAAGCGTTGACGCAACGAAGAGGAAGTACTCATACGTCTTCCCGATCCGACCGATCCAAGCACCGTTACTCCGGCACCTCCGAGTTCTTAGCACACGTACAGCTCGATGACGATCCCCAGGCTCCGATCCAGCAAAGCGTCGGGGAAGAGTTCTGTTAGCACGACGGCGTGGTGACGATCTTGATGTTCTACCGACGCAGGGCTTCGCCTAAGCACTACAACGATATGATCGAGGTGGAATATGGTGGCAGGGGGCACCGCACACGGCTAAGGAACGATCTCAAGGATCAACTTGTGTGTCTAGAGGTGCCCCCTGCCTCCGTATATAAAGGAGCCAAGGGGGGAGGGTGCGGCCGGCCAGGAGGAGGGCGCAGGAGGAGTCCTACTCCTACCGGGAGTAGGACTCCCCCCCAATCCTAGTTGGAATAGGATTCCCCGAGGGGGAAAGAGAGAGAGGGGGGGCCGGCCACCTCTCCTTGTCCTAATAGGACTAGGGGAGGGGGGAGGCGCGCAGCCCACCTTGGGCTGCCCCTTTTACCTTTCCACTAAAGCCCATGAAGGCCCATATGGCTCCCGGGGGGTTCCGGTAACCTCCCGGTACTCCGGTAAAATCCCGATTTCACCCGGAACACTTCCGATATCCAAACATAGGCTTCCAATATATCAATCTTTATGTCTCGACCATTTCGAGACTCCTCGTCATGTCCGTGATCACATCCGGGACTCCAAACTAACTTCGGTACATCAAAAATGCATAAACTCATAATAACTGTCATCGTAACGTTAAGCGTGCGGACCCTACGGTTCGAGAACAATGTAGACATGACTGAGACACATCTCCGGTCAATAACCAATAGCGGGACCTGGATGTCCATATTGGCTCCTACATATTCTACGAAGATCTTTATCGGTCAGACCGCATAACAACATACATTGTTCCCTTTGTCATCGGTATGTTACTTGCCCGAGATTCGATCGTCGGTATCCAATACCTAGTTCAATCTCGTTACCGGCAAGTCTCTTCACTCGTTCTGTAATACATCATCCCGCAACTAACTCATTAGTTGCAATGCTTGCAAGGCTTATGTGATGTGCATTACCTAGAGGGCCCCAGAGATACCTCTCCGACAATCGGAGTGACAAATCCTAATCTCGAAATACGCCAACCCAACATCTACCTTTGGAGACACCTGTAGAGCTCCTTTATAATCACCCATTTACGTTGTGACGTTTGGTAGCACACAAAGTGTTCCTCCGGCAAACAGGAGTTGCATAATCTCATAGTCATAGGAACATGTATAAGTCATGAAGAAAGCAATAGCAACATACTAAACGATCGGGTGCTAAGCTAATGGAATGGGTCATGTCAATCAGATCATTCAACTAATGATGTGACCTCGTTAATCAAATAACAACTCTTTGTTCATGGTTAGGAAACATAACCATCTTTGATTAACGAGCTAGTCAAGTAGAGGCATACTAGTGACACTAAGTTTGTCTATGTATTCACACATGTATTATGTTTCCGGTTAATACAATTCTAGCATGAATAATAAACATTTATCATGATATAAGGAAATAAATAATAACTTTATTATTGCCTCTAGGGCATATTTCCTTCACAAGACACACGAGTTCCTCTCCTTCTTGGCGCAGCCCTACCCCTCTCCCTCCTTGTCTCATGCGGTGCTTGGTGAAGCCCTGCTGGAGTACCACGCTCCTCCACCACCACCACGCCGTTGTGCTGCTGCTGGATGGAGTCTTCCTCAACCTCTCCCTCTCTCCTTGCTGGATCAAGGCATGGGAGACGTCACCGGGCTGTATGTGTGTTGAACGCCGAGGTGCCGTCCGTTCGGCACTAGGATCTTCGGTGATTTGGATCACGACGAGTACGACTCCTTCAACCCCGTTCTCTTGAACGCTTCCGCTTAGCGATCTACAAGGGTATGTAGATGCACTCTCCTTCCCCTCGTTGCTGGTTTCTCCATAAATAGATCTTGGTGACACGTAGGAAATTTTTTGAATTTCTGCTACGTTCCCCAACAGTGGCATCATGAGCTAGGTCTATGCGTAGTTTCTATGCACGAGTAGAACACAAAGTAGTTGTGGGCGTTGATTTTGTTCAATATGCTTACCGTTACTAGTCCAATCTTGATTCGGCGGCATTGTGGGATGAAGCGGCCCGGACCGACCTTACACCTACTCTTACGTGAGACTGGTTCCACCAACTGACATGCACTAGTTGCATAAGGTGGCTAGCGGGTGTCTGTCTCTCCCACTTTAGTCGGATCGGATTCGATGAAAAAGGGTCCTTATGATGGGTAAATAGCAATTGGCATATCACGTTGTGGTCTTTGCGTAGGTAAGAAACGTTCTTGCTAGAAACCCATGGCAGCCACGTAAAACGTGCAAACAATAATTAGAGGACGTCTAACTTGTTTTTGTAGGGTATGCTATGTGATGTGATATGGCCAAAGGATGTGATGAATGATATATGTGATGTATGAGATGATCATGTGCTTGTAATAGGAATCACAACTTGCATGTCGATGAGTATGACAACCGGCAGGAGCCATAGGAGTTGTCTTAATTTATTTATGACCTGCGTGTCAACATAAACGTCATGTAATTACTTTACTTTATTGCTAACTGTTAGCTGTAGTAGTAGAAGTAATAGTTGGCGAGACAACTTCATGAAGACACGATGATGGAGATCATGGTGTCATGCCGGTGACGATGATGATCATGGAGCCCCGAAGATGGAGATCAAAAGGAGCAATATGATATTGGCCATATCATGTCACTATTTGATTGCATGTGATGTTTATCATGTTTATACATCTTATTTGCTTAGAACGACGGTAGTAAATAAGATGATCCCTCATTAAAATTTCAAGAAAGTGTTCCCCCTAATTGTGCACCATTGCGAAAGTTCGTCGTTTCGAAGCACCACGTGATGATCGGGTGTGATAGATTCTTACGTTCGAATACAACGGGTGTTGACGAGTCTAGCATGTGCAGACATGGCCTCGGAACACATGCGAAACACTTAGGTTAACTTGACGAGCCTAGCATGTACAGACATGGCCTCGGAACACAGAAGACCGAAAGGTCGAACATGAGTCGTATAGAAGATACGATCAACATGAAGATGTTCACCGATGTTGACTAGTCCGTCTCACGTGATGATCGGACACGGCCTAGTTGACTCGGATCATGTAATCACTTAGATGACTAGAGGGATGTCTATCTGAGTGGGAGTTCATAAGATGAACTTAATTATCCTGAACATAGTCAAAAGGTCTTCGCAAATTATGTCGTAGCTCGCGCTTCAGTTCTACTGTTTAGATATGTTCCTAGAGAAAATTTAGTTGAAAGTTGATAGTAGCAATTATGCGGACTAGGTCGTAAACTGAGGATTGTCCTCATTGCTTCATAGAAGGCTTATGTCCTTAATGCACCGCTCAGTGTGCTGAACCTCGAACGTCGTCTATGGATGTTGCGAACATCTGACATACACATTTTGATAACTACGTGATAGTTCAGTTAAACGGTTTAGAGTTGAGGCACCGAAGACGTTTTTGAAACGTCGCGAAACATATGAGATGTTTCGAGGGCTGAAATTGGAATTTCAGGCTTGTGCCCACGTCAAGAGGTATAAGACCTCCGACGATTTTCTTAACCTGCAAACTAAGGGAGAAACGCTCAATTGTTGAGCTTGTGCTCAGATTGTCTGAGTACAACAATCATTTGAATCAAGTGGGAGTTGATCTTCCAGATGAGATAGTGATGTTTCTCCGAAGTCATTACCACCAAGCTGCTAGAGCTTCGTGATGAACTATAATATATCAGGGACATATATGATGATCCTTGAGATATTCGCGATGTTTGACACCACAAAAGTAGAAATCAAGAAGGAGCATCAATTGTTGATGGTTGGTGAAACCACTAGTTTCAAGAAGGGCAAGGGCAAGAAGGGATACTTCATGAAACGACAAATCAGCTGCTGCTCTAGTGAAGAAACCCAAGGTTGAACCAAAACCCGAGACTAAGTGCTTCTGTAATAAGGGGAACAGCCACTGGAGTAGAATTACCCTAGATACTTGGTAGATGAGAAGGCTGGCAAGGTCGATAGAAGTATATTGGATATACATTGTGTTAATGTGTACTTTACTAGTACTCCTAGTAGCACCATGGTATTAGATACCGGTTCGGTTGCTAAATGTTAGTAAACTCGAAATAAAAGGCTGCGGAGTAAATGGAGACTAGCTAAAGGTGAGCTGGCAATATATGTGTTGGAAGTTTTTCCAAGCTTGATGTGATCAAGCATCGCACGCTCCCTCTACCATCGAGATTGGTGTTTGCGTTGAGCATAGACATGATTGGATTATGTCTATCGCAATACGGTTATTCATTTAAGGAGAATAATGGTTACTTTGTTTATTTGAATAATACCTTCAATGGTCTTGCACCTAAAATGAATGGTTTATTGAATCTCGATCGTAGTGATACACATGTTCATGCCAAAAGACATAAGATAGTAATGATAGTACCACCTACTTGTGGCACTGCCACGTAAGTCATATCGGTATAAAACGCATGAAGAAGCTCCATGTTGATGGATCTTTGGGCTCACTTGTTTTGAAAAGTTTGAGACATGCGAACCATGTCTATTGGTGTATATGCATGAAGAAACTCCATGCAAATGGACCGTTTCAACTCACTTGATTTTGAATCACTTGAGACATGCAAATCATACCACATGGGCAAGATGACTGAAAGCCTCGTTTTCAGCAAAATGGAACTAGAAAGCAACTTGTTGGAAGTAATACATTTTGATGTGTGCAGTCCAATGAGTGCTGAGGCATGTAGTGGATATCGTTATGTTCTTGCTTCACAGATGATTTGAGTAGATGTTGAGTATATTTACTTGATGAATCACGAGTCTGAATTATTGAAAGGTTCAAGTAATTTCAGTGTGAAGTTGAAAGATCGTCGTGACAAGAGGATAAAAGATCTATGATATGATCATAGAGATGAATATCTGAATTACGAGTTTGGCACAGAATTAAGACATTGTGGAAATTGTTTCACAACTAATACAACCTGGAACACCATAGTGTGATGGTGTGTCCGAACATCATAACTGCACCCTATTGGATATGATGCATACCATGATGTCTCTTATCAAATTACCACAATAGTTTATGGGTTAGGCATTAGAGACAACAACATTCACTTTAAATAGGGCACCACGTAATTCCGATGAGATGACACCGTATGAACTATGGTTTAGGGAAACCTAAGCTGTCATTTCTTAAAAGTTTGGGGCTGCGACGCTTATGTGAAAAAGTTTCAGGCTGATAAGCTCGAACCCAAAGCGGATAAATGCATCTTCATAGGACACCCAAAACAGTTCGGTATACCTCCTGTCTCAGATCCGAAAGCAATAGGGATTGTTTCTAGAATCGGGTCCTTTCTCGAGGAAAAGTTTCTCTCGAAGGAATTGAGTGGGAGGATGGTGGAGACTTGATGAGGTTATTGAACCGTCACTTCAACTAGTGTATAGCAGGGCACAAAGAGTTGTTCCTGTGGCACCTACACCAATTGAAGTGGAAGCTTATGATATTGATCATGAGACTTCGGATCAAGTCACTCTCAAACCTCGTAGGACGACAAGGATGCGTGCTACTTCAGAGTGGTACGTAATCCTGTCTTGAAAGTCATGTTGCTAGACAACAATGAACCTACGAGCTATGGAGAAGCGATGGTGGGCCCGGATTCCGATAAATGGCTCGAGGCCATAAAATCCAAGAGAGGATCCATGTATGAAAACAAAGTGTAGACTTTGGCAGAACGACTCGATGGTCGTAAGGCTGTTGAGTACAGATGGATTTTAAAAGGAAGACGGACAATGATGGTAAATATCACCATTAAGAAAGCTCGACTTGTCGTTAAGATGTTTTCCGACAAGTTCAAGGAGTTGGCTACGATGAGACTTTCTCACTCGTAGCGATGCTAAGAGTCTGTTGGAATTATATTAGCGATTACTGCATTATTTATGAAATCTTGCAGATAGGATGTCGAAACATTGTTTTCTCGACGATTTTCTTGAGGAAAGGTAGTATGTGATACAACGGAAGGTTTTGTCAATCCTGAAAGATGCTAATAAGTATGCAAAGCTCCAGCAATCCTTCTAAGGACTGGAGTAAGCATCTCAGAGTTGGAATATACGCTTTGATGATGATCAAAGATTTTGGGTGTATACAAAGTTTATGAGAAACTTGTATTTCCAAAGAAGTGAGTGGGAGCACTATAGAATTTCTGATGAATATATGTTGTTGACATATTGTTGATCAGAAATGACGTAGGATTTCTAGAAAGCATATAGGGTTATTTGAAAGTGTTTTTCAATGGAAAGCCTGGATTAAGCTACTTGAACATTGAGCATCAAGATCTATAAGGATAGATCAAAACGCTTAATGGTACTTTCAAATGAGCACATACCTTGACATGATTTTGAAGGAGTTCAAAATGGATCGGCAAAGAAGGAGTTCTTGGCTGTGTTATAAGGTGTGAACATTGAGTAAGACTCGAAACCTGACCGCGGCAGAATAGAGAGAAAGGACGAAGGTCATCCCCTATACTTTAGACGTAGGCTCTACAGTATGCTATGCTGTGTACCGCACCTGAAGTGTGCCTTGCCATGAGTTAGTCAAGGGGTACAAGAGTGATCCAAGAATGGATCACAGGACAGCGGGCAAAGTTATCCTTAGTAACTAGTGGACTAAGGAATTTTCTCGATTATGGAGGTGGTAAAAGAGTTCGTCGTAAAGGGTTATGCCGATGCAAACTTTGACACTAATCCAGATTATTCTGAGTAGTAAACTGGATTCGTATAGTAGAACAGTTATTTGGAATAAGCTCCAAATAGAACGTGGTAGCTGCATCTAGGAGATGACATAGAGATTTGTAAAGCACACACGGATCTGAAAGATTCAGACCTGTTGACTATAACATCTCTCACAAGTATAACATGATCAAACCCAAAACTCATTGAGTGTTAATCACATGGTAATGTGAACTAGATTATTGACTCTAGTAAACTCTTTGGGTGTTAGTCACATGGGGATGTGACCTTGAGTGTTAATCACATAGCGATGTGAACTGGATTATTGACTCTAGTGCAAGTGGGAGACTGTTGGAAATATGCCCTAGAGGCAATAATAAATTAGTTATTATTATATTTCCTTGTTCATGATAATCGTTTATTATCCATGCTAGAATTGTATTGATAGGAAACTCAGATACATGTGTGGATACAAAGACAACACCATGTCCCTAGTAAGCCTCTAGTTGACTAGCTCGTTGATCAATAGATGGTTACGGTTTCCTGACCATGGACATTGGATGTCGTTGATAACGGGATCACATCATTAGGAGAATGATGTGATGGACAAGACCCAATCCTAAGCCTAGCACAAGATCATGTAGTTCGTATGCTAAAGCTTTTCTAATGTCAAGTATCATTTCCTTAGACCATGAGATTGTGCAACTCCCGGATACCGTAGGAGTGCTTTGGGTGTGCCAAATGTCACAACGTAACTGGGTGGCTATAAAGGTACACTACAGGTATCTCCGAAAGTGTCTGTTGGGTTGGCACGAATCGAGACTGGGATTTGTCACTCCGTGTAAACGGAGAGGTATCTCTGGGCCCACTCGGTAGGACATCATCATAATGTGCACAATGTGATCAAGGAGTTGATCATGGGATGATGTGTTACGTAACGAGTAAAGAGACTTGCCGGTAACGAGATTGAACAAGGTATCGGGATACCGACGATCGAATCTCGGGCAAGTATCGTACCGCTGGACAAAGGGAATTGCATACGGGATTGATTAAGTCCTTGACATCGTGGTTCATCCGATGAGATCATCGTGGAACATGTGGGAGCCAACATGGGTATCCAGATCCCGCTGTTGGTTATTGACCGGAGAGTCATCTCGGTCATGTCTGCATGTCTCCCGAACCCGTAGGGTCTACACACTTAAGGTTCGATGACGCTAGGGTTATAAAGGAAGTTTGTATGTGGTTACCGAATGTTGTTCGGAGTCCCGGATGAGATCTCGGACATCACGAGGAGTTCTGGAATGGTCCGGAGGTAAAGATTTATATATGGGAAGTCCTGTTTTGGTCACCGGAAAAGTTTCGGGTTTTATCGGTAACGTACCGGGACCACTGGGAGGGTCCCGGGGGTCCACCAAGTGGGGCCACAAGCCCCGGAGGGCTGCTTGGGCCAAGTGTGGGAGGGGACCAGCCCCAGGTGGGCTGGTGCGCCCCCCCCACCAAGGCCCAAGGCACAAGGGAGTGGGAAGGGGGGGCAAACCCTAGGGCAGATGGGCCCTAAGGCCCACCCTGGTGCGCCTCCCCCTCTTCCCTCCCCTTGGCCGCCCCTAGATGGGATCTAGGGGGCTGCCGCCACCCCTAGGGAGGGAACCCTAGGTGGGGGCGCAGCCCCTCCCCTCCCCCTATATATACTTGAGCTTTGGGTTGCCCAAGACACACGAGTTCCTCTCCTTCTTGGCGCAGCCCTACCCCTCTCCCTCCTCGTCTCATGCGGTGCTTGGCAAAGCCCTGCTGGAGTACCACGCTCCTCCACCACCACCACGCCGTTGTGCTGCTGCTGGATGGAGTCTTCCTCAACCTCTCCCTCTCTCCTTGCTGGATCAAGGCATGTGAGACGTCACCGGGCTGTACGTGTGTTGAACGCGGAGGTGCCGTCCGTTCGGCACTAGGATCTCCGGTGATTTGGATCACGACGAGTACGACTCCTTCAACCCCGTTCTCTTGAACGCTTCCGCTTAGCGATATACAAGGGTATGTAGATGCACTCTCCTTCCCCTCGTTGTTGGTTTCTCCATAGATAGATCTTGGTGACACGTAGGAATTTTTTTGAATTTCTGCTACGTTCCCCAACACAAACATGTCCAGCGCTTGGTAGACAGGACCTACTACTGTCCCGGGGCTGAACTAAACTGCGAGGAGCTAAGTCATTATGTTTCATGGCTTGGGGATCTTGATACTGTCAAGAAAAATTTTCTTCCTGCATTTAGAAATGTTAGTACTGAAAACGTGCGACCAATAGTGTTCGTAATGAACTATGGTCACATCTATTTAGAAAGGATGGTAAGATTTTTACTATTTGTCCTCAGTGCATCTTTTCCATACATTATTTTTGAAGCTAAATTTCATTGCTAAGTATGTTATCATACGATGTTCTTCAATAGGGACTCCTGATGAATGTTGTGTCTTATGGGATCGAGACTGAAGGTACCATGAGTATTATTAGCTTACGGCCAAGATATCCTACAGATTACTTTAGTGCATTCAAGATTAGCGACGGATGCTTAATAGTGCAAGACTGGATCTAATGTGTGATGGAGAAGCGCAGAGAAGTACTAGGGGGCAGCAAACAGATGCGCTATCCACGATTAGGAGACAGGTTCATCTGCATGCTCCAACTTGATCAAGGAGGAGAGCTACACATGTTTTATGTTATTTTACCTAAGAGAGAGCGGCAGGAGTGATTAGCTAGCTAGAAATGAGTTTGAGGATGATGATGTGCTACACTATTACTATGATGATAAAATAGCTAGTGTTGGTGGTAATGACTATGATGATTATTATTAGCTAGTGTTAGTGGTGATTAAATAAATATTGTTGGTGGTAATGACTATGATGATGATTAAATAGCTTGTGCTGGCGGATTAGATTCAAGTGGAGGCAACATGTGGTGCACATCGAAAGTACTACTAGTCCAAACTAGATCAAATTTGGATTAGTAGTATACTTTTGACATGCATCACATATTGCCTCCACTTAAACCTAATCCACCTTTATTTGACACACTGTTATGGACATAATGATGTAAACCTCATAATTGATATTGTACCAATATTTGTACGATGTCGCATAAATACACTAAAAATAAAAAAAATAAAAAGAATACTAGTAGCGATGGAGAGAAAACACGCTGCCAGTAGTTACATTAGCAGTAGCGTAGGAGTGAACAAACGTTGCAGCTATTTGTTCTAGTAGTAGCGCGTGCAGGCACGCGTTGCTGCTAAGCAATAGCTGTAGCGCCTTATTAGTAGCGCGCCTACCCGCGCTACTAGTGAGCACAAAACCAGCGCTACTGCTAGAGTTTTCCCTAATAGTGAAAGCTAGATAAAAAGTACCAGTCATACCAAAAACCAAAGACACTGACTTGAATATAATATCGTATCTTTTAGTTGGCCCTTCCAAACAATGCTTTGCAATCAAGCTAGAAAAAAGAGGATGAAACATGAATACCACACCTTTACCTTCCCAGAGAGTAGGATCCCTCCATTCCATCCATGATTTGAAAAACTATAGGAAAAGAAGGGAATTGATCTGGAGAACTATGGTTGCGCTTTTTTTTCTCTCTCTACTTGACTCAGCTTGACCTACTTGACTCATCGGTTAAAGTACTTCTTTCATACAACGAGAGAGTCGGTTCAAATCCAATAGTAGGTAAAACCACCAGAAACCCTTGCTTTTTGACTCAAGCTCACAAATCAATCAAAGACCCCCTGAGGAGGCTTTTCCTTATTAAAAATCATCCAAATAGTAAAATGTACAGAAGATAACAATAGTGGTACATAGGTTGCCAAGATAAAATATGTACTTGCACGAGATTTAATAAGCCATTTTTTTGTCGCATCCCGTTCGATGGGTTACATCCAAGCGATGTAGGGTGCATGAAGATTCTTATTTTTTTTGAACAAATTATGATCTACAACAAGTCAAATTTTATCGAGAGTGGCTTAGCTCAGGCGGGAGGTTGGAAAGCTAAAATAGTTCTTGTAAAAAAGTTCTCAATTTGCATTTGAACTTTTTTGAGTTGTATTTAAGCTTTTATTTTTTTAATTTTACTACTGATTTTTCTAGATAAAATAAATAAATTGAAAATTGTACTCCTAATTAGTAACCCAAAATTAATTCTTTTTAGAAAGCCAACAAAAGGAAACGTGATTTCTTGAGTGGGCCGATCCACTTGAGCGATTCATCCATTTGTTGGGCCGCCTGCTCTGCTTCGACTCCACCACATCCACACATCCACAGCATGCGCAGTGAGGAGGGGGGGATGAGTTGCCTCCGCCGCCAGCCCCGCTCTCCGGCGACGGCGCCCATGGATGATGAGAACCTGCTCTCCGAGATCCTCCTCCGCCTCCCCCCGCTGCCGTCCTCCCTCCCCCGCGCCTCCGCCGTCTGCAGGCGCTGGCGCCTCCTCGTCTCCGACCCAGGATTCTCCCGCCGCTTCCGCATCCACCACCGCCGCAACCCTCCCCTCCTCGGTTTCTTTGATGACCTATTATCCTTCGTACCTACTCTGGAGGCCCCTAATCGTGTCCCTCCGGAGCGATTCTCCTTCGAGGACGACGGCGGCCGTCGCTCCGTGATCCTCGGATGCCGCCATGGCCTAGCACTCTTCTTCCTCCCATCTTCGAACCAGATCCTGGTGTGGGATTCTGTCACCTCCGACCAGCACCGCGTTGCCGTTCCTCCAGAGTTTGAGAGAGATGGATTGCAGATCATAATCCAGGGGGCGGTGCTTCCGGTGGCTGCCGGAGAGGTTCACTTCCGAGTGGTCTTGACAGTGGTGGACTTCGAGGACAAACGAGCCCTCGCCCGTGTTTACTCCTCAGCGACCGGCATATGGTGTTGCTTCATGGGTGCTAGGAAGTTCAACTCAGAGAAGAAGCGACCCTTAGTGATAATGGGGTATGCTGAGGAGAATAATGTTGTGTTCCTGAAGACACCGGTCGGCCTCTTCATGATCCATCTTGAGTCATTTCAGTTCAAGAAACTTCTTCGGACCAAAATTTATCCTTATTATTATCCATTCGAAAGCGTCTGCATTGCAGGTAATAACATGCCTTCACATATCAGTTGCAACAAAACCATATCTATTTTCTATAATTTGTTGACGGCAATACGGTTCACATCCTTTCGTGTTAAGTTAACAATTTTAAGTGCTGTCATATCACTTGTTTTGTTTGCTGCTTGATGACTTAATCAACATATAGCGATTTTGTTTCTGTACTATCTCTGTTCCGATTCTTGTGTGGTGGTGTTTTATGTAATGATTATGGTTCGTAGAAAAAAGATCTGTTGTTGGCGCATATTTTGTTATATGCTCTGCAGCCAAGCGGAGGGCTGCAATTCATTTATTGTTCACCCGCAAAAAAAAAAATCATTTATTGTTAGCTTAATTTCTGTAATTTTTGTTGTTCAAGTCAGAGCTAGCAAACTGTCTTTATTAAGTTTATTATATGAATACTTGTTGAATAAAACAATGAATGCCAAGATTGGCAAATGGTTTCTTTAGAACTATGTTTCACTGCTTTGTGCCTATTAACACATGCAAGAATTGTAAAATGGTAGTTTTAGTGCATAGCTCCAGTTTTTTTTCCCTAAAGATAAAGTATATGACACTTGGAAGCTGAAGACAACTACTTGAGAAACTTGCTTGTGAACTGAAATAGCTCAGTCGATACAGTTGGAAGCTTAAAGCTCATTCTGTTTCCTTCTTTCAATATTTAGTATCTCTGTTAGAAGACAGTTTGGATTATCCCTTTTCAATATTTAGCATCTCTGTTGGATGACAGTTGGAAGCTTAAAGCTCACTCTATTTCCTTCTTTCAATATTTAGTGTCTCTGTTGGAAGATATTTCCTTCTTTCAGTATTTAGTATATCTGTTTGAAGATAATCCAAATCTGAGCTTAAAGCTCATTCTATTTCCTTCTTTCATTCTGTGAACTGATTATATTTTTTCAGGCTAAATCAATTTGAAGATGATCCAAATCTGAATAGTCCTGATCACTTTTGTTGCTAAGATTTATTAGTGTGATTATATTTTATTTATTCTGATGTAGCGTGGACTTGAGCTTAATAATTCTGGATAGCCTTTTCTGACCATCTAATGTCTGAGTACATCTTCATTTTCAAGATAGTAACCAGCTTATATTTTTTTCAGAATATTCACTTTTAAGATAGTGAGCATCTTCTTCACTTTTATGGTAGTATAATCAGCTTATACTATTTTCGGAATTTTCATTAAATTCATACTAATCTTGTATAAAACTGATTCTTTTCAAACTACAACAAAGTTTATCTAAACATCTTGCTCATGCCTCCTCGTATCCATTTGGCTTTTTGTTGGAATGGCATTGGTTGTTTTGCCTTCTTATGCTTCCAGAAACAGACATTCGTGGTGGACGTGATGGAACTGATCTTTTGCACAATACATAAGATGGTTATCTGGTTAAATATGCTGTCGTGATGTACTGGTTGAGCAGGTAAGCATATCTTATGCATGTATCTTGAGGTATCTGAACTGTTTTTTTAGTGTATTGTTTTCCTTTTGCCGCCATTTCTCAAGTACCAGATTACAAGATAGGAGTAGGACTAAGATTTTGTCAACAATTCTTTGCTTAGCTGTTTCCCACCTGCCCACCTCGTATCACGCTTTCATGGCAAGCTGCAGCTTCGATCTTTTCTCCAGGCCTTGCTTCCTCATCCCTTGATACCTTCATCAGCATTACCTTCTCATGCCTTCGCCCACCTACCTTCTCTATTATTTGCAGATGTTCTACCCCCTCACTATTGGATGTGCTCTTTCTCTTGCCTTTTCCTTACATTTAGCTGTCTTGCTTTGAGTTACCTCCTCCTTAGTACTCACCTGGTTCCTTCTGTTAGCGCAGTTTCTTCTCCCTCTAGCTCAGATAACTGATCAGCTAGGATGTTCGGTATCTCATAATAGAGTTATTTGAACTACTAATTTTTTTTGAACGGTCACCGGGGGGGGGGGGGGGGGGAGGCTCCCCACCTGAATATATTGCTCAAAAAGCTGCCAAAGCCAAGAGTCGCCCCTTAGCTTTGGCTGATCCAGTTTATAAGGGAAACTGGGTCGAAAACCTAAACAAGCTGACCCCGTTTATGAGGGAAACCGGGCCGAAAACTGTACAAGTAACAAGGTGTTACAGAAGAAGAAGAAAAATTGACGCCCAGGAGATGGAACGACCTAGCTAGCATGCAGAAAGAACAACACCACGAGAGACGCAAGTAGATGTGGGGTGTTGTAAGGGATCACAATACCTAGACTTTGCGAGCAACCTAACGCACCGCATTGCGTGCATACCGAGCCCCACGGCACAACTCAGGAGCATCCACAATCAACAAGTGTAAAACACGAACCTTGACTGGGAGCCCCGCAGCGGAAGATCGGAACGATTAGCAAATTGGGGAGGCACTTTGCGCCATCAAAGAGCAAAGATGAACCAAGACATCACCGAGAGCACGACGCTCGCTGCAACACATCGGCCACCATGGGAGGGTCTTGAGCAAGCATCGCGAGACACCTAACACGAGGGGGAAACAAATGGCCGCCTTGGGGTGCCGAAGGCACCGCCACCAAACCCCAAAGAACACCACCGAACAACCACCATCGACTCCAAGTCAGTCGCTTCACCACCACCACCACTGGTCTCTCCGGCTGATCCCTATTCCAAAAATGATGCCCTCAAGAAGGGAACGACGCAATGTATCGCCATCATCCGATCCGGTAGAGCACGGATCTGAGGTTTCCCTCGGAGCAGGGGACGGTAAGGGAGAGGAGCACTTCACCACAGCAGCACCTTCCAGAAGGATGCGACGCCCGCGGACGCCGCTGCTGCCGGCTCCGATCATAGTCGGAGGCAGACTTTCGCCTGGCATCGTCTTCCACGCACATACCAAACCAGCTGGTCCACTGCATCCAACCCCCACCGCCTCGGGCGAATAAGTCTCAACTACTAATATTTTAGCGTCTAGTTAGGTCAGAGTACTAGATAATCATCTTAAGAGTTGAAGATGTAGTAGTAAAAATATAAAATTAATTGCTCTCCTGTAGCTGTTCTCTGTTTCTAATGTTGGTTTTTTCCAACAGTGCCGAGACAATCCAGTTTTTGAAATTCTAGCACAATTTCCACAGTAGTAGTGAAGTTGATGTTTACTGTTTGAGCCATCCTGATGCATAAATTTAACGGCTTTTCCAGGAATAAATTGTGCAATTTGGTTTGACTGATGAAATTTGTTGCTCTGCAGGTATCTAGGATTAAGTTCTGGTTGGCTAAAGATGCAGAAATGGGTTGTGTGCTGTAGGTTCTTCCATTTTGTATGCTGTGCACGGGGTCTGTGATTGTGCCCCACTCAGAAATTGGCCCTCTGTACTGGTCAGTTGTGAAGTATGATTTGTAGGAACTAATCGCTTAGTTTGCAACATACCGTCCGTTATCCAAGCTCTGTATGAGGACACAGTGAACTGCTTGGATTAATGACTAGTGTTGGCCATGTCGGTCACTCTTGTGGTTTTTTTATGCCTTCCAAGCAAGCACGTTGATGCAATGCAAGCTCACCTGTCAGTTGTGTGTGCGCCTCTTTCCAGTACTGTGTTTATGTCCCATTTCGTGTCAGGTTAAGTTCTCAAGCTTCTATGTCTCTGCTGATGTTATGTCCCATGGTGCTATCGTATTAGATAAAAAATATGCATCTCAAAAAGACTTATAAATCCAGGAGAAGAGTCATCCCATGTTTGTCACTAGAATGACCAGTATGCGAGTTGTGTTGATCTGTTTGTATACGTAAAGTTTCACCTTGTAATCTGTAGTATGTCTAACGTTTGTACTTTATTCAGACATGAATCATTTCGGTGGAGTTACATTGAGAAGGTTATATGTAGGTTGCTTGGAAGTATTTTCTCTCCCTTTTCTGATTTTTCAATCTGCATCTCTATAGCTATGCTGAGGAGGTTGGTAAACAGATGAAACGCCAAACCTTGAACTCTATTCTGTTTTCTTTTCTGGGCCAACACATGCAGCTTCTTAAGATCTTGTGCCGTTGGACTGTAGTAGTTGGCCCATAGGGCTGTGGTGACGGAGCACTAATATGTTTTTGTTTGTTTTTCTAGAACATACTAATATGTTTTTCTTGAATACCTGAATGACAATTCCTCATACTAGCCATTTGGGACTAATGACAATGAATCAGTCATTAGGAGGGAGTACTGGTATCTTGCTACACCCCAGATGTGATTTTCTTCTTATTTCTTTGAGGTATGGCAAAGCCTTTGACGAGTTGGGTGACATTTGAATTTATAAAAAATATGATTTATCGTTTCTTCATCTTAGAAAAGATAAATAGATTTGAATCCTGTGATCGTGACATGAATTTGCGAAGATCAAATGGGCGCGCCATGTAGAGACAGGCACTTCTCTTATGCTGGGGTTTTATGTCGGTAACCTTTGGTGCTGGCAGTATGGGGATAATGTTGGGTTGATGGTTTAGGGTGATGTTGCAGTGCCCTGTTTATATTTTGGTGAAGAAGAAGCCAGCTGCTGAATGCTTCGAAACCTGTAATTTGCATTGCGTGGCGCTTTTGTCTGTGATCACGTTGCTTGTGGCCTATCATGCTGGTGCTGCCTGATTCTGTCTGATTTGCCGTGTTTTCTAAGCTGCTGGTCAGGATACTGGTTTTGTTTGTTGACAGATACCATGTGCTAGTTAAAATTGGATGTACTGGGATCAAGGAAAAAAATAGTGTTGCCCCTGAAAATACCCTATTAGGGTGTTATAGCACGCTATTAGGTCCCCTCTACACGCTATAGCGCGCTATTTTTTTCAGTGTTTGGGATGATTCGGCCGTTTGTAGTTTTTTCTTATGGAGCTTTGACAATTGCTGTTAGGAACCTTTGTTGACAGGTACCATTTGCTAGTTATAGAACTCGTTGTACTGGGATGATTCTGGTGTTTGTAGTGTTTTTTCTCCTTCGGTGATGGAGCTTTGACAATTGCAGTTATGGAGCTTCTCCTTCGGTGATGTTTGCACTGTGATAAGCAACATGGGCGGAGGCACGATAGAAAATGGGTGTACATATGTACATGTACACACACTAATTTTGGCTCTCTTCTGGAAACACGTAGCTACAAAATTGACGTCAGTACTTAGTAGTATATATTAGTCCATTATAATCTTGAGCTTTGTACACCCATCGCCACTGGTAGGCGACACTCGTGTCCAGGACGAGGGATATTACGATTTTATCATCGAGATGTGATATGCGCGTGTATGTTTCTACGTTTATTACTCATTGTTAGTTAGAAAGAGAAACACTAAAGGTCGGCGTTCCTTTGGTGGATTATTGTGAAGGGGAATAAACTGGTTAGGGTTGCCAAGGATGAGTGAGGTAGTGGGCTTGAATGTTGGAGAAGCCACTTCCATCACGTAGCTAGCTTAGCTTCCTATCCGAAAAAAGTACCCTTTGCTTCCTACTTTGTGAAAAGAGGAAGAATAGAAAGGAGAAATGTTCTTTTCCTTGTTTCCTAGCTTACATGATGATTGCAAGCTTAATTACATGGTGAAGTGAAGAAGGGTTTCCTGATATGCTAGCTGATTCAACAAACATGTTGGTTGATGCAGTACCAAGAAAGTAACCATACACTCCATCATCACATCTATAACTAAAAAAGATGTTCACAAGTATGTCAAAGTTTGTCAATGGTTGCATCAACTACTAACTAACCTTTCAACTATACCGTTCGACCTAGTGGCGGCACACCAGTGTAGCAGGGTCTTGACTACATTCTGTCCTTCAGCCTCACCAACGACACATAGGTGTTGTCGCACGGTCTTGGTCTTTTTGTTGCCCTTTGATTGTGCAGGCAACAATCCTCGACTTGTTGGCGCTTGGTTAGTGTGTGGAAAGTTTCGGGAATGCCTCTGTTGTGTGTCGCCCTTTGGCCTTGTGGCGGCACGTTTGTGTCGCCAGGGGCGTAGACAGCCCCAGGCTATGTGGGTCATGGCCAGGGGAGTGGTAATCATTGACATGACCCATTTTACACTGTTTTACATTGTTTAGCATTTGTTTTAAATGTTTAGCACTGTGTGACCTTAGTTGACCCGGGGCTTGGCCCAATCCTAGCTATGCTACTGGGTGGGGTCTTGGTTGCGCTCTATTCTTCAGTCTCACTGATGGCACATGGTACGTCATACGATCTCGATTATCTGATGCCTTTTGATTGCGTCGATCCTCGACTTGCTGATGACTTGTCTCGCCGATTCCTCCACACTACTAGTTCATTCTATATTGGTGTAGTGAGATTCTCTGTGGAGCTCCTCCTCATGCTTGTACTTGAGGTTGATGGCTCCCGGGTGCAGTTCAGTTCGCTTCTCGCCGGCCTCCCCTCTTTTAGTTTTCCTCTGAGTTTTGTGGTGCTTCACTTTGGGCTTTTGCTCCCGTAATCTCTGTGCCTCGTGTGTGTTTTCCTTGTATACTTCAACTATCTTTTACCATGTGCACCATGGTTCATTGAAGTGTTTAGATTACTGACGGTACCACTCAAAGAACCTTATCTCATGCAGCTCACACACACTGTCTTTCTCCTCTTGTGATCTGCTCTCTTGCACTAGCTAAGAACCTCGGCCTTCGTTGATCAAGTACTTCCCGTGCTCGTGATTACCGAGCCTTCTCGTATCCGGATCAAACTTTGATCATGAATTCAACTAACAAAATATAAACTATATATCACAAAAGATATACCATGAGAAACCTCTTTCAAGTAGAAATCCAATTGTACACTTCATGTAACATATACGTCATATTTTATTAGTATTATCGATGGTCAGACTTTGGCCCAAAATACAAAAGGGCATAACAAACCCAAACGGAGGGAGAAACTACTTGGTACCAGCTGTGGGTAATTAGCATCTGATTAGTATATAAGCGGCACACTTCATTATACTGTAGCATGTGCATACTAATTACAATTAGGAGAGGAAAAATTGTTTATTATACCATTATATTAAATGAAACTGCTACTACGATCACATGAAAACTACTCCATTCGTCCGAAAATACTTGTCATCAAAATGGATGAAAGGGGATGTATCTAGAACTAAAATACGTCTAGATGCATCTCCTTTTATTCATTTTGATGACAAGTATTTCCGGATACATCCCCTTTCATCCATTTTAATTCTAGATACATCCTCTTTCTTCCATTTTGATGACAAGTATTTTCGAACGGAGGAAGTACGTTTTTCAGGGAAATCAACCAACCACTTGCAGTCTGCTGCAACGCTTCAGGCGACAAATGAGACATGCCTCGGACAAAGTTATGTACATGGATGGGGGATGGCGACATGCTTACTTGTGCCTTGGTGCCTATGGAAGAAAAGGAATGTGAGGATCTTGAACCACAATGCTGCCTCGGCCTTGCAGGTTCATACCAGACTCATTGATGATGCGAGGACTTGGAGACAGGCTCGACTCGCGCCAATGGCAAACTTTTTTGAACTGCCTTCATCTCATACCTGAACCGGTGTATAGCATATGGGTCCCGGTGCCATGGTAGTTTTCTTTTTCTCGGATGATTATTTAGGCTTTTTTGAACTTTGGTCTTTTTTAGTTTGCATATAAGTTTTGCTCGAAGTTCTCTACTTTGACCAAATTATAGAAAAAAAATGTCAACATTCGCAATGCCAAATCAATATTGTTAGATTCATTATAAAATGTAGTTTCATGAAATACATTTTGGTATTGTAGATGTGAATATTTTTTAATATATAGTTGGTCAAAGTTTGCAAAGTTTAGCTTGACACGAATTTAATATGCAGAGTAAAAGGACAGGAGGGAGTACTTTCATTCCTTCTACATCAGCGAAAAATCAGCACTCTGCTGCTTTTTCATCAAAATCTATATCTATACCAATATAAAAAGACCCAAAGGGGCAAATCCAATTAATCCCGGCCATCAAATCATGTCAATCCAACGAACTAGACTGCTTCAATGTCGAGAGCTCAACATGTTTAGCGTACAGTTAATTTTATGTCTAATATAATGCTAATCACATAATAATACGCAAATAATATTCTATTTAATATTCGCATGCACTTAATATACTTCCAAAGTAACGTGCATTGCAGGTACACATTGACTAGTAATAATAAAAACCCAAATGCTAAAAAGTGCTTGGATGCTGGTTTGCTCGCGCGAGCACACGCTCGGAGAGCCCTCCGATCTCGAAGTCGCACGGGCGATCGTGCCCAGGTGTTTTTTTTGTCTGGACAGCTCGCGTGACCCTTCACGACAGCCATAAACCTGGCAGGCCCACCACTACCGCCCACGCTTCGGTGCCATTGGCGCAATTTTTGAAACTGCCTGGCGAGGGGCGTCGCTGTCTTCTCCCAATCCCTTTCCCCTTTCCTCCCGCACCACGCCGCTCTTCGCCGCCGCAGAATTTGGAGATCTCGCCGGGCTGGGCAGAGGTCGCCGGCATCCGCGGAGACCGCGGGATGGTGTTGTTGAGGCCCGTGTGGGTGGCGACGGGCAGGGGGCGCGCGAGGCTGTGGTGGTGGTGGTGGGCCGAAGCTGGGCGAAGGTCGCCGCGGTGCTCCAAACCGTCGGAGGGTGAGGGGTTGAAGGTTGCCTGGACGCTTCATTTCCGCCGGGGGGAGTTGATGAATTTCTGAGGTAAGGTGCATCTCCTGGTCCCCATGGTCCGAATCTCCTCCTCGCGCTTGATGATAGGTGGTGGTGGTGCGTTTGCTGCGTTTTCTGAAGGTTGAGGGGCTGATGGTGTGGGGAGACGCGAATCACATGCGGTAGATCTGGCGTTTGCGGTTGCTAGGGTTGTCAGGGTTACGAGTTTGTGTTCTATAGGGGTGTTGCCTGAGATCCCTGCACAAATTTTTGCGTAGGAGTTGCGTTTTGTAGATTTATGCGGGTGTTGCCTTTTTCTGTGTAGATTCTGTGTTTTGTTGCCTGAAATTTGCACAGGAGTTGCCCGACACCTTCAGAAGAGTTGCCCACATTTTTTCCCCTGTATTTAGTTGCCCGAAAAAGCTTTAATATGTATGAGTTTTGGGTTGTAGATTATGTGTTTTTGTTGCCTAAAATCTGCACAGGAGTTGCCCGACACCTTCAGAAGAGTTGCCCACATTTTCCCCCTTGTATTTAGTTGCCTGAAAGAGCTTTAATATGTATGAGTTTTGGGTTGTAGATTGTGTGTTTTGTTGCCTAAAATCTGCACAGGAGTTGCCCGACACCTTCAGAAGAGTTGCCCACATTTTTTCCCTGTATTTTAGTTGCCTGAAAGAGCTTTAATATGTATGAGTTTTGGGTTGTAGATTATGTGTTTTTGTTGCCTAAAATCTGCACAGGAGTTGCCCGACACCTTCAGAAAAGTTGCCCACATTTTTTCCCCTGTATTTAGTTGCCTGAAAGAGCTTAATATGAGCAATGTGTATGCAGCTATCTTAGGTGACTGTTATCATCTAGCTTGTGAAATTCATCACTTTGTTTTGAGCACTGCTTTTGGAGACGCTAATGTTGTACTTCATGAATTAGCTAGAATGACCCTGACCCATGGTGAATGGTTTGATGACACGCCTAGTGCGTTTATTCCTCTTTTTCAAAACAAAGATGGTATAACCTTGGTCACAAGTCAATAAAAGGGGATCCCATGACCCGAGCTGAGGAAGATGATGACGCCATGACTAGTTTTTGTGTAGTTTTTTCAGGCAAGAGTTGCGTAAAACTGTACTGCAGAGTTGCCCGCACGCCAGTACATGAGTTGCGTATATTTTTTGTTAATTCTGACAATTTTTACTAAAACCAATGTTTTTGTCATGGGGAGAGGGTAGGTGAGTGACACATCAGCAAACTATACAGTTGTTGATTGAGATATTAAATTGCCAAATACAGTGTCATGTGTAGACAAGTTTTCCATCACAACGGAGAGGATTTGTAAATGTGGCTACTGTTACCTATCCTTTCTGCTCATATCCTTATTTTGTGTTCTGTTTATTTTTTTGTAGAACTCAACAATGTCTGAGACAAACAAGAATATTGACAGTCAGGCTGCACAAGCAACCCAACAGGATGCATATGAATTAGAGGTATTTTGGGTTTTCATTTTTCTTTCTTACTGGTGCTCTTTTTTTAGAAGGTGAGGCAGGGCTGAGTTGATTTTGCATGTCCGAGTTATGTGACTTTTCTTTTTTGCAATGCAGGTTCACCCACCACTTCAACAAGAAAAGCCGTTAATTGGCTACAAGCGTAGCCGTTCTAAAGGGATAACCTCTCGTGGCAAGCGTCCGTCAGACATAGATAGCAACGCCAGCGCACCAGACGATGATTCAGAGATCAAGCATACCACACAAGAGGAGGAATCGAAGCCAAAACGGCAGAAGACAGGCGAAAATGAGGTAAAATATGCATGCAAACTAGTAGCTCAAAGTATTTTTTGGCTGCAACTTTGGGAGGATGATGCTTTTTTCATTTTTTATCCTGTATGCACCTGCCAGTCATGCATGTAGCTACCTTACTAAATGCACAGAGTTGCAAAATGGCCCAATAAGAGTTATTTTTTTCTCCAAAACTGAGTGATGCATCACTCAGGGGAGTTTTGGTTTTTGGGGTTGAAAATGGGTGAATTTTTGCTTTACCTCTAATTAAATGTTGCTCAATAATTTGCCAGACTTGCAAAAATACCTGACTTAGAGTTGCTTTACTTTTTCGTTATAGGGTCGGCGAAACAGGGCATCACCTGCAAGGTTGTTCAAGCTAAACAAGGATTTAGTGGGACCTCAGAAGGATAAAATAATTGCAAAAGAATTTGGAGGTCTGCTGGACATCGCAACGTCCAGTATGCCAGGAGACTTGAGCCAGTGGGTTATGAAACTTTATGACCCTGAAAGATCACAACTGATCATCCCGGAGAGGGGCAGGATTCCAGTTGATGAAGCTAGTGTTCATAGGATATGTGGTCTGCCAAACAGGGGGAGGAAAGTGTGCTATGAAAAGAGAGCAGAATACACAACTCAAATGAATGCAATCTTGAAGATTACTACCAAAGGTTCACCATCACTGACATCATGGTGCAAAATGATTAAAGACATGGCTGGGGCAGCAGATGACAATTTCTTGTGCGCTTGGTTGGCAGTTGCTTTTTCGTGTTTCCTTGCTCCTACAACAAGTTTGAACATATCACCACGGTGCTATCCTGCTGTGATGCACGTGGATGCGATAACAGAGACCAATGTGTGCCAATTTGTAGTTGATCAACTAAAGTTGGCATTCGCGGGGCCAAGTGATAAGAAGGCAGTGTGCTGTTGTGTAATGCACTTGGTTGTAAGTGCAATTTTGTTCTTTCCCCTTTGTGTTGTATCGTCTTGTTATATAAATTTTCATGCCTGCTTTTTTGCATTTCTAATACACTTTTTCATTCTGAGTTTCAATTTCATCTTGTCTTTTGCATGTTGCAGCTGCTATACCTGGACTCATTGGATGTCGATGAACCCATGCCAAGCACGGTACCAAGAGTATCTGTTTGGAACTCCGCTCGTATTGCTAAGGTCATTAAAAAGGACAAAAAAGGTCGGGGTGAGTTTGGAAAGTTGAGGGTAAGTTTTTCATTTTTGGTTTTCTCCTACTTTTTTATGTGTTAAGCAGTTGCTCATTAGTTTTTTTAGAAGGAAAACCCAATCAATGGTGAGTATATAAGTTTATGTGGAAACATCAATGTTAGGCAACTTACATCCAAATGTTGGGCAATTCAACCAATATTCTTTGGCAACTTCATGGCTAATAGGCCAACAACTCATTTTGAAATTGTTCTCTCAACCCTTTTACTTTTCAACTGTTTTTGTTTTGGTTTCTTACCTGCTAAACAATACATATACGTCAGACAACTTCCTAAACAGAAGTTATGCAACCGCACTCACAGTAATGAGGCAACTATAGTTAGTATATTTAGCAACTAACAACATATAGTAATCAAAATAAAACTTTCAACCATAATTCATTCATTTTCCTAATTTTCATTCTCAGCTCAAGACCGAGTTCGCCCGATGCGCTGATGAAAGCTTGTTTGGAAGTCTTGAACATGTCACTAAGTTTGTGGCAGCAAGGGTCCCCAACTCATATGACCCAAATGTAAGCTGTTTTTGCATACATTTTCCCATGTGTTATGTGCAATGGGTACTTCTTTGTCCCTTCTTTTTTAACCTGATGCTTTTCTTACATTATGTGCAGAAAGAAAAGCTTGTTGGGTTGGTGCATGAAATTTGTTCTGAAATATCTCATTCAATGGGCAAGCTCGTACATGGGATTGGGAAACTTGATGAAGATGATGGCACAACAAGGGGCGGCGCAGCTGACAATGCTGGTGGTTCAAGCAGTCAACATTCAAGGAAAAGACGACATGTGGGCGCAAGCAATAGCAACACACTCCCTAGTGATGAGGAATCATACCAGTCGGATGATGACAGTGATGATGACGACAATGAAAGTAATGGATCAGATGATGATGAAGACGACGCTGGCAGTGATGGTGATGATAGTGATGATGATGATGGCAACTCACATGGGGGGAGCATGGTAGGTGATGATCATGTGCAGGACCATGGGAGAGAGGATAAAGAAACTCACAGAGGGGAGGATGGAGAAGATACAGATGATGAAGATCCCGACAGAGAAGATGAAGAGCAGCAAGGAGAGGATGAGGGGGAGGCAGAAGATGATGATGAGGATGACGATGCAGACGAACACGCGGATGATGAAGAGAGCGAAAAAGAAGATGAACATAAGGAGGAGGATGACGACATGGGTGGGGGTAGTGGGGATGGGGATGTTGGTGGCGAGAGCACAGACAAAGGTGACAGTGGTGGTTATAATCATGAGGGAGACAACCCAGGCAGTGACGATGCAGTTAACGATAGCTCAGAAACTGACGAGATTCCATCGATTCAGTTCTGGATTCAGAAGAAGGAAAACAAGGAAGTGCATGAACCCGTAAAAGCTTTTTCAATTCTAGATTTAGTGAAACTAGATATACAAAAGAAGAGCATCATCCCTGAGATCCCTGTGCTGGAAGTTTGGTATGTTTCAGATGGTTTCTCAATTGAGTGGGAAAAGAAACGCATTTTCAATGAATTGCTTGACAGCATAGAGTTCAAAGAGACATGGGATTTCTCTCTGGAAGATATATGCCCTCGCGAGATGCGTATTAGACTGATGCATCAAGTATGTGGTCTGAGCTCTATTGATATACCAGTAGGAGATATGCCCAAGGTTGTTGTACCAGGCACCCATCGACCACAACCACCAAAGAAATAGTTGAGGGTGACCTTCATAGAAACACCAACCATAGTGACATGTGATGAGCTGGATGAGTTAGCATGTGCAAAAGGAAGACAGAGTAAAGGACTGTCTGAAAGCATTCAAATACCACCAACCACTCAGGCAACTACTTCTGAAAATGTAGCAGCTGTAGCCAACCAGAACACAACTCCAACATTTGTTAAGCCAAGTTTGCTATCCAATTCAGGGGGTCCTCCACCTGTACATCCCGAGCAGACAACCAGTTCAGGTTATGTGGCAGCAGTAATATGTGCTAATGAAATACCACCAGATAATAATTTCCAGACAACTATCATCAAAACTGGAGCAACTCAGGCCAAGAGTGAAGCAACTTTGTGCCATCCAGATGGAATCCCATCAGCAAAACAACATATTCTACCAAAGAAAACACTTGTGCACATGCAGGCAACTTTTTCTCCATCTATGGAAAATCAGATCAAGCCCAAGGAAAATGTTGTGCGAAAACAAGCAGCACTGTCACCAAAGCAAGATCCCCCACTCACATCAAGGCAAACACTTGGTGATCTGAATGGTAGGCAGCAACATGTAGCCCAAGTTATTCAAGGAGTTACTGCTGAAGGAATTGGGGACATCCAAGAAAATTGGATTGCAAGAGATACAACAAACAAGGAAAACCAGCCTGTAGTAGTCCATACGGTTGAGTTGAGTGAGGCACAAAAAATCAACAACCTTATTTCAAGGTGCATGCCTCCAAGCACCAACTCTGACAAGTGCAAGTTGGCTGCGAATACAGGAGTAGGGATAAGCAAAACTGTCCACCCAGAATCAGGAATGCCACCTGGACAACCAACTTGTGATGCACCTGTTCAAATGCGTGAGGTATGGATGATACGTCTCCAACGTATCTATAATTTTTGATTGCTCCATGCTATATTATCTACTGTTTTGGAATATACTGGGCTTTATTTTCCACTTTTATATTATTTTTGAGACTAACCTATTAACCAGAGGCCCAGCCCAGAATTGTTGTTTTTGCCAATTTCAGTGTTTCGGATAAACAGAATATCAAACGGAGTCCAAACGGAATAAAAATCTTTGGAAACGTGATTTTCTCACCGAACGTGATCCAGGAGACTTGGACCCTACTGCAAGGGATCAAAGAGGTGGTCACAAGGGTGGGGGGCGCCCCCCTAGGGCGCGCCCCTGCCTCGTGGGCCCCTCGGTGCTCCACCGACGTACTCCTTCCTCCTATATATACACACGTACCCCAAACGATCAGAACAGGAGCCAAAAACCTAATTCCACCGCCGCAACTTTTTGTATCCACGAGATCCCATCTTGGGGCCTGTTCCGGAGCTCCGCCGGAAGAGGGCCGTCATCACAGAGGGCTTCTACATCATCCTAGCGCCTCCGATGAAGTGTGAGTAGTTTACCTCGGACCTTCAGGTCCATAGTTAGTAGCTAGATGGCTTCTTCTCTCTCTTTGAATCTCAATACAAAGCTCTCCCCCTCTCTTGTGGAGATCTATTCGATGTAATCTTCTTTTTGCGGTGTGTTTGTTGAAACCGATGAATTTTGGGCTTATGATCAAGTCTATCTATGAATAATATTTGAATCTTCTCTGAATTCTTTTATGCATGATTGGTTATCTTTGCAAGTCTCTTCGAATTATCCGTTTGGTTTGGCCAACTAGATTGGTAGTTCTTGCCATGGGAGAAGTGCTTAGCTTTGGGTTCGATCTTGCGGTGTCCTTACCTAGTGACAGAAGGGGCAGCAAGGCACGTATTGTATCGTTGCCATCGAGGATAACAAGATGGGGTTTATTTCATATTGCATGAATTCATCTCTCTACATCATGTCATCTTGCTTAAGGCGTTACTCTGTTTTTAACTTAATACTCTAGATGCATGCTGGATAGCGGTCGATGAGTGGAGTAATAGTAGTAGATGCAAAATCGTTTCGATCTACTTGTCACGGACGTGATGCCTATATACTTGATCATGCCTAGACATTCTCATAATTATGCTCAATTCTATCAATTGCTCAACAGTAATTGTTCACCCACCGTAGAATACTTATGCTCTTGAGAGAAGCCGCTAGTGAAACCTATGGCCCTCGGGTCTATTCTCATCATATCAATCTCCATCACTTTTATATTGTTTTGCTATTTACTTTGCTTTTACTTTTTACTTTGCATCTTTATATCAAAAATACCAAAAATATTCTATCTATCATATCTCACTCTCGTAAGTGACCGTGAAGGGCTTGACAACCCCTAATCGCGTTGGTTGCGAGTAGCTATCGCTTTGTGCAGGTACGAGGGACTTGAGCGTGGGCTCCTACTAGATTGATACCTTGGTTCTCAAAAACTGAGGGAAATACTTACGCTACTCTGCTGCATCATCCCTTCCTCTTCGGGGAAAACCAACGCAAGCTCAATACGTAGCAAGAAGGATTTCTGGCGCCGTTGCCGGGGAGTCTATGCAAAAAGTCAATATACCAAGTACCCATCACAATCCCTATCTCTCGCATTACATTATTTGCCATTTGCCTCTTGTTTTCCTCTCCCCCCAATTCACCCTTGCCGTTTTATTCGCCCTCTCTTTCTCCCTACCCTCCCTCTCTATTTGCCTCTTTTTGCCCGCTTGCTTTTTATTTTCTCGTGTGTTAGATTGCTTGCTTATCGCGATGGCTCAATCGAGATTTGGTGATCTTCACCTTAAAAGGTTAGAGGAGATCGAAACCAATGTTAGGAAGTGTATGGTTTTGCAATTTGAGCATAATAATTTCTTTAGAAACGAGCTTAAGGAACAAAAAAGTTTAATGAGTTATATGAATAAAGAGCTTGATGATATGTCTAAAGAATTTGAGGGTATAAGATCCCAAATTGCTCGTCTAGAAAAGATGACTGCTGAAATTTCGGACATGCAAGCCACCTTAGTTAATAAGATGGCTGCTAAACCGGATACCTATGAAAATCAAGATGAAGATCTAAAAGTTATTGATGTGTCTCCAATTAAATCTTTATTTTGCAATATGAATCTTGATGAAACTGAATATGATCTTCCTTTACCTAGAAGGCGTTCTAAAAATCCGGAGTGTTTAGATCTTAATGATGAAATTGATGAAAGTGGGATTGAAAGAAATAAAAATCTAGATGTTGCTAAACCCACTATATTGGATTTCAAGGAATTTAATTATGAAAATTGCTCTTTGATTTATTGTATTTCCTTGTTGCAATCCGTGCTAAATTCTCCACATGCTTATAGTCGAAATAAAGCCTTCACCGAACATATTGTTGATGCCTTGATGCAATCTTATGAAGAAAAACTTGAGTTGAAAGTTTCTATCCCTAGAAAACTCTATGATGAGTGGGAACCAACTATTAAAATTAAAATTAAAGATCATGAGTTTTATGCTTTGTGTGACTTGGGTGCTAGTGTCTCTACTATTCCCAAGACTTCGTGTGATTTACTAGATTTCCGTAATTTTGATGATTGCTCTCTAAACTTGCATCTTGCGGATTGCACTATTAAGAAACCTATGGGAAGAACTAATGATGTTCTTATTGTTGCAAATAGGAATTATGTGCCCATAGATTTCACTGTTCTTGATATAGATTGCAATCCTTCTTGCCCTATTATTCTTCGTAGACCTTTCCTTACAACGGTTGGTGCGATTATTGATATGAAGGAAGGGAATATTAGATTTCAATTTCCATTAAAAAAGGGCATGGAACACTTTCCAAGAAATAAAATAAAATTACCATATGAAACTATCATGAGAGCCACTTATGGATTGCCTACCAAAGATGGCAATACCTAGATCTATCCTTGCTTGTTATGCCTAGCTAGGGGCGTTAAACGATAGCGCTTGTTGGGAGGCAACCCAATTTTATTTTTATTCCTTGCTTTTTGCTCCTGTTTAGTAATAAATAAATTATTTAGCCTCTGTTTTGGTTGTGTTTTTTTCTGTTTAATTAGTGTTTGTGCCAAGTAGAACCGTTGGGAAGACTTGGGGAAAGTCTTATTGAACTTGCTGTAAAAAACAGAAACTTTAGCGCTCACGAGAACTGCTGTCATTTTTATTTGAAGAGTGCTATTTAGTTAATTATTTTTGCAGATGATTAATAGATAAATTCCTCACGTCCATCAATTTATATTAGAATTTTTGGGGTTCCAGATCTTGCGCTAGCTACAGATTACTACAGACTGTTCTGTTTTTGACAAATTCTGTTTTTTGTGTGTTGTTTGCTTATTTTGATGAATCTATGGCTAGTAAAATAGTTTATAATCCATAGAGAAGTTAGATTACAGTACGTTTAACACCAATATAAATAAAGAATGAGTTCATTACATTACCTTGAAGTGGTATTTTGTTTTCTTTCGCTAACGGAGCTCACGAGTTTTCTATTTTGAGTTTTGTGTTGTGAAGTTTTCAAGTTTTGGGTGAATTCTTTTGATGGATCATGGAACAAGGAGTGGAAAGAGCCTAAGATTGGGGATGCCCATGGCACCCCCAAGATAATCCAAGGACACCAAAAAGTCAAAGCTTGGGGATGCCCTGGAAGGCATCCCCTCTTTCGTCCACTTCCATCGGTAATTTACTTGGAACTATATTTTTATTCACCAACATGATATGTATTTTGCTTGGAGCGTCTTGTATTATTTGTGTCTTTGTTTGTTAGTTTTCCACAATCATCCTTGCTGTACACACCTTTTGAGAGAGCCATACATGAATTAAAATTTGATAGAATGCTCTATGTGCTTCACTTATATCTTTTGAGCTAGATAATTTTGCTCTATGTGCTTCACTTAGATATTTTAGAGCACGGTGGTGGATTTGTTTTAAAGAAACTATTGATCTCTCATGCTCCACTTAAATTAATTTGAGAGTCTCTTAATAGCATGGTAATTTGCGTAATAATAATATGCTTGGTATTCAAGATTTGTGAAACTTTCTTTTGAGTGTGTTGAATACTAAGAAAAGATTGAAGCATGATAATTGTTCTGAGATATGGAGGTGATAATATTAAAGTCATTCTAGTTGAGTAGTTGTGAATTTAAAGAATACTTGTGTTGAAGTTTGTGATTCCCGTAGCATGCACGTATGGTGAACCGTTATGTGATGAAGTTGGAGCATGATTTATTTATTGATTGTCTTCCTTATGAGTGGCGGTCGGGGACGAGCGATGGTATTTTCCTACCAATCTATCCCCCTAGGAGCATGCGCGTAATACTTTGCTTTGATAACTTCTAAATTTTTGCAATAAGTATATGAGTTCTTTATGACTAATGTTGAGTCCATGGATTATATGCACTCCCACCCTTCCACCCTTGCTAGCCTCTCTAATACCGCGCAACTTTCGCCGGTATCATACACCTACCATATACCTTCCTCAAAACAGCCACCATACCTACCTATTATGACATTTCCATAGCCATTCCGAGATATATTGCCATGCAACTTTCCACCATCTAGTTCATCATGACACATCCATCATTGTCATATTGCTTAGCATGATCATGTAGTTGACATAGTATTTGTGGCAAAGCCACCGTTCATAATTCTTTCATACTTGTCACTCGTGATTCATTGCATATCCCGGTACACCACTGGAGGCATTCATATAGAGTCATACTTTGTTTTAGTATCGAGTTGTAATCATTGAGTTGTAAATAAATAGAAGTGTGATGATCATCATTAAATAGAGCATTGTCCCAAAAAAAGGGAAGGCCAAAGGAAAAAAAGAAGGCCCAAAAAATATAAATAAATAAAAAAGGGGAAATGCTACTATCCCTTTTTCCACACTTGTGCTTCAAAGTAGCACCATGATATAGCAAGTCTCATATATTGTGCTTCAAAGTAGCACCATGATCTTCATAGTAGAGAGTCTCTCATCTTATCACTTTCATATACTAGTGGGAATTTTACATTATAGAACTTGGCTTGTATATTCCAATGATGGGCTTCCTCAATTTGCCCTAGGTCTTCATGAGCAAGCAAGTTGGATGCACACCCACTTAGTTTCTTTTTGAGCTTTCATATACTTATAGCTCTAGTGCATCCGTTGCATGGCAATCCCTACTCACTCACATTGATATCTATTGATGGGCATCTCCATAGCCCGTTGATACGCCTAGTTGATGTGAGACTATCTTCCCCTCCTTTTTGTCTTCTCCACAACCACCATTCTATTCCACCTATAGTGCTATATCCATGGCTCACGCTCATGTATTGCGTGAAGATTGAAAAAGTTTTGAAAAAGTTAGAGTATGAAACAATTGCTTGGCTTGTCATCGGGGTTGTGCATGATTTAAATACTTTGTGTGGGGAAGATGGAGCATAGCCAGACTATATGATTTTGTAGGGATAACTTTCTTTGGTCATGTTATTTTGAGAAGACATAATTGCTTTGTTAGTATGCTTGAAGTATTATTATTTTCTATGTCAATATAAACTTTTGTCTTGAATCTTTCTAATCTGAATATTCATACCACAATTAAGAAGATTTGCATTGAAATTATGCCAAGTAGCACTCCGCATCAAAAATTCTCTTTTTATCATTTACCTACTCGAGGACGAGCAGGAATTAAGCTTGGGGATGCCTGATACGTCTCCAACGTATCTATAATTTTTGATTGCTCCATGCAATATTATCTACTGTTTTGGACTATATTGGGCTTTATTTTCCACTTTTATATTATTTTTCGGACTAACCTATTAACCGGAGGCCCAGCCCAGAATTGCTGTTTTTTTGCCTATTTCAGTGTTTCGGATAAACAGAATATCAAACGGAGTCCAAATGGAATAAAATCTTCAGAAACGTGATTTTCTCACTGAATGTGATCCAGGAGACTTGGACCCTACTGCAAGGGATCAAAGAGGTGGTCACGAGGGTGGGGGCGCCCCCCTGCCTCGTGGGCCCCTCGGTGCTCCACCGACGTACTCCTTCCTCCTATATATACACACGTACCCCAAACGATCAGAACAGGAGCCAAAAACCTAATTCCACTGCCGCAACTTTTTGTATCCACGAGATCCCATCTTGGGGCCAGTTCCGGAGCTCCGACGGAAGAGGGCCGTCATCACGGAGGGCTTCTACATCATCCTAGCGCCTCCGATGAAGTGTGAGTAGTTTACCTCGGACCTTCAGGTCCATAGTTAGTAGCTAGATGGCTTCTTCTCTCTCTTTGAATCTCAATACAAAGTTCTCCCCCTCTCTTGTGGAGATCTATTCGATGTAATCTTCTTTTTGCGGTGTGTTTGTTGAGACCGATGAATTGTGGGTTTATGATCAAGTCTATCTATGAATAATATTTGAATCTTCTCTGAATTCTTTTATGCATGATTGGTTATCTTTGCAAGTCTCTTTGAATTATCCGTTTGGTTTGGCCAACTAGATTGGTAGTTCTTGCCATGGGAGAAGTGCTTAGCTTTGGGTTCGATCTTGCGGTGTCCTTACCTAGTGACAGAAAGGGCAGCAAGGCACGTATTGTATCATTGCCATCGAGGATAACAAGATGGGGTTTATTTCATATTGCATGAATTCATCTCTCTACATCATGTCATCTTGCTTAAGGCGTTACTCTGTTTTTAACTTAATACTCTAGATGCATGCTGGATAGCGGTCGATGAGTGGAGTAATAGTAGTAGATGCAAAATCGTTTCGATCTACTTGTCACGGACGTGATGCCTATATACATGATCATGCCTAGACATTCTCATAATTATGCTCAATTCTATCAATTGCTCAACAGTAATTGTTCACCCACCGTAGAATACTTATGCTCTTGAGAGAAGCCGCTAGTGAAACCTATGGCCCTCGGGTCTATTCTCATCATATCAATCTCCATCACTTTTATATTGTTTTGCTATTTACTTTGCTTTTACTTTTTACTTTGCATCTTTATATCTAAAATACCAAAAATATTCTATCTATCAGATCTCACTCTAGTAAGTAACCGTGAAGGGCTTGACAACCCCTAATCGCGTTGGTTGCGAGTAGCTATCGCTTTGTGCAGGTACGAGGGACTTGAGCGTGGGCTCCTACTGGATTAATACCTTGGTTCTCAAAAACTGAGGGAAATACTTACGCTACTCTGCTGCATCATCCCTTCCTCTTCGGGGAAAACCAACGCAAGCTCAAGACATAGCAATGGACACCAAGTTTTTGTGATGAATATTGCCCAGCTCCTGGCTTCGATTTGGGGCTTGATGAAATTTTTGGAACAAGTATCAAGAAATATGTGGAAAGGCCCGCAGCAGCATCTGACCAGCATCAGCCCCCATGTGTTTCTGTTATTGCACCCGTTGATTTTACAGAAACAAGCTCTGATGACCAAGAGGGAAAGACCCTGTGACAATCGAAATACCTGATGATGACTATATGTGGGATTCAGGTGAAATCGATTTAGCATGTGAAGAAGCAGAGAAGATGGCTCAAGGTAGGAGAGTTATTGATAACAATGCCAACCTATCACCGACCAACTTCGAAACACCAGAGAAAACATGCTTCAAGGATGGAGAACTTGGATCCAGCAGCAGCTCAGGAGAAGTGACCAACAAATTTGGGAGGCGAATCATCAAGCCAACTGCATGCAAGAGGTCACCTTTCGTGGACTACAATGAGAAAAGGAATTTCCATTGCACTCCAGCAGTAAACAAGCTATATGCCTCTGTTATTCTGCACGCAAGACTAAGTGAAGAAGAGACTGGAGACGACGACAAGAGGTAAACTGGTTTTTTTCTTTTTCTTTTTCCAAGCAATTCTTATAATAAGTTGTTAGGCAAACAATACATAGAGAACAGGCAACTAGGTACACCTACCTGAAGAGTTATTCTTTTGAACCAGCCTTTCTAATTTGTTTCATTGCCTTTTTAGGCAATATATGAATAAGGAAGCAACGCAATAAGTAATTTTAACTTCCCTTCCTTTTTGTCAAGTCCATACATTCTCTGTTCTCACAGATTTTGCTCCAAATTATTATCTGCAGCCCTACTATCATACAGTACGATGGCTACCATGTCAGTCTCAGAGAACTTGCAAACTCAATGAAGAAATATGGGTTCGTCAACAGTCACGTCTTTGAACTAATTATTGAGTCTATAATGCGGAACTTGCCTCTAGATTCAAAGAAGATAATCATGCCCGTCAGGTTTTCGGTAAATCTCATTGAAATTCTCTTCTATCTTGTCAATATTGGTTCCTTAATGTTTTTACACATGCAGTTTTTGTTGGGTAACGTAGTAATTTCAAAAAAATTCCTACGCACACTCAAGATCATGGTGATGCATAGCAATGAGAGGGGAGAGTGTGATCTACGTACCCTTGTAGATCGACAACGGAAGCGTTTGGTTGATGTAGTCGTATGTCTCCACGGCCCGACCGATCAAGCACCGAAACTACGGCACCTCCGAGTTCTAGCACACGTTCAGCTCGATGACGATCCCCGGGCTCCGATCCAGCAAAGCGTCGGGGAGGAGTTCCGTCAGCACGACAGCGTGGTGACGATCTTGATGTTCTACCGTCGCAGGGCTTCGCCTAAGCACCGCTACAATATGACCGAGGTGGAATATGGTGGAGGGGGGCATCGCACACGGCTAAGGAACGATCACGAAGATCAACTTGTGTCTATGGGGTGCCCCTTGCCTCAGTATATAAAGGATGGAGGAGGAGGAGGCCGGCCAAGGCAATTGGTGCGGCCAGGATGTGGAGTCCTACTAGGACTCCAAGTCCTAGTAGGAGTCCACCAAGAGGGGAGGAAGGGAGAAGGAAGTGGAGGAGAAGGAAAGGTGGCCGGCCCCCTTTTACCTAGTCCAATTCGGACCAGAGGGGAGGGGGGGCGCAGCAGCCCCTTGGCCCTTTCTCCTCTTCCCACTAAAGCCCATCAAGGCCCATTGCTTCTCCCGTAACTACCCGGTACTCCGAAAAATAACCGAATCACTCGGAACATTTCCGATGTCCGAATATAGTCGTCCAATATATCGATCTTTACGTCTCGACCATTTCGAGACTCCTCGTCATGTCCCCGATCTCATCCGGGACTCCGAACTCCTTCGGTACATCAAAACTCATAATATAACTATCATTGAAACCTTAAGCGTGCGGACCCTACGGGTTCGAGAACAATGTAGACATGACCGAGACACGTCTCCAGTTAATAACCAATAGCGGAACCTGGATGCTCATATTGGCTCCTACATATTCTACGAAGATCTTTATCGGTCAGACCGCATAACAACATACGTTGTTCCCTTTGTCATCGGTATGTTACTTGCTCGAGATTCGATCGTCGGTATCTCAATACCTAGTTCAATATCGTTACCGACAAGTCTCTTTACTCATTCCGTAATACATCATCTCGCAACTAAGTCATTAGTTGCAATGCTTGCAAGGCTTATGTGATGTGCATTACCGAGAGGGCCCAGAGATACCTCTCCGACAATCGGAGTGACAAATCCTAATCTCAAAATACGCCAACCCAACATGTATCTTTGGAGACACCTGTAGAGCACCTTTATAATCACCCATTTACGTTGTGACGTTTGGTAGCACACAAAGTGTTCCTCCGGTAAACGGGAGTTGCATAATCTCATAGTTATAGGAACATGTATAAGTCATGAAGAAAGCAATAGCAACATACTAAACGATCGGGTGCTAAGCTAATGGAATGGGTCATGTCAATCAGATCATTCAACTAATGATGTGATCCCGTTAATCAAATAACAACTCTTTGTCCATGGTTAGGAAACATAACCATCTTTGATTAACGAGCTAGTCAAGTAGAGGCATACTAGTGACACTCTGTTTGTCTATGTATTCACACATGTATTATGTTTTCGGTTAATACAATTCTAGCATGAATAATAAATATTTATCATGAAATAAGGAAATAAATAATAACTTTATTATTGCCTCTAGGGCATATTTCCTTCAGTCTCCCACTTGCACTAGAGTCAATAATCTAGTTCACATCGCCATGTGATCTAATCATCAATAGTTCACATCTTTATGTGGTTAACACCCATAGTTCACATCGATATGTGACCAACACCCAAAGGGTTTACTAGAGTCAGTAATCTAGTTCACATTGCTATGTGATTAACACCCAAAGAGTACTAAGGTGTGATCATGTTTTGCCTGTGAGAGATGTTTAGTCAACGGGTCTGCCATATTCAGATCCGTAAGTATTTTGCAATTTTCTATGTCTACAATGCTCTGCACGGAGCTACTTTAGCTAATTGCTCCCACTTTCAATATGTATCCAGATGAAGACTAAGAGTCATCTGGATCAGTGCCAAAACTTGTATCGACGTAACCCTTTTACGACGAACTTTTTGTCACCTCCATAATCGAGAAACATATCCTTATTCCACTAAGGATAATTTTGACCGCTGTCCAGTGATCTACTCCTAGATCACTATTGTACTCCCTTGCCAAAATTAGTGTAGGGTATACAATAGGTCTGGTACACAGCATGGCATACTTTATAGAACCTATGGCCAAGGCATAGGGAATGACTTTAATTCTCATTCTATTTTCTGCCGTGGTCGGGCTTTGAGTCTTACTCAACTTCACACCTTGTAACACAGGAAAGAATTCTTTCTTTGACTGTTCCATTTTGAACTACTTCAAAATCTTGTGAAGGTATGTACTCATTGAAAAAACTTATCAAGCGTCTTGATCTATCTCTATAAATCTTGATGCTCAATATGTAAGCAGCTTCACCGAAGTCTTTCTTTGAAAAATTCCTTTCAAACACTCCTTTATGATTTACAGAATAATTCTACATTATTTCCGATCAACAATATGTCATTCACATATACTTATCAGAAATGCTGTAGTGCTCCCACTCACTTTCTTGTAAATACAGGCTTCACCGCAAGTCTGTATAAAACTATATGCTTTGATCAACTTATCAAAGCGTATATTCCAACCCCGAGATGCTTGCACCAGTCCATAGATGGATCGCTGGAGTTTGCATATTTTGTTAGCACCTTTAGGATTGACAAAACCTTCTGGTTGTATCATATACAACTCTTCTTTAAATCCATTAAGGAATGTAGTTTTGTTTATCCATTTGCCAGATTTCATAAAATTGCGGCAATTGCTAACATGATTTGGACAGACTTAAGCATCGCTACGAGTGAGAAAATTTCATCGTAGTCAACACCTTGAACTTTGCCAAAAACATTTTTCGACAAGTCTAGCTTTGTAGATAGTAACACTACTATCAGCGTCCGTCTTCCTCTTGAAGATCCATTTATTTTCTATTGCTTGCCGATCATCGGGAAAGTCAACCAAAGTCCAAACTTTGTTCTCATACATGGATCATATCTCAGATTTCATGGCCTCAAACCATTTCGCGGAATCTGGGCTCATCATCGCTTCCTCATAGTTCGTAGGTTCATCATGATCTAGTAGCATGAATTCCAGAACAGGATTACCGTACCACTCTGGCGTGGATCTCACTCTAGTTGATCTACGAGGTTCAGTAGTATCTTGTTCTGAAGTTTCATGATCATCATCATTAGCTTCCTCACTAACTGGTGTAGTAGTCACAAGAACAGATTTTTGTGATGAACTACTTTCCAATAAGGGAGAAGGTACAATTACCTTATCAAGTTTTCTACTTTCCTCCCACTCACTTCTTTCGAGAGAAACTCCTTCTCTGGAAAGGATCCATTCTTAGCAACGAATGTCTTGCCTTCGGATCTGTGATAGAAGGTGTACCCAACAGTTTCCTTTGGGTATCCTATGAAGACATATTTCTCCGATTTGGTTTTGAGCTTATCAGGATGAAACCTTTTCATATAAGCATCACAATCCCAAACTTTAAGAAATGACAACTTTGGTTACTTGACAAACCACAGTTCAGATTGTGTCGTCTCAACGGACTTAGATGGTGCCCTTTTAAACGTGAATGCAGCTGTCTTTAATGCATAACCCCAAAACGATAGTGGTAAATCGGTAAGAAACATCATAGGTCGCACCATATCCAATAAAGTACGGTTATGACGTTCGGACACACCATTACATTGTGGTGTTCCAGGTGGCGTGAGTAGTGAAACTATTTCACATTGTTTTAACTGAAGGCCAAACTCGTAACTCAAATATTTTACCTCTGCGATCATATCGTAGAAATTTTTTATTTTCTTGTTACGATGATTCTCCACTTCACTCTGAAATTCTTTGAACTTTTCAAATGTTTTAGACTTGTGTTCCATTAAGTAGATATACCCATATCTGTTCAAATCATCTGTGAAGGTCAGAAAATAATGATACTTCCGCGAGCTTCAACACTCATCAGATCGCATACATCAGTATGTATTACTTCCAATAAGTCAGTTGCTCGCTCCATTGTTCCGGAGAACGGAGTCTTTAGTCATCTTGCCCATAAGGCATGGTTCGCAAGCACCAAGTGATTCATAATCAAGTGATTCCAAAATCCCATCAGCATGGAGTTTCTTCATGCGCTTTACACCAATATGACCTAAACGGAAGTGCCACAAATAAGTTGCACTATCATTATTAACTTCGCATCTTTTGGTTTCAATATTATGAATATGTGTATCACTACGATCGAGATCCAACGAACTATTTTCATTGGGTGTGTAACCATATAAGGTTTTATTCATGTAAACAGAACAACAATTTATTCTTTTACTTAAATATAACCGTATTACAATAAACATGATCAAATCATATTCATGCTCAACGCAAACACCAAATAACACTTATTTAGGTTCAACACTAATCCCGAAAGTATAGGGAGTGTGCGATGATGATCATATCAATCTTGGAACCACTTCCAACACACATCGTCACTTCACCCTTAACTAGTCTCTGTTCATTCTGCAACTCCCATTTCGAGTTACTACTCTTAGCAACTGAACTAGCATCAAATACTGAGGGGTTGCTATAAACACTAGTAAAGTACACATCAATAACATGTATATCAAATATACTTATGTTCACTTTGCCATCCTTCTTATCCGCCAATCACTTGGGGTAGTTCCGCTTCCAGTGACCAGTCCCTTTGCAGTAGAAGCACTTAGTCTCAGGCTTAGGACCAGACTTGGGCTTCTTCACATGAGCAGCAACTTGCTTGTTGTTTTTCTTGAAGTTCCCCTTTTTCCCTTTGCCCTTTTCTTGAAACTAGTGATCTTGTCAACTATCAACACTTGATGCTCTTTCTTGATTTCTACCTTTATCGATTTCATCATCATGAAAAGCTCGGGATTCGTTTTCGTCATCCCTTGCATACTATAGTTCATCACGAAGTTCTACTAACTTGGTGATGGTGACTAGAGAATTCTGTCAATCACTATCTTATCTGGAAGATTAACTCCCACTTGATTCAAGCGATTGTAGTACCCAGACAATCTGAGCACATGCTCACTAGTTGAGCGATTCTCCTCCATCTTTTAGCTATAGAGCTTGTTGGAGACTTCATATCTCTCAACTCGGGTATTTGCTTGAAATATTATCTTCAACTCCTGGAACATCTCATATGGTCCATGACGTTCAAAACGTCTTTGAAGTCCCGATTCTAAGCCGTTAAGCATGGTGCACTAAACTATCAAGTAGTCATCATATTTAGCTAGCCAAACGTTCATAACGTCAGCATCTGCTCCTGCAATAGGTCTGTCACCTAGCGGTGCATCAAGGACATAATTCCTCTGTGCAGCAATGAGGATAAACCTCAGATCACGGATCCAATCCGCATCATTGCTACTAACATCTTTCAACACAATTTTCTCTAGGAACATATCAAAATAAACACAGGGAAGCAACAACGCGAGCTATTGATCTACAACATAATTTGCAAAAAACTACCAGGACTAAGTTCATGATAAATTTAAGTTCAATTAATCATATTACTTAAGAACTCCCACTTAGATAGACATCCCTCTAATCCTCTAAGTGATCACGTGATCCAAATCAACTAAACCATAACCGATCATCACGTGAAATGGATTAGTCTTCAATGGTGAACATCATTATGTTGATCATATCTACTATATGATTCACGCTCGACCTTTCGGTCTCCGCGTTCCGAGGCCATATCTGCATATGCTAGGCTCGTCAAGTATAACCCGAGTATTCTGCGTGTGCAAAACTGGCTTGCACCCGTTGTAGATGGACGTAGAGCTTATCACACCCGATCATCACGTGGTGTCTGGGCACGACGAACTTTGGCAACGGTGCATACTCAGGAGAACACTTCTTGATAATTAGTGAGAGATCATCTTATAATGCTACCGTCAAACAAAGCAAGATAAGATGCATAAAAAGATAAACATCACATGCAATCAATATAAGTGATATGATATGGCCATCATCATCTTGTGCTTGTGGTCTCCATCTTCGAAGCACCGTCATGATCACCATCGTCACCGGCGCGACACCTTGGTCTCCATCGTAGCATCGTTGTCGTCTCGCTAATCTTATGCTTCTACGACTATCGCTACCGCTTAGTGATAAAGTAAAGCATTACAGGGCGATTGCATTGCATACAATAAAGCGACAACCATTTGGCTCCTGCCAGTTGCTGATAACGCGGTTACAAAACATGATCATCTCATACAATAAAATTTAGCATCATGTCTTGACCATATCACATCACAACATGCCCTGCAAAAACAAGTTAGACGTCCTCTACTTTGTTGTTGCAAGTTTTACATGGCTGCTACGGGCTTAAGCAAGAACCAATCTTACCTACGCATCAAAACAACAACGATAGTTTGTCAAGTTGGTGTTGTTTTAACCTTCGCAAGGACCGGGCGTAGCCACACTCGGTTCAACTAAAGTTGGAGAAACTGTCACCCGCAAGCCACCTCTGTGCAAAGCACGTCGGGAGAACCGGTCTCGCGTAAGCGTACGCGTAATGTCGGTCCGGGCCGCTTCGTCCAACAATACCGCCGAACCAAAGTATGACATGCTGGTAAGCAGTATGACTTATATCGCCCACAACTCACTTGTGTTCTACTCGTGCATATAACATCAACATATGAAACCTAGGCTCGGATGCCACTGTTGGGTAACGTAGTAATTTCAAAAAAATTCCTACGCACACTCAAGATCATGGTGATGCATAGCAACGAGAGGGGAGAGTGTGATCTATGTACCCTTGTAGATCGACAACGGAAGCGTTTGTTGATGTAGTCGTACGTCTCCACGGCCCGACCGATCAAGCACCGAAACTACGGCACCTCCGAGTTCTAGCACACGTTCAGCTCGATGACGATCCCCGGGCTCCGATCCAGCAAAGCGTCGGGGAGGAGTTCCGTCAGCACGACAGCGTGGTGACGATCTTGATGTTCTACCGTCGCAGGGCTTCGCCTAAGCACCGCTACAATATGACCGAGGTGGAATATGGTGGAGGGGGGCACCGCACACGGCTAAGGAACGATCACGAAGATCAACTTTTGTCTATGGGGTGCCCCTTGCCTCAGTATATAAAGGATGGAGGAGGAGGAGGCCGGCCAAGGCAATTGGTGCGGCTAGGATGTGGAGTCCTACTAGGACTCCAAGTCCTAGTAGGAGTCCACCAAGAGGGGATGAAGGGAGAAGGAAGTGGAGGAGAAGGAAAGGTGGCCGGCCCCCTTTTCCCTAGTCCAATTCGGACCAGAGGGGAGGGGGGCGCAGCAGCCCCTTGGCCCTTTCTCCTCTTCCCACTAAAGCCCATCAAGGCCCATTGCTTCTCCAGTAACTACCCGGTACTCCGAAAAATACCCGAATCACTCGGAACCTTTCCGATGTCCGAATATAGTCGTCCAATATATCGATCTTTACGTCTCGACCATTTCGAGACTCCTCGTCATGTCCCCGATCTCATCCGGGACTCCGAACTCCTTCGGTACATCAAAACTCATAAACTCATAATATAACTGTCATCGAAACCTTAAGCGTGCGGACCCTACGGGTTCGAGAACAATGTAGACATGACCGAGACATGTCTCCGGTCAATAACCAATAGCGGAACCTGGATGCTCATATTGGCTCCTACATATTCTACGAAGATCTTTATCGGTCAGACCGCATAACAACATACGTTGTTCCCTTTGTCATCGGTATGTTACTTGCTCGAGATTCGATCGTCGGTATCTCAATACCTAGTTCAATATCGTTACCGGCAAGTCTCTTTACTCGTTCCGTAATACATCATCTCGCAACTATGTCATTAGCTGCAATGCTTGCAAGGCTTATGTGATGTGCATTATCGAGAGGGCCCAGAGATACCTCTCCGACAATCGGAGTGACAAATCCTAATCTCGAAATACGCCAACCCAACATGTACCTTTGGAGACACCTGTAGAGCACCTTTATAATCACCCATTTACGTTGTGACGTTTGGTAGCACACAAAGTGTTCCTCCGGTAAACGGGAGTTGCATAATCTCATAGTTGTAGGAACATGTATAAGTCATGAAGAAAGCAATAGCAACATACTAAACGATTGGGTGCTAAGCTAATGGAATGGGTCATGTCAATCAGATCATTCAACTAATGATGTGATCCCGTTAATCAAATAACAACTCTTTGTCCATGGTTAGGAAACATAACCATCTTTGATTAACGAGCTAGTCAAGTAGAGGCATACTAGTGACACTCTGTTTGTCTATGTATTCACACATGTATTATGTTTCCGGTTAATACAAATCTAGCATGAATAATAAACATTTATCATGAAATAAGGAAATAAATAATAACTTTATTATTGCCTCTAGGGCATATTTCCTTCAGTTTTTTGTGCAATCTAAAAAATGAAAATGAGTTTCTGCATCTGAATAGTCACACATTTTGATGTTGACCCTTTTTACATTACCCATGTGACAGTAGAAACTTAAGTATTTTCCTAAATTGTTGAGAACCACAAGCAATAGTTGCCCAATATTCACACATTTTTTACTTAGAACAATTTGATTAACTATAGTTTTTTTATAAATCCAACTGGAAACTTAAGCTGTAGATGTTATCCATGCATGTTGACCCCTTTTTAAATTACTCATCTAAACAAATTGACAGTAGTAAGCTGTATATATTACACATGCAGTTGCCTATAAAGTAAACATGAGTTGCCAATTTTTATGAACATGCGTGTGTTTTCCCACCTTTTTACCAGATAAGGCTTCAGCAGATGATCTGGAACACACAAGAGATAAGGAACAGATTCAACAAGAAAAATCACTTGGATCGAAAAGACATGGTCAGTAGGATCTTTTGTTTTTTACATCATTTTTTCTCTGCATGCGACCGCCCTTTTCTTTGACTTCCTCGAGCACACATTCATAGGATGTTGTTCTCACTTCATCTTCTTCCTTTTTTTTCACCCACATCATGCAGATAATGTTTCCAATTCTAGAGAACTTAGACAGTGCAAAACCAGTAACAGGGAACCACTACTGGTTATTTAATGTCAACATACGGGATCGGAGGTTCGTAGTCCTTGAATCATGGAGAACTCTAGCAAAGAGCAAAACCTTGGATGACAATGCTAGGCTGATCGCAGCAACAGTGCGTTCCTTATGGGATGAGCACTACCCTGATTCCCGTGTGAAGTTGGATGCCTTTAGCTTGAAAGAGATCAATGTCCCGAAACACGACAATGAGTAAGTGTTTTAGTCTGCATCCATGCCATCGTACATGTTCAAGAAACGCATTTGTCCCTCATATTTTTCTAGTTTTCTTTCTCAGTTCAATTTTTTTTCTTCATCATACTATGATTACAACTTGACTGCATCTTTTTTTTCGAATTGCAAGGTATGATTGCGGGATTTTTGCTACAACATTAGCAAATCTTTGGGAAGCTAGGGTCGTGCCAAACTTTGGTCCTAGCAATATCAGCAACATCAGAAGGATCTTGACAAGCGCGCTAGTAAATACTGATGATAACAAGGCACTATGGCGTGATATCCTCAAGCTCTCAACCTGAGAGGTGGCTAGCTTCAAGGTTTTTTTGCTTGAAACCATACATGCTTTTCTTACATTTTTTTGAATGCATGTTTAAATTTTCAATGTTTTTTTTATCACTTGTCCAGAATAGATAGAAATATCAGTACATATTAGTTGCTCAAGAATGTAGGAGCAGACATTTCCCCTACGCGTTTAGCATTTGATAAATATGTTCCATAGTAGCGCTTTTTAGAGGTTTTTAGTTGAAAGAAATTAACAACTAGTTAATGAATAACGATTACTAAAAGGGTGTAACCTTAAAAAGTAATTCTTATAGCAGAACAAATGGTTGCAAAATATGTTTCTAAAAGCATGAGGCAATTGTATTGCAGCGTTCAACCTTTCACACACCAGAAGCAACCATAGTTTTTGTAAACTCATAATTAAAACACAAAATAGCAGCAAAAATGTGTTGCATCAGCCATTGCGAACACAAGCCCTTTTCTTCAGCAGAATAGATCGCCTCCCTGACTTCACTGCCTTTTTATCCATCTCAAACCAACCGCCCTGGGCAACTTGCAGCATTGTGGTCAATTGGACTACAAAAGGAACATTTGTTTTTTCTTTTTGGATGCAACTCAAGTGCTGACTCAAGCCGTTTAGATTTCACACGCCCTTTAGTGGTTGACTTAGGTGGATCCCTAGGAACTCCTGCAATTGGTGCAGACCCGCTTGGCACTGGTGTAGGATCAACAGATGGAGTTGTACGACTATCAGGAGGTGGCATATGAGCACTAGTTGCTATTGGAGGGGCGCCATGCCCTGGATGAGCAGGCATTTTGGCCTTCTTTTTCTTGCACTTGTTGAAATGGTTAAGCTCTGTGCGCGCCGCTCTCATGTGTTTCTTCAGAATTGCGGTAGTAGCATCTGACCCACTAGCAACCCGAGCAAGACTAGAAAAATCCATTGACAAGTTTATATGCCGGAGTTGCTTTTTTGACGCCGGTGGCATCTCGTCAGGATCTGGCTCAACAGCAGATGCTGCTCCTGTAATTGCTTGTTGTGTCCACCTTCTAAGTATGTATCTCCCAGGTATTACATCAACCCCAAGATGTGTAAAAATTTTCAAAATGTGGCAACACAACATTCCATCATTACACATCTTGTAGCACTCACAATTGTATTCTTCAGCAGCAGCTTCCACTGTCACGAAATAGCTCCTATCACCATAACCAGCCACCCATCCTTCGTTGTTTTGATAAAGCTCATACACATGGTCATCATGGGGACGCACATTGTATCTCCCAATTAACTCAAACTCGGTACGAAATTTGTTTTAAATGTCTCTAGTGTAGGACTTATAAGCTTGCTTCTCAATTGGAAAATTGGACCACAACTCAACCTGTTGGTGGTCTGTCCTGTAGTCATCCCACCCTCTCGGACAAGCACATGCGTCTGAATCTTCTCATATTGTTTCACAAAGTTTAACACATAGTTGTGGGGGTTAACATAACGCTTCAGGACAGCATTGAATCCTTCACTACGTTGTGTTGATTGCAAGAAAGGGAAAAACCTATGTTTGAAGTAACATGGCACAAACATAGTTCGGTACTCATAGAGCTTATCAAAGTGAGTGCCAGCAACAACTGGCCACTTCAGCACAAAAGCAGCCCACTTACTCTCAAACTCTTCTGGAGTGAAGCTGAAGTCAATGCAATCATTGAAATCAGCTGACATTCATGGGTTTCTCCCCAACATGCCACCTAGTTTTTCTTGGGATTTTTTCATAATATGCCAATGACATCGACGGTGCACAGTAGTAGGGAAGATGTTTTCAATGGATTGCACCATCGCACCATCTTGGTCAGTGATTATATTATCAGGTGCTCGACCATGCATTGCTTCAAGGAATGTTCCAAATAGCCAATCAAAGCTAGTCTCCAACTCTTGCCTAACAAAGCCACAACCTAACATGAACGACTGGCCATGTCGATTGATCCCAATGAATGGAGCAAACGGCATGTTGTACATGTTAGTCATGTACGTTGTATCAAAACATATGCAATCATGATAAGCATCACTATATGCCTTCTGTGCTGGACCATCAACCTAGAAAATATTCTCAACCCTGTCCTCTGCATCATACTTAACCTTGTAGAAGAAATCAGGATCTGTCTTCTGCATCTTTTCAAAGTAGGCAATTGTCTCAATCAAATCACCCTCCTTCGTTGCATTTCTGTTCAAGTTTGACTTGAGGTTTGTGACGTGCTTGTTATTATAAGGAACAATCAGCTCTGTGCTATAGTATTCTGACATAATGTTCATCATTCGCCCTACGCACGAAAAAAACAAGGCAACTCAGATGACAACTATAAGCAAATAAACCATATATGAAAGCAACTATAGGCAACATAAGATTTTACAATTCAGGGGAACAATCAGATATGCAACATAGTACTCTTTCAACATAATGCGCATCATTCGTCTTGTGCGGAAAAAAAAGTAGGCATATCTTGACATGTTAAGCAATCAAGTCTTAGGTAGGAAGCAACTAACACCTAATTATTAAAGTATTTGTTTTAGTAATCAAAACAAGCAACAAAACACTAGTGGGGTAATATGAACTCAAACTAACACCTAATTCCTGGGTTTCGCAACAGGCAAGCAACTGTCACATACCTGAACTCAAGTTGCAGTTATGAAGGTTTGTCAGAAACAACCTCTCTTCTGGAGGAATGCCTTGGTGCGACCGCAAATATTTAGATAAAGATGGTTTGTCAACCAACGGATGGTTATGCTCAGAAATGTAGTAAGTCACCTCCCACCGACCATCAATGAATTTTACTATCATCTTGGCATTGCACCCTATTGGTATTATTTTCTCTCTTTTCCGTTTCTTGGTCTTCTTCTTTTGCTCAGCAGCATCATCAACAAATATGATAACATTGTCTTCTCCATCATCATCATCTGCACCTCCATGAGGATCTTCAACTCCACAAGGATCCGCAGTCTTACCACATTTGTCTTCATTTTTTGGTTTCCTGAACTTGTTGCAGACAAATTGATACTTCTCCATTTGACCAGTGATATCAGACCTCCTCGAAGTGTTCATTTTGATTGAAAAACCCTTTTGCAAAGCATAAGCATTGTAGTGCTCTCTGGCACCTTCCAAAGTGTCAAACCTCATGCCCAATGAAGGCTCTTTTGGCTGAGACCATGCTTCATCATCATTGTCAGCACCCTCTCCTGCACCTTCATGCCCAATAGCCCCCCCTGTTGCACCCAACGTATCTGTAGCATCAAGGGTGTGCTCCTCTATATGGACTGCTTCATCCTCAGCACCAACATTTTTCCGTGTGACCGAAGGATTAGGAGATTCAGCGACAAATTCCACAGTAGTTGCCCCACCCACACGTGTAGTAGGTTGCGTGTAGAACAATGGGTTACTAGTTTGCACCGACCCAACACTTGGTGGCAACTCGTCTTGATCATCATCTGGCAACTCATTAAGATCAATCATCTCCTCCCCTGTATAATATTGTTGGAATAAAGATAGAGAAGTACATGAGTTATTTTTTTTCTAACACGAGGTACCACGTTTTGCTTGTTGAATTACACAAGCATTCAAAAATGAACTAGTTAGTGGGTCAGAAGCAACTACTGAACACTTATACAACAACAATGTAGCAATCAGGAGCAACATTGGAATTTTTTTACTTATGTATCTACCCTTATTTGTTTTCCAGGAGGAGAGTAACCAGGAGCAACAATTGCATGACAAAGCTCATTTTTCTATATTTTTCGGTCCGAAGATAAAGCAGGATAGCATAAATCATGATGTTTCTCTATTTAGAAACCATTGGCTGGCCAATTTGTTGGAAATGAAGAAACCATACTGTACTAGTAGTTCCGAATGCTTGTTGAATTTTTTTAGTCCCATGAATGTTGTTCACTCTTTGTTCGTTTATCTACAATGAAGTGATGCTTTTTTGTAGTACCGAAAGTGGATGAAATACACATGTGGATCCTCCTTTGTCTGGCATATTTCATTTTTTCAGGGGGAAATTCGATCTAGATTTTTGTTTTGAAGGAGTCTAGCAAAAGTATCATGCATGAAGAACATATCAAAAAATCAAAACAACAAGCTCAAAAGGTACTATCTCATAATCTTTTTCTCCTACTAGTTGTGGCACATCTAATTTTTCCTGTTTTATCTTTTATTTCCGCACCAAGTTGCTTGCTATGACACATCTAATTGTCTAAATAAAAGCATGCAGACTTGGTTAAATTCAATCAAGTCCCTTTGCTTACTAGCACACCTACTATCGCCTACCCTCCATATGCAGAATTGCTTTTTCAGTTGTCCATGGACTGTATGCCCAATAAAGTCCGTGTTACTAGATATTTGCAGCGCAAGCGTGGACACTGATACGTCTCCAACGTATCTATAATTTTTGATTGCTCCATGCTATATTATCTACTGTTTCGTACTATATTGGGCTTTATTTTTCACTTTTATATTATTTTTGGGACTAACCTATTAACCGGAGGCCCAGCCCAGAATTGCTGTCTTTTTTGGCTATTTCAGTGTTTCGAAGAAACGGAATATCAAACGGAGTCCAAACGGAATGAAACCTTCGGAAACGTGATTTTCTCACCGAACGTGATCCAGGAGACTTGGACCCTACGCCAAGGCATCAGAGAGGCGGTCACGAGTGTGGGGAGCGCCCCCCTTAGGGCGCGCCCCCTGCCTTGTGGGCCCCTTGATGCTCCACCGACGTACTCCTTCCTCCTATATATACCTACATACCCCCAAACGAACAGATACGGAGCCAAAAACCTAATTCCACCGCCGCAACTTTCTGTATCCACGAGATCCCATCTTGGGGCCTGTTCCGGAGCTCCGCCGGAGAGGGCCGTCATCACGGAGGGCTTCTACATCATCATAGCCTCTCCGATGAAGTGTGAGTAGTTTACCTCAGACCTTCGGGTCCATAGTTAGTAGCTAGATGGCTTATTCTCTCTTTTTGGATCTCAATACAAAGTTCTCCCCCTCTCTGGTGGAGATCTATTCGATGTAATCTTCTTTTTGCGGTGTGTTTGTTGAGATCGATGAATTGTGGGTTTATGATCAAGTCTATCTATGAATAATATTTGAATCTTCTCTGAATTCTTTTATGTATGATTGGTTATCTTTGCAAGTCTCTTCGAATTATCCGTTTGGTTTGGCCAACTAGATTGGTAGTTCTTGCCATGGGAGAAGTGCTTAGCTTTGGGTTCGATCTTGCGGTGTCCTTTCCAAGTGACAGAAGGGGCAGCAAGGCACGTATTGTATCGTTGCCATCGAGGATAACAAGATGGGGTTTATTTCATATTTCATGCATTTATCTCTCTACATCATGTCATCTTGCTTAAGGCGTTACTCTGTTTTTAACTTAATACTCTAGATGCATGCTGGATAGCGGTCGATGAGTGGAGTAATAGTAGTAGATGCAGAATCGTTTCGGTCTACTTGTCACGGACGTGATGCCTATATACATGATCATGCCTAGATATTCTCATAACTATGCTCAATTCTGTCAATTGCTCAACAGTAATTTGTTCACCCACCGTAGAATACTTATGCTCTTGAGAGAAGCCACTAGTGAAACCTATGGCCCCCGAGTCTATTCTCATCATATCAATCTCCATCACTTTAATCTTGTTTTGCTTTTTTACTTTGCCTTTACTTTTTACTTTGCATATTTATACCAAAAATATTATATCTATCAGATCTCACTCTCGTAAGTGACCGTGAAGGGATTGACAACCCCTAATCGCGTTGGTTGCGAGTAGCTATCGTTTTGTGCAGGTACGAGGGAGTTGAGCGTGGCGTCCTACTGGATTGATACCTTGGTTCTCAAAAACTGAGGGAAATACTTACGCTACTTTGCTGCATCATCCCTTCCTCTTCGGGGAAAACCAACGCAAGCTCAAGAGGCAGCAAGAAGGATTTCTGGCGCTGTTGCCGTGGAGTCTACGCAAAAAGTCAACATACAAAGTACCCATCACAATCCCTATCTCTCGCATTACATTATTTGCCATTTGCCTATCGTTTTCCTCTCCCCCACTTCACCCTTGCCGTTTTATTCGCCCTCTCTCTCTCTCTATCTATCCTCCCTCTCCTTTCCGCTTGCCTTTCGTTTGCTTGTGTGCTAGTTTGTTTGCTTGTCGTCATGGCTAGTCTCATATCTTCTCCGTTGTCTCCCGAGAGTGAAGTTCTAAATTTTAAACAAAGGGAGGGAGAAAATCTAAAAGATGCTTGGTATAGAATTTGCAATGCTTAAAATAGATCTACCAGGAAGCAATCTACCTTAGTTCTTCTCTGCAATTTTTATGTAGGTGTTAATCCTTGGTATAGATATATCCTCAATACCATTACCGGAGGGAACTTCTTGGGTAGCCATACTTTCGATTCTTATAATGCTATGTTAAATTTATTTGGATCACCACCTCTTTTGGTTAATGGAACCATGTTAACTTTGGAGCATGTTATGCAAAGACTTGAAATTATTGAAAATAAAGTTGCTACTATTGAATCAATTGAAAATCTATATAAAAAGATCCACAATCAAATTACTCAATATGGATCTAAGGTAGGAATGACTTTGAAAAATATTAAGGAAAAGGAACCCATAGTTAATGAGAAGATGAACTTAGATTCTACTAGAATTGATAAACTTGAGGGTATCATTACAAACTTGGGAACCGCTTTTTCTTCCATAAAGAATACTCCAAGTCCTCCTACTAAAATTGCCAAGCTTATGTATGTTCCTAAAAATAAGGGTGAATCATCTAAGGAAACTGCGGATCTTAAATCTATAAGTATTCATCTCAATCTTTTTGATATCATTAAGGAACCAATTGCTACAAATGAATTTTTCGATCTTGTGCCTAAAAGTTTAATAATCACTAGAAAGAAAGAAATTCCTAAGGGAAACAGATGCCTCATCGAAGAATTGCCTACCAAAGATGGCAATACCTAGATCTATCCTCGCTTTTATGCCTAGCTAGGGGAGTTAAACGATAGCGCTTGTTCGGAGGCAACCCAATTTTATTTTTATTCCTTGCTTTTTGCCCCTGCTTAGTAATAAATAAATTATTTAGCCTCTGTTTTGGTTGTGTTTTTTTTGTTTAATTAGTGTTTGTGCCAAGTATAACCGTTGGGAAGACTTGGGGAAAGTCTTGTTGAACTTGCTGTAAAAAACAGAAACTTTAGCGCTCACGAGAACTTCTGTCATTTTTATTTGAAGAGTGATATTTAGTTAATTCTTTTTTAAGATGATTAATAGATAAATTCCTCACGTGCATCAATTTATTTTAGAATTTTTGGGGTTCCAGATCTTGCGCTAGCTACAGATTACTACAGACTGTTCTGTTTTTGACAGATTCTATTTTTCGTGTGTTGTTTGCTTATTTTGATGAATCTATGGTTAGTAAAATAGTTTATAATCCATAGAGAAGTTGGAATACATTAGGTTTGACACCAATATAAATAAAGAATGAGTTAATTACAGTACCTTGAAGTGGTCTTTTATTTTCTTTCGCTAACGGAGCTCACGAGTTTTCTACTTTAAGTTTTGTGTTGTGAAGTTTTCAAGTTTTGGGTGAATTCTTTTAATGGATTATGGAACAAAGAGTGGCAAGAGCCTAAGCTTGGGGATTCCCATGGCACCCCCAAGATAATCCAAGGACACCAAGAAGTCAAAGCTTGGGGATGCCCCGGAAGGTATCCCCTCTTTCGTCCACTTCCATCGGTAATTTACTTGGAGCTATATTTTTATTCACCAACATGATATGTGTGTTTGCTTGGAGCGTCTTGTATTATTTTTGTCTTTGTGTTTTAGTATGCCACAATCATCCTTGCTGTACACACTTTTTGAGCGAGCCATACATGAATTAAAATTTGATAGAATACTCTATGTGCTACACTTATATCTTTTGAGCTAAGTAGTTTTGCTCTATGCGCTTCACTTATATATTTTGAGCGCTATAATTTTGCTCTATGTGCTTCACTTAGATCTTTTAGAGCACGGTGGTGGATTTGTTTTAAAGAAACTATTGATCTCTCATGCTTCACTTAAATTATTTTGAGTCTTAATAGCATGGTAATTTGCTTAATAATAATATGCTTGGTATTCAAGATTTGTGAAACTTTCTTTTGAGTGCGTTGAATACTAAGAAAAGATTGAAGCATGATAATTGTTTTGAGATATGGAGGTGATAATATTAAAGTCATGCTAGTTGAGTAGTTGTGAATTTAAAGAATACTTGTGTTAAAGTTTGTGATTCCCGTAGCATGCACGTATGGTGAACCGTTATGTGATGAAGTCGGATCATGATTTATTTATTGATTGTCTTCCTTATGAGTGGCGGTCGGGGACGAGCGATGGTCTTTTCCTACCAATCTATCCCCCTAGGAGCATGTGCATAATACTTTGCTTTGATAACTTCCAGATTTTTGCAATAAGTATATGAGTTCTTTATGACTAATGTTGAGTCCATGGATTATACACACTCTCACCCTTCCACCTTTGCTAGTCTCTCTAATACCGCACACCTTTCGCCGGTATCATACACCTACCATATACCTTCCTCAAAACAGCCACCATACCTACCTATTATGGCATTTCCATAGCCATTCCGAGATATATTGCCATGCAACTTTCCACCATCTAGTTCATCATGACACATTCATCATTGTCATATTGCTTAGCATGATCATGTAGTTGACATAGTATTTGTGGCAAAACCACCGTTCATAATTTTTTTCATACTTGTCACTCTTGATTCATTGCATATCCCGGTACACCGCCGGAGGCATCCATATAGAGTCATACTTTGTTTTAGAATCGAGTTGTAATCATTGAGTTGTAAATAAATAAAAGTGTGATGATCATCATTTAATAGAGCATTGTCCCAAAACAAAGAGAGAAAGGCCAAAGAAAAAAAGAAGGCCAAAAAAGAGAAAATAAATAAAAAGGGGCAATGCTACTATCCTTTTACCACACTTGTGCTTCAAAGTAGAACCATGATCTTCATAGTAGAGAGTCTCTCATGTTATCACTTTCATATACTAGTGGGAATTTTACATTATAGAACTTGGCTTGTATATTCCAATGATGGGCTTCCTCAATTTTCCCTAGGTCTTCATGAGCAAGCAAGTTGGATGCACACCCACTTAGTTTTTTTTGAGCTTTCATATACTTATAGCTCTAGTGCATCCGTTGCATGGCAATCCCTACTCCCTCACATTGATATCTATTGATGGGCATCTCCATAGCCCGTTGATACGCCTAGTTGATGTGAGACTATCTTCCTCTCCTTTTTGTCTTCTCCACAACCACCATTCTATTCCACCTATAGTGCTATATTCATGGCTCACGCTCATGTATTGCGTGAAAATTGAAAAAGTTTTGATAAATTTAGAGTATGAAACAATTGCTTGGCTTGTCATCGGGGTTGTGCATGATTTAAATACTTTGTGTGGTGAAGATAGAGCATAGCCAGACTATATGATTTTGTAGGGATAACTTTCTTTGGCCATATTATTTTGAGAAGACATAATTGCTTTGTTAGTATGCTTGAAGTATTATTATTTTTATGTCAATATAAACTTTTGTCTTGAATCTTTCGAATCTCAATATTCATATCACAATTAAGAAGATTTGCATTGAAATTATGCCAAGTAGCACTCCGCATCAAAAATTCTCTTTTTATCATTTACCTACTCGAGGACGAGCAGGAATTAAGCCTGGGGATGCCTGATACGTTTCCAACGTATCTATAATTTTTGATTGCTCCATGCTATATTATCTACTGTTTTGGACTATATTGGGCTTTATTTTCCACTTTTATATTATTTTTGGGACTAACCTATTAACCGGAGGCCCAGCCTAGAATTGCTGTTTTTTTGCCTATTTCAGTGTTTCGAAGAAACGGAATATCAAACGGAGTCCAAACGGAATGAAACCTTCGGAAACGTGATTTTCTCACCGAACATGATCCAGAAGACTTGGACCCTATGCCAAGGCATCAGAGAGGCGGTCACGAGGGTGGGGGGCGCCCCCCTGCCTCGTGGGCCCCTCGATGCTCCACCGACGTACTCCTTCCTCCTATATATACCTACGTACCCCCAAACGAATAGATACGGTGCCAAAAACCTAATTCCACCGCCGCAACTTTCTGTATCCACGAGATCCCATCTTGGGGCCTGTTCCGGAGCTCTGTCGGAGAGGGCCGTCATCACGGAGGGCTTCTACATCATCATAGCCTCTCCGATGAAGTGTGAGTAGTTTACCTCAGACCTTCGGGTCCATAGTTAGTAGCTAGATGGCTTCTTCTCTCTTTTTTGGATCTCAATACAAAGTTCTCCCCCTCTCTTATGGAGATCTATTCGATGTTAATCTTCTTTTTGCGGTGTGTTTGTTGAGATCGATGAATTGTGGGTTTATGATCAAGTCTATCTATGAATAATATTTGAATCTTCTCTGAATTCTTTTATGTATGATTGGTTATCCTTACAAGTCTCTTCGAATTACCCGTTTGGTTTGGCTAACTAGATTGGTAGTTCTTGCCATGTAAGAAGTGCTTAGCTTTGGGTTCGATCTTGCGGTGTCCTTTCCCAGTGACAGAAGGGGCAGCAAGGCACGTATTGTATCGTTGCCATCGAGGATAACAAGATGGGGTTTATTTCATATTGCATGGATTTATCTCTCTACATCATGTCATCTTGCTTAAGGCGTTACTCTGTTTTTAACTTAATACTCTAGATGCATGCTGGATAGCGGTCGATGAGTGGAGTAATAGTAGTAGATGCAGAATCATTTCGGTCTACTTGTCACGGACGTGATGCCTATATACATGATCATGCCTAGATATTCTCATAACTATGCTCAATTCTGTCAATTGCTCAACAGTAATTTGTTCACCCACCCTAGAATACTTATGCTCTTAAGAGAAGCCACTAGCGAAACCTATGCCCCCCGGGTCTATTCTCATCATATCAATCTCCATCACTTTAATCTTGTTTTTTTTACTTTGCCTTTACTTTTTACTTTGCATCTTTATACCAAAAATATTATATCTATCAGATCTCACTCTCGTAAGTGACCGTGAAGGGATTGACAACCCCTAATCGCGTTGGTTGCGAGTAGTTATCGTTTTGTGTAGGTACGAGGGACTTGAGCATGGCCTCCTACTGGATTGATACCTTGGTTCTCAAAAACTGAGGGAAATACTTATGCTACTTTGCTGCATCATCCCTTCCTCTTCGGGAAAAACCAACGCAAGCTCAAGAGGTAGCAGACACAACCGTACATAACGTTGCTTGAGCACATGACATAAGTTGCCAAAATGCCTGGCAATAGTTGCTCACACATAGAGGAACTCTGAGGATTATGACACGGAGTTGCTTGCAAGACATACCAGTTTTTGCCTAAATATATCCAGTCTTTCGCATTACTAGTACAACTATTGTCGCCTACCCCCCATATGCAGGATAGAGAATTGCTTTTTCAGTTGTTCATGTACTGTATGCCCAATAGAGTCTGTGTTACTAGATGTTGTAGTGCAAACGTGGACACAATCATACATAAAGTTGCTTGAGCAAATCACATAAGTTGCCTAGTTGCCTGGCAATAATTGCTCACACATAGGGGAAACTCTGAGGATTATGACACCACATTTGTTGCTCAAACAAATGACATAAGTTGCCTGATTTTCTGTCAAGAGTTGCTTGAACTACTGAACCCTGCAAGTGTTCGCCCCAGAGTTGCCTGCCAAACATGTAGCTGTTGCTTCGACTTAACTGTCAACTTGCTAGTTTTTTCCTCATACTAGTCTTTGCGATTTGGCATGGGTTCCCTTTTGCCCATGTAGTTTTTCCGAAGTTTTAACATCTACTGCACTTTTTTTTTCTACATCTCATATGTATGTTCTCCAATTTCCAGGTGATGAACGAGCAAATAAGCATGAGATGAGAGATAGAATGGGAAAAAATAGAGGGGGGAGAGGTACAAATCTTACCTCTTGTGTTGATCAAGTTTCCCCCCTGCTTCAGTTTCCAGCCTCTAATGGCACAGGCATTGCAGATCTATGCAATTTCTAGGAGTTGAGAGGAGTTTCCTTGGGGAAGAAGGAGGAGGAAGGGAGGAAGAAGAGAAAAGGGGCGGTGGGCAATGCCAGTCGCGTGGTGGTGAGGCGAAGGGTGGGTTTTGGGTTTGGGGACGAGTCACGTGATCGGAGGGAGGAGGGCAGCAGGGGGAGGGGACCAGACCGGTCTGGTCGCGGTGGGATTTGGGTGCTTTTGATTCCCTTTCCTGTTTGCACGGGGGGACCAAAAGTTTCCTAATAAAGCAGGTTACCAGCAAATCCTAACGGGCACTTGGTTGCCCACTAGACGTGTCCTAATAAAAATCTCTTTACTGCAGTTTTTTAGGGGTCTTCACTGCAGTTCAGCATCATTTATTTTGCACCCACCGTGGGCTTTAATGTGTCCAGCCCACGACACCTAACCCTAACCCTAGGTGTTGGGCTGTGGATCGATATCTTCATCGTCGCTCTACTACTTCACTTTCACTCCAGCCGCCGCCGCCGCATCAGTAGCGAGGGTGAGATGACGACCAGCCGCCACCGCCATGCCCGCTCGCCGGCTGTCGCGCCGCTGTACAACGACGACCTTCTCTCCGAGATCCTCGTCCGCCTTCCCCCGCAGCCCTCCTCCCTCCCGCGCGCCTCGCTCGTCTGCAAGCGCTGGCGCCGCCTCGTCTCCGACCCCGCCTTCTGCCGCCGCTTCCGCCTCCGCCACCGCCGCAACCCTCCTCTCCTCGGGTTCTTCGACATATTTGGTAACATCTCCTTCATACCTACTCTGGAGGCCCCCAACCGTATCCCTCCCGGCCGCTTCTCCTTGCAGCTCGACCACGGGGACGGCGACTTCATGTCCCTTGGATGCCGCCATGGTCTCGTGCTCATCTACCTTACGAAGCGTCTCCAGATCCTGGTGTGGGACCCCGTCACCGCCGACCAGCACCGCCTTGCCATTCCCCCGGGGGTTGCGGCATGTGGGGGCAAGACTCCGATCAACGGGGCGGTGCTCCGCGCTCCTGGAGACGTCCAACACTTCCAGGTGGTCTTGGTAGTGGCATACGATGACGACCAACAACACAGACGAGCGCTCCCTGTGTTTACTCGTCGAAGACCGGCTTATGGGGAGATCCCATCTCAACACTCCTTCCATACCAGGCAGTCCAGGCCGATGTATTCAGTTTCCCCACCCTCGTTTCTACGGATGTCGCTGTGCTGGCTGGAGATTCCCTTCACTGGGTGCTTGCTGGGAATTTCAATGGCATTCTCGAGTTTGATTTGGAGAAGCAGAGGCTAGCTGTGATACGGCTGCCAGACGAGGTCAACTGCTGGAAGCTTATGCGGGCAGAGGGCGGTGGGCTTGGTCTCCTCGGGATGTCAGACTCAAACGGCAACACCCAGTTATGGAAGAGAAAGACCAATTGTGATGGTGTTGCTTCATGGGTGCTTGGAAGGACTATTGATCTGGAGAATATACTTCCTCTGAAACCAGAGGAGAAAGGGACCATTGCGATACTAGGGCTTGCTGAGGACAATAATGTGTTGCTGCTGTGGACAATTATTGGTCTCTTCGTGGTCGATCTTGAGTCATTAAAGTTCAAGAAGCTTTTTCAAACTATGATAATTTCTCAGTATTATCCATTTGAAAGTGTCTACACTGCAGGTAATACCATGTCTTACGTCGCGACTGTTGAAATTATGTTCACATCATTTTGTGTTAAGCCGACAATTTTAAGTAGTGTCGTACCATTTGTTTATTTTGCTGCTTCATGACCTGCAGTGTCATGTACTTATGTCCTGATGCTTGTGTACTCCCTCTGTTCCCTATTATAAGATGTTTTGGATATTTCAATATGGACTACATACGGACTGAAATGAGTGAACAAACACACTAAAGGGCGTCTATATACATCCGGTTCAGAAAAAATAGAACATCTTATAATAGTGAACAGAGGTAGCTTTTAATGTAATGATTATAATCTAGAAAAAATCTATTAGTGGTATCTAATTTACTTTATGTTCTTTAGCCTGCCAGTTCCTACCATATGAATATCCATACAATAAAACAATCATTACCTGTGTGAGGAAATAGACAATGATAAGCACTTTGTTGTACAATAACTTAACTAAGTGTTATCGTTACCTGCCTAGTGGTGGATGCAGTCCTATTTTTTTGACTGATGTGATGCACAACAGTTAGAAGTTGACTACATAAAAAACCAGCTTGAACCAACTAGGTAGCTCAATAGGTACATTTGGACGCTTAGTTAGGCCTAGCTATATTTCTTTCATTCAGTATTGTCATATCTGCTGATATTGTTTATATGGTCTTAAATCCATAATTAGGACCTGTTCGGAGGTACTCCGCTCCACAGCTCCACTCCCGGAGCTGGTGGAGTTATAGTTGAAATTTGTGGAGCGCCAGTTTACTGGCTCCGCAGCTCTCCGGAGCTGGTGGGATTCCGAACGGCCTCTAACTAGATTTTAAATTTTGGTGCATGTTCGAGAAAAAAAACAATGGACACCAAGATTGGCAAAAAAAGTGATAGCTATACTAAATTTCGCTGTTGCTGTGTTTTGATATCTGCAACATGCTGCTGCTATACATGACTTAGCTACTAATCAAGTCAGGGTGTTCACTTGTGACAATTGCCAACGTTCTGTTGTTTTGAAACCAGTGATAAATAGCATGTTTACTCGATGTTCAGGATATCGGTAACTTGTAGCTGCTCGGTCGGGTGAGGAATAGGGATTAATCGGTGAATCTATCGGCAACCCATTTACCGGTAGGTTAATTAGGGCCATATCTATATATCTTAGCTACATATAGCAATAATGCAGCAGCAGCAGCAATAAAGAAGAGGCAATAAGCAGCAGCAGCAGCAATAAAGGAGAGACAATAAGCAGCAGCAGCAGCAATAAAGGAGAGGCAATAAGCAGCAGCAGCATATAGCACAGAGCAGGAGCAGCATATAGCATAGCACAAAGCAGATTAGCATGTAGCACAGACTGTTATATGCTGATCTGCAGGTGCTGGTCTCGGGGAGGGGGGCGGCGAGCTCGAGCAGGAGGAATAGGCTCGGTACCTTGATCCTTGAGCAGTGCAAGCGCCTCTGCCGGATGGCGCCGGCAGATGCTTGGGACGGCGGCAGCTGCTCGGAGAGGGGGGCGGGGGCGGCTGCTCCTAGCCTCCTCAAATGAGGGTTACTACGGGAGGGGATGGAGAGTGAGAAGGGAGGGAATGGGCTGACCTAAAACACCCAGTTTTGGGGTAAAGGAGGGAATGGGCCAAAATTTTGGAGCCCAAATTTCTCTCTCCCTCTATTCAGTTAATTGGTCTAGTGGGATAAATCGGCCTGGAAGCCGATTAATCCCTCTCGACCAGTTAACGCGATGGATAAGGTGTTGTTTCATCCGTGACCTACGGATTCAGGATTAACTGGCCGGTTACCTTCAATATCGGCCGATATTTTTAACAGTGTGTTTACTAGTACTCAACTGAAAGAGAAACGAGTCTGACCTTTTTGGTAGGTACAATTTCAATGAAGATTATAGTTCTACTTGCAGACGAGGTGGATCCTATCTTCTGGGCACCTTGCCTATAGATCCTGGTAGAAGTGCCATCTGATTATGTCATTGCAGTTGGAGAGTCCCAGCTGTTTTTCTTTTCTTTGTGTTCGAACCTGTTTCTTGCTAGGACATACAGCTTTTTTTTTCATGCCAGGACATACAGCTGGCTGGATCAACTTTTTTTTATTCGATTAGTACTAGTTGCCTGCTGCAGGATCTAGGTGATGAACATTGCCGGACCACCTTTTTTTGTTTGATGAGTCATGAGTCTTTAGTTGGTTATTGAAGGATCTAGATGATCAATGTTTCTGGATCATTGATTAGTTAGGTTATGGCCAGCTTGTTTTCAGATGAGAGTCCATTTGGGGATTTTGATCTCTAGGTGTCCGATCTTGTTACGTGGACAAGGCTTCGAGATCAAGTTGGCAAGGGGTTTGCTTTATGCCTATATCAAGTGCAGGCTTTGGCCATATGTATCGAATTTCGTGTTGAAAAGCAGAAGGGTCGCATCAAATCCGTTACTTTTTAGTTGTTAAGTTCCTGAGAGGGTATGTGAGAGTTGCTAGTGTGAACATTGATCTAATCAATATGGGTGCCAGTTATGGCTTCAGTTCTTGCATCTTGCTTGATTTGAAGTGTATGCTGCGACTAGTTTATTGTTGCTTCGTCGAGCACCGTGAAAGATTGGGCGCCAACACCCTTGCTTTACCGTCTTGCTAGTTTGTGCCTCATCACAAAAATAATATCAGGTAGCCACATGTTTTTCCTCGAGATAAAATAATATAACAGTTCGAAGTTGAAGACAACTACATGAAAACTAGAATGAACCAACTGAAATATCAAATAGGTAGCTCACTAGGTGCGTTAGAAGCTAAAAGATAGTAATATTTCTTTCATTCAATATTAGTATCTATCATGGATTATGAGTCCAAGGACTAGTCAAGACTAGTCTATGAGTCTCAACTCCAGGGCCGACTACACTTCAGTGTCGACTAGTGCCGATTAGTCACACTTAGTCTATGAGTCTCAACCTCGGAACGACTCGTCAACTCGTAAACCTTGGTTTGGTATCTATACTTATCTCACTAGTAATCTTAAATCCATAACGATGAATTTTCATGAAATTTACTAGATAATTGTTCCTTTTACCACATTTAGGAGAGGGAGTAGCAAGTCTGTTTGTACTAGGGAAAACCAATGCATCGAGTTCATTTCTTTTTTCAGGCTAAATTTGTTTGAAGATAATCTAAATCTGAATCATAGTTTTAAATAGCGCGCTAAGCCTCTTAGCGGCGGACCTTTTCTAAATGCTATAGCGTGCTATAGCGAAGCTATAGCGAGCTATTTAAAATGTTTGTTCATTTGTTTGGATCAAAGTCTCTTAGCGCCAGACCTTCTGTAAATGCTATAGCGTGCTATAGCGGAGCTATAGCGGGCTATTTAAAACAGTGATCTGAATAGTCTAGGTCGCTTTTGTTGCTAGAATTTATTATGTGATCTTTTTCAGGCTAAATTTATTTATATATAATCTAAATATTAATAGCTTTGATCTATATTTTCCAATATGGCATGGACTGAGCTTAAAAGTTATGTCTCTTCTGAGTTCTGACCAGCTAATGGTCTGAGTGTGCATCTTCATTTTTGTGATAGTAATCAGTTTATACTGTTTTTAAATATTCATTAACTTTGACAGTGGGTATGTTTTTTTAATATATTCCTAATGTTGTTTCAAAATTGATTCCTTTTTTATTTGAACTACAACTGTGAGTTCATCTAAACATCTTCTTGATGCCTCTTGTATCTATTTGGCTTTTCATTGGTTTTGACTTCTTATGCTTGCAGAAGCAGACATTGCTGGTGGACATGATGGAGCTGATCTTTTGCACAAGACATAAGATGGATTGTCCAGTTATATATGCTATGTGATGTACCGGTTGAGCAGGTAAGCATATCTTCTGCATGTATGTTGTGGTATCTGAACTGTTCTTACAAAATGTACTACTTTGCCTTTTGTTGTCATTTCTCAAGTACCAAATTGCAAGAGAGAACTCTTCAGATTTTCTCAACAATTCTTTGCTTAGATATAGCCCACCTCCTATCATGCTTTGATGCCAGGCTAAATCTTGAATCTTTTCTCCATACTCCCCAAGTTCCTGCTAGTTGTGCTGAAGGTCGGGCCTGATGCAGTGGTAGTCTCTCCACTTGTGACCTGGAGGTCCTGGGTTCGAACCAGCCTCCTTGCAGAATTACTATGCAAGGGTAAGGCTGTCTAGAAATTCCCTTTCCCACCCCACCTAGTGTTGGAGCTTTCAGCACTGCCCCCCCCCCCCCCCCCCCCCCCCCCTCAAGTTCCAGCTGGTAGTGAGTGGGTTCTTCCCCCTCTGGTGATGTAGGACCGTTACTCCTTCCCTGTTTATGCATATATTTGTGCCTGCCCAGAGATTAGAGTGATTTCATGCAGGTAGTAGCAAATGAACTACCAACCCTCTGTTGTGCTTCTGCGATATAGTTCTGCTTTACTTTTACTCGTTGCTGCATTACCTTTAACTTCTGTTTTATGTGGCCATGGTTCTATCATGTCCTAGTTTGGTTTGAATGTTGTAGCGTCTACACATGTGATTTATAACTAACACTACCTGAGCATTTGGTTTCATATTTCTTTTTTTATATGGACTTATAGAATTGCCATTTCATGTTGCTGCTTATTTTGGATCATTGTGATACCTACTGAACTACGACTGTCACAATATTTGAAGAGTATATACCTTCGTTAAATCTTATACTGCTGCTTATAGAAGAGTTTTATGGATGACTATTTTAGTTTTAGGTTGTTTTGTTAAACATTTTCCCAGCATGTCATTTGGTGTCTGCCAAACTTGCGTAAATATGTAATTGGCTATTAGCCACTATTATTATTTGGCAGCTCCAAACTATAGGTAGTATGCTTTCTGTGGAGTATTTTTTTTCTTCAGTGTTGGCCACTCTTTAATACTTCATACAAAACACAAGATCAAAACAAAGTGACTAGATTCACTATAAAAACTGTTTTTTTATCAATAATGCCATTTTTTATTTTTACTAGCATGTTACCATTAAAATAGTGGTGAAAGTATTGCTTGAAACGGTAGAGAGTAAAACAGAAGTCATTTTAATTTGGACCAAATGAAGTTTCTGGTATAGTAAGAAGACGCCTGACCCCTTGCTTGACCCTTGTATTGCAAGAAGTTGCTGAAATTCGATTTGTTAGTGACTAGCTAGCTCATCTCTACTCTTATAAAAGACCGAGTTGGTGATGATGGTGTGTCTGCCATTGTGTAATATAGACTGTCCGATCTATATCTGACAGATAAAAAACAAACTATTACAATTTTGCAAAAAGATACCCGCACCTCTCTCCACACTTGCAGATAAGGACTTCTCTCGTTCATCCTTTTCTCTCACAAGATAAACTACTCATACAAATGTATCTTGATGTTCCGTGCAACGCACAGGCATCTTGCTAGTTCATTTCTAAAAAGCATGCCATGTGCTAGAAACCAGACATCTATGCTATCTTACTCCACGAGCCTCTACGCAGACCAAATGTAGCCATAAACTCGACGGTGTGCTACTGCACTGCAGATTACCTGTTCTCTGTTTCAGTTGTTTGTTCTGTCTAATAACTAATAATGCTGAGGGTTCAACATTTGGGACTTTTTGACATGATTTCCACAATTCTGAAGCTAATGTTTTTCTGTTTCAATAGTGCATTTTGTTTGACTGATGATACTGCTTGCTCCGCAGGATCTACAGTTACATTCTGTTGGCTGAGATGCAGAAGTTGGTTGTCAAGTGTAGTTTCTTCCATCTGTATGCTCGACGCCGAGATTGAGCCTCTATGTAGCATGCACTCTTCAGCTCTGAAGTGAACCTGTAGGAATTAATCGTTTGTTGCTAATGTCCTTAGACATTCGTCGACTGGCATGAAGGCGCATTGGCCTGCTTTCGATCTAGTACTTGCCTCGTGGTTTGCTTAGTTTGCCTTGTGAGGCAAGCATGTTGTCGTGAGCTTAACTATCAACTGACGTTGCTTGCATTTTATTATCTTCTGTGTTTCAATAGCTCAGTTTGATTCAAACTACATTGCGAACATCGTATTTAACAATAGATAGTATAATTAGGTTAAAACTACATTGCTCATTACGAATTTAAACTAGTCTGATGAAAGCTTGATCACTTCTGCCTCGGTCACCCTCCTGGGTGGCCTGGCCTCCTCGGCATCATCAAGCACCTTTTGGTACAGCTTGAGCAGACGGCGGTCCTCGACGATGAGCTTTGGATGCATACGCCGGAGGTTGGCCATGTACTCTTCATCGGTGCATGCTGCCTCGAGCTGCTCGAACGCCTCCAAGTGGCCGGAGACCACTCGGGAGTTGCGTGTGCTGAGGGGGAAGTTGAGCTTTCCTTTCATGCCATAGGGCGCTACCGCCTACGCTCCACTGATTGTTGGTGTCAGTGTCTTCGATTCAGACACCCATTCCCCCCACAGCCGCTGCCACATGTCATGGTACTTAGACATGTCGACTCTGAAGGTGTAGGATTGGGGGGGGGGGGGGGGGGGGGGGGGTGTGGCATCGTCTGCGCTGTAGATCCGTGCTTCAAATCAAACGCGATGCCCTACGGCTGTTCGATCCTGCCATTTTGAGGCAGCGCTGGCCGGTTGGAAGCATCGTCGGAGGTGGGGCGGATTTGGGTAATGATAGAGAGGAAGTGTTGCATGGGATGGATTTGAGCATCAGCGAAGAGGATGTGGTGTGGGGGATGGGGAAGGGGAAGGGTGCCCAATGTGTGGAGTAAAAAATTTACGCCTCTATAGCCTTGGAAGGATAGGAAAGGAAAAAAATTATATAAGACCAAGTCTTACGGTTAGCAAGTGAGACCGGTCCTGATGGATGACACGTGTCATTCACAAATCACAAAGCATCCAATCTCTCCCTCCCTCCTGATTTTAAGTGAGGGGTGGAGATGCTTTGTGATTTATGAATGACACATGTCATCCATCAGGGCGGGTCTCGCATGAGACCTGGTCTCATAGAATTCTTTTCCGATAGGAAAGGTCTGATTAATGCCTTTAAATTGGAATTTTATTCCTCTAGAGCATTTTAAGAGATAAACAACATGCAAACAAATGAAAAACATACTAATTTTTTTATTTTCCTATTCAGTTGACAAACCCAGGTACTTTTTCTGTTAGATCTTGAACAAAGACGCTCAGTACTTCGCCTCTCAACTCATTTGGACACCCCTTGCTTAAATAAGCTGAGGACTTGTCTAAATTTATTTTTTGCCCTGAGGCTCTGCAATATAATTCCAACGCTGATATTATTTTCTGGGCTGCCTGTACATTAGATTTTATAAAAAAAAAAAAGCTATCATCTGTAATACTATCTTCGTCTAGGAAAAACGTCTTATATATTATGGACGGAGGGAGTAGTAAATAACAAATGACTTATTTTTGTCGTTGTTGAGACTTGAGAGACGCTAGAATCACACTAGTTTCAGAATCATTTTATTTAGCACCCAGCGTGGGCTTTGAATCGTCCAGCCCACGACACCTAACCCTAACTGTTTGGGCTCTCGATCCATATCTTCATTGTCCCCCTGCGGTCTGCACCTCTACTTGACTTTCGCTCCAGCCTCCGCCGCCGCATCAGTGAGTGAGGAGGGCGAGATGACGGCCCGCCCCCGCTGGACGACGACGACCTGCTCCCCGAGATCCTCCTACGCCTCTCCCCGCAGCCGTCCTCCCTCCCGCGCGCATCCCTCGTCTGCAAGCGCTGGCGCCGCCTCGTCTCCGACACCGGATTTCTCCCGCCGCTTCCGCCTCCGCCACCGCCGCAACCTTCCTCTCCTCGGGTTCTTCGACAGGCACCTCTCCTTCTCGCCTACTCTGGAGGCCCCCAACCGTGTCCCTCCCGGCCGCTTCTCATTGCAGCGCGACGACGACGACGACGACCACTTTGTGCCCCTTGGATGCCGCCATGGCCTCGTGCTCATCTACATTCCGGCGCGTCTTTAGATCCTGGTGTGGGACCCCATCACCGCCGACCAGCACTACATCGCCATTCCCCTTGCGGTTGTGGCATGTGCGTCGAAGACTCCGGTCAACGGGGCGGTGCTTCGCGCTGCCGGAGACGTCCAACACTTCCAGGTGGTCTTGGTAGTGGCATACGATGACGACGAACAACATAGACGGGTGCTCGCCTGTGTTTACTCGCCGAAGACTGGCTTATGGGGAGATCCCATCTCAACACCCCTTCCATGCCAGGCAGTCCAGGTCGATGTAATCAGTTTTCCTACCCTCGTTTCTACGAATGTTGCTGTGCTAGCTGGAGATTCCCTTCACTGGCTGCTTGCTGGGAATTTCAATGGCATTCTCGAGTTTGATTTGGAGAAGCAGAGGCTAGCTGTGATACGGCTGCCAGACGAGGTCAACTGCTGGAAGCTTATGCGGGCAGAGGGCGGTGGGCTTGGTCTCCTCGGGATGTCTAACTCAAACTGCAACACCCAGTTATGGAAGAGGAAGACCTATTGTGATGGTGTTGCTTCATGGGTGCTTGGAAGGACTATTGATCTGGAGAATATACTTCCCCTGAAACCAGCGGAAAAAGGGGCCATTGTGATACTAGCGCTTGCTGAAGACAATAATGTGTTGTTGCTGTGGACAATTATCGGCCTCTTCGTGGTCGATCTTGAGTTATTAAAGTTCAAGAAGCTTTTCGAAACTATGATAGTTTCTCACTATTATCCATTCGAAAGTGTCTACACTGCAGGTAATACCATGTCTTATGCCACGGTTAGAACAAAACTAAGTTGTGTTTTGATAAGTGGCTGATGAAATTATGTTCACATCATTTTGTGTTAAGCCGACAGTTTTAAGTAGTGTAGTACCATTTGTTTATTTTGCTGCTTCATGACCTGCAGTGTCATGTACTTATGTCCTGATGGTTGTGTGGTACTCCCTCTGTTCATTATTATAAGTTGTTTTGGATTTTTCAATATGGACTATATACGGACTGAAATGAGTGAACAACACACTAAAATGCGTCTATATACATGCGATTCAGAAAAAAATTAGAACATCTTATAACAGTGAACGGAGGGAGTAGCTTTTAATGTAACGATTATGAGTAGAAAAAAAATCTATTAGTGGTATCCAATTTACTTTATGTTCTTTAGCCTGCCTGTTCCTATCATATGAATATCCATACAATAAAACAATCATTATCTGTGTTTGAGAAAATAAACAATGATAAGCAATTTTTTGTATAATAACTTAAACTAAGTGTTATAGTTACCTGCCTATTGATAGATGCAAGAATTGTCTACTGGTACTGTTTGTGCATGGCTTCAGCCCCATTTTTTTGACTGATGTGATGCACAACAGTTGGAAATTAACTACATAAAAAACCAGCTCGAACCAACTAGGTAGCTCAATAGGTACATTTGGAAGCTTAGTTAGCCCTAGCTATATTTCTTTCATTTAGTTTTCTACATCTGCTGATATTGTTTATGGTCTTAAGTCCGTAATAACTACTTGATTTTAAATTTTGGTGCATGTTCGAGCAAAAAAAACACCGGACATCAAGATTGGCAAAAAGAAGTGATAGCTGAACTAAATTTCGCTGTTGCTGTGTTTTGATATCTGCACATGATGCAGCTATATATATGCCTTAGCTACTAATCAAGTCAAGATGTTCACTTGTGACAATTGCCAACGTTCTGTTGTTCTGAAACCAGTGATAAATAGCATGTTTACTGGTAGTGAAACTGAAAGAGAAACGAGTCTGGCCTTTTTTGTTGGTACACTTCCAATGAAGATTATTGTTCTACCTGCAGACGAGGTGGATCCTAACTTCTGGGCACCTTGCCGATAGATCCTGGTAGGAGAAGTGCCATCCGATTGTGTCATTGCAGTTGGAGAGTCCCAGCTGTTTTTCTTCTCTTTGTGTTCGAACCTGTTTCGTGCCAGGACATACAGCTGGCCGGATCACCTTTTTTTTGGCCGATTAGTACTAGTTGCTTGCTGCAGGACCTAGGTGGTCAACGTTGCCGGACCACCTTTTTTTGTTCGATGAGTCATGGGTCTTTAGATGGTTACTGAAGGATCTAGATGATCAGCGTTCCCGGGTCATTGATTAGTTAGGTTATGGCCAGCTTGTTTTTAGATGAGAGTTGAATTTTGAGTTGAAAAGCAGAAGGGTCTCACCAAATCCGTTGCTTGTTAGTTACGTTCCTGAGAGGGTATCTGAGAGTTGCTAGTGTGAACATTGATCTAATCAATCTGGGCGCCAGTTTTGGATTCAGTTTCTTGCATCTTACTTGATTTGAAGTGTATGCTACCACTATAGTTCATTGTTGCTTTGTCGAGCACTGTGAAAGATTGGGCGCCAACACCCTCGCTTTAGCGTCTTGCTAGTTTGTGCCTCATCACAAAAATAGTACTCCCTCCGTTTCTAAATATATGACCTTTTAGAGATTTCAACACGATCTACATACGGATGTATATAGACGCATTTTAGAGTGTAGATTCACTCATTTAGTAGTCTGTATTGGAATCTCCAAAAAGGCTTATAGTATTTAGGAACGGAGGGAGTATGAGGTAGCTGCATGTTTTTCCTGAAGATAACATAATACAACAGTTCGAAGTTGAAAACAACTACATGAAAACTAGCTTGAACCAACTGAAATATCAAATGGGTAGCTCACTAGGTGTGTTTGAAGCTAAAAGACAGTTCTATTTGTTTCGTTCAATATTAGTATCTCTACTTATCTCGCTCCTAATCTTAAATCCATAATGATGAATTTTCTTGAAATTTACTAGATAATTGTTCCTTTTTCCACTTTTAGGAGAGTCCTGCTACGAGCGAGTAGCAAGTCCATTTGTACTAGGGAAAACTAATACATTGAGTTCATTTCTTTTTTCGGGCTAAATTTGAAGTTAATCTAAATCTGAACTTGCTAGAATTTATTATGTGATCTTTTTCAGGCTAAATTTATTTGAAGATAATCTAAATATTAATAGCCTTGATCTATATTTTTCCAATATGGAATGGAATGAGCTTAAAAGTTATGTCTCTTCTGAGTTCTGACCAGCTGATGGTCTGAGTGTGCATCTTCATTCTAAAAAAGAGACTATGGCATCTTCATTTTTATGATAGTAATCAGTTTATACTGTTTTTTGAATATTCATTAACTTTGACAGTGGGTATGTTTTTTGTAATGTTCGTAATGTTGTTTCAAAATTGATTCTTTTTTATTGGAACTACAGCTGTGAGTTCATCTAAACATCTTTTTGATGCCTCTCGTATCTATTTGGCTTTTCATTGGCTTGTTATTGGTTGTTTGACTTATGCTTGCAGAAACAGACATTGGTGGTGGACATGATGGACCTGATCTTTTGCACAAGACATAAGATGATTGTCCAGTTATATATGCTATGTGATATACCGGTTGAGCAGGTAAGCATATGTTCTGCTGTTCTGCATGTATGTTGTGTTATCTGAACCGTTCTTAAAAAATGTACTGCTTTGGCTTTTGTTGTCATTTCTCAAGTACCAAATTGCAAGAGAGGATTCTTCAGATTTTCTCTACAACTCTTTGCTTAGCTATAGCCCACCTCCTATCATGCTTTGATGCCAGGCTAAATCTTGAATCTTTTCTCCATACTCCCCATATTCCTGCTGGTTGTGCTGAAGGGCGGGCCTGGCGCAGTGGTAGTCTCTCCACTTGTGGCCTGGAGTCCTGGGTTTGAACCAGCCTCCTTGCGGAATTACTATGCAAGGGTAAGGCTGTCTAGAAATTCCCTTCCCCAGACCCCACCTTGTGTGGGAGCTTTCAGCACTGGGTACCCCCCCTCCCCCTTCCCCCCAAAGTTCCTGCTGGCAGTGAGCACCTCCAGTGATTGGTGATACAGGACCGTTGTGCCTGCTCAGAGATTAGAATGATTTCATGCAGGCAGTAGCAAATGAACTACCAACCGTCTTTTGTGCTTCTGCGATATATTTCTGCTTTACTTTTACTCGTTGCTGCATTACCTTTAACTTCTGTTTTCTGTGGCCATAGTTCTATCATGTCCTAGTTTGGTTTGAATGTTGTCCTGTCTACACAAGTGATTTATAACTAACAATACCTGAGCATTTGGTTTTGAAATTCTTTTTTTATATGGACTTATAGAATTGCCATTTCATGTTGCTGCTTATTTTGGATCATTGTGATACCTACTGAACTACGTCTGTCGCAATATTTGAAGAGTATACCTTCGTTAAATCTTATACTGCTGCTTATAGAAGAGTTTTATGGATATGACTATTCTAGTTTTAGGTTGTTTTGTTAAACATTTTCCCAGCATGTCATTTGGTGTCTGCCAAGCTTGCGTAAATATGTAATTGGCTATTACCCACTATTATAATTTGGCAGCTCCAAAGTATAGGTAGTATGCTTTGTCTGGAGTAAATATTTTTTTTTCAGTTTTGGCCACTATTGATGTTTAATACTTCAGCAAAACACATGATCAAAATAAAATTACTAGATTCACTATAAAAACTGCCTTTCTCAATAATGCCATTTTTTATTTTTACTAGCATGTTACCGTTAAAATAGTGGTGAAAGTATTGCTTGATACTGTAGAGAGTAATATAAAAGACATTTTGGACCAAAAGAAGTTTCTGGTATAGTAAGAAGACGCCTAACCCATTGCTTGAGCCTTGTATTGCAAGAAGTTGATGAAATTCAATTTGTTAGTGACTAGCTAGCTCATTCATTTTTACTCCCTTTGTTCCTAAATATAAGTCTTTTTAGAGATTCCAATACGGACTACATACGGAGTAAAATGAGTGAATCTACACTCTAAAGTATGTCTATATACATCCGTGTGTAGTCCGCATTGAAATCTCTAAAAGGGCTTATATTTAGAAACGTAGGGAGTAAAAAGCATGCCATGAGCTAGAAACCAGACATCTATGCTATCTTACTTCATGAGCCTCTACACAGACCAAATGTAGCCAAAAACTAATACTCCCTTCGTCCCAAAATTCTCGTCTTAGATTTGTCTAAATACGGATGTATCTAGTTATGTTTTAGTGTTAGATACACGTATCTAGACAAATCTAAGACAAGAATTTTGGGACGGAGAGAGTACTAAGTTGAAGGTGTGCTATTGCACTACAATTTTTTTTTTGAGAAAACGCAAAAGACTTGCGTTTCATTATATTGAAGAGAGAGAGAGAGAGATTGGGCGTGATCTGCCGCGTCGTGCGCCACCATCCGGACAAAGAGTCCTCGCCGTCAGGCGCGTTGCATGTCAAGCGCAGCCAAGAAAGAATTTCGTGCCATGCCTGCTTGGAGAAGGGGCATGCCAGGATCAGGTGATGGATCGATTTGGGCGCTTGATCGCAGAGTGGGTAGTGGGGAGGGTGCGGCAATCCATGGCGAGCAAGGCGATTGGCTGTCCAGCAGTGTCCCAGGTTAGCGAGAGCCATTGAAAGAACTTCACATGCGGGGGCCAGCCCTTCCATGCGAGCTTCCATGCGGGACAGTGGGTCGAGCCTTGGAAAGGTAGGCAGACTGTGCTGTGTATGTTCCTGCCGCGTTCGACTTCCATTGCAAGCGGTCTGGCTCAGACGTTAGGGTGATGGGCTCGATCGCCCGCCAGGTTAGCAAGTATTGAGCAATATCTTGAATGCCAAGGATGCCACGGATGTCCGAAGCCCATGGGTGCGCCTGTAGGCCGTGCGCCACCGTTCTGTTTTTGCGGCGGTGCTTGGGGATAATGGCGTACATTTGGGGCGCGATTTCCGAGATGGGGCACCCATTGAGCCAGCGTTTTTCCCAAAACAGCAAGCACTGGCCATTGCCAAGGATCATGGTGGCGGATGCGAAGAAGGCGTGTTCCTCGCTTGTGAATTATAGGTCAAGGCCAGTCCAAACTCTGTTGTCGTTGGTGCGGGCTAGCCATAGCCATCTGGTGTGCAAGGCCAGGCCTGTGTGCTCCAGGTCATGTATACCGTGGCCGCCAAGGCGGATGGGGCGGCAGACCTGTCGCCAATTAACGTGGTGGTTGCCACCATGTGCTTCTGGCGGCCAGCCCATAGGAATCCTTGTTGAATTTTCTCCAGGAACTTGATGATTTTCTTTGGGCCGGGGCGCAAGCACTAGGAGCTGGTGGATGGGGATCGTGCTTAGCACATCTTTAACAAAGGCGAGACGTCTGACTTTGTTCATGAGGTGTGCTTTCCAAGTGGGCAGCTTCCCGGCAGTTTTGTCGACGAGGGGTTGGAGCTGGGCGACGGTCGATCGGGCGTTGAAGGGTGAGAGGGATTCCCAGGTAGGTGATGCGGGATATCGCAAGCGGGCATCCAGGGTCACGACGGTCAGGACGACGACCTCCCAATCGCATTGGATCGCAGTGGCGGTGCTCTTCTGGAAATTAACCCGTAGGCCCGATGCACGGCCAAAAAACTGCAGGATCTCTCTAATGGCGAGTGTGTCGCCAACAGAGGGGTGGCAGAAGAGGATGGCGTCATCCGCGTACAGTGAGATGATCGGGATCACGCGGCGAGGGTGCAGCTATCGCAAGACGTTGAGCTCGGCGACGCGGTGAAAGAGGCGTCCCAGTGTGTCGACAGCAAGCACAAAGAGCTGGGACGATACGGGCTTTCCTCAGCGGAGCCCTAGTGATGCCAGATCGCCGGTCCTGGTGCCCCATTCGGGAGAATCCTGGTGCTTGTGGATGATAGGAGTATAGCAATCCAGTCGAGGAAGCGATCGCTGAACCCACAGTGGCGCAGGGCCTCGAAGAGGAGCGGCCATGGCACATAGTCGATGGCCCGCTTTAGGTCGAGCTTCAGGGGGATGTGCGGGGCGCCTAGATGGTGAAGTAGCCGCGTCGATTGCTGCACGAGCCTGAAATTGTCATGGAGGTTGTGCCGAGGGATGAAGGCGTACTTGGTGGGGCTGACCAGGTCATTCAGTTTGGCAGGCTCGATGAGGTGTTGTAGGTCAAGGGCGCAATCGCGGGGTAGATCGCATCAAGGTCGCCGAGGTTGGCAGGCTCGATGAGTTGTTGTAGGTCAAGGGCGCAATCGCGGGGTAGATCGGCCCCAAGAAGAGAGTCGAAGTGCGCGAAGGCCGCCGCGACCATGTCGTCTAGGTTGGTGAGCACGGCACCATCAACAGTTAGGGTGTTTATCCGGTTCTTGTGCTTGCCGTAGGTGCATTGGCGATGGAAGAAGGATGTGTTCGCGTCGCCATCCTCGATGGTCACGATGCGTGCGCTGTGGCGTGCCAGGGTACGCTCCAGCGATTCGAGCAAGGCCGGCTCTGAGGGGGGGCGTGAGGGGTGGCCGCCCCGGGCCCCCGAAAGCAAGGGGCCCCGCCCAGGTATGTGTGCACTTCTACCAGATCGGCGGCAACCGCTCGCTGGAGGCGCCATGAAAGAGCTTCGATCTGTCTCCAGGAAGAAGGCTGAAGCGTTATGTTTCTTTAGCAGATAGGCCTTGGGCCTTTTTCTTTCTTCTGCACGTGTACCGTGTCTTGTGGTAGCTTGTTGGGTCGGCTCTAACAAAACTGCCTTAAAATTTCAAAACTTCCTTGGCATCGTCAAGCACCTTCTGGTACAGCTCAAGCCGCTGGCGCTCCTCGGCGACGAGCTTCGGATGCATTCGCTGAAGGTCAACCATGTACTCTTATTCTGCGCGCGCTGCCTCAACCGTTCAGAGTCCAGGCAGTATCGGACGTCGGTGTCAGTGTCTTTGATTCGGCGGCGTAGATCCACGCTTCGAATCAGCCACGACGACCTGCAAATGTTCGATCCCGCCATTTTTGGGGCGGCGTTGGCCGATTGGAAGCATCGTCGGAGGTGGTGGTGGATCTGGGCAACAACAGAGAGGAAGTGGTGCAGGGGGTGGATTTGAGCATCAGCGGAGAGGATGTGGTGTGGGGGAGAGGAAGGGGCTGCGCGGAGATGGGTGCCCGACGCGTGGAGTAAAAAATATACTCCTATAGCCTTGAAAGGACATAGAAGGTCCGGTTTATGCCTTTAAACTAGAATTTTATTCCTATAGAGCGTTTTAAGAGATAAAAAACATGCAAACAAATAAAAACACACACTCCATTTTTGGATTTCCTAACCTCTGTTGGCAAACCCAGATACTTACATCCAGTACTTGCTTAACTTGTTCACTCCACTCATTTGGACACCCCTTGCTTAAATAAACTGATGACTTGTCTAAATTTATTTTTTGCCCTGAGGCTCTGCTATATAATTCCAACACCGTTTCCCTCCCGTCGTGTCCCTCCCGGCCGCTTCTCCTTGCAGCGCGACGACGATGACGACGACCGTTTTGTGCCCCTTGGATGCCGCCATGGCCTCGTGCTCATCTACATTCCTGTGCGTCTTCAGATCCTGGTGTGGGAGCCAATCATCGCCGACCAGCACTATATCGCCATTCCCCCTGCGGTTGTGTCAAGCCCGGGGAAGACTCGGATCAACGGGGCGGTGTTTCGCGCTGCGGGAGACGTCCAACACTTCCAGGTGGTCTGGGTAATGGCATACGGTGATGACCATCAACATACATGAGCGATCGCCTGTGTTTACTCGTCAAAGACCGGCTTATGGGGAGATCCCATCTCAACACCCCTTCGATACCGGGCAGTCCTGGCTGATGTAATCAGTACTCGCACCCTCGTTTTTGCGGATGATGCTGTGCTGGCTGGATATTCCCTTCATTGACTGCTTACTGGGAATTTCAAAGGCATTCTCGAGTTTGATTTGGAGAAGCAGAGGCTAGCTGTGATACGGCTCCCAGAGGAGGTCAACGGCTTGAATCTTATGCGCACAAAGGGTGGTGGGCTTGGTCTCCTTGGGAGGTCATGCACAAACTACAAGACCCAGTTATGGAAGAGGAAGTCAAATTGTGATGGTGTTGCTCCATGGGTGCTTGGAAGGACTATTGATTTGGAGAAGATACTTTCCCTGAAACCAGAGGATAAATGTGCAATATTAGGGCTTGCAGAAGACAATAGTTTGTTGTTGCTGTGGGCAATTACTGGCCTTGTCTTGATCCATCTTTAGTCGTTGAAGTTCAAGAAGCTTTTCAAAACTAATACGTTTTCTCAATATCATGCGTTCGAAAGTGTCTACACTCTACACTGCTGCAGGTAGTACCGTGTCTTAAGTTGCGGTTAGAACAAAACCAAGTTGTGTTTCGATAAGTGGCTGATGAAATTATGTTCACATCATTTTGTGTTAAGCCGACAATTTTAAGTAATGTCATGCCATTTGTTTATTTTGCTGCTTCATGACCTGCAGTGTTATGTTCTGATGCTTGCGTGGTGGTTTTTAATGTAATGATTATGATCCAGAAAATCTATTATAGTGGTATCTAATTTACTTTATGTTCTGTAACCTGGCAGTTTCTATCATATGAATATGAGAATATCCATACAATAAACAATCATTACCTGTGTTTGAGAAAATGAACAATGATTAGCAAAATTGGCAATTTTTTGTAGAATAACTGAACTAAGTGATATTAACATATCGTTAAATGTGTTTGTGCATAGCTGCAGTCCCATTTTTTTGACTGATGTGACGCACAACAGTTTGAACTTGGAAGTCGACTACATGAGAAACCACCTATATTTCTTTCATTCAGTTTGAACAAGCAAGTTAGCTCAAAATGTACATTTGGAAGCTTAATTAGGCTTAGCTATATTTCTTTCATTCAGTATTATTATCTCTGCTGGTGTTGTTTATGGTCTTAAATCGATAATAACTACTTGATTTTATATTTGGTGCGTGTTCTAGAAAGAAAAAAAGGACACCTGGTACTCGCTGTTGATTGGCAAAAAAGTAATAATCCATAATAACTACTTGATTGGAAAGAATCTGTGATAGTTTAACTAAATTTCGCTGTTGCTTCATTTTGATATCTGCAACATGATGCAGCTAGACATGCCTTGCTACTAATCAAGTCAGGATGTTCGCTTGTGACAGTTACCAACGTTCTACCTGCAGAAGAGGTGGATCCTACCTTCCGGGCACCTTGCCTATAGATCCTGGTAAGTGTCATTCGGATTGTGCCATTGTAGTTGGAGAGTCCCAGCTGTTTTTCTTTTCTTTTTGTTCGAACATGTTCCGTGCCAGGACAGACAGCGGCTGGATCACCTTTTTTTTTGTTTGATGAGTCCTAGTTGCTTGCTGCAGGATCTAGGTGACCATCGTTGCTGAATAACCTTTTTTTGTTCGATGAGTCTTAGTTGGTTATTGAAGGATCTAGATGATCAAAGTTCCCAAATCATTGAGTTATGTCCATCTTGTTTTTTGATGAGTGTCCGTTTGGGGATTTTGATTTCTGGTAGGTCTCTGATGTTGTTACATGGACAAGGCTTTGAGAACAAGTTGGCAGGGTGTGTGTAAGGCCTATATCAAGTGCAGGCTTTGGCCACGTCTAAGAAGTCGAATATCGAGTTGAAAAGCAGAAAACACCACAATGGTCGGGTGGCACCAAATCCGTTGCTTGTTATGTTCCTGAGAGGGTATCTGGGAGTTACTAGTGTGAACATTGATCTAATCAATCTGGGTGCCAGTTTCGGCTTCAGTTTCTTGCATATTGCTTGATCTGAAGTGTCTGCTGCCAGCATGCCACTGTAGTTCACCGTTGCTTTGTCGAGCACCGCAAAAGATTGGGCACCAACACTCTCGCATTAGCGTCTTGCTAGTTTGTGTCTCATCACAAAAATTGTATAAGGTAGCTACTGTTTTCCCTCAAAATAAGTACAACAGTTGGAAGTTGAAGACAACTACATGAAAACTAGTTTGAACCAACTGAAATATCAAACAAGTAGCTCAGCAGGTGCGTTGGTAGCTTAAAGATAGTTCTATTTCTTTCATTCAATATTAGTATCTCTGGTTATCTCTGGTTATCTCTCTACTAAACTAAAATCCATAATGATGAATTTGCTTGAAATTTACTCCCTCTGTTCCAGATTAGTTGTCGCTGATTTAGTACAAAGTTGTTATGGAACGGAGGGAGTACTAGATAATTGTTCCTTTTACCACTTTTAGGAGAGTCCTGCTACGAGCCAGTAGCAAGTCCATTTGTACTAGGGAAAACTAATACATTGATTTAATTTCTTTTTTTGGGGGCTGAATTTGTTTGAAAATAATCTAAATCTGAATAGTCTAAATCACTTTTGTTGCTAGGATTTATTAGTGTGATCTTTTTCAGGCTAAATTTATGCAAATATTAATCTAAATCTGAATAGTCTTGATCACCTGTGTTGTATATTTTTATGATTTTTTCCAATATGGCATGGAATGAGCTTAAAAATTATGTCTCTTCTGAGCAGCTAATGGTGTGAGTGTGCATCTTCATTTTTATGGTAGTAATCAGTTTATACTACCTTCTTTTACTATTCATTAGTTTTGACAGCAGATATGTTTTTTTTAATGTATTCCTAATGTTGTTTTGAAATTGATTCCTTTTTTATTTGAACTACATGGCATGTTATTGGTTGTTTGACTTCTTATGCTTGCAGAATCTGACATCGGTAGTGGACATGATGGAGCTAATCTTTGGCACAGTACATAAGATGATTGACCAGTTATATGTGATATGTGATGTACTGGTTGAGTGGGTAAGCATATCTTCTGCATGTATGTTAACCTGTTGAGGTATCTGAATGGTTCTTAAAAATGTGCTGCTTTGTCTTTTACTGTCATTTCTCAAGTACTCCCTCCGTAAACTAATATAAGAGCATTTAGGATACTAAAGTAGTGATCTAAACGCTCTTATATTAGTTTACAGAGGAAGTACCAAATTGCAACAGAGGACTCTTAAGATTTTTCCCCTACAACTATGCCTGCCCAGAAATTAGAATTCCTTCATGCAGTTAGTAGCAAATGAACTACTAACCCTCTGCTGTGCTTCTGCAAGATATTTCTGCTTGTTTTTACTCGTTGCTCCATTACCTTTAACTTCTGTTTCTGAGGCCATGGTTCTGTCATGTCCTAGTTTGATTTGAATGTTGTCCGGTTTACACAAGTGATTTATACCAACAATACCGGAGCATCTGGTTTCAACCTTTTCTTATATGGACTTATAGAATTGCCATTTCATGCTGCTGCTTATTTTGGATCATTGTGATACCAACAGAACTATGATTGTCAGTTGTCACAATACTTGAAGAGTATACCTTCATTAAATCTTATACTGCTGCTTATAGAGGAGTTTTATCGATGACTATTCTAGTGTTAGTCTGTTTCATTAAACATTTTCTCAGCGTGTCACTTGGTGTCTGCCAAACTTGCGTAAACATGTAACTGGCCATTAGCTACTAGTATTATAATTTGACAGCTTTAAACTATACCACTATAGGTAGTACGCTTTGTGTGGAGTATTTTTTCTTTCAATTTTGGCCACTACTGATGTTTAATAATTAATACTTCGAGTATTGTGAGTACTTCATAAGAAACACATGATCAAAATAAAATGACTAGATTCACCTAAAAACTGCGTTTTATCAATAATGCCTTTTTTTACTAGCATGCTATCATTAAAATAGTGGTGAAAGTATTGATTCATACTGTATAGTGTAAAAAAAAGGTCATTTGGATCGAAAGAAGTTTCTTGTATGGTAAAAAGAAGGCTTGTACTGCAGGAATTTGATGAAATTTGACTTGTTAGTAACCAGACGGCTATGCCTATGAGCTAGAAACCAGGAATTTGAGCCTCTACGCAGACCAAATGTAGCCAAAAACTCATAATGCTATAAATGTTAGTTCTGTAATAATACCGAGATGCTTCAACTTTGGAGTTTTTTTGACAGTTTCCACAATTCTGTAGCTCATTTTTCTGTTTCTGTCATACAAAATTATGAGAGCAACTCCAATAGCATTTCCTGATTGTTGACTGATGATATTGCTTGCTCTGCAGGAATCTACAGTTACATTCTGTTGGCTGAGATGCAGAAATGGGTTGTCAAGTGTAGTTTATTCCACCTTTATGCTCGGCGCCGAGATTGAACCCATATGTAGCATGCACACTCTTCAGCTCTGAAGTGATCATGTAGGAATTGATCGCTTGATTTGCTTATTTCCGTAGACATTCATCGACTGGCATGAAGGTGCATTGGCCTGCTTCGATTAACCAGTACCTTGTGGTTTGCTTAATTTGCCTTGTGAGGCAAGCATGTTGTCCTGAGCTTAACTATCAACCTATCTTGCTTGGGTTTTATTATCTTCTTGTTGCATCAGCATGGTGAGATTTTGACGTCACATTTTGTGTGTTTTTGCTGAATTTCTACCTGCTGGTTCTGAGCTCAGTATTTAGAAGCTCATTTTGTGTGTGTTTTGTTGAATTTCTACCTGCTGGTTCCGAGCTCAGTATTTAGAAGCTCAGTTGGCTTAGTTCTGACTACTGAATGTTGAACAGCATCAGTTTGACCTGGGATTTGGAAGATGTTCCTATATGTTGAAACGCAGCTGCGTACCTGGTGCTGGCGATGGTGGGAAAGGCTTCGATGAGTTGGCAAGAGCATCTACAGCCGGGCATCCCAAACTCCCCTCATTCGTCCGGGCGGACCGAAAAACGGAGCCAGACGGGTGCCTTTAGCGGGTTTCAAACACTCGGCTGACCAACATCCCTCATATCCAACCCAAATATAGGGTAGATATGAGGTCGTTTGGGCGCATCTGCCATATCGGACTGATGGCTGGGTCCCACATAAAAGCACTTGAAAACCAGGCGGTAAGATGCTCGTTCCCTCGTATCCAGCATAAATGTAGGGCGGATATAGGGTCGTCCGGGCGCGTTCGCCATGTCAGACTGATAGCCGGGTCCCATACAAAAACACTTCAAAACCTGACGGTTCGAAGCTCGTTCCCTTCGTCGTCGCATGGCGCCGCTCCGACGGGTCACATAGTGCCCTAGGACGGATATTTAAGCCGACCACGACATTGAAACCCTATCCATCCACATTTCCTCCCCCCCGTCCGCTGTCGCCGCCATTTTCTACTCGTCGTATGCCACAAGTAGTAGCCATGCCGCCGAGTAAGGAGCTACCCGTATCTAATGTCGGAGTGCTGGCTGCAGCTCCTTGAGCAGATCCGGGCAAGGGGCGTATCCCGGATCGCCGCGAGGCTACCTTCGGACGAGGTGGATCCGAAGGAGGACATGGAGGAGGTGGAGGAGGGGAGGAGGACACGGAGTAGAAGGAGAATGCGGGGGGCGCTAGGGACGTGGATCTGTAGGCGGAGCAGCAAGCGATCCTCGATTACCTCCGGTCAGAATCGATGGCGAAGGCCAAACGCTGCCGTCTGCAAAAGGCGAAGCCGGAGCACGCCGTGGACGTCGACGAGATGCTCACGTTTATGGATGAGGGGGAGGAGGAGGAGGCAGAGCCCTCCTAAGCGCCCATCTACCCTGCGCTCGGCACTGAACGTCATGGACATCTCGGATGACGAAGCTTAGTTTAGGCTAACCTGAAGTACGTACTACATAGAAAATCTTTTACATAATTTATATGAATTTAGAGAATGAAATATGAGGCATTCGGATGCATATCACCAGTTGGATTTGCTCCGCGGCTGCAGATGCTTTAACGGAAACGAAAAAGCTCCTGTGTACATCTTTGTTTTTCGAGGAAACACCTCCTTAAAAATTGAGTAGCAGAGGTGTTTTTGATGCATTCACGAAGAGCTCCATACCTCCGCCGACCTACATCATAAGGGACGTGTTTGGTTGCCCGCATGCAGTCTAACCAGGGTTGCCTGGGATATGCGCGGCCTATTTGGTTGCCTGGGTTGCATGCGGTTTATGGCCCGCACGAATCTTAAAGCAGCCTGCAGCCTGGCCTGGCGAAAACTGCCGAATCGACAGTTTCTCGCGAGCCTGGCTGGGCGCGGCCACACGTGCGAGGCAGTTGCACGCCTCGGACAACGCAGGAGACGGAGGGGACATCTCATAACTTGCCCCCCACTCTCGTGTCACCGCCCAGTCGCACTGTTCCCATCGCTCCCTCTCTCCCTCACCGCCCCTCTCTCCTCACCTCCGATGGCTCCACCTCGCCCACCGCCGTGCCGCCCTCTAACCCCCGGCGACCAGCGCATCGCCAGCATCCAGGAGCGCTGGGTGACCGGGCTGCAGAACTCGGGCAGGGACCTTGCGTCGGTGCTGCGAGCGCCGTCCCCCATCTGCTGCCGGCCACCACGAGTGCTGGCCAATGCGGTGCCGGCCGTTCCGGCCCTTCCTGCTTCGCCGCGGATTCCGGACCTCGTGGTCCTGAGCTCAGCGCCGGCGCTGTCGGCGGAGCCGCCGATTGTTGAGACCCCATTGGGCAGGGGGGTTTTCTTGACCCCCGTCCAAGGGTTTTCTCCTATCGGCGGGCCATCCTCCTCGACCTCTGGCATGGCGATGAGCATGGGGCTGATGCCGCAGGCTGTTGCCAGGGACGACTCCTCCTCTGCTCCGCCACCTCTCTCCTTCCCGCCAGGGTTTTCACCCCGGCCGCGGTTCGCTTGGACTGCGCGTGCTCCGGTGAGTCAAACCCCCTCAATGCTTGCTCGTAGATGTAGATTAGGGGTCTAATTCTTAGGCATGTGCTAGTAGTTAGTGGATTCGATAGGATTGGATTAGATCCGATTGGATGCGATCCCAATCGAATCCAATCGGACCGATCTGTTCTTGTTTTGTACAGTGTGTGTCCTAGGATCTGCTACTGCTACTGTGTCCTAGGATCTGTGTTCATGCTAGTAGTTGTATTCATGCTAGAATCCCAATGGTAGTGTGCTTTGCTAGGATCTGTGTTCATGATAGGGTCTTGCTAGGATGTGTGTTCATGCAAATGGCATGTTCATGTTCAAGCTAGGATCGTGTTCATGTTGTTGTTAATGTTGCTAACATACATGTTCAAGCTAGTGTTTGTGTTGATTGTTATATGTGCATGTAGTAGGACCATTTTAGGATGCTGCCAAATGTGCATGGCTCCACATGGATGCTATTGGCACTTGTTGTTGCTATTTTTAGATGTTTCCATGCTTAGGATAGTGCACTGATGAGTGGCAGTTGCAGAAAAGCAGATGCCACTGATCATTGACACTTGCTATTGGGCAAGTCCACTGATCAGTGCCACTGATCAGTGGCATTTTCCCATCAACAAGTGGCATTGATAAGTGGCTTTTGCCCATAGGCAAACGCCACTTATCAATGTTACTTGCTGTTGGGAAAGTCCACCGATCAGTGCTACTGATCAGTGGCATTTGCCTAACAGCAAGTGCCATTGATAAGTGGCATTTGCCCAAAGAGTTTGTGCACTGATCAGTGGCATTTGCTCTTGGGAAAATGTCTCTGATCAGTGCCATTTTGAAAGAGTTTGTCCACTAATACTTGTCATCTTACCTCACAAGATATTGAAGACTGACTGGGATGTGGCTGGTGGAGGAGCTCAGGTGGTGGCTGGAGCTGAGGGCGCCGAGTATTTCATCCCCACAAACAGGTGGCTCAGGACGGTGGACCTGCCTGGCAGGATCGCCTTCATGAGCCTGCCTCATTCAAGGGGACGATCTCCGAGGCAGGGCCACGAGGAGGGGGCCCGGGAGCCGTTGCGCTTCTACCAGCAAATCAAGGACAATGAGGACCTCGCCATGATCGTCATCCCTCGCAAGTTCATGGAGGTGATGAACACCTGGCTGGTCATCAAGCGGCTCCCGCGCGTTGTCAGGCTGTCGGCGAACAAGCGGTGCGTGTTCTGGGTGTAGGTCTAGAACTTCGAGGGGCACATGGTGCTTGGACGGGGCTAGAACTACTTCTGCCGCCGCCACCGGATTGTCCCGGGCAACCTCGTCATTGTGCGCATCTCAGGAATAAGACTGAAGGTTCAGATCTACAACCACGACTCCTCGGTCATGTGCAGGTTTCGTTGTAGCAGGCACAACTGCGTTGGTGACATCGAGCATGCTATTTAGTTAAGTTAAGTAAGGTGTTAGTGTTGAACTTTTAGGGTGTCTGGCGAGACTTATGGGTACTTGTGCTAGGAACTTGTTCATATTTTGGCCAGGAACAACACCCTGGCGTGGAGCAGGGAAGGAGGATGCCCCTGATGTTAATCTAGACTTATGCTATGTAGTTAAGTAGTTTGCTGTCATTTGCTTGCTTGCTTTGTTTGATTTCATTTGCTTGCTTGCCCTGTTTTGCTGTTGTGCTGATCATGTGGTGGTAAGGCCACCACATTTGAATGGGGTGAGCAGAACATAAACACTGTTTGCAACCAAACAGCTGAAGTTTGCATCTGCTCACACCCTAAGCACAAAAACGACAACCAAACAGCAGGGGGTTAAGTGCCCCTCCATGCGATGCAGTCAACCAAACAGGTTGCATCTGTTGCATATGAGGCTGCATTTGAAGAACCATGCTGGCTGGAGATGGACATGTGATACGTCTCCAACGTATTTAGAATTTTTGAATGTTCCATGCTATTATATTATCAACATTGGATGTTTTATATGCATTTATATGCTATTTTATATGATTTTTGGGACTAACCTATTAACCTAGAGCTCAGTGCTAGTTTATGTTTTTCCTTGTTTTTGAGTATCGCAAAAAAGGAAAACCAAATGGAGTCCAATTGACCTGAAATTTCACGGAGATTATTTTTGGACCAGAAGAAGCCCACGGAGTACCGGATATGGGCCAGAAGAGTCCCGAGGCACCCACGAGGGTGGGGGGCGCGCCCTACCCCCTGGGCGCGCCCCCTACCTCGTGGCCGCCTCGGAGACCCCCCTGACTTGTTCCCGACTCCAACACCTCTTATATATACCCAACCTTCCAGAACATAACCTAGATCAGGAGTTCCGCCGCCGCAAGCCCCTGTAGCCACCGAAAACCAATCTAGACCCGTTCCGGCACCCTGCCGGAGGGGGGAATCCCTCTCCGGTGGCCTCTTCATCATCTCGGTGCTCTCCATGACGAGGAGGGAGTAGTTCACCCTCGGGGCTGAGGGTATGTACCAGTAGCTATGTGTTTGATCTCTCTCTCTCTCTCTCTCGTGTTCTTGATTCGGAACGATCTTGATGTATTGTCAGCTTTGCTATTATAGTTGGATCTTATGATGTTTCTCCCCCTGTACTCTCTTGTGATGAATTGAGTTTTCCCTTTGAAATTATCTTATCGGATTGAGACTTTAAGGATTTGAGAACACTTGATGTATGTCTTGCATGTGCTTATCTGTGGTGACAATGGGATATCACATGATCCACTTGATGTATGTTTTGGTGATCAACTTGCGAGTTCTGTGACCTCATGAACTTATTGATGACCCACAAGTGTAGGGGATCTATCGTAGCCTTTTTGATAAGTAAGAGTGTCGAACCCAACGAGGAGCAGAAGGAAATGATAAGCGGTTTTCAGCAAGGTATTCTCTGCAAGCACTGAAATTATCGGTAACAGATAGTTTTGTGATAAGGTAATTTGTAACAGGTAACAAGTAATAAAAGTAAATAAGGTGCAGCGAGATGGCCCAATCCTTTTTGTAGCAAAGGACAAGCCTGGACAAACTCTTATATAAAGGAAAGCACTCCCGAGGACACATGGGAATTATCGTCAAGCTAGTTTTCATCACGCTCATATGATTCGCGTTCGGTACTTTGATAATTTGATATGTGGGTGGACCAGTGCTTGGGTACTGTCCTTTCTTGGAAAAGCATCCCACTTATGATTAACCTCTATTGCAAGCATCCGCAACTACAACAGAAGTATTAAGGTAAACCTAACCATAGCATGAAACATATGGATCCAAATCAGCCCCCTTACGAAGCAACACATAAACTAGGGTGTAAGCTTCTGCCACTCTAGCAACCCATCATCTACTTATTACTTCCCAATGCCTCCCTCTAGGCCCAAACAATGGTGAAGTGTCATGTAGTCAACGTTCACATGACACCACTAGAGGAGAGACAACATACATCTCATCAAAATATCGAACGAATACCATATTCACATGACTACTTATAGCAAGACTTCTCCCATGTCCTTAGGAACAAACGTAACTACTCACAAATCATATTCATGTTCATAATCAGAGGGGTATTAATATGCATAAAGAATCTGAACATATGATCTTCCACCGAATAAACCAACTAGCATCAACTACAAGGAGTAATCAACACTACTAGCAACCCACAGGTACCAATCTGAGGTTTTGAGACAAAGATTGGATACAAGAGATGAACTAGGGTTTGAGATGAGATGGTGCTGGTGAAGATGTTGATGGAGATTGACCCCCTCCCGATGAGAGGATCGTTGGTTATGACGATGGTGATGATTTCCCCCTCACAGAGGGAAGTTCCCCCGGCGGAACAGCTCTGCCAGAGCCCTAGATTGGTTCCGCCTCGTGGTGGCGGAGTTTCGTCCCGTGAGCTTGCTTATGATTTGTTACTCGACGAAAGACTCCATATAGCCAAAGATGGGCATCAGAGGGCTACCAAGGGGCCCACGAGGCAAGGGGGCGCGCCCAGGGCGGTAGGGCGTGCCCCCACCCTCATGGATGGTGGGTGGCCCCCCTCTGGTACTTCTTTCGCCCAATATTTTTTATATATTCTGAAACTTGCTCCCGTGAAGTTTCAGGACTTTTGGAGTTGTGCAGAATAGGTCTCTAATATTTGCTCCTTTTCCAGCCCAGAATTCCAGCTGCCGGCATTCTCCCTCTTCATGTAAACCTTGTAAAATAAGAGAGAATAGGCATAAGTATTGTGACATAATGTGTAATAATAGCCCATAATGCAATAAATATTGATATAAAAGCATGATGCAAAATGGAGGTATCACTTATGCATAGGGGTTGGCACATGTTTTCGTCTTGACTCTCCGGTAGAAACTTTGGGGCACTCTTTGAAGTTCTTTGTGTTGGTTGAATAGACGAATATGAGATTGTGTGATGCATATCGTATAATCGTACCCGCGGATACTTGTGGTGACATTGGAGTATCTAGGTGACATTAGGGTTTTGGTTGATTTGTGTCTTAAGGTGTTATTTTACTATGAACTCTAGGGCTGTTTGTGACACTTATATGAATAGCCCAATGGATTGATCGGAAAGAATAACTTTGAGGTGGTTTCGTACCCTACAATAATCTCTTCGTTTGTTCTCCGCTATTAGTGACTTTGGAGTGACTCTTTGTTGCATGTTGAGGGATAGTTGTGTGATCCAATTATGTTATTATTGTTGAGAGAACTTGCACTAGTGAAAGTATGAACCCTAGGCCTTGTTTCCTAGCATTGCAATACCGTTTACGCTCACTTTTATCATTTGCTACCTTGCTGTTTTTATATTTTCAGATTACAAAAACCTATATCTACCATCCATATTGCACTTGTATCACCATCTCTTCGCCGAACTAGTGCACCTATACAATTTACCATTGTATTGGGTGTGTGGGGGACACGAGACACTCTCTGTTATTTGGTTGCAGGGTTGTTTGAGAGAGACCATCTTCATCCTACGCCTCCCACGTATTGATAAACCTTATGTCACCCACTTGAGGGAAATTTGCTACTGTCCTACAAACCTCTGCACTTGGAGGCCCAACAACGTCTACAAGAAGAAGGTTGTGTAGTAGACATCAAGCTCTTTTATGGCGCCATTGCCAGGAAGGTTAGCGCTTGAAGGTATATCCTTAGATCTTGCAATCGAATCTTTTAGTTTCTTGTTTTATCACTAGTTTAGTCTATAAAATAAAACTACAAAAAATAGAATTAAGGTTGCCTCATATGCTTCATCTTTTTAATGTCTTTCATGAAAATAAGGATTCTGATAATTGTGCCAAATTGTTAGAAGAAGAATGTATTAAAATGTTTGGCACTAAATCTTTGGATGATGAGCATGATTGCAATGTTGTTAGTATGAATTCTTTGAATACCCATGATGCTAATGATATGCAAAGCCACAAGCTTGGGGATGCTATGTTTGATGAAGATGATATTTTTTTCCCCCAAGTTTTGATGAGCAAATTTATTATGATGATAGAATGCCTCCTATTTATGATGATTATATTGATGAAAGTGGTTTTGGAAGAGTGTCAACTTTAGGAAATAATGATCCCACTATTTTGGAGGGTGTTGAATCTTATTGTGATAATTATGAAAGTGGATTTGGAGAGGTCATGACTTTATTTAGTGATGAATCCACTATTTTGGAAGAGGTTCCAATTGATTATGTGAACAAAGTTGTTATCTATGATGATTATTATGATGACATGTATGCTAGGAAGAATAATGATAACCATGAAACTTGTCATCTTGATTTTAATTTTCAATTGGATTATGCCTCACATGATAGTTATTTTGTTGAGTTTGCTCCCACTATTATCCATGACAATAAATTTTCTTATGTGGAGAGTAATAAAATTTCTATGCTTATGCATCATGAAAATAATGCTTTATGTGATAGCTATATTGTTGAATTCATTCATGATGCTACTGAAATTTATTATGAGGGAGGAATATATGCTTGTTGGAATTGCAATAAAATCAAGTTTCCTCTCTATGTGCTTAAAGTTTTAAAGTTATGCTTGTTTTGCCTTCCTATCACTGGTAGAAAAAGGGCCTGTTGTCCCAGTTCGTAAGGGCCTTTTGTCCCGGTTCTGGAACCGGGACTAAAGGGTCGGTACTAATGCCCTGTCCCTTTAGTCCCGGTTCAATCCAGAACCGGGACAGATGGGCCTCCACGTGGCCTGTGCGCGGAGCCCAGGCAGGAGACCCTTTGGTCCCGGTTGGTGGCACCAACCGGGACCAATAGGCATCCACGCGTCAGCATTTCTGTGGCTGGGGTTTTTGTTTTTGTTTTGAAAGGGGGGGGGGGTTGGGGGTTTTGGGGGGTTAATTTAGGTGTTTCATATATTGTGTTAGCTAGCTATAATTAATAGAGAGAAGTGTCCTCTCTTATGTCCGTGCTTGGTCGACGCTACATACTATACATACGTATAGAGAGGACTAGACACGCTAGCTAGCTAGTAAGCAAACGAAGGAAACAGAAGATCGTCATGAACATATATGCATACAGAGAGAAGTGATATCGACCACCTCTCCTTCTCCGAGAGATTGGTCGACAACAAGTTCTCGTATATCTATCCGACACTACCGGCTACATATATACAATAATTATCTCTTACAAATATAATCATACGGACTCATGGTCCACATAGTATTCTTCGTCTTCAGCGATTACGTGGTCAAGAAAGAATGCCGCCAATTCCTCTTGAATTGCTCACATGCAAGCTGGTGCTAGGAGTTCATCCCGCTTCCGTAACATCTAATTTAAAGAAGGGGGTCAATATATATATATATTAATGGATGAAACTCAACACAAATGATGGTAATAAAATAAAATTGTGAATGTTGTTATTTACGTACTTCATATTGTTCGTCAGTGTAGCCCCGCTCACAGGTCGTGTGGCGGATGGACTCGCAAATGTAGTATCCACAGAAATCATTCCCTTGTTCCTCCCACAACCACTTTACAAGAAATAGAGGTCAATCAAACTGATAAGCAAGAATGCCAAATGGTATTGATGAAACTAGCGCTTGAATCACTAGTAGATGCGCGGAACATGCTACTATAGTACTTACTTTCGGGTGTCTAAATTGCAGCTCCTTCGGCAGTCCCGGAGCTTTTCTGGTGAATTTTCTCCAAACCCTGCCGGACAAAGAAAACAATTACTTGATATATCAGGAAATGAACAAAGTTGCTGATATGGTAGATAATGATCGATTTAACTTACTTCTCGAGTATTTGAGTCATGTCTGCATAGTCCTGGGGATCTTTTCGTCTTGAGTCTAAGACGGTTACTAGTCCCTGCTCAAGCTTAATCTCTAGGAGAATATAGTGGAAACTGCACATGCATGCATAATTCATCAATTACATTACTATAACCTTGACTAATATATAAGGGAAACCAAATACGCACAAGACAGTAACACTCACTTGAAGTTGTAAGGAAAGAGTATTATATCTTTGTTTTCATTTATTACCAACGATCGTAGCAAGTTGGCCTCGGTAGCTGCGGCATGAAATTTAACCTGAGTTGCATCTATGAGATATGTGTTAATGAACCCAATATCACCGACTTGTCTTTTCTTCAATTCGGCGATCTTCAATCTGCATAATATAGTGAGGATGATTATAAATACATGCAATGAAAGAGCTGAGCTATATAGAGAGACTTAATGACAGAAGTAGTACTACTTACAGACAGTAGCAGGCGACCGTTGTTTTATCGAGGGCCAATTGATTGAAAAACTGAAAGAACTCCTTAAATGGAACAGGCAACAGTTCAATTCCAACGAGGTCATGCTCCTTTTTAACTTTCACATACAAAGTACTCCTCCCCCCAGAGTCTCTGCAGATTTTCAAGTACCAATCATGCAATCTTCGCATCATCGTTGATAGAGATCTTTCATCTTTGACGAGAGGCTTCCCGTACTCGTATCTTTGTATCTGCACCTCCATGAAATCATAATGTACATCGTCGGGCAGGTAATCGCCAAGATTGCTATAACCGGGCACCATCCTCGGATCATTAGCGACGTTGTCGCCAGGCACCTTGAGCGGGGGGCACGATTGCTTCGCTTGTTCGCCGAGCTGGGCAATTTGTTTCCCAGCTCGTCGTTCTTTCAGCCTTTGATCACTGACAGTACTTCCCGACCGCTCCGCTTCGGCAAATTCCTTTCCAATAATGCGCTCATAGTTTCCTTTCGGCGGAGACTTGGGTGGTTTTGTCAGGGCAGCCAGAGTGCGCTTCGCTTTCACCGGATCTACCTTCTCCTCCGGAGGTGGATGTTTCTTTGCTTTCACCCCTTCAAAGTAGTTCCTCACTTCTTCTCGTGCGATCTCGGCGTTCTCCTCCGGGGTCCTCTCGTATGGTAACTTCTGTGGAGTCTTCAGAGAAGGACCAAATCTGTATTTCCTCCCGCCTCTGGCTGTACTGCTAGACGCCGGCCGAGCAGACGGAGCGGTTGTCTTCTTTACTTGCTTACGAGGCGGAGGAGAAGGACTACGACGCGCCGGAGCAGCCGGAGCGGCGGCAGGTCTCTTCCACCCTTGCTGACGAGGCGGAGAAGGAGGAGGCTGGCTGCTCGGGCGCGTCGGCGCAGGCGGAGAAGGAGGCGGAGTGCCGCCACGCGCTGGAGAAGGAGCCGGTCGAGTGCCCTGATCGTCACTCGCCGGAGGAGGAGGCGGTGGAGGAGGCGGAGTGCCCTGACTCGCCGGAGGAGGAGGCGGTGGAAGAGGCGGAGTGCCCTGACTTGCCGGAGGAGGAGGAGGAGGCGGAGGCACCAGTTCAGAAGGTTGATGAGCTCCTTCCGCCATAGGCATGGAGTCTTCAGAGCAGACCCCAGCCTAGTCTCCCCTTCACCGGTAGGGTGGTCAAGCTGGAGGTCCTCAAATCCCTCCATTATTTCATCCACCATCACCCTAGCATATCCTTCTAGAATCGGCCGGCAGTGAAAAGTTGCGCCGGGTTCAGTAGGATAAACGGAGCCAACAGCCGCCTTGACCTTCAAATTCATCCATTGCGTCATAAGGTGGCAATTTTGAGACTCTGTGATAGCATCCACGGGATAGCTGGCAGGAGCCGTCAAGGCATGCTCCGGCTGAAGCAGCTCGGTGGAAGCCACGCTGCTTCTTCGCTGAGATGGCGGGGTAGCTTCGGGGGAAGCTTCGGCAGTACGTTTGCTGCGATTTGCTTCTCATTCCTCTATCGCTTGTACCCTTGCTTCCAGCGCCTGCATTTGGGTCTGCTGCACTTTTTTCCTCCTCTCATGGGATTTGTAACCGCCTGCGTCCGGAAACCCAACCTTCCACGGAATGGACCCTGGCATGCCTCGTGTCCGTCCAGGGTGCTCAGGATTCCCGAGGGCCATTGTGAGCTCGTCATTCTCTCTGTCTGGAAAGAACGTCCCTTGCTGTGCTGCTTCGATATACTGCTGAAGCTTCCTGACTGGTATGTCCATTTGATCGTTCGTCCAAATGCATTTCCCTGTTACAGGGTCCAAGGTTCCGCCAGCCCCGAAGAACCAAGTCCGGCAACGGTCTAGCCAGTTAATTGTCTCTGGTTCGATCCCTTTATCAACCAGATCATTCTCAGTCTTGGCCCACTTAGGCCGGGCTACGATGTAGCCACCTGACCCCGTGTGATGGTGATGCTTCTTCTTCGCAGCATTTTGCTTGTTTGTCGCCGACATCTTCTTACTCTTTTCCGATGTCTTGTGGGCCACAAATGCGGGCCAGTGATCTCTGATCTTCTCATATCTGCCCTTGAATTCCGGTGTCTCATTATTTTCGACAAACTTATTCAGCTCTTTCTTCCACCTCCTGAATAGTTCTGCCATCCTCTTAAGAGCAAAAGACTTGATTAATTGCTCTTTAACTGGCTTCTCTGGATTATCCTCTGGCGGTAGGGTGAAATTTGACTTCATCTCAATCCAAAGATCATTTTTTTGCATATCATTGATATAAGACACCTCAGGGTCTTCTGTAGCCGGCTTAAACCATTGCTGGATGCTGATCGGGATCTTGTCCCTAACCAAAACCCTGCACTGAGCAACAAATGTGCTCTTTGTCCGGAGGGGTTCAATCGGTTGGCCGTCGGGCGCGATTGCTATGATCTCAAACTTTTCATCCAAGCTCAACTTTTTCTTCGGGCCTCGTCTCTTTACCCAAGTTGTGCTCGATCCGGAGGGCTAGAAAAAAGAACAAAGACTTAATTAATATGTGTACATACCAAAACAATGAATGCATCAATTTGCTAGTCAGCAGAAGCTTAACTAATATATATACCTGGCCGGACTCGGTTCGGTCACCGGAGACGTCATCACGGTCTCCTTCTTGCACCGGCATTGGGTCACCGGAGCCGTCCTCATGGTCTCCTTCTTGCACCGGCATTAGGTCACCGGAGCCATCATAATCATAGCTAGCTGCTTCCAGACCATCGGTGTTGTTGAGAAACAACGAGCAAATGGCATCACTTCCTCGTGCGATTATGTCCCCCAACAACTCTTCTTGTACTTCGTCTCGGGCGGTGTCCATAGTTTCTACAAATATTGACAACATGGCAATTATTATTCAAACATGACAGATGGATATATTAGTGGCAAAAACGTAGAACTAATATTAATTAGTGGCCTCGACGCTGCTTCTCTAGGGTTTGGGGTGGCCTCGACGCTGCTTCTCTAGGGTTTGGGGTGGCCTCGACAACGCTTCAAGGATAAAAAAAGAAGAGGAAGAAGAAAAAAAAGAGGAGAAGAAACAATAGATGAGTAAGAACTCCTCTATTCTTTCTTCTCCTCTTTTTTTCTTCTTATTCCTCTTTTTTTTTATCGGGAACGAGGGTCGTCGAGGGTCACCGAGCGATAGAGGAAACCCTAAATAGCAAGTATCGTGGGTGTGAGATACATGTGGCCGTCAGTGTCGGACACTACATCCACGTCCCACAAGTGACGTAGGCGTCGAAGCCCGCGCCACTTGTGGGACGTGGATGTAGTGTCCGACACCGACGGTACATGTATCTCGCACCGACGATACTTTCTATTTAGGGTTTCTCCTCTAACGCTCGGCGACCCTCGACGACCCTCGTTCCTGATAAAAAAAAGAGGAAGAAGAAGAAAAAAAAGAGGAGAAGAAAGAATAGAGGAGAAGATCTCCTCTATTCTTTCTTCTCCTCTTTCCTCTTCTTTTTTATCCTCTTCTTCCTCTCATGTTCGAGAGGATCGCCGAGGGGTCGGGAGGTTGCCTAGTGTCAAAGGATTCAACAAAACCATGTCTTCATCATTAGGCGAAAGTAACAGGTGCATGATGGTACGAAGCTCTCCAAAGTTATTTTGGAACGGAGTCCCAGATAAGATAATTTGCTTTTTGGTACAAAGTTCAGCAAGAACCTTCCAAATATCGTTATTTGGAAGGCCTTTGCTGAAATTCATACAAAAAGGCAAATTATCCTATCCAGGACACCATTCCAAAATAACTTTGGAGGACTTCGTCATGCCCTGGTTACTTCCGGCTAATGATGAAGCCATGGATTTCTTCAATACTTTGACACTAGGAAACCTCTCTCGACCCCTCGGCGATCCTCGACCCCTCGAACCCTCGACGACCCTGGAACCCTGGAACCCTAGACGACCCTGGAACCCTCGATCCCTCGACCCTATAGAACCCTCGAAGAAAGGAATAGCTAGAGGAGAAGATCGAAGAAAAAAAGAACAAAAAAAAGAGGAGAAGAAGAAAGGAATAGTGGAGAAGAAGAGAAAATAGAATATTCTATTTTCTCTTCTTCTCCACTATTCTTTTCTTCTTCTCCTCTTCTTTTTCTTCTTTTTTCTTCTTCTTATTTATTTCTCCTTTTCTTCCTCTCCTCTTGTTCTTTCTTTCCTCTTCTTATTTTCTTCTTTCCTATCCTTCTTTTCCTTCCTTTCTTAATATCACTTAGCAAATGCACTAACCTAAAATGCAACAAACATAAAATGCACTAAATCGATCAACTAACCTAAAATCAATGATAAAATGCACTAACCTAAAATCTATATCTACTAACAACTTAAAAAAATTAATACATATATGAAAAAATGCATATATGAAATAAAACATCATCATATCATCAACAGAAAAAATAGTATTTTTTCTAAAAATCTATCTTTTCAGCACATACATATACTCATACATCATCATATACTCATACATATACTCATACATATACATATAATCTGTAGGAAAAAAACATATATGTGTTTGCAAAAAAAGGGGGAAGAGGGGGGCGGTGCCGGCCCAGACCACAGCGAGGCAGAGGCGACGGCGGCGTGGGGCAGCTAGGGCGCGGCGAGGCAGAGGCGACGGCGACGCAGAGGCGGGGCGGCGACGGCGTCGGGGCGCGACGCGGGGAGGCGACGGCGTCGGGGCGGCGCGGAGAGACCGCGACGGCGCGGGGTGGCACGCGGCGACGGCGTCGGGGCGGCGTCGGGGTGGCGACGGCGTCGGGGTGGCGCGGGACGGCGTCGGAGGTAGGGCGACGACGGCGACGGCGAGGCGCAGAGGGGCAGCCTGGCGTCTTCGTCGGGGCGCGATCGAAGAACTGAATTTTTTTTTCACAAGTCTTGCTTATATAGACGGCACATTGGTCACGGTTCGTGGCACCAACCGTGACCAATGCCCCCCTTTAGTCCCGGTTGGTGCCACCAACCGGGACCAAAGGCCTCTTTTCAGCAGCCCAAAGGGCGGGAAGCGACGGCCTTTGTTCCCGGTTGGTGGCACCAACCGGGACTAAAGGGGGGCATTGGTCACGGTTGGTGCCAGGAACCGTGACCAATGCCCCCCTTTAGTCCCGGTTGGTGCCACCAACCGGGACCAAAGGCCTTGTGCTGCCCTGCGCCCAAATGTTTAGTCCCACCTCGCTAGTTGAGAGGGAGCCGCACCTGTTTATAAGGTGCGGTGCGCCTTCCCTCTCGAGCTCCTCTCTAAAGCAGGCTTTCGGGCCTAACTGTGCAATGTGTGCCTGTGGGCCTACTGGGCCTCCTGCGGGCCTGAATCCTGGCCCATGGTAGGGTTTCTAGTCGTATTCAGGCCGTGGGTGCCTAGTAGGTGGCACTTTTTTTTGTTTTTTTGTTTCTACTTACAAAAAAATACTTATTGTTGCTATATTTAATTTTTTTCAAGTTTTTTTGTTTTGTTTTCTGCATTATTTATTTTCTTTTGTTTTTTTTTCTTTATTTTTAATTCTTTTTTGCTTTTAGTTTTAGAAAAATTATAAACTTTTTGTTAGTGCCATTAGTTTTCAAATTTGAAAACACTTTTTTTTGTTTTCTTTGTTGCTTTATTTATTTTATTTTGTTTCTACTTACAACAAAATACTTATTGTTGCTATTTTCATTTTTTTCCAGTTTTTTTGTTTTGTTTTCTGTATTATTTATTTTCTTTTTTCTTTTTGCTTTATTTTTTAATTCTTTTTGCTTTTAGGTCAGCAAAATTATAAACTTTCTGTTGCTTTATTTATTTTATTTTGTTTCTACTTACAACAAAATACTGATTGTTGCTATTTTTTCCAGTTTTTTTGTTTTGTTTTCTGCATTATTTATTTTCTTTTGTTTTTTGCTTTAATTTTTAATTCTGTTTGCTTTTAGGTTAGCAAAATTATAAACTTTCTGTTAGTGCCATTAGTTTTAGAAAAATTATAAACTTTCTGTTAGTGCCATTAGTTTTCAGATTTGAATAGTTAAAATTTGAATTCTTTGAAAATTGTTTGAATCACAAGTTTGTGATTAACTTACTAAAAAAATGAGAATAGATGCGCTTATAGAGAAAATTCAACCTAAATTCCTAGTAAATTTCTATGAATTTCAGAGAAATTCACTATGAATTTAGGTTAAACTTTTCTCTATTAGGGCATCTATTTTCACTTTGAGAGGAGCTCAACAAGGCAGATAGGGAAGGGTTTATAAACCGGTGTGAGCCCCCTTCGGTTGGCGAGGTGGGACTAAACTCTGCCCGCAACAAGGACCAACCCTTTAGTCCCGGTTTGTGGCACAAACCGGGACTAATGGTCATGGGCCAGGGGCGAGGAGCAAAATTATAAACTTTCTGTTAGTGCCATTAGTTTTAGAAAGTTGAAAGTTGAAAGTTGGCATGGGCCAGGGACTAATGGTCATGGTATTACGAGGGCCGAACCATAAGACATGAAAGCATTTCAAATGAACTCTGAAAAAGTTGAAAGTTGGCATGGTATCATAATTTCACCCACATAGCATGTGCATGTACAAAACGGACAATGGTAGCATGTTCGTGTGTTACAAAGTTGGCATGGTATCATCATAATATTTGCGGGAGAAAGTCTTCACTTTTTCTTCGCTTGTGTCATTTGCTTATTGCGCCGTAACCATGGATAATCTTCATTGTTTATCAGGATGCTTGGGTCAGCCTTGACATTGAAGGGAGGAATTTCATGAAACTTTTCATAATCTTCAGACATATCTGTCTTGCCGTCCACTCCCAGGATGTCCCTTTTTCCTAAAAGAACTATGTGGCGCTTTGGCTCATCGTATGATGTATTTGCTTCCTTATCTTTTCTTTTTCTCGGTTTGGTAGACATGTCCTTCACATAGATAACCTGTGCCACATCATTGGCTAGGACGAACGGTTCGTCAGTGTACCCAAGATTTTTCAGATCCACTGTTGTCATTCCGTACTGTGGGTCTACCTGTACCCCGCCGCCTAACAGATTGACCCATTTGCACTTAAACAAAGGGACCTTAAAATCAGGTCCGTAATCAAGTTCCCATATGTCCACTATGTAACCATAATATGTGTCCTTTCCGCTCTCAGTTGCTACATCAAAGCGGACACCGCTGTTTTGGTTTGTGCTCTTTTGATCTTGGGCGATCGTGTAAAATGTATTCCCATTTATCTCGTATACTTTGTAAGTCAATACAGTCAAAGATGGTTCCCTGGACAACAAGTACAACTCATCACAAACAGTGTTGTCACCTCTGAGACGTGTTTCCAGCCAACTGCTGAAAGTCCTGATGTGTTCACATGTAATCCAGTCGTCGCACTGCTCCGGGTGTTTGGAGCGCAAACTGTTCTTGTGTTCATCGACATAGGGGGTCACCAAGGTAGAGTTCTGTAGAACTGTGTAGTTTGCTTGAGACCAAGAATATCCGTCCCTGCATATTATTGAGTCTCTTCCAAGAGTGCCTTTTCCAGTCAGTCTCCCCTCATACCGCGATTTAGGGAGACCTATCTTCTTAAGGCCAGGAATGAAGTCAACGCAAAACCCGATAACATCCTCTGTTTGATGGCCCATGGAGATGCTTCCTTCTGGCCTAGCGCGGTTACGGACATATTTCTTTAGGACTCCCATGAACCTCTCAAAGGGGAACATATTGTGTAGAAATACGGGCCCCAGGATGACAATCTCGTTGGCTAGATGAACTAGGACGTGCGTCATGATATTGAAGGAGGATGGTGGGAACACCAGCTCGAAACTGACAAGACATTGCGCCACATCACTCCTTAGCCTTGGTACGATTTCTGGATCGATCACCTTCTGAGAGATTGCATTGAGGAATGCACATAGCTTCACAATGGCTAATCGGACGTTTTCCAGTAGAAGCCCCCTCAATGCAACCGGAAGCAGTTACGTCATAATCACGTGGCAGTCATGAGACTTTAGGTTCTGAAACTTTTTCTATGGCATATTTATTATTCCCTTTATATTCGACGAGAAGCCAGTCGTGACCTTCATACTGAGCAGGCATTCAAAGAAGATTTCTTTCTCTTCTTTCGTAAGAGCGTAGCTAGCAGGACCTTTGTACTGCTTCGGAGGCATGCTGTCTTTTTCATGCAAATGTTGCAGGTCCTCCCGTGCCTCAGGTGTATCTTTTGTCTTCCCATACACGCCCAAGAAGCCTAGTAGGTTCACGCAAAGGTTCTTCGTCACATGCATCACGTCGATTGAGGAGCGGACCTCTAGGTCTTTCCAGTCGGGTAGGTCCCAAAATATAGATTTCTTCTTCCACATGGGTGCGTGTCCCTCAGCGTCATTCGGAACAGCTAGTCCACCGGGACCCTTTCCAAAGATTACGTAGTGTAAATCATTGACCATAGCAAGCACGTGATCACCGGTGCGCATGGCGGGCTTCTTCCGGTGATCTGCCTCGCCTTTGAAATGCTTGCCTTTCTTTCGACATTGATGGTTGGTTGGAAGAAATCGATGATGGCCCAGGTACACATTCTTCCTGCATTTGTCCAGGTATATACTTTCAGTGTCATCTAAACAGTGTGTGCATGCATGGTATCCTTTGTTTGTCTATCCTGAAAGGTTACTGAGAGCGGGCCAATCGTTGATGGTCACGAACAGCAACGCCTTAAGGTTAAATTCCTCCTGTCTGTGCTCATCCCACGTACGTACACCATTTCCATTCCACAGCTGTAAAAGTTCTTCAACTAATGGCCTTAGGTACACATCAATTTCATTGCCGGGTTGCTTAGGGCCTTGGATGAGAACTGGCATCATAATGAACTTCCGCTTCATGCACATCCAAGGAGGAAGGTTATACATACATAGAGTCACGGGCCAGGTGTTGTGATTGCTGCTCTGCTCCCTGAAAGGATTAATGCCATCTGCGCTTAAAGCAAACCATACATTCCTTGGGTCCTTTGCAAACTCATACCAGTACTTTCTCTCAATTTTTCTCCACTACGACCCGTCAGTGGGTGCTCTCAACTTCCCATCATTCTTTCGGTTCTCACTGTGCCATCGCATCAACTTGGCATGCTCTTCATTTCTGAACAGACGTTTCAGCCGTGGTATTATAGGAGCATACCACATCACCTTCGCAGGAACCCTCTTCCTGGGGGGCTCGCCGTCAACATCACCAGGGTCATCTCGTCTGATCTTATACCGCAATGCACCGCATACCGGGCATGCGTTCAGATCCTTGTATGCACCGCGGTAGAGGATGCAGTCATTAGGGCATGCATGTATCTTCTCCACCTCCAATCCTAGAGGGCATACGACCTTCTTTGCTGCGTATGTACTGTTGGGCAATTCGTTATCCTTTGGAAGCTTCTTCTTCAATATTTTCAGTAGCTTCTCAAATCCTTTGTCAGCCACAGCATTCTCTGCCTTCCACTGCAGCAATTCCAGTACGGTACCGAGCTTTGTGTTGCCATCTTCGCAATTGGGGTATAACCCTTTTTTGTGATCCTATAACATGCGATCGAACTTCAGCTTCTTCTTTTGACTTTCGCATTGCGTCCTTGCATCGACAATGACCCGGCGGAGATCATCATCATCGGGCACATCGTCTGGTTCCTCTTGATCTTCAGCAGCTTCACCCGTTGCAGCATCATTGGGCACATCGTCTGGTTCCTCTTGATCTTCACCAGCTCCCCCCGTTGCAGCATCACCGTATTCAGGGGGCACATAGTTGTCATCGTACTCTTCTTCTTCGCCGTCTTCCATCATAACCCCTATTTCTCCGTGCCTCGTCCAAACATTATAGTGTGGCATGAAACCCTTGTAAAGCAGGTGGGAGTGAAGGATTTTCCGGTTAGAGTAAGACCTCGTATTCCCACATTCAGTGCATGGACAACACATAAAACCATTCTGCTTGTTTGCCTCAGCCGCATCGAGAAACTCATGCACGCCTTTAATGTACTCGCGGGTGTGTCTGTCACCGTACATCCATTGCCGGTTCATCTGCGTGCATTATATATAATTAAGTTTCCAAATTAATAGAAGTTCATCATCACAATAAAACCAAAGTGCATACATAGTTCTCATCTAACAACATATAGCTCTCCAGAGCATCTAATTAATTAAACCATACATTGAAACTATGTAAAACATTTCAATGCGAAAACAAATGCGATCATAATCGCAACCAAGGTAACAATTGATCCAATGGCATAATGATACCAAGCCTCGGTATGAATGGCATATTTTCTAATCTTTCTAATCTTCAAGCTCATTGCATCCATCTTGATCTTGTGATCATCGACGACATCCGCAACATGCAACTCCAATATCATCTTCTCCTCCTCAATTTTTTTTATTTTTTCCTTCAACAAATTGTTTTCTCCTTCAACTAAATTTAACCTCTCGACAATAGGGCCGGTTGGCATTTCCGATTCACATACATCCTACATAAATAAAATCTATGTCACGTTGGTCGGCATAATTTTCATAAACAATAAATGAACCAATAGTTATAAAGATAATATATATACCACATCCGAATCATAGACAGGACGAGGGCCGACGGGGGCGGATACCAAAACCATCGCACTATATAAGATGCAATAATAAAAGTAATAAAATAATACAAGTATCTATGTAAACATACAAGTAAGAATATTTTTCCTTTCAGAAAGAAGATAAGAACAAGAGGCTCACCACGGTGGTGCCGGCGATGAGCTCAGCGCGGGTGATCGACGGCGGTGAAGACGGGGACGGGGCGTGACGGACCGCTAAACCTAGACAAATATTATGGAAAATGGAGCTTGGAGGTCGAGCTTGGAGAGGAGAAAGCTTAAGTAGTGTGGCTCGGGCATTCCATCGAACACCTTGTGTGCATAGGAGGTGAGCTAGAGCACCACCAAGCCCTCTCCCCCTCGGCCAGAGAAAAACAGAGCACTGGGGTGCTCTGCTCGCGAGTGAGGGGTATATATAGGCACCTCATTGGTCCCGGTTGGTGACTTGAGCCGGGACTAAAGGGGATCCTTTGGTCCCGGTTCAAGCCACCAACCGGGACCAATGGTGGTGGGCTAGGAGCGAGGCCCATTGGTCCCGGTTCATCCCACCAACCGGGACCAAAAGGTCCAGATGAACTGGGACCAATGGCCCACGTGGCCCGGCCGGCCCCCTGGGCTCACGAACCGGGACCAATGCCCACATTGGTCCCGGTTCTGGACTGAACCGGGACTAATGGGCTGACCCGGCCTGGACCAAAGCCCTGTTTTCTACTAGTGTATGCTAGTTGATTATTGTTCCCATAAATTGTTTGCTCACAAAATCCCTATGTACAGGAAGTGGGTTAGACTTAAATGTGCTAGTAATATTCTTCATGATACTCTCTTTATGTTACAATTCTTATCTTTTATGTGAGCGTCATTGAAATCATCATGCCTAGCTAGGGGCGTTAAACGTAAGCGCTTGTTGGGAGGCAACCCAATTTTATTTTTGTTCTTTGCTTTTTTGCTCCTATTTAGTAATAAATAATTCATCTAGCCTCTGTTTAGATGTGGTTTTATGTTTTAATTAGTGTTTATGCCAAGTAGAACCTTTGGGAAGACTTGGGTGAAGTCTTTATGATCTTGCTGTAAAAAAACAGAAACTTTAGCACTCACGAGATTAGCTACCATTTTTTACTAGAGAGTGCTATTAAGTTGATTCTTTTTGCAGATGATTAATAGACAAATGCCTCACGTCAAACAATTTATTTCAGAATTGTTTGAGTTCCAGAAGTATACGCATGATACAGATTACTACAGATTCTGTTTTCATTGTGTTGTTTGCTTATTTTGATGAATCTATGAGTAGTATCGGAGGGTATGAACCATAGAGACATTGGAATACAGTAGATATTACACCAATATGAATTTAGAATGAGTTAACAACAGTACCTAAGTGGTGATTTATTTTCTTATACTAACGGAGGTTACGAGTTTTCTGTTGAGTTTTGTGTTGTGAAGTTTTCAAGTTTTGGGTAAAGATTCGATGGACTATAGAATAAGGAGTGGCAAGAGACTAAGCTTGGGGATGCCCAAGGCACCCCAAGGTAATATTCAAGGACAACCAAGAGCCTAAGCTTGGGGATGCCCAGATGGCATCCCCTCTTTCGTCTTCGTTCATTGGTAACTTTACTTGGAGCTATACTTTTATTCACCACATGATATGTGTTTTGCTTGGAGCGTCATTTTATTTTCTTTTTTTGCTTGCTGTTTGAATAAAATATCAAGATCTGAAATTCTTAAATGTTAGAGAGTCTTCACATAGTTGCATAATTATTCGACTACTCATTGATCTTCACTTATATCTTTCGGAGTAGTTTGTCATTTGCTCTAGTGCTTCACTTATATCCTTTTAGATCACGGCGGTGGTTTTATTTTGAAGAAATATATGAACTCTCATGCTTCACTTATATTATTTTGAGAGTCTTTTAGAATAGCATGGTAATTTGATTTGGTTATGAAACTAGTCCTAATATGATAGGCATCCAAGATGGGTATAATAAAAACTTTCATATAAAGTGCATTGAATACTATGAGAAGTTTGATACTTGATGATTCTTTTGAGATATGAAGATGGTGATATTAGAGTCTTGCTAGTAGAGTAGTTGTGAATTTGAGAGATACTTGTGTTAAAGTTTGTGATTCCCGTAGCATGCACGTATGGTGAACCGTTATGTGATGATGTCGGAGCATGATTTATTTTTAATTTGTCTTCGTTATGAGTGGCGGTGGGGGACGAGCGATGGTCTTTTCCTACCAATCTATCCCCCTAGGAGCATGCGCATAGTACTTCGTTTCGATAACTAATAGATTTTTGCAATAAGTATGTGAGTTCTTTATGACTAATGTTGAGTCCATGGATTATACGCACTCTCACCATTCCACCATTCTAGCCTCTCTAATACCGCGCACCTTTCGCTGGTATCATACACCCACCATTACCTTCCTCAAAACAGCCACCATACCTACCTATTATGGCATTTCCATAGCCATTCCGAGATATATTACCATGCAACTTTCCACCGTTCCGTTTATTATGACACGCTCCATCATTGTCATATTGCTTTGCATGATCCTGTAGTTGACATCGCATTTGTGGCAAAGGCACCTTCATAATTTTTCATACGTGTCACTCTTGATTCATTGCACATCCTTGTACACCGCCGGAGGCATTCATATAGAGGCATATCTTGTTCTAAGTATCGAGTTGTAAGTAAATAAAAGTGTGATGATCATCATTATTAGAGCATTGTCCCAAGTGAGGAAAGGATGATGGAGACTATGATTCCCCCACAAGTCGGGATGAGACTCTGGACGAAAAAAGAGAGAAAAAAGGCCATAAAAAAGAGAAGGCCCAAAAAAAGAGAGAAAAAGAGAGAAGGGGCAATGCTACTATTCTTTTACCACAATTGTGCTTCAAAGTAGCACCATGATCTTCATGATAGAGAGTCTCCTATGTTGTCACTTTCATATACTAGTGGGAATCTTTCATTATAGAACTTGGCTTGTATATTCCAATGATGCGCTTCCTCAAAATGCCCTAGGTCTTCGTGAGCAAGCGAGTTGGATGCACACCCACTTAGTTTCTTTTTGAGCTTTCATACACTTATAGCTCTAGTGCATCCGTTGCATGGCAATCCCTACTCACTCACATTGACATCTATTGATGGGCATCTCCATAGCCCGTTGATATGCCTAGTTGATATGAGACTATCTTCTCCTTTTTGTCTTCTCCACAACCACCATTCTATTCCACCTATAGTGCTATGTCCATGGCTCACGCTCATGTATTGCGTGAAGATTGAAAAAGTTTGAGAACATCAAAAGTATGAAACAATTGCTTGGCTTGTCATCAGGGTTGTGCATGATTTAAATATTTTGTGTGATGAAGATGGAGCATAGCCAGACTATATGATTTTGTAGGGATAGCTTTCTTTGGCCATGTTATTTTGAGAAGACATGATTACTTTGTTAGTATGCTTGAAGTATTATTATTTTTATGTCAATATTAAACTTTTTTCTTGAATCTTTCGGATCTGAATATTCTTGACACAATAAAGAGAATTACATGGATAAATATGTTAGGTAGCATTCCACATCAAAAATTATGTTTTTATCATTTACCTACTCGACGACGAGCAGGAATTAAGCTTGGGTATGCTTGATATGTCTCCAACGTATCTATAATTTTTGAGTGTTCCATGCTATTATATTATCAACCTTGGATGTTTCATATGCATTTATATGCTATTTTATATAGTTTTTGGGACTAACCTATTAACCTAGAGCTCAGTGCCAGTTTCTGTTTTTTCCCTTGTTTTTGAGTATCACAGAAAAGGAAAACCAAACGGAGTCCAATTGACCTGAAAATTCACGGAGATTATTTTTGGACCAGAAGAAGCCCATGGAGTACCGGAGATGGGCCAAAAGAGTCCCGAGGCACCCATGAGGGTGGGGGCGCGCCCCCTACCTCGTGGCTGCCTCGGAGACCCCCTGACTTGTTCCTGAATCCAACACCTCTTATATATACCCAAACTTCCAGAACATAACCTAGATCAGGAGTTCTGCCGTTGCAAGCCTCTGTAGCCACCGAAAACCAATCTAGACCCGTTCCGGCACCCTGCCGGAGGGGGGAATCCCTCTCCGGTGGCCATCTTCTCCCGGCGCTCTCCATGACGAGGAGGGAGTAGTTCACCCTCGGTGCTGAGGGTATGTACCAGTAGCTATGTGTTTGATCTCTCTCTCTCTCTCTCTCTCTCTCTCGTGTTCTTGATTCGGAACGATCTTGATGTATCGCGAGCTTTGCTATTATAGTTGGATCTTATGATGTTTCTCCCCCTCTACTCTCTTGTGATGAATTTAGTTTTCCCTTTGAAGTTATCTTATCGGATTGAGACTTTAAGGATTTGAGAACACTTGATGTATGTCTTGCATGTGCTTATCTGCGTGACAATGGGATATCACGCGATCCACTTGATGTATGTTTTGGTGATCAACTTGCGAGTTCCGTGACCTCGTGAACTTATGCATAGGGGTTGGCACACGTTTTAGTCTTGACTCTCCGGTAGAAACTTGGGGCACTCTCTGAAGTTCTTTGTGTTGGTTGAATAGATGAATCTAAGATTGTGTGATGCATATCGTATAATCATACCTGCGGATACTTGTGGTGACATTGGAGTATCTAGGCGACATTAGGGCTTTTGGTTGATTTGTCTCTTATGGTGTTATTTTACTATGAACTCTAGGTCTGTTTGGGACACTTATAGGAATAGCCCAATGGATTGATCAAAAAGAATAACTTTGAGGTGGTTTCGTACCCTACAATAATCTCTTCGTTTGTTCTCCGCTATTAGTGACTTTGGAGTGACTCTTTGTTGCATGTTGAGGGATAGTTATCTGATCCAATTATGTTATTATTGTTGAGAGAACTTGCACTAGTGAAAGTATGAACCCTAGGCCTTGTTTCCTAGCATTGCAATACCGTTTACGCTCACTTTTATCACTTGCTACCTTGCTGTTTTTATATTTTCAGATTACAAAAACCTATATCTACCATCCATATTGCACTTGTATCACCATCTCTTCGCTGAACTAGTGCACCTATACAATTTACCATTGTATTGGGTGTGTTGGGGACACAAGAGACTCTCTGTTATTTGGTCGCAGGGTTGTTTGAGAGAGACCATCTTCATCCTACGCCTCCCACGGATTGATAAACCTTAGGTCACCCATTTGAGGGAAATTTGCTACTGTCCTACAAACCTCTGCACTTGGAGGCCCAACAACGTCTACAAGAAGATGGTTGTGTAGTAGACATCAACATGAATGCAACTACTGTTGCAAACTTGAACCAAACACGCCCTCAGTCTTATCTCAGCGTGCCAAGCAGCTGAGCACGCTGTGTCTTGTTCTTCTTGTCATTGCCGCCGCACCGTCCATTGGAGAAACCACCTCCGAAAGGCCCTCGGCGTCCAGGATGGCCTCCGCCTTGATCCGTGTAGGTCTTCAACGTGAGCATTGGCAAGGAGAGAGACACTGTGCTCCCTCCGGTGCAACGCGGAACGATCAATATGAGGCGGCGCCCCAGATCACACGAAGCTCTATATATCAATTGTTGCTGCCAGCTCCTCACAGCACCGCTCTTCCTAAGCTAGCTGGCTCTCTTCCTTGGTACGTGTGTGTGTGTGTGTGCATGTGTGTGTGTGTGTTGAGTCTTCCCATAATGTGTGTGTTCTTAAGAGAAACCACAAGTGAGAGTTGTGTGAGGAAGAAGAAGAGCGGCGCTGTGAGGAGGTAGCACGACCATCCTAATATTTCTTCAGAACAAACTTGGCTCGGCACATATAGGCGTTGTTCGTGCGGCGAGGCATTTATGCATCGGGAAATCTTGTGTGCTCCTCTCCCCTTCCACCTTCGCCTGAGCGAGTGCGAGAGAGAGAGCTGGTCCGACGTTTGTCCTAACATTTGGTATGATGAGCCGAGTGGAATACAAGAGAGAAAAAGGCCCCAACATTCATTACCGGGGTAGGGCGTCTATCGCCGTGGGCATTTGTCGCCCGGTAAAATCGTCTCCTCGTACTCTTGTTTGATCGTTCATCGATCATTTGTTCCAACACTTTTTGGGAGAGAAGGAGATGGTGGAGCTACTTGGCCATAGTGATATCGACATGGTAGGACCGTAAGAGTAACTCGGACATGGCATATTTCTTGGGAGGAATCATAATAAGTTGGCTATCACAAAAGCAGAAGGTGGTCGCATTATCATCTCATGAGGCAGAGTATATTGTAGCTGCAACCACAGCGTGTCAAGGCATGTGTCTAGGAAGTCTACTCGATGACCTCACAGGTAAGGAACCAGAACGAGTGGTGCTCAATGTTGACGACAAGTCTACATTCTCTTCGTGGAAGAATCCACTGTGCCAAGATGGAAAGAAGCACATCGATACGAGGTATCGCTACCTAAGGAAGTGTTTAGAAGAAAGTAAGATTGGCGTCAACTACATTGCATCGACGAACAGCTTGAAGATACACTACTAGGGAAAAGCCTAGCAGTAGCGCGGGTGACCGCTACTGATACGACGCTATAGCTAAAGGCTAGAAGTAGCGTGGGCTTACCCGCGCTACTACTATATGCATTTAGTAGTAGCGCTTCCTGGAAAGGGCGCTACTGGTAATTACTAGTAGCGCCTCTCGCAGGTCGCGCTACTACTATTATTCCGTATTATATTTCTTTTTTATTTTATGTTGTATTCATACACCTTTATAAAAGTTTTCATACAACAACAATTTAGAGATTGTTTTTTACATCTTAATGAGTTATTACATCACTGGGTGAAAGAACCATGGACTAGTTTCATGGATGTACATCCACTTGGAATTAATCCGCGGTTCTTTCACCCACTGATATAATAAATATCATCATCATCATATCATTAACAACTTATCATCATAATACATCATTGTCATATAACATCTCCTCATGATCATCATTTTCATCAATGAGACATCATATAGCAAGTTGGTCACTAGTCATAATCACAACTCCTACTCATCATCATCATCAACTCTAACACATTGTACCACATAATAACACATTGTACCTAGGACCTACTTCTCTCTCATAGGACCTACTACCTTCTCTTAGGTAAAATAGCATAAAACAAGATAGGCCCTGACTCTCCATTATGGAGAATAGAGATTATCCTGTCTCCAATTCTCGCCCTTCGCACAGTATTGCTTTCAAGTAGCTCCCTACGATTGACCATACATTTTTTCGAATCTTTGATTGTCATGTCTTCATCGGTTTTAGAAATCCGATATGGACAGGAGTGATTCATAGGATGACTTGGCCGTATGTTCAAAACATCAAGGTGACCTTTCTGAAACATCAGATGAGGCACACAATCCTTCGGGATTTTTTGTTGAAAAACATAATAATAACTTTGTAGTTAGCAATGTAGTTCAGTTTTAGAAGAATTTATGCAAAAGATGCACGGATGTTGTAATAGTAAAAAATCTTACCATGGCATCTCCATGGATGTTACCGTAGTTCAACACGTGCACTAGTGGCACGTATTGACCATAATGTGGACGAGTTTTATAATAGATATTGTAATTCTCAAGATCAGTAATAAATGAGATCAGATGATTTTCTCCTAATAAGTTAATTCTGAGCCATCGGTGTAGTAGGTTCCGTATACCATCTTCCGCATATTCTTTGAAGAACGAAAATAAGCTGTCAATGGAAATAAGCTGTCAACTATTTTGAAATAAACAATATAAATTACTTAATAACTATGTTCGAGAAACTCACATAGCGGTAGAATTGGAAGTGTATCAACAAGGACCCATATGTCCATATTGTCTTGGGCGATGTCAGGATCACCAAGATCCATGGTGACAAGCACACCCTCATGAAAATCATATATCTTGCAAAATGCTTCCCAATTCGAGCAATCAAAATGGGTTACGCTATCAGAATTCTACAGATTTACTTCAAACTCCATACCATGATGGGTCCTTAGGTGAATTCTCTTTGTTCCCATACTTTCATGATCTTCAAAATCCATCCTCTCCAACACATAGCGTCTTGCATGGCATGGGATAAGCTAGTCGAACTGTAAAAGACGAAAAATTACATGTTAAAGTAGTTGAAGTCATGCTTAATTACGAAAAAACACTCGTCATCGTTGCATACTGTTTCAACATAGAAGATCTCCTGGAGCTTAATACTGAAGAGCTGACCTTCGTCCAGGTGAGGCCTATCACACAGACCTCGGTCGTCGTTGCACTCCCCCGGAAGACTTTCGTCGTTCGATGACAACATTTCCTATGTTCATAATTCAAAGATTAAACTTGTACAATTAAATATATGTACTACAAAAACTAAATTAGATCATTATTATTCATCACAGGTTGACTATCGGTCTGCCGATTCTTTTCTTGAAAACTCTCAGCTCATGTGGTGTATATATTCGACCGTCAGTGATGGTCGCTCCTCCCTTCGTCACCGAGTGCATTACACAAAAATGTCTAGCACACGGGAACGAAGGAGAAGCAACCCCCACGACAACAGTCGGGATTCTTCGTCCTCTCATATATGGTGGAGACTCTCCCTCACTGATTCCTCTCTGACATTTGCGACCGTCGGTGATGGTCGTTACTCCTCCTTCTCATAGTGCATAACAAAGGTCTAGCACAAGGAGAAGAAGGAGAAACGACCCCCATGACAACAGTCGGGATTCTTCGTCCTCTCTCATATATGGTGGACGCACTCCCTAAATAATTTTTTGACCGTCGGTGATGGTCGCTATTCCTCCTTCCCCTAGTGCATAACAACGGTCTAGCACAAGGAGAAGAAGGAAAAACGACCCCCATGACAACAGTCGGGATTCTTCTTCTCTCATATATGGTGCAGACTTTCTCCCTCACTCATTTGTTGACTGTCATGTATGGAGCCTAGACAGACTTAAAGTCAACTAGAAATGTCGTTTAATTATTTTTCTAGAAAATCCAGGCAACTCGATATTTCCTACATATTGTGGCAGAAGTCATGCCAAAGTTCACGAAAAAATCCGGCATGACCTTTGCTAAAAAAGGACATATTAAGCGCCTGGAATTTGTTGGAATGGAAATTAATCAACACTCCGGCAAAACATAGGCCACTCGGAGGTGTAACCTACAAACATGGCTGACCACTTGGGCAAGCACATATCCTATTTGAGCAACACAAGATATACATTTTTATATCTACATCACATGAGCATTCAAACTTGATGGTCATTGCATTTCAATGGTTGAAAATATGAGCAAAAATATTTTAAAATGTCTTATAGGACTCATATTGACATGGAGATTTGGCTGGTCTCACCTTGAGGTCGGAGGGGGTCGGTGACGGGGACGACAACGGGGATGATGGAGGGGCTCCTTGATTTCTGCAAAAACAAAAACCATGTAAGCTATCAACTAATCAAATGCTTACGCCTTGCATAGTGGGGGTCCAATTTGAGCATTCAAAATAGGATTAGTTCTCCAATTTGAGCATTCAATAAGCAAAACCAAATTGTAAAATAAATAAGTATTCAAATTAGCATGCATTCAATAAGCAAAACTAAATCATCTCTCACGTCCGTACATCGTCGAATATTATCACTAATACATCTCGAATAGTATTATACATATAACATCACTAATACAACTAAAACCCTAGCGAACGACGGGTATCGGCGCGGGCAGTGGACACCCAAAGAGAAGGAACCATCACAGGATCATAGCTCCAGTGAGATCCCTAAAGAACCTGCCAGGTATTGGAGAACCTTCCCACCAACGCAACCATGTAGCGACGGACGTGCTCGTCCTCCTCGCTGACACGGTGACGTGCCACCTACGTGGGGTCCTCAAGCCTTTGCACCGTCACTAGCCCGCGCGATCGCCACCAATGAAGGTTCGGGTCAACGACGGGCTAGCTCCTCACCAAGCTGCGCCCCCGGAAGGTAGCACCTCCCAGTACGAGCCTGGCGCAGCCCAGTTCTGGACATGGCCCCTCTGATCAAGCAGGTGTCCTTCGCCGAGTCAACGACGAGGATGCGGGATAGGCATCGTCGACGTCGATGCGGGAATAATTGCTTTAACTAAAAAAATAACAACAAATGTGACATGTTCAAAATATGACATGTCCACTTCAAAACAAATCAACCTATAATACTGTTAAATACACCTAAAAATAAACTAGTTCTATTAATTTTCTTACTAAAAATAAACTAGTTCTATAGTAAAATTTTAATTAGATCATCAAATCTCATATACCTAAATTTTCTTACTAAAAATAAACTAGTTCTATAGTAAAATTTTAATTAGATCATCAAATCTCATATACCTAAATTTTCTTATTAAAACTAAACTAGTTCTATTAATTCAACTAAACACATACTATAAATAAAAATAAACTAGTTCTTACTAAAAATAAACTAGTTCAACTAGTTCTATTAATTCAACTAGTTCTTACTAAAAATAAACTAGTTCAACTAGTTCTATTAATTTTCTTACTAATTCTATTAAACACTTACTAAAAACAGTAAAAAACTATATTGAATTTTTTCTCTATACTAAACACTACTACCCTAATTAACATCTAGTTAAACCCTGCTGCCCTAGTTCTTAAGCATCTACAAGTACTAACTAATTAGATGAACCCTAGCTAGGTACTTAAGCATCTACAACTACTTAAGTACCCATTGATGAGGAGGCCGGTGGGATCGTAGGAGGGAGGGAGGAGGGGTGGGAGGAGGGAGGAAAGAGGAGGGGGAGGGGGCGACCGGAGGAGGAGGAAGGAGGGGCGGTGGGAGGAGGGATGCCGTCGGAGGAGGGAGGAGGGGCGGCCGGAGGAGGAGGGAGGAGGGGGCGACCGGAGGAGGAGGGAGGAGGGCGCGGTGGGAGGAGGAGGGATGGAGGGAGTACCTCGGTGGAGGAGCATCGCGACGGTGGTGGCGGACGATGGGGGCGGCGGATGACGGGGCGTACATGCGGGGGAGAGTGACTGAGAGGGAGAGTGAGAGGGGCGTCTGTGTGGGGAGGATAAGGTAGGGTTAATAGTAGCACGGGTTCGAGAAAATCTGTACTACTATGGAGCATAGCAGTAGTGCTGGGTATGGATATGTGCTACTGCTAAGTGGGGCTAGCCATGTGCGCCTAGTTCAAACTTAGCAGCAGCGCGTTTTGCTAATACGCGCTACTGCTAAAATGATAGCAGTAGCGCGGTTTATTTACACGCGCTACTACTAAGTAGCAGTAGCGCATGATTTTGCCCAGCGCTAGTGCTAAGATGCTGTGTATAAGGTTTTCCCTAATAGTGATATCCTAATCAGGTTTTTGGGACGACAAAAGTTCATGAAAATGCGGTAAAGGACCGACGTCCAAACTGTTAAGTGAGGACATCATGATTAGTGGGGTGATTGTTAGAGTTAATCACGATTTGGCGACCCGGTCCGGTATGAATTCGTAGTGTTTGCAGAAGCGAGGACAAATTTTTCCTACTATCGGGTGTAGTTACTCCCACTTTTGTTTCGTACGTTGTAGGTACTATATATCATATCGGAGAGTATGTACGCGTAGTAGGTAGTATATAAGAATGTTTAGGTAGTATATATACTACTTTTTAGTAGTATGTACCATATTTTGTGCATACTTCATTTTGCATACAAATATGTACGTATTTCATAAATACAATAAAATTATGAACTCACTTACAATTTTTTCATATAACTCATTTTGAAGTATCTTAGATATAGTATATGAACATACTAAAAATAATAAAATAGAGTATATACTACCACATGGTAGTATATAAGAAATGAGCGTAACTACAACCAGTAGTAGGATTCATTTTTCCTATATATATATATATATATATATATATATATATATATATATATATATATATATAGGACATCACTATTCTAATGCCAGGATTAGAATAGTTATTTGGATCACAGCAGCCCCTACCCTCCTGAACTTCTGAACTGCTGGCCGCCCGACAGGATCCACTGGATCCCGAGGCCGCCCCAGCCCCCCTCCTCGCCACTCCTCCCCTCGATCCCCGACCTCCCCCCGTGGTCGCCGCCGATCTTCGCTGGATCCTCCGCCTCGCCCCCGTCTCCAGCTCCTAGCTGGCCGGATCCGCCACCTCCCTTCCATCTCCAGAGCCTGGTCGACCGGATCCGCCGCCACCCCTCCGTCCCACCTCCTGGCCGACCACCGGCGCGGGAGAGCGAGTGACGGCAGACGCCAGCGCGAGGGAGCCCGCGTCGCCTGGATGCGGCGAAGCCGCCATGGACTTCCGGAAGCCACATCCTCCTTCCATCCTCACCGCCCGATGCCTTGGCAGAGTAGATGACGGCCCCGACGGAAGCTACGGCGAACGACGCGGCCAACGGAGCAACTCCGCGGCAGAGGCGGCATCGGCGACGCCTTCAAATCCAGCAACGGTACATGAACTTCCTCCCACTTGTCGCCTTCTTATTCAATCTTCCCTTGCCTGACCTTCTTGCTTCATGCAGATGAACTTCGCGCCCTATGCAAGATATGGATTGTCATGCGGTTCCTCTCCTAGCTCTACGACAAATTGCTCACAAGGTGGCCTATCATCTGCTGGAAAAAGGTTGGCCGAACTTCTAGCCAGGGTATGGTTGAACTTCTTCCTTCTGTTTGTTATTTTCTTACAGCCATATGAGGTTCAGGTGGTGTGTGAGCATCAGTCCAGGCTACAAAAACTTTTTTAAAATCTACCTGCTTACAGCCATGTGAAGTTCAGGTAGTGTGTGAGCATCAGTCCAGGCTACAAAACACTAGAAAATATGCCTGCATTCACATGTGAAAAGCCATGTGAAGTTCAACTAGTAAGTGCGTTAGAGTTCATGTTGGTATGTATCTGGTTTTTTGCAAAAAAATAAAAGGAAAATAGAGCATGCATGTGATCTCACATGAAGGTCAGGTTGGTATGCACTAGTGGTTCAAACATTCAAACTCATGAAGGTTCAGGTTTTTTAACTATAGACAGTATTTCCCCTTTGCAAAACAAGAAGTTTAGTTGTGGAGAGTGCTCAGTTCAGGTACATATAAGTAATCAAATAGTGTAGAATTAACAGGATGTGAGGTTCATTCTGTGAAGGGTGCTCAGTTCAGGTATAAAAGTATTGGCATATGTTCAGATCAGTGCATAGTGTGATGCCTGTCCTAGGGGAAAAATATGTACATGAACACCACTTTTATATGAGAAGTTCAGGCTGTGAATAATGCTAAGTTCAGTTACAAAGGTATAGGCAGATGTAACTTGTGTGCTAATAGACATTTTTTCTTTTATGTCAGCAAGATGAGAGATGCATGAAGAAGCTTAGAAGTTCCCAGCAGCAAGTACACAATCCAAAGCCTGTACGCGTTGCACCACCCCCTCAATGGGTCACACCTCAAACACACCAACAACATTACCAACCTGCTCCAGACCAAAAATGGATGACACTCGAAACACATGGAGACTTCCCAGATGCTGGGTCACAGCCATATCCGCACAACCTTGTGCCTCCACCTAATTGGGTGACGCCGAAAATCCCCCGCGGATTCTTTGTATCCACCAGCAGAGTCCCAAGCACGCCGATGGAGGAGGGGCTTAGCTCAAGTCCTACGTGTAACTCTTGAGGTTATCCTGGTGTGCCTCAATAATGCTAAAGTGAAGCAACTAAACCGGATCCCAGGATAAATCCAACAGGAACACACACACACACACACACACACACACACACACACACGGAGGAGAGTGCTCTGCACACTACCACCGTTGGATCCTGCTGCTGCTGCTACAAGTCAGAATTGTACGGGACATAAGGTAGATGGATTGCTTCACAAAACAAAAGAGCAAACCAAGACAAGGATCGCAATACCTCCACAACCACCTCAAGCAAAAAGGACGCAAACAAGAGAGAGGCCATCTTCAGCCCTCCTTCCTCCTCGTGATCCACTGCTGCATCTTGCTATGATTACTCCGCCGTGCCCCATCCCCGAGGGACAGCAGCAGACTCCGGTGGAGTTACGATCATACATGCACATAAGTGAAACAAAAAATATTTATATACGCATCTTGTATTATCTACAAATTTTCTGCTCCCTCGAGGATAACAAGTTCATAAACTGCATTTTAACGTGCCGTTTGGATTTTTTTCTGCAGACGCCGGATCTACCAGATTATCTAATACCAAAACTAAAGATGTGATTCCAAGATGTAGAGGAAGCAATGGAATTTGATAACAGATACGCCAGACATGCTGGTTTTGGAACCAGGAAGATGGGGGGGGGATGACAACCACAAGTATTTTGTTTGTGCATTCCAAGGGATACACACATCTTCTGTTTCAAAGGCTAACAGGAAGCGAAACAAAACATCGCAGAGGACAAGCTGCAATGCAAGAATGAGGGTGAAGGTGCAGGAGGATAACACATGCGTGGCAGTGGACATTGAGTACAATCATAATCACCAACTCATGCAAACTGATGACATGCTGGTATTCTTACACTCACACAAGAATTATGACCCCACTATTTTGGAGTACGTAAAGCTCCTGCAGTACCATGATGTCAAACTATTTTGGAGTACGTAAAGCTCCTGCAGTTCCATGATGTCAAGCACACAACAATCATGTCCATGCTGTCTGAAAATAAAGATGGAAGCTGCTTCCTAAGCATGACCGGACGAGACCTACTAAACCAGTAAGTATTCAAACATGCACATACTGAAATGTAAAATAGCATCCTAGGTCACAACCCTTTGCTAGCAAAAATAACAAGTGCATGTTTGCATGTAATTTGCAGGAAAGCCATGAATGCAAGGAAAGATGATTTGGTTGATGTGCTGAAACTTGTTTCATTCTTCAAAGACATGAAGGCAATCAATGATGAGTTTTTCTATGACATACAAGTAGACAAGGACAAGTCAATTAAAAACATTTTCTGATCCAATGCAAGCTGCCGAGGAGCCTATCAAGACTTTGGCGATTGCGTAACATTTGACACAACATACAAGACCAACATATTTCATATGCCTCTGGGAGTGTTTGTTGGAACAAACCATCACTTGCAGTCGACGATATTTGCCGTTGCCCTTATCAGAGACGAAGATGCAAACTCATTCCAGTGGTTGTTCGATACATTTGTACGTTGCATGACCAACAAGCACCCAACTTGCATTCTAACAGGTGAGTTTAAAAAAAACCTCTTCAAGTTTCATCATCTTTTCAGTCCATGGGTCTATATTGGGTACATTGGTTTCATCTGAAAAATAATGTAAAGCAAGCAGTTCAACCACTGTTAGCACAGAAGTCCAACTAACAGTACAAGAAAGCAAAATTATCTGTCACATGTTTAGAAAAAAAGTTAGTTATGAATGTGAAGTTCAAATACAGGAATCACAGAAGTTCAAGGATAAAAGCTGTAAGAAAAATATATGTAACATGTTCAGAAAATTATAGTTATTTATGTGAAGTTCAAGCACTGGTACCACAGAAGTTCAACAACACTGCTTTAAGAAAATTTTTGAGCATGGCACTACTAGTTAGTCCTACTACTACCTGTGAAGTTCAAGCACCGGTACCACAGAAGTTTAGCAACACTGCTGTAAAAAAAATACATGTGACATTTTTAGATAGCCATACTGCTAGATGTGAAGTTCAAGTACTTGTACAACATAAGTTCACCATTAGTGCAAAAAAGAATCAAGTTTCAGTTTTTTAATTCATGCAGACCAGTGCCCATCGATGGCAAAAGCTATACCACAATCATTTCCAAACACCGTCCACAAGCTATGCCGTTGGCACATCATGAAGAGGTACAGGGAATACCTCGCGTTGTTGTACAAAAAGTATAAAACATTGAAAGAGGAGTTCACAACTATACTAAACTGGCCGCTGATGCCAATGGAGTTTGAAGATGCCTAGGCCGAACTCGTGCACAAGTACAACCTGGAGAATGACCAGATGATGATGCATCTCTGGAGTAATAGGAAGATGTGGATTTCAACATATTACAAGAACATTTTCTGTGCTAGAATGACTTCCACACAACAAAGCGAGAGTAGGAACCATGTGCTCAAGGAAGGGTTTCTCAAGGGGACCCAGAACCTACACAAGTTTGCTAGGCGGGTCAATGCTTGCGTACAAACTCGTATGCAAAAGGAGAACGAGCAAACAATGACCAACATGGTATGATGACAAAAAAACACCCCCATCATGTTCTGTTTTCCTTCAAACATGTGCACTTTGAATTTTTAAAAATGAAACCCATGACCCTGCTTTGACTAATATCTTACTTTTTGACATGTGCAGACCAATCCCGTGACAAAAACAACTTACGGCTACGAGGAAGACATGTCTATCAAGTACACGAGAGCCGTGTACACCGAGATGAGGAATAGGATGAGAAAAGCCACGCTATTTCGCGCAAAGCGTACAGCAGAGCACACTAAGTACCTTGTGTACTATAACAACAAGCCTGGCCATGATGATGAAGAAAGATTTTCCTGGTCAAAGCATGAATTCCAGGTTGTAGCTGACCTAGAGAATGAAATATACTAGTGTGAATGCAAGCTCTGGACACACACAGGTGAGCGGAAAAACAAACTCATTAAATAGCTAAACTAGTAGTATCATATCAAAATTTATGAAACTTATTGCTGGCTCACAAACTATGTATTCTGCATTCATCACAAAATGCAGGCATGTTCTGCCTTCACATCATGAACATACTGGACTACCTGAAGCCTGACAAATATCCAAACAAGTATATCCTCAAACGGTACACAAAGACTGCAAAATCACAACCAACCTTTGATACAAGGGACTACAACACAACCGCATCGAATGGCAGCTCAAGACTATCGAAGCAAGACATCTTGCTGCAGCTAAATTTGATGGTTAACAAGAAAGCGATGAGATGTGACCAGCAATGTGCAGAGCCTACTATGTTCTCAAGAGGCTCGTGGAAGAGCTTGATGCAATACATTCAGCAAATCAAGCAGATGCCGATGAAAGGATGGCTGAAGAGGACGCTGAAATTGAAGATGACCTTGATTATTATGCAGCTGAAATGCTCAACACCGCCCCTGAAGCCAACCAATGCAAGCAGGGTGATGGCCAATCAATGGAGCAGCGACAACAAGAGACGATGAAACTGCCGTTGTATTCTGAAACAAAGGGTAGGAAGAAAATTTCTACATCAAAGAAAAGTGACAAGAGAGCTCAAATAAAGGCACCACCTGCAGGAAGAGTCGTCGTGCTCGATGAGAATGGAGTGCCACTTGGACACAGGCAATGTAGTGTGTGCAAAAAGGTTGCAGGACAGAACAAGCTCACCTGTCCAACACTCTTGGAAAGAAACGATCCCGAGGAGGTCAAGCAATCCAAAGTTCAAAATCACCAGCCCAAAGTTATAGAACAAAAGAAGGAACCACACCAAAGAAAGCAAGCACCAGACTTTGTAGCATATGCTAGGAGTATGAACCACATAATGCAGGAACATGCCCGAAGCGCGCAGATGCTGAAAAATCAAGCAAAAAGCCAGAGAAGAAACAGAAAGCAAAACCTAGAGCCAGCAACAAGATAGTGGTGGAAGATGAAGAGGAAGACAAAGATGAAGACACCATTGAAGAAGAGGAAGAGGACGATGAAGAGGAAGAGGACGATGAAGAGGAAGATGAAGAGGACGATGAAGAGGAACATGAAGAGGATGATGAAGAGGAAGAGGTGCATGTCAAGCAAAAACCACTACCACCAAAGCCTAGGAGGAGCGCAAAGCTCATGAACAGTTAGACTAGGTCAATTAAACAAAAGCAAGCTTATATCATGTCAATGTGCATAATCTCCTTCCACTTTTGAAACAGTATTTTAGGAGAAGCTTACTTGAACTTCCATTGTTGAAGTCTCACAGAAATTATGCACTAGAAGTTCAAGTAAGCTTACTGCAGAAGTCCTGGTATAGTAGGAGGTGCTTGTGATGTATTGCATGAAAGAGCAAGCAGTAATACAATGAAAAAATATACATTGTGAAGTTCAAGTAATATTACCGCAGAAGTCTTGGTATATTATGAGAGGAAGTGCTATGCTGGTGATGTATTCCATGCAAAGTGCAAGCAAGAACAAAAATGAAAAACATATACTGTGGTATATTATGACAGGAGGTGTTGGTGTTGTACTCCATAAAAGAGCAACCAGCACATAATCATACAGTTTTGAAGTTCAGGTCAGCTTACAGAAGAAGTTCTGGTATATAAAATCGATGTAGGAAAAAAATATGCTTAAAAAATAAAGTTTTGCCGTATGAACTAAGGTTAGCAAGCCTAAGACAACGCATTCAAATGTGAAGTTCTGCTTGGATACATGCAGAAGTTCATGTAAAATGCCGACAAAAGATAAAGAAACATCAAGGAGTGTTTGAGAATATTTTTGCACAAAGTTACAGCTGAAATACATCCGCACTTGAAAACACACAAAAAAACAAATATAGATTCTATGCAAAATGATACATATTGGTTGGGTTGAAAAATACCAATACATTACACAACACAGAATATCCTATCCATCTGAAACTAGAAGCCCAGCCACATTCTCAAAGCATAAGCTCAACTCTACGATCATATGTTGGGGCACAAAAATAAACAACACAAAAAATAGAGGCAGTTCAACCATAGCCAAGGGAGAAGTTCAGGTACACATGTTGGGGCAAAAACATGCAACACATGGATACTGAAAACGATGTAGTACATTGAAATTCACAAGCCAAATCATTCTTCACACCAAATACATTTGTCCACAATATCATAAGTAATAGTGATGTAGCTATAGATACACAAATCACTAAAACATTCTTACAACCAAATCTTTACAGAAACGTTCCAATCATTATCAAACCTAAAAATTTGTACGAAATCAAATCTACAATGAAACTAATGATTTGAATTCACGGGCCAAAGGACTGGATCTCTTTAGGGAGCTCTACACGCATGACTTCATTCTTCTCGCTAAACATTAGAGTGTGCATGAACTCAGCCTTCCAGTCATCTGCAGCAGCCTGCAAACAAAGAAAATGAAACGATGGTTTAGTAACAGATAACTAAAACCACAACAGGAGCATCTCAGCAAAAAACACACAAAGAAAATTGAAAGGATGATGAGACAAGAACAAGGACAAAACATACTTCCACATCACCAAAATCTTCAACAATCTCATCGCCATCATATGAAGAGCAGAACTTCACGGCAAAGAAACCACAATCATTATTCTTTTACTTTGGAACATCGATAAAAGCCGGCCTCTTTGCAATAGTCACCCAGTTAGGCTACTTGCTTGCTTTGTACGCAGACTTGTCGTACACATCGTTGAGCAACCCAACAAATCTCTTGATTTGCGAGAAATAACAAAATAAGATGAAGTGAAAAACATGTTGACCAAAATAGTTAAGTTCAGGTACATAAAAAGCGACAATTGCATAAGATCCAGCTAAACAAAATAGCAGAAGTTCAACTTCCAAATGATAGTCAGTTCAAGCAGTATTACCAAAACAGAGACAACAACATATTTTGTCAACACAAGGCATAAATAAACTTCATGTCAAACAAGAGAATATGAAAGGAGGTTCAGGCTAAGAAACACTCACGATATTTTGACAGTCTCCGTGGAAACTCGTTCGCGACGTTTCCATATTAGCGTAAGGAAGTGAATCAAGGATGTGAATGCTCCCACGATATCTATTCACAAAATACACACTGTAGTGCGCCATTGTGCCAATTGGCTTGAATAGTATCAAAAAACCTGCCAAGAATGAAAGGACCGGTGAACACAAACTATAAAGCATATGTATTGAAGAACCAGAATGAACAAAAACTTATTGAAAATCTCAGCAAAAGGATGCACATGAAATTAAAAAAAAGCAAGAGTTATGAAAACCTAACCAGCTTTGCATTTAGAAGGTCTTCTTCCTTGCGAACAAACATTGGGAGGAGACCAGCAGATTTTTTTGCATCAAACTTTGGAACTATTGCAGCGAAGAAATCATACTCCAGGCAGTACTGTGCATTCACAAAAACACAATTAAAACACCTCCGAAATGCCACTACACCAAAACTAAGGCAAAAAGGGGAGATAGGGGTGCAAAGAACTAAAACCTGTATGAAGTAGGGACTAAGTACAACCCTGTCAGCACTAGTGAATATCTCAGAGGTCTCCGGCTTATCCTTCCACAAATTTATGAGATAATCCATTATGTCTCCTTCCATCTGCTGCCATTCACCGAAAAGAGTATAAAGGACACGTCCTGTGAGGTCAATCACATTCGCAGGGATGGTAAACATGCAGTAGCTTGTGCTGCAGAATACAAAAGGATGGTAAAAAATATATTAGAAGTTCAGATACAACAACAAACAGAAGTTCAGATACTATAACTCAAAAGGCAAGAGGAGACATAAAACAGAAGTTCAGATACTACAACAACAACAGTTCAGACAATATAACAACAGAAGTTCAGACTCTATAACTCCAAGGCAAGGGAGAAAATGAACAGAAGTCCACATACTACAACAACAGAAGTTCAGACACAGAGTAGCATCTTTGGCAGCAACAAAGTTAAGAAGAAGAAAACTCACCCTGAATACTTCTCCAGACCCTCTTCACTAAGCAAATACAATTTCAACTTCCGGGCCTCAGATAGATGATGGTAACTGTATTTTTTTAGGGGAGCGCCAAGAGAACGCCACTTCAAAGGCAATCTTGATGCTCTCTTGGAGGAAGTAATGTTGCCAGACTCAACTGCCGGTTTCCTCCTGGTGATGACAACATTCTTCCCACCTCTCCCAGCAACAATTCCAGCATCAGATTTACCATTCTTCGGGTAAGAAATCTTCTCAAAATCATCATCAGACGAAATCACTTCTGCTTCGGCTGCTTCGACTACACCAACCTTTCTGGAGCAAGGGGTTTTTGGACCACCACGAATACCACCAGCCTGCTTCCCCAACTTGGAAGGAATACGGGTTTGAGGTCTATCATCTTCTATCGGAGATGTACTCATTGATTCCTCCCTAGGCTGGTATTCCTGTTACCCGAGGAATGAGCAGTGGTAATCGGTCAAGTCCAATGGATCCACTGTCAAAAGGAAAGGAAGAGAAAACATCACCATTAAATATAACTGAAGTTCAGGAACAACACAATGTGCAGTCCCACTAATAAAGATGACATGGTTACTACTCAAGCTGACCTAAAAAAATTAGTTGCATTAAAAAACTAAATGAAGTTTAGGCACAACCAAAAGGCACAGTTCAAGATAAACCAATGAACCGGAAAACATTCAACTACAGCTAACAAAACCATAGAAAGACATCATCTCTGAAGTTCAAGTAGAAGGAAATGCTCATGTTCAAGTAAGCAGTGGAAGGAAAGAAATTACTGAAACAAAACACAGAAGCAAAATAAAAAAGATAGAAATGAAGTTCATGTACAAGATAATGCTCCTCTCCATCTAAAACCAGTAGCCCGGCCAGATCTCAAGCAGAAGTCCAAGTTCAAAGAAAATATGAAGTTCAGGTAGAATAAAAGATGCAGTGCAGGTAAGCAGTCCAAGTTCCAATACTTACATGTGTAGTAGCCAAACAGAGCTTGGAAGTCTATCTCAAACAGGTTAGAAGAAGCGATTGAGTACAGCCACGTCTTCCTGATATCTGCCTTATTTTCATGGGAATAATTTGCAAGAACCCCATCATGATACGAATTAACATTCGTAAGCATGAAGAATCCGCAGTCGATACTGCCATCAAACACAGTAAAAGAATAGTGTTAGAACAACAAAGAAAGCTAGCGAATAAAACACGTCACAGCTTAAGTACAACTACAGATAAACAGAAGTGATAAAGTGAAAAGTGGAACTCATACTTGTTTTGCTGCTGGGGCACATCAATCCAATCTAGAGGGAAATGGTCGATGGTAAGAGGACTGAAGGGTGTCTCCCTGTCGTTGCTAGCATCGCTCCAAAGCTTCTTGATGTTATCGGCCATCCGCCGAAACAGGCGTACCACACATTCATCGTCTGGTCCATAATAGGAGTCGAGAAGCTGGAACCTTGAATTCTTCGGGTCAAGAAATATCGAAATCCAATGACCAACACCACCCATGGAAGCAGGAATCTCAGGCAGGTCAAAAGTGGGGAAAACAACCTGAAGCAACATAAACACACGAATCATTAAAAACTTAGAATTAATATCAAATGGTATAAAGAAAAATGAAACAATATTAACACAGAGGATTGCAGTGCAAAACTAATACAGAGGCCAAGAACAAGATATTGCATACCGAATCATGTACATCCATGCTATCTGGACCACTCGCCAAGAAGTACTTTCTCACACGGGAATCAAATTGACCTCTGAAAATCTTGTCCTAAAATAGTGCAGACAACACCAACATATGAAAAAAATAAAAATGAGACAAACAAGTTTTAACTAAAATGATAAGGAACAAAATAGAAAAGAAATCACTATATGGTTGACTTACACAAACCCAATACGACAGGATGAGTTTATCCGAACCCTGGTACTTCGCACATAGACAGTAGAGTGCAACCTCAGCCACATTAGATCGAAGCATTCTGCGAGGAGCAAAAGATATTGCGACATCCTCAACAGAAGCTTCACACTCATTGTTTTGGAACATAGTCGTTGATCTAAAACAAAATCAATAGAAAGTAAAACAAGTTCAGCATCAGGAACTCAGGAAGTTCATAACACATGTAAGCACAGAAGTTCAGCTATATCACAACAGGCAGTACAGTACAAAAAGGCCAGAAGTTCAGCACGAGAGAAGTAAATTAGAAGTTCAGCAAACATAGATTAAAGAAGTTCAGGTATGAAACCAAAGGCAGTTCACAGGGGGTACATGGATGATGTAAATATTGACTAGCTGCACTCACCTCTTGGAGCGATTATTCTTAAGCCTAGTTACACTGTAATAAAAGTCATCAACCTTCTTTCGGACGACAGCAAGGTCACTGTCTGCTCACCAAAAGAAATAGAAATTAAGAGCAACACTCAAGCACATAGATTCACGACAGTTTCAATTAAGAGCAACATTCAAGCACAACATTCAAACACAAGCACATCTCAGCTGCTACACCAGAAAAAGATAAAACCACAGGATCATAAACATCGCAACCCATGCATTACAAACCTTCACCCACATAGAAAACAATTTCACTTAACTTTCTTTACAAGCCACACAACAAAGCAAAAAACCAGAAGTTCAACTTAAACCACACAGGCAGTTCACAGGGGATATCATGGACTAAAACAAACAACAAAAGGGACAGGGATTGGGAAAGAAGAGAGAAGAATTCTCCTCTCTTCATGGATCCTTGACTAGATTAGTGGCAGCACTGGAATGATCAACCTCCTCTCCATAGCTATCGCTTTCAGTCTCTTCATCATCAACTCCAGTAGACATTGCAGTGTCGTCGGGAAGGACACCAGAAGCAACTAGAGCAGCTGGAGAATCTGAAACAACAAAAACTTTTGGCTGTGTTTGAAGAACATCAACATCAACTGATGGCTCTGTTGCAGGAGACTTCTCCGGGCTTGTAGCAGCACTACCACCACTCTTAACAGCAGAATCAACAGGATCTTTCTCCACTATGATGTCTCCAGTTGTCTTGCCCTGCTCAGCATCAGAAACCTCAGAGCCAATGTACGACTGAGGTTCAGTCAGGTCCACCCTGTCGGAGCAGCCGGTGCCTAACACGGACTTGTCTGCAACCTTCTCTAGAGGAACACTAACATCATCATTTTGCGGCAAGAACAAAAAGTCATTACAAAAGGCCACATAGTGATAAAATGCACAAACAAAGTAAAAAATAAAAAATGAGACAAATGGACAAGAAAAATGGTACTTTATCTTCACTGCCATGAACCTCATCAACTAATACATCACTCGAGGGAGCAGCTTCATGCACACGGGCAGCTTCATGCACATGAGCAGCTTCATGCATAGGCAAAATATCCTCCTCAACCCTATCACCATCATCAACAGCCTACAAAAAAATCATGTAGAAAACAAATACCTAATCAGCAGAAGTTCACATTACATAACCAGAGAAGGTCAGGTATCACAACTAACACATAATGGAAGTCCAAATACAATAAACATAGCAGGTCATATATCAAACTACTCTAAGAAACAAAAGGGAACAAAAAGGGCCAGTCATAGTAGTCATAGAAGTTCAGCTGTTATAGCTCTTGAAGTTCAGGTTCTATAAATAGAGAAGGTCACCTAGGAAACACTAGTACTAAAAAGAAACAGTTTATGACACATGAAATCAATAACGGTCGCCTATGACTACAAACAGTAATAACTGAAAGCTAACAATGAACATTACTGCAAAGAAATAACAAAAGCCAACATAAACAAACCTCTTTGGTATGCTCCACATGGCCTCCTTCACGATCCAAACGAACAGGATCCTACCTCTGAATCTGTCTCACAACAACACTTGCCTCATCTTCAAAATGCTTGCAACGAGCATCCTGCATTTCCTTGAACAGCCCAAAGCTAGTCCGGAGGTGGGAAGTGCTCTGACGAAGCTCTTCAAGAAATCTAGCTTCAATAGATAAGACCTCCTTCGAAGACTCAGCATCAAATCTGTGTCCGTGAGGAAGAATCCCATCAACGCAACTAAGACGTTCAACATTTGAAGGAACACGAGCCAACTCCCCACAAACAGTTTCAAGAAGATCGTCAATCTTAACCAGCGAAATATTGGTAGCTTCAAACAAATTCTCGGAAGACATGCCACCTGCATCACTCACATGGGCAGAAGAACCTCCAGGATCTACAGGGGGCACCAGTATTAACATCCCGGGAGAATTCAAATCTTGGGGAAGTTCCACTCCCTAGGCCGGCGGCACGAGGCATATAGTTAGAACAAGACGTTCAATAACCCTAAAGAACACAACCTTATACTGTGTCTTTGATACGTCTCCGTCGTATCTATAATTTTTGATTGTTCCATGCCAATATTCTACAACTTTCATATACTTTTGGCAACTTTTTATACTATTTTTGGGACTAACATATTGATCCAGTGCCCAGTGCCAGTTCCTATTTGTTGCATGTTTTTGTTTTGCAGAATATCCATATCAAACGGAGTCCAAACGGGATAAAAACTGACGGAGATTTTTTTGAAATATATATGATTTTTGGGAAGAAAAATCCATGCGATACGGTGCCCGAGGTGGCCACGAGGCAGGGGGCGCCCCTGCCCCCCTGGGCGCGCCCCTGACCCTCATGGGCCACCCGTAAGGCGGTTGATGCCCTTCTTTCGCCGCAAGAAAGCTAATATCCGGATAGAGATCGTGTCAAAATTTCAGCCCAATCGGAGTTACGGGTCTCAGGGAATATAAGAAACGGTGAAAGGGAAGAATCTGAGAACGTAGAAACAGAGAGAGATAGAGAGACAGATCCAATCTCGAAGGGGCTCTCGCCCCTCCCATGCCATGGAGGCCAAGGACCAGAGGGGAAACCCTTCTCCCATCTAGGGAGGAGGTCAAGGAAGAAGAAGACGAAGGGACCCCCTCTCCCCTTCTCTTTCGGTGGCACCGGAACGCTGCTGTGGCCATCATCATCACCACGATCAACACCAACACCTCCGCCATCTACACCAACATCTCCATCACCTTCCCCCTCTATCTACATCGGTCCACTCTCCCGCAACCCACTGTACCCTCTACTTGAACATGGTGCTTTATGCTTCATATTATTATCCAATGATGTGTTGCCATCCTATGATGTCTGAGTAGATTTTCGTTGTCCTATCGGTGGTTGATGAATTGCTATGATTGATTTAATTTGCTTGTGGTTATGTTGCTATCCTTTGGTGCCCATCATATGAGAGCGCGCGTGGATCACACCATAGGGTTAGTTATATGTTGATAGGACTATGTATTGGAGGGCAAGAGTGACAGAAGCTTCAACCTAGCATAGAAATTGATGCATACGTGATTGAAGGGGGACCGATATATCTTAATGCTATGGTTGGGTTTTACCGTAATGAACGTTAGTAGTTGCGGATGCTTGCTAATAGTTCCAATCATAATTGCATAGAATTCCAAGTCAGGGATGACATGCTAGCAGTGGCCTCTCCCACATAATACTTGCTATCGGTCTAGTAAAGTAGTCAATTGCTTAGGGGCAATTTCGCAACTCCTACCACCACTTTTCCACACTCGCTATATTTACTTTATTGTGTCTTTATCTAAACAGCCCCTAGTTTTTATTTACGTAATATTTGTTATCTTGCAAACCTATCCAACAACACCTACAAAGTACTTCTAGTCTCATACTTGTTCTAGGTAAAGCAAACGTCATGTGTGTGTAGAGTTGTATCGGTGGTAGATAGAACTTGAGGGAATATTTGTTCTACCTTTAGCACCTCGTTGGGTTCGACACTCTTACTTATCGAAAACTGTTGCGATCTCCTATACTTGTGGGTTATCAAGACCTTTTTCTGGCGCGTTGCCGGGGAGCAATAGCGTGGGGTGAATATTCTCGTGTGTGCTTGTTTGCTTTATCACTAAGTAATTTTTATTTGCTGTTCTTAATTGTTCTTTATCTTTAGTTATGGATATGGAACACGAAATACCAAAAAAATAGGTGCACTTTCTGCTCATGGATATGGGGAACCTCCTAAAACCCTCGACGTTGGTTATGTGAAAAATATTATGTACTACTTTAATAATCCTGAGAAAACCCCATTCAATTATGTAATGGGAGTAACGTTGGATCAACGTGAATACTTTAGGGATTACCGCTTGACACAAAAAGGGAAACTATTATGGGATCAAATTCATATATTGAATTGGTATGCTAGGCAACTATGCTTGAGATATGATTGTACTTGTTGCTCTAAGGTGAAGGCTCCACACCTTCCCTTTTCATGTGAATTTAATGATAATGAAACCTTAGCTTCTTATGCTAATGGTATATATGATTACTATGATGTGGAACAAATAGAAGAATTTGTTGCTTTTAAGGGTGCTTATGAAATTGAATCTTTGTCGGAAAAGCATGAAGCTTATGATGATGATGTTTAAAGGCCTGAAAATTTAGCTATCTTAAAATATTGCTATAATAATTATGAATATAATTCCTATATTAATGCGCTTATTGAGAAAGTCTCCGCTGTCCAAGAAGAGACTAATATTTTGCAGGAGTCTATGAAAGAAGAAATTAATGAAACTGTGAGCTCATTGGATGAAAAAGATGAGGAGGAGAGCAAAGAACAAAAGGAGGAAGAGCGGATTAGCTACCCGTGCCCACCTTCTAATGAGAGTAACTATTCAAATCATACATTGTTTAATTTCCCTTCGTGCTTATCGGAGGATGATTGCTATGATGATTGTTATGATCCCGTTGATTCTTTTAAAATATCCCTTTTTGACGATGCTTGCTATGCTTGTGGCCAAGATGCCAATATGAATTATGCTTATGGAGATGAACTTGCTATAGTTCCTTATGTTAAACATGAAATTTTTGCTATTGCACCCATGCATGATAGTCCTATTATCTTTTTGAATTCTCCCGACTACACTATATCGGAGAAGTTTGCACTTATTAAGGATTATATTGATGGGTTGCCTTTTACCGTTACACATGATGATTTTGATAGATATAATATGCATGTGCTTGCTGCTCCTACTTGCAATTATTATGAGAGAGGAACTATATATCCACCTCTCTATGTTTCCAATACGATAAAATTGCAAGAATCTGTTTATACTATGCATTGGACTTTACTTTGTGTGCATGAATTGTTCTTTTATGACATGCTGATGCATAGGAACAGAGTTAGACTTTGTCATTACATGATATATGTTACCTTGTGCTCACCACTAAATTACAAATCATTATTAATTAAAATTGGCTTTGATATACCTTGGGATCCGGGTGGATCCATTACTTGAGCACTATATGCCTAGCTTAATGGCTTTAAAGAAAGCGCTGCCAGGGAGACAACCCGGAAGTTTTAGAGAGTCATTTATTTCTGTTGAGTTCTTTTATATAGTTTAAAAACAACAAAAATAAATATGGGAACCCAAAACTTTTTCAAAAAGGAAAGCGAAAGTGAGAAAGACACGCATTGTTGAAGTGGGAGCTAGCCTTGAACTTTGTTCATGCTCACGGAAACTTTGTGAATCTTGATTACAGAAAATTTTCAATAAAAATAATTATTCCCTTGTACAATTCCATTGTATTATAAAAATAATGTCCCATGGTTTGCCTTTAGGATGTTTACATTTGCTTGATGGTCTGTACGGTGCAGGACAGAAACTTTGGCTGTAGTGCACGATTTTACATTTTTATCTGGAACGTCAAATGGTTCTGATTATTTTTGCACTGTCTTCCTATACAAATTTTTTATTTTTCCTAATTTTTGTAGAATTTTTCAAATATCAGAAGTATGGTGAATGTTCAGATTATTACAGACTGTTCTGTTTTAGTCAGATTCTGTTTTTGATGCATAGTTTGCTTGTTTTGATGAAACTATCGATTCATATCAGTGGATTAAGCCATGAAAAAGTTATATTACAGTACACACAATGCAAAAAATATGAATTGGTTTGCAACAGTACTTAGAGTAGTGATTTGCTTTATTATACTAACGGATCTTATCGAGTTATCTGTTGAAGTTTTGTGTGGATGAAGTGTTCGATGATCGAGAAGGTCTCGATGTGAGAAGAAGGAAGAGAGGCAAGAGCTCAATTTTTGGGATTTCCTAGGCACCCCAAGTAAATATTCAAGGAGACTCAAGCGTCTAAGCTTGGGGATGCCCCAGAAGGCATCCCCTCTTTCTTCAACAAGTATCAGTATGTTTTCGAATTCGTTTCGTTCATGCGATATATGCAATCTTGGACCGTCTTTTGCATTTAGTTTTAATTTTTATATTATGCACCATTCTGGTATGATATAGTCCTTGGTTGATTTATAGAATGCTCTTTGCACTTCACTTATATCTTTTGAGTATGGCTTTATAGAATGCTTCATGTGCTTCGCTTATATCATTTGAAGTTTGGATTGGCTATTTCTCTTTACATAGAAAACCGCCATTTGTAGAATGCTCTTTTGCTTCACTTATATTTGTTAGAGCATGGGCATATCTTTTGTAGAAAGAATTAAACTCTCTTGCTTCACTTATATCTATTTAGAGAGATGACAGGAACTGGTCATTCACATGGTTAGTCATAAAATCCTACATAAAACTTGTAGATCATAGAATATGATATGTTTGATTCCTTGCAATAGTTCTGTGATATAAAGATGGTGATATTAGATTCATGCTAGTGGGTAGTTGTGGATTGTAGAAATACTTGTGTTGAGGTTTGTGATTCCCGTAGCATGCACGTATGGTGAACCGTTATGTAACAGAGTCGGAGCATGATTTATTTATTGATTGTCTTCCTTATGAGTGGCGGTCAGGGACGAGCGATGGTCTTTTCCTACCAATCTATCCCCTAGGAGCATGCGCTAGTACTTTGTTTTGATGACTAATAGATTTTTGCAATAAGTATGTGAGTTCTTTATGACTAATGTTGAGTCCATGGATTATACGCACTCTCACCCTTCCACCATTGCTAGCCTCTCTAGTATCGCGCAACTTTCGCTGGTACCATAAACCCACCATATACCTTCCTCAAAACATCCACCATACCTACGTATCATGGCATTTCCATAGCCATTCCAAGATATATTGCCATGCAACTTCCATCGTCATCATATACATGACTTGAGCATTCATTGTCATATTGCTTTGCATGATCGTAAGATAGCTTGCATGATGTTTTCATGGCTTGTCCATTTTTTTGATGTCATTGCTACGCTAGATCATTGCACATCCCGGTACACCGCCGGAGGCATTCATATAGAGTCATATATTTGTTCTAGATATCGAGTTGTACTATCAGTTGTAAGTAAATAAAAGTGTGATGATCATCATTATTAGAGCATTGCCTCAGTGAGGAAAGGATGATGGAGACTATGATTCCCCCACAAGTCGGGATGAGACTCCAGACTTTAAAAATAAATAAAAGAGGCCAAAGAAGCCCAAATAAAAAAGAGAGGCCAAAGAAGCCCACCAATGAAAAAAAACAAAAAAAAGAGAGAGAAAAAGAGAGAAGGGGCAGTGCTACTATCCTTTTTCCACACTTGTGCTTCAAAGTAGCACCATGTTCTTCATATAGAGAGTCTCTTGAGTTATCACTTTCATATACTAGTGGGAATTTTCATTATAGAACTTGGCTTGTATATTCCGATGATGGGCTTCCTCAAATGCTCGAGGCCTTCATGAGCAAGCAAGTTGGATGCACACCCACTTAGTTTTCAGTCCGAGCTTTCATACACTTATAGCTCTAGTGCATCCGTTGCATGGAAATCCCTACTCACTCACATTGATATCTATTGATGGGCATCTCCATAGCCTGTTGATACGCCTAGTTGATGTGAGACTATCTTCCCCCTTTTTTCTTCTCCACCATCATATTCTATTCCACCTATAGTGCTATGTCCACGGCTCACGCTCATGTATTGCGTGAAAGTTGAAAAGGTTTGAGAACGTCAAAAGTATGAAACAATTGCTTGGCTTGTCATCGGGGTTGTGCATGATGTGAATATTTTGTGTGGTGAAGATGGAGCATAGCCAGACTATATGATTTTGTAGGGATAACTTTCTTTGGCCATGTTATTTTGAAAAGAGATGATTGCTTTATTAGTAGGCTTGAAGTATTATTGTTTTATCTCAAATGATAGACTATTGCTTTGAATCACTCGTATCTTAATATTCATGCCATGATTAGATTACATGATCAAGATTATTCTAGGTAGCATTCCACATCAAAAATTATCTTTTTATCATTTACCTACTCGAGGACGAGCAGTAATTAAGCTTGGGGATGCTGATACGTCTCCGTTGTATCTATAATTTTTGATTGCTCCATGCCAATATTCTACAACTTTCATATACTTTTGGCAACTTTTTATACTATTTTTGGGACTAACATATTGATCCAGTGCCCAATGCCAGTTCCTGTTTGTTGCATGTTTTTTGTTTCACGGAATATCCATATCAAACGGAGTCCAAACGGATAAAAACTGACGGAGATTTTTTTGGAATATATATGATATTTGGGAAGAAAAATCCACGCGAGACGGTGCCCGAGGTGGCCACGAGGCAAGGGGGCGCGCCTGTCCCCCTGGGCGTGCCCCTGACCCTCGTGGGCCACCCGTAAGGCGGTTGATGCCCTTCTTTCCTTGCAAGAAAGCTAATATCCGGATAGAGATCGTGCTAAAATTTCAGCCCAATCGGAGTTACGGATCTCCGGGAATATAAGAAACGATGAAAGGGAAGAATATGAGAAAGCAGAAACAGAGAGAGACAGAGAGACAGATCCAATCTCGGAGGGGCTCTCGCCCCTCCCATGCCGTGGAGGCCAAGGACCAGAGGGGAAACCCTTCTCCCATCTAGGGAGGATGTCAAGGAAGAACAAGACGAAGGGGCCCTGAGGGAGTCCTGGATTAGGGGGTCTCCGGACAGCCGGACTATATCCTTTGGCTGGACTGTTGGACTATGAAGATGTAAGATTGAAGACTTCGTCCCGTGTCCGGATGGGACTCTACTTGGCGTGGAACGCAAGCTAGGCAATACGAATATGTATATCTCCTCCTTTGTAACCGACTTTGTGTAACCCTAGCCCCCTCCAGTGTCTATATAAACTGGAGGGTTTTAGTCTGTAGGACAACATACAATCATACCATAGGCTAGCTTCTAGGGTTTAGCCTCTCCGATCTCGTGGTAGATCAACTCTTGTACTACTCATATTATCAAGAATAATCAAGGAGGACATAGGGTTTTACCTCCATCAAGAGGGCCCGAACCTGGGTAAAACATCGTGTCACCTGCCTCCTGTAACCATCCGCCTTAGACGCATAGTTCGGGACCCCCTACCTGAGATCCGCCGGTTTTGACACCAACATTGGTGCTTTCATTGAGAGTTCCTCTGTGTCGTCGCCATTGGGTTTGATGGCTCCTTCAATCATCGATAGCGATGCAGTCCAGGGCGAGATTTTTCTCCCCGGACAGATCTTTGTATTCGGGGGCTTTGCACTGCGGGCCAACTTGCTTGGCCATCTGGAGCAGATCAAAAGTTACGCCCCTGGCCACAAGGTCAGGTTTGGAAGCTTAAACTACATGGCCGATATCCGCGGAGACTTGATCTTCGATGGATTCGAGCCCCTGCTGAGTGCGCTACACGGTCTCGATGAGCATGATTTAGCTCTACCATCGGACTGTGCTCAGGAGATCGCACCGACAACCGCTCCGACCCTCAATTCGGAGCCAATTGTGCCATCCATGGACGGGTGGATAGACCCCGCCACGGAGGCCGTATCCTCAGCGGCGATCGAGCCGAATATCGACCTTACCCCTCACGAGAGCCGTGATGCCAAACTGCCGGATTCTTCCCCGGCCACGGACTCCGAACCGCCTGCGCCCGTGCCTATCGAATCCGATTAGGCGCCGATCATGGAGTTTACCTCCGTGAATATCTTTCAGCACTCGCCCTTCGGCGACATACTGAACTCATTAAGGTCTATCTCCTTGTCAGGAGAGTCCTGGCCGAACTATGTCCGGCAGGATTGGGATGCGGAGGACGAAGAAATTCCCTGCCCATCCACCACCCACTTAGTAGCCACTGTCGACGATTTAACCGACATGCTCGACTTCGACTCCAAAGACATCGACGGTATGGACGACGATGCAGGAGACGAACAGGAACCACTGCCCACAAGGCACTGGACGCCCACTTCATCACATGGCGTACACATGGTGGACACACCCAAAGAAAATGACGACGAGGAACGGAAGGACGCAACGAAGGGTTGTCCCCTCGAGAAGCAGTCAAAGCGGCAGCGCAAGCGTTGCTCCAAATCCCGCTTCGGCAGAAACAATAGTCATATAGACCCAGCGATAGAGCAGGGTGAACCATCCCCCGACCAGGGCAACACGGAGAATCGAAACGAACAACCCGACTCCGTCAAAGATAACAGTCCGGACGACATCACACCGGACAGGCACCCGGAGCAATAGAATGCCCATCAAAGGCTTGTTGCCACTACGAGGAGTCTGAAAAAGCAGAAGCAAAGGCTCAGGGCTGCAAAAGACACACTCAGAATCAGATGGAGTGAAGTACTCAACACTGTAGCAAAGTACGGCGGTAATCGCCACACCAAGAGCTACCCGAAGCGAAAGTTGCTACCGGAATTCGACGAGGAGGCCTTAGATCCCCCGCAATTAGAAAACAAAACAGCCATCCAGTCGGATAGACGACCTCATGGCCAATATAGAACGGCAAATGACGCCGCACATAAGCCAGTACGCGATCCACGCGAGGGCTCGCATCAAAAGGACGGCGCAACCAGATCCATATACGGGCCACACAAGCGCGCTCCAGTATTTAATACAACACAAGAAACATCCAAACACCATGGTACACACAAATACAGGGGTGCCGCACACCCCCTATGTTTCACCGATGAGGTACTGGACCATGAATTTCCAGAGGGATTCAAACCCATAAACATAGAGGCGTACGACGGAACAACAGACCCTGGGGTCTGGATTGAGGACTATATCCTCCATATCCACATGGCTCGAGGAGACGATCTCCACGCCATCAAGTACTTACCCCTCAAGCCCAAAGGGCCAGCTCAGCACTGGCTTAAAAGCCTCCCCGAAAGCTCCATTAGAAGCTGGGAAGAGCTCGAAGACGCTTTTCGGGCAAATTTTCAAGGGACTTATGTCCGACCAGCAGATGCAGAAGATTTGAGTCATATAACTCAACAGCCTGGAGAGTCACCCCGAAAGCTTTGGAACATGTTTCTTACTAAAAAGAACCAAATAGTCGACTGTCCAGACGCCGAAGCCTTAGCAACTTTCAAGCACAGTGTTCGAGACGAATGGCTTGCCACACACCTCGGCCAAGAAAAGCTGAGAACAATGGCAGCATTAACAAGCCTCATGACCCGCTTTTGCACGGGCGAGGACAGCTGGCTAGCCCGATGCAACACCAGTGACGCAACTACATCCAAAGTCAGAGATGGAAACGGGAAATCACGACGCAGCAAAAATAAGCGCCGGAATAAAGAAGACAGCCTGAAGAGCACGGTGGTAAACACCGGATTCAGAAGCTCTCGACCAAGTCAGCAAAAGTTACCCTCCAAAGGCAACAGAGACGAACTGTCCAGCCTAAACAAAATTCTAGACTAAATATGTCAGATCCAAAGCACCCCCGGTAAACCTGCAAATCATACCCACATAGAATGTTGGGTCTTCAAGCAGTCCGGCATGCTCAGCGCCGAACATAAGGGGCAGGATATACCAAGCGAAGACGAGGACGAGCCTCGCAAGCAAAGCACTGGGAACAGAAGAAATTCCCACCAGAAGTCAAAACAGTAAACGTGTTACACGTGATAAAGGGGAGAAACAAAGCGGCACTCCTAGAGAAATATCCCCCAGGGCCTATCACCGAGGAGTTCTGCCACTGGTCGTCTCAACTGATCACCTTCGACCATCGGGATTACTCGGCAAGTATCCGGCGTGCAGGATGGGCTGCCTTGGTATTAGATCCAACAATTGACGGATACCACTTCACACGAGTCCTGATGGACGGCGGCAACAGCCTAAACCTGATATATCAGGACACAGTCCGCAAAATGGGGATAGACCCAACAAAAATTTGCCGCAGCAATACTACCTTTAAAGAAGTAACGCCAGGCCCAGAGGCTCATTGCACGGGCTCCCTGCTACTAGAGGTTATATTCGGCTTCCCCGATAACTTCTGTAGCGAAAATTTAACCTTCCACATCGCTCCGTTCCAAAGTGGCTATCAAGCACTACTCAGACGCGAAGCTTTCGCTCGCTTTAACGCAATACCGCATTACGCTTCCCTCATGCTTAAGATGCCCGGTCCACGCGGCATCATTACAGTAAATGGAAATATTGAGCGCTCCTTGCATGCTAAAGACAGTGCGGCTGCTTTGGCAGCCGCACACTAAACGGCCTCACCAACTAAAGCATTCGACAGGTCGTTAAGACCACGGACGCGGTTAGACGAGTCCGGCGCAGCTATATGTAATTAATACAGGTTTGATGGCCACACCCCTATTACAATACAAGGGGCTCAACGCGCGCAAACAAGTGACGATTAGGCTCAATTTGACTCATCTTGAATTGTACATGGTTTCTTTAGTATAACCTACCTTTTTGCACGACAACTTTTCAACTAAGTTCCTCTCTTTTACAGATGACTATCGTGCTACACCCGTCCAGGATACGGCACAACGGAGACACAGGCACAGACGTGCAGCAGGGACCCGTTCCAAGGATTCTTTTTAGATTAAGACCCTGCGTAAACCTTTTTTTACTGTCTCTTGTTGATACACATCCCTCAGGTTCTCAGTACAATTGAGAAGGATGCTGACGTCTTGGCATGTGGCCACGTCAGAATAATGCACGTACCTGGACACCAGTGGCTTATTACAAAGGGCACTATTTAGGCCCGGTTTACACCATAAAGACCGAATACCTTAGGGAGTGTTCGGCGTCGCGAGTTTGACCTTATATGCATCAGCTCCGAATCATGTATTTGGTCAAATGTTGGGTTTGCCCGGCTCCTGTGTTTTGCTGCCTTACGTTTCGCTCTATCGGCCAAGGCGGCACCAGGAGAACTACTGCGATTGTGCCCTGGTTCATCCGGACAAGCACCTCAGTAGAGAAAGCCGAAAACTAACTGTCATGATATAGCGTGAGACTGGTCAACCACTCGATGACCTATTGGAATCTTCAGGATTCCTCCACCTTAACGAAGGGCCGTTTCCCGGCCAGACATGTACGCACCCCGAACTCGGATGAGTGCGGAGCCACCAGGGGCTATATAGTAGCCCCACTGTCAAACTCCTCTAGCTAAGTGAAAGTGTTAAAGCATTATAGTCTGGTTTCCTAGTTCGCTGCGCTATCACCTCCTTAATGGACCAAGACGTTGGATCAAGTGTGAACACGCGTCTTTTGCGAACACCCCTGCATTATATGTGTGGGGGCTGAAGCTGATGACTGCAATCTTTCAGGTTATATATATGTATACATAAACAGCCGCACAGGAGGCATCATAATACTTTCGGTAAAAAGTATAAATACAACCTTGATAAATTTAATAAAACATTGTTTTTACAATGAGAATACATGTCACTCAAACATAATATTCTTCGAGCACTGGGCCTCTATCGAGCGAGCGCCTTCAAGAACTTCTTCAAAATAGTACTCGGCAGCCATTCGGCCTATGGCCGAACCCTGCGCCGCAACAGTGGTGGCATCCATCTCCGCCCAGTATGTTTTGACACGGGCAAGGGCCATCCGCGAGCCTTCTATGCACGCCGACCTCTTCATCGCATTAATGCGCGGCACCGCACCAATGAACTGCTGCTCCAAGCTAAAATAGCTGTTCGGCTTTGGCCTTTCCGGCCATAGATGATCCACAACAGACCTCATGGCGAGTCCAGACAATCTATTCAGCTCGGCCCATTCGGCAAGCTGATCAGTCAATGGAAGCAGACGCTCTGGAATGTTAAATTGCGACCAGAATAGCTTGTCCACTTCACGATCTGTTTGATCTCGGAAGTATTCGGCCGCATCGACAGCACTCGCCGCCAAGTCCAGATATGCGTCTGCCGGACTCCACAGCCGATCCAGAGGGGAATACCGAGGATCTCCAAACTTCCTCCGCAGCATAAAGGGCTTCACAGCCACAATATCCTCGGCTTCACGCTGTTCCTCCTTCTTCGCTCTCATTGCAGAGCGAGTGTCTTTGGTCGCCATCGTGGCCTTTTCCAGGCCCGTCAACTTTTTCCGGTTTTCTTCTTCAAGAAGCTGGCAGTGGTCGGCAGTATCTTTTAACTTTATAGTCATCTTGGCCATTTTTTCTTTACTCTCGCTATGCGTGGCCTTCTCGACTCTTAACTCTTCAGCCACCTTTAAAGCGGCCGCATTACTACTCCTCGCTTGCTCCTTGGCTCAGGCAAGCTCCGCCCGAAGGGTCTCCACGGTGGAAGCTCCATCTGCAGTCACAACATATTAAAGATACTGGCATCACGACGCTCTTACTATGTGACATTCACAAGAAACATCACCTACCCCGTGCCTCGTCAAGCCTCTTGTTAACAAGATCGATGTCGGCATCCGCCGCATCCAGTTGCCACTTTAGTTTGGCAACCCCGTCAGTCCGTCTAGCCACCAGAGCTTCAACCACCTGCACATAAAGGCGGTCTGGTTATTACCTGGGACTACGATCCTCTGTTTGCCGCCGTTCTCGATGACAATCAGAGTCTTAGGGGCTACTATCTACACAGGGCACACCTAAAAATGTGCGGTACTATAAAAAATGTATATCATTTCACGTACCTCAAAACCCGTCAGTAGACTCATAAAGGCTTCATGCAACTCGCTTTACGCGGACGAAATCCTTTCAATCACCGTACCCATCAATGTACGGTGCTCTTCTGAGATAGTCGCTCGCTCTAGCAGATCCTTCAATATGTCTGATCGCATACCAGATGGTGCCGGACTCTTTTGATTTCTCTCTTCAAGAGCCGGATATTGGGGACTTTGGGTGGCCATAGGATTACCTTCTAGCCTTGCCGGATCAGGAGAAACCCTCCGTGATGACACTTCAAGGTCGCCCGCTTCTTGACCTGGGGAGTCCGGGGGAGGCGTTTCGCTCTCCATCATCTCCGGAAGAAGATCCCCCGAAGACGAGCTCTGCTGAGAAGGGCTAAGATCCGAACTGCAAGATAAATGCTTCAGTTATTTTCCTCAGAGGTAAGGAAGTATATCTTCACTATTAAGTACTTTTTGATTACTTACAACTTGTTAGAGGGCTGATCCCCGCACGGACTTTGTGCGGCAAGAGCACCCTCCGAGGCAGGACCCTCTGGTGGAGATTTCTTCTCCCATTTGGAAACCTTGGTTTCCGGATCTTCAGAGGTAGTCCTCTTCCTTCCCTGGGGCGAGAGAATGTCAGATTCTTCCCCTTGGTTATCCTCCCTCGCGGAGGCGCTCATTCCCTCGGTTGGAATAGGTAGCGGGGGAGGCTCGCTTTCGCCCTCTTTATTCCCCTTTCATCTTCCTTTGAGGGCACCGGGCGAGGTGCTGGCTCGAGCATCTTTTCCAGCACCGGATTGTCCAAGCCTTCAGGAAGGGGGCCGAACACCGGATCATCTTCGCCTTTGTTATCCAGTCCTGGTCAAAGAGCGATTCTTCAGAATGATGTCAGGATAAATAAAAAGACAGTGTGTTCGGCTGGGGGATTACTTACTTGGGCCGCGGTGCGGTTGCTGCTCAGGCCCATGTCCTCGGTAGTGTCCGGACACTCTATTTGGGGTCCAAAGAACGATTTGTACATCTCCTCGTGCGTCAGGCCGAGGAAATTCTGAATAGTGCGCGGTCCTTCCGGGTTGAATTCCCACATGCGGAGGGGCCGACGTTTGCAAGGCTGGACTCGACGAACTAGCATAACTTGCATTGCCATAACCAGACTGAAATTTCCCTCGAAGAGATCTCGGATGCGGCTCTGCAGTATGGGCACGTCCTTGGCTGGACCCCAGCTCAGCCCCCTACTAATCCATGACATCAGTTGTGGTGGAGGGCCCGAGCGGAAAGTGGGGCAGCTACCCAGTTGGCACTTCGGGGAGCTGTGACGTAAAACCACTCCCGCTACCACAATCCGGACACCTCTGGAAAGGAACCCTTCGGCCATGGAGCGTCAGCAATTTTGCTTATTAGAGCACCTCTGCATGCTACGTGCTGCCCTCGACCATCTTCGGCTTCACGTCAAAGGTCTTGAGCCACAAGCCGAAGTGGGGGGTAATGCGGAGGAAGGCCTCACAAATGACAATAAATGACGAGATGTGAAGGAGGGAATCCGGGGCTAGGTCATGAAAATCCAGTCCGTAATAGAACATAAGACCCCTGACTAAGGGATCCAGAGCGAGGCCTAGCCCTCGGAGGAAGCGGGAGATGAACACAATGCTCTCGTTGGGTTCGGGAGTATGGATGACCTGCCATCGGGCGGGCAGCCTATGCGAAATTTCGGCGGTCAGGTATCTTGCCTCCCTCAACTTCTTGATGTCCTCCTCCGTGATAGGGGAAGGCATTCACCGGCCTTGAAGGCTGGATCCAGACATGTTTGAAGGTCCGAAGCACCTAACCTGGGCTTTGGGTGTTAGAACTCGAGGCGAGGGAAGGATTCGATTGAGCACGGGAGGAAAGTAAAAGCCTTGTCCCTTTATAAAGAGGGTGAATATCAAGCGTCCTCCTCGTGGCCGTTTGGGACTTACCTAAAATCTAGGAATCCTAGGCACGGTTGGGTTACCCACGTCCGTATTGATGAGAATCTCGTAATAAGGGGACCACGATCTCTGCTTTGACAAGACGTGTCAAGAAACCTCCTCGCGTTATGCGTGGGGCTGGTTAAAGAAAAACGGTTCGAATAATTACCGGGCCATGACGTGATGTCGTGCTGCCGAAACGTGTCAGCAGATTAGATTTGTGGAAATATTATTCTCTCTATGGTGGTATGTGGAACTTATTTTGCAAGGGTCGGACACTATCCTTATATTCAAACTCTTCTGTGGTGTATTCGGAGGAGGAACCCTCCTTGCAATGCCGAAGACAACACTGCGCCAGACTCATCATCATTGAAGCCTGGTTCAGGGGCTACTGAGGGAGTCCTGGATTAGGGGGTTTCCGGACAACCGGACTATATCCTTTGGCCGGACTGTTGGACTATGAAGGTATAAGATTGAAGACTTCGTCCCGTGTCCGGATGGGACTCTACTTGGCGTGGAAGGCAAGCTAGGCAATACGGATATGTATATCTCCTCCTTTGTAACCGACTTTGTGTAACCCTAGCCCCCTCCAGTGTCTATATAAACCGGAGGGTTTTAGTCTGTAGGACAACATACAATCATACCATAGGCTAGCTTCTAGGGTTTAGCCTCTCCGATCTCGTGGTAGATCAACTCTTGTACTACTCATATTACCAAGAATAATCAAGGAGGACATAGGGTTTTACCTCCATCAAGAGGGCCCAAACTTGGGTAAAACATCGTGTCCCCTGCCTCCTGTAACCATCCACCTTAGACGCACAGTTCGGGACCCCCTACCCGAGATCCGCCGGTTTTGACACCGACAGGCCCCCTCTCCCCTTCTCTTCCGGTGGCGCCAGAACACTGCCGTGGCCATCATCATCACCGCGATCAACACCAACACCTCTTCCATCTACACCAACATCTCCATCACCTTCCCCCTCTATCTACAGCGGTCCACTCTCCCACAACCCGCTGTACCCTCTACTTGAACATGGTGCTTTATGCTTCATATTATTATCCAATGATGTGTTGCCATCCTATGATGTCTGAGTAGATTTTCGTTGTCCTATCGGTGGTTGATGAATTACTATGATTGATTTAATTTGCTTGTGGTTATGTTGATGTCCTTTGGTGCCCATCATATGAGCGTGCGCATGGATCACACCATAGGGTTAGTTGTATGTTGATAGGACTATATATTGGAGGGCAAGAGTGACAGAAGCTTCAACCTAGCATAGAAATTGATGCATACGGAATTGAAGGGGGACCAATATATCTTAATGCTATGGTTGGGTTTTACCTTAATGAACGTTAGTAGTTGCGGATGCTTGCTAATAGTTCCAATCATAAGTGCATAGAATTCCAAGTCAGGGATGGCATGCTAGTAGTGGCCTCTCCCAGATAATACTTGCTATCGGTCTAGTAAAGTAGTCAATTGCTTAGGGGCAATTTCACAACTCCTACCACCACTTTTCCACACTCGCTATATTTAATTTATTGTGTATTTATCTAAATAGCCCCTAGTTTTCATTGACATAATCTTTATTATCTTGCAAACCTATCCAACAACACCTATGTCGGTGTCAAAACCGGCGGATCTCGGGTAGGGGGTCCCGAACTGTGCGTCTAGGATCGATGGTAATAGGAGGCATGGGACACGATGTTTACCCAGGTTCGGGCCCTCTTGATGGAGGTAATACCCTACTTCCTTCTTGATTGATCTTGATGATATGAGTATTACAAGAGTTGATCTACCACGAGATCGTAGAGGCTAAACCCTAGAAGCTAGCCTATGATTATGATTGTTGTATATGATATATCGACTAGCCTGGCCTCGGTTTATATAATGCACCAGAGGCCTAGGATATAAAGAGTCCTAGCTGAATACGCCGGTGGGGAGGAGTCCTTGTCTTGATCACCAAGTCTTGTGAAATCTTACTTCTATGCGGCAGCTGTCCGAACTGGCCCATGAGTATACAGCCATGGGGGTCCTCGGCCCAATCTAACAGACCGGGAGATGATGTGGTGAGTACCCCCTAGTCCAGGACACCGTCAGTAGCCCCCTGAACTAGTCTTCAAGTTGGGGACGCTCCTCAATTCTTCTGAACTATTCTTCATCTTTGGTCGTCGGTCTTGAAAACTGGTTCAACAAATCTTCTTCGATCTTGACGTTCACCAACGTGCATCCGAAGAGTTTATACGTCGGGTATCCGAGGATCCCCTTTAAATTTTTGGCCTTTATCAATGCCTTGTTATTTTTATGCCACGCATCGGGTTTGAAGTTGTTCCCGGGCGGCAGCGCCCTCTTGCGTCCGAGCTCCAACGCCGGACTGCATTTGAGGTATCTTTTGCAGACGAGCACGAACGCCAGACTGCTTCCGAGCTCCAACGTCGGACTATGTCCAAGCTCCAACGCCGGACTGTATCCGAGCTCCCACGCCGGACTATATCCGAGGTGTCATAAATCACCTTGGTTCAAAAAGGTTGAAGGAGTTTAGCCGAGCTTAATGCCGGAAATGCTGTCTATGGAGCCATCCACTAGCGCCCGAGCTTTATGCCGGACTGCTTCCGAGGTGGTGCACCACCCCGACTGTGGGCCGATTTCTTGTCAATATTTTTGATTGGTGCAATTTATTCTCTGCCGAGATATATAGCCAGTAGCCCTCAAGGTGTGTATCGGTTTAAAACCTGAGATGCACCTGAAGGATGACATAAGAATGTTGATCCCAGTAGCCACTGAGACTCGGGTTGATTTGCAAAATCGGCCTGAGGATCAACTCGTAGCTCGGCATAATACTTTGGGACACAAAAAGCGGTGTGCGGAGTCCTCGTGACTTAGGTTGGGTGCGGCCGACCAACCTGAGGATCATAATCTCCTCGAAAACTATATTGCACTTAAATTTTCTGCACTGGATTGCCAATGCAGTAGCCCCCGAGACACTGGTTGGGTGGCAACACCAAATCAGGGGATCAATGTGCCCCTTTAATATTAGTAAATGATAAGCCCGAAGCCCAGTAGCCCCCGAGCCTTAATGCGGGCACGGGTGGCCGAGTTAAGGATCGATATCCAGAGTAAAATCACAAATTATGTGTAATGATTCTATGTATCCAAGTACTTTACATCATTAATGCTCGGATCCGCATTGTACAAAACTTTGTTGACCGACCATCGGCTTCCACCTCCTCGGCCAGTAGCCGAGGAGTGTTTGTCCTACTTTATAAAGCCTTTATGAGGGCAAAGATTTACGACAAACAAGGCAATCTGGCCATACAGTTTTATAAACAAAGGTACGCAGAGAGATATGTTATATTACTGTTTAACATAGTAAATATCTTTCAAAAAAAATAGTCCCGCTATCGGTTCCTTTCTTTGGGTTGTCATGCTAAGCATGATCATGAAACCTCAGCTCTAATGTAAGAGCAAAATATTGAGGATTTTGTTTGGGAGGCCAGTTACTAGCCCCCGGTAGTGTTCGGCGACAGTCGAGGTCAAGCCGTAAACACTTCGGCCAATGTTATGAATGGCCCGTCATTTAACACATTCATCGGATCGCTGACCACTTTACGCTTATTGTGACAGTCAATTTTTGGCTTTCTCCATGGAGGTGCTTAACCATGTGAGCTGGAAGCACAATCGCAGTGGTTCTCCCTTTGCACACCTAGCCGAACAAAGCGGAACGTAGGAGGCAAGCGCAGGAGCCGGGCAACCCAACTATTGACCGAAGACACAATTCGAAACCGATGCATATATAGCAATTTCCGAGAATGTTCTTGCCGAATCTCTAAAGGCGTCCGGTGTTGCACTGCGAGACTTGTGCTGAAAACACACAAATAGTTTAAAAGTGCCAAAAGCTTGGAAAACCAAAAAATGTCAGTAAAAACATGACGTCCGAACAAGATCAAGTGTTTGGTGCCAATCCGAAAATTGGAAGAGAAAAAAATGTGCTTCTATCGTGTTTTGACAATGACCAAGAAGAAAACACATTTACAGCTCATATATAAATTTTAAGAGCCCCCAAGTGACTTGGGTAAAAGAATTTTATGTATAATGATTGTATGTACCGAAGTACTTATATCATATATGTGTTAACCCGAACTTTAAACGCGTCTTAACCGATCGTCGGCTTCTCCCTCTTCGGCCAAGGGCCGAAAAGTGTCATGTACTCCACCTGTCAAGAGTATTGACGGTGTTTCCGATGACCAAGAAATCAGGCCATAAGGCTGTAACAGACAAAGCACGCTCAGGGAACTTATGCTATATTACTTACGAAGTGTAAGAAGCATCTTCGAAGAAAATAGTACCCCCACCAATACCTTTCTTCGGTGCTCATTATTACTATGAGACTTGTGCAATAGATTTTTTGTACTCATGAGTTCCGTTGTGTGCCGACCATGATTGAAAACAATAAGAGCGCTAGCTTTCAGCTTCACCTAGTTTGAGGTCAGAGCTCGGATGACCCGGTTGTGACAATCGTAGAGGTGCTCCCTTTACTCCCTAGCCGAACAATCGGGAACGTAGGGGTAAACACAGGAGCGAGGCAACCC